>NC_090821.1:53028731-55698971 GCF_000390325.3 Nicotiana tomentosiformis
AATCTCCTGAAATTCAACTGCGCGAAAGGATCAACACCCGCTATGTCCGGGAACACCTGGATCTGCACACGAAGTGCAGGGCATAGTATGAGTAGAACCAACTCAGAAAGTAACAATAATAACTAAGGAACTGAAGATAATGAAGAGCTACACAGTTATAGTTCACTTTCAATAATTTCAGCAAAGAATAGACATGCTTTCAAATCCAGCAGTTTAAGTCAAATCAATTTTTTTATACAGTTCAATTTCATGTAATCCGGATATAAAATCTTTCAGAGATTTCACAACAATGACATATAGCAATCAAGTGCAATAACAAATGCAAAGCAAGTACAGCCTCTCAGGCAACAATCACTCAACTCATCACTCGACTCTCAGCCCTCAACACTCACGCTCAATGGGTACCCGTGCTCACTGGGGGTGTACAGACTCCGGAGGGGCTCCTACAATCCAAGCGCCTTAATCCGCACGGACAACTCACGTGCTGCACGGAAACTCATGTGCTATAATATCATGCACGGACAACTCATGTGCCATAATATCCTTACCTCACTAACAGGCACTCGGCCTTACTCAGTCCTCTACCTCTCTAGTCTCTCGGGCTCTCATAAATCACAAAGATTAGTCAAAACAAAGATAACATAGTGCATCAACAAATATCAACAAAGACCGAGGTATGATACGCAAGAAAAATTATGACTGAGCACAAGATAGCAATTAGCAAATAATTCAACAAGTACGTGACCTCTGTAGGTCCCAACAATACTATCACATAGCCTAAGCATGATTTCTAACATGATGTACAGTCAAATTTCTTCAACACATATAGAGCATATAGCTAAAAACAAATTAATCAACTTTACAGTTTCACGAGACGGACCAAGTCACACTCTCCTTGGTGTACGCCCACACGCCCGTCACCTAGCATGTGCGTCACCTCCAAAATAATCACATGACACAAGATTCCGGGGTTTCATACCCTCAGGACCAGGTTTAAAACTGTTACTTACCTCAAGCTGTGAAATTCTCATTTTGTAATGTCCTTTCCTCGTGAATTGGTCTCCAAACGTCTCGAATCTAGCCATAAATAATTCGTTTCAGTCAATAAAATTCATTGGAATTAATTCCATAAGAAAATGCTAATTTTCCATAAAAATTCCAAAAATTAGCTCAAACAATTGCCAGTGGAGCCCACGTCTCGGAGCCTGACAAAAGTTACGAAATTCGAAAGCCCATTCAACCATGAGTCTAACCATACTAATTTTACCAAAATCCGACATCAACTCGACCTCCAAATCATCAAATCTTATTTCAAATCTCTAAGTTCAAAACCCCCGATTTACACCACAAAAACATGTAATCTAGTCGGATTATTCGATGATAATTCAATATTATGGAGTAGAAATGATCACAAGGGAATTACCTCAAGTTTCCCCGTGAAAACCTTGCTCAAAATCGCCCAACCCGAGCTTGAAATGCCAAAAAAATGGCAAAAGCTCGGAACCCCTCTGTTTTTGTATTGACCAGGGATTTTCGCATATGCGGCAACTTGGCCACTTCTGCGCCAACCGCACGTGCGTAAAACGTCCCGCATCTGCGCCTTTGCCCGCATCTGCGCGCCTGTTGCGCTCATGCGCAAGCCGCTTCTGCGCTCGTCCCTCCGCATCTGCGCTCACGCAGGTGCATAATTTCCCTCGCACCTGCGACCACTGCCCCACAGTCCATTTGCGCATCTACGTTTGCCAGGCTCGCTTCTGCGAGCTCGCACCTACGATGGAATTTCCACAGATGCGATTGCAGTAGAGCGCAGAAACTTCAGCTATTTCTTCTAAGTCTGAATTCGATCCGTTAACCATCCGAAACTCAACCGAGGCCCTCGGGACCTCAACCAAATATACCAACAAGTCCTAAAACATCATACAAACTTAGTAGAGTCTTCAAATCACATCCAACAATACTAAAAACATGAATCAACCATAGATTCAAGTCTTAAATGACAAATTTTGCACACAAGTCTTAAATGACATAATGGAGGTACTCAAATTTCCAGAATTGGATTTCGACCCCGATATCAAAAAGTCAACCCCCCGGTCAAACTTCACAAAAATTTAACTTTCGGCATTTCAAGCCTAATTCCACTACGGACCTCCAGATCCGAGGTCGTTTACACATAGGTACATATCCGGTCCATTTTTCTAACTTAAATTTTCAATTTTGAGACTAAGTGTCTCATTTCATTCCGAATTCCTTCCGGACCTGAACCAACTGACCCGGTAAGTCATAAAATAACTATATAGCATATATTGAGCAGTAAATGGGGGAATGGGGTTATAACACTCAAAATGACCGGACGAGTCGTTACATTCTCCCCCTCTTAAACAAACGTTCATCCTCGAACGGGTTTAGAATAATACCTGGAGTCTCAAATAAGTGTGGATATTTGCTCCGTATCTCCTGCTCAATCTCCCAAGTAGCTTCTCCAGATGGCTAGCCTCTCCACTGCACATTCACTGATGCTATGCTCTTTGACCTCAACTTTCGAACCTGTCGGTCTAAAATAGCCACCGGCTCTCCACATAGTAAGTCAAATTATCGCTCAGTTGTACTGTACTGAAATCTAGAATATGAGATGCATCCCTGACATACTTTTGGAGCATGGATACATGGAACACTGGATGAACACTTGATAGACTGGGTGGCAAAGCAAGTTCATAAACCACCTCTCCAATTTTCTTAAGTATCTTAAAAGGCCCAATATACCGAGGGCTCAACTTACCTTTCTTCCCGAACCTCAACACACCCTTCATGGGTGAAATCTTGAGCAGAACCTTCTCCCCAACCATGTAAGTAATATCGTGGACCTTCCTGTCGGCATAACTCTTTTGCCTAGACTGCGCCGTGCAAAACCGATCCTGAATTACTTTGACCTTCTCTAAAGCATCCTGAACCAAGTCAGTACTTAATAGTCTAACCTCGCCTGGCTCAAACCAACCCACCGGAGACCGACACCGTCTCTCATATAAAGCTTCATACGGAGCCATCTGAATACTTGACTGGCAGCTATTATTGTAAGCAAACTCCGCGAGTGGCAGAAATTGATCCCAAGAAACCCCAAAATCAATGACACAAGCGTGTAGCATATCCTCTAATATCTTAATAGTGCGTTGGGATTGTCCGTCCATTTGAGGGTGAAATGTTGTACTCAACTGAACCTGTGTGCCCAATTCTCGTTGCACTGCCCTCCCAAACTGTGAGGTAAATTGCGTACCCCGATCTGAAATAATGGACACCGGCACACCGTGTAGGCGAACAATCTCGCGAATATAAATCCCAGCCATCCGCTCCGAAGAATAATTAGTACCGACTGGAATAAAATGCGCAGATTTTATCAACCGATCTACTATCACCCAAACAACATCAAACTTTCTCAAAGTCTGTGGGAGCCCAACTACAAAGTCCATGGTAATACGCTCCCACTTCCACTCCGGAATTTCAAGTCTCTGAAGCAATCCTCCTGGCCTCTGATGTTCATACTTTACCTATTGACAATTTAAACACCGAGATACAAACCCAACTATATCTTTCTTCATCCGCCTCCACCAATAGTGTTGTCTCAAATCCTGATAGATCTTCGCGGCACCTGGATGAATAGAGTACTGCGAACTGTGAGCTTCCTGGAGAATCAGCTCACGCAAACCATATACATTAGTCACACATAGCCTGCCCTGCATCCGTAATACACCGTCATCTCCGATAGTGACTTCCTTGGCATCACCGTGTTGAACCGTGTCCTTAAGGACAAGCAGATATGAATCATCATATTGGCACTCTCTGATGCGATCATATTAAGAAGACCGAGAAACCACACAAGCCAAAAGCCTGAACATCCAACGCTAAAGGCCTCTCTGCTACCGGTAAATATGCTAAGCTACCCAAACTTTCCGCCTTACGACTCAAGGCATCAGCCACTACATTGGCCTTTCCAAGATGATAGAGAATGGTGATATCATAATCCTTAAGAAACTTTAACCATCTCCGCCGCCGCAAACTAAGATCCTTCTATTTAAACAGATGTTGTAGACTCTGATGATCTGTATATACCTCACACTGGACACCGTACAAGTAATGCCACCAGATTTTTAAGGCATGGACAATAATTGCTAACTCAAGATCGTGGACTGGATAATTCTTCTCATGCACCTTTAACTGTTTGGACGCATATGCAATCACCCTACCGTCTTGCATAAGTACTGTGCCGAGACAAATACACGACGCGTCACAATACACATTATACGAATCTAAACATGTAGGCAACACCAATACTGGAGCTGTAGTCAAAGCTGTCTTGAGCTTCTGAAAGTTTTCTTCACATTCATCCGACCACCTGAATGAAACACCTTTTTGGGTCAATTTAGTCATAGGCGATGCAATATATGAGAATCCCTCCACCAAGCGACGATAATAACCGGCCAAGCCGAGCAAACTCCAAATCTCAGTAACTGAAGAGGGCCTGGGCCAATTCTTAACTGCCTCTATTTTTTTCGGATCCACCTTAATTCCTTCACTAGACACTATATGTCCCAAGAATGCCACCGAACTAAGCCAAAACTCGCACTTAGAGAATTTAGCATAATGTCTCTCCTCTCTCAGCCTCTGTAATACAATACCCAAGTATCGTGCATTCTCCTCCCGATTACGTGAGTACACCAGAATATCATCAATAAATACCACGACAAATAAATCAAGATATGGCTGGAATACACTATTCATCAAATGCATAAATATTGTTGGGGCATTGGTTAGCCCAAAAGACATCACAAGAAATTCGTAGTGGCCATAACGAGTTCTGAATGCCGTCTTCAAAATATACGAATGCCGAATCTTCAACTGGTGATACCTAGATCTCAAATCAATTTTGGAGAACACCCCAGCTCCCTGAAGCTGGTCAAATAAATCATCAATACGCGGCAAGGGATATTTATTATTGATTGTAACTTTGTTCAACTGCCTATAATCGATGCACATCCACATAGTACCATCTTTCTTTTTCATAAACAGAACCGGTGCACCCCAAGGTGACATACTAGGCCTAATAAAACCCTTTTCAAGGAGTTCCTGAAGTTGCTCTTTCAATTCTTTTAACTCAGCTGGTGCCATACGATACAGAGGAATAGAAATGGGCTGAGTGTCATACATCAAGTCAATATCAAAATCAATATCCCTGTCGGGTGGCATACCCGACAGGTCTGTAGGAAATACATCCGGAAAGTCTCACACGACCGGTACTGAATCAATAATAGGAGTATCTACATCAACGTCTTTCACAAAGGCCAATATGACAAGCACCCCTTCCAACCATACGTTGGGCCTTAAAATAAGAAATTACCCTGCTAGGAACAAGATCTAGAAAACCCCTCCATTCAACCTTTGGCAACCCCGGCATCGTCTACGTCACGATTTTTGCATGACAGTCCAGAGTAGCATGACATGAAGACAACCAATCCATACCCAGGATTACATCAAAATCAACCATACTGAGTAATAAGAGATCAACTTTAGTCTCCAGTTCCCCGATAGTTACCACACACGACCGGTACACACGATCCACAGTAATAATATCGCCCACCGGTGTAGATACACAAACAAGTGAAACTAAGGACTCATAGGGCATATCCAGATAATGAGCAAAATACGATGATACATATGAATAAGTGGAACCAGGGTCAAATAATATAGAAGCCTCCCTGTGGCACACTGAAACAATACCTGTGATCACTGCATCTGAGGCAACAACATCTGTCCTGGCAGGAAAAGCATAGAATTGAGCTTGCCCACCACCTGATCGGCCTCCCCCTCTTGGGTGACCCCTAGCTGCCTGACCCCCACCCCGAGCTGGCTGGGCGGGTGATGTAACTGCTGGAACTGGTGTCGTTGGTCGAGAACTCTGCTATGGAGCCCCACTCAACAGCCTAGGATAATCTCTCTTGAAATGACCCAATTCTCCGCACTCGAAACAACCCCTCCTCTGACGGAACTGCTGCTCCTGATAACCCGAAGAATTACCTGTAGAAGCCTGAGCAGACAAGGCATGATTCGAACTCTGCGCTTGTAGTGCACTGAATGAAGACTGGCCTAAGTGAGCACTGTAAGAACTGTGGCAGGCTGATGCACCACGATGAGCTGGACGACCAGCATGAGTGTGTCTGTAAGAACGGCCCCTACTACGGTAAAACTGACCCCCTGAAGGAACACCGCTGAAATCACCAGAATCATGAGGCCTCTTAGCTTCTCTCTCAACCCGCTCCTGGCTACGAACCATCTCAATCTGACGAGCAATGTCGACAACCTAGTCGAAAGTAGCACCAGACACTCTCTCTCTCTAGTCATGAGTAATCACAGCTGAAAGGTGAGGCCATGTATGAATCTCCTGATCCTTTACTTGTCTGTGGGAATCAACTAGATAGCATGACGGGCCAATTCTGAAAATCTCATATCATATTGTGTCGTGGACATATCACCCTGACGAAGCTGCTCAAACTGCCTACGTAGCTCCTCTATGCGGGACTGGGGCACGAACTTCTCCAGGAATAGACCGGAGAACTGCTGCCAAGTAAGGGGTGTTGCACCGACTGGCCTACACCTCTCGTAAGACTCCTACCATCTGAAGGCAACCCCAGAAAACTGAAAAGTAGTGAATGAAACCCCATTGGTCTCTAGAATACCCGCTGTCCGAAGCATCCATTGACACTTATCCAGAAAACCCTAGGCTTCCTCTAACTCGGTACCGCTAAATGGTGGAGGTTGAAGCCTCTCAAATCTCTCAAGTCCCCTCTGCTCATCATCTGCCATAACAGGAACTACCGGGGCCTGAGCAGCTGCAACCAGCTGGGCTGTTAGTGCCCCCAGTATCTGAAGTCCATGTACTACCTAGTCTGGAGTACGGGCAACGGGGGTATGAGTACCTCCCCTGTCCTGAGAAGTGGCAGGTGCGGCCTGAGCCGAAACTACCTGAGCAAGACCAGTGCAGGCTGCCAATATCTGGGCTAAGGTCTCCAGAAGGCCTGGAATCTCAATGGGCAGCTGGTGCCTGAGCTGATCCCGTCGGCTCAACTATATCTGGAATCTGCTCCTGAGCTGGAGCAACTGGTGGTACTACAGGTGCTGGTCCAACTGTGGTACGAGCTATACCTCGACCTCTACCTCGGTCGCGGCCTCTACCAAGACCCGACTTCTCGTGGCCCTAACTGGTGGCAATGGTGGCTGACCGTCTGATCCGGTAGTATGTGTCCTCGCCATCTGTAAGAGAATAGAATAGCAGAAATTTAGTTTCCGGAATCAACAAATTCGCACGACAGAATACAAGAAAGTGAAAATTTCCTAAGGGTTCTGAAGCCCCTCGAAGATAAGTACAGACGTCTCCGTACCGATCCGCAAGACTCTACTAAACCTACTCATGACTCGTGAGACCTATGTAACCTAGGCTCTGATACCAACTTGTCATGACCCAAAATCCCAACCTGTCATGATGGCGCCTATCTTGATACTAGGCAAGCCGATAATATCCATGATCCACAATTTCTTTCAAGTTTAAAAATATAATATTTAAATACAATACAAAATTTTACAAATACTAATATGAACACTCCCCAAAACCTGGTGTCATTGAGTACATGAGCATCTAATATGAATATAAGTCTGGAAAATATGGTCTATAATATTCTGAGACCAAATACAGTAAACAAGGAGATAGAGAAGGAGAGACAAGGTCTGCGGAATACGGCAACTACCTCAAAATCTCTTGAAATTCAACTGCGCGAAAGGATCAACACCCGCCATGTCCGGGAACACCTGGATCTGCGCACGAAGTGCAGGGTGTAGTATGAGTACAACCAACTCAGCAAGTAACAATAATAACTAAGGAACTGAATATAATGAAGAGCAACACAGTTATAGTTCACTTTCAATAATTCCAGCAAAGAATAGACATTCTTTCAAATCCGGCAGTTTAAGTCAGATCAATTTTTTTTATACAGTTCAATTTCATGTAATCCGGATATAAAATCTTTCAGAGATTTCACAACAATGGAAGATAGCAATCAAATGCAATAACAAATGCAAAGCAAGTATAGCCTCTCAAGCAACAGTCACTCAACTCATCACTCGGCTCTCAGCCCTAAGCACTCACGCTCAATGGGTACCCGCGCTCACTGAGGGTGTACAGACTCCGGAGGTGCTCCTACAGCCCAAGCGCCATAATCCGCACGGATAACTCACGTGCGGCACGGACAACTCACGTGCTATAATATCCTGCACGGACAACTCATGTGCCATAATATCTTTACCTCACTAACAAGCCCTCAGCCTTACTCAGTCCTCTACCTCTCTAGTCTCTCGGGCTCTCAAAAATCACAAAGATTAGCCTAGATAAAGATAACATAGTGCATCAACAAATATCAAGAAAGACCGAGGTATGATACGCAAGAAAAATCATGACTGAGCACAAGATAGCAATTAGCAAATAATTCAACAAGTACATGACCTCGGTATGTCCCAACAATACTATCACATAGCCTAAGCATGATTTCTAACATGATGTACAGTCAAATTTCTTCAACACATATAGAGCATATAGCTAAAAACAAATTAATCAACTTTACAGTTTCACGGGACGGACCAAGTCACACTCCCCTTGGTGTACGCCCACACGCCCGTCACCTAGTATGTGCGTCACCTCCAAAATAATCACATGACACAAGATTCCGGGGTTTCATACCCTCACGACCAGATTTAAAACTGTTACTTACCTCAAGCCATGAAATTCTTATTCTGTAATGTCCTTTCCTCGTGAATTGGTCTCCAAACGTCTCGAATCTAGCCATAAATAATTCGTTTCAGTCAATAAAATTCATTGGAATTAATTCCATAAGAAAATACTAATTTTCCATAAAAAAATCCAAAAATTAGCTCAAACAATTGCCAGTGGGGCCCATGTCTCGAAGCCTGACAAAAGTTACGAAATTCGAAAGCCCATTCAACCATGAGTCTAACCATGCTAATTTTACCAAAATCCGACATCAACTCGACCTCCAAATCATCAAATCTTATTTCAAATCCCTAAGTTCAAAACCCCCGATTTACACCACAAAAACATGTAATCTAGTCGGATTATTCGATGATAATTCAATATTATTGAGTAAAAATATTCACAAGGGACTTACCTCAAGTTTTCCCGTGAAAACCTTGCTCAAAATCTCCCAACCCGAGCTTGAAATGCCCAAAAAAGGGCAAAAGCTCGGAACTCCTCTGTTTTTGTACTGACCAGGGATTTTTGCATCTGCGGCAACTTGGTCGCTTCTTCGCCAACCGCACGTGTGGAAAAAGTCCCGCATTTGCGCCTTTGCCCGCATCTGCGCGCCTGTTTGCGCTCATGCGCAAGCCGCTTCTGCACACGTCCCTCCGCATCTGCGCTCACGCAGGTGCGGAATTTCCCTCACACCTGCGACCACTGCCCCACAGTCCATTTGTGTATCTACGCTTGCTAGGCTCGCTTCTGCGAGCTCGCACCTGCAATGGAATTTCCGTAGGTGCGATTGCAGTAGAGGGCAGAAACTTCAGCTATTTCTTCTATGTCCGAATTTGATCCGTTAACCATCCGAAACTCACCCGAGGCCCTCTGGACCTCAACCAAATATACCAACAAGTCCTAAAACATTATACGAATTTAGTAGAGTCTTCAAATCACATCCAACAATACTAAAAACACGAATCAACCATAGATTCAAGCCTAATGAACTTTGAAACTTTCCATTTCTACAAACAACGCCAAAACCTATCAAATCACGTCCGATTAACCTCAAATTTTGCACACAAGTCTTAAATGACATAACAGAGGTACTCAAATTTCCAGAATCAGATTTCGACCCCGATATCAAAAAGTCAACCCCCGGGTTAAACTTCCCTAAAATTCAACTTTCGGCATTTCAAGCCTAATTCCACTATGGACCTCCGAAAATATTCCGGACATGCTCCTAAGCCCAAAATCACCATACAGAGCTATTGGAATCATAAAAATTCCAATCCGAGGTCGTTTACACATAGGTACATAGCCGGTTCATTTTTCTAACTTAAAATTTTAATTATGAGACTAAATATCTCATTTTATTCCAAATTCCTTCCAGACCCGAACCAACTAACCCGGTAAGTCATAAAAAACTATATAGCATAAATTGAGCAGTAAATGGGGGAACATCGTTATAGCACTCAAAATGACTGGCTGGGTCGTTACAGCTATACATCTCTCTCTCTATATATATATACACACACACACACACACACACACACACACACACACACTTCATTGTAATACTTTAATATATAACACGCTTCGTTGTACGACTTTAACTACATATATAGCATGTTATATATAGTATATGTCAGTATATTCATTATTTGTATTACAAAAGTGTTACCATATTACATTTATATTATTTAGATAGTAAATATAAAAGTAATTCAAAAGTTTGACCAATGTTGACGTAATAACCTACCAACTTTGGTCGGTTATTTTGTAGAAAATAACAATTACCGACCAACGTTGGTCAGTAATCCTAAATTTTCTTTGACTAAGCAAGTCTGATCAGCTGGGTCAATTCATTGACCAATTTACCGACCAACGTTGGTCGGTATTTAGTTTTAAAAAAATGTAAATTTTTTTTTCCAGTTTCCGTCCAAGCGGGATGATTTTTTGGTCCCTTTGTTTGGCCGACCAACGTTGGTCAGAAATATTTGGTCGTTTTTTAGATTTCTAGTAGTGTATTTCATTGGGTCTGAAACCATCTTCTCCTGTTGAAAGTGTTAGGAATAAACCCCCTATAGAAATAATATTCACAGTAATAAAAGCGAAATAATAACGTAGCACCGAGATATGGTAATTAACAAGAATAGAGAGTGAGCGATATTGTAGTAAGGTGAGAATATCAAAAGAGGGTTATTTCTTTTGAGTGTTGTAGTGGTCTTTGGAGTATTTTACTCGGACCTACAAAGTGTAAAATTCCTTGCTATAGTGATATCAGTTCTCTTATTCAAAAGGGTTTTCCACGTAAAACCCTTGGTGTCGTTGTCACTCTTTTATTCTTGTTAATTACCGTATCTCGGTGCTACGTTATTATTCCGCTTTTATTACTGTGAATATTATTACTGTAGGGGGTTTATTCCCAACAACTGGTATCAGAGCACAGGTTTTGCTCGTTCACATAAATACTATTCACTGTCGGTAGTACTATACTCCGTGAAAAACAAAAATGTCTGGAGTAAAGTACGAGGTAGCAAAATTTAACGGAGATAGCGGTTTCTCAACATGACAAAAAAGGATGAGAGATCTGCTCATCCAACATGGATTACACAAGGTACTAGATATTGATGCCAAAATGCCTTATACCATGAAAGCTGAGGATTGGGCTGACTTAGATGAAAGGGCTGCTAGTGTAATCAGATTGCACTTATCAGATGATGTGGTAAATAACATCATTGATGAAGACACTGCACGTGGCATTTGGGCAAGGTTGGAAAGCCTCTACATGTCTAAAATGCTAACAAATAAATTATATCTAAAGAAGCAGCTATACGCCCTACACATGGGTGAAGGTACAAAATTTGTGTCACATTTAAATGTATTTAACGGACTAATCACACAGCTTGCCAATCTCGGAGTGAAAATCGAGGAATAAGATAAAGCTATCTTGTTGTTGAACTCGTTGCCATCTTCGTACGATAATCTGGCAACAATCATCTTGCACGGTAAGACTACTATTGAGTTGAAAGATGTCACATCGGCTCTTTTACTCAATGAGAAGATGAGAAAAAAGCCTGAAAATCAAGGACATGCTCTCATCACAGAAGGTAGAGGCAGGAATTATCAAAGGAGTTCGAGAAACTATGGTAGATCCGGAGCTCGTGGGAAGTCTAAGAACCGATCCAAATCAAGAGCTAGAAATTGCTACAATTGTGATCAACCAGGTCACTTCAAAAGAGATTTCCCAAATCCAAGGAAGGGCAAAGGTGAAACTAGTGGCTAGAAGAATGACGACAACACAACCGCCATAGTGCAAAACAATGATAATGTTGTCCTCTGTATAAACGAGGAAGAGGAATGCATGCACTTATCAGGTCCAGAGTCGGAATGGGTGGTTGATACAACAGCATCTTACCATGCCACACCGGTAAGAGATCTTTTTTGCAGATATGTAGCAGGTGATTTCGGCTTTCTGAGAATGGGTAACATAAGTTACTCAAAGATTGCGGGGATTGGTGATATTTGTATCAAGACAAATGTCGGATGCACATTGGTTTTGAAGGACGTGCGACATATACTTGATTTGCGGATGAACTTGATCTCTGGAATTGCTTTAGACCGAGATGAATACGAGAACTATTTTGCAAATCAAAAGTGGAGACTCACCAAGGGATCATTAGTGATTGCAAAGGGAGTTTCTCGTGGCACATTGTACAGGACAAATGCAGAAATATGCCAAGGTGAATTGAATGCGGCACAAGATGAGATTTCTACAGATTTGTGGCACAAAAGGATGGGTCATATGAGCAAGAAGGGATTGCAGATTCTTGCCAAGAAATCACTCATTTCTTATGCCAAAAGGTACAATGGTAAAACCCTGTAACTACTGTTTATTTGGTAAGAAGCATAGAGTCTCATTTCAGACATCGTCTGAAAGAAAATTGAATATACTTGATTTGGTATATTCTGATGTTTGTGGTTCCAATGGAAATTGAATCGATGGGCGGTAACAAATATTTTGTTACTTTTATTGATGATGATTCACGAAAATTATGGGTTTATATTTTGAAAACCAAAGATCAGGTGTTTCAAGTTTTCCAGAAGTTTCATGCTATGGTGGAAAGGGAGACAAGCCAAAAGCTAAAGCGTATCCGAACTAACAATGGAGGTGAGTACACTTCAAGGGAATTTGAAGAGTACTGTTCGAACCATGGGATCAGACATGAAAAGACAGTTCCTGGAACCCCACAACACAATGGCGTAGCCGAAAGGATGAACCATACCATTGTAGAGAAGGTGAAAAGCATGCTCACAATGGCTAAACTGCCTAAGTCATTCTGGGGTGAATCAGTTCAGGCAGCCTGTTACCTGATCAATAGGAGTCCATCAGTTTCGTTGGCATTTGACATCCCAGAGAGAGTTTAGACCAACAAGGAGGTGTCCTACTCGCATGTGAAGGTGTTCGATTGCAAAGCTTTTGCACATGTACCAAAGGAGCAGAGAACAAAGCTGGATGATAAATCTATTCCTTGCATATTCATCGGATATGGAGATGAAGAATTCGGATACAGATTGTGGGATCTCGTAAAGAAGAAGGTCATCAGAAGTAGAGATGTAGTCTTCCGAGAAAATGAAGTTGGAACTGCTGATGATATGTCAGAGAAGGCCAAGAATAGAATTATTCCTAACCTTGTTACTATTCCTTCTACTTCTAACAATCCCACAAATGCAGAAAGTATGACCGACGAGGTTTCCAAGCAGGAGGAGCAACCTGGTGAGGTTATTGAGCATGGGGAGCAACTTGATGATGATGTCGATCAAGTGGATCAACCCACTCTGGGAGAAGAACAACCTCAACCTCTGAGGAGATCAGAAAGGCCAAGGGTAGAGTCATGCATGTACCCTTCCACGGAGTAAGTCCTCATCAGTGATGAGGGAAGCCAGAAAGTCTTAAGGAGATGATGTCCCATCCAGAAAAGAACCAGTGGATGAAAGCCATGCACGATGAGATGGAATCTTTGCAGAAAAATGGCACGTATAAGCTGGTTGAACTTCCAAAGGGTAAAAGACCACTCAAATGTAAGTGGGTATTTAAACTCAAGAAAGATGGAAATAGCAAGCTGGTCAGATACAAAGCTTGATTGGTGGTAAAAGGCTTCGAGCAGAAGAAAGGTATTGATTTTGACAAATTTTCTCACCCGTTGTCAAAATGACTTCTATTCGAACAATCTTGAGCTTAGCAGCTAGCTTAGATCTTGAAGTGGAGCAGTTGGACGTGAAAACTGCATTTTTTCACGGAGATTTGGAAGAGGAGATCTATATAGAGCAGCCAGAAGGATTTGATGTAGCTGAAAGGAAACACATGGTGTGCAAACTGAATAAGAGTCTTTATGGGTTGAAGCAGGCACCAAGGCAGTGGTACAAGAAGTTTGACCCATTCATGAAAAGTCAAATTTACACAAAGACATATTCTGATCCATGTGTATACTTCAAAGATTTTTTGAAAATAAATTTATTATATTGTTGTTGTATATGGATGACATGTTAATTGTAGGAAAAGACAAGGGGCTGATCGCAAAGTTGAAGGGAGATTTGTCCAAGTCATTTGATATGAAGGACTTGGGCCCATCACAACAAATTCTGGGTATGAAGATAGTTCGAGAGAGAACAAGCATAAAGTTGTGGCTGTCTCAGGAGAAGTACATTGAACGTGTACTGGAACGCTTCAACATGAAAAATGCTAAGCCAGTCAGTACACCTCTTGCTAGTCATCTAAAGTTGAGCAAGAAGATGTGTCCTACAGCTGTGGAGGAGAAAGGAAACATGGCTAGAGTTCCTTATTCTTCAGTAGTCGGAAGCTTGATGTATGCAATGGTATGCACCAGGCCTGATATTACTCATGCAGTTGATGTTGTTAGCAGATTCCTTGAAAATCCTGGAAAGGAACATTGGGAAGCAGTCAAGTGAATATTCAGGTACCTGAGAGGTACCACAGGAGATTATTTCTGCTTTGGAGGATCTGATCCAATCTTGAAGGGCTATACAGATGTTGATATGGTAGGTGACATTGATAATAGAAAATCCACTACTGGATATTTGTTTATATTTTCAGGGGGAGCTATAACATGGCAGTCAAGGTTGCAGAAGTGTGTCGCGCTTTCTACAATTGAAGCGGAGTATATTGCCGCTACTAAAGCTGGCAAGGAGATGATATGGTTGAAACGGTTCCTTCAAAAGCTTGGCTTGCATCAGAAGGAGTATGTCGTCTATTGTGACAGTCAAAGTGCAATAGACCTTAGCAAGAACTCCATGTACCATGCAAGGACCAAACATATAGACGTGAGATATCACTGGATTTGAGAAATAGTAGAGAATGAATCTCTAAACGTCTTGAAGATTTCTACAAGTGAGAATCCCACAGATATGCTGACCAAGAGACAAGTTTGAATTGTGCAAAGAACTTGTCGGAATGAACTCTATATGAAAAACTTGAGTTACCTCCTTCAGGTGCATGGGACTGGAGGGGGAGATTTGATGGGTCCATCCCATGTGTAAGGAGGGCATCTTCCTTTTGGCTTTGAATTGTCAAGGCAACTAAAGGAATAGTAAGGAAGATTTTATGGCAAATATTTCTTTGGTTTCACATTGAATATTTGACTCTTGCCAAACTCATGATATCATTGATGACATCAATGAAGTAATCCTAAACACTATAAATAGGTGTCTTTCTCTCATTGTAATACACACCAACAAAGAGAGAAAGAAAGAGTGAGGTTTCACAGACAAGGTATAAGAAAATAGTCTGTGTTCCTATTAATTTAAAATAGCTTGAGCCATAAAATTACCATATGAAGATTAGCATAAAGTTCACTTTAAGGGGAAAAGATGGATAGCATTTCGTACAAGAAGATGACAGATTCTATTTCTATTTCATTGGGTCTAAAACCATCTCCTCCTGTTGAAAGGAACATTTAGCTAACTACATTGGCTAACATCAAAAAATTAGCTTAATGGTATAACCTAAAATCTACAATTAAGAGTAAAAACCGCCCACCACATGATCCAATATTTTGTCAGCTCCTCCTCAATATGAACAAGGATGAGTTTTGGAGAGGGTTGCGCCAACCAAAACTTTGAATCTAAAAGTGAGGTGTCGATCTCACGCCTTATCATTAAATAACAAAATTGATTTTGCTCCAGTTTTCTCATGACAAGAGCATTTTTTCAATGAAAATGATGTACTTTTCATTTACAATATTGTTTACCCGAAAAACGGATAGAGTTGAATTTATACGTAGTTCTAAGGATACGCGGTATAAATTTGTACGAATTGGCAAAGATACATGAATGTGTACTAAAATTAGTTATAAAAGAGATGAATACAAACCACATGAACCAGTTAGCCAAAGCCTTCAAATTTAATCACCTCCAAATTGGGTGAAGAACGATTGATAGAAGAAACAATATGACCAAAAATACCAAAACCAAAGAGAAATAGTATTAGCACTGTTCTCTGTATATATTAGGATGAATGTGTGTATGAATCAATGTCCTATTACAAATGATAACAACTCTTCATATACTAGGAGAATCCCATTTTGGGTATAATTAAATACATAATGGGGATCCCATGATAGATTAATTAATCAGTTTTTGCTTGTTTTACGCCGTGATTCTCTCCCCATATGCGGCTATAACGACTCTTTTGTCCCTTGGTCGGTCTCTGGATCTCGAGCTCGATAATGACTCGAGATCGATATTGATCGGTCTCTGGGTCTCGAGCTCGATATTGACTAGAGCTCGACATTGATCGATCTCTGGATCTCGAGCCCGATTTTAACTCGAGCTCGACATTGATTGGTCTCTGGATCTCGAGCCCGATATTGAATCGAGCTCGGTATTGATCGGTCTCTGGATCTCGAACTCGATAACCCAACTTCATATCACAGCTCGATACTAGAATGACGAACTTATGTCCATCATGCTCCAATCTTGATTAATCATACAAAGGGCAAACTCGGTTTTGACCGTATACAGATAGTCCCCTCGTTTCTCGGAAATAAGGTGGCGAGAAACGATATGATTTTTCAATCCTCCGACTAGAAGAATGCCGACGTCTGTGGCGAGTCCGATTATGACGTATGTGACAAACGTCCCGTCGGTCCAGTAACTAAGGTATTAAGTGTGCGTCAGTCGATGGTCGTCCACTGCCAATTTTAAATCGTCATTGTGAAATCTATAAATAACCCCCTTCTTTATTATTTCAAACTTTTACCTTCAAGCCCTTTTCATTCTAATCTTCATAATCCCATTTCATTATTCACAATCCCTTTTCATTCTAATCTTTATAGTCCTTCGCCTTCTCAAAAGCTTCATATTTCTAAGTTTTGGAATTTGTTTGCTTGTTCTTTTCAGAATACCAAATACTTCAATCTCCCTTCTTCTTTGTTCTCAGAGACTAAATGGAAAAAATATCTAAAACCGTTCCACGGAAAGAGGTCGCTTCCTCATCTCGGCCGGCCGGCGAGAAACCAGTGGTGGAGCCACGTCTTGAAGAACTTATTCCCGGAGGGTGTGTTATTGATTTCGACTTTAAGGTCGAGAAATCCTCTTCGATTGTCGGTCGATGCGAGCCGGTATCGATATATATATGCTCGATACCAATAAGTCTCCTTGATTTGGTGAAGAAAGATTATAATTGGGCAAACAAAGAGGTCGTGATACCGGCACCGGAGGAAGCGATCGCTACCCACGTGGAAGGGTACCTGAGTGTTTACACTTATCCTTTCACGTTGGGTCCTCTCGATCCGGTCATCATCGATTTTTGCAAGAAATACCAGGTTACCCTCGGTCAAATTCATCCTTATTTCTGGAGGATCGCGATCTTGCTCCATTTCTTTGTGAGCAAAATCGATTGGCTTCCCTTCACCCTCGACCACCTCATAAGATTATATAGCCCTCAACTTTACCGAGGTGGGCTGATAAAGCTTCAACGTCGTGCCGCCAAGGCGTTCACCTCGAGTATAGATGAAGACAAAGAACAGGGCTGGATGGGTCGGTTTGTTCGAGTGAAGACCTCGGACCTGATCCCGGCTAAGAGCATGCTATTTCTTGAGAAATGGAATAAAAACGTAAGTATGATCCCGTTTTAAATTTCTGTTTGTTGTTTCACTTCTTCGTCCTTTCTTATTAGTGTATTTCTTTATGCAGTCGTTGCTTGGATGTCGGGTGCGATTCCCCACCTCGAGAACTGGGTCAAAAGCCTAGTTTCTACATCAATATTTGCCGAGTGTGCATGGCGCTATTTGTCGAAGGGTCGGTGGGAAGCTCGTACTCATGGTAAGCTTTCATCTTGGCTTACCGATTTACTTATAGTTCGAGGTGATATGTTTATTCGAAGCATGAGTTCACTTATTTTCTCCCTTTGCATGTCTCGGAAAGGATGCGGCTATGAGGCCCCCGTCTAGTGGTAAAGAAGTTTTACTGCCTAACTCAAAACCGGTGAAGGAAAATAAGAGAAAAAGGACCTCTGACTCCGAGGGTCAAAAACCTAGGAAGAGGACAGCCCGTAAGACCAAGGGAAACATAATCCCACTGACTATGGAGTTAGTTCAAAGACTAAGGGATGAAGAAGAAGAAGAAGAAAACGAAGGTGGTTCTGGGCTGGTGGCCCGTGGACGAGCTGGTTTCGATATTTGTAAAGCTTCGGGATCGGTGGGGACTGATTCCGCTCCACCCAGGTTCGATAAGGTCGGGGAGCAGACTTCGACCCAAGTTCCTGAGCCGAGGAGGACCGAGGATGTTTTGTCTCGGGGCAAAACGACCGTCGAAGAAGTGGTCGACGCCGGTGCAGAAACGGAGTTTGAGGCTCCCTAAGGAGGAGGATGTGCCCTAAAAAACCTGCCCGGGACAATAGAGATTGAAGATTCCCCCTCGTTTCCTCGATTTTTTCAATCGATGATACGTGACGCCTAGGCCGTGGAGATTTATCATGGAGAGGGAGCCCATGGAGAGGAGGATCCTTTCCGTGGTTATTTTATTGAAGTAGAAGATGTCACCGGTCTGAGTGATTTGGAGGCTCCGAAGAAGAGCTCCGGTGAGGTGGGAGTTCCATGTCTTTTCAACAAAGCTCAACAGACCCTGAATCGGGTAAGTTCATTTTCTCTTTGTCGATTTTCATACTTGTATTTTCTTTCCTTGTCTAATTCCTTCCTTCTATTTTTGTAGACTTTTGCATTTTATCATGAAGCTTTCTTCCTATCCCGGGGGAGCTGAACCGGTACGAAGCCGAAAATCGAAGGCTTACCGAGGAGATACACGCCTTCAAGCTTCTCAACGAGCAGAGGAAAGAAGAAGCAAAATGACTTCGGTCCGAGTTAGAAGCGGCTCAGAAAGAACAAACAGATTTGTCCGAGTAGGTAAAAAGAATCTTTGAAGTTAATGATACTGACTCGGGCGCAATGGCTAATAGTTCGGTCCCACAGGTTCAGCAAAAGCTAGATGTTATCAGACAACTTCGTGTTGAGGTGGGCACAGTGAAAGTGGAGGTAGAGGAGTGGAAAAAGAAAATGGATCGCCTTGCCTCAGAAAAGGAGGCCGCCCGAGCTCAACTGGCTTCAGCTGAGACCCAACTCCGGAGTTTGAAAGAGAAAGCCTTGGTGCAAGACGAGAAAATCGGGGAGTTCCAGTCTCGGTTAGGTTCAGTAACTTCTGATCGAGAGAGACTGTCTACAGAGCTAGCCCCGGCCAAGTCGGAGGTCGAGATAACCATGGCTAATGCTAATGCCATGGTAGCCGTCTACCGGTCCGATGCTGAAGCTGCTTAGGTTCAAGCAAAGGAGGTTGCCGAGGCTTCTCAGGCTCGAACAAACTGGGTTGCCGAGCATGCTAAATGCCAATCTCGGAGGGAGACTCTAGAGGAGATCCACGCTCGTGGCTTCGATCTTATAACCGAGATCAAGAATGCTAAGGAGCTTGAAGCTGAAGCCAGAGTGTTTCCCTTTTTCCGATGATGATGATACCAGGAGTATGAGCGGATCCGAAAGCGAAGTAGGCCTCGAGGGCGAAGATGCTGCTTCTGTGGAGGACTAAGTCCTTTAGTATTTTTCATCTTTCTTTTAAGACCGTTTTGGTATTTTATAAAAAAACAAAAAAATTGATCGGGCCACGATGCCCTTGTAAATGATTTTTGGTACATGTATATATAAAACTTTCTTCCTTCTATGGCTTCTGAATCTTTTGCCTTTTTTATTAATTCATACAAAGGCCAAAAAATGCCTTAGCATGAAGGTCCGAGTGAATGTTCGAACTCGTTCGTTTCTTATAGGTAGTCCCCGAGTGAATGTTCAGACTCAAACTGAGATAGCTTTTAGACATGATAAATATATGTCAAGTGGAATGATTTGTTCGAACTCAAATTAGGGTAGCCCTTAGGCTTTTATGATTTCTTGAACTCAAAGTAAAAGTAGCCCTTAGTTTTTAGCAGTCGAGTGAGGGTTTGCTCGAACTCGAATTAAGGCAGCCCTTAGGCTTTGTAATCGAGTGAGAATGATTTCTCGAACTCGAATTAAGGAAGCCTTTAGGCTTTAGCATTCGAGTGAGGGTTTTCTCGAAATCGAAGTATTGCAACCCTTAGGCTTTGTAGTCGAGTGAGGATGATTTCTCGAACTCGAATTAAGGAAGCCCTTAGGCTTTAGCAGTCGAGTGAGGGTTTGCTCGAACTCGAAGTATTGCAACCATTAGGTTTTATAGTCGAGTGAGAACGATTTCTCGAACTCGAATTAAGGAAGCCCTTAGGCTTTAGCAGTTGAGTGAGGGTTTGCTTGAACTCAAAGTATTGCAGCCCTTAGGCTTTGTAGTCGAGTGAGAATGATTTCTCGAACTCGAATTAAGGTAGCCCTTAGGCTTTAGCATTTGAGTGAAGGTTTGCTCGAACTCGAATTAAGGAAGCCCTTAGGCTTTAGCAGTCGAGTGAGGGTATGCTCGAACTCGAGTTAAGGTAGCCCTTAGGCTTTTATAGTCGATTGAGAATGATTTCTCGAACTCCGGCCATGGTCGACCCTTAAGCCTGCTTGCATAATAGATCGAAAATATGAAGTAGAAGATCCTTTATAGGTATGAGATATTGGTAAAGAAGAAATTTCCCTTTATAGGTCATTATTCATGCGTACATGTTTTTGTTCCAGGGATCGAGCAAACTATGCGGGAATGGTTCGTTTGACCATTTGGCCCTTATAAATTTTCCTTATCGACACCTTGTTGCCATGAAGTAACTAGCTTGTCCAACCTTAATATTCGAGGGCAATGCCCCCAGTATTCGAGATTGAGTGTAAAGAGGCCTTGGATACTGTTGGATTGTCCTACGTAAGCACTATCAATGGTTTCCTCATTAAAACCCTCGCCGAAAAACTCATTTGGGACAAAACTGGTCTAAGGGAAAAAGAGTGCAACGCGTGCTTTCAGACCAAAAGGCTTCATGTTGAAGAATCCATCCTTGTTTCTGCTCGAACACCTGTAGGGGTTAGTTTCGAAATACAAATGAACATGAGAGGGTCGTACCTTAGCAGTAGTATCGTTTAGGTGCGATATGTTCCAATTTCTCGGTAGTGTTTTGCCATTTATAATACCGAGCTTGTACGATCCTTTTCCGACAATTTTGAGAACCTGATACGGTCCTTCCCAGTTCGGACCCAGTTTTCCTTTATTCGGATTTCAGGTGTTGAGGGTGACTTTTCTTAGCACCAAGTCCCCGATGTTAAAAAGTCAAAGATTAGTTCTTCGATTGTAGTACCTTTCGATCAACTGTTTCTAATCGGACGATAGCGGCTTCTCCTCTTTCATCCAATAATTCTATGCTTGTATTCATGGTCTCGTTATTCGACTCCTCTGTCGCATATCAAAATCTGATGCTAGGTTCTCCGACCTCGACCGGGATCAGAGCTTCGGTGCCATAAACTAACGAGAATGGTGTTGCTCTGGTACTGGATTTCGATGTTGTGCGGTATGCCCATAGAACCTCAGGTAGTATTTATCTCCATTTTCCTTTGGCGTCGGTTAGTCTCTTCTTAAGATTTTGGACGATGGTTTTGTTGGCCGATTCGGCTTGTCCGTTCCCGCTGGGATAATAAGGAGTCGATAGGATCCTTTTGATCTTATGATCTTCGAGAAATTTAGTTACTTTGTTGCCGATGAATTATTTCCCATTATCAAATACAATCTAGGATGGCATCCCGAATCGACATATAAAGTGGTCCCAAACAAAGTCTATCACTTGCTTTTCTCTGGCTTTCTTGAAATCCTGTGTTTCAGCCCATTTAGAGAAATAATCAGTCATAAACAAAATAAACTGAGCCTTACCTAGTGCCGATGGGAGGGGGACAACGATGACCATTCCCCATTTCATAAAAGGCCATGGATATAGGACCGAGTGGAGTAGTTCCCTGGGTTGATGAATCATGGGCACATGCCTTTGGTATTTGTCGTATTTTCTAACGAATTCCCTTGCATCCTTCTCCATATCGGTCCAATAATATCCTGCTCGGATTAATTTATGGACTAACGAATTGGCACCTGAATGATTTCCACAAGTGCCCTCGTGAATTTCACGTAGGATGTAATCGGTATCTCTCAGTCCCAAACATATTGCCAAAGGTCCCTCGAACATCCTCCTAAATAGCGTTCCATCTTCGGACAAGGTGAATCGTGCTGCCTTTGCACGGAGAGCCCTCGATTCCTTTGGATTTGATGGAAGCTTCTCGTTCTCAAAGTACTCTATCTATTTGTTTCTCCAATACCAGGTTAAACTTGTGGAGTTTATCTCGGTGTGACCTTCTTCGATTACCGATCTCATGAGTTGTACGACAGTCCCCGGGTTGAGTTCGTCATCTTCGACCGTTGATTTGGTAGCGTCAGAATCATCGGGGACCATGAAGGATCGAGGGATCCCGTAATCATCAACTTCGTAAGTCTCCTACTTTTCTAGTTGGGTCGAGGCTGGCATTTGTGATTGCTATTTGGTATCCCATTTTTCCTTCGAGTTAGATCCCATTGTCAATAAGAGTGATGATATCAGAACCACTTTATCGACGACAAACATTTCCTTTGCGGCTGGTTGCTCTCCATAGATTGTTTTGATTCCCTCCGATGTCGAGAATTGTAGAACCTGGTGAAGGGTCGAGGGTACTGATTTCATGTTGTGCATCCATGGCCTCCCGAACAGGGCATTGTATCTCATGTCGCCTTCGATCACGTGGAACTTCGTTTCTTGGATGGTCCCGACCACGTTAACTGGTAGAATTATCTTGCCCTTAGTAGTTTCACATGCCATATTTAATCCGTTTAGTACCAGGGTTGCGGGTACGACCTGGTCCTGCAAACTGAGTTGCTCTACGACCCTCGATCGAATGATGTTGACCGAGCTACCTAGATCAATTAAAACATGCTTAACTTGAGTTTTATTCATAAGTACAGATATTACCAGTGCATCGTTATTGGGCTGCATGATTCCTTCCACGTCTTCAACACTAAAGGATAAGGTTTATTTAGTTATGTAGTCCTGAGTTCGAGATCGCTTCTCTCTTATGATCGACATCTTAGTGCGTTTAAGCACCGGCCCCTGTGGGGCATTGATTCCTCCGATGATCATGTGGATGATGTGTTGTGGCTCTTCTTGTTCGTTTTGTCTACTGATTTCTTTGTTTTTGAAATGGTTCTTGGCTCGGTCACTTAAAAACTCTCAAAGGTGCCCTTTATTGAATAACCGAGCTATCTCATCTCTCAACTGCCTGCAATCTTCCGTTCTGTGGCCATGAGTGCCATGATACTTGCACGTTTGATTGGGGTTTCTCTCGGCTGGATCGGACTGCAGAGGTCGAGGCCATTTAGTATCTTTGATGTATCCCATAGCCGATACGATGGCGTATGCGTCAATACTGAAGTTATATTCGGATAACTGTGGTGCTTCCTTAGGTCCGGTGTGCCTATTGAACCTACTCTTGTTCATCAGCCCTCGAGACCCTTGGCCTCTATCACTTTTTCTTTTGCCTTGTACGGGGTTGCGTCCCTGCTTGCCACCCCTACGGTCTTCGTTATACGACCGGTATCAGTCCCTGTTTGACCTTGGTTCTCAGTCGGTGTCCCTTTTAATAACGAACCCAGAACCCAACTGGTCATCTTCGATTCTAATCTTTGATTGATATCGATTGCGTATATCAGCCCAGGTAACAGCCAGGTACTCGATCAAGTTTTGCTTCAGTCATTGCGAAGCCATCGAGCTTCATTCGTTTAGTCCTTGGGTGAAAGCTTGAATGGCCCAATCGTCTGTGACTGGTGGTAGATCCATTCGTTCCATTTGGAAACGAGATACAAACTCTCTTAGCATTTCATTATCTTTTTACCTTACCTTAAAAAGATCCGAATTTCTGGTTTCGACCTTTATGGCTCTAACATGTGCTTTTACGAAAGAATCTGCAAGGATAGCAAAAGAATCGATAGAGTTAGGCGGTAAATTATGATATCATATCATTGCTCCTTTTGGCAGGGTTTCACCGAACATTTTTAATAATGCAGATTCGATCTCGTCATCTTCTAGATCGTTCCCTTTGATGGCACATATGTAAGAGGTGACATGTTCATTGGGGTTGGTCGTTCCATTGTATTTAGGAATTTTGTGCTGCGGAACTTCTTGGGGATCGGTTTTGGATTTGCGCTCGGGGGGAAATGCTTTTGTACTAATTTTTTGGAATCCAAGCCCTTCAATATTGGTGGTGCCCCCGGGATCTGATCAACCCTGGAGTTATAAGTTTTCACCTTTTGGTCATTTTCTTTAATCCTCCTTTCTCCTGACTCTATTCGTTTTGTCAGTTCCTCGAGCATCTTAATAATTTCGGGATTAGTCCCCGATTCTTGTTCATTCGACCTTACTACAGCTGGCCCCATTTTTTGGGTGACTTCTTGGGGTGGACCGGGCACGAGCTTGTTCGGTGCCTGGGTTTGGCTCTGAAACTGAGGTATGGCTACTTGTTGAGCTTGCAATATTTCGAAAATCATACGCAGGTTGATCCCGTCTTCTCCAGCATTTTGTGTATTTCTAGTTGCAGATCGAGTTCCACCATGAATGCTATTTTCTGAGTCGGAACATTGGTTCGCCTCAATGGCCAGTTGTGAATTAACGTCAATTGGATCTACGGCTCGAGTTCCAACGGGGTCGACGAGTGGCCTTTTATCCCCCGACGTCAGGTTGTTATTCTCATCTTGAAGGCCAGCTTCGTTATCGATAGGTAGGACCATTAATTGAGAGTTCGTCGTTTTTAACCTGAAATCAAAGGCACTTCCAAGAGCAAGTGTAAAGTAGTGTATTTCACATAGATTCCTACCAAATAACCACTATTATCCTTAGCCCCACGGCGGGCGCCAAACTGTTTACCCGAAAAATGGATAGAGTTGAATTTATACGCAGTTCTAAGGATACGCGGTATAAATTGGTACGAATTGGGAAAGATACATGAATGTGTACTGAAATTAGTTATAAAAGAGATGAATGCAAATCAGATGAACCAGTTAGCCTAAGTCTTCAAATTTAATCACCTCCAAATTGGGTGAAGAACGATTGATAGAAGAAACAATATGACCAAAAATACCAAAACCAAAGAGAAATAGTATTAGCATTGTTCTCTGTATATATTAGGATGAATGTGTGTATGAATCAATGTCCTATTACAAATGATAACCACTCTTCATATAGGGAGGGAATCCCATTTTAGGTATAATTAAATACATAGTGAGAATCCCATGATAGATTAATTAATCAGTTTTTCCTTGATTTACGCCGAGATTCTCTCCTCATATGCGGCTATAACGACTCTTTTGTCCCTTGGCTCGATCTCAATCTTGGCCGGTCTCGGTATTGGTCGGTCTCTGAATCTCGAGCTCGACATTGATCGGTCTCTGGATCTCGAGCTCGATAATGACTCGAGCTCGACATTGATCGTTCTCTGGATCTCAAGCCCAATATTGACTCGAGCTCGACATTGATCGGTCTCTGGATCTCGAGCCCGATATTGACTCGAGTTCGGTATTGATCGGTCTCTGGGTCTCGAACTCGATAACCCAACTTCACATCACAGCTTGATATTATAATGACGAACCTAAGTCCATCATGCTCCAATCTTGATTAATCATAAGAAGGGCAAACTCGATTTTGACCCCATATATATATATATATATATATATTGTGTCTAGAATAAATTTCGAGGCAGGCAATCCAAGTGAATAAAGTAGAACTCCAATTTCTTAACATCTGTTTCATTGTGTTGTCCTTTAGGTATAACTAAAATCATGTTTGTCGAGAAAAAGGTTATCTAAATCATTTCTTTAGTATCTGATTGAACTGAAAAATCGATGAAATGCGGTTCCTCTTTTGACTTGTGGGTGCCTAAGGAATAAGTTATTTCATCTCTGTGTTTCAAGTTCATCCAAATAACGATTTCATTCAACCAATTATCCACATGTAAAAGATAAAAATAAAACTGGAGGATCAAGTTAGTATGGAGATATCATATTATAATGCTGACATTACTATAAGTAAACAAAAGTACACATTATGAACAGAAGAAGTTGGAAAATACGTGAATTTATGACCAGTTAAGATAAAATTACGATTCTCTTGATCAGGCCCAACTATGCATTCTAAGAGGTTTAGCGGTCATTGCAAATATAATCTGGTTTACAAGTTTGGAGTCGAATCCCATAGGAAATTAACCTATTAATCACAACTATTAGTTTTGCAAGAATTCAAGTAATTAACCTTCAGAAATATTAAATATCGATTTGAGTGTTTACTAACTAAGAGAAGAATAATTAAAATGCAGTAATTTATATCTAACAGTGCAAATGCTGTAGATAAGATTGGAAGAGTCTAGGGTTATGATTTCCCCTATTGTCGGAATCCTCCCCGCTACGTTTCCTATAAATTCGCCTAAGTATTCTCTACCGATCGTGAGTACTTTAGATGTCGTAATTCTCTTTCGAACAACTACCACAATTTACTAGACGTATGTTACGATCCAAAATCCCTACTTGTCATGATTGCGCCTAACACCCCGGCTAGACAAGCCGAAACATGATAACGAAGGCAAACAGAATGATGAAATTTATAGAAATACCATAAAGTCTGAAGTCTCAATACAATATAACTGCTAATACTAAGTAAATCCCTAAAAGCTGGCAAAATACAGAGTCATGAGCTTCTACAGCAGAATACAAGTCTAAAACCGAACAATTAATAAATACACTTTCTCAACTGTAACAACAGTATAAAAGGAAAAAGACAAGTCAAACTACGATCAAAGATGCAGCTCTATCTCGCCTCTAGCAGATAGTCTAACACGCAAGCCTATTGCTGATAACTGGTCCCCACATCTGGATCTGCACAATTAAGTGCAGAGTGTAATATGAGTACAACCAATCCAATGTATTCAATAAGTATCGTAAATAAACACGGCTAGGTAGGAGAAACACGAATTATCAAATGATGCTAGCTATCACCTGTGTTGTTTCATCTTTTAAACCAATACAGAACAATATTTGAGTCAATCATAAGGTTCAGTAAGAAAACATATATGTGTGTATGTGTACAGTTTTTCAAATACCCTGCTCAGTCAACATCTTGCCATATAGAGATGATGTGCAGATAAATTAGATAAATCATCAAGGAAATTGTAAGTAAAGATGAAATGCAAAATCCAAACAAAACACTGGCCAGATTTACTCAACTTTTTCATATCCGTACCAAACCACTGATCAGTTCCTCAATAACCGCGTATACACCATCAAGAGAGAAATATGAGAGGATGACCTAGGGGATGAATCCGTATCCACGCGTTGCACGGACAACTCACGTGATGCATGGACAACTCATGTGATAATAACATCAATATCTGAATCTGCACGGACAACGCACGTGCTAACAAATACGATTCGCCCAGCATGGTCACAGGCACAAAATACAATCCGCCCGGCGTGATCACAAACACCTAGTCTAATCATATCATACAGGAGAAAATAAATAAGTATACATGTATAAAGTGAGTGAATAACAAATCTCATGATCATGTGCCGGTATAAACGACATGATAAAGTGTAGACATGTACAAGTATACTATCATATCTTAAACTGGTAATTTCATCAAAGATAACATTTATCAGGTCATTCAGGGATTAAGCTCATATGTAGCATCAAACATGATTCAAATAGTTCACAACAATATCACAAATGTGTGAAGCATCATATTTTAAGGTTTAACATTCAAATTCTAGGCTTATAAGAGCTTGAGCACAACCTGAACATGAATAAATAATCCTGGTGTCCGCACATGGGTTCAACCTCACGCATGTGCGCACCCAATAGAATGTAGCTATCACAATAATTCAGGCAACTAGTGCCTTAAAAAAGTTTAGATAAGATACTTACCTTAAGCAAATCAAATCACTCCGCTAGCAAGCCCTTCCCATACGTATCAATCTCCGGAAGGCTCGAATCTAGCCAAAAACTGAGTTTAGATAAAATACTTACCCTAATGGGTCCAAACCCTCGATTTTGAAATTAAATATCTGCTGCCCAAAGGTTCCTCTTCGCGATAGCAGAAAGTCACTCGCGATCGCGAAGAACAAAAGAATGTTGCACTAAAATGACCTTCGCGAATGCGGAACTCCAGCCGCAAACACGATGCACTGAAACTCGAAGTTGCGCGATCGCATACTCCCTCTCGCAATCGTGAAGAACAAACGTGTGGGCTTCCAGGCCTCCCCCTTCCTTCTTCGCGAACGTGGTACCACTCATGCATTCGCATAGTGCTACTAACCAAAGCTCCGCGATCGCGGACATCTCTCGCGAATGCATATAACATTTTCACCCGTCACGTGGTCAATATCCGGTCAACTTTAGAACCATCAAAACACCATTTCGAAGTCATTTACACATAAGTCAATATCCGGTCAACTCTTTCAACTTAGGCTTCCAACCTTGGGACTAAGTGTGGCAATTCGTTCCGAAATATTCCAGAACCAAACCAACCATCCTAGAAAGTCATATAACACAAACGAACATAGAATAAGCAATAAATGGGGGAACAGAGCTACAATACTCAAAACGATCGGCCGAGTCGTTACAACGTAATCCTCCGAACTACGCTAGCTGATACTAGTTTACCGCTCACTATGATCGCACTAAGGTTTCATTACTCCTAATTCTACCATTAAACCTTTCGTATTGATGTCTCATTTATGTTAGGAGTGATGTTGTTCAACAACTACCTAAATGTATATCCTTTTCCAAGAAATACACACTAAATATGCATAGTCAATTGAGAGTTATTCAATCAACCATAATGAAGACGTAGTTGAACAAGTAGAGAAAAATCAAAGGCAAAATTATATTAAACGCAGTAGAAGATCATCCTTCAATAGTTTCCCTCAAACCCTAGATGGGAGAGTTTAGGTATTCATAATTATATAAACAATAATCATAATATTCAAAAGCATTAAACTACATATTAAGGAAGAACGGAGAGAAAAAACTCTTGTGATTCGTTGCTTCCAAGTGTTCCCGTAGCCTTTTTGCTTCTCCAATATTGTCTAACCCCTAAAAAATAGGTTTAGAACCCCTTTTATGCATGTTGGGGGCGTGTAGAGTCGAAACTATCAAGTCCTAGCCGAATTAGGACGAAATCCGCCCTTGGACGTCCTGCTTTGGGCCTGGCGCGAACCTAGCCACCAAATTTTTTTCACTTTTGTGCTCTCCTGCCCTTGGCGTTTTGGTTGGTGTCATGCGTGAACCTGGGCACCGAAGTTATACTTCCTCCAAATTCTTCCATTTTTTCTTCAATTTGCATGCAAGCTTTCCAAATCACTTCCAATTGACTCCTACACATATAAATGTCATTATTAAACTCGAGTCACAAATATTCACACCAATGTTAACAAGATCGAGGCATAATGCACTGAAAATTACATAAAAAAATAAAGATTTTTAGCCAAACATATCCCTCAATACAACTTAACTCCGATCAAACGTGTACTGGCTCCAGCATGAAAGTTCCATCTATGGGAATCAGAACCCCTTCATCTCTCGTGTTCTTGTTAATTTACTAAATGATGCTAAAATATAAACGTTTTTAGGAGTTTACAGTTTTGGGTGATACATTGTGAGAGATAGATGACAATTGTTCTTTTAACATGCACTGCAGGCATATATTATGTAGTTTTCGCAGTCTTTATAGAAAAGGAAATTCTTTAAGCTTCTGTCCTCAAGTAAAGTACGTAACATATATATATTCTCACTTTAATTCCTTTTTGAACTTTATGAATAAGTCAAATTGCAAAGGTGCACTGACTAAATGTATTTCAGTTGCAGTTATTAATCATATCATAAATACTTTTTTCATATAGATTCGCCATGATAAAGACATTTCGTTTAAATTGCAACGCTGCATTTTTCAGGTTTGTTTACCTATAGTGTTCTCAGGATATTGGACATCTTATGTGGTTTTCCAGTGAGATTTAGTTGATTTTCCGGCCATAATTATTTTCTGAAAAACCATCCATATATAAGTTGAGTCACTTTATAGCGACAAAATAATTTAGTAACATTTGTAGAAAAAATTATAAATTCAGTTATCATTTGAGAAATTAAGTCTAGGGTGCATTTTCTCTAAAATGTGCAGAAAGTAATAGCTGAATTTTAGGATTTCTATTGTTTTGTCATAGCCCGGAGTGGCTTCAAGGTAGGAGTTTTTGTAATTTATGTTAACCTGCTACAACATGTTTTCACCAGCTTTTTAAGTCTTTTACTTAGCTTTCGTTTGGACATAAAATTTGGAATCTTTTTTTTCAAACAAAATTTAAAAATATTGTTTGTTTATGGAAGTTGATTACCTTTTGAAAAAAATTCGAAGGAAAAATTTCAAAGTTCCAAAAATTGGTTTGGAGCAGTTTTTGGGTCAAAATTTTTCTTCCATACACAAAACTTTAATTTTTTTCAAGTAAAATGCATGTCCAAATACAATTTCAATTTCCAAAAATTATTTATCAAACACAACTTCAAATACTCTTTTTTTTTCAAGTTTCAAATGCCAGCATTTGTTTCTTCATGTATTTAACCGAGTTTAATCAACGAGAAAGATCATAAGCTTGCAGTCTAATTTCTTTTGCTTAGCTTCTGTTTTCCTAATTAACATCATCTGATTCTGCATTAATTTCTGTTGAAGACAAATTTGTTTTAATGACATGCAGCAATTTTTATATTTTATGTGGCTCGAGGGCAGAGGTGGAGCCAAGAATTTCTTAAGACAAATACAAAGTTACCACCGTACCCGTAATCTAAACTCTAGCTAGCTCCATCCCTGCTTGGAGAGCGCGAGGGAGGAATCATGGCTATAGGATGTTAGATTAGAAAAGGACATTATATAAATATACAAAGATTAGTGCTTTAATCAGCCTCTTTGAAGTTTACAAATCAAGAAGTGAGGAAGAATGAGTACATATATAGATATTTCTTTCAATCAAAAATTGATAAAGGTACGTATTTTATTCTATACAGAGACAATGATTCCAGTAAACTCTGCTCAAAACATATGTTTGCTTAGATAGAGATAGCTCTGTGTTTCTCAATTTTTTTCTTCAGTCCATCCTTATCTGCTCCCACTACCTTGTCAACAACTTTCCCCTTTTTAATCAGCACAAATGTTGGCATTGCTTGAACCCCATATTCCTCAGCTACTTTCTGTTTTCAATTCATCCAAGATTTTAGAAATTAATATCCATATATGTATCAAAAGAGTAGGGAAAAAAGAAAAGGATTGTAAAGGTAAGAACATAAGATCATACATCCAATTCATCAACATCAATCTTGACAAATTCAACATCTGTATATTTAGCAGCAAAGTCATTGATAACTGGTTCCATGTTTTTGCAAGGACCACACCATGTTGCTGTGAAGTCAATAACAATCTAGCAGCAATAGAGCAAAATACAAAATAAGTTAAACTTTTATACACTAGCAGTGCAAGTATAATTTTTATACTATTGAGTCATTTAAAAAAATAATTAGAGGTTAAAGTCAACAAAAAATGAGACTAGTAATCTAGTGAATAAGACAAATTACATACTACAACAGGTTAAAGTACGTAAAACTTTTACACAGTCTGTATATTTAAGTTAAATCCATCCTTATGCAATGTTTCTAAAATTGTTACCAGTTTGTTTGTATCTTTCAAAGCATCAAAATGGAGCTTCCATTTTGTTGAAGAGTGGAAAGCAATGACTTGAGATCTCTTGAGTTGTGGCATTGTTGTTGGCATATTATTAGCTTCAGGCCAAGTTGTTGGAATAGTTGTTGAGTAGTTAGCACCCATTTTGTTTCTGGATTGAAATTTTTGCTCTTGAAATTTTGGTTTCTGAAAGGTCTTCTTTGGTTTTGATGTTGGAGCTTAGAGTTTTGCAGGGATCCTTTTTATAATGGTTTCTGATTCAAACTTTTCTCTTTTCAAATGTAAAATCATCTCAAAATTAGTACAGAATATGTTCCTTCATTATGTCGACCAGTCCAATATACAAAGAAAGATTTGATGCTATATTGCTTTTGTTTTTAGTATTGGTGCTTAACTCCAATGTTTCTAATGCTGGACCAATATAATTACCGCTCTATGCTAATGAGTTTAACTTTTATACACTAACAATATAAACAAATATCTCAATTGTTACGTCACCTTAAAGATAACTATAGGATATTGTCCATTATAAGAAAAATTAGTAACATGAAAAATAAGGCAAACAATCTACTACTACAAATTAAATTAATGATAGTATAAAAATTCTTTATGATGTCGCGCTATTAGTGTATATAAGTTAATTTCTGTTCTAATATGATTCGTTCTGTTTCCTTCCTGGAACTAAATAACAACAATAACATACCTAATGTAATTCTACGAGTAAGGTTTGGAGAGGGTAGTGAGTACGCAACCTTATCCCTACCTTGTGCAGGTAGAGAGACTGTTTCCAATAGACCCTCGACTCAAAGCAAGCATGCCTAATCATAGCAGTATAGAGAAAGACATGCATTCGTTAAAAAGTCAAAGAAGCATTAGCAACAACAAAATAATAGAAAACCAAAAGAACAACAACATCAGATAGTAATAGGAATCTAAGAATAAATAAGGTATTTATTACTTAGGTTGTTATTAACTTCACAACTACAACTATTGTACTTTATTAGCATATCTTCAGATGGGGTTTCTATGCCTCGATCTATTTCAAAATAATAGGAACCAATACTTCAAGAGAACATTGTTTCTATCAACAACACCGTGATAGTAGCAAACATGTTGTTGTATGTGAAAGAAAGAAAAGTAGACAAAACAAAAGAAAGAAAAATTAAAAAGAGATGAACTTATGATGTAAGCGCGTACATCGACATTCTTATGATGTATGCGCTTACAACGGCATTCTTATGATGTATTCGCTTACATCAATATTCCTATGATGTAAGCGCTTACGTCGGCAAGACATTCAAATGCCTATAAAAGGGGTATGCATTTTCATTTGCATATCATCCCTCAACTTTTTCTTTCTCTCTTCAATTAATAAAGAGCTATTCTTTGTGTGGCCCTGGAGTAGGCAAAATTATCGAACCACGTAAATCTTGTCTTGTCTTGTGCAATTTATTGCTTTTCTCTATCAAATAGTTTTCCCTTTTATTAGCTTGACACGTTTCCTAATAACTGGTATCAGAGCACAGACAGTGTAATTCTTGTAGAAAAGTACGGTACTAGTGTAGGACTATTCACAAGAATAGTACAACACTATTGATCATCGTTACTATTCACGTGCACTATTCATATAAATATTTTTGTGAAAAATAAAATCGGAAGAAGGGAAGGTTAAGATTGAAAAGTTCAATGGCAAAGATTTTGGATTCTCGAAAATACAAATAGAGGATTATTTGTACTAGAAAAAATTACACTTACCTCTGACCGAGGTAAAACCAGAGAATATGGTCAAAGCGGATTGGGATCTATTAGATCGCCAAGCTCTTGGTGTGATTCGTTTGACGCTAACACGAAATGTGGCGTTTAACATCATTAACGAGAAGACCATTATAGGCCTGAGGAAGGCATTATCAAATATGTACGAGAAGCCATCTGCTTCAAATAAAATCTATTTGATGCGTCAATTATTCAACTTAAAGATGACAGGAGGTGGATATGTTACGGAACATATCAATGAGTTTAATGTAATATTAACTCAGTTGAGTCCTGTTAATATAACATTCGATGACAAAGTCAGGGCATTGATTCTATTATCATCTCTACCGGAGAGTTGGTCTGCAACAGTAACTGCAGTTAGCAGTTTATCGGGAAGTACCAAACTCAAATTGGATAATATTAGAGACTTGGTTCTAAGCAAAGATATTTGCCGGAGAGAATCAAGTGATTTCCCAGGATCTGCTTTGAATATGAAAAGCAGGGGGAGAGGCAACCAAAGAGGACAAAGTCATGGTCATGACAGATCAAAGTCAAGGAGAAGAGGGCAATCCAAAAATTGCAAAGACATTACGTGTTGGAATTGCGATAAGAAGGGTCACTACAGTAGTCAGTGTAGAGAGCCAAAGAATAAGAAGAACAATCAATACAAGGATGATAATTCAGCAAAGGCAATTGCTGAACAAGTCGGTGATGCACTAATTTGTTGTGTAGACAATCCAATCAAATCTTGGATTCTGGACTGAGGTGCATCTTTTCACTCTACATCATGCAAAGAATTATTGCATAATTATATTGCTGGAAAATTTGGGAAAGTTTATCTAGCAGTCGGCGAACCTCTGGACATTGTCGAGAGAGGTAAAGTTCATATAAAGACTTCACAAGGCACGCTATGGAAATTGCAAAATGTCAGACATGTTCCTGGCCTCAAGAAAAATCTGATATCGATGGGTCCAATTGATAGTGAAGGATATACAACAACATTCGGTAACAGATCGTGGAAGATAACCAAAGGAAATTTGGTTGTGGCACGAGGCTTCAAGAAGGGAACATTGTATGCAACTGCAATACATAGAGATACTATAGCAATAGTTGATCATGGTCGTGATACAACATTGTGGCACCGGAGGCTCGGGCATATGAGTGAGAAGAGAATGAAGTTGTTGGCATCCAAAGAAAAGTTGCCAAACCTAAAGCATATTGAATTAGGTTTGTGCGAAGATTGCATTTACGGGAAACAAAAGAGAGTTAGTTTCTCAAAGGTGGGAAGGACGCCAAAGAAAGAGAAGCTCGAACTAGTGCATACAGATATGTGGGGACCAACACATGTAACTTCTCTGGGAGGTTCACGCTATTATGTCACCTTCATTGATAATTCCACAAGAAAGGTATGAGTTTATTTTCTGAAGTTGAAGTTGAAAATCAGACAAGTCTAAAGTTAAAATGTCTGAAGTCTGACAATGTAGGAGAGTATGATAGTCAAGAGTTTAAAGCATTCTGCTCTGAGAATGGTATCAGAATGATCAAGACAGTTCTTGGAACACCGGAACAAAATGGCGTTGATGAGAGGATGGACATAACCTTGAATGAACGAGCCAGAACTATGAGAATATATTCTGGATTGCCGAAGTATTTTTGGGTTGAGGCTGTTAACACGGCAGCTTACCTCATAAACAGGGGACCCTCTGTACCGCTGAATTTTGAAATTTCGGAGGAGGTATGGACAGGAAAGGAGGTAACTCTCTCACATTTGAAAATTTTTAGTTGTACTACTTATGTGCATGTAAACTCTAATGATAGAGATAAGCTTTATCCTAAAGCCAAGAAATATTTCTTTATTGGCTATGGTGATGGTAATTTTGGTTATCGATTTTGGGACAATCAGAATAGAAAGTTCCTAAGACACAGGAATGTCACATTCAATGAAAATATGACGTACAAAGACTTCTTGAAGTAGAATCAACCAGAACCAGCAGACAGATATCTGAAACAGTTGAGTTAGAAGAAATATCATAAAATGAAGTGGATATAGAGACTACAACTGGATATGAAATTGAAGATGCCGAACCAGAAGCAAATCTGGATCAGAATGAGAACAAGAACTAGAGATAAAATCAGATGGAGAACCAGATCTGGAATCAGGACTTGAATCAAATTCGGGATCAGTTAATCCTGAACCTACATTAAGGAGATCTAAAAGAGTCACGAATGCTCCAGATAGGTTAACTCTCTATCTCTCCACTATTTACTTCTGACTGATGCTGGAGAACCAGAGCATTTTGTTGAAGCAATGCAAATGATAAGCTCTGATAAGTGGAAGCTAGCCATGAAATAAGAGATGAATTCTCTTCAAAAGAATAAAACATGAATACTTACAGAGTTACCAAAAGGAAAGAAGGCATTGCAAAACAAGTGGGTGTACAGAGTCAAGGAAGAGTATGATGGTAAGAAGAGATGCAAAGTACGGATAGTAGTAAAAGGCTTTCAGCAGAAGGAAGGGATTGACTACACCGAGATCTTCTCTCTTATAGTCAAATTAACTACTATCAGGTTGGTGCTAAGTATCGTAGCTACAGAAAATTTGCATTTGGAGCAGCTTGATGTTAAAACTGCTTTCTTGAATGGTGACCTTGATGAAGACATCTACATGAAGCAACCTGAAGGTTTTCAAGTTTCTGGTAAAGAAAACCTTTTGTGTAAGTTGCAGAAGAGTTTTTATAGTTTGAAACAAGCACCCTGACAATGGTACAAGATATTTGATGGATTCATGCAGAATAATGGTTTCACACGAAGTGAGATGGACCATTGTTGTTATATCAAAATTTTTGATAAATCCTATATCATTTTACTGTTGTACGTTGATGATATGCTAATTGCAGGATCTAGCATAAATGAGATCAACAGGGTTAAGCAACAACTGGCGGATGAGTTTGAAATGAAAGACTTAGGACCAGCTAAGCAAATGCTTGGGATGAGGATTAGCAGAAACAGGTCTGAAGGAACCTTAAAATTGTCTCAATAAAAGTACATACAGAAGGTACTAAGCAGGTTCAGTCTTCATGATGCAAAGACCAGAAGCACTCCACTCGGAAGACATCTTAATCTGTCGAAGGACCAATCACCTAAGACAGATGAAGAAAGGAAGTACATGTCTAAAGTTTCATATACTTCAGCAGTAGAAAGTTTGATGTATGATATGGTTTGCACTAGACCTGACATAGCCCATGCAGTTGGAGTTGTCAGTAGATACATGTTAAATCCAGGAAAGGAGAATTGGGAAGGAGTAAAATGGATATTGCGATATCTCAAAGGCACCTCAAGTATGACACTTTGTTTTTAAAGGAGCAATATTATCTTACAAGGTTTTGTTGATGCAAATTTAGGCACGATCTCGATAGTCGAAAAAGTATCACATGCTATGTGTTCACCTTGGGTGGTACTGTTGTTAGCTGGATGTCTAGACAACAGAAAAGTGTTGCTCTATCTACAACTGAAGCAGAGTACATGGCAATCTCATAAGCTGGAAAAGAGATGATTTGGCTCAAGAATTTTCTTAAAGAGCAGGATAATTGTGAGCTTTTCAGCAATAGCCAGAGTGTAATTCATCTTGCCAAGAATCCAGTATTTCATGCAAGATCGAAGCATATCCAGTTGAAGAAACGTTTTCCCTGCAGAAGATACCAGGATCAAAGAACCCATCAGACATGTTGACCAAAGTTGTCGGTATTGACAAACTGAGGTTGTGCACTGCTTCAGTTAGCCTTCAAGACTAATAGCATGAAGGCGCCACAAGAGAATATCAAATCTTTTTTTTTAATTTCTTTCTTGTTGTAACATAGGTTTGAGGGGGAGATTGATAGTAGCAAACATGTTGTTGTATGTGAAAGAAAGAAAAATAAACAAAACAAAAGAAAAAAAAATCAAAAAGAGATTAACTTATGATGTAAGCGTTTATATCGGCATTCTTATAATGTATGCGCTTACATCGGCATTCTTATGATGTATGCGCTTACATCAGAATTCCTATGATGTAAGCGCTTACGTCGGCAGGGCATTCAAATGCCTATAAAAGGGGTATGCATTTTTATTTGCATATCATCCCTCAATTTCTTCTTTCTCTTTTCAATTAATAAAGAGTTATTCTTCGTGTGGCCGTGGAGTAGGCAAAATTGCCGAATCACATAAATCTTGTCTTGTCTTGTGCAATTTATTGCTTTTCTCTTTCAAATATTTTTTACTTCTATTAGCCTGACACGTTTCCCAACACACCAATACTTCAAGAGAACACTGTTTATTAGCATCTTCATCTAGTAATTTTATGGTCTAGTTAAACAATAGGAAGCAATACTTGAAGTCTTGAAGCTAAGAAAACATTTTCTTGGTTTAGCAACTGCAGTAGGATTTTCAGAACATTGATGCTGTTGATAGAAACAATATGTTCTCTTCAAGTATTGGTTCCTATTATTTCGAAATAGGAATAAAATTACCAAATGAAGAGGAAAGCTGGATAGCATTTCATACAAGAAAATGACAGATTCTATTTCTATTAATTCATTGGATATGAAACCTTATTCTCCTGTTGAAAGGAACAGCTAGCTAACCAATCTGGCTGATACCAAATTATTAGCTAAAATGGTATAACTTAATTTCTGCCAATGAAGAGTAAAAACCTACCACCACATGATTCAATACTTAAAATCACCGATTGAAATAGCTAAAAGTTATGGAAATTGAGATTGACTTAGATAATTAAACTTCATCGATGGTGCTTCTCATGGGCGGATCTAGGATTTAAACTTAATGAGTTTCATATTCTATGGTCCGTATAAAAATTTATTATGTTCAATTATACCCCGTAAATATTAGATACATCCGCTCCTGGTGCCCATCTGATGCAATCAAACACAAGCTAGGAATTATTGAAGACCCGAATAAATAAAAGACTCTTAGTTTTAACGGTCTAAAGTTTTAGATCAAATCGCTTCATACGGTTCAAGATATATATTTTTATGGTAGTTAGAAGTTAAGGATTTGAGTCTCACTTGCAGCGACTGAAAACATATATTTTCATAAATGAGAAAAAGAATTCAAAAGAATAATATTATATGAGAAATGAATTCAATGGGCAGGTGGGCAGCTATAATATTAGTTACAGATTCGGATATGAACTCAATAACTTTTTCTTAAACCATGTATTTGTACTGTAAAATCTGTTAAATGTGTATAAATATCTAATTAAAAAAAGTAGCTAAATCGCGTTATGAGTTTGGTGTCAATTTCAAACAATATATAAAATTCAAATCTTGACTCCACGCCTGTCGGTGGCTAGTTAGTTCTCTTGTTAAGATATGTAATTGTCCTTGTGCACAAACACAAGCCAAATGGAAACTTACTTCAAATGATGTTAGCATATGTCATTTTTCCCACAAGAGCATTTTGCAATGACAATGGTGTGCCGTTCATTTACAACTCAATATGCGCATTGTCGAAGAATAAATTTTGTCAAGAGATTCCAAGTGAATAAAAGCGAAGTGCTACTTTCTTAATTAACATCTGTTTCATTGTGGTCCTTTTCGTACAAATAAAATTTTCGTGGTGAAAAATGTTTTAGAAAACGAAAAGTATAACGTTTCTTTAGTATTTGTTTGGGCAAAACTTGATGAAATGTGGTCCCTATTTTTCTTCTATTTGTTTGGATGCCAAGGAATAATCCTTTCATCTCTGTCGTTTCAAGTTCATCCAAACTAAAACTTCAAAATATGATTGTTGGAACTTCAGAAGAATGAGAATAAGGCGTGATAATGGTGGCAGGTGATAATCATAATTTCTAAGTAACCAAACACAAAATAAGTTTTAGGTACGTATAAGTAGAAGCAAGAAAACAATATAGTGGAAAATAACTTACCTAAGTGATAAAAGTACAAGAGGGGGTGAATTGTAGCCAATTTTAAAACTTAGTTGACTAAGAGAAGAATTAGTCCACTAAACTTCACATAGTAAACAATCGCAATAGAATTAAATTGCGCAAACAAAAATTAAAGGAGGCACAATAGTTTTTATACTGGTTCAGTACTGGTGTGGTACCTACGTCCAGTTCCCTTGGGTCACAAGGGTTCTCTTAGATCTACAATAAATTTTACAACAGTGATGGTTTTAGTATGTTCACCACCAACGATATACAACAATAATGTTTCTTTCTAGTATTGACACAACTCTTGCTTTATTTTCTAACTCTTCCTATCTTTTGCGACACTTGTAGACTCAAGAATACAGTGTTTGTACTAAGAACTAGAAAGGTGTAGAAACAGTTGTGAAGTTGCGTGGTCTTCTTTGCCCTTCTACTTCTTCTTTTATATTGCTCGATGAGTCTTCTGATTTCTTTTTTCTGGGATCGCACAGCAGCAATGATTGGAGGTTCCTTGTGAGACATAGATTTCTAAGAGTGAGACCCAAGGGTAGTATGAATCTAGCTTAGGAAGTGTGGCCAGATTCATTCTTAGTTTGAAGATTTGGTTCCTCCAATTATCCTTGTTTAGAGCTTCCGCAGATTGCCCTTTGATTTGCTCTCTATCCTTAATTGGCTCTCCTTCTTTTCTTGCACGCTGGAGAATCTTTAGCATGTCTGATTGATTGATTTTCCTTCCTTATTCTTTGATTGATTGATTCTCTTTCCGTTTGATGCAGAGTTCGAAATACATAGCCGTTGGCTTCCTCTGATTTCCTCATAGGATTTTCTTTCCTTTCATTCATCAATGCCCTTGCGAATCTGCACAAAGTGAGATGTCATTAGTCAAGGCTCTTTTGATTATTGATCATTATTAAAATTCTACACATAACAAGTGAGAAAGAAAAATAACAAAGTGGAAAATACCTAAGATTTTTATTTGGCTTCTCACTTGATCAATATCTAGCACTCACATTAGGCTTGTGAAGAAGCAAGCTTATTACTGTCCCGAGCGACAGCTGCTAGGTTTCCCCATCTCTTATAATATTCCCCTGATTTTCGGCACGTACTGTATAAGGCAAAAACTCATCCCATGTATGGTTTGAATGCCGAGCCCCACCCCAACAGTAAATATATGTTGTACAAAGGCGGACGCACACTTTAGATTGAGGGGTTGCTGCCACACGAAAACTTCAGCAAAAACTCCATGTATACTTGTAAATGCCTTCAAAAAATAGTCAGATATCAGCATAGACTCTTGTACTAATTTTTGTACTAATTTTACACTAATTTATATTGAATATCATGGTGCCCACGAACGTCGAATTTTGGCTCCGCTTATGAGGATGTAAAAGTTACTTCCCTGTTTGATGTAAAATATGTGAAATAACTAAACACCTAAAAATGATCATAATTATCACGAATCTTAGATTGTAATGCATAAAAATTGTGACGGAGAAGCTAGAGATAAAAAGCTGGATGCTACCACAGTAAATCATTTGCGGCTGAATTACAATTGCCGTTCATTATCTACCACTAGCTCAACTTTTCTTATTCTTCTGTTTTCCTTTCAATATCCACCATGAAAGAAACATCTTGTTTTCATGGAAAATCCTTTGTTCTTATTTTTTCTTGAAAAAGAATCCTTTTTTTTTTCATTTCTGGTATCACTCATTTTATTTCTTTTGTCCAATTTATATGGTCATTATTCTTTATTAAAAGATGTCTCAGGATGTTTGATATCATTCTAATTTTTTGCATATTTCATGACTTTAAAGAATTTAAATTATTAAAACTTTGATGTAAGGTTTTCTCTATCTTAGTAATTGTTTACCCGTAAAACGGTACAGTTGAATTTATACGTGGTTTCTAAATAAGTGAATTAATTTGATCCTGAAATAATACAATAATTGAAAAAATGTATAATACTTAGCCTTGAAATATAGATGAAAACAACAGAGATGACAATTTCTGGAACAGTATTTTTGGGCACAGCGATGATGAGATCAAAAAGAAAGAAAGTAAAATTGTATAAAGCTTTGTATAGAATAGAGTGTAGGTTTAGCCAGAAAATTCGTGTCCTTTACAATGATAACTGGGCTCACTATTTATAGTTATGTCTAGGGAAGGAAGTCCTAGGATCATGTCCTCCTTTAATGTCAATTATGAGGGTCATTGATGAAGACGTAACGGTGAACATAAATGCCAAATTCTCCGTAACGGACCGTCGCTCTTAATGCTGCAGAATATTCCCTATTAAATGTTACCAGATGTAGAGTATTTAATACACCTTTATGAACGTTATCCTTTCCGGTGACAAGAGGAATGGCTGCGTTCGGTCTTCGGTCATTCCTGTCTTGGGTTCCATGTGTCCTCTCTTTAGACGTCCACGTGTCATATCATATTTCACCATATACAGATAGTCCCCCTGCTTTCCGGTGACATAACTTTGTGTTACCGGAAAGTTGGTAGAAATACCTTTTTGGCGGGAATTATTATAACTCCCTCTAAAAGTTTCTAATAGTTGATTAGACGCACGCCTCTCCGTATTTAATATCCCGAATATGCGTCATCCCATGATTCAGTACAACTTTTACCGATTATCGAGGTAATCATGGCCATGAATTTAGCCGCCAAAATTTTACTCATACGGCACATTCTTTTCCTTTGCATTTCATAATTTCTCGAGCTCCTAATTTGCATCTTTGTTTTTCATTCTTTCTCTAGTTATCTTCAAACACAAAACTTTTTCCTTCCTCTAAGCGTGCTGGTTCTACAAAGAACAAAACCAAGGACATTGTTCCTCCAACGGTGGGTTTCATCATCCTAATAAAACTCAGTGTCACGACCTAATTCCATTATAGGTCGTGATGGCGCCCAACACCATTTGTCAGACAAGCCAACACTAATCAAACTAATGGTTCCCGTTTAAATAAATTTACTAAGTGGATAATATTTTCTCATTTGTTAAAAAGATTTAGAAATTAGCAAAGGTGACATAATTAAATAGAAACAACAAGTACTAATCGTAATCATGTAAACAAATCTAAAATTATAAGTCTACTAGTGTGTGTGCCAAGACCTGGTGTCACAAGTATGTGGGCTACTAGCAGAATATACAACAGAATACTAGTCTATTGTCTCAAGAAAATAGACAGAAATATAAATCCCAAATAGAGACTCCGGCTGCTGCTGAACGGCTTGGAAGGGAAGCTCATCGTGTAGTCTCGACCTAGAAGTCAAACGTGCGCGCCAGACTGGTATCCAGATGCACCTGCCTCAGATCCTGCACATCAAGTGCAGAAGTGCAGCGTGAGTACGTAAACAATATGTACCCAGTAAGTATCTCGCCTAACCTCGAAGAAGTAGTGACGAGGGGTCGACTCCAACACTTACTAGGGCCAATGACATGATAATATGAAATTCTAATTAAGCATGATATACAACAATAAGACTCAGAACAAGAAATCATTGAACAAGTGTTCACCATATTTAAGAGCTTTAATCACTTCCTTCCTTTAAAACATGTGATCACACAAACAATGAATTTATACCAATTATGAAAGGAACCTCCAGTTCCATTATCACACACGAATACCGCCGAGGACGTTTAGCCCGATCCAACATAAATGTAACTTATGCACTGCCGAGGGTCGAACGACGCGAACCATAGATGCATCTATTACCCCACTCGCGGATCACACATGCGACGCGGTCAAATATAAATTTATCAATAAAATCATAACCCTTTATCTATTACCCTGCTCGCGGATCATACATGCGACGCGGTCAAATATAAATTTATCAATAAAATCATAACCCTTTCTTGATTCTTTTCAAAATAAAGACAATTCGACTTGAAGCTTTTAAATCCTTAAAAAAATCCTCAACTCAGTTCCATTTGATACAGTTAACAATTCTAACCAATTAACGGTGTCCCCAAGTATGGTGTAAACCTAAAACTACCCGGACATATACAGGAATAGTAGCTACGTACGGACTCTCGTCACTTCGTGCGTACGTAGCCCCTACAAATAACAACACATATTAATTAAGTTCACCTATGGGGTAAATTCCCTCTTACAAGGTTAGAAAAGAGACTTACCTCGTCTCAAAGCCTACTTCCCGGTTCAAGAATGCGCTCACACCCTCAAGTCAGTGCCGAATCAATCCAAACTAATCAAATAAAATACAAACTAATCAATACGTGCTCAAGAGTTTGTATTCCAACTATTAAAGATGTTACCCAACCCAAAATGCAATATTCTAAAAATTTACCCCTGGGCCCACATGCCCGAATTCCGAAAATATTTGAAGAAAGTTGTTACTCATAACCTTAGAAACATAAATATATGATTTTCACTAAGTTCCATAACCATTTTCGTGATAAAATCCCATTATTATTAAACCCTAGTTTTTTCATCTAAACCCATAATTTCTACCAATTTTCATGTTAAACTCTGCCCAAAATCCATGTATTTAAACTCACATTAAGTAGACATTACTTACCTCACAAAGCTAGGTTGAAATTCTCTCCTTGAAAGCTCTCAAATCGCCCAAGAGTGGATGAAAATGTGATAAAAATGGCCTAAGTCCCGTATTAAAGGAACCCTCACTGCCCAGCGACCTTCGCACCTGCAGTGCTTTGGGCCGCATCCGCGGTCCCGCACCTGCAAAAAATGCCTCGCAGGTGCGTCCTTTCCCTCACCTAGCCGAGCTCTGCATCTGCGGACAAGGAGGGCCGCATCTGCGAGCCTAGCCGCATCTGTGACCATGGTTCTCGCACCTGTGCCCACGCAGGTGCGCCCAATCTCCCGCATCTGCGGATTCTGGGCTCCGCCCGAACATACCAACAAGTTTAGAATCACATAACGGACTCGCTCGTACTCTCGGAAGGCCCGAAACAGCATTAAAGCTAAGAATCGCACCCAAAAACCAATTGAATCAAACTTATGAGCTTCAAGTTCTTCTATTCACTCAAAATGCACTGAAACGTACTTAGGCTACTCGGATTGACACCAAATTTTGTGTTCAAGTCTTAAATGACATTACGAAACTATTCCCGATCTCAGAATTCCGTTTGGACCTCGATATCACTAAAACCCGCTCCAAACCAAATTTAAAGAACTTTGAAAACCTTCAAGAACCAACTTTCACTATTAGGCGCCGAAACGCTCTCGGGTTATCCAAAACCCGATCCGAACATATGCCCAAGTATGAAATCATCACACAAACCTATTGGAACCGCCAAATCCCGATTCCGATGTCGTTTACTCAAAACGTTGACCGAAGTCAAACTTGACCTTTTAAGCCAACCTTAAGGAACCAAGTATTCCAATTTCAACCCGAACCCTTCCAAATCCCGAACTAACCATCCCCGCAAGTCATAAAATAATAAAATCATGTATGGGAAGTCTTATTTAGGGGAAAGGGGTTCTAGAAAATAAAACTACATGTCGGGTCGTTACATTCTCCACCTCTTAAACAATCGTTCGTCCTCGAATGGGTTTAGATTCATACCTGAGGTGCTGAATAAGTGTGGATATCTGCTCCGCATGTCCTCCTCGGACTACCAGGTTGCCTCCTCGACTGGTTGGCCCCTCCACTGGACCTTTATCGCGGAAATCCTCTTAGATCTCAACTGGCGAACCTGCCTATCAACTATGGCAACTGGTTCCTCTTTATAACCCAGACTCTCATCTAACTGAATCATGCTAAAGTCTAACACATGCGACAGGTCGGCATGATACCTCTGGAGCATAGACACGTGAAACATCGGATGAACCCCTGATAGGCTGGGAGGTAAAGCAAGCTCGCAAGCAACCTCCCCAACTCGCCTCAACACCTCAAATGGGCCTATAAACCTGGGGCTCAGCTTGCCCTTCTTCCCGAATCTCATAATACCCTTCATTGGCGAGACTTTCAAGAGAACCTTCTCGCCTACCATAAATGACACATCACGCGCCTTCTAATCCGCGTAACTCTTCTGTCTGGATTGTGCCGTGTGAAGTCGCTCCTGAATCAACTTTACCTTTCCAAGGCATCCTTCACCAAATCAGTACCATATAACTTAGCCTCGCCGGGCTCAAACCACCCGATAGGAAAATGACATCTCCGACCATATAAAGCCTCAAATGGAGCCATCTCGATGCTAGACTGATAACTGTTGTTGTAAGCAAACTCGGCCAAATTCAAGAACCGATCCCACTGTACCCCAAAGTCAATCATACATGCTTTGAGCATGTCCTCCAAGATCTGAACTGTCTGCTCTGACTGCCCGTCGGTCTGTGGATGAAACGCCGTGCTGAGCTCTACACGGGTCCCCAACTCACTCTGTACGGCTCTCCAAAAATGCGAAGTGAACTGAGGGCCTCTATCTAATATGATGGAAATAGGTACACCGTGCAACTGAACTATCTCCCGAATATAAATCTGGGTCAACCTCTATGAAATATAAGTAGTTGCAACTGGAATGAAGTGTGCTGACTTGGTCAACCTGTCAACAATGACCCAAACTACATCAAACTTCCGCAAGGTCCACGGTAACCCAACTACAAAGTCCATAGTAATGCGTTGCCATTTCCACTCTGGTATAGTCATCTGCTAAAGTAAGACACTTGGCCTCTAGTGCTCATACTTAACCTGTTGGCAATTTAGGCACCTAGCTACATACTCAACTATGTCTTTCTTTATCTGCCGCCACCAATAATGTTGTCTCAGGTCCCGATACATCTTCGTAGCACCTGGATGAAAGTAATATCGAGAACTGTGTGCCTCCTCTAGGATCCTCTCCCTCAAGCCATCGACATTAGGAACACATAGACGACCCTGGAGTCGCAGGACACCATCCTCGCCAATAGAAACCTCTTTGGCACCACCCTGTAGCATCGTCTCTCTTGGAACTGCCAAGTGCGGATCATCAAATTGTCGAGCCTTGATCTGCTCCAACAGTGAAGACTGGGCAACAACACAAGCAAGAACTCGGTCAGGCTCTGAAATATCCAACCTCATAAGTCTTTTAGCCAAGGACTGAATGTCCAAAGCTAGTGGCCTCTCCTCTGCTGAAATGAATGCCAAGCTACCCATGCTCTTTGCCTTCCTGCTCAAGGCATCCGCGACTACATTCACCTAGCCCGGATGATAAAGAATAGTGATGTCATAGTCCTTCAGTAACTCAAGCCACATGTGCTGCCTCAAATTGAGATCCCTTTGCTTGAACAAATGCTACAAATTACAATGATTGGTGTAAACCTCACAGGACACCCCATAAAGATAATGCCTCCAGATCTTAAGAGCATGAACAATCGCGGCCAACTCCAAATCGTACACAGGATAATTCTTCTCATGGAGATTCAGCTGACGTGAAGCATATTCAATAACTTGCCCCTCCTGCATCAACATACAACATAAGCCAACGCATGAAGCATCGCAATACACATTATACATCCCTGAACCGGAAGGCAACACTAGAACTGGTGTTGTAGTTAAGGTCGTCTTGAGCTTTGGAAGCTCGCCTCACAATCTTCGGACCAACGGAACGGAGCACCCTTTAATGGATGAGAAGCCCTCTACAAATCGGCAATAATAACCAACCAGCCCCAAGAAACTTCTGATCTCGGTCGCCGAAGTAGGACGAGGCCAACTCTGAACTGCCTCAATCTTCTTGGGATCCACCTTAATACCCTCGCCTGATACAACATGCCCTAAGAATGCCACGAAATCTAACCAGAACTCGCACTTGGAGAACTTAGCATACAACTTCTATTCCCGCAAAGTCTGGAGCACTACTCTCAAATGCTGCTCATGCTCCCCCAGGATACGTGAGTAGATCAAGATGTCATCAATGAAGACAATACGAACGAATCAATATAAGGCCTGAACACCCTATTCATCAAATCCATAAACATCGCTGGGCATTAATCAAGTCGAAGGACATCACTAGAAACTCATAATGGCCATATCTAGTACGGAAAGTAGTCTTCGGAACATCTAAGTACCGAATCTTCAACTGATGGTATCCCGATCTCAAGTCGATCTTAGAAAACACCTTATCACCCTGCAACTGGTGAAACAAATTATCGATACGCAGCAACGGGTATTTGTTCTTGATGGTAACTTTGTTCAACTGGTGGTAATCAATGCACATCCGCATAGTTCCATCTTTCTTCTTCACAAATAACACTGGTGCATCCCAAGGTGATACACTTGGTCTGACAAACCCCTTTGCTAGTAACTCTTCAAGTTGCTCCTTCAACTCTTTCAATTCTTTCGGAGCCATACGGTACAGTGGGATAGATATAGGCTGAGTACCTAGAGCCAAGTCAATATAGAAGTCGATATCACGATCTGGTGGCATGCCTAGAAGATCAGAAGGAAACACATCGGAGAACTCCCGGACCACCGGTACTGAATCAATCGTCGTAGACCTTGCAGTAGTATCCCGAACATAGGCTAGATAAGCCAAACAACCCTCCTCGACCATGTGTCTAGCCTTCATAAAAGATATAACCTGACTAGATGTACTGACAGACGAACCCTTCCACTCCAATCTAGGCAACTCTGCATCGCTAAGGTAACAGTCTTGGCATGGCAATCAAGGATGGCATGATAAGGGGATAGCCAGTCCATGCCCAGGATGACCTCAAAGTAGGTCATATCAAGCAACAAAAGATTCGCTCTAGTCTCGTAACAACATAATGTGACCACACAGGACCGATAGATCTGATCCACAACCACAAAATCGCCCACAAGAGTGGACACATAAACAGGATTACCCAAGGACTCACGAGGAATATCCAGTAAATGAGCAAATAGAGATGATACATATGAATAGTTAGACCCTGGATCAAATAATACCAAAGCATCCCTACCGCAGACAGAAATAATACCTGTGATCACGGCATCTAAGGCCATTGCATCTAGTCTGGCCGAAAAAGCATAGAATCTAGCTAGAGTGCCGGCTGGCTGGCCTCCACCTGGCTGACCTCCCTCTGCCTGGCCTCAACCTCTAGGACGGCCCCTACCCGTCTGTCCCCCACCTCTAGGTGGTCGGACGATAGGTGCTACAATCATGGGCTGATGACCCTACTGTACTGCCTTACCCCGAAGTCTGAGATAGGTTCTCTTCATGTGACTCGAATTTCCACACTCATAACAACCTCTCGGCACCATAGACTGCTGCCCTGAAGTCTGACCCTGATGTCCTATATACTCACTAGAAGAACTCTGAATGGCTGGTGAGCGATATGAACTCTCTGGCATGTCACAGAAATAGGCACTGGATAAACCCTGATGAGCTGGTGGGCGATAAGAACTCTTTGGCATAGCACTAAAATAGGGTAGCGCTGGAGCACCATGAGGAGGTGGTGGTGCTGGATATGTGGGCCTACTGGGCTGATCCCTTCCAAACTGACCTCTGCCCCTAGCCGGGGAACCTCTTAACTCTCCAAAGAAATGGGTCCTCTTGTCCTGCTGCATTTGCTCTCTACCCCTCTGGCGGTAGCCCTCAATCCTCCGAGCAATCTCTACTACTAGATGATAATCAGTACCCATCTCAACCTCTCGGGCCATACTAGCCCGAATACTGGGGGTGCAACCCCGCAACAAATCTCTGCACTCTCTCTACGTCGGTAGGAAGTATCATAAGTGCATGGCGAGACAACTTAGAGAATCTCGCCTCATAATCGGTCACTGACTTGACCCTGCTCGAACTGTTCGAATTGACCTCGCAACTCTTCCCTCTGAGAGGGTGGAATATACCTATCCAAGAAAAGTTGTGTAAATTGGTCCCAAGACATGGGAGGAAAACCCGCTGGTCTGCCAAAAAGATAAGACTGCCACCATCTACGGGCCCTGCCCTCCAGCTGGAAAGTAGTGAAATCTACCTCATGGGACTCCAATATCCTCATGTTGTGCAGTCTGTCCCTGCACCTGTCAATGAAGTCCTGGGGGTCCTCATGACGTTCGCCCCCGAAGATAGGAGGGTGTAGCCTAGTCCATCTGTCCAATAGCTTCTGCGGATCACCGTCCGCAGCTGGTCTAGGCTCAAGTGCAGCCACCACAACTGGCTGGGATCTACCTACGGGTAGTGTACCCGAAGTCTTATATACTATAGATGTATGCCACAGAGCCTGGGCAGTAGGGGTCTGTACTCCCCTTCTCGCCTGAGATGTGGCTGGGTCTGCTAGAAATAAACCAGCCTGAGTCATGGTGTCCATGAACCGCAGTATACGGCCCATGACCTCCTGAAAGCCCAGTGCTGACATGAAATCTACCGGGGCTGGCTTTACGGTAGGCGCCTCGCCCTGCTCCTCAATGATGGGGTCCTCTACCGGATCCGGTGGTGGTGCTACTGGGGCAGCTCTGGGATGCCCTCGTCCCCTACCTTGGGCCGGTGCCCTCCCTCGCCCTCTACCTCGGACTCTAGCAATGGGGGGAGAAGCTCCTCCCGGGTCTGGAACGTCTGCCGTACGCGTTCTCACCATCTGTGAGAGAATGAGAGAAAGAAATTTAGTATGCTATCAACTGCATGATAGGAGATGAATAAAGGGTAGTTTCCTAACACCCTATAGCCTCTCGAAGATAAGTACGGACGTCTCCGTACCAATCCGCAAGACTCTACTAGGCCTGCCCATAACTTGTGAGACCTGCGTGAACCTAGTGCTTTGATACCATGTTGTCACGACCCAATTCGATTATAGGCCGTGATGGCGCCCAACACCATTTGTCTGGCAAGCCAACACAAATCAAACTAATGGTTTCCCGTTTAAATAAATTTACTAAGTGGATAACATTTCCTCATTTGTTAAAAAGATTTAGAAATTTGCAAATGTGACATAATTAAACAGAAACAACAAGTACTAATCGTAATCATGTAAACAAATCCAAAATCATAAGTCTACTAGTGTGTGTGCCAAGACCTGGTGTCACAAGTATGTGGGCTACTAGCAGAATATACAAAATAATACTAGTCTACTTTCTCAAGGAAATAGACAGAAATATAAATCCTAAAGAGAGACTCCAGCTGCTGCTAAACGGCTCGGAAGGGAAGCTCACTATAGTCTCGAGCATAACGAACTCGCTTGAACTCTCGGAATGCCCGAAACAACATTAAAGCTAAGAATCGCACCCAAAATCCAATTGAATCAAACTTATGAACTTCAAGTTCTTCTATTGACTCAAAATGCACCGAAATGTACTTAGACTACTCGGATTGACACCAAATTTTGCGTGCAAGTCTTAAATGACATTATGGAACTATATGCGGTCTCAGAATTCGGTTTGGACTTCGATATCACTAAAACCCGCTCCAAACCAAATTTAAAGAACTTTTAAAACCTTCAAGAACCAACTTTCACTATTAGGCGCCGAAATGTCCCGGGTTATCCAAAACCCGATCCGAACATATTTCCAAGTCCTAAATCATCACACGAACCTACTGGAACCGCCAAATCCCGATTCCGAGGTCGTTTACTCAAAACGTTGACCGAAGTCAAACTTGGCCTTTTAAGCCAACCTTAAGGAACTAAGTGTTCCAATTTCAACCTAAAGCCTTCCAAATCCCGAACTAACCATCCCCACAAGTCATAAAACAGTAAAAGCATGTACAGGAAGTCTTATTTAGGGGAACGGGGTTCTAGAAAGCAAAACAACCGATCGGGTCGTTACACTCAGTATCACAATGGTCCTTGAAGAGAAATTCCCTACTGCTAACCCTCGTATATGGGCTGTTAGTAAGTACCATTCTTCCATTCGTCCTTTCAGTATTCCAGCTGTGAAGGAAGACTATCGCTACCATGAGTTAGATATCATCGCTCCTGATCTATCTAAGTGAGTGACCCTTCACAAGAAAAGTTTTACATTCTTTTACACATATCCCTTTAATTTGGGTGCGTTTTCTTTGAGTTGAGAGCTTGATTCCATGATTGCGGAGTTTTGCCTTCGCTACCAAGTGTGTTTGTCACAAGTCCTTCAATGTGGAGGAAGGTCGCCTGTCTTCGACGCTTGTGCTAGGAAATTGGAGAGGAGCTAACCTTAGCTCATATGATGAATCAATATTCTCCCAAAATCTTTCGCGAGGGAATGATAAACCTTTGCGAGCATGGCCACCATACTTTGCTGTCTAGCATGGATGATGACAACGATCGTGGGTGGATGGAAAGGTTCATTGTAATTGCCACCAACGATATCATTCTGACAACGGATTCATCCTTTCCGGCCGCTTGGAACCGCACTCGTAAGCTCTTTGTTTTTTATTTCTTTTTACTAGATATTCCTTTATGGTCGTATTAACTCTTCACCCTTCGCACGTTTTAGCAACTCGATGGATCCCACTGGTGGTGGAAGGTTTGGACCGGTAAGTTCAAAAGATCTTGGACTTCACAACGCCCGAAACTCGTTTATGGAAAGAACTAGCCCTTAAATACGGGTGGAAGGCCAAAATTCATGCTAATTTTAATTTGCCTTGCTTCTATTATGAAGAACTTGGTTGAACCCTTCTGACTTGTTCATGAAATTAGGTGTACATACGGGCTCTGATAATGTCCTCGAGGAGGACATTTTGGCTGATCATGCTGATGCAGCGAGGCTGCTTCAGGAAGCACTTACTCGAACAGGTATCTCCGGGGCTTTTTCAGATGCAACTACTTCTTTACGGAGTCCCTGGACAGAGAATAATAAACCAAAGAGAAGACATTCCTCCGCGGCCGGGGAAAATAATAAAAGGTCAAAGACGGATGCCCCCGAGTCATCTCCGGTGGCGATGACGACTGGTCCTCCTTCCGGGCCGGTCATAGACACTGTGATGACTGATGATGATGAATAAGTTGTTTATGAGGGAGATTCTTTACATAGAAGGCGATGATCATCATCATCTCAACAGAACGCTCGACCTGTTGAGATAGTTACACCAACTGAAGATGATACCTCGGCACTTTGGGGAGAATCTGATTTGGTAGAATATGCAAACTCCCATTTTCGTGCCCCAATTGCTGTAACCGGTGCTGCGGGGTTGAGTGCCAAGTCCTTGTTGTCTTTGGTTGGTGATCATCCAATAGCTGGCGCTGCATTAGATGCAGCTGCTTCTCATTCTTCAACTCCATCAGCTTGATCTCCACCTTCACCAACACCAGCAATTGCTACATCACTTCGATCTTCATCCACTCTTCCACCAGCAGTTACTACATCACCTCCATCGGCCACACCTGACCATGAAGAAGGTGTTACTCTTCCACAGTCCCCAATTCATGGGAATTTGGGGAAACATTATGCTGCCCCTTCTGAAGATCCACAAAGGAGGAGGAACGCTACTCTTTTGGTCTCTACCGTATGCAACTTGCTATCACGGCCAGTGGAGCTTGCTAACTATCTGAAGCCTTTGGATTTAGAAAAAGACTGGGAAAATATTCAGGCACTCTCGGGAGAGTGCTTGTTGAACAATGCCATGCACAACGCCGCAGCGGTACGTTCTTTTCTTCATTCATTACTTCTCCTACTTTTGTATGAATGTATTCTAAGTTTTACTTATTCTTGTATTGTAGGCCAATTTTCTTTCTTCTGAGGGCCTTCAAAGGTTGATTCGTGAAAAGGAAGACTTATTTCTAAACGAAATCAACTTTTGGTGGAACGGGACCAAACTATTCTCCACCTCTTCGAACTGAAAACCAAAGTTGTTGAGGCCGTTGTTTTGGAGGCTCGTTTGCAGCAGAGAGAGCAAGAAGTGGTAACCCTTAGCCAATAGATTGGCCTGCTGAGGGTTAGATTTGATGAGGCCAAATGGGCTTAATTCCAGGACGTTGTTCTTGCTGCAACCGATCGTAAGGCTGCCTCCACTGAAAGAGTGATTAAATTGGAGGCAGCCTTGAAGTCCAAAATCGAAGAGCTTGCTGCTGTGGGGGTGAAACATGCCCAGCTAGAAGAGAAGTACAGGAAAACAATCGAGCATAATAGGCTCTTTAGTTTAACTGTCCGCGACCTCGATGTTAGCCTCAAATATGCTAGGTCCGCCTGGGAAAGTCTTTCTGTCGAGGTTACCCAACTCAAATAAGAACTTAAGCGCTGAGCGTCTTCCCTTGTTGTTGAACAAACTTATTCCATGTACAACATGAGGAGAAAACACTTGAAAGAGGCCAAAGTCGGTATCATTGACGTTGATGCCGAAACTGCTAAGGCCCGAGAGCTTGAGTTGGCTGCTAAGAATGGACTCCCGGCGCAGTCCGATGCTCCTGGTTCTTCTTGTTCTGTTTCTGAGTTTTCTGAAACTGAAGAGGGATCGTAAGGTGATGATGCTGAAGACCAAACTGGGGAAAATGTTGAGCCATCAGTGGACTCACCTACATTTCCCGGGAATGCGGACACTTCTCTTCTTCCTAGTTCCGGAGGTGCTGCAGTTTAACTTTTCCTTTCTTTTTCCCATTTTGTACTTTTACCATTTTGGCATGTTCTTGTAAATAAAGACATATTTTTTCTCAAGTATCGTTTGAGTCTTACTTTCGTTTGAATATCCATGCAAGTCTTCAATCTTTGCATTTACTCATGAGTTCTGCGCACGTTTGCACTTTACTATGTGTGGTCTCGAATTTGCTTTCCTTGAAGCACTTTGGTTCTGAGTATTATCCCTTTTACGTGAGGGTTTCTATAAGTATTTTCGCAAGTTTACTTTTTGCATCCTTTTCATATGCAACTTCGGGTGTATTTTTCCCCGATGGCATTTTAGATTCTGGGCATAAACTTTTCTGGAACCAACCCTTTAACGTGAGGGTTTTTATAAGAGATGGCCCTTTTATGTTTATGGTGCTCTTGAAGAGGACGTCTCTTGTTCATTATGGCACTAACATTTGAAGTACTTGTTTAACTTTCAAATGACAAAGTTTATTCACCGTTCACATAAGAAACAAGATAAAAATAAAAGGATTTCATTTCATTCCTTCTATTTTCAAAAAATACATAAGCATTTGCTATACTGAAAAGAAATTACCGTTACTTATGGCTATTTTATACAACTTATTTCTACGGGGCTGGCTGCACAGTCCCCAGTCCCGATGATGTGTTTAGTTTCCGAATTTTTGGTCCCAGGTTGACGTGGCACTCATTGTTGTCGTATCCTCATATCATCCCCCTTCTCCCAGTGATCGAATGCGAAGAGTATGAATTGGAACACTGGAAGTCTTGTATCTTTGAAGATTCCACTAATGAATTGCTAGGTAATCCTTCACTCGGCAACATACCTTACTTCCTAATGTTCGGCCAAAAATACATATATGCCAAAATGTTTTTTTATAAATAAATTAACTTTTCCCGACGATGGATTTTGTGGACAGCTTTTTTGAGGGATTAAGGTCCAATAAAAAAATCAAAAAATATTTTTTTTTTCTTTTCTAGTTAGTTTTAGTTAGGTAATAATCCCCCTTGATTTTCTTTTTGCATCGGTTCTTTTTCAGGGAATGTAACTTGAATCGGGTAAGCTTTTTTATTTTTAGGAGAAGAAAAAATTTTGTTACTCGTTTGATACTAGCATATTTAGGCCTGAGCTTGAGTAGTACTTTCCTCTGAGTGCTTGAGTAATGAATAAAATAGCAGACTTTCTGACACCTAAGCTCATGGTTGTGACTTTGTATATACCTTATTTTTATTTTGTCGTTCGCTATGATCTTGTCTATCTTAGAGTAGAATTGATCCATCTTGATTGATACTTGTGCCATGTGGGTGAGGATTTCTTACATATATTTTATGTTTTGCAACTTAGTGTAGAACTTGCCATGCATGTTATTGAAGAGAAATAAAAGTGTTGCTCTGTTTAGAAAATGATGATAGACTTTCTTTGTTATATCATGTGAATTTTAGCCTTTTAAGATATTGTACCACTAGTTAGCCCTTTGAGCCTGTAGCCTTTTGTTTGGAAGCCGTATTTTTGCCTTGATTCTTTTGTTGAATCTCTAAGTTTTTGCACCATGCTTCCTTGAGTACTGTTTTTTAGACTGTGATTTAAATTGATAAATTTGATGAAAGGGATGATTAAGTGAAAAATGGTGACCAACGATAGCTGAAAAGTGATGAAAAAGCTCTCTTGAAAAGAATGTGACATGAAAAAAAAAGAGAATGAAAAAGAATTGCTTTGAAAAAAAATTAAACGTTCTTGATATGAGGGAAATACTTGCGAAATAACTGATGAAGAGAGGGCTGAAAAATAAAATTAAGATTTGAAAATAATGGGTGATGAAATCTAAAAGTGCAAAGTGCTTAGAGAAGTGTAAGTCACTAGTATTATATAGTTCTCTTACCCATCCCCTAGCCAACATTACAACCCGTTAAAGTCTTATTTAATTTTATTCGAGCATACTTAATTAGTAAAGATGTACATAATGGGCAATCCTATGATTCTTTGTGCATACATGTGAATTCTTTTTTAGTGAGAGAGTTGTTTTTTTTATGCTAAGTTCTTAAATTATATTCATTCTTTGATTTGAGTACATAGACTATTTATTCTTGTGAGGGCACTGGTTTCATGATAGATAGGTGATGTTATTAGCTTTATTTGACGAAGTAGGTGAGCGAGCTTAAATTTGGTGAGTTAGAGTCCCTCTCTGAGGTTAGGAGGTTAGAAGTTTGTTGTTTGTTATGACTTGTATATTTTACACGATAATGAGGAAGTGTATATCTGATGATTTGAGTTGCTATAGGGACTAATCATCAGTATCAGCCGAAGTGGTGGTATTTCTAGGCTTGATTTATTGAGAGTGGTTTTAATGCTTACTCAAGGACGAGCAAGAGTCTAAGTGTGGGGTGTTGATGTTCGACCAAAAATGCATATATTTAACCATTGTTGCCTCATGTTCTAGTACTTTTAATCATCTTTTGAGTGTTAAGTATATTACATTATACTTAATATTATATTTTAACTGTGTAGGAATAAAGCGGTATGAAGATAAATAGATTTGGAGCAAAATTGAATAAAATACGGAAAAAAATGAAAGAAAATTAAAAGAGTAAAAAAAAAGGGGGACACCCTTTGGGTTTTGTCCCCCCCAAGTGGAAGAAAAAAGAAAGATATACTAGAATGCCAAGAAAAACGCAGCAAAGAGTTGAGATTGCAAAACAAAAAGGAAGTTACTGCCTCCAGGGCCAGCGCGAGGCGCTACCCTGGACGCTAGGTACGGGATTTTTCCTTCTTCTTTTGGGACAAGGTTATTTCGGTGCTACACGGTCCTAATTCGTATAAAAGGGGTCCTAAAACTAATTTGGAGGGGAGCAAACATATTTTTGGGAGGAGAACACGCCACTTCGAAGGAGAATTCACGTGGAGGAACAGACACCACGCTTGGAGGAGGCTTCTAACTAGTTTTTCTTCTCTTTCCTTCATTTAATTTTATTGTTTATTAGTTCTAGAGTTGTTGGATGCTACATGAACGTTGTAGTTTGAAGTTTAAATTGTTCTTATTATTTTATCATATTGGTTTATTTATTCAATTTTGTGCTTAATTATTTGATTGCTTGATTACCAATTGAATACTATCTACGAATCTAGGATTGAACTCGGGAGAGGGAATTCTAGATTGCATATAAGATTGAGTAGAGCAAGATCTTAACTCTAAGTGGGGGGCAGATTTGCGGTTAGGATAGGAATATACCTAATCGCCTTGCTTGGTTACTATACATGAATTATTAATGAGTTCTTGTTAATTCTAATTCCATTGGAATATAAGTGTTAGATTAGCTTGAATAGGCAAGTAGTACTTTGGGAGAATGCTACAAGAAATATTAACCCTGTCAACAATAAACCAGATAAATTAATTAGACAATTTAAGTGGAAAACTCAACGAGATTGTTAGCTAACCCATAGCTCTAGAATATTTTCTCCCATTGAACTCTACTCTAAGATTGCAGACTTGTTTCCTTTAATTTCATAGTTTACTATTCTAGATCAATTTTAGTTAAATATTCATACTTTAGAAAATTGCTTGAATAGATTAATTATCTTATTTAAATTTAGTAAATAGTTAATCACAAGTCCTTGTGGGTACGATATCTGGACTTACAATCCTATATTACTTGTCGACCACGTATACTTACGTGTGCGTTTGGGAGCAACACTTCCCCTTAGGAATCATGCTATCGAGCCAAAGAATACCTAACAGTCCTCTAGTGGTTTATGCTCGTGAACGGTCGGGTAACCTCCGTTCGGTAGCAAACTTAACTTTCCAGTGGGAATTTACTATCGAACCAAAGATTATCTAATAGTCCCCGAGTAGAAGCTTGTTTGTTTGCCTCGCTATCAAAGGTCTTATTGATGCTGTTTTGTAGTATACTTTTTGTCGCTGCCTCATTAAAAACCTTGCCAGAAAAACCAAATTAGAAAAAAAACTGAACGAAGGGAAAAAGAGTGCAGCACATACTTTCCTCTTGATTAACGTTCATCAACAATAATATCTTTTGAGGTGTGCCACGTTCCAAGTGCTAGGCAACTTGTCTCCATTCTAGTTCTCCAACTCGTATGAACCTTTCCCAGTGATAGCTGAAATCCGGCAAGGACCTTCCCACGTTGGACCTAACTTTCCTGTGTTGAGCTCCCGAGTATTTTGGGTTACTTTCCTGAGAACCAAGTCTCCTTCTTTGAAATAATGGAAGTTGGCTCTTCGATTATAATATCACTCCATTCTCTGCTTTTGATATACCATTCTTACATGCACCAAGTCCATCGTTCTTCGAGCGGTTCCAATTTGATTAACATCGCTTCGTTGTTCGATTCTTCATCTGCCCGAAAATATCTCAAAGTGGGTTCACCACTTCAATTGGGATTAGGTCTTAAGCACCGTACACGAGGGAAAAAGGAGTTTCTCCTGTACTCGACTTGGTCATTGTTCGGTATGCCCATAGAACTCCAGGCAATTCTTCGGGCCATTTGCTGCTTCCAACCTTTTCTTGAGGTTTTGAATAATCACTTTGTTTGTTGACTCCACTTGACCGTTTGCGCTTGGATGATAAGGAGAATATGTAATCCTCTTTATCTTCAAATCTTCGAGGAATTTTGTAACTTTTGCACCAATAAATTGTGGCCCATTGTCGCATGCTATCTCTTTTGGTATTCCGAACCTGCAAATTATATTTTCCCACAGGAAATCGACCACTTCGCTTTCTCCGATCTTCTGATAAGGACCTGCCTCCACCCATTTAGAAAGATAATCATTCAATATTAAAAGAAACCTTACCTTTCCGGGAGCTGGTGGCAGTGGTCCGACGATGTCCATCCCCCATTTCATGAATGGCCATGGGGACAGAACCAAATATAAGGGTTATGCCGGTTGATGTACTAGTGGTGCGCGGCGTTGGCACTTATCACATTTTTGTACTAAGTATTTGGCGTCTTGTTCCATACGAAGACAGTAATATCATGCCCATACAAACATCAGCACCAAAGAACCTGCGCCCGAGTGATTGCCGCATATCCCTTCGTGGACTTCTCTCATGTCAAATTAGCTTCTGACACTCCTAAGCTTCGAGCCATCGAGCCTTGGAAGGATTTTCTATACGATTGGCCTCTCTTGAAGCTATAATGTGCAGCTTTGGTGCGTAACGCCCGTGATGCTTTAAGGTCTTCGGGCAACTTCCCGTGCTCAAGATAGTTGATTATTTCATTTATCTAGTCCCAGACCAGACTAGTCGAATTTACCTCATAGTATCCACATATATCCAGGACTGAGCTCATCAGTTGTACTACTATTCCGGATTCCGATCCCTTTATTTTGTCAATGATCCTAAGTTTGTTAATGCATCCGTTTCTGCATTATCCTCCCTCGGGATGTGAGTAATTGACCACTCCTGGAATTGCGCCAAAAGGGCCTGGACCTTTACCACGTATTGTTGGATACGTTCTTATTTGATATCAAAGATCCTATAGACTTGATTTACCACCAGCTGTGAGTCACATTTAATTTCGATCACCTTAGAATCAAGTCCCCAGGCCAATTCGAGCCCTACAATCAAAGCTCCAAACTCTGCTTCATTGTTAGTTAAAGTGATCGTTTTGATGGCTTGCCTTAGGGTTTCTCCCACAAGCGTGATTAAGACTATTCCGAGTCCAGACCCCTTTACGTTGGAAGCTCCATCCGTAAATAAGGTCCAGACCCCTGATGTCGATTCTGACACCATTACTACCTTCTTGGTTGCCAGAGGCAGTAGTGCCGGACTGAAATCAGCCATGAAGTCAGCCAAGACTTCCGACTTAATTGCAGTCCTTGGTTTATATTCTATGTCGAACTCACTCATGTCGACGGCCCATTCGGCCAATCTGCCCAAGAGTTCGGGTTTATGGAGGATGTTCCACAAAGGTAAAATAGTCACCACAACTATCGGGTGACATTAGAAGTAGGGCCTCAGCTTCCGTACGGCGACTACGAGAGCTAAGGCCAGTTTTTCCAAATGTGTGTAGCACGTTTCTTCTCCCGTTAAAATTTTTCTAAGGTAATAAATGAGAAATTGCGTACCTTCGTCCTCCCAGACTAAAAACGCACTTACCGCAACTTCTGAAACTGCGAGGTAGACTAGCAATGTTTCATCTTCTTTTGGTTTTGAGAGTAATGGAGGACTTGATAAGTACTTCTTCAGGTCCCTCAAAGCCTGCTGGCACTTTGGTGTCCATTTGAAATTATTTTTCTTTTTGAGCAGCATAAAGAAGCGATGACATTTTTTTGACGACCGTGAAATGAACTTGGTCAAAGCTGCTAACCTTCCTGTGAGTCTTTGGACTTCCTTTACGTTTGACAATTGATACGGGATATCGTCTATGGCCTTGATTTTGTCGGGGTTTACCTCAATTCTCTTTTGTGAGACAAGAAACCCCAGGAACTTACCAGAACTGACCCCAAACGTGCACTTCTCTGGGTTAAGTTTCATGTTATGCTTCCTGAGGATGTCGAATGTTTATTGTAAATGCTTAAGGTGGTCACCTGCATTCAAAGACTTAAAGAGCATATCGTCTATATAAACTTCCATGGTCTTTCATATTTGCTTTTCAAACATCTTATTTACGAGCCGTTGATAAGTGGCTCCAGCGTTTTTCAACCCGAAGGGCATTACATTGTAACAATATGTACCGAATTCATTATAAACAAAGCTTTTTCCTGATCCTCCGGGTTCATCTTAATTTGGTTGTACCCAGAATAAGCATCAAGAAAATTCATCAACTCATGCTCGGCCGTAGCATCAATCATTTGATCGATATTTGGTAGTGAGAACGATACTTTCAGGCACTCCTTATTAAGATCTTTATAGTCTACGCACATACGAAATTTATTGTATTTCTTAGGAACTACTACTACATTGACTAGCCAGTCCGGATATCTTACCTCTCGGACCGAACTGATTTTAAGCAAGCGGGTTACCTCTTCTTTGACGAATTTATTCCTAGCCTCGGTAATATGGCGTTTCTTCTGCCTTACTGGAGGTATGTTGGGATCTAAACTCAGCTTGTGCACAACTATTTCCGTCGGGATATCTATCATATCCTCGTGTGACCATGTAAAACAATCAGCATTAAATTTAATGAATTCAATAAAACCAGACCTGAGCTCGGGGTGTAATCCTATCCCCAGATGGAATTTTTGTTCTAGGAATTCCTCGAACAATGCAACTTGCTCCAGTTCCTCTGTCGTGGACTTCGTTGCGTTCGTCTCTTCTGGAACTTTGAAATATCTTGGCACCTGATGTTGTTCTGACAACTCTGTTTCCGAGGTAACTCCTTCTAGTTCAAGAATAGGTGTCGGTTCGTGTAATTGTTATACCATGCGTTCTTTCCCTTTGCTACTGGAAACTGAAATTGCATTCATCTCCCTTAATGTCGGTTGATCACCATTTATCTGCTTGATTCCTTCGGGCGTTGGAAACTTCAGCAATTGGTGATATGTTGATGGTACAACTTTCATTTCATGTAACCATGGCCTTCCCAGGATAATGTTGTATCCCATGTCACCAACTACTACTTCGAAGAGAGTTGTTTTTATGACTCCTTCAACGTTTGTGAGCAGCAAAACCTTTCCCCGAGTCGTCACACTTGCAAGGTTGAATCCAGCGAGGAGCTTTATTGCCGGAATACTGCTTCTGGTGAGTTTAGTTTGCTCCAATACTCTCCATTGTATGATATTAGCCGAACTTCCTGGATCCACTAGAATACGTTTAATATTAAAATCTAACACATTTAAAGAAATCACCAGTGCATCGTTATGTGGCAACAACAATCCGTTTGCGTCCTCCTCCATGAAAGTGATATTGTCTTCCTGGAATTTTTTACTATGAGTTATTGATACTTTTGTCTTCTTCACTGTCAAAAAGGTGACCCCATTAATCTCATTCCCCCCGAAGATCATATTGATTGTTTAGCGTGGGGCTTCTTCTCCTGCTTTCGGAAGTTCCGCTTGTCTCTGTTACGACCATAATTGTTCTTAGCTTGGTCACTCAAGAACTATCTGAGGTGACCATTCTTCAATAATGTTGCCACCTACTTTTGGATGTGTTGGCAGTCCCCTGTCCGGTGACCGTTCATCCCATGGTACTCGCACCATAAGTTGGGATCTCTATGGATGGAATCTGATCTCATAGGTCTCGGTAATCATGCATCTTTAATATTTCTCATGGCTGAAACTAACTCCACTATACTGACGTTGAAGTTATACTCCAATAACTTGGGGTAAGAAGGATCCCGAGACCCCGACGTCTCCTTATCCTGGAGTGATCTATTGTTTCGACCACGATCGGTCCCTCTGTGAGTGATGAACTTGTTTGCTTCCCGGAAGTTTCTGCCACGGCATTTGGTCCGCTCGTAGGGAAAAACCCGGCCCCTCGAAGTCCGTATATCCGCGTCTTAGTCATTTTTTGATTTTTCTTTACTTTTCTCCCATCCTTTGGTCGATTATGTAGAACTGACCTGATCATCTTCGATCCTTATCTTTGACTCGTACTAGTTGTGTACATTTGCCCAAGTTGTTGCTTGAAACTCAAGCAGGCTCTCCTTTAGCTTCCCGGAAGCGTCTGAACTTTTTTGATTTAATCCTTTGGTGAATGCTACAGTTGCCCATTCATCCTATGCGATCCTGAATATGTCAGCCTTCCGGGCTTGCATTTTACTGGCCCTGATATGAGCCTTAATGAAATAATCTACGTGCATCTCGAAGGAATCTATGGAATGCTCGGGTAATAATGAATACCACATTAGAGCTCCCCTCGTGAGAGTTTCTCCAAATTTCTTTAGCAACACAGATTCAATTTCATGAGGATCTAAATCATTTCCTTTCACCGTCGTTGTGTAGGTAGTAATATGCTCCTGTGGGTCTGAAGTTCCATCATACTTTGGAATTTCAGGCATTTTGAACCACTTCGGGATTAGTTTGGGTGTCACACTTGGCTTGTACTATAATTGAACATACTTCTTCGAGTTCGGTCCTTTCAATACTGGTGCTGCGCCCGGAATTTGGTCCATGCAGGCGTTCACTTCCCTCATGAACTGTAAAATTTCATTCTTGAATGGACCGTTTTCATTGTTGAGACCGGATCTGCTCCCCCTAGCCCTGTCAAAGCCAACTTCACCCCTGGGAGTGTTCTTATCGACTCTCTGCGTTGTTTGGTCTGTGGGAATAACAGGAGGAATTGGATCTCATTTGTTTGCATTATTCGAAGACCCCGATAGTGCTTGCTTCAGTTCCGACATAACCTGGTCCTGCCATGTAAGATGGCCTAGAATGATTACATGTTGTTCTCGCAGGACCCTCATCGCATCCACGACATGTTCCTCATCAGCATCATCGGGAGTTATATCCCGAACCTATCGTAGGTACTGCATGTCATGCACCGGCGTGGTGTCATCCTCCTCATTGCGGGTATCACTGATTGAATCCTCTAAATGAGGCTGATCTCCTTGAATTTCAGGGTTGTGCGTGTCGTTAATAGTGTTGTTTGCCATTTTTAATGATTTTTCTAAGAGAAAATAATCAAATCGCGTTAGTAAAAAAGGCAAAGAGCAATTTAATTGCACGACTGTCTAGGCCCCACGGTGGGCGCCAAACTATTTATCCGTAAAATGGTATAGTTGAATTAATACGTAGTTTCTAGACAAGTGAATTAATTTGATCCTGAAATAATACAATGATTGAAGAAATGTATAATACTTAGCCTTGAAATATAGATGAAAACAACAGAGATGAAAATTCCTGGAACAGTGTTTCTGGGCACATTGATGATGAAATCAAAAAGCAAGAAAGTAAAATAGTATAAAGCTTTGTATAGAATAGAGTGTAGGTTTAGCCAGAAAATTCGTGTCCTTTACAATGATAACTGAGCTCACTATTTATAACTATGTCTAGGGAAGGAAGTCCTAGGATCATGTCCTCGTTTAATGTCAATTGTGAGGGTCATTGATGAAGACATAACGGTGAACATGAATGTCAAATTCTCCGTAATAGACCGTCGCTCTTAATGCTGCAGAATATTTCCTATTAAATACTACCAGGTGTAGAGTATTTAACACACCTTTATGAACGTTATCCTTTCCGGTGACAAGCGAAATAGCTGCGTCCGGTCTTCGGTGATTCCTGTCTTGGGTTTCATGTGTCTTCTCTTTAGACGTCGTGTCATATCATATTTTACCTTATACAGTAATTACGAGTTGTTTAAATATTCTCCCAATAACATTAATAAAATATATAATCAAGTTGCCATGTTGATTCTTGAAAAAACAAAAAAAGAATAATTGTTCTGTAGTACACTCAAGAAGAGTGGAAATGGTGGATTATTTTGGAGAGGAAGAAACATGTAGGGTGAGGTGAGGAAGAAAGTAGATTAGGCCAAGGGAATTTAATTTGTTAAATTTTTAATGATTTTCTGACATGAAAGATGATGTGGAGCGAGTGTATTACACTGCTCAACTCATGACTGGGTTTAGGTCTAACAGGAAGGCATTAATTTCATATGAACAAGAATAGGGGGTAAAAGAACACCCGTTTAGTTTAAGTGTTCAAACCTATTTTTTGGACAAGTTTAATGGGGTCTTTATGTATTTTGCCTAAATTTATTGAAGTTTGTAATGGTGAGAATTAATATGTACCCTATGAAATAATCAAGTGGTGTAAAACAACCAAGACGCCACCATTAATTATGCTAAAATCCTTTACCGTATTAGTGTATACAAATTAAACTGAAGTGAATTATTTTCGTCCTTAACAACTGATGTGAAAAGAAAAAAGAAAAAGAAAATAAATTAAAAGTGCGTACATAACAGAAAATAAAAAAATAAGAAAGTTTCTGTCTCCTTTTTCCTCACCCCTCGTCCCTTTCTTCTTCACATATAGTCATAGACTATTGAAGCTTTAATCCAACTCGAAACCACTCAAATCCTTCACCAAATTACCCCAAATTTAAGATACAGACTCCATAAATTGCACCCAACAAAATCTAGCAATACCCAACTACTTCCACCGCTGCCATGGCCATCTCGGGAACCTCCACTTCCTCGACCACCTTACAAACCCACTCCCAAATATTTTTCCACCATTTTTCACTTCTGAAAGCATATTTCTTCCTCTTATATTCACCATTAACACCACCGAAGTATAAATCAAATTGAGTATTACTTATATTTCTTCTCTTCGAGCTTAATTTCTTGGCTCATTTATGTCAATTTTTGACTCGCACTTGTCGTCTTGATGCAAGGAAGAAGTCACTATTAGCCTCATTATAGGTACTATTTAAAATATTATGGTAGAATTTATCTCATAAATATGGGAGAACGTTAATTATGATTTTGGTGAAGATGGAGGGGGGCGATGGTGGAGAGGTGCTGGGAACAATGGTGCGACGGTGTTGGTGGTTTAGTGAAAATGTGATGATTTGTATGAAGAAAAGTGGAAATGGTGGATTATTTTGGAGAGGAGGAAGAAACAAGTAGGGTGAGGTGAGGAAGAAAGTAGATTAGGCCAAGGCAATTTAATTTGTTAAATTTTTAATGATTTTATGACGTGGAAGATGATGTGGAGCGAGTGTACTACACTGCTCAACTTATGACTGGGTTTAGGTCTAACAGGGAGGCATTAATTTCATATGAACAAGAATAGGGGAAGGGATAAAATAACACCCATTTAGTTTAACTGTTCAAATTTATTTTTTGGACAAATTTAATGGGGTCTTTATGTATTTTACCTAAAATTATCGAAGATTGTAATTGTGAGAATTAATATGTACCCTATGAAATAATCAAGTGGTGTAAAACAACCAAGACGCCACCATTAATAATGCTAAAATCCTTTACCGTGTTAGTGTATACAAATTAAACTTTTTGTTAGACAGATACTCTACTTATGGAAGTCATTTCATACGCAATGACATCACACTCCAATAGTGAGACTTGTACGAAATATATGTAAAAATTGATTTGATAATAGTTACTCCTATCTATCATCTTCAGTTCTAATTGCCAACCTTTATTCTTTTGACTTACATAGTCATTAATATCTGCAACGCATTTGTATACGGGTAGAATCGAGCTCTATGCTTGATCGAGACATTTAGAATAATAGGTCAAGGTCAGTACCTACATAAGATATCGAAGTTACAGATGTAACTGAGCTCGATATTGAGGATCAAAGTTCGAACAAAATCATCAGGTTTGCCCTCGAATTTATCGGTGGAACGACCGACCCCGCTTATAACGAGCTCGAAGAAAAGCTTTGCCAACTCACACGACAAGTATCCGTAATTCTCGCCATTAACCAATCATTATGGCGAAAATTACGGCATTTAGTCAAAAAGGGAACCAACGTCTATATAATTTCTTATAAAATAATACTTTAAAGGTTCCATCTCTCTGTATATATAAAGGGAATGGAGTAATTCATGGGGGACATGGTAACATACTTAAGAGAATAAGATACCATTTTTTCAGCTTTGTTCATATTATTCCGACTTCAATAATATCACATCTAAATTCGAAGAAAATTAACCTTGTGAGGCTCAAATTGTTCAATCTACATGGTTTGCATTTATTTTTCTATTTATCCTTCCATATTCAATTTGATTTCTCGCTTTGTATCAAATTAGTTCACATATCCTTAAAATTGCGTATAAATTTAATTGTTATCCGATTTTGGGATAAACGGCGTCCTTTCAATTCAGATACCAATTGACTTATGTGGTCATTAATATCTGCAACGCATTTGTATACGGGTAGAACCGAGCTCTATGCTTGATCGAGGCATCTGGAACAATAGGTCAAGTCTCAGCATCTATATAAGAGATCGAAGTTACAGATGTAACTAAGCTCGATAGCGAGGATCAAAGTTCGAACAAGACCATCAGATTTGCCCTCGAGTTTATCGGGGGCACGAACGACCCCGCTTATAATGAGCTCGAAAAAAAGCTTTGCCAACTCACATGATAAGTATCTGTAATTCTCGCCATTAACCAATCATTATGGTAGAAATTACGGGATTTAGTCAAAAAGGAAACCAACGTCAACATAATTTCTTATAAAATAATACCTTAAATGTTTCATCTCTCTAAATATATAAAGGGAATGGAGTAATTCATGGGGGACATGGTAACATACTTAAGAGAACATGATACTATTTTTTCCATCTTTGTTCATATTGAACATGATACTATTTTTTCCATCTTTGTTCATATTATTTTGGCTTCAATAATATCACATCTAAATTCGAAGGAAATTAACCCTGCGAGGTTCAAATTGTTCAATCTGCATGGTTTGCATTTGATTTTTTTATTTATCCTTCCATATTCAATCTGATTTCTCGCTTTGTATCAAATTAGATCACATATCCTTAAAACCGCGTATAAATTCAATTGTTATCCAATTTTAGGGATAAACAGTTTGGCGCCCACCGTGGGGCTAAGGATAATAGTGGATATTTGATACAAATCTTCATAACACACACTACTTTACACTTGATCTTTGAAATATCTTTGATCTCAGGACAAACATGACAAACACTCAATTGGCACCTCTACATATTGACAATGAGGTTGGTCATCAAGGTGAGAATAACAACGTGGCGCCCGCTCATGCGGGGCCACCCGTTGATGTCGTTGGAATTCAGACTGCAGATCCAATCGATGTAAATTCACATGTGGCCATAGACACGAACCTGTGTACCAACTCTGAAAATAGTGTCTGTGGTGGAGCTCGATCTGCAGCTCGAAACTCACAGAACATTGAAGAAGACGGGATTAGACTACGCATGATCTTTGAAATGTTGCAAGTGGCGATAGCTCAGTTGCAGAGCCAAACCCAGGCACCGAGGAGGGTTGAACCCGATCTACCCTAAGAAGTCACCCATATAACGGAACCGGCCGTGGTAAGGTCGAATGAACAAGAGTCGGGGACTAACCCCGAAATTATAAAAATGCTCGAGGAGTTGACAAAGTGAATAGAGTTAGTGGAAAAAAATATTGAAGCAAACGATAAAAAGGTTGAAACCTATAATTCCGGGGTAGATCAAATCCCAGGAGCACCCCCGATATTGAAGGGACTGGATTCCAAGAAGTTCGTGCAAAAACCTTTTCCTCCAAGCGCGGCCCCAAAATCGATCCCCAAGAAATTTTGTATGCTCGAAATACCTAAGTACAACGGAATGACCGATCCAAACGAACATGTAACCTCTTATATATGTCCATTCAAAGGGAACGACTTAGAGGACGACGAAATCGAGTATGTTTTGTTAAAATATTTGGGGAGACCCTATCGAAGGGAGCCATGATATGGTATCACAACTTACCTCCTAATTCTATTGACTCATTTGCTATGCTTGCAGACTCTTTCGTAAAAGCACATGTCGGTGCCATCAAGGTCGAAACCAACAAATCGAACCTTTTCAAAGTCAAACAGAAGGAGAACGAGATGCTCAAGGAGTTCGTGTCCCGTTTTCAAATGGAATGAATGGATCTGCCACCGGTCGCTGATGATTATGTTGTTCAGGCTTTCACTCAGGGACTCAATATTCGAAGCTCTATGGCTTCACAGCAATTAAAGCAAAGCCTGATAGAATACCTTGTCGTTACATGGACCGATATACACAATCGATATCAGTCAAAAATTAGAGTTAAAGATGATCAACTCGGGGCACCTTCAAAGTCTATATATCCGGCCAGGATTCTCGATTGAGCAAAAAGGGATACCGATCGTGAACCAATATCAAACGGGAATCGATATCGGCCTTATAATGGAGATTGAAGGAGCAGTGAGTCGGGGCGGAACCCCGTAAGAAACGACAGGAGAAATGACCAAGGTCGAAGTAACCGGGGGCTCATGACCAAAAATAGCTTCGACAGGACCGTCGGTCCCAAAGAGGCGCCAAGGCTATCAGAGTACAACTTTAATATCGATGATGCCGCCATCATATCTGCTATCGGGCGCATCCGTGATAACAAATGGCCTCGGCCTTGACAAACTGATCCAGCTCAAAGGGACACTAGATATGCAAATATCACGGCACTCACGGTCATAGAAAGGAAGATTGTCGACAGCTGAGAGAAGAAGTAGCTTGTTTATTCAACAAAGGGAACCTTCGAGAATTCTTAAACGACCGAGCCAAGAACCACTTTAGAAACAAGGATTCTAACAAACAGACAGGACAAGAAGAGACCGAACCTCAACACTTCATAAATATGATCATCGGTGGTGTCGACATCGCACAAGGGACAATGTTGACACGCACCATAGTTTCCGTCACCAGGGAGAAATGAACTCGAGACTACATACCTGAAGAAGCCTTATCCTTCAGCGACGAGGACGCGAAAGGGATCATACAACCTCACAATGATACACTGGTAATATCTGTACTCGTAAATAAAACTAGAATCAAATGTGTGTTAATTGATCCAGGCAGCTCGACCAACATCATTCAATCGAAGGTCGTAGAATAACTCGGTCTACAAGATAGGATCGTTCCAGCAGTCTGGGTCCTAAACAGGTTCAATAAGGCATGTGAAACCACCAAAGGGGAGATAACATTACCAGTCAATACTGCCGGAATCGTACGGGAGGCCAAGTTTTATTAATCGAAGGGGATATAAGGTGCAACGCCCGTCTCGGAAGGCCATGGATCCACCACATGAGGGCAGTACACTTGACTCTTCACCAAGTGTTAAAATTCCCAGTCCTAGGGGGAATCAAGACAATCTACGGGGAACAACCGGCTGCAAAAGAGATGTTTACCATCAAAGAAGTGGTTAGGATATCAACAATATCGAAGGAACCGAATTCTGGCACTGACCCAGAGGCCAAATAGAAATTACCAATTTCGGTAACGATCCAATCAAATAAGAAAACAATTTATGAAGACGACGATTACGGGGTTCCCCGATCTTTTATAATCTCCGATGACTCCGACGCAACTAAATCGACGGTCGAAGAGCTGGAACAGGTTGTACTAATCGAGCATCTGCCCAATCGAAAGGTATCCCACTAGAAATAACCACTCACAAACTAAGCATGGACCCTAAATTAATTCGGTCAAGCAGAAGAGGAGGCCCCGGTCCGAGGTCAAACATGCTTTCATCAACGGCGAGGTATCTAAACTCCTAAAAATAGGGTCTATTCGAGAGATTAAATACCTGGATTGGTTAGCAAACGTAGTGGTAGTCCCTAAAAAGGGAATAAACTAAGAATGTGTGTAGATTACAAAGATTTGAATAAAGCATGCCCCAAAAACTCTTTTCCTTTGCCCAACATCGATCATATGATCGATGTCACGGCCGGCCACGAGATCCTCAGTTTTCTTGATGCCTATTCCGAGTACAACCAAATACGGATGGACCCGGGTGATTAGGAAAAAACCTCCTTCATGACTAAAAATGGCACATACTGTTATAATGTAATGCCGTTCTGATTAAAAAATGATGGTGCTACATACCAACGCATAGTAAATCGGATGTTCGAAGATGAAATAGGAAAATCGATGGAAGTTTACATTGACGATATGTTGGTTAAATCCCTACGAGTAGAGGACCATTTAAAGCATTTGCAGGAAACCTTCGGTATATTGAACAAGTACAACATGAAGCTGAATTCGAAAAAATGCGCGTTCGGAGTCGGATCAGATAAATTTCTCGGATTTATGGTATCCAACCGAGTAATCGAGATCAACCCCGACAAAATCAAAGCTATCGAAGATATCACAGTAGTGGACAATGTGAAGGCCATGCAAAGGCTAACCGGGCGCATCGCTGCCCTGGGGCGATTTATCTCAAGATCCTCCGATAAGAGTCATCGATGTTTCTCGTTGCTGAAAAACAAAAACAACTTCACATGGACCCCAGAATTCTAACTTGCCTTGGAAGAACTTAAGCGATATTTATCGAGTCCGCCACTACTTCACACACCGAGGGTAGACGAACAACTATATTTGTATTTGGAAGTATCGGAGGTAGAGGTAAGTGGAGTCCTAGTTTGGGAAGAACAAGGTATGCAATTTTTTATTTATTATGTTAGCCGGACCTTGGGTGAGGCCGAAACTAGATACCCCCACCTAGAAAAATTGGTGCTTGCTTTGCTAAGCGCCTCCAGGAAATTAAAGCCATAATTCCAATGTCACCCCATATGTGTCGTAACAACATACTCGTTAAGAAACGTTATGCATAAGCCAGAACTCCCAGGCCGATTGGCCAAATGGGCCGTGGAAGTAAGTGGTTATGATATTGAGTACTGACCCCGGAACCGCCATTAAGTCACATATTTTGGCAGATTTCGTGGCCGACTTTATGCCGACCTTAATACTCGAGGTTGAAAGAGAGTTATTGATTGACTCGGGGACTTCTTCGGGAATCTGGACCCTCTTCACAGACGGCTCCTCAAACGCGAAAGGGTCCGGGCTTCGCACCGTACTAAAGCCACTGACAGGTAATATAATTAGGCAATCTATTAAGACCATGAAATTGACTAACAACGAGGCCGAACATGAGGCCATGATTGCAGGCCTCGAATTAGCCAAAAGCTTGGGGCAGAGGTGATTGAAGCCAAGTACGACTCACTCCTTGTGGTAAACAAAGTTAATAGGACATTTGAAGTCAAAGAATAACGAATGCAAACATACTTCAACAAGTTGCAGGTAACATTACATCAATTCAAAGAATGGACTTTGCAACATGTTCCCTGGGATCAAAACAGCGAAACTGATGCCCTCGCTAACTTGGGATCATCTGTCGAGGTCAACGAGATCAACTCGGGAGAAATTGTGTAGTTTATGAGATCGGTGGTGGAATAAGGCCACGCCGAGATCAATTCAATGAGCCTAACTTGGGACTGGAGGAATAAATATGTAGAATATATCAAGACCGGAAAATTACCCTCAGTCCCAAAAGAATTGAGGGCCCTGCGTACCAAGGCAGCCCAGTTTAGTTTATTCGAGGATGGAACCTTAGTTAGATTAATGTTTTATGGACCGATGGCAATATGTTTGGGACCAGGGGATACCGAATACGTTTTTAGTTAAATCCACAAAGGTACCTGTGGAAATCACTCAGACGTCGAATCATTTGTTCAAAAAATAATTAGAGTCGGTTACTACTGGATCGACATGGAAAAAGACACAAAGGAGTTCGTTCAAAAATGTGATGGATGCCAAAGGCATGCTCCGATGACTCATCGAACAGGAGAACAGTTACATTCAGTCTTGTCATGATGGCCATTCATGAAATGGGGGATGGACATCGTTGGCCCCATTCCAAGGGTGCCCGGTAAGGCCCAATTTATTTTATTTATGACTGACTATTTTTCTAAATGGGTGGAAGCACAGGCATATGAAAAGGTGAGAGAAAAAGAAGTCATAGATTTTATCTGGGATCACATTATATGCCAATTCAGAATACCGGCCGAGATTGTGTGCGACAACGGAAAGCAGTTTATTGGTAGCAAAGTAAGCAAGTTTGTTAAAGACCATAAGATCAAAAGGATCTTATCCACTCCTTACCATCCTATTGGGAACGGACAAGCAGAATCCACCAACAAAACCATAATCCAGAACCTCAGTAAGAGGTTGATCGATGCCAAATGAAAATGGAAAGAAATGCTACCTGAGGTTCTATGGGCGTATCGTACAACCTCGAAGTCCAGTACCTGATCCACACCATTTTCTTTGGTTTACGGTATCGAAGCTTTAGTACCGGTCTAGGTCGGAGAACCAAGCATCAGATTCCGACATGCAACAGGGGAATCAAATGTCGAGGCTATGAGTACGAGCCTGTAACAATTAGATGAAGTCTGTTTGGCCGCCCAAAAATAGCGGATCGAGAGATATTATAATCGAAGGGCCAACCTTCGGTATTTCAATACTGGGGACTTAGTATTAAGAAAGGTTACACTAAACACCCGGAACCCGAATGAAGGGAAATTAGGGCCAAACTGGGAAGGACCGTACCAAATTATCGGGATCACCGAAAAAGGATCCTACAAGCTCGGAACAATAAAAGGCGAACACTTACCGAACAACTGGAATGTATCTCACTTAAAATGATATTATTGCTAAGGTACGAAACCAATTCTTTCTTCTACTTTTATATTTTTTATATATCAAACTGACACTTGTAGGAAACTCACAAAAGATGATACGAGATCCTAGGTCTGAAAGCACGCGTTGCACTCTTTTTTCCTTGTACCGATTTTGTCCCGAATGAGTTTTTCGGCAAGGTTTTTAACGAGGCAACAAGTAATCGTGCTAAATTAGAAATCGTAGGCGGACTACAAACTGGTGACAATGATCATGACAGCATTCGAGGCCTCTCATCGGTTAACCTTGAACACTGAAGGGCAATATCCTTGGATATCGGATTTAACAACGCATTTCAACTCCATGATTGAAGGGTCTCGACCAGCAGAATTTATTGTAATGGCCAAACGGTCAAATGAACTGTGCCCGCTCAAATCATTCAAGTCCTGGCACAAAACGTGTATGCATGTGCAACCATTATGCGTAGAAATAAAAAAGGAGACTCTTCTTTGCATATAAACATCTCATCTTCAAAAACGTCGACTGTAGGTATTTGAAACGTCGTTTAAACATTCACTTCGCTCGGGGACTGTAGGCGCTGCCTAACTTAAAAGGCTAAGGTCAGTTCGAGTTAATAAAACTCAAGGGAATGAAGCTTATTTGGCATTTCCTTAATTTAAAGGCTAAGGCCAATCCAAGTTAATAAAACTCGAGGGCATGAAGCTTATTTGGCATTGCCCGAATTTAAAGGCCAAGGCCAGTCTGAGTTAATAAAACTCGAGGGCATGAAGCTTATTTGGCATTGCCCAAATTTAAAGGCCAAGGCTACTCCGTGTTGATAAAACTTGAGGGCACGAAGCTTATTTGGCATTGTCCGAATTTAAAGGCCAATGCTAGTCCGAGTTAATAAAACTCGAGGGGATGAAGCTTATTTGGCATTGCCCGAATTTAAAGGCCAATGCCGGTCCGAGTTAATAAAACTCAAGGGCATGAAGCTTATTTGGCATTGCCCGAATTTAAAGGCTAAGGCTAGTCCGAGTTGATAAAACTCTGGCATTGCCCGAATTTAAAGGCTAAGGCTAGTCCGAGTTGATAAAACTCGAGGGCATGGAGCTTATTTGGCACTTGCCCGAATTTAAAGGCTAAGGCCAGTCAAAGTTAATAAAACACGAGGGCATGAAGCTTATTTGGCATTGCCCGAATGTAAAGGCTAAGGCCAGTCCGAGCTGATAAAACTCGAGGACATGAAGCTTACTTGGCACCTGCCCGAATTTAAAGGCTAAGGCCAGTCAGAGTTAATAAAACCCGAAGGCATGAAGCTTATTTGGCATTGCCCGGTTCTAAAGATTACCCTCGGCAAGGCTATAAACTTAAAATATTTCAGGAAAAAACTATCGGTAACACCGAACCCATACAAAAGCCTTAACCCAAAAAGGCGATAAAGGCAAGGTTTGTTCGAACACAACCTAACTATTTCATGCTAAGGCATCTTGACCTTCGTGAAAATAAGTAATAAAGCAAAGAAGAAATTCGAAAGCTATGAAAGGGGCCTTGTATATATAAAGGTTGAATAGCCCCATTACATTTCATATACAAAGTCCAAATTGACTCAACAAAAAGGAACAATACAAAATTTGAACGGCCTAATCTTTACCGGGGGTTGTGTCATCACCTTCGGAGTCTCCCTCGCCACCAGACTCGCCCGACTCTTCAGACACATCGGAATCCTCCTCGGGAAAAGCTATCCTTCGAGCATTGGCTTCGCATGTCTTGTTGTTATCAATTTTGTTCAATATGTCGAAATTATGGGCATGGACTCCCTCGAGGGTCTTCCTTCGGGATTCCCTCCACGCATGCTTCACCATACTTTTTGCATGCTCCTGTATAGCCTCGGCATCAACTTTGAGCCGGGCCATCCCTTTGTCAGCTTCGTTCCGGGCCATAATGACTTCTAACTTTGCAGCCTCGAGCTCCTTGGCCAGATTCTCTTGGCCAGAAACAACTAAACTCAGCTGAGATTGGAGTTCCTTGATCATTTTGGTCTAAGCTGAGCTCTTCTCCTTTGTAGCCCGAAGCTGAAACTAAGCAGAAGCCAATTGTGCCAGGGCAATTTCTTTTTTCGAGGTCAGACGGTCCATATTTTTCTTCCATTCTTCGTCCTCGGCTTTCACCGCGTCTACCTCTACTCGAAGTTTCCCGACCTGGTCTAGTCTCATTTGAGCCTGTAGTTTCGGGTCATTAGCAAAAATATTTGAATCGTCACCATCAAGATAGAATATTCGTATTACCTGTTCAAGCAAACCAGCATGCTTCTTCTGAGCTGCTTCTAACTCGGCCTGAAGCTTTTCACTAAGAAGCTTGTAAGTATCCTTCTTCTCGGCAAGCTCCCAAGTCTCGGCCTCGTGACGCTTGAACTCCTCACAGAATCGGAGAAAAGCCTCATGATGAAGAACTGAGGCTTGCAAGCACAAAGGAAGATGTTAGGATTATTCACCATTGAATCTAAGTATATAACGAAGGGATATGCAAAATTACCCTATCCAGCGCCTGTTAAGCTTCGTTGAAAAGACAGGGCGCCTCTACCTAGTTCATTTCTATTTGATCCTCTTCGGTCACCAAGAACCGAAGTAACTAGAAATTCCCACCGGAGCAGAAAGAACCCGGGCGTCCCCCGGTATGGACATATAAATTGCCGCCTCCGAGTAGGATCAACACTCGGAGCGGCAAACTTGTTCACTAATTTCGGGCTCGGAGAGGATCCGCTAGTTCCCAGGGATGATATCTTCTTCGATACTACTAAGTCAGCCAAATCGGCAACATCCTCCGAAGTAACGGAATCCATGTCATCAAAACAATTGTGGAAAGGATCGGCTACTCCTTGGGCCCCTTCGCCAAGGTTACCTCTCAACATCTGAGCCTTTTTTATCATAGAATTTGTAAATGAAGGCGACCCAGAAGGTCAATCATCCCAAGTGCCTCTTTGGGTGCATTATCTTCTGACCGAGATGTACCGGACACATTTATTTTTCAACTTCATTGGTTCGGGCCAAATCGGTCTCGATCCTATCGGAGACTTCAGCCACTGTTTATTCTACGGCCTCCAGAGCTCGAGGCATTTCGGAGTTGCTTCTCACGCGGGCCACCAACTCAAAATTTTCTTCTTCCTCGGACTCATCCCTCAACCGATTGAGTAAGTCCGATGAGTTCTCAGGCTCCAGCTTTCTTAGGCTTATGCGCCGGTCGCTTCCTCGGTCTTTTCTTTTCAGGGTCCGAGAGACTCGGGGCTTTCCTCTTCTTCTTTTCTTTGGCTTGTTTCGAGGCAAGGGGATCAATGTGCATATCATCATCAGTTGATGGAGGCCTCATCTCGACGTCCTTTCCTAAACCTGCAAAATGATAGTATAACGGATCAGAGGCTGATGATAAAAAATGAGATCAGACTTATTGTTAAGGAAAAACCCTTACCATGATTACAGGCCTCCCATCGACCCTTCGAGAGCTCACGCCATAAGAGCTCGGAGTATGGTCTCTGTGTCGCAATGCCGTCGACCCACTCTTTAAGTTCGGGAACTGGGGTTTGGCATCTGGTCAACAGTTGCATCACATAACATCGATGCGAAACCAAACGGAATGAAAAGCAATAAAAGGAATACCGAAGGTAAAGCTAAAACTTATGTTTTGTGTTCCATTTTGCAGGGAATGACATGTCCGCAGCCGGGATTAAGTCAGAGGTCCTCACTCGAACAAATCTACCAAACCAGCCTCGGTCTCGATCCTCATTGATACTCGAAAACAGGGTCTTGGTGGCTCGGCGTGCAAGCTTAATTAACCCTCCTCGGTAAAGTCGAGGGCTGTATAGGCGCATGAGATGGTCGATGGTGAATGGACATCCCTCGACCTTGCTCACGAAGAATCGAAGCAGAATAACGATCCTCCAAAATGAAGGATTTATCTGTTCGAGAGTCACATCATACCTTTTGCAAAAGGCTATGATAACCGGATCTAGAGGACCCAACGTGAAAGGGTAAGTGTAAACACTTAAGAAACCATCCACGTAGGTGGTAATTTATTCTTCAAGGGTAGGAACCACTACGTGTTTGCCTACCCAGTTGCAATCCTCTTTAACCTTATCGAGGATGGTGTCAGTAATCTTACATATGTACCTCGAGACCGGTTTACATCGACCCAATACCATGGGCGTATTCTCAACCTTGAAGTCAGCCACAGTAGGGCACGGAGTAGGGATGTATGATCTCAAAGGTGGTTCTTCATTAGCATCATGAGGAACGTTATCAGAAGGTTTTGAAGAAGAAGGTACTTCTTGTTTACGAACAGACTTTGAAGTCTTGGCCATTTTTATAAAAAAACGAAGGAAAAGGTTTGTTGATAAGGGAAAGCTTTGAGGTCAACAATGGGGAAACCAGAAAATGAAGAAGATGGAGTTTTCTCATAAACAAGAAGGATTTGAGCGTAAAAGTTATAACAAACGGATTAAAGGGTATTTATAAGCTCCTCAAGTGGAAGTTCATCTCCCGAGGTAGCCGACCATCAACTGACATACTTTAATGCCTCGAAGACCAGACTGGCGGGACGTTTCCACTATTCTTATCACCTATGTCATGTACCCATCGTCATGATTTATCAAAGCAAGGACTCAGGGTTCATATCGTTTTTAATCACTTAACTCTCCAAAAAATGAGGGGACTATCTGTATACGGGTAGAACCGAGCTCTATGCTTGATCGAGGCATCTGGAATAATAGGTCAAGTCTCGGTACCTACGTAAGAGATCGAAGTTACAGATGTAACTGAGCTCGATATCGAGGATCAAAGTTCGAACAAAACCATCAGATTTTCCCTCAAGTTTATCGGTGACACGACCGACCCCGCTTATAACAAGCTCGAAGAAAAGCTTTGTCAACTCACACGACAAGTATCCATAATTCTAGCCATTAACCAATCATTATGGAAAAAATTACGGGATTTAGTCAAAAAGGGAACCAACGTCTACATAATTTCTTATAAAATAATACCTTAAAGGTTTCATCTCTCTGTATATATAAAGGGAATGGAGTAATTCATGGGAGACATGGTAACATACTTAAGAGAATAAGATACTATTTTTTTCAGCTTTGTTCATATTATTCCGACTTCATGTGTAATGGCAGGCTATGAATATCATATTCTCTATAACGCACTATGTATTTAATACTGCAGAATATTCTTCATTGAATGCTATTAGGTGACAGGCATTCATGAGCAACATTCCCTTCGGGGATTACAGAGATTGCTGCCCCCCGACTTGATTTTCACCCATCTCTCTTTTCATCTGTCTCCGGTTCCATATGTTGCTCTATTATGCGAGTATTTAATATGAACATATTTTGCCCTATATAATAATATACTCTCTCTGTCTCAATTTATGTTAAGGATTTCGTATTTCGAGTGTCAAACGTCTTAATTTTGAGCGTGAATTTAGATATAAAATGTTTAAGTGTTTTTGAAATAAAATATACATATTTAGAAACTACATAATGTCACGACCCAAAACTTAGCTTGTCGTGATAGCGCCTAACGTGGTACTAGGCAAGCCGACACTTCAAAATATTTCCAACACTTCTAATTGAAAAATGAAATAACATAGGTTTAAATAATTAAAGCTCTCATAAACTTGATAGAAATTCAATAATTTTCTACACTTTTCCCGGAAGTTCCCAAAACCAGGGTGTCACTGAATACATGAGTGTCTATACAACACAAGTCTGAAAATACTGTCTATAAAAAACTAAAACTAAGTACATAAAGCTGAAAGATATGGAGGGAGAGTCAAGGTCTGCAAACGCAAGGCAGCTACCTCGAAATCTTTGAATGATCAAGCTGCTCAGATAATCAGTACTCACCATGTTCGGAAACACCTGGATCTGCACACAAAGTGCAAGGTGTAGTGTGAGTACAACCAACTCAGTAAGTAACAAGACTAACTATAGGACTGAAAGTAGTGACGAGCTTCACAGAGATAGTTCAATTATAGAAAATACAATACAGGAAAATAGGCATGCTTTCAAGTTCGACATTTGAAGTCAAAACAGTTAATTCATGTCAAGTTCAATTGAAACATGATATAGTATCTCTCAAAAACTACATGACAGTGATATATGCCAGCTGAAGTACACAGTAATGAAATCAAGTGCATATTCTCAGAGTAACAGTCACTCAGTCCTCCCATCCACTCCAAACTCATAGTCATTCGGCACTCGCGCTCGCACTCAGTAGGTAGATGTGTTCACTGTGGGTGTGCAGACTCTGGAGGGGCTCCTTCATACCAAGTGCTATAATAAGCCAATCGTGGCATAGATCAATAAAACATGATGCGGATAAATATCCACACAATCAGGCCCTCGGACTCACTTAGTCATCAATCTCTCTGGTCTCTCGGGCTCTCAATAATCATGATAATCAGTCCAAACAGCAATGATATAATGTATCAATAAAGAACAACATATACTGACATATAATATGCGAGTAAAAACTGTGACTGAGTATAGAGTGGCAATTTAACAGATAATTCAAACACGACCTCTGGTGGTCCATACAGTATCAACACATAGCCTAATCATGATTTATTATGATTTGGAGTTCAATTTCTATAACACATGGAGAATATACGGATAACAACAGATTATTCAACTATACAGTTCTATGAAATTGACCGAGTCACAATTACTATGGTGCGCGCTCACATGTCCATCACCTAGCATGTACATCACCTCAACACCAATTACATGACACAAAATTTGGGGTTTCATACCCTTAGAACCAAATTTAGAACTGTTACCTACCTCAAACCGTGAAAATCCTTACTCCAACACGCCTTTACCTCGCGAATCGGCCTCCAAATGCCTCAAATCTAGCCACAAACAGTTCGATACAATCAACACGGGGTAAAGGAATCAATTTCATAAGAAAATACTAAGTTATTAATCAAAAGTCAAAAATTCAACTCAAAAGCCAGCCCCTAGGAACACGGGAAATCCAATAAAAGTCGCAAAATCCGGAAGCTCATTACACCACGAGTCTAACCATACAAAATTGACCAAAATCCAACACCAAATCGATACCCAAATCTCCAATTTAAACTCTCTAAATCCCTAGCCTCAAACCCCCAAATTACACCTCAAAACCACACAATCTAGGTGGAAAATTCAATGGAAAAATATAATTATTGAATAAATTTAACCATAAGTGACTTACCTCAAGAAATCTTTCGAAAATCCTCTAAACATCGCCTAATCCCGAGCTTGGAATGTTCAAAATGAAGAAAATCTCGGAACCCTCGAATTTAAGGTTTTGTCCAGCCTTTTTGCTTATGCGGTGAACCACTGGAAATGGGCTTTCACACCTACGGACCATGCTCTGCTCTTGCGCAAACGCAGGTGCGACCCTCTTTCCCCCTCCTGCGTTGGCCTCCACTTCTACGCTCAATCTCTTTGCATCTGCCACCACGCAGGTGCGGAAAATCCTTCGCACCTGTGATCATAGCCTTCCTCACTCCTGGCCGCATCTGTGCTCCCCAGATCGCACCTGCGACCAAAGCTCTGTAGGTGCGATTACACCAGCAGACTCCCAGCTTCAGCAATCTTCTAAGTCTCATTTTCAATCTATTAACCATCCGAAATCAATCTGAGGCCCTTGGGACCTCAACCAAACACACCAACAAGTCCTAAAACACTATACGAACTTAGTCGAGCCCTCAAATCACATCAAACAACATCAAAACACGAATCGTACACAACTCAAGCCTATTGAAACTAAGGAATTCCAAGTTCTACAAACGATGTTGAAACCTATCAAATCATGTCCGATTGACCTCAAATTTTGCACACAAGTCACAAATGACACCACGGACCTACTCCAACTCCCGGAACCCCATTTCGAGCCCGGTATTCACAAAGTCCACTCTCGGTCAAACTTTTAAAATTTCAACTTTTGTCATTCCAAGCCTAATTCTTAACGGAAACTTCTAAATTTCCAACTACGGACCTCCAATTCACAATCCAGACACACTTTTATGTCCAAAACTACCAAACGGAGCTAACGGATCCATCAAAACTCCACTCCGGAGTCTTCTACATATAAGTCGACATCCGGTCAACCTTTTCAACTTAAGCTTTCAACCTTGAGACTAAGTATCTCAATTTATTTCGAAACCTTTCCGGACCGGAATAAATTACCCCGAAAAATCACATAACAATAATTAAGAAGGGAATGAACAGTAAATGGGGGAATGGGGCTACAACTCTCAAAACGACTAGCTGGATCATTACACATAAAAAGTAATATAAGTCGGTTATAAGCTACATCAGTTTCCCCTTCAACTATACTACTCATCGTCTAAAATAAAGCTTACCCTTCATAAGTACCATGGAGCTTTTACAAACTTTAACTGTTCCATTCTTTGATTGAAACATAAACCCTTAGTCATCCAGTATTGAAAGAGAAGTCAAATTCCTCTTCATTTCGAAGGATATGTCAACACTTATTGTTTGTGAGTGTTACCATCAAACATTCTCAATTTAATGCTAACAATCCTCTCTATCGATAATTAGTTATTATATTTCAGGTAAACAGTCCCACTTATTGGCTTATAAGTAGCAAATTAATTCTTGTAATGACACGTACGAAAAGTAGCCAGAATCAAGAATTCAGGAATTATGCCTATGACTGGAACTCGCAATACAGACCTCCCCTACATTGTCATTATTATTAGAATTATCGTAAGTTTTATATTTGCATAATTGCCTACTTTATGCTTCCATTTTTTCTCCTTCAGATTAGGACAATCTCTTCTAAAGTGATCCAGTTAACTACAACAAACCAATTATCCTTTCGTGCTCGGGACTTCAATATGGCGTTAGATTTTTTCTTAGTAAAGCCTTTTTATTGTTTTCTTCCCCTTCTTACAAGACCTTTATCTCTATTTTGCTTTTAAAAAATCTATTTTTCAACTCCTTAGAGTTTAGTGTATTACTGTCATCATCTAGTGAAATACTATTGTTCTCATATATCAACGCTCCACAAAAATATCGTAAGATGATGGTAAAGAATATAACACAATCAATGCATGATCCTCACTCTCAATTTCAATATCCATATCTTGCATGTCCATTAAAATTGAATTGAGCTCATCAAGATGACTTTTAATGTGTTCATTCGTTCACACGAAAATTATACAATTTCTTATTCAGGTAGAGGCGACTTGTCAGTGTTTTTCTATATTAAAGGTCTTACATATGCTTTCACGCCTTTGTAACAGAAGTTTCTGCTATAATTGAAGAATACTATCTGTAACGCTCATAAATGTCGCACTCAACTCCCTCTCCTTCAAGTCTTCTATTTCATACTCTTTATATTTGTTGGAAAAATCTTCCTCAATAGCCTCCCACAATCTTTGTAACATTAGAGACGATCTCGTTAAATCCCCTATCGAGCTTATCTATATCATACTTTGATTAATATGAATGAGACATCTTAACCCTAAATTATATATAGTAAAACCCTAACTAAAAAGCTTAAATACCAATTATTAAAAGATCATGGATTAACTATCACACAATTACATTTAAAAAGAATAGAAAATAAAAATAGCACAAAAATTTAACGAGATTCGGCCAAGCTTACATCATCGGTGCAGAAGAAGAGAGAGTTTCCACTATGAAAGAGATGAGAACAGTGCTTCCCTAACGACAACCCCTATTTATAGATTCCAAAATTTTCTCGTATTCATAAGGACTTAGTTTTCCAAACCTACAAGGTCAATTAATAGGTTTTTTAAATCAGAATCAAATTCATAAACCGCATGTCATAGGTGAACCGATATAGTTTTTTGTTAATACACTTTACTGGTACACTAGTGGCATGATGAATAAGGGCAAGAGATTCATCCTCAAAAAGGTCTTCGAGACTAGTTGGAATATGATTTCCTTCACAATCAACCCGACTAGCAAAGTCATTACCAAAATAAAAGACATCACGTCCGAAAGGATTGGATCCAAATAGCCACACTCGAAATATTTGGAAAAATAAATAAAATAGCAATCCTCCTGGCTCTGCCACATCTCACATCGCCACAAGCTTTTGAACCAAAGAATAAAACTCCAAATTTATCCGCACATCTCACATGTGTTTCCAACATTCATTAACAAGGTGGTACACTTGATCATATTAATCCAATCCTCATGTAAATCATCATCGGTGCCATAGCCGCCAACAACAGATAGCATTCTACCAATGGAAGTGACAAGGGGATCTGTACGGGAAAAATTTAGAGGCGATTTGATATGGTAACCTAATATGTATTGTTAGGAGAATGGAAAGAAAGGAGGTTGGACTCTATTAGAAAATGATATCGAGGTCCCAAATTTGCCCAACATACCAATTGGGTACGTTGGACAAATTTGGGACCATCCAGAAGATGCATTTCCTAATAGAGTCCAACCTCCTTTCTTTCCATATGTTTATTTAAAGAGGGATGTCATCGGTGCAATTATGACATTACTTGTCGGTTGATTCTTAACTTGTTTCTTTTCAAATGTCGCATAAAATTTAAATCGGTACCACAACTTAGTGTCTCCAGCGAACCCGTGGACATATACAACAATTGGGGGCGAACTCCTTGCCTCCTCTTCCATGTAACGAAACATTACCAGCTCAACAACATTAGTGGCTAAAGTCAAATTTTAATAAGAGAGCATAAATTTAGTGTTCTTTCATTTTATATTGTATTTTTTTTATTGTGCAATATTCTTACTAGACATAAAAAAAATTAAAATTCACATAGTAATATTATTATTATTTATATTAAAAATGATTAATTTATGTTAATCAAATGTTAGTCATGTTTATGCAATACATTATCTTGGATCTTGTTGTAGAAAACTTTATTACTAATAAAAATTTGAGTAATTTAATTTAAAATTATAAAATATTTTTACTGTTGAAAAGCAAATAATCTTTTCTTTCTTTCTTTTTTGTAAAATAATTTTTTACATTTTTCTACAAACTACAATATTGTCTTAAGCAAAAGTATTATTATGTATTCCACTAATAATACTTTTTGGGGCCTCAAAAGTTTGGAGGTCTAAAGTAAAGGCTTTATGGGCCTCCATTGAGCCACCTTTGCTATTAATACCTAGGGTCTGAATCACTAGTGAACTGAGAAGGTTTCGATGGTTCACTATATCTAAGAGAAAATGACCTTCTGTAGCCCCTCAAATTTTTAATAACTCATGTTTTTTCCCATTGACACGAAATGTCCCTTCGGCCCAAATATATTATATTTAATAGCCCGAAATATCTATTTTGTATATATTTTGTATAGTTACAGTCTATTTTGTATATATTTTGTATAGTGACAGTCTATTTTGTATATCTTTGGTATAGTGATAGTATATTTTATATATATTTTGTATAGTGACAGTCTATTGTATATAAATTATATAGTGGCAGTCTATTTTGTATATAAATTGTATAAAGACAGTCTATTTTATATATATTATGTATAGTGACAGTCTATTTTGTATATATTTTGTATAGTGACAGTCTATTTTTGTATATATGTTAAATAGTGACACTCTATTGTATATATTTTGTATAGTGACAGTCTATTGTATATATATAGTGCTAGTTTATTTTGTATATATTTTGTATAGTGACGGTCTATTTTGTATCCCGAGCACTTTTATCTACTCAATGTGTATAGACTGTTGTATGATAAATAAAAGTGTATATATATTATTCTTTTACCTTGACCTTATCATCCAACGTGTATAGACTATTTTGTATAAAACTTTATAATTAAGAAGCTGCTGATATTTCTATTAAAATAAAAATCAAAGAACGGTAATGAATAAAAACAATAGGTCCACCTCACAAAAAGATTACAGTAATTCTACTGAATCACAACTCACAAGACTCATGTTACACTAATTAGGTTTTTTTTTTATTTAAATCTTTTGCTATTTTTAGCTTCTATTAAACCAGCATAAATTCCTTTCTGCTAATTGTAAGTGTTAGTAAATTTATGAACTCATTATTCGTAATATCAAAAACTGGGTATCTCTCTGACGAATATTTAAAGGGTATTTTATACCTTTTAATTTATATCCATAAAATAGGAGACTGATTCAAAATGGTCTAACTTGACCTTAAACAGTAAAATGTGACACATATTCAGATTAGAGGAATATAAAGACGAAGCCTTTAGAAGAACAAAAGGAGAGAGAGAGAGGGAGAGAGAGAAGTTAAAACTTGCTCATTTCACCGTAAGTTGGTGCTTTTGGTTTTAGTTATATTCTTCATTTATTAAAAAAGAAGTTATATCGACTTTGAAATAGCTTTCGGTTGTCTACTAAATCATGCAAATCAAATGGTTTTAAATTAGAAAATTGATTTATTTTTAAAAATTTAATAATTTATGGTGGAGAAATAATGAAGAGCAGTAGATCAGAATAGATTAAAAACTCTATTTTGCAACTTGAAGAGTTGATCAAATGGGTCGGGGCATTTTTTGTGTGTGTAGCCAATGTAATAAGTTTTTGGCTATAATTTGCAATCAAATTTAATAAGCTAGCGATTGTCTTAATTTAGTGTCGAACGGCCATAAGTGAAGTTTGCTCTATTTGAGAAAATGACCCTCTATAACCCCTCAAAATTTTAATAGCCCAAGTTTTCCCCATTGACACGAAATGTCTCTTCGGCCCAAACATATTACATTTAATAGACCGAATTGTCTATTTTGTATATATTTTGTATAGTGATAGTTTATTTTGTATATTCATTTGTATAGTGACAGTATATTTTGTATAGTGGCAGTCTATTTTGTATATAAATTGTATAGCGACAGTCTATTTTATATATATTTTGTATAGTGATAGTCTATTTTGTATATATTTTGTATAGTGACAGTGTATTTTGTATATATTTTGTATAGTGACAGGCTATTTTGTATCCCAAGTACTTTTATCTATCCAACATTTATAGACTGTTGTATGATGTATAAAAGTGTATTTATATTATTCTTTTACTTTAACCTTATCTATCCAACGTGTATAGACTATTTTGTATAAAAATTTATAATTAAGAAGCTGCTGACATTTCTATTTAAACAAAAATCAAAGAACGGTAATGAATAAAAACAATAGGTCCACCTCACAAAAGGATTAAAGTAATTCTATTGAATCACAACTCACAAGACTCATGTTACTCCAATTAGTTTTTTTTTAATTTAAACTTTTTGCTATTTTTTTTTCTATTAAACAAGCATATATTTCTTTCTGCTAATTGTAAGTGTTAGTAAATTTAAGGAACTCATTATTCGTAATATGAAAAACTGGGTATCACTATGACGAATATTTAAAGTGTATTTTATACCTTTTAATTTTTATCCATAAAATAGGAAAATGATTCAAAATGGTCTAACTTGACCTTAAAAAGCAAAATGTGACACTTATTCATATTAGAGGAATATAAAGGCGAAGCCTTTAGAAGAAAAAAGAAGAGGGAGGGAGGGAGAGAGAGAGAGAGAGAGAGAGAGAGAGAGAGAGAGGTTAAAACTTGCTCATTTCACCGCAAGTTTGTGCTTTTGGTTTTAGTTATATGAAATTTTCAGTTCATTTCTCCATTTCTTCATTTATTAAAAAAGAAGTTATATCGACTTTGAAATAGCTTTCAGTTGTCTACTAAATCCTACAAATAAAATTATTTTAAATTAGAAAATTAATTTATTTTTAAAAATTTAACAATTTATGGTGGAGAAATAATGAAGAGTAGTATATCAGAATAGATTAAAAACTCTACTTTGCAACTTGAAGAGTTGATCAAATGGGTCGGGGCATTTTTTTGTGTGTAGCCAATGTAATAAATTTTTGGCTATAACTTACAATCAAATTTAATAGGCTAGCGATTGTCTTAATTTAGTGCCGAATGACCATAAATGAAGTTTGCTCTATTAGAGAAAATGACCCTCTATAGCCCCTCAAAATTTTAATGGCTCATGTTTTTCCCATTGACACGAAATGTCCCTTCTAACCAAACATATTACATTTAATAGCCCGAAATGTCTATATTGTATATGTGTTGTATAGTGATAGTCTATTTTGTATATGATTTGTATAGTGACGGTATATTTTGTATATATTTTGTATAGTGACAATCTATTTAGTATAGTGACAGTCTATTGTATATAAATTGTATAGTGGCAGTCTATTTTGTATATAAATTATATAGCGACAGTCTATTTTATATATATTTTGTATAGTGATAGTCTATTTTGTATATATTTTGTATAGTGACAGTATATTTTGTATATATTTTGTATAGTGACAGTCTATTGTATATATTACATATAGTGATAATCTATTGTACATCTTTTGTATAGTAACAATTTATTTTGTATATATTTTGTATAGTAACGGTCTAATTTGTATAGTGACAGTCTATTTTGTATCCCAAATACTTTTATCTATCCAACGTTTATAGACTGTTGTATGATGTATAAAAGTGTATTTATATTATTCTTTTACTTTAACCTTATCTATCCAACGTGTATTGACTATTTTGTATAAAAATTTATAATTAAGAAGTTGCTGACATTTCTATAAAAACAAAAATCAAAGAACGGTAATGAATAAAAATAATAGGTCCACCTCACAAAAAGATTAAAGTAATTCTATTGAATCACAACTCACAAGACTAATGTTACTCTAATTAGTTTTTTATTTATTTAAATATTTTGCTATTTTTTAGTTTCTATTAAACAAGCACAAATTTCTTTCTGCTAATTGTAAGTTTAGTAAATTTAAGGAACTCATTAATCATAATATGAAAAACTGCGTATCTCTATAACGAATATTTAAAAAGTATTTTACACCTTTTAATTTTTATCTATAAAATAGGAGACTGATTCAAAATTGTCTAACTTGACCTTAAAATGCAAAATGTGAAACTTATTCAGATCAGAGAAATATAAAGACGAAGCCTTTAGAAGAAAAAAGAAGAGATAGAGAGATATATATATATATATATATATATATATATATATATATATATATATATATAGAGAGAGAGAGAGAGAGAGAGAGAGAGAGAGAGAAATTAAAACTTGCTCATTTCACCGTAAGTTGGTGCTTTTGGTTTTAGTTATATAAAATTTTCATTTCATTTATCCATTATTTCAGTTATTAAAAAAAAAGTGATATTGACTTTGAAATAGCTTTTAGTTGTCTACTAAATCCTGCAAATCAAATGGAGTTAAATAAGAAAATTAATTTATTTGTAAAAATTTAACAATTTTTGGTGGAGAAATAATGAAAAGCAGTAGATCGGAATAGATTAAAAACTCTACTTTGCAACTTTTTAGAATTGATCAAATGGGTCGGGGTATTTTTTGTGTGTAGCCAATGTAATAAATTTTTGGCTATAACTTGCAATCAAATTTAATAGGCTAGCGATTGTCTTAATTTAGTGCCGAACGACCATAAATGAAGTTTGCTCTATCTGAGAAAATGACTCTCTATAGCCCCTCAAAATTTTAATAGCTCATGTTTTTTCCCATTTACACGAAATGTACCTTTGGCCCAAACATATTACATTTAATAGCCCGAAATGTCTATTTTGTATATGTTTTGTATAGTGATAGTCTATTTTGTATATTGTTTTGTATAGTGATAATATATTTTGTATATACTTTGTATAATGACAATCTATTTTGTATAATGACAGTCTATTGTATATAAATTGTATAGTGACAGTTTATTTTGTATATAAATTGTATAGCGACAGTCTATTTTATATATTTTTTGTATAGTAACAGTCTATTTTTTTAATATATTTTGTATACTTACAGTCTATTTTGTATAGTGACAGTCTATTGTATATATTTTGTATAGTGACAGTCTATTGTATATTTTTTGTATAATGATAGTCTATTTTTTTAATATATTTTATATAATGACAGTCTATTTTATATAGTGATAGTCTATTTTGTATCCCAGGCACTTTTATCTATCCAACGTGTATAGACTGATGTATGATGTATGTGTGTGTAAATTTTCTATTCAATTCAAAATTCAAATTGAAGTATGATACTTTTCTGATATCTGATAATTCTCTATCGGGAACATATATAAATAATATATATCCGTCTAACAATTTCTCTTGGGGGGTTTACATATACTCATAATTGTTGTTATAATTAAAATTGAGAAGGATTTTTTGATTGAAAAAATCCATACTGATTAGTTATATATCAAGTTGTATTTTCTTATGTCATTAGGAAAACAAAATTTGGAGATTCAAATCCAAGAATTATTCATGCATTCTAAGTCAATAGTTAATGGTTCCGATTTTAAGAAATTTGAATTTTGGATTTTGCGACTGAAAATTCACATTTGATTTTTCAATAGAAAGGTAAGAGAAAGCTTTGAACATTATGAATTTGGAGATAGACTCAATCGAAATTGAAAGGATGAATCAAACCCAATCAAAAGGGAAGAAGGATTAGGATTTCTTTGATTTTTAGGAAAAATTAAGGAAAACAGAACTCAAGGTGCAAGTACAATAAAAAAGCAGTTCAGTAATCCGGGAAAGTTTTCATCTATTTTGTATTTGTAGCATTTTGGCGACATGGCCGAGTGGTAAGGCAGAGGACTGCAAATCCTTTTTTCCCCAGTTCAAATCCGGGTGTCGCCTGATCAACAAAAAACTTGAAATCTCTTCTTTTCTTCTGTTCTGTTGATATTTTATATAAAAATTTATAATTAAGAAGCTGCTGACATTTCTATTAAAACAAAAATCAAAGAACAGTAATGAATAAAAATAATAGGCCCACCTCACAAAAAGATTAAAGTAGTTCTATTGAATCACAACTCACAAGACTCATGTTACTCTAATTAGTTTTTTATTTATTTAAATATTTTGCTATTTTTTAGTTTCTATTAAACAAGCACAAATTTCTTTCTGCTAATTGTAAGTGTTAGTAAATTTTAATTTTTATCCATAAAATAGCAGACTGATTCAAAATGGTCCAACTTGACCTTAGAAAGCAAAATGTGACACTTATTCAGATTAGAGAAATATAAAGATGAAGCCTTTAGAAGAAAAAAGAAGAGAGGGAGAGAGAGAGAGAGAGAGAGAGAGAGAGAGAGAGAGGGGGAGGAGAGAGAAATTAAAACTTGCTCATTTTACCGTAAGTTGGTGCTTTTGGTTTTAGTTATATGAAATTTTCATTTCATTTCTCCATTTCTTCAGTTATTAAAAAAGAAGTGATATCGACTTTGAAATAGCTTTCAGTTGTCTACTAAATCCTGCAAATCAAATGGAGTTAAATAAGAAAATTAATTTATTTTTAAAAATTTAACAATTTATGGTGGAGAAATAATGAAGAGCAGTAGATCAGAATAGATTAAAAACTCTACTTTGCAACTTTTTAGAGTTGATCAAATGGGTTGGGGTATTGTTTGTGTGTAGCCAATGTAATAAGCTTTTGGCTATAACTTGCAATCAAATTTAATATGCTAGCGATTGTCTTAATTTAGTGCCCAACAGCCATAAATAAAGTTTACTCTATATCTAATCGGCTAGTTGGGTTATTAGAGGGCTAGAGGCCTACTGTGCGCCAAGTCCTGAAGCCCATTTTCCTAAGTCCAATAAGAGTGTCATTTTTTGTTGTTATTATCCTTGCGTAGGTTAGCTATGTTATAAAATAAAAACTGTAAAGTAAGTAAATCAAAGACAAATATATAGAGAGATTAATATATTATTCAACTTCAAACTGATGCACATAATGAACTGAAAACTCCTCTATTTATAGAAGAAAGGAAGCAGCTGCGAGGCTTTTCAGGAAGCAGTTGTGAGGCTTTTCTTGAGCTGCTTGTAAGATGTCTGCATAAGCTGCTTGCAACATGCCTGTTTAATAAGAAGTTGTTGCAAATCATTCCATTGAGTTGCTTGCAACCTACTAGCATCAGCTGCTTGTAGATAAACTTCAATAGAGTACCAAATGGATAATCTTCTTCAGGAAGATTATCTATAGCAGAGTAATAAATGGACATCCACATTATAATTATTTTCATAACACTCCCCCTTGGATGTTCATTAAAAGATATTGTGCCTCGTTAAAACCTTACTAGGAAAAACCCAGTGGGAAAAATCATAGTGAAGGAAAAGAGTATACATATTTAGTAATACGCAATTCTAGTTGCCTCACTAAAAACCGTACAAGAAAAACCCCATGGGAAAAACTTTAGTAAGGAAAAAAGAGTATAACGTGTATTTCACTCCCCCTGATGAAAACCTTGTTCCAAATATTTGAGTCTCCGCATTACAATCTTGTATACCATCTTCTCAAAAGTTGAAGTTGGTAAAGATTTAGTGGACAAATCTGCTGGATTGTCACTTGAACGGATTTGTTGCACATCGATGTCATCATTTTTCTGAAGATCATGTGTGTAGAATAATTTTGGTGAAATGTGCTTCGTTCTATCTCCTTTTATAAATTCTCCCTTTAATTGGGCTATGCATGCAACATTGTCTTCGTATAATATTGTGGTTTTTTTATCACATTCCAACTCACATTTTTCTCGAATAAAATGAATCACTGATTTCAACCATACGCATTCCCTACTTGCTTCATGGATAACTATTATCTCAGCATGATTTGAAGAAGTAGCAGCAATAGATTGCTTTGTGAAGCGCCATGATATGACCGTACCTCCACATGTAAACACATACCCGATTTGAGATCGAGCTTTATGGGGATCGGATAAATAACTTGCATCTGCATAACCAATATGATCTGCACCACCTTTGTTAGCATTAGCAAGATACATAAGTGCACCAATTACACTTAGATAGAGTATTTTAGGACCAAGGAGTTCTTCGACCTCTTCTGGAGGTCAGAACGGATCCTTAGTCACTTCAAGTGATCGAACACCCATTTGGTGTACTTAATGGGTGCGCTTTGTCCATGTAAAAGTGTTTTAAGACCTTTTATGTATAGACAGATTGATGGATAAAGATTTCGTCTGCTAAATATTCAATTTGACTTTTGGAGCTCTTCTGAAGTTCCAACAATATTTATGTCATCAACATAAACAATAAGTATAACAAATTCTGATGACATTTTCATTATAAAAATACATGGACAAATAACATCACTTACATAACCTTCTTTCAGCAAATATTCACTAAGACGATTATACCACATGCGCCCAGATTTCTTTAAACCGTACAAAGACCTTTGTAACCTGATCAGGTACATTTTTCGAGACTTTGAACTATATGCTTCAGGCATTTTAAATACTTCAGGGATCTTTATAGAGATTTAATCAAATGATTCATATAGGTTATGACTTGCATTTAAATGGCATGACATCTTCAGGTGTCTGGACTGCAGGTCTGATCCTCACAATCTTTTATAATATTGTGCATTATATTGTATCACATATATCGCTGACGATCATTTCGTATCGGTTTGAAAGAGACATAACTTGTTGAGATCTAATCACTTTCTTTATTTTCAAGTATCTGAACTTCTTCTGGAGTTTCATGAAATGTTATGTCGTGGGCTCTTCTAGAGCTTACTTCCACCTTATTATTATAATTTTGATCATTTGCTCCTATCCTTTTCAAGGATTGTTACCTTTGGAACTGATTGGTCTACCATGCTTCATGCGTACAACAAACTCTATCCTTCAGGTACTTTAATTTTAATAGGAGCATTTGCAGCTGAAATATGATATTTTATTTTGGATCAGCAAATGCTTCTAGCATTTGACTTGAATTATTTTCTAAGTGAGGATCATATTAATGATAATTCGATTCATATAGCATATTTTCCAGCTGTTTATTCCATCCCCCAAATGTTAGAAAAACTAACTCATATCCCCGATCTTTATTGGGAGACCTATCTTTGTGCATTGTGGTAGAGAAATTATACCACACATCAAAAGTTATTAGATAGTAAAAATATTTGGTTTTTGATCCTAAACCAATTGTGAGGGGAGGACTTATCATATTTTGTTGGTCTGATGCATACAAGTGCTGCTGTATGCAATTTAGAAAATCTTAGACCAACACATGGGGTTTTATTCTCATAAGCAATAGTTTAGCCATTAATATGAGGTATTCAATGCTAAAATAGCTTAGATATAAACCATCATCATTAAGATAAACTATCTTGATTTCATAATCTTAAAATTATGCTCTTAATTGAGAAAGGCAATTTCAAATGCCAAACTGTAGGTTGACAATAAACACACATGTAACCATCTCATATATGCATCTATAAGTGGTTCACATGATAGGTGAATGGGCCCATATTCACCTTTTACATATTCCAGAATTTAGGAATTTTAGTCCGAACTTTAGCTGGTATAATCAATTGATTATGAGAATAAGCAACACAAGAGAATTCTTGAAAAATCTTCTAGTTCTTCAGTATATGCTTATTTGAATTTTCAAATAGCTCATTTAAAAATGGCAAGTGAAAACTTCAAGTTTATCATGGTATGTGATATCTCTTAGTAAGTTTCTGGTTTACTGTGGCATAAAATTTTGCATTAGTAAGCTTTTGATTTACTGTGGCTACTTTTGTATCAACGAATTTCTGATTTACTGTAGCTACTTTTGCCTCAGTAAAACTTCTGATTTACTGTGACTGTTTTTGCATTAGTAAACTTCTGATTTACTGTGATACATGATATAGTACAAATTGAAGAATAAGGTGGGTCACTTCTCACACACATATTATTTTACCTCCTATGATTGTGGAAACATGAAGATTTTCAATCTTCCAGTAATTTGTAGTCTCAATATGATAGCCATTTGTATTAGTAAATTTTTGATTTACTGTAGCTACTTTTGCCTCAGTAAAATGTTTTGGTTTATTGTGACTGCTACGTGATGTAGTACAAATTGAAGAATAAGGCGGGTAACTTCTCACATACATATTTACCCTCTATGATTGTGGAAACATGAAGATTTTCAATCTTTCAATCATTTGTAGTTTCAGTATGATTGTCATTTGTATTTATGAACTTCGTGTTTATCATAACATATGTTTTGACCACAATAATGAGAAATAATCTCTTCGTAAGCCTTCAATTTATTGTCCACAATTAAATATTATTCAAACACTACTTGTGTTATGTGTCTTCTAGACAAACAGTTAGCTCTTCGGAAGCTTTTGATAAATTTTATACCACCAAATATTGCTCAGACACTTCTGGTGTCATGAAAGAAAATCATAATCAAATGAACAACATAATATCAATTCTAAATTTATAAATGACGAAAATTAAGAATTTTAGTATTTCTACCACTAATTTTGTGACAAATGTCTCCTTCAAGGAGAAATACCATTAGCATCTGAATATATTGTATCAATGTGGAAACCACATAGTCATTGCATCCTTTAAGGAAAGATACACGAGTTGTTATTTTCTTCGGGGAGCTCAATAACTAACCATAATATATTAATGTGGTTGTAGTATAAAGCATTCTACAAGGATGCTTTTGCCTTAGAATGATACTTAATAAAATTATTCAAAATGTTTTACGTACAATAGGTACGTGCGACAATTATATTTATGCCACAATAATAATATTTATATCTTCTGTTATTCTAGCTCTTCAGGATGTGAGTTGTCGTATTTCTTCATTCACTCCAGGGAATAAAAATGTGCTTCAAAAATAAATTTGAATAGCGCATTATTTTGTTTAAGCACAGAAAGACACTGTTTCATAATATTTTCCTGCTTCAGGAGAAAAATTCAATTGTTTTACTACTCAGGAGCAAATTTAAAATACGAAATATTGAGTATATATTCTCTCAATCATATTACCTCTTCTGGAGATCAATTGTAATATATTTACATCAAAAGCACGTTCCTATTTACGAGTTTTATTAATATTGTCACATTCACTTCAGGGAATTGATTAATATTTATTAAAAGTTCTCATCCTTGAGGGAACAGAACATAATTATCTGAACGTGCATTAATCACACCAAATTATGTGATGGATTAGAACCTCTTTTAAGATAATGCTTCTTTAGGTGCAAATTGAGGTATGTATGTAATATAGATAAATTTTCTCTAACTTATCTTCATTGTAATCATACAAGTCTAAATTATCACTTCTGGTGGTCATAGGCATAAACAACTTCTGGTGGTTAACAAAATTTAGTTATAATGAGATATGAAATATTCAACCACTTCTAGTGGTTGTACGTTTCTTATGAATTCTGTTGGAGTTCAAGCAATGCTCTGCAGGAGCAAATTTGATGCCTCTTCACAATTTTGTTTTTCAGGAACAAATTTGAGGCATGAATTGTCAAATGAACAAATTAGATTCCTCAGATGTAATGACCCGGCAGTCGTTTTAAAAGTTGTAGCCCTGTTTCCCCATTTACTATTCATTATGCACTTTATAACTGTTATGTGACTTGCCGGGGTAATTGGTTAGGGTCCGATGAGGTTTTTAGAATGAATTGGAACAAAGTAACGACCCGGCCAGTCGTTTCGAGACTTATAGCCTCATTTTCCCTATTTCTGCTTCCTTTTTTGCTTTTTAGCTATATTATGATATATCGGGTTAGTTGGTTCGAGCCCGGAGTGGTTTCGGAGTGAATTGAGATACTTAGTCTCTTATTTAGAACCTTAAGTTGGAAAAGTCAACTGGATGTTGACTTATGTGTAAACGATCTCGAATTTGAATTTTGATGGTTCCGTTAGGTAATTTTGGACTTAGGAGCATATTCGGAATGTGATTTGGAGGTCTATAGTGCAATTAGACTTGGATTGGCGAAAGTTGAAAATTTGGCAATTTCGGTCGGCAGTGGAAAAATTTGATATCGGGGTCGGAATGGATTTTCGGAAGTATAACGACCCGGCCGATCATTTTTAGAGTTATAGCCCCGATCCCCTATTTATTGTTTCCCCCGTACCTTTTCTGCTTAGGTGACTTGCCGGGAGGTTTTTTTTTGGTTTTGGAGTGTTTTGGGACACTTAGTCCCTAAATGGAGGTTTAAGCCTTAGGATTTGGACCGTAGTCGGAACTGTGTGAAGACGACTCTGAAATAGAATTTCAGTCGGTTGCGTTAGGTTATTTTGGGTTTAGGGGTGTGTCCGGATTGTGTTTTGGAGGTCTATAGCTCATTTAGGCTTGAAATGGCGAAAGTCGAATTTTTGGAGTTTTGGGCCGGTAGTGAAATTTTTGATATCGGGGTCGGATTCCAATTCCAGAAGTTGGAGTAGGTCCATAATGTTGAATATGACTTGTGTGCAAAATTTAGGGTCAATCGGACGTGGTTTGGTTGGTTTCGGCATCGGTTGTCGAATTTGGAAGTTTCAAGTTCTTTACGTTTGAATCGGAGGATGATTTGTGATTTTAGCATTGTTTGGTGTGGTTTGAGGATTCAACTAAGTTTGTATGCTGTTTTAGGATTGGTTGGTATATTTGGTTGAGGTCCCGGGGGCCTCGGGTGAGTTTCGGACTCCCAACGAATCGATTTTTGGACTTAGGAGGTTGCTGAAGTTTTCTGGTGTCTGAGTTCTTGTTTCCTTATACGCGATCACATGGGGTGATCCGCGATCGCGTACGCTTATCTAGGCAGAGGATGGAATTGTTCTTCGCATTCGCGGACATGGGCATGCGAACGCGTAGTGATGTGAGGTGGTGCTTTGCGAACGCAGAGACAAGGTTGCGTTCGCATAGGGTTAAGTGGACCAAAGCCGGGCCATGCGCTTTGCTCATCGCGATCGAGTGAGGATGTTGGCGATCGCGTGAGTATGGGAGCCAGAGCATCGCGTTCGCGTGGTGTTTTACGCAATTGGGTAAAGTTAATTTTTGGGGCAGCAAAGTTGTGCTTCGCGATCGCGAGGCTATTTCCGCGATCGCGATTAAGGAATCACTAGGTATTGTTAAAGTTCAAAAATGAGGGTTTAAGTTCATATCACAAAATTTGATTGAGAGCTGGTAGAAGGTGAAATTTGGAGAGATTTTCGGAGGAAGTTATTGGGTAATGATTCCTAACTCCTTTATTATTAAATCCCACTAACCTATGCTTGATTTCATCATTTAATTTCGGATTTGGAGTGGAAATAGGGGAAAGATTGAGAAAAGTGTTTAGTCCAAATTTTGGGATTTTGATCGAGATTTTGGCATCGGATTTGAGTGAATTTGGTATGGTTAGGCTCGTGAGTGAATGGGTGTTCATAATTTTTGGCTTTTACCCGATTCCGAGACGTGGGCCCGGGGAGGCTTTTTTGGCGTTTTTTCTATTTTCTTGCCATAGCTTTGATTTCATTAGCTAGATTAGTTACTTGTAGCTATAATTACATTATATAATTGATTTGATTAGATTTTGGCCACTCGGAGTTGGATACTCGTGGAAAGAGCGTGATTTTGGATTTGATTTGAGCTTGGTTCGAGGTAAGTGGCTTGCCTAACCTTGTGTGAGGGAAACACACCTTAGGATTTGGTATTGTTTGATATGTTAGTGTCGTGTACACGAAGTGACGAGTACGTACACGGGCTATTTGTTGTAAAACTCCGTTTTTCACTAAGTCATAACTTGTTTTCTCCTTATTTGAAACACACTAGCATATGTAACTATCCTGTTTAGACTAGAATAGCATGCCTACTTGTTTAACTGCCTATTTGAACTCTGTGCAACATGTTTAGTGAAATTTCCAGCTTTCCTTGACTTGAACTTAGTCTAAACTATAGGATTTGTTGCTGTAATTGTTATTTCGGTTGGTTGTGCTGCATATTTACTTTGGGACTACTGAACGTTATTCCGGGAGATACCCCTGTACTGCATATTTACTTTGGGACTACGGAATGGTATTTCGGAAGATCCCCCTGTACTGCATATTTACTTTGGGACTACGCAACGGTATTCCGGGAGATCCCCCTATTTTGCATATTTATTTTGGGACTACGGAACGGTACTCTGGGGAGATCCCCCTGCACATGTATGTTTGGGACTACGAGACGGTATCTCGAGAGATCCCCTGTTGTTATCACTATGTTCTGAGCTATTGTCTTTCATTGATTATATTCCTGTTAGATTTTCGTATTTATTTTACTGTGATATTTCATTTTGTCTTATTTCATTATATTAATACCAGTAGGGCCCTGACCTGATCTCGTCACTACTCAACCGAGGTTAGGCTTGACACTTACTAGGTACTGTTGTGGTGTACTCACGCCCTTTTCTGCACATATTTTTCGTGTGCAGATCCAGTTCATCTTACCAGTCTCATCACTAGTTGTAGTCGATGCTGCTTATTGGAGACTTCAAGGTAAATCTGCCCGCGCCCGCAGATCCTCGGAGTCCCCCTCTATCCCCCTATGTTCATTTTGCCTTCTTTCTATAGAAATGATGTATAGAACATTTAAGACTTCTTAGTAGCTTGTGACTTACGGTATTACGGGTTTTGAGAAATTATTTTGTACATTTTCAGAGGTGATAATTGTATATGCCGAGTGTCATTCAGTTTCTTATTAGATATTTGTTACTGTTAGTAGTTAATGTTCATGCTTTAGTTTCACTTCCGCAAAAGTGTTAGGCTTACCTAGTCCTAGAGACTAGGTGTCATCACGATAGTTCACGGAGGGAGAAAATGGGTCATGACAAGTTGGTATTAGAGCTCTAGGTTCATAGGAGTCGTGAGTCACAAGCCGGTTTATTAGAGTCTCGCGGATTGGTACGAAGACATCTGTACTTATCTTTGGGAGGCTATGGAACTGTTAGGAACAAACATACTTCTTTGATTTCCATGTCGTGCGAGTTATTGGCATCAAATTCTAAAAATTCTCTATTCTATTCTTTCTCAGAGATGGTGAGGACCCGTACCTGAGGATCTGATGACCAAACACCTGCGCCCCCTGCTAGAGCCGCGAGAGGCCGGGGACGGAGTAGAGGCCGAGGACGTCCACGTGGTGTAGCTAGAGCACCCGCACGAGCTACTACAGAGGAGCCCCTAGCAGTTCCAGCTGTAGGGCAGGCGCCGGAGGTTCCTATTGTTGCACCAGCCCTCCAGGAGACTCTAGCCTAGTTCATGAGAATGTTCAACACCTTAGCTCAGGCTGGATTGATTCCGTTAGCTTTCACCACATCTTAGGCTGGGGGAGGGGCACAGACTCCCGCAGCCCATAGTCCTGAGCAGAGGGTCCAGGTTGATCAGGCCCCAGAGTTCATTCCTATGCCGCCGGTAGCCCCGGTTCAGCATGAGACTAGGATAGCCGCTTCTGAGGCGGAGTAGCTCAGACATGAAAGGTACTAGAAGTACCACCCACCTACCTTCAGCATATTGGCTACAAATGATGCTCAGGGTTTTCTGGAGGAGTGTCATCGTATTCTCTGTACTATGGGCGTAGCGGAGACGAGTGGGGTTTCTTTTACCACTTTCCAGCTTAGAGGATCAGCCTATCAGTGGTGGCATGCTTATGAGTTGAGTAGTCCGGATGAGGTAGCTTCACTTACATAGACTCAGTTCTCAGATATGTTTTTGAGAGAGTATGTCCCTCAGAGCCTGAGGAACTCAGGCATGCGGAGTTTGAGCAGTTGTGCCAGGGTGCTATGACTGTGTCAGAGTATGCAATGCGCTTCGGTGATTTGACCCGACATGCATCGGCCTTGGTTGCCACAGTTCAAGAGAGGGTTCGACAATTTATTGAGGGACTCTACCCCAGTATCAGGATTAGTATGGTAAGGGAGCTGGAGATGGATATTCCTTACCAGCAGGTTGTGAGTATTGCTAGGAGATTGGAGGGCATGCTTGCCCGGGATCAAGAGGAGAGAGAGGCCAAGAGGTCTCGAGAGACTGGTTCTTATTATGGAGCTCGTGCCTTAGCAGCTCGCCATGGTAGGGGTTATGTGAGTCGTCCCGTTCATTCAGCTCTTCTAGCTGCAGTGGTGTTCCAGCCCCTTCTAGGCCCCATGAGCCTTATTATGCACCGCCAGTATCTAGTATGCCTCCTGTTTGGGGTGCTTTTAGCAGCCAGTCCAGCAGACCTGGCCCGAGTCAATCGCAGCAGCCACGCCCTCCGAGGGGTTGTTTTGAGTGTGGAGACACCCGCCATATGGTGAGGGATTGCCCTAGACTTAGGAGGGTTGCACCTCCACAAACTTCTCAGCCACCACGTGCTCTACCTGGTCCTCAGGCTATGATTCCAGCACCAGCTACTGCCCCACCTGCTCAGCCAGCTCGAGGTGGAGGTCGGGGAGGTCGAGGTCGCCCTAAAGGGGGAGGCCAGGCCAGGTATTATGCTCTTCTGGCTCGTATAGAGGCAGTTGCTTCCCACTCTATCATTACAGGTATTGTTCCAGTCTGTCATAGAGCTGCGTCAGTATTATTTGACCCAGGCTCTACGTATTCATATGTGTCCTCTTATTTTGCCTCACATTTGGGCGTATCTCGGGATTGTTTGAGTTCCCCTATTTATGTGTCTACTCCTGTGGAGATTCTCTTGTTGTAGACTGCGTGTATCGGTCGTGTTTGATTGGTCTTAGTGGTTTTGAGACCAGAGCCGACTTATTATTACTCAACATGGTAGATTTTGATGTTATCTTGGGCATGGACTGGTTGTCGCCCCATTATGCTATTCTTGATTGTCACGCTAAGACCGTGATGCTTTCTATGCCAGGATTATCGCGATTTGAGTTGAGAGCTACCTTAGAGTATACTCCCAGCCGAGTTATTTTATTTCTTAAAGCTCAACGAATTGTTGAGAAGGGGTGTGACACGTATCTAGCTTATGTGAGAGATGTTAGTATTGATACCCCTACAGTTGAGTCAGTTCCAGTAGTGAGGGACTATCTAGATATGTTCCTAGCTGATCTTCCGGGCATGCCGCCCGACAGAGATATTGATTTTTGGCATTGATTTGTTGCCGGGCACTCAGCCCATCTCCATTCCTCTATACCGTATGGCTCCTTCTGAGTTGAGTTGAAGGAGCAGTTGTAGGAGTTGCTTGATAAGGACTTCATTCGGCCCAGTGTGTCACCTTGGGGTGCTCCTTTCTTGTTTGTGAAGAAAAAGGATGGTTCTATGCATATGTGTTTTGATTATTGCTAGCTGAACAAAGTTACAGTGAAGAACAAGTATCCATTGCCTCGTATTGATGACCTATTTGATCAGTTACAGGGTGCCAAGGTATTTTCCAAGATTGACTTGCGTTCAGGTTATCATTAGTTGAAGATTCGGGAGCCAGATATCCCGAAGACTGCTTTCAAGACTCTGTATGGCCATTACGAGTTCCTTGTGATGTCATTTGGGCTGACCAATGCCCCAATAGCCTTTATGCACTTGATGCACAGTATGTTCCGGCCCTATATTGATTCTTTCACCATCGTATTCATTGATGACATTCTAGTGTATTCCCGGACTCGGGAGGATCATGAGCAGCACCTGAGTACAGTACTTCAGACTTTGAGAGAAAAGAAGTTGTATGCAAAGTTCTCAAAATGTGAGTTCTGGTTAGATTCTATGGCATTTTTGGGTCATATTATGTCGAGTGAGGCGATCAAGGTGGATCCGAAGAAGGTGGAAGCAATGCAGAGTTGGCCCAGACCGTCCTCAACGACAGAGATCCAGAGCTTCCTTGGTTTGGCGGGGTATTACCGTCAGTTTTTTGAGGGATTTTCTTCTATTGCAGCAACTATGACCCGGCTGACCCCGAAGGGTGCTCCGTTCAGGTGGACAGAGAAGTGTGAGGAGATCTTTAAGAAGCTCAAGACAGCTTTGACTACAACCCCAGTATTGGTATTTTCTTCAGGTTCGGGGTCTTATACAGTTTATTGTGATGCGTCGCGAGTTGTCCTTGGTGCGGTGTTGATAAAGGACAGTAGGGTGCCTACGCGTCCAGACAGCTGAAGGTGCTTGAAAAGAACTATCCTGTCCATGACCTTGAGCTAGCAGCTATTGTTCATGCCTTGAAGATTTGGAGGCATTCCTTGTGAGATCTACACTGATCACCGGAGTTTGCAGCATCTGTTCAAGCAGAGGGATCTTAATTTGCGTCAGAAAAGGTGGTTAGAGCTGCTTAAGGATTATGACATTACCATTTTATACCATCCCGGTAAGGCCAATGTAGTGGCCGATGCTTTGAGTCATCGGACATAGAGTTTGGGGAGTTTAGCATATCTACTAGCAGCGGAGAGGCATATGGCATTGGATGTTCAGGCCTTAGCCAGCTAGTTTGTGAGATTGGATATTTCTGAGTCGAGTCGAGTATTGGCTTGTGTGGTCTCTCGGTCTTCTCTTTATGATCGTATCAGGGAGAGTCAGTATGATGACCCCCATCTGCTTGTCCTTAAGGACACAGTCTAGCACAGTGATGCTAAGGAGATCACTATTGGGGAGGATGGTGCATTGAGGATGCAGGGTAGGTTATGTGTGCCCAATGTGGACAGTTTGCATGAGTTGATTCTCCAGGAGGCTCACAGCTCGCGGTACTCCATTCATCCAGGTGCCGCAAAGATGTATCAGGACCTGAGGCAGCATTATTGGTGGAGAAGGATGTAGAAGGAAATAGTAGAGTATGTGGCTAGATGTCTAAATTCCTAGCAGGTGAAGTATGAGCATCAGCGACCGGGTGGGTTGCTTCAGAGGATAGAGATTCCGGAGTGGAAATGGGAGCGGATCACTATGGACTTCGTTGTTGGACTCCCACGGACTCAGCGGAAGTTTGATGCAGTTTGGGTAATTGTGGACAGGCTGACCAAGTCAGCTCATTTCATTACTGTGATGACTACCTATTCTTCCGAGCAGCTGGCTCGAATTAATATTCGTGAGATTGTCAGACTTCATGGCGTACCAGTATCTATCATTTCTGACCAGGGCACGCAGTTTACATCGCGGTTCTGGAGAGCCGTACAGCAGGAGTTGGGTACTCGGGTGGAGTTAAGCACAACTTTTCACCCTCAGACGGACGGGCAGTCTGAGCACACTATTCAGATTCTTGAGGATATGCTCCATGCGTGTGTGATGAAGTTTGGAGGTTCTTGGGATTAGTTCTTGCCACTTACGGAGTTTGCCTACAACAACAGTTATTAGTCCAACATTTAGATGGCACCATATGAGGCTTTGTATAGTAGGCGGCGTCGGTCCCCAATGGGTTGGTTCGAGCCGGGCGAAGCCAGATTATTGGGTACGGACTTGGTTCAGGATGCCGTGGAGAAGGTGAAGGTGATTCAGGATAGACTTCACACAGCCCAGTCCAGACAGAAGAGCTATGTGGGTCGTAAGGTTCGCGATGTTGCATTCATGGTTGGAGAGCGGGTCCTGCTTTGAGTTTCACCTATGAAGGAAGTTATGAGGTTCGGAAAGAGGGGCAAGCTGAGCCCAAGGTTTATTGGCCACTTTGAGGTATTGCGGAGAGTTGGGGAGGTTGCTTATGAGCTTGCCTTACGTCCCAGCCTAGCAGAAGTTCATCCGGTATTTCATGTTTCGATGCTCCAGAGGTATCACAGCGATCCGTCTCATGTGTTGGATTTCAGCTCAGTCCAGTTGGACAAGGATCTATCCTATGTTGAGGAGGTAGTGGAAATTTTGGACAGGAAGGTTCGAAAGCTGAGGTCAAAGAACATTGCATCAGTAAGGTTAAGTGGCGGGGTCAGCCGGTCGATGAGGCGACTTGGGAGACCGAGCAGGATATGCGCAGCCGTTATCCTCATCTTTTCACCACTTCAGGCATGTCTCTATACTCGTTCGAGGACGAATGATTATTTTAAGAGTGGGTGGATGTAACGACCCGACCGGTCATTTTTAGAGTTATATCCCCGTTCCCCTATTTATAGTTTCCCCCGTACCTTTTTCTGCTTAGGTGACTTGCCAGGAGGTTTTGTTTTTGGTTTCGGAGTATTTTGGAACACTAAGTCCCTAAATGAAGACAACTCTAGAGGGGAATTATGTCGGTTCCATTAACTCTGTTAGGTAATTTTCGGTTTAGGGGTGTGTCCGGATTGTGTTTTGGAGGTCCTTAGCTCATTTAGGCTTGAAATGGTGAAAGTCGAATTTTTAGAGTTTTGGGACGGTAGTGGAATTTTTGATATCGGGGTCAGATTTAAATTTCGGAAATTAAAGTAGGTCCATAATGTTGAATATGACTTGTGTGCAAATTTTGGGGTCAATCAGACGTGGTTTGGTTGATTTCAGCATCAGTTGTCGAATTTGGAAGTTTCAAGTTCTTTAAGTTTGAATCGAAGGATGATTTGTGATTTTAGCATCGTTTCATGTGGTTTGAGGATTTGACTAAGTTCGTATGGTGTTATAGGATTGGTTTGTATGTTTGGTTGAGGTCCCCAGTGGCCTCGGGTGAGTTTCAGACGCCCAACGGATCAAATTTTGGACTTAGGAGGCTGCTGAAGTTTTCTGGTGTCAGAGTTCTGGTTTCCTTAAACGCGTTAGCATGGGGTGATCCTCGATCGCGTAGGCTTAGCTGGGCAGAAGATGGAATTGTTCTTCGCGTTCGTGGACATGGGCATGCGAACACGTAGTGATGTGAGGTGGTGATTTGCGAACACAGAGACAAGGCTGCGTTCGCGTAGGGTTAAGTGGACCAAAGCTGGGCCACGCGCTTTGCTCATCGCGATCGCGTGCGGGCGTTGCCGATCGCATGAGTATGGGAGCCAGAGCATCGCATTCGCGTGGTGTTTTACGCAATCGCGTAGAGTTAATTTCTGAGGTAGCAAGGTTGTGCTTCGCGATTGTGAGGCTATTTCCGCGATCGTGATTAAGGAATCACTGGGCAGTGTTAAAGTTCAAAAATGAGGGTTTAAGTTCATATCACAAAATCTGATTGAGAGCTCGGTAGAAGGCGAAATTTGGAGAGATTTTCAAAGGAAGTTATTGGGTAATGATTCCTAACTCATTTATGATTAAATCCCACTAATCTATGCTTGATTTCATCATTTAATTTCGGATTTGGGGTTGAAATAGGGGAAAATTGAGAAAAGTTCTTAGGCCGAATTTTGGGATTTTGATCGAGATTTTGGTATCGGATTTGAGTGAATTTGGTATGGTTAGGCTCGTGAGTGAATGAGTGTTCATAATTTGTGACTTTTACCCGATTCCGAGATGTGGGCCCGGGGAAGCTTTTTGGGCATTTTTCTATTTTCTTGCCTTAGCTTTGATTTCATTAGCTAGATTAGTTACTTGTAGCTATATTTACGTTATGTAATTGATTTGATTAGCTTTGGGCCACTCGGAGTTGGATACTCGTGGCAAGAGCGTGATTTCGGATTTAATTTGAGCTTAGTTCGAGGTAAGTGGCTTGCCTAACCTTGTGTGGGGGAAGCTCCCCTTAGGATTTGGTACTGTTTGATATGTGAGCGTCGTGTACGCGAGGTGACGAGTACGTACACGGGCTGTTTGTTGTAAAACTCTATTTTCACTAAGTCATAACTTGTTTTCTACTTATTTGAAACACACTAGCATATGCAACTATCCTGTTTAGACTAGAATAGCATGCCTACTTGTTTAACTGCCTATTTGAACTTTGTGCAACATGTTTAGTTAAATTTCCGTCTTTCCTTGACTTGAATTTAATCTAAACTGTAGGATTTCTTGCTGTAATTGTTATTTCGGTTGGTTGCGCTGCATATTTACTTTGGGACTACGAAACGTTATTCCGGGAGATCCCCCTATACTGCATATTTACTTTGGGACTACGGAACGGTATTCCGGGAGATCCCCCTGTACTGCATATTTACTTTGGGACTACGGAATGGTATTCAGGGAGATCCCCCTGTTTTGCATATTTATTTTGGGACTACGGAACGGTTCTCCGGGAGATCCCCCTGCATATTTATGTTTGGGACTACGAGACGGTATCTCGGGAGATCCCCTATTGTTATCACTGTGTTCTGAGTTGTTGTATATCATTGATTCTATTTCTGTTAGATTTCTGTATTTATTTTACTGCGATATTTCATTATATTTATACCAGTAGGGCCCTGACCTGATCTCATCACTACTCGACCGAGGTTAGGCTTGGTACTTACTGGGTACCGTTATGGTGTACTCACGCCCTTTCCTGCACATATTTTTCGTGTGCAGATCCAGGTTCATCTTACCAGTCTCATCACTTGTTGCAGTCGTTGCTGCTTATTGGAGACTTCAAGGTACATCTGCCCGCGCCCGAAGATCCTCCGAGTCCCCCTCTATCCCCCTATGTTCATTTTGCCCTCCTTCTGTAGAAATAATGTATAGAACAGTTAAGACTTCTTAGTAGCTTGTGACTTACCGTATTCCGGGTTTTGGAAAATTGTTTTGTACATTTTTAGAGGTGACAATTGTATATGCCTAGTGGCATTCAGTTGCTTATTAGATATTTGTTACTATTAGTAGTTAATGTTCATACTTTAGTTTCACTTTCGCAAAAGTGTTAGGCTTACCTAGTCGTAGAGACTAGGTGCTGTCACAACGGTTTACGGATGGAGAAATTGGGTCATGACAGGAAGTTGGAGTAGGTTGATGGTGTCATTTGTGATGTGTGTGTAACATTTGAGGTCATTCGGACGTGGTTTGGTAGGTTTCAGCATCGTTGGTGGAATTCGGAAGTTTAGAAGTTCTTAGGCTTGAATCTTGGGGTAATTTGGTGTTTTGATGTTGTTTTGAGTGATTTGAAGGTTCGACTAAGTTCATATGATGTTATGGGACGTGTTGGTATGTTTGGTTGAGGTTTTGGGGGTCTCAGGTGAGTTTCGGGTGGTTAATGGACCAATTATGGCCTTTGAGAGATAGCTGATCTGCTCGCTTTTGTTGTTGCTGGCTTTCTCTTACGCGTTCGCGAGGTAGGTCTCGCATTCACGAAGAGTATCTGGAGATGGAGGAAGAATTGTTCTTCGGGTTCACGAAGTAATGGACGCGTTCGCGAGGGTTTAGGAGAAGAGAGCATCGCGGACGCGATATGAGTAACGCGTTCGCGAAGAAGAGAAGAGGCAGCTAGGGACCCCATTCATTTGGTCTATGCATTCGCGAGGGTGAGGTCGCGTTCGCGAAGAGAAGGTTCAGTAAAGGTTCGTATTCACAAGTGGTAGATCGCGTTCGCATAGAAGGGATTTCTGGGCAGAGGCAGTTGTGCTTCAAGAACGCGAGGGTTCTTCCGCATTCGCGAAGAAGGAAATCTGGGCAGCAGTGTTAAATTTCAAAAATCGGGGGTTTGAACCCATTTATCATATTTTGAGCTAGAGACCACGGATTTAGGCGATATTTGAAGATATTTTCAGGGAGTTGATTGGGGTAAGTGTTTCTCACTTGATTTTGGTTAAATTCCACGATTATATCTTGATTTTTATCATCTAAATTGTGATTTTGGGTGAAAAATTGGGGAAAAAGTGGAAGAGTTCTTGAGATGGAATTTTGAGGTTTTGAAGGGGATTTTGTTGTCGGATTTGAGTAAATTTGGTATGGTTAGACTCGTAAGTGAATGGGCTTTCGGATTTTGTGACTTTTGTCAGATTCCGAGACGTGGGCCCAGGGGCGGGTTTGAGCCAATTTCGGATTTTGAGTCTAATTTAGTAGTTTTCCTGTGGAATTGATTCCTTTAGCATATATTAATGGTATTGTACTTCTTGTGGCTAGATTCGGGACGCTCGGAGGCCGATTCGAGTGGCAAGGGCATTGCAGAGTAGAGATTTGCTCGGATTGAGGTAAGTATCGGTTGTAAATCTAGTCTTTAGGGTATAAAACCCCAGATTTTTGTGTCATGATACTATTTAAAGGTGACGCACATGCTAGGTGACGGGCGTGTGGGCGCGCATGTCACGACCCAAAACCTAACCCATCGTGAAGGCGCCTATCGTGGAACTAGGCAAGTCGACTCATTTCCAAAACAAACTAATATTTTCATTTCAAAGCTAATTTCACGACTATTTAACATAAAAACCTTCATAAAGGAGTTCAAATCAAAACAAAAAGTGAGAAAAAGAAAAAGCCCGACATCGGGGTGTCACTAGTCATGAGCAACTACCACACACTGTCTGATAACATTAAGACTAACGTAGTCTGGGAAAAATCCAAAATACAACTAAGGGGAAGATAAGGAAGGAGAAAAATAGGGATGCGATCGCGAGGTAGCTACCTTGCTATCTCCGTTGATCCTCTACTGAATATATCAACAACCACTACCGTGGCCAGCAATGCATAGATCTGCACACAAGGTGCAGAGAGTAACGTGAGTACACCAACTCAGTAAGTAACAGCAGTAAATAAAGACTAAGAAGTAATGACGAGCAATAATGCAAGTAAAGTTCATATCCCAAAAATTCAGTAAAATACAGCATGCTTTTAAAACCAGAGTTTGAATCAAATCATCTCTTATAAATCCAGTTCCAGTAAAATCATTTAAAGACATCTTTCAACAGTTTCAAACGAAGGCTCAATGCAAAGGTGAGCAAAAATAATAAAATCATAATCAGCCCCTCAGGCAACATCACTCATATACAGCCCCTCGGGCAAACCTCACAATCACTCGTATACAGCCCCTCGGGCAGACCTCACCATCACTCATGCCTCCCAGTCACTCAACACTCGGCACTCGGCAGTCGCACTCAGGAGGTACTTGCGCTCACTAGGGGTGTGTACAGACTCCGGAGGGGTTCCTTCATCCCAAGCATTATATCAAGCGAATCGTGGCATAAATCAATGAGGCCCTCGGCCTATATCAAACATGCTGCGGCGTGCAGTCCGATCCCATAAATATCCTCACAAATCAGGCCCTCGGCCTCACTCAGTCATAAACCTCTCCAGCCTCCCGGGCTCTCAGAAAACAAAGTGTTTAGCCCAAACAACATTTATATGCTGCATCAAAATAGAATAATAGAGATTGAGTTATGCTATGAATATGTATAAACATGGCTGAGTATAGATTTTTAATCAACAACAATGAGAGGAAAGCAAGAAAAGACCTCTAAGGGTCCAAACAACACTGGAATAAGGCCCAAACATGGCATCCAGCCTAACTTACAGAAATTCTTTCTAAAACACATAAGAATAATATAGTTACAACAAAATATTCAACTTTACAGTTGATACAGGACGGACCAAGTCATAATCCCTAACGGTGCACACCCACACGCCCGTCACCTAGCATGTGCGCCACCTCTAAATAGTAAAATGATACAAAATTTCGGGGTTTCATACCCTCAGGACCAGATTTACAATCATTACGTACCTCAAACCGAGCAAATCCCTACTTCGTGATGCTCTTGCCCCTCGATTCGGCCTCCAAATGCTCCGAATCTATTCACAATCAGTACAATACCATCAATTTATGCTAAAGGAATGAATTCCACAAGAAAAACTACCAATTTAGACCAAAACCCGAAATTGGCTCAAACCCGCCTCCCAGGCCCACGTCTCGAAATCCGACGAAAGTCACAAAACCCGAAAGCCCATTCACTCATGAGTCTAGTCATACCAAATTTACCAAAATCCGACAACAAAATCCCCTTGAAAACCTCAAAATTCCATCTCAAGAACTCTTCCACTTGTTCCCCAATTTCTTGTTTACCCCAAATCACAATTTAGATGATAAAAATCAAGATATAATCATGGAATTTAACTAAAACTAAGTGAGAAACACTTACCCCAATCAACTCCCTGAAAATCCCTTCAAAAATCGCCTAAATCCGTGGTCTCTAGTTCAAAATATGAAAAATGGGCTCAAACCCTCGATTTTGAAATTTAACACTGCTGCCTAGATTTTCTTAACCGCGATCGCGGAAAGAACAACTTCGCTCCCTCAGAAATTTACTCTACGCGAACGCGTAACACCTTACACGAATACAATGCACTAGCTTCTCACACCTACGCGATCGCAATTGTCCTCACGCGACCGTGAAGAGTAACACTCAAACTCCACTGCTGCCTCACTTCTTCTTCGCAAACGCGGCCTAGCCCACGCGTTCGCGGTGCACTGCCTGATAACCTTACGCGATCGCATCTTCATCTTCGTGAACGCGAACAGCAATTTTAGTTGACCTCTCAGATGACCTACGCGATCGCGAGATCTCCCTCGCGAACGCGATGAAGAAAAATGTCTACAATAACACCAGAAAATCTGCCAACTCCCTAAGTCCAAAAATGACTCGTCGAGCATCTGAAACATGCCCGAGGCCCCCGGGACCTCAACCAAACATACCAACCAATCCTAAAACACCATACGAACTTAGTCGAGCCTTCAAATCACGCCGAACAACATCAAAAACACGGATTATGAACGGATTCAAGCCTAATGAACTTTGAAATTTCTAATTTCTACAACCGACGTCGAAACATAACAAATCTCGTCCGAATGACCTCAAATTTTAAACACAAGTCTGAAATGACACCAAGAACCTACTCCAACTTTCGGAAATCCAATTCGACCCCGATATCAAAATTTCCATTGCCGGCCAAATTCGCCAAAATTCTAACCTTCGCATATTCAAGCCAAATTCCACTACGGACCTCCAAATCACGTTCTGGATGCACTCCTAAGTCCAAAATCACCTAATAGAGCTAACGAAACCATCAAAATTCAAATCCGAGATCATTTACACATAAGTCAATATCCGGTTGACTTTTCTAACTTAAGCTTCTACTTTAGAGACTAAGTGTCTCAATTCACTCCGAAATCACTCCGGACCCAAACTAACTAATCCGACATATCATAATATAGCTGAAGAATACAAAAAGAAGCAGAAACGAGGGAAACGGGGTTATAACTCTCGAAACGATCGGTCGGGTCGTTATATCCTCCCTCTCTTAAACAACCGTTCGTCCTCGAACGAGTCTAGAAACATACGTGGAGTCTCAAATAGGTGTGGATATCTGCTCCGCATCTCCCGCTCGGTCTCCTAGGTGGCCTCCTCCACAAGCTGACCTCTCCACTGCACCTTCACCGAAGTTATGTCCTTTGACCTCAACTTCTGAACCTGCCAATCCAAAATGGCCACCAGCTCCACATCATAAGTCATATCACCCTCCAACTGAACCGTGCTAAAGTCCAAAACATGGGACGAATCGCCAATATACCTCTGGAGCATGGAACACATGAAACACTGGATGCACACTCGACAAGCTGGGTGGCAAGGCAAGCTTGTAAACCATCTCCCCTATCCTCTGAAGCACCTCAAAAGGCCCAATAAACCGGGGACTAAACTTGCCCCTCTTCCCAAACCTCATAACACCCTTCATGGGTGATACCTTCAGCAAAACCTTCCCCCCCCCCCAACCATAAAAGACACATCACGGACCTTCCTGTTCGCGTAGCTCTTCTGCCTAGACTGCGCCGTGCGAAGCCGCTCCTGAATCAATTTCACCTTATCTAATGCATCCTAGACCAAGTCTGTACCCAAGAGCCTAGCCTCACCTGACTCAAACCATCCTACTGGAGATCTACACCTCCTCCCATATAAAGCCTCGTATGGAGCCATCTGAATACTCAACTGGTAACTGTTGTTATATACAAACTCCGCGAGCGGCAAGAACTGGTCCCATGAACCCCCAAAGTCAATGACAAAAGCGCGCAACATGTCCTCCAATATCTGAATAGTGCGCTCGGACTGCCTGTTCGTCTGAGGGTGAAATATTGTGCTCAACTCAACCTGAGTAACTAACTACAAAGTATATGGTGATCCGCTCCCACTTCCACTCTGGGATAATACTTAACTTGCTGACAGTTGAGACACTGAGCCACAAACCCAACTATATCCTCCTTCATCTGCCTCCACCAATAGTGTTGTCTCAAATCCTGATACATCTTCGCGGAACCCGGATGGATGGAATACCGCGAGCTATGGGCCTCCTCAAGAATCAACTCCCGGAGCCCATCTACATTGGGTACACATAACCGGCCCTGCATCTTCAACACGCCATCATCACCAATAGTCACATCTCTGGCATCACCTCGCTGAACCCTGTCCTGAAGAACGAGCAAGTAGGGGTCATCATACTGACGCTCCCTGACACGGTCATAAAGAGAAGACCTGGAGACCACACAAGCAAATACCCAACTTGGCTTTGAAATATCCAATCTGACAAGATGGCCCGCTAAGGCCTGAACATCCAATGCCAAGGGTCTCTCTGCTACTGGGAGATATGCTAAACTCCCCAAACTGTCCGCCAGACGACTCAAGGCATCGGCCACTACATTGGCCTTCCCCAGATGGTACAAAATAGTGATATCATAGTCCTTGAGAAGCTCTAGCCATTTCCGCTGATGCAAATATAGATCCTTCTGCTTAAACAAATATTGCAGACTCCGGTGATCAGTATAGATCTCATAATGAACCCCATACAAATAATAATGCCAAATCTTCAAGGCGTGAACAATGGCTGCTAACTCAAGATCGTGGACAGGATAGTTTTTCTCATGGGTATTGAACTGGTGCGAGGCATAGGCAATCACCCTACCCTCCTGCATCAGGACACAACCAATGCCTACCCTCGAGGTATCACAATACACGGTGTAAAAACCTGAAGCTGATGGTAGAACTAACACTGGAGTTATGGTCAAAGCAGTCTTGAGCTTCTGAAAGCTCCCCTCACACTCATCCGACCACCTGAATGGAGCACCCTTTTGGGTTAATCTGGTCAAGGGCGATGAAATAGATGAAAATACCTCCATAAAGCGACGGTAATATCCCGCCAAACCAAGAAAGCTCCTAATCTCCGGGGCTGAGGATGGTCTAGGCCAACTTTGCACTGCCTCTACCTTCTTCGGATCCACCAAAATACCCTCACTGGACACCACGTGCTCCAAGAATGTTACTGAACCGAGCCAAAACTCAAACTTGGAGAACTTTGCGTAAAGCTTCTCCTCCCTCAATCTCTGTAATACAATCCTCAGATGTTGAACATGCTCCTCCTAGCTACGAGAGTACACCAGGATGTCATCAATGAATACAATAACGAATGAGTCCAAATAGGACTGGAATACACTGTTCATCAAATGCATGAACACTACTAGGGCATTGGTCGGCCCAAAAGACATCACCAAGAACTCAAAATGGCCATAACGGGTCCTGAAAGTTGTCTTAAGAATATCCAAATCCTGAATCTTCAGCTAGTGATACCCGAACCTCAAATCAATCTTGGAGAACACCCTCGCTCCTTGAAGATGGTCAAATAAATCATCAATACGAGGCAAATGATACTTCTTCTTGACTGTGACCTTGTTCAACTGCCTGTAATCAATGCACATCCTTATGGAACCATTCTTCTTCTTTACGAATAGAACTGGTGCACCCCAAGGTGACACATTAGGCCAAATAAACCCCTTATCAAGGAGTTCCTGAAGTTGTTCCTTCAACTCTTTCAACTCCACCGGTGCCATACTATACGTTGGAATAGAAATGGACTGAGTGCCCGGCACCAAATCAATACCAAAGTCAATATCCCTATCAGGCGGCATGCCCGGCAGGTATGCAGGAAACACATCCGAAAAATCACGTACCACAGGAACAAAATCAATGGAAGGAGTCTCTGCACTAATATCCCTCATAAAAGCCAAATAGGATAGACAACCCTTCTCAACCATCCGTTGAGCCTTCAAATATTAGATCACCCTACTAGGTACATAGTCTACATAACTGCTCTACTCAACCCTCGGAAATCTCGGCATCGCCAACGTCACAGTCTTTGCAGGACAATCTAGAACAACATGACATGGAGATAACCAATCTATACCCAATATCACATCAAAGTCAACCATACTAAATAACAAAAGGTCTACTCAGGTCTCAAGACACCTAATAGTCACCACACATGATCGATATACGTGGTCTACAAAAATAGTATCGCCCACATGAGTAGATACATGAACAGATGAAACTAAAGACTCACGGGGCATATCCAGAAAATGAGAGAAATACGAGGAAACATATAAATAAGTGGAACCAGGGTCAAATAATACATAGGCATCTCTGTGACAAACATAGACAATACCTGTAATCACAGAATTTGAAGCAATAGCATCTGGTCTGGCAGGGAGGGCATAGAAATGGGCCTGGCCACCCCCTAATCTGCCTCCCCCTCTAGGGCAACCCCTAGTTGACTGACCTCCACCCCGAGCTGACTAGGCAGGTGGTAAAGTAATTGGTGCTGAAGTCGAAGGCTGAATCCTCTGCTGAGATAGACCTCCGTGATGACAAAGACACTGCCTCCACATATGCCCAAAATTCCCACACTCAAAACAACTCCCTGGTGCTGGTGGTGGGGACTGAAGGGAACCCCTATCACCAAGATAACTGGTAGAAGAACCTAGCATGGAGAGGCCCTAAACTGATGTAGCACGGGACGAACTCTGGGATGGGAGGGCACTAAGTGATGAGTGGCCTTGATGAGAACTATGAGAACCATGGCCCGATGATGCACCACGGTGAACTGGGCGAGCTGACTGAGCATGCCTGAATGGACGGCCTTTGTCGTGCTGGAACTGACCCCCATGAGGAGCACCACTGAATACACCTTGACCACGAGGCCTCTTGTCCTCCCTCTCAACCCTCTCCCAACCACGAACCATCTCAATCTATCGAGAAATGTCGACAACCTCATCAAAAGTAGCACCAAACACTCTCTCTCTAATCATAAGCAACCGAAGCTGAAAACCGAGGCCATCTATAAACCTCCTGATCCTCTCTCGGTCTGTGGGAACCAACCAGATCGCATGACGGGCCAACTAAGAGAACCGCATCTCATACTGTGTCACAGACATATCACCCTAGCGAAGCTACTCAAACAGTCTGCGCAGCTCCTCTCTGCGGGACTGAGGCACGAACTTCTCCAAAAAGAGAACGGAGAACTGCTGCCAAGTAAGGGGTGTTGCACCAATAGGCCTACGCCTCTCGTAAGTCTCCCAACATCTAAGTGCAGCCCCAGAAAACTGAAAAGTAGTGAATGAGACCCCACAAGTCTCAAGAATACCAGCTGTACGGAGTATCCTCTGACACCTATCCAAGAAGTCCTGGGCATCCTCTCTCTTTGTGCCACTGAAAGGTGGAGGCTGGAGTCTCCCAAACCTCTCCAACCTACGCTGATCATCCTCAGGCATAGCAGGAACCACATAGTCCTGAGCAGCTACAACCGGCTGGGTTGGTGGTGCCTTCGGTGTCTGGAGTCCGTGAACACCCTGCTCGGGTGTGCGAGCGGCGGGAGTCTAAGTGTCTCCCCTGGCCTGAGAAGTTGATGCTGCCGTCGAGATAGAGACCGCCTGAGCAAGGCTGGTACACACTGTCAGAATCTGAGATAGGGCCTTCTGAAGGCGTGGAATCACAATAGGCACATGTGGTATCTGAGTTGGGGCATCAACAACTGGGATCTGATCATGATCTGGGTAACTGGTGGGTCTGTAGGTACCGCACCAACTGCTGTGCGGGTTGCACCTCTACCCCTAAAATGGCCTCGATCGCGGCCTTGACCTTTGGCAGCCCTGGCTGGTGGTACTGGTGGCTGTCCATCCTGACCGGTAGTACGAGTCCTCACCATCTGTGAGAGAATGAAACAACAGAAGTTTAGTTAATAGAATCAACAGATTCGCACGACAAGAATTTAAGAATGTGGAAATTTTTCTAAAGGTTCTACAGCCTCTCAAAGATAAGTACAGACGTATCCGTACCGATCCGCAAGACTCTACTAAATCCGCTCATGACTCGTGAGACCTATGTAACCTAGGTTCTGATACCAACTTGTCACGACCCAAAACCTAACCCGTCGTGATGGCGCCTATCATGGAACTAGGCAAGCCGACTCATTTCCAAAACAAACCGACATTTTCATTTCAAAGTTAATTTCAAGGCTATCTAACATCAAAACCTTCGTAAAGGAGTTCAAATCAAAACAAAAGTGAGGAAAAGAAAAAGCCCGACATCGGGGTGTCACTAGTCATGAGCAACTACTACAAACTGTCTGATAACATTAAAACTAACAAAGTCTGGGAAAAATCCAAAATACAACTAAGGGGAAGATAAGGAAGGAGAAAAACATGGTTGCGATTGCCAGGCAGCTACCTTGCTATCTCCGCTGATCCGCTATTGAATATATCAACAATCACTACCGTGGCCAGCAATGCCTGGATCTGCACGCAAGGTGTAGGGAGTAATATGAGTACACCAACTCAGTAAGTAACAGCAGTAAATAAAGATTTACGGTAAATGACCGGCCGGGTTGTTACAACGCACCATTGGGGATTTGTCACGCCCCAAACTCAGGGAGCGCGACCGACGCTCAAGCGAGAGAACCCGGCCGAGCAAGCCTATTAGACTTACTTCTACCCAAACTCATCCATGAATAAAGAGGAGATGTGCTCCATTAATCAATCACTGAAAAGATTTTATTAACAACTTCCTTTTCATTCCCATTAGTAGTTTCATTCATAATTTCCAAAACATTACGAGTTTATAGAATTAATGAAAAATACATAATTTCCAAGTACAAACATATCTAGTTCAATTCCCAACATCAATCATAACCCACAACCTGTCTACGGAGCCTCTAAATACAATAGAAGAGTAATATGGAAATGCCGGCAACAGGGCCCCGACTATACCTCAAAACACTGTACATGAGAAACAAAAGATACATGACCCCGAATGAAGTGGGGCTCACCAAATCAGCTGAAAAGAGTGTACTACTATCACTGATCAATGCCGCTTGTTGAAGAACCACCTGCATCCATTAAAGATGCAACGCCCCCGGAAAAAGGGACGTTTGTACTGTCGAATAGCACTAGTATGTATAGCTAAAAATCCTCTTTCAAAATAGAATGCCCATATAAGAAAAGGCAATACATAGAAACAGCAAGTAACAATCAACAATATCCAAATGTCTAGTTAAAACATAATAATTTTCAAAATACGAACTTCATATATAATTTTGGTTGGGAGATCATTAGCACCGATATACCACCGTCTTTGTTAGCACGGAGTCCGATCACGCCCGATCGGCTAGGCCATCTCCCCACGAATAATGTGGTTTGACATGTGATGTGAAAGAAAGTTGTTACTAAGAGTAGTACCACCATATGCGCAATATGATGTCTGATCTCCACCCGATCAGCTAGGCCGCCTTCCCACATATGCCGTGCGAGTTGACTTTTTCAATCCACAAAGGTTCCAGTTTCATCCCAATTAAGGGGAATAATATCACAATCCACCCCTACACCGGCACGTGTAGTTTCAGGTGTGGGCCTTATGACCCACCCTTCCTCGGTATTGCTAATGATGCTCCCAAAAATAGTTTTGATTTGATTTGCAAATAGAAACATCATAAATACAATTGTACTCACCTCAACATCTTTCACATTGTATGAATTCTCATTAGTATTTCCAGTCATTCACAACGACAATATTTCCTTGGCTCATTAGGCCATTCACAAGATTCTTTATTCCTGGCACAATGGTCGTATTTCATATTCCACACTTTCACCTCTTTCAATTTCAAAGATCACCATCAAGTATCAGCATATAGGATATTTTAAAATCATATACTTCAAATACATTTGAAATGGAAACTTCAAACACAAATGGTTTCTTCCCAAAGAATGAAGCATACCAACCAACAATAGAAATACACATGAAAAATCATAAACAGTCAATACACCATCTACTCTTGCAATACTCTCCCTCAGAAATGACAATGTACAATTTCAACACATGAGTATATAGAACTCGAATCACACTGGCTATATTTATAAATCAAAGCATTAGTTAAAGCAACCACTAATGGGCATGAATTTAGTACAAAAGTTTTTAGACAATTCTATCTTTCATTGAAACACGACTCAAAGCCATAACCTTTTAATACGTAACCCACACTTTGAAACTTACAGAAACATTATGAAATTCAATTCCAAGAGAGAAAGTTTAGCCAACATACCTCAATTGTGCTTCTTTAGACTCTACAATTTCCCGGAACCCTTAGCAACCTCAATCTAATTTAGCAATATACAAATTGAACCAAAAATTAGGAAAACGTTCATGGTTCTAGTTCACTTCTTTTTTTTTTCCACACTCTTTATCATATGCATGCAAGATAAACAACCCTCACACCCATGGACCATCTTATTAATACCCCATTATGGCTATGTTTGAAATTAAGAGTTGGGGTGATGAAGTCTTACCTTTTTGGATGAAGAATTTGGTACTCTACTTGAATATTTCCAAGGCTTTGGGTGATGATTGAAGATCAATTTGATAAAAACTTAGACCCTCCCTCTTGAACCCTCTCTCTCTCACTCTAGAAATATCTGAAAATGAGCTCAAAATAGATCTAATGGGTATTTTAATAGAATGGGGGTCAGGTTTTAAATTAAGAAAAATGGTGCCCCGACACAGGTCTGCGGTCGCATATGCGACCGCATAATGGTTATGCAGTCCGCAAAGTGACCGCAGAAATGGCCCTCAGGGGCCTGAACTTACAGCCCAGGTATGCGACCAGTATGTGGTCCGCATACTCGTTCTGCGATCGCATAATGCACCGCAGAACTTCCTCCGCAAAAATTAAAGAGGGATTATGCGATCGATATGCGGTCCACATATCGATTATGCGATCGCATAATCGACCGCAAAACTGACCTCAAGTTGGCCAAACTTACTGCTTCACTCTGCGGCCATTATGCGGTCCACAGAGTGATTATGCGGCCGCATAATGGGCCGCATAAATGCGCTTTTCCGCCAAAAATTTTCCTTTACTTTCCGGTAAATTGTTTAACCCAAAAAGTCCGAACCACGGTGAGCTTGCGAGGCTTGAATTCACTTGCAAAAATTATGGGGCTTTACACTGAAATACTTCAAAAATTTCCGGGGTGTTACATTCTCCCCCGCTTAGGATCATTCGTTCTCGAATGAGGGTCGAAATCCGTCATTGGCATTCAATATGGTTCAACTGTTAGTTCACACACACCAGTAGTTTCAAAATTTGTCTAACTCCCTAAATTTCAAAAAAATTCGCAAGAGTCTCCCCTGTAACTGGGCCTATCCACCTGCCAGAGTAACACCAAAATAATTCCTAACAATACATCCACAACTTGACAAAACATCACCATGTATAACAACGTCACTAATCTCATCATTACAGGCATTATACTATCAAGAGTAGTATCTGGACATGAGCTGCACATATTTAAATCATAACACACAGAAGTACCTTTCAAATCACAATCATTTAACTATACACTCAAGTGGGAACATTTTATTTCCTTAACACTTTTTCCCCTCCATGTGGCCTCCTCGACTTACAGACTTTGCCATAACACATTAACGGAGACAATCTCAACTCTCGGACTTTTCTAACAAGGATAGCAAATAGTTGCTCCTCACAATCCCATTATCCCTTATCTTCACCTTATTAGACATAGACAAATGAAACATCGGGTACACGGAGAAGAGTAATAGGAAAACATCATACTCATAGTTTAGCCTATTTCCTTTCAAAATTCCATAAGGCCTAATATGACTTCACATACTTTACCTTTATTAACAATTCACATAGCACCCTCATGCAGAAAATATTGAGAATAACCCATTCACTTTCTTCAACTCTAAATCTCCACGCCGAACACCCAAACTAAACCTTTGGCAACCTCCAACAATTTCTCTAAGATGTGCTAGCTTGACTATGACCATAAAATTTCCTATCCCATATATTTGATCACAGGATGATGCTTCTTGTTTGACATGCCTGAACCTACAATACTCGATAGATTTGCTACAAACAGGAACAACGAGGTTCGAGATTTGCTGGAAATATTCAAGAATCCATCAACGTGCTGAGCACGACATTTCAGGAGGTTATATCCTAAGAGACATGAAGGTCACTACCAATAGCGTTGACATGGGGATTCGTTGTGGTGACACTATCGGTTCAACAAACGAGTCATAGAGTTGCCTAGTAGGCATAGATAATGTAGGGATCAGGTTCATGATTAGGAGATTTAAATAAATGAGTCATTTTAGACATGTGACATATGGGAGGCATGGTCTGGAGGATAAAGACATTAGCGTCAGTTATTCATGGAATAATATGAGCCAGGAAAAGGACAACAACAATTGTTTCATTCCATACATGCCTTGTTTGGCAATAGTGGGCCTCAAAGAGAGATAGCACTTATGTGACACCAGTCGCCTCTTGGTATGTAGGGAAAAATCAGTTTAACTAGAAATGAGAATATTCTAGCACCCTGAATATGATATGGGTCTCAAGATACACAAAGTTGCATTACACTCTTAACAGTAACTAGCATGAGGAATCTATGCCACAAGCTTACGAGGATGAAAAGAAGTTGAACACTTGTGAGATTATTATCATTACCACAGCTTAACCTTTGCCAATATTTGATCCTATATGAGAGGACTAGAGATACGACGAGTTTGTCTTTCAATTCAATATGCTCATCATAAGGCTGCTCAACTTTCAATCTCACACAAGTGGAATCATGTAACTAGGAAATATTAATATTGGATGAAATCATGTATTAGTTAGAGAGGATGAACACTTTGTCGTGAGCTAGACATGTTTTTGCCATAACAACTCTTAAGTTGCCATTTCAGGCCAATTCACGGGCAACCACAATACTGGGAACAAGGTGAGTTACTCACTGAGGCATGATCTAGGTGGACATGAAAGTCATACTGAGATGGGTAAACAACAAGACCTCCCTGTGACGAATTTGTGATAAATCTCAAGTTGCTCAGAAACTTTATGCGGATAAGTGGCCCCTTTCAATTGGCATGTACGCACATGATAGGTGCTAAGATATACTCTCATGTTACTAGACAATGAAAAGGATTCATGATACTATTCATAAAGGAGTAGAATAATTGTTCCAACCATAGAAGTCACATATACCGGAGAGAAAAATAGTGACTCAAGAAGGATCTCAACACTAGGCTGCTTTCCATTGGATATGATACCGCATAGGTAAATATTATGGTGATGCATGTATAGGCACAAATGAGCAGATGTTATCCATTTGAATCAAAAGGTTCTGTACGAAATTCATCAGGTATTGTCCCTTGTTGAGAATTTAGGGAAGCAATGGGAAGTATTAACCTAGGGCTATAACGCAATTCAAGGAACCCATTATAGAACTCAATTTCTCAAGAGGTTGTAAATATAAGGAATTGTGATAAAGAGGCTTCATGAATATTGTGCCTCGTTCTAAGAGTAGATACAGAGAACGACTCATAAAGTTGTTTCGGTTCTATCCCAACTTCTATAGTAACATAAGAGGTGACATATGACAAAGTGGAACCGGGATCAATAAGAACATACACATCATGAGATCGGATAGTCAATATACCTGTAACCGCATCTGGAGAAGCCTCAAACTTTTGACGTCTCCTCATAGCATAAAACCTGTTGGGCCTTCCCAAGCTTTGAATACCACCCCTAGTTGTTCCACGCCCTACAGGCGCTATAGTGCCTCTAGCTGGGGGAGGCGTTGTGGATGTAGTAGCTACAGAACTGGCTAGCCATGCCTTCCCCTTGCCCATGCTCTGGCGAGACAAATAACAATCTCTTTGAAAGTGGCCTGTCATACCACACTTGTAGCATACTTTTGTACCATAGTGACACACTCCTGGATGACATCTCCCACACTTTACACAACGGGGATGAGGTCCGTTGAACTGACTCGTCTCACTAACCTGATATTTACCCTTTTTGCATACATCATAAGAATACCCCTTATCCTTCCTCCAAGCTTCCAATGCGGGATTAACAATTCCAGCACCAGATTGTTGTTTGGGCCTTTAGAATTGCCCAAAGATACCACCTCTAACGCGCTGCTGAGCATACTTACAGCACGACACCAAATGTTCCTTCCCGCATGACGGACAGAACTGGATGGGTGTACCCAACCTAGGGCATTTGTTCTTCTTGTGCCCCCCTCTTTCCATAGCCATAACATATTTCAAGGGTCATCAGACATGTTCCCAAGTGTCGCTTCTTGCAAATCACACAATTTGGCTCATTAGCACCAACAACCCTTTTTTGTTTCTTAGATTCTCTCACCACATGATCTGATGGTGCGGTGACAGTGGTAGGAATAAGGACACTTCCCTTAGTAACAAGTTCTTCCAACCCCTCCACGGCTCGACGCATTCTCCCAACAAACTCTTGTGTAATCTCCCCCAGATTCAATGGAGCGGTCATTCCCTCCTTGTTGTTTTGAACTCGTGGATTACTCATCTAAAATAATATCATGAGACATAATGAGGAAATTATCTTCCTATCTTGAGCTCTATCGCACGATTCTGGAGTATCAAAGTAGTGTAAAATTTCTAAATATCCAAGTAGCCTTCTCATTATAGATGTGGTCGACAACACACCGATAAGAAGGACTCTGCTAGACACGGCTCTGAGACATCCTAGGACACTTTAAAACCTTAAGCTCTGATACCAAGTTTGTCACGCCCCAAACTTAGAGAGCGCGACCGGCGCTCAACCGAGAGAACCCGGCCGAGCAAGCCTATTAGACTTACTTCTACCCAAACTCATCCATGAATAAAGAGGAGATGTGCTCCATTAATCAATCACTGAAAAGATTTTATTAACAACTTCCTTTTCATTCCCATTAGTAGCTTCATTCATAATTTCCAAAACATTACGAGTTTATAGAATTAATGAAAAAAATATAATTTCCAAGTACCAACATTTCTAGTTCAATTCCCAACATCAACCATAACCCACAACCTGTCTACGGAGCTTCTAAATACAAAAGAAGAGTAATATGGAAATACCGGCAACAAGGCCCCGACTATACCTCAAAACACTGTACATGAGAAACAAAATATACATGACTTCAAAATGAAGTGGGGCTCACCAAATCATCTGAAAAGAGTGTACTGCTATCACTAATCAATGCCGCCTGCTGAAGAACCACCTGCATCCATAAAAGATGCAGCGCCCCTAAAAAAAGGAACGTTAGTACTGTCGAATAACACTAGTATGTATAGCTAAAAATCCTCTTTCAAAATAGAATGCCCATATAAGAAAAGGCAACACATAGAAACAGCAATTCACAATCAACAATATCCAAACGTCCAGTTAAAACATAATAATTTTCAAAATACGAATTTCATATATAATTTTGGTTGGGAGATCATTAGCACCGATATACTACCGTCTTTGTTAGCACGGAGTCCGATCATGCCCGATCGGCTAGGCCATCTCCCCACAAACAATGTGGTTTGACATGTGATGAGAAAGAAAGTTGTTACCAAGAGTAGTACTACCATATGCCCAATATGGCGTCTGATCTCCACCCGATCAGTTAGGCCGCCTTCCCACATATGTCGTGCGGGTTGACTTTTCTAATCCACAAAGGTTCCAGTTTCATCCCAATTAAGGGGAATAATATTACAATCCACCCCTATACCGGCACATGTAGTTTCAGGTGTGGGCTTTATGACCCACCCTTCCTCGGTATTGCTAATGATGCTCCCAAAAATAGTTTTGATCTGATTTGCAAACAGAAATATCATAAATACAATTGTACTCACCTCAACATCTTTCACACTGTATGAATTCTCATTAGTATTTCCACTCATTCACAACGACAATATTTCCTTGGCTCATTATGCCATTCACAAGATTCTTTATTCCTGGCAAGATGGCCGTATTTCATATTCCACACTTTCACCTCTTTCAATTTCAAAGATCACCATCAAGTATCAGCATCTAGGATATTTTAAAAATCATATACTTCAAATACATTTGAAATGGATACTTCAAACACAAATGGTTTCTTCCCAAAGAATGAAGCATACCAACCAACAATAGAAATACACATGAAAAATCATAAATAGTCAATACACCATCTACTCTTGCAATACTCTCCCCCAGAAATGACAATGTACAATTTCAACACATGAGTATATAGAACTCGAATCACACTGGATATATTTATAAATCAAAGCATTAGTTAAAGCAGCCACTAATGGGCATGAATTTAGTACAAAAGCTTTTAGACAATTCTATCTTTCATTGAAACACGACTCAAAGCCATAACCTTTTAATACGTAACCCACACTTTGAAACTTACAGAAACATTATGGAATTTAATTCCAAGAGATAAAGTTTAGCCAACATACCTCAATTGTGCTTCTTTAGACTCTACAATTTCCCGGAACCCTTAGCAACCTCAATCTAATTTAGCAATATACAAATTGAACCCAAAATTAGGAAAACGTTCATGATTCTAGTTCACTTCTTCTTTTTTTCCACACTCTTTATCACATGCATGCAAGATAAACAACACTCACACCCATGGACCATCTTATTAATACCCCGTTATAGCTATGTTGGAAATTAAGAGCTGGGGTGATGAAGTCTTACCTTTTTGGATGAAGAATTTGGTACTCTACTTGAATATTTCCAAGGTTTTGGGTGATGATTGAAGATCAATTTGATGAAAAATTAGACCCTCCCTCTTGAATCCTCTCTCTCTCACTCTAGAAACATCTGAAAATGAGCTCAAAATAGACCTAAGGGGTATTTTAACGGAATGGGGGTCGGGTTTTAAATTAAGAAAAATGGTGTCCCGACACAGGTCTGCGGTCGCATATGCGACCGCATAATGGTTATGCGGTCCGCAAAGTGACCGCAGAAATGGCCCTCAGGGGCCTAAACTTATGGCCCAGGTATGCGACCAGTATGCGGTCCGCATACTCGTTCTGCGGTCGCATAATGCACCGTAGAACTCCCTCCGCAAAAATTCAAGAGGGATTATGCGATAGATATGCGGTCCGTATATTGATTATACGGTCGCATAATCGACCACAAAACTGACCTCAAGTTGGCCAAACTTACTGCTCCACTCTTCGGCCATTATGCGGTCGCAGAGTGATTATGCGGCCGCATAATGGGCCGCATAAACGCGCTTTTCCGCCAAACAATTTCCTTTACTTTTCGGTGCATTTTTTAGCCCAAAAAGTCCGAACCACGAAGCAACTAAAACTTGTAAGCCTACTCAAACACGTAAGCCTACTCCGGCACCACGAAAACTTGAATTCACTTGCAAAAATTATAAGGCTTTACACTGAAATACTTCAAAATTTTTCGGGGTGTTATAGGATTTGTGACTTGGTCCGTCTCGTAGCAACTATAAAGTTGAACAACCTATTGTAGCTATATGCTCTTTTATGCTTTAGAAAGATTTACTGTAAATCATGCTAGATACCATGTCTAGGCCATATGCCAGTATTGTTTGGACCCTTAGAGGTCGTTTCTTGCTATCCTCTCACTGCTTTAGTTGATATCTCGTACTTAGTCATGTTCATGCATTCTTACATCATAGATCAGTCTTTGTTATCCTATTTGTTGCATCATGTTAATGTTGTTTGGGCTGATTTCTTTGATTTCTGAGAGCCCGAGAGACTGCAGTGGTTTATGACTGAGTGAGGCCGGGGGCCTGTTTGTGAGGTATTGTACCTTAGCGCGTGAGTTGTTATTGCGAATTCTGATATGACATTATAGCACGTGAGTTATCCGTGCAGATTATAGTGCTTGGGCTGTAGGAGCCCCTCCGGAGTCTGAACACCCCCAGTGAGCGCAGGTACCTACTGAGTGCGAGTGCCGAGTGCTGAGTGACTAGGAGGCATGAGTGATGGTAAGGTCTGCCCGAGGGGCTGTATACGAGTGATTGTGAGGTTTGCCTGATGGGCTGTATATGAGTGATGTTGCCCGAGGGGCTGATTATGATTTCATTACTTTTGCTCACCTTTGCATTGAGCCTTGTTTGAAAATTGTTGAAAGATGTCTTTAAATGATTTTTCCGGAACTGGATTTAAAATAGCTGATTTGATTCAAACTCTGGTTTTAAAAGCATGCTATATTTTACTGAATTTTTGTGATATGAACTTTACTTCCATTATTTATCGTCACTACTTCTCAGTCTTTATTTACTGTTGTTACTTACTGAGTTGGCGTACTCACGTTACTCACGGCACCTTGTGTGCAGATCCAGACGTATCTGGACACGGTAGAGGTTGTTGACTATTTCGATTGCAGATCTTCTCAGGGATAGCAAGGTAGTTGCTTGGCGATCGCAGCCCTGCTCTTCTCCCTCTTATCTTCTTTTAGTTGAATTTAGATATTTTCCAGACTATGTTAGTCTCGATATTGTCAGACAAATTGTAGTAGATGCTCATGACTAGTGACACCCCGATGTCGGGCTTTTCTTTTCCACACTTTTGCTTTGATTTAAACTCCTTTACGAAGGTTTTTATGTTAAATAGCACTAAAATTATCTTTAAAATGAAAACATCGGTTTGTTTTGGAAATGAGTCGGCTTGCCTAGTTCTGCGATAGGTGCCATCACGACAGGGTTAGTTTGGGTTGTGACAAACACTTAGTTCCAAAGTTTAAAACTTAAGTTGAAAAGGTTGGCTGGATGTCGACTTATGTGTAAACAACCCCGGAAGAGAATTTTGATGATTCCAACAGCTCCGTATGGTGATTTTGGACTTAGGAGCTTGATCGAATTTTTTTTTGGAAGTTCGTAGTTAAATTAGGCTTGAAATAACTAAAATAAGAATTTAAGTTTGGAAGTTTGACCGGGGTGTTGAATTTTTTATATCGGGGTCGGATTCCAGATCCAAAAATTTTCATATCTGTTATGTCATTTATGACTTGTGTGCAAAATTTGAGGTCAATCGGACTTGATTTGATAGGTTTCGGCATCGAATGTAAAAGTTAAAAATTCTTAAGTTTCATTAAGCTTGAATTGGGGTGTGATTTGTGATTTTAGCATTGTTTGATGTGATTTGAGGTTTCGACTAAGTTCGTATGATGTTTTAGGACTTTTTGGTGTATTTGGTTGAGGTCCCTAGGGCCTCAGGTGAGTTTCGGACGGCTAACGGATCAATTTTGGACTTGGAGTTGCTGAAATCTGGTGTCTGGTTTCTTTCTATGCGATCGCGTGAGAAGGTCTGAGATCGCGTAGACTTAATTGGGCATTTGGAAAATTTGTACTATGCGATCGTGTGGGCAAGTCCACGATCGCGTAGGTTTGGCAAGCTGTGCTATGCGAATGCGTGGCTAAGACCGCGTTCGCGAAGAGGAATAAGGCAGAAGGTTGGGCCACGCGTTTGCTCTATGCGATCGCGTGTGGCTGTCCGTAATCGCTTAGGGCTGAGGATCCTGTGCATCGCGATCGCGTAAAGGACACCGCAATTGCATAGGATCTTTTCTGGGCAGTGGAAAGTTGTGATTCGCGGTCGCATGTGTTTGTCCACGATCGCGTAGAGCAAATGACTGGGCAGAGAGTTTAAGTTCTGAACCCATTTTCCATTTTTACCGATTTGGAGCTCGAATTGAGGCAATTTTTGGGAGATTTTCAGAGAAAATATCGAGGTAAGTGTTCTTAACTCAATTTTGGTTAGATTACCCGAATCCATCACTGTTTTTATCATTTAATTGGTAAATTAAGTTGGAAAAGTTTGAAAACCCTCTTGGATAAATTTGAGGATTTGAGGGCCGAATTTTTATCGGAATTTAGTAATTTTGGTATGGTTATACTCGTGATTGAATGGGCGTTCATATTTCGTAACTTTCGCTGGATTCCGAGATGTGAGCCCTACGGAGATTTTTGAGTTAATTTCGGATTTTATTGAAAAATATAGTATTTTCTTATGAAATTGATTCCTATAATTTTTGTTGACTGTATCGAATTATTTTGGCTAGATTCGAGCCATTGAGAGTTGGATAATCGAGGAAAATGCCTACTAGTGGATTAAATTGGAGCAAGTCGAGGTAAGTGACTTGTCTAACCTTGTGTGGGGGAAATTCCCCTAGGATTGGTATTGATGTGATAATTGCAATATCATGAAAGTCGTGTACACGAGGTGACTAGTGTGTACACGGACTAAATGTGGAAGGTTATATTTTTAAATTGTGTAGATCAATATTGCATATTAATTAAATCATTGTATCATGTTATATTCATCATCATTGGATTATTTCGTATTCTTAAAAATTGTCTGACCATTTCTTGCTAATTACTTTACTTTTTTAGTTGAAAACTTGTTTCTTTTGTTCTGTGCATTACTTGAAGGATGAATTTCTTAATTTAAATATTATTAAAAATAAAATATTTTATATTTAAATTTTGATATTTAAACAAGGTGTTAAATTAGTGAAATATTATTTTTGTTGAATATGTTTTTTGAGATTTTCGTACTCGTTGTGATGGAGCCGTGAGCTCTTTATTATGGACAAATATTGTTGTTGATTTATTTTGGTAAGTTGAAATATTTAGACACTTGAGATGCAAATTGTGATAAATTGTGATATTGATACGCATGTGGTGGTATAAGGTCTGGGTGTTGAAACGCATGTCGTGAGATAAGGGTGGCTTGATACGCGTGGCTAGTAGGGGAACTACTAGAAGTCATGCGGTGTGATAGGGGTGGCTAAAACGCGAGACGCTATTTCGGAAAAAATATTTTCTTTAAAATTGATTGTGAAGGATCCCGCGGCGATATAAGGAAATGAGATATTGTGAATTTATTTATGATTTGGGACTACGAGGCGGTACCTCGGGAGTGCCCTTGTTGATATTTATTTATGGCCGCAGTTGCCTTTGATTATTGTTGTAATTTTCTTAAAGTTGAAAAGAATTCTGTTTTGTTTCCGCGAGGTATTATTTGCCATTATTTTGCGTAGTTAAATGGTGACATACTACTTACTTGATTCATTTCCATTGTCATTTTTTTTATTATATTGTTAAACATTTCACCTTGTCTTTTATTATTCCAGTAGAGCTTGACCTGACCTCGTCACTAATCTACCGATGTTAGGCTTGGCACTTACTGGGTACTGCTGTAGTGTACTCATACTACGCTTCTGCACATCTTTTTGTGCAGATCCATATACATCCTACCAGCCCAGACATCAGTGAGATACTTGTGTACAGAAACTTCGAGGTATATCTGCCAGCGTCCGCAAACTCCGGAGTCCCCTTCTATTCTTATTATGTTGCTTCCTTATTTTCTTTAGACTCTTATATATAGAGACATTGAGGATAAATTCTTAGAAGCTTGTGACTTATTTCTACAGGGTTTTGGGAGTTGCAATTATGTGAATTGCAGATTTATTTATTTTATATTTCTATTGTTATTCTGCATTGATAGGCTTACCTAGTCTTAAAAACTAGGTTCCATCATGACATCCTACGGAGGGAATTTGGAGTCATGACATCATATCAAATAAACCCAACGAAGTCAATCATGCTAGTAGCAAAAGACAAAATGAAGAAAGGAACTACTCACCTTTAGTATAGACTCTTAATGATGCAATATAATCTGATTAGTAGTTATAAACTTTTGTTTACTCAAAATAAACAAATAATTAGTCTTAGCAAAGAGATGAAAGTGCAAAAGAAAATTGAGAATTCACGATTCCTTTGGTTAGTTTCAGCCAATCATGAAATCATCTTACTTTGCTAATGTAAAAAGGAAACATTGATACCAAAGGAATACCACTCCTTCTAGCCACCGTAAAAATGGTGGAAATTTCATATATGCAATAACTTAGTACTACTTACCGTGGGAACCGATGTCTTGTAAATAGGGTAAGTAGGATTTTTTCTTCTTTCCACAGATCTTTAGATCCCTTTTTTTTTTTTTTTTTAAAGTAAATATTCATGGCAGAGTCTCATGCTGATAACATGTTATAAAATAAAAACTGTAAAGTAAGTAAATTAAAGACAAGTATAGAGAGAGAATAATATATTATTCAACGTCAAACTGATGTACATAATGAACTGAAAATACTTCTATTTATAGAAGAAAGGAAGCAGTTGCGAGACTTTTCTTGAGCTGCTTGCCACTTGCCTGTTTAATAAGAAGCTGCTGCAAATCATTCCATTGAGTTGCTTGCAACCTACCAGCATCAGCTACTTGTAGATAAACTTCAATAGAGTACCAAACGGATAATCTTGTTCAGGGAGACTATCTATATCGGAGTAATAAATGGACATCCACGTTATAATTATTTTCAAAACAAGCTATATGTATTATACTCTCCCTAAAATAAATTGCCACTCTAAACACGTTATTTTATGTTTTTAGCCATTGTGCCCTAAAGTTTAATTTTTAGTTCAAAACTTCGGGATTAAAATTAAGTTTTTAACTTCAAAACTTTAGGATAAGAAAACTATTGGATTAACCCTACTTGAACTAAGGAGTAACAAATCCTGCACTTCAATAAAAAAGAAATTTTGTTCAGTGCAAAATTTTTAGCCCTGGAGAAATTGCCACTCTAAACATGTTATTTTATGTTTTTAGCCATTGTGCCCTAAAGTTCAATTTTTAATTCTAAACTTCGGGATTAAAATTAAGTTTTTAACTTCAAAACTTTAGGATAAGAAAACTATTGGATTAACCCTACTTGAACTAAGGAGTAACAAATCCTATACTTCACTAAAAAAGAAATTTCGTCCAGTGCTAAATCTTTAACCCTGGAGAAAAACTATTTAACTTTTAGCCCCTTATGCTTATCCGCTAGGAACTCCTGATGATCTGCCAGAAAAACCCCCCACGATTCATCAGGAAGTGGTCCAAATTCTGACGACAGAGACTACGGGTCTGTTTGAAAAGCCATTAGGTAAGTGAAATTGGTGTAATTATTATGCTAGTAATTCTACAACCTAGTAATTATACAGTATTGTAATTACGATAACTTAATTATTTGTGATAATATAATTACAAGTGTATTGTTTGGTTGCACAATACACAGTTAGATTAAACATCAAATATAAAGTTAATTATTAAAAATTTAAAAGTAAGATTTAACAAATATATGCCTCTATAAATGATATTAAATTATTAAGATGCATATTGTTTCTTGAAATATATTAATTACTAACCATATATTTGTTACTAATATTGTGAAAATAATTGACATATATTTTACAAATTAATAATATTTAAATTTAATTAATTATAAAAATTAGAAGTACAGATTTTGTAAGAACATCATGGGCTGCATGCTTGATAAAAAGATTAATATTTATAAAGCTAGTATCATAACATTACTCAAATATTTACGAAAAAATATCTATCAATTCTAGCTAAAGAATGAATGGTATGCAATCTGAATTAATCAGTCAATACTACTAAAGCAAATAAAATAGAAATCGAAAATATAACATAAATTCAAAATTCAAAAAAATTAATATAATACTCTTATGTAAAATTACAACATAATATTAAAAAGTTTCAACATAATTTAAGCAAATATAATTCAAAAGAAAATGAAAACATAAGTCTAGAACCTCATTCAACAATGAGTTTCTATTTTAATGACATTACTCATTATATACCAAGTTTATTAATGACTTATTATTTCTAATATTAGGAGGTGTAGTTTCAAAATTAGAATAATAGCACAATTATGCTAAATGAAGAAAATAAAAAAATAAAAAATATGTGCAACCACATAGAATCACAAAAATAAAGGTTAAAAATGAGAATATTATTTAAATATTAAAAAGTAGTCTATCATTTTAACATAGTTAAGTTTGCATATAACCTCATCCAATAACAAAGTACAACTTTAATGACATCACTCATCAATTACACCTAATTGCATGTTCATCAGATAATTACTTGGTTAGATAAATATGTTAAAATTGTATAATTACATCTAGGGGCGGCTGGAGAGCCAAGCAAATAAAGCATTGGCTTTAGCCCCATGCACTTGGGGCCCCAAAAATTAGTTGTAATGAATCTTTTAGCTTAAATTTTTAATAGAAATACTGAAGGAAAGAAGTGGCAAAAAAGGACAACTTATCGATGGAGACATATCACATTCCAGTTTCTTTATTAAGGTCAACAACAACAACAACCCAATATAATCTCACTAGTGGGGTCTGGGGAGGTAGAGAGACTGTTTCCAAAATGACCCTTGGTATCCTTCCCTCCAAGAACTCCCCACCTTGCTCTTGGGGTGACTCGAACTCACAACCTCTTGGTTGGAAGTAGAGGGTGCTTACCATCAGAGCAACCCACTTTATTAAGGTCACATTTTCCTAATTCTTCTTTGTACTTATTCCTTTTTTTCTTCTTCATATGGCGCTACATATTTTGTCAAATAGGAAAATCAAAGCACATTAAATAACTTGAATTGCAATTCTATTTCATTTTTTTGAAAGATTTTAAGCATTCAAGTAAACAAAGTAAAATTGATTTACTTTGATATCAATTGTCAAAAATCAAAACTATCAACATCTAGAATTAAATTACTCCTATATTGTTATAATATTTTTTTTATATGATAGCATTATTACATGTATGCTTATTTCTAGGTATATATTATGTTTTTATTATATACTAGAATTTAAATATGTCAACTAAAAAAATGAATCATTTCAAAGCTAAAAAAAAAAAAGAGAGAGAAGAATTGAAACTTGATATAATTTCGAAAAGATTTTCTTGATAAAGTCTTAACAAACAATAAAAAATTGACAATGATTGAAAGAAGAAGAAGAAAAATTAAATGGATTAATCTTATTATTAATTGAAAAGGAATATTAGAAGATTTCGATTATATAAAATTAATTAATAACTTTGTGTCACAAAAAAAATAAAAAAAAATAAATTTAAGCTAAATACATATGAAATTTCATTAAAAGGGATTAGGCCTCATAAATAATTTTGACTTTATGCCACTAGTGTAGTTGAGCCGCCCTGATTACATCAAAATTGGTGACTTTCTAAACATGCCCTAAAAGTTAAAACAATTTATTAAGGCACCAAAAGTTAAAATCTCCCTATTTAGAGAGGGGTTGTTAGTAATAGGGACCACTAGTACTATTTGAGCATTTAAACATTATCTGGATTCTAGAAAGGATTATGCTATGATAATGAATAAATTTCTTATTGAATGACCGTGTCAATAGTTGATCCCCTCATTTTTCTTCCATCGAGTCAAAATGACTACGCAGTTTACCAATTGAAGGACCGTGCTAATACTCGGAAAATGACACAAGTAGCTATTCCGAGGGATGCTATTTAGAGGTTAGCTAATATTTATAATGTATTTAATATTTAGAATATGGTCAAAATTTAGGATTTAGTGTTCTTGAACTAGAAAACTAAACTTTAGGACACAAACTGAACTTTAGGACATAACGTCCTCAAGTTCAATTTTTCAGTTTAAACTTTAGGACACTGTGTTCCAATGTTTGTAAGTTCAAAAACTTCAAGACATTAGGTTTTTTAACTTCACAACACCAAGTCCTGATATTAAATTCAAACTTGTTATAAAACAATAAAAGAAGAAGAAGAGTATTGCAGAGAAAAGCAGGGAGAGAGAATTCTTATTGATTTGGGATGAATTACAATGGAATAGAACCACTCTATTTATAGGGAAAAATAACTTAGCCGCAAAGTAACAAATTCTAAAATCTCTCTAAAATATAGACATTCACCTTAAATACAATTCTATTTATAAAACTCCCCTTTGAATGTGTATTCAACAGATAATGTGCCTCGTTAAAACCTTAACTAAAATAAAACCCAGTGAAAAAAAGTTCTAGAGAAGGAAAAAGAGTACACATATTTAGAAATACACCTTTTAGTTGCCTCGTTAAAAACATTGCAAGAAAACCTCAATGGGACAAAACCTTATAAGGGAAAAAGAGTACAACGCGTATTAACTCCCCCTAATGAGAGCATCAATTCACATCCTTGAGCTTCACATCCCAGTCTTGTATACTAGCTTCTTGAAGATTGACGTCGGCAGAGATTTGGTGAATAAATCAGCCATATAATCTCCAATGAATATGTTGCACCTTGAAATAATCATTCTTGATAGATATATAATGTCTTCATATAATGTCGTGGAATGGCCTTTCCAATATCTCCACAGAGGTAAAAATTATCGGTATCACATTATCATACTTATAGTTATAGCAAGATACATGCCACGACCCAAAATCAACCGTCGTGATGGCGTCTATCGTGAAACTAGGCCAGCCTCTACTTAACAACTCATCATAGTAAGAATAACCTTGAAAATAAAGACGGAAGCAGTTAACATTAAAAAAACCTTTTTTGAAAATCGGATAAATCCAGAAATATGATACAACCCAACCTAAAATCGGGGTATCACTAAGTACATGAGCGTCCAAATCAGAATACAGTCCACTACAGTTTCTAGAGAAACAAATTGAAAATAGATCTAGTGATAAAGAAGGAGAGTCAAGGCATGCGAACGTCGTGCAGCTACCTTGGTAGTCTCCGAACTCTGAAGCCTCAATCAGCATCCGCCGCCGTGACCAGAAACGCCTGGATCTGCAAACGAGGTGCAGGGAGTAACGTGAGTACATCCAACTCAGTAAGTAACAAGTCCAAACTTTGGACTGAAAGGTAGTGATGAATTCAACCAATACAGATAAAATAGAAATAACTGTGCAGAAGCGTAGGCATGCTTCCAAATTAAATAGGCAACTCAAAACAGTAAAGTAAAGCAGATCCGAACAGTGTAAAGAATATAACTCTGCTATCTCTACATGCCAATGCACATGCTGTATGTGATGCACCATGCTGTCAGCCTCATGTGCTCACACTCTCGAATACTCAACCACTCGGTACTGTATATGGCCCATACGGCCCAAAGAAGATCCATCACGGAACATATACATCACTGACTATAAGTCACCCTGTACCGAGGAAGGCCAATCCAGCCCTGCGGAGAAGATCCATCTCCAGGTATCAAGTACTTCGGTCAAGATCCATGTCCAGGGAAGATCCATCCCTCAATAATATCAACCACGCTCACTGGAGATGTGTACAGACTCCGAAGGGACTCCTACAGCCCAAGCGCTATCTCAAATCAGTATAACCACTGCGGCGTGCAGCCCGATCCCATAACTGTCACTCATAATCAGGCTCTCAGCCTCACTCAGTCATCAATCTCTCCAGTCCCACTCACGGGCTCATAATATCATGAAAACTAGCCCGAAACAATGATACGATGTATCGATAAATAACAACTGAGAGTGAGATATGATATGAAATGCATGAACATGACTGAGTACATAATATCAATGAAATCAGTGAGATGACAGTAGGAAACGACCACTAGGAGTCCCAACAGTACCGGCATAAAGCCTAAACATGATATCTAGCATGATTGATAACTCAATTACTTTATCACATGATGAAAACACGGATATTAACAAGATAGAGTCACTATACAGTGCCATGAAATCAACCAGGCCACAATTCTCACGGTGTAGGCCTGCACGCCCGTCACTTGGCATATGCTTCATCTCAACACCAATCATATAACACATAATTCGGGGTTTCGAACCATCAGAACCAAGTTTGAAAGCGTTACTTACCTCAAACCAAGAAAATCTCTACTTTGAAATGCCTTTGCCTTTCAAATCGGTCTCCAAACGTCCTGAATCTAGCCATAAGTAGTACAATACAATCAATATAGACTAAAGAGATCAATTCCACAAGAAAAGTATTGAATCATAGCCAAAAATCTGAAATCAGCTCAAACTCGGCCCCCTAGGCCCAAGTCTCGAAATCCGACAAAAGTCACAAAACCTGAAAGCCCATTCACTCACGAGTCTAACCATACCAAATTTATCAAAATCCGACATCAAATGGCCATTCAAATCCCCAAAACCCACTTTCCAAATCCCTAGCCTCAAACCCCCAAATTTTACCTCAACACCACACAATCTGTTGGGGGGGGGGGCAACAATGGAAAACAAGATTTATGATCGAAAATGAGTACAAGAAGCTTACCTCAATAATCCCCTCGAAAATCCTCTCCAAAATCGCCTAAGTCTGAGTCCAAAATGTGGAAATAAGACTAAAATCGCGAACCCTTGTTTTTTAAGCATTCTGCCCAGGCTTTTCGCACCTGCGGAGCCACTTCTGTGGAATTCACTTATCCAGTTGTCTCCGCTTCTACGATTACCGGACCGCATCTGTGCATATCGCAGGTGCGGGAAATCCATCACACCTTTGGATCAAACTCGCATTTGCGCCCTTCTGCCCGCTTCTGCGACCATCGCAGGTGCGGGAAAGTCTTCGCACCTACGACCTCTGCCCAACTCTTCCTTGGTCGCTTCTGCGATTCATGCCACACTTCTGCGTGCTCGCACCTACAGTGCCCACTCCGAAGGTGCGGTTACACCAGTAGCAGCAGCACTTCAACTGCTTCATCAACTCAAAATCAAGCCCGTTAACCACCCGAAATCAACCCGAGGCCCCGGGACCTCAACCAAACATACCAACAAGTCTTATAACCCGATACGAACTTAATCAAATCCTCTAATCACCTCAAATAACATCAAAAATACGAATTACACACGGATTCAAGCCTAATGAATTTTAAAATTTCCAAATTCTACAAATGACGTCAAAACCTATCAAATCACGTCCGATTGACCTCAAATTTTGCACACAAGTCATGTATGACACCACGAACCTACTTCAACTTCCGAAAATCCAATCCGACCCTGATATCAAAAAGTCCACTCCTGGTCAAACTTTCCAAAATTCCAACTTTCAGCGTTTCTAGCCTAATTCTACTATGGACCTCCAAATCACAATCCGGATGCGCTCCTAAGTCCAAAATCACCTAACAGAGCTAACAGAACCATCAAAATTCAAATCCGAGGTTGTTTGCACATAAGTCAATATCCGGTCAACTTTTCTATCTTAAGCTTTCAAATAAGAGACTAAGTGTCTCAATTCATTCTAAAATCACTCCGTACCCGAACCAACTAACCTGATAAATCATAATACAGTTGTAGAACACAAAAGAAGCAGAAAATGGGGAAACGGGACTACAACTCTCGAAATGACCGGCCGATCGTTACATCCTCCCCTTCTTAAACAAACGTTCGTCCTCGAACGAGTCTAGAAACATACCTGGAGCCATAATGCTCAGCCTCCCAAGTAGCCTCCTAAACCGGCTGACCCCTCCACTGCACCTTTACTGAAACTATATCCTTTGACCTCAACTTCCGAACCTGCCGGCCCAGAATAGCCACTAGCTCCACATCATAAGTCAAATCACCATCCAACTGAACCATGCTGAAATCCAAAACATGCGACGGATCGCCGATGTACTTCCGGAGCATAGAAACATGAAATACTGGATGCACACTCGACAAGCTAGGTGGCAAGGCAAGCTTGTAAGCCACCTCCCCAATCCTCTAAAGTACCTCAAAAGGCCCAATGAACCAAGGGCCCAACTTGCCCTTCTTCCCGAACCTCATAGCACCCTTCATGGGTGAAACCTTCAGCAGAACCTTCTCCCCAACCATATAAGACACACCATGGACCTTCCTGTCGACATAGCTCTTCTGCCTAGACTGCGCCGTGCGAAGCCGCTCCTGAATCAATTTGACCTTGTCCAATGCATCCTGAACCAAGTTTGTACCCAACAGCCTAGCCTCGCCGGACTCAAACCAACCCACCAGAGATCTACACCGCCTCCCATACAAAGCCTCATACGGGGCCATCTGGATGCTCGACTGATAACTGTTGTTGTAAGAGAACTTCGCGAATGGCAGAAACTGGTCCCATGAGCCCCCAAAATCAATGACACATGCACGTAGCATATCCTCTAATATTTGAATAGTGTGCTCGGGCTGCCCGTCTATCTGAGGGTGAAATGCTATACTCAACTCCACATGAGTGCCCAACTCTCGTTGCACGGCTCTCCAAAACTGCGATGTAAACTCCGTGCCTCGATTTGAAATGATGGAAACCGGTACACCGTGAAGGCGGACAATCTCTCGGATGTAAATCTCAGCCAGCCACTCTAAAGAATAAGTGGTGCCCATTAGATGAAGTGCGCGGACTTGGTCAGCTGATCCACGATTACCCAAATAGTATCGAACTTCCTCGAAGTCCGTGGGAGCCCAACTACGAAATCCATGGTGATCCGCTCCCACTTCCACTCTGGAATCTCTATCCTCTTAAGCAAGCCACCCGGTCTCTGATGCTCATATTTTACCTGCTGACAGTTAAGGCACTGAGCTACAAACCCCATTATGTCCTTCTTTATCCTCCTCCACCAATAGTGCTACCTCAAGTCCTGGTACATCTTCGCGGCACCCGGATGAATAGAATATCGCGAACTGTGAGCCTCCTCAAGAATCAACTCACGTAGCTCATCCACATTGGGCACACAAATCTGGCCCTGCATCCTCATTACCCCCATCATCCCCAATAGTCACATCTCTGGCATCACCGTGTTGAACCATATCCTTGAGGACAAGAAAATGAGGATCATCATACTGGCGCTCTCTATTGCGATCAAATAAGGAAGATCGAGAAACCACACAAGCTAGAACCTGATTGGGCTCTGAAATGTCTAATCTCACGAACCAGTTGGCCAAAGTCTGAACATCAACTGCAAGAGGTCTCTCTCCAACGGGAAGAAAAGAAAGACTACCCATACTCATCGCCTTCCTACTCAAGGCATCAACCACCACATTAGCCTTCCCTGGATGATACAGAATAGTGATGTCATAGTCCTTTAGCAACTCCAACCATCTCCGCTGCCTAAAATTTAGATCCTTTTGTTTAAACAAGTGATGGAGACTCCGATGATCTGTAAACACCTCACAAGACACACCGTAGAGATAATGCCTCCAAATCTTCAATGCATGAATGATGGCAGCTAGCTCCAAATCATGAACAAGGTAGTTCTTCTCATGAAGCTTCAACTGACGCGAAGCATAAGCAATCACTCTACCGTCCTGCATCAAAACACACCCAATACCGATCCAAGAAGCATCACAATACATTGTATAGAAGCCCGAAGCTGAAGGTAAAACTAGAACTGGAGCTGTGGTCAAGGCAGTCTTGAGCTTCTAAAAACTCTCCTCACACTCATCCGACCACCGGAAATGAGCACCCTTTTGAGTCAATTTGGTCAAGGGTGATGCAATAGATGAGAAACCCTCCATAAAGCGACGATAATAACCAGTCAAGCCAAGAAAGCTTCGAATCTCCGTAGCTGAGGACGGCATGGGCCAACTCTGAACCGCCTCTATTTTCTTCGGATCCACCTGAATACCCTAACTGGACACCAAGTGCCCCAAGAATTCCACTGAGATGAGCCAAAACTCGCACTTGGAGAACTTGGCATAAAGTTTCTCCTCCCTTAACCGCTGCAACACAACCCTCAAATGTTGGGCGTTCTCTTCCTGACTACGAGAGTACACCAGGATATCGTCAATGAACACAATAACAAACGAGTCGAGATAAGGCTGAAATACACTGTTCATCAGATGCATGAACGACGCTAGGGCATTGGTCAACCCAAAAGACATCACAAGGAACTCATAATGACCATAACGGGTTTTGAAAGTTGTCTTAAGAATATCCGAATCCCGAATCTTCAACTGGTGATACCCCGACCTCAAATCAATCTTGGAAAACACCTCGCTCCCTGAAGCTGGTCAAATAGGTCATCAATGCGCGGCAAAGGATACTTGTTCTTGATTGTGACCTTGTTCAACTCCCTATAATCAATGCACATCCTCATAGAGCCATCCTTTTTCTTCACAAACAGAATCGGTGCACCCCAAGGTGACACGTTAGGCCGAATAAACCCCTTGTCAAGGAGTTCCTGAAGCTTCTCCTTCAATTCCTTCAATTCCGCTAGTGTCATACGATACGGTGGAATAGAATGGGCTGAGTGCCCAACACTAAATCAATACCGAAGTCAATATCTCTATTAGGCGGCATGCCCAGCAGGTCTGCAGGAAACACATCCGGAAAATATCGCACCACCGAAACAGAATCAATAGCAGGGGTCTCTGCACTAACATCCCTAATAAATGCCAGATAAGATAGACAACCCTTTTCAACCATCCGTTGGGCCTTCAAGTATGAAATCATTCTACTGGAACATAAAAGAACTCGCCAATCGATCTGTGGCAACCCCGGCATCGCCAATGTCACAGTCTTAGCGTGACAGTCCAAAATGGTATGACATGGAGACAACCAATCCATACCCAATATCACATCGAAATCAACCATACTAAGTAGTAAGAGATCAACTTTAATCTCTAATCCCCCAATAGTCACTACACACGACCGATATACACGGTCCACAATAATAGTATCGCCTACCGGCGTAGATACATGAACAGATAAACCTAAAGACTCACGGGGCATATCCAGATAATGAGCAAAATACGATGATACATATGAATAGGTGGAACCAGGGTCAAATAATACAGAAGCATCTTGGTGACATACTGAGACAATACCTGTGATCATTGTGTCTGAAGCAATAGCATCTGGTCTGGCAGGGAGTTCATAGAAACGGGCTTGACCGCCACCTGATCGACCTCCCCCTCTAGGGAGACCCCTAGCTGATTGAGCTCCACCCCGAGCTGGCTGGGTGGGTGGTGAAGTAACTGGTGCCGAAGTCGAAGGCTGACTCCTCTGCTGAGATGAACCTCCCAAAAGGCGGGGACAATGCCTCTTGATATGACCCAAATCTCCGCACTCAAAGCAACCTCTCTCTGCAAATGGCGGTAGGGACTGAAGGGATCCCCGAGCACCGGGATAACTGCTAGAAGGCCCCGACATAGATGAACCCTGAGCTGGAAAGGGACTGAGAGATGAGTGACCCTGATGAGAACTGAAAGAACCATGGCCAAATAATGCACCACGGTGAACTGGGCGAGCCACCTGAACATGCTTGTAAGGACGACCTTTGTCGTGGTGAAACTGACCTCCAGAAGGAACACCACCAAACCTACCTGATCCATGAGACCTCTTGGCCTCCCTCTCAACTCGCTCCTGGCTACGGACCGACTCTATCTCCGGAGCAATGTAGACAACCTCATCAAAAGTAGCACCAGACACCCTCTCTCTAGTCCTGAGCACACACAACTGAAATGTAATGACATCAATGAACCTCCTGATCCTCTCCCTATCAGTGGGAACTAGCCAAACCACATGACGGGCCAACTCAGAAAACCTCATCTCGTACTGCGTCACAATCATATCATCCTAATGCAACCTCTCGAACTGTCTACGCAACTCCTCTTTGTGATACTGTGGCACATACTTCTCCAAGAACAGAACGGAGAACTCCTGCCACATAAGTGGCACTACACCAACCGACCTACGCCTCTCATAAGCCTCCCACCAGGTAAAGGCATCTCCAGTAAACTGAAAAGTAGTGAAAGAGACCCCACTGGTCTCCAGAATACCTGCTGTACGGAGTATCCTCTGACACATGTCCAAGAATCCCTGCGCATCCTCTCCCTCGGTACCACTAAAAGATGGAGGCTGGAGTCTCCCAAACCTCTCCAATCGACGCTGCTCATCATTGGGCATGATAGGAACCACATAGTCCTAAGTAGCTGCAACCGGCTGGGCTGGTGGTACCCTCGGTGTCTGGAGTCCCTGTACCACCTGCTCTAGTATGCGGGCGGCAGGAGTCTGAGCACCTCCTCCGGCCTGAGAAGTGGTTGTTGCGGCCAAAATAAAGACCGCCTGAGCAAGACTGGTGCACATGGTCAGAATCTGAGCTAAGGCCTCCTGAAGGCCTAGAATCACAATGGGCACAGGTGGTGCCTGAGCTGGTCCCACAGGCTTGTCCAAAACTGGAGCATGCTCCTAAACTAGGGCAACTGGTGTATCTGCAAGTGTTGCCCTAACTACTGTGCGAGCTGCACCTCTTCCTCTACCGCGACCTCGGCCTCTCGTGGCCCTGACTGGTGGTACTGGTGGCTCTCCACCCTGCCCAGTAGTACGTGTCCTCACCATCTGTGAGAGAATAGAACAACAGAGGTTTAGTTACTAGAATCAACAGATTCGCACGACAAGAATTCAAGAATATGAAGTTTCCTAAGGGTTTGGCAGCCTCTCGAAGATAAGTACAGACGTCTCTGTATCGATCCGCAAGACTCTACTAAACATGTTCATGACTCGTGAGACCTATGTAACCTAGGCTCTGATACCAACTTGTCACGACTTAAAATCAACCGTCGTGATGGCGCCTATTGTGGAACTAGGCCAGCCTCTACTTAACAACTCTCCACAGTAAGAATAACCTTGAAAATAAAGACGGGGGCAGTTAACATTAAAGAAACCTTTTTTGAAAACACGATAAATCCCAAAATACAATACAATCCAACCAAAATCGGGGTGTCACTGAGTACATGAACGTCTAAATCAGAATACAGTCTATTATAATGTCTAGAGAAATAAACTAAAAATACATCAAGTGATATAGAAGGAGAGTCAAGGCCTGCAAACGCCGTGCAGCTACCTTGGTAGTCTCCGAACTCTGAAGCCTCAATCAGCAACCGCCGCCATGACCAAAAATGCCTGGATCTGCACACGAGGTGCAGGGAGTAACGTGAGTACATCCAACTTAGTAAGTAACAAGTCCAAACTTTGGACTGAAAGGTAGTGACGAACTCAACCGGTACAGATAAAATAGAAATAATTGTGCAGAAATGTAGGCATGTTTCCAAATTAAATAGGCAACTCAAAACAGTAAAGTAAAGTAGATCCGAACAGTGTAAAGAATATAACTCTGCTATCTCTACATGCCAATGCATATGTTGTATGTGATGCACCATGTTGTCATCCACATGTGCTCACACTCTCGAATGCTCAACCACTCGGTACTGTATATGGCCTATACGGCCCAAGGAAGATCCATCCCGGAACATATACATCACTCACTATAAGTCACCTAGTACCGAGTAAGGCCAATCCAGTACTGTGGAGAAGATCCATCTCTAGGTATCAAGTACTTCTGACAAAATTCATGTCCAGGGAAGATCCATTCCACAATAATTTCAACCGCAATCACTGTGGATGTGTACAGACTCCGGAGGGGCTCCTACAGCCCAAGCGCTATCTCAAATCAGTATAACCACTGTGGCGTGCAGCCCGATCCCATAACTGTCACTCATAATTAGGCTCTCAGTCTCACTCAGTCATCAATCTCTCCAGTCTTACTCACGGGCTCACAATATCATGAAAAATAGCCCGAAACAATGATATAATGTATCCATAAATAACAACTGAGAGTGAGATATGCTATGAAATGCATGAACATGACTAAGTACATAATATCAATAAAATCAGTGAGACAGCAAGAAACGACCACTAGGGGTCCCAACAGTACCGGCATAAAGCCTAAACATGAAATCTAGCATGATTGATAGCTCAATTACTTTATCACATGATGAAAACACGGATATCAACAAGATAGAGTCACTATACAGTGACATGAAATCAACCAGGCCATAATTCTCACAGTGCACGCCCGTCACTTGGCATGTGCGTGTAATGACCTGGCCGGTCGTTTCGGGAGTTATATCCCCATTTCCCCCATTTCCATTTCCTTTATGCTCTTAAGCTATATTATGATATACCAGGTTAGTTGGTTCAGGCCCGGAGTGGTTTCGGAGTGGAATGAGACACTTAGTCTCTTATTTAGAACCTTAAGTTGGAAAAGTCAACTGGATATTGACCTATGTATAAACGATCTCGGATTTGAATTCTGATGGTTTCGTTAGCTCTGTTAGGTGATTTTGGACTTAGGAGTGCGTCTGGAATGTGATATGGAGGTCCGTGGTAGAATTAGACTTGAATTGGCAAAATTTAGAAATTTGGCAATTTCGGTCGGCAGTGGAAAATTTGATATCGGGGTCAGAATGGAATTCCAAAAGTTGGAGTAGGTTCATAGTGTCATTTGTGATGTGTGTGCAAAATTTGAAGTCATTCGGACGTGGTTTGGTTGGTTTCGGCATTATGAAGCTGTGGAGCTTTAGGTTCGTAGTGTCAATTTCGGTTTGTGGAGCTGTTGGAGTGATATTTGAAGGGTGATTCAAGGGATACAAGTGAGGTAAGTTGCTTGAGCCCTAATACTTGTATAAATGGTGATTTTTTGTTGTTTAGTCATTGTAATTAGTGAAAATGAGGGGTTGGGGCTTGGGATTTTTGGAGAAGTAATTTAAGGATTTGAAGGACCAAACGATGTCGGATTTTGATGAACTTGGCATGGTTAGACTCGTGAATGAATGAGCTTTCTAGTTTTGTAAATTTTGTCAGATTTCGAGACGTGGGCTCGGAGGCCGGGTTTTAGCCAATTTCGGGTTTTGGTCTAATTTTATAGCTTTTCTTGTGGAATTCATTCCATTAGCGTATATGGATGATATTGTACTGATTGTGAATAGATTTGGACCATTTGGAGGCCGAATCCAGAGGCAAGAGCATTGCATGGTAGAGATTTGACCGATTTGAGGTAAGTAACGATTGTAAATCTAGTCCTGAGGGTACGAAATCCCGAATTTTGTATCATTCTACCATTTTTAGTGACGCACATTCTAGGTGACGGGCGTGTGGGCGTGCACTGTTGGGGATTGTAACTTGGTCCATATCGTAGAAACTGTAAAGTTGCATACGTTGTTGAAACGATATGATACTTATATGTTTTAGAAAGAGTTTCTGTAAATTGGGCTGAATGCCATGTTTGGGCCTTGTGCCAGTGTTGTTTGGACCCTTAGGGGCCTTTTCTTACTATCCTCTCACTGTTTTTGATTGAAATCTTTACTCAGTCATATTTATACTTGTTTACCGCATAACTCGATTTTATGATTCTATTTTGATGCATATAAATGTTTTGGGCCGAATGCCCTGTTTTACTAAAATTCCCGAGTGGCTTGAGAGGTTTATGACTGAGTGAGGCCGAGGGCCTGATTTATGAGGATATTTATGGGATCGGGCTGCACGCCGCAGCATGTTTGATATCGGCCAAGGGCCTGATTATGAGGATGAGTGTGGATTGGGGCTGCCCGCCTACAGCATACTTTATTATTATAGCATGTGAGTTGTCCGTGCAACACGTGAGTTGTCCGTGTAGATTTTAGCGCTTGGGCTGAAGGAGCCCCTCTGGAGTCTGTACACACCCCCAGTGAGCATAGGTACCTACTGAGTGTGAGTGCCGAGTGCTGAGTGACTGGGAGGCATGAGTGATGGTAAGGTATGCCCGAGTGGCAAGAGTGATTGTGAGGTATGCCCGAGTGGCACGAGTGACTGTGAGGTTTTCCCGAGGGGCTGTATATGAGTGATGTTTTGCCCGAGGGGATGTTTATGATTTCATCATTTTTGCTCACCTTTGCATTTTTCCTCTGTTTGAAAACTGTTGAAAAATATCTTTAAATGATTTTTACTGGAACTTGGTTTAAACGAGATGTTTTGATTGAAATCCTGATTTTAAAAGCATGTGGTATTTTACTGAGATTTCCTGATATGAACGTTATATGCTTTATTGCTCGTCACTACTGCTCAGTCTTTATTTATTGTTGTTACTTACTGAGTTGGCGTACTCACGTTACTCCCTGTACCTTGTGTGCAGATCCAGGTATAGCTGGATACGGTAGCGGTTGTTGATTATTCTGATTGCAGATTTTCCTGGGGATAGCAAGGTAGCTGCCTGGCGATCACAGCCCCTGCTCTTCTCCCTCTTATCTTCCTCTAGTTGTATTTAGCTATTTTCCGGGCATAGTTAGCCTTGATATTATTAGACAGATTGTAGTAGATGCTCATGACTAGTGACACCCCGATGTTGGGCTTTTCCTTCCGCACTTTTATTTTGATTGGAACTCCTTTACGAAGGTTTTTATGTTAAATAACATTGAAATTATCTTTGAAATGAAAATATCAGTTTGTTTTGGAAATGAGTCGGCTTACCTAGTTCCACGATAGGCGTCATCACAACAGGGGTTAGTTTGGTCGTGACAGATTGGTATCAGAGCATAGGTTACACAGGTCTCACGAGTCATAAGCGGGTTTAGTAGAGCCTTGCGGATCGGTACGGAGACGTCTGTACTTATCTTCGAGAGGCTGTAGAACCCTTAGGAAAATTTCCCTTTCTTGTATTCTATCGTGCGAAATTATTCAGCTTGAAACATAACTCTTTGAATTCCTTCCACGCATTTATATGCGCATATGAGCGCTCGATATCAGTTGTGTATCGTCATCTTATGATTCTATGAACGAGGTTCGAGATGTATATTATGTGTTTTGGTGATGAGCTAGTCTGGAGGACTTGAGGCCAGGTTTAAACCGCAGTTTTGGCTCGGTAGATTCAGTTGTAACCTGTACATTTGGACTCATATATCTGGTATTGCCCCTACGAGTGGAATTCGTGGCTCGATGAGCGGTGGAATGGCTTTGTGATAAGTATGATGTAACTGCGGGATGTGTTAAGACGATTTGAATGTGACGAGAAGTGTTTCCTTGAAATGTAAAGGAAGGCCATTGGGTGCTTGATTTTCGTTTTGATGTGACGTACGGTCTCGAGTGTGAATGTTTTGAAGGATCTTTCACGTTGTTAAATTTTGGGGAATATTAAATTCTCATATCTTTTCAATGAGTTTGGACTCAAGAAGAGTATGTGATTGTGTAGTAATTGTGGTTGCGAATGGGTATTTTTGATTTTCATGGCTCGAGAAAGATGATCTTCGAAGAGACTTAGAGTCGGTAACATTTTATTGGTTCAGGTGCGACAGAGGTACATTTCGATTTGATGCAGTGGTTGGGTAGCAAAGTATGAGGGAAGACATGACGGGAAGTGTTTCGCGGTGGTTGAAGTACTAGCAGGTCAAGTAGGAGAAGTAGAGGTTGAGAAGTTTCTTAAAGGAGATGATTTAACCGAAGTAAGAGTGGCAGATTAGCATATGAATTCACTAGTAGGGTAGTTGTACGTCTTGAGAAAGTGTAGAATGGTTTGGAATCATGTTAGTATGTGAATCGGCCTGCAGACTCGATTTGGAGTGATGGTTAGTGTATAAAGGAAAATTGAATATGGCAGAAAGGAGTGTGTTTGAAATGAATAGAGGCATGAAGATCTGATTATCGTGTCAGGTGCAATATGACTTGAGTTCGGAAGGTATTGTTGACGTACAGTTGATGTCAATAGGGAAAGTGCAAACTTATACAAATGGTGGGCGAGCATGAACTCAGGAGAATTTGCGGATTTAGTGGTCGTTGCACTCGGTGCAGTGTCATTGGAAGATGTCGGTAAGGAATTCCACATGTGGGTTATCTCCTGTGTGCAGCTAGCGGTGGCATGATGTTGATGAAGCTTTTGCGAGGAATATTACTTGCTACCCGGTAGGAGGTCGCGTGTGTGATTTTGGCTGGAGATTCAGAATATTTATGAAAGGCTTAATAAAAGACTTCGAGAAATATGGCAGGTTAATGGTGCGAGACCTTGGTAATTGAGAAGGAGAAATCCTTACAGGTTCTAATTTTATATAATTGCACCTTAAGGCTAAGTGGGGGAGTCTGCTATCGACGAATTGATTGCACGGTTATAGGTCCTATTAGTTTCGGTTAGGGGTATACCGGTGAATCAGTTATGACTTGCAGAGGTCGAATTCGAGGATGACTCGGGTGAAGGAATTTCTGGACACAAGTTGAATTACACTCTATGGTTATAGGACCATAAAATAATTGAGTGGTTATTCACAGAGAATGTAGTGTACGTGGAGCGGGAATTTGCTCGGTTGCATAGGAGTGTGGGTTACTCTTTATTCCCTTGGGTGTTGGTGTGCTAATGGGGCACAGTTCATTTCGGTCCATTTGGTCAGTTAATTCGAGAATGGTTACAATGGATTCAAGATTTATAAATATGGCTAGAAAGCTGGGAGTTGCATTGAACGGTGTTGAGACTCATGGGATCTATATCATTGTGAATTATGCATTTCAGTATCAAGAAGGTGAAGGAAATAATTTTAGGTTCACATAAAGTCTCTTCGGAGTAAGCATTTTTGGTTGAGGAACCTTTGGGATACCTAAAAAGGGAATTCGGCAGCTTATAAGCCTTAGGGCGGTGTGATTCTATGCTAGAGTTCGTGGGGTAAGTTTTAGTTGAGGATAGTAGTGTTCTAACAAGGAAAAAGTAGTAATTTGAAGGCAATTTAGAAAGAACTTGGAGAAATAGGACAACTTGGTAGTAGGTTGGGTTAGCACAGTAATGGGTATGATCGGTTCTTTGGGTACTTATGATGTAGCTAGTATCTGCAGGTGTTTCGTGGCAATGCTCTCGAATTTGGCAACCTGTGTAGCTTGGTGGAGTTAGAAGAATTCAATTCAGATAGCTTGGTTATGTACGAATGGATTTTAAAGTGTTCAGGACGGGTTCTACCACGGTTTGAACCGGATATTTTCTATCGATGTACGAAACATGTTGTGTGTTATGATTTCCTCCTAGAAAGAAGCAATAAAGAGGTTCCTGACTAATAAGGTATGTAATTTGCTAGTGACTTAGAGTTGATAATGGAATTCTTATGCTTGTCACATGATGGCATAATAGATCTGGTGTGTTGTGCGGGAATAGGATTTACATGTACATGGTCACAGTTCAGTTTTGAAGGGAAGGACATAAATTCTTAGGCAGCATGAACAGTTTTCGATGACTAGGTCAATGATATTACTATCTGGTATAGCTTGATGAGAGTGTACATTTCAGAAGGGGCAGTGTGTTTCAATTTATGGGTACTTCGCTGGTATTGTGGCACTCTCCTGGTTGATCGACTGTTGATATTCAGATTTTTGCGAGGTGGCACAGAAGAATTTAAATATTTCTTGTGGGATGATTGTGTATGATAGAGGTGTTAGGCATTCGGGCGGTGGAGGTGGAATCAAATATGGTGATTAATGTGTTCTATGGAATTGGAGATTGGGAGTTCTCAGGAGCAGATTGTTTCATGGTTATGGACTGTGAAGTTGTGGTCGGAGCTAGCCAGACGATAGAAGGTATTATGATTCCGTAATTGTGGACTTTCGGAGGTTGTTTATCTATTGGTGGCTGACCATAGTTGATTTGGGGGCCCATTGGTAGGCCCAATTAGGATGTGTATTCTACACCGAGCCGGATTGATTGGTTCCATACTGCTATTGTTGAAGGATGTGCCCTTTGGTTGATGTGAAGCTTATTCGTATTCTAAAATGATCTGTGAGTTACTCTTCTATGCTACGAGAAATTGTGATTCGTGGTTATATGCACATATGGTGCGGTTCTATTGTGGCCTTATAGCGGAATTTGAGCGAGAATAGTATTGGATATTGCTTGGTTGATGACATATTGGTTATGTTCTTTCGGGTTTTATGTGGCATGGTGTCGTTTTCTTCTCTGTGGTTATGGTAATGCACTTTGGGTACTTGATGTCAAATTGCGCAAGGTTAATGATTTTAGCAGGGTGGCTTGAGGTGTTTCATATGGACCAGTATTTGGATAGGGTCGCGTATTGCAGCAGAGTTATGTGGAAATATGATCCCTCGTGTAAGATTCGTGTGTTATGGTTCTGCGGTGTGTGATGGGTTCTTAGCATTGCATCGGGGTGGTACTCGTCGATCTTGCAAAACGGTTCTCCTGTTTGGGTCATTGTTACGATTGGGTGCATTTGGAATGTTGCTATCTGGTGCACGGATTGCACAGGTTGTGGCTTTAGATTGTATTGATGTGTCATGTTACTAGAGTGGTCTTGTTGGATGAGACGAGGTCATTGGGCCTAGAATGGATGCTATCAGATTTGATTGTGGTATAATTGGGAGGATAATATCGGAAGTCGGCTTTGAAATTGGCTATAGTTCTTGTAGAAGGAACGTGAGCTCTATGACCTGGTGGTCTAATGAATGGTTATGAATTCAGTAAGTTTCTTTCATCATCAGCAGTGTACGAAGGTTTTAGAATGAGGTTTTGTCTAATATGAGGTTATTACTAGCACCGGGTTGATTTGAGTCGGTACTGTGATTTGAAATCATTGCTTCGAGCATTCGAGCTATGCGGTATTTGAATTTGAGTATTTGAGTTATGGTTATGGCTTTTGGTACAGCTTGTTCAGACTTATATGGTATGTAGAAGCGAACTTCTAATCTTATAAGAAATTTCGGATGTCGGAAATTTGATTCGAAGGCTTATGGGCTAGGTTGAATTGAGGAATTTCAGTTATACTGTGCTATCAGACCTGTATGGGATAGGGTGACGTGGGATCACCACCGGGTATGTGCATGGGAAAGTTACACAGTCATTTCTTGGCTTTTGGAACAACTCTCGGCACGTTCGAGGACGAACGTATGTTTAAGTGGGGGAGGATGTAACGACCCGGCCGGTCGTTTCGGGAGTTATAGCCCCGTTTCCCCCATTTTCGTTTCCTTTATGCTCTTAAGCTATATTATGATATACCAGGTTAGTTGGTTTAGGCCCGGAGTGGTTTCAGAGTGGAATGAGACACACAGTCTCGTATTTAGAACCTTAAGTTGGAAAGCTCAATCGGATGTTGACCTATGTGTAAACGATCTCGAATTTGAATTTTGATGGTTTTGTTAGCTCCATTAGGTGATTTTGGACTTAGGAGTGCGTCCGGAATGTGATTTGGAGGTCTGTGATAGTATTAGGCTTGAATTGGCAAAATTTGAAAATTTGGCGATTTCGGTCGGCAGTGAAAAATTTGATATCGGGGTCGGAATGGAATTCCAGAAGTTGGAGTAGGTTCGTAGTGTCATTTGTGATGTGTGTGCAAAATGTGAGATCATTCGGACGTGGTTTAGTTGGTTTCGGCATCGGTTGCCGAATTTGGAAATTTAAAAGTTCTTAGGCTTGAATCCTAGGGTAATTTGATGATTTGATGTTGTTTTGAGTGATTCGAGGGTTCGACTAAGTTGGTATGTTGATATATGACTTGTTGGTATTTTTGATTGAGGTCCCGAGGGTCTCGGGGTGATTCCGGGTGGTTAACGGATTTGTCGAAGTTGGAATTTGCAACTGGAGCTGCTGCTTCTGCTATTTCCGCACCTGCGGAAGGAGGAGTCGCAGGTGCGAGGCCGCTGGTGCGCGTGGGGAGTTCACAGGTGCAGGAAATGCTGGGTTAGGCAGGTTGCACAGGTGCAAGTCGGAGGTCGCATCTGCGAGCCCGCAGGTGCAAAACCTGGGGCACAGATGCGAAGGAAAGGAAGTTGGTCAGTTTCCGCAGAAGTGGAGTATGAGCGCGCAGGTGCGCTTTCGCAGGCGCAAAGGATTTGGCCGCACCTGCGAGCCCGTATGTGAGAGGCCTGGAGCGCAGGTGCAGAAGCTTGGGAATTAAGTGGAGTTCGCAGATGCGGCGCCTTGACCGCAGGTGCGGTCCCACAGGCACGGAAAAAGAGCCTGCATGTGCCAAAGACCTGGGCAGAAACCATAAATAGAACCCTTCGCGAATTTGGTTCATTTCCACCATTTTCAAGTCGGTTTGTGGAGCTGTTGGAGTGATTTTTGAAGGATGATTCAAGGGCTATCAGTGAGGTAAGTTGCTTGAGCCCTAATACTTGTATATATGGTGATTTTCCGTTGTTTAGTCATTGTAATTAGTGAAAATGAGGGGTTAGGGTTTGGGATTTTTGGAGAAGTAATTTAAGGATTTGAAGGACCAAACGATTTCGGATTTTGATGAACTTGGTATGGTTAGACTCGTGAGTGAATGAGCTTTCTAGTTTTGTGAATTTTGTCAGATTTCGAGATGTGGGTCTGGGGGTCGGGTTTGAGCCAATTTCGGATTTTGGTCTAATTTTGTAGCTTTTCTTGTGGAATTCATTCCATTAGCATATATTGATAATATTGTACTGATTGTGAATAGATTTGGACCATTTAGAGGCCGAGTCTAGAGGCAAGAGCATTGCAGGATAGAGATTTGACCGGTTTGAGGTAAGTAACGATTGTAAATCTAGTCCTGAGGGTACGAAACCCCGGATTTTGTATCATTCTATCATTTTTAGTGACGCACATGCTAGGTGACGGGCGTGTGGGTGTGCACTGTTGGGGATTGTGACTTGGTCCGTCCCGTAGCAACTGTAAAGTTGCATACGTTGTTGAAACTATATGATACTTATATGTTTTAGAAAGAGTTTCTGTAAATTGGATTGAATTCCATGTTTGGGCCTTGTGCCAGTGTTGTTTGGACCCTTAGGGGCCTTTTCTTACTATCCTCTCACTGTTTTCGATTGAAATCTTTACTCAGTCATGTTTATACTTGTTTACCGCATAACTCAGTTTTATGACTCTATTTTGATGCATATAAATGTTTTGGGCCGAATGCCCTGTTTTACTGAAATGCCCGAGTGGCTTGAGAGGTTTATGACTGAGTGAGGCCGAGGGCTTGATTTGTGAGGATATTTATGGGATCGAGCTGCATGCCGCAGCATGTTTGATATCGGCCGAGGGCCTGATTATGAGGATGAGTGTGGATTGGGGCTGCCCGCCTGTAGCATACTTTATTATTATAGCATGTGAGTTGTCCGTGCAGCACGTGAGTTGTCCGTGCAGATTTTAGCGCTTGGGCTGAAGGAGCCCCTCTGGAGTCTGTACACACACCAGTGAGCGCAGGTACCTGCTGAGTATGAGTGCTGAGTGCTGAGTGACTGGGAGGCATGAGTGATTGTGAGGTATGCCCGAGTGGCAAGAGTGATTGTTAGGTATGCCCGAGTGGCATGAGTGACTGTGAGGTTTGCCCGAGGGGCTGTATATGAGTGATGTTTTGCCCGAGGGGCTGTTTATTATTTCATCATTTTTGCTCACCTTTGCATTTTTTCTCTGTTTGAAAACTGTTGAAAAATATCTTTAAATGAATTTTACTAGAACTTGGTTTAAACAAGATGTTTTGATTCAAATCCTGATTTTAAAAGCATGTGGTATTTTACTGAGATTTCCTGATATGAACATTATATGCTTTATTGCTCATCACTACTGCTCAATCTTTATTTATTGTTGTTACTTACTGAGCTGGCGTACTCACGTTACTCCCTTCACTTTGTGTGCAGATCCAGGTATAGCTGGACACGGTAGCGGTTGTCGATTGTTCTGATTGCAAATTTTTCCGGGGATAGCAAGGTAGCTGCCTGACGATCGCAGCCCCTGCTCTTCTCCCTCTTATCTTCCTCTAGTTGTATTTAGCTATTTTATGGGCTGAGTTAGCCTTGATATTGTTTGACAGATTGTAGTAGATGCTCATGACGAGTGACACCCCGATGTCGGGCTTTTCCTTCCGCACTTTTATTTTGATTGGAACTCATTTACGAAGGTTTTTATGTTAAATAACATTGAAATTATCTTTGAAATGAAAATATCGGTTTGTTTTGGAAATGAGTCGTCTTGACTAGTTCCACGATAGGTGTCATCACGACAGGGGTTAGTTTGGGTCATGATAGTGCGTCACCTCAATACCAATCACATAACACATAATTCGGGGTTTCGAAACCTCAGAACCAAGTTTGAAAGCGTTACTTACCTCAAACCAAGCAAATCTATACTTCGAAATACCTTTGCCTCTCAAATCGGTCTCCATACATCCCGAATCTAGCCACAAGTAGTACAATACAATCAATATAGGCTAAAGGGATCAATTCCACAAGAAAAGTACTGAATCATAGCCAAAAGTCCGAAAGCCCATTCACTCACGAAATCCGACCTGCGGAGCTGCTTCTTCGGTAAAATTCTCGCTTCTGTGGAAGTCACTTATCCAGCTGCCTCTGCTTCTTCGATCACTAGACCGCATCTATGCATATCGCAAGTGCGGGAAATCCATCGCACCTACAGATCAAACTCGCACTTGCACCCTTCTGCCCGCTTCTGCGACCATCGCAGGTGCGGGAAAGTCTTTGCACCTGTGACCTCTGCCCAACTCTTCCTTGGTCGCTTCTGCGATTCATGCCACACTTCTGCGTGCTCGCACCTACGGTGCCCACTCCGCAGGTGCGGTTACACCAGTAGCAGCAGCACTTTAGCTGCTTCATCAACTCAAAATCAAGTCTGTTAACCACCCGAAATCAACCTGAGGCCCCCGAGACCTCAACCAAATATACCAACAAGTCTTATAACCCGATACGAACTTAGTCAAATCCTCTAATCACCTCAAACAACATCAAAAACACGAATTACACACGGATTCAAGTGTAATGAACTTTGAAACTTTCAAATTCTACAAATGACGTCAAAACCTATCAAATCACGTCCGATTGACCTCAAATTTTGCACACAAGTCATAAATGATACCATGAACCTACTCCAACTTCCAAAAATTCAATTCGACCCTGATATCAAAAAGTCCACTCCCAGTCAAACTTTCCAAAATTTCAACTTTCGGCGTTTCAAGTCTAATTCTACTACGAACCTCCAAATCACAATTCGGACGCGCTCCTAAGTCTAAAATCACCTAACAGAGCTAACGGAACCATCAAAATTCAAATTCGAGGTCGTTTGCACATAAGTCAACATCCGGTCAACTTTTCTAACTTAAGCTTTCATATAAGAGACTAAGTGTCTCAATTCATTCTGAAATCACTCCGGACCCGAACCAACTAACCTGATAAATCATAATACCACTGTAGAACACAAAAGAAGCAGATAATAGGGAAACGGGGCTATAACTCTCGAAATGATCGGTCGGGTCGTTACAATACAAATATGCAAAAATTGCACTTAGGATGTACTACTTCATGACCAAGAATTCTATATGCTTTAAGCAATTTAAATACTTCTGGGATTGTCATGTAAGTTAAGTCATATAAACCATACAAATCGACTTTAGATGCATATCAAGTTTTCATGCCATGCTAGACATATAAGATAGATAAAAGTGATGGCACACACCATTGACTTTATACTTTCAAGTGTTTGATCTACATGTCCAAAATATGTCTTTTATATGAAACCAATTCTATTCGAATTGTATCTCTTCCATTTGGTCAATATTTTTGTGTTTGTATTCGATAAACTTAAGATTCTCATCTATATTTAGCGCTATGATAGATGGCGTCGGCGAACATTTTATATCAGTTCCAGTATTTTTCATAAAGACATAACATAGAGATCTCTTCATTCATATTTTCAGGTACATGAACCTCTCCTGAGATTTTATGAAGTATTATTTCATGTGATCTTCTAGATCACTTGCCTCCTTATTATGACCATTTTGATCATTTGCTCATCTTCTTTATCAAGAAATTTATTTGAAACCGATTTGTCTATATGCTTTAAACGTACCATAGACTTTGTCCTTTTAAGACTTATTCTAATAGGAGCATTTGTTGTGAGAATATAGTTACTTTGCAATATATTGTAGATAAATTATCTTTTTATGAACTTCAAGTTCATATTATCTTATTTGAGAATTTAGATGTACAAATGATAATTCATTCCACGTAACGTTTTCTCAACTGTTTATCATATCTCCCCCTCATGTTAGAAAAACTAACTTGCTTCTTCAACTTTGAAATTCCACCTTTGTGTGTTATGGTGTTAATCAAAATATACATCGCACATTTATAATAATAAGATGGAATTATTTGGTTCCTAACCCTAAACCACTTGTGAGGAGAGAATGTAATATATTTTCGTATATAACGTATATCAAACGGATATAGATACATTTGTTCTCATAAGCAATAGTCTAGTTATTAAGTTGAGGCACTCAATAAATCATTTTGCTAAACCAACTGTGATGTAAACCAACTTATCAAGATGAACTATCTTGAATAAAAAATCTGGAATATGCTCTAAATTAAATTATTGAGCAAGTTATCTGACAAATACCATATTGCGGGTTAATAATAATCGCACATGTAACCATCTCATAGGTGCATCTTATGTGGTATACATGACACATGAATGGGCCTATATTCACCTTTGATATTTCCAGCATTTATGGGATTCAATCCCAATTTTAGTTTATCTATTAATTAATGAGAACAAGCAACATAAGAGAATTCGTAAAGAACTTTCTAGCTCTTTTATATTTACCTATGTGAATTCTCTTTTATTTTGCACATCATGCTTAAATTAACATGGCTAAACAAATTATGCCAACTGAATAAATTATCAATATTGATAAACTTCAGATTTATACCATGACGTGTGCAATTATCAATAAACTCCAAGTTTATTATGATATGAGTTTTTATATCAATAAATTTCTACTTTATTGTGGCATTCTTTTATTTGTGTAGTACAAATTGGAGAATAAAGTGGGTAGCTTTTCACATACATATTATCCCGCAACAAGTTGTAGTAATAGAAGATATTAAATCTTTCTGTTATTTATAGTCTCAATATAACCAATCATTTTCGCGAATACTTTAGGAACTAAATAAGTTTCTTTGAGACGTACTATGACACAATACCTTATTGATAATTAATTTTATTTCTCCAAAATAGTATAATTGGCTCTTCCAGAGCTTTCAACTAATTTTGTATTACCACATATTCATCATCATCCATATGGTGAATATCTTTTTCAAGGAGAAAGTTATACCATTATGATCATGGTCAAAATCATTATAGGCAAGATATGTTTCTTCTATTACTTTTGCCCTGTAATAGTCACATTATCATTATATTTTGGCATAATCATAATAGGTACGTTGTCAATGATCATTCATGCTATAATAATGAAATTATTTTTTTATTTCATCTCAAACCTCCTTCTAGAGGTGAGTGTGGTATATTCACTACCACTAGCATGTTCTGTCACGACCCAAAATCCACTATAGGTCGTGATGGCACCTAACGCCGCCGTTAGGCAAGCCAACGTTAATTTATCAATTTATTTACTCATTTTATTACTTTCGAGATCATAATACCCATTACTTAAATAGTATAAAATAGAATTTATAGGGTAAAAAGATAATAACTACGTGAACTACAATAACGAACAACCAGTAAGAACCCCCAAAATTCGGTATCACAAGTGCATGAGCATTTTTTAAGGAGTACAACAATAATACAATATTTGTCCTGAATGTAGTAAGACAGAATAAAATGAACAGTACAATGGAGACCCGGTGGACTGCGATGCGTAGTCTGGAATGCAGCTCACATAAAGTCTTCTCAACAAGTGCGCCTACGCGCCAAGGTGATCATCAAATGAACCTGTCAGATCCTGCACATTTAGTGCAGAAGTGAAGCATAAGTACGTAAATCAACGCGTATCTAGTAAGTATCTAGCCTAAACCCGGAGAAGTAGTGATGAGGGGTCGACATTGACACTTACTAAAGGTTCAATAAAATAATGTAATAACGCATAAGCATATATGAGGCATACGGCAATGATGGGGTAAATCTGTAAGTTACATAATCTTCCAATTTCCTCTTTCAAAGCATGAATTTCTAAATCTTGTATTCTACCTTAACAACTCAGAAAAATGTCAAGTGTCATTAACAAATAAATAAGGAATACCATATAAAATTTCGGGCATCAGTGGAAAGATTAGCTTGTGAATATTCGGACTACTAGCGATATAACGCACGATTTTGCCGAGGCTGTTCGGCCCGATCCAGAATAATGTGTACACTGCTGAGAGTCGAGCGGCACGAACCATATATGCATCTATATACTGCCGAGGCATTCGGCCTACTCCACAAGAAAAGGAATGAAGTTACCGAATTACGAGATACATGTTTACGATACCGTACATGAGTACAAAATGGATATAATCTTTACCGTTTCTCAAATAACTCTCCCACAACTCATAGTGTTAAGGCTTGGCCTAGTATACATATATTTATTTCTAAATCAATTTCATTTATAACTTCAGTTAATTAAGCTGGCAAAATGAGTTCAAATAATTCAAATATTATAAGATAAGATCCTAAGTCTACCTGGACATAAACATATTGTAGCTACGTACGGACTTTCGTCACCTCCTGCGTACGTAGCACCCACAACTAGTTGCACATAACAATAAATATCACCTAGGGGGTAGTTTCCCCCTCACAAGGTTAGACAGGAGACTTACCTCGCTCCGAAGTTTCATAACCGACTCCAAAGCCACTCAAACACCTCAACCCGATGCCCGTCTCTTCAAAACTAGTCAAAAATCGTGCAAACCAAACAAAATATACCCCAATACGTATAATCTAACAATTTAAAATGATTCCCAATTCTGCTCAAAAGCCAACAAAGACAACCCTCGGGCCCACGTGCCCAGATTCCAAAAATTTTCGAAGATAAACTTTACCCATAACACCATGAACTAAAATATATAAGTTATTCCAAATTCCATGTCCAGTTTAGTGGTCAAAATCTAAAAATATCAAATTTTAGGTTTTCTACCAAAATCTCAAGTTTCTACAAATCCATGTTTAAATCCATATACAAACCATGTATTTAACTTGTTGTAATGACTTGACCGGTCGTTTTGAGCACTTACGCTCCTTTCAACTATTTGAAGTCTTGAATAACTTCCTACGAGGTATTATGACTTGTGTGAATTGTAGGTTTTGGTTTTAAGATATTTCGGAGTTAGCTTGGAAGAATGAATTTTATGTTGGAAGCTTAAGTTGAAATAGTTGACCGAATATTGATTTATATGTAAAACGACCCCGGAATAGAGTTTTGATGATTCCAATAGCTCTGTAGGGTGATTTTGGACTTAGGAGCGTATCCGAAAAACTATTTGGAGGTCTGTAGAGGAATTAGGCTTGAAATGGCGAAAGTTAAATTTTCGGAAAGTTTGAACGGGGAGTTGACTTTTTGATATCGGGGTTGGAATCCAGTTTTGAAAATTTCCATAGCTCCATTATGTCATTTATTACTTGTGTGCAAAATTTGAAGTCATTTCGGATTGATTTAATGTGTTTCGGCACAAGATATAGAATTGGAAAGTTCAAAGTTCATAGATTTTGATTTGAGGTGCGATTCATCGTTTTGATGTTGTTTGATGTGATTTGAGGCCTCGAGTAGGTCCGTGTTATGGTATGAAACTTGTTGGTATATTTCAACGGGATCCCGAGTAGCTCGGTGAGTTTCGGCACTCTAATGTTGTTCTGGAACTTTTGGAAAGGTGCGGACGGCACAATTTTGAGTGCGGCCGCACTTCAAAGGAAAAGTGCGGAACGCGGAGTACAAGTGCGAACCGCACAATTTTGTGTGCAGCCGCACATCAGGGGCTCTGCAGGTTCGATGGCCCGACTTCGGAAGCTTATATCTTTTGATCCAGAAGGAATTTGGAGATGATTCAAAAACGAAAGTTGTAGCCCTTCATGTCCAGTTTCCAGAAAGGTAAAGAAATCATCATTTGAACATCTGTTGAGAAAGTTATGGTCATTTTACTGAAACCTGATAGTGTAGAGTGTTGAAGTGCGGCCGCACAATTTGGAGTGCGACCGCAGAACCTGGAATGTGCGGTCAGCACAATGAGGGGTCAGATTATGTATTATAAAACCGAGGGTTTGGGTATTATTTCACATTTGGACTTTGAGAGCTCGGTTTGTGACTATATTTCGTGGGTTTTTCAAGAAATTCATCGGGGTAAGTGATTCTAACTCAGATTTGGTTAACATACATGAATATATCATTGTTTTCATCATCCAATTAGTATTTTGAGATGGAAATTTGGGGAAAATTGTAGAAATTTCATAAAATGATTTTTTGGGATTTGAATATTGATTCAAAGTCGGATTTGAGTGGAACTAGTATGGTTGGACTCATAATTGAATGGGTTGTAGGATTTTGTGAGTTTCGTCAAATTCCGAGACGTGGGCCCCACAGGCAATTTTTGAGCTAAATTTCGGATTTTGTTGGAAAATTAGTATTTTCTTATAGAATTAATTTCAATAAATGTTATTGACTGAATCGAATTATTTGTGGCTAGATTCGAGGCGTTTGGAGGCCAATTCACGAGGCAAAAGCATAGCGAAATAAAGAATTACACGGTTTGAGGTAAGTAACAGTTATAAATCTGGTCCTCAGGGTATGAAACCCCAAATTTTGTGTCATGTGATTATTTTGGAGGTGACGCACATGCTAGTGACAGGCGTGTGGGCGTGCACCAAGGGGATTGTGACTTGGTCTATCCCGTGAAACTGTAAAGTTGAATAACTTGTTGTTAGGTATATGCCCTCTATGTGTTGAATAAATTTGATTGTAAATCATGTTAGAAATCATGCTTAGTCTATGTTGGTACTTTTGGGACCCGCAGAGGTCGCGTACTTGTTGAATTATTTGCTAATTGTTGTCTTGCACTCAGTCATGATTTTACTTACGTATCATACCTCAGTCTTTCTTGATTTATTTGTTGATACACTATGTTATCTTTGTTTGGGCTGATCTTTGTGATTTCTGAGAGCCCGAGAGACTAGAGAGATTGATGACTGAGTGAGGCCGAGGGCCTGTCGGTGAGGTATGGATACTATAGTACGTGAGTTGTCCGTGTAGCACGTGAGTTGTCTGTGCGGATTATAGCGTTTGGGTTGTAGGAGCCCCTCCGGAGTCTGTACACCCCCAGTGAGCGCGGGTACCCATTGAGTGTGAGTGTTGAGGGATGAGAGCCGAGTGGTTGAGCTGTTGTGACGAGTTGAGTGACTATTGACCTGAGAGGCTGTACTTGCTTTTCATTTGTTGTTGCACTTAGTTGCTATCTGTCATTGTTGTGAAATTCTCTGAAAGATTTTATATCTGGATTACATGAACTTGAACTGTATAAAATTGATTTGACTTAACCTACTAGATTTGAAAGCATGTCTATTCTTTGCTGGAATTACTGAAAGTGAACTATAACTATGTAACTCGTCACTACCTTCAGTTCTTTATTTATTATTGTTACTTACTGAGTTGGTTGTACTCATACTACACCCTGCACTTTGTGTGCAGATTCAGGTGTTCCCGGCCATAGCGGGTGTTGATTTCTTTCGTACAGTTGATTTTTCGGAGATTCAGAGGTAGCTGTCGTGTTTCGTAAACCTTGCCTCTCCTTCCCTATCTCCTTATTTACTGCATTTGGTCTCATACTATTATGGACCGTATTTTTCCAGACTTGTATTCATATTAGATGCTCATGTACTCAGTGATCGGGTTTTGGGAGTGTTTATATATGTGTTTGTGAGTTTTTCTTCCGCTAACTTTAGATATTATGTTTTCAAACTTAAAAGATATGGTGGTTTATTGAGATTGTCGGCCTTCCTAGTATTGAGATAAGCGTCATCACGACGGGTGATATTTTGGGTCGTGACACTTGTAATAGGTGGGAGTCACTTACCTTGTGTTGCTTGATGAAAATCTCCCCTTGAAACTCTCCAAAATCGCCCCAACCAAGTGAAAATGGAAGAAAATAGGCAAAATCCCGTTCTTAAAAGAACACACTTGTCACGACCCAAACTAACCCTGTCGTGATGGCGCCTATCGTGGAACTAGGCAAGCCGGATCATTTCCAAAACAAACCGATATTTTCATTTCAAAGATAATTTCACTTCTATTTAACATAAAAACCTTCGTAAAGGAGTTCAAATCAAAATAAAAGTGCGGAAAAGAAAAGCCCGATATCGGGGTGTCACTAGTCATAAGCATCTACTATAATTTGTCTGACAATATCGAGACTAACATAGTCTGGAGAATAGCTAAATACAACTAAAGGAAGATAAGAGGGAGAAGAGCAGGGTTGCGATCGCCAACCAGCTAACTTGCTATCCCCGAGATCAATCTGCAACCGGAATAGTCAACAGCCGCTACCGTGTCCAGATATGCCTGGATCTGCACACAAGGTGCAGGGAGTAACATGAGTACGCCAACTCAGTAAGTAACAACAGTAAATAAAAACTGAGAAGTAGTGACGAGCAATAATGCAAGTAAAGTTCATATCACAAAAAAAATTCAGTAAAATACAGCATGCTTTTAAAACCAGAGTTTGAATCAAATCAGCTCTTTTAAATCCAGTTTCAGTAAAATCATTTAAAGACATCTTTCAACAGTTTTCAAACAAAGGCTCAATGCAAAGGTGAGCAAAATAATGAAATCATAACCAGCCCCTCGGGCAATATCACTCATATACAGCCCCTCGGGCAAACCTCACAATCACTCGTATACAGCCCCTTGGGCAGACCTCACCATCACTTACACCTCCAAATCACTCAGTACTCGGCACTCGGCACTCACACTCAGTAGGTACCTGCGCTCATTGGGGGTTTGTACAGACTCCAGAGGGGCTCCTTCAGCCCAAGCGCTATATCAAGCCAATCATGGCACAAATCAATGAGGCCCTCGGGTTATATCAAACATGTTGCGGCGTGCAGCCCGATCCCATAAATATCCTCACAAATCAGGACCTCGGCCTCACTCAGTCATAACCCTTTCCAGCCTCTCGGGCTCTCAGAAAATAAAGTATTCAACATTTATATAATGCATCAAAATAGAGTAATAGAGACTGAGTTATGCTGTAAATATGTATAAATATCACTGAGTATAGATTTTCAATCAAAAATAATGAGAATATAGAAAGAAAAGACCGCTAAGGGTCCAAACAACACTGGCATAAGGCCTAAACATGGCATCCAGCCTGATTTACAGAAATTCTTTCTAAAACACATAAGAATCATATAGTTTCAACAAAATATTCAATTTTACAGTTGATACGGGACGGACCAAGTCACTATCCCCAACGGTGCACGCCCACACTCCCGTCACCTAGCATGTGCGCCACCTCCAAATAGTAAAATGATACAAAATTTTGGGGTTTCATATCCTCAGGACCAGATTTACAATCGTTACTTACCTCAATCCGAGCAAATCTCTACTCCGCAATGCTCTTGCCCCTCGATTTGGCCTCCAAACGTCCCGAATCTAGCCACAAGCAATACAATACGATCAATATAGGCTAAAGGAATCAATTCCACAAGAAAAATACCAAATTATAGCCAAAATCCGAAAATGGCTCAAACCCGGCCCCCGGGCCCACGTCTCGAAATCCGACAAAAGTCACAAAACTAGAAAGCTCATTCACTCACGAGTCCATACATATGAAATTTATCAAAATCTGACATCATTTGGTCCCTCAAATCCTCTAATTAAACTCTCCAAAATCCCAAGCCCTAACCCCTTATTTCACTTCAAAAATCCTACTAATTAGGTGAGAAATCAACGGGAAAACACCATAGCTAATGATAATAGAGCTCAAGAAATTTACCTCAGTGATTAATCTTGAATCCCCTTCAAAAATCCCCTCCAAAGCTCCAAAGTCCGAGTTAAAAATGGTGGAAAAGAGCAAAAATCACTAAGTCCTCAATTTATACATTCTGCCCAGCGAAGCCGCACCTGCGGTCTCTTTTTCCGCTTCTGCGACACCGCACCTGCAAAATTTCCATCGCAGGTGCGGAACTCACTTAAGATCCCATGTTCCGCATCTGCGGCCAACCTTTCGCGCCTGCGCTTGCGCGCCTGCGCATAACTCTCCGCATCTGCGAAGCCAGTCATTTTCCTCCCTTCAGCATATGCGCCCCAGGTCTCGCACCTGCGGGCTCGCAGATGCAATAGCCTTCTCGCACCTACGGTTCCGGTCCACCTTAGCCTTGCCCGCACCTGCGACTTCTCCAAGCGCTTCTACGCCCTCGCACCTATGCCTCCCCCTCCGCATATGCGGAAATACCAGTAGCAGCAGCTTCAGCTACATTTTTCCAACTCCAAGCAATCTGTTAATCACCCGAAATCACCCCGAGGCCCTCGGGACCTCAACCAACCATACCAAAAAGTCATATATCAACATACGAACTTAGTCGAACCTTCGAATCACTCAAAACAATATCAAAACACCAAATTACCCCCGGAGTCAAGCCTGAGAACTTCTAAACTTCCGAATTCTACCAACAATGCCGAAACCTACCAAACCACGTCTGAATGATCTCAAATTTTACACACAAGTCAAAAATAACACCATGAACCTATTCCAACTTCCGGAATTCCATTCTGACCCCGATATCAAATTTTTCACTCCCGACCAAAATCGCCAAATTTTCAACTTTCGCCAATTCAAGCCTAATTCTACCACGGACCTCCAAATCACATTCTGAATGCGCTCCTAAGTTCAAAATCACCTAACAGAGCTACCTGAACTATAAAAATCCGAATCCGAGACCGTTTGCACATAAGTCAACATCCGGTTGACTTTTTCAACTTAAGCTTCTAAATAGGAGACTAAGTATCTCAACTCACTCCGAAACCACTCTGGGCCAGAACCAACTAACCCGATATATCATAATATAGCTGAAAAGCACAAAAGGAAGCAGAAATGGGGAAAATGGGGCTATCACTTTCGAAACGACCGGTCGGGTCATTACAACACTTCCCAGCGACCTCTCGCACCTGCGGCCACTTGACCACTTCTGCGATCCCCCTTCATCCCCCATGCCTTCGCATATGCGGACAAGATTCTGCTTCTATGGAGTCTTACCTGCGACCAAGAATCCATTTCTGCGGTTTCGCAGGTGCGGCACAAACCTCGTACCTGCGCCTCCAGCCTGCCTCACTCCCTACCGCTTCTGCGACCCCTGGGCCGCAGAAGCGGTCACACAGGTGCGGGAATTCCTTCGCACCTATGGTCATCCCATCTCCCCTTCTAGCCGCTTCTGCGGTCCACTGCCTCGCTTCTGCAAGGCCGCTTCTGTGATGAAGCTTCCGCAGAAGCGGTTGCACCAGCAACCAGAATCCTCCAGCTTTTCCTTACGTCCAAAATTCGATCTGTTAACCATCCGGAATCCACCCGAGGCCCCTGGACCCTTGACCAAATATACCAACACGTTCCAAAATACAATACGAACTTAGTCAAAGCCTTAAACCACGTCAAACAACATCAAAATCATAAATCGCACCTTGAATCAAACTTATAAATTTTCATATTTCCAAATTCTATATCTTGTGCTGAAACGTATCAAATCAATCCGGAATGACTTCAAATTACACACACGAGTCATAAATGACATAATGAAACTATTCTAAGGCTCGGAACTCCAAACGGATATCGATAACATTAAAATCCACTTCAAACTAAACTTAAGAAATTCTTAAACCTTCAAAATGCCAACCTTCCCTAATAAGTACCAAAATGCTCTCGGGTGATCCGATACTCAAGTTCGAAATCATCATACAAACCTATTGGAATCTTCAAATCTCGATTCCGAGGTCGTTTACTTAAAAGTCAAACCTTAGTCAATTCTTCCAACTTAAAGCTTTCGAAATTAGAATTTTCTTTCCAAATCAATCCCGAACTTTCCGGAATTCAAATTCCGACCACACGTACAAGTCATAATACCTGAAGTAAAGCTACTCAAGGCCTCAAACCGCCGACCGACGCGCTAGAGCTCAAAATGACCGGTCGTGTCGTAACACGTTCACATTCTTCCAAGAATGAAATATATATTCATAAATCACATGTTGCCACATTAATATTATGGATAGACCATAATCATCTGTATGTGCTTTACAAAATTTCATGTCAAATCGATGAAAAAGATGACTTTCACAGAGTAAAGGATTATTTTGAGAATCTTTATTGTTCTCATTATCACAATGATGACGATTATAATTTCATCTATTGCCACGTCCACATCCATTGATACCTTCACGGTAATAAATTTTTTTTCTTTCAGACTTATTACATATTGCTACCACATTCTCTTAAGGGAATGAGAATGAAGCAAATTCAATGGGACGGATTTTTACTTCTTTGCCCACAATCATACATGAATTTAATCATGGCAAGATATAGAAATTTTACCACTTTAGGTGGTTATAATTTCTTACAAACTCCATAAGAGTTATAATCAAAATTTATTGTCTTTACTTGTATTTAAAATTAAATTATAGAATGTCAAGAATTTAAAAGAGAAAAATAAAGTAAAATACTTACCTTAAATCCAGAATTTAATCATGAAGGAAGATCATGGAACAATTGACAATCATTATGCTCAATCCCAAAGTTTCTACTCAATTGGTTATAGTCTCGTGCTGATAACGTGTTATAAAATAATAAAAGATGAAGAAGAGTATTGCAGAGAAAAGTAGGGAGAGAGAACTCTTATTGATTTGGGATGAAGTACAATGAAATAGAACCGCTCTATTTATAAGGGGAAAATGACTTAGCCGCAAAGTAACAAACCATAAAATCTCTCTAAAATATAGACATTCACCTTAAATACAATTCTATTTATAACAAAACTAAATATATTATAAATATAAATTAATTCCTAAATAGTAGCAGTAAGATTGGCTATTGGTGCACATCACCCGTTAATACATACTTGAGAAATTAACATAAAACACCACATATAAAGATTTAATTTCTACTTCTACCCAATAACGTAATTGATTCACAAAAATATTGTTTTCTTGAATTTTATACCAAATTTTAAAATAATATAGTAATTTCAACAGTACCACTCATGAAATTCTTAACCATTAGTTTCTGGTTTTAGTTTTTTCAATTGAATGTATAATTTGACGCTCATGTCGTTGGATATCGTCAATGGTGGAACCCCTTCATTTACTTTGTAGTATTTGATTTCCATCAACTTTGCATCTGCATCTCTCTTCAACTGTGTTGCTATATCCTTGACTAATCCCACGAATGTGCATTCCAAATTTAGGGGGCGCTTGGACATAGGGGTGTCATTGGTTCGGTTCGGTTCAGCCAGTTATTTTATAAAATTTATATCATATCAATTTTTAGATTATTCTATTATGTATAACCAAAATTAAACTTTTTGAAACCGTCCCAATCATGTCGGGTTCCCTTCGATATCGGTACGGTTCGGTTAATTTTCGATATTTTTTTAAATGTCATGTAAAAGTCACTAGTAAAAGTAGAATGCAATAATATACATACTTTTATAGAACTTAGCAAAACTCTCTAGACATTTTTACCGTTTAAATGATGATGAATTATGAAAACATGAAAGATGGCCATACTATATGTAATGACCCGGCCGGTCGTTTTGAGTATTACAACCATGTTTCACCATTTACTGCTCAAATTGTGATTTACGGTTGTTATTTGACTTGTCGGGGTAATTGGTTCGGGCCCGATGAGATTTTGAAATGATTTGGAACACTTAGTTCCAAAGTTTAGAACTTAAGTTGAAAAGGTTGACTGGATGTTGACTTATGTGTAACGACCCCGGATAATATTTGCTAAGGAAATTAAGGTTTCGTGGTGCCGAAGTAGGCTTATGTGTTTGAGGATTTTAGAAATTCTACGCGGCGAGCTTGCGAGCCGCCGCTCGGACCTTTTGGGTTGAACAATGCACTGAGGAGTAAAGAAAAAATTTTGGCAGAAGAAGACATTTATGCGGCCCACTATGCAGTCGCAAAATCACTTTGCGAACCGCATAATGGCCGCAGAGTGAATCAGAGGCGGGGCAAGATTGGAGGAAGTTTGCAGTACATTATGGGACCGCAGACCAATTATGCGGTGCATTATGCGACGGCAGAACAGGTCTGCGGGCCGCCTAATCACAGCAGACCCAACCAGGCGACCCCCGTTTTTGGAGCTTCAGTTATGCAATCGATTTGCGGACCGCAGACGTGTTATGCGGTCGCATATGCGACCGCATATCTGCGTTGGGGCTTCAATTTTTCTAATATTTGACCTGACCCTATTTCGATATATTGAGGCAAAGGGACTCTTTTGGAGCAAAAATCTGATATTTTAGAGAGTGGTGAGAGCATCTTAGAGAGAGAAAGTGAAGACCTAGTCAATTGTTCATCAATTCTTGTTCAAGGCTTGAAGATTTCACAAGAACCTTGCTAGGGATTCAAACAAGTAAGAATTTCTTTCCCCAATTTTTTAATTTCGAGTTTGAAGTAAAAGCTGGGGGATTAAGAGTATGATTCTTGAGTGTAAGAGTGTTATTTATACATACACGTACCTATAAGGTTTGCAGAAAGATTGTTGAGTTCAAATGGGTAAAGATTAGGTTGAAAATGGTAGAAATCTTCAAAAACTTTAATTGAAGATTTGCAGATCGAGTTGATGTCGAAATTTGATGAAATTTGTACGGTTGGATTCGTGGTAGAATGGTTGTATTCATATTTTATAACTTTTATCGGGTTCCGAGACGTGGGTCCCACGAGTAATTTTTTAGTGTAATTTCAGATTTTGTTGGAAAAATTAGTATTTTCATATGGAATCAATTCCTATAATTTGAATTTGATTGAATCAAATTAATTGTGACTAGATTCGAGGCGTTCAAAGGCCGATTCGAGAGGCAAAGGCTTATTGGAATAAAGAATTGCTCAGGTTGAGGTAAGTAATACTTCTAAACTTGGTTCTGAGGGTATAATTTCCTGAATTACATGTTGTATGAATTGTTTGGAGATGACGCACATGCTAGGTGACGGGCGTGTGGGCGTGCATCATGAAAATTGTGACTTAAATTGATTCAGTGGAGTTGCATAATTAAATAAATGTCATTATCCGCATATCCTCCACGTGTTAGAGAAATTGAGCTGAGACTCATGTTAAAGATCATGATTTGGCTACGCGTCGAAATATTTTGGGACCCACATGGGTCGTATTGCTGTTGAATTATTTGTTTAAATTTACAACTTTGTACTCAGTCACATCTATCACTTGCATATCATATTTCAGTCTCTATTGTCATTCATTGATACTTCATATCATCATGTCGGGTTGATTTTTCATGTCATTGAGAGCCCGAGAGACTGGAGATTCTGAGTGATAGTTATTTTTATTTATTTATGTTCGGATCTGGCTATTATAGCGCTTGGGCTGAAGGAGCCCCTCCGGAGTCTGCACCCCAACAGTGAGCGTAGTTGATATATATATATATATATATATATATATATATATATATATATATAGACCCTCCGGAGTCTGCACCCCAACAGTGAGCGTAGTTGATATATATATATATATATAGCGCTTGGGCTGAAGGAGCCCCTCCGGAGTCTGCACCCCAACAGTGAGCGTAGTTGATATATATATATATATATCAACTACGCTCACTGTTGGGGTGCAGACTCCGGAGGGGCTCCTTCAGCCCAAGCGCTATATATATATAAGCGTAGTTGATATATATATATATATATATATATAAGCGTAGTTGATATATATATATATATATATATATATTTGGGATGGATCTTCCTTGGGCATGGATCTTGCCATAGATATATATATATATATATATATATATATATATATATATTGAGGGATTGATCCTCCCTGGGCATGGATCTTGCCCGAAGCATTTATATTGAGGGATGGATTTTTCCTGGACATGGATCTTGTCCGAATTATTGATATTTGGGGATGGATCTTCCCCTGGGCTGGATTGGCCTTAAACAGTACTGAGTGACTGAATGTCAGTTGATGGATATACATATATATATTTGGGATGGATCTTCCCTGGGCTAGATTGGCCATATACACTGCTGAGTGATTGAGTATTTCAGATTGAGTACACGGAGTTTTCACTAAGGTGCATCACATACAGTATGTACATTGGCATGTAGATACAGAGGTGTCATATTCCTCGTATTGTTCAGAATTGATATGTTTTATTTGTACTGAAAGCAACTGTTGAACTTGAAAGCATGCCTACATTCCTGTATTGTTATTATTTATACTGAACTGTTCCTGCGGAGCTCGTCACTACTTTCAGCCCAGAGGTTAGTCTTGTTACTTATTGAGTTGGTTGTACTCATACTACACTCTGCACCTCGTGTGTAGATACAGGTACTTCCGGACACGGCGACTGTTAGACCTCAGTGTGTCACCAGTTGGAAACCATCAATGTAGCTACTTGGTGTCCGCTGACCTTGTCTCTCTTTCCTTCAGTTATTGTACTGAATACAGTGTTTTATCAGTCAGACTTTGTATTCATATTAGATGCTCATGTACTCAGTGACACCGGGTTTTGGGAGTGTTTATATCTGTATTGTGAGATTCCTTCCGCTAAATTTAAATATTATGTTTTTCAAACTTAAAAAGAAATTGTGGTTTATTGATGTTGTCGGCATACTAGTATTGAGATAGGCGCCCTCACGACAGGTTAGGATCTTGGGTCTTGACACTATAGATCTATCAACTACTCTACCACTGCGTAAAAGAAACTATGCAAAGACAAAGAAAAGATAAATCACACAAGTAGAAAGATATTAACCAAGTTGGGACTCAAAAATAAAGTTTATAAAAGATTAAATATTCAAAAAGATAAATCTAAATTATACGAAATGAATCATATTCAATACATTATAGTTTGCTATTCATAATTGTTAGAATACTTTGTTTCTTGCTAGTGAATATGCTGGAAATAATTTAGTTTCAATAGGAGTAGCATGGTAAGTTTGGGAATTAGGATTTTGATCTTAATTACTTGTTAGCTTGTAACTATTTTCATAATTCCAAGACTCAAGGAAAAATTTAGTACTTTATTATTTTTAAACTTAATATATAAATATATTTTTCATATGTAAATTTATTCGGTACGGTTCGGTATTTTTTCGGTTTATTTTCGTAAAATAAAAAACCTACCCTAATTATCGGTACGATTGTAGATTTATAGAAAAATCTACGGTTTTATTAAAAAAAAACCTAAAAATTGGTTCGGTGCGGTAATTGAAAAATAGTCAGCGATTGTAAAGTCATTGAAAAATAGCCATATTTTGCCGAAACATGGAAACTTCTAGCATAATATGCTGGATTATGGAGCTCCTGCATTTAAACTTCCAGCATATTATGTTGGAACTACATCACACGGAAAGTTCTAGCATAATATGTTGGATTATGGAACTCCTACTATAAACTTCCAACATATTATGCTGGAACTCCAGCACATTATAAATTCCAACACATTATGTTGGAATCTCATATATAAAAAATTCGAACTCCAGCATATTATGCTGGATTGTTTCCGGATTTTTAAGGGTGTTTTTGTTCAGATTTTATCTTTATATGAAAAGGTGGCTAAATTTCAATTACTTTTGAAACTGTGGCTATGTTTCAATTACCAGTTGTAAATATGGCTATTTTTTATTTTTTCCTGGGATGGATCTATAAGTCAAGTTACAGGTTTAGCAAAGCCTAGTTACTTGCTTGGACCCTGTATTTATATTAAAAATCCACTTAATATGTCTAAATAATCTATCCCGAACCCAATAAGCAAGAAGCGCTATGGCCCAGAAAATTTTTAATTTAAAATCCTGGATCCGAGAACCATTCAAAGCAGTGGAAGCCAGCAACTGATCTTTCTATAGTCCTAGACAAGATCAAATGCAACCCATTTTCAATTCTCAAGCAATTGGTGAGTTGGGTTTTCAGATTAGGCCCTTTGATGTGTTGCTGAAGAAGGGACTGAACAAGGTAGCAGATGGAAGTGCAATGGAATAAAGCAATGTGATGTAAATTCGCAGGCTTAACAAAGATTTCCTTGTATTTTAAATCTTTTGTAGAAATAAAATCATTAATCACCTCAGTACAATGTAAAATGCAATTGCTAATTATTTTCTTGTAGTGATACCTCCACAGGATTGCTAATTTCATTCTCCCAATAGACCTTCTAGCTACACTTGAAATGACACAAGTTCCTTCGCTGAATATCTTCTTGCTTTCCATGAACGCACAAAGTTCACTTGCAAGTGTTGATGGCATCTCTTTAATCTCCATGAGTTGATGATTTTCTTGAAATTCATCTAGGATGACAAGCAACTTACCGTCTTCTTCAGCTGTTGTTGGAAGACTGTCCAGTATAGTTCTGCATTTCTTCGCTAGCCATCTCATTGCAACAACTTCGTTCTCTGTTGAAAGTTGGTATCCTGAATAGACTAGGTGTGCAACTGGCCTGCGATTGTTTTGAGGGACTGCCCAGATTCGAACTGTTGATAGTAGAGCAAAGGATGGTTTCCCATCTGGCTGAATGTAGAGTGACTCGCTCTCCCATGAACACAAAGAATACATGTTTGACTCTAAAGGTATAAAAGCCTTGTCATTTGGGTTGTCGGAAAGAATAAATCCGTAGTGTTGAAGAAGCTCCAAATTTGTGTAAGTTCCATAGCTTAGAAGAACCTGCAGTGTTCAATCACATCGGAGCTTTAGTACAAACTCTCTTTTTTTTTTCTTTTGATAACTAAGAAATCCCCAAGGGCCAATGGCGCATGGTTCAAAACCATGTCGCCTACCATTCTCAACTTAATATCACGCTTTTGCCTGATTCGAACTCATGACTGTGCGCAAATAACATGCTACGCTCTTCCCACTAGACCAAAGCCTTGGGGGGTGAGGGTTTTTTTTTTTTTCGGGGGGGGGGGGGGGGGGGAGGGGGGAGGTGATGGCACTAGCACAAACTCGTTCAAAAATCAAAGGAAGATGGAGTTGTCTTAATCTATTTAGACTTCAATGACACTGGATTTCCATTGCGATACATGAGCTGTTAATCATTGAAGTTTCTAATTTTCTGAATATCAAGTGAAAGACCATCCACCATACACAAATTTTTCATCGAAACGAGCCATATAAGTTAATTAACTCCATGCCATACAGACGAAGAAAGAAAAAGTATAAGAAAGGGAGGAATAACTTCAGCATCACCTGTTCTCCTTTCCGGTAGTTTCTTCTAGCATAGAAGCAGTATGAAGAAACGTCTTCCTCAAATCCAGCATCGATTAGCCTATGTGCTGCGGCCAATTCAGTTACCGATTTAAGCATACTGTCTTCTTGCAATGAAAATGGCTCTCCAGTGACCTGATCTTCAGAATTAGATGTTTCCTCTCCAGGTGCTACGTAGTTGAAGAAATCTCCCACAGGGCAAAAACAGCCAGCTTCGTCCCAAGGTATGTGCATGGTGCGTGAGGATATCTTCAGCAAGAACCTTTTTCATGTTAAACTATGAATATAACATGAAAACTAGGGAACATATAGTAACAAGTAGCTGACAGACAACAAATGTTCAAGTACATCATGAATCAAGATAGACGATGAGTGGTCAGAGTGAATCGTGGATCAACCATAGCATATGTAAATATTTCAATGAGCTAAGGCTTAATAATCAGAAACGCTTAACTTTAAAATGGAAAAGTTTTCCAAAAATTAGCACGGGCAACTCCATACTTACAGAACCAGAGGCCCATAGCCAAGCTTTAAGAGCCAGGAGCTGTGGCTTGAGCTTGAGCTCATGCATAAGCGCACTAGCTTCTTTCCACTCCCCTTCAGCCTTCTGAGAAGCCTTTTGTGCAGCCCAGATGGCATCATCAATCTAAAAAAAGAATTAGAAATATTTCACTCTTTTAATGGTGTCAACTTTGGAATACATTTTAACTTGTAGGGATTGGTACAAACTTGCAATGCTTGTATCTCGATCTTTCCAAAATCCGCAAGTGTGTCATAACTGCGGGGGAACTGCTTTAGATAGGGCCACCACCGTGAACTCTTCCCCTTGTTCACTTCGTTTAATAGTGCAACAGCCAAAATCTGCAGCAAAAGTAGGTTAAGAAAGCAAAAAGATCAGACTGAAAGAAACCATCACTGCTGGCCGAACAAATCACAAAGAGCAGGATAAGTGGTAACTGGTTAACCACTCTGACTGTGGAGATATGAGCAAAAGATTGCAAATTGTTTATTACAAACATTTGAAGAAACTGCAGACACAACATAAAGCTTGGCCTTTCAATACCAGAGTAGTTTGTAAGTTGAGTTGTTCCAAACGTACATTCACTTTCTTAAAAAAACCAAAGCTTTTCTCTACACTTTCCAAAGCATTTTCAGCACATAAAATTATAAAAGTTCACTTTGAGCACCACTTTTCACTTTAAAATGTTCATTTCAAAATGTTATCTCACAAACTAAATAGAACACTTCAATTGGGCAGAGAGTAGTAGTTTAGTAAACAAGAATGGAGAAACTTTAAGTCCCAAAGCTATATCAATTTGTTTTAAGGCCAACTATAGATATATAGCTCCATAATCTTTTATATTCAGGTAACACGTACCAGACATTCAGCAACACGTTTGAATTAACTTCACATTACTAGTTAAGCACATAAAAACTCCAAAAAGAAAACCACTTTCTGGCTTTAGTCCATAAAACGCAAAACGCAAGTTCTCATTCTTACAGTTAAGTGGAGAACAAAGAAGAATCACCTGAGTACAGCAGAGAGAAGGGTGTTTCTTGACAGCAATAGACAATGCCTCATCGTTTCTCATAAGACATTGACTAGTCATTAACACTCCCTTTGGAACTCTAAGAATCAATTCTCCTTTCTTAATATCACGAGCTGCTGCTAAACCTCTCCTGCAACAATAGAGATCATTCATCAACTCATTCTTTATAAACGATAAATCTTCGAGGGCCACTGATGCACAGTTTGAAACTCGTTGGATAATGAGTCCGTCCCTTTACCCTTCTCCACTTAAATACCAGGCTTTTGTCAAGTGTTTGAACTCTTGAGATACGCCTAATCCACGTGTTTTATTAATCGAGGCCAGTGGCACGCGATTCTAAACGCATCTGGTGGGCCCACCCCTCTACCTTTCTCCATAAGACCAGCTTTTGTAAGCGTTCAAACCCGTGACGTGTCCCTAATCCACACATCACTTGCTATGCTAATCAAAGGGCCAGTGGAGCATGGTTCGAGACACGTGGATAATGGGCGTATGCCCCTCTCCACTTAAATACCATGCTTTCGTCAGTGCCCGAACATGTGTGTCTAATCCACATTACACATCACATGCCGTGTTCTTACACGAGACGAAAGGCATCAGCTCATTTGTCATGTATACACAAATCAACCTTCAATAGAAGAGAGGTTTCAATTCATCATATGAAAAGTACTATAACACTGATTAATTGTTTTTTACAGTTGATTCAAGCTTAGCATAAAGATACAAACTTTAAAAGAAACTGTCTACTATATCTATATGTAATTCTGCCACTACAATATCAAAAAGAATAGAATTGTGATAAATAATTTACCCTCCAGCTTCAGGGAAACTAGAGACAAAAAGGGAGTATCCCATACAAGAATCTGGTGATGGGGTTGTAGAAGTTGAAGGAGAATATGAGATTCCAAGCTCAGTTGCCCATTTCAAGAAGCTCTTCAGGTTCAAAGCTTCATCATCCATGGCGGCTTCTCTGTAAAATTGGATTTTTCGTTTCTTTTTTCTTTGTATTTTCATCAGTTGGGCCAATCCATTAAAACAAAACTGGGCTCAAGTCCCACGGAAAATGGCATGGCATTACAATTCATAAAGAAAATTGGCAATATTTTAGTCTTATGTTAGGTTTTGCAAAGTTAACCCTAAAAAATTGATATTATATAGCCAAATCCTAAATAACCCTAGTTTCTTATTTATTCTCTCTCACCGTATTTTTTCTTCTCTCTCCTCGTATTTTTTCTCCAATTTTCTTCTTCAATCTTTTCTTTTTTTCTTCTTGTTCTTCAAGCTAGCAATTTTTCTTCTTCAATCTGGATTGTCCTTTGACAATGTTTGGGAAATTGTAATGGTTGAATACATTTTTCTATGAAGTTTAGATCTTCTCGCCACGACAACAATTATGTAAAAAGATTTATTTTTATCCACTTTTCTTCTTGTCTTCGTCCGATTGTTACTTTGTTCTATTTGATTTGTATATCTTTGGCAGACTCCAATTTTCTTCTTCTTCCCTCTTTTTTAATTATTAAAAAGAAAATATGTGTGTTTGAGATAGTGTATATCTATGTATATCATCATGTGTACCCGTGTATATATCATGTTGTATATTGTGATATACATTGTTAGATACGGCAATTAAAGGTTAAATCGGAATCAAATCGTCCTAACTAATTTTAAGAGAGTGAAATTCATTTTGAATAAACTTACTTCAATTTTTTTTTATTGATCAAAGAAGGAACATAATTTTTTTATATAACAAGTTTAGATAAAATTCTAAAATATAAAAATAATAAATATAATTATATGAGTAAATAAAATTTTGATATACAAAGAAAGAAAATAATTTTTTATATACATTCGATATTTTATACACCGCGATAAACAAATAATACAATTATTTTAATTGTGATATACACTGATTTAGCAACAATAAATGTTAAATAACTATATATATGATTTCATATCTTAGATATACAAAGAAGAAAAATAAAATTTTAATATACATGTTTATATACACGAGGAAGAAGAAAAGTTGTGATATACACATTATTGTTGTGATATATATTTATTGGCTATTTGATGCCAATATCTATAACTAGGGCTATTTTCTGCTAATTATGTGTGTACATTGTCACACCATGCCAAAATTCCGGTGAAATATTGATAAATAACCACTTTTACGGGGAAAAAAAATCATAAATAACCTGAGTTATAGCTGATAATTAAAAATTAGTTGCAGTTTCAAAAGTAATCGAAATTTAGCTACTTTTTTATGTAAAAATAAAATTTAAACAAAAACACCTTTAAAAATTGGAAAAAATCCAGCATGTACTGGAGTTCGATTTTTTTACATACGAGATTCCAGCATAATGTGCTGAAATTTCATAATATGCTGGAGTTCTAACATAATATGCTGGACCTTTAGACGCAGGAGCTCCATAACTCAGCATATTATGCTGGAACTTTTCGTGTTCTAATTAGAGTATTTTTATTCAGATTTTATCTTCGCATAAAATACTGGCTATTTTTTAATAACTTTTGCAAATGCCCTGGCTATTTTTTAGTTACCAATCCGAAAACTGACTAGCACATACTATTTTTACACTTTTAACCCCTCCTAGGATGTTGTTAGAGTTTAGCTGATATTTAATAAGTTATTAGCATTTAGCCGCTCCTTTCACAATGAAAAAATATTTGGACAAAATACTCCCAACACTAAAACACGGACACAACTCCAATAATTGGTGCTGGACTTCAAAACGTTGATAGGTGAAATTCAAGCATAATATATTGAAGTTCAAAAATTCGTAAAGACCCAGAATTGTATGTTGGAGTACGAAACTCCAGTATTATGTGCTGGAGAGTATTATGTGCAAGAATTGGGCACTTTTAAAGGTGAAACACCAACATATGTTGCTGGACTCATGTAAAGTCGTTCTTACAGTTTCACTGTCTTTCACTTTTTTTAGTTTTATAAAACAATTGGTTCTCACTACTCCATTGTTTCTATTCTTAGTCGGCGATAATCAGACCCACAACATTCCTGTTCCCAACTATCCTTTCGAAAATCCACTTTTCTGATTGGGCTTAGAGCTACAGATGAAATGTTACGACATGAAGTAATGATTTCGTCAACTACTACGACTTTTTCTTCCTTATTTAAAATAGACTAGGTAGTTATGCCCGTGCACGGGCCCAACGTAATAAAAATATTTTTGTAAAATTTGTTTTGCAAAAGCCATTAAGATATGTAACCACAAAAATTAAAGAGAATTAACTTGCTCAAAATTATGAGTTTGTTTTCTATGTAACGGATATATCCAACCCAAAGCAACTTCCAATTGAATGCCAACTCAAATCAAAAGATACCAAATCTTAGCATAAGCCAAAGAAGGTCCCAAAGATGAATCAAAAAGATGAAACTTTGTTTACCAAGAAGCTCTTCTGTTCTACAAACTATCATTTTCATCTCTTGAATCTCACCAACTCTTCTTGGTAAGTTCAATAAACTAAGAGTTCCATGTTAGTCCTTGAGAGAAGGGCTTTGTATAAAAAAAATAAAAGAAGGGCTCACTTGTTCAATAATCGAAGTACTCTAATCTTCACATGCAATAAAGAAGTAGAAAATTTAGAGGGAGAAAAGAGGAATCTTAAATAATGAGATAGCACTGTACTTCAAAAACAACCATTGGAAAAGAAGGGAGAAACTTGTATGGATTTTCATAATTCTTAAATAGCTTTTAGCAGTAGAAGCTTTAAGCTTCGTGTATATTTGTAGTGAAATACAATTTAACTTAATAAATAGAAGTGCATTGAAGCTGAAAATGAATGTGGGTCATAGTTCATGGACATTTGTTGTTTCTAATTCATTCCTTTACTGGAAAACTGTTGCGCCAAATTAACAAAAGAGTAGTATTTTCTCAGCAATGCCCTTATAGCGCTGAGTAGATTGTTGTGCAATATAATTACGAACTTGCAAAATGAATCTTTTTATCACAAAAAGATTCGTCGTTCCTGACATGCTTCACCCATCTTGATGCTTTTTATTTCCATTATCAAAAAATATAAGAATCTAGAAAAGACAACTTCTTTCTATTTTAATCAAATAAAAAAAATTGTCTAAATGAAATGAACTTCTACTTGAAACTGAAGCCATAAAAATAATGCATGTTCCTTCTAAACAAATAAGCAGAATGAGAAAACCAAGTGCAAAAGTGGAAGCCTAGAAAGAGAGTAGCACAAACTTATAAATGAAATTTAAGAAGTCTTTATAAAGTAGTTTATATATTTATTGCCTGATGAAAATTCGAATTGCCTTTTCAATCCTTTAGCATACTGCAAATCACCTCAGATTAAAATAAAGCACAGGCATTCAAGTATATGAATGTCACGACCCAAATTCTCCCTCCGTGAATCGTCGTGACGGCACCTAGTCTCTACGACTAGGTAAGCCTAACACTTGCGGAACTAAAATGAAAAACATGAAAATTAAAAAATAACAGTAACATATATTTTAATAAGCAATTGAGATGCCGCTCGGCATATACAATAATCAACTCTCGAAATATACATAACACTCCCAAGACCCGGAACACCGTAAGTCACAAGCTTCTATGAAGTTCTAACTGTTCTATACATCAATATCTATAGAAATAAGAGAAGAATCAACATAGGGGGATAGAGGGGGACTCCGAGGATCTGCGGGCGCGGGCAGATGTACCTTGAAGTTCTCCGAAAACAGCAGCGACTGCAACTAAGGACGAGGCTGGTAAAAAGAACCTGGATCTGCACACGAAAAATATGTGCAGGAAAGGGCGTGAGTACACCACAGTGATACCCAGTAAGTGTCAAGCCTAACCTCGGTCGAGTAGTGACGAGGTCAGGTCATGGCCCTACTGGTATAGTAAAGTATATATATATATATATAATAAAAACAAGGCATAAAAACGAGTAGTGAAGGGTATAGGGTTTATATATATATATATATATATATATATATATATATATATATATATATATATATATATATATATATATAATAAAAACAAGGCATAGTAAAGTATTGCAGTACAATAAAGACCGAAATTTAACAAGAATGAAATCATAGAAAGGTAACAACTCAGTACACAACGATAACAACAGGGGGATCTCCCGAGATACCTTCTCGTAGTCCCAAACGTAAATGTGCAAGTAGATCTCCTGAAATACCGTTCCGTAATCCCAAAGTAAATATGCAGGGAGAACTCCCGAGGAACCGCCTCGTAGTCTCAAAAGTAAATATGCAGGGGGATCTCCCGGGATACCGTCCCGCAGTCCCAAAGTAAATATGCAGCTCAAACAAATGAATATAATAGATACAGCAAGAAACCTATAATTTAGACTAAGAACAAGTCAAGACAGAAGCAAGATTTACTAAACATGCTGCAAGGAGTTCAAATAGGCAATTAGGACACGTAGACATGTTATTCTAGGCTAACAGGATAACTACACATGCTAGTATACTCATATAAGATGAAAACATGCTATTTCTCGATAAAAATCAGTTTTTTTCACAAATAACCCGTGTACGCACTCGTTACCTCGCGTACACGGCGCTCACATATCATAACAATACCAAATCCTAAGGGGATTTCCCCCACACAAGGTTAGGCAAGCCACTTACCTCGAACCAAGCTCAAATCAATCTGTAACGATGCTCTTTCCACGAATATCCGACTCCGAATGGCCCAAATCTAGCCAAAATCAATTGCATAACATAAATATAACTATAAGGAACTAATCTAGCTACTGAAATCAAAGCTAAAGCAAGAAATGGGAAAATCGCCCTAAAAAGTCTCCTCGGACCCACGTCTCGGAATCGGGTAAAAGTCACAAAATATGAACACCCATTCACTCACGAGTTCACTCGTACAAAAATCATCCAAATTCGATGTCAAAATCCCAATCAAAGATCAAAATCTAAGTTGAAGAACTTCTACCATTTTTTCCCAAATTTCTCAAGCAAATTTCTTAATTAGATAATGAAATCAACCATAGATTAGAGGAATATAACTATAAAGGAGTTAGGAATCATTACCCCAAAGCTTCCTCTGAAAATCCCTCAAACAATCGCCAAATTCCGAGCTCTCAAGTCCAAAAATGAAGAATGAAATCAAACCCTCGCACTTAGTTCTTTTCTGTCAGTAAACTCGCACCTGCGAGCCTTCAACCGCACCTGCGGTACCGCTTTTGCGGCTAAGACTCCGCACCTGCGGAGTTTCATTAAACTCCCAGGCTTCGCACCTGCGCACTACCCTCCGCACCTGCGGACGCGCTTCTGCGCTCACTCGTCCGCTTCTGCAGAACCTTGGCCACCTCAGCTTCCTCCCCAAATCCGCTTCTGCGACCACTATACCGCATCTGCGGATGTGCAGATGCAGCCCTCATCTCGCATCTGCGCTCACAGGCTCCTAGGACCAAAAGCGCACATGCGCCCTTCTCTCCGCATGTGCGAGTCCGCACCTGCGGTCTCCCTACCGTAGGTGCGAAACACCAGAACAAGCAACATCAGAAATTGCATAAGTCAAATTTTCCATCCGTTAAACATTCGAAATACACCCGAGACCCCAGGGACCTCAACCAAACATACCACCCAATCCTAAAATACCATACAAACTTAGTCGAGCCCTCAAAACATATCAAACAAAGCTAAAATCACGAATAGGCCTCCAATTCAAACTTAAAGAACTTGAAACTTCCAAATTCGACAACCAATGCCGAAATCAACCAAACAACGTCCGATTGACCCTAAATTTTGTACACAGGTCATATTCAACCCTACGGATCTACTCCAACTTCTGGAATTAGAATTCGACCCTGATATCAAAAAGTCCACTACCTGTCAAAATCTCCAAAACTTCGACTTTCGCCATTTCAAGCTTAAATGAGCTACAGACCTCCAAAATACTATCCAAACATGCCTCTAAGTCCAAAATCACCTAACGGAGCTAACGGAACCATCAGAACTCTATTTCAGAGTTGTCTTCATACAGTTCCGACTATGGTCCAAATCCTAAGGCTTAAACCTCCATTTAGGGACTAAGTGTCCCAAAACACTCCAAAAACCAGAACGAAACCTCCCGCCAAGTCACAATAGAAGAAATAGATATGGGAAAAGTAGTTAATAAGGGATCGGGGCTATAACTCTCAAAATGACCGGTCGGGGCATTACAATGAATCTCTTAAAAATATTAGCAAATAGCATAAATATACTAAAGTTTGAACCCCGGAAACTTAAAATGAGGTTCTTAGCAAGCAACATACCTCCTGCAATAGGTGTAACATTAAAGAGTGAGCTTGTGAATGTCTTTTGATCTCGCATCAACTTTTCCAGCTCTTGCTTCTGTTTTCTTAGGTCTTCAGATTATGTCCAACATTGTGAAATCTGAGTCAACTCACCAAAAGATATTGCTTCGGGTGAGGCATTCTAATATCAATATTTCTTACCAAGGCACGAAATATGCACATACATACATTATATATTATAAAGTTATTTCCGGTTAAAGGAGAAATATAAGTAAAGCTTAAAAGAAGTAAGAAAAGATAAACCACAAAGGTAGTTCTTTTATGTAATTGTAGGCATCATAATTGGGCAATGTTATAGTATTAGAGCACATTTGCTCTCATATAGTTTTGAAGGATCTGGAAGCCTAACATTTAGTTCCATGGAAAAGTAGAACTCAAGTGATAAAACTACAGAGCATTCAGCAAAAAAGAAAAATATTATCAAATTCTTGAAATTAAAAAAAAATTATCAGAGTGTTCTCAAATGACAGTAAATAATACTGTAATACAACGATGTGTCTATTTGTACACTGATTATATCAGAGCATCCATACAGCTTTGACTGTTATGAGAAGCTCGTATGGATTAGGATTAGTGCATGAGAAAAAAAGAATATTATTTATACAGGAGGACCAAATGATATACTTATCAATATTTGCTTGGTCCGTTGAATAGATCTAGTATAGAATATAGTGGTATTGAACTTTTTGTGACATGTATTCATATGCTAAATCGTCATCCTAAAAATTCATTTATTCTTTTCAAAATGCCATGGCGTTTCTTCTATTCTTATTCTCTTGTTCAGTTTATACTCTTTTTATATTTCTACCTTTACCATTTAACCTCGAATTCTACCTTATGCAATTTGAGGCATCAAAGCACTATGATATGCCAAAAAAATACAACTATCGTTGACTGTAAAAAGAAAAGATTTTGCAGCTATATGACTTGCAGATGGCAGTAGAGTGAGTTCTCAATGCTACTCGTGTAACTAAGGCTAACAAAAAATCTAAGAACTTATGTGGTATCTTATTTTTCCAATATTCCTATTACAAATACTTTTATAACTTCGTTAATTTAATATTTATAGTTTGGTGAATTCTGAGAAACTTGAAAGTTTTTTTGGAAACGCAAAGTTCGACAAACAACAATGATATTTTTATTAGAGACAAACAGAGGTAATATTCTAGGAGAAACATGCCCTATAAATATTATTTTACTACCAATGCTATCTCATAGAAGAAAAATAATGTACCTCTTGAATTTATGAATGATAGAGAAGCATGTTGTAGAACATCTGTCAAAGAAAAAAGCAGTAAAACTTACTCTATTCAGTTATTTCTGGCATATCATCGAACACTCAGGGTGCATCAAATTACTCAAACAATGAGATGAAAACAAGAGTGTAATTTATACTATTTTAGTTCATTATTTTATCATTTAAGTCATTTGTAGTCATATCAATGTTGGTAAGTTATTCATCTTACATCATATGCACATATCACTTACTTGCCCCTACCTATAATCTTAGAGCTTTCAATACTTTTGAACAATGAAAAATACCATAATTACTACTAAAACCTTAAATAAAAGAGAAGAAAGGAGCCTAGCTACACCCAATTTTAACTCAATATCCTGTACTAATCATTTTATATTAAGTTGCGTGAATTATAGAACTGCAAGTAGTTGTAGCAAATGTAATGTTCATATGTTAATCAGAATTTGGGGAAAATAAAAAAAACTAAAAGGAAATATATTGAGTAGAAATTTGAAAAATTAACTAAAAAATAAAGAAGTAGAGGCCTCAAAACTGAAGAGGGAAAAAGAAAATTAAGTTTGAATGCCCAAAAATAAGATTTTTATTCATCAAATATCCTAAATTTTGCGTAAATGTATCTTATCCCAAACATGCTTCAGCAAATTAAATAATATTACAGACATGCAGGTAGAAAATCCAGCAAAATAGAAAACCTACCCAAAAAGTAGAAGACCTAGCAGAGACTCCCCAAAGTTCCATTAGCAACAACTGGATGTCCTAAATAGAGAGAATCACGAGAACAGAGAAGGCAACGAACTCCAAGAGAAAACGCAGAGAGATCCCATAATGAAAGAGTGAAGAAGAAAAAGAATGTTGAGAAACTCACCAAAGAGAGTAGACGACACTTGAGAGCAGCGAAGTTGAAAGAGAATTGCAGAGACTTGAGATTGGAAGAACTTGCGTGAAATGTTGATTCTATATTTTGAGCACTGAAGTGAAGACCCCAAAAATAGTGCAGAAACATAGAATTATTTTTCCTTCATACAATCATCATTTTGTCGGATGAAAATACAAAATGCAAGTATGAGTGCAAGTCCATATAATGGAAGTAGAAATAAGTGAGAAAGGTAGGAGTGGCAGAATTTGTCTGCCACTAAAATAATAACACCAGTAATAGTTGAGAAAAGATTTGAATGTTGAATCTGATGCAGGATCAACATGCGGGTTACTCCGTGGGATCAATAGTATGATTTTTATTGATAGGTATTGATCTCGTCCAATTTCACACCTCAAATCAAGGTTATGAAATGGTCAATTGCAATAATAGTACCCAGCAAGAGTCGGGGTCGATTTTCACAGGGAGCTATATATGGGAGTTAGGAGTAAATATTGTAGTACGTGAGTTTGAACTACCTCAATTTACACTTCCATAAATTGGAGTTGTTTCTATGTCGATTTTAAACTAAGATTGCAAAGTTAAGAAATGAAACTAAGAAATTATTTTTCTTATTTTTCAAGTTTTGTAAAAGGCCTAGGTCTATGACCATCACCTAGGTATTTGCCTAATGGGATATAGACCTTAATGTTTATTTGTTGATCGAGGTGTATTATAGCTATCAACTCTCAACTACCCATTCAATACCTCTCGGCCACAAAGTGATTTTGCCCAATTTGGCTTTCTCAAGTCCAAATGGGTATTGCACAAAACGGTTGATAAAAGCTCAAGTCGGGTTATTATAATCTCTAGGTTGAACCCTTTAATTGGGATTATCAATCTCTCGATTGACCCAATTTCTTGTTAGTCAAGTTTTCCTAGACTAAGTCTCTCTTTCTCAAGTAGAGACTAAGTCAAATAGGCATGAACTAATATTTACAACCATTAATTCTACAAATTAAAGCATGAACAAGGCTAAATAATAAATACCCAACCATAAACAAGCATTCAATTAAATACCCATAAGGTTTACACACTAGGGTTAGGTCACAGCCCTAGTAAAAATCTAGCTACTCATGCTTGAAATTGAAGAAATAGAAGAAGAAATACTAACTAAACTCATATTGTAAAATCAAAATGATAAAATCTACGTTAATATATCCCAAAATATGAAAAACTACTAAAAAAAAAAAAGCAAAGAGAAACGGCTACTGTAGTTGCTGATGTCAAAAATTCTCCTAATTTCGTGAAACTCTACTATTTATACAAAGCTGATAATTTCGGACAAAAATACCCCTCGGGAGGTTCTGCGGCCGGACAATTCCATGTGTGGTCCGCAAGTTTCTTCAACTTGTTAGGAACTGGAGGTTTACGGCCGCACAATTCTGATCTGCAGCCGCGAGGTAGTCTTTCTGCGGTCCGCGGATTTAAAACTGTGATCGCAACTTGGTCTTTTCCGGTTTGCAACATTACTTCTGCGGTCGCAAGGCACTGCTTATGCGGCCGCACAATTCCTGTGCGGTCCGCAATCTTGAGTGACTTGGACTTTGGAAAATTGCACACCCTCTGAAGTTGATTTTCAATTCTTCAGTGCTAAAATTGTTTTTGATTGAACCTTTCGCAAATGTATTTTAATGAAGTGTTAAAATTCGTAAGTGAGATAGGCAAACAGAGAGTAGAGGAGGAGGAGTTTGGGATCCATAATGACCTACATGAAAGAGCGAGCTTCCTTGATGATTAAAGTCAACTCTTGATGCTCAAGTGTCACATTAGAACTATATGTGCATAAAAGTTTAACTTGTCACCTTGTTGATAATACATAAGTAGTGTGGGTAATTGTTGGTCCCAACTGATGTGTGAATAACTCACCTTTGATTGGCTGGAATGGCCCTTAACTTGTGGAGGTGAAAACTATTTTATTTTCTTGAGGACAAGCAAGAACTTAAGGTTTGGAGAGTTGATAAGTGAAGATTTTAACTACTTATTAGCGCCTTTTAGCTTTGTTTTAGTCTAAAAATATTTAATTGTGTTCCCGAAACTGATAAAATATGCAAAATTGCAGGAATGTTGGAAGTTGGACTCCCGGAATAAAATCTGACTAAAAAGGAGTAATCAAAACACAAGGCAACAAAAGCCACAAGAATTTGCAAAGTGCGGACACACAATTCCTTTGCAGACCGCATTCTGCTAGGAAGCTTGTTGGGTCTTTCTTCATTGTTTGCGGCCGCAGATAGAATTCTGCGGTCCGCACTTTGCAAGCTCTTATGCCTTTTGTTGCCTTGTGTTTTGATTACTCCTTTTTGAGTCGAATTTCATCCCAGGGGTCCAACGTCCAACATTCTTGTAATTTTGCACATTTCATCAATTTCGGGAATATAATTAAATACTTTTAGACTAAAACAAAAGTTAAAAGGCGCTAATAAGTAGTCAAAATTCCCACTTATCAACTCCCCCAAACTTAAGTTTTTGCTTGTCCTCAAGCAAATAAAATAGTTCCCACCTCAACAAGTTAAGGGCCATTCCAGTCAATCAAAGGTGAGTCATTCACACATCAATTGGGACCAACAATTACCCATACTACTTATGTATTATCAACAAGGTGACAAGTTAAACTTTTATGCACATATAGTTCTAATGTGACACTTGAGCATCAAGAGTTGACTTTATTCATCAAGGAAGCTCGCTCTTTCATGTAGGTCATTGTGGATCCCAAACTCCTCCTCCTCTTCTACTCTCCGTTTGCCTATCTCACTTAAGAATTTTAGCACTCAATCAAAAAAACTTTGCGAAAGGTTCACTTATCTCTCTCAAGAGAATGTCGCAAGTACGGCTTTAAGTACCATAGGCTTGCCCCTCATGTAGATCGCTACTAATGTAAGATCACTCAGCTTGAAATCACGTAGGGCTTTTTCGAAATGTAATGAACGCTTTTGGACTAAGGTTAAATATGCTATGGTAGAGCGGGTTCATATTTCCTTAAGCACTCCATTTTTTTTTCAGCTCATGCTTTGCTGATTCTTTGAGGCACTTTCTTTTCCTTGGGGAACTAGAGAAACTTAGTATCACTCTTTCTTGATCATGACATTTATTTTCTCCCTCTTTGATTTCTCCATGCTTTGTATCATTACTTTTCTTTGCATCTCTTCAACTATTCCACTTATTCACTTTATTTTGCATTTTTTTTTGTTCTTTCCTTTTCTTGCCTTTCCTTATCATCATTTCTTTTCTCTTTTTGTGTCTTGATACATCCTTCAAGCTCTTCGTCTCTCCCCCAAACTTACGTTTTATCCAATTGTATCACAAGAGTGTTAAGGAAAGCTCGGGTGCCAAGAGAGGGTCATGACAAAACGGGTAAAGGCTTATAACATGATTATCAAATGAGAAAGTCTCGAGGCTCAAATGGGTTGACTAGGGATAACAACATTGGTAGGTAATGGAAAAATTCAAGCGGGTCAAGAAAAACCTACAATCACTTCTCAAGCGAAGCAAAACTTAAGATTTTGCCTTGAAACACATTCGGGGCAAGTTCTAAATCATTTACACGGGTGCTTGGACTTGAAACAAAAATATCTCACCTCTCACGCAACTGGATTGTTAAAGACGATAGAGTCGAGGGCCCATAATGACCATATTCAAGATTGAAAATCACTATAGTTCGATTAAACCGCTCGATGATTGCCTAAGTCAACACAAGAGTTAGAAAGTCACTAACTAGAGCTATTTCTTGCCAAAAAACTTGTGTTTAACCATAAGCACGTAGTTAAGTATGTTGGTACCAAGTGAAGCATGTTTGAATCTTCGAGCATGACTTAATTAGGTCCTTTTATTCATTACTACTACTATTATTACCTAAACACCAAAATGGACTCAGACCCTTAAGAAGGTTGTCACGCCATCCATCGTTGGGAAGAGTCACCCGGTTCACACAAAAACTACCTTTGAAAAGAAGCGTGGCATTAAGAAAACCAAAGGCTTATTATCTACTAAATCACAAAAAGAAGCTATTAAATCAAAAAGAAACTACTTAGTTAAACATTAACTAATAAGAAAATACATGTAAAGAAGCAACAAAGCAAAAACTATCGAAAGCATAACGAATATACATAATGAAAGAAGATATGTACATAATGAGAGAGAAAAAAAAAAGAATATATACAGAATAAGGAAAAAGAAGAAAATGTTGTCAGTTATTATAAACCAATTGTCTCAGAATCATCAAAATATATCAAATAAACTCCACTCGCCCGAATAAAAATAAGCATTGTCTCCAATGCTTAACAAAATAAGAGTAAAGGAAGGGTAAGAGTGAAGAAAACTCCCTATGGCTCCTTGGCCATTTCTATGTCCACAACAGCATCACCAACCCCAGTCTCATCCAACTGGATCTCATCATCATCAACTCAGGGCGTGAATGGGTTGGTGAACATCTGACGTACTGCCTCGCCAGTGTCAGCAGCAAGGTCTGACTCCTCAGACTGGCCAGCTGGTGCTGTATGTGTTGTAGGATCTAGGCCTGGGTGGTGCGGGTCAATCAGCATGTCAAATGGAATGTCTCCAGCTGCTACAAGCTTGGTAACCTATCTCCAGAGCTTGTCCACTGACTTCTTGGAGGACTGGGACTTTCGCATCTTCTTCACTTCCTTGCCCAGCTCTTCTATCACTGACCCATGATGCACCAAAGTGGCCATGATTATGTTTTGATTCTTCAAGAGCTTCTTCAGAGTTTTTTCAACTGTGGGGGGAATCTGGGGTGCCGAAATGGAGGACTGTGTTGCAACATTACTGGATATATCAGCTACTATTGTCTGCATCCAGTTGTTGAGGCTCGCCAGTATCTAGGAGACTCGCAGTGCAGATAGTAGAGTAGTAGGCATCGGCACCGGCTTCAAAGCCGAGGTGGAACCTATAATGGGGGTTGCTGGAGGCACTGAGGCTGGAGGTGGGGGCATAGATGATGCACTGGCTGAAGGCTCTGCTGAAGTAGATGGCATGTCGAGTGTCTCTGCAACTACCACTGATGGCTCATCAGACTACCTATGGTGGTAGTCAGCTGACCCTTTTTCTTAGGGTTGTGTGCATCCATCAACGAATACCATGAGAAAGGCTTCTTTGCCCGCACCTTCGTATCAAAATCTCATGGCTCCACCCATGCATTCATAAGATACTCAGTAATGGTGTTGGGATACGAGTAAGAGGTATCATCTTGCCTAGCAACCACAGATATGTTGGCCGATATCACGGCACCCACGTTGATCGGGTGCCCGACCATGATAGAGACGACTAGAACTACCCGCGAGATAGGAAGGTATGTCTCATTCTGACATAGGTCCAGTCGGCTTCATACAAAGGTCTGCCACCCTTTTGCCTCGAAACTCAGGGTGTTTATGTGAATAGACACCCCTCCTGTGATCCATGGTGGTGGTGGCCCAAGAGCTGTCAGAATCTCAGCTAGCCACGGGCGAGCTACATCCCCCATTGCAAACTTCTCCAAATACTGTGTGGGTTCAACATCATCAAACCCCAAGTAGGTGTTCAATGTGTGCTGGTCAAAACGCATCTTCAGGTTCCTTACTTTAGTTACCTTTGTCCCTTTCTTGATATGTGCCACATTGGCGTAGAACTCCCGAATAAGGTATTCCTTCGCGTCCACTACACTCTAGGTGAACCGCATCCACCCCTTCCGCTCTCGGAACTACCTCAAGACTGTCGGATTGTACTTTTCAAGATCTTTCAATTGGAACTGACGCTCAAGAGTGAGAGATCTCACTGGCCACCACTCATGAAAACTAGAGAAGGTAGCCAAACTGACGAATCTGTCCTCCTACTTCTCTTTCTTCTTCGGCCGCTCAAGGCCGGAAACCGTAGCATCTCCCCCTCTGCCATCATTAGGGATGTCATCAACTATAGTCGTTGGTGCCTCACGTACAGGTGTAGAGGAGGGCTCGAAAGCGTGACTATCACTTTTCGAATCCTCAGAAGTGCTCTGAGATGTGGAAGGCTCGTCCTGGAGTTAATACCTTCCTGGTGGCTTTGATTGGACAGTCGGCTGCTCTTGAATCGAGTTGCCCTCTGATGCTTCCCTAGATAGGACATAAGAATTATATTCATAGGGCTCTGCATTTCTCCCTCGGCCAGATGTAGCCTTCTTTGTGATTATCTTTTGGAGGGCGAGGGGTAAAGTACTCTTGCCTTGACCCCTCGAAGGTTCACCTCTCCCTTTTGAAGTATCACCTCCGCCTCGAGATCTAACCATTTTCTGTACCAAGCAAAACCAAGTGTCAATTGTAAGTCAAGTGCAAACATACAAGAACACACCAGAGAAACAGTGAACAACACAGTGTAAAACATACTTGTAGGGTAGGGGAGTACGGTTCGCAGAATTCTCATTGCGGACGCAGAATGGGCATTGGGGACCGCAATATTTATCATTGCGGCTGCAGAAATGGATTGTGATCCGCACAATTGCCCTTGTGGCCGCAACTCAGACACCACCAATATTCTAACTTTCTAATAACAGAGAATGGGTTGTTTTGCGACCGCAATCAGTTTTCTGCGGTCCACGCATTTTTTATTACGGCCGCACATGTGAGTCATCAAATTGACAACTCTCTTATAATAGATAAATAGTTGTACTGCGGCCGCAATGGAATTTCTGCAGTTCGCACATTTTTTCATTGCGGCCGCAGAATTATGCTTGACTAAAGAACCCTAATTTCAACTTCTGCGGACCGCATAATTTCTTGTGTGGCCGCAGATTTCAAAACAATTACGATTAGAGTTCTAGGGTTTGCAATGTTTGCACAAATTTGACATGGTAGCGGTGTATAATCATGAAACCCTATTTAACCAACAATAGAGCAAGTACTAATTGACCCACTACAATTTTAACCCCACATGGTTGTATAATTAAATTCTACTGACAAATGGCCTAAAACTAACTAACCAATTGTAAATTAAACTAAAAATTGAAAAATTCAACAAGTAATTGAGGCATACCAGATATGAAATAGTACAAATGAGTGATCACAGATGTTGAGTGTGTGTGGCAGATGATTTCAATGTTTTAGACTTGTGAATGCTCAGAGAGGGAAAAAACGTAACAGTAGCCCTAGGCCCTCTATTTATACTGGATGGTTCTGACTGAGCGAAAGAAAGTTGAGTGCGGCCGCAGAATTTCCATTGCAGTCCGCACTCTGTAATCTGGGGGCTCAGAAGCCCTTTTGTGTTGCGGTCCGCAGAATTTGCTGTGCGGCCGCAGATTTTGTCTTGCGACCACAATTTGGCCATTTCTCTGACAACCTAAATTTAGAGAGTTGTCATTTTCCCCTTTCAATTTGTGCGGTCCGCAATGTAATTGTGCGGCCGCCGATGACGTTTTGCTGCCGCAACCATAAGTGTGCGGTCCACACAATACAATTGCGGTCTGCAATTCTTTCCACACTTATCCATATTTCCTGTAAAGCATACTCAACTCTACAACACTCTTCAAATCCAGTTAGCACAAAAATAACACCTAACTACAAAAGAAGAAAAGAAAAGAAAAAGAAACATGGGTTGCCTCCTAAGCAGCGCCTGATTTAACATTGCGGCAATACGCAGATTACCATCATTTGAAATGAATCACCGCCACAACATGGCCATCACCAACTTTTCCCAGATAGTTGTTCATTGGGAAAGGAGTCATTGATTTCAAGGCCATCATGTGGCCTTCCATCCTCCTCCAAACGAGACAAGTGGTCATTTTTTTATCTTGGATGCCAATATCAAACTCTTGCAACAATAGCACCCATCTCATCAACCGAGCTTTGGAATCTTTCTTGCTCATAAGATAGCGAAGTACCGCATGATCCGTATGAACAATAACCTTTGCACCCATCAAGTACGGGCGGAACTTCTCAATTGCAAACACAATGGCAAAGAGCTCTTTCTCCGTAACGGTGTAGTAGACTTGGGCATCATTCATGGTCTTACTAGCATAGTAGACCGGATGAAAAATCTTATTGATGTGTTGCCCCAAAACTCCTCCAACCGCTACATCACTAGCATCACATATGAGCTCAAAAGGGATACTCCAATTAGGAGTAGTGATAATACGAGTGGTTGTCAACTTGAACTTTAGCAATTCAAAGGCTCTCATGCAATAATCATTGAAGTAAAACTTAGCATCTTTATCTAAGAGCTTGCACAACGGGTTTACCACTTTAGAAAAAATCCTTGATGAAATGCCGGTAGAACCCCGCATGACCTAGGAAACTTTGCACGCCTTTCACCGAAGTTGGAGGTGGAAGTTTAGAAATCACCTCAATCTTTGCCTTGTCGACCTCTATGCCATTCATTAAAATTTTGTGGCCAAGGACAATGCCTTCCTCGACCATGAAATGGCATTTCTCCCAATTTAGCACCAAGTTCGTTTCTTCACACACTTGCCAATACTTTATCCAAATTTGCCAAGCAATCATCAAAGGAATCCCCTACCACCGAGAATTCATCCATGAATACTTCAAGGTAGTCCTCGACCATATCCATAAATATCGCCATCATACACCTTTGAAAAGTTGTCAGTGCATTACATAAGCCAAATGGCATCCGTTTGAAAGCGAAAGTACCATAGGGACATGTGAAAATTATTTTATCTTAATCTTCCGGAGAAATAAGGATTTGGTTGTATACCAAATATCCATCTAAAAAGCAATAGAAAACACGGACGGCCAACCTATCAAGCATTTGGTCAAGGAAGGAAAGTGGAAAATGATCCTTCCTCGTGACTTTTTTTAGCTTGCGATAGTCCATACACACTCTCCACCCGGTCATCGTTCTTGTGGGAATCAACTCATTTTTGTCATTGGTGACTAGCGTCATGCCCCCCTTCTTTGGGACACATTGCACCGGAGAAGTCCACGAACTATCGGGAATGGAGTAGACAACCCCGACATCCAACCACTTGATAATCTCCTTTTTTGAGCACGTCTTGCATAACTTCATTGAGTCTCCTGTGATGTTCAATAGATGGTTTGGAATCCTCCTCCAAGTTAATCTTATGCATGCAAAATGCGGGGCTTATTCCCCGAATATCCGCCAATGTCCACCTAATAAACTTCTTCCTCTTGTGGAGCACCGCCAATGTAGAGTCAACCTGCACGTTAGTCAAACAAGAGGAAAGAATAACCGTTAAAGTAGAACAAGGACTAACAAACTCATACAAAAGATGTGGAGGCAATGGCTTCAACTCCAAGTTAGGAGGCTCTTCAATTTAAGGCTTTGTAGGAGGAGTTTTCCTATTTTCAAGATCCAAGGAAAGTTTCTGGGGCGCATAGTTGTACGACCCTATTCCTTGCAAATAATTCATACATTCCATGAAGCCATCCATCTCGACATCATCAAAGTTGAGAAATACGGCCTCCAACATATCACCCACATTAATCATGGCACTTGTATCATCAATAATCACGTTGGTCACCAAATCCACGAAAGAACATACTTCATTGTTGTTTGGTTGCCGCATAGATTTGCATACGTAGAACACTACCTTTTCATCACCCACCCGGAAAGTGAGTTCTCCGGCTTCCACATCAATAGGAGCCTTCCCCGTAGAAAGAAAAGGTATTCCAAGAATAATCGACACCTCATAGTTAACTTCACAATCAAGAATAACAAATTCCGCCGGAAGAATGAACTTATCAACACGAACCAATATATTTTCAATCACTCCTAACGGTCTCTTCATGGTACAATCGGCCATTTGTAATCTCATAGATGTGGGTCTTGGTTGCCCAATTCCCAAAGCCTTGAAAATCGAATAGGGCATTAAATTGATACTCGCCCTAAGATCACAAAGAGCTTTAGCAAATTCGTCACTTCCAATGGTACAAGGGATTGTGAAAGCACCGGGATCTTCTAATTTAGAAGCCATCAAATATACAATTGCACTCACTTGATGCACAACTTTGATAGTTTCAAAATTCATCAACCGCTTCTTTGTCACCAAATCCTTCTTAAACTTTGCATAACCGGGCATTTTCTCCAACGATTAAACTAATGGCACATTTATTGAGAGGATCTTCATCATGTCAATGAACTTTTTGAATTGATTCTCGCTATTTTGCTTGGCGAGCCTTTGAGGATATAGAGGAGGAGGCTTAGGCAATGGTGCCTTAGCATTTTGCACTACCGGTTCCGGTATGTCAATAACATGATCCCTAGACGGGTTCACTTCCTCTTGAGTCTCTCCCACATTGTCATCAATATCAATCCTCACTTCATCATTTGCTTGCACCACATTGTTCGGGATCTCTTCTTCTTCTACCACTTGCTCATCATCCACAAGTTGCCTTTAACTTGAGGTGGGCGCATTCCCACCTCTTCCACTTCTTGTAGTAATGGTCATGGCATATCCCGTGTTGTTCCCACCCTTTGAGTTCACCACCATGTCACTTAGTAGTGCCCCCTTAGGAAGAGAATTTAAAGCTTGAAAGATTTTCCCCATTTGCACTTCTAAGTTGCGGATCGATGTGTTGTGTGAAGAAAGTTATGCATCAAAATCGGCATTCTTCTCCATCATTTTCTTAAGCATGTTCTCAATACGGCCTATTTCATTGTTGGAAGAACTAGGATCATGGGAAGGATAAGGAGGTGGGTTGCTCGGTTGTTGATACATCAGGGGCCTTTAAAAACCCGACCCACATCGAGGACCTTTAAAAACCCGACCCCCGATTTCCTTGATTGTTACTCTAACCGCCTTGATTGTTGCCTCCCCAATTGCCTTGGTTATTATTGTTATGCCAATTCCCTTGATTATTGCCTCCACTCCAATTTTCTTGATTGTTGTTGTTATTTCAATTGCTTTGATTATTTTCACCACTCTAATTACCTTGGTTGTGAGAATTTAAATTTCCTTGATTGTTTTGAGGTTTCCATTGTTGTTGGCTTGGGCCTTGGAAGTTGTTTCTTTGTCCTTGAAAGTTGTTCACATATTGGACCTCTTCTTCTTGGTCATTGTAGGAATCATCTTGCTCACACCCACTATCTTCTTGCACAAAACTTTCCATTCTTTGTTGTACTTGCGGACCCTTTATTCTCTGTTTGTTCACCATCATGTTTACTCCCTCTATTGCATTGACTTGCCTCGAGTTTTGCACTTGTTGAAGTTGAGCCTTTGCTAATTAGTTCATGGTGGTGGTCAATTCGGCTATGGCTTACCCATGGTCATGCAATTCTTTGTGAAGGTGAATCACATTGGGATCACCTTGTGGAACATTAGCTCGGGATTACCACGCCGATGAAGTATCAGCCATCTTATCCAAAATATCACACGCCTACGCATAAGGTGTAGTCATGAAGTTCCTACCGACAAGTTGATTCACTACACATTGGTTGGTTGTATTGATCCCCCGATAGAAATTTTGTTGAATCTTGTTCTACGGCATATCGTTGTTGGGACACTCTTTCACCATTGTTCTATATTGTTCCCATATTTTGTGTAGTGGTTCATTAGGCTCTTGCTTGAATGCAAGAATTACATCCCGAAGTATAGTCATGTGCCTGGGAGAGAAGTACTTAGAAATAAATTTCTCCGCCAATTCATCCCAAGTATGAATGGAATGATTTGGTAAACGTTTCAACCAATATAAAGCTTTCCCCCATAGAGAGAAGGGAAAAAGCCTTAGCCTCAAAGCATCCTCGGAGACATTTGTTTGTTTACTCCCCCAACACGTATCTACGAACCCCTTCAAGTGTTTGTATGCATTTTGACCCGGTGCACCGGTGAAGAACCCTCGTTGCTCGAGCAAAGTGAGCATCACGTTGGTTATTTGAAAGTTGTCCGCCCTAATATAAGGATGGACTATAGCACTTACATACCCTTCATTCGGCAACACACGGTGTGGAGCCGCTCGTGGTGGAGGTGAGGGTAGAGCGGGCACATTGTCATGGGGCACTCGGCCTCGTTTATTGGCTTGAGGTTCAAGAGGGACCTCATCCATTTGATCATCCTCAACGTCCACATCCCCCAAAGCTATGTTTCCAAGCTCATTGTTTGCCATGATTGCACCTACAATTTCTCAACATGTTAGTAACAAGGAAGGAAAAGAAGATATTCCAAAAACACACCTAAATATATAATTAACACCGTTTTTAACTCCCCGACAATGGCATCAAAAATTGATCTCGTTCAATTTCACACCTCAAATCATGGTTATGAAATGGTAGATTGCAATAATAGTACCCAACAAGAGTCGGGGTCGATTTCCACAGGGAGCTATATATGAGAGTTAGGAGTATATATTGTAGTATGTGAGTTTGAACTACCTTAATTTACACTTCCACAAATTGGGATTGTTTCTATGTCTATTTTAAACTAAGATTGCAAAGTTAAGAAATGAAACTAAGAAATTATTTTTGTTGTTTTTCAAGTTTTGTAAAAAGCCTAGGGCTATGACCATCATCTAGGTGTTTGCCTAATGGGATATAGACCTTAATGCTTATTTTATTGATCGGGGTATATTATAGCTATCAACTCTCAATTACCCACTCAATACCTCTCGGTCAGAGAGTGATTTTGCCCAATTTGGCTTTCTCAAGTCCAAATGGGTATTGCACAAAACGGTTGATAAAAGCTCAAGTCGGGTTATTACTATCTCTAGGTTGAACCCTTTAATTGGGATTATCAATCTCTCGATTGATCCAATTTCTTGTTAGCCCAAATTTTCCTAGACTAAGTCTCTCTTTCTCAAGTAGAAACTAAGTCAAATAGGCATGAACTAATGTTTGCAACCATTAATTCCACAAATTAAAGCATGAACAAGGCTAAATAATAAACACTCAACCATAAACAAGCATTAAATTAAACACTCTTAAGGTTTACACACTAGGATTGGGTAACAACCCTAGTAAAAATCTAGCTACTCATGCTTGAAATTGAAGAAATTGAAGAAAAAATGCTAATTAAACTCATATTGTAAAATCAAAATGATAAAATCTATGTTAAAACATCCCAAAATATAAAAAAAAAACTACTAAAAGAAGCAAAGAGAAACGGCTACTGTAGTTGTTGATGTCAAAAATTTTCCTAATTTCGTGAAAATCTTCTATTTATACAAAGCTGACAATTTCGGACAAAAATACCCCTCGGGAGGTGCGGAAGCATAATTCCATGTGTGGTCCACAAGTTTCTTCAACTTGTCAGGAACTGGAGGTCTACGGCCGCACAATTCTGATCTGCGGCCGCGAGGCATTCTTTCTGCGGTCCGCAGATTTAAAACTGCGGTCGGAACTTGGTCTTCTGCGGTCCGCAACTTTACTTCTGCGGCCTTAAGGTGCGGTCCGCAATCTTGAGGGACTTGAATTTTGGAAAATTGTACACCCTCTGAAGTTGATTTTCAATTCTTCAATTGCGACCGCACAATTCCTTTGCGGACCGCATTTTGCTAGGAAGCATGTTGGGTCTTTCTTCATTGTTTGCGGTCGCAGATGGAATTCTGTGGTCCGCACTTTGCAAGTTCTTGTGCCTTTTATTGCCTTGTGTTTTGATTACTCCTTTTTGAGTCGGATTTTATTCCGGGAGTCCAACTTCCAACATTCCTGCAATTTTGCACATTTTATCAGATTCGAAAACATAATTAAACGTTTTTAGACTAAAACAAAAGATAAAAGGCACAAATAAGTAGTCAAAATCTCCACTTATCAGGTATTCTAAAATGCATTTTGATTTTCTTGAGTTTCTTCTAAATAATAGAACTTATATTTTGCCTTTGTATTGCTTTTTGGTATTTGTTTTCTCTATTTTTTACTTCTTAGGCAGAACAAAAAATTGGAAGACTACTTTGAATAAATCATGATGCTGAAAATAGCAAGAAAAACTATATCAGAGCAACAAGTGGCTTTTTCAACCTAAACTAAAATTTTAATGTTTTCTTCCCTCTAGAGACAGAATAATGTCACCATAGTAGAACAACAACCAAGAAAATATTACACAAAAGTAATAGCATGCAATTCAGAATTTGAAAGAAACAAAAGGAGCAAAATTAAAGATGAAATTAAGCAAACGCTATACAAACAAATATGGCATCCGGAAATTCAAAAAATTTAAAATGCAGACAATGCTCAGAAAAATGGTAGAAATCAGCGGGAATCCAAAATATTCAATGCCTCAGTATATATATTGTCTTCATAGCTCAAAATAATAAAGAATATCGATAGATTAGTCAAAAAGTTACTTAGAATCAAACAAAATATGGAGTGGATTCGGGGAAGGGTAAATTGGCACTGTTACGGATTTTTTTGGATGAACCTGACGCCTCGAATTGGAAACTATTCAGAGATCTCGAAAAATTAAAGAATGAAAAGAAGACAGAGCGAAAATCGGGAGAAATCATACCTGAAATTGTAAGAGATGGATAAGAAAATGAAGAGAGCCAAGAATTCTTGAAAGTATGAAAGAATTGAAAAAGTACACTCCACTCTGAATTCGTGTCTGGGGAATGAAAGATACTGGAGTGAGCAATTTACATTTTTTATGATAGAATGTCAATTTTACCCTTGGTCGATCAACTTGGCTCTTCTTTATAATAGAAATGACTCGTAGAAAGTATTAGATTATTATTGTATTTCAATTATTGCCCCATGTTGAAGCACTACGTAAAGCTAATTAGTATGTACCGGAAGAATCCAGACAGCAATATCATCTTCATCAGTGGCGGAAGATTCAAAAACCATAAATTATTTTTGGAGTTTGCACTACTAAAGGTTCTAAAATCAGGAATCGTTCCTGGAGTTTGCATTAGTAAATTTAAAAATCAAGAATCGTTCCTTGAGTTTGAACTAATAAATGTTCAAGCAAATCATTATTGGAGTTTGAACTCCAATGCATTTTTAATGGGTTCCACTTGTAAAAGCTTCGAAATCCAGCATTCATGCTGGAGTTGTGCTCTGTGTTTTAATTGGAGGCAAAAATATCAATTTAATTGGACCAGTAGCTCTCTACAATTACTATTTAAAATATGGCTAAACTCTAATAGATGGCCCAAAAAAGACCAACCCAGATAACTTTTACTTTATATAAGGCAAAGAAGGTCCAAATTTGGCCGAATGCTTTTTGTTCTTTTACAGTTCCGCTCCATTCATATTCTCATGTTAGCAAATAGTTTAGTATTTATAAATGCAATTAATGTAGGGACTTTTTCGTATATATACGAGATTTTAAACCTATTTACCCGCTTTTGTCTAAATTTTCATATTTACATAAAGTAACTAAAGTTTTCTATAAAATATATACAAATTCGGTCACAGTCTACAATTTATCTACAACTTAAATACATATTTTTTAACACATAATCTGGTTAAAAACTACAATTTACATACATTTTATATACAACTTGTATACAATTATGTAAGTTGTAGATATTTGTATATTGTTTCTACACTCGACATACAAAATATATACAATTTGTATATGTCTTCTTTTTCGAGGTTCAATATGAAATTCCAACCAAGACCACCTCGAATCTTCACCAAATTCTCAAAAAATTGAGATATAAACTCCAAATAATATTCCAATCATTTGCAACAACATCCAATCCAAACAAATAACGATTGAATCGAACCCAATTTTCGAATTAAAAGCTTTGAAGTTTGTTAATGGTTGTCAATGGAGTTTAATTCAAATCTTTATGCTTAGTTTAATCAATGCATAAAAATCTTTATGCTCAGTTTAATCAATATATGTGCCACGCCCAATGTATGTGACAATGGTTTAATCTCTTCATTAATCAATATAATATAAAACTTTGGATCATTTTTATCGATGGGAGAGTAATAAAGTTGTGCCAGCTATGTTCTTAGTTATTTTTTGTTACTGATTGTAGGATTTTCATGTCTTCTCTTCATTCATGACTTTTTAAGATCGAAACTTGTTGTTCTATATATTTTGGGTGATTGGTTACGTGGGGGTGGGGGGTGGGATACAGTGTATTGGTGAGAGACGTACAGTGGGGTGGGTAGAAACCTGAAGGCTTAGGATTGGTTACCAATTAAAGCCCTATAACTGAGGGATATTAACTTATCAATAAAATCTATATAATTGGTAAATTGTATATTAACTTATAATTAACTTAAAACCTAAACAATGAGGGTAAATAAGTTTCTAATGTAATACATATAGGTAAAAATCTCATTAATATATCTCCAGTATAAAATGAGTGAACTATACGTATCCAAATTCTTAAAAGTAAAATGTCCAAGTTTGCCTCTCAACTTTTGATTATAACTTAAAACTATCCTCAGATTGGAATTCCGCCAGAGCTTACAAGCAAAATTTCTTTTTCTAATTGAGGGTGATATCAAACTAAAGGTCTAATTGAGAGCAAAGTTACATAATTTTGGTTAGTAAATGAGAAAATTTCATCATTTTCCATTATACAGATACAGTATGTATCTTAATTTGATTAGGCATGACGTTTAAGAATGTAAAAAAGAATCAATCAATATTCATATGTTCCTCTTCAATGTTAAAAAAAATTGAAAAATAAAATCCCTCAAAGTCGCATAAATTCATTTTCGTTCTCACTTCTGAAAATTCTCCTACTGCAGGTTTTTAGAATGAGCAAACATTATGTGAATCTTCTAGTTCACTCCTAAAAATTCCATTTTTCAAAAAAAATTTAAAAAAAAAAAAACTGTTGACGTTTGAACGTGTTGAAATTATAGACTTGATTTTCTACCTAAACAATCTTCTGACTTGGTTTATCTCAAACTTTTAATTAGTGAAAGACTGAGCATTAACAGTCACATTAACAAGTTAGCTAAGTATGTAAACAAATGGACTTTAGCTATTAATACTTTGAAGGTGATCCAACTTAAAATACTTGAATGACGGAATAAGAGGCCTGATGGTTCAATATGATTTTATTGGATAAAGGTTGCTTCAGCTAGTATAAGCCTGAGATTACTAAAAGATCATGGCAGCAAAATGCCAACTACTTTGCAATTCGAACAACATTTAAGCTGTCTGTTACTACATTCTTTTGATCTGCTAAACCTCGAAGTGGAGGATTAATAGAACTAGAAATGAAGGCACTAAATTTGCACCATGCTGATATAACAAGACTGGACTCGCAAAAGAAAATATGCTTCTAGCCGAAGTATGAATCAACCAGCAATCGTTAAATGGAACCGTATCTTCATTGCTCTAAACCATGCCATTGCAGAACCTCATTTCTGGCTATCTGTGCAGCACAGGAAAACAATGAGCAACGCTTTGGAGTCTCTTTTTGTTTTCTTCATTCATTTACCTTAGTTTTAAACTCTGGTGAAAACTAGGATTTTACCTGAATCATGAAGTGCCCCAGCGAGATGCAGATCACTGATAAGATTTTGATCAATGTTCTACATCTTCAGGAAGGATTGCTTTTCCTCTGTAAACATACTGCATCTCTTCCTTCCACGTCTGCAGTACATCAGGCATCAGGAGACATTTCATAAATTATATTGTTGCTAGTAGTTCAAACGATGGTGCTATTTGTTACTCTGATTTCCTTTAGGAGCAACTTTTAGCATTCCAAGAAAGTTTTAACATCATGCAATTTATCATCTTAGCAGGAGAAAAGACCAAAAAGGGAGTACAAGCAAAGTTTACCTCATGTCTGAAGGAAATCCTCATATTGGGTACATTGGTCTTGTGAATATCGTTTCCTTGAGGTCCTCTCTTATAGTATTTACCGCCAAGCCAGTGTGACTGCAACATTCACGATAGGAAGCAAAATTAGCATTGGAATTAACAAAGTGCTCTCTAGAATACCCCTTTAACCATGAATAAGAACTAAAACTCCTTTTTATCACACGTTTGCGTGCTGTAAGAAATAGCATTTCAAACGCTTCCATAAACTTCTAAGCATATGTTGCTTGATTTTCAATCACCCTTAACTTCTGGGCTAGGTAAATAATATACAAGTTTCTCAGAGATGTGATATTTTCAACAGCCTCTCTGCCTTCACAAGGTAGGGGTAAAGTCTGCATACACACTACCCTCCCCGGACCCCACTTATGGGATTACACTGGGTTTGTTGTTGTTGTTTTAAGAGATGTGATATTTGACATAGTGGAAACAAAATGAAGTCTTTAATACCACTGTAGAAGTTCACAAACAAAGAAGTTCAAGACCAGAATTACCGAATTCCCACCACGAAACTCACCAAAAGAACAAAAAAGAATTAGAAGAGAAAGTAACGCCAGGGAAGGAGGCGTTAAGGAGTCATTATCAAAAGTGATACATCTCTTAGAAGGCCAGACTGATACAGCAAACATGTTCATTGCTTGCCAATTTTCATATGTTGCAAGTAAAACAGTGAGATGCATATTTCTATTAAGATGCAATATGGTAGCAATGCTTAGATCCCATAGCTCAAAGTAAAAGGTGAGGGAAGAAAACGATAAAGAAGTATACTTTTGCAAAAGAAGAATCCACTCCTAGTCTGCAATATAAGTCCAACTAAACAATTCCAATCTTAGATGCCCAAAAGATATGAATTATTACTTACCTGTTTGAACCACGGGTATAATGTTATAAATACAAATAAAATTGTGATTACTTAACCAAAGAAATGTTACTTGAGAGACAATATTTCTAAAAGAATTGCATATATATCTGGCCTAAATGCTATAAATGCTCACCTTGTCTGCATGCTTGAACCCTGACTGATAGACAGAATTCCTAGCTATCTCACAAAGGTCACAAGAACTCAGTTTCCATACCTGAAATATTAAGTTGGATAAGGACACATTATTATTCAACATATCAAAGAAAAAACCAGAATGGACTAACCTTAGCTGCAACACTGTATTCTTCCACAAGAGGCTCTTTTGTCAAGTGGATTTGCAAGGGATCATCAGTAGAGAGTGAGACATTCATGCCACGGTGGAAGAACATAAGGAATGGGTTCCGATTATAATCAAGGAAAAGCGAATTATTGCTCAAGGGAGACATCGCCAGTCCAACCTGAATAAGTTATTCAGAGATGGGGACAATAAAGTGAGTAAACAGGAAAACAGATCATAGGGAGAGAATAACACAGAATACGTAACTAAGAGTTTAAGTTCTGTGCATTAGCGGTGTATAGATTTTTACAGCATCATGTTAATTTGACCTACAAAAAACATGTATCTCTTCATAGCAAGACTGGAACTGTAACCTAGAAAATATAGTCATAACCTGCTATAGCCCATTAAATTGAATGGATGGTGTATAAATCTTTTAAACTATCAGTGTATATAACTTACCTATAAAGAAAGAATGACTTCTAAGGCATTTTCTGTAGAATAACATATAAGTGTATCTCCGCATAGCTCGACATTACAACTATAACATGATAATAAATTATATCATCAAACAGACCGAAGCACGTTACATATAGAAGAAATAAAATGTAGTTGAATCGCACATCGACCACCATCTTAGTGCATATCAAATAAGATGAAGATGGGTCCCATTTCAAAGCTTGATGCAGTAACATCTGGGGAATGTTTAGCAAAGTGAACATGCAAATTAGAAAGAACAATAAGGAGCCATTTTAAAGAAACGTTTTCTATCTTAACGTCTATTAACACTGGCACACAGTCCCACATGTGATCTACACTACTAACTCTAATATAATGCCCATACGTTTTTCTTCTCCTTTTTCTTATAACCATGGTGTCCGGGCCTGCTTGCGCGCACCTCAACAAATTCCACGGGATACCTGCCACCTCCCACTAGCAATATGTACCAAGTAAGTCTGTCCCTCAAGACTTAGGACAAATGGGAAGGAATCACCTAGTGTTTTTCTTCTCCTTTTTCTTTGTGATGTTTCTCAATGACTGTGAATTCCTCTTTTACACCATCTAGATTTTGAAACCCATTGTATTAGCTATGCTTCATAAACTTCCACAAGCATCCAGTAGGTCATTACAACCATTATACTGTATGCAAACGTAATTACAATCTTCCTTAGAGCACCATAAATGATTTAGTAATGTCATCTAATTGCAGGGAACTCAAAAAATATATCTAAACAAGGCTTACTGCATATATCAGTTAACGAGGTAAAGGTATTAAAGAGAAACACCTGTGCGAGGTAGTAAAGATAATGCAGTACAGGGGTCTTCCGCAGATTGATGCCATGAGAAATGTTATGACATAAAAGAAATCCAGCAGCTAAATGATCAATATCACCCGCCTGCATGAACTTGACAACATAAATTTGAACCGCACGTCGCTAACAAAAAGATGAGCTCAAATGAACACCAACCTCCCCACAGTGTGGTCTGAATCTGATTGTTGGCAATCCTTTTGATTCACGAAGCTAAGGACATAAGAAATAAAAAGTACATTAGATATAGTTTTGCTGAGGGAAGAAATACAGCTGTCTACACGATATTGTTGAATAGATGTCCTCTCCCTTACAAGAAGAAAAGGGCAGCAGTAGGCAAGGGGAAGCTAATGCATGAAGGCAAACATAACCACTGAAGGAGGTTGATAAACACTATAAGAGGAACTTGTGAGCATTTCCTTCAAAAGTTTTCTTTAATGTTCAGCTCTCGTTATTTCAGCTTGTGGATAAAAGAGAGAATAGACTAAGATAGCCTGGGGATGGCATAGGGGTGGAAATTGTGGCATAAGAACATATTTCATGGGTGTGGGGCAGTAAATTTCTTTTAGAGCTCACGTGGAGGGACTCTTCGGTGCATGTATGTATTGACGCAAAGAAAGCCTCAAGGCCCTTGACCACTGGTATCTTCGTTGGATAGCGGTTAATTTAGGATAGAGCTAGACCCAGACTCCTAGTCTTTGTTACTGAACAACCAACTTTAATTTCATAGAACATGATTGAAATTCTTCACCATGAAAATAAACCTTACAATTTGTCCAGCCAATAAAATTACAGAAATACCTTTTGCACTATTAATTTAATGACTTGGAACATTTGTTCTTCTTATTCAGAAGGAATGAATAAGAGAGTGAATAGTTTGCTCGCTGAAAATTTGGAAATAAAGAGAAAGAAAAATGAGAAAAGAGATGAAAAGAAAAGAGGAGAATAAAAAAGGATAATGTATGCAGGTAACGCAGGGTGACCATCTGGGTACAGAATACAAGCATTTACTAAATGTCTTAGCCAAATAGGATTCACTTTTCTTTTCGTCAATATCTTGAGTTTTCGACAAAAGGAGATTTTAGCATTGATTTAAGTTTATTCAATATGATTAAGCCTGCATATGCTCCATCGTCATCCTTAGGACAGTCACTTTCTTTGGCTCCAACTTATGATTTTATTATGGTACTTCAATATAACCACCCAACGCTATATAGATAATTTTCTCTGGAACAAAATTAGACAGTTCTGGAGGACAAAATATGGATGACTACATCGCGCATTTAAGTGCCACTAATATTTGGAGTCGTGAAGCACCACTGACCTTGTTAAGTGTATACAAGTTTGCATAACAGTAATACGCATAATAAGAAAATGCTGGATTGAACTGATTTGTCCATTCATCTGGCTTTGGCATATGCTTGGTAGGACGTCTCTCTGGTTTACTTTCATCATCTACCATGTCAAAACCTACTACCTGTCACCAAAAAAATAAAACTTTAGGCTCCTTCAATTGGCTAAGAATTTCCAACTGTATGCAGGCACAGAACTTATTGAATAAATTGGTTCTTGTCGGATGGCATTCTAGCAGTAAAATGACAATAAACATGGAAAAGGATGGCTCTCATTAAAAAGAATAATCCACACATAAAAGAAGATGCAGACATTAAAATTTCAAGCAGATTCAACTTGTTGAATAAGAAAAGAACTGAAGCTTAAAGCAAATGGTATCTATAATAATAACTATTGACGAGAAGAGGATAAATTAATAGTTTAAGGATAATAATAACTATTGACAAGAGTGGGTTGCAGTAGTGGTGAGCACCCTCCACTTCCAACCAAGAGGTTGTGAGTTCGAGTCACCCCAAGAGCAAGGTGGGGAGTTCTTGGAGAGAGGGAGCCGAGGGTCTATCGGAAACAGCCTCTCTACCTTAGGGTAGGGGTAAGGTCTGCACACAAACTACCCTCCCCAGACCCCACTAGTGGGATTATACTGGGTTGTTGTTGTTGTAAGGATGACTATGGATACTGCTTTCAGAATAGTCAGGCTTCAAAGTTTCCAGAGGACACAGTCAGAGTTGGGCAATCACTGGCACTTAAAAGCTAGCTGCATTTGGCCTCACATCTGATAGGTGCACTAGGTGAACTTAAAACCCGATTAATAAAATGATAGTATTGGTCTATCTCCAATAGGACTTGGCAAATTTTTCCATCGATAGAACTTTTGGTTATCAGAGAATATTGATCTCTTTATCTCAACACATATTGCATACAACTGCGTCCATGGAGGCAAATCTTGGTAGGCATTGCACAACCACAAGGACATTGTACGGTGCAACTGGTCTGACATCTGATAATTGTTCTCACTCCTCAGAGAAGTGAAAAAGTTGACTCCAGAGAAAAACTGTAACAACTTATTCCAAACGCCTAGCAACTTTTGCAACAATTTTAGTTACACCTGAATGCTGATTGAAAAACATTATCAGGAGAAGAAATCCAATCAGTTGCACTATTGAGTCCCACATCGGTGGGATGAGAGTTTTGTGGTCTCTTTATATGGTCTTAGGCAATCCTCACCTCATGAGCTAGCTTTTGGGGTTGAGTTAGGACCAAGGTCCACTTATCATGGTATCAGAACCAAGTCCACCCCCAATTTATTGTTACCGATGTTGGATCCCCATTTATATTATCCACGCTCCAGTTTATGGGTATGGGTGTGAGAGGGGGTGTTGAGTCCCACATCGATGGGATGAGAGTTTTGTGATCTCTTTATATGGTCTTGGGCAATCCTCACCTCATGAGCTAGCTTTTGGGGTTGAGTAAGGACCAAGGTCTACTTATCATGCACCAAAGGGGATGCAGTTATCTTCTTTCATATCCCTTGAACGAAAACTCAGCAACAAGAACTGACAGGACATGATGAAATGTGTAGCAACCACTACTACTGTACGACCTGAGAAATCAGCCAGTAATCCAAATAATACTGGTCATATATTCAGTGCTCCCAAGAATTATGAGCTGGCTAAACCCAAATGATCGACCTTTTGCCTAAAGCAGCTATGGAGGGAAAAGATAAATATATTTATCTAGTTCTTCACCATACACCTTGCTTACGAGTTATATTCGAATTAGTGGAGATCTTTCTTGGTTACAAAGAGTCAATCTAACTGAGGTGGATATATGTTTAGAGGTGTTTATATACCTTGCATGTAAAAGAAGATGGATTGCTATTTTTTTGCATCCCAAGTGATATCTGACAAACAATACTAAGCAATATGATTATATCTGTTTTACTTCAAATTTGGAGAATGTTTTAGCACTGAATGAAAGAATGTGAAATATTTAGCATTGCAGAAAAGAATGTGAAAATCGAAATCAATAATTAAAGAGAAGACCACCTGCTGAACACTGGATTGATTTTACAGTGCTTATCGCACAGACTCCAGACAGCAATTACGAGCTTAGTTCCATTTAAGGGTAGAGGACAATAAAGCCAATTAATAGTAGAAGTTTCTAAAAAGAATTAGCTAGATAGGAACAACACTTTGTAATTTAAATTTGAATTGCTCGATCAATCAATAGTGTTTGAAATTTTCCTATTTATAGGACTGTCAAACATTGTGGACCCTGCAAGAGAAATTGTCACGTGAAAGTCAGGAGTAATTTTCAGACCATACCTCAAGGATCTGATAGTAATTATTCTAATCGATGGATCATGGATGACGTCATGGCTATCTTAAACTAAGCACTTCACCAAAGCAATTTAGCTGTTATGCAAGTAATTGCAACAAGATACGTTTGGGCATATGAGATGCAAGTTTGACTTATCCCAAGAAATAGAAATCACAGAAAACCACATAATTCATCTAGGAAAACCAAAAATCTACATATATGCAATTCCATAGCTGCACTAGTTAAACATTCTTGTTCCCAAGATTTCTTGCATGTCCATATCAGATGATTGTCTTGGACAAACTTCATGTAAGACAATTTGTAGCAGATCAGACCAAAAATTAAAGATAAAACTAAGAAATGAGGGGCAACCAATAGTCTGTTCTTTGGTCGCAGAAAGTTGAAATGGACGAAGCTTTTAAAAGAGAAATCAGAAAATGAAATATAGCTTTGGTGTAAATGGTAAACCACATAACTATAAAAGGTCAAAAAGCAAACTTAACCTGCATTAAGAACAGATGCAAATGAGGATGAGACTTTGGATCAACTGTGACTTCAAATAGTGGAATGAACACATTATCTAGAATGTTCTGGAAGGACGTGCAAGTTCCCATACTCCTGTACACATTGTATAACCGTGGGAGCTGCAAAGAGTAAAGTGAGAAACGCATCATAAATCCATAAGCAAATATGCTGACATAATCACCGAAAGGATCAAAATTGCCTATAAGAATCAATTTTGTGATTAAATATACCCTTTATGCAGAACCCAGAAACTGCTGTACTAAGACATAAACTTGAAGCACAAGGGCTATGTCCGGTGCCTTTAATCACAGAGTGGAGTGTATTGGGCAAGATACTTCAAGGATTGGATTTAGGGTTTATTAGTAGTTTCCAAGTACATAGGAGTCATCCAAACTAATGCATGAGAATCAACAAATCAGAAAATATTCTTCAACAGTGCACTTTCCAAATATAAGAGAGTTCCAAAAGCAAGAAGATGAAATTATCTACCAATACCACCTTCCTTGGTCCTACTCCGTCCCTGGAACAGATAGTTTCATGTGTACCATGATTACTCAGAGTGGATCGAAAATCCTATCTTCACTTATCCATAGATAACTGATCACATGGCATTAGCAAGATCATTTAGCTTAAAAGGCCACATATTCCCAGTTACCACTGCATATAAATTTACTGACCAAAAGAAAACCCAGTATAGCATTCACAAGACCCAAGGGCAGAAGATAGAGCAGCAGCCCCATCATTTCTCCTCCAAACATCTGCTTACCTATAGGTGACCGGTTCGAGGCGTGGAAACAGAAACTAATGCTTGCATCAGGTAGGCTCTCTACATCACACACCTTGGGTGCGGTCCTTCCCCGACCTAACGTGAATGCGAGATTCTTTGTGCACCGGGCTGCCCTCTCCCTCTTCCTTCCCCTCACCCACATTCCCATGTGAGGAAAGGAAATTTTGTCTTGTTCAGCAATTTAAGTTTAATTTGGCACTCAAAATACCTAAATATTCTACCATCATATTAAAACCAATCAAACCGACACCAAACACTAAGCAAACCCTACTCTGAATCAGACATCACCATTACAATGCTACTATCGTCAACCATTGGGTCCTCCCTGAAGCACTTTTTAACTCAAAAAAGCACCAATTTCCCTAGAAAAACCTCTGCTACATGCTTCACCCGCCTAACACATTTCAGTAGCAAAACCTGAGAACAGAAATGTGTAGCAAATAGGAGAAGTCTTCAAAGTAAGGGATGGGTCTGGCAGTGATACAGAGGGCAAAGTGTTCACAAGGCACAGAAGAAAAGCAATGGTGAAGGGAGGATCAACAACAACAACAAAAAACCCAGTGTATTCCCACAAGCGGGGTCTGGGGAGGGTAGTGTGTACGCAGACCTTACCCCTATCTTCAAAAGGTAGAGAGGTTGTTTCCGGTAGACCCTCGGCTAAGGAAAAATAAAAGGGAAGGGGGCAATGGCAAGCAAACCAATCAGAAAACCAAGTGAAAACACAAAACTATCACTAGGTAGTGCAATTAGAAAACCAAAGCGAAGGCAACAACAAGTAATAACAGAAGTCTAGAAAGGCAAAAATACACGCAAGGCACTAAGTGGTATACTATAGATGCTGTAACAAAATAAAGACAAGGCTCGACAACCTAACCCTCAACCTCCACACCTTCCTATCCATGGTCATGTCCTTAGTAAGTTGAAGCAACGCCATATCTTGCCTAATCACTTGTCCCCAATACTTTTTTGGCATGCCCCTACCTCTCCGTTGGCCCTCCAAGGCCAACCTCTCACACCTCCTCACTAGTGCATCTGTGCCTCTCCTCTTCACATGCCCGAACCATCTTAGTCTCACCTCCCGCATCTTGTCCTCCACCGAGGCCATGCCCACCTTATCCCGGATAACTTCATTCCTAATTCTGTCTAACCTGGCATGCCCGCACACCCATCTCAATATCCTCATCTCAGTCACCTTCATCTTTTGGACATGGGAGTTCTTGACTGACCAACACTTCGCCCCATACAACATAGTCGGTCTGACCAATAAGTATACTTGCATATACATATTTATGCAAGTATTCCTAGCTAAGGGTTTTAAACTTTTGAGTATTTTATGTGTATAACTCATGTAATTTATCATATTTGTGCAGGTGATGAAGGTGGTAAGACAGTAGCCCAAAAGAAAAGCAAGTTATCATAGTAGCAATAGGGTGTTATCATGCTAGTAATATATTGTTCAGGCATCATCTTTTTTGTGTGGCAGCAGTAGGCGTTAGCAAATCGTGAAATAAGCCAGAAACTAAAGAAAATCATCAATACAATACACGGCGATCATGGCAAACATGCACCACGATCAGGATAGAGAGAAGTGAGAACACAAGCCCTATCACAGTACTCAGCCAGCTTGGTAATGAAAGTGGATAAAAAGGGCCAATAGTGGAGAGTGATGGATCATGAAAGAAAAGCTTCTGAAGTCAAAAAGAATTCTCTTGATAGGTAGAAGCTTCTGAAGTCAAACTGCAATTGGTAATGCAGAGCAAGTCAAGAAATGTTGGAACTTAGGGTTAAAAACACCATATTGCATCATGTGAATTCTGACCTAACTTCAAAGATGCAGAACTCTTAATCAACAACAACAACAAACCCAGTGTAACCCCATAAGTGAGGTTTGGGAGGGTAGAGTATACGCAGACCTTACCTCTACCTTGTGAGGGTAGAGATGTTATTTCCAATAGATCCTCGGCTTAAGGAAAGACAACAAAGGAGCAATAGCAATAACAACAAACAGTAAACAACAACACGATAATAGAATAACTGAAGCGAAAGAAAAAAAAATAGGAATAAGAGTGAAACAGAAAGAAAACTAAGCATAACGAAATACAAGAGCAATATCAATACTATTGGTCTGTGAAAGAAATACATTCCACTACCTACTATTCTTCACTCTAATCCTCGACCTCCACACTCTCCTATTCAGGATCATGTACTCGGTAAGCTGAAGTTGCGTCATGTCCTGCCTAATCACCTCCCTTCAATACCTCTTTGGTCTACCTCTACCTCTCCTCATACCCTCCAAGCTAACCTCTCACATCTCCTCATTGGGGCAGTTGTGTCCCTCCTCCTCACATGTCTGAACCATCCTAATCTCCCTTCCCGCATCTTGTTCTCCACGGGGGCCACCCTTACCTTATCCCTAATAACTTCATTCCTGACCTTATCTCTATAGAGTGGTGGTGAGACCGACTATGTTGTATGGGGTGGAGTGTTGGGCAGTCAAGACTTTAATAATATTGTCTTTATAAACTTTTAACATATTCAAATACATTTAACTATTCAATTTTAAATGGGAAAAAGCATAAGAACCTCCTGAACTAAGGCCAAATTACCAATTACACACTTTATCTTTGGGAATTCATATTACCCCCTTCCAACTTTTTTTAAACATAATAAGTACCTCCCTAAAAAGCCATACTCAGATATATAGTGAAATATACGCGCCTGCCATATGGATATTTTATTTTTTTCTTATTCTTTTCCATTTTCTTTCCTTTCCTTTTTCTTTTATTCTTCATTTCTTTTCTTCCAGCCGTTTGTCACAAAGTCGCCCACGACCAAACTTATCTTTTTGTTTTTTCTTTTCTTTTCTTTATATTCTATTCCTCTTTCTTTCGTCCTTTTTCTTTTCTCTAAAACCAACCACACCTTTTGCATCTGATCAAAATCAACACTACCAGGTTCAAATGTTAGGTGTTTTAGTGGATTTTTGTGATGGATTGGCTATGGTGGAATGTGAAGGAAGTGATGGAAGAGTGGACAGGAGATGGTTTTATAGAAGTTCTGGATGGTATTTCTTGGCGGTGTTGTTACGAGTTCTTCTTGTGATTGATGGGGAGGGGCTGGTGGCAGACGGGTGGAGTTGTAGTGGCTGCTAATCAATAAAAAAAATGGTGGAAAGGAGGTGGCAGGCGCAGGAGCAGTAGTGGCTTTGTGCTCACTCGAGACTTGAAGGTGGAGGGGAGTTATTGATGGTTTCTCTTGTGGTTGCCGGTGAATTTTTGCTGGCAGGGAATTTGATACTTTTTTCAACAAAACAAAAAGGAAAGAAACAAAATGAAAATTTGACTCTATTTCAAGGACAAAAATTTAAATATAACAGTTAATTTATAATTTTAATTAAGTAGATGTACTTAAATTATAAAGTGCCCAATTAAAAATGACACATGTAATCAAAATTTAACTTCTTTTGGTATCACATGACTCCAAGAGAGTGAGCACACTTTCCATGTCACCTCAGCACTTAAGGGTATTTTTGTTCCGTTTAAAAAAAGTGTGCTCCTCTCTAACAGCTAAAGCTTTTAGATGAGATAGTCACACACTTCAACATGGTATCAGAACAGGCAGAGGTCCTGAGTTTGACTCTCACCGCCACCCAATATCAAAAAAATTATCAAGTGCTTGGCTCATCAAAAAGAATCAAAGCCCGCACGTGAGGGGGGTTGTTGAAGACATAATTAAATAAAAAAAAGTGTGCTCTCTTTAACAGCTTAAGCTTTTAGATGAGATGGTCACACACTTCAACAGTGTACAACTGGTAATCCGCCCTTAGAAGGTTCTGAAGTCAAAAAAAATCTATTGATAGGTAGAAGCTTCTGAAGTCAAATTGCAACTGGTAATGTAGAGCAAGTCAAGAAAAGTTGGAATTTTGGGTTAAAACACCATACTGCTTCAAGTGAATTCTGACCTAACGTCAAAGATGCAGAACTATTAATCAACGGTGAATATTGTCATTAACGATAGTGTCCCTATACAACTTTTAACAAATTCAAATACATTTAACTATTCAGTTTTAAATTTTGATCTAATGTTTTCACTACAAAATAACTATTCACCCATTACTTTAATATTTTCTTCCACTACTGCTAATAGAATAAACAAGTCAACTTAACATCATAAACTCCGCGCTTAGTCAAATACTATAATAGAAAATGAAATGGGGGAATACTTTTCAAGAACAATGCATGATCAGCATTATACCCACCTGAATCAACCATACAGCATTTTGGCTATAAAGTTCATTGTTTACAAACCAGCTAGCCAATGTATCCCATTCACTTTGTTTTCTTCCATAGACGGAGATTCTGTATTCAGCCAACTGGAAAAGGAAAAAAAAAAAAGGATTATGTCAAACATTATTAAGGTGAATTTTCACCATATTGATCTATGAAAATAGTACTCAGCAAAAAAGCAATACATTAACAATCAGATAGCCTAGAATAGACAACCTGGGAGACAAATGCTAACAATAAGATAGCCTAGAATAGACAACCTAGAACAGAAATGCTAATGTGATAACTACATGTTGTCTTAATGTCTTATTAACATATGTCCTATTGGAAGCAGTTTTCACTCTTGAGGGGGGTATTAACAGCCGAAGACAACTCTCATAAGTGCAAGAACTACTGTCACAGACAACAAGTAATGTTAAGAGTTAAGATGTAAACAAGCACCCAAGTATGTTCCCAGTGGTCAATGAAATTGGAATAGACCGTGAGAGACCGAGATTCGAATCCCAAAAGATGAAAAAGAGAAAGGAAAAAAAAGAAAGAAAGAAAGAGCTAGGTGACTTCTTCCCATCTTTCTAACCCTATACCTATGTTGGTACAAGGTAGATGGTACCTTGAGAACCCCTTTATCAGGAAAAATCTTAAGATATAAGCAAAACCCAAATATATTTCTGATCACAAAAAACCAAAGAATAATTCCAACTAGCAACAATCTCCAGGAACATTTCCGGAGAAACAAGAACTTGCACATCAACAGATTGACAATTATTCTGGTGCTTCTCAAGAGTATAGCGACAAAGTTAAAGACTTTGATAACAGAACCAATATCTCATGAAAGGGTTATCATGACAAAGAGATACAGATTGAGCAAATATTCGGTCAGCAAAAGTCATATATTGGCAAACGACAGCTGAATCATAAGCCATTCCAGAGAAAGAAACCATTTGTTTCAAATTCTCCCTGTACCTGGTATTTGCTTGCTTCAAGATCTTGCAAAACTTCCTTCGTGACTTCAGCCAAGAAGCGCCCTGAATAGGACAATATTTTGAAAATGAAGAACATATATTATAGCTACCAAAATCACATCGAAGAAGCATATGCAACAGCAACAGATTTAAAAGTGACAATTTGTCAGCAAGTGACAGCCTCGACATTGGTCAAAATGTTCCACAGATATATAAGAAGGTGGTACTCCACAAGGACAAAAAGTTTGACAAGGTGCAATATACATCATCCTCAAACCAAGTATTACTTCCACTTCAAGCAAAGCTAACAAGAAATGAACTGGTTCTCCTCAGTCAGTCTATTATCTCTACGGTTTTGAACCTATTATGTTGGTCCTTACACAGTACACAACAATTTTATGTATCTTGTGATATTCAGAGTATAAAATATGCTCATATACAGAAAGAAGCAGATATTACATATGCATGCTTTCGTGCAGTTATAAAGTATATTCTCATATCCAGCTACTTCTGTTTTTCCTTTTTGGTGAATATGCAAAACAACTATTATAAGGTGCCAACAATAAAACATGGAGTTTAACAGTGTGGTAACAGTTGTCTTGATGGAGGTTCTAAATAAATTTACCTGCTGCAGGGGTTTTTAACTGAACCAAAATAAAGTTAACCACTGCAAAATGTGTTCAATTGACAGCAAAGAAAATTTGAACTTACGCTTTAATGACAGTTATTTTACTAGATTTTTCAGATAAAATTACCCAAACTGCAGTGTTTTCATCTGATATTACAGCAAAAATTTAACTTACTTTACTATTAGAATTTACATATTCAGGGAACACACCTTGGATAAGGTTGTCTTGCTTTAGAAAGATTTCTCTGAGTCTGCTTTGTCCACAAGGATTATATTTAAGATTGAATTTGTCAAACCGGTGAAATGTACTCTTATCAGCATGTACATCCAGAAGATCAACATTAAGATCATACCTGCAAATAAAGTGCTCAGAAGAGAAAGAACAAATGCCAGACCTCCCACCCCAGGCACAGTCAGCAAAATATAGAACTTATGCAGAATAAAGAAAGAGAGCAGAGAAAAGGTTGATGCAAACCCTGTCAAGTCTAAACTTTCAAAAACTTCCTTCAGCGTAAGATACTGTCCATCCCGGAATATGACTACCTGTTTTGCAAAGACTCCTGGTATTAAATCCAAAAGAATAGGCATGCCAATATGCCTTTAGAAATCTGCAAGATCATCCCCTGGAAGTGATAAATGTCCTACCTCGTCAGGTTCTTTTCTCAGTTTTGACTTGATGAACCGCAGAAGATGCTTCTGATTCATGCAAGCAGAATGATGCACATGGGTATCAACCTTTCTGATGTTGTAGAAATCACGATGAGGTGCACTTTTTTGAGCTAGAAATTCCCGATCAGCATTTACTAACAAATGGAGGCGAAATTTCTGTATATTAATCAGAATATGCTGTGAGAAACCAAGACATGTGGTACAAAAGGGAGAAATTAAAGAGAAATGCCAAAAACCATTACCTCCTCGAGAAATCGCAAACGATGGTGACAGTAAGAACGAACATTTCCTACAGCCATTACTTTGAGGAGTTGGTGCATATCAGTGAAAAATGTTGTTGAGCTAGCAACAGGGAAGAGCTCTTCAGTATCTAGAACATGCATGGTAGAATGTGAAGATCCTCAAGAGGAAAGCAGAGGAAAAATAAAGATAAAACAATGTCACATCACATTGTTACATTCCATAAATGTGCTGCCACTTTCTTAACCAAACTCACCATTTTCAGTGGCATAAACACGTACAACTCCGTCTTCCATCTTAAAATGGTGCTGTGTGCAATCCAAGAAGTATCATTATTAGAAATTGTGCTTGAGATAACATCCAGAGTTTGAGATACTGAGAATATGGGAGCCTAAAAATCAGACCCTCTACGATCATAAATGAGTTGAGGATCACAACTCACAGAAGTTGCTTCAAATTGGGCAAAGCTAAATGGATCATGTTTCTTATCTGACGCTTTTGAGTCGCTCATATTCTCTTTCATCCATGGAGCAATTTCTTCCCTGAAAACATACTTGTCTCTCAAATCTAAACATTCACGAATCATCTTCAGTACTTCTTCCTCTTCAACATTCATAGGATCTGCAGGAAAAATGATAGCAATTGAAAGAACAATTGAGTATGAACAAGATCACCAGAACATAAAGCCGCTCTCTTAAGTTTGAGAGAGCTCACTAACACCAGTAAAGACCAAGACAATGAGAATACCATGTGCTGCAGTCGGCAGGGGCAAAATGCTGTTGAAGAAACTGGAATCATTCTCAACAATGTGCATAGAGGCTCTGTCTGCCTCTCCAACTTCATGATCTATGTTCGATCTTGCCTCAGGTGCAACTGCTATATGCTGAAGATGAATACGACTTTCAGCCTTTAAGGCAGAGATAGAAAATTCTTCCTCTGTTGGACTGATATCCTACAAAGAAATGGGAGCAGAAGAAGTAACTTCATGAGCAAATTCAGTTTAAAGTATATCTAGTTGTACTAATCTCGAAACCATAGTGGCTGGTGGGAGAATAGCAACCAATTTGGCTGAATTATCTTAAGTCATTAAACCTCGTCAAACGAGAGTGTAATGAACAGATAAAGTCCAACATAGCTTCGGGCTCTAACAATATTGCCAAAGCCATGTTGCACCAAAAACTAAGCAAGAATATACAATTGTGTCTAAGCTTAAGTACAGTGTCATTCTTTTTCTCTTCTTTTTTTTGATAGCTGTGGTGTCGGGGCCGGGGCCAGCTTACGCGTACATCGACTAATTTCATGAGATATCTGCTACCTCCCACCAGCAATAAGTACCAGGTAACTCTATCATCAAGGCTTGGATAAATGGGAAGAAATCACCTAGTTTTTCTTGTCTTTGCTGGGAACTAAAGCTGAGACCTCATTGTTCTAACCCACTTCATTGACCACTCATCTTGTCTTCAAAATTCCTAGCATTTCTTTCTTCCCAAATTGTTTTTTGAAGTCACAAAATCACCACATTTCTTAAAATGTCAGTTATCCATATGTAATCGCCAAAAAAGCAGCAGGGTGTAAGGAAGAGAATGTTAGATGAGATAATAATTCTAGATGCATACATACATAAAAAAGGCAGAAGTATGTCAGAATTCACATTTGAGTATGCAGTTTGAAAATTTACATTGTCATAGGAGAAAACAGCATCCTCGGCAGCAGCAGACTCGCCTTTGTCCTCATTAGAGTTGTCAACACTTTCAAATGCACAATCACTTGAAAATTTTGGAGTCATTGGCTTCACAACTGATTCCACGCGCACAAATCTTTCATCACCTGAAATACGACAAAATCGGAATATACAATGAATATTTCACCGAATTCCCATCACATTTAGAAAAACTAAAAAGCCTACTAAAGCACGTTATAAAGTATGAGAGAGAGAGAGAGGTGCTTCTACCTCCTAGCTTAAAGAAGCTGCCTATTACATCATCCAGGCAACACAGCAATCTTCTGAAATTAGATTGTGTCACATGCTCTTAAGATAACGCTTATCTTAGGGGAAAAAGAAAAGAAAGAAAAAGGAGGAGCATGTGACCTTTATATAACAGTCTACATCTTTGCATGTACTCAATGGGCAGGAACCCACCCCAGTATTACACGATAGATGACTCAAATATGCAATTAGGCATCATCTAAGAGAAGCATTCTACTTCTACGGTCATTAGACAATGTACTAACACTATTTTTTTAAACCAATGTAGCAAGGTAAATTGCCAGCATAAAGGGACCAATTATAAAGGGATCATCTAATCTATACAGAACATAAGCTAAAGGAGGACAGTAGGGAGCTGGAGAAGCCATTTGAGGAGGAAGAAATTCTGGAAACTATCAGGTCTTGTGCTCCTGATAAGGCACCTGGACTTGATGGTTACACCATGGCATTCTATCAGAAGGCCTGGAAGATCATCAAGGCTGATGTAATTAATTCCATGAATCATTTTCATCAGAATTGCCATATGGTTAGGTCCAGCAATGCCTCATTCATTGCTCTTATCCCTAAAAAGAAATGAGCCATTGAACTTAAGGATTTTAGACCAATAAGCCTCATTGGTAGTGTCTACAAAATCACTACAAAGCTACTGGCAGAGAGGATCAAAAAAGTGATTGGGAAGCTCATCTCCGGGCACCAAAATGCATTCATAAAAGGGAGGCAAATCACAGATGCTTCTTTAATTGCAAATGAAGTACTAGATTGGAGGTTGAAGAGCGGTGAATCCGGTATTCTCTGCAAGCTGGATATAGAAAAGGCATTTGACAACTCAATTGGCAATATCTCATCACAATGCTAAGGAAAATGGGATTTGGACAAAGGTGGATTAGGTGGATGTAGTTCTGTATCAAAACTGTCAAGTACTCAATTTTGATAAACTCAAGCCCAGGCAAGGGGATCCTCTCTCCCTTTTTCTATTCATTTTGGCCATGGAAGGTCTGAGCTAGATGCTGGACAAAGCAAAAAACCTTCAATGGATAAGAGGGTTTGATGTAGGGAAAGCTCCAGGAATGTCATCACTGTTTCTCATTTGCTTTATGCAGATGATACCCTTATATTCTGTGGAGCAGAGGAATCACAGGTGCTACACCTGAATCTAACACTACTTATGTTTCAGGTACTGTCAGGACTTCACATTAATATGCTGAAAAGCATAATTTATCCTGTCAACACAGTGGACAATTTGGAGAATCTAGCGGGAATTCTTTGTTGTAGCACAGGATCCTTCCCAGCCGCTTACCTGGGTCTTCCATTGGGTGCAAAGTTCAAATCCTCTGAAGTGTGGAATGGTATCATTGAAAAGGTTGAGAAGAAGCTGACAGCTTGGCAAGTACAGTATTTATCCATGGGAGGCAGGCTGACACCCATCAATAGTGTTTTGGACAGTATTCCAACCTACACTATGTCTCTATTCAGTATCCCTAAGAAATCACTGCAACATTTGGATAAGTTAAGGAGGAACTTCCTTTGGAAAGGTAACAGTGAAGATCACAAGTTTCATCTGGTTAAGTGGACCAAGGTTACACAGCATAAGACTATAGGTGGTCTAGGCATCAGAAACTTAGTTGTTCATAATAAATGTATGATGTTGAAATGGTTTTGGAGATATAGCCAAGAAGGGCCAGCATTATGGAAGGAAGTAGTGACTGCAAAGCATGGATCACTCAATCACTAGTGTACCAGAACCTCAAGAGCACCACATGGTGTTGGTCCTTGGAAGAACATCAGCAAATTATGGGAAGAGTTCTCCAGAAACTGCAGCTTCAGATTTGGGAAGGGACAACACATCAGATTCTGGAAGGATAAATGACTTAGTGCCACATCATTGCAGGAGGAATATCCCAACCTATTCCTTATATCCACCAACCAGGATTCCCTTATCTCCCAACTACAGAGAAGGAAACTCTTGGAACCCAATCTTCAGAAGAAACATGCAAGACTGGAAAATTGAAGAGTTACTCAACTTGATGGCTAGATTGGGAAGCATCACCTCTAATGACCAAGCAGCAGACACTTTGAGATGGGAGGTAGAACCAGATGGCCAATACTCAGTCAAATTAGGGTACTTATTCTATTGTGCTCAGAATGAAATGGTGGACAACTGGCCTTGGAAGTTCTATGGAGAACAAAAACACCCCCAAAGTGATTTGTTTCAGTTGGATTGCACTTTATGAAGCATGTTTGACACAAGACAACTTAACTAGAAGATCTTTCCACTTGGCAAACAGATGCCACATGTGCATGCAAAATGAAGAAACAACCAGGCATCTTCTACTTCACTGCCCAGTTTCAGCAGATCTATGGAACATGTTTTTGTCTCTTTTTGGAATGAACTGGGTAATGCCTGGGAGTATAAAGGAAGCCTTTTTGAACTGGAACGGCTGGAAAGTTGGTACAACCATCAAGAAAATCTGGAAACTAATCCTTTTTTGTATTTTTTGGTGTATTTGGAATGAGAGGAATAGGAGATGTTTTGATGGAATAGCAACTCCAAACCACTTCCTTAAGGCTAAATGTCTTTTACTTTTGTACAGTTGGAGTACTCAAACACCTGTAAACTCCCCTGACAACTTTTTGGACTTTGTTAGCTCTTTAACATTAGTATAGGACTCTTTGTACTGGAGCTAACAAATCTTTGGTATCTATATTTCTGCATCTTCTTGATGCCATTTATAATATCTTTTACTTTATCAAAAAAAAATAAGCTAAAGGCATCATAACCTTATGGCAAAAAGTTGTACCAAGGTAACAGCCCTAGAAGTACCAGGGTTATGTGCCCGGCCCTGCAAAAGGAGCCACTGCAGCTTTATGCTAGTACTTCAGATATGCATCAACATAAATAAATCTCACTACAAGTAAAAAAAAATCCAAAATAGGCTGATTTTATTTTCGTTTCTCTGTGCTAGGGGAAAAAATACCAAATCAAGTGCAAATTATAAAATTCCATTCACTATATCAATCTAGTAATATATCTATTTCATATGGATTTTGTCCTTCGCTTTCCAAAAAGCTGCAACAAAATAGCGTTATATATCTGCAACAGATAGTGAAAGGGTCAGTTATTCTTAAATCTGGCAGATATATTATATCATAGTAGCCAACTTTCTTCATCAGAGAAATGTTAAACTAGTTTTAGAAAATGCCATGTTAGATAGAAAATGAGGTAATCAACAACTTATGCCAAATATGCTAATTACCCCTGACTTGATGGTCTAATAGAGGTTAAGCTTGGCTGTCATGCAGAGCTGTTAAAACTTGTTTCATTTTCAATAAAAGGTTACTTTTATCAATTTTTTAGAAAGACTGCAATGGGGAAAGAAACAGTGATCCCCCTACCAAATGAGAAGAACACATTAAACCAATCGCCTTCCTATTGGTTTCGGAATGTATCTGTCACCTTATAGCTTATACCACGTGAAGAAAGAAGAATTAATCTACTAAAAGAACATTGTACATATATCTATCCTTTTCAGCAGGCCATCCCATATCCTTCAGTAAAGTGTCGACATGACATAAATATAGCGTTGCTATTTGCCAGACAATGAGTGGGAGAATGTTGTTAACATGAATAAGATTGCTGACTACTGTTGAGTTGTGTTGGTTGAGTTATGAATCCATCACATGATCTCAGCTTAAGTATAGTGAACGTGTAATTAGAAGCAATCTGCCGGAGAAAATTTCTTTTTCTATTACAGGAGAGAAACATCTTACATTTACACAAGAAGGAGCATGTGGCTATTGACTTCCTAACTATGATAGTCAGCCAATTAAGGCTCAAGTCTAGCAGGCGCATCGTTTCCATCAAATCAAAAGCAGAGCTTCGTATTCTATGAAACTTTTCAGGAAAAAACAAGGAGCCACAGCCAAAAAAAAAAAGATAAACCCACTATGAAGATGCCTTTCCTGACCTTAAATTTTCAAAATATTTCCCATCACTCACATGGCTCTTCACTGAAATATTCAAGGATCAAATTCCAAAAAGCTCGTTTTTTTCTTTCTTTTTTTACAATGCTAATATTCAGTCAACCACAGTTTTTATTTTATTTCTTTTTCTCAAAACAAACTCAAAGCACACATTAGAACCGCAAAATTCAGAAAGAGCTGGCTATCTTGTTTTTGAAATCACAAAATCACCATATTTCAAAAGCTAATATATTGACTATGATTGCACCTCAATCATCCAAGCAAGCAAGTGCAACACAATAACAACTAAGCCTCAATGCCAAGCTAGCTGGGGCCAAGCATTATAGATGTTGTCATTATCTCAATCCATTCATCCCAATATATTCTCAGAAAATTATGTATTGTGAGGATCCATCATAAACTAACTAGTATTGTGCTAGCTGTCAACCTACTGCCTCCTCATTTATCCAGACTTAGGAATTGCAACGCGAGCAAGCTCACACAGGCTTAAGTATCTAAGGGAAAAAAGTAAACAATTAAAAAAAGTCATTTCAATATTTGACTCTAGTCCAGAGCACGTACCACTCGAAAGAATCAAACTGGGATTCTCCACCGAATTGGAGGATGGCTTCTTATCAGCACACTGGACTGTCCTATCAAAACTCGATTCCTCATCCATCCACTGATTTGATACACGCACATTAGGCATCGACGACGATACTCTGTAACTTCGCAACACATTATCATCATAACAATCATCATCATCATCAGCGTTATCAATCGGCTCCTTCGATAAGTTAGAGCTGTAAACATTCCTAGTGCTAACGTTATCAATCTCATCATCTTCATAAATACCAAAATCTTCGGTTTCGGAATCGGAAGCAGAGAAAGTGTGGTGACGTTTTCGCCGGAGCTTGACGAGCCGTTCGAGAACCTCGTCGACGCTGCGCTTGTGGAGGTAGAAGGCGGATATAGCCATAACTGAAGCGCCGAAGAGTGCTGCTAATGCTAGTTGCATATGAGAAGCTGAAGTGGATAGCCATGGCTCCATTTTCGCTGTTCTGCTGCAAGTAAAGAGAATGTGGGTGTGGGAGTGATTAGCGTTTTGGGTTTTATAGGGTTTCAGTTCCTGCAGATGGCCCAGCCGGTGATACCTGAGTTTAACCCTGGCTTTATTGTGTAGTGTCCTGATATTGGCTACCTGACTTGTGTAACACCGATTGGCCGCATAACAACAAATAATTTCACGGCAATATTCTGCATAATTTATGCAATACACCCTCTTGATTTATAATGTAAAACTATGTATTAGTAGTTTACTCTCTACATACTAATATCGCATATGGTATAAATTCTATGTCGTAAATTTCCATGTATAAGATGAAATATGAGAGAAAAAATATATTTATTTGTAATGCTTGAATAGAAGTATCTAAATATAGAATCATAGAATAGCTTTTAAAACAGATAATCATGCATAATAAACTTCATATTATTGTTCACCACGTAATAATTTTTATATTAGTAGTCATTACTTAATAGTGGATATGTTATTATTTACCGGATTATAATACTTATATTATAATTCTTACATATTTGTCTTCATAGCCTCTTAAAATATCTCGTTGCGTTAACTTAAATGAAAAAGGAAAGGGAAAAAAACATAAAAAACAAAGGTTATTAGAAAGTTTTATGGCCTTAAACACCATAAAACTATTTTTTGTTTCTTCATGTGCAAAAAATTGATGTTTGCCTTCATCTCATTTAGCTAAAGACTAGTATGGACAACCCATGTTGCGCATGGGCCAATAACATTGCTAAACAGTAGAGTATAGTTATAAAAAAAGAAAGAGAAATTTTCACAGACCACTACGGTTGTATTCAGACGCGTACCGAATACGGTTTCTTCATTTGCGCAACGAATACAAACCAAGACAAAATAAAGAATACAGAAAAATAGAATACTCTAGTTGAGAGTCGAACTCAAGACATCCCACTTACTAAGCAGGTGGTCTAACCAAGTAAGTTCAGTTCATAGCAATTGATCTCTTGTGTTCAATACTACAAATGGATTTGCTATAAAATTTAAATATAACTACGGATGATAATCTTTAAAAGTATAATTTTAAATGATAAATATAATGTATATATTTGTTGTATCGCGTAATTTTTTTTAATTAAAAAAACATATATTTGTTGGTACCAACTATTACCTAAAAATAAATTTAAGAAAGAATTTCTTTCATGATCATATTAGCTAAATAGCATGAGTGATTTCTACCTAACTTATATTGTCTGGAAATATAGATTTTAACATCATAACAAACATCAATTTTTATATATTATTTCAAATAAAAAAATATGATAGTTCAAACAAAAAATATATTTTAGATTGCGTGCAACAACCCAAGAATTATTATGAAATTGTCCCCTTTATTTTATCACTTTGTTTTGCGTCATTTATAAATTGGCTGAGAATTTTTTCTTTTTGTCACGACCCGAAATTCTCACCTTCGGACCGTGATGGCGCCTAACATTTCACTTGCTAGGCAAGCCAACTTTAGAATAATATTATCTATTTTTAAAATAATTTTTAAATTTATTAATAACAAAGAACAAATGCGAAAGTAAAGTCTGAAATGTAGTGAATAATCCATAAAAAATAACGGTGCATAAATACCATCCCAGAATTGGTGTCGCAAGTGTACGAGCTTCTAGAATAATACAAATAAGGGCGTGAATAAAATAAAGCTGTCCGAAAATAAACACACAGCTAAAGTAAAGTAGACGGGGACTTCAGAACTGCGAACGCCGTGCAGCTATACCTCAAGTCTCCTCTGAGTAGCTGAAATCCGAGCAAGTCTATGGTACGCCGCTGGGACCAACCCCGATATCTGCACAAGAAGTGTAGAGTGCAGTATCAGTACAACCGACCCCATGTGCTGGTAAGTGCTGAGCCTAACCTCGACGAAGTAGTGACGAGGCTAAGGCGGGTCACTTACATTAACTTGTACGCAATATTAGTAACAACAACAAATAATAGAAATAAATCAGGTAACTCATTTATAATAATTGAAGCCAACTCAGCAATCATAATCAATTACCATTTTCATCAATTTCCGTTGTAGCATGCAACCCGCTCTCACAATATATTCATATTCAATCCTGTTGCGGCGTGCAACCCGCTCCTCCAATATATTCATTTTAATCAAGTTTGTTGCGGCATGCAACCCGATCCTCCAATATATATATATATACATCGACTTTTAAATAAGCCTATTGCGGCGTGCAACCCGATCCTCCAATATGGACTTTTAATAAGTCTGTTGCGGCGTACAGCCCGATACTCCAACATATTCATTTCAATCAATTCTGTTGCGGCGTACAACCCGCTCCTCCAATATATTCATTTACCAATTCTTATAGAAGAAATTTCCCTAATAAATACAACAATTGATATAAAATTATAAGACAACAAGCATACAATAATTATGATTTAATTATGAAACAAACAATGACAACTAGCAAGTTAATATGAAAATCAGGGAGAAAATAGGCAGTTTAATATTTAATATGCTAAATGTCAAATAACAATTAAGACACATAATTCAAATAGCATGTAACAATTAATGCAGGAATTCAAAAATTAATATTTGACAAAGAATAGGAGATAAATAATTATTATAATGATTAATTCATGATTAACGATTTATGATTTTTCAAGTAATTATGCAAACAATTAATTTGACGATGTATAGACACTCGTCACCTCGCCTATCTGTCGTTCACATGCATTTCACATAACAGATAGCTTAAGGGTTCTATTCCCTCAAGTCAAGGTTAACCACGACCCTTACCTCGCTTTGTAAATTCCAATAAATTATTCGACCACAGCTTTTCTTTTGAATTTGTCTCCAAAAGCGTCAAATCTATTCACAAATAATTCGATATACTCAATACGAATCATAGGAATTAATTCCATATGAATTTACTAATATTTCGGATAAAAATTCGAAATTTATTTAAATATTCAATAGTGGGACCCACGTCTCAAATCTCAAAAAATATTACGAAATCCGAACACCCGTTCCGATACGAGTTCAACCATACAAAATTTATCCAATTCCGATGTCAAATGGACCTTCAAATCTTAAATTTTTATTTTTGAAATATTTTATAAAAATCTGATTTTTCTTCCATAAATTCACGGATTCATGATGTAAATGAGTATGGAATCATGAAATATAATCAATATAGGATAAGGAACACTTGCCCCAATATTTTTCCGTAAAAATCGCCCAAAAATTGCCTTACCCGAGCTCAAAATCGACAATGGTGGAAAATGGGTCGAAATCCCATTTTCAGAACTTAAGTTCTTTTTTTCAGATTTTTATTCATCGCGATCACGAAAATTCGTTCGCGATCGCGTAGAACAACTTTTGCCGGGGTTCATTTTACTCTTCGCGATTGCGGGAATGGCTTCGCGGTCGTGAAGCACATTTTGGCTGCCTAGACTTTTAACTCTACGCGATCGCGTAAATGGTCATGCGATCGCGGAGTACCTTTTCTCATCCTTACGCGATCGTGTACTTACTTGTGTGATCGTGTAGCACAATTGACGTGCCTAGCTTCTGCCCTCATTCCTTCTACGCGATCGCAACTAGTCCCTCGCGTTCGGAGTGCACTTGGAGATTACCTTCCGCGATCACGTGCCTATCTTTGCGAACACGAAGGGTAAAACTCTCTACTTATAATTTTCTCTTCGCGATCGGGAAGTACAATGCACCAGATGACAGCAGAAGTTCAAAAATCATATTTTCTAAGTTTAAAATCATCCTGCCTATCCGAAACTCACCCGAGCCCTTGGGGCTCCAAACCAAACATTCACACAAGTCTTAAAATATCATACGAACTTGCTTGCGCGATCAAATCACCAAAATAACACCTAGAACTATGAATTGAACCCCAAATCGAATAAAATTTTCAAGAAAACTTTAAAACTTATATTTTCACAACCGGACGTCCGAATCACGTCAAATCAACTCCGTTTCTCGCCATATTCTGCAGACAAGTCATAAATATTATAGTTGACCTATACCAGGCTCCGACACCAAAATACGTATCCGATGTCAATAAATCCAACATCAGTAACTTCTTAAAAATCATTAAGCTTTCAAACTTTTAATTTTTCATCAAAATTCCATATCTCGGGCTAGGGCCTCGGAATTTGATTTTGGGCATATGCCCAAGTCCCAAATCATGATACGGACCTACCGGAATTGTCAAAATACTGATCCGAGTCCGTTTGCTCAAAATGTTAATCAAAGTCAACTCAGTTGAGTTTTAAAACTCTTTTTCATATTTTAATCTACTTTTCACATAAAAACTTTTCAAAAAATTTACGGGCCACGCACGCAAGTCGAGGAATGATAAATAGTACTTTTCGAGGTCTTAGAACATACAATTAATTATTAAATTTAAATATGACCTTTTGGGTCATCACATTCTCCACCTTTAAAACAAGCGTTCGTCCTCGAACGAAGTTAGAAAAAGTACCTGACGTGGTGAATAAATGTGGATATTTACTTTGTATGCCCGATTCGGGCTCCCAGGTAGTTGCCTCAATCGACTGACCTCCCCACTATACCCGAACTGAAGGATAACTCTTAGACCTCAACTGACGGACCTGCCGGGCTAGAATAGCCACCGGCTCCTCCTCGTAAGTCAAATCTTTATCCAATTGGACTGAGCTGAAATCTAACACATGGGACGGATCACCATGATATTTCCGGAGCATAGACACATGGAACACCGGATGTACCGCTGATAAACTAGGTGGTAATGCAAGCATGTAGGCTACCTCACCCAACCTTTCAAGAATTTCAAAGGGTCCAATATACCTAGGGCTCAATTTGCCCTTCTTTCCGAACCTCATTACACCTTTCATAGGTGAAACACAGAGCAATATTCTTTCTCTAACCATGAATGCAATATCACAAACTTTATGGTCAGCATAACTCTTTTTCCAAGACTGAGCTGTACAAAGTCGATCCTGAATAACTTTGACCTTACCCAAAGCATCCTGTACCAAAACGGTACCCAATAATCGAGCCTCTCCCGGTTCAAACCAACCAACCGGCAAACGTTATCGCCTTCCATATAATGCCTCATATGGAGCCATTTGAATGCTCGACTAGTAGCTATTATTATAAGCAAACTCCGCCAGTGGCAAGAAATGATCCCAAGAACCTCCAAAGTCTATAACACAAGCACGAAGCATATCTTCCAATATCTGAATGGTGCGCTCTGACTGTCCGTCTATCTGTGGATGAAATGTTATACTCAACTCAACCCGCGTGCCTAACTCATGTTGTAGAGCCCTTCATAAGTGTGAGGTAAATTGCGTACCTCGATCTGAAATAATAGACACGGGCACACCGTGTAAACGGACAATCTCACGGATGTAAATTTCAGCTAACCTTTCTGAAGAATAGGTAACTGCCACTGGAATGAAATGTGTTGACTTGGTCAACCTATCCACAATGACCCAAACTGCATCAAATTTTTTCTGAGTCCGTGGGAGTCCAACAACAAAATCTATAGTGATACGCTCCCACTTCCACTCAGGAATTTCTAACTTCTAAAGCAAACCACCAGGTCTCTAATGCTCGTATTTAACTTGCTGATAATTAAGACACCAAGCTACATATGTAATTATATCCTTCTTCATTCTTCTCCACCAATAATATTGCCGTAAATCTTGATACATTTTAGAGACACCTGGATGAATAGAATACCTGAAACTGTGGGCCACTTTCATAATTAATTCACGAAGCCTATCCACATTAGGCACACAAATACGACCCTGCATTCGCAGAACTCCATAACTCCATCTTCCCCCATAATAACCTGTTTGGCATCACCGTGTTGCACCGTGTCCTTAAGGACAAGTAAATAAGGATCATCATACTGCCTCTCTCTACTACGCTCATATAAAGAAGACCGAGCGACTGTGCAAGCTAGAACCCGACTGGGTTCTGAAACATCTAACCTCACGAATTGATTAGCTAAAGTCTGAACATCTGCAGATAATGGCCTCTCACCAACTGGAATATACGTAAGACTGCCCATACTCACAGCCTTTCTACTCAAAGCATCGGCCACCACATTGGCCTTTCTGGGGTGATACAAAATGGTGATATCATAGTCTTTCAACAACTCCAGCCATCTTCTCTGCCTCAAATTAAGATCTTTTTGTTTGAACAGATACTGAAGGCTACGATGATCAGTAAATACCTCACACGAGACACCGTAGAGGTAATGCCTCCAAATCTTCAGCGCATGAACAATGACTGCCAGTTCTAAGTCATGAACAGGATAATTCTTCTCGTGAACTTTCAACTGTCGTGACGCATATGCAATTACCCTGCCATCTTGCATTAATACTGCACCAAGCCTAATATGAGATGCGTCACAATATACCATATACGATCCTGAACTTGTGGATAATACTAACACTGGCGCCGTAGTCAAAGCAGTATTGAGCTTCTGAAAGCTCAACTCACACTCGTCTGACCATCTGAATGGGACACCCTTTTGGGTCAGTCTGGTCAATGTGCTTTCTATAGATGAAAATCCTTACATGAACTGACGATAATAACATGCTAAACCCAGGAAACTCTGGATCTCTGTAACTGAAGTAGGTCTAGGCTAATTCTGAATAGCCTCTATCTTCTTAGGATCCACCTTTATGCCTTATGCCGATACAACATGCCCGAAAAAGGCAACTGAGTCTAACCAAAACTCACATTTTGAAAATTTGGCATATAACTGATTATTCTTCAAAGTCTGAAGCACACTCCGAAGATGCTGCTCATGCTCCTCTCGACTGCCGGAGTAAATCAAGATATCATCAATGAATACAACTACAAAAGAATCCAAATAGGGCTTGACCACCCGATTCATCAAATCCATAAATGTTGCTGGAGCATTTGTCAACCTAAATGACATCACTAGAAATTCGTAAAGCCTATACCGAGTCCAAAAAGTTGTCTTAGGGACATTAGATGCCCTACTCTTCAACTGATGGTAACCAAACCTCATAATTATTTACCCGAATTAACGAGTCACATTTAACATCACCTGGGCGGGCACATATCTCGTAGGTTAAAACTCAATAATTACAACATAAATTTGGCAAGTGTGCTCAGAGAATTTCATACAAGAATTTTCAATTAGTCCTAACAAGCATGACTCCCTATTATTGCTATAGTACAACTTTAATTTCACAAGGGAGAACTTAAACACAAAAATTTTCCTTACAAGGATCTTCTCCTTATATAACTTCCACCGCAGCTCGTAGCCCGGTTTAAACATATCAATTTATATTAATATATGAGGATCTCATCCTCAGTTCTGAATCACAAGTAATATGTACATTGTGCCAATCGAAATTTTTCATTTTCTTCTTTTAAATAATTTCGGTTATACAAAATCATAACGCATAATGAACCTCACACCGATAGGGCATATAATTCATAATTTATAATTAATTATCCAGAAATTACATCAAAACTTACCGAAATGGGTAACAGAAAGCCACATTTAGCCTCACAGCTCTTATTAGTGACCAACATGGAATAATAGGTATAGTTATCTCCATAGAATCTCCCAACATGAGTAAACACATAAGTTGATTATAGAATCACGAAGTTCACTCATAAGTGGAGTATAATAGGAGGACTCGTTTCGATACTCAGAACCGAATCAAGTTAAGGAAATTATTCCTTTATATTAAATCAAATTCGTACCTGTAACGACACCATCTGATATAGCGATCTCAGCCATACCATAAAACAAATATAACAATGGTTGGGTCTCTACCTCTAAGACGCCTTCTACCCTCCTGCCCTCCACCCCTAACTGATCGTGTGGGTGGTGTAGTAACTACAATGGGTCACGTAGCCCGAGTGCTTTGATGAAATATATCTCTCCCAAGTTTGGGACAATTTTCTCATGATGTACCTGGTATCACCGTATTCATAACAAACCTTTTGCGTGTTTGGCTACTCATATTGAGTATATACCAGATAACTAGAATAATCATTTGTAGGAACTCATGTCAGCGGTGCATTAAAAGAACTTAATGGAGCACCCCGGGTAATCTGATGTGCGGACTGGGCTGGCCGACTGTCAGATCCCCCGCCATAATGATTTATACCTGCAGAGTAGAATCCACTGAATCCCCCAAAATCTAGAGACGTCTTGGTCTCCTTAGTTTCCTTTTTTTCCCTCACCCCGGACACGTTCTAATATCTTGGCAATTTCTACCACTTAGCGGAAATGAAGTATCATCATGTATTTCCCGAGTCGTACAAAATTTTACGATTATAATTGAGTCTTTTAATGAGTTTGTGGACTCGCTCTTTGGTTGTAGGAAGTAAAGTAGGAATATGACGGGCTAACTTATTGAACCTGATTGTATATTATAACACCGTCGTAGTGGCCTGACGCAACCATTCAAAACCTGTGCGCCACGCATTACAGAGAGTCTGGGAACAAACTTGTTCAAAAGCGTTTCTGAGAACTGAGCCAAGTGAGCGGTGTTGTATTGGCTGGTCTGCCCTCTTCATAGGCTTGTCACAAACACATGTGGAGAATTATCTCTCCCAAGGCCAATTTCTTCTTTTGTTATGCTGACCCAACACTGTTGAGCTGACACATTTCTTAACTTACTCTTCGATTTTTCTTTGGGGGTAACCCTTACCCCTATTTATAAACAACAATCACAAAAGTAGAGCTCCATACAGACAAATCTTGGCACGAACCACATAGTCCAGAACCTCGTCAACCACTGTACTTCCTCCGAAGCACCCCAAAATCTGCAACCATAACGTCCACGCTGAGTAGACCTTCTGTAAATTTAAAGTTATTTCTCTTACTCCTTTGGTACTGAAGTATAGGATTATTAAGTAGGCGGACATACCGCAAGCCCCAACCTTATCTTCCATAATATTTCAAGCCTTAAATATGTGTAAATTTTGGGGAACCTTTCAGTACCACATATATACATTTCTGGCCAAAACTGATATAACATATGACCCCGCAATCCATCTATTGATAGTGGACTCCCCCACTCGACGTGAAGTTCCAATGATCCACAATATTAACCTTCACAGCTCATATAAATCAACCATATGCCAAGGTCTGTTGCACCCCCACATGATTCACTAGATGATCTCTCAATACGTTCGCATCTTCAATCGGATACACATGTTGAGGCAATGTTTGAGCATCTATGGCTCCCTCGTAGTCCTTATGCGGTATCACGAACCGTCGATGCACAACTGATATCGAGTACGCAATGTCATGCACGAGTGGATAGAAGGAATATGAGATATATGTTTCAAGCTCTAAATCAATGTCGCACGATAAGGAATGAAAGAAGTGATATTGTTCCTAAACTTCATAGCCTCTGAAAGATAAGTACAGACGTCTCCGTACCGATCCTTCAGACTCTACTAAGCTTGCTCGTGACTCGTGAGACCTATGTAACCTAGTGCTCTAATACCAACTGTTACGACCCGAAATTTCCACCTTCAGACCGTAATGGCGCCTAACATTTCACTTGCTAGGCATGCCAACGTTAGAATAATATTATCTATTTTTAAAATAATTTTTAAATTTATTAATAACAAAGAACAAATGCGGAAGTAAAGTCTGAAATGTAGTGAATAATCCATAAAAAATAACAGTGCCTAAATACCATCCCATAATTAGTGTTGCAAGTGCATGAGCTTCTAGAATAATACAAATAAGGGCCTGAATAAAATAAAACTGTCCGGAAATAAACACACAGCTAAAGTAAAGTAGATGGGGACTTCAGAACTGCGAACGCCGTGCAGTTATACCTCAAGTCTCCTCCGAGTAGCTGAAATCCGGGCAAGTCTATGGTACGCCGCTGGGACCAACTCTGATATCTACACAAGAAGTACAGAGTGTAGTATCAGTACAGCCGACCCCATGTACTGGTAAGTGTTGAGCCTAACCTCGACTAAGTAGTGACGAGGCTAAGGTAGGTCACTTACATTAACCTGTATGCAATATTATTAACAACAACAAATAATAAAAATAAATCAGGTAACTCATTTATAATAATTGAAGTCAACTCAGCAGTCATAACCAATTATTATTTCCATCAATTTCCGTTGCAGCATGCAACCCACTCTCACAATATATTCATATCCAATGCTGTTGCGGCGTGCAACCCGCTCCTCCAATATATTCATTTTAATCAAGTCTATTGCGGCGTGCAACCCGCTCCAATATATTCATTTTAATCAAGTCTGTTGCGGCGTGCAACCCGATCCTCCAATATATATATATATATATATATATATATTGACTTTTAAATAAGTTTGTTGCGACGTGTAACCCGATCTTTCATTATGGACTTTTAATAAGTCTGTTGCGACGTGTAACCCGATCCTCCAATATGGATGCAAGAACCTAGTGATAATTATTCTCCAATGAAGATGAACTCCTCTTTGAATTATATGCTCCTTCCTTGATTTCTTCCGGTCTCTAAATTTCAAGTAAATTGAGATATTAGAGAAGGATGACATTTTCCAGAAACAATTTTTTTTTCTTTTCTTTTTAAATTTTGATCATTCTAAATCTCAGTTAACCATGTCATAGACCTTTACACAAAAATGAGATATTACTTAATAAAAGTAATTTCTAAAAAGATCTTTGTTTTGCCCTTCTTTTTTTAAGAAAATTTCAATTAACTCTAAATCCTAAACGTTAAGAGAAGGAGATATTACGGGAGAAATCTAATTTATATGTTATTTGTACTTTCACTAATTTTACTTAGAATCTTTAGATTATTGGAGTTGACAAGTTTACTCTAACATCAAATAGAACAAAATTTTACATTTTTGTCTATGTAAGGTTGGCCGCATAAGTTTTTGTTTACGCAAGCCTTACTATCTTTTCTGGTCCTTGTACTATTTTTGTGTTTTTTACAATTAAACTTGCTTTTCCTATCACCTTAAACAGCCACGTGTATCCAAAAGGTTATAAACTAAATGGCAAATGGCCAAATATACCCATGTATTTTCGAAAATGGTCTAAGAATACCTCTCGTTATACTATTGAACTGTCTATACCCCTGCAGTCATACTTTGGGTTCAAATATACCCCTCATTTAAACGGAGGGACACGTGTCATCGTCTTGTTGGTCAATTTTAAATATCTCCTAATTAATTAAAAAGACTCATTACCCATACCCGAAAATCAATTTTATAAAGCAATTTTTTTTTTTGTAAAAATTTGAAAAAGCTGTTTTTTTTTTCTTTCTAAAAACTGAAAAAAAATATTTTTTTTCCAGTTTTTACAAAAATGCTGTTTTAAAAAAAATTGATTTTTTTTTCTAAAACAATGTTTTTATAAAAACTGAAAAGCAATTTTCTAAAGCAGTATTTTTGTAAAAACTGAAAAAAACTAAATGCCTTTTTACTAAAAACTGAAAAAATTGAATGTATTTTTTCCAGTTTTTAGAAAAATATTGCTTTAAAAGAAACTGAAAAATAATTTCTAAAGCAATTTATTTTTGTAAAAACTAAAAACAAAACTGAAAAGCAATTTTCTAAAGTAATATTTTTGTAAAAACTGAAAAAATATTTTTTTTTCAGTTTTTAGGTAAAACAAATCAGTTTTTTTCAGTTTTTAATTGCTTTTCAATTTTTTTTTCAGTTTTTACAAAAACATTATTTTAGAAAATATTTTTCAAATTTTTATAAAGCAGTTTTTTTGTAAAAATTGGAAAAAAAATATTTTCATTTTTTTTAGTTTTTAGTAAAAACAAATTCAATTTTTTCCAGTTTTTACAAAAAGAAAATTGCTTTAGAAAATTAATTTTTGGGTATGGGTAATAAGTCTTTTTAATTAATTAGGAGATATTTAGAATTGGCCAACGTGTCCCTCATTTAAATGAGGAGTATATTTGATCCCAAAATGTGATTGCAGGGGTATAAATAACCCAATAGTATAACGAGTGATATTCTTAGACCATTTTCGAAAGAATAAGGATATATTTGGACCTTTGTCCAAAACTAAATTAATAGGAAATGAACTATTCTGCAATAATTATGTGTAAAATAGAGAACTAAAATGGGGTCCAGGTTTGTAGTACGTTTCTTGAGAATTACGTGTGACAAGATGGGTGTTTCAGGGCCCGCATCTAAGAGAAGATGTACTCCCACGTATGGGTGTTCATGGTTCGGTTTGAATCGATTTTTCCAAAAAAAAAAAAAAACCAAATAAGTTGGTTCTTCAAATATTAGAACCAACTCAAACCAATTAAGTCAATTTTTTATCGATTCGGGTTTTATCAGTTTTTGTCGGTTTCAGTTATTTATCCGTTTTTTTAAATATGAGACATACACTACCAAACACATATTCTGGGGAATACATTCTCAGCGTAACACTATCTGTAACGACTCGACCGGTCGTTTTGAATATTATAACCCCATTTCTCCATTTACTGCTCAATTTATGCCTTGCTATTGATTTATGACCTATCGGGTTAGTTGGTTCGGGTCCGGAAGGAATTCGGAGTGAAATGAGACACTTAGTCTCATAATTAAAAAAAAATACATTAAGTTAGAAAAATAGACCGGATATGGACCTATATGTAAACGATCTCGGATTTAAATTCTGATAATTTCAATAGCTCCGTATGGTAATTTGAGACTTAGGAGGGTATCCGTAGAGGAATTAGACTTGAAATGCCGAAAGTTAAATTTTTGGGAAGTTTGACTGAGGGGTTAACTTTTTGATATCGGGGTTGAAATCCGATTCTGAAAATTTTAATAGGTATGTTATGTCATTTATGTCTTGTGTGCAAAATTTGAGGTCAATCAGACGTGATTTGATTGGTTTCGGCGTTATTTGTAGAAATTAGAAATTTCAAAGTTCAATAGGCTTAAATTGGGGCATAATTCTTGGTTTTAGCGTTGTTTGAGGTGATTTGAGGATTCGACTAAGTTCGTATGATATTTTAGGACTTGTTGGTATATTTGGTTGTGGTCCCGAGAGCCTCGGGTGAATTTTGGATCATTAACGGATAAAAAATTAAACTACAACAGTTGCTGCAATTTCCTTATGTTGGAAATTTCTTCTGCCAGATTCGAGCCCAGAAATCTCTCAGAATCGAGCCCAGGGTCGAGGGCCACGATCAAAGTCATGATCGAGCCCAGGGTCGAGGGCCACAATCGAAGCCGTGATGGAGCCAAGGGTCGAGGGTCACGGTCGAAGACATGATCGAAGGCCAGGGTCGAGGACCATGATCGAGGATCAGGATCGAAGCCACGATCGAGGCCTAGGATCGAGGCCCAGGATCGAGGCCCAGGATCGAGGCCTAGGATCGAGGACCTCGATCGAAGGCCAAGATCGAAGACCAAGATCGATGCAGAACCGAGGTTGTCTGGGCAGAATTATAAAAATTCGTCCCATTCACCATTTTTGACAAATTGAAGCTTCAGGAGAGGCGATTTTTGATATATTTTCAAGAAAAACTTGAGGTAAGTCCCTTGTGATCATTTTTACTCCACAATATTGAATTATCATCGAATAATCCGATTAGATTACATGATTTTGAGGTGTAAATCGGAGATTGGAACTTAGAAATTTAGAAATAAGATTTGTAGATTTGAGGGTCGAGTTAAGGTCGGATTTTGGTAAAATTGGTATGGGTAGACTCGTGGTTGAATGGGCTTTCGAATTTTATAACTTTTGTCGGGTGGTTCCGAGACATGGGCCCCACGTGCAATTTTTGAGCTAAATTTCGGATTTTTATGAAAAAATAGTATTTTCTTATGGAATTAATTCCAATAAATTTTATTGACTGAAACGAATTATTTGTGACTAGATTCGAGGCATTCGGATACCGATTTGCGAGGCAAAGGCATAGCAGAGTAAAGAGTATCACGTTTTGAGGTAAGTAACAGTTTTAAATCTGGTCTTGAGGGTATTAAACCCCGAATTTTGGTATCATGTGATTATTTTGGAGGTAATGCATATGCTAGGTGACGGGCGTGTGGGAGGTCACCAAGGGGATTGTGACTTGGTCCGTCCCGGAAAACTGTAAAGTTGAATAATTTGTTGTTAGCTATATGCTCTCTATGTGTTGATATAATTTGACTGTAAATCATGTTAGAAATCATGCTTAGGCTATGCGATAGTACTGTTGGGACCCACAGAGGTCGCGTACTTGTTGAATTGCCTGCTAAATGCTATATGTACTCAGTCTCTGCTTTTACTTACACATTTTATCTCAGTCTCTGTTATTATTATTGATACATCATAACATTGTTATTTGCGATGATTTCATGATTATTAAGAGCCCGAGATACTGGAAAGATTTATGACTGAGTGAGGCTGAGGGCCTGATTGTGAGATATTGATACTATAGCACGTGAGTTATCCGTGCAGCACGTGAGTTGGCCGTGCAGATCCTTATATTATACTATAGCACGTGAGTTGGCCGTGCGGATTCGGATATTTATATTATTTCACGTGAGTTATCCGTGCAGTACGTGAGTTGTCCGTGCAGTTTATAGCGCTAGGAGCCCCTCCAGAGTCTGTACACCTCCAGTGAGCGCGGGTACCCATTGAGAGTGAGTGATAAGGGCTGGGAGCCCATAGAATGATGGGGGCTGGGAGCCCAGTGAGTGATTGTTGTCCTAAGAGGTTGTACTTGATTTTCATTTGTTGTTGCACTTAGTAGATATCTGTCATTGTTGTGAAATCTCTGAAAGATTGTTGATATACGGATTACATGAACAGGAACTGTATAAAAATTGATATGACATTAAACTGCCAGATTTGATAGCATGTCTATTATTTGCTGGAATTACTAGAAATGAACCATAACTGTGTAGCTCATTACTATCTTCAGTTCCTTATTTATTATTGTTACTTGCTGAGTTGGTTGTACTCATACGACACCCCGCACTTCGAGTGCAGATCCAGGTATTTCAGGACATAGCGGGTGTTGATCCTTTCGCGCGGTTGATTTTTAGGAGATTTTGAGGTAGCTGCCATGTTCCGCAGACCTTGTATCTCCTTCTCTATCTCTTTATTTGCTGTATTTGGTCTCAGACTATTATAGAATATATTTTCCAGACTTGTATTCATATTAGATGCTCATGTACTCAGTGACACCGGGTTTTGGGAAGTGTTTGTGTTGTATTTAAATATTATATTTTCAACCTTAAAGAGAAGTTTTGGTTTGTTGAGATTATCGGCTTGCCTAGTATCGAAATAGGCGCCATCACGACAGGTTGGGATTTTGGGTCGTGACAAGTTAGTATCAGAGCCTAGGTTCCATATGTCTCACGAGTCATGAGCAGATTTAGTAGAGTCTTGCGAATCGGTACGGAGACGTCTGTACTTATCTTCGAGAGGCTGCAGAACCCTTAGGAAAATTTCACTTTCTTGTATTCTGTCATGCGAATTGGTTGATTCTGGAAACTAAATTTTTGCTATTCTATTCTCTCACAGATGGTGAGGACACGTACTACCGGATCGGACGGTCAGCCACCAGTTAGGGCCGCGAGAGGCCGGGGCCGAGGTAGAGATCGAGGTGTAGCTCGTACCACAGTTGGAATATCACCTGTAGTACCACCAGTTTTTCCAGCTCAGGAGCAAATTCTAGATATAGTTGAGCCGACAGGATCAGCTCAGGCACCAGCTGTGCCCATTGAGATTGCAGGCATTCAGGAAACTTTGACCCAGATATTGACAGCCAACACCGGTCTTGTTCAGGTAGTTTCGGCTTAGGACGCACCTGCCACTTCTCAGGCTGGGGGAAGTACTCATACCCCCGTTGTCCGTACTCCAGACCAGGTAGTACATGGACTTCAGATACTGGGGGCACTACCAGCCCAGTCGGTTATGGCAGACGATGAGCAGAGGAGACTTGAGAGATTTGAGAGGCTTCGACCTCCACCATTTAGCGGTACTGAGTCAGAGGATGCTCAAGATTTTCTGGATAGGTGCCAACGGATGCTTCAGACAACAGGTATTCTGGAGACCAGTGGGGTCTCATTCACTATTTTTCAGTTTTTTTGGGCTGCACTCAGATGGTGGGAGACTTACGAGAGGCGTAGGCCTGTTAGCGCAGCACCCCTTACTTGGCATCAGTTCTCCGTGGTCTTTTTAGAGAAGTTCATACCTCAGTCCCGCAGAGAAGAGTTGCACAGACAATTTGAGTAGCTTCGCCAGGGTGATATGTCCGTGACGCGGTACGAGATGGGATTTTCTGAGTTGGCTCATCACGCAATCTGGTTGGTTCCCACTGATAGGGAGAGGATTAAGAGATTCATTGATGGCCTCACATATCAGTTGCGGTTACTTATGACTAGGGAAAGAGTATATGGTGCTACTTTTGATGAGGTAATGGACATTGCTCGGCAGATAGAGATGGTTCGTAACCAGGAACGTGGAGAGAGAGAGAGGCTAAGAGGCCTCATGGTCCGGGTGATTACAGCGATGTTCCTTCAGGTGGTCAGTTACACTGTGATAGGGGTCGTTCTTACAGACACGCTCAGACAGGTCGTCCAGCTCAATATGGTGCATCAGCTAGCCACGGTTCTTACAGTGCTCACTCAGGCCAGTCTTCATTCAGTGCACTACCAGCGCAGAGTTCTCATCATGCCTCGTTCGCACAAGCTTCTACAGGTTATTCCTCGGGTTATCAGGAGCAGCAGTTCCATCAGAGGAGGGGTTGTTTCGAGTGCGGAGAATTTGGTCACTTCAAGAGAGAGTGTCCTAGGCTGTTGAGTGGGGCTCTACAGTAGAGTTCCAGACCAACAGCACCAGCACCAGCACCAGCAGTTACACCACCCGCCCAGCCAGCTCGGGGTGGGGGTCAGGCAGCTAGGGGTCGCCCAAGAGGGGGAGGCCGATCAGGTGGTGGGCAGGCCCGATTCTATGCTTTTCCGGCCAGGCCAGATGATGTTGCCTCAGACGCAATGATCACATGTATTGTTTCAGTGTGCCACAGGGAGGCTTCTATATTATTTGACCCTGGTTCCACTTATTTATATGTATCATCGTATTTTGTTCATTATCTGGATATGCCCTGTGAGTCCTTAGTTTCACTTGTTTGTGTATCTACACCGGTGGGCGATATTATTACTGTGGATCATGTGTATCGGTCGTGTGTGGTAACTATTGGGGAACTGGAGACTAGAGTTGATCTCTTATTACTCGGTATGGTTGATTTTGATGTAATCCTGGGTATGGATTGGTTGTCTCCATGTCATGTTATTCTGGACTGTCACGCAAAAATCCTGACGTTGACAATGCCGGGGTTGCTAAAGGTTGAATGGAAGGGTTCTCTAGATATTGTTCCTAGCAGGGTAATTTCTTATTTGAAGGCCCAACGTATGGTTGGAAAAGGATGCTTGTCATATTTGGCCTTTATGAGAGATGTTGATGCATATGCTCCTATTATTGATTCAGTACCGGTCGTGCGAGACTTTTCGGATGTATTTCCTGCAGACCTGCCGAGTATGCCACCCGACAGGGATATTGATTTTGGTATTGACTTGGTACAAGACACTGAACTTATTTCTATTCCTCTGTATCGTATGGCACCAATTGAGTTAAAAGAATTGAAAGAGCAACTTTAGGAATTCCTTGAAAATGGGTTTATTAGGCCTAGCGTGTCACTTTGGGGCGCACCGGTTCTGTTTGTGAAAAAGAAAGATGGTACTATGCGGATGTGCATTGATTATAGGCAGTTGAATAAAATTACAATCAATAATAAATATCCATTGCCGCATAATGATGATTTATTTGACCAGTTTCAGGGAGTGAGGGTGTTCTCCAAAATTGATTTGAGGTATGGGTATCACCAATTAAAAATTCGGGATTCAGATATTCTAAAGATGACATTCAGGACTCGTTATGGCCACTATGAATTTCTTGTGATGTCTTTTGGGCTAATCAAGCCCCAGCAGCATTTATGCATTTGATGAATAGTGTATTTCAGCCATATCTTGATTTATTTATCGTGGTATTCATTGATGATATTCCGGTGTACTCATGTAGCCAGGAGGAGCATGCACAACACTTGGGTATTGTATTACAGAGGCTGAGAGGGGAGAAACTTTATGCCAAATTCTCTAAGTTTGAGTTCTGGCTTAGTTCGGTGGCATTCTTGGGACATATAGTGTCCAATAAAGGAATTAAGGTGGATCTGAAGAAGATAGAGGCAATTCAAAATTAGCCCAGACCATCCTCAATTACTGAGATTCAAAGTTTTCTCGGCTTGGCCGGTTATTATCGTCATTTCGTGGAGGGTTTCTCGTCTATTGCATCGCCTATGACTAAATTGACCCAGAAAGGTGCTCGGTTCAGGTAGTCAGATGAATGTGAAGAGAGCTTTCAGAAGTTCGAGACAACTTTGATTACAACTCCAATATTGGTGTTTCCTACAGGTTCAGAGTCTTATACTGTGTATTGTGACGCGTCGCGGATTGGTCTCGGCGCAGTACTTATGCAAGACGGTAGGGTGATTGCCTATGCGTCGAGATAGTTAAAGGTACATGACAAGAATTATCCGGTCCACGATATTGAGTTGGCAGCTATTGTTCATGCCTTGAAAATTTGGCGGCATTACTTATACGGTGTCCAGTGTGAGGTATATACCGATCATTGGAGTCTACAACATTTGTTTAAACAGAAGGATCTTAACTTGGCAGCGAAGGTGGTTGGAGTTGCTTAAGGATTATGATATCACTATTCTCTATCATCCCATAAAGGCTAATGTGGTGGACGATGCCTTGAGTCATAAGGTAGAGAGTTTGGGCAGCTTAACATAATTACCGGTAAAAAAGAGGCCTTTAGCCTTAGAGGTTCAGGCCTTGGCTAATCAATTTGTTAGATTGGATGTTTCCGAGCCGAATCGAGTTTTGGCTTGTGTAGTTTCTCAGTCTTCTTTATATGATCGCATCAGAGAGCGCCAGTATGATGATCCACATCTGCTTGTCCTTAAAGACACGGTTCAACACGGTGATGCCAAGGAAGTCACTATTGGAGATGATGGTGTATTACGAATGCAGGGCAGGCTATATGTACCTAATGTAGATGGTTTGCATGAGCTGATTCTCTAGGAAGCTCACAGTTCGCGGTACTCTATTCATCCAAGTGCAGCGAAGGTGTATAAGGATTTAAGACAGCACTATTGGTGGAGGCGGATGAAGAAAGATATAGTTGGGTTTGTATCTCGGTGTTTAAATTATCAACAGGTAAAGTACGAGCACCAGAGACCGGGCGGATTGCTACAGAGACTTGAAATTCCGGAGTGGAAGTGGGAACATATTACCATGGAATTCATAGTTGGACTCCCACAGACTTTGAGAAAGTTTGATACTATTTGGGTGATAGTAGATCGGTTGACCAAATCTGCGTATTTTATTCCAGTCGGTACTAATTATTCTTCGGAGCGGTTGGCTGGGATTTATATTTGCGAGATTGTTCGCCTACACGGTGTGCCAGTGTCAATTATTTTAGATCGGGGTACGCAGTTTACCTCACAGTTTTGGAGGGCAGTGCAATGAGAATTGGGTACACAGGTTCAGTTGAGTACATCATTTCACCCTCAGACGGACGGACAGTCCGAGCGCACTATTCAAATATTGGAGGATATGATACGCGCTTGTGTCATTGATTTTGGGGGTTCTTGGGATCAATTTCTGCCACTCGCAGAGTTTGCTTACAATAATAGCTACCAGTCAAGAATTCAGATGGCTATATATGAAGCTTTATATGGGAGACGGTGTCGGTCTCCGGTGGGTTGGTTTGAGCCTGGTGAGGTTAGACTATTGGGTACTGACTTGGTTTAGGATGCTTTAGAGAAGGTCAAAGTAATTCAGGAACGGCTTCGCACGGCACAGTCTAGACAGAAGAGTTATGCCGATAGGAAAGTTCGTGATGTTGTTCACATGGTTGGGGAGAAGATTCTGCTTAAGATTTCACTCATGAAGGGTGTGTTGAGGTTCGAAAAAAAGGGCAAGTTGAGCCCTCGGTATATTGGGCCTTTTGAGATACTTAAGAAAATTGGGGAGGTGGCTTATGAACTTGCTTTGCCACCTAGTCTATCAGGTGTTCATCCAGTGTTCCATGTATCCATGCTCCGAAAGTATGTCGGGGATCCGTCTCACATTCTGAATTTCAGTACAGTATAACTGGACGGTAATTTGACTTATGATGTGGAGCCGGTGGCTATTTTAGACCGACATGTTCGAAAGTTGAGGTCAAAGAACATAGCATCAGTGAAGGTGCAGTGGAGAGGCTAGCCAGTCGGAGAAGCTACTTGAGAGATGGAACACGAGATGCGGAACAAATATCCACACTTATTTGAGACTCCATGTATTATTCTAAATCCGTTCGGGGACGAACGTTTGTTTAAGAGGGGGAGAATGTAACGACCCGACCAGTCGTTTTGAATATTATAACCCCATTTCCCCATTTACTGCTCAATTTATGCCTTGCTATTGATTTATAACTTATCAGGTTAGTTGGTTCGGGTCCGGAAGAAATTCAGAGTGAAATGAGACACTTAGTCTCATAATTAAAACAACAAATTAAGTTAGAAAAGTGGACCGGATAGGGCTGGGAGCCCAGTGAGTGATTGTTGTCCCAAGGGGTTGTACTTGATTTCTATTTGTTGTTGCACTTAGTTGCTATATGTCATTGTTGTGAAATCTCTGAAAGATTGTTGATATACAGAAACTGCCAGATTTGATAGCATGTCTATTCTTTGCTGGAATTAGTGGAAATAAACCATAACTGTGTAGCTCGTTACTATCTTCAATTCCTTATTTATTATTGTTACTTGCTGAGTTGGTTGTACTCATACTATACCCTGTACTTCGAGTGTAGATCTAGGTGTTCCCGGACATAGCGGGTGTTGATCCTTTCACGCGGTTGATTTTCAGGAGATTTTGAGGTAGCTGCCGTGTTTCGCAGACCTTGTCTCTCCCTCTTTATTTCTTTGTTTACTGTATTTGGTCTCAGACTATTATAGACTATATTTTTCAGACTTGTATTCATATTAGATGCTCATGTACTCAGTGACACCAGGTTTTGGGGAGTGTTTGTATTGTGTTTAAATATTATATTTTCAACCTTAAAGAGAAGTTTTGGTTTATTGAGATTATCGGCTTGCCTAGTATCGAGATAGGCGCCATCACGACAGGTTGAGATTTTGGGTCGTGACATTATCAAACCAATTGCTCTTTGAGAAATCTATCATTTACCAAGATATATTGATGATAATTGAATCAAATAGTGATGAATAATTTAACGGATAATTTCAGAGACCTCCCTCCAGATTTCACCCTATCACATTGACCTCCCCTGTGGTTTACAATATTACGCCTACCTCCTTTATTTTGATTTTCTTGTAACCATTCTTTAAACTCATTTAAAATAAATATAAATAAAATATAATTTGACAGATTTGCCCTTTTTAATATTGAAAAATACAAACCAACCCAACCTATATGTACCAATCATATCTATATTATATTAAAAGCACGAAGGCCCTTAACGAAATGTCGTTCGCTTTTTTTACCCTCTAAAAATAAAGTTCACACTAGACAAAACAGTCATTTAATTATTTCTCTAATAATTAAAAATATTTATTTAATAAATTTTCTAATATTTAGGGATACTCATTTAATTATTCTCCTACTATTTAGGACTTTAATTTTTTATTCCTTTTAATTCTACAAGTAGTGCCTTTTCAAATCCATGTAGATTTAGTAGTATTAAATTTAATGAACTTTGAGTTACCACTAGGAAATTTCCAAAACTTTGTACACCTTATATGCTTAAGATGATCTTTTAATAAAATTATCATCACTTTCAGACTCCATTTAGTTTTAGATTTAGGATGGTTTTTCACTTTTTACCTCCACTTAAATTTAGAAGTATTAAATTTCAAACATAATTTATCTTAGGAAAGATTTTGACCACTTGTAACTACTTTTAGTTTTAGGAGGCCTTTTAAATAAAATTTTGACTCAATTAAATTTCAAGCACATTCGTTTTATACTAAGAAATTTCAAATGTCAACCACTTTATACTCATTTTAGGTTTAGGTTAATTTTTTTTATATAAGTTATTAGATAAAAAATAAGCACTTTGAACTCCTTTTTGTTTTAGGAGTCTTTATTTTTACCTTACATAAATCTTTTCCTGTTTCAAATTATATATGTAATGCTTCTATAAAAGAAGCTTTACTATTCTATTGTTTTTATCATCAAAACTTGCATAGTTTTACTTTAGGAAGTGTCAAAAAATTTGCAATGAACAAAATAGTTATTTAATTATTTTTTAAATATTTAGGACGTCAAAATTAATTAAATTTTATGTATTAAAATATTTCCTATTCTAATTATGTATTATACCTTATTTGTAAAAGAAAATCACGTTTTCAGATTTAGAAGCTTAAAAACCACATATTACAAATTCATATTAGGTTAAGGCACGCAATGCCTTGAAATCATATTTTTAGTTTCTAACATCGTTTTTAGGTAAGGTCTTAATTATTATAGTTCTAAAACTTTTAAAGCGGGTAGGCGCAAAATATATGTTCACTTTTCAATCAAATGTTATTCCTATGATGTTTTTGTATAATGAAGCAAGTATTTGAACAAATTAAAGGAAGAACTACTAGAATAGATCAAATTCCCAAACATGGTTAACACAATTATCATTTAAAATTTATAATTTTTGTTAATTCTTATATTATAACGTAAACACATCTTTTGATTAATACTTATATCGTTTTTAAAAAATTATCCTCATTAATATGAGGTAACGCCCAACGAACGTACAATAAGATGCAACACACGTACTTTACATCTATCGATACTATATTAAAAGCATGAAGCTTCTTAGCAAAATTTTATTCGTATTTTTTATTCTTTAAAGCAACTTTCATACTATTAGAAAAAGTTATAATTTAATTAATCTTCTATTATTTAAAAATTTAAAATCAAATAAAATTTTAATTATTATTATTATTATTATTATTATTATTATTTAACTATATAGAAACTCCTAATATTTAGAACTATACATCACCAACAAATTTTCTTTCGCATATTTGACATAAAACTTTACTCTCCAGAATATTGTTATTACATATTTTTTATCTAACATTAAATGTACGTACAATATTTTACTCCTATGATTAATATTTTAGTAATTTACATGTATTTTTTCCCACAATAATATACATGCATACTTACTTTTAATATTCTTTATTTGCATCTACGTACTTAATGTCCATTGCAATTTTACAGAACTTGTTCTTTTACATAAATTTTAATTGATTAACGCGATAAACACGTGCAACACACGTACCCTAAAACTAGTATATATAAATGACTAATATGTACCATAAAATTTGAGAAACTTTATATAAAAATATTCATATATATATAAGTGCAATAATAAATTCAAATAGCTACTTCTATAGTCGGTTTGGTTCGGTTTTTTCGGTTATTTTTTTATTAAAACCAAACCAAATTTGATCGGCTTTTAACATTCCAAACCAAACCAAACCAAACCTAAAAAATATCGATTTTTTTGGTCGTTTTGGTTCGGTTTTCGATTTGGATCGATTTTTCGGGTTTTTATGAACACTCCTAACTCTACACATATCTCTCTAAAACATAACGTTTATCTGGTTTTTCTGTCTAAGCAAGGAATGTACATATATTATGCAATCATGTACAATAGTATTAAAGCAGGAAAACCATGAAATACCAATAATGCCCCATGACAGGCAGGCATGTTGACGGGGTCCTGCCTGCTATTCCCTCTTATAAGAATTTTTTTATTTTATTATTATTATATATAGCTAAAGATAGTCCGTGCAAACTCCCCTTTTGAAGTAGCTGATTCACTTAATTCTATGTACTGATTGTTATTCTACATTGCATGTACTTGTCTAGTTTAGACATCCACTGCCACAAAGTATATAAAAAAGAAAGAGATAAGTATCAATTACCAAAGATCCACGTCTTAACCAAATATCGACACAAATGCTGACACTATAAACCTCTACCAACTTTCCCATTAACTACTATATTATAGATGCGGATTTGTTGTTATAAATAACCTTTTGCATGTACAATGTATCAAAACTTGTACAGGTATCATTGGTGGATTTGTTTTAGGATAAGGCGCAAGGATTAATTTGTCATGTGATTTCTAAACTTAAGTGTTGAATGCATATGGCAAGATTAGTCAATTTTACATTTTTTACATATACTTTTATTTTAAAAGAGGTGGAGTGATGTGATGGGTGCCATGGCCCTATATGGTAGATGGCATTCACTTGTCAAGGTTGTACTTTGCAAACTAACACTACTAGAAATTTGGCAAAAACCGACCAAAAAACTGACCAAAGTTGGTCGGTTTTTTAAAATATTTTTTAATTTTTTTTTTTTTACGAAACCGACCAACTGTGGTCGGTTTTCTTTGGTACAAAAATGCGGGAAACTATTTTTGAGTCCCGCAAAATTTATGTTTCAAGAAACCGACAAACTTTGGTCGGTTTTTTAATTAAAATAAATAAAAATTAATATTAAAAAAACCGACCAAAATTGGTCGGTTAATTCGGCCGGTCATTTAAAAAAATCGACCAACTTTGGTCGATAATTTTACTTTTTAATAAAACCGACCAACTTTGGTCGGTTATTTTCGTGCGAAAATATAATTAAAGAGTATAAATCAAATAAAAGACAGTCTTAAAACAAAATGTACCAATGATCTAGTGGTAGAATAGTATCCTGCTACAGTACAAACCCCGGTTCGATTCCCAGATGGTGAATTTTTTTATTACACAATTAAAATACCGACCAACTTTGGTCGGAAAAAACCGACCAACTTTGGTCGGTTTTTTTTGCAATATTTTTTTTTTTGAATTTAATTGACCGATCAAAGTTGGTCGATAATTTCCGACCAACTTTGGTCTGTATGCCTTTCCGATCACAAAAATACCGTCCACACGTAAATGGTCGCGTTTTGGTCGGTTTTTGACCATTACCGACCAACGTTGGTCGATTTTTTTGGTCGATTTTTACCGGATTTCTAGTAGTGTATAATTACCAAATGGTGATTGATGAGGAATTGATTTTCTCATTATAAAATAAAATAAGAGGTGTTTCCCAACCAAATGATGGAATGTTAATGCTTGTCAGTAAATGTAGATTGTTATGTGACAAGTGGTAAGGTTTTTAAGACTATTAGATCGCACCAAATTACAACTTAAACATGTTCTTGGACAAATACATAAATTTATAGATTTTTTTTATTGAAAATCTTTAGCCTGTGGCCTTGTACTTCACTCCCTATGATTATGACCAGTAGTCTTAGTATATGTAGGAGAATGCCTACTTTAGTGTTTGAGAAAATTGTTATTCTTAAGAAAATGTACGTGTGTGATAATTCATCTTTGTTTGTAAAAAAGTTAGCATAGTGTTTTGAAGTATAATACATGTTTCTTTTTATCCTGAATTAAATGTCATATTCAACTTAAATGAAATTGTATTACAACTTTATATTCTTTGAGTTTGTTTGAATACTAAGAATTACTATATTTTAATTGGTTTTTGCAAGGGGAAAGTGCACAAATATTCAATTTTGGGACCATTATTTAAGTTGTACCCTATTTTTTTTTTTTTTTTTTTATAATTTTACTCACTTCGGATACAACTTCAGACGTACACGATTAAAGTAGCACAATTCGCATCTAAAGCTGTAAAATTTATTTTAAGTGGGAAGTCATAGTCATATGTTATAACTTTAGACGAAAACGTCTTAAGTGCATGCAAAAAATTAGTTGCATTTCATATGAATATGTCTTAAGTGCTTTTTAAGTGCAATATTTGTGTAGTATTTGATTTACTCCAGGTTCACGCACCTACATTAAGAGTTTTGAGAGAACGTACACAAAAGCTGAAAAATCGCAAGAGCAAGAGAAAGATAAACTGAAGAACCAAGTTCCAACAAATGAGTCAAGTCCAGTTTAGGCTATATTGATTTTGTAGTAGGTGTTTTGAGTTGTAACCTTATTCTGCTTATTCTAAAAGCACTTTTGTGAGGATTGTTTCTAAGAAAGTTTTTCATATCAAGACTAAGGAATTAGTTTAGTGTGTAGCTGCATTCATATGGGTTGCAGGTTGTTGACTGACTGAGGTTAGTATCGCAAGTTATAAAAGAGTTTTTTTGTAACGTGAAATTGCTCGTTTTTAGTGAAGTTTATGAGGAAAATTTCAAAGTTGGGTCGTAATTTTTACTCTCTTGAGTAAGAAGGTATTTCACGTAAAAGAAATTGTCTTCTTTATTTTTAGTACTTATTTGTTACAGGAGTTACAAGAACAGTTGAAGAACCTGATTCGGGTTATAACGTGAGAATTTTCGGTATAAAATATTAAGAGATCGATACACTATTCACCCCACTCTTGTATATAAGTGATGTATTAAATTAACAATTGGTATCAAACTAGGCTTTCAATTACTAGACTAACATCTTTGAGAGATTCACAAAATGAATGTACCACCTGGAGATGGCAGGCTAAAATTCTAACTCTAGCAACCAACTCCTGGAGAGAAACAGAATTAAACACTACTCCTTTTGATTCTAATTGGGATTGTATTTTCCTCAATGGGCGACTTTATTAGATGACTGTATCATTCGATAGTGTCGAGTTCTTCGATTTGAGAGAGGAGAAATTTGGGATTCTTTCACCCCAGAAGAAGAGAATCCTCCCAATGAGAAAATCTCAAGGTTATTATGAAATCTAACTCCGATGATACCAATTTGGAGAAGATTGTCTACTTACCTGAAGTAGAAAAGAGATGTCTGGAGTTTGTTTTAGCAACAAGGAGCTTTATTATTTCCCCAACTATTTTGATGTTCCCTAAACATTTTAGTTAAAAACATGCTAGCAGATTTGTTGTGAACATTATCCCATTACCATTTATTGATGTTTAGTTTGAAAATCACATAAATAAGAGAAATCGAGATTTTGCTTAGTTTCTAGGAAGCCTTGTTAGAGATTTTTTTTATGTCAGCAGAAAATATAGAGAACTTCTCGTACTCTTTATTTTTATTTAGTATAACACTAATTTAAAATGCATTTAAATAGAGAAATACGATCGGTGGAGATTCATATTGCGGACTGCAACTAATAATGTTAGATTTTGATTTTTCCTACTCTTCAACATATTCTTATTGATTAAATTTTGTGGTTATAAGCTGTGATGGCAACTCGAATAGAGCAATTCTTTCTAGTAGGGGTAGGCGTTGTAATTCAGATTGAATATAAAAACTTCGATTTGGATATTCGATTATCAGATTAAATAAATGACAATCCAAATCCAATCCAAATAAGTTCGGATTGGATTAGATTTTTAAGGTCGGTTTGGATATTCGGATTTTTGTTTTGAGTCTATAAGTTTAGATGTTTCTTCTTCTTACAAAAATAAACATCAGAATAAAGTATCCATGTTAAATTACCTAAAAAGCTCCTCATTCTCACTGCAGTCATCCCAATAAAATATTCAAGTAATGAAATCATTATCAAGAAAATACAACAAAGACAATAATAAGGCCGATAAGAAGTAACAATAGTAAAACTATGTCCATCCAGAAAGTATTCTGATATTAACTTAGTAATTAGTATTAAATATACGAGATAATGCGTGATTGAACTTATTCTTATTGGCATATGGATAATTGACTAAATATAAAGTATAAAAATTACGGATTTTCGGATATCCACAAATCTGAAGTACCAAATCCAATATCCAATCCGAGATCCAAAAAATTTAAAAATTTAACCTAAAATCCAAACCAAAAATCCAAAAAATTCGAATTTCGATTTAAATTTCGAGTTTGTCCAAACCAATCCTCCTTGCTAGAAACTATTGTATCCATGAGTACGGCATGTTCCATATTACCATGTCTTAATTGAATTGGAACTTTAGCAAAATTGACAAATCAGAAGCCAATTAATTTAATTCATAGCAAATTCTTCAGAAAAGTCATCACTATTACATTTAAGATGAATATATGCCACATTCCCTTGTTGAAGAGTAACAACAAGAAATTAAAGAAAGTAATCATATGAAAGTCATGTTAGGTTTCCTGAAGGGTGTGAATGGGAAATGGAAGAGGCACATTTTGAATTACACTTTTTATTGTCTATAAATTTAGAGGCTTAGCCTCATTTTTTATACATTGAAAATTTGAAAAATTCTCCCCTCTTTTCTACATTGTTGTATTATTTTTCAAATAAATATAAGTGTCAAGTGTGATTTGCTCCGTTTGTTAATTAGTTCGCTGAAGTTCGGTGATTTGTAGTACCGCTATAACAGAATAGTTATTCCGTTTTATCTTGGGAGAAATTAATCCATAACTTTGGACAACAGTGAGAGAATTAAATTCCTTAAGAATACCCAAGCAACTTGTGAGCTCGGAATTATTTAATGTTTTGTTTATTGAATTAACATTTTTTCCTTCTCTGATTTTCTGATTTCGAACACAGTATACCAACAGGTTAGATGTACAAAACATCTCTCATATGACGCTGTTACTCATAATATTTTACTCGAATTTTTTTCTCCATTATAGTTTCATACTACTAATATTGAAAAATTAGGAATCCAGCTCAAATATGGAGAACTTGCGCTAAAACCCTAGTAACAATCCAACTCAAATAGTGAAACCTGGCTAACCCTATAGGTTACCAAGTTATTTATAACCAAATATTAGTAGAATTGGTAAAAAGACCATGGAAATATGGAGACTTATGGTACACTACCTTTGTGGCAATGCAATTAATGTACTGCCAAATGTTAATAGAACTGGAAAATGACCACGGAAACCAATCAAACTATGGAAATAAAAGTAATACTAGGCTAATTTCCTCTTATTTTCTCTGTCGGCTCAACTTCTTTTATAAATGTGGAGGAGTAAGAGAAGATTAAGAGCCCGTTTGGCCAAGCTGTCAAAAATTAATTATTTGAAAAATATTTTTTTCAAAAATATTTTTGAAAAAAAAAAATATGTTTGGCCAATTCATTTAAGTACTTTTTGTAATATTTGATAAACAAATTGTGTTTGGCCAATCTTTATAAAAAGTGCTTTTGAGCGTCAAATTACCAAAAAGGATAGTACCAAGGTTTTATAATTATTTAAAAAATAAATAAATTTAAATATTTATTATAAGAGACTGTTATTATTATTTTATTTAATTTAATTTAATTAAAATATAAATATAAAGTAAATATACATACTAAATATTTAAATCCTTGTAACATATATAGTTATACCAAAGCAATAATATTATTTAGTATAATTACTTGTTATTTACACGATGACTTAAAGTTTATTCCATAAATTACTATATATTGATAATCAACTATGAAATAATAAGCAAAGTCACTCACACATGATAATATTTCTCAATAATTTCATCTCTAATTCTATCACGCAACGCCTCCATAATAGTAGAAGACTTGTCTTGCATTTCAAAAATAAGAAAAGTCAAAAATAAATTTGAAAAGTTACAAGATGATTCATGTATTTGATATCTTTAATTTTTAAAATAATGGTAGAAATTAGAAAAAAGAAAAAGAAAAAGAAAAAAAAAACTATCCAAGCGAAAGAAGCAAAAACAAATGAAAAGACAAAAAATAAATTTGAAAAGTTTACATGATTCATGTATCTGATGGTAGAAAAGTTATACACGTGTGTGTGTGTGTATATATATATATATATATATATATATATATATATATATATATATATATATATATATATTTATGGTGAGGATAGTTTTGTCTTGAATAAATTAATTTTCTGCTTCTGATTCTGCTTCTTGGAAGAAGCTAGAATTTTCTACTTCTTTCCAAAAGCAGAAAAACTGCTTCTGTTGTTGGCCAAAAGTATTTTTTTATTTTGGTCAAACACATTATATTTTTTAAAAAGTACTCTTTTTACAAAAAAAAAAAAATTACTTTTGGCGTCCGAGAAGCTTGGCCAAGCTCTAAGAGGGGAGTAGCTTGAGCTTCCACCAGCAGGAACATGGAATAAATTCAAATAAAATTGAGTGGGTTTGCAATCACTACCACAAAACTATCAACAAAAAGTACTCAAATAAGACGGCGACCAATGAAGAAGAAGCAGAATCATGGTTTTAGGGTTCAACTTGGAGATGACATAGTATTCGAGATACTGATATGGCTCCCCGCAAAGTCTCTCGTGCGATTTAAGCGTATCTGTAAATAGGGACGGATCTATATATATAGTGTTTTGAGTGCTCAAGCGCCCAATAACCTCGATGCGAACCTTATATGCTTATATAGAAACTTCTCATAAATACAGTATATAAATTCAGGGGCACGCATTACTCAAAAGGTTAGATGGCTGCTTTGGTTGGAAGATTGATTCGAAGGTGCGGTGCATGCTTGGACAAGCTTGCAGGTTTGATTCCCCCACTACCTTTTATAAGAGCTCACGTCCTCTTTTCATTACAAAATTTTCTTTTCCCTTTTTGTATTTTCTTTATAGTCTTTCCTATTAGTTTGCTGACTTTTACTTTTAATTGGTTTTAACTTAGAGCTTCTTATTTTATTATTCATTCTCGCTGATATTTTCTTCATATTCTCCAATACAGATTTTCTTCTTCTTTTGTTTTTTTTTTACATACTTTCTTTGTTCCTTTTTTTGTTTAGTTTTATCTTCTTTTTTTTTTATGTTTCCTTGTCAGTAACTTGATCTTAGATCCGTCACTCTCCGTAAAGCTTGAAATACTTTGATACGACATGATTCCTGCTTTATCAAATCCCACATCGCTTGTTCTCATGCTCGTCCCTCAGCCACCCACCTCTTGTTTCAATTGGGGATTCTCCCATATTATCTGCCACCCACTGGCCACTTCCATATTATCCAATTTCCCAAGATTACAACTAAAAAAGGAATTTTCTTTGCAACTGGCGCCTCATTATTATTCAAACACAAGATCAGGGATCCATATCTGCTCAAATCTTTTTAATGGCCTTGTTTGTTGTAAACGTAAGTCTCAACTCTACTTATACAATGTCACAACAGGGGAGACGAAGGCTCTGCCATCCTCTCTAATAAATTGTTGCTGGGATGTTCCTTATTTTAATTTCGTTCTAGGATTTGATCTTCACGGAAAAATACAAATTGCTTTATGTTTATTACTACAAAAGTCGAATTCTAACTCTAGGAACCAACTCCCGGAGAGAAATAGAGTTAGTCTATGAATTATCTTTACACCATAATTTGGGATTCTTTCAAGTTTTAACCCTAGAAGAAAGAAAGCGTTTTAATAAGCAAATTACATCGTGGGAAAAACTGAATTGGAATTGGCTCTTCGGAAACGAATATCAAGGGTATTTGATATCCGATGATGATGAGGTTAACAAGGTTAATATAAAGTTTAACTTTGATGATACCATATTGGAGAAGGTTCTCAGCTAGCGTGATATAGAAGGGAGGAGTCCCCCAATGTCTGTTTTAGCAACAACGAGCTTTATTAGTGCCTCAACTCATTCGGTATTCAACATTACCCCGTTATCATTGATATTCGGCTTAATGTATGCATATTTTGATGTATATTGCCTCACATTATGCTCATGCCCCATAAATTTTGGATGTATAATATAATGTTTTATGCTAATTTGGGGTATTTCTATGTGTAGGAATCATTCGGAAGCGATTTGAAACGAAAGTGCTCGAATTGAAGCGAAAATAGGAAGAAAAGGAGAAATTTCCCAGTTGAGCGCCACATGCAGCGTGGGACGCTACTTGTGGCGCACAAAACAGAATGAAGAAAAGTTGAGCGCCAGGGCCAGCGCCCCATGCTGCCCTGGACGCTCAAAATGTGAACATGTCCTATTTCGACTAGGACTCGGTTATTTCGACCCCAAGATGACCCCAACTCATATAAAAGCCAACCTAAACCTATTTTGAGAGAGATGACGTGACTTTGAGAGAGAAGCAAAAGTACGAAACACTCGGGAGTACAGATTTGATCAATTCTTCCATTCTTATTCTAGTATTCATTGATTTTATGTTTGAAAATATTATTTTTGATGATTGTATGAACATGAGTGGCTAAGAACCCTATTGTTCTAGGGTCATGGGTACTACATGAATGTTGACGTTTGAAGTTTAAATTGACGAGTTGGATTTTATCATATTGGGTTGTTTATTTAATTTTATTTTTAATTATTTTGCTGAGTAGCTGACAGTGAAATACTATCTACGAATCTAGAGTTGAACTCGAAAGAGGGAATTCTAGATTGCATATAGAATTAAACAGAGCAAGTTCTTGAACCCGGGCATCGGGGAACTGATTCACAATTAGGATAGAAATATACCTAATTGCTTTGCTTTGTTGAAATATAGGTAATGTAAATGCATTCTTGTTAGTCTTAATTCCATAGACATATAGGCATTAAGTTAGCTCGAATAGGCGAGTAAGAACTTTACAGATTCTTATGAGTAATATCAACCATGGCAATCAACAATCCAGATAAATCAGTTAGTCATTGTAAGCCAAGAACGCAACATGATTGTTAGCTAGCCTATGACCTTGGAATACTCTACCCTACTGATTTTTATTCGAAATTACTTAAGTGTTGTGGTTGATTTCTAGTTATTTCATTGCTTGATAGCTTAGGTAGTAAATTAGTCACTTATATATTTTGTGAGAAATCTCTTGAATCGATAAGTCATTTGAGTTTAAAGCAGTCAAAAGTTAATCATAAGTCTCTGTGAGAACGATACTCTACTCACTACTCTATTACTTGACGACTACGTATATTTGTGTGAGTGTGTTTGGTCGCAACAAGTTTTTGGCGCTGTTGCCGGGGACTTAGAAATTAACTACTTGTGTGAGTTAAGCTTCTATTAGTTATTTGTTCAAGTTTTAATTTTCAGTTTATCTTGTTTGTGTTAACGCATGATCTTCTCTTTAATGCAGAGGAGTAGAAGCGCAAACAACCTCCTTCCTCTTGACCCTGAGATTGAACGAACACTTCACAGAGTGAGGAGGGAAGTCGACGCTAAAACTAGCATAGAAAGAGAGTTGAACATCGTATTTCAACCACAACCAATAGAGATGGAAAGTAATGAAGAGCGTCCGGTGATAGAAGATGCAAGGCCTAATTTTGCTAATATGACTCAGGCTATTATGAAGCCTGATATCACGTGTCACTTTGAACTCAAACAGTACATGGTACAACTGATTTAGTCCACATGGCAATATGTTGGTCTATCTCATGAAGACCTGCAGAGGCACATTCGGAACTTCCTGGAAATTACGGACACTAACAATTATCCAAACGTTTCCAAGGACTATGTCAGGCTGACACTGTTTCTCTTTTCACTATTGGGGGAAGCTACGGAATGGTTGCAAAATGAGCATGCGAACTCAATCCACACTTGGGATGATCTAGCAAGGAAATTCTTAATCAAGTTTTTTCCCACTAAGAAGACAAAGTCACCGAGGAGCCAGATTCTTGGGTTCAAAAAACGGGATGGCGAGACTCTTCGTCAAGCTTGGGAAAGATACAGGAAGCTACTTAGAGACTGCCCGCATCATTGTCAGACTGATGGGGTATTGGGTCATACTTTCGTTGATGGTCTAGACGAGACATCAAAGATGAATCTTGATTCAGCTTGTGGGGTAGTTGCATGGCGAGGCCGTATAGTGAAATCCAGCTCTTGCTAAACAACTTCACTGCTAATGATCATAATTGGCAAGGGGATGGAGAATCAAGAAGAGCAATTAAACAGAAAGCAGCCGGTGTACTTGAGCTTGATGACTTCCCAGCCATGAGAGTAGATATAGCAAAATTGGTAAATCAGATGAATAGAATGACAATACACCAAACACAACAGATGCAATATGTACAATAGATGACGACTTGCTACGAATTATGTGGTGCCAGTCACACGAGTGCCATGTGCCCCACGAATCCTGAATCTATCTATTATGCGGAGAAACAAAGTAGAGGCCCGATGAACCAGCATGCACAATATGGGAACACTTACAATCCAAATTGGAAGAATCATTATAACTTCTCCTGGGGTGAAAATCAGCCGACTCAGAATCATTATAGGCCCCAAGGAAATTTTAATCAACCTCAAAAGCCACCCCAGCAAATAGAAGAGAGTACGAATGACTTGTTGAAGAAGTTGTTGCTTGACAATCAACAACTCAGGACCGATTTCAGAAATCTTGAGAGACAAATGGGGCAGCTAGTGTCAAATCAAAATACTAGGCCTGCAGGCGCTCTTCCCAGTGATACAGAGAAAAACCCTCAAGTTAATAAAGCTACACTCAGAAACGGGAGAGAATTAAAAGAAGTGCCAAAGAAGAGAAAGGACAAGCCTATATATGAGGGGGAGTTGATTCCTAAGGCAACACATGAGTCAAGGAAAGATGACGCAAGTTCAGAGCCAGTGAATGCTGCAAGGCCGCCACCATCCTTCCCCCAAAGATTGCAGAAGAAGAATGATGATCGCATATTCAACAAATTTCTCTCCATGTTGAGCCAGGTTCAATTGAATATTCTATTGGTGGATATACTTCGCGAAATTACAAAGTATGCTAAGTACATCAAAGATATAGTGGCTCACAACAGGATATTGACTGAATTTGAGACAGTCACACTTACTGAGGAGTGCACTTCAAGGGTCCAAAACAAGCTTCCTCAAAAGCTTAAGGATCCTAAAAGCTTCACCATCCCTGTGCGGATTGATAATATCGACGTGGGTCGTGATCTTTGTGATTTGGGGGCGAGCATAAATCTGATGCCCTTGTCCTTGTTCAAACAATTAGGTTTGGGAGCTCCAAGACCAATCACTGTGATGTTGCAACTAACTAATAGGTCCATAGCCTACCCTGAGGGAGAGATTAAAGATGTGTTGCTGCAAATTGGGAAATTCATCTTCCCCGCGGACTTCATTATCCTAGATTATGAGGCTGATGAACAAGTTTCAATCATATTGGGACGACCTCTCTTGTCTATAGGTGATGCAATTATTAATGTGAGAGAGGAAAAAATGATTAGGAGGGTGGAAAATGAGGAAGTAGTTTTTAATGTCTATAAGGCAATCCAACTTCCCCGCCATTATGAGGAGCTCTCTATGATATCTGTTGTGGAGGTGGATGAGCAACTTATTGACACGAGTGTATATCTAGACGATTCTCTAGAGAAATCACTCATGTTGTTCGATAACTTGGAGATTGATGACGAGGTTGAGGAGGTGATGCATATCCTAGATGCATCATGTGCTTACATGCATGGATTAAACCCATTTGAGCCCCTAAATAGGCCAAGTGGGCCTCCTCCAAAGCTGTCGATTGAAGAATCTCCAAAATTGGAACTTAAACCCTTGCCCCCTCACATTCAATATGCGTATTTGGGTGGTTCTGATACTTTACCTGCTATTATTTCTTCTGACTTATCTAAATTACAGGAAGAAAAGCTGTTGAGAGTGCTACGTGAGCACAAGCGAGCAATTGGGTGGACGATGTCTGACATTAGATGCATTAGTCCAGCTTTCTGCATGCATAAAATCCTCATGGAGGAAGGGCACAAGCCAAGTGTAGAGAAACAATGCCGCCTAAATCCAATCATGAAAGAGATGGTAAGAAAAGAAGTGATTAAGTGGCTTGACGTAAATATTGTATTTCCAATCTCTGATAGCAAATGGGTAAGCCTCGTTCAATGTGTGCCTAAGAAAGGGGGGATGACTGTAGTGGTTAATGAAAATAGTGACCTGATTCCTACAAGAACTGTCACTGGGTGGAGAATTTGCATAGATTATAGAAAATTAAACAATGCCACCCGAAAAGACCCCTTTCCTCTCCCCTTTATTGATCAAATGCTTGATAGATTAGCTGGACAGGAATACTACTGTTTCCTAGATGGCTATTCGGGGTATAATCAGATTGTTATAGCCCCAGAGGACCAATAGAAAACTACATTTACGTGTCCCTATGGCACACATGCACAAAGATTTGTAGAAGTGTTCATGGAAGACTTTTCTGTTTTTGGGTGCTCTTTTGATAATTGTTTAATGAACCTTGATAAAGTGCTTGCTAGTTGTGAAGAGACAAACTTGGTGCTAAACTGAGAAAAATATCATTTCATGGTACGAGAAGGTATAGTCTTGGGGCACAAGGTGTCCAAAAATGGTTTGCAGGTGGAAAAGGCAGAGGTGGAGGTGATTGAAAAATTGCCCCCACCGACATCCGTCAAGGGCATTCGCAGTTTCTTGGGCCATGCAGGTTCTTATCGTCGTTTCATTAAGGATTTTTCAAAAATGTTTTCTCCTATGTGCAGGCTTCTTGAGAAAGATATCCCGTTCAAGTTTGATGATGCATGTCTGAAAGCATTTGAGGAGATGAATGGAATATTGGTGATTGCACCAATTATCATTGCCCCGGATTGGGCGCAACCATTTGAGTTGATGTGCGATGCAAGTGACATAGCAATCAGAGCTGTTCTGGGGCAAATGAGAGATAAACTTTTTCACTCTATTTATTACGCGAGAAAAACTCTGAATCCAGCCCAGATGAACTACACTATTACTAAAAAAGAGTTGCTTGCAGTGGTGTAGGCATTTGACAAGTTCAGATCTTATCTAGTGGAAACCAAAGTCATCGTCTACACAGATCACTCAGCTATAAGGTACTTGTTTGAAAAGAGAGACGCCAAGCCAAGGATAATTCGATGCGTTCTCCTCTTGCAAAAATTCAACTTGGAGATCCGAGATCGAAAAGAAACAGAGAATCAAGTGGCTGATCACTTGTCCAGATTAGAAAATCGGAACCATGTGGCTGGGGAGGGGGGGTCGATAAAAAAAACATTTTCGGATTAGCAGTTATTGGCAATCATCTCGAGTAAATCCCCATGGTATGCAAATTACATGAATTTTATTGCAAGTGGGGTGACGCCACCAGAATTGACAACCGATAATAGAAGAAGATTTCTACATAATGTGAGGCTCTACATGTGGGATGAGTCATTCTTATATAAGCAGTGCGCAGATCAGTTGGTACGAAGGTGTGTCCCTGAGGAAGAGATGAATGCAATATTGCATGATTGTCATGCTTCTCCATATGAAGGTCATCACAGTGGGGATAGAACCCCAAAAAGTTCTGCAATCGGGTTTCTATTGGCCAAAATTGTTTAAGATGCTTTTATGCTAAAGAACCTGAACAATCACGAAGAAGCACGAGATGTTTGGGGGATTGATTTCATGGGACAATTCCCATACTCTAATGGTCACAGGTACATCTTGGTAGCGGTCGACTATATGTCTAAGTGGGTGGAGGCTATTGCTCTTCCTACTAATGATGCAACGGTAGTGGTAAACTTTGTAAAGAAGCACATCTTCACACGCTTTGGGACTCCAAGGGTGCTGATAAGTGATAGAGGTACTCACTTTGTAACAAATTGATGAATAATGTTCTAGCAAAGTATGGAGTTAAGAACAAGGTTACCACCGCCTATCACCCCCAAATGAGTGGTCAAGTGGAAGTGTCAAACAGAGAGGGGAAGCAGATTCTGGAGAAAACGGTAAGTGAAAATAGGAAGGATTGGGCCGAAAAGTTGGGCGACGCATTATGGGCATATCGAACTTCATACAAGACCCCCATAGGTACATCTCTATATAAGTTGGTTTATGGGAAGGTGTTCCACTTGCCCGTCAAGCTTGAACACAAAGCCTATTTGGCGATTAAAAAGCTAAATATGGATATAGACTTAGCCAGCGAGAAGAGGTTTTTACAACTCAACGAGCTTGATGAGTTTAGATTGCACGGGTACGAAATTGCCAAATTGTATAAAGAAAAGACCAAAAGATGGCATGACAAGCATATCCATCATCGCGAGTTTGAGCCAGGTCAAGAAGTTCTCTTATTTAATTCGAGGTTAAAGCTTTTCCCTGGAAAGCTTAAGTCTCGATGGGCAGGTCCTTTCGTTGTGGTAAGTGTGAGGCCTCATGGAGCGGTGGAATTGTGTGATACGAGCTCAAGTGGTACCTTCTTGGTAAATGGGCAGAGAGTAAAACATTATTGGGGTGGTGACATTGCACGTCATAAGACCTCGATGGACTTAGCCGATGCTTGAAAGCGTGTTGACTCGTGCCGCGATGTTAAATCAGGCGCTTGTTGGGAGGATACCCAATTTTTAATGCTTTCGTAGCTTAGTTTTTTTTGTTTTCTTTTAGTCAGAGTAGACTAGTTTCGTTCTCTTTGTAGTTATAAAAATTATAGGCGGGAATAGTGTGGGGTGTGTATAATGTATGTATTGAATGCTCGGATTAAGGCTTGTTTATATTAAAAAACAAATAGCGAACGGGCTCCCAGGACAGTTCCCCATGCTGCATGGGGTGCACATTACAGAAGCATCACACCCCCCAGTGCCAAGCCCAGCATGAAGCGCTGGGCTGGGGGGTAGAGATGTACACTACATGCAAGCTTATTGTACGACCACGGGATGCACACGAATTCTTTGTGAGAGGGAGTGAATTTTATTCAATTGTGTGATGTCCTCAATTTATGTTCAATGGCATATTTGAATGTATGAGCTACTTTTATTTTCACTCTTTTGCTTGTGGTGAGGGCACTTGGTCTCATGATGGATTGGTGATGTTGTACACTTCTTTTGTTGGGTGAGTAGGTGAGCCGAGGATGCTTAGTGGTAACGAATCGTCTCTTGAGGTAGGGTAGTTGTGGAGAGGTTGCTTGAGTTGGTTGGATAGCATTGTGTATACTTGGGCTAGTTTAAAAACGGGAAGAGTGTGAAATTCGTGTGTTCATGCTTAATTGCCGGTATCAACCATAGTCAAAAGGTAGAGTGTTTGATTGAATTAATTGTGAATTGCTCTTTCATAGTGATAGATACATTTTGGGATGTTAATGTAGTCCGTTGCTCGAGGACGAGCAAGAGTCTAAGTGTGGGGTGTTGATATTCGGCTTAATATAAGCATATTTTGATGTATATTGTCTCACATTATGCTCATGTCTCGTAGATTTCGGATGTATAATATAATAATTTATGCTAATTTGGAGTATTTCTATGTGTAGGAATCATTCAGACATGATTTGGGACGAAGTGTAAATGATTTATGCTAATTTGGGGTATTTCTTGAACCCGGGCATCGGAAAACAGATTCACAATTAGGATAGAAATATACCTAATTGCCTTGCTTGGTGAAAATACAGGAAGTGTAAATGCATTCTTGTTAGTCTTAATTCCATAGACATATAGGCATTAAGTTAGCTCAAATAGGAGAGTAAGAACTCGACAGATTCTTATGAAAAATATCAACCTTGTCATTCAATAATCCAGATAAATCAATTAGTCATTGTAAGCCAAGAACGCAACATGATTGTTAGCTAGCCTATGACCCTGAAATACTCTCTCCTAATGATTTTTATTCGAAACTACTTAAGCGTTGTGGCTGATTTCTAATTATTTCATTGCTTGATAGTCTCTTAGGTAGTAAATTAGTCACTTACATATTTTATGAGAAATCTCTTGAACCGATAAGTTATTTGAGTTTGAAGCAGTCAAAAGTTAATCATAAGTCTCTGTGAAAATAACACTCTACTCACTACTCTATTACTTGACGACCACGTATACTTGAGTGAATGTGTTTGGTCGCAACAATCATTAATTGTGATTTGACATAACCGGTAAAGTTGATGTCATGTGACTACGAGATCACGGGTTCGAACCGTGAAAACAGCCTCTTGCAGAAATGCAGGGTAAATCTACGTATAATAAACCCTTGTGGTCTGGCCCTTCCCGGGACTCTGTACATAGCGGGAGCTTAGTGTACTAGGCTGCCCTTTATTGTGATTTAGTTGGAAATCAAATGAAACAAATCGAGATTTTGTTTAGTAGGATTCATTTATAATGTCGAGTTTAGGTTCTTCCTATTTTATTAAATTTTGGTGGCTATAAAGTGTGATGGCAACTCGAACCGAGCAATTCTTGCTAGAAACTACAGTATCCATGTGTACGGAATGTTCCATATTATCATGTAGTAATATATAATCGAATTACAACTTTTGCAAAATCGAAGAAAGAGAAACCAATTAATTAATACATAGAAAATTCTTCAGAAAAGATGTTCAATTACATTCAAGATGAATACTATGCCACATTCCTCTTGTTGAAGACGCACATAAGAATGTGTATTTATTTCGAGTAATAACTTAAGGTTTAGAATCATGTATAAGTTCCTCAACTATAGGACGAGCCAGTAATTCTAGTGAAGGGACTCCAAAAAAAAGAAAAAAATATGACACTTAGATTTTTTTTCTCTTATGTTAAGGAAATTCAAAATTTTATACATATACAAAAATTGTTTTTACTCTTATTTACATAATGTAACTTTCTGACAAGAAGGATTCAATTAAATACTCCTAAGTGCATGTAACCCTGTCACTCCTTGTTTATCCGCAAAACGGTACAGTTGATTTTTTTTTTATAGACAAACGAATCGATTTGATCCAAAAATAATAAAGAAATAAGAACAAAAATAATATTAGCGACTGAAACTAAAAGAGATAACAAGCCTAATTCCAAACTCGGTCTTTTCGAGAGCAAAAATAAAGGCACTAATAAAGCAATGATAAAACTATTTAGATTGAGCATATAATAATAGAATAAAGCTTTATGTGCAAAATGTTTCATGTGCTACAAGAGGTTTTAATCTTGCTATTTATAGCCATCCTTAGGGAGACAAGATCTTAAAATCAAGCTTTTCTTGAATGAGAATAAAAACGGCATTGATGGGTGCATAACGACTGGCTTTGAATGTAGATATTCTTTGTAACAACTGCTCATTAAATGTTATCCAATGAGCCTATGAATCTTTACCATCGTTTTTGCTTCCTTCAGGATCCATCATGTACCGGTTACATATTGCGCACCCGGTGCTAGTTATTTGTTTACTCATCTTTTATATATTCTTGGTTCACTACTAAAAATTCGGCAAAAATCGAATTTTGGTCGGTCAAAAAATCGGCCAAAAAATCGATCAAAGTTGGTCGGTTTTTCAAAATATTTTATTTTTTAATTTTTTTTTTACGAAATCGACCAACTTTGTTCGGTTTTCTTTGGTGCAAAAATGCGGGAAACTATTTTTGAGTCTCGCGAAATTTATTTTTCAAGCAACCGACCAACTTTGGTCGGTTTTTCAATTAAAATAAATAAAAATTAATATTAAAAAAACCGACCAAAATTGGTCGGTTAATTCGGCCGGTCATTTTAAAAAACTGACCAACTTTGGTCGGTAATTTATTTTTTAATAAAACCAACCAACTTTGGTCGGTTATTTTCGTGCGAAAATACAATTAAAGAGTATAAATCAAATAAAAGACAGTCTTAAAATAAAATGCACGAATAGTCTAGTGGTAGAATAGTATCCTGCCACAGTACAGACCCCGTTCGATTACCAGATGGTGAATCTTTTGATTACAAAATTAAAATATCGACCAACTTTGGTCGAAAAAAACCGACCAACTTTGATCGGTTTTTTTTGCAATATTTTTTTTTGAATTTAATATACTGACCAAAGTTGGTCGGTAATTTCCGACCAACTTTGGTCGGTATGCCTTTCCGACCCCTAAAATACTGTCTACACGTAAATGGTCGCGTTTGGACGGTTATTGGCCATTACTGACCAAAGTTGATCGGTTTTTACCGGATTTATAGTAGTGGTTCCACGTGCTACTTTATCATTCGACCACCGGTTATCAATCAATTTCACTCCATACATATAGTCCCCTCTACTCGGGTGACGCAACTCAGTGTTACCGGAAAGAAGATGAAGATTTCTTCCTTGGCGGGAAAGTTCCTGAACAATCTCTAACATTTGAAGGGACACACGTCTTCTCGCATTTAATATCCCGAACACGTGTTGCCTCGTGATTCAACAAATATTTTCGTCGGCTTTTGAGGTAATCTTGACCACGATGTTTTCCTTCTATAACTTCTCCGCTTCTCATCATTTTTACTTCTTCACTTTCACTACTTCCACAACTCTTTCTCTTTCTCTGAATTTCCTTAGAGCTTTTTTACAATATTCAACTTTCTTAGTAAGAACATCTTTACCGATCTTTTACCACCATGTCTTCTTACATTGCTTCCTTCAGAAACACTGGTCTTCTCTTTGATGGAGGCCGAAAAAAAAAAAGCCAAAGAGATTGACATTGAGTTTGAACCTCCAACTGTTAACACCATCATACTAGTCCATCTCAGCACCGCATCCAATCTTCAAGAACAAACCGCATCTGCAAACTCTCAAAGCCTCAAGTTTTGGCCAGTTCACTAGTACCTCTCCTCCATTCGTCCTTCTTGTATCCCTACTGTGAAGGAGGACTGCAACTTCTCCAATGTCGAAATCCTCGCCTCAAATAAGGTAGAGCGAGTTACCTACTCCAGAGAGGGGTTTATGTATATCTATACATATCTCTTTACTTTGGTCCCTTCTCCTTGCGTCGAGTGAAGGACTTGCCCTAATAATTTTAGAATTTTTTCACTGGTACCAGGTCTGCTTAGCATAAGTAGGCCCATACATATGGTGGACGGTGGCCTGTCTTCATCAATTGTGTACTGAGACCGGGAAAACCCTAACACTTACACATATGACGAACCTTTACTCACCCAAGATTTTCCGTGGGAGAATGTTAAACTTTAGCAAGCATGGTTACCATGCCTCTATCACCAGTGTAGACGATGACAACGACCGTGGATAGATGAAACAGTTCGTCATTATTGCTACCAGGGACAACATCCCGAAATCCAGCTTTTCCTGAGTTGTGGAATCTTTTCCATAAGTTTTCGGATATTTGTTTTCTTTCTTCGTAAAAAGACAATTTCTTGCTTTGCTGAGTTTTTTGTCTTCCTTCATTTCAGCTACTTGTTGGGAACCACCACAGGTTCACGGCTTGGACCGATCGGTTCAGAAAATCCTGGATATTACAACTCCAGATTCCGTCGATGGAAAGAAATGGCTCCCAAGTACGAGTGGAGAGCTAAGAATCACGGTGAGAAACATTCCTCTTTTTATTTTTTATTTTTTATATCTCAGTAGTTTAAGAGCAATTTACTTAATTATCTTTTTACTTGTATAAGGCTTCTGAGAGGTTCTGTCGTGTGCCCCGATATTGATGTTCTTGATGAACCCGTGGAGGGCAGGAGAGTGTTGTAGGATGCCCTCAACACCGGTGCCCCGATTTGCTCGAGCCTCTGGTGAGGGTGCCTCTTATAGGAGTCCCCAACCCAAGGATAAGAAACAGAAGATGAGACGTTCCTCCTCGGCCGGGACTCAAGAGAAGAGAATAAAGAAAACACCAAACGAGCATGCCACAGTAGTCCTCGATTACGAAGAGGAAGTCAGTGATGAAAAGGTTTCCCTTCAAATAGGGGCGGACCCACCTTGTACGAAGGGGGTTCAATTGAACCCACTTTATCGGAAAAAATAATTATTTTTACTTGCAAATTTCCCAAAAAAATATATGAAAGAGGTAAATACTAAAGACTTGAACCCACTTGACAAAAACAGAAGTTGCAGAGCAACGGTCAAATGGGTTCACAATAAGTCCAGGGTTTCTAGTTCCAACCTCCGCTAAAGCACTGAATTGAAGCATAATTTCTTTTTAGCTTTGCCCCCATTTTTGCTAAACGTGTATTTTGAACACACATTTGAATTCATTTTCCACTTCATCACTTCTGTTATAATCATAAGAGTATATTATTTTGCTTATTGTTACCTTGCTGTTCCTTTTTGTGTCCTTGTTTTTCTACTTCTTTTTATGATTTCTTGCTATTCTTATTTAACTTTATTTTTGTAATGACCCAACCGGTCGTTTTGAGCATTTGCATTCCATTCGGCTATTTGAAACCTTGAGTAGCTTCATATGATGTATTATGACTTGTCTAAATTGTCGGTTTTGATTTTCAAGTGATCCGAAGTTGGTTTGGAAGAATAATTATCAACTAGAAAGGTTTAAGTTGGAAGAGTTGACCAAGTTTAACTTTTATGTATTTGACCACGGATCGGAGTTTTGATAGTTTCATTAGGTCCGGATGGAGATTTTAAATTTGGGCGTATACCCAGATTTGCATTTGGATGTTTCTTGAAGGCTCTAGCATTAATTGGCGAGAATTGGCAATTTATAGTTTGGAATGTTCATAAGTTTGACCGGAAGTTGAATTTGGTGATATCGGGTTAGGATTTTGGTTTCGGGAGTTGGAATAGCTTTGTTATTTCATTTGAAACTTGTGTGCAATATTTGAGGTCATTCCGAGTTGATTTGATATAGTTCGGCATGAGTTTTGGAAGTTGAAAGTTCAAAAGTTCATTAAGTTTGATTTGAGATGCGATTCGTGGTTTTTATGTTGTTTGATATAATTTAAAGCTTTGAATAAGTTCGTATCATGTTTTAGGACTTGTTAGTATGATTGAATGAGGTCCTGAGGGGCTTGGGTGTGATTTGGATCGTTGGTTGAGAAACTATTTAAGTTAAGGATTTGGAGTTTGACCACGGTCAATATCGGGTCAAGATGACCTCTTTTCGGTGTTTTGAGTGCGCGAGTAGGTTCGTAGCTATTTTATGATCGAAATACATATATGGTTTGAGTACGGGAGATTCCGAATGAGTTTTGAGTGCTAAAACGAAAATTCTTTGTTGCTGATTTTCTCATGCAAACAAATTACAAAAATGTCATTTTTGTCTCTTAAATGTTTCAGATTTCCTTTAAAACTTCAAAATATTATATCTCCCTCATTTTAAGGCCAAATTAGGTGATTCAATAGGCTATCTTGGGTGTAATCTCGTAAGGATTATATTGGGCTCATCAAATGTGAGTTTTGAGGTCATCTTGGATTTGCTTCGAGCTATAAAAACTTCTTCATTTTTTACTTATTTCGGAATTTAGTCATTTTTTCTCACATGGTTTTGGAGCCCGGATTTGGGCGATTTTAGAGAGGATTTTCATCACATGGATTGGGCTAAGCATTTTCTATTCGGATTTGATTATATTTTGTGATTCCATCTTCGTTTTTGGCAGTTGATTGATAATCTCAAAAGAAAAATTAGGGTTTTTTGTCTAAAGTTTCATAAAGTGAAATTTTGAGTTTTGAGCATCGATTCAGAGTCAGAATTTAGTGAAATTAGTATGGTTGGACTCATAATTGAATAGGTTGTTGGATTTTGTGAGTTTTGTAGGGTTATGAGGTGCGGGCTCTAGTTTGACTTTTTGTTTGACTTTAGGTAAATGTATAAATATTCGACCTTTATCGATTGGGTTTGCTTCCTATGGCATTATTTGATGATTTTGAGTTTCTTTTTCTAGTTTCGAACTGCTCGGAGGATGATTTAAGCGGGATGTCGCTTCTAGTATATCGATTGGACTTGTTTGATGTAAGTGTCTTGCTTAACTTTATTGTGAGAATTGTTCCTACTAATTGCCATTGTTTGCTACATGCGAAGGTGATGCATATATGAGGTGACGAGCGTATATGCATGTGCTAAGGTTAATCATGCTCGGGGGTAAATTATATGATTAATTGTGCCTTGTAGAATTACGTGACCTTCTTGTTTCATGCCTTACTTGACTTCCTATGCATGATCTCCCCCAATAAAGATAAGTTGGCTGCAAATATTTAGTTTTAGCTTATGCATCTAATCCAATTTCTGGAGCATAGACAACTAAGAACATTAATTGTCTCTGTAATGATCTAGCTGGTCATTTTGAGCATTTGCATTATGTTCAGCTATTTTAAGTTTTGAGCATCATAGTATGAGGTATTATGACTTGTGTGAATTGTCGGTTTTGGTTTTCAGGTTATTCGAAATTGATTTGGAAGAATGGTTCTCAACTAAGAAGCTTTAAGTTAGAAGAGTTAACTAAGTTTGACTTTTGAGTATTTAACCACGGATTGGAGTTTTGATGGTTCTGTTAGGTCCGGATGGTGATTTTGGACTTAGGCATATGCCCGGATTTGCATTTGGATATTTCTAGAAGGTTTCGGCACTAATTGGCGAAAGTTAGAAATTTAAAGGTTCCGAATGTTCATAAGTTTGACTGAGAGTTGACTTGATGATATCAGATTCGGATTGTAGTTCCGGGAATTGGAATAGTTTCGTTATGTCATTTGGGACTTATGCGCAAAATTTGAGTTCATTCGGAGTTGATTTGATATGGTTCGACACGAGTTTTGGAAGTTGAAAGTTCATTAAGTTTGATTTGAGGTGTAATTCATCGTTTCGATGTTGTTATGCATGATTTGTGGCCCCTAGTAGGTCCGTTCTAGGTTATGGGACTTGTTGAAATGTTCGAACGGTGTCCCGGGGAGCTCGGACATGATTCAGATTATTTTCGGACCTTTTCTCTTCATTTTGGCATTGATGGTTTCTACTGAGTTCTGGGCATCTGGCTTCCTTGTTTGTGACCGCGTGGAGTGGATCGCGACCGCATAGTGTTGTTTGATGGCTCATTGCGTTCGCAAGTCCAGAGATGCGTTCGCGAAGGTTGGGGCAATTGTTCAGCGCGTTCGCGAGTCTAGCGACGCGTTCGCGTAGAGGGAAGGAGAGCCTGAGGATGTCAGGCTTTTGTTCTTCGCGGTCATAGTGTTTGGAACGCGATCGCGTAGCTCTAGGAGATTGACCATCGCGTTCGTGACTGTGATGTTGCATTTCTGTAAGAGGAATTTCAGCTGGTGAGAATTTGTTCTATGCAAACGTGTGGGATTGTCCTCGTTCGCGAAGTGTAATAACTGGGGAGGCTCTATTAAATTCCATTTCGAGGGTTAGAACCATTTTATCATATTTTGAGCTATGAAGTTCGGATTGAGATGATTTTTGAAGCGATTTTCACCATATGGATTGGAGTAAGTATTCTCTACTCAGTTTTGATTATATTTCATGAATCTATCATCATTTTTGGCATTTGGTTGATGATTTCAAAAGAGAAATTGGGGGTTTTGTCTAAGATTTCATATAGTGAATTTTCGAGTTTTGAGCATCGATTCAGAGTCAGATTTGAGTGAAACTAGTATGATTGGCTCGTAATTGAATGAGTTGTCAGATTTTGTGAGTTTGTCATGTTCCATGGTGCGATTCCGGGTTTGACTTTTTGGTTGACTTTGGGCTTTTGATTAAAGATTCGACCTTTATCAATTGGGTTTGTTTCCTTTGGCATTATTTGATGTTCTTGAGTTGCTTTTGGCTTGTTTTGAGTCGTTCGGAGGTTAGTACGTGCGGGATGGCATTTTTAGAGTATGGTTTGGCTCGCTTGGTATTGGATTTGGCTTATTCGAGGTAAGTAACACTTCTAAACTTGGTGCTGAGGATATGAATCCCTAAATATACGTGTTATGTTTTGGTGTTGAGTTGACCCGTGTGCTAGGTGACGGGCGTGTGGGCATGCACCGTGTGAATTATGACCCGGTTGATTCTGTGGTAGTGTGCAGTTACCTAATCTTGCTTCTATCCATGAAATTCCTACGTGCTAGAGTAACTGAATGGTGATCCATGTTAGAAATCATGTTTAGACTATATACTTATTCTGTTGGGACCCACTGAGGTTATTGTTCTGTTGAGTTATTTTGTTAAATTGCAATTACATGCTTAGTCATATTTTGTCATTTGCATATCATATCTTAGTCTCTGTTATCATTTTTTGTCACATTATGTTATCATTGTTTGGGCTGATTGGCATGAGATTTGTGAGGCCGAGAGACGGGAGAGATTGATGACTGAGTGAGGCCGAGGGCCGATTTTGTCACATCACGTCGCAGCAAGTACTATTGACTCATGATGGGATCGGGCTGCACGCCGCAACAAGTATTATTAATTCACGATGGGATCGGGCTGCGCGCCGCAACAAATTATATTAGCGCTTGATATCGTTCAAGTCACACCTCTATTCGGGGTTGTGAAATGGTCGATTGCAATAATAATACCCAACAAAGAGTCGGGATCGAATCCACAAGGAGCTGAGATGGGATTAGTGGTATATATATTTGGATAAAGCACGTGAAGTATCTTGGTTGCATTTCCACAAATATGGTTTTGTTTTTACTTCTAAAATTACGTTAAGGATTACAATTCTAAAGATATAAAACTAGAAAATATTATTTTTGGATGGTTTTTAAATATATAAAAAGTCCTAGGGGTATGACCTTCACCTAGGAATTTGCCTAACAGGTTGTAAACTTTAAAGCTTGTTTTGTTGGTCTGAGTGTATTATAGCAATCAACATTTAAATACCCGCTCAATACCTCTCGGTAAGAGAGTAATTTTGCCCAATTTGGCTTTCTCAAGTTCAAATGGGTATTGAACAAAACAGTTGATAAAATACTCAAGTCGGATTTTACTATCTCTAGGTTCAACCCTTTAATTGAGACTATCAATCTCTTGATTTTATCCCAAATTCTTATTAGCTAAGTTTTCCTAGACTAAGTATCTCTTTCTCAAGTAGAGACCAAGTCAAATAGGCATAAACTAATGTTTGCAACCATTAATTCTACAATTAAAGGCAAGAACAAGGCTAAATAATAAACACTCAACCATAAACAAGCCATAAATCAAACACCCATTAGGTTCACACACTAGGGTTGGGTCACAACCCTAGCTAAAAATCTAGCTACTCATAATGGATATAGAGGAAAATAGAGAAAAAAAGATGATAAAACTCATATTGCAAGATTAAAAGATAAAAATCCAATGTTAAATCACCAAAGCATGCTAAAGTTTCCTATGGGGGTAAAGAAAAACGGCTACAGTACTTTCAATATTCAAAACTTGACCTAATTTTGTGAAAGTAGTCTATTTATACAAAGATAGAATTTTCGGACAAAATTGCCCTTTCGGAGGTTCTGCGACCGCACAATTATATGTGCGGTCCACACTTTTCTTCAGATCTTGACAGGAGTTGACTCTGTGGCTGCACAATTTTGGATTGCGGCCGCATCTCTCATGTTCTGCGATCCGCACAATTCTGGGTGCGGCCGCACTGGGCTCTTCTGCAGACCGTACATTTCCTGAGTGCGATCGCATAGCTGTTTCTACGGCTGCACAATTATTGTGCGGTCTGCATTTCTTCTTGAGCTTGAAATGAAACTCTCTTTACTTTGGCTCTTATGTAGCTTCTGCGGCCGCACAATAATTATGCGGTCAGCACTTTGCACTAGGGCTTTGTTGATTTTCCTTCACATTCTGCGGCCACAGATAGAAATCTGCGGTTTACACTTGAGCTTCATTGCCTGATTTTTGTCCTTGTTCAGATCACTCCTCCTTGAGTTGGATTTCATCGTAGTGGCTCATTTTCCAATACTCTTGCAGGTAAGCATATTTCATCAGTTTTGGAGAATACAACTAGACACTTTTGGATTAAAACGAAAGCTAAAAGGCGCTAATAAGTAGTCAAAATTTCCACTTATCAACTTCTCCAAACTTAAGCTTTTGCTTGTCCTCAAGTAAATAAGGTAATTCCCACTTCCACAAGATAAGAGCTATTCCAACTAATCTAAGGTGAATCAAACACACATCAATTGGGACCAACAATTACCCACAAAACCTATGAATTATAACAAGGCAATGATTTGAAGTTTTAAGCACAAGTAGTTCTAATATGACACTAGAGCATCAAGAGTTGACTTTACTCATCAAGGAAGTTTGCTCTTTCATGTAGGTCATTGTGGATCCCAAACTCTTCCTCCTCTACTCTCCGTTAGCATATCTCACTTAAGAATGTAGCATTCACTTCAAGGATTTGTGAAAAGTTCGCTCATCTCTCTCAAAAGAATATCACAAGTACGGCTCTAAGTACTATATGCTTTCCCCTCATGTAAATCACCACTAATGTAAGTTCACTCGGCTTGAAAATCACGTAAGGCTTTTTCGGAATGTAATGAAGGCTTTTAGACTAAGGTAGGAAATGTTGGAATAGAACGGGTTCATCTTTCCTTAAGTACTCCATTTTCTCTTTTTGGCTCATGCTTTGCCGACTTTTTGAGTCATTTTCTTTTTCCTTAGGGGAACTAGAGAGACTTAACATCACTCTTTCTTGGTCATGATATTTGTTTTCTCCTTCTTTGTTTTTACCATGCTTTGCATTTTTGCTTTTCTTTGAATCCCTTCAACTCTTCAACTTATTCACTTTCTTTTTGCATTTTTTTTCTTTTGTTCTTTCTTTCTTTTTCTTTGCCTTTCCTTTTCTTCATTTTTTTCTCTTTTTGTACCTTGATACCACTTTCAAATTTCTCGTCTCTCCCCCAAACTTATGTTTTAGACAATTGTTTCTCAAGAGTGTTAAGAAAAGCTCGGGTGCCAAGAGAGGGTCACTACAAAACGGGTAAAGGCTTGTAACATGGTTATCAAATGAGAAAGGTTTTAGGCTCAAAAGGGTTGACTAGGGATAACAACATTGGTGGGTCATGAAAAATTTCAAAACGGGTCAAGGAGAGCCTACAATCACTTCTCAAGCCAAGCAAAACTTAGAATTTTGCCTAGAAACACATTCAGGGCAAGTTCTAGACCATTCACACGGGTACTTGGACTTGCAACAAAATATCTCACCTCTCACACAGCTGGATTGTTCAAGAGGATAGAGTCGAGGGCCCACAACAACCATATTCGAGATTGAAAATCACGAATGGTTCAACTAAACCACTCGATGATTACTTAAGTCAACACAAGAGTTAAAAGGTCACTAACTAGAGCTATTTCTTTCCAAGAACTTGTTTTTAATCATAAGCATGTAGTTAAGTGTATGGGTATCAAGTGAAGCATGCTTGACTCTTCTAGTTCGACTCAATTTGGTCCTCTTATTCATTATTACTACTGTTCTTACCTAAACATCAAAAACAAACTCAATCCCTTAAGAAGGTTGTCACGCCATCCATCGTTGGGAAGAGTCACCCGGTTCACACAAAAACCACCTTTGGAAAAAATAATGGCATTAAGAAAACTAAAGGCTTATTGATCACTTAAACATGAAAAGAAACTACTAAATTAAAAAGAAGCTATTAAAGTAAATAAGAAGCTATTAGACTAAACATTGAATACCGAGAAAACAAAATAAAGAAGCCATGAAGTAAATTGCTGAAAGCATAAATGAATATACAAACTGAGAAAGGGAAAGAGAATATATACATCAATAGAGAGAGAAGAATATGTACATAATGAAAATAAAAATAAAAAGAGAATGTTATCAGTTATTACAGGCCAATGTCAAATGTCAAATCAAAATATACTCCACCCCTTGAATAAAAATAAGCATTGTCCTTAATGCTTAACAAAATGAAAACAAGGAAGAGAAAGAGTAGAGAGGACTCCCTATGTGGTCTCAGTGTTAATAGCAACATCACCTCCCTTAGGCTCCTACAACTGGATCTCATCATCCTCTGCTCGGGGAGTAGCTGGGTTGGTGAACATCTATAGCACCGCCTCAGTAGCGTGGGCAGCAAGGTCTGGCTCCTCAGACTGGCCAGCTGGTGCCACAGGTGCTAATGGTGCTGCTGGGTCTTCTGGTACTGATGGATCTGTCTCCATCAGTAAGTCAAATGGAAGATCTCTAGCGGCTGCTATCTTGGTTTTAGATACCACTTTTTGCACGGAGAGTGGTAGGGTACCCCTACCTCGGCGTCGGGAGGGTTCACCCCTCCCCTTGGATGTATCACCTCATCCCCGTGACCTAAATATTGTCTGCAATACATAGCAACAGGAATAAATTATAGTTCAAATCCAAAGTATTAGACAATTGTAGACAAACAGTATGCAGTTAGGGGAAGTGCGGTCCACACATTTTTGGGTGCGGCCGCAGATGGGCTTGTGCAGACCGCACAATTTTGGAAGTGCGGCCGCACTGATAGTTCTGCGGTCCGCACAATTTTAAGTGCGATCGCACAATTGAAGTGCGGTCCGCATAATGTTGAGTGCGGCCGCACAATTGCAAGCTCCAAAATAATAATTCTCTGAAGTCAGATAATTGATCGATCTGCGGCCACACACACTTTTCTGCAGCCGCGGTTAAATTTCTGTGGACCGCACAATTTTTAGTGCGGTACGCACAATCATTGCACAATATTTGCCCTAGCCTAATGATCTGCGGACCGCACAATTCCTTGTGTGGCCGCACAATTCAAAAATAAATGGTAGCCACTTTGGGTTTCTCAATTCATGCACAATTTAGACATGGTATTGGCAATTTAGACATGATACACAGTTTACCCATCCCCCAATTAGCAAATAGGAAGTTACCCATACAATTTTAAGCTGACATGATGATGAATTTTGACATTAGGGCTAAAAATAACTAAACTAATTATGAACAAAATTAAGCAAATTGAAAAATTTAATATGAATTGAACATACAAGTAATGTAGTGATGCAAGGAATAATCAAAGATGATGAAATGAGAGTGAGATGCTTGAATTAATTGAGTGCACTGTGCTTGACCTAGTGTCAAATGTTCAGTGTTTGTAAAGTTCGAACAGTGGTGAGGAGGAACTATTTATAGTTGGCCGGTTAGGGAAAGGACTCAAGAGCTGAGTGCGGCCGTATAATTTTATGTGCGGTCCGCACTCCGTTACCTGTTACAAATTACCCTTTTGATGATCTGCGGTCCGCACATTTTTGAGTGCGGCTGCAGATTTTTGTGTGGACCGCACATTTCCTTGTGCCGCCGCACTTTGGCCATTTCTCTGACATGCACAACTTCAGAGAGTTTGCAATTTCTCATCTCCACTTGTGTGGCCGCAACCAGAATTGTGCGGCCGCAGATCCCTTTCTGATGTGGCCTTTAAAATTGTGCGGTCTGCACCTTTTTCACACTTAGGCACTTTTCCTGAGCATAGTTCCCGCAAAGCACACTCATTCCTGCAACACACTTCAAAACCAGTTAGCACAAAACAAGACCTATCTAAAGAAGAAGAAAAAGGAAAATAAAAAGAAACATGGGTTGCCTCCCAAGAAGCGCCTGATTTAACGTCGCGATACGACGTAAATTACCATCAATCACTTGAAATGAATCACTGCCACTACGTGGCCATCACCAACTTTTCCCAGATAGTGCTTCACCCGGTGACCATTGACTCTAAACACTTCATCATTTTTATTCTTCAAGTCCAATGCACTAAAGGGTGTAACACTCACAAATTCAAACGGGCCACTCCATTTAGACTTCAACTTTCCCGTAAACATCCGTAGCTGAGAATTGAACAATAACACAAGATCACCTTCTTTAAACTTCTTGTTCCGAATGTACTTGTCATTGAGGTACTTCATCTTCTCCTTGTATAAAGATGAACTTGTATATACATGGTACTGAAATTCATCTAGCTCATTCAATTATGCCACCCTTAAGTTGGAGGCGACATCCCACTCAAGATTTAGCTTCTTCAAAGCCCACATGGCCTTGTGCTCAAGTTCCACCGAAAGGTGACAAACTTTCCCAAACATTAACCGGTATGAAAACATCCCAATCGGTATTTTATAAGCCGTCCTATAAGCCCATAAAGCATCATCAAGTTTCTTTGACCAATCCGTCCGGTTGGCATTCACTGTTTTTGACAAAATACTCTTGATCTCCCGGTTGGAGACTTCTACTTGTCCGCTTGCTTGAGGGTGATAGGGGTCGTGACTTTGTGAGTGACACCATACTTGCTAACTAAGATATCAAAAGCTTTGTTGCAATAATGCGACCCCCCATCACTTATAATGTCCCGCGGTGTACCAAACCTTGTGAAGATGTTCCGTTTCAAAAATGCCACCGCACTTCTAGCTTCGTTGTTGGGTAGAGCAACGGTCTCAACCCATTTTGACATATAATCCACAACTACCAAAATGTAGGTGTTCCCACCAGAGCTTACAAATGGTCCCATGAAATCAATACCCCACACATCAAAAATATCAATTTACAAGATGGTGGTGAGGGGTATCTCATTTTTCTTTGAAATCCCACCGGCCCTTTAACATTCATCACAATGCTTGACTAGATCACTTGCGTCCTTGTAGAGAGTAGGCTAATAGAATCCACAACTCAACACTTTGGACGCCGTTCTTGCTCCCCCATGGTGACCACCGTAGGGTGAAGAATTACAAGCCTCAAGAATTTCAACTTGTTCCTCCTCCGGCACCTATCTTCTAATCACGCCATCGGTACAAATCTGGAAGAGGTACGGTTCATCCCAATAATAGTCTAGGCAATCCCGTTTGAGCTTCTTCCTTTGGTTTGAAGAGAACTCATCCGGTACAATACCACTCATAAGATAATTTGCTAAATCAGCGAACCATGGCATCTCGGTCATTGAAATGGCTAGAAGTTGCTCGTCGGGAAATGAGTCATTGATTTCAAGGCCGTCATATGGCCTCCCCTCCTCCTCTAAGCGAGACAAGTGGTCTACCACTTGGTTTTCACTGCCTTTGTGGTTTTGGATGTCTAGATCGAACTCTTACAATAAAAGCACCCATCTCACTACCGAGCCTTTGAATCTTTCTTGCTCATAAGGTACCGAAGTGCCGCATGATCAGTATGGACAATCACCTTTGTACTCATCAAGTACGGGTGAAACTTCTCCATAGCAAAACCAATAGCAAGGAGCTCTTTTTCGGTCACAGTGTAATTGACTTGGTAATCATTCATTGTATTACTAGCATAGTAGACTGTATTAAAGATCTTATTGATACGTTCCCCAAAACTGCTCCAACCGCCACATCACTAGCATCACACATGAGCTCAAAAGGAATGCTCAAATTCAGGGTGGTGATAATGGGAGTAGTTGTCAACTTGAACTTGAGCAATTCGAATGCTCTCATGGAATCATCATTGAAGTGAAATTTAGTATCTTTCTCCAAATTCTTGCACAAGGGGTTGACCACCTTGGAAAAATCCTTTATGAAATGCCGGTAGAACCTCACATGACCCAAAAAACTTCTCACGCCCTTCACGGATGTTGGAGGTGGAAGTTTAGAAATCACCTATATTTTCGCCTTATCGACCTCAATACCCTTCTTTGAAATCTTGTGGCCAAGGATAATACCCTCCTCGACCATGAAATGACATTTCTCCCAATTCAACACCATGTTCGTCTCTTCACATCTTGCCAAGACCTTATCCAAATTTGTCAAGCAATCATCAAAGGAATCCCCGACTACCGAGAAGTCATCCATGAAGACTTCAAGGTAATCCTCTACCATATCCATAAAGATCGCCATCATACACCGTTGTAAAGTTGCTGGTGCATTGCATAAGCCAAATGGCATCTGCTTGAAAGCGAAAGTGCCATAGAGACAAGTAAAGGTTGTTTTTTCTTGATCTTCTAGGGCAATAAGGATTTGATTGTAGCTTGAATATCTATCTAGAGAGCAATAGAATGCCCGGACAACCAACCGATCAAGCATTTGGTCAAGAAAGGGTAGTGGGAAATGGTCTTTCCTCGTGACTTTGTTTAGCTTTCGATAGTCCATGCACACTCTCCATGCGGTCAACATTCTTGTTAGAATCAACTCGTTCTTATCATTGGTGACCACAGTTATGCCCCCTTCTTCGGAACACATTGCACCAGAGAAGTCCATGAACTGTCAAAAATGGGGTAGACAACTCCGGCATCTAACCACTTTTTGATATCCTTTTTGACCACCTCTTGCATTGCTTCATTGAGTATCCTTTGATGTTCAATGGATGGTTTGGCATCTTCCTCCAAATTAATCTTGCGCATGCAAAATGCGGGGCTTATTTCCCGAATATCCGCCAAAGTCCACCCAATAGCTTTCTTCCTCTTGTGGAGCACCGCCAATGTAGAGTCGACCTGCACGTTAGTCAAACAAGAGGAAAGAATAACCGGTAAAGTAGAATAAGGGCCAAGAAATTTATACCTGAGATGTGGAGGCAATGGCTTCAACTCCAAGATAGGAGGCTTTTCAATTGAAGGATTGTAGGAGGCATTTTTCTATTTTCAAGATCCAAGTAAAGTTTTCGAGGTGCATAATTGTATGACCCTATACCTTGCAAAGAATTTACACATTCCATGAAGCCATCAATTTCCTCATCATCAAAATTTAGCAACACGGCCTCCAACATGTCACCCACATTAATCGTGGCACTTGTATCATCAATAATTATATCGGTCACCAAGTCCATGAATGAACATACTTCATTGTTATTCGGTTGCCTAATAGATTTGCACACGTGGAACACTGCCTTTTCATCACCCACCCGGAAAGTGAGTTCACCGGATTCCACATCAACAAGAGCCTTTTTAGAAGCAAGGAAAGGTCTATCTAGAATAATCGGCACCTCATAGTCCACTTTACAATCAAGAATAACAAAATATGCCGGGAGAATGAACTTATCAACACTAACCAACACATCATCAATTATACCCAACGGTCTCTTCATGGTACGATCCGTCATTTGTAATCTCATAGATGTGGGTCTTGGTTGCCCAATTCCTAAAGTCTTGAAAACCGAATAGGGCATCAAATTAATACTTGCCCCAAGATCACAAAGAGCTTTAGCAAAGTCGTCATTTCTAATGGTACAAGGGATTGTGAAAGTGTCGGGATCTTACAATTTAGGAGCCATTGAATGCATAATTGCACTCACTTGATGAGTCATCTTTATAGTTTCACAATTCATCGACTGTTTCTTTATCACCAACTCATTCATGAACTTTGCATAACCGGGCATTTGTTCCAAAGCCTCAACCAATGGTACATTAATAGATAGACTCTTCATCATGTTAATGAACTTTTTGAATTGATTCTCGCCATTTTTCTTGGCAAGCCTTTGAGGATATGGAGGAGGATGACTTGGCATTGGTGCCTTAGCCTTTGGCACTACCGATTCCGGTATGTCAACAATGTGCTCCCTGGACGGGTTCACTTTCTCTTGAGTCTTCTCCACATTGTCATCAATATCAATTCTTACTTCATCATTTGCTTGCACCACATTGTTCGGGATCTCATCTTTTTGTACCACTTGCTCATCATCCACAATTTTCCTTTGACTTGAGGTTGGTGCATCCCCACCTTTTCCACTCCTTGTAGTAACAACCATGACATGTCTCGTGTTGTTCCCACCCTTTGGGTTCACCACCATGTCACTTGGTAGTGCCTCCTTAGGACGAGTGTTTAAAGCTTGCGAGATTTGCCCTAATTAAACTTCCAAATTGCGAATTGAAGTGTTGTGAGAGGCTAGTTGGGCATTGAAGTCGTCATTCTTCTCCATCATTTGTTTTAACATGTTCTCAATTCGTCCCATCTCATTGTTGGAAGAGCTTGGACCATGGGAAGGATAAGGAGGCGGGTTGCTCGGTTGTTGATACATCAGGGCTCTTTGAAAGCCCGACCCATGATTTCCTTGGTTATTGTTCCAACCCCCCTGGTTGTTGCCTCCCTAATATCCTTGACTATTTCCACTCTAATTGCCTTGGTTATTTTGACCTTTCTAATTTCCTTGATTGTTTTGACTGTTCTAATACCCTTGGTTATTTTGATTATTCCAATTCCCTTGATTACCATGAGGTCGCCATTGTTGTTGATTCGGGCCTTGAGAGTTATTTCTTTGCCCTTGGAAGTTGTTCACATATTGTACTTCCTCCTCTTGGTCATTGTAAGATTTATCTTGATCAAACCCACTATCTTCTTGCACATAATGTTCCGCACGGTTTTGCACTTGAGGACCCTTTTGCCTTCTCCTGTTTACCATCAAATTAACTCCCTCCATTGAATTGAATTTCTTAAGACCTTGCACTTGTTGAAGTTAAGACTTGGCTAATTGATTCATTGTGGTGGTCAACTAGGCAATTGCTTGCCCATGATCATGCAATTCTTTATGTCGGTGAATCACGTTTGGATCACCTTGAGGAACATTTGCTCTACATTGCCATGCCTATGAAGTATCCGCCATTTCATCTAAGATCTCACACGCTTCCGCATATGGAGTTATCATGAAATTTTCACCGGCAAGTTGGTTGACCACGCATTGATTGGTAGTATTGATCCCCCTGTAGAAAATTTATTGAATCATAGCCTCCGTTATGTTATGTTTTGGGCATTCTTTCACCATAGTTCGGTACCTCTCCCATATTTCATGCAATAGTTCATTGGGTTCTTATTTGAAGCTAAAATCTCGTCTCTAAGAGTAGCCATATGCCCGGGAGAAAAGAACTTGGAAATAAATTTCTCCACCAATTCATCCCATGTATGGATGGAATGGTTTGGCAACTTTTCTAACCAATCCAAGGCTTTCCCCCAAAGAGAGAAAGGAAATAGCCTCAACCTTAAAGTATCCTCGGAGACGTTTGTCTATTTACTTCCCCAGCAAGCGTCCACAAACCCTTTCATGTGTTTGTACGCATTTTGATTCGGAGGCCCGGTGAAGAATCCCCGTTGCTTTAGCAATGTGAGCATAACATTTGTGATTTGAAAGTTGCCCTCCTTAATCTGGGGTGGGACTATGGCACTTTCATACCCTTCATTCGGCAACACCCGGTGTGGAGCCTTTCTTGGTGGATTTGGGGGTGCAACGGGAACGTAGTCTTGAGGTGGTCGGCCTCGTCTATTTACTTGAGGTTCAAGAGGAACCTCTTCAACTTAGTCATCTTCCACGTCCACATCCCCCAAAGGCATGTTTTCGAGAGGATCATTGCTGTTGAGAGTCATTGTTTCACCTACAATAGTTTCACCAAAAAGATTAGTAACACGGAAGGAAAAAAAGATAATTTACACACAAAACCAAATATATAGCTAAATTCATTTTTATGCTCCCCGGCAACGACGCCAAAAATTGATCTCGTCCAAGTCACACCTCTATTTGGGGTTGTGAAATGGTCGATTTCAATAATAATACCCAACAAGGAGTCGGGATCGAATCCACAGAGAGCTGAGATGGTATTAGTGGTATATATTTGGATAAAGCACATGAAGTATCTTGGTTGCACTTCCACAAATATGGTTTTGTTTTTACTTCTAAAATTACGTTAAGGATTACAATTCTAAAGATATAAAACTAGAGAATATTGTTTTTGGATGGTTTTCAAATATATAAAAAGTCCTAGGGGTATGATCTTTACCTAGGTGTTTGCCTAACGGGTTGTAAACTTTAAAACTTGTTTTTTTGGTCGGCATGTATTATAGCAATCAACACTCAAATACCCACTCAATACCTCTCGGTAAGAGAGTGATTTTGCTCATTTTTGATTTCTTAATTCCAAATGGGTATTGAACAAAATAGTTGATAAAATGCTCAAGTCGGATTTTACTATCTCTAGGTTCAACCCTTTAATTGGGACTATCAATCTCTTGATTTTATCCCAAATTCTTGTTAGCTAAGTTTTTCTAGACTAAGTCTCTCTTTCTCAAGTAGAGACCAAGTCAAATAGGCATAAACTAATATTTGCAACCATTAATTCTACAATTAAAGGCAAGAACAAGGCTAAATAATAAACACCCAACCATAAATAAGCCATAAATCAAATACCCATTAGGTTCATACACTATGGTTGGTTCACAACCCTAGCTAAAAATCTAGCTACTCTTAATGGGTATAGAGGAAAATAGAGAAGAAAAGATGATAAAACTCATATTGCAAGATTAAAAGCTAAAAATGCAATGTTAAATCACCAAAGGAAGCTAAAGTTGCCTAAATGAGTAAAGGAAAATGGCTACAGTACCTTCAATATTTAAAACTTGACCTAATTTCGTGGCCGCAGATAGAAATTTACGATTCGCATTTTGTGCCTGATTTTTGTCCTTGTTCAGATCACTCCTCCTTAAGTTGGATTTCATTGTAGTGGCTCATTTTCCAATATTCCTGCACGTAGGCATATTTAATCAGTTTTCGGGAATATAATTAGACACTTTTGGACTAAAACATAAGCTAAAAGACACTAATAAGTAGTCAAAATTTTTACTTATTAGCGCTTGGATAAGATCCGCCCCTCCGGAGTCTGACATACCAACAGTGAACGCATGTTCTATTGATTCATGATGGGATCGGGCTGCGCATCGCAGTACGCACCGTACAGTGCTGAGTGACTGAGTGTGTTGAGTGGCTGAGCTTGATTAGTGGGAGTATGAGACAGTGATATTGAGTACTCTGAGAGTGTGAGTACATGAGTTCATGACTGTGACGCATTACATTTGACATGCATACTTGACATACATATATAGAGATACATTTCCTCATGCTACATGATTTTGTGACATTAATGATTTCATACGCACATTGACATGTAGGCATAAAGGTGTACTTTCCTCATGCTATCTGTTATTTGAACATCTTATATGTTGTTGAAAGTTTTTGAGAAAAAAATCAAAGATTTCTGACTTACTCATATTTTGGTTATTCCGTTGGAAGATTTGGATTTTACTGTTATACTTGGAAAACATGCCTATTTTGCCGTAACTGTGAACGAGCTGAGCATCATATCTTTGAGTTGTTTCTTGTACTACTTTCATTATATTGTTATGAGTTGATGTTGGCTATTGGTGTTAGACTCTGATTGTTTGTCCAAGCTCATCACTGCTTTCAACCTAAGGTTAGGTTTGTTACGTATTGAGTACATGGGGTCTGTTGTACTCATACTAGACTTCTGTACCTTGCGTGCAGATTTTGGATATTGATGTTGTTGTGTATGGCAGGAGCTAGCATTGAAGATATACCTGCATTCCGGTTATAACTGCCTCTTGTTCATGGTAGCTTTAGACTTATGAAAATCTGTTTATGTACATTTCGAACAGATGATGTATTTACTTCATACTAGCTTTGTAAACTCTAAATCTTAGAAGCTCATGATTTGTACTACGAGTCCTTGAAAATTCTTTGTATAAAAGTTCAGTTTATTTTTATTATTTCTCTGAGTAAATCTCATTTGAATTGGATTGTTGCTAATTGACTTACCTAGCGGGTTGAGCTAGGTGCCATCACAACTAGTTGGATTTTGGGTCGTGACAGTTTCATGCCCTAACCCCAACTTTCTTTACCTCAACACCCTTATACTTAAGTCTTGATTCTGTAATAATTCCCACCACATTCTTGTTCCTATCGATCCTAAAATACAATAATTCCCACCACATAATGGTATGACCTGTGTTGCCTATCTCTTTAGCCTTTTGCCCTGTCCATTTAGTTTTCTGTAGGCATGCGATATCAGCTTTCCTCCTTTTTAAGGCATCCACTAATTTCATCGATTTTCCTGTCAAACATCCTGTATTACAGCTACCTACCCGCATCCGTCTCTCATGGACTAGCTTCTTTAACCTAATCCGTGCACGATTCGAAAACCCTTTATTATTATGCACTACATTCGAGTGCTAATAGAACTGAAATAAATTCCTGAATCTTGACAGAACTCTTTGTAAAATTTAAAAGTTGAAGAAAATCCAAAAAGAAAAGGAAGAAAACTAAGTCAACAAAAAATAAGATTCTAAATCAATTAGAAAATAAATAAAAGTGAGAACATGTATATGTGTGTGTCTCTGTCTATCCAAGTAAATAATAAATTCATGGCAGAACACTTCCTCTTTATTTCTGATTTTTTAAACAGTAAAGTTATTACAAATGAACATTTCTGTAGTAGCAGCAATAGCATCTGTAATCTTTTCCGAAGCTGTAACGACCCGACTTGTCGTTTTAAACATTTACGCTCCTTTTAACTAGTTGAAGTCTTGAATAGTTTCATATTATGTATTATGACGTGTGTAAATCGCCGGTTTTGATGTTTCAGGTATTTCGGGATTAGTTCGGAAGAATAAATTTCATGTTGGAAGCTTAAATGAAAAGGGTTGACCGGAGTTTAACTTTTGCGCAAACGACTCTGGAATGGAGTTTTGATGGTTCCAATAGCCTCCTAGTTAGCACCATCGCTTCTTTTTGATGGGTTTATTTTCCTATAATAATTACATATCAAGCAAAATGGTATAAATTTCACTACACAGTGACAAAAAATCAATCTAAACATTTACAGATGTGGCTTTCAAGAAAAATAGTGACGTAAATATGGTAGTACTTATTTTATGAAAATTCTATGCATATGTTCTGAACATTTTCATAATTTTTGTTTTCCGACAGGTAGTTTAACCTTCTCATGCTTCCTGTTTCCGATCAAGTTCTTGGATGACAAATGGTAATTCAGTTTATCCAAGTGAATATTGAGGAGTACAAGTAGTGAATTTTATGATTTCTTTTTGGAAACGCAAAAAAGCTCGAAGAAGACAACAATGGAGAATCCACCAGATTTGACTGTAGTTGATCGCAATCATGCATTCTAGATACTCTGCAATCAGTTTTGATTGGTGTTGAAAAGTTGATGGAACTTGAGTGTATGCCAATATTGCAAACACACTTTTAGCAAGTATTATTGAGATCTTGAGTTAATCTTTTTCCTTTTTAACCTTTACTGGAGAATCTTTTAAATTGATCATGGATGATGGGATTACAACCTTTTTCACATAAAATCCAATACTCTCAGTACTATCACTATCTTGCGTGAAGAATCATGTTGGTCCAGTGTTGGACAAGCAATGGGAGAGATGCAATGTCATTGTCCCCTCATGGATCATCAGATTATTTTTTTCAGGAGTTGTTGAGCCGAATTGCATACGCATCAAACTCTGGCCCGGTAAGGAATGATCTAAGAGAGAGGATTGATGAAGTAAATAGATAAAGAAATCATCAATTACATAAGGAGATGAGTACAACTACACAAGGCACTAGTTGCTGCTTATTTTTCTAGGATGAGATTGTTATGAGATGATTATAATGGCATAGTGGCTACTGACTATTTCTGGAATATTTTTAGTCTCAGAGACCATTTCAATTCCTCATGGAATTAAATGACTCATATAACCATGTCCCCTGAAGACATGACTTACTCGCAATAAGGACATCAAAGTCTAAGAGTAGCCAATGGCAATATATACTGCCAAAGGAAGCAATTGGAAACCTAAAAAGTTTACCTATACTACAATGCGATCATCATCACATAAAAAGGTCATACCAGAGAGAATTACTACTAAATAACTTTTTACCCTTCAGAATTTAAGTCCAAGAAGAAGATTGTGCCAGCTGCAAACAACGTGGTCATTCAAAAAGAGTACATGAACAATCAATTTCAAAAAGATACAAGGGCGAACAATCATATAATTTCTACTATCCCCAAATCTTTCATGGATCACAATACAACATATATTAACCTTTTCCCCTTCCCGGTATTCTCATATTTTGAATTTAAATGAAATTACCAAAATCTATAATAAAAACTTTTAGTAATCTAAATTGAAGAACTAAAAAAATATTAAAATTAGCATCTACTAGTGTTCATGGAATCATGGATTGAATGAAATAAACAATATTTCATCTACAGGAAGGAGTGTAATGTGTTGTTCCATACCTCTTTTTACCGCCTTGGTAAACTCCAATGGCTAAATTTCAAATTTTTGGCGGCCTTACCTCCCATTTGTGGTTTTGAGTAATGTTAAGAGAGTAATTACTACGAAATCAAAGCATACGTAATTGGAAGTCTTGCGAGAAAAATCTGAAAATTCAGCTAACTACTTACCGTGTAGCTTTCTCCGCCGAGATCATGAGCGCCTTAGAGAGAAATTACGATTACAGTGGACTAAAATGATATTTGAAGCCATTCATAACTTACTGATTTATTCGAAGGATCAATAATAGATTACTACACAGTAACAAAAGAGTAAATTCAATGAGCTATAACAGTAATGTACGACAGTTTTGAAGTCGTCCGTATCTTACCAACTTTCGAATTTAACTTTTTGTTTTTTGTAGTTTTATTTGCAACAACTTTAAGAATTTATACAATAACTAAAACCTAACATCGTAATGGATTATAGGGGAAAACTACTGAGAATAGTACCTCCCAAGTTAAGATTAAACTGTCACAACCCTAAATCCACCAGTCGTGATGGCACCTAACCTAACCTGCTAGGTAAACCACCAGTCATATGATATCAATGAAAATAAAATAATATGGTCTAATAACTCAACAACGAAAGAATATCATAAAAATATCTGAGAATAAAGCCAAAATGCTACTACAACCAACCCCAAAATCTGACGTCAACGAGTACACGAGCACTACGAATAACAAGATACAAACAAAATCCTCTATTACAACTATCTGAATAGAAAAAACAGTAAAGATAGAGATAATGGAAAGAGAACTTCAAGGACTGCGGACGATATGGCAGCTATATCGACCGGATGTACCTGAATCTAGAAACAACTCAAGTCTGAAAACCTCATCGACCGGATGTACCTGAATCTGCGCACAAAGTGTAGAGTGTAGTATGAGTATAACCGACCCCATGTACTCAATAAGTAATAACACTAAACTTGGGTTGAAAGCAGTGACGAGCTTAGGACAATAGTCAAATGTCAATACCAATAATTGATAATAGTTCAGAATATAAAGAATAACCCATAAAAACAGTAGTTCAATGATACCAAGTTCAGCTTGAACACATTTCAGAAATTTAGGCATGCTTATAAGTATAAAATTTTAAGCCCAACACAGATAAAGCAGGTCAATTATCAGTTAGCACGAGAAAAGTACATCTCTATGCCTACATGTCAAGTATACATGTCAAAAATATTCATACTTAGCACTGTATGGGTGCCTGGCATAACTGTCCATCATCAAGCATGTATATGTAATATTGTGCCCGCACCCACTGCTGGCATGTCAGACTCCCGAGGGGCGGATCCTGCCCAAGCGCTAATCATAATCATTTAGCCCAATATTGAGGTCCGGTGCACGCGTCGCCCCAAAATAATAACACTTAGCCCAATATGGGCCTGGCGTACGCATCACCTCAAAATCAGTACCAAACCGACTCTAGGGCACAAACCCAGTCATTTACCATTCAAGTCTCAGATAAACATATCCCAAATACTCAATTTAACAGTATTACCCTTAAGCGATATCAACAACATATGAAGAATCAAATAAGGAGTACTAAGATAAAGATATCGTACATGGATATAGTAACATGACTGAGAACATGTGTGCAAATAAGGTATAAAACTCATAAACAACATAGATAGCCCTATCAAGTCTCAAACAGTTAGCACTTAGCCTAGACATGATGTCTAACATGAATCACATTTTAAATAATCAAACAAGTAGAGGAAACATAGGGATAACATGATATGATAACAACAAGCCCGATAATAGCCTAAAGGCCTCCCCAAACCATGAACACACTGGTGCACACACACACGCCCGTCACCTAGCTCGTACGTCACCCCAATTTCTTTCATATGACGTAGTTCTCAAGGTTAAATACCCTCAAATCCGAGTTTAGATGTGTTACTTACCTACCTCAAAGCGCACAACTCAATGCTCTAACATACCCTTGCCACGCAAATCGGCCTCCAAGCTACTCGAATCTAGCCAAAGCAACTTAATTCTATCAATAATAGCTATAAGAAAAAATTTCAAAAGATAAAGCTAAGGTCTTTAAGCAAAAATCAGAAAGTCAACCCCAAGCCTGCACTCCAGAACCAGACATAATTTACAAAATCCGAATACCCATTAAATTACGAGTCCAACCATACCAAATTCATCCAATTCTATCCATAAATTGACCCCCAAATCATCAATTCTTACTCTCCAACAACATAGTCTAAAATTCTCAATTTCTACCTCAAACACACACAAACTAGGTATAAAAATCAATGAGTAATCAATATTTATCAATAGCTGTAATGACCCGATCAGTCGCTTTGAGTATTGTAGCCTCGTTCCCCTATTTATTACTTATTCTATATTCATTTGTAGTTATATAACTTGTCGGGGTGGTTGGTTTGGTTCCGGAGACATTTCAGAATAAATTGGGACACTTAGTCCTAAGGTTGGAAGCTTAAGTTGAAAGAGTTGACCGGATGTTGACTTATATGTAAACAACTCCGGAATAGAGTTTTGATGGTTCTGATAGCTTCGTATGAGGATTATAGATTTAGGAGTATATCCGATTATTGATTTGGGGGTTCGTAGGTCATTTTGGCTTGAATTGGCGAAAGTTGGAAAGTTGAAGGTTTGGAAGGTTGAGAAGTTTGATCGAGAGTTGACTTTGTTGATACCAGACTCAAATTTTGGTTCCAAGAGTTAGAGTAGGTCTGTCACGTCATTTATGACTTATGTACAAAATTTGAGGTCAATCGGAGTTGGTTTGATAGGTTTCAAAATTGATTTTAGAAGTTGAAAATCCATTCGTTTCAATAGGCTTAAATTGGGGCGCGATTCATGTTTTAATATTGTTTGAGGTGATTTGAGGCTTCGACTAAGTTCATATGATGTTTTAGGATGTGATGGTATGTTTGGATAGGGTCTCTGGGGCCTCGGATGTGATTCGGATGGTTGGCGGAGCTTGGTTATACTTTGGGAAAGTGGTGAAGTTTCAGGCATCTAGTGCATTCGCACCTGTGGTGGGATTGGCCGCAGATACGGCACCGCAGGTACGACGCTATGGTTGAAGGTGCAGAATGGAGGGGAGGTAGTGAGGTCCGCAAAAGTGTTAGAAATTTTGCAGAAGCGAAAGCACTTTTGTGATGAGGGGTCCGCAGGTGCAGAGTGAGGCAACTTGGCCTTGGTCGCAGATGCGCGAGGTGATCTGTAGGTGCGGATGCACAGGTACGGGCGAGGGGCCACAGAAGTGGTCTCTCAGGTGCGTGAATGTGGCCGCAGATGCGGCTGGTCGGGTGTTAAGTGTTTTTCGTAGATGCGGACGTGTGACCGCAGAAGCGGTTCTGCAGAAGCGAAGATCGTGACCGCAAGTGCAGTTTTGCTGGGCAGAACTTAAAATTCGAAGGGTTGCATTTTTCTCATTTTTGGACTTGTGGAAATCGGCTAGAGGCGATTTTTGAGAGGACTTTCACCACAATTCAAGAGGTACGCAAATTTTGATCATTAATATTTAATACCTATTGATTTTCCCACATAGATTATGTGTTTTTGAGGTAAAATTTGGGGGATATTGGACTAGGTATTAGAGAGTAAGATTTGGGGATTTGAGGGTCGATTTTTAGTCGGAATTAAATGATTTTGGTTTGGTTGGACTCATTATTGAATGAGTGTTCGGATTTTATGAATTTTGCCAGGTTTCGAGGCGTGGGCCCGGGGTTGACTTTTTGAATTTGGTTAAAGAACTTAGCTTTATCGTATATGATCGATTCCTATAGCTTGTATTGATTATATTGAGTTATTTGTGATTAGATTCGGGTCATTCGGAGGCCGATTTGCGAGGCAAGGGTTTGTTGGTGCATTGAGTTGCGCACTTTGAGGTAAGTAACACTTCTAAACTTAGAACTGAGGGTATAAATCACTGAAAAATGTGTTATGTGGGTGGTTTTGAGGTGATGCACATGTTAGGTGAGAGGCGTGAGGGCGTGCACTGTGGTAATCATAATCCGGGTGGATTTTATACTGTATTCATATCAAGTCTTGTTTTATCCATGTAATTTCTACGTGCTAGACTAATTGAGTCGTGATTCATGTTAAAAATCATGTTTAGGCTATGTGCTTATTCTGTTGGGACTCGTTGAGGTTATTTTTATTGTTGAGTTATTTTCTTAAACTGTAATTATGCACTCAGTCATGTTTATTCATTTGCATATCATATCTTAATCTCTGTCATCATTCACTGTTACATCACATATTATTATTGTTTGGGCTAAGTAGTAAGAGGTTGTGAGCCTTGAGACTTGAGAAACTGGTGACTGAGGTAGGCCTGAGAGCCGTATTGTGTGTTATTGGGGATCGGGCAGCATGCCGCAACATGCCATATTATTATTATTATTATTATTATTATTATTATTATTATTATTATTATTATTATTATTATTATTATTATTATTATTATTATTATTATTATTATTATTATTATTATTATTATTATTATTATTATTATTATTATTATTATTATTATTATTATTATTATTATTATTATTATTATTATTATTATTATTATTATTATTATTATTATTATTATTATTATTATTATTATTATTATTATTATTATTATTATTATTATTATTATTATTATTATTATTATTATTATTATTATTATTATTATTATTATTATTATTATTATTATTATTATTATTATTATTATTATTATTATTATTATTATTATTATTATTATTATTATTATTATTATTATTATTATTATTATTATTATTATTATTATTATTATTATTATTATTATTATTATTATTATTATTATTATTATTATTATTATTATTATTATTATTATTATTATTATTATTATTATTATTATTATTATTATTATTATTATTATTATTATTATTATTATTATTATTATTATTATTATTATTATTATTATTATTATTATTATTATTATTATTATTATTATTATTATTATTATTATTATTATTATTATTATTATTATTATTATTATTATTATTATTATTATTATTATTATTATTATTATTATTATTATTATTATTATTATTATTATTATTATTATTATTATTATTATTATTATTATTATTATTATTATTATTATTATTATTATTATTATTATTATTATTATTATTATTATTATTATTATTATTATTATTATTATTATTATTATTATTATTATTATTATTATTATTATTATTATTATTATTATTATTATTATTATTATTATTATTATTATTATGGATTAGGTTCCACGCCGAAGCAGGCTTTATTGGCTTATTTATTATTGTGGATCGGGTTGCATGACGCAGTAGGCCATATAGGCTTTATATTAGTGCTTGGGCAGGATACGCCCATCGTGAGTCTGACATACCAGCATTGAGCGCAGGCATAGTGGTTTATATACACGTGTTTTGGTGAGGGGCATTGATGCCAGGCACCCGTACAGTGCTAAGTGATTGTGTATGATGAGTGAGAAATTGAGAAAGACAGATTGAGTACTCTGAGAGTGTGAGTACCTGAGATTATCACTGTGAATTACACTTGGCATGTATATTTGATATGTAGGCATAGAGACGTAACATTCCTTAAGCTAGTTGTACTTGACATATTTTTATCAGTGTTGTACTTAAATTGTTGAACTTGAAAGCCTGCCTAAATTTTTGTACTGTGAACGAGCTGAATATAGAAGTTTCCCTAAGTTATTACTATCATTCTCCTTGTTATATCTGTGTTGTCATTATTTTGGTTCTGATTGTATCCTTTTGAGCTCGTCACTGCTTTCAGCCTAAGGTTAGTCTTGTTACTTATTGAGTACATTGAGTCAGTTGTACTCATACTACACTTTGCACTTCGTGTGTAGATCCAGGTACATCTTGACACGATATAGATTCGGTTGTACTCATACTACACTCTGCACTTCGTGTGTAAGCATTCTAACGTATTTATGATTTGTTTCTTTGCTATATTTGAGATTATTGCGAGACCATGATTTATGTATAGAATTGTAGAAAAGTATAAGAATTATTTACAAGATCAATTACCCCTCCAAGTTATGAAAAGTATTTGCAATTAATTATGGGAGAGATATGAGCTAGCTTATTAAGTTCTTGAGTAATAGGCTAGTGTAGCAATTAAAGAAAAGGTCACTTCCCTATTAGTTAATGGGCATAAAAGAAAATAACCATGGCCCACTATCTAAAATCGCACGGGCCTAAATTAATTCTCAAACAAACCATAGTAGAAATGGCGTGGGATAGCCACTTTTTAATATGGTATTTAGTTTTTATCCAGTATTTTTAATGCTGAGCAAAAATAGCCACCACTCTATTAAAATTAATACGAAAAGATATTTTTACCCTTTCTTCATAAGTGTGTAAATGTTAAGGACATGGTGTCCTTAACATTTACACTGCACACATGAAGTTAAGGACGCCATGTCCTTAACATTTACACTGCACATATGAAGTTAAGGACATGATGTCCTAAAGTTTAACAATAGAAGTTGCAAATACAAGACACTTTGTCCTTAATATTTACATAGCATTCATAAAGTTAAGGATACCATGTCCTTAATATTTACACAACACTCATAAAGTTAAGGACACTATGTCTTTAACATTTATACTGCACACATGAAGTTAAGGACACCATGTCCTTAATATTTACACTGCACATATGAAGTTAAGGACATGAGGTCCTAAGGTTTAACAACAGAAGGTGCAAATACAACAAGTTAAGGACATTATGTCCTTAACATTTACACTGCACACATGAAGTTAAAGACGCCATGTCCTTAATATTTACACTGCACATATGAAGTTAAGGACATGATGTCCTAAAGTTTAACAACGGAAGGTGCAAATACAGGATACTTTGTCCTTAATATTTACACAGCATGCATGAAGTTAAGGACACGATGTCCTTAATATTTACACAACACCCACGTCTAGCACAAGGGTATTTTCGTTCGGGCAGGTAAAAATTTATTAACCACTAGCTAAAGAGTAAATACATTTTAAACAGTGGCTAAAAAGTAAAGACATCTCTAATTAGTGACTAATTATGCACTTCCCCCCAAACCATACGGCTCACGCAAGTATTCCCTAAATAACCCATTAGTAATTAAGTTCAAGCAATGCTTTGTCCCAACCCATGGCCTAACGATCTTAGCAGTCCATACACGTTAAAACATATTCATATGCTTTGGTCAAACAAGCTTAAAAATAAGCTCAACAGATCACAAGGATATTAAATATCATATTTTAAATCAAACAAACAACGAGAACAATGGAGAAAATATAATAGTGAATGTTGGCCCAAGTAAAGAATAGTTTTGAAGATTGACAAAGGAACTCAGGGATGAACCAGGTCCATCACTGGTAGGCATAGACACAGGCAGATTCAAAGCACGTGAGATGCACATGCAGGAGATAAACGAAATTTGGCATAATAATAGATATCTCCTGATCGAAAAGATTGCATAATTAATAAGCAGAAGGACTCCTTACTCAACGAGAACATTATCCAAGATAAGGAAAGAGTTAGGAGTTGAGATTAACTAGAACTCTTCCACCAAGGAAGAGTAGCATTATAACTTTAGTTATTTTCTACTCTACTAACTCTATAAATCGCAGGATGTTCTCATTCTACATAGGACGCACAAAAGCAAAAATTAAACGTGAATTGAGAGCAAAATAGCAAGGCATTTTGCAAGCAGTTCGTGTGTGATTCAAGTGTGCGAACCTGAAGCTACATGAACCAGATATAAGAACCAGTTCCAAGTGTCTGTCTTTTATTCTAGTTCAATTGTAGTAGGTATTTTCATATTGTACCTTTCAGCTTTATGTAGAGGCAATTATAATAGGTACTCAGAGTATTCAAGTTAGAGTTAACTTGAAGTTGTCGCAACAGTTAGAGGTTGCGTGCCACAATGGGATTAGAGTTAATCTTAGGTTTACAAAAGTGTTTTGTAAATGCAGTTTTTGGCTCAGTGATTTAGTGGAGAGTTTGGAAAAATCCTACTAGGAAGTAGGTCGTGGTTTTTTTACCTTTTGAGCCAGGTATTTTTCACATAAAATAATTGTGTTCTTTAATTTCTGAATTTATTATTCCACAACAGTAGTATAAGGAACACATAGAAGAACCAGGTCCTTTAATAATATGTGCACGCGAAAAATTGGACACCACACAAATCACCCCCCTCTTGTGTGGTATTGAAGTTAAAACATCAATTGGTATCAGAACAGGTTATCCTTGAAGAGCTAACACCTTAGGAGAAGATCAAGATGAGTGCACCACCTGAAAACTGGGAACGGTAATCATCCACTACTAGGCCACCACTCTTCAACGGCTGGTATTACTCTTGGTGGAAAAACAGGATGAGAGATCACATCATAGGAGAAAACTATGAGCTATGGGACATTGTCACAGATGGTCCACTAGCTACCATGAAGCTAAATGCCGAAGGAGAAGAGGTGCCAAAAACAAGAGCTGATTGCACTGCTGACGACTTGAGGAAATGGGAGAAGAATGCTAAAGCCAAAAAATGGTTTGTTTGTGGACTCGGTCCAGATGAGTACAGTAGAATACAAAGTTGTACCACTGCTAAGGAAATCTAAGACACTTTGCAAGTGACCCATGAAGGAACACCTCAAGTGAAGAGGTCCAGAGGAACACTACTATATTCTCAATATGAGAATTTCACCATGAAGGAAGGGGAAACCATCCAGGAGATGTATACAAGGTTCACCACACTGACAAATGAACTTAAGTCTCTTGGAAGGATTATTTCTGAAGAATACTCTGACAAGGGTTCTGCCAGTTACTTGGGAGAGCAAAATCACTGTCATTCAGGAATCAAAGAACATTGCCACTCTTAGGTTGGATGAGCTAATTGGAAATCTCACTGCTTATGAACTTAGAAGGCAAACCATGAAGATGGATGTACCCAATAAAGAAAGAAGCCTAGCACTCAGAATTACTGAAGGTTCTAATCTAGAAGATGATGAAATGGCTATGATCACAAAGGACTTCAAGAAGTACCTAATGAGAGGAAAGGGTTCTTCAAGAAGTGGAGGCTACAACAAACCAAGGGTTCCTGAAAAACAGACCAATGAGGCCTGCTACAAGTATGGGAAGACTGATCACCACATCAAAAACTGCCCTCAATGGGAAATTGAATGGAAGAAGGAAAGAGGTGAACAAAGAAACAGAAAGAAGGAACAAGTTCATCCCAAGAAGAACAAAGGATCAATAAAGGCTATGATTGCTTTTTGGGGAGAAAGCTCAGATGAGGACTCAGATGCTGAAGATGAAGATGAACAAGCACTTATGGTAATTGGAGAATCCGATGAGGAATCTGAAGTAAGTATAATCCATCTAAAAGACAAGATTAAATTTTTGTCTAAAGAAAGGCTATCTGAGTTACTTCTAGATTTCATTGATGAATCTGAGGATATAAACAATGAAAAGAAACAGCTGTATAAGGAATGTGTGATTTTAAAAGCAAAGTGTAAGAACTTGGAACTTAGAGTTAGTGAGACTGTAAGTGAAAATACTGCACTAAAGAACCAGGTTCATGCATTTGAATCAAATGTCCTAGAACTTAGATCTGAATACCTAAAACTGAAATTAGGAACAAGTAAGAAGACAGCTGATTGCACACAACTCACTCTAGAAGAAAATGTAGGTAAACTAAAAGATGAGTTGTATAAGAAGGATGAGCAGGTAAGAATTTTGACAAAGGATCTAGGCAAGGTCAAGCATGAACTAGGCAGAACTTGTAAATGGAACAGGTCCTCCGATACACTGTCATGGCTACAGGAACATCACAGTAGCAATAGAAGAGTAATTGGCTATGGGAATCTGCCACCTAAATGGGATCCCAAAAGCAAGTATCTCACACTTCCTAAGAACAAAATTTGCACACACTATGGTAAGACTGGTCACTATAAAAGTGAATGCACTGCAAAAGAAAAGGCTAGTCAAAAGAATAAAAAGTTTGTTCAAGGGAAAAATAGGCTGTTAGGTTGGGGTAAAAAGAATTTGGTTCATCCTTTTGCCTATAGAAAGGGACCCAAACTAGTTTGGATTCCTAAGACTAACCCCTGATTTCCTTTTGCAGGTCCAAGTGAAGGGGAACAGCCAAATATGGTACATGGATTGTGGCTGCTCAAAGCACATGACAGGAAGCAAGAACCAGTTCCTTTCACTTGAGGACCTCAAATGAGGTAATGTCTCCTTTGAAAATAGGAAGAAATGTGAGATCATTGGGGTTGGTAAGGTAGGTAAGACTGACTCTCACTCGATTGAGAATGGCTATTTGATAAACAGCCTAAAATACAGTCTAATTAGTGTATCACAACTGTGTGATAGAGGTAACTTGGTAGCATTAACCTCTACAAAATACTTTGTGATTAATCTTACCACTAACAAGATTGTTTTGTAGGGAAAAAAAGTGAACAATATATATATTGTAGATCTGTCCACACTGTCAGAAAATGAACTCACTTGCTTAAATGTGTTGGACAATGATCCCCTCCTTTGGCACAAGAGACTTGGACATGCAAGTCTGAGTCAACTCAACAAATTAGTCTCCAAGGACCTGGTGATAGGGCTGCCTAACATCGAGTTCAAGGAAGACAAAGTTTGTGAGGCCTGTGCAAGGGGGGAGCAGGTAAGATCCTCTTTTAAATGCAAGAAAGTGGTAGCACTACTAGGATAATGGAACTGATCCATATGGATCTCTGTGGTCCAATGAGAACATTAAGCAGAGGTGGTAAAATATATGTAATGGTGCTTGTTGATGATTACTATAGGTTTACTGGGACATTGTTTTTAACATCTAAAGATGAAGCATTTGACATGTTCACTTCTTTTGTTAGAAAAACTCAGAAACAACTAGGTAATTAACTTGCATCAATTAGGTCTGATCATGGCACTGAATTTGAAAATGCTAAATTTGCTGAATTTTGTGATGAGCATGGCATAAATCATAATTTTTATGCTCCTAGGACTCCACAACAAAATGGAGTAGTTGAAAGAAAGAATAGGACACTTGAAGATATGGCTAGGACTATACTTCTTTCTAGTAAACTGCCCCATAGCTTCTGGGCAGAAGCTGTAAATACTGCATGCTACATCATAAATAGGTGCATGACTAGACCTCTTATAGAGAAGACTCCCTATGAGTTACTTAAAGGGATAAAACCAAATATATCCCATCTTATGGCATTTGGATGCAAGTGCTTTGTGCACAACAATGGTAAAGACTCCCTAGGCAAGTTTGATCCCAGAAGTGATGAGGGAGTATTCTTGGGATATTCTTCACATAGCAAAGCTTATAAAGTCTATAACAAAAGAACTATGTGTGTTGAAGAAAGTGTTCATGTAGTTTTTGATGAAACTAACATTCTTTCTGAGAGACAGGAACATGATGATGAAGCAATTGGATTGGTAAGAAACTTAAATAAAACCACTGCCCAGACATAAGCAGCACTGGAAGAAGGAACAGGTGATGGAACAGGTTCTTCCACTCAGAGCAACATGACAGGGGGAACAGAACAAAGAGGAAATGATTCCTAAACCTCAATGGAACCTGTCCATAAACTTGTTCCACAATAACAAAAGACTGAAGGAACATCAAAGGGAAACCAGTTGGTTGTGAAACCTTACAAGTATCAAAGTTCTCATCCATTGAGAACATAATTACTGATCCAACCTCTGGAATCAAAACCAGATCTTCATTAAAGAATCTTTGTGCTTTTGATACTTTCTTATCTCTTATTGAACCTAAAAATGTTGTTGAGGCTTTGCAGGATGCAGACTGGGTAAATGCAATGCAAGATGAACACAACCAATTTGAAAGGAGTCAAGTTTGGCATCTGGTACCAAGACCCTTGGATAGATCAATAATTGGCACAAAATGGGTCTTCAGAAACAAACTTGATGAAGATGGAACAGTTAAAAGGAACAAGGCAAGATTGGTGGTTCAAGGATATAGCCAAGAGGAGGTCATAGACTACGATGAAATCTTTGCTCCAGTTGCAAGGTTGGAAGCAATAAGACTCCTTATAGCCTTTGCTGCTTACATGGAATTCACCCTCCACCAGATGGATGTCAAGAGTACCTTCCTCAATGGCTATTTAAAGGAAGAAGTGTTTGTCAAACAACCTCCGGGGTCTGAAAGCAAGGAGAGTCATGATCATGTGTACAAACTTGACAAAGCACTTTATGGGCTCAAGCAGGCGCCAGGAGCATGGTATGAAAGATTATCAAAGTTTTTGCTTGAGCATGGCTACAAGAGAGGTAAAATTGACATTCTTGAAAGAAAAAGGTAAAGATCTCTTGGTAGTTCAGATATATGTTGATGATATAATCTTTGGAGCAACTACTGATAAGTTAAGTAAAGAGTTTGCTAAACTAATGGGGAGTGAATTTGAAATGAGCATGATGAGTGAGCTTAATTTCTTTTTAGGCTTACAAATTAAACAAAATTCAAATGGTACTATGATTCATCAGCAGAAGTATGTAAAAGAGTTGCTTAAAAGGTTTAAAATGGAAGATTCTAAAGAAATTGACACTCCTATTGCAACAGCTACAAAGTTGGATATAGATGAACCTGGTTCATCTGTTGATCAGAAGTTGTATAGGGGAATGATAGGCTCATTGTTTTATCTCACTGCTACTAGACCTGGCATTGTTTTTAGTGTAGGCCTTTGTACAAGATTTCAGGCAAATCCAAAGGAGTCTCACTTGACTGTTGTCAAGAGAATATTGAGATATCTAAAAGGCACCACTGATCTCTATCTATGGTATCCAAAAGATAGTAATTTCTTGGCTCATGTCTTGTGTCTTGGGGCACCAAAAAGCAAAATTCAGTGGCCTTATCTACTGCTGAAGCTGAGTGTGTTGCTGCTGCTTCATGTTGTGCTCAATTGTTGTGGGTCAAACAACAATTAATGGACTTTGGAATTGATGTTGGTTGTATTTATATTTTTTATGATAACACTTGTGCAATTAGTATGACCAAGAACCCGATTCATCACAAGAGAACTAAGCACATAGATGTTAGGCATCACTTTTTGAGGGATAACTGTGAAAAAGGGTTGATCATTGTGAAATTTTTACTACTAACAAGCAAATAGCTGACATCTACACAAAAACCCTAAGTAGAGATCACTTTGAAAGGAACAGATTAGAATTAGGGATGATTAAGATCACCTAAAAGGATCAGTTCGGAATTCAAAACAAAATTGAATTTTTTTTTTTTGTGGTTTTGGTTAGAAAATCTGAAAATGTGTATATAATTAGATTAATTTTTGCTCAGACTCATACTTTCAATAGTATACTCTTGTGCCATATGTTAAAATGACTCATTAATCTCTAATGATATTTTCTCTATTTTGGCAAATTTAGACTTACACAAGAGAATTATCAGTGAAGAACCTGGTTCATCAAGATAACACAGTATATTTTCTACACTCTGTATAATTTGAAATAATAATATTTGGATCATGAGCAGAGTCCTACTTAATTCCAAACTCCTTTTGAACTTATCCGTTACAAGTGAACCAGTTCTGTTCAAAAGAGTCCCAACCGAATTGAAGTACCTAGATTCTAGGGATACACTCCAAAGTCTTTTCAAAACTGAAATTCAGTTTGATTAGACTTCCACACCCACTATCATCCCTTCCACCACCCCAACCTCTAAGAAAAGAGTAAAGATGCTTGCTCTCAAGGTTGTTGTGGGGAGAGAACAAATTTGGAGAATAGGTTTGTACTAGTAGGGTCCAAAGCAAGTGTTGAAACTACAGAGTCTGGAGGAATTGGTGGTAAAAATGAAAGAGAAAAAGAAAAAGAGAGCAAGGGTGTTCGAAGTGCTGTGAGGGGGAAGGGTAAAATAGTGGTTGATTCTTCACCCACTCCTGTGAGTTTAACCAAAGACACATGTGCAATGGTTGTTTGGAGAAGTAAAATCTGCTGGAGTAGAGGAGAGTGTAAATAAAATAGGGGGAAGTGGGTCTGGCGTAGCCGCTGAAGAGCTGGTTCAACTTGGAAAAAATATAGATGAACCTGTTTCATCTGAACAGGAAACCCTCACAGACCTACTGACGAGAGTGACTGAAAGTTATAATCCAAAGAAGAAATGGAGGTTTGTACAAGCAAGGATTAGTTTGGGGCAAATACGCTGCCTGCTTGTGACTATGAAGTCCATGGCACTCCTAAAGAACCTGGTTCATCTAAGAAGGTACCAGTAAATAGCAAGGTACGAGCCTTGGTGCAAGAAAGTGGAGCTAAGGATGCTGAGATTGAGAGGCTGAAGAAAAGGTTGGCTGAGGTAAAGTCTGAGAGAGATGCTCTCAGAACTGAACTAGCAAGAGAAAAGGAGAAGAATGATGGAATTATTCAAGACATGCTGAAACTTCTCCAAGCCAAAAACCAAGCCCCTAGTTCTTCCAAGCCTTAAGCTCCCAGCCCAGTGTAGACCTTTCAGTGACCCAGTTTGGGATTTTTTTTTGTTTGCTCATATTTTCAGTATTTTTATTTCTTCTTATGCTTTGTGGTAGAATCTTATCAATCGTCAATGAAATTCACTGTTTTTGCTCTAACTGTTTGTTTATATTTCTTTGATGGTTAAAATTCTTAGCTTGATCTATGATGATTAATCCATGATTTCATTTGAAGTAGCCCCATTGGCCATGAATAAGTTTTAAAATCTGGTTATCTCACATTTTTTATGCATCTTTTCGATGATGCCAACAGGGGGGAAAAGGTTGTGCTTTACACTTTGAACAGTGATGTTTATAACTTAATGAACCTGGTCCTTGATGATAAGTGATAAAAAAAAAAATATTTTTAACATTATGTTGATGTTGAGCTAAGTTGAAACAGGGCCTAAGCTTATGGAAGAACAGAGTTTGTCATCATCAAAAAAGGGGAATTTATTGGCCCAAGTAAAGAATAGTTTTGAAGATTGATAAAGGAACTCATGGATGAACCAGGTCCATCACTGGTAGGCATAGACACAGGTAGATTCAAAGCACGTAAGATGCACATGCAGGAGATAAACGAAATCTGGCATAATAATAGATATCTCCTGATCGAAAAGATTGCATAATTAATAAGGAGAATGACTCCTTACTCAACGAGAACATTATCCAAGATAAGGAAGGAGTTAGAAGTTGAGATTAACTAGAACTCTTCCACCAAGGAAGAGTAGCATTAGAACTCTAGTTATTTTCTACTTTACTAACTCTATAAATTGCAGGATGTTCTCATTCTGAATGGGACGCACAAAAGCAGAAGTTAAACGTGAATTGAGAGCAAAATAGCAAGGCATTTTGCAAGCAGTTCGTGTGCGAACCTGAAGCTACATGAACCAGATAGAAGAACCAGTTTCAAGTGTCTGTCTTTTATTCTAGTTCAATTGTAGTAGGTGTTTTCATATTGTACCTTTCAGCTTTATCTAGAGGCAATTGTAATAGGTACTCAGAGTATTCAAGTTAGAGTTAACTTGAAATTGTCGCAACAGTTAGAGGCTGTGTGCCACAATGGGATTAGAGTTAATCCTAGGTTTATAAAAGTATTTTGTAAATACAGTTTTTGGCTCAGTGATTTAATGGAGAGTTTGGAAAAATCCTACTGGGAAGTAGGTTATGATTTTTTTTTTACCTTTTGAGCCAGGTATTTTTCACGTAAAATACTTATGCTCTTTAATTTCTACATTTATTATTCCGCAGTAGTAGTATAAAAAATACATAGAAGAACAATGTCCTTCTATAATCTGTGCACGCAAAAAAATTAGATACCACACAAATCGCCCCCCTCTTGTGTGGTATTGAAGTTAAAACATCAGTGAAGAAAGGGAATGAGCCAACCTTATTGCAGAAAAAGTTAAGAAAATCTTCAAAGGCCTACACTTGGAAAGCAGAAACACAATCCGACACACAAGTCTGAATTGGAGACTGGAATCGCGACGAAAACTCGATGACAAACTTAACATTTAGAGCTGCTATTTTTGTGCTAAAATGGACTATTTTGGGGGTGTTTCGGGACTGTTTTGAGGGTGTTTTTGGCTGACTTTTTTAGCAGTTTCACAACTGATTTTGCTGCTTTTTGGGGATGAATTTTCATGATTTAATGCTGGTTTTGGGACAGTTGTTTGAGCTATTTTGGGGCTGTTACCGGGCTGTTTTGTGGTGTTTTTGATTGGAGTTCGGCAGGTCATTTTGAGACTGTTTTGCAGCTAGTTTCAGCTGCGTTTTTGGTGATTTCGCGGCTGCATTTTGTTGGATTTGGAGCTGGTTTTCAGCGACTTTTTGGAATTATTTTGGGTCTAGAATTTGAATATTTTTTGGGCTAAGTTTTGGCTGAGTTGTTTAAGGTGATTAAAGGGTTGCTTTAATGGGGTTTTACATGGTGCTTTTGGAGGTGAAGATGATGTGAGTTGATGAAGTTTTTGTGTGATAAAATTGTAAGGAAGAAGAATAAATATTGCTGCATTTTTTTGTTCTTAGCAGCTACTAGTCTCTTGTTTTTATAATCTTTTATGATAAATATGTAATGTAAATTTTGAATTTTAAATTATTATTATACTTAGAGATAATGTTTATCTTCTAGGTCAACATGTAACTATAAAAGTTCATTGTATACAGAACAATTGATTCATCAAGAAATATTACTTGTTTCATGGTATCAGAAGTCTAGGTTTTATGATGGCTTCCAACACCTCTACTGAATCAGTCCCTTCTTCCCCAGCCTCCATCAATAATGCTTCCTCCATTCTTCCATCCTCTCCCTCTGCTATTTCCGTCTCAAACATTAAAAATCTTGTCCCTTTGGTTCTTGACTATACAAACTATATGTTACAAAGAGAGCTTTTCTTACCCGTCTTCAAAGGTCATGGTGTTTATGGCTTTATTGATGGATGTTTTCCCTGTCCTGAGCCTACTATTCTTCATGATGATGGTAACTCCATCTAGAACCCTTCCTTTCAACAATGAATTCAACTTGACTCCATTGTTCAAGTTATTATCAAGCCAAATCATTCTCTCACTTCTAGAGACGTGTGGCTTCAAATCGATCGATTATTCCGTGATCAAGTTAGTTCTCGAACACTTCAACTCAAATTACAGCCTCATAACCTTAAGAAAGGTTTCAATTAATGAATATGTCCATCGTCTCAAATCCACTGCAGATGCGTTGACGTCCATAGGTAATCCAATCTCTAAATCTGATCTTGTTCTACAAATACTTTCTGGATTAACTTTAGATGTTTGTGAGCACCTCTATCTCTACTCGTGTTCCTCTTCCTACCTTTGTTGAAGCACGCTCCCTACTTATCCTTCATGAAGCCCAATTAAGTAGTCTCTCTAATTCTACTTCGGATAATTCCACCACTGCCCAATTAAGCAATCGACTCCCTATGGTCGTGGTCATGGTCGTCATAACAATGGTGGGTGCCATTCTAATGGTGGACGTGGTCGAGGTCGAGGTCGATATACTCAAGGGAATAATACCAAATCTTTTAATGTTGGGCCTCAACAGTTCACTCCTCGTCCCCATCTTCCTTCCATCTTAGGTCCTCCTCTAATTTCTTATCCTACTACTTTCAATCCATCTCAACCTAATAATGTGACGCTTTACTGCCAACTCTGCTATCAGCCACACCACACTGCTCGTGATTGTCCTTTTCTAAATTCTAAGGCCTTTGTCTCAGATATTAGTTCTAACTACTCATTTTCTTCACCTGGTGATGCCTCTTGGTTTGTGGACAGTGGAACATCTTCTCACATGACTCCAAATACATCCAATTTATCCTCTATTACTCCATATAATGGCTCAGATCGTGTAGTTGTGGGTAATGGAACTCAACTTCCTATTTCCTACACTGGGCATGGTATTTTCTCTACTTCTGATTCTCTTTTTTTCTCTTAGAGATATTTTAATTGTTCCTCATATTTCTACCAATTTACTAAGCGTTCGTAAATTAGTTTCGGATAATAATTGTTCTATGGAATTTGATCCTTTTGGTTTTTCCATTGAACTCAAGACAAAGAGGCCTCTCCTTCGGTGCAATAGTTCTGGACCACTTTATGCTCTTACTTCTTCTTCTGGTGGCTTTGCTGCAACTCGTCATCCTGCTCTTACTGCTTCACATGTCTCTCCAAATCCTTGGCATCGTCGTTTAGGACATCCAAGCTCAACTATTTTAGCTAGTTTAATTTGGGTCAATAAGTTACCTTGTTCTGCATTTAAAGGTTTAGACAATTTATGTAATGCTTGTCAACTTGGCAAGCACCAAAAATTGCCATTTATGGATTCTTGTTCTTTTTCTACATCTCCATTTGAGTTAATTCATAGTGATATTTGGACCTCTCATGTTCTTTCATTTACTAGATTTCGGATATTATATTTTATTTCATGACGATTTCACGAAGTTTTCATGGGTTTTTCCTCTCAAGCATAAATCTGATGCTTTCACTACATTTAAGCAATTTTATGCCTAAGTATTGACCCAGTTTTCTACAAAATTAAAAGCATTTCAATGTGACGGGGCTGCTCAGTTTGTTAAACTTCAAGCTTTTCGATCATTCCTTAATGATAATGGCGTTTTGCGGAACAAAATAGCAAAGTTGAACGCATGCATCGTACTATTTTAAATATGGTCCGTTCATTATTATTTCAAGCATCACTTCCCTCTCGATTCAGGATTGAAGCCCTGCACACTGCTGTCCATCTTTTAAATATTCTTCATTCATCTAAGCTTCGTTTTAAGACTCCCTTTGAAGTTCTTTTTGGCAACTCCTACGTACACAAGTTGAGTCCTCGTTCTAAATATTGTATCTTTCTTGGCTATCCATCTAACTACAAAGGACACAGATGTTTTGATCCTTCCAGTAATAGAGTATTTATCTAGATATGTTAGGTTCAATGAGGATATCTTTACTTATCCTTATCTTATTTCCTCAACTTTACCTGAATCTAGCACTTCTACTCTTTTTAAGCTTCCCTCTATAATTAATATTAATCCTTCTTTAACCTCAACCGGATCTCCTAATTTTCAGCATGGAGATATTGAAAAATATTCCCGTTTCTTATCTCCTACAAATGCTGGAATATTTTCTCCTATTCCTTCTTTACCTCCTATCTTATCTCATCCCTTATCTCCTAATCTGATAAATTCTAGGAATACAAATCAAAATTTTGATTCTTCTAGAAGGCATCAAACTTCTTTGCCAACTGGACAAAACACTCCTAACACTACTTCAATTGTGCAACAACGTAATGCATCTGATTCTCCTCCAAATATTGGACAAGTCACTCCTTCATCCACCCTAACCATACCATCTCACGTTCACCCATTACAACTACCAACATATCTCCAATTCAGCGCAACTCTTCTGTTTCTCAACCTCAAATTCCACACATATCTTCCTCTAATACTAAAACATATCACATGATAACTCGCAAGCAAACATGCGAGACGTGCAATATTTTATCACTTCCACCTGAACCAACTTCTTTTATGAAAGCTCACAAATCACCTCATTGGAGACGTGCAATGGCCGCACTTGTGATCTTGTACATGCAGCACCTACTGCCAATGTTATTGGTTGTCGTTGGGTTTATCGTATTAAACAAAAATCTGATGATTCTCTAGAGTGTTTTAAGGCTCGTCTTGTGGTCCATGGCTACAAACAACAACAAGGACTAGATTATGATCAAACATTTAGTCTTGTGGTGAAACCAATAACCATTCGTACTATTCTTGCCCTTGCTGCATCTAAGCAATGGCATGTTCATCAACTACACGTTAAGAACGCCTTCTTGCATGGAAATCTTAATGAACTGGTATACATGAAATAACTTGCTGGCTTTGTTCACCCACAATTTCCTCATCATGTTTGTCGGTTGAACAAAGCTCTTTATGGCTTAAAGCAAGCCCCTAGGGCATGGTTCCATCGGTTCACTTCTTTTATTCTAAGTACTGGATTTCAAAATAGCTTGTCTGATCCATCTCTTTTTATTTATAAACATAACTCAGACATTGCTATTCTTCTACCATATGTTGATGATATTCTCCTCACTGCCTCTTCTACTACTTTACTTCAATCTTTAATTCAGACTCTTAAGTCCGAATTTTCAATAAATGACTTAGGATTGGTTAATTATTTTCTTGGTGTTTCTATAACTGCTCCTGATGAAGGTTATTTTCTATCTCAGACCAAATACGTGAAAGAACTCCTTGGCCGTGCAAATTTGCTTTCTTCCAAACCAGTTTCAACTCCTCTTTCTCCTAAGTCTCTAATACATTCGGATGATTCTTTCCCTTTTTCTGATCCCACACTTTATAGAATTCTTGTTGGTGGTCTTCAATACTTGACATATACCCGTCCATACATTGCCTTTGCAGTTAATCAAGTATCTCAATTTATGCATTCTTCCTTAGACATTTATTATACTGCCGTCAAAAGAATTTTATAATATTTGCATGGTTCATTGAGTCACGGTTTATTTATTCCTAGTGGTTTTATTGAGAATTTACACTGTTATAGTGATGCAAATTGGTCTGGTTGCTCTATAACTCATCGATCCACTTCGGCCTACTGTATATTCCTTGGCCCGAATCTTATTTCATGGCCCTCCAAGAAGCAGAATGTTCCCGGTCAAGTGCTGAAGCTAAATACCGTGCAGTTGCTCACGCGGCTGCCGAAATCATATGGTTACATTCTCATTTAAAGGAACTTAATGTTTCTTGTTCTTCACCTTCCACAATTTTCTGTGACAATATTAGCAGCATATATTTGGCACAAAATCATGTTCAACACGCTCATACCAAGTATGTCGAGATTGATGTTCATTTTGTTCGTGAAAAAGTTGTCGCTGGTATTCTTCGCGTTCATTATATCCCTAGTCAAGATCAACTTGCATCTTATTAACCAATGCACTTCCTTCACTGCGATTATTATTTTTTGCGCAACAAGCTCCGCATTCTTTCAGACCATGCATCGCTTGAGGGGCGTGATTAATATGTAATATAAATTTTGAATTTTAAATTATTATTGTACTTAGAGATAATGTTTATCTTTTAGATCGACATGTAACTATAAAAGCTCATTGTATCTGTAACAATATTCATCAAGAAATATTACTTGTTTCATTTTGTGCTCACTCCCTTTTTTTTAAAGCTCCTCCTGTCACGACCCGAAATTCTCACCCTCGGGCCTGTGATACCACTTAACATTTCACTTGCTAGGCAAGCCAACTTTTAGATATAGTTATTAGCCATTTTTAACAATTCAAATCAAATGAAAACCAATAAGCTGAATACACTGAAATAGAGTAAATAAACTAAAATAACGGCGATATCCAAATACAATCCCAAAACTGGTGTCACGAATACACAAAGTGTCTAGAGTACTACAAATAATAGTCTGAATCGAAATAAACAGCTAAGGTAATATAGAAGGGGACTTCAGGGCTGCGAATGTTGTGCAGCTGTACCTCAAGTCTCTCCGTCAAGCGCTGGATCCGAGCAATCTAATCACCGCCGCTAAGACCAACTCCAAAATCTGCACAAAAAGTGTAGAGTGTAGTATTGAGTACAACCGACTCCATGTACTCTGTAAGTGCCGAGCCGAACCTCGACGAAGTAGTGACGAGGCTAAGGCGGGTCACTTACAATAACCTGTACGCAGTAATAATAATAATAACAAGGAAGGAAACACGAAATGACGGTAAAACAGTTAATTTATGAAAATGAGCTCAATCCTCGCAATCAGAGAACCCAGAATAACCGATCTCATAATTTCATATAACAAGGCTTGAACCCAACACAATAATAACAACGAATACAACATACACAATCTGTTACGGCGTACAACCCGATCCCGCCGTACACACACAACCCTCTTTTATTTCACCATAGCATCATTCATCAATATCAAGAAACACATATAAAAATCCGTTGCGGCGCGCAACCCGATCCTACAAAATCAACATAATCAATGTCATAATCCTCCCTTATTTCACAATTTATCAATATCAAGTATTACGTACACAATCGTTGCGGTGCGCAACCCGATCCCACCATATCAATATAATCAATATCAAAATCCTCCCTTATTCCACCATATCACAACCATTGTGGCGTGTAACCCGATCCAAAAATATTTTCAATAAACGTAATCAATCCAATAGTTCAATTTACAATAACCTCTACGATTATGGAATATGAAAGCAAAGCAATAAAGGAACCATGTACTAATCTAAAGAATGCTACAAATAATACAAAAGCAATAAGACAAGTCAAGTACGTGATAATTAAGGTGTGCAAGTAAGACAATTAAGGCAAGTAGCAAATTAATCACAGAGTCATAGAAGGAATGAACAATTTAATAGAAGAATAATTAATGACAAGTAACAAATTACGGCATAGAAAGCAATTAAAGCATGTAACAGTTAAGGCATGGATTGAGATAATCAATGAAATACGAGAAAGACATGGAAATAATTATTTTGACGGCTACATACACTCGTCACCTCGCATATACTCTTACACACGTAATTCACATAACATATAGTTCAAGGGTTCCTAATTTCCTCAAATCAAGGTTAGACCCAATACTTACCTTGCTCCGCGATCAACTCAAAGCTCAACCGGGGCTTTTCCTCTAAATTTCGCCTCCAAACCAATCGAATTTAACCATATTATTATCAAACAATGCTAGGGAAATCAATTACAATAAATAAAGCAAAGATCTTTACACTTTTTCAAAAAGTCAACAAAAGTCAACCCCGAGCCCGCTTGGTCAAAACCCGAGATTCGGACTAAAATTTAATTACCAATTTATCCCCGAGCCCGATTATGTGATTATTTTTGAAATCCGACCTTAATTTGAGGTCTAAATCTCAATTTTACAAAAAATTTCCAATTTACCCAAATCCCTAATTTCTATCATGAAAGAGCTTAGATTAAATGTTATAAATCAATGGGTGTTTATGGAAATGGAAAAAAATAAGTTAAAATATACTAACTTATGAAGTGGGGATGAAATTTCTCTTCGAAATCGCCTCTAGGCCGAGCTCAAACTTAAAAATGATGAAAAATGAGTTAAATTTTGATTTTTAGAAGTCTTAAAGACGGGCGTCAGGTGTCCTTTGGTGAATGATTTGACTATTTTGGGAGTGTTTATGCCCGAGACTATCGGGTCTTGTAAGAATTAAGTTCTAATATATTAAGTTCTAATATATTAAGTTCTAATTTGCCCCCACTATTCAATAGGACCATTTCCTAGAATGATTTCCTGTAGTAACCTCTAGGGAAGATGTCACTTAATAAAATTAATTTAATAATTAACTAATTTACTAATAGTAATTTATAAAACTTATATAACATATATTGTTACTGTAATTTTATTAGTGTAAATAGGCCTATGTGAGCTATTATTTTAAAAGGTAATATTGCACCATATTAAAATTCTCATTAAAATTTCCTTGTTAGTATACAAGGATACAACTATTAAAAAAAGCACCTTATTATTTTATCTCAAAACAGGCTTTATCAAACACTTAGTAGAAGAATACGTTTTCATACAACACCTTTCAAAACTAATACTAAGCATAAAACTCAACTCCAAATCTCAAATATAACTAGTAAATCTTCAATCATTTTTCATAAGTTGAATTCGTATATCAAATTTAATATATTACAAGACTGGGGCATAAACACCCTCAAAATAGTCAAATCATTCACCAAAGTTACCAAAATACTAGTGTCATGACCAATAGTCATTCAAAAGTGCATATATAAGTGTATCATATAGGTCATGTGCAAGTTTCTAAAAGTCTACAAAAAAAAATACATATGCCTATCAAATCATATCAACAAGTCCAAATACCTTATCTAAACGTATCCAAGGGCTCACCACGAATAACATCAAAGCCAAGAATCGAAGATCAAAATCCTTCTCTTAACTTTCTAAATTCCAACTTCGTTGAACGCGCCCGAATCGCATTTAGACATTCTGAATTGCAATAAAACCTTGCACACAAGTTCCATTTAACCAATGAACATGTCCCGAAACACCAATCGGAACCCGATAATACTAAAGTCAACTTCCGGTCAAACCTATAAATTCTCTAATCCTTCAAATTGCCAACTTTTGACAAATAGAGCCAAAACCCTCTATTTTGTAAAATCTATTGAAACTATCAAATCCCGATTTCGAGGTCGTTTATTCAAAAGTCAAATCTTGATCAACTCTTCCAACTTAAAGTTTTTAAATTGAGAATCATTCTTTCACATCAATCTCGAACCTCTCGAACAACGAAACTAACCATACATGCAGTTGTCATACATCATATGGAGCCACTCGTAGCTTAAGCCATTGAACGAACGCTGAAACTCAAAATGACCGATCGGATCGTTACACAATATTTTGTAAAATTTGGGTAACACAATTCTTTTTGGGTCAGCAACAAGTATGTTCTTTACTTTTTGTTTTTCATATTTTATTGCTTTGGATAATGGGTTATTAATTACACTTTCTCTCACCCATATTGAGCTTCATCAGACTGTTGAACATATTGGACAAAGGCAAATACACCTTATTCGGGCCTAAATTTTCTATGTGATTCTTTTCGAGGAAATAACACTGTATGGCCACTCAAATATTTTATTAGCCCATTTATTTGTTATTTGTAGCCATTGTCTTTTCCAATGCATTTATCATCTTTGAGGAAATAACACTCTATGGCCAATCAAAGATTTTATTAGCCCATATTTTCATTACTGACCCGAAATGGCCTTCCGGCCCAATTTATTTGCAACTTGTAGCCATTGTCTATTTCCAATGTATTTCTTCCCAAGAGCACATTTATTTCAGCCTTTTTATCTTTCTTTCATTCTATCCAATGCACAGATGTTTCTTCTCATTACCACTTTCATTCATATCCTCTTTCTTTCCCACCCTCTTTTTTTCTCTATCTTCTTCGTCTTCCTTTTTTTTTCTTTGGTTATTTTTTTTCATTTTCCTTCCCTTCTTTATCTCCCATTTCAGATCTATATTTTTTTCTCTTTATTTTTTATTTCACACTGAAAAAGCTTGTTTGAGTACATAGAAAGATTACAAAATTTTTAATTCAATTCTTAAAAAGATTTACTCAATTACGATGCATGATACAAGAGTGGCAGCAAAAGCCGTAGGGTTTTCTAGTCAAGCTGTTGCTTCTTCTTCTTCTTCTTCTTCTTCTTCTTCTTCTTCTTCTTCTTCTTCTTCTTCTTCTTCTTCTTCTTCTTCTTCTTCTTCTTTTTCGGGTCATAATAGTATTTTGTGAGTAAAAATCTTTTACAGTGAGTATCCGATGAGGAAAAATGACACCGTATAGCGACTGTAAAAATAATAGCCGAAAAATATATAAAAGCTGTATATTTTTTGTGTATATATATAGTCTGTATGTTATATACAAAAATTATACCATTTTATACACTCTTTCGACTACCAGATGTAATTAGTTTTTGGCGCGGTCTAAAAGTAATAACACCCCGATAGTGGGTCTGGATTTAATAGGGTAGTTGGATGATACTTATATGTAATTTTGTATATATATACACACACACACACACACACACAATTATACAATATATTAAATATTTTATATACACATATATAGAGTTGTACATATATACGATAATTTGTATTATAGTTTTATATAAAAGTTATATGTATATTATTATGCTATGTATAAAAGTTGTATATACATTGTATCCTAAGTTTGACAATGTACTTTATGTATATTGAGTATATTCCGAAAGTGTTTGTGTATCCAAAGCGTATATTGAATTTTTTTATACATGATTATATAGTGTATATATACTACACAATATGTATATATACTATATAATAGTTATATATAGTATATACAAATTATATACATAATTTATACAGGATTGATACATATTGTGCAAGTGTATTTTTGTATAAAAATTATATATAAACTGTAATATGTATATAGAAGATGTATATTTATAGTTAAAAGTTTTATATACAGTATTTTCCGAGTTTGATAATGTATTCTTAGTGTATTTCGAGCATATTATATATTTTAAGCGTATAAAAAAATATATTGTTCAACAATGTATAAAAAAGTGTCTAGACACACTATGCTAGTGTATAATATGTATAGTACGTGTACAATCTATAAATCACCTTCTTCCTCTTCTTCTTATATCATGGATATTTTTGCCTATGCAATATTATATTTTTCTAGATTGGATCACTAAAAATGTAATTCTTTTTTGTAAATGATAAAAAGGGGATTGTAATTTGTGTATAATAGGAAGAAGTTTGATGGTTGTGGAGATGACAGTTGGGTTTCTTCTTCTTTTTTGTAATAAATTTTTTGTATAAATTCTCAGTCTTTCACTTTTTTCTCTTTTAGTTAATTCTTACAATTGGTATAAAGTTATAGTTTTGTATAAAAATTGTATGTACACTCATATAAAGTTGTATATATATGGTACTTGTATATTAAATTTTATATAGAAGTTGTAAAGACATTGTTATACAATGTTAAAGCTATATATGCAATGTATACTAAGTTTGACAGTGTGTCATTTGTGTATATTGAGTGTATCCGAGTATATTTGTGTATCTAAAGTATATCTTGTATACATTGTGAAATGTACATCTCTTTCTCTCTCACTCACACATATATAATCTCGTTATCTATGTGTATTTTTTCTTCTTGAGTTGAGTTTTTAAGTAAGTTTTTCTCTTTTGAAAAATATTTTATTTTTTTGAATTCACCAGCTTTTTGGACTTTTGACCGAATTATTCTGTTTGTGTAATTGAAAACTTATTTGACTGAAATAGTTTTATACTTTACATTATTTTAGACTGAAGATATATTTTTAATTAGTGTAAATTGGATTTCTAAGATAAAAAATCACTTGAAATACTTGACATGGGTTTAGAATGCGACTACTGCGATTTTTATTTCACTGGCTAGCTATTATAATTAGTTTTTAGCTTCAACTTGCATAACAGATTTGTGGGATAGAACTTGTCAAAAGTTTCAGTCGAGTGGCTAAAAGTGAAATTGCCTCATTCTTTTCTAACATAGAATCTCTTTAGTTCCTTGGGCCTTTGGCATCTTTGGCTTAGTAACTTGGAAAATTACCAGCAATGTCCATTTATGAGTAGCTTATTACAAAAATTGGTCAATTCACAAAATATTACTAATATTAACCAAATGTTACACGTTGTATCATTTGTGTATCACATATGTATCATATTTGTATTAAATATGTATCACATGTATACCCATGTATACCTCTGTGTGTGATACATGCGTGATACATGTGTCGCAGAAATATTATTTGAAATCGATTTTAACTATGAATTTTGATACCAAATCAGTCCAAATCACCTCCAATCTTTCTCAAATTTTGTATATTGACTCATCTATATGTTTTCAATGAATTCAACTATACCCATTGAAGAAAGTTTCATCACTTTTTTGGCTACCTCATCCATGAATTTCCTTTCCGTCTTGCATCTAGTATTTTTGTTCGCGCTTAAAAATATGGAATGAGATCTTTGCATGTGATTCTTGAAGAGAAAGAACTTTATTTTTTTGGATTTTTAATTTTTATATTTGTTTGGCTAATTTTGATAAGTCTATGATTAATGGCTAGAGGTTGGTAAGTTAGGACTTATTTGTGACATTTATGTAAGATTCCCTAGTAACTTGCCAGAAATGATGATGTTTCTAACAAAAATATTGTAACCCAAACATCACATTAGCAATTAACCAAGCTACGGGATTTGCTGCAGTGGCTTATTTTCAATTGAAAGTCAATACTAACACAATGGAGATTATGCACCTTTTATCAGAGTTGGAGCCAGTATGTTGCGTTTACGGATTTTTTTCATTGAAAGTTTTTGCCGAGTTAGGAATTGATATTCTAACTCTGCCCCTGCTTGTGACAAATAGGAATGCCATCTACGCTGCTGGTGCTGTTGTTGTTGTTCGTGCCTCATGCATGGCTACAACAAGAATAATCAAGTTGCTGACAAGTTTGCTTTTATCGAAAAATTAAACTATATTCTAACTCTGTCCCTGCTTGTGCTAAATAGGAATGCCATCTGCGTTGCTGCTGCTGCTGGTGTTGTTATTGTTATTGTTGTTGTTCGTGCGTCATGCATGACTGCAACGAGAATAATCAAGTTGCTGACAAGTTTGCTTTTATCAAAAAATTACACTATATAGATAGATTAAATTTTTTATGTATATAAACTATATATTGAATTTGTAGAATTTATCATCAAGTTTTTGCTGTATAATTATCCTTCACAATTGAGTTATACTTTTTTACTAATTCTTCTTGTCGTATGTAGTTCACGGTTTCACTCACTTGGTAACTTCTAGTGATTATTCTAATTTTTTAATCGTAGTAAATAATCGTTTCGATCAGTCACCTAAAAGAAAGAAAAAGAGATAAATAGCACAACTTGTTTCGATCGGTCACCTAAAGTTTGTGCTTATACTACTTCATTAATATGGTCCATTCAGTACTTAGAATTCAGTGCTAATTAATTAACTCACATTTTGTTAATTTAGTGCTAATTATTTAACTTACATTTTGTTTTTAAATTTGGATAATTGATATATATACGTACTCCCCCTAAATTCGGGGAGGAGGGGGTAGAAAAGATCAAGAACCCGTGACAAATCATCACTTTCTTAATTTGACGTTAAGATCATAGAAATTTCTATAGAACATGAACGATTGCTTCAATTGCAATTGGTTACAACCTGAATTATTATTAATTTAAAAGTCAATTATAGATACATAAAAGAGTGTGATAGGATTCATAATGAGAGATTTCGGATCTCAATTTTGCTTATGGAAAAACTTCTAATAAGAAGTGCTTCCTCTTTAGTAGATTCCGGAACAATTAGTCTATTACAAATCTGTTTTGCTGATCTGTAAATTTTACAAGCCGCCAAACTGTAATGATAGTGTTAAATCACTATTTTAGTTAACTTGAATTCATGCACATAGAGTAATATATACTAAAGAAATTCCAGTTTCTATGGTGTCGTTTAAGAAAAAGAAACGACACGATCAAGAATTGGAAAACAGCGTAGCAATTATGAGCCTCATCATGTGCAATCCTCATTAAACAAGCATATGATTGCCACTTTTTCAAGGATGTTTTTCAGGAAATCAAAGTAAGCAAACCCGAAAAAGACACAATAACATTCAAAAACCTACTGGAATTTGATGTAGACATAGACTAATAAGAAAATTTTGGTCAAAATCTTTCGAAGATTTCAGTTTCAGTGGTCCAAGTTAGAGACAAATTTGAAAGCCAAATGCAAAGACTATTGCATTTCAATTGGTTAGTTCAAGAAGTAGTGGGGCGGCTGTGATTTTGTTTTTTTGGAAACACGGTATGAGAGTTCAAGTGAAATACGCAGGCTTGAGAAGAATATTTTCTAATCACTTAATAGTGCCAAATGCAATAAACAAAAGCACCTCTTTCCATGAAACCAAAGTAGTACGTACCATATGATTTTAGACGATACGTTTTCTACTCTAAAATATATGTTGATTATTTTATTTTTACGTGCAATACGTCTTCAGAGAAGCTAATATTGTAGCCGATATTTTGTCTAACTATGAGTATAATAATATTAATAATGCTACACTACTACGTTTTATTTTCCCGTGTATATAACTGCTATGTTAATAATCCTTCAAATCAGACATTGAAGAGAATAGTCACATTTTGTAACGACTAGTTAATATATAAAAATGTCTTCAGAAGCAACAAAAAAAATTATTATAACCCCGAGCCAGTTACTACACACATTTAGATATTTTTGTATATACTAAAAGTTTGGTGGCATAAAAATATATTCACACTTCGCGACCGGAACAATAAACATAAAAATAAATTAAAGGACTATATATATATATATATATATATACACGATCCGTTATGAGGATGTTGAGATGGATGTGCGGGCATACCAAGTTATAAAAGATTAGAAATGAAGTTATTTAGAAAAAAGATGGAGTAGCCCGGGTAGAGGATAAGATACGGTAAGCGAGGTTGAGATAGTTCGGACACGTGAGGAGAGGAAGTATAAATGTCCTAGTTAGGAGATGTGAGAGGTTGACTTTGGTGGTTCTGAGGAGGGTTAGAGATAGGCCAAAACAATATTGGGGAAAAGTGATTAGGCAGGACATAGAGGTGTTAAAATACAGAAGAAGCGAAAATTTTAAATGAGAATAAAATATATGAATAATATGAACGGCCTAAATTCTTGAAAGCAAACAACCAATTCAAGTATTCACGATCAAAAAATATTTAATTTATTTTTCGGATAGGCCTCGAAAGGAGGAGGAAAACTGGAACATCAACAGGCGTGGAACCGTGTTAGGTAATATGAGAAGTCAAAGTGAAATAATTTTGGAAAGAAAGTGTACTATGAAAGACTGAACAGTTAAAAAATGTGGTTAGGAATTTGCAGGTTTCTCGAGAGGTTGGGGTACTGAACTAAGAGATGACGTGAACTTGAAAAGAGTTATAAAAGTACAAATTAAAGTTGATTAGATATGAAGGCATTCATGCCAATATCATCTTTACTTTGTGTGGTAAACAAACCACTAGAGAAATAGTGATTGTCTCATTCATTTGCAATTTGGCCTCCATTCACATTATGATTATATATATATATATATATATATAAAATTCAAAATCTCAATAAAAATTATATTTTGAACCCATAATTATTAATGTACAACGGGTTCAATAGTAAAAATATAAAGATTGAACCCATCAAATTAAAATTTTTAAGTCGCCTCTCCTTTGCATAAAACATAATTTGTCAAGTTGTTTCTGATTGAGATAGCGTGACTTGTGATTTTGAGCAGTTTAAGAAAAAGAAAAAAAGGGACAATCCTTAACCTAGGTGAATGTGAAATGAATGATTGTCAAATGGAAATCGAAAGATAAAATCAATCAATTATTGAGGAGATGATAGTTAAAATCACTTAGCAATCTTTACACAACGATAAGTCTTGCCCGTAAGTCTTTTTTGGTACAGTGGGAAAAACATTCTTAATATTTCTCATTCGTTGCGTGGCGTAAATCAACTAGGATAATAAATTCTATTTTCTTGAGCATATCTGATAATTAGGATAAATTTCACAAATGATCATATATTTTCTCACACAAAAATTATATTACTATGAATTATTTTTATCAAAGTCATATAACTATGTTTTCTCACACAAAAATCATAGTGATCGGAAAATGTAATTTTTCAGTAATATTTTCGTATTTTGTGATTTTTTATTTTTTATTTTCAGTATAATAAATAATAATCCAATTAAAATAGGGACGACCCAACCCGTCCTGGCCCACCCGACCCAATACTCATATGTATAAATTAAAATAACACTAAAAGTGAATAGTAAATCTTTCAAAACATGATGCTTCCATATTTTATTTTTCTTATCAAAAATTTTATTCAAATTGATATCAATTTTATTTCAAATGCTCTCTAATTATACCTTTATTTATTTATTTATTTATTTTTTTGTTAGAATCTCATGCATTCCCAACTAAATTTTTATGGATGGAAAATTCACTTTTGGCATTATTTTAACTTACGTATATGTGCATTCAGTCAGGGTGTGTTGAGTCATTCCTATTTTAAGAAAAAAATATAAAATTAATCGGTCGGTCGAAATTAATTGCATTTGCTAGTATATATATATATATATATATATATATATATATATATATATATATGTGTTTGTTTTCTCATACAAAAATCATAAAATTTTCACTAACTCACAAAAATCATAGTGGTCGGAAAAAAAATCGGTAGTATTTTCTTGTTTTAAGTTTTTTTTTATTTTTTATTTTCTGTCTAATAAATAATTATCCAATTAAAATAGAAAAAATATGAGTATATTTTTAGCCTCTCCCAAAAATAGTAGGCGAATATATATATATATATATATATATATATATATATATATATATATATATATATATATATATATATATAATGTGTGTATATATATATATACTATTTTTGGGAATGGCTAAAAATACTCTCATATTTTTCTATTTTAATTGGATAATTATTTATTAGACTTAAAATAAAGTTATATGACCTCGGTGAAAAAAAGTCATAGTTATATGACTATTTGTGAAATTTACCCATGAAAATTATCACGTGATTTACTTTATTTTTTGTGGCTTTACTTGCCGAAAAATACCGCACATTTATTTGCACACCTCCGGATGTTTATAATACTAGATTTGTTCTCTTGAACAAATGCTTTTACATCATAGAGAGAACTAAATTAGCGGCTACAAAATTCCAAGTCCCATTATTAATTTTTTTATGAAAAAATAAAAAATATTATAAGAGAATATGATAACGAGGTTTGGTAAATTGATTACATATGAAAAAATAAAGTATAAAAAAAATTGAGAGAAAAATCTCCCCCCGAACAAAACTCTCATACGGACTACATTGTGCAGATTGTTATTCCAAGTCCCATTATTACAAGTTCAATTTAATCTAAAAGACAAAAAGATAAAAAAAAAAATTCCACCAGCATTCTATCCTCCTGTCCAAAACATTAAAGGTGACCTATCTCTTTTTGTATTGGTGGGGAGGATTTCCTTGTAATTTATTAGAACTCAAACTTGCCAAATTGATGTATCAAATTATTGATAATTGATTTTTTTTGTTTTAAATGGTACATCATGGGGTCGTTTGGTTTGAATACGGCTTATGTCGGGATAAATTATGCTGAGATTAGTTAATGTGATATTATTTTTTATCCACGGTTTGGTATGTTGTATTAAAAATGACAATTGTATAATTTTTAAGAAGAAAGTATAAGTTATCCCGACACTAATTACCCACAATCTACAAAGTATAAATTATTCCAGTACTATTTTCAATCCCGGGATAACTTATACTAAATTTGCTAATCAAATAAAGTATTAAGATGATATTAAATTTTAATACTAACACTGTACCTTCTTTACCTCGATCGAATGTACGGAAGAATGCTAAGATTCAAACACGTATGACTTTAAATCATATCATAACATAACTCTTTTTAGATACATTTTACGCAACCGTTTATTCATTGCAGTAGCATTTTCGAATTTATGCATCATAATTCAATAATCAAAAGGAGAATGGAAATAAAAGAAAATGAATAAGCAACTATAGTATGCCAAAAGCAGATCATACTTTTTAATAAGTAGATCAATTTTATACCTTATTCTCGTATATGTACATGTTCATGCATTACTCAAATATAACATCTGAACTTCTCCAATTAGAACATTTAGGCATAACCTATAATTAACTACTACTATATACTAATCAAGTAGCTACATGCTCTATTATTGCAACTAACCACAAGTTGCTTAATACTTCATTTCCTCAAGTTCATGAACCTCAGAATAAGGCTTAATTCCATCATCAACTTCTAATCTAGTCTTATACTGATATCGACGAGCAACGTATATGAACCAGAACAAGTTCAACACTCCTAATCCTGCAATTAGGTAGTAGTAATTCTCAACTCTACCTTCATTAATATCCTTAGTTAACCAATCTGGATGTCCATGTCCCCCTGTAGTATTATGCAAAATGTTTACCAAAAAACTGCATAATCTCCAGGTATTTGTAGGAGTACCATTAGTATTAATTTCACCCTCCATCACTATAGCCGCTTTATTCAAAGACCTGAGTGAAAATAGTATTAAGTGAGAATTTACAACATTTAATTTGGACAATTTTAACTTTGAAAGAAAATATGCTACCTTAATAAGTCAAATTTAAGTTATATGTCCTAGTATAATTTAACCTACCATAGCAGATTAGTTACTTTATACTAGTTGGATTTCAGGTAGTCTAATAATAGTATCAATAATTCTGTTTTCACTGGAGATAATTATTGTTTTTCCTATTATACTTAGTTTAGAAATAGTTAATATAGATGGTCTTCCTCAATTTCTGGAACAGAACGTTTAACTTACCATAATTCCAATTTTGTATACGGTCCACCATTTAACCAACTTTAATATTCCAACTAAACAGAAACATCCAAAATTCTAAACGTGTCCTAAATGGAAACAGCGCAGAAAACAAAGACGTGCACATATTGAATTAGAAGCCAAAAGTATAATTTTCCAGTTTTTGGATGTTATCTATTGGTAGTACTTGAGAATTTGATACGTTCATAAATTAGCAAATGAAAGGTACTAATTAGCAAAAATGTCCACTTCAAGATTTCTTCTACTCTACATCAATTTAACAACTTACATATTTTTAAAACATTTCAAAAGCTGAATCTAGGTAATCAATTAAATAAAGTATTAAACGAATTGTATTAGAGGAGATGCATTACCTGAACTTATTGGTTAAAGGGAGTTTCTTCACAATGGACCCTTTCGGTAACGGGGGATCATAGAAAACCCCGTTACTTTCCCGCTCATCTGAAAGCTTAAACTTACGTTTTTTGTGCATCGCCACAAAAACCTGAACAATGCCCGAGAAAATACTTCCTTACATTTACGTACACTCGTGCCATATTGAGTGTGATAATGCACGAAGGGTGATGTCGTGTCATATTGTGAGTATTAATGCACGAAGGGTGATGTCGTGCCATATTGTGAGTGTTAATGCACGAAGGGTGATGTCGTACCATGTTATGAGAGTTAATGCACGAAGGGTGATGTCGTGCCGTATCTATTGATTTATATTGTGAGGTTGAGAGTAAAAGCACGAAGGGTGATGCCGTGCAATATTATTGCTTCATTGTGAGCTTGAGAGTAAAAGCACGAAGGGTGATGCCGTGCAACTTTCTTCATTGTGTTTAGTTGTTTTCAGTAGTTAAAAGCATGTTGACTGTTCTGGTTATCATTTCCACTATATCTCTTATATCTTATGCCCCTTTAGAATGTCCCCCTTCCAATAGTACATGTTTAGCTGTTACTGCTGTTTTCTTGTACATATAATGTTATCTGCATAAGTTTATTATGTGGGCGTCTTGTCTTAGCCTCGTCACTACTTCGTCGAGGTTAGGATCGACACTTATGAGTATATGGGGTCGGTTGTACTCATATTATACTCTGCACTTCTTGTGCAGATTTTGGTACCGGTCCTAGCTGATCGCGAGGCTTAGCAGCTTGGACTTGCGTATTGGAGACTCGAGGTAGATCTGCTGGCGTCCGCAGACCTTGGAGTCCCCTTCTATCTCCCATGTTTTTACTGTTTCTTTTTATTCAGAACAGTTGTATTTCTTTCAAACTCTGTTTGTAGAAAATCTCAGAACCTCGTGAGTTGTGACTCTAGATCCGAATTGTATCAGATATTATGGGTTTTATGTTATTCCGCATTTCAGTTTTAGCTTCTATTTAGTTTAATTAATTCTGCGATTGAAATTGATTAAAATTGGTTTAAAGAATTCTCTAACGTTGATTTGCCTAGCAAATGAAATGTTAGGCGCCATCACGATCCTGAAGGTGGGAATTCCGAGTCGTGAAAACTATAAAAGACCGAACAGTCAAATGTGGTTAGAAATTTGCAGGTTTCTCGAGAGGTTGGGGCAATGAACTAAGAGATAACGTGAACTTGAAAAGAGTTACAAAAGTACAAACTAAAGTTGATTAGATACGAAGGCATGCATGCCAATATCATCTTTACTTTGTGCGGTAAACAAAACCACTATAGAAATAGTGATTGTCTTATTCATGTGCAATTTGGCCTCCATTCAAATTATGATTGCATCTAAAGTGACATTAATCCATTTAAATGTGAACACGAAGTCCTTTAGATAAGAGGGAATGTAGATTACGAAATATGGATTCAACTATACTAATAACTTTAATATATGATTTAGATATACATAATTCAAAATCTCAATAAATATTATATTCTGAACGCAAAATTATTAATGTACAATGGGTTCAATAGTAAAAAACTATTGGGTTTATTGTTGGGTTCAATAATAAAAATACAAAGATTGAACCCATCAAATTAAAATCTCGAATACGCCTCTCTTTAGATAAAACATAATTTGTCATGCTGTTTCTGGCTAATAGCCTGTTTGGCCAAACTTTTAAAATCTGCTTATTTTGAGAGTGTTTTTTTTTTCAAAAGTGCTTTTCAAAAAAGTACTTTTGGTGAGAATCGGTTTGTGTTTGGCTAATTAATTTAAAAAATACTTTTGAGAAGTAATTAGTGTTTGGCCAAGTTTTTGAAAACTGCTTCTAAGTGTATTTTTCTTACAAGTATTTTTCAGAAAAATGCTTTCAGAGAGAAACTATATTTTTTTGCTTCTCAAAATCTGTTTTTGCTTCTTTTCAAAAATATTTTTAAAAAAAACATATTTGACAAAAAAAAATAAAATTGGCTAAACAGGCTAAAGACTCCGTGACTTGTTATTTTGGACGGTGCAAAAAAAAAAAGACCTTCATTATCCTAGGTGAATGTGAAATGAATGATCAACCAACGTCACATGGAAATCGAAAGGTCAAATCAATCAATTATTGAGGCAATGATAGTTTAAAACAACTGGAGCAATTTTTTACACCGATAAGTCTTGTCTGATCTTTATTTCGATACACTGACAAAAAAGATTTTTAATATTTTTCATAAGTTGCGTGACGTAAGTCAACTATGAGAACAAATTTTATTTTCTTGAGAATCTTTCAAAATTAACAAATAATTTACTTTATTTTTATGGCCTTTACTTGCCAAAAAATACGCATGTTTGTCCACTGGCCTCCTGATGTTTATAGTAAGTAGATTTGTTCGCAACGAAATGCTTTTACATCATAGAGAGAACTAAAATTAGCGGCTATAAAATTCCAAGGGACGGACGGGTTGCTTCAGTTTTTATTGAAATCAAACAAAATTAATTATATTGGATTTTTCAGATTTTTTTGTTACATGAATATTATTTTAATCTTACTTTGTTATAATTTTGATAAGTAAATATATGTGTAGTAAAATTTGAAAACACTAATAATTATATGATCTATTAAAATATTCTTATAGGAGAATGTTTTTAGTAACACATGATAGTTATTGTTTTAGTCGTCTAACAATAATTATTCGTTGATGTACAATTTCAAAGTTAACCGAATTTAATAATTAAATATAAAAATCAATATGATACCTAAATAATGATATGTTCTATTTAATTTTAAATTATCGAAATACCATTCATGTTCGAAAAAGATATAAGAATTTAATCGATTTTGACATATGAATATGAAAGAACAAAGAGATTGATGCATTTCAATAACACTTGATAAGAAAACGATGATACAACCCGTTATTTAAAGTAAATAAAAGTGGAGCACTTCATATTCTATTAAATATTACATCCCATAAGAGAATCCCAAATATTTCTAGATATTTTTTAAGAAAATTCTATATAAAGTCTTAAAAGTATATATAAAAATTATATATTTATATTTTGGTTTAGTTAAAAAAAATTTAATCAATACCAAACCAAATCAAACTAGACCTAATCAAGTTTGTTTTTAATTTGTTCGATTTGGCTTTTGAGTTTGGTGCGATTTTTCGATTTAATTTGAACAATCCTAATTACAAGTTCAATTTAACCTAATCGCTTGCTTGGATGGTTGTTACTTGTTGTATTGTATTGTATTGTTATTTTAAATACAATATTTGTTTCGATTATTACTTAAATTTTATTGTATCGTATTGTTAAAAATATCGTTATGTAACAACGAAAAGTGTCACTTTATGGAACGACCAATTTGGTGTGGCTGCGTCGTTTCCTTATTTTTTCTCTCTCATCTTGCCCTTCCTTATTATTAAATAATCCTATTTTATCTTTTACTCTACCTTTTTATATAATAAATCTACATCGTGCCTTACCTTTTTAATAATAATGCAAGTTTATTCTTCATATTGTTGGTACATGACATCACGAAACGACATCAAATAATACAATATATACAAATATTATATATATTAAAACGATACGATAAAATACAATACAATATTATACTATACATTTTGAACGATATATAACAATCATCCAAACAAACAAAAGATAAAGAATATTCCACCAGCACTCTACCGTCGTGTCGCAAACTATCTCTTTTTCTATTGGGTGGGGAGGATTTCCTTGTAATTTATTAAGGAACTCAAAAAACTTGCTAAATTGCTACCAAATTATTTATTACTTATTAAATTAACAAAATTAAACATCACGGTAAGACTTCAAGTCACAAATTGACCATATTAAAGAGACCAACAAGATATGTCCTGAACCTACCTTTGTAGGATTAGGATATTATTTTATTTTGTCATATCTTAAAATTTCAATAATATTACAGGGTGAACAAGAATAATCAAAATCCAATTAACTAGATCGAATATACAAAAGAATAATAAGGGCCCGTTTGGCCATAATTATTTTTTACCTTTTTTGGAATTTTTTTTATTTTTTTCCGAAATTTGTGCTTGGCCTTGAAAATTTCAAATTTATTTGAAGTTGAATTTTGGAATATTTCGGAATTAAAAATTTTCAAAAAAAAACCTAAATCACTCACAATAATTCAAAAACATCTTCAAATTGTATTCATGTCCAAATATAACTCTGATTTTCAAATACTAATTTCACTTGAAATTTCTTTTTTACTTTTTCCTAGAATTTCACAATTCTTATGTCCAAACGTCCACTAAGGTTCAAACTTGTATCACTTTAAATCATATCATAACATATAATTCTTTTTTAGATACATTTTACGCAACCGTTTATTCATTGTAGCAGTATTTTCGAATTTATCTATCATCACTCAATGATCAAAAGAAGAATGGAAAAAAGAAAATGAATAAGCAACTAGGTATGCCAAAAACAGATCATACTTTTTAATAAGTAGATCAATTTTATACCTTATTCTCGTATATGTACATGTTCATGCATTACTCAAATATAACATCTGAACTTCTCCAATAAGTAAACTTAGGCATAACCTATAATTAACTACTACTATATACTAATCAAGTAGCTACATGCTCTATTATTGCAACTAACCACAAGTTGCTTAATACTTCATTTCCTCAAGTTCATGAACCTCAGAATAAAGCTTAATTCCATCATCAACTTCTAATCTAGTCTTATACTGATATCGACGAGCAACGTATATGAACCAGAACAAGTTCAACACTCCTAATCCTGCAATTAGGTAGTAGTAATTCTCAACTCTACCTTCATTAATATCCTTTGTTAACCAATCTGGATGTCCATGTCCCCCTGTAGTATTATGCAAAATGTTTACCAAAAAACTGCTTAAATAACTTGCACCAGCCACTGTGCAAGAAAACAAAGAATTAGCCAAACTACTCATATTCTCAGGAAACTCCTTATTGTAAAACTCAATTTGGCCAATAATGTTAAAAGCCTCAGCAAATCCCATTAGTATTAATTGTGGAGCTAACCACATTACTGTAATAGGTGCAATTCCATCTCCACTACCATGCATTATAGCTGAATTTCTTCTCACTTTCTCAATTTGCCCTGCTACTACCATAGACAAAATTGAAAAAACCATCCCAATTCCAATTCTTTGTAACAATGTGATTCCACCTTCAATTCTTGTGATTTTTCTAATGGATGGAACGATGAGTCGGTCGTAGATTGGTAACCATATACCTATTGTGATCATCGATATAACAGAGAGTGTACCCGCTGGGATTTGAAACTTGGGGCCGAGATGACGGTCCATTTTTAGAGCTTGTGACATTGTGAAGGTGCCTTGTTGTGCCATGGCTGTGAAACATATGATACCTGTTGCCCAAACTGGGATTATTTTTAGAAGACATTTTACTTCTTCTATTTGTTGGATACTGCATAATCTCCAGGTATTTGTAGGAGTACCATTAGTATTAATTTCACCCTCCATCACTATAGCCGCTTTATTCAAAGACCTGAGTGAAAATAGTATTAAGTGAGAATTTGCAACATTTAATTTGGATAATTTTAACTTTGAAAGAAAATATGCTACCTTAATAAGTCAAATTTAAGTTATATGTCCTAGTATAATTTAACCTACTACAGCAGATTAGTTACTTTATACTAGTTGGATTTCAGGTAGTCTAATAATAGTACCAATAATTCTATTTTCACTAGAGATAATTATTGTTTTTCCTATTATACTTAGTTTAGAAATAGTTAATATAGATGGTCTTCCTCAATTTCTGGAACAGAACGTTTAACTTACCATAATTCCAATTTTGTATACGGTCCACCATTTAACGAACTTTAACATTCCAACTAAACAGAAACATCCAAAATTCTAAACGTGTCCTAAATGGAAACAGCGCAGAAAACAAAGACGTGCACATATTGAATTAGAAGCCAAAAGTGTAATTTTCCAGTTTTTGGATGTTATCTATTGGTAGTACTTGAGAATTTGATACGTTCATAAATTAGCAAATGAAAGGTACTAATAAGCAAAAATGTCCACTTCAAGATTTCTTCTACTCTACATCAATCTAACAACTTACATATTTTTAAAACATTTCAAAAGCTGAATCTAGGTAATCAATTAAGTAAAGTATTAAGCGAATTGTATTAGAGGAGATGCATTACCTGAACTTATTGGTTAAAGGGAGTTTCTTCACAATGGACCCTTTCGGTAACGGGGGATCATAGAAAACCCCGTTACTTTGCCGCTCATCAAAAAGCTTAAGCTTACGTTTTTTGTGCATCGCGACAAAAACCTGAACAATGCCCGAGAAAATGCTTCCTTCGGGCTTCACATAAACGTACACTCGTGTCCCGATGAAAAATAAAATGAGAGACAAGAACATGAGCACTGTAGGAATACCAAAACCTATTACCCAACTCACAGAATCTTGAATGTATACCACCAGAGTAAGTGCAATGATCAGAACCACTGTAAATGAAGTGTAATACCAATTAAAGAAGCTAGCAATTCCTTTTCTTCCTTCATCAGTTGTTGAATCAAATTGGTCAACACCAAATGGGATGCTACAGGGCCTTATTCCACCAGACCCAATGGACAAGAATCCTAGGCCCATTACCAAAAAGCCCAATTGTGATTTGTTTGGGCCCTTGCAGTGTTGGCTCACTTGTGGATTGCAGGGAGGGGGGTGTAGCTGAGATAACCAAGGTATGAAGGTCAATGTCAGCATTCCCTGTCAATAAAAGCAAACAAGAGAGTTTAAAGTTCGATAGTGAGAAAAATATTAGAATTTGAGCGAAAGTGGCTATAATATAACATGTAAATATATAGAGTTTAAGTCATTAGTGAGAAAAATATTTACACAATTAGGTAATTTATAATGTTACAAAAAAACATCTACAATAAGCATAATGAATAATTAATCGATTATTACATGATAAAATTCATTGTTTTTTATGTAAACTATCATGGCATACATGATAGCTATTGACCAAAGCCACAAGAAAGAAACATAATTATTTGGCGATAAGGAGTTTGATTGAGACCACTATGATGTCAAGTCTCAACCTAAATCAAAAGCATACCTTAATAATTGTAGTTATTGCTTAGGCTTTTTTCCTTTTAGGGAAAACTGACTTTTTGTGCAGAATTGCGTGGCATATCTTAAAAAAATCATTGTGGTTACAACTAATTAATATATGTCCTATCTTCCGGCGGAGGCCTACCCGCACAAGTGGTGTAATTTTGATACCGTTTCGTTTTAAAAAAATAATTAAATATATATTTATAATATATATTTTTTTTTGAAATGCATATATGACATCGTTTCAGAAATAATTTTACAAAGTAAATATTGCTAAAGTCTTAAAACTTCTCAATTCATACCTAAAAGACATACTCCCTCCGTTTGAATTTATGTGAACCTATTTCCTTTTTAGTCCGTGCCCAAAAGAATGACCTCTTTCCTTATTTGGAAATAATTTACTTTTATGCAATGATTTATACCCACACAAAATATATGTGCCTCAGTTTACACCACAAATTTAAAAGTCTTCTTTTTTTTCTTAAATTTCGTGCCCAATCAAATAAGTTCACATAAATTGAAACGCAGGGAATATTATAGAGGTACAATAAATGGTTATCTAAAAAGAATACATATGTCACTATTTCTCAGCATAAGCCTTGGAAAATGCAAATCACGAGGTATTGATAAAGTAACGTAACAAAATAACAAAAGCCCAAGGGACCCATGAAATAAATGTGCATCAGAAAACAGCAGAAAATGCACGTACCATCATTTCAAAAACGGAGGCAAAAGCAATAGTCCAAAATCGACCGATATATGCATCGGAAAGGAAAGCACCGAGCAATGGTATGAAATTAGTAACACCAGACCATATATTTAGAACATTGGAAGCAGCCACTTGATCCATATGAAACACTGTTAATAAAAACTGCATGAAGTTTGCCAATAGCCCTATTGATGCTAATCTCTCAAATGTCTCATTTCCTGCCAATTATATTTAACAGCACATTAACAAATTAAACAACCATAACTTCAGCTGCAAACTACGAGTTTACATCTGAAAAAACAAATATAGTGACTACTATATATCATTCTGAGATTTTTCTTTGCATCATGCACTTTACTTAAACACGAGTCTACTATATGTTGATAACAAATACTAAGTATCTAGTCAAATAGTCGAGGTAACCCGTACCATCGTTGTAAAAAGAAAAAAAGGATAGGGGCTTTTGAAAGGCAAGAAGATGACCATTACCTAGAACATAAGGCATAGCCCTCCATCCACCAGGTTTTCTCTTGCTTGTTTTGGACGGAGAATCACTGCTGGAGCTTTGTTTTTCCTCGTCATAGATACCATTTTCAGGCGATGGCAATGATAAATTTAAAGATGATGACTTTTTCATCTGGTTATTCTTGTCCTCCATAATGATCTCTTCTTTGTGTTTTCCTAGGAGTTAACACTAGCTAGTTTCTTCTTTCTCTTTACTACTTCAATCTTAGTATTTATAGACTAGACAACATATATGCATGCATTGTGGAAATTCAATGGCGTGTATGGTTTTAGACATGTGGAAGGTGCAACTTAAAGAGATAATATGATTGTGTGGCTCACGCATCTTGTGTAAGGTAGACTGATATTGATGAATCACCACTTTTTATTATATGCACTTTATTTAAAATTTTAGCTTAAATACATTCATATAGTGTAAAAAAACTTAACTTCTTGCTATGTTATTTCTTTTATTTTTTTAGTTTTTAATTTTATATTTTCTGGATCAATTAATTAATCGTTATGTTTTAAATGATCTGATAATATAAAAATAATTTATATTACAAGTATATTGAAGTATAATTTTTATCAACCGACGGATAGAATGCTTTGTAGATCGACGACTTATATACACAACGAGATATTAAAAGTGGTAATATATAAGTTTTGATCAACTGAGATTCAACCCTTTGCCGCGTCGCTCCAATTCGTAAAAAGAAAAGAGTGCATTAGGGGATGCATTTTGCCATTGGAAGGGTACTACAGCTAAATATGAGTGAATGAGTAAATGTTCATAATAATAACAACCACTGGTACTGCAACGCTGTTAAAGACACTTTGTTTTTACTCGTCCGACTTCACATAACCATCACCATCAGACACGGCTTCGCCGATATTTTACTGCAATTTGAATTTTAAATTTTTATAATTTCTAAAGATTTTACATTTTTAAGTTATCTACACCGACGTAGTAGTAAAAAGAAGAAAGGTACGTAAATTATTATTGTAATTAACATATTATAGTAGATCAGTTAAATTTTTTTATTAAATTTTCAATTAATGCATATCACAACACTCTTGAATTTCATAAGTTTATGTTATGTATGATTTTTTTAAAATCATTCTAAAGTCTCAAATTAGGAAGAGACTTGTTCCTAAACTTATTAATTATTCTTTTGTTGCTCTTTCAGGTGCTAAACACCTTAAAAAATGAATGAATTACAAGACTTGACAACTTGTCATACAGCTAGCAACAAAATGTCACGTTAACGGGAAATCAATGCAAGTATGCGCCTACTTCCCATTATCATACATTTTGATTATAACCAATTGATTATGATACAACAAAAGTTTACCCACCACTTTTGGGTCCAAACACTTTGAATCCCTCAACCGTGCCGTTCAAATATCAAATTGATTCTTTTACGAAATAAATATGAATTCGATTCCTATTATAAAAATTAAAAGTGCTAAAAAAATGCGACTTTTAACCATTATGCTACTTCAAACGACACTTAAACATACTACACTCTTAGTATGTCTTAAAAGTTTCATCACCTAACTCATTTGAAATCTGTTCTAGCAGGCAAAACATGTCAGCTTGAAGTAGTACGAGCTATGGCGGATTAAAAGGGAAAGAAACCCTAGATGAAAGAGAGAAGAAGATGAGAAAATGAGTCGGTCAATTTTGTTTTGACCAATCTGTCTCTTATTTCTAATTGTGGGCCTCTATATACATGTACAATTGTGAATTAATAGAACTAAAAATAAAAGGAGATATTTAGAGACTAAAATACAAAGAATTGGGCCGCTTCTCTTAATGGCCTGCTGCTTTCCTTTATCAGACTGGCCTGGAGATACATCTAGGTTAACACCCCCCTCAAGCTGGACGGTGAGAACACACCAAGCTTGCAGAGAATCCCATAATATAGAGGACCAGAAAGAGCCTTAGTCATGATATCAGTCAACTGTTGAGCACTGGAGATAAACTGCAAAGAAATCAACCCAGAATTTAGACAAGTGCGCATATAATGACAATCAATTTCAATGTGCTTTGTGCATTCATGAAAAACTAGATTTTTGATAATGTGGAGAGCTCCCTTGTTGTCACAGAAAATGGAAATACGGGTGGAAATAGGCAAACCAAAATCACCCAGGAGCCTAGTCAACCAAGTGACTTCAGTTGTCACCTTGCGGAGAGCCATATACTCAGCCGCAGCTGAAGATAAAGATATTCTAGGTTGTTTCTTGCTCTTCCAAGAGACAAGGCTTCCACCAAGGGTAATGTAATAACCAGTGACTTGCTAGAAATGGAGCAAGCTGCCCAATCAGAGTCTGAATAAGCTTGCAAAGAGAAACAGAAGAGTTGGAGAGGAAGATACCGTGAGCAGGGTCATTCAAGAGATATCTAAGCACATGTATAGCAGCTAGCATGTGAGGCACTTGTGGCTTTTGAATAAATTGACTCAGATGTTGGACTGAAAAAGAGATATCAGGCCTAGTGTATTGGAGAAAGTTGAGCATTAACCTTCTATACAGACTAGGGTAAGAAACAGGTGCACCCATATCTAACACAAGCTTGACAGAGGGATCCAAAATAGTCATCATAGGGGAGAAGCGCTGGCAATTAAATTCATATAGGAGATCAGTGGTGAACTTGTGTTGGCACTTGATATATCCTTGGGAATGTAGGGAGATCTCCAAACCCAGGAAGTAGTGGACTGTCCCCAAATCCTTAATTTTAAACTGTGCATCTAAAAAAGACTTTAAGGACTCCATCTCCACAATATCATTACCATCTAGTAAGATGTCATCAACATAGACAACCAATACTACTTGAGAGGCAGAAGAAGTCTTGGTAAAGAAAGAGTAGTCATTTATACTATACTCGTTAATCAGGTCGGGCTGACCCGTTTACAATCCAGGTCAGCCCGGTACTGTAGCGTGGGGGACGGGCTGGGACAGGTTGGGCAGAGAGCGGGTTTCAAGTGAATAATTTTTTAATACCGGTGCACCGGAACCCGCTAAGCCCGTTAACGGGTTTTTAACGGGCTACATTCCGGTTCAACCCGGTATCCGTTACAATTTTTTTTCTGGACCGTTGCCAACGATCAAATTCAAATATGATTGTTGGTCAGCGGCCTTTTTTTGCAGAAATGGCCATTTCGGCCTACCCCCTTAAGAAAATAGCCCCCACACCCCTAATATTTGATAAATTATAGTTTTAACCTTTTAAAAACTATAAATAGCCCCCCTTCTTCTTCTTCATTTTTCTTCACAATTCACTCTCTTACTACTCTAATTCTCTCTCAATTCTCTCTTGATATTATTGATTATTGTTCTTAAATTCTCAGTTACTTATTATTTCAAGTTTCATCAAATATTTAGTTTAGCCATTACAAAATTATTATTATCAAATATCAAGTATTCAAGTAAAGTGTGGTATCAACTATCAAGTATTGATCTATCAATTGAAGTTTGATTTTTGATATCAAATTTAGTACGGCATCCGGAATCCCGGTACACTCGTTCCATATCTTTCTCTTCTTTGGTGTACACTTATTTTATTATTTAGAATTATTAATTTAGTTTATTAATTTAATTTACATAATGGATATATTTGGAGCAGCCAAAAAAGCGTGCACTAGTAGAGGTGGTAGTACGAAAACTTTCAAAAGATCAAGAGGTGGTGCTTGTTCTTCTAGTAGCTTTACACATATTTCTGAAAGTTCACCTGAAAATTTAAATGTAGATTATGAGCGACTTCAAGAAAATTATGGTATAGATGATGATTTAGATGATAATTTAGATGATATTCCATCACCTGATAATCTTGAAATACCACCATCTACACCTGGTAATGCTAGTCAAACTCAAAATAATAGGGGTGAAAGTCGTGGTAATACAAGTAGGCCTCCCCTCCCTATTAAGAAGAATCGAAGATTAAGAAGTAAGTGTTGGAGTTTTTTTGACAGACTAGAAGAAGATAAAATTTATGTAAGATGCAGAATTTGTAAAGATATTTATAAATATGAGACTGGTAAGGGAGGGGGAACGGGTCAACTTCGTAGCACATGGTAGACAACCACCCTCTTGATTGGGTAATAGATGAGGAAGATGGGCAACAAAAACTTAACCCGGGTACTGGAGGGTTAATGGGTAAATACGATATTAAGAAAGATCGGGAAGAATTAGCTAAAATGATTATTTTTGGTTGTTTACCTTTTAGTTTTGCTGCTTCACCATATCTTGTTACTTTTATTCAAAGAATTTATAAGCCTTTGTTTAAAGGTATTCCTAGAAGTACTTGTAGAGCTGATATCTTTAGGCTTTTTGGACAATATCAGACATATATATGTTATTTGTTCGCCAGTCTTTCTTGTAGAATTTCTCTTACTTCTGATATTGGTCGTGCTGTAAATGGTAATGATTATTTGACTGTTACATGCGATTGGATAGATGATAATTTTTGTGTTTAAAAACGTATTATTGCTTTTAAATATGATGAAGATCAAAGTCATACTGGTGCATTTATAAGTAATACTATCCATGAAGTTGCTATATTTTATAATCTTGCAGAAAAAGTTTTGTGTGTGTCATTTGATAATGCTTCTAACAACAATGCTGCTATTACAATATTAAAATTGCATCTACACCCACCACTTCCTGAAATATTTCATGTTAGATGTGCATGTCATAATGATGGTGTTGAAGATTATTTGATTTGGTTTATATTAGGGGAGCATCAACAAACCAGTAGCAGGAATATTGATGAACTTTAATTCTACTTGCAAAAGTCAGCAGAGCCCCGCACAAAGGAATTTCTACCACTGGGTTGGTGGAGGAGCAACTCAAATCAATTTCCTGTTCTTTCGGCCATGGCTCAAGACGTGCTAAATGTGCCGATTTCAACAGTCGCATCAGAGAGCGCATTTAGCCAAGCAAGGCAGCAACTAGGAGATACCCGTTATTCATTGAGCAGCAACGCTTTGAAAATTCTAGTGTGCTTTAGTGATTGGATAAGATCAGAACGGCGAAATCAAGGGTGTGACGAGGTAGATGAAGCGGAGGACCAAGAAATTGGAGATATAATGGTTTATGGTTCTAATTCAACTAATGTCGGAAACCAAGAATCTCATGTTGACATGGATGAACTTATAAAAATAATGCAAAGCATGTGATGTACTATTTTTTTTTTTTAATAATTGTTATAAACTTTTAATTTGCAAGTTCAAAAATAACAAAATCAAAAAAGAACTTGCAACTTAATTTGAAGTATTATATATTATTTAATAAAAATATTAAATGAAAGTCTTCGGAGCTTGATCCTTACATATTGCCTATTGGTCTTATTAAATAATTTTTTGTAGCCACTTACTTTCAAATTTCAATTTTAAAATTGTAAAATTTAAAATTCAAATTTAAAACTTTAAACTTCAAAGTTTAATTATAAGCCTTAAAAGTTTGCAAACACTTAAGTATCAATAACATTGAATAAGAAAAATAAAAGTTACTTTAAAAAATTAAAAAATTGCACAGTCTGGTCCAGCCCGCTAAGCCCGAACCCGGACGGACAAAAGAAAACCCGAAAAAGTATAGCCCGGAACGTTAAACGGATGGGTTGGTTTTTTTTGTGTACAGCTTGTCCCAGCTCGCCCGTTAAACACCCATAATTTATACTAGCAATGTAGCCTCTTGAATGTAGAGCCTCAGACAGCTTTGAAAACCACTGTCTGGAGGCCTCTCTAAGGCCATAAAGAGACTTCTTGAGTCTGCGGACCAAAGGGGAAGAATCAGGAGAGGCACACACTTGAAGACCAGGAGAAACATTCACATACACCTCCTCATGGAGATCACCATGGAGGATAACATTGTTCACATCAAGCTAGAGAACAGTCCAGCCCCACTTAACAACAAGGATGAGCAAACACTTGATGGTGGTGAGCTTGAAAACATGAGAGAAGGTCTCAGTAAAGTTACTGCCCTCCTTTTGTGTGTCCCCTCTAATGACCAACCTGACTTTATACCTCTTAATGGAGCCATCAGCTCTTTGTTTGATCTTATACACCCACTTACAAGGGATAGCCTTCTTGTGAGGGGGGAGAGGTACAATATCCCAGGTCTGATTTACCTCACGTGCCTGAAATGCCTTTAGCATTGCCTCTTGCCATGTAGGATGTGAATCTGCCTCCTGGTAGAACTGAGGCTCATGCACATGTATATCACTAGAAGTAACCTTGGAAGAAGTTGGAAGAGAATCAGAGAATAGAGGAGAAGAGCAAATATAATCCTTATGATAAGTGGGTTGTTGAGCAGTTCTGGTAGATTTCCTCAAAGGAGGAGGATATGGATTTGTAGGAGTAGATGATGAAGTAGAAGGAGAGGTAGCAAAATCAGAGGGCAAGGTGCTAGGAGGAGAAGTGATAGGAGGAGAAGTGCTAGGAGCAGAATGAGAGGTTGTTGGTGGAGTGAAAAAATCCATAAATTTTGAGGGAGAATGAAACATAGAATGGGAAATAGATTTGTAAGGAAAAACATGCTCATGAAACACTACATCCCTTGAGAAAAATATGACATGGTTATCAAGGTTGAGGAGTTTGTAGCCCTTTTTACCACAGTGGTACCCCAAAAAACCAGAAGTGATAGACCTAGATTGAAACTTATCTCTACCAATCTTAGGGGAAGTGGAAAAGCATAAGCAACCAAAAGACTTCAAATTATCATAAGTTGGAGGAGTGTGATGAAGTTTCTCATAACGAGAAACATTATGAAGTACAACTGAGGGCATTCTGTTTATGAGGTAAGTGGTAGTTAATACACAATTTCTCCAATATTTGAGGGGGAGATTAGATTGAAACATAAATTCCCTTGATACCTCCAACAAATGCTTGTATTTTCTTTCTACAACTCCATTCTGTTAAGGAGTGTAAGGGGTTGTAGTTTGATGTAAGATGCATTGACTAGAAAAGAACATAATAGCCTCAGAACTTATATGACTGAAAATGTACCCTAACAATGTTTACAAAAGCTTTAAGAATAGAGAGGGCATTACTTTTACGAGATAGAAGATGAGTCCAGGTGACTCTTGTATAGTCATCAACTAATGTTAGAAAGTATCTAAAACCATTATATGTTCTAGTGTTGTAAAGACCCCAAATCTCAATATGAATTAACTGAAAGGGGGAAAAAGAATGTATAACACTGTCAGAGAAAGGTAATCTTTGTTGTCTAGCCATTGGACATATAAGACAGATAAAAGTCTGTTTAGATGATACTTTACCAGACAAATATGATATAGATCTCATTATATTAAAAGGCATATGCCCCAGTCTCTGATGCCAAAATAAGTCCATTTTATTGATATGAGGTGATTGATTACAAGTTGAAACACTGACAACAGGATGAGTAAATTGATTAGACTTATCAGAAGATACTGGGATTGAAACAAGCCTAGAAGATTGATTACAAGCAGGAATACTAATATCAGACTTAGGAGCAGGTAAAGTATTACAAGGAGAGCAAAGAGACATAGAAGTAGATGTAACTGGAAAAAGATCTATATCTGGATAAAAGTAATAGAGCCTACCTACAGCTTTACCAATTTTCAGTGGCCTCTTCAGAGAAGGGCCTTGTAAAGAACAGAGTGATTTGGTAAAAAGTGTTGAACAATCCAGTTGAGATATGAGTTGATGGACAAATATCAAGTTAAAATGAAACGATGGCACAAGAAGGACATTCAGTAAAATTATATCATGTCTAATATGCAATGATCCAGTTGATATAACCTTTACTTTATATCCATTAGTTAGAGTTACTAGAAAATGTTTAATTAAAGGTTACACATTGAACAAAAGGTGTTTATGTGGAGTCATGTGGTTAGTGGCACCTGTATCTAGGATCCAAGGATTTACACCTAATTGTGATAATGCACATGTATGAGAATCAACATAAACTACAACATATCTGCTAAATAAACCTGCAAAGTGAGAAAAAGCAGAGTTGTCCAGAGTTGTAGCTTCAGAAGTTGGAGCAAAAGACATTTGAACTTGTTCGAACAAGGTCAGGAGATGTTGATATGGTTCTTTGGTGAACCCGTGTGCTGAGAATTTAGAGGTTTGTGGAAAAGGATTTGCAGGGACAACTGATGAATTCTGAGACTAAACACATGAAGCAGACTTCTTATTTCTGGTAAATTTGAAATCTACTGGAAACCCATGGAATCTGTAGCACTTATCCACACTGTGTCCAGGTTTCTTGCAATACTTGCAAGTAAGAGATGCAGTACCCTTCCTAGTCTCAAAGTTAACATTCTCAGTGAAGTTGCTATTAGTAGTGGAAGATGCTGGAGAAACCAAGAAGGAGGCTGTATCACCAGAGAAATTTGGAGCAGTAGAGTGGGCTTCCCTTTGGCTTTCATCTTGTTGCAAGAGTGAGTAGGCTTTACTAATGGGTGAAAGAGGATTCATCAACATTATAACACTCTTGACAGTGGAATAGGAATCGTTTAGACCATTGAGGAACTGAAATAACTGTTGATCCCCAATGAATTTAGGTAGGGCCCCACAAGAACAAACGGGCCCTACATAGGAGGAGTTCAATTCATCCCTTAAACACCTCATTTTAGTGAAGTAAGAAGATATATCAGAAGAACCATGTGTGTTGAGCTGATTCCCTATGGATTTGAATATATTTAGAACCATTTGACTGATCAAATCTCTCATTGATATCCTTCCAGACTTCTTTGGCAGTCTTGAAGCACCTAACACTGATGGCTATTTCCCTGGATTTGTTATCCAGGCCTTCACCATATCATTACACCGTTCCCAGTATAGGGAATAAGGTGATTCAGGGGAGGGTTGTGAAACTCTCCCATCTAACATACTAAGTACATTCTTTGCAGAGAGTTGTGAGCATACCACTGCACCAAAGGACAAACCCACACCCATTGAATGGTACAGATACTAACTGACTACCAGGATTATCAAATGTGTGGATATAAAAGGGGTGAGAATGATCTAGGGTAAACGAAGCAAAACCGTTGGAGGTAGATGAAGGTTCATCATTATCCATGAGACTACCCATAATGTGGACCACAATAACAACAAATGACTAGAGTTTAACAAGTAGAATCACACTAAACTTTCAGGCATAAAATGCTGACAGAATATTAATTCCATGCAAGCCAGAATCTACACAATCTCAGAGAAAATAGATGAGAAAAATATTACCAGCCTTCTTCTAGAACTCGAAGAAGTAAGGTCTTGAGTGCACGCAAACCCTAGAAAATGATTGAACCCACGAAATCGTCGAAAGTCCTTGAACAATTGAAGATTCCTAGTGGAATGAGTTATTTGAATTCAGAAATAAAGAAATCCCCAAATTTTAATCAGCTAAAATCGTAGGTCGACAGGTCCGCTGTGAGGATCGAATGAGAACCGAAACTGATAATATTTTTGAGGAAGAATACCATAAGAGTAAAGCTCATAACGATAGGAATCGATCTTCCTGCTCTGATACTGTGATGACCCTATAGGTTATTTGAGTTTTAACCTTCATTTCTGTGTTTCGGGGACCTTGAATAGCTCCATTTAGAATTTCTCAATTTGTGTGCACAGTCCGTGTCTTTTTTCGAAAAACTTTTATGTGAAAAATTGAAGAATATGTGAGTTTTAACCTTAAAAAAATAATTTGAGTTGACTACGGTCAACATTTTATATAAACGAATTCAGATCAGTATTTTGATGGTCCTGGTAGGTCCGTATCATGATTGGGACTTGGGAGTATGTCCGAAATTGAATTCGGAGGTCCCTAACTTAATTTAACGTGATTTGTTAAAAACTAGTAATTTGAAGGTTTAAGAATTTCCTAAGTTTGACTGTAGGTTGACTTTATTTATACCGAGTTCAGATTTTGATTTCGGAACTTGGTATGGGATCATTTCAATATTTATGACTTGTTTGCAAAATTTGGTACAAAACGAAGTTGATTTGATGTTATTCGGACGTTCGGTTGAAAATTTGAAAATTCTTAAGTTTCATTAAAAATTTCATACATTTTGGTGTCCAATTCGTTGTTGTAGGTATTATTTTGGTGTTTTGATCACGCGAGTTCGTATGATGTTATTATACTTGTATGCATGTTTAGTTTGGAGCCCGATGAACTCGGGTAAGTTTCGGATAGGCTACAAACCATTTTGTACTTAGAAGGATTGTTGGTTTTTCACTGTTTCTGATATCTGGTGCGTTGTTCTTCGCGATCGCGAAGGGTATCAGGGGACTGGGGAGGTTTTTTTCTTCGCGAACGTAAAGAAGGGCTCACGAATGCGGAGCATTAAAGGGATCACCCTTCGCGAACACGACTCTTCACTCACGTATGCGATGAGTAAGGGATTATAGGGAAGGCTGGGGTTTATTCTACGCGATAGCGAGCCCAGGCTCGCGAGCGCGGTGGTCGGGGGAACAGACCATCGCAAACGCGAAGGCCATTTTGGACGCTGCACTTTGCAATCGCGCTAGGCCCTTTGAGAATGAGAAGAAGGCCTGACGCCTAGTCAATTAAATATCCCAAAGTCGGGATTTTCTTCATTTTTCACCATCTCCACATTTGAGATCGGCCTAGAGGCGATTTTGAAGAGGAATTGCATCCCCACTTCATAGGTTAGTAGATTTTAGCTTGTTTTCTTCCATTTCCATCAACACCCATTGATTTTTAGCCTTTAATCTGTGCTTTTTCATGGTAGCAATTAGGGATTTAAGTAAAAATTGGGGATTTTTAGAAATTGAGATTTCGACTCAAATTAAGGTCGGATTTCGAAACTAATCACATAATTGGGTCAGGGGTGAATGGGTAATTGAGTTTTGGTCCGAATCTCAGGTTTTGACCATTGGTTTATCTGTTTTCATTGGTTGATGATTTCCTTGGCTATTCGTGATTTCATACATGTCGCAACTGTTATATTTGCCCTATTTTTCATGTCCCCTCCCAGTTTGTACGTTATAATTCTCTGTTATTATTGCTGCTTTATATATACTTGTACAAGTTTATTTATGTAGGTGTCCTATCATAACCTTGTCACTATCTCATCGAGGTTAGACTCGACACTTACGGAGTATATTGGGTCGGTTGTACTCATATTACACTTCTGCACTTCTTATGCAGATACTGGTATTGGTCCCAGCGGTGCGTGAGGTACGTCAGCTCAGATCATTGCATACGGAGACTTGAGGTAGATCTGCTAGCGTCCGCAGACCTTGAAATCCCTTTCCTTTTCCTACTTTTACTATTCAGTTCCTTCGAAACAATTGTATATTTTTCAGCCTCTGTTTGTAGACTTCTAGTTGCTCGTGTACTTATGACTCCGAATCTTTGGGAGTTGATATTATCACGTGACTTATATTGATATGGTGTTGGATTGGGTTTCTATTTCATGTTGTATATCATCATTGTGTTTTTAACTATTTAAAATTTGATGTTTAATTATCCCACATCGGCTTGCCTAGCAAGTGGATGTTAGGCGCCATCATGACCCGAGGTTGGGATTTTGGGTCATGACAGATAACATGTTAGCTTGAAGTTGTACGAGCTATGGAGGATTAAAAGGGAAAGAAACCCTAGATGAAAGAGATAAAAAAAGAGAAATGAAGATAAGGAAATGAGTCTGTCAATTTTGTTTTGAACAATTTGTCTCTTATTTCTAATTGTAGGCCTCTATATACATGTACAATTGTGAATTAATATAACTAAAAATAAAAGGAGATATTTACAGACTAAAATACAAAGAATTGGACCGCCTCTCTTAATGGGTCTACTGCTTTCCTTTACCAGATTAGGCCGGAGATACATCTGGGTTAACAAAACATGATCGCTAAAACAAGAAAATAAGAGAGAAAAGGTGAAAAACGTTGTGCATGAATTTAGGTGGAATCGCTTGAATTAAATTGATTTAATTCTTTTCTACTCTGAATTGGAATTTATTTGGCCTCTCCTAATAAAAAGCCAAATTGGTCTTTCTTCTAATCCTAAATAACAGTTGATAATATTTTGATGATTTTAGGTAGCGAGCGAGTTTATATGATGTTATTATACTTGTGTGTATGTTCGGATTGGAGTTCGGGGGCTCGAGTGAGTTTCAGATTGGTTTTGGTCCATTTTTCGCCTTGTTGAGTTGCTGGTTTTCTGCTAGTGTATCAGTGCTTCGCGATCGCGAAGCCACTATCGCAATCGCAAAGGGAAATTAGGGGCTGGGGCTAGATACACTATGCGAACGCGAGAGGCAGATCGCGAATGCGAAGGCTTTAAGGGTGTAACGACTCGACCGGTCATTTTTTTGAATTAGCGTGACATTCGGTGGTTTAATATCTCGAGCAACTTCGTATTATGTATTATGACTTGCGTGTGTGGTCTATTTCGATTTTTGAATGATTCAGGATTGATTTGGAAGAACAATTCTTGTTTTAGAAGCTTAAGTAAAAAGAATTGACCGGAGTTTGACTTTTATTTAGACAACTTCGGAATGGTGTTTTGATGATTCCAATAGCTTCGTATGGTAATTTTGGAGTTAGGCGTGTGTCCGGATTTTGATTTGGAGGTCTGTAGGTTGATTTGATGCATTTTGGCGAAAGTTGGAAAGTTGAAGGTTTGGAAGGTTGAGAGGTTTGATCGGGAGTTGACTTTGTTGATATCGGGTTCAGATTGTGATTTCGGAGTTGGAATAGCTCTGTTGTGTCCTTTGGGACTTGCATGCAAAATTTGATGTCATTCCGGGATGATTTCATATGATTCAGCGCGAGTCATAGAAATTAAAAGTTCATCAGTTCATTAAGTTCGATTTGAGGTACGATTCGTAGTTTTGATGTTGTTTGATGTGATTTGAGGCCTCGATCAGGTCCGCGTCATATTATGGGACTTGTTGGTATGTTCGTACGGGGCCTCGAGGGGCTCGAGTGAGTTTCAGAGTGATTTCAGACCATTTTTTGGCCATTTGTAATTGGTGGTTTTTGGCCACAGGGGTATGCATCGCGATCGCGGACTTTGGGGCGCATTCGCGAAGAGAAAATTTGTTGTTTGGGCACTGTGAATCGCGATTGCGAAAGCTTTTTCGCGATCGCGTAGGGAAAATTCTACTGTCATTGACCCAACTTTAGAAGCTTTTATCTTGCAATCTATATTTGGAGATGATCAAAAAATCAAAGTTGTAGCCCTTTGTGTCTAGTTTTCAAAACATCAAACTGTTTATCATTTGGAGTTTTGTAAAAAAAAATTTATGATTGTTACTTTATAGTCTGTCTGAAAAGAGTTTGGGAAGGGTAATGGGAATTTGTTCATCGTGATCGAGGGGAAATGGCCGCGATCGCGAAGGGTAAAATTTGTGCTGGAAATTTTTTGAATCGCAATTGCAAATTTGGTGACCGCGATCGCGAAGGGTACCTCTGGAGCAGTGTTTATAGTACTCTATTTCGAAGGCCTTGGTCATTTTATCATATTTTGAGCTATGAAGGTCGTATTTGGGCGATTTTGAAGGGGATTTTCACACTTTGGATTGGGGTAAGTGTTCTTTACCCGGATTTGATTATATATCATGATTCCATCTTTATTTTTATCATTAAATTAGTGATTTGAATTGGATAAAATGAGAATTTTTGTAAAAACGTTCAAAAATAAAAAAAATGAGGATTTGAAGGCCGAGTTGATGTCGGAATTGGATAATTTTTGTATAGTTGGACTCATTTTAGAATGAGTATTTGGATTTTGTGAATTTTGTCAGGTTTCGAGATGCGGGCCCAGGGTTGACATTTTGGATTGGCTTTTTAGCTTTCATTAAAGATCGAAACTTTATTATCCGAAAATTGTTCCCTATGGTTTTTATTTTTGATATTAAGTTATTTTGGCTAGATTTAAGCCGTATGGAGATTGTTTCACACGAGAAGGTCATTTTAGAGTATCGGTTTAGCTTCTTTGAGGTACGTATCTTACCTAACTATGTGTAGGAGAAACTACCCCTTAGGATTTGAGTCGTTTGTGTTACTTATGTTATGTGAAAGCCGTGTACGCGATGTGACGAGTACGCACTGATAAGTGGGGATTTTGACTACTTATTTGTAACGACCCGATCGGTCATTTTGAGCTCTAACGCGACGTTCAGTGGTTTGAGGCCATGAGCAGCTTCACTTCGGGTATTATGACATGTACGCTTGGTCGGAATTGAATTTTGGGAAGTTCGAAGTTGATTTGAAAAGAGAATTTCTAATTTCGGAAGCCTTAAGTTGGAGGAATTGATTAAAGTATGATTTTTGAGTAAACGACCTCGGAACTGGGATTTGAAGGTTCCAACAGGTTCATATGATGATATTGTACTTGGACGCATGTACGGATCGGGTTGTGGATGACTCGGGAGCGTTTCGGCGCCTATTGTAGAAGTTGGCATTTTGGAAAAATTTCATAAATTTGGATTGAAGTGTATTTCAATGTTATCGATATCCGTTTGGGATTCCGAGTCTTGGAATAGCTCCGTATGGTGATTCTGGTATTGGGAGAGCGTCCGGAAGTGGATTTGGAGGTCCGTAGGTCATTTTGGGGTCATTTGGCGGAAGTTAAAAATCTGAAGGTTTATGAGAAGTTTGACCGGGAGTGGACTTTTTGATATCGGGGTCGGATTCCGATTCCAGAAGTTGGAGTAGGTCTGTAATGTCGAATGTAACTTGTGTGCAAAATTTGAAGTCAATCGGACGTGATTTGATAGGTTTCAGTTTTGAATGTAGAAGTTTGAAGTTCTAAAGTTCATTAAGCTTGAATTGGGTGTGATTCATGATTTCGATGTTGTTTGATGTGATTTGAGGCCTCGAGCAAGTTTGTGTTATGTTATGGGACAGGTTGGTGTGATTGGACGGGGTCTCGGGGGCCTCGGGTGTGTTTCAGGGTGGTTTCAGATCGAATTTGGATGAAAAGATGTTACTGGTTTGCTGGTGCTGGTGTTGTCTTTCGCGAACGTGAGTGAAGGGGCGTGATCGCGATCGCGAAGAAGGATTTCTGGGCTAGTGATTTTTATCCTACGGGAATGCGGTGAGGGGCATGCGAACGCGTAGGTAGGACTGGCAGTGCTTCGCGAACGCAGAGGCCCAACCACGAACGCGAAGATGAGATGAGTGAGCGGGACCTAGAGCAGTTGGCCTTTGTGAACGCGGATGGTGGAACGCGAACGCGAAGGGTGGTGGTCTCAAATGTTCGCAAACGCGACCAAGATGACACGAATGCGAAGAGGAAATTGGAGGCAGTGTTTCTTTGGCCTTCGCGATCGCGATGGTCTCTCCGCGATCGCGAAGGAGGTCGCCTGGGCAGTTAGGTTTTCAAAACGGGAGTTTGGCCATTTTCATTTCATTTTCCTCAATTGGAGCCAACCTAGGAGCAATTTTGGAGCACCACTTTCATCACCAAGCATGAGGTAAGTGATTTCGACCATTTGTGAGTTAAATATACGAATTTAGACTTGAAAATCATGGAAATTTATAAAAATTTGGGATTTTGATATTCTTGGATTTTGATCACGAATTTAGGCATGAAATTGAGAATAAATTATATATTTGAGTTCGTAGTGCTATGGGTAATGCTTGTCTTCGAAAAGTTTTGAAATTCGGGCACGTGGGCCCGAGGGTTGCTTTATCGATTTTTTGAGCGGAGTTGGAAATTGTTATAAATTGATTAATTATGAGTATTAGAGTATATTTTGATTGGGTTGGATCTTATTTGACTAGGTTTGGATCGGCGGTCATCGGTTTGACGTGTTAGGGCGGTGTTGGAGCCGGTTTTGGAATGTCAGAGTGAGGTAAGTCTCTTGTCTAACTCTATGAGGGGGAAAATAACCCTAGGTGTTGTATGTTGATGTGTGCTACTTATTGTGGGGGCTACGTACGCGCGAGGTGACGAGAGCCCGTATGTAGCTACATTCATGTTATTGTCCGGGTAGTCTTAGGTTCACAGCATGTTGTAGCTGCACTATTTGAGCATTTTCTCGCCTATTAAATTCCTCTGTTTTACATTCCTACTTGAGACTAGATTTGCTATTGTAGAGACTTCACGAGTTCACAATTAGTCACCAAATAACTTTACTCCTCCTACGGCATGTTTCCGTGATATATATATATATATATATATATATATATATATATATATATATATATATATATATATATATATATATACACACACACTTCATTGAAAGGTTTATATTAAAGAAATTGCAACTCACACATTTATTCGTGAGTGAGGTCAAGGACCTGTCAAATCTTTTTATTCTTATGGGATCGGGTCGTTCGCCTCGGCAGGATTATGTATTTTACTCTTATGGGATTGGGCCGATCGCCTTGGCGGGATTTATATACCACACTCTCATGGGAGCGGGTCGTTCGCCTCGACAGTTTAATTGATATATCTATGGTTCGGGCCGTTCGACCCTCGGCAGTTCACAATTCTATTTTTATGTGGATCGGGTTGTACGCCTCGGCATTTCCTATATCATATCCTCATGGAATCGTGCGTAATATTTGGCAAGAAGCCAGTGATTCTACGAGTTTTCCCGATTTGAGTTATGACAATCCATCTGATGAGATCCACTATATCTATATATATGCTCCGGTTAAGGAGAGAATTTCTAATGGAGAGCTTGAGTTCCTCGTAAAGAGGGGGATCTGTACCACGTGATTTATACTTGTTTATCTCATCTATTTACTCTGCCTCATATTTACTTACCTCTTTATTGTATCTGAGGTTATTAGACCACTAGTAAGTATCGATTTCGACCCCTTGTCACTACTCCTCCGGGATTAGGATAGATACTTACTCGGTACACGTTTATTACGTACTCATACTACACTTGCTTAATATTTTTGTGCAGGTACATATGTGACTAGTGGCCTTGTGAGAGCAGAGGCATGTATACATGTGAGGACTTACGTGAGCTGCATTCCATATTATGACCCGCAGCCGATAGAGTCTCCTTCAGAGTATTTATATTTCTCTTGTCCAAATTTTTATTTCGAACAAATGCTGTATTTTATTTTACATTCCTAGTCGATGCTCATGCACTTGTGAAACCGGGTTTTGGGGTGATTATGGGTTGTTCTGTATTGAAATTATTAAAAATATTATTATTTACATGGTGAATTCCATCTTTTACTATTTAATTGAAAGAAAATATGACTTCAAAAATATTAAAATGAGAACCAAATTAAGTATTTATTTTTGGCATGCCTGACAGTGGCGTCCGGTGCCATCACGACCTTTAATGGATTTTGGGTCGTGACAATATGGTATTAGAGCACTAGGTTTACTTATGTCTCACAAGTCATGGGTGAGTCTAGTAGAGTCTTGCGGATCGGTGTGGAGACGTATGTACTTATCTTCGAGAGGCTACAGGACTGTTAGGAGCACTTCCCTTTCTTGATTCCTCATCGTGCGATTTGATTCCTTTGAGGCTTATGCCTTTTAATCCTTCCTACTCATTCTTATACGATGTTCAACGCTCATGTCATTTGGGCATCGAGGAGTTATAGTGGTATTACAGACGTGGGCAGGATGTTTCTCCCGGCGCATTCGAGTAAGTTATTGTCTTCTTCCGGAAGGGTGTTATGTCATTTCGGCTCAGTAGCTGTATTTCTAATGGTTTTGAGGCTATGCGCAAGTTGCCATAGTGTTCGTAAGTTGTTATCGCACAGTAATGATGTAATGGTAGGGTGCTTGTTTATGTGTCGAGGTAGTGAATGCCTTGAAATGAGGTTTTTCTCAGTGTATGATTCAGAGGTTCAACATTCTATTTCTAGTGGAGGAAAGGCAATCCGACTATGAATGTTCAGGTTTGGGATAATAGAGTAACGAGACTTGGTAGTTTTGAGCGTGGTGGAATTCATAATTGTGATGTGGTGTCATCGTTCTTGTTGAACACGTTAAGGTTCGTCGGTATTATGGTCTTTATCAATTTGCCTTCGAGGCAGGGTAGTGCGAAATGGTGCCGGAGAAGCGGTTGTCAAAAATAACTGAGTGTAGCGGGTTCGGAATCGAATTGGTACTTCTAGTATTGATGTCTCTAGAAAGATGATCTTCTAAGAGGTTTAGAGTTGGTGGCGACTCATGTGTTCGGATATTACAGAGATGGATTCGGGTTTGGAGCAACAATTTGGCAATGAAGGACGAGGAAGTACATGTGGGAGGTGTCTTGCGGTGGTTGAATTGTTAGGAGGTCAAGTGTGAAAAGTAAAAGTCGAGGAGTTGCTTAAAGGAGAGGGTTTGACCAAAGTGGGAGTGTGGCAGAGTAGCATATAGGTTCCGTGGTAGGATAGCCACACGCCTTGAGGGAAGCTTAGAGCAATTTGGGAATCGTGATGGGAAATGACTAGGACCATGGATTTTCTTTGGATGCAACATGACTTCGAGTTTGGAATGTGTTGTTAGACTTTTAGCTGATGCCAATAGGGAAGAAGAAACCTCGGCGGGTCCCACGGTTATGTAATTGTAACTTCAAGCTAAGTGGGAGAGCCCCACCGTCTATGATTGGATTGCATAGTTGTCAACTTGTGCGGCTTCTGGTTATCAGTGTATTGGGGGGGAGGGGGGTTATTACGACTAAGGAAAGAAAACGTCAGTGGTAATTTGAGCAAAGGATTTGAGGAATGTGTGCTATCTTTGACCTTATCGGTTCATGTTCAGGTTTTGGAAAGACCCAGGGTCTATGGTTTGTGTGGATGTGATGTATAAGGAGAGGAATTCAGCCGGTTGCTTCTTTGAGTGGGTGTTCATGTGCTAGCAGGGCCTTGGAGTTTGATTATATTCGGGGACAAGTCAGAGTGGGTGACTCTCAACAATGGTCCTAGTAGGTTAAAAATTTAAGGTGCAGTGCATAAGGATTTCGAGTCTGTGGTATGATTAAGTATCGAGTTTTGGCAGCGGATTATGGAAAAGGGGACTTGGTATGTTCTATGTTGTCTACAGTCTGCAGTGCATCATTGGAGGATGGGAGAAAATAACTTCGGATTCATGGAAGAATTATCAGAATGGGTGTACCCGTTGAAGATGCGAATATGCGCACAAGGAAAGTATATGATGGTTCGTGGGTTTTGAGACAGAGTGGTCTCATGAAATAAGGTCACTCCGGATGAGTGTGGATTGGGGTTCGTTATGTTTTAAATGGAGCTATTATTATTATTATTCCTAAGGCAAGTCCAGAGTAAATTAGAAGAAATCGGATCGGTTAGCAATGGTTGAACTGGAATGCCAGTGGCAATGATCAGTTCCTTCAGCGTGTTAAGATATGCATATGATTTGTGACTGTACGCGCGAGGCTTGATGGCCGCCGTAATTGATTTATTTGGAGGCATTCGATTATTAAGTCTTGTTATGTATAGATGGATCCCGGAAGAGTTATGGTGGTTTAGACCACAACTTGAGGTTTGTATTTTCTGCGGTTATATGAATTCAGTTGCGTGTGGCAATGGTTTTCCTGAAATGAGTTAAGTAAAAGGTTGCTATGTGATGGAGTGTTTAATCTATTAGTGGATCAGGAGTCAGGATGGAATTCTCGTACTCTCGTGTAGTGGCATGTTAAGTACAGTGAGCGGCAGGGGAATTGGAAGCTGAGGATCAAGGTTATAGTTTGGTGTCGACAAGAATGTCAAGAGCTCGGATGAGCAGGAAAGAATTCAGATGTTTAGAGTAAGCTAGTATTGTTTTTAGCGTCACCTCTGATCGGTGTCATGGGGAAAAGGCTTTGTGTATGGACTTGCAAATTTTTGACTCACTCTACAGAATTAGAACGGCTGGTGGTATGGATGTACGGACCTTGCTACCTGAGCGGAATGGTCGTGGGAGCATTCCCCACAGGGAGATTTGTATAAGTGTGACATGTCAGTCACTTGATTGTTAAAAATTGAGACCGAATGTGGAGGTCATGGTAATATCGTAAGTGCGAGAGTTTATGCCTGAGAGGCATTCTATTCCTTGGGATGTGGACCATGTGAGTTCGTTTCGGATTTAACGGCTGTTCTTATGAGTCGTGGATAGGTCATTATGGGTCCTTGAAGGGTTATTAGCCCAGTGCGGTATGATCAAAATCGGCTTGAAGTCCGTGGATGGATTTAAATGTGAATGTGGGCTCTATATCAGGCCGGATGTGTTCATTTTAGCATAGCGTTGTTTTCATAGGGGTCTTCGGGCCTTGGATGATGTTTCTGTTGTCGGCCATTCCGTGTATTCTATATTATGCCAGGTGGGTTGTGAGGTGGTTTGATTATTCGCACTTGTATTGAGATCCCGTGTAATTGGTGGTGTTGTGAGAGCAGGATGGCTCTCGAGATACGAGTCATTTATTTCATCATAGTTGTGCTTGAGTTTCGTGCGTATGGCGCTACCCGTCTCCCCAGGATTTGTATTATGCACTTGGCGTGCTTATGGTTGATATTCGGGCATTTCGTGAGTATAAGCGTTACGGCTCGATGTGTGTTTTCTTTAGATTATTATGTTGGTTTGATCGGGTGGCACGCCGCCACTGATATGTTGTTTGGATCGGGTGGCACGCCACCACGGGTATCATGGTTGGATGGAATTGCACGCTGCAACGGTATCATGGTTGGATCGGGTTGCATGCCGCAATAGTGTGATGTTGAGTACAGTATCCCATATCTCCTATTGGGTGTTTTGCTTCTCATTTTTTTGAGGAAGGTCCATAATATCTTTTCGGTTATTTAAATTAGTTACGTGGGTTGAGAAATTCTTTCCAGAGTTCGTTTCCTTATATATCACATTCGAGTTTGTAGCTTGTTGGCACATTGTGGCATCATATGAGACTTTTGGCAACGTCTAAGGTGGCTTATTGCCTGAGTAGCTTGTACTGGGTGAGACAAGATTATTGGACCTGGGATCAGTGCGATCAGGTATATATGAGGCACATTAAAGAGTAAATATCGATATTCAGTCCAGAATGATGTAAGGGTTCTTGTCGGGAGGAGAGACTCCATGAGTTGTGATTCGGCAGGTAGTTATGAGTTTCTACACATCCTTTCTGTCGTGGCAGTGTTGCGAGAGATGGGAAGGGACTTATATGCTTCATGAGGTGCGTTGCGGGGATCAGATTCGTGAAATATTTGCTATTGTTGTCAGGGGATGTCATTATGGACATGTGAATAATGCGGTGCATGGTGTGAATTCGGTAAGGGTATACAATCATGTATGGGTACATCGTGTAGTGATGTGTACATTGTTCGTATGTTGGGAACAAACATGGTAGAGAATTTCAGATGTTGGAATTTGGCTCTAAGGCTTATTTGACTAGATGAAAAAGGAGGCTTTTCAGGTTTGCTCGAGCTAATGCACTCAACTGGGTCGTGAAGTCACGGGTAGGTGCACGAGGTGTTAAACAGTGATTTCAGACAACTCCAGAGCAGTTCTTAGCACATTCGAGGATGAATGTATGTTTAAGTGAGAGATAATGTAATGACCCGACCGGTCGTTTTGAGCTCTAACGTGTCATTCGGCAGTTTGAGACCACGAACAGCTTCACTTCGGGTATTATGACTTGTACGCGTGGTCGGAATTGGATTTCGGGAAGTTCGGAGTTGATTTGGAAAGAGAATTTCTAATTTCGAAAGTCCTAAGTTAGAGGAATTGATTAAAGTATGATTTTTGAGTAAACGACATCGAAACAGGGATTTTAAGGTTCCAACAGGTTCGTATGATGATATTGGACTTGGGCGTATGTTCGGATTGAGTTTTGGATGACCCGGGGCATTTCGACGCCTATTGTAGAAGTTGGCATTTTGGAAGAATTTCATAAATTTGGGTTGAAGTGTATTTTAATGTTATCGATGTCCATTTGGGATTCCGAGTCTGTGAATAGCTCTGTATGGTGATTTTGGTATTGGGAGCGCGTCCGGAAGTGGATTTGGAGGTTCGTAGGTCATTTTGGGGTCATTTGGCAGAAGTAAGAAATCTGAAGGTTTATGAGAAGTTTGACCGAGAGTGAACTTTTTGATATCGTGGTCGGATTCCAATTCCAGAAGTTGGAGTAGGTCCGTAATGTCGAATGTGACTTGTGTGCAAAATTTGAAGTCAATCGAACGTGATTTGATAAGTTTCAGCATCGAATATAGAAGTTTGAAGTTCTAAAGTTTATTAAGCTCGAATTAGGTGCGATTCATGATTTTGATGTTTTTTGATGTGATTTGAGGCCTCGAGCAAGTTTGTGTTATGTTATGGGACAGGTTGGTGTGATTGGACGAGGTCTCGGGGGCCTCGGGTGTGTTTCGGGGTGGTTTCGGATCGAATTTGGATGAAAAGTTATTGCTGGTTTGCTAGTGCTGGTGTTGTCTTTCACGAACGTGGGTGAAGGGGCGCGATCGTGAAGACGGATTCCGGGGCTGGTGATTTTTGCCCTACGCGAATGCGGTGAGGGGCCTACGAACGCGTAGTTGGGCCTGGCAGTGCTTCGCGAACGCGGAGGCCCAACCACAAACCCGAAGAGGAGATGAGGGAGCGGGCCTAGAGCAGGTGGCATTCGCAAACGCGGATGGTGGAACGCGAACGCGAAGGGTGGTGGTCTCAAATGTTCACCAACGCGACCAAGATGACGCGAACGCGAAGAGGAAATTGGAGGCAGTTTTTCTTTGGCCTTCGCGATTGCGATGGTCTTTCTGCGATCGCGAAGGAGGTCGCCCGGGCAGTGAGGTTTTAAAAACGGGAGTTTGGCCATGGAAATTTGTAGAAATTTGGGATTTTGAAGAAAAACCTAGAAATTGTTATTCTTGGATTTTGATCACGAATTTGGGCATGAAATTGAGAATAAATTATATATTTGAGTTCGTAGTGCTATGGGTAGTGCTTTCAAAAAATTTCGAAATCCGGGCACGTGGGCCCGAGGGTTGCTTTATCGATTTTTCGAGCGGAGTTGAAAATTGTTATAAATTGATTAATTATGAGTATTAGAGTATATTTTGATTGGGTTGCATCTTATTTGACTAGTTTTGGATCGGCTGTCACCGGTTTAAGGTGTTAGGGCGGTGTTGGAGCCGGTTTTGGAACGTCGGAGTGAGGTAAGTCTCATGTCTAACTCTATGAGCGAGAAAATACCCCTAGGTGTTGTATGTTGATGTGTTCTACTTGTTGTGGGGGCTACGTACGCGCGAGGTGACGAGAGCCCGTATGTAGCTACATTCATATTATTGTCTGGGTAGGCTTAGGTTCACAACATGTTGTAGCTGCACTATTTGAGTATTTTCTCGCCTATTAAATTCCTCTATTTTACATTCCTACTTGAGACTAGACTTGCTATTGTAGAGACTTCATGAGTTCACAATTACTCACCAAATAATTTTACTCCTCCTACGACATGTTTTCGTGATATATATATACTTCATTATAAGGTTTTTATTAAAGAAATTGCAACTCACACGTTTATTCGTGAGTGGGGTCAAGGACTCGTCAAAGCTTCTTATTCTTCTGGGATCGGGCCGTTCGCCTCAGCAGGATTATGTATTTCACTCTTATGGGATCGGGTCGATCGCCTAGGCAGGATTTATGTACCACACTCTCATGGGAGTGGGCCGTTCGCCTCGACAGTTTAATAGATATATCTATGGTTCACGCCATTCGGCCCTCGGCAGTGCACAGTTCTAATTTTTATGTGGATCGAGTTGTATGCCTCGGCATTTCCTATATCATATCCTCATAGAATCGTGCGTAATATTTGGCAAGAAGCCAGTGATTCTACGAGTTTTCCCGATTTGAGTTATGACAATCCATCTGATGAGATCTACTATATCTATATATATGATCTGGTTAAGGAAGGAATTTCTAGTGGAGAGCTTGAGTTCCTCGTAAAGAGGGGGATCTGTACCACGTGATTTATACTTGTTTATCTCATCTATTTACTCTGCCTCATATTTACTTACCTATTTACTGTACCTGATGTTATTGGACCATTAGTGAGTGTCGATATCGATCCCTCGTCACTACTCCTACGGGGTTAGGCTAGATACTTACTGGGTACACGTTGATTACATACCCATACCACACTTGCTGCACATTATTGTGCAAGTACATATGTGACTAGTGGCCTTGTGAGAGCAGAGGCGTGTATGCATGCGGGGACTTACGTGAGCTGCATCCCATATTACGACCCGCAGCCGGCAGAGTCTCCTTCAGAGTATTTATATTTCTCCTGTCCAAATTTGTATTCCGGACAGATGCTGTATTTTATTTTACATTCCTAGTTAATGCTCATGCACTTGTGATACCGGATTTTGGGGTAATTATGGGTTGTTCTATATTAAAATTGTTAAAAATATTATTATTTACACTGTGAATTTCATCTTTTACTATTTAATTGAAGAAAAATATGACTTCAAAAATATTAAAATGAGAACCAAATTAAGTATTTATTTTTGGCTTGCCTGACAGTGGTGTCCGGCGCCATCAAGACCTATAATAGATTTTGTGTCGTGACATTATTAGCACCTTTTTTGCTTTAGTTTTAGTCCGAAAGTATTGATTTATGTTTTCGAAACTAATGAAAGTATGCAAATTGGAGGAATGTTGGAATTTTGGTCTCCAATGATTAAATCTAACTCAAACAGGAGTATTCTGAATCACAAGGCAAGAAGGGGCGCAAAACTTAAGAAGTGCGGTCCGTAGAAGGAGTTTTGCGGTCGTAGAAGAAAGTGCGGACCGCAGAATTCCATCTGCGGCCGCAGGACAAATGAAAAGATCCCAACAAAATTCTAGTTAATGTGTGGACCGCGTATGAATTGTGCAGCTGCAGAACAAGGTTTGCACTGACAAATGATTCAAAGTTCAAAGAGTGTGCAAAAGACCAAGACCTGAAGCCTTGTTGAAGTGCGGACACACAAGAATTGTGGGGCCGCAGAAGATGCTTTGCAGCCGCAATCCAGAATTATGTGGCTGTAGAATTCAAGACCCACTAGCTGCAGAAATCTTGGGACCGCGCATGGAATTGTGCGGTCGCAGAACCTCCCGAAGGGCATTTTTGTCATCGAATTTTGGGCAACTATAAATAGACGAATTTCACATTTTTAGGTCAAGTTTCGAGGTTTTAGCTTTTGTAACCGTTATATTTTGCCATTTTAGGAAGTTTGTGATTATTTTAGGTCTCAAACATCATATTTTATCATTTTAATCTTAGATTATGAGTTTAATTAATATTTCTTCTTTGTTTTCTTCATTTCTCACTATGAGTAGCTAGATTCTTACTAGGGTGTTGACCCAACCCTAGTGTGTAAACCTTATGGGTACTTAATTTAATGCTTGTTTATGATTGGGCATTAATTATTTAGCTTAGTTCATGCTTCAATTTTAGAATTAATGGTTACAAATATTGATTCATTCCTTTTTTACTTGGTCTCTACTTGAGAAAGAGGGACCTAGTCTAGGATAACTTGGCTAACAAGGAATTAGGCTAATTGAGAATTTGATTAGCCTAATTAAAGGGTTCAAATTAGAGATAGTGAGAAGCCGACTTGAGCTCATATCAACAATTTAGTTTGATACCTATTTGGAGTTGAGAAAGCCAAATTGGGCAAAATCAATTTTTGACCGAGAGGTATTGAGTGGGTAACGTAGAGTTGAGAGCTATAATACACCCCAATCAACAAAATAAGTGGTAACGTATTTAACCCATTAGGTAACACTTAGGTTATGGTAACAACCCTAGGCTTTTTAACTATTTGGAAAAACACCAAAAATAATCATTCACTTCTAGCTTCTTTTTTTAGCGTATAATTGCTAGAGTAAAACTCGAATTAGAAATCAAAACCTATTGTTTGGAAGCATTTTAGTCATTCCATTCGCTTTCGTCAAGTGTATACTCCTAACACTCATTGTATCTCCCTGTGGAAATCCACCCCGACTCTTGTTGGGTACTATTCTTCCAACGACCATTTCCACTCACTATTGAGTGCAGATTGGATGTGGATCAATTTTTGGCGCCGTTGCCGGGGAGTTTAAACGGTGTTAACTATATATTTGGGTTTGTTTTTGGAATATCTTGCTTTCCTTCCGTGTTACTAACTTGTGTGAGAAATCCTAGGTACAACCATGGCGAACAATGAGCTCGAAAATTTGCCTTTGGGGGATTTGGATGCGGATTAGGAGCAAGTAGAGAAGGTAGCTCATGAGCCACAAGCCAATCGGAGAGGCCGAGCACCTCATGACAATGTACCCATTCCACCCCTATCTTTGCCATGAGCGGATCCACACCGGATATTGCCCAACGAAGGTTATGCTAGCGCAATAGTCCCTCCCCATATTAGGGCGGGCAATTTTCAAATCACCAATGTGATACTCACTTTATTTGAGCAACATGGTTTCTTCACCGTTGCTCCAACACAAAATGCTTATAAATATTTACAGGGGTTTGTGGACACTTGTTGGGGGAGAAAGAAAACAAATGTCTCCGATGATGCATTGAGGCTAAGGCTTTTTCCCTCCTCTCTACGGGGGAAAACTTTAGATTGGTTGGAATGATTGTCGAACCATTCAATCCATACTTGGGATGGGTTGGCGGAGAAGTTCATTGCTAAGTTTTTCTCTCCCGGACGTATGGTTACACTTCAAGATGAGATCTTGGCATTCAAGCAAGAGCCGAATGAACAACTACACGAGATATGCGAGCGCTATAGAACTATGGTCAAGGAATGTCCCAACAACGATATGACGGAAAACATGATTCAACAAACCTTCTATCGTGGTATTAACATGACCAACCAATGTGTAGTAAATCAACTAGTCGGTGAGAACTTTATGACTATGCCTTATGCAGAGGCGTGTGAGATTTTGGATGAGATAGCGGATACGTCATCGGCTTAGCAATCCCGGGCCAATGTTCCACAAGGTGACCCGAATATGATTCACATTCACAAAGAATTGCAAGACCATGGGCAAGCCATTGCCGAATTGACAACTACCATGACTCAACTAGAAAAGTCCTAACTAAATCAAGTGCAAACTCCTAAGCAAGTCAATGCTATGTAAGGAGTGAACATGATGGTGAACAAGAGGAGGACCAATGGTCCACAAGTACAAAATCAAGTATAGAATTATGTGCAAGAAGATGGTAGTTTTGAGCAAGATGATTCCTATAATGAACAAGAAGAGGAAGCGCAATACGTGAATAATTTTCAATGGCAAAGAAACAATTTCCAAGGCCCAAGCCAACAACAATGGCGACCACAAAACAATCAAGTCAATTGGAATTCTAATAATCAAGGAAATTGGAGTGGAGGCAACAATCAAGGGAATTGGCATAACAACAACAATCAAGGAAATTGGGGATGTAACAATCAAGGCGGATGGAGCAATAATCAAGGAAACTGGGGGTCGGGTTTTCAAAGGCCCCCAATGTACCAACAACCAAGCAACCCACCTCCTTATCCTTCCCATGGTTCGAGTTCTTCAAATAATGAGATAGGGCGTATTGAAAATATGTTCAAGTAAATGATGGAAAACAATGCCGATTCGGATGCCCTACTTGCCTCACACAACACATCAATCCACAACCTCGAAGTTCAAATACGGCAAATCTCTCAAGATTTAAATTCTCATCCTAAGGGGGCACTACCAAGTGACACGGTGGTAAACCCAAAGGGTGGTAACAACACGGGACATGCCATGGCGGTTACCACAAGAAGTGGAAGAAGCGGGAATGCACCCACCTCAAGTGGAAGGCAACTTGTTGATGATGATCAAGCGATGCAAGAAGAAGAGATCCCGAACAATATGGTGCAACCTAATGATAAAGTTCGGATTGATATTGATGATAGTGTGGAATAGACTCAAGAGGAGGTGAACCCTTCTATGGAACACATTATTGACATACCGGAGCCAGTAGTGCAAAAGGCTAAGGCACCATTGCCTAAGCCTCCACCTCCATACCCTCAAAGACTTGCCAAGAAAAATTATAAGAATCAATTCAAGAAGTTCATTCAAATTATGAAGAGTCTCTCAATTAATGTGCCATTAGTTGAAGCTTTGGAACAAATGCCCGGCTATGCAAAGTTTATGAAGGATCTTGTGACAAAGAAGCTGTCAATGAATTTTGAGACCATAAAAGTCACTCATCAAGTGAGTGCAATTGTGCATTCAATGGCTCCTAAGTTAGAGGATCCTGATGCTTTAACGATTCCTTGTACAATTGGAAGTGCTGAATTTGCTAAAGCTCTTTGTGATCTTGGGACAAGTATCAATTTGATGCCCTATTCGGTTTTCAAGACTTTGGAAATTGGTCAACCAAGACCCACCTCTATGAGATTGCAAATGGACGATTGTACTATGTAGAGGCCTTTGGGAGTGATTGAAGATGTTTTGGTTCGTATTGATAGATTCATTCTTCCGGCAGATTTTGTCATTCTAGACTATGAGGTTGATTATAAAGTGCCAATTATTCTTGGGAGACCTTTCCTTGCTACGGGTAAGGCTCTTTGTGATATTGAAGTTGGAGAACTTACTTTCCGGGTTGGTGATGAAAAAATGGTGTTCCATGTGTGTAAGTCCATGCGGTAACCAAAGAGCAATGAGGTGTGTTCTTTTGTGGACTTGGTGACCGATGTTATTGTTAATGAAACAAGTTCTACAATCAATGTTGGTGATATATTGGAGGCCGTCTTGCTCAACTTTGATGATGACGAGATGGATGACTTTATGGAATTGTGTAAACTCTATGTAAGGAATGAGGTCGTACAACTATGCACCCCGGAAATTGTCCTTGGATCTTGAAAATAAGACAACTCCTCCTACAAAGTCTTCTATTGAATAGCCTCCCACCTTGGAGTTGAAGCCATTGCCTCCACATATTCGGTATGAATTTCTTGGTCCTTGTTCTACTTTACCAGTTATTATTTCATCTTGTTTGACTAATGTACAGGTAGATTCCACATTGACGGTGCTACAAAAGAGGAAGAAGGCTATTGGGTGGACCTTGGAGGATATTTGAGGGATAAGCCCCGCCTTTTGCATGCATAAGATCAAGTTGGAGGATGGTGCCAAACCATCAATTGAACATCAAAGGAGACTCAATGAGGCTATGCAAGAAGTTGTCAAGAAGGAGATTATTAAGTGGTTGGATGCCGGGGTTGTCTACCCCATCTCCGATAGTTCATGGACCTCTCTGGTTCAATGTGTCCCAAAGAAGGGGGGCATGACGGTGGTCACCAATGACAAGAATTAGTTGATTCCTACTAGAACGGGGATCGGTTGGAGGGTGTGTATGGACTATCGCAAGCTCAACAAAGTCACAAGGAAGGATCACTTTCCACTTTCTTTCTTAGATCAAATGCTCGATAGGTTGGCCGGTCGTGCTTTATATTGCTTTCTTGAGGGGTAATCGGGCTACAACCAAATTCTCATTGCTCCAGAATATCAAGAGAAAATAACCTTTACATGTCTCTATGGTACTTTTGCTTTCAAGCGGATACCATTTAGTTTGTGACATGCACCGACGAATTTTCAAAGGTGTATGATGGCTATTTTCACGGACATGGTAGAGGACTACCTTGAAGTTTTCATGGATGACTTCTTGGTGGTTGGAGATTCTTTTGATGATTGTCTTGAAAATTTAGATAAAGTGTTGGCTAGATGTGAAGAAACAAATTTGGTGCTCAATTGGGAGAAATGCCATTTCATGGTCGAGGAAGGTATTGTCCTTGGCCATAAAATCTCAAGGAATGGAATTGAAGTTGACAAGGCAAAGATTGAGGTAATTTCTAAGCTTCTTCCCTTACTTCGGTGAAGGGTGTGCGGAGTTTCTTAAGTCATGCGGATTTTTACCGGAGCTTCATCAAAGACTTCTCTAAGGTTGTGAACCCGTTGTGCAAGCTTCTTGAGAAGAAGGATAAGTTTAATTTCAATTATGATTACATGAGAGATTTTGAATTGTTTAATCTAAAGTTGACAACTACTCCCATCATCACCGCTCCAAATTGGAGTGTTCCTTTTGAACTCATGTGTGATGCAAGTGACGTAGCGGTTGGGGCTATTTTGGGAAAATGCATCAACAAGATTTTTCAGCCGGTCTACTATGCTAGTAAGACCATGAATAGTGCCCAAATCAACTATACCGTTACAGAGAAAGAGCTCCTTGTTATTGTGTTTGCAATTGAGAAGTTCTGCACGTACTTGATGGGTGCAAACATTGTCCACACAGATCATGCGGTACTTCATTATCTTATGAGAAAAAAGGACTCCAAAGCTCGGTTGATGAAATGGGTGCTCTTGTTAAAAGAATTTGATATTGACATCCAAGATAGAAAAGTTAGTGAAAACCAAGTTTGGAGGAGGAGGGGAGGCCGCATGATGGCCTTGAAATCAATGACTCCTTCCCCGATGAGCAACTCTTGGCAATTTTAATGAAAGAGGTGCCATGGTTCGCGGACTTAGAAAATTGTTTTGTGTGTGGAATCATTCCGGATGAGTTCTCTTCAAGCCAAAGAAAGAAACTCAAACGGGATTGTCAAGACTATTATTGGGATGAACCATACCTTTTACGGATTTGCACAGATAGGGTGATTAGAAGATGTGTACTGGAAGAAGAGAAAGGTGAAATTCTTGGGACTTATCATTCTTCGCCATATAGTGGTCATCGTGGTGGAGCAAGAACGACGGCCAAAGTGCTTAGTTGCGGTTTTTATTGGCCTACTATTTACAAAGATGCTAGTGAGTTAGTGAAAAAATGTGATAAATGTCAACAGGCCGGTGGAATCTCAATAAAAAATGAAATGCCTCTCACAACCATTTTGGAGATTGATATTTTCGATGTGTGGGGTTTTGACTTCATGGGCCCTTTGTTGAGTTCTTGTGGAAAGACCTACATCTTGGTCGCAGTGGATTATGTGTCCAAATGGGTTGAGGCTGTTTCTTTACCCAACAATGAGGCGAGAGGTATGGTGGCTTTCTTGAACAAGAATATTTTCACAGGGTTTGGTACTCCACGTGCAATTATAAGCGATGGGGTCACATTTTTGCAACAAAGCTTTTGACACTTTACTTAGCAGGTATGGTGTTACTCACAAAGTCATGACTCCCTATCTCCCACAAGCTAGTGGGCAAGTGGAAGTCTCCAACAGGGAAATAAAGAGTATCTTATCCAAAACAGTGAATGCTAATTGGACGGATTGGTCCAAGAAGCTTGATGATAAATTATGAGCTTATCGGACGGCTTACAAAATACCTATCGGAATGTTCCCATACCGGTTGGTGTTCGGAAAAGCTTATCATCTTCCGATCACAAGGAACTCGATCGGAGCTTATGGAACTCGATTGCTTATGAGCTTATGGAACGGCTTACAAGAAGCTTATCATCTTCCATATGAGCTTATGGAACTCGATCACAAGGCAATGTAGGATCTAAAAAAGTTGAATCTTGATTGAGATATAGCCGCTAACTTGAGGGTTGCACATTTGAATGAATTAGATGAGTTCCGGTGCCATGCTTATGCGAGTTCGTCCTTGTACAAAGAAAAGATGAAATATCTTTATGATAAATATATTTGGAACAAATAGTTCAAGGTGGGCGATCTTGTATTGTTGTTTAACTCAAGGTTGAGGATGTTTTCCGGGAAGCTAAAATCCAATGGAGTGGTCCCGGGAAGCTCAAGGTTGAGGATGTTCAAGGTGGGAGATCTTGTATGTGCAGTAGCAGATGAGCATTGCGGCTGTACATTTCTCTTGCGGACCGCACATTTGAAACATCAAAAGTACCAACTCTCTGAAGTTTAAGCTTGTCAGTGCGGAGGTCGATCTGCGACCGCACGTGAAATTTGCGGCCGCACCTGAAAATGTGCGGACCGCAGATTATGTTATGAGAATATTCACCCAGGTGGTAGGGTGCGAACCGCACTCGCCTCTTCCCCCTTCTCACAATTACTAGTATAAATAGAACAACAGACCTCATTTTACCCCTTTCCCAATTTGAAAACCAATGTTACCTTGCTAAGTTTTCTTGGAGATTTTCATTGTCCACACACACAGCCACACCGATTAGTCACTCATTTCACTCACTCTATATGGTATGCTTCAATTTCATGTTAATATTTATGTTAGTTTAATTTGTAGATATTTTTAGTTCTTTTTAGGCCATCTGTTATTAGAGTTCCATTGTGTGTCCATGTGGGATAGATCTGAACTGGGTTAACTTGATACATGCTCTACGGGGATTGAGTTAGTGAAATTTCATGCTTTTACAATGTTTCCATGCCTACTTGTGCAAGAAATTAAAAAATCTTAGAATAAAAAAGTTGTCTGTTCGTAATTGTTTGGATTCTGTGGCGGCACTTGAATTGTGCGGTTCGCATAAATCGATTTTTAGAGACTTATGTGAGGCAGGAATCTGCGGCCGCAAGAAAAATTATGCGAACCGCAGATTTCTTCGTGTGGACGCAGATTAGGCCCTTCTTTTTCATCAGAGAGTCTTCACTTTTTATATTCCAAGGTATGGCTGCAAGTCAAATTGTACGAACCGCAGATTGCCCATTTCTTTATCATCAGAGAGTTTACAATTTTGGCACTCAGAAGTGCGACCACAATCTCAAATGTGCGGACCACACTTCCCTTCTGCGGTCGCACAATAGAAATGTGTGGATCGCTTGTTCCCATCTGCGGCCGCATGTCAAATTGTGCGAACCGCAGATCCCTTATTTTGCAGGCATGGCTCAACTGCACAGCCCCACTATGTCCAATTATTTCTCTCGTACCTCCATGTCTCCTGTATGTGTTTGAACAATGAATTACAACTAACTATCTCCTCTGCTTAATACAGACAATGGTTTGATTAAGAGGCCAATACGACACTTCAAATGGGAGAGGTTAATCTTCTCAGGGTCGAGGCAAAAGTGCCTTTCCCCTTGGCCATCCCAAGACAATAAGAAAAAAAATATGTCACGTCTAGCGAGGTATCAGAGGGAAACCCGGCCTCTGTTCAGGAGAAGTAGATGACCACTCAGTTGAGGCCGCAGGGGAGATACCAGCTCTGCGACGAACCGTCTTCATCTCATAGTACCTCCGAGGGATCAGAGGGTGCTAGTCAGGCTTCTGATCCATCAACTACACCAGTCCTTGAGGCATAGGTTACACATGACATCCCCGATGATTGTAGAGGGGGAGATGATACAGCTATAGGGCTTGAGAGATCAAAGAAAAAGAGGTTTGGGAGGATTGTTTTGTCAGCTTGGCCGCCTTCACCAGTTTTCGTATGCGGTGGCCAGTGAGGTCGCTAACTCTTGAGCGATAGTTTCTGTTGAAGGATTTGGATAAGTACAACCCAGCTATATTAAGACAGTTCAGGGCACGAAAGGGGTGGATGTGGTTCACCGAGATAGTAAAGGATTCCAAAGAATACCTCGTTTGTGAATTCTATGCCAATGTGGCTCATATAAAGAAAGGGACTAAGGTGACCAAAGTACGCAACCTCAAGGTGAGGTTTGATCAGCATATGCTAAATGCGTATTTGGGCTTCGAGGATGTTGAGCCGAAGGAAAAGCTGGAGAAGTGCGCACTGAAGGAGGAAGTCCGACCTTGGTTGGTTGAAATTCTAGCACCACCAGAGCCACCACCACCATGGATTACCACTGGGGTTCCCATTCAACGGAGTACTTTATGCTTTGAGGCTAAAGGGTGGCTGACCTTTGTGTGTAGAAAATTGGATCCATGCCAGAATGAGACTCACCTTCTTATCCCTCGGGCAGTACTAGTGGCTTCCATCATGACTGGTTACCCAATCAATATGGGTGCCATGATGTTGCCTAACATTTCAGTGATTGCACGGTAAGACATCTCGGCCTACCCTTATCCCAACACAATCATAGAGTACCTTATTGATGCAAAGGTAGAGCTGAGATATTTTGACACCAAGGTAAAGCCGAAGAAACCATTCGAATGATATTCTCTGATGGATATGAGCAACCTAAAGAAGAAAGTCCATCCTTCTACAACTATAGACAAGTCTGATGAGCCAACAATGGTAGTTTCTGAGGCAGTTGATCTTCCATCCACCTCTGTTGAGCCTTCTACCGGTGCCATTGTTATTCCTCCACCATCATCTTCAACTCCTACCAAATCCGCTAGAGTTGCTCTAAAGCTAGTGCCCATGCCCACAGTTCTTTTATGTGCTCTGTGAGTCTCCTAGACATTGGCGAGTCTCAACAACTGGATGCAGACAAACACTTCTAAGATGTCTGACTTGTCTAGTACTGTTGTAGCGTGATCCACTTCTCAGGCACCACAGGCTCCTTCTAATATTCATTAGACACTGAAGAAGATTTTGGAGAACCAGAAGACAATCATGGACACCTTGGTACTGATGAGGATCTAGGAAAGGAAGTAAGAAGATGAGGAAGTCCCAGGCAGCAAGAAATCAGTGGACAAGCTCCGGCGGGAGGTGACTAGACTTGCTATAGCTGGAGATCTTCCATTTGATATGCTGCTTGACCCGCACCTATCTGTCCTAGATCCTTCAGTACCATCTGCATCGGTAGCACCAGTTGGCCAGTCTGACGAGCCAGACCTTGCTGCCGACACTGCTGAGGCAGTGCGTGCGACGTTCAACAACCTAGCCACACCTAGATTGATAATGATAAGATTCAGTTGGCTGACCCTGAGGGAGATGACATTGTTAGGGATACTGAGATGTCCAAGGATCCTTAGGGAGTTTTCTTCACCCTCTCCTCATTTACTCTTATTTTGCTAAGCTTTGGGGACAATGCTTACTTTTATTCGGGGGGGGGAGTTCATTTGACACATTGGTACACTTTGATACATTTGGTCTGTAATAATTTGATGATACTCTTTATTTTCTTATTTGTATTTATCTAGCTTCTCTCTCGTCTCTTATGTATATCTATCTCTCTTTAGTAGTTTTTGCTTATTAGATTCTTATTTTTTCCATATTAGTTCTTGTTTTGCTAAGTAGCTTCTTTTTATGCTTTAGTAGATAATAAGCCTTTGATTTTCTTAATGCCACAGTTCTTACCAAAGGTAGTTGTTGTGTGAACCTGGTGACTCATCCCAATGATGGATGGCTTGATAACCTTCTTAAGGGAATGAGTCCATTTTTGTGTTTAGGTAATAATAGTAGTAGTAATAAATAAAATACCTAATAAAGTCATTCTCGAAGAGTTAATCATGCTTCAAATGGTACCAACTCACTTAACTACGTACTTATGTCGAGTGGTTTAAATGGACCATAGTGATCTTTAAACTTGAATGTGGTCATTGTAGGCTCTCGACTCTATCCTCTTTTACAATCTAGTTGCATAAGGAGTGAGTGAATTTTTGTTATTCCAAGTATCCGTGCGAAGGATCTAGAACTTGCCCCGAATGTGTTTCAAGGCAAAATCCTAAGCTTTGCTTGGTTTGAGAGGTGATTGTAGGCTTTCCTTGGCCCGTTTGAGCTTTCTATTGCCAACCAATATTGTTATTCCTAGTCAACCCATTTGAGCCGCTAGCCTATCTCATTTGATAACCATGTTATAAGCCTTTACCCATTTTGTTGTGACCCACTCTTGGCACCCGGTTTTTCCTTAACACTCTTGTGAAACAAGTGGCTTAAAACATAAGTTTGGAGGAGATATGAGAAATTTGAAAAAGGTATCAAGGCACAAAAAGAGAAAATAAATGATCTCTTTGAAAAGAAAAGGCAAGAAAAGAAAAGAACAAAAGAAAAATGCAAAAGTGAATAAGTGGAGGGGTTGATGGATTCAAGAAGAGGTAATGATCCCTAGCATGAGCAATCAAAAAGGGAGAAAAAGAATGACATGAAGAAGAAATGGTGATGTTAAGTATCTCTAGTACCTAATGAAAAGAAAATTACTCAAGAATTGGTAATTGTGAGCCAAGAACTGAAAATTTGGAGTGCTTAGGAAAAGGTGTAACCACTTACCCATATGGTACCCTACTCTAATCCAAAAGCCTTCATCATAACCCGGAAGAAGTCCTACTTGATTTCGAACCAAGTGAGCTTATATTAGTGGCGATCTACATGAGGGGCAAGCCTATGGTACTTGAAGCCGTACTTGTGACATTCTCTTGTGAGAGATGAGTGGACCTTTTATGAATATTAAAATTGAGTGCTAATTTCTAAAGTGAGCTTGGCAAATGGAAAGTAGAGGAGGAAGAATTTAGAGTCCACCATAACTTACATGATAGAACAAGAGTCCTTGATGAGTAAAGTCAATTCTTGAAGCTCAAATGTCACATTAGAACTATATGTGTATGAATATTTGACTTGTCACCTTGTTGATAATGAATAAGTAGTGTGGGTAATTGTTGGTCCCAACTGATGTATGACTAGCATACCTTTGACTCGCTGAAATGACCCTTAACTCTAGGAAGTGGGAACTAATTTATTTGCTTGAGTACAAGCAAAGACTTAAGTTTAGGGGATTTGATAAGTGGGGATTTTGACTACTTATTAGCTTCTTTTTGCTTTTGTTTTTATCCGAAAGTATTGATTTATGTTCCCGAAACTAATGAAAATATGCAAATTGTAGGAATGTTGGAAGTTTGGTCTCCAATAATGAAATCCAACTCAAAAAGGAGTACTTTGAATCACAAGGCAAGAAGGGGCGCAAAACGTAAGAAGTGCGGTTCGCAGAAGAAAGTACGGACCGCAGAATTCCATCTACGGCCGCATGACAATTGAAAAGAGATCAAAAGAATTCTAGCTAATGTGCAGACCGCACATGAATTGTGCGGCCGCAGAACAAGGTTTTCACTGACAAATGATTCAAAGTTTAGAGAGTGTGCAAAAGGCCAAGACCTGAAGCGTTGCTGAAGTACGGACCGCACAAGAATTATGCGGCCACAGAAGAAGCTTTGCAGCTGCAATCTAGAATTGTACGGCTGCAAAATTCAAGACCTGCTAGCTGAAGAACTATACGGACCGCACATGGAATTGTGCGGCTGCAGAACCTCCCGAAGGGCAAATTTGTCAACGAATTTTGGGCCACTATAAATAGATGAGTTTCACATTTTTAGGTCAAACATCATATTGTATCATTTTAATCTTAGATTATGAGTTTAATTAGCATTTCTTCTTTGTTTTCTACATTTCTCACTTTGAGTAGCTAGATTCTTACTAGGGTTGTGACCCAACCCTAGTGTGTAACCCTTAAGGGTACTTAATTTAATGCTTGTTTATGATTGGGTGTTGATTATTTAATGCTTCAATTTTAGAATTAATGGTTACAAACATTGATTCATGCCTTTTTGACTTGGTCTCTACTTGAGAAAGATGAACCTAGTCTAGGATAACTCGGGTAACAAGGAATTGGGCTAATTGAGGATTTGATTAGCCTAATTAAAGGGTTCAAACTAGAGATAGTAAGAACCCGACTTGAACTCATATCAACTATTTAGTTTGATACTCATTTGGGTTTGAGAAAGCCAAATTGGGCAAAATCACTCTTTGACCGAGAGGTATTGAGTGGGTACTGTAGAGTTGAGAGCTATAATACGCCCCAATCAACAAAACAAGTGTTAACGTATTTAAACCATTAGATGAACATCTAGGTTGTGGTCACATCACTAGGCTTTTTAACTATTTGGAAAAATACCAAAAACAATTATTCACTTATAGTTTCTTTTCTTAGCGTATAATTGCTAGAGTAAAATTAGAATTAGAAATCAAAACCTATTGTTTGGAAGCATAATTTAGTTATTCCATTTGCTTTCATCAAGTGTATACTCCTAACACCCATTGTAACTCCCTGTGGAAATCAACCCCGACTCTTGTTGGATTGGACGTGAATCACGTAATCGGGCTCATATGTGGAAATTGACAAATTCAGACTCTTAGACTTCTTTCATGTATGTATTTGGAATTTTTAGCACCTGTTATATCTTTTATTCGTCATGTCTACTATCATATGCTTTATTTGAAGTTGTCATTTTATGTCACATTCTTTACTTATCGAGTTTTCTCTTAGAGTTTCTCTAAAGCTAGTGCACATGCCCAAAGTTCCCCTATCTGCTTTGCGAGTCTCCCAAACATTGGCGAGTCTCAACAACTGGATGTAGACAACCACTTCTAAGCTGTCTGACTTGTCTAGTACTAATTTAGCGCAATCCACTTCTCAAGCACCACATGCTCCTTCTGACATTGATGAGACACTGAAGAAGATTTTGGAGAACCAGAAGATGATCATGGACACCTTGGTACATCACGGGTCAGTGATTGAGGAGATGGGAAAGGAAGTAAGAAGATAAGGATGTCCCAGGTCAGCAAGAAATCAGTGGACAAGCTCCGGCGGGAGATGACTAGACTTGCTACAGCTGAAGATCTTCCTTTTGATATGTTGCTTGACCCGTACCTGTGTTCCTTAGATCCTTCAGTACCATGTATATTGGTAGTACCAGTTGGCCAGTCTGATGAGCTAGACCTTGCTGCCGACACAGCTGAGGCAGTGCGTGCGATGTTCAACAACCCAGCCACACCTAGATTTGATGATGATGAGATTCAGTTGGCTGACCCTGAGGGAGATGACATTGTTGGGGACACTGAGAAGTTTTATTCACCCTCTCCTCTTTTACTATTATTTTGCTAAGCATTGGGGACAATGCTTACTTTTATTCGGGGGGGGGGGGTTGAAGGTTATTTGACACATTGTTACACTTTGATACATTTGGTCTGTAATAATTTGATGATACTCTTTTTTTTTATTTGTATTTGTCTAGCTTCTCTCTCGTCTCTTATGTATATTTATCTCTCTTTAGTAGTTTTTGCTTATTAGCTTCTTATTTTTTTCATATTAGTTCTTGTTTTGCTAAGTAGCTTCTTTTTATGCTTTAGTAGATAATAAGCCTTTGATTTTCTTGAAGCCACAGTTCTTTCCAAAGGTAGTTGTTGTATGAACCGGGTGACTCATCTCAACGATGGATGGCGTGACAACCTTCTTAAGGGAATGAGTCCGAATTTGTGTTTAGGTAATAATAGCAGTGGTAATAAATAAAAAGACCTAATCAAGTCATTCTCGAAGAGTTAATCATGCTTCAATTGGTACCAACACACTTAAATACGTGCTTATGGTTAGAGACAAGATTTTTGAACGAAATAACTCTAGTTAGTGACTTTGTGACTCTTGAGTTGACTTTGGTAATCATCGAGTGGTTTAAATGGACCATTGTGATCTTTAAACTTGAATGTGGTCGTTGTAGGCTCTCGATTCTATCCTCTTTAACAAGATAGTTGTGTGAGGGGTGAGATAAATTGTTGCTAGTCCAAGTATCTGTGCGAAGGGTCTACAACTTGCCCAAGGCAAAATCCTAAGCTTTGCTTGGTTGATAGGTGATTATAGGATTTCCTTGGCCCGTTTGAGCTTTTTATTGCCAACCAATGTCGTTATCTCTAGTCAACCCCTTTGAGCCGCTAGCCTTTCTCATTTGATAACCATGTTATAGGCCTTTACCCGTTTTGTCGTGACCCTCTCTTGGCACCCGGACTTTACTTAACACTCTTGTGAAACAAGGGTCTTAAAACATAAGTTTGGGGGAGATATGAGGAATTTGAAAGGGTATCAAGGCACAAAAAGAGAAAAGAAATGATCTCTATGAAAAGAGAAGGCAAGAAAAGAAAAGAACAAAAAAAAATGCAAAAGTGAATAAGTGGAAGGGTTGATGGATTCAAAAAGAGGTAATGATCCCAAGCATGAGCAATCAAAAAGGGAGAAAAAGAATGACATGAACAAGAATAAGGGATGTTAAGTCTCTCTAGTCCCCAATGAAAAGAAAATGCCTCTAAGAATTGGTAATTGTGAGCTAACAAATGAAAATGTGGAGTGCTTACGGAAAGGTGTAACCACTTACCCATATGGTGCCCTACCCCAATCCAAAATCCTTCATCATATCCCGAAAGAATTCCTACTTGATTTCGAACCAAGTGAGCTTACATTAGTGGCGATCTACTTGAGGGGCAAGCCTATGGTACTTGAAGCCGTACTTGCGACATTCTCTTGCGAGAGATGAGTGGACCTTTCAGGAATCTTAAGATTGAGTGCTAATTTCTTAAGTGAGCTTGGCAAATGAAAAGTAGAGGAGGAAGAGTTTGGAGTCCAACATGACCTACATGATAGAACAAGAGTCCTTGATGAGTAAAGTCAATTCTTGAAGCTCAATGTCACATTAGAATTATATGTGCATGAATATTTGACTTGTCACCTTGTTGATAATGCATGAGTATTGTAGGTAATTGGTCCCAACTGATGTGTGACTGGCTCACCTTTGACTCGCTGAAATGACCCTTAACACTAGGAGGTGGGAACTAATTTATTTGCTTGAGGACAAGCAAAGATTTAAGTTTGGGGGAGTTGATAAGTAGGGATTTTGACTACTTATTAGCACCTTTTTGCTTGTGTTTTTATCCGAAAGTATTGATTTATGTTCCCGAAACTAATGAAAGTATGCAAATTGCAGGAATGTTGGAAGTTTGGTCTCCAATGATGAAATCCAACTCAAAAAGGAGTATTCTGAATCATAAGGCAAGAAGGGGCGCAGTGTTAACGTATTTAACCCATTTGGTGAACACCTAGGTTATGGTCACATCCCTAGGCTTTTTAATGATTTGAAAAAACACCAAAAATAATCATTCACTTCTAGTTTCTTTTCTTAGCATATAATTACTAGAGTAAAATTAGAATTAGAAATCAAAACCTATTGTTTGGAAGCATAATTTAGTTATTCCATTCGCTTTCGTCAAGTGTATACTACTAATACCCATTGTAACTCCCTGTGAAAATCGACCCCGACTCTTGTTGGATACTATTCTTCCAACAACCGTTTCCACTCACTATTGAGTGCAAATTGGACGTGGGTCACGTACTCGGGCTCATATGTGAAAATTGACTGATTTAGACTCTTAGATTTCTTTCATGTGTTTATTTGAAATTTTTAGCACATGTTATATCTTTTATTCGTCATGTCTACTATCATATGCTTTATTTGAAATTGTCATTTTATTTCACATTCTTTACTTATCGAGTTTGCTCTTATATGTTTTATTTGAAGTTGGTACCGCTTTTACCATTATGTGATTTCCTTTGTTGTTGAATTATTTTAGTGAAATTATTGTACATGATATCCTTTTAGTTGTCGGGTTATTCTCATACATTTTGACATAATTGCTAGCACGTGCCATCTCTTTTATTGTTAGCCTAATTCATACACTAGAGTCCGAAGTTTGCCATTTCATGAAAATACTTTCACTATCGAGATTATCCTTAAACAATTAAATGGGAATTGAAGTTATCGAAAGTCATTTATCTATTTTAATTGAAGTTGTGTTTAAAGGGGGTGTTATTCTTTGTGAGTTACTTTCCCGTTCATGTTATTGTTATTGAGATTTTATACCCATTGTGTTTGGGCCGTGGGCTACTTGTTTTGGAAATATTGATATTGTTGAATCTTTGGAAAGGTTGTGGCCTATGGGCATTTGTGTTACGAGTTGATACATCGTGTTGTTGTGATGTTAGCATTTGTGAATTATTGTGTAGTTTGGTTATGTTACGCGGAGGATAATGGTGGCATTTCACCGTTGTTATTATGCGGGGCATAAGGGTGGCATCTCACTGTTGTTGAATGTATGGAGTGATAAGTGTGGCATTGTGTTATTGTCTGGGTGGAATGATAAGATTGGCTATTATACAAAGTGATACGGGTGGCTATCAGAGAGATAAGGGTGACAAATATTACTGTCCGGGCGGAGTGGTACGGGTGGCTATCAGACCGAAGTTAGTCTTGATACTTACTGGGTACCGATCGTGGTGTACTCATACTACACTTCTGTACATTTTTGGGCAGAGCCATGTAATGGACATATTAGACTCAGGCGCGGAGTTAGCTTGTTGATCGCGAGGATTAAAGGTAGAGCTGCTTGATCGTCGCAACCCCTTGGAGTTCTTTCCTTATAATGTACTATCAGTTGTTATTTGAACAGTATTGTATTTTGATCCTTGAGATCATTCCATGTACTTAACTAGAGTTCGTGACTCTGTATTACCAAATCTTGGGAGGTAGTTATGATTATTGTCGCGTAGGCTTATTCCGCTTTTATTTGAGTAATTATTTTAAACTATGTTTCAAATTATCATTGTTAAAACTGGCTTAATCGTTGTTAGTTATCGGCTTACCTAGTCTTAGAGACTAGGTGCCTTCATGACACCTCGCTGAGTTTTTTGGTCGTGACAGGGGGACTACCTATCGCGGACGCAGCAGACCCCACGCAAATGCGGGGAAGGCAGGTTGGGTTCTTCATCGCGAACGCGACCTACTGGTCATGAGCGCAGACGCTTGGCTGGGGAATGCCTCTACGAACGCGGTGAGAACCTCGCGAACGTGAAGGCTAACTGGTATGTGTTCTTCGCGAACGCGAAAAGCGCCTGATGCCCAGCTAAATAAAAGCTGAAAGTTGGGAATTCATTGTTTTTCATCATTTTTGAAACCTAGAGCTCGCACTAGAGATGTTTTTGAGAGATTTTTATCCCAACTTCATTGGTTAGTACTTTTCAACTAATTTTGATGTATTTTCATAATCACCAATTGATTTGTAACCTTAAATTTAGTAATTTCAAAGTTTAGGGGTTTTGGGTAGAATTTAGAAATTAGAAAAAATTGAGATTTAGAGCTCGAATTGAGATCGAATTTCAAAACTAATCACATAACCGGGCTCAGGGGGTAAATGCGTAATCGAAATTTGGTCCGAATCTCGAATTTTGACCAAGTGAGCCCGGGGTTGATATTTTTTGACTTTTCAATTTAGTTAAAGATTGAACTTTTTTCACCCGTGGGTAGTTTTTATAGCTTGTTTTGAATTATTTGAACTATATTTGGCTAGAATTGATTGATTTGGAGGCTTATTTTAAACGAAAAGTCGTGATTGATCATTGATTTGATTGCGGAAAGAGGTAAATATCTTGGTTAACTTTGATTTGAGGGAATTAAGACTTGATTGGACTATTTGCTATTTGATTTATGTGTGAGGATGACGTATATATAAGGTAACGAGTATATATACATTGTCATGGGTTAAGCATGACGAGCGGACTACTTAGTTGTTTTCAATTATTTCATGCTTTCATTAATTCTATGTTACTACGTGCGAAATGCTTTAATTGCTACTTGCCCTTACTTGCTAAATTCATACTTTTATTCGTTACATGCCTTAATTTGTTATATGTTTCCACGTATTCGTGCCTTTATTTATTGACTGCCTTTATTTGCCTTATGTCTTTGTGTGTTGTTAGATAACCACTTTTATCCGTCTTATTTCTTTAATTATGTAATTCCTTTATTGCATTTTATTGTGAGATATGCCGTAGTTAGTTGTAGTTTGTACATTCATGTTATATTGTTTGGGATCGGGTTGCACGCCGCAACGGACATTGATATTATTGTTTAGGATCGGGTTGTATGTCGCAATGAATATTGGTATTATTATTTGGGATCGGGTTACGCGTCGCAACAGATATTTGTATTGTTGTTTGGGATCGGGTTTTGCGCCGTAACAGATATTGGTATTATTATTTGAGATCGGTTTGTACGCCGCAACACTAATTGTGTGTGTGTATATATATATATATATCGATTTGCGCGCCGTAACAGAGAAGGCATATTGACTGTTCTTAACTGTTGGTTTCGTATCCATGTTATATTGAGAAATTGAGCATAGATCCGGGGCGCTCTGTTTTGTATTTATTTTTTCGATTTTATGTTATCTGTTGCTTCCTCTATTTATGCTATTGTTTTACTTATACTCTTACAAGTTTATAGTGAATGCCTTGTTATAGCCTCGTAACTACTTCGTCGAGGTTAGGCTCGACACTGACGTAGTACATGGGATTGGTTGTGCTCATACTACACATTTGCACTTCTTATGCAGATTCTGGTGTTGGCCCCAGCAGCGGTTAGTGGAGCCTCGCTCAGACTATCTTTATACGGAGACTTGAGCTAGAGTTGCACAGCGTTCGCAGACCCTAAAGTGCCCTTCTTATTTCCTTGTACTATTTATTACCTTCAGACAATTGTATTTTCATTTCAGACCTTGATTATAGTATTTGTTTAAGTAGCTTGTGTACTTGTGACACATGATTCGGGGATTAGACTAGACAACGTTTCGAGTACATTATATTTATATTGAAGTTCTACAGTTTTGTCCCCTATTAATCCGCCTTTAAAATTGTTAAAAACGGATGTTGTGTAGCTAATGTTAGCTTGCCTAACAAGTTGGCGTTAGGTGCCATCAAGATCCCGTAATTGAAATTTCGGGTCGTGACATACATGCATTCCTCTTAACCATAACACTAGTTTGAAACGACATTAAAACATGCTAAACCAATGAATATTTATTTAAAGATGGGCATATCTCCACTCCCAACTCCTAGCTATTAATATTTGGATTATTATCTCATACATAAAGTGATATAGCTAGAATCTATACGCATGAGAATAACCGCATTCCAGAAGAACCAAAATCATGTGGTCCAGTTCACAATTATTTCAGTCATAAATAATTATTCAATGGAAATAATGGATTGAATACTGATTATTATTAAGTTAAAATTACTTTGCATGTAGTAGCCCATAATGTTATTGACTTTTTATGGTAGCCCATGTGTATATTATCAAAAAATGAGGCACACCAGTCTAGGCTAAGAATAGCATGATATTTATTATCCGTTATTCGTCTGAAGTCAAGTTTTAAGTTTCTCTCTCTATCTTTTCTTTTTAAAACAAAAATAAATGATTTAACGGTATTTGGAGTAGTTGAGATAACGGGTGATGAAGATTGAAGAACGGATGGATATTTTGATACTTCAGAATATAACGCTAAAGAAGAACCAAATATGACAAAGAAAAAATATGTAGTCAGGGCGGAGGTAGTATTGATCCTTATGGGTTCGGTCGAACCCTATAACTTTAGTTTAATTTTATATTTATTTAAAAAATTTATTGAATATGTACAAATTAGAAATATAAAACTCAGCAACTTAAAATAGTAGAATTCCGAACTCATAAACTTTAAATTCTGACTATGGTTCTGTTAGTGTAATAGTCTATTCACAGCTGAGATTATGAGTGAGAATATATATACTACTGAAATAAACCATCCAGGTTCAGATAAACTAAATGGAAACTACTAGTATATTTTTAATGAGTAAAATTATATTACTTAAATCTTTTATGAAAAATGTAGAGAATTTCCCTCTCCTCGGCCAGAAGTTCCCATTATTTAAATTAGTATTAATACTAACTCAAACTATTGTATAACGAGAAAATGTACGCAGCTAAAAAACGTACTAGAATATATCGGACCTATAAAATATGAAATAAGTGGAGAGCTTTCCCTTAACTTTGGTTTTAAATAATCTGTTAGGCTACATTATTTTGTAATTGCTTCGCATGGACAATTTAGTGGTCACAAATTCAAACTACAATATCACAATTTCGAACACTGTCGTAACACTTGGATTTCCACTAGACATTAAATTTTTTTAAAAGAACAATTTAACAACAAACAAATTAAAACAAAAATACCATTTTATTGAGCGATGAAACGGACATTTGCAAAAAGGGACTGGTTATCCAGTCATGGACTCGTCACTTAGGGCCTGTAACAGCCCAAAGATGGAAACTTCCGCTTAGGCCCACTTCCCAGATAATAGAGCAAAATCCAGATTAGGAAGTTACGTAACATTGAATTAGCCCAAATAACCACTCACGCAATCTCTTAAACTAAAAATGGCCGACGATAAATTATATTTATATATATATATATATATATATATATATATATATATATAAAATTTATATATAATATATGTATAACTGTGTATAATCAATGCTTAATTTATGTATATCGGCAAGAGAAAATAAATATTGAATATGACCGGCTATTTGTGTAATAATCCCATGGATTGGCCATGTTGGTGTTCAACATTCAATCACCACTTAGTGGGCTGTTTGGTAATATATGTTGAAAATATAATTGTTTCCTCTAAAGTTGCTCATATGCTTTATTTTGCTATATTTTCCAATGTTTTGAGTTAAAACTGTGTGCATGCTCTTATCTGTTGTCCTGTCTCGATAACTTGTGAATGTGTAAATATTTTTCACATCATAAATGGATAAAATAAAAGTTCTTTTCTAAAGTAATCTCCGACATTTTAGCTCAGTTTGCTTGATCTAGACGATAAATCGCGTCATTTTTCAACCAATATGCTTGCAACAACAAAAAAAAATCTCATGAGACTCGAACCAGGCAAAGATTTTTATAACTACATCACCAATTTGGCAGTGATCGTAGTGGTGATCAAGATTCACAAAAAGGTCCATTTCAAATTCATATTTTTGACATTGGACCAACTATTCAATTAATTTGTTTAACACAGAGTCAAAGGACAGATCAAAGAGGCTAATCAAAGCTTTCTACTTATTCTATTTATTTTTTTGAAAGAAGATCTCTAAGGTCAGAAAAATAATTAATTATTCTAGAAAGATTTGATAAAAGATAAAAATATACTAAAATCTCAAAAGGCAAGAACCAATCTTTGCCAAAAGTCCAAGATCTTTAAACATTTTGTCATAAATAGATGTGAAAAATAGAAGGGGCGGGAATTTGAAAGAAGAAATGCACAATAGAGTAGGTTGGTATGTCATCCTCAAACTTGTTAAAAGTTATAAACTTGTAGTAATGGCCATGGGCCACATCATGGGTTGTGATGACCCGATAGGTCATTTATAGTTTTAACCTTCAATCCTGTATTTCGAAATCCTAAATAGCTCCATTTGAAATTTCTCGATTTGCATGCTCAGTCCGTGTCTTTTTCCGGAAGGTTTCTATGTGAAAAGTCAATAAAAATGTGAAATCGTGCCTTAAAACTCACTTGCGTTGACTTCGCTCAATATTTTGAATAAACGGTACCCGGATCAATATTTTGATGGTCCCAATAGTTCCGTATCGTAATTTGGGACTTGGGCGTATTCGCGGAATCGAATTCGGAAGTCACTAGCTTGAGTTATCGCCATTTGTTGAAAACTAGTGGTTTAAAGGTTTAAAGAAATATCGTGTTTGTCCGTAGTTTGACTTTGTTGCTACCGGGGCAGGATTCTGGTTTCAGAACTAGTTATAGGTTCATTATTGTATTTATGACCTGTCTGTAAAATTTGGTGCAAAACGGAGTTGATTTGACGTAATTCGGACGTTCGGTAGAAAAGTTGCATGCTCTTAAGTTTCATTGAAAATCTCATTTTTTATTGTCCGATTCGTAGTTCTACTTATTATTTTGGTGTTTTTATCACGCGTGCAAGTTCGTATGATATTTTTGGATTTGTGTACATGTTTAGTTTGGAGCCTTGTGGGTTCGGGTGAGTTTCGGAAAGGCTTCAGAGTGATTTTGGACTTAGGAAAATAGCTGGTGCATCTAGTTCTGGTGCAAGTCTCTGATCTCGCAATTGCGAGGTCAGTGTTCGCATTTGCGAACATTCAAATTCTTGCCAGGTTCGCATTTGCGAACCATTTTTTCACATTTGTGAAGAGGGTCTGGGTCAGCAAAAGATCACATTTGCGATCAAAAGGTCACATTTGCGAACAAATCATCGCAAATACGATTATAACAGAGATGTGGGCTTCTTCGCATTTGCGAAGCAATTCTTGCATTTGCAGGATTCACAATTGCGAACCCCAGGTCGCAATTGCGATATCTGCACCTAGACAAAAGCTGAGAAAACGGGATTTTAGCTCATTCTCTCAAATTCTCAACCCTAATTTCCAAGAGCCTTTCTTCCTCAATTCATTGGTAAGTGACTCTAATTAGGAATTTTTATAAAATTAGGATTTAGACCTCGAATTGAGGTCGGATTTCGAATTCAATTGCAGAACCGGGCTCGGGGGTGAATGGGTGATCGAGTTTTGGTCTGAACCTCGGGTTTTGACCAAGCAGGCCCGGGGTTGACTTTTTCAATAATGATATATATTGAACCCCTGTCATTCGTGAGTAGTTTCTCAAGCTTATTTTTAATCGTTTCGTTAATAATTTGCTAGATTTGGTTGGTTTGGAGGCTTGTTCGAAAAGAAAGGCCGTAGTTAAACTTTCAATTGGTTGCGGGGCGAGGTAAGTGTCGTGGTTAACCTTGACTTTAGGGATTAGGACTGTTTGTCTATTTGCTACGTGTTTAACGTGTAGGTACAACGTATATGTGAGGTGACAAGTACTTATGCATTACTATTGGGTTAAAGCATGTGGGTAGAACTTATTTTCTTGTGATTTATTGCCTCTTTAATTATGATATCCATGCTTAGATTAGATTATTACTTATTTGATCGTTCATTCCGTATTTATGGATTTACTAGTAATGCTTGAATATTTTGGAAGTTGAGGTTTGGTATCTTGGAATCATAATTGACCTAAAGTGCACCCGTTGCATTATTTATCTCCCAAATTTGTATACTCAATACGTCATGGTAAGGGTGAGTGTTAAAGCACGAAGGGTGATGATGTGCCATTTCATTTTCTTATTTAATAATTAATACATGGTGAGGAAGAGAATTAAAGTACGAAGGGTGATGTTGTGCCAATCTATATCACTTATTCACTGTTGAAGTAAAAGCACGAAGGGTGATGTTGTGCTATTTTATTTCTCTTATGACATCATTTCATGGAAAGGATGAGAGTAAAAGAACGAAGGGTGATGCCGTGCCATTTTTATATCGTATGTTATCTGTTCTCCTTGGTTGATGATTTATTTGAATGTCTTGTGTTGTTTTTCCTATTGTAGTTATCGTATCTTTTCCCCCTTTCGCATGTCCCCTCCCAATTGTACATATTAAATCTCTATTTTGTTGCCGTTTGGTACATATATCTATGTTTGTACAAGTTTAATTACGTGAGTGTCCTGTCATAGCCTAGTCACTACCTAATCGAGGTTGGGCTCGACACTTACGGAGTACATTGGGTCGGTTGTACTCATACTACACTTTGCACTTCTTGTGCAGATTCTGATATTGGTCCTAACTGTACGTGAGGTGTGTTAGCTCGGATTATCGCATTCGGAGACTTGAGGTAGATTTTCTAACGTCCGTGGACCTTGAAGCCCCCTTCCTCTTTCCTCTTTTACTGTTTATTTCATTCAAAACAGTTGTATTTATTTCAGACTCTATTTGTAGAACTTCTAGTAGTTCGTGTACTCACGACTCCGAATCTTTGGGAGTAGATATTACTACATGACGTATGCTGGTGTTGTATTAGTTCGAGTACCTATCTCTCGTTATTTATCATGACTTTGTTTTAAACTGTTAAATTTGACTAATTAACTATCTCACGTCGGCTTGCCTATCAAGTGGATGTTAGGCGCCATCACGACCCCGAGCTTAGGATTTCGGGTCGTGACAAGTTGGTATCAGAGCACTGAGTTGCCTAGGTCTCACGAGTCACGGGCAAGCTTAGTAGAGTCTGGAGCATCGGTACGGAGACGTATGTACTTATCTTCCAGAGGCTATGGAGTTTAGGAAAAATGTCGCTTCTTTCTTACTCTGTCGTGCAACTTTATTCTATCATTGATGATTGAACCTGTCACGACCCCAATTTTTCTCCGTAGGATGTCGTGATGGCACCTAGTCTCTAAGACTAGGTAAGCCTATCAATTATGCGGAATACAAAACTGAAACTCAAATCTCAATATATAAAATAAATTAAGTCGCGATTCAAAGAGTTACAACTCCCAAAACCTAGTAGAAATAAGACACAAGCTTCTAAAAATTTATTCTAAGTATCTCTATACATCAGAGTCTAAAGAGAATAAGGAAAAATAACGTAATAGGGATAGAGAGGGACTCGGAGGTCTGCAGACGATGGCAGATATACCTCGAAGTCTCCGCGTGCAGTCTAGCTCACTGATACCTGGTCTGGTAGGAAGTACCTCGAACTACACAAAAAGATGTGCAAAAGTGTAGTATGAGTACACCACAACGGTATCTAGTAAGTACCAATCCTAACATCGGTAGAGTAGTGATGAGGTCAGGTCAGGACCCTACTGGAAATAATAAAAGACAGGGCGAAAAATTTAACAATATCATAATAATAATAATGACAATGGGAATGAATCATGTAAGGAGTATGTCACAATTTAACTACACAGAATAAGGAAAAATAATACCTCGCGGAAGGAAAATAGAAATTTAGAACTTTAAGGAAAACACAAAAATAACCGAAGGCAAATGTAGCCATAAAGAAATATCAACAAGGGCACTCCTGAGGTATCGCCTCGTAGTCCCAAATCATAATAAATTCACAATATCTCATTTCCTTATATCCCCGCGGGAGCCTTCACATTTAATTTTAAAGAAATTATTTTTTTTTGGAAAAAGGCGTTTTAGACACCCTTATCACACCGCATGACTTCTAGTAGTTCCCCTACTAGCCACGCGTAACAAGCCACCCTTATCTCACCTCATGTGTTTCAACACCTAGACCTTATACCACTGCATGCGTATCAATATCACAATTTACACATCAAGTGCCCAAATATTTTAACTTGCCAAAATATATCAACAACAGTATTATTTTCCATAATAAGGAGCTCACGACTCAATCACAATGAACACAAAATATCACAAAATATTCGGGAGTGAATAACTCAACAAAAATAATATTTCACAATTTAACGCATTGCCTCAATACCAAATTTTTAATGTCAAACACTTTATTTAAATAACAATTCAATTAAGAAAATCAACATTCAAATAATGAGCACAGAACAAAAGAAACGAGGCTTCAACTAAACAGGTGAAGAAATTAGCAGGAAAAAGGTAATGCAAATTTATAATGTAAAGATAGACTAATGATGATGAATATAACCGGATAAAATTATTTAATTAATATGTCACAGAGATCTACATAATTTAAAACCAGAGTTTTCCTCATTTAGCCCGTGTACGTACTCGTCACCTCGCGTACACGACTTTCAATACATCACAATTTTCATGACATTAAAAATCCTAAGAAAATATTTCCTCACACAAGGTTACACAAGTCACTTACCTCGAACTGAAAAATTCTTTATTTTGCTATGCCCTTGCCTCGTGAGTTGGCCTCCGAAAGCCTCGTATCTAGTATAACAATTAATTCTATATAATCAATACAATTTATTGGAAATTAATTCCATATGAAAATACTAATTTTCCAACAAAATCCAAACTTTAACTCAAAATCGCCAGTGGGGTCCACATCTTGGAACCCGACTAAAGTTACAGAATATGAACGTCCATTCAACCACAAGTCCAACCATACCAAAATTACTAAATTCCGATAACAATTCGGCCTTCAAATCTTCAAATTTAACGAGGAGGGTCTCCAAAATTTTCCAACTTAATTCACCAATTAAATGTTCAAAACTACCATAGATTCGGGTACTTTAACCAAAATTGAGTTAATAACACTTACTCCAATGTTTTTCTTGAAAATCTCCCTAAAATCGCCTCTCCCCGATCTCCAAATCGGTAAAAATGGAAAATGGGATAAAGTCTAATTTTTAGAACCTAAACTCTCTGTCCATGCATTTCTTCTACGTGATCGCGAAACACAAAATTTTCCACTGCCAAAATGACCCTACGCGATCGCGGAAAATCCCATGCGATCGCGAAGCACAGCCTGCGCAACCTACGTGATCGTGAACGCCTTCACGTGATCAGGAAGAACAAAACGCGTTGCCCAGTTTCTTCCTCCTTTCCTATTCGCGAACGCGACACATCTCACGCGTGCGCGATGCACTGGCGCTACGCGATCGTAGCCCCATTCTCGCGATCGCGTAGAACAAAATTCTCCTCTGCCCGGCTAAGCCAACGCGATCGCGAACCCTCTCACGCGATCGCGTAGAAGGAAACCAGACCTATGCACCAGAAAACTTCAGCAAAACACCAATTCCAAAATTGATCTGTTAACCATCCGAAACTCACCCGAGGCCCCTGGGACCTCAACCAAATACACCAACAAGTCCTAAAACATCATACGAACTTAGTCGAAACCTGAAATCATATCAAACAATGCTAAAACCACGAATCATACCCAAATTCAAGCCTAATGAAACTAAGAAATTCTAACTTCTACATTCGATGCCGAAACCTATCAAATTAAGTCTGATTGACCTCACCTTTTGCACACAAGTCAATAAATGATATAACAGACCTACTCAAATTTCCAGAATCGGATTCTGACCCCGATATCAAAAAGTTAACTCCCCGGTCAAACTTTCAAACTTAAATTTCTATTTTAGCGATTTCAAGCCTAATTTAACTACGGACTTCCAAATAATTTTTTGGACACCCTCCTAAGACCAAAATCACCATACGGAGCTATTGGAATCATCAAAACTCTATTCTGTAGTCGTTTACACATAAGTCAATATTCAATCAACCTTTTCAACTTAAGTTTTTACTCCTTGAGACTAAGTGTCTCAATTCATTCTGAAACCTCATCGGACCCGAGCTGACTACCTTGGCAAGTCATATAGCAACTATAAAGTACAAAATGAGTAGTAAGTGGGGGAACGGGGCTATAATTCTCAAAACGACCGGGCGAGTCGTTACATCCTCCCCCTCTTAAACAAACATTCGTCCTCGAACGGGTATAGAGACATACCTGAAGTGGTGAAAAGATGAGGATAATGGTTGCGCATATCATGCTCAGTCTCCTAAGTCGCCCCCTTGACCGGATGACCCCTCCACTGTACTTTCACTGAAGTAATGCTCTTCCATCTCAACTTTCTAACCTGTCTGTCCAAAATGGCCACTGGCTCCTCAACATAAGATAGATCCTTGTCCAACTGCACTGAGCTGAAGTCTAACAAATGAGACGGATCGTCGTGATACTTCTGGAGCATGGAAACATGGAACACTGGATGAACTGCAGTGAGACTAGGTGGTAGTGCAAGTCTATAAGCCACCTCTCCAACTCTCTCGAGAATCTCAAAATGTCTGATATACCTCGGGCTCAACTTGCCATTCTTTCTGAACCTCATAACACCCTTCATAGGCGAAATCTGGAGCAAGACCCGCTCACCAACCATAAATGCAACATCACGAACCTTCCGATCCGCATAACTCTTCTGTCTAGATTGGGCTATACAAAGTCAATCTTGTATCAATTTAACCTTTTCCAAACCATCCCCAACCAGGTCTATACCCAATTACCTAGCCTCGCCAGGCTCGAACCAACCCACTAGAGACCGGCACCGCCTACCATACAAAGCCTCATACGGTGCCATCTGAATGCTCGACTGATAACATTTGTTGTAGGCAAACTCCGCAAGTGGCAAGAACTGATCCCAAGCACCCCTAAAATCCATCACATAAGCACGAAGCATATCCTCCAATATCTGAATAGTGCGCTCGGACTGTCCTTCCGTCTGAGGGTGAAATGATGTATTCAACTCCACACGAGTACCCAGCTCTCGCTGTACAGCTCTCCAGAACCGTGATGTAAACTGTGTACCCCAGTCAGAGATGATAGATACCGGTACGCCATGAAGCTTGACAATCTAGTGAATGTAAACCTGAGCCAGCTGCACCGAAGAGTAAGTAGTAACCACAGGAATGAAATGAGCTGACTTGGTCAATCTATCCACAATCACCCAAACTGCATCGAACTTCCTCTAAATCTGTGGATGTCCAACAATAAAATCCATAGTGATCCGCTCAAATTTCCATTCTGGAATCTCTAACTTCTGAAGCAATCCACTCGGTCGCTGATGCTCATACTTCACCTGCTGACAATTTAGGCACCGAGCTACATGTTCCACTATGTCTCTCTTCATCCACCTCCACTAATAGTGTTGTGTCAAGTCCTGATACATATTTGCAACACCTGGATGAATGGAGTACCGCGAACGGTGAGCCTCCTGGAGAATCAACTCACGCAATCCATCTACATTGGGCACACATAGCATGCCCTACATCTGTAATACACTGTCATCCCCAATAGTGACTTCCTTGGCATCATCGTGTTGGACAGTGTCCTTAAGAACAAGCAGATGGGGGTCAACATACTCACGCTCTCTGATACCAACATAAAGAGAAGACTGAGAACCATACAAGACAAAACTCGACCCGGCTCAGAAATATCCAATCTAACAAACTGATTGGCCAAGGCCTGAACATCCATGGCTAAAGGCCTATATGCTACTGGTAGATATGCTAAGCTGCCCAAATTTTCTGCCTTACGACTCAAGGCATCGACCACTACATTGGCCTTCCCGGGATGATAGAGAATGGTGATGTCATAATCCTTAAGCAACTCCAACCATCTCTGTTGTCGCAAGTTAAGATCCTTCTATTTTAACAGATGTTGCAGACTCCGGTGATCGGTGTAAACCTCACAAGGACACCATACAAGTAGTGCCGCCAGATCTTCAAGGCATGAACAATAGCTGCTAATTCAAGATCGTGAACCGGATAGTTCTTCTCATGTACCTTTAACTGTCTGGATGCATAGGCAATCACCCTACCGTATTGCATCAACACTGCGCCGAGATCAATACGCGACGCATCACAATAAATAGTATAAGACCTTGAACCGATAAGCAATACCAATATTGAGGCGATAGTCAAAACTGTCTTGAGCTTTTGAATTCTCTCCTCACATTCCTCGGTCCAGCTGATCGGAGCACCCTTCTCGGTCAATTTGGTCATAGGCACAGCAATAGAAGAGAAACCCTCTACAAATCGACGATAATATCCCCCCAAGCCAAGAAAACTTCGGATCTTCATAGATGAGGACAGTCTGGACCAACTCTGCACTGCCTCAATCTTCTTCGGATATACCTTGATCCCTTCGCACAAAACTATATGACCCAAGAATACCATAGAATCTAGCCAAAATTCACACTTCAAAAATTTTATATATAACTTCTTTTCTCTCAAAGTATGAAGCACAGTCCTCAGGTGCTGCTCATGATTCTTCCGGCTACGGTAGTACACCAGAATGACGCCAATAAAAACAATGACGAAAGAGTCAAGATAGGGCTGAAATACACAGTTCATCAAATGCATAAATATTGCTAGGGCATTGGTCAACCCAAATGACATTACAAGGAACTCATAATGACCATACCGAGTCCTAAAAAATAGTCTTTGGGGATAACTGGCTCCTGAATCTTCAACTGATGATAACCTGAATGTAAGTCAATCTTAGAGAACACCCTGGTACCCTGAAGCTGATCAAATAGGTCATCAATACGTTGCAATGGATACCGATTCTTCACTGTAACATTGTTCAACTGGAGGTAATCAATACACATCCGCATAGAACCATCCTTCTTCACAAATAAGACATGAGCACCCCAAGGCGATACAATGGGCCGAATAAAACCCTTATCAAGCAGCTCATGTAACTACTCTTTTAATTATTTTAATTCTGCTGGGGCCATACGATATGGTGGAATAGAAATGGGCTGAGTGCCCTGTAACAAATCAATGCCAAAGTCAATATCCCTATCGGGTGCCATACCCAAAAGATCTGCTGGGAATACATCTAGAAAATCCCTTACTACCGGAATTGACTCGATGGTAGGAGTATCAACACTAGCATCACACCCCTTCTCAACCATTCGTTGAGCCTTAAGGAATGAAACAACACTGCTAGGAACATAATCTAAGGTATCTCTCAACTCTAGCCATGGTAGACCTGGCATAGCCAACGTCACCATCTTGGTGTAACAATCAAGGATACCATTCCATGCCCAAAATAACATCGAAATCCACTATACTGAGCAATAATAAATCATGTTTGCTCTCAAAACCACTGATAACAATCAAACACGACCGATACATGCAGTCAACAATAATAGAATCACTGATAGGTGTAGGTAAATAAATAGAAGAACTCAAAGAATCACGGGATATGCCCAAATACGAGGCAAAATAAGATGACACATAAGAATAAGTGGAGCCTAAATAAAATAAGACTGATGCATCTCTATGACAGACCGTAACAATACCTATGATAACAGAATCAGATGCAACTGCCTCCGTCCTAGCAGGAAGGGCATAATATCTGGCCTGGCCTCCACCTCTAGGGTGACCTCTACTTGTCCGACCTCCACCTCTAGCTGGCTGTGCAGGTGGAGTGGCAACTGGTGCAATAATCATGGCCTGAGAAACTTGAGGGCCTTGTGGAATATGGGGGGCCTGCGAAATCTGTGGAGGTGAACCCCTCCTAACTCTAGGGAAATCCCTTATTATATGACGAGTGTCACCACACTCGAAACAAGACCTCGGAGGAAGTGGCTGCTGGGACTGGCTCGGGCCTGATCGGCTGGACTGACCACTGAAAAAACCCGTGCATGAGGTATAGTAGATACTGGTGGTGCATAATATGGAACCTGAGGTCTGGGAGTAGCCGGAATACCTCTGGCAGCTGGAAGTGCTGAATGAATAGGATAGCCCAATAGCCTCTACCATGACGGGCTGCAGCTGGGGCACGAGAATTGTTATATGTGCCAGAATTTCGAGGTCTCTTAACTTCCCTCACTTCTCTCTCCCGAATCTGCATACCCTTCAATCTCCTGGCGATTGCAACCACATGTTGGTATGTGATGCCCATCTCTAGCTCTCATGCCATACTAAATCTAATACTAGGGTGGAGCCCATCAATAAATCGACGGACACACTCTCTGACAGTAGCAACTAGGGCAGGTGCATGCCTGGATAAATCACTGAACCAGACTGCATACTTCGATATTGTCATAGAGCCCTGGCACAACTAATCAAACTTTGCACGCCATGCATCTCTGAGACTCTGAGGAACATACTCCCTCAAGAACATATCTGAAAACTGAGTCCAAGTGAGTGAAGCTGCCTCGGCCGGACTATCCAACTCGTATGCTCTCCACCACTAGTAGACCGCTCCTCTAAGCTGGAATACCGTAAAAGAAATCCCACTAGTCTCCGCAATACTCATAGTACGGAGTATACAATGGCACTCCTCAAGAAAACCCTGGGCATCCTCTTACGCCAAGCCATTGAAGATAGGAGGGTGGTACTTATTGTACCTCTCGAGCCTGAGCTACTCCCCCTCCAAAACTGCTGCCCTAACCTCGGGCCAAACTGGGACAACTGGTTGCACTAGTATAACCTCTGGGTCATGGTCAACTTGGGCCCATGGCTCTAGGGTACGAGCGGCGGGAATCTGTGCTCCTCCCCCGGCCTGAGATGTAGCAAGAGCAAGTGGAATCAACCCTGCCTGATCTAGAGTGCTAAACATGCTCAAAAACTGGGCAAGAGTCTCCTGAAGTGCAGGGGTAGTAACAGGCGTCTCAGGTGCTTGTTCTCCAACTGGAGCTACCGGTGGCTCCTCTGCAACATCTCGTTCAAGTCCTCTGGCTGCACCATATGGTCAACCCCGGCCTCTACCCCGGCCCTAACAGGGGGCACGGGTGTCTGATCATCGGATCCAATTGTGCTTGTTCTCACCATCTGTGAGAGAATAGGAAGACAATGGTTTAGAATTTCAAAGTCAACAAATGCGCATGATAAGGAATCAAAGAAGTGAACATTTTCCAAACAGTTCCATAGCCTCCCGAAGATAAGTACAGAAATCTCTGTACCGATCCGCGAGACTCTACTAAACCTGCTTGTGACTCACAACACCTATGAACCTAGAGCTCTGATACCAACTTGTCACGACTCCAATTTCCCTCCGTAGGATGTCGTGATGGAACCTAGTCTCTAAGACTAGGTAAGCCTACCAATTATGCAGAATACAAAACTGAAACCCAAATCTCAACATATAAAATAAATCAAACCGCGATTCAAATAGTTATAACTCCCAAAACTCAATAGAAATAAGTCACAAGCTTCTAAGAATTTATTCTAAGTATCTCTATACATCAGAGTCTAAAGAGAATAAGGAAAAATAACATAATGCGGATAGAGGGGGACTCCGAGGTCTGCGAACGAGGGCAGATATACCTTGAAGTCTCCGGGTACAGTCTAGCTCACTGATACCTGGTCTGGTAGGAAGTACCTGGATATACACAAAACGATATGCAGAAGCGTAGTATGAGTATACCACAACGGTACCCAGTAAGTGCCAAGCCTAACCTCGGTAGAGTAGTGACGAGGTCAAGTCAAGGCCCTACTGGAAATAAAAAAAGACAAGGCAAAATGTTAAACAATATCATAATAATAATAATAATAATGACAATGGAAATGAATCAAGTAAGGAGTATGTCACAATTTAACTACACAGAATAAGGGCAAATAATAACTCGCAGGAGGAAAATAGAAATTTAAAACCATAAGGAAAACACAAAAATAACCAAAGGCAAATGCAGCCATAAAGAAATATCAACAAGCGCACTCCCGAGGTACCGCCTCATAGTCCCAAATCATAAATAATTCACAATATCTCATTTACTTATATCACCACGGGAGACTTCACATTTAATTTTAAAGAAATCATTTTTTTCGAAATATCATCCTGCATTTTAGCCACCCTTATCACACTGCATGACTTCTAGTAGTTCCCTACTAGCCACGCGTATCAAGCCACTCTTATCTCACCGCATGCGTTTCAACACCCAGAACTTATACCACCACATGCGTATCAATATCACAATATATCAGAATTTGCACATCAAGTGCCCAAATATTTTAACTTGCCAAAATATATCAACAACAATATTATTTTCCACAATAAGGAGCTCACGACTCAATCACAATGAACAAAAAATCTCAAAATCTATTCGGGAGTGAATAACTCAACAAAAATAATATTTCACAATTTAACACATTGCCTCAATACCAAATTTTTAATGTCAAACACTTCATTTAAATAACAATTCAATTAAGAAAAACAACCTTCGAATAATGAGCACAGAACAAAAGAAACAAGGCTTCAACTAAACAAGTAAAGCAATTAGCAGGAAAAAGGTAAAGCAAATTTAAAATGTAAAAATACACCAATTATGATGAATATAACCAGATAAAATAATTTAATTAATATGTCACAGGAATCTACACAATTTAAAACCAGAGTTGTCCACATTTAGCCTGTGTACACACTCGTCACCTCTCGTACACAACTTTTAATACATCACAATTTTCATGACATTAAAAATCTTAAGGAAAATTTCCTCCACACAAGGTTACACAAGTCACTTATCTCGAACTGGGAAATTCGTTTCTCCGTTATGCTCTTGCCTCGTGCGTTGGCCTCCAAAAGCCTCGTATATAGTCACAATTAATTCGATTTAATCAATAGAATATATTGGAAATTAATTCCATATGAAAATACTAATTTTCTTCCCGTGGGGTCCATATCTCAAAATCCGACAAATGTTACAGAATATGAACGCTCATTCAACCACGAGTCCAACCATACCAAAATTACTAAATTCCGATAACAATTCGGCCCTCAAATCTTCAAATTTAACCAAGAGGGTTTCAAAAAATTTTCAACTTAATTCACCAATTAAATGTTATAAACTACCATAGATTCGGGTTCTTTAACCAAAATTGAATTAATAACACTTACCCCAATTTTTTCCTTGAAAATCCCCCTAAAATCGCTTCTCCCCGACCTCCAAATCGGTAAAAATGGAACAAAACTTATACTCTCTGTCGAGGCATTTCTTCTATGTGATCGCAAAGCACAAAATTTCCCACTGCCAAAATGACCCTACACGATCGCGGAAAATCCCACGTGATCGCAAAGCACAGTCTCCACAAACCTACACGATCGCGAACGCTTTTCCGCGATCGGGAAGAACAAAACGCGTGGCCCAATTTCTTCCTACTTTCCTCTTCGCGAACGTGACACACCTCACTCGTTCGCGATGCACTGCGTCCAAAGCAATGCGATCGCAGCCCCATTCTCGCGATTGCGTATAAAAATATTCTCCTCTGCCCAGCTAAGCCTACGTGATCATGAACCCTCTCATGCAATCGTGTTGAAGGAAACTAGACTTGTGCACCAGAAAACATCAGCAAAACACCAATTCCAAAATTGATCTGTTAACCATCCGAAACTCACCCGAGGCCCCAGGGATCTCAACTAATTACACCAACAAGTCCTAAAACATCATACGAACTTACTCGAAATCTCAAATCACATCAAACAATGCTAAAACCACGAATCATACCCCAATTCAAGCCTAATGAAACTAAGAAATTCCAACGTCTACATTCGATGCCGAAATATTTCAAATCAAGTCCGATTGACCTCACATTTTGCACACAAGTCATAAATGATATAACAGACCTATTTAAATTTCTAGAATTGGATTTCGACCCCGATATCAAAAAGTCAACTCCTCGGACAAACTTCAAAACTTAAATTTCTATTTTAGCCATTTCAAGCCTAATTTAACTATGGACTTTCAAATAATTTTCCGGACACTCTCCTAAGTCCAAAATCACCATACGGAGCTATTGGAATCATCAAAACTCTATTCCGGGGTCATTCATACATAAGTCAATATCCGGTCAACCTTTTTAACTTAAGTTTTTCCTCCTTGAGACTAGGTGTCTCAATTCATTCCGAAACCTCACCAGATCCGAACTAACTACCCCGACAAGTAATATAACAACTATAAGGTACAAAATGAGTAGTAAGTGGGGGAACATGATTAAAACTATACCGTCGGACAGGAGCCATTGCCCCCATGGCAACTACGACCAGGGGTAGAGGTCAAGGACGAGGTCGTGCCAGAGGCGGAGGTGGAGGCAGAGGCAGACCTCAGCCTAGAGCTCGAGCAACAACACCCACAGTGGAGCCCCATGTGGATTTTTAGGAGGAGGAGGAGGTTCCAACTTAGACTGTTCCTGTCGGACCAGCTCAAGTCCCGGAGGGGTTCATAGCCACTCTCGTGCTTCAGGACGCTCTAGTCCATTTGGTTGGCCTTATGGAGAGTGTGGCGCAGACCGATACATTTTCGGTGGCACTAGTCATCTCTCGGGCTGGGGGGGAACACAGTTTCAGACAACAACAGCCCCACCAGTTGGGGTAGTTCAGCCGGTCGTTGCGGCCCAGGCCAGTGATGGGCCCGTTATATCTTCTGTGGCTATGTTAATGTTAGTTAAGTTTACCAAGCTATTTCCTGTTCACTTTAGTGGTGCATCTTCTGAGGACCCACAAGATTTTCTGGATCGTTGCCATAAGGTGCTGCAGAACATGGGTATAATTGAGACCAATGGGGTCGATTTTGACGTATTTCAGCTAACTGGTTCCGCCCGGAGATGGTGGAGATATTATATGTTGACTATACCAGCTGGGTCACCTGCACTTACCTGGGATTAGTTCTTACAGCTATTTCTAGAGAAGTTCATCCCTTTCACCCTGAGAGAGCAGTATCGCATGCAGTATGAGCGACTACAGCAGGGTGGTATGACTGTCACCTAGTACAAGACTTGAATTGTGGACTTAGCTCGCCATGCCACTATCTTGCATCCTACTGAGAAGGAGAGAGTGATATTTCCTTCCAGACGGCCATTGATATTGCCAGACGTATCGAGTTGGTTCGTGCTCAGGAAAGGGGGCCTATGTCAGATAAGAGGCCCCGTCATTCCGGTAGTTTCAGTGGTACCTCATCTTGAGGCAGAGGTGCTTTTGGTAGAGGCCATCCTCCCCGGCCATTTCATTCAGCACTTCGGGCATCCCACGGTGCTTCAGGGAGCCATGGTCCTTACGTGCCTCATTCTGGACAGCCAGCCTACAGTGCACCACTAGCTCCTATTAGTGCACCTTCGATTTAGAGATATTAGAGTGGTTATCCAGGTCCTAAGGGCCAGTTCTTGGGTCAGTAGCCACAACATCCGAGGTCTTGTTATACTTGTGGTGATTTGAGGCACATTGCTAGATTTTGCCCAGGTCACAGGGCAGCGTGCAACAACAGGGTTCTCGTGCCATGATTCCGGCACCGGTTGCTCCACCACTCGCTCAGCCAACTAGAGGTAGGGGTCAGGCAGCTAGAGGTGGAGGTTAGGCCATGATAGGTGGAGGCCAGGCAGCTAGAGGTCGTCCCAAAAACGTAGTTCAGAGTGGTGGGGCCTAGCCCCGTTGTTATGCCTTCCTAGCTATGCTTGAGGCCGATTTATCTGACGTCGTTATCACATGTATTATTCTCGTTTTCCATAGAGATGCCTCTCTTCTATTTGATCTGGGATATACTTATTCCTACGTGTCATCCTATTTTGCTTCATATCTAGTTGTGCCTCGTGGTTCATTGAGTGCTCCTATGTATGTTTCCATACCTGTGGGAGATTCTATTATTGTAGATCGTGTCTGTAGCTCGTGTGTGGTTACTATTGGGAATCTTGAGACTAGTGTAGAACTTCTACTTCTTGATATGGTAGACTTTGATATTATCTTGGGTAAGGATTGGTTGTCACCTTATCATGCTATATTGGATTGTCACGCCAAGATGATGACCTTAGCCATGGCGGGGTTGCCTTGACTAGAGTAGAGAGGGACTCCTAATCACTCTACCAGCAGGATTATTTCCTATGTGAAGGCTCGACATATAGTCGAGAAGGGGTGTCTTATTTGGCATATGTGTGTGATTCTAGTGCAGAGCTTCCTTCCAAGGATTCAGTGCCAATTGTTCATGAGTTTCCGGAGGTATTTCCTGCAGATCTACAGGGGATACCACCCGACAGAGAATTAGAGCATCTGATGTCCCTAAGATGACTTTTCAGACTTGGTATGAGCATTATGAGTTCCTAGTGATGTCATTTGGGTTGACAAATGCCCCAGCACTTATGGATTTGATGAACCGAGTGTTCAAGCCCTATTTGGATTCTTTTGTGATTATATTCATTAATGATATCTTGATCTACTCCCGTAGTCGAGAGGAGCATAAGCAGCATCTTCGGATTCTACTTCAGACACTGAGAGATAGACAGTTATATGCCAAGTTTTCTAAGTTTGAGTTTTGGTTAGACCTAGATGCCTTCTTGGGGCATGTTGTATAGGTAGAGGGCATAAAGGTGGATCCTAAGAAGATTGAGGCAGTTCAGAACTAGCCTAGACCCACTTTAGCTACAGAGATCCGGAGTTTCCTTGGTTTGGTGAGTTATTATTGCCAGTTCGTGGAGGGGTTTTCATCTATAGCAACCTCATTGACCAGATTGACCCAGAAGGGTGCCCCATTCAGATGGTCGGACGAGTGTGAGTTGAGCTTTCAGAAGCTCAAGACTGCTTTGACTACGACGCCAGTATTGGTTTTGCCCATCGGTTCAGGATCTTACACGGTGTACTGTGATGCATATTGTATTGGGCTCGGTGCAGTATTGATGAAGAATGGCATGGTGATTGCATATGCGTCGTGGCAGTTGAAGGTTCATGAGACGAATTACCCTATTCATGACTTGGAGTTGGCAGCCATTGTTCATGTGTTGAAGATTTGGAGGCACTATCTTTACGACATTTTGTGTGAGGTATTCATAGATTATCGGAGTCTACAGTACTTTTACAAGCAAAAAGATCTCAACTTGAGGCAGAGGAGGTGGTTGGAGTTGTTAAAATACTATGATATCACCATTTTATTTCATCCCAGGAAGGCCAACGTGGTGGCCGACGCCTTCAACAAGTTCACTCTCTCTGGACTAGAGGAAGATGATTACAGGCACAATCAGACTCAAAATGAAGAATCAGACTACAATAGTGAGGACCTAGATGGAGAGGATCAACAAATCATGATTTTCCAGGAAAATGTAGGGACTATGGAGCACACTGATCTCGAGACTAAGGTACAGACCATTAAAGAAATTCCTAAGATGGGTTCCTCATACAATCTCCAAGTGAGGGAAGAAAATATGGGAGTTATGGAGATGACTCTTGAGGTGTTAAAGGAGGCAACAATGAGGGCCCTTGATGATATTGATCAATCTATAGTACCAAGGGAATCAGGTACAATTGAAATAATGCCCATTTCATGTGCTTCAAGTAATTGATATTCATTATAAATACAGATCAATATACCATTAAAATCACAAGAGCATGTGTTACATGATATAATCACACATAAGGTCTTGTTGGTGGAAATTCAAAATGCAATGGTGGAACAAGAGCAACAAGAAGATGTGGGTGATGGTGAGTCTACTGCTGGGAACTTTAAAGTTGTTGCTAGAGAAGGAAATATATCACCTAGAGTTTCAGCTAGAAGTGTTAAGAAAGGTAAGAAGCAACAGAATAAATAATCTCTAAAACCAACAAGAAAATTGCCCAAGAGGACAGCCTCAATGACTAAATGATGATTAAAACACTAATATGGAACATAAGGTCTGTTAAGACTCAACATGCCTATCAAAGAGTCATCAACATGCAAAGGGAACATGATTTTTTTATTGTTGCACTTATGGAGCCATTTCAAAAGCAAAGGTACATTCAAAACTACAAGAGTAGATTAGGTATGGGAGATGCAATATCAAATGTCAATGGAAAAATTTGGTTATTCTTTGATGCAGTGGTGGAATGTGAGTTGGTGATTGATACTGAACAGCAGCTCAGCATCAAGGTGTATCATCATGATATTGGAAAATATATTATGATGACTTTTATATATGCAAAGTGTTCATCATTGGAAAGATTAGAATTGTGGGTCAATCTATATTACCTTGCCAATAACATGGAACTGTTATGGGTAGTTAGATGAGATTTTAATATGGTTCTTAGTGAAGAGGAGAAGATAGGAGGACTACCTGTATATCCCCCAGAATATGAAGATTTTGCTTCCTGTGTTAACTCATGTAGATTGTTTGATCTTGGATATAAAGGCAGCCCCTTCACTTGGACAAAATACTAGTGAACCTACCTTTCCAAACATTATTCCATGATATAGAAGTGGAGCATCTCATTAGAACAGGGTCAGACCATGCCCTACTACGGATGAGTTGTGGTGATCAAGTTTTGCAATTTGCAAAATCATTCGGATTCCTAGACTTCTGGACAAAAAATGAATCCTTCATGGAGGTGGTTATAAAAAACTGGATGGCTGACTTCACTGGTGATCCTTTCTTAATGTTCAAGCAGAAACTAAAGAGGACTAAAATTGCACTATCTAAATGGAGCAAGCTCACTTACGGAGAAATTTTCAAGCAACTGACTATTAGAGAAGATGTTGTTAGGGTTAAGAAATTGTGTTGTGAAGAAGAACCAACTATGGTGAATAGAATAGTCCTTCACAAGACACAAGCTGAACTTAAAAAGTACATGAGCATTGAGAAGCAGTATTGGAAACAGAAAGTAGGTATGACATGGTTTGCAGAAGGGGACAGAAACCAAATTTTTTCATAACCATGTCAATGGCAAAAGGCAAAAACTACAATTGAAGAGAATACAGAATAATATTGGTGCATGGATAGAGTCACAGCATCTCATGGCTGAAGTTGCAGTTGATTTCTTCCAGAAATAATTCACACAAGAAGTTGAGCCTACGAGTTTTGAACTACTGAACAGTGTTCCTACAATGGTATTTGCTGAACAGAATAGAGAGCTATGTACAACTCCTACAAGAGAATAGGTAAAGGCAGTTGTTTTTGCATTGAGTGGAGAGAGTACAAGTTGTCCTAATGGATTCACTGGCATATTCTTTCAAATATGCTGGGAGATATACACAACATGGTGAAGTAGTTATGTGGAGTAAGACCTTTACCTAAGGTTATAACGCACACAATCCTTGTTTTATTGCCAAAGAAATCAATGGTCCAAACTTTCTCAGATCTCAGACCTATAAGTTTGAGAAATTTTATAAAAAAGGTTTTCTCTAGAGTACTTCATGATAGGTTGGAAAAGATTCTGTCTTCTTTGATCTCTCCTAATCAATCAGGATTTGTCAAGGGGAGAAATATTCTTGAGAACATTCTGTTAACTCAGGAGATTTTCACTGACATAAGATTAAGGGGTAAACCTGCCAATGTAGTGATTAAACTTGACATGGCAAAGGCATATGATAGGGTTTCATGGAAAGACCTAATCCACCTGCCAATGTACTACAACACTTACATAAGACATTTGCAAGATTTTTCTGGAGCAACATGGATGAAGAAAGAAGTAGACACTGGACAAAATGGCAAAACTTATGCTTGCCAAATGAGGAAGGTGGAGTGGAGTTTAGATCTCTTTTGGATATTGCAAAAGTATTATTTGCAAAACTATGGTGGAACTTCAGGACTAGTAAATCACTATGGGCCAACTTCATGTGGAATAAGTATTGCAAGAAAGAACTTCCTATAGTTGCTCAATTTAAACAAGGCTCGCATGTTTGAAGGAAAATGTTATACGCAAGGGAAAAAATAGAACATGAATTATTATGGGAGATGAAGAGTGGAACTTCAAACATGTGGCATTAGAATTGGAATGGTTTAGGTGCATTGTATCATGTCATACCCCCAGAATTCCATATCAATGAAGAACTTCAAGAAGTAGCTGAATTGAGAGAGGGAAATGCGTGGAATGACCAAATGTTGGAACAAAATTTTCCAACATAAATTGCAGATGACATAAAACAGGAGGTGTACTTTGAGAACATTAATGGCTATTGGGATACACCAAAATGGATGCCTACAACATCAGGCAGCTTCACAGTAACCACTGCCTGGGAAAGTTGGGGCACATGACACATGTAAATGCTGAATATAAGCTGCTGTGGACAAAGGGCCTACCATTTAAAATATTTTCTCTCTATGGAGATTATGAAAAGGCAAGATACCTACTGATGACTTGTGGAGATGGAATGGTTATATGGTAGTATCAAAATGTTGGTGATATGATCAACCCCAAGAGGATTCCTATCAGCATCTATTCTTACTAAATCCTACAGTTAATAGAGTGTGGAGGAAATTTGTACAGGTAGCAGGTATAATTGATAATCTAGTGCAGGTACACCAAGTCATTCCAGCTTCGTAGAATTTTGATTGTTGTCCCAAAATGAAGCCCTTATACCAGGCAACCCCTGCAGTGATCACTTGGGAAATCTAGAAAAGGAGAAACACCAAGAAGTATGGAGGTACAGTTTCGTGCAACAGGGTGATTCATGAGGTTAATAAGACGCTACACAATCTAGCTAGGATTAGGTTTCCTTGGATGCCAACTATCCCATTACTCTGGCCAGACATGATAAGATTTTTTGAAGGATACATACCTTATGTTATGACTAAGAGAATAACATGGGAGCCACCTTATGAAGGATGGTTCAAATGTAACACTGATGGTGCCTCAAAAGCCAATCCAGGACAAAGCTCTTATGATTTCTGTATGAGGAACAGTAGTGGAGATTTGGTACATCATAAGGCAGAGAGGATAGGAGAGAGTACTAATATTGTGGCAGAAGCAAAAAAATCGTAGAAGGGTTGGCGTATTATGTTAATCAGCAGTTGTACCCTTTGATCATAGAGACAAATTCACTGGTAATAAAGAGAATCATAGAGGGGGATTGGGAAAATCCATGATGTATAGGAAAGGAGGTGAAGAGGATCAAGATAATGAAGGAGCAATTCAATGTGCTCTTTCAACATGTTCTAAGGGAGGGCAATACACTGGCAGATTATTTTGCTAACACAACTTTCTCTTTTGCATGTACCATGACATTTAACTCATTCACTGACTTGCCAAGTGCAGGGATGAGGATACCCATACTTGATAAGTCAAAAATTCCTTATTTAAGGATTAGGATTGCCGAGAGAAAAGCTCCATATTGAACATAGATGCAGCTGAATGTTCAGGCCAATTTGGTGCTAATTAGATGTACATTGTTGGTCCAGTGCCTCAAAATCTACAACGCAGCAACATGTTGTTGGTTATTAGTGGGGTTATTAAGCAATCAAAGCACGCAGGTTCAACCAAATAAGAAGGTCTTCTAATGCTACTGACAGATAGCCATCATGTAACACACTACTAGCAAGGACTAAATTCCAAAAGAAAGCACGGACAATCGTTAAGCTAAATATTTGACAAAGGTCGTTGAAGAATCTCATTTTCCTACTCCTTGGGAAAGCAAAACATAGCGCCTGGTGAGAGCGTTTGAAGGTTCTACTTTGAAGTTTTGCACACGGCTGATGGATACGCACAACACTTCATGCCTCAAATAAATTTTGTAATAGTTTGTTCTTAATATTTTTCATCGCTTTAGGTAGACAGACTGTGAAATTTGTAATATTTGGTTTTTATATTTCATATAAATTAGCCACTAGGGTACGACACAAGTGGTATATTTTCATAAAAGAGAATCCCTTCAAAATCCCTCTCAAAAATCACCCTAATCCGAGTTTACAAAGTCAAGAAATGATAAAACCCTCAGAACCCAACGTTTATATTCTACCCAGGCTTTTTCGAACCCGCGACAACTTACCCGCACCTACGGCTTCGCAGAAGAGACAACTCTCCCGCTTCTGCAATAATTCACTGGGGACAGACTTTCGCACATGCGGAATCCGCTTCTGCAGTGACTTATTTCAGCTCCTGCGCTCCCCCCTCGCTTCTGCGCTCAACCTTACCGCATCTGCGACCACGTAAGTGCGGTCAAACCTTCGCATATGTGATCACTGCACTCCCTTCTCTTGACCGCATCTGCGCTTCCCAGCTCGCACCTGCGATCAGAGCACCGCAAGTGCGATTGCACCAGACAACTCACAGCTTTAGCAACCTTTTATCCCCAAACCTTGATTCGTTAACCACTCAAACTCCACTCGAGGCCCCTAGGACCTTGACCAAATATACCAACAAGTCCTAAAACATGATACGAACCTAGTTGAGCCTTCAAATCACATCAAACAACTCTAAAACCATGAATCGCGCATCGATTCAAGCCTAATGAACTTTTGAACATCTAACTTCTGCATTCGATGCCGAAACTTATCAAATCACGTCCGATTGACCTCACATTTTGCACACAAGTCACAAATGACACAATGCACCTACTCCAACTCCCGGAACACCAATCCGAGTTTAGTAACCACAAAGTCAACTCTCGGTCTTACTTCTAAATTTCCAACTTTCGTCATTTCAAGCCTAATTCCACTACGGACCTCCAAATCATAATCCATACACACTCATAAGTCCAAAATCACCCAACGGAGTTAACTGAACCATTAAAACTCCATTCCGGAGCCATTTACACACAAGTCAACATCTGGTCAACCATTTTAACTTAAGCTTCCAACTTTGAGACTAAGTGTCTCAACTCATTCTAAAACCTCTCCGGACCCGAACCAAATACCCCAGCAAGTCACATAACAACAATTAAGCAAGGAATGAGCAGTAAATGGGGAATAGGGTTACAACTCTCAAAACGACCAACCGAGTCGTTACATCCTCCCCCTCTTAAACAAATATTCGTCCTCGAACAGGTCTAGAAACGTACCTGGAGTCTCAAATAGGCGTGGATATCTACTCCGCATCTCCCGCTCGGTCTCCCAAGTAGACTCCTCACCTGTATCACCTCTCAACTGCACCTTCACTGAAGTTATGTCCTTTGACATCAACTTTCGAACCTGCCGACTCAAAATGGCCACCGGCTCCATATCATAAGTCAAATCACCATCCAATTGAACCATGCTGAAATACAAAACATGTGAAGGATCACGAACATACTTCCGGAGCATAGATACATGAAATACCAGATGAATATTTGACAGACTAGGTGGTAAGGCAAGCTTGTAAGCCACCTCTCCAATCCTCTAAAGCACCTCAAACGGCCTAATATACCGAGGGCTCAACTTGCCCTTCTTCCCGAACCTCATAACACCCTTCACGGGTGCAATCTTGAGATGTACCTTCTCCTCAACCATGTAAGCAACATCAAAAACCTACGATCAGTGTAACTCTTCTGTCTAGACTGCGTCGTGCGAAGCCGATCCTGAATCAATTTAACCTTGTCCAAAGCATCCTGAACCAAGTCAGTACCCAATAGCCTAGCCTCACCTGGCTCAAACCAACCTAGTGGAGATTGACACTGCCTCCCATACAAAGCCTCATACGGAGCCATCTGAATGCTCGATTAGTAGTTGTTGTTGTTGTAGGCAAACTCCATGAGCGGCAGAAACAGATCCCAAGAACCCCTGAAATCTATGATACAAGCACGTAACATATCCTCTAATATCTAAATAGTGCGCTCGGACTGTCCGTCCATATGAGGGTGAAATGTTGTACTCAACTCCACCTGGATGCCTAACTCTTGATGTACTGCTCTCTAAAACTGCGATGTAAACTACATGCCCCGATCTGAAATGATGGACACCGGCACACTGTGAAGGCGAACAATCTCGCGGATGTAGATCTCAGTTAACCGCTCCGAAGAAGAAGTAGTCCCAACTGGAATGAAGTGCGTGGACATGGTCAACCGCTCCATAATCACCCATATAGCATAAAACTTCCTCGAAGTCCATGGGAGCCCAACTACAAAATCCATGGTGATACGCTCCCACTTCCACTCCGGAATATCAAGCCTCTAAAGCAATCCGCCCAGTCTCTCATACTCATACTTCACCTGATGACAATTTAGGCACCGAGCTACAAACCCCACTATATCCTTCTTCATCCTCCTCCACCAATAGTGTTGCCTCAAGTCCAGGTACATCTTTGTGGCACCTGGATGAATAGAATACCGCAAACCGTGGGCCTCCTCAAGAATCACCTCTCATAACCCATCTACATTAGGCACACAAATCCAACCCTGCATCCTCAACAGCCCATCATCCCCAATAGTAACATCCTTGGCATCACCGTGCTGAACCGTGTCCTTAAGGACAAGCAAATGGGGATCATCATACGGGCCCTCCCTAATGCGATCATATAAGGAAGACCAAGAAACCACATAAGCTAGAACCCGACTAGGCTCCGAAATATCTAATCTTATCAACTGGTTGGCCAAGGCCTGAGCATCAACTGCAATCGGTTTCTCACCAACAGGAATGAATGCAAGGCTACCCATACTCACCGCCTTCCTACTCAAAGCATCGTCCACCACATTGGTCTTCCCGGGATGATACAGAATGGTTATCATAGTCTTTTAGCAGCTCCAATCATCTCTAATACCTCACAAGACACACCTCTAATACCTCACAAGACACACCGTATAGATAATGTCTCCAAATCTTCAATGCATGAACGATGGTGGCCAACTCCAAATCATGAACATGGTAGTTCTTCTCATGGGGATTCAGGTGGCGCGAAGCATAAGCGATCATTCTACCCTCCTGCATCAAGACACACACAATACCGATCCGAGAAGCATCAAAATACACTATATAAGAACCTAATGTTGAAGGCAAAACTAGAACTGGAGATGTGGTCAAGGCCGTCTTGAGCTTTTAAAATCTCTCCTCACACTCATCTGACCACCTGAATAGAGCACCCTTCTGGGTCAACCTAGTTAAAGGCGCTACAATGGATGAGAAACCCTCCACAAAGCGACGCTAATAACCGGCCAAGCCGAGAAAGCTCTGAATCTCCGTAGCTGAAGACGGTCTAGGCCAACTCTGAACCGCCTCTATCTTTTTTGGATCCACCTTAATCCCCTCACTAGACACCACGTGCCCCAAGAATGCCACCGAACTAAGCCAAAACTCATACTTGGAGAACTTGGCATAAAGCTTCTTTTCCCTCAGTCGCTGCAACACAATCCTCAAATGTTGGGCATGCTCCTCCTGGCTACGAGAATACACCAGGATATCATCAATGAATACTATGACAAACGAGTCGAGATAAGGCTGAAATAAATTGTTCGTCAGATGCATGAATGTTGCTGGGCCATTGATCATCCCAAAATACATCACAAGGAATTCATAATGACCATAACGGGTCCTGAAGGCCGTCTTTAGAATATCCGAGTCTTGAATCTTCAACTAGTGATACCCAAACCTCAAATCAATCTTAGAGAACACCCTCGCTCCCTGAAGTTGGTAAAATAGATCATCAATACGTGGCAAAGGATACTTGTTCTTGATTGTAACTTTGTTCAACTGCTTATAGTCGAAGCACATCTGCATAGTACCATCCTTCTTCTTAACAAACACAACCGGTGCACCTCAAGGCGACACGCTAGGCCTAATAAACCCCTTATCAAGAAGTTCCTGAAGCTGCTCTTTCAATTCCTTCAACTCAGCTAGTGACATATGATACAGAAGGATAGAAATGAGCTGAGTGCCCGACACCAAGTCAATACCAAAGTCAATATCCCTATCGGGCGACATGCCCAGCAGGTCTCCAAGAAACACATCCGGAAAGTTTCGCACCACCAGAAAAGAATCAATAGTAGGAGTATTAACACCAACATTCCTTTCGCCTTAAAGCGAAATAAGACAGGAATCCCTTCTCAACCATCCGTTGGGCCTTCAAATATGAAACCACTCTACTGGGAACATAATCTAGAAAACCTCTCCACTCGATCCTTGGAAACCCCAGAATCGCCAACGTCACGGTCTTAGCATGACAATCTAGAATAGCATGACATTGAGACAACCAATCCATACCCAAGATCACGTCGAAATCAACCATACTAAGCAATACGAGATCAACTCTAGTCTCCAATCCTCTAATAGTCACTATACATTACTGATATACACGGTCCATAATAATGGTATCGCCCACTGGCGTAGATACATGAACAAATGAAACTAAGGACTTACAGGGCATATCCAGATAACGAGCAAAATACGATGATACATACGAATAAGTGGAACCAGATTCACTGCATCTAAAGCAACAACATCTATCCTGGTAGGAATAGAATAGAATCGGGCCTGACCACAACCTGATTGGCCTCCCCCTCTAGGGCGACCTCTAGCTTATTGGGCCCCACCCCGAGCTAGCTGGGCGGGTGGTGAAGTAATTGGTGCGAAAGTCGTAGCTTGACTCCTCTGTTGCACTAGACCTCCCGGGCGACGAGGACACTATCTCCACATATGCCCAAACTCCCCCCACTCGAAGCAACTCCTCGGAAGTGGTGGTGGGGGCTGAATCGGGCCTTGAGTACCAGAGTAACTGCTATAAGGACCTGGCATAGATGAACCCTGAACCGATGGACCACGGGATGAACTCTGATATGGGAGAGCACTGAGAGATGACTGGCCCAAACGGTCACTGTATGAACCATGGCTAGATGATGCACCATAGTGAACTGGACAAGCCATCTGAGCGGGCCTATAAGGACGACCACTACTGTGGTGGAACTGACCCCCAGAAGGAACACCGCTGAAACCATCCGAACCACAAGGCCTCTTGGACTCCCTCTCCTCACGCTCCTAACTACAGACCATCTTTAACTGCCTCGTAATATCAACCACCTAGTCTAACCGAGCACCAGATACACTCTCCCGAGTCATGACAAAACTCAACTGATAGTGGAGGCCATGAATAAACCTCTTAATCCTCTCCCTCGCAGTGAGAACCAACCAAACTGCATGATGAGCCAACTCTGAAAATCCCATCTCATATTGTGTCACAGATAGTCCATACTGACGTAGCTGCTTGAACTGCCTGCGTAGCTCCTCCCTACGGGTTTGTGGCACAAAATTCTCCAAGAAGAGGAAGGAGAACTCATGCCATGAAAGTGGTGCAACACCGACTGGCCTGCTCCTCTCAAAGGCCTCCCACCATCTGAAGGCAGCCCCAGTAAAATGAAAAGTAATAAATGAGACCCCACTGGTCTCCAGAATACTCTTCGTACGAAGAATCCATTGGAACCTATCCCAGAACTCCTGGGCATACTCTGACTCAGCCCCGCTGAATGATGGAGGCTCGAGTCTCCCAAATCTCTCAAGTCTCTTCTGCTCATCATCACTCATAACGGGACCCACCTGGGCCTGAGCAGCTGCAACCGGTTGGGTTGGTAGTACTCCCGGTGTTTGAAGTCCCTACATCACCTGCTCTGGAGTACGGGCGGTTGGAGTCTGAGTACCTCCCCCGACCTGAGAAGTGGTTGGCGCGATCTGAACAGAAATTGCATAAGCAAGGCTAGTGCACACAGTCAATATCTGAGCCAAAGCCTCCTAAAGGTCTGGATTCACATTGGGCATAGCTGGTGCCTGAGATGGCTCCACTAGCTCAACCACATCTTCAACCTGCTCCTGAGCTGGAGCAACTAGTGGATCTGCATACACTGCTATAATTGTTGTACGAGCAGCACATCTACCCCTACCGTGACCTCGGCCTCTTGTGGACCTAGCTGGTGGTACTGGTAGTTGTCCGTCATGTCCTATAGCACGTGTCCTTACCAATTTTTAGAGAATAGAATAACAGAAAGTCAGTTTCCCGAATCAACAAATCCGCCCGACAAGAATACAAGAATGTGAAGTTTCCTAAGGGTTTAGAAGCCTCTCTAAGTACAGACGTCTCCGTACCGATCCGTAAGATTCTACTAAACCTGCTCATGACTCGTGAGACCAATGTAACCTAGGCTCTGATACTAACTTGTCACGACTGAAAAACGTAGCTCGTTGTGATGGCACCTAACATGATACTAGGCAAGCCGACACCTCAAAATATTTCCAACACTTTTAAATGAAAAAATGAACTAAAACAGGTTTAAATAATTAAAGCTCTCATAAACTGGATAGAAGATCAAAACTCAATACGGAAGTTCCCAAAACTAGGGTGTCACTGAGTACATGAGCGTCTATACAACACAAGTCTTAAATACTATCTATGAAAAAAGTGAAACTAAATACATAAAGCTGAAAGATAGGGAAGGAGAGTCAAGGTCTGCGGACGCCAGGCAGCTACCTCGAAATCTCTGAATGACTAAACTGCTCAGATAATCAGTACCCACCATGTTCGAGAACACCTGGATCTGCACACGAAGTGTAGGGTGTAGCGTGAGTACAACCAACTCAGTAAGTAACAAGACTAACTATTGGACTGATAGTAGTGACGAGCTTCACGGTACAGTTTAATTATAGAATTACAGTACAGGAAAGTAGGCATGCTTTCAAGTTCGACAGTTAAAGCCAAAATAGTTAAATCAAGTAAAATTCAATTGAAACATGATATGGCACATCTCAGTAACTACATGACAATTACATATGACAACTGATGTACAAACAGTAATGAAATCATGTGCATACTCTCAGAGTATCAGTCACTCAGTACTCTCATTCACTCCAACCTCACAGTCACGCATTCCTCACAATCACTCCATCCTCACATCCACTCATTCCTCCCAGTCGCTCGGCACTCGCACTCAGTATGTACCTACACTCACTATGGATGTGCAGACCTTAGAGGGGAGATTCCAGCCCAAGCGCTATAATATGCCAATCATGAAATGAATCAATTAGATATGCTGCGGCGCACAGCCCGCTCCTATAAATACTCTCACAATTAGGCCCTCGGCCTCACTCAATCATCAATATCTCCAGTCTTTAGGGATCTCAAGAATCATGATAACTTGCCCAAACAATGAGGATATAATGTATCAATAAAGGACAACAAAGACTGAGATATAATATGCAAGTAAAAGCTGTGACTAAGTACAAAATGGCAATCTAGCAAATAATTCAGTATGTAACACGACTTCTGTGGGTCTCAATAATACCAACATGTAGCCTAAGCATGATTTCTAACATAGATGGCAGCTCAACTTCTCTAACACATGGTGAAACTACGGGTAACAACAAGATTATTCAACTATAAAGTTTCATGGAATTGACCAAGTCAAAATTCCTACGGTTCATGCCCATCGCATAGCATGTGTGTCACCTCAATACCAATCACATCACACATAATTTGGGGTTTCATACCCTCAGAACCAAGTTTAGAAATGTTACTTACCTCAAACCGTGCAAATCCCTACTCCAATAAGCCCTTGCCTAGGCGAATTGGCCTATGAATGCCTCGAATCTAGCCAAAAACAATTTGATACAATCAATACGAGCTAAAGGGATCAATTCTATAAAAAATACTAAGTTCTTAGTCAAAAGTCAAATAGCCAACTCAAAATCCTCCCCCTAGGCCCACGTCTCAGAATCCAATAAAAGTCACAAAATTCGGAAGCACATTCAACCATGAGTCTAACCATACCAAATTTACCAAAATCCGACACCAAATCGTCACTCAAATTCCCAAATTAAACTCTCCAAATCCCTAGCCTCAAACTCCCAAATTCCACCTCAAAAACACACAAACTAGGTGTGAAATTCAATAGGAAAACATAATTATTGAATAAAAATAACCACAAATGACTTACCTCAAGAATCCCTTCGAAATCCCTCTCAAAAATCGCCCTAATCCGAGTTTGCAAAGTCAAAAAATGATAAAACCCTCGGAACTCAACGTTTATATTTTGCCCAGGCTTTCTCGCACCCGCGACAACTTACCCGCACCTGCGGCTATACAGAAGCAACAACTCTCCCGCTTCTGCGGTAATTCACTGGGGACAGACCTTCACACCTGCAAACATTCTCTACTTCTACGCACACGCAGGTGCGACTTACTTCCACTCATGCGCTTCCCCCTCGCTTCTGCGCTCAAACTCATCGCATCTGCGACCACGCAGGTGCGGTCAAACCTTTGCACCTGTGATCAGTGCAATCCCTTCTCCTGGCCGCATCTGCGCTTCCCAGCTCGCACCTATAATCAAAGCTCTGCAGGTGCGATTGCACCAGAAGACTCCCAGCTTCAGCAACCCTTTAACTCCAAACCTTGATCCGTTAACCACCCGAATTCCACCCGAGGCCTCCGAGACCTCGACTAAATATACCAACAAGTCCTAAAATACGATACAAACTTAGCCGAGCCTTCAAATCACATCAAACAATGCTAAAACCACGAATCGCACATCGATTCAAGCCTAATGAACTTTTGAACTTCTAACTTCTACATTCGATGCCGAAACTTATCAAATCACGTCTGATTGACCTCGAATTTTGCACACAAGTCACAAATGACACAACGGACTTACTCCATCTCCCGGAACCCAATCCGAGCCCGGTAACCACAAAGTCAACTCTCGGTCAAACTTCAAAATTTTTAACTTTTGTCATTTCAAGCCTAATTCCACTACGGGCCTTCAAATCACAATCCGAAAATACTCCAAAGTTCAAAATCATCCAACGGAGCTAACAGAACCATCAAAACTCCATTCCGAAGTCATTTAAACACAAATCAATATCCGGTCAACCATTTCAACTTAAACTTCCAATCTTCAGACTAAGTGTCTCAACTCATTCTGAAACCTCTCTGTACCCGAGCCAACTACCCCGACAAGTCAAATAACAACAATTAAGAAGGGAATGAGCAGTAAATGAGGAACGGGGTTACAACTCTCAAAACGACCGGCCAGATCGTTACATCAAAGATCAAAGATCAAGTTGCTAATTTTAAGTTAAAAATTGTTCACTTGAAAGTCATACTTCATGCATAAGTGCCTGAAGTTCAGCCAAAATTTTAGGAAATTTAGCCTAAGGAAGCCAAACTTCAGAAGAAAACGTTGGAAGTTTGATGTCAAACTTCATGCGCGAATTTTCTACCTATCTCACTACTCACGCAATCTTATCATAGTTCCTTATCTCTCTTTTGTTGATGCATATTTATATTTTATATATCTAGAAAACAAGCAATTTGATTGCAAAAATATTTGAAATCAACAACTTTTTCTTTACGTATAAGTGTAATTTTTATGCTTCATGAATTCTTACTTGAATAGAAAAAATTAATTAGAAAAATGAATAATTGAACGATGGTTGCAAGTTTTATCAATTCGATCAAACTTGTGAACTATTTAACAAGATAGAGCGAATGAAGATAATATCAATTCTTCTTAGTTTGACAAAATTTATCAACAATCAAACAATTAGGAATGTTTTTCTAATTCGGTAAGACTTGTGAACAATTTAACAAGATAGGGAGTATGAAGATAGTACTAAGTATTACCAATTTTCAAAAGTTGTGAACAATGGAACAACACATGGGAATTGCCCATCCTACAGAACTTTTGAACAATTTGTACCTTAAGTTATTTCCATCTAGTATAATTCAGGAACAAGGTAAGTTTTTCCCATTCGGTAGAACTTCTGCAATCGGGGGCGGAGGCACAGTACCGGATGCGAGTTTGGCCGAACTCACTAACTTTAGTTCAAATTATGTAATTGTCTTAAGAAATTTATTGAATATGTAAAACTTATTAATTTAAAATCCAGTAACTTGAAAGGATTATAATCCCGAAACCATAAGGTTCAAATCTTGGTTCCGCCTCTGTCTGCAATGTTATGCTTTACCTGCAAATTTTACCAATCCATTACAATTTTTGAATAATATAAGATAGATCTAATGAAGATTGTATTAAAGTTATGCCCCAACATAAATTTGTGAAAGCGCAAGTCTCTAATGATCTTATTTCTGCAAATATCTGCGTTACAAGTAAGGGTGGCAAGTGGGTCGGGCCCGGTCCTAAATGGGCTTCGCGGATCCGGTCCTAAGTGGACCGGTCCTAAGTGGGCCGGTCCTATGCGGTCCGGTCCTAAACGGTCTCGGGCTTCGCGGGCTTATTGCTGGAACCGGCTCGGAACCGGGACCACGAACTAACGGTCCCGGGTTAAGTGGGCCGGTCCCGGGCCTAAATGGGCCCAACAGAAACTTTGTATTTTTAATTTTTTTTTTATAGAAGTTAGAGAAAAAAATAGTAATAAAGATATATAAGCTATATTCGATTTATATACTATATATACATCTTAAAATATATATATACTATATTATATATACATAGTATACATCTTAAAATATACTATATATACATCTTAAGATATACTATATATATATATATATAGTATAATATAGTAGATCTTAAGATATATATACATCTTAAGATATATAAGCTATATATATATAGTAAGATGTATATATAGTATATCTTAAGATGTATACTATCGAATATGACTTATAAACTATGTATATATATTATAGTATATATATAGTATATTATAGTATATATATATATATATATACATCTTAAGATATATACACACACACACACACACACACTATACTATATATACATAATATATTCGATATACTCGATATACATATATATATAAGCTTATATATATATATATATATATATATATATATATATATATATATATATATATATATATATACTATACTATACTATATATACATCTTAAGATATATAAGCTATATTCGATTTATATACTATATATACATCTTAAGATATATATATATATATATACACACACACACACTATACTATATATACATAGTATATAAGTCATATTCGATAGTATACATCTTAAGATATACTATATATACATCTTTAAGATATATATATATATATATATATATATATATATATATATATATATATATATATATATATATATATATATATATATATATATATATACACACACACTATACTATATATACATCTTATATATACATACACTATATATAGTATATCTTAAGATATATATATAGTATATCGAATATAGTTTATATATCTTATGAGATGTATATATAGTATAGACTATAGTATAGTATAAATATAAGCTTATATGTATACTATACTATACTATAATATATATACATCTTACTATATATAAGCTATATTCGATTTATATACTATATATACATCTTAAGATATACTATATATACATGTATATCTACTATATATATATCTAGTATACTATGTATATATAGTATATCTTAAGATGTATATATAGTATAGTATAGTATATATAGTATATCTTAAGATGTATATATATCTTAAGATGTATATATAGTATAGTATATATAGTATATCTTAAGATGTATATATAGTATATCGAATATAGTTTATATATCTTAAGTTGTATATATAGTATATATATACTATACTATACTATACTATAGTATATAAGCCGTATTCGATAGTATATATATAGGCTTATATATATATATGTATATCGAATATAGCTTATATATCTTATGAGATGTATATGAGATGTATATATAGTATAGACTATAGTATAGTATAAATATAAGCTTATATATATATATATATATATACTATACTATACTATACTATATTATACTATATGTATAGCTTAAGATATATAAAAAGACAAAAATATTGTAAAGAGATATTCAAATCAATGCGTTATATTTTTATTATAGCATTAAAAATCATGGCAATATCTTTCTTAGTCTTCCTCCCCCCTATGGAATGAGCACAACAAGGTGTTAATACCACCATTGAGAAGAAAAAGAAACTAATCAAGATGTGCCAAAATACAAGTTACATATTAATTTACATGGTATCTCTTATAAATTTCATAAATCCTTCAAGGTCCGGAGGAATTTTCGTTGGTGGTGGCGAAAATAAAGCTTGGTCATCACCGCTTCCAGGCGAAGCATCATCCTCCGCAAGTTCAGCTAGCATTTCTTCGTAAGCTTCGTCTACCTCTGGTTGTGATTCAGCAAGTCTAAAATTTCTTCTTTCCGAACGGATCCAATCTCTGAAAAGTACTGATTTTTCCAAGCTCTCCCTCATAGACGCTCTATAATCACCGAGTTGAAGTCTTGCTTGACTGAAAGCGCTCTCTGATGCCACTGTTGAAGCTTGAATAGTTAAAATATCTAGGGCCGTCCTTGAAAGAATCGGAAAGTGTTTTTCTTTATCCTTCAACCATTCCAAAATATTAAAGGAGTCGTCGGGATTCACTTCCTCAATTCCCTGTAACAAATAAACTTCAAGCTCATTTAGTTGTGAAAAATCACTAGTACTCGAACCTTGAGAACCCCTGAACCCTGCCCAAGCACTAAGTGCTCTTACTCCCGCAGTTCTTTTAGATGATTGAGAACTAGAAGAAGAAGGAGTTAGAACATTTGGTCTAGCATGATCTAATGCAACTTGATAAGCATTATAAATAGTTTGAACATTTATTTTAATTGAGGCTATTGCGTTCGGAAGTTTAGACAACTCCTCATCTTCAAGTGCTAAACTATTATAAACAGTTTCATACCAAAATTGAGGACCTCCTAATTTCATAGTAGGATTTAATAATGCAGCAATACCATAAATAGGGGGAATAGGAAAAAAATATTTTTTAAACTTTTTTCTCATGGAATCAATAGCAAGTTGATAAATTTCCCCACCCTCTGAAAAATAATCAAACAAATTTGCAAGTTCTGCAATATAAACTAAACAGTTAGAAATAGTAGGATAATATTGCCCAGAAAATTCATTTGTAGTAATATGAAATTTTTCTAAAAAATCTACAAGCATTTTAACATTAGCCCAATCCGCATTTGTAAGGTGCTCATTATCATCACTTATATGAGCATTAAACGTTGAGTTTATGGGGTTTCTATATTCATATGCAACAACTAAACTTTCATACATGTAATTCCATCTAGTTGTACAAGGTTTAGGAACCTTTCTTTCTCTTAGGCCAAATTCATCACATCTTTTAAAATATTCTCTAAGTCTACTTCTACGGTTTGAATAAAAAAGCCAATTAAGAGCCATTTTAACCTTTTCAATTTCAACATTTAAAATTCGCATACCATCACCCACAATTAAATGGTAAATATGACAAATACATCTAACATGAAAAATGTTACTAAATACAGGACTTAGTATAGTGGTAAGCAAGGCTACTACATTTGTGTTACTAGTAGCATTATCCATTGAAACTGATATTATTTTATCACTAATGCAAAAATATCTACAAATATCCGCAATCGTGCTAGAAATAAACTGCCATGTGTGACGTGAATTAATTATTCTATAAGCAATAATGCGCTTTTGCATTATCCAATGCTCATCAATCCAATGACTGGTAACAGTAAGGTAATCACAGTCATTACCACTTCTACCAATATCAGTTGTAATAGTAAGAAGACAAATTATATGAGTAAATAAATAGCGCAAATATTGTTCATATTCATATTTATATTTATAAATATCACTCTTTACGGTTGTGCGAGGAAAACCTTTATAAGTAGGATTATAAATTTTTCTAATATAATGCACAAAGTAGGGGTTAGAAGAAAAACTATAGGGTAAGCACATAACAGTGACCATTTTTGCCAATTCTTCCCGATCTTTTTTTGGATCATAATATAAAATACCACCGGTAACAGTGTTAATTCCCGGTTGAAATTAATTTGACCCGGTACTAAGGTCAGCCTGACTAGGTGCACTTGTCCCCTCAGCCAAAGCTTTCATACGAAAATATCTAGCTTTATCTTGAGGGTGTAGCAATATGTGTCTAGTCAAACTTCCCGTCCTCCCCTCCCTCCCCCCAGCCCGACTTCCAACATATTGAAAAACTAACTCTTTGCCACAAGTTTTACACTTAGTCCTTTTTTTTCTCTTAGTTGAGTAAAAAATTGCCAAACAAGAGATGTTTCTGCCCGTTTAGAAGGTTGTCTAGAAAAAGTAGGGGCACTAATAGGAGGGTCAGACGGGGGATCATCTAGATTATTATTAGTTGGGTTAACTTCAGGAGCAGGACTAGTGGGTGTATCATCATCCGGTTGCGTTTCATCGAAATCTATTTCTTCATCATCATTTTCATCAATAGTTGGATTACCATAAAGAGCATTCATATATTCATGGTTTAATTGTTCACCGGGTGCAATATTATGGCAAAATTGACTCTCGGTAAATTATAATAAACTATTATCGCTATCAAAAATAGGAGGTGTAGGACGGGTAACATATTTGGGTCGGGGAGCCGGGGGAAGTGGAGGAGGAACATATTGGCCACTAGATTCACCATTCTTCGATTTTTCCTTATTTTTACTAAATATATTTTTTAAGGAATAAGCCATCTTAATTAATCAAGTAAAGTAAATAAAACAAACAAAATTATAATATTAAAACTTAAGAGTTGGAACGAGTTTACTAAATTGACGAACAACTTGTTGGAAATTGATTATCGTTGAAGACTTCAATTCACCAATTTCACAATTGTTTCACAAATTGTAACAATAAAGTAAGCAATAGTAGCAATTATAGAAGTAAATTAGAGAGAGATTGTGATAGATTGATGATTTTGTAAGAAAAAATAAAATAATGATGGGGTATTTATAGTTGAAAATAGGGAAAAAGTGTAATTATAAAAAGTTTGGGATTAAAACAAAGTTGGGGGGTTAAATGGCTATTTCATAAATAGCCAACGGCTATTTTTGACAGCCCAACGGCTATTAAAAAAATAGCCGTTGGGCCCGCTAAGGGACCGGTACGGTCCCGGTCCGGTCCCGAGCCCTGGCGGGCCAAACGGTCTCGGGCCTGACGGGCCCAAATCATAGGACCGGCCCACGAGACCGGACCAGGCCCGCTAAAATCGGACCAAACGATCCTGACCCGTTTAGCCGTTTGGCCCGTATGGCTCGCGGTCCCGGGCCTGAACCGGCCCACTTGCCAGCCTTAGTTACAAGTAATACAGTGAATGACGGGAACAACCCCAAAAAGGACTGGTGTGTTACCCTTTATGCTCCCAAAATTGGCGATATTAATAAAATAACCCTTGCAGTCCCACACATTTATTGCTCTTTAGTACTTCTATGCCGGATTAGTAGAATTATGTTGCATTTACTCTATCTAACTGTTAAGATGTTCATCAAAGCCTACTACGTCGGCGAGATTTTGCTTTTCATGAATTTTTTCTACCGGATTGGTAGAGTTTATTCTATATTTACTTTTCCTATTTGTTAAGTTGTTCATCGAAATCTATCCGATTGGCGTAATTTTTTAATATTATTTTAACAAAGTATTCTTCGAATTTGTAACTTTAATTTCGACCAAACCATCCCAAATCTACTCCAAATGATCTCAAATTTTAAATAAATCTTTCAAATACCAACACAAATAATCCCCAATCAAACGGACCCACTTTGTCTTCATCGGCGCTTTCTAAGGTCGAACAATGAAATTTTGAGCTTTTTATAGTAAATCACTAAATAAGTGTTTAAATTAAAAATTTAAGCATAAATTATCAACATTCAAATAGTTTTAATAATAATAGATTGTTAACCTTCGACCTTTCACTACCAAATAAGAATTTTAAGCTTTAAATAGTGGTGTTCAAGTACTACAAAAAAAACAGGGGATTTGTGGTGGTTATTTTTTAGTATAACAGCGCTTTTAAACCGCCAAATTCACAGTTACGCGGCTTCACAAAGCGCCATAATCCCGTCCGCCACATGTGTATTATGGAGGTTCTCCCAAAACCGCCATAATAGAATACCGAAACCGCTGTAATATGCAATGAAAAATTGTGGCCTTCTTTTTTTATTGTAGCGGTTTGAAACTGCCATAACTGACACAAGATTGCTAAACACAATTTTTTTATTACTGCGGTTACAACCACGGTAATTCCTCAACTAACTGCAAGTTCTTATTATTCCATAATTTCAAATATATTTTGCAATAATTATTTTGACGGCGCGCCACTTCCTAACTCCGGTGTCTGAAATAAAAAAGAGCCAACAATAATCAGTTGAGCGAACCTTAAGGAAGATTGCAAAAGCAAAGAGAGAGCACAAGGTTTAAGAACAGAATAGTTGTATACTCCATTTCACTACTTAACAGTCTAGAAAGATGTGGAGACAAGCCATTGCATGTACATCTAATACAACAGTGATTAAAACCAAGTACTAGTATAAGATTGAAAAAGTAGTGATGTAAAGCTGTAGACTAAAGAAATACTTGTAGTAAAATTTTATAGTAGTGGTTACAAGCAACTGTATGTACACAATAAAGTACATAACAAATACCAAGTAGTATAATTGTTAAAAAGGAAGAGGCGTGGAGAAACTCTTAGCAATCTTCCAAAATCCAAACTCATGTACGCAAACGTTTGAGCCGAGGAGAAAACATTAGATCTAACTCATTGCTGCTACAGAATCAATTTGTGATTCCAGTGACAATATAGGTAACTCCATTTGGTCATTTCTCAAAATAATTTTTTTATAGTGAAATTCATATCATATTTTCCCTTTTTTGGCTCACTATGGGATTAGATTACAAGAAAATGTCATGTACTGAACATCATAAGGGCCAGTGTTGTTGAATATCTCAAATGCAGTCACAACCTTATTGGCCTTTATTATGTCATTGATACAGTTAGATCTCTTCGTTTCTAATTACAAACAATCTTCTCCAATAAAAGACACACTTTAATAATGAAGGACAATCATATCATACTTGGAGTGCTCATCATAACTAAATTCGGACTACTTTAGCTGATTAATATATTTCTTTTCTTTAACAACCCAATGACGACTACATTTATGTTTCAACTAAAGGAAAAATAAACAAAATTATGAACAATGCAAAATTTTCAGCTTCAGCAGAAAAGAAATCCTACTGGTGGGGTCTGGGGAGGGTAGTGCGTACGCAGACCTTACCCCTACCCTGGGGTAGAGAGGCTATTTCCGATAGACCCTCGGCTCCCTCCCTCCAAGAACTCCCCACCTTGCTCTTGGGGTGACTCGAACTCACAACCTCTTGGTTGGAAGTGGAGGGTGCTCACCACTAGAGCAACCCACTCTTGTCTATCGGAAATTATAAGGTTATACCTGTAAGAAAAGAAAACATGAAAAAATAAATATTTATAAGGTTATACCTATAGAGGAGTCGGAAATTAGTGAGCAAACTACTCAGGGATATTCCCTATGTTCCTTTGATATAAGTTAAATAGTGTAGTTAATTGCGATTTCATACTCGCCATCTCTTCATGCCACTCTAGAGTTGGAGCGCTAGTGCTAGTGTCACAACCCAAAACCCACTATCGGTCATGATGGTGCCCAACGTCGCCGTTAGGCAAGCCAACAGTGAACTACCAACTTAATTATGTATTTTATTATTTTCGAAATCGTGAATTTTATTAGATAAAGAAATCAACGCATTAAAATCATGAAAACTTATAATTTAAATAGAATAGATAATAAAAGTGTGTAAATGCTAAGCAAAACCACAAACAACTTCTAGAATATCCCAAAATCCGGTGTCACAAAAGCATGAGCGTCTACTAATTAAAGAATGCAATAATAATATAACATTTGTCTAGAATATAAAATAGACAAGATAAAGTAAATAAATAAGTATGACGACCCGGTCGGTCGTTTTGAGTATTTTAACCCTGATACCCTAATTTATGCTTTCTATATTATATTGTGGGTACGTGACTTGTCGGGGTACTTGGTGTCGGGTTTGGGAGAGTTTCGGAGTGATATGGGACACATAGTCCCTAAGTTACAGGTTTAAGTTGTAGGAATTGACCGTAGTTTGACTTGTGTGAATATGACTCCGGAATGGAGTTTTGACGGTTCCAATAGTTTCGTAGGGTGATTTTTGTCTTAGGAGAGTGTTCGGATGTTGATTTGGAGGTCTGTAGGTCGTTTCGGCGTTAATTGGCGAAAGTTGAAAGATTTTGGAAAGTTTGACCAGGAGTGAACTTTTTGATATCGGGGTCAGATTTCGATTTCGAAAATTGGAATAGGTCTGTAATGTCATGTATGACTTGTGTGCAATATTTGGTGACAATCGAAGTTGTTTTGGTATGAATCGGCGTTGGTTTCAGTATTCGGAAGTTCAGAATTTCTTAGGCTTGAATCGATACGCGATTCGTGATTTTAGTATTGTTTGATGTGATTTGACGCTTCAAATATGTTCATATGATATTTTAGAACTTGTTGGTATGCTTGGTTGAGGTCCCGAGGGCCTCAGGTGTGATTCGGATCATTTAGGAATGGTTGAAGCTCTGGTGCCTCCAAGTTCTGGTTTCCTCTTATGCGATCGCGGAAGAGGGGCCGCGATCACGAAGCTCTAAGATTTGGCAGGCGTGGATTGGTGCTATGCGATCGCGAGATGGCTTGTGCGATCTCGAGATGGCTTGTGCGATCCCGAAGCTTGGTATGTCAGCGCATCGCGAACGCGTGGGTGGTGCCACGTTCGCGATGAAAGAAGGGGAGGTCTGGGAGGTGAGTGCATTGCGCTATGCGGTCGCGATTTGGTTTACGCGATCGAGTAACCTTGGAAAAGTTTCTCACCGCATTTGAGAGGAGTCTTTTGCATTCGCGTATAAGGTTTTTGAGATGATGGAAATTTTGTTCTTCGCGACTGCGAAGGAATTTCCGCGATCACGGTGTGTAATTAACTAAGCACCAGAACTTAAGTTTCAAAAATCGAGGGTTTATTTCATATTTCACAATTTGGACTTAGAGAGCTCGGTTTAAGGCGATATTTCGAGGGATTTTCAGAGGGATTATTGAGGTAAGAGTTCTTAACTCGATTTTGATTAAATTTCACTAATCTATCATTGATTTTATCATATAATTAGGGATTTGGGTTGGAAAAAATTGGTGAAAAGTGATAAAACTTCTTAGGCTAAATTTTTGAGTTTTGAAAATCGAAATGAGGTCGGATTTGAATAATTCTTGTATTATTGGACTCGATATGAATGGGTGTTCAAATTTTATAATTTTGATCAGGTTCCGAGACGCGGGCCCGAGTTGACATTTTGGGGTGATTTTTCAATTCTTTGCTAAGATCATAATTTTATTATTTAAATTAGTTTCCTATAGTTATATATATTATGAAATTGTTTTGGCTAGATTCAAGTCATTCGGAGTTGGAAAATCAAGGGAAAGGCCTTCTAGTTAATTGATTTAGCGTAGTTTGAGGTAAGTGACTTGATTAACCCTGTATAGGAGAAATTCTCCCTTAGGATTTGGTATTGTTGTGATAATTGTTATATGTGGAGGCCGTATACGCAAGTTGATGAGTGCGTACACGGGCTAAATGTTGATATTCCTGTTTTAGTTACGTAGTTTCCTTTTCATGCTTTAATTGAGTTTCTTTAGCATATTATAGTCACCATGTTTAGTCTAATTTCACATGTCTACTTGTCTTCTCTCTTATTTGCAACTTGTACTATATGTTTAGTTGAATTACTTGCTTTCTTGATTCGGTATTCATTATTTAACTGTGAAATTCTTTACTTGAAATTTGCAATCCTTGAAAAACCTTGTTGTTGATTTGGTGTTGATTTGGTGTTGATTTGCAAGGGTCGTGGTTTCTATTGAGGCAAACTGAAAGTTGTAAATATTATTTTATTGAGTTGTTATGTTTTGGAATTTGTGTTATTGTTGAGAGGATGGTTTGGTTGTTTGCACAAGGTTTCTGTCGTATTGTTGTTACTATTTGCACGAGGTTTCTGTCGTGATGTTGTTACTATTTGCACGAGGTTTCTGTCGTGCTGTTGTTACTATTGATATGCATGTGGTGGTATAAGGTCTGGGTTTTGAAATGCATGCGGTGAGATAAGGTGGGATTGATACGCATGGCTAGTAGAAAAACTACTAGATGCCATGTGGTATGATATAGTGGACTAAAACGCGGGGTGCTATTTCAGAAAAATAAGTTTCAAAACTAAATATAAAAGCTTTCGCGGTGATATAAGGAAAGCCTGTGTGTTACTTTTATGATTTGGGACTACGAGGCGGTACCTTGGCAGGGCCCCTGTTGATCTTTCTCTATTTGTTGTATTTGTTTTGGTTGTTGTTTCCTTAACATGTAAAATCCTTATTTTCCTTTCGTGTTGTATTAACTGCCTCGATTCTGTGTTGTTAACTTTTCGTAGATTCTTTATTACTTCACTTCCTTTGTCATAATCATTATATTGTTATGTCTTTTATCTTGTATTTTTATTATCTCCGGTAGGGCCTTGATCTAATATCGTTACTACTCTACCGAGGTTAGGCTTGGCACTTACTGGGTACCGTTATGGTGTACTCATACTACGCTTCTGCACATGTGCAGATCCAGGTACATCTTATCAGTCCCGGTACTAGCGCGTTGAGCTTGCTTTTGGAGACTTTAAGGTACACATGCTCGCGTCCGTAGGTCTCGGAGTCCCCTTCTAACATGTTCTCCCTTATTCCTTTACACTTTTATAAACACTGATGTATAGGATTGTTCAGCGCTATATCTAGAGCTTGTAACTTATATTTCACCAGGTTTTGGGGAGTTGTTGTCACGACCCGAAATGTCCACCGTCGGGACCGTGATGGCACCTAACATTTCACTTGCTAGGCAAGTCAACATTAGAGAATCATTAAGCCAATCCTTCTTCCATTCAGTAAATAACAGCAAATTAGCTAAGATGAAATATAGTGAGTGCGAAATAATATAAAACTGTATTAATTACTACCACCCGGATCTGAAGTCACAATTCACGAACTTCTGAGATTTCACTACAAGTAATTGTCAAAGGAAATACAACTATTTTCGATACATGAATATGTATTAAACCGAAACCGTATCGAAACTGAATCAAACCAAAATAAGAAATAATGAATCGTACCGAAATACTTTGGTACAGTATTTGGTATACACAATTGATAAACTGAATACCGAAATACCGAACCAAAATTCTTAAATACAAAACCGAAGTATCAAATGCCCACTCCTAGCCTCAGACAGTGATGTTGTTGACGAATCCCAAAGGCCTGGTTAAAATATTTCTATACCCTCTGGCTAACTATACTGTTACGAAACAAATGTCCCTCGTCTTTTTGGTGATGAATAGTGCAACAGGAGCATTTAGAGGGTAGATGAATACCAAATCTTTCCATATTTTTATCAACAGCTACTCTATGTTTCAGCAGCCTCCAGAGAAAGAAGGAGATTTTAAAGGGATTCTTCTTATGCCAGATCATTTTATAGACTAAAGTAGAACCATGATGCCCCCTAATACAATTCCAAGCAGATTTACAAGTGAATTTTCCATCTGTGTTAGCAGACCAAATAGGTTGATCTTACAGATGAGGAGATTCAATTGTAATTCCATGAATATAGGAAACAATACCATTAGGTAGAACCTGATTAAGCTTAAATGTATCTCAGCGACCATTGATGATATAGTCAGACACCTGACCTTTAACAGAGATAGAAGCATTTCCATATTGTGCTAATCTTCCTTTACCAGACCAATTGTCCCACCAGAAACATGCATTTCCTTTACTGATTTTCCACATAATCAAGTGATCAATTTTATCTTTGCTTTTTATAAGCCTTCTCCAATAGTGTGACTGAGTATAGCTCTGCTTTCTGGATACAAGATGGATTCCGCTGGCATATTTAGCATTCAGAAAATCAGCCCAAAGACTCTTCTTAGTTCGATACTACCACCACAGCTTAGCTCCTAAGCTGTTTGAGATGTCTTGAATGGATCTAATTCTAATTCCTCCTTCCTCTGTAGGGTAACATAATTTATTCCATGCTACCCAGTGATGCTTGTTATTCCCTTCTTGATTGCCCCAAAGGAAATTTACAAAACTTTTCTCCATCTGTTTAATAATAGTCTTGGGAGGCTGACAGATAGATAGCAGGTGGATAGGCATAGCAGCAAGAACATGCTTGATCAAAGTCATTTTTTCCCATGTGGATAACATGTTGCAATGCCAGGCTCCAACTCTTTTAAGAATTTTTGTGGCACTTTGAGTGTAGTATTGTATCTTCTTTCTTCCTTGATAAAGAGGACATCCCAAATAATTAATTGGAAATTCCTTCCGTTGTACCTGCAAATATTGAGATACAATGTTTCTCCTCTTGGTAGATATTTTAGAGTCCATAAGAAAGCCAACTTTTTTCTTTGTTTATAAGTTGTCCAGAATTCTTTTTATATTTCTTCATACAATCCATGACAAGTTTTAAAGTATTTGATTTTCCTGCACAAAAAATTATAAGATCGTCAGCATATAATAAGTGATTAATCCTTGGGCCATTAGGTTTCACATTGAACCCAATAAATACAGGCTTATCAAATAAACTGTTTAACATGTTAGAAAGAGATTCAGAGATAATTATAAAGAGAGAAAGGGAAATGAGATCTCCCTGTTTGACCCCTCTTTGTGATTTAAAGAAACCATATCTTTTACCATTGATCATCACAGTGTACCACATATTGGCCAACAGACTCCATATAGTATGACTCCGGGTCTCTGTAAAGCTCATTTTTCTCATAACATTACAGATAAATTGTCAATACATCCTATCATAAGCCTTGTTCATGTCTACTTTGAAAATAACATTGCCCCCTTTATTATTATTCTTAATGTCGTGAATAAGTTCTTGAGCTAGTGATTTAGAGAATTCATGTACTGGTCCTCATACTGTGCTATCTGATCCCCAAGTTATTATTCTTTCTCAAAATTATTACCAATATTTGTTCTATACCACTCACCAAGAGACTTGCTAGTATTTTTTTATTTTCTGTTGAATTGTCCAAAAGATATTACCAGTAGTATGATGATCCAGTTCCTTTTCACTACTTCTAAGAAGTCATCATGATCAACCCAGAAATTGAGAAACTTAAAGTATTTTATGTATTCCTCCTGGGTATTTCCAAAATAAATCAAAATAGGACAGTGATCTGAGCTAACTCTAGGAAGATGTAGGACCTCCATTAAAGAAAACTACTCACTCCAATTGTCATTGACAACCACTCTATCCTGTCTTTTCCAAATAATCTCCTCCTTATTCCTCTCATTGCACTATGTGAATATGCTCCCAGAGTATCCAATATCCACCAGGCCACAATCATGAATACACTCCATAAAAGGGATACTCCTGTTAAGTCTATGTGGTTTGCCCCCTATTTTTTCTTCTACTGCTAAAATACTATTAAAATCACCACATACTTCCCATGGAGCTGTAATAGTAGATGCAATACTCCTCATATACCCCCAAAGATATTCTCTACCAACAGACTTTGACTTAGCATACACTACTGATACAAAGTATTCTTTATCATCGGAATTGTTGATGATTCTACAAGTAACAATCTGATCTTCACTTGTATAAATAGTATAATTCATATCAAATCCCAGAAAAACCAAATTTTATTACTACAATTAGCATAACATCCTTGCATGCCCAGAATAAGTTTGTAAGAATCAATTTTGGTCTCCTTCACAAAAGGTTCTTGAATGACTACAAGGGAGATTCTGTGTTGTTTAATCATACTTTTAAGCCTTTCAGTAGAGGCTTGTGATTTCATACCCCTTATATTCTAATTTAGGATTCTAATCATCAGAGGGGTTAACAGAAGCTTTTTGGGAGTTCAACTTCTGTCCTCTAGTAATAGGGGACTCTCTGATCTTGTGCCCAGTTTTGACATTGTAAGGTTTCTTGTACTGAGGATTTCCATCCCTTTCATATCATTTTGGTCAGTGTTGGTCTTCTGTTTCTGAGAAGGAGATCCTACCATATTGTGGCTCAAAATATTCTTTTGCTCATCTAAGGGTTCCTCTGAGGTATTATCCTCTGAGGAGCTAGCATCAGCCTATTCATCATTAGTTTCCTCATTAGTCTCATCTATATGATTCTCTTCCTGAAAAGGTTCCTCTATATCCTTATTTTATTTTTGTTCCACTTGTTGTTCCCCTAATTTCTCAAAGCTATTTTGAGTAGTAATAATTTTTTGGCCTTGTTGATTTTGCAACTCACCTTGCTCATCTTTTCTATTCTGCTCATTATATTTTCTGGCTTTTTTGCATTTTGCTTCTTGCCATTCTTTCCCTATTGAGTCAACTTGTAGCTCACTTGTTTCATTATTCTTCGTGGTGTCCCTTGTAGCCATCTCTGATTCAACATTCCTTTTCCCAACTTTCTCAATATATTCAGTACTCGTGTTGTTGTCATTTTGTGTGTCATCGTTCTGATTAGGCTTTGGGGTATCTTGATTGGCCTCTTTATTTGCATCCCTAGTCTCTTTTTTTTCTTTGCATTTTCATTCTTCTCTCATTTTCTTCATTGGTGTCATTGGCCTTAATAACATTTGCAGTACTAATCTTGGTGATAGGCTCTGAAGTAGTTAAAGGTTTGTCAACTCCAAAGATCACTCCAGTAGGTCTGAAGTACTTAGGAGGTTCACTCTTTCCTCTTTTCGTAATGGCCTTAGGCTGAACAGGTATATTCTTTTCCCTTCATCTTTGTTGAGAATCCTAAAATGATTCTTGTGCATTCTTGCTTTCAGGATTCGTTGAAGTATTGTAGTTCTTATTGTTCTCCTTGTGTTTTTTATCCTTCCTTTTTTTCTCCTCATTCTTCTTTCTTTCTAGGACTCTGCAGTTTGCCAAATTGCATCCTAATTTCCTACAATTCTTACAAAATTTAGGAACATTCTCCTAATCTATTTTCTGAGTAAATCCTTTTAATGGGGAGTCTTCATCCTCACCCCTCCCCCCCCCACCCAAACACTAGTAATCGACGGCTTTAATAAATTAATTTCAATTCTCACTTTCGCCATACTAGGTCTGTTGAGAGTTCTAGTCGCAATATCAAATTGTAGAGGGACTCCAGCATCAGCAAAAAATTATTTTATATAAAATTAATTATGCATATGGAAAGGCAAACCTGAAAGTAAGACCCATACCGGAGCAATAAGAAGATCTTCCTTAGGCTTGAAATCAGGTTTCCACCTCTGTAACCACATTTGAAGCCCTTCAATTTCAATCATTCTTTTGTAGAGAATTACATGATGATCTTCATCGTTTGTGAAGCTTAGAAACACATTAAAATTTTCATATACGCCTATCTTCACGCTTCCTTTGAGAGAGAATTTTTCTGAAAATTTGGATCTTACAATATCGATTTGAGGTCTACTTTTAAAAAATTGGCACACGATAGTTCGCTTACATTGAGATGCCATAACACCATAATAATCTCTAGTCTTCTAGCTTTGACGTGTTAGGGGTCTTGGCGAAATTGGATCGCAGAGGAACCTGGGCAATCAGTCAAAGTTGTGGCATAAGAGGATTTTTCACCTCCAATTCTTTCCCGGAAGGACTCACCTTAGTTGATGGGTCCGTGAAATTGATTACAGTCGCAGGCGGATAGCCATCCGGCGAGCCCATGGAAGGGCGATGGAAATCCGAACGTTGAGATGGTAACGGCACTATTGTACGTAGAGAAAATGTTTAGAGAGAGAAATTTTGTAAGTTGGTCCTTGCACCAGAACACTGCTTGCACCAACAATTTAATATTTTACTAAAAAGGCTCTAACTCCATTATACGAACTCGGAATTCGACGATTCTTGTTCCTATGAATCACAAATAATAATACAAACCTAGTCGTTCAATCGAAACTCTATTCGGAGCTCATTTTCTCAATGCGATACCAATTTCGCTCGTTAAACAATTAACTCATGTTTCGCGCCAAAAACTCAATCGTGACTTGATGAAATTAGACCAAATATTTCAGATCATTCCTATAATTCATTATCAAATTCCCTGAAGTTTTGAAATCAAATTTAGATCTCTATAACTAAAAATGGACCTTCGGATCATTACATGTTTATGCTCAAAACACCAAACTCTTCCAAAAACTCTTCCAAAACTCATCTAAGCCCCATTGGGACCCCAACCAAGTATACTAATAAGTCCCATAACATGACACGAAGTTAGTAGATGCCTCAAATTACATTAAACAACACTAAAATATGAATCGCACCCCAATTCAAGCTTAATGAAAACTAACGAATTCCAAATTTTCCATTCGATGCCAAAACCTATTAAATCAATCCGGAATGACCCCAAATTTCGCACACGAGTCCTAAATGATAATTGGAGGTGTTCCAATTTCCAGAATCTAATTTTGACCCCGATATCAATAAAGTCAACTTTCGGTCAAACTTTCTAAAAAGTTTCTATATTCCAACTTTCGCCAAAATAAGTCAAATTGTCCTACGGACTTCCAAATCCAGGTCCGGACATACGCCTAAGTCTGAAATCACCATACGAAGCTATTGACATCATAAAAATCTCATCCCGGAGTTGTTTGTTCAAAAGTCAAACTTCGGTCAACTCTTTTCATTTAAGCTTCAAAAATAAGGATTGTTCTTCCAATTTAATTCTGAACCTTCCAAAACCAAACTCGACCGAACACGTAAGTCATAATACATATTACGAAGTTGCTTGGGACCTTAAGTCGCTGAACGGAACGTTAATTCTCAAAACGACAAGTTGGGTCGTTACAGACATAACTCGAATTACCATCTCCAAACACACACTCGACCTCTTGACTGTTACACCATCTTATTCAAGCGATCCCAACTCACATCGTAGTATATACTTCATGTTGGAGAGAAAACAAAGTTCTTCAGAGGACGTTTACTAGGAATCACGTAACTCCTAACACCTCATAGGAGATAGCCCACCTGTGTGACCCCATATCGACATCTTCCAATGACATTACCATGATTATAGCCATCACGAAATCAGTTAATCCTCATGAGCCAACGCTCGCCCACCAGTCGAAAGCTCTCGCTCTTTCCTATCAACATCAAATGAAGGTCCAACGATGCATCCAAAACTCGAAATCGTACTACATCCCAAGTAAACGCTTTCCATCATATTCAAACTTTCGAAGCACAAAGCCGTCATCTCGAACGAAATACACAGACTTAGTACCTTGTTTAACATGGCCATAATCGCTCCAAGCTTTCTTGAAGCATATGGCCATCCTACCACGAAATCCAAACGATACGCTAACATTCTCACTTTGAGTTAACCATCTTTCGAAGCGAACTACTAGACCTCTAGAAATTCAACCTCCGCGAGATACCTCCCACCATGTCCTTCCACATCTTTTGCTACTCAAATACTGCCTCAAATCATAATCCATCTCTGTAGCACCCGAATTGATAAATGCCACCAACTCTGAGCCTCCATAAAGATCATCCCTCTCGAACAACTCAACACCAGAAGTACCGATCTCCCCCGAAGCCACCACACATCACCATCTATGATAGCCGCCTCTTAGGTACCATTCCATAACACCCTGCCCCCGAAAGCAAACCAAAGAAGGCCATCACACATACGAGACTCAATACATTCAAACAAGGACGACAATACCACAATATTAACAAGAGTTTCACTAAATTAGGAAATATTTAATCTTGCGACTCCATCAACCAATGCCTGAACATCTATAGTATAATTACCTCTCCTCCGCTTGACTCAAAAGTCAAATCTCCTGATCTTGAACCGATTAATCCTCCTCCCGAATCATTCATTGCCGTGACACATAAGTAAGCATCCTACAATTCATACTGGCACTACGCGGTAATAACGCATGAACGTCACAATAAACTGCGCATAGCCTCAAAACCGTAGGCAACATCAATATTGGGCCGAAATGACAGAACACTCATCCACAAGGTGACGATAATAGTCCGCCCGCATACTTAGGGAAAAACAGCATGCACAGCATCTGTAGAATTTTCACAACTCATCGGTGCCCAACTCATAAAAAGTGTCTGTCGTCGCATACGAATGAGTAGGAAGGAACCGAACGCATAAGCTTCAACAAAATCATATCACACGATGAGGAATCAAGGAAGGAAAGTTCTCCTAACAACCATGTAGCCTCTCAAAGATAAGTACAGACGTCTCTGTACCGATCCGCAAGACTCTACTAGACTTGCTCATGACTCATGAGACCTAAGTGAACCTAATGCTCTAATACCAAGCTGTCATGACCCAAAACCCACTATAGGTCGTGATGGTGCCCAACATCGTCCTTAGGCAAGCCAACGGTGAACTACCAACTTAATTATGCATTTTATTATTTTTGAAATCGTGAATTTTATTAGACAAAGAAATCAACGCATTAAAATCATAGAAACTTATAATTTAAATAGAATAGATAATAAAAGTGTGTAAATTCTAAGAAAAATCACAAACAACAACTAGAATATCCCAAATTCCGGTATCAGAAGTGCATGAACGTCTACTAAAGAGTGCAATAATAATTCAACATCTTTCTAGAATATAAAATAGACAGGATAAAGTAAGTAAATAAATAAGATAAAGACTATGTGGGCTGCGGTGCATAGCATAGAAAGCAGCTCACCATAAAGTCCCCTTAGCAGTTGCGCCTATGCGCCAAGATGACCACCAAATGAACCTGTCAGATCTTGTACATTTAGTGCAGAAGTGTAGCATGAGTACGTAAATCAACGCGTACCTAGTAAGTATCTAGCCTACCCCATATAAGTAGTGATGAGGGGTTGACATCGACACTTACTAGTGGTCCAATAAATCAATATGATAACTCATAACAGATATGAAGCACAACAGTAGTAGTGAGATAAAAACTGTAACTAACATAATCCTCCAAAATTTTCTTTTAACGATATAACTCTCTCAAACCTCATGTGCCATCTCAACAAATCTGAAATATCAAGTGATCTCAAATGGATAAGTAATACCATATAAAATTCCAAGCCTCAATAGAAGGGGGATCTCATGAATATCCGAACTACTAGCGGTATAACGTACGATTATGCCGAGATCGTACGGGGCGAACCAGAGATGCATCTCAATATACTGCTTAGGCGTTCGGCTCTATCCATAGGAAAGGAATAAACTTATCAACTTACGAGTCATGTGCTTACAACACAGGTGCAGGAGCATAAAGTAAACAAGACTTTTATCGTTTATAAAATATCTCGCCAAACAAATCAAGGTGATAAAGCTCGTCCTAATATATTCCAAATCAATTTCAATTAGAAGTTCACTTAATTAAGCTAGTAAAATGAGTTCAAATAATTCAAATATTACATGATAAAGTCCTAAGTCTATCCGGACATAAACATGCTTTTAGCTATGTACGGACTCTCGTCACCTCGTGCGTACGTAGTACCCACAACTAGTAGCACATAATAATTTTAATACCTACGGGGCCAATTCCCCCTCACAAAGTTAGACACGAGACTTACCTCGCAATGAAATTCCATAACCGGCTCCAACGCCCCTCTAACACCTCAAACCGATGCCCATCGAACCGAAACTAGTCAAACAATGTGAAAACCAATAATAATAAACTCTCATACTCATAATTAATCAATTTATAATAATTTTCAACTCCGCTCAAAAAGTCAACCAAGCCAACCCTTGGGCCACATACCCGGATTCCAGAAATTTTCAAAGATAAATATTACTCATAATACCACAAACTCAAATATATAATTTATTCCTAATTTCTTGTCCAGTTTCATGGTCAAAAATCTAAAAATGCCATTTCTAAGTTTTCTTCCAAAATTTCCATAATTTCTATCAAATTTCCATGATAAAATTCATATATAACCCATGTATTTAACCTGAAACAAGTATGAATAACTTACCTTATGATATATGTCGAAAACAATCTTCAAGAATCACCCAAAATCGCCCCACATGAGCTCCAAGAACTTAAAAGTGATGAAATGAGCTCAAAATCCTGAAATTAGATGTTTAATACACCTGTCAAGCCTCCTTCTTCACGATCGCAGTCATTATCCATGCGATCGCAATTAAAAAAAGTTCCACCATCGTTTCCTTCATCGCGATCGCGTCCAAAAACTCGCGATCGCGATGTACAAATTTTGTTTCCTCTTCACAGACACCCTTCGGTATAATGGCCATAACCTTTTGCACAAAATTTCAAATGAAAAATGGTTTAGTTTTCTGAAAAATAGATTCAAAGGGATAAAAATTTTATTTTTTGATCATCCCCAAATTCTTTATAAATTGCAAGATATAAGCTCCCGAATTCAGATGTCACGACCCAAAATCCCACCACAAGCGTCGTGATGGCACCTAGTCTCTAAGATTCGGTAAGCCGATTTCAATTACATTTTGAAGCCATTTATATATATATATATATATATATATATATATATATATATATATAAAAACCAACAGCGGAAATAATCACAAATATAACAACCTCCCAAGACTGGTAGTACTGAGTCACGAACTCTAACTGAATACATGGGATGATCACGAGGACCGAATATGCAATACTGTTTGATTACAATTAACAGTACAATAAAATAAAAAGACCCCAAGGGACTGTGACGACCATGTAGCTCTACCTTAAATCCTTACAATCCCGCTTTAACTCTTCTCAAGTCCGATATCTCCCATACCTGGCTCTAGACAAAAAACGTGCAGAAGTGTAGTATGAGTACACCACGGTCGGTGCCCACTAAGTATCAAGACTAACCTCAATGGAGTAGAGACGAGGTACAGTCAAGACACTTACTAGTCTAATAATATGTGCAATATAATATATAAAATAATAGGAAACAAATAACATCAAGGCAACATAAAACAACCAATGATATGCACAGTAAGACAATAAAATCATCGTTTTAATATCGCTCAACAATTAATAAATACAATTACACCCAGTTAAATCAAGTTCTTCAATTAAATATCTTTCACATATAATTCTTACGAATATAAATCTTTTTCAAATATAATTTCGTCGAATAAATATATTTTCAAATAAATATTTTGAATATAATTCTTTCGATTAAAGAGTCACCATGTGACACCTCATTTCAAAATCATAAAAATACGGGTCTCAGTCCATTTCTATATTTTTCATAAACACGGGTCTCAACCTATTTTTCATATTTTCACGGCACCTCGTGCCTATAATTAAATCATCATATTTCCCCCGCACCTCGTACCCTCATTTTATATCACAACTGCACGGATTATTCACGTACCAAATATCATTATCATTTCATCACAGCACCTCGTGCCCGCATTTCATATCACAACTGCACGGACAATTCACGTGCCAATATCCCCATTTCATATCACAATTCTCGGCACCTCGTGCCCATATTTTATTTTATGAACCGCCTGAAAATAGACACAGGCTCTCAATTTCAACATAAATCAGATTGGTATCTATTTACCATCAACAAGACAAATTACACAAGGTATACAACTAAACACAAGAAAATCACAACATCACATAAGAATCACCAACACCACAACTCCACATCATCACATCTCGTCCCTGACAATAGCTACCTTTATCGCTCATATTTCCGCCCTTATCACTCCTATAGCCACCCTTATCACTATGCCCAGACAATATCAATAGCTACTCTTATCGCTCATATTGCCACACTTATCGCTCCTATAGCCACCCTTATCGCTCCGCCCAAACAATTTACCAACAAACACAACCACATTGAAATGCCACCCTTATACCCACATAATATCAACGGTAAAATGCCACCCTTATATCTTCAAAATAATAATTAATACCACACAACAATTTACACGGGAAATTATCACGGCAACATAACAAAATCAATTCATATCACAATTTGTCCAATGGCTACAACCAAAATTTCAAAGATACAACCAAGTCAATTAATTTCACAACATATAGCCGAAGGCTCCACACAATATGTACAACACCCAAAAATAATCAATAGAGATAGAAATTACTCAACATAAAGCAAAGTCTTCATTAAGTCCAAATTTTCAATAATTATATAAACATCTCTTCTTAAGCTCATTTAATTAATTATTTGCAGAGGAAAAAATCCAAAATTAAATTGAATTCCAATAATTATCAAACCATCAAATTCACGGAATTTCATAAATAATCAAGTAACAATTACATCAAATTGTCATATAATAACATATTCAACAACAAGGATTAAGCCACGACAAATAGATGATTAAATATAAGCCAACAATTATCCAATTTACCATACAATATGCTCAAGACTTTAACTCAATAAAATATACACATATAAGCCAAGTACGTACTCGTCACTTCGCGTATACGGCTTTTCACATTTCACAAATGGCACATAAGACTCGATGCCTAAGGGGTAATTTCCTTACTCGAGGTTAAGCAAGACACTTACCTTTTTAAAATTCTGTTGATATTCCAAAATCGCATTCTTGCTTGAATTGGCTTCTGGACCGCTCAAATCTATTCAAATCAGTTGTATAACTTCATTAAAATTCATCGGAAACAATTTCGGATAATAAACGTCGACTTAGAAATTTATTCCAAAAAATTAATAAAAGTCAACGCGGGGCTCGCCCCTCAGAACCCGACATAATTTTTATGAAATCCGAACACCCATTCTGATACGAGTTCAACCATATCAATTTTATCGAATTTCAATAACAACTCGACCTCCAAATCTTAAATTTGCGGTTTATGAAGTTTTTACAATTTTTTCCAAATTTTCATCTCAAAGTACTAATTAAATGATGAAATCAGTGATATATTCATGTATATTAACCAAATCCGAGTTAAAATCACTTACCCCGATGAATTTCTTAAAAAACCCACGAAACATCGTCTCAAACCGAGCTCCCAAAGTCCAAAAATAAAATAATAACCTAAACCTCGGATATATAGCACACCCTCTGAACTTCCAATGTGCGGTCCGCACAAAAATGGCGCGGCCGCACATCCCCACCTCCTGCGGTCGCACAAACAATGGTGCGGCCGCACTTCACAGCCTCCTCCTCTACCAGGCTTCAGTAAATTGGCCATAACTTTCTCTACATATGCTTGAATTATGATTTCTTTACCTTTCTGGAAACTAGACACGAAGGGCTACAACTTTCGTTTTGAATTGTCTCAAAATTCCTTGTAGATCAAAAGATATGAGCTTCCAAAGTCGGACCAGCGAATCTGAGAGTTCTTGAGCGCGGCCACATACAAAATTGTGCGGTCCGCGAACTCCATTGCGGACTGGAGCGCGGTCTGCACCAAAATTGTGCGGTCCACGAAATTCCCCTGAGGTCCACACTTTCCTTTTTGCCTCAGCACTCCCGAAACTCATCCGGAATCTCCCGGACACAAACCATATATGAATGACAATCATAAAACACGCTACAGACCTGCTCGCGCACTCAAAATACTGAAAAGAGGTCGTCTTGACCCGATATTGACCATGGCCAAACTCCCAAATTTCTTGACTTTACTAATCTCTCAACCAATGATCCAAAAATACACCCAAGCCCCTCGGGACCTCAACCAAATATACCAACACGTCCCAAAATACAATACGAACTTAGTGGAGGCTTCAAATCTCGTCAAACAACGTCAAAATTATGAATCGTGCATCGAATCGAATATAAGTTTTTCAAATCTTTCAACTTCTATATTTTGCGCCGAAAAGTATCAAATCAATCCGGAATGAATTCAAATTTTGCACACAAGTCATAATTGACGTAATAGAACTATTCCCATTTCCAGAATCGAAATCTGACCTCGTTATCAAAAATTCATCCTTCAATAGGATTTTGCAAAATCTTCTATTTTTTCAACTTTCGCCAAAATGCGTCGAATTGTCCTACGGACTTTCAAATCTGAATCTGGACATACGTCGAAATCCAAAATTACCATATGAAGCTATTGACATCATCAAAATTCTATTCCGAGGTCGTTTGCTCAAAAGTCAACTCTCCGGTCAACTCTTTCCATTTTAAGCTTCTAAATAACAATTGTTCTTTTAATTAAATTCCGAATCTTTCGAAAATCAAACTCAACCACACTCGCGGGTCATAATACATATTGCGAAGCTGCTCGAGACCTTAAGTCACTGATCGGGCGTAAAATCTTAAAACGACAAGTCGGGTCGTTACATCAGACCTCTGACAGCAGAAATTCCTTCTACGCGATCGCGAATTTCCTTCTGCGATCGCGATTCACAAGGCCTGGAAAAGCACTATGATCTCCGCGATCGCGGCCCTTTCTGCGCGATCGTGAAGAAGGATGCACCAGATCTCACAAACAATAGCTCAAACATAGCGAAATGAACCTATTCCAAGACTCGGAATCCCAAACATACATCAATAAAATCAAAGTTCACTTCAAATCAATCTTAAGAAATTCTAAAACCTTCAAAATGCCAACTTTCCACAATAGCGCTGAAATACTTTTGGACCACCAGATACTCAACCCAAAAATACGCCCAAGTCCGAAATCATCATACGAATCTATTGGAACCTTCAAATTCCGATTCCGAGGTCATTTACTCAAAAGTCAAACCTTGATCAACTCTTCAACTTAAAGCTCCCGAATTGAGAATTTACCATCTGAATTAACTCCAAACTTCCCGAAATTCAATTTCTACTACGCGTACAAGTCATAAAACATGAAGTAAATCTACTCAAGGCCTCAACCCGTCGAACAACGTGGTAGAGCGCAAAATGACCGGTCGGATCGTTACAGCTAGATGAACCCACATAAACACGACGAGGTCTGGCAAATGTTTATTTGAACGCTACGGTTGAAACTACACCCATGCCTAACTCTCGAACACGGTCGGGATGCTCGGGACCGAGTACTACACCAAGTGCATCATTAGGTGAAGCTTCTACAAGACTTCCTGATGTTTGACTTCGAATTTCTCCAATTCTCTCCTACATGAAAGAAAATAAGCATGAATGGACCTAAACTTAAAGGTTTCATAGAAGATGAAATTATTATTTTACCTACTTATGTAGTTAAACATTACGTAAAATATCGCACCAGATAGAAGAAAATGGACTCAAATAGCAGCAAGTAAAAAATCACCCAAATCAGCCTACAAATTATACAGAACATCACAGCAGAAGGCACAAAAATAACCCGAAAAATAGCAAGTAAAGCAACTCCTGAACCAGCCTAACAATTACACAAAATAGCACACCAAACGATACAAAATATGTGTGTCTCCCTTTCAGGAAATTGACTAATTTGAGTGCATAAACCATGTACTGATGCAGTCCCACATGGCGTAAAACCAAACACTACAATTCTGGTTTCCTGTCCAGAGAAAACCATAATTTAAATCAAAGAGAATATCCTGAATATTGATCAAGAACTCCACAACAAAATTGATCAAAAATGTTTACTCGCAAAATTTCAAAAACAAGAAAAGCAGGACCATTGAGTATAGAAGCAGCAAACAAAGAGGAACATGCTGATTTTTGAGCTACAAAGTTTACCATCAACATTTGAGATGGCATCGTCAATTAAGGCAAATTGAGAATTCTTTCAAATAGACCTCAATAGAATGAAGGATACTTGATCACAAATGGCCCTGGACACCATTGTAGCTGAATTTTAAGTAATGTCCATCGTGTAATCATATTTAATGCATTCAAATAAAATAAAGATAGCTGTAAAAGTATAAATCACCATCATTCAAGTATAGTAAACTTAGGTGTCATTTAGTCATCAAAATACTCACCGACGGGAACGAACAATACCACCATTCAAGTACACTTAAAATAGTTCTCTCTTTATTTCGACTTATATGACAATCCAGAATGCTTGAAATCAATCTATTTCTATACAACTTTCATAACTTTAAGATGTACATGCTCACCCAAAATCTCAAAATGCTAAATTATCAGCAAATGATATTTTTTATCAAGAACAAGAGCATATCAAACTTCGAATCACATTCACATGAAATAATAAAAGTCATGAATATATATGATGTTACTTTCTTCTTCTTAACAGCCTAAACGTAACTGGAAATAGAGAGGTTTAACATGGAATTATCTCTAGTATATTGACATGATACTCGTACTAATACTTTCACTATGCAATGGTTGAACAAAAATTATTCTATTCCTTTCTAAGTAAAAATTGTTGCTTCCGAGTTCTCTGTCTATGTAACAACACTTAGCCGCATTCAACAGCGCTTTCATTAAACATGTTATGCGCAAAAAAATGCAAACTTTTACAGTTGAATAAAAATAGCAGACCATAGTACAGGAAAACAGGAACAACCAAAAACGCTATTAAATTCCAATAAACATGCTCTAATAAATGGTTTAGGGAAGATGCCGATAGCGATTAGATAAAACAAATACGAAAGGGAGAAGAGACAAAGAACAACCATGTATGTCTAAAACATAAGCAATAAATTGTCGAAATCACATGAGTTTGAGCATTAGAAATTAGAATCATAACAAAAAACATATTCAAATATGAATAAAATCCGAATACCAAATTTTGGACAACAAGCAACAATGTCAAAATTAATTGAATGCAACATAATTACAATCCAAATACCAAATAAAGCAGCAAAAATTGAAATAACTGTCAAATAATCAAACAGAAAAACAACAAAAACATAGACCCAGGACCAAAAGAAAAAGAGAAACTAGGAAAAATCACTGCACACTCAAACATGCATGAACCCTAGAATATTTAAGAGAAGGAAGGATATTTATTTAACATCTTAATAGAAACGATTTGAGTTATATTGAACCTTAGCAATTTGTAATGACCCGATCAGTCGTTTTGATCTTTAGCATTATATTCGGTGATTTGAGACTTTGAGTAACTTTATATTATATATAATGACTTGCATGTATGGTTGGTTTTGGTTTTCGTTCAGTTTGGGGTTGATATGGAAGAATGATTCTCGTTTTTGAAGCTTTAAGTTGGAAGAGTTGACCAAAGTTTGACTTTTGGGTAAACGGACTCGGAATCGGGTTTTAATTATTCCAATAAGTTTGACTGATTATTTTGGACATGTCCACAATGTTTGATTAAATTTCGATAATTTTCGGATAAGTTTGGATTGTATGGTGATTGTTTTCAGTTTCGACGTCAATTTGAGCATAAAGGTTACCATATTGAGCAAACACATTTGATTTGTGTTTCGACTAAATCATTATATCTGTATCATAATTTTGAAATCATAACAACTGAAATCATCAAGTTTTGACATCATATGAGAAATTTATGGTCATTTTACTAAGAATGTGCCAGATTTTTCAGATTAATTATGAAATTGCCACTAAATTCGTATTTAAAAAACTGCACTATTTTCAAATATTGAAACCAACATATCTCCTTCATTATACGGTCAAATGGAGTGATTCAAAAGCCTAACTTGATTGGAATTTCACGAAAAATCTATTGGAGGAATCAAAAGCGAGTTTCGAGATTATTTAGCATAAGAAACGAGACAGAACAGCTGGGCATTTTTGGGTATTAATGTTGTTGGAGTTTTTCTCATCTTGAAAGTTTCGGATTGGGAGAATTCAAGGATGTTCTTCAAGTTTCTTCCATTGGGTAAAGTCTAAATCATAACCTAAGTATTTCCCTTTGATTTATTCTTTTGGTTTAAGCGTTAATCCATAATTTTAATTAAAAACTTATTTAATTCTTTAAATCAAGACATAGGGTTATGTCCTAAATCTTAATATTGAAAATGCGTTAGAGGCCTTTATTTTCCGATTCCTTTTGGGGTCTTGTTCTCCTATATTAAGAGAATAACATACTCGAATTTAGAGATTTTTGGAGGAGTATTTCGGGAGATATGGGATCCAACTTTTGGTTGAGCTATCGGTCTCCGATTGAGTCGATTTTCGTTCATGTGAGCTTGTATTGGTTCGGCTTCGCTTGGGTAAACTTGGATTCGGAATCCAAGGAGGGCCCGACATTTACTTTTGTTGATTTTTTTTGGAGAAAATGTAAATATCATAGCTTTATTTATTGTAATTGGTTTCTCTTACATTGTTTGATGTTTCGGCTTCGCTTGGGTAAACTTGGATTCGGAATCCAAGGAGGGCCCGACATTTACTTTTGTTGATTTTTTTGGAGAAAATGTAAATATCATAGCTTTATTTATTGTAATTGATTTCTCTTACATTGTTTGATGTTATTAAGTTATTTTTTGTTAGATTTGAGCAGTGTGAAAGCGAATTTTAGGGGAAAAGCTATATCGGAGGGTTGAGTTGGCCTAGTTGAGTTAAGTATCTTGCCTAACTTTGTGTGTGGGAAACTACCCCTTAGGATTTGGGTTGATTGTGATATTTGTGTTATGTTAAAGTCGTGTACGCAAGGTGACGAGTTGGTACACGGGCTATATGTGGTATTTGACCGGTTTAGATTATCTAGACTCTTTACATGCCTTTAATTGAATTGTCATAACATGTTATATCTCTCATTGTTAATCTACTCTTACATGATCTATATGACGTTGTTAGCACTTGTTCTACCTCTTACTTGTTATTTTGCTCTTATATGCTTTAGTTGAAGTTATTGCCTTCCTTATTGTCTTGTTACCTCTTAATTGTTGAATCACTTTTAATTGAAGTTGTTATTTCATGGAATATCATCTTGTTGAGTTATTGGTGTTTAAGTTATAATAGACGTTATCACATTGTGACGAAGTTGTTAATTGTTGAAATACCTTTCTTTGTTGAGCATTCTCATTCAATTTGTTATTGTTGAAATTCTTGTATATATTTTGGTTGAGCCATGGGCTATTTATTGTGAAAATATTAGTGTTGTTGACTTTGTGGTATGTTGTGGCATATGGGCTCTTGTGGTGCGCGTTGTGATTGTGTTGTGATATTGATACGCATGCGGTGGTATAAGGTTAGGGGTTGATACGCATGTGGTGAGATAAGGTGGGCTTGATACGCGGGTTGCTAGTAGAGGAACTACTTGTAGCCATGCGGTGAGATAAGGTGGGCTAAAACGTGTGTAGCTATTTCGGAAAAAAATAATTTTTAAAACTAAATATAATGCCCACGCGGTGATATAAGGAAAGATTGTGATTGAAATTGTGAAATGTGAATACGAGACGGTACGTCGATTGTAATTTTTATTGTACATTCCATATTGGAACAACTTGTTGATTTGAACGGTCATTGTTATTCCTTCAATCATTCATTCCATTTTGATTGTGTTTGATTATTTGTTGTTATTTTGGTGTTGGAACGATTGTGGTTTCTTGTGTGAGTCATGCATTCTACGTGATTTGTTGTATTGCTTTAACATGCTAATATGTGCCTCTGTTATAACTTGGTGAATTGATTGTCAATGTGAATTTAATTGCGTGGAGTCACTATATCATATTCTGTTGAGTTGTTTGTAACATAGTGGTTTAAATAAAAGAATTATTAACATATTTTATTCTATGAGATAGAACTCGTTATCTCACTCGGTGCCTTATTATTCTGAATGGTTATCGCATTTTCACTAAATTGGGTTCTCAAATTATACTCATCACCCTATTACATGTTTACCTTACTTAAAATTGTTATCATATTTTTCTTTAACAAATTCTATATTTAATTCATTAATTTAACTTATGTTTTGCTTTGTTTAAAAATGATACTTTTACTCAATTTTATTGATTTCTAAACTAAACCCATCTTATACTCTATTTCGTACAAATTATATATTATTTTACTTTACTTGATTTCTAAAATAAACTCATTGTTTTATTTGACGCCTTACTTTATTCAAGATTGTTATTATGTTTAATGGTGTCTAAATATAGCTTCTGTTCATCTAAAGTAATATCTATCACGGTTGTAGCAGGTGGGCTTTGCCGTGCGAAGATGATTATTATTGTGGGCACGAGGTGCCATATGTGTAAGATTTGGAAATTGTGGTTCATGACTTGTGGTTTACGAGATATGGTGCCTAGGGATAATTCTTGTTGTAAGTCCATGCATTAGGAGCGATTTAATTATTTGAGTTGTCATCCGTTTTTTTCCTTATTTGAGTTCATTTACATCTCATCAGTGTTATGATTATGTTATTTCTTTATTACTCATTTACTACTTGCTACCATTATGTTTCTATTACTTCATTGTTGGTTGTAAATCAATAATTTTTTCACCGTTGATCTTACATTGATGTTCTTTCTATTGTTAGCTTATGTATATTTTGAACATATTTCTATGTCTAGTAGGTGTCTTGACCTGGCCTCGTTACTACTCTACCGAGGTTAGGCTTGATACTTACTGGGTACCATGTGGTGTACTCATGCTACACTTCTACACATTTTTGTGCAGATCCAGATATTCTGATTGTGTTGTTGAGAGTTGCGTATGTGCGGCGGGAGACTTCAAGGTATACTTGCTTGATGTTCGCAGGCCTCGGAGTCATCATCTTACTTTATTATGTTACTGTTAAATTGTAATTCAAAATAATATTGTGTTTAGAAATTCTAGTGTGTTTTAGTAGTGCTCATGACTCCGTACTATCGATTTTGAGAAATGTATAACTATTGGCCGCTTGCGGCTATGTATGTCATTTAATGATTTATAATAAATGATTAAATAGTTCAATTTTGTTATTAAATCAGCATGTGTTAGGTTTATCTAGTCTTAGAGACTATGTGTTATCACGACATCCTAAGGCGAGAAATTGGGGTCGTGACACTACTGAATTTTCAAAATTTAAGGAAATGATTTCAGTTTTTCCCAAATATTGAACCATAGCAAACAATCTGAGGATAGGGTATAGAGATTTACCAATCGATTCAAGATGGAGTCAATGTAACGAGATGCCGGCGCGACCTAAATTATGCCGACAGATGAGAGAGAAAGCATAGTACAGAGAGATGAGAGAAAAGAAAGTATAGAGAGATGACAGACAGAATAAACGAGGAAAATTATGGAGGGAGACCAAATAATATGGGTGGAAAATTTAATAGACCGAGTATAACTTTTTAGATATATAGCGGCGATTAAAAACCGCCATAATATAAACAGAACCGCCATTATTAAAATAAATAGGACGACATCTTAAAAATCGCCATATTCCGTTTCGTTTTATGGCGGTTCTTTCCAACCGTCGTAATTAAAACGCCACAATTTTCCTATTTTTTGTAGTGAAGTAAATAATAATTAATGTTAGTAAAATACGAACATATTCCACCAAAACCATTCCCTTTGAGAACATCCCCCTGCAATTTTTTAAAAGTTGCAGTAGTGACCACTAGGGGTGTCAATAGATCTTTAATAACCGACTAAATCGACCGAACCAAATCGTATTAAATCGATTATTATGTTTATTTTAATAAAACTGTAGGTTTTATATAAACTTATAACCATATCGAATAATAGTGTAGATTTTTTATTTTATAAAAATAAACCGAAAAAATACCGAACCATACCGAATAAATTTATATATGAAAAATATATTTTATATATTAACTTTAAAACCAACAAAGCATTAAGTTTTTTTCTTCGGTTTTGGGATTACGAAAATGGCTACAAGTAACCAAATAATTAATATCCAAAGTCCCAACTTCCAAGCCTATTCTACTACTCATATCAAAACTAAATTAGTTCTAACATCTTGAGTCGCAAGCCACTAAGTATTCCAGCGATCTTCAGTAGCAAGTAACAAGGTATTCGATATCTTTCCTCTAGCATGATTTAGATTTCTCTTCTTGGATACTAATCTTTTAATAAGCTCTATTCTTGAGTCCCAACTTGATTAGTATCATTTCACTCATATGATTTATATTTCTCTTGTCTTTGCTTAATTTGCGCTACCATAGAATAATGAGATGAATCTCTATTCTTGAAATATTTTATTTTCTTTTGATCATCATTTTTAAAATTGTAAAAATATCTAGAAACTTTTATCAAGTCCTATGCAATCACACATTATCGCATTGTAACCTCGACTAGACTCTTGCGTGATATTTTTCAAAAAAATACTAAAATATTAATCAAACCGTACCGATACCAAAGAGAAACCGAGATGACTGGGGTGGTTTCGAAAAATATAATTTTGATTATATAAAATAAAATAACCGAAAATTTAGTATGATATAAATTTTATAAAATAACATGCCGAACCGAATTATTGACACCCTTAGTGACCATGGGAAGGAGAATGGGCCCTTTAAGAATCCCATTCATTTAAAGTTAGTGCTAATGCCTTCCTGCCACTATTTCTGAATTCATTAATATTAGTCATAAAATATAGAACTTTTTTTTTTGGTCTTTAAATTTGTTTACTGGTGTTGACTATTGAATTATACATCTAAGTGGTGCAGTTATAACCATTAGATATTAATTTCCGAATTTTGTTTCCAATGAACCATTTTATATAGTAAAATAAACAATAAATATTGACGATAGCTATGATATTGGCGAAAAGGCCTAACCGATAGAGTAGCTGAAATGTGAATTCTAAGCTTATATTAGCTCGGGATAACAATTTCATAATATGTCAACATCATTTAAAGTAAGTATCCTAATTAAGTGACTTGAAATAATATAGGGGCGTCTAATATTCAAGGGTATGTTCAAGTAATTAAGACAAATATTAGAATTTCGATAGAAGCAAAAATCTAAATGATATTTTTAAAGCTGATAAACCAAATTACTCAATAATCGTGCTGAAAAAGTCATACGTTTAATTAATCAGAATGTTTCCCAAATTGATGTAAACACCCATAGTCAAACCCTTGTCATTTCAAGGATAAAACAATTTTATATGGACAATATAGACAAACAATGACCAAAAATATCCCTTTCGTGGCACGTGCCTTATATTGAGAACAATCCCAAATTTTATGTTATATCCCTTTCATGGCACGTCACGAATAAGAGAAAAAACCCCTCTAAACGTGGCAATTGAGAGACTAATCTCCGGTTTACCCTTCTAACGTTTTGGACGTTGATAAATACACCCATCTGTTTCCGTTATGTGAACCTTTTCGGAACTAGGGTCAAATTGGTAAATTTTTGGTGTAAACTTGAATATAGAATTTTTAATTTTTTTTTTTTGAAAATAAAATTTAGGTAGAATATAGGAAAATTGTCAGTTATATCCATTTATAAGTAACTTGTTATAAAAATTGATCAATTTATAAAGTATTACTAATATGAGTTAATTAACTATTTATAGCAAAAAAATCAAAATTTTACTTCTTCTTTTTTTTATATGTGAATGTTATTAGAACAGAATGAACACTTCTATAGCATGTCTCTTTATTTGAACACACCACAGCTCAAATACGTCATTGAGGGCGCAGTAGTGACCATGAGCCAATGAGCTTCGAGTCGTAATACTTTAATTAGTTCAAATGTCTCTTTCAGGGATCCAGAACATCTTAAGAGGCATAATATGATATTTTATATTTCGTATAACTTAATCTTTATGAAATGAGGAAGTCGTTGAAATTGTATCCGTAAAAATCTGTACTACAATATTTAAGACAAGATAACACTAAAGGAAGAATTTCAAGCCAGTCATCACTCGAGCTCGACCAGGAAGCAGCGAGGTTCGTGGCCGAGATGTTTGTTTACCTTTAAAATTGGATAACAATTAATTTATAATATGGTTCTAAGGACACGTGATTTCACCGAATACCTATTGATAAATGTGAGGATGGGTAATAGAAATTAACAATAAAGTAAAGCAAACCGATGTTAGAATGGAACTCAGCCTTTGAGTTTGGATACCCTCGAACTGGTTGATGTCAAAACAATTAAAGTATAACAAGCTGATGAACAATAGTATAAACGAGAAAGAAAATTATATTGCTTTTTTATATCTGTGAATTGTGTCCTACAAATGATTAGAACCCTTTTTATATAGTAGAGGAATCCCACTCATGGTATGATTCTAATTACAGAAGGAAATCCCATGATTAGCTAATTAACCGTTTCTGATTTGATCTGTTCCGAGATTTACGCCATGATCCTCGACCAGTCACCGAAGTTTACGCCGTGATCCTCGACCAGTCACAGATATCTCGCCTTTATGTTATTATGCTATCTTTGATCTTGCTCGATGTCTGTCTCATTTGACTTCAATTGCCACTAGCCTCGATCTCGACAAGTACCTCGATTCTGAACTTGGTACCTAGTCCTCGTGATTTAGTTTGTTCCGTTACGAGGCCGACCTTCAATGCAATCTCCCGGTCTTGGTCAAATAGTGAAATCGGGTGGGCCCGGTTTTAACCATATACAATGTCAATAAGGGTCGAGGTCGAGCATTGTTGGCAAAGCTGTAACGGCTAGTTTTCGAAATAGGATATTAAAGATAATATTCCAGTGGATATTCTCTACACTTGTACTATTATGATTTGTTAAAAAAATGTCTCATATAAATAGAAAAGGAGACAATGATGTAAGGCACGTGACATTCATTTGACAAGAACAAACTTTTGATAAAAGATTATTTTTCTTTCTTACAAAGATACAAATACTACCTTTTTATCTAGATTATGGCTCGGATTACCCCACACCCTTCCTTCATATCCGAGAATAATTCGAACATTCTGAGATTTGTCTGTCACTCATCATTGTGAGGAGGGATAATTAACTAGTTCATACTTTATTGGATGAATCACTTCTTCTATTTACTTAAATATTATTTATTAATGTTTATTGTTAGTTGTTGCTACACTAATGCTCATACTTTTTGGAATAGTTAATGCATATTGTTGTCAATCCCCCACTAGATCTGATCAGCATTAGTCACCTTTTGGAAATAACATTAAGAGATATTATTATTAACTAAGTTTAACCCATTATTATATAAATAAAACTGTTTTAACCAAAAGTTACACTTTTTGGTCATACAATTCGGCGCCGTCTGTGGTGATTTCTTAGTTAAACTTTTAGTTTCTTTTAGATGTACAGCCAACACGAGCCACTAACGTAAAAAAAAAGAGAAAGCAAAAAATAAGATCTCCTTTCTTTGTACGTAAAAAATCCTAACATGGCAGGTAACCGAGAAGAAAGGGCGAGAATAATCAATGACCTCCCAACTAACCTCATGAACATCATCAACGAAAGCTGCGAAACGGCAGACGAAGGCGCAACGCCCAATGCCTCCCCTAGGCAAGATGGGTCATCGCCTCCTCATTGAAGCATCACAAAGTTTCTTGGTAAGGGAGCCTCCACATCTGTGGGGAAGGAGACACCCCCAGCTGTAAAAAAAAGCTCCTCGAAGCATGGCTAAACGACACGCTAAATAGCATCCTTAACAATCCCGCCCGGGACGCGGCCACAGAAAATGCAAGAACTTACGTTATACAACCAGCAAACGAGCAGCACAACCAACTCCCTCCACCTCCCACGACAGGTATTACTCACAATGTCGTTAATAGTGCATGCGATAACACTCTCGCAGCCATTCTAAAAAGGATGGAGGAAATGGAGAATGAGAATAGAGCACTCCGGGACCAAATGAGGGAACATCAAGAAAGGGTCGATAAAATATCGAGCGCCCCTAAGCTTTTGCCGAAGAGAGATGCCGACCAATTTGTCGAGCAGCCTTATAGTGATGACACCGCCCCACATGCCATACCAAAAACCTTTAAAATGCCGACCTACCTCAGGATATATGATGGCACGACCGACCCTGAAGATCATGTGACTCACTATGTCACCGATGTGAAAAGAAATGACCTCGCCAAAGAACAAGTATCTTCCATTTTGTTGAAAAGTTTCGGTGAAACCCTCACAGGAGGAGCGTTAACATGGTATTCACAACTATCTGCGCGTTCCATTGAAACTTTCGAAGAGATGGCCGACAAGTTCTTAACGGCCCATGCTGGGTCCAAGAAGGTCGAGGTGAGAGTAAACGACATATTTTCTATTAAACAGTCTCTGGGAGAGGGATTGAGGAACTTACTCTCACGGTTCAACCAAATAAGGATGACCTTGCCGAACGTGTCAGAAGGGATGGCGGTCGCAGCCTTCCAAAACAGGTTGAACAGGGATGGTTCGAGGACGACTAAAAAGCTATTAAGTCGACTGATGAAGTACTCCTAACCACTTGGGATGAAATACGCAACGCATATTAGGCCGAGGTCCAAGAAGATGAGGACAACCTCAATGGACCAACTCATCGACTGACCTCGGTATAGGCTGAACCCAGAAAAGATCGAAGAAATGATACCAGAAGAGACCTCGCAGATCCACGACCTAAGAGGGAACGAAAACAAACCGTATGTTAGAGCGGCCGTTGCGCCCTCCTCCCGCCACAAAAAAGGCCCGCCTAGATCAAGGACAGGGACTCACCGGAACGAAAGAGGTATTGCCCCATTTATTATCCACTCACACAACTTTTGTGTGTCACCCACAGAGATAGTCTATGCCCTGGAGAAGCTCGGACCAAAGGAGAAATGGCCACAAAAGATGAGGTCAGATCCGAGTACCAGGAAGTCAGACGCCCTCTGCGAGTTCCACCAAGAACGAGGGCACAAAACCAAAGACTGCATTGCCCTAAGGCAGGAGGTAGTAAACATGTTACGACAAGGACACCTCAAAGAGTTATTGAGAGAATGGGGAAGGACCAACTTTGCCAGAGGACGTGAACTACATCAGGGACCTCCAAAACTGCCCTCACCAACTCGCATTCACATGACCATCTGTGGAAGGGATGATGTTTTTCATCAACATCATGAAGTTCACCACTACTTACAAATAGTCAATCACTCACGATTGGTATGACGGACTCGAAGAGAGTAACATCTTCGATAAGTCGGGCACCCACGGTTTGGCTTTCCCTCACTATGATGACCTTGTTATTACTTTACGAATTTTAGATACCGGCGTGAGATGCATTATGAGAGACGATAGGAGCGGCGTGTGCATTATCCATCCTCAAGTACTTGCACAAATGAAACTCGAAGACAAGATACTGTCATGTTGCATCTCGCTAACTGGTTTTAGCAATGCGGTCGAGCGAATATCTGGTGAAATCACACTCCCCATTCTGACCGGTGGCATTACTCTAGAAACCATGTTCCACATCATGGACCAAGACACAACGTACAATACCATAATAAGGCGACCATGGATACACATCATGAGGGTCATCCCATCCATCTTATATCAGGTCATCAAGTTCCCGACTCTATGGGGAATATTCAGCATACGAGGAGAACAACGCGCATCCCGGGAATGCTACCGCATCTCCCTAGATAGCACATCCACTCAATAAATTGAGGACAAAGAAAAAAGAGGCATAGAAATAAACAGGGTCGAGGTCGATATGTGACGATAGTGAAGACATCATTAGAGACCCTGATATGGTCGAAGTCGCATGATCGACCATAGAAGACCTCGACCCCGTTCAATTAGATCTTAACGACCACAACAAGAATGCTTAAATCTACTGCAAACTTCAGGAACCGGGTGAATTCCATCAATTCTTAACTACTAACGCAGATTTGTTTGCTTTCAGCCATGCAGACATGCCGGGTATCCCAAAGGAAATTGCCACACACAAACTGAATGTCGACCCATTCCACCCCCAGTAAGACATGTCAGATTTAAGTTTAACTCTGTAGTAAATGATGCGGTACGTGAAGAGATTGGAAAATATTGGAGAATGGCTCCATCAGCGAGACAAAGTACCACATTGGGTCGTCAACGTGGTCATGGTTAAGAAGAAGAATAGGAAATGGCAAATATGCGTTGATTTCATAGATTTAAACAAAGCATGCCCAAAGGATTCTTTCCCATTACCCCACATTGACCAACTCATTGAAGTAACAGTCGGGCACGAACTACTAAGCTTCTTGGACGCCTATTCAGGTTATAATCAAATCCTCATGGAAGAAGAGGATCAGGAAAAAACCACCTTCATCACCCATCAAGGGACGCACTGCTACATAATCATGCCCTTCGGGTTAAAGAACGCGGGGGCGACTTACCAAAGGTTGGTGACGAGGATGTTCAAGGACCAACTCGATAAGACGATGGAAGTCTATACAGACGACATGCTGGTCAAGTCCAAAAGGAAAGAAGATCACATCGAACATCTAAGAGAAACTTTCGACATACTCAGACGATACGGAATGAAGCTGAACCGCAAAAAGTGTGCGTTTGGTGTGGCCTAAGAAACGTTTCTAGGTTTCCTGGTATCACAAAGGGGGATCGAAGTCAATCCTGACCAAATCAAAGCCATCGAGGGGATACCGGAGCACTTGACCACTAAAAACAAGGTTCAAAGGTTGACTGACCGGGACGTCGCCCTGTCAAGGTTCATTTCACTATCATCGGATAAATTTCACAAATTCTTTGTCGTACTCAAGAAGGATACCGGCCTCCAATGGACTTCAAAGTGCGTCCAAGCCCTGAAGGAATTAAAAGCATACTTGTCGTCACCACCACTGCTTTTAAAACCAAAGCTTGGAGAACTCCTCCTCGTGTATCTCGTTGTATCCGAAGTACCTGTGAGAGCAGTACTAGTTCGACAAAACAAAGGTATGCAATCCCCCATCTATTATATTAGCAAAACATTAGTCGACACCGAGACGAGGTATCCTCTTCTCGAGAAGCTAACTCTGGCCTTAGTCGTAGCTTCGCAAAAGCTTAGACCATATTTCTAGTTCCACCCCGTCTCGATCGTCACAACCTTCCCCCTGAGAAATATTTTGCATAAACCCGAGCTATTGGAAAGGTTGGCCAAATGGGCTATCGAGTTAAGCGAGCACGATATCATGTACCAGCCGCGAACAACGATAAAGTCACAAGTGCTCGCTGACTTTGTCGCCGACTTCAGCGCAAAAGTAATGCCCGGAGTTGGGAGAGAAGCCTCTCAAACATTCCCCCAAACACAAGACCTTTGTGTCTTATACACCGACGGCACATCCAACGCGTCAGGGGCCGGACTCGGACTCGTACTCGAAGTCCCAACAGGTGAAATGATTCGCCAGTCCATAAAGTACCAAGATATGACTAACAACGAGGCCGAGTATGGGGTCGTAATCGCAGGTTTGAGACTAGAACTCAAGTACGGGGCAAGGTACTTGAAACTACGATGTGATTCCTAACTCGTAGTCAACCAAGTCACAGGGACTTGACAAATCAAAGAACAAAGATTGCAAAACTATCAGACTGAAATCCGTAAGTTACTGCCCGAGTTCGACGAATGTCAGCTCGACCAAATTCCCCGAGTATAGAACACTGAGTCAAACGGCCTTGCTAAATTGGTCGCAGCCACCAAAAGCATCGAAACCGGAGACAAGAACATAGTACACCTCCTCAACTCATCGTTTGATCAAATTGAGTAAGAACCATAAGCCTAACTTGGGATTGGCGCAGTCGTATTATTACATATTTGCAGGATGATACACTCTTAGATGATAAAGAAGCCAAGAAATTGAGAATGAAAGCGACCAAGTACAGTATCATCCACAATGACCTGTATAAGAGGACTTACAGCGGCCCTTTGGCAAAATGTCTGGGCCTAAACCAGATGCGGCGCGTCCTTGAAGAGGTCCACGAGGGCCATTATGGAGCTCACTCCGGCAATCGAGCTCTGGTCAGATGCCTCATACGGGCAGGATACTACTGGACCACCATGAAAAAAGAGTCTGCAGACTTCGTGAAATAATGTGAGCAATGCCAAAAGAATGCCCCGATGATTCACCAAGCGGGCGAACACCTCCACTCGGTCATCTCACCTTGGCCATTCATCAAATAGGGAATGGACATCGTGGCCCCCCTCTCGGCAGGACAAGGTAACGTACGATTTCTTTTGATTTTAACTAACTATTTCTCTAAGTGGGTGGAAGCAGGAGCATTCTCCCAAATACATGAACAGGAAGTGATCTCATTTATATGGGAAAACATCATATGCCAGTTCAGCCTCCCTAAAGAGATAAGCTGCAACAACGGACCCTAGTTCACGGGAAAGAAGACCGTCGAGTTTTTTTAGAAATGGCATATCAAAAGGATACTCTCGACGCCATACCACCCCCCGAGCAACGGGAAAGCAGAGTCCTCTAACAAGTCGATATTGACATCATGAAGAAAAAGCTTGAAGACGCCAAGGGACCGGGGCTGGAAATATTACCAGAAATACTGTGGGCCTATCGAACAACGCCAAAGATGAGCATAGGAGAGATGGACCAATGCAGTAATACCAGTCGAGGTCAAAGAGCCCAACCTAAGGTACTCCCATGAGAGCGGACCAAGGAACGACGAAAGCAGAAGGCAAGAGCTTGACGAACTTGAGGAACGAAGAGACATGGCCTACATAAGGATGATTTCCCAAAAACAACAAGCAGAATGCTATTATAACAAGAAGGCAAAGGTCAGGCCGCTCAAAGTCGGGGACTATGTTCTTAAAGCTAAAACACAAGCGAGCAAAAACCCACAGGAAGGAAAACTAGGAACAACTTGGGACAGCCAGTACAAAATTACGGCAAGAGCACACAAAGGGTCATTCCAACTAGAAACAATGGAAGGAAAGTTGCTGCCAAACAACTGGAATATTACCCACCTCAAGTACTTCAAATTTTAAGAGATAAAACGTCCCACAATCCGTACTCTTTTTTCCCTCACTTGAGTTTTATCCCAATTGGGTTTTCTTAAGGAGTTTTATAACAAGGCAACGAAGGGAACACTTTACGTCGAAGTATACAAAGATGGGGCCAGGACAACTAGTTCATTGCTCGACCTCTCAAACACTCTCCAGTTCAACCAATGAAGGGACTAGATAGTCTAGGACTGGAACGCCAGCCAACACCCGAATTTTTTTAAAATTTCTCCAAATGTATGACCAAAGCAACAATGCTTAAAGTTTACGGTTTCGACAAACTCCGCACTTATCGGAACACCCACCATCCCTTGGCCATAATTAAAATTAGGTTATGTTCGACATCGTCGAACTGACACCTATTGGCCCTCGACTATAATTAAACTTAGGTGTTCAACCTTGTTCGAACTAACACCTACTGGCTCTCGGCCATAATTAAAATTAGGTTATGTTCGACCTCATCGAGCTGACACCTACTGGCCCTCGGCCATAATTAAATTCAGTTTATGTTCGACCTTGTTCGAACTAACACCTACCGGCCCTCAGCCATAATTAAAATTAGGTTATGTTCGACCTCGACGAATTGACACTTACTGGCCCTCGACCATAATTAAATTCATGTTATGCTCGACCTTGTTCGAACTAACACCTACCGGCCCTCGGTCATAATTAAATTTAGGTTATGTTCGACCTTATTCGAACCGACACCTACTAGCCCTCGACCATAATTACTTAGGCTATGTGACCTTGTTCAAGCTAACACTTATCGGCCCTCTGCCATAATTAAAACCTTGTTCGAACAAACGCCCACCAACCTCTGGCCGACATTCGCCATTAAGTGATCACGGCCATAAAATCAAGGCAAACAAGCGACAAAATTAAAAAACATACAAATGCAAAAACGAACCGCATGAAGAGAATCATATGCAAATAACGAGGTTGGCATTTCATACTTGAAATATTATTTACAAAGGCTCACGAAGACGCCACCAACTACACACAAAAATATACAAAAATCAAAAGAGAAAACTACTGGCCACCACCATCACGGCCTTCGACATCCCCGCCGACTTGGCCCTCAACAACACCGTCGTCCTCTTGACCTTTAATACCTTCGCCATCGCCTCCTTTGCCCTCAGGATATGCAGCGTCATACCAGACATTCTCCTCGAGCGAGTCTACAACTTCATCCCCCTCGTCCTTATCGGCCTCTAGCGTAGCGGGCTCATACCCGCAAGCGACTCGAGCTTCGCGAGCCTTAACATGATCATATTCGAGGGCGGCCTCAGAAAATAATCCCGCTGCATGCAAACCTTGAAACACGTCTAACTGATCCTTGACATGAATCCACTCCTTATACAACTCTCGAGCAACATTAGGAAAATCTGAAGTATGAGAAGAAGATGGTTACGCCAGTAATCGGGCTTTCTCGGCCTCAAGAGCAGCAACTCGGTCATAGAGTCCAGAAGTCTCTCTCTCCAACTCTCCAATCCTCTCATCAAGACGCTATTCTTTAAGCCTTGCCGTTTCCAAGTCATTCTCTCGCTCAGAACGGAGAGTCTCAACCACTACCTCAAGAGCATCCGCCTTCTCAAGATCCTCTACCTTCTCGGCGACCTCGCCACTTAGAGCATCCGCTCTAAATTGACACTCCTCAAGCTGGGCACGCAACAAAACCACCTGAGCTTGGAGATCACTGCACTGGGCTTCGACCCCTTTGCTGACTTCGAGCTCTTCCTCTTTACCTCCTAACGTCCCTTCAAGGACATTTAATTTCCTAATGACCCTCACTAGCTCGTCGTCCTTCTCCTTCATTTCTTTACGAAGGGCTTGTAAGTTGCCACCCTCGCCAAAATGCCTGCGAATCTCTTGGTACTCAAAATATTTGCGCTCCAACTTCTAAAATATTTTATTACGCATCTCCTCTCTTCGAGAACTTTCAATATCTAGGATCATGGTCTTCAATCATAAGAATAAAAAGAAAAGAAAAAATGAGAACTCCTTCGCCAACAAAGGCGAAACACTGAACATAAAAACACTACAATTAGAAAGACGAAGCCCTGAAATACTCACCCTGAAAGTTAGGCCGGCTATGCTCCTCGACAGAGTGAAATCGTCCAGCTCTTCGAGGGTTTAACCTTCCACTTCGGAGCAAATAGGGCCGAGGGTAGGGACTACATTCTCCGTATTTTTCAACAGATCATGATCCATAGGGATCGCAATGGTCCTCGTAGACCCCTACATTCTTGCATCGAGTTGGGTAAACCCCTCCTTCATCATCCTCAGGTTAGCGGCATCAATGTCTGAGCCCGCTTCATAACCATATTTGGCAATGCCTTTGTCTATCTCATCGACCGACAAGGGAGTATCATCAGTTGGTTGCGAAGTCGATGGCCTCTCCTACCGCAAAGAATCAGAAGCCCTCGCAGCCGTCCCTTCGTCCTCTGTTATCATTGAAGGGCAAGACACGTCTTCGTCACCCTCCATCGATCTCGGAACTTCAGATGCCAACTCGACGTCGTCTTCAAGGACAATGGTCGTCATCTCACGAAGGACAAAATCATCCATCATAGAGTCGACGACGCGGGCAACCCCATCGCCAACGTCCACTAACCTCCTTTTACGAGGCACCAAACCCCCGTCACTTGGCAATGATTCCTCCTCTTCATCCACAAGATAGTACAAAGGGGAAGTCGAAGGTTCCGCTACCGAAGTATTTATAGAAAGAGAAAAATCCATGCTGAAGCAGCGACAGGCAGGGCCGAGGAGAGAGCAGGCTCAGCCGCGGTCGTAGAAGGGGTAGAAGCTGAAGAGGTAGCAGTTTTCTTCTTACGGAATGGAGGTGGGGGAGCTCTCGACCTCGTCGAAGGCCCTCGGGCTGGAGTTGAGAGAAGCGCAAAGAAAAAAAGGTCAACTATAGTGAACCACAAAAGGTGAGTAACCAAGAAGCCAAAGCAAAGAGATTCACCGGTCAAGGAAGGAGCAGTCCCAAACTTCTTGAGAAAGCCCGGCCACTCACGAATCCCAATGATGTGAGGGAGGAGCTGACCGACCCAATCAGAAATGCCCCCGACCAAAGGAGGGGGCGAAGTCTTGGCTGCATAAGAAAAGAGCAAGATATCAGAACCTGCGACTAAGCAAAGTAAACCAAACGGCTCAACACAGAAAGGTTAGACGCTAACGAGTATGGTTCCAAGTTTCGGGGAAGCCGTCTGCGTTTGCCACTACGTCCTCAGTTCTGACGAAGAAGAAGTTGTGCCAGAACTGGCGTATCTAGATCTTAGTGTATGAGTTCACGTGAATCCATGCTCATTTCCCTAAATCATGTATAACAATGTTATATTTCTTCAAAATTACTTAAATATAAGTGTGTGAACCCATGCTCAAGGACTCCTATGGTGCAATATATAATTATTGGGTGCACCTCTATAAATAAAATTAGCGATTCAAAACCCACTCCGGACAGTCTTGTTTTCGATATTAATATATATATGTGTGTGTGTTTGTATGTGTGAAAATCAATAAAATTTTAAAAAATATAATTTTAAACCTATAATTTCAAAAGTGCAGTGGGTTCAGGGTAATAGACTAAAGTTAAACCTGTCAAATGAGAGTTCAAGATCCATCTCTTCATAACAGTGCACACATCCTCTTAAAATCTTGAATCCGCTTCTGCGGCTCATGCAATAGATAAATAGAGTAAATTTTAGTGTTCCAAGACACACAATCCTGTAAAATCTTCTTTTCTTGAACCAGCTAAAATTAGGACAAAATACAAAACTGACTGATATTAATTGCATTTGCTATATATATATATATATATATATTAAATTTTATCCATTATTTTTTTGGAGCGATTAAAAATATTAATTTTATCTATTATTATTTTTTAAAGCAATTAAAAATATACATTTCTTTTCAACTTACCTACAAAAAAAATATGTAATGAAACCGAAAGGAGCGATAGCAAGTTCTATAAAAACAACACTATATGAATTACTACTATACATAAAGGAAAGGCAAGCTCCTCCCGTCGTATGAAATTAACGTTTGTCCTGAGGGTACTTCTGAAATTATGTATTTTCTTTGGTGAGCTGTGTTGCATCGTCTTGTTCACAGACTTAGACTTGCTGCTTTGTTCACTGAAAAACCAGTAGTATTTCTTATAATTTCCGTTATGTCCTTGTACTGGCAATGGATAGAGTTGCTGTCCTTTTTTGAAGTCTCAGTTTACCCCTCCTTTTGCACTTTATTACAATCAATGTACTTGTACAGTTTCGTAAATCTAAAAAATACATGAGCCTTCTTTCAATGCCTTAAAAGGCAATCATAGTTGCTGATGCCACATGAAAGTGATACATGCTTTCACAAATTTATAATTGTCAGCTTCAACTTTTTGGCACATGTGCTGCAGCAAACATTTTGCTTCTAGAAAATAAGCTGACATAAATTCTCAAATTTATTTTGAAATATTTAATTTAGGTGAAATTTGATTTGAAAATAAAAATATATTTGAATATTTGTTTAGGGTGAAGTTTGATTTAGAAAAACATAAATATGACTTATATCCATAAGTTTTAAAAACTATCACAAATATCCAACAGTACCATTATCAATAACATTCTTTATATTATCGCAAACCATAATCCTAAACATAAATAAATTTGATACAAAATTATCATTTTTATAATGAACTACATGATACACTATCAGATGACCGAGAAGACGAAGCAACATCGTTACAAAATAATAAATGGTGGACTCTTTTATAAAATACAAAAATTTAGGGCAATTTTTAAAAAATATAATAGTGATATTTTGGCCCAAAATCAGCTATTGAGCTGGTTTTGGAATTTGGGATTTGATCAAAATATAGGCAAAAATTATAGCCAAACATATATTTGCCAAATAAAATTCAAATTTATTCTGGCAAAATTTATGACCAAACGGGACCTAAATTTCATATCGTGATATAAAAAAACCCTTATTTTTCTTGATTGTAGATTAAAATTAATTTAACTTTAACTTTTGGACTTAAAAATAACTGGTGTTTCTGTATAAGTGGGTTAAGTTGGCATAATTAATGAATTACATGGTTAACTAGAGAATCATAAAAAGGTTTGATTAATTCTCTTGATTTGAAATTTGGATGGTAATAGATAAATAACTAATATATGCTCCGTCTCAATTTATGTAACACCATTTAATTAGGTACAAATTTTAAATAGGAAAGAAAAACTTTTACAACTTGTGGTATATAATAAGTCTTAAATATTTTTGTGTCTATAAATTATGTCAATAAGGAAAAAAGGAAAAATAAATTAAAATTAAATTGGTTTTATATAAGAAATATAACCTTTTTGGGACTATATTGGACTGCATAAGAAAATTTAAACTATTATAAAAGAATTGCATTTTGGATGAAAATATATTTTTTTTTCAAGATTTAGTTCAAACACTTTTTGTAGAACCTAAACTTTCTATAATTCATGTCAGTAAAGATAAAAGAAATTTAAAGTTAGATTGGTTTTAAATAAAAAAAATATAGCCTTTTTGGGGCTATATTAAGACTGTCCAACGGGACGGGCCGTTCCGTCCCGTCCCACTTAATTCTAAATATGATGGGCCCATGTTAAATGGGACACGGGATGGGACGGGATGACCATTTCATCCCGTTTGTCCCGTCCCGTTTCGTCCTGTCCCGCCTGTCACGTTGGGCCCCCCAAACTTTTAATATAACCATTAAATTTATTAAATTATACTTTGGACCTATTTTCTACTATAAATATCTCACATCCTTCTTCATTTTTTCCCACAAAAATCAATCATTCTCTCTCAAATATTTAGGCAAATGTTTGGAGCAACTTTCAAGTTTTAAATTAATTCGTCAAGTATTTGGAGCAATATTTTGGGCAATTTCTTCAAGTTTCAATATTTAATCACGGTGCACTCGTTTCATCTCCTAATTTTAATATATAATTTTTGTGTATCATTTTAGTGCTTAATTTTTGTGTTTACTTTACGTGTTCTATTTTCGTATTTCATTTGTGTGTTTAATTTTTGTGTTAACTTTTAAATTTAATTTCATATTTAAATTATGGCACCTAAAAATGTATTTGACTTTAAAAAAACTAGTAAAAAAAGTAGTAAAGATGAAAGTAGTAGTAGTCCTAATCCTAGTCATAATCCTAACCCTTCTCCTAGAATTAGAAAACATATAAATGAAATGACTCATGTTGATGAAACTTCATTTTTCCAACCCTTGCATGTTATAATATTAATTTCGGAGAACAACTAGATCATGAAACTTTACAAAGACAATTTGGCAATGATATTTTTATTGAGGACAAAGAAAATGAGGATGAAGAAAATGAGGAAGAAGATTTAAATGAAACACCCACTAGAAATTATAGATAAGTTACGACGAAGTTATATATGAGCTTACAAATATTAGTATGATAATTTATAATTGGCTACTAAGAGGCCTAGTTCAAATATAACCCTTCCTAGAAGGTGGCTGCGTAGATTAGGTACTCTTCAAAAGAATTATATTTATATGTGAGATTTGAAAGTTCTATTAATAAAATAAAAGGCTCTAAGCGTTGAATTTTTTTTATGAATTGCCTTACACTCTTACTTAGTTACTTAATGGCCTTAAAATTATATTAAATAAATTATAAATCTATTATAAATTTATAATTACTAGAATATTTCATTACAAGTCTTTTGTTTTAATATTTTATAATTCTTTACTTAGTTTCCTAATATCCGTTTAATTTTTAAGTTTATTAAATAAGTCAAAAAACTAGTTGTTGCAAACTTTAAAAACTTAGTCATTGTCAAAAGAATAGCGTTGCCAAACTCAATGATTAAATATTTTTTTTTAAATGGTACTTAAGGCCCGCGAACCCGTTCCGTCCCATCTCGTTTGTTAGCGGGACGGGATGGGCCTACCTTCCGTCCCGTTTGTTAGTGGAACGGGATAGGCCTACCGTTTCATCCCGTTTCGTCCCGTTTCACCCCATCCCGGCTAAATGTCGTCCCGTCCCGTCTCGTTGGACAGTTATAGGCTATATTGGACTACATAAGAAAATTTAAACTATTACAAAAGAATTACATTTTGAAAGAAATTGTTTTTTCCAGGATTTAGTTCAAACACTTTTTTAAAACCTAAATTTTCTTAGATGCTCTAAATTCGAGTTTTGAATATATCACACAATCTATTTATAATTAGAATGGTAAGATGCACGAAATTATTTAGGATCAATAATGAATGACTTCAGGAAGCAAATAATAGTGAAAAAGAGTTGACCTAACTACAACTTATTGTGTTTAACCTGATTCAATACGAAAAAGTCAATAAAATTTACTAAAGGAAGTTGTCTGCTTTAGAATTTAAAAAGAAAAACCAGTGAATTCTTAAAAAACCCATCAAAGACGTTACAATTTGTTTAATTAACGATGACTGCAAGGCTGATAACATTCTTTTGCTGTAATCTATAACAAGAAAAGTGAACAAATATACTTACTCCGTTTCAATTTATGTGAACTTATTTAATTTGGTACGGAGTTTAAGAAAAAAAGAAGACTTTTGAATTTGTGGTATAAAATGAAGCACAAATATTTTGTGTGACTATAAATCACTGCATAAAGGTAAATTATTTTCAAAAGTGATCATTTTTTTTTTGACACAGATTAAAAAAAAATAGGTTCATATAAATTGAAACGGATAGAATAAAAGTAAACAATGTTTAGTGTAATGCTTGGTACAAGTACATACTAATATTCAATAGGTGTTACCGCTAAGAATGGCAATGAAACAATTAAATGAGAATACATTTAAACACGATTGCTCACATAGCTATTGGGCCCGCGCTTAGCTCGGGCATAACCCCACTAGTGTTAATAGAAGCCAAAGTACACATATGTCAGAGTTTCTCCTTTAATAATAATTTCCTTCTCCACCATTGGGACACACTGCCTTACCCCAAAGGATACACAAAACCCAAATCTTGAAAATACTGAAATACGTAATTGAAAATGGTCACAGCTCACATATAGTCTTGGGAAAGTGTGTAGAATCAATCACTTTTTTTGTATTCATACACATTCGATACCTATAAAGTCTAATACTCTGAAAGATTTTTTAGCTTTACACAAATGAAATACTAGTAAGAGTTCAGTACACAGTTGTCAACTCTCAAATTGTACTGCATTGTTCGTTTCTTCATTCACTTTCTTTTCCCTTCCCTTTTCGTGCTTCTCGCGCTCATTCTATCTTCTTCCTTTTCTCTCTTTTTTCTTGTTTTACCGTACTGGAATTGTTTCTTCAGTTGTTTACAGTGTGTTCGACGAAATGCCTGAATGACACCCTTAACAAGACCTGATTGTTTCAACTCCTTGTTGAGTACCCCTGCTACTCCCTGTAAAGTCATTGTACTAAACCCAAGAAAAAGACTTCATTTCCGTAGAAAATCAGGGGATTTCGACCTTGTTTTGGGTAACAAAATGTGTTCTTTGAAGTTTCTTGAACTAAGGAGGGAAAATGCGAAGCACAGTGTGTTTCGTTGTTGCTGCGAAAAAGGGTCGGAGGATGAAACAGATTTGGAGTTAGAAGCGGAGATTTTGGCCTTCATGGAAAAGTCTGAGAACCCAAATGCATTTCCTACAAAGAAAGATTTGGAAAAAGCGGGAAGAGTTGATTTAGTGGAGGCTATAAAGAAGAGGGGTGGGTGGTATTCTTTTGGTTGGGACACAGAAAATGTTCATGAAGCTGAGACTGAAGAAATGGATTTTGATATTGAGGAATTTAGAAAAAGAGTTGAGAAATATCAAGAAAGTGATTCATTAAGAGGGAATGAAGATTCTGGTTTTGATTCTTCATTTGGGAATTCTTCTCAGCCAGCTTCCTCCTCTGGTAGATCACTGTGAGTTTCCTCCTTGTAAAATGCTCTTCTGCCTATTTGTTTATCTTGGTTCCTCTCTTTTGCCTATTTGTTTATCTTGGTTCCTCCCTTTTGTCTATTTGTTTATCTTGGTTACTCTCTTTTGTCTATTTGTTATCTTGGTTCCTGTTGAACAAGAATGGTGTTACATTTTGTCATTTATTGAAAATCTTTTCCTTGAGCCAAAAATAGAAGTTAAAAGAAGGAATCTTTTTTTTCTCGAAGTATTTATAGTAAATCTAGTACTCGAGCCAAAACTAGAAGTTAGAAGAAGGATTCATTGTTTCTAAGTGTTTATTGTGATTCAATTTATTTGCCATTTGTTACAGATTCTGTTGAATTTATGTGAAAATTTGTAAAGTATACAATCTTTCTTTCCTCTGCCTTTGCATCAGAGAAGCTGCAGTTGTGTTTGAGGAAGATTGTGGGATTGAAGGGATATTGAACCGATTAGAGAATGAAAGGATCTTATCTCTTGGTATTAATACGAGCAAATATGAGTATGGGGCTAATTTTTCAAGCAGGAATAGCATGGATGGTAGAAGCTCTGGAACCACTATTACGGGTATGGTCCTTTCTCCCCATTTTAATCTCCCCAATAAACCTGTTCTAATCTGTTTTGTTACCGTTTTGAATGCTGTTTAATCATCAAGGCCTTTTGGCACCATGTTTTACAGGTGTAGTGATAATTGAAACCTTAAAGTTTTGGCTAACATGTTAAACTGAAAAATGTATAAGTTAGTGAATTGTCTTTATACAATTGGAAACTAAAACATGAAATGCCATGCTTGTTACATTGTAAAAGACAGGACTGACCCAGGGGAAAATGGAAGCCTCACATCAGGTAGCCCCAAGAAAGGCAGTTTAAGTGATTCAGGAGGGCAGCTTAACCACGAATTCACTCCAGATATGTGGAGAACATGGAGCATTCAACGTGCAGATCCTCAGGGCACAGAGTTTGAAGGTATTCACTTCCTGGAATCTAATCATGTTCATAGTTTGTAGCCTCAATTTGACTCCCCCTATGTACAGCTGGTGAGATTAGTTTTGGTAAGACACCAGATGGAGGTAAAAGTGAATCTTCAAGAGACGGTCTATTAACCATCACAGAGAATAGTTATGAAGCTTTGGAGAGATGGAAAAATGACAATTATAATGACATAAGACCTCGTCTTCGACATTTAGAGCTTGAGCTATCCTCGACCCTTCGCTCCCTGAGATCCAAGAGCCAGGAGTTCAGTTCAAAGGAGGTATAAATCATGTCTTTCTTTTAGTTATGCATCATGGTCTTGCTTTTCCTACTATGATATGCTTTCATGTCCTGTTTTGTACTATGTAGCATGGGGGATTTAACTAGCTGGGTTTGGTAATGTAATGCAATTCTTCCACTCAAACCATTGATGTTGCTTAACTCTGTTAAATATGTTTGTTCTGCTCAGCTCTTGATCTGCGTCGAGAAATTAATTAGAAGACTTCTCAGGACGTGATCTAATTCTTGCACTAAACTAAATTAATAATCAACACTGTATATGTTCTGAATAAATTTCCTACTACCCGAGATTCTCCTGGGGATTTAAACTCAATAACCTGATACTGCTTCCTTGTACTCCCGCATCCTCTCCCAAATAATGGAAAATGATCTAACAGCAAATTTTTTGGTTCGGCTGCCACCATTTATGGAGAAAAGGCTTTAAATTTCCAAAATATAGGCAATGACATTTTCAAAAGAAGTTTTATTGTTTCTTTGTATTTTGGAGAGGTGATGCCTGTATTGCTCTGAAGAAATCTTGCTTTCTCAGGTTCTTGGCAGATCCATTAGTGATTTGGAGAACCTTTCTGATGCACGGGAGTTCCAGGAGAATGAGGTCATAAATGCTCAGAAGAGATTGCGGTCCATACGTGCAAAACTTGCCATACTTGAGGGGAAAATGGCGTTAGCATTGATGTCTGCATCATTTGTCATTTGTTTATAATTCACTTTATGATAGATACCTTTACCAAAACTGAGTTCCCCTACCATACTTTTTCAGTGATGCGGATAAGGTGTTGGAAGAGAAGCAAAAGAGAATTGATGGTGCTAGTAAAGCTTTACAGCTTCTTCGTACTACTCGGATTGTTTGGCATAACTCTGCCTCAGAGGTTCTTCTAACAGGCTCATTTGATGGATGGACAACTCAGGTTTGATCTTTGCTACCCCATATGTGATAAGAAATAGGAGGCAATATTGTGATACTTTTTTTTATTGTTGCTCTTATGACGTTCTTTTCTGCGTAATTTAATTTAGAAGTGTCACCAAGAAAGTTGGCAACAAGTATTTCTTGAGTTTAAGATGAAAGCAGAGTTATCACAACTGAGTTATGTCAGTACAGAAGTAGGGAATTTTTAAAGATGATCAACAAATGTATTCCTAAGCAATATGCTTTTCTGGCTCGACCAACATATTTTATACCTCCTTTGAACTCTATTGCATGATGCTAAAGAGTCTTCCTTTTTGCCTTTTTATGTGTTCGTTTTTGTCTTAGGTTGTTTTTTTTTTTCCTTTGTTTTTGGGGTTTTTTTTTTTTTTTTTGGGGGGGAGGGGGGGGTAGGGGTACTAGATCTTTGGCCAAAAGATAGAACAGGATCAAATTACAAAGTGTTACTGAGGTGAAAAATTCAGAAGCTGAACTGCCCTTTTTCGTACGTAAAACATGAGATGACAACCTACTATGTGATAACGCATCTTTTTTATGATGGAGAAATTTGTCTGCGACCAACCCTTAAAACCAACGCAAAACCTTCGAAACTCGGGTATAATGGGCCCGACTTTCTACCCTTCTCCACTAATACCGGGCTTAGTTGGCATGGTGCAGGGCTCGAGCCTGTTACCTAAGTCACAAGTCCCTCTACCTACTAAGTGATAACACTTGTTATCCATAAATCGCTTTCAGTGAGGATAGAAACTGTAGAGCAATATTGATGTACATGAGCGAAAAGGTTGTCTGCTTAACAGTATAATGCTTTTTATTTTTGGTTATTTTGTGTCTCCTAATGATGGAACTCTGCAGTTCTATGAACCCAACAAAAAACTTGGTGGTAATAGTTTCAAGGGGCTTCTTGTCCTTGGTCAGTATGGAATGATATGGTGTGGTTAGTAGAATAATAGCTGTATTGAATTTGCAGAGGAAGATGGACAAATCGCACACTGGTATTTTTTCTGTAAGCTTAAAGTTGTATCCAGGCAGATATGAGGTTTGTATAATCCCTTGTAACGAACTTAGTATTCAATATCACAATATATTCTGAAGTAGTGGGATCTCATTCTTTTGGCGCAGATCAAATTCATTGTTGATGGCATATGGAAGGTTGATCCTTTGAGGCCCGTTGTTCACAACAATGGTTATGAAAATAATCTTCTCATTGTCACGTAACAGCAAGTGGCAGAAAAGTTACTCTAGGGAACGGAGATTATTAACTGATCCTACGTGGTTAAGGGACTGATGTAGTATTGTTGTCGTTGTAATTACTCCAAGTAGCGATTGTCTTAGCTCAAAAATATGATCATGTAATAGGTTGCATACTAGAATGTAGTTTCCTGACATTCTTTGACGCCTAAATAGTACAGCATTTGTTTCTTGGCGGTGTAAGGCAAACATATGTTCCAAAGATCTGAGCTGATTTGGCCTATTCTTTTAAAGAAATTGATATTCTTTCGTGTATAGTGTGTGACCCGTCTATTTTACTAGTACAAATTTTGCTGGCTTGTTTGATATGCCGCTGATGTTTAAAGGACGGGAAATGGTAACCTCCTCCCTCTTGATGATGTCCGACCAAAATCTTTCTCCTATCTTAACTGAAGGTTTAGGTATCCCCACATAGAAGAAATCGCATGACAGTTTATAATACTAGAAGACACAGATGTTTGTGTGTGTGTGTGTGAGAGAGAGAGATTCTTGGCTCATAGTTACTCTGCTGGTAAAAACCACTACTGAACAAAGAAATTATTAAGTGCTATTAACTGAACATGGTTGTTCCGCTAGTGCCATTTAGTAATTTTAAACGAATATACATAATGACTAGAATCTTTATGTAATACTGTACTTGTAAGTTTTAGGGGCTGTTTGGTTCAAAGGCAAGTTATGCAGAGCCAAAGTTATTTCTTAATCTGTTCGTTCGAAATTTTTCAAGAAAGAAGATATAAAATTGAAAGGCAATTCTTTTCATTGTTAGTTATTTAAAATATCGATGTTCATGATTCGGTTTGGATTGATTTTTCCGTAAAAAAAATAAAAAGTTTTCTTTGTCTTCTTTTTTTGTGTAGGTGTGATGATGTTTAGGACAAGGTGGTTTGGTCATGTGAGGAGGAGGAGCACAGACGCATCAGTGAGGAGGTGTGAGGTTGACATTGGAGGGCCTATGACGAGGTAGAGGTAGGCCAAAGAAGAGGCGGGGAGAGGTGATTAGGCAAGACATGGCTCAGCTTCAGCTGACCGAGGACATGATCCTTGATAGGAAGGTATGGAGGTCGAGGATTAGGGTAGTAGGGTAGGTAGTCTAGAGTGTTTATAACAGTAGTATTGGCACACAATCTCTTTTACTGTTGGTAGTAGGTTTTTATGACTAACCGTTGTTTTCTTTCACTGTTGATCACCTTACTATCTTGTTGTTTTTATTCTGTTTTTATATGGCTTTTTAGTGTTGTCTTTTATTGTCTATATTTTTATTAATGTGGTGCTTATACTTTCCTGAGCCGAGTATTTATTGGAAACAGCCTCTTTATCCTCACAAGGTCCGTAAGATCTGCGTACACACTACCCTACTTAGATCCTACGGTGTGGGATAATACTGAGTATGTTGTTGTTGAGGATGGAAGTTTATGCTGTTAAGTAGCTAAAAATATGAGGTAAAAAGAGTTTTTCTTTTGTAAGCTTAATTGAATACAACTTTCCAGTTAATTATTCTTCCCAATGAGTTTCTACCCTCCGGCAACATAAAGGGCCAAATCCGATCATATCAACACAAAAAGCTTAAGAATAAGCAAATCAAGGAATATATATATATATATATATATATATATATATATATATATATATATATATATATATATATATATAATTTCTAAGTATGCATTAAGATAGTCGATTTGTTTCGATTTTTTTTTAATATTTTCCTTAAAATAAAAATCAAACCAAAGTCAAAACCAAATCAAACTGAAAAATTATCAGTTTAATTCGATTTTTTGATTTTCCTTGAACATCCCTAATTTTAATCGATCTAGTTGTATAAGATATTCCCTTTATTTAAAAAAAAGTACAGTAGTTGTTTTAATTCATGTATTGCTAGTACATGTATTTTTATTCCACATTTTATCCGCACAAAATAATACATAAAAATTCCCAATAACTTTGCAGAATTGATTATGCAAAAAACAAAAAAGCAACCAAACACTGTATTAAACCTACTTATTCCACCAACCAAACAGGTTCTTCTAACTGGTATAACTCATTTACAGAAGTTCAAAGAGACAACCATAAGATATCCTCCAATTTAAAATTTCTCAAAATCGTGCCAGAGGTGCAGTGCGGAGATATTCCATGATCCTTTTATATTTTTTACAATTGAGAAACTGGAAAATTTCTGTCCTTGCCAAAGACTGCTGTAAAAACGCTTCAATTCCAAACTAGTTGGGATAAACTCTATGAATTCTATCTTATCAAGATGGCCATAAAATAGCAAACAGGTTTTTGGATAAGCAACTTGGTGAACAATTACTGTTGTGATTTGCAAGCTTGCTTGGAGCCGAGGGTCTACTGGAAACAGCCTCTCTACCTGCACAAGGTAGGGGTAAGACTGCGTACACACTACCCTCCTTGGACCCCTATTTGTGGGAGTACACTGGGTTTGTTATTGTTGTTGTTGTAACATAGTGAACAATTACATTTTAAATCCTGAACATTGCTGTATTAGAAACTAGAATTCACCAGCATGTCCTGACAACAAATGTAAAACCACTGCCACAGTAAACTCTACCGACGCATGGTTTCCTAGATTGTTCATTGCATAAACTTACAATCTGTGGGTCAGTTTGATCATCGGTATCTCCTAATCCAAGCTGACCATGTTCACCCCATCCCCATGTCATTACTGATCCGTCATCTGTGAAGTTAAAATAGTCCAGAAATGAAGAGAGGTCAATACACAATTGATAGTTTCTCACAATAAACTTTTGCATCAGACCCTCACCTGTTACCAAGGCAGAGTGCTCAGCTCCGGCGCCAATTTGGACAACCTTTCTACTATTAAAGTCGAGGATTCTTTGCATGACAACTTCATCTTTTTGCAAAAGAAACAAAGTTATATTCAGATTAAAAGAAGCAAATTGTGAAGTGATGGAACCAATAAATAAAGTTTTTTTTTTTTTTAAACCACTGACTAGTTAAAGTTTAATTGTTGGTGTTAAACTTACATTAGGTCCAGGTAGGGGGATAAATGTGAGATTTAGAGAACAAACACTTCATTTTAGAGAACCCCAAATTTGCCTTAAAAGAGAAATTATTTATCAACATAGAAAATGAATGGGCGCATATGAAAGGAATGGTTATAGAGGGTCGTATAGCCGACCCCAAGTTTGTGATTAAGGCCTAGATGATTGATTTGATTAAAACCATTAAATTTTGGTAATATGAAAACAGATAGTAATGGAGAAGGCTTTGAGATCATTATATCAAGTGTTTTCAACATTACTTTCACCTTTCAACTTAATCAAGAAAGGTAGATCTATATCTTTCCTACAATGATATGTTCGCGCTAAGAGTAAAAACTATCCAAGGTGAAATCCAATCTCAAGAATCCAATCTCAAGAAGCAGGAGACAAGGACTGAGTTTCACAAAATTCTGCAGAAGTTTATACAGACATGTAATCGAAGATCATCACCTGATATATGCTTCATCGAGTTGGCTTTCTGAGTACCCGCAGGAACATTATAATTGTACCTACCAAGCATGTATACTTCCCCGTCACCTATTAAAGTGGTGTGACGAAGGTCTTTAAAATTTCCATATATTCTTGAGATTTTCCTTAACGTATTTGCGGAATGGTAATAAAAAGTTACAGCCTAAAATACCTGTCAATACAAGAGCATGATTCCATCCTAAAGCGACTTGGATGAATGATAAGTCTGCAGTGACATGACGCGGTCTGTACACATCTGAGGCTCCACAGAATGCTCTTCCCCATACGTATAAATGCCCATTCACTTAAAAAAACAATTTTTTAGCAATATATAACAGGTAAAAGAATTACCAACTTGAAAAGATTGTCATTCACTTATGGGGATGAAGCTACAACCACCAAGTAGTGGACGCTGAGACTAGATAAAGGTTGGGGCCGGCAATTATCAGTATTGGATTATAGAATGGAGTACTCGGAAACTTACCAGATATTGCTGCACTATGATCTCCATTTGCAGCGATAATCCTGATTTTGACATTTTCAAAACCCAAAGTAACCTGAGGAGTACTAACTGACTTCTGTTTGTCATCAGATATACCGAGTTGACCACGTTTTCCAGAGCCAAATCCATAGATAAGATCCTCAGTATCTCCTAGAAGAAGTTAATTGAAGGGAAAAATCAGCTTCACCAAAATCAATGTACATGCTTATGACAATTGTGTGAACAAAGCATTGTGGTAAAATTACTTGCTTCCAAAATGATGGTATAATTTTTTAAGAAAAAACTCTAATCAACCTGCTTTCTCTATCCTAACAAGGTGATTAGAAACCAGAAATGTACCATCTCTTAGGAATATTACCTGTAACAATCAATTATTTCACACCAGAAAGAAGAAACGTTTTTCATATTATTACCTGTAACAATCAATTACAGATTTGTTGTGATTACGAGAGTAAAGAAACTATTGGCAGACCCTACCTGAATACTTTACCATGCAGTAATCTCTGGAGTTCTTATGTTAACAGGCCTGAATGCTGTGACTAGTCATAACTATCCAATTTCATTTCAAGCTTATGGCAATAACCCGTTGAAATTAAAGCTGTATAGTGCTAGCGAAAGTTTAAGAGAAGCATTCACAGAACTATCAATCTAAAGGCCCTAAACTATGACAAATTATACGAATGAGAACAGATATACAGCACACACAGTTCTATGAAATCAGCAAATTTTGTTAATATAACCAGATAAACAAAAAAATGTAAATATTAGGCCTACTTTACCTTTTAGTAAGACAAGTGAATGGCGCATACCACAAGTAATTTGCTCAACATGCTTAGTCTTGAAGTACAACACTTGTACAGGAGAACATCTTGAGACATAATCCCCATGCCCAAGCTGACCAAATGAACCATCTCCACAAGTGAATACGTGACCAGTGTCTGGTAATAGTTAAAACTTTACACTCAAAGACAAGCTAAAGGACACGCATGTAACTACGCATTATTCTTCAAGATACATACTACAATTATTCAATTCAAGGATGCAGCAAGAGCAGGGGCGGATGCACACCTAAGGAAGCGGTGTCATGCGGCACCGCTTTGTAGAAAGTTTTACTACATATATGTATTAGTACTGTGAGGAAATGGATAAGTAGGAAACAATGACACAATTTGACATAAATTATCTCTTGGCGTGTTGGCTATGTGCTTGATTTTGCTCTAAGAGGTTAGAGGTTCGAACCTCAACTAGCTCGCATATTTTTTCGCATATATTTGAGAGAGCCTCTGTTGTTAAAAATTGTGATTAAGTAGAATTGAACTTATGACCCTTTCTAACTTAACACTCAACAAAATCAATAGATTAAGGTTATTTCTTGTCTAGAAGTATGATAATTAAAGTTATTATTCTCATTCATCTATAAATTTTGACACCCCTTGGAAAAATTCCTATGTACGCCCCTGAGCAAGAGAACACAAAATTTTAAGGAAGATATTAAGCCAAAAAGTTGTACAGCTAATCTAGATGACACTAAAAGTTCATATCATCTGCTCCAGAGAGCATCAATGATTATGAGGAAAAAAACTTAAAGAGAAACTTAATGCTAGATAAAGTTCCTCCCAACTTGGCTTCAAACAAGAATAAGGGAAATTCAGCTAAAGTCGTTTTTTTATCAGGAAATTTAGGTAAAGTCGTTTATGCACACCTAGTGTACCATAAGCATATCGGAATTACTCCTCCCTTCCACTTTTGTTTGGCATATTTCCTTATTACTCCATTGCAAAAAGAATGACTTTCCTTACTGAGAAGCTTTTATAACCACACAAATGTTATGGCATGTTTAAGAACACAAGCTTCACAAGTTTTATAGCCACATAAATCTTATGGAATATTTAAGACCACAAGTTTCAAAAGTTTTCCTTTCATTATTAAACTGCGTGCCAAGTTAAACTATGATAAACAAAATGAAACAAGAGTAAACTATGACAAACAAAATGAAACAGACGGAGTAACTTTTGAAACAAAAAACACATGAAGTTTTTTGGAATCTTAAGTGCATAAACCTTCACTTTCAATAGCATATAAGAATAAAGCCTACATTAGAACTAAGAAGTACGGCAGCTTCACAAGCAGAAACCTGAGAGCACGAAGAATAATAATCCAACCTAAAGTCTCAGATTAGATAAGCACAGCTGAAGCAGAGAGAAAGAAACCTGAAACAAATCCTGAGTGATTCCATCCAGCAGAAGCTTGTGTAATAAAGAACCCTTCCAAAGACTCCACATACTTTGGGCGTAAGCAGTTAACCATCTCCCCATGACCTAATTGACCAGAAGTACCCCTTCCCCATGTTACCACTCTTCCACCTGCAAAACCTCAATAAATATGTTTTTTTTTTCCTTGAAAAATTGAATGTCACGCCAACATAGTATCTTTACTGCAAAGCACCAGCAAGCTTGTTCCTATTTCTTTTCCTGTTTTTTTGGTTTTTTTTTTTACAAAGTGAATTTTGTTTCCTTTTTGTGAAAGATCCAAAATTGTCCATTGGTTCTCACACCAAGATGGTGTCATCTAAACCCCATCAAGTTTTAAAAAGAAAACAAAAAATCCTCCATTGAAGCTCACATCAAGATGGTGCCATATTTATTGCAAACTCCATCAATTTTCTTTTATTTTTTTTTAATAATCTGTCCATTAAAGCTCACTCCTAAAATGGTGTCATCTTTACAGCAAAACCATATCAGCTTTTTCTTTTTTCCCTTTTAAAAAGTCAAAAAAAAAAAATCTCACACCAAAAAGGTGTAATCTTTACTGCAAAACCTTAAGCCCCATCAAGTTAAAAACACATTAAAGTCAGATAACACACAGGGTGAGAGCAATTGAATCTCCCACCAAGATGGTATCTCTACTGCAAAACCCTATCAAGTTTTTCTTTTAATAAAAAAAGTAAAAGTCTTTCCATTGAATTTGAATGTCACACCAAAAAGGTGTCATCTTTACTGCAAGATCTTAAACCCCCATCAAATTGAAAACACATTAACAGTCAGATAACTAAACAGATAAAGAAAACTGCAAATTGGAGAGTACATAAGACAACAGACCATATGAAGTTTTTCCTTTTTGATTTTTTAAAAGGTAAAAAATCTTTCTATTGAACCTCAGACCAAAAAGGTGTAATCTTTACTGCACCTTAAACCCCATCAAGTTGAAAACAAATTACAGGGAGATAAATACACAGAACAAAAAGGAAATGGCAAATTGGAGAGTAGATAAAAGTGCAGACCAGGAGTGAGGGCAATGACATGGGCACCACCACAGGAGAGATAAGAGATGGAACCTAAAGAAGAGAGAGAATGAATGAGTTGAGGTTGGTATTCATCTTGGAGTTTTCCTGTTCCTAATTGTCCCTCTGTTCCTGCTCCCCAGCTCCATATTTCTTGTTTTACTAACCCTTCTTTTTCTTCTTCTTCTTCTTCTTCTTCTATTACTCTTTCTGTTTCTTCCATCATTTTGGACATCTGATCAATCTGAGTTCCTAAAAACTGACGGTTTTGTTCCTCTCTTCTCTTATTAATGGAACTTCCTTGCCAACTTTGATTACCTTTCCAGGTTCTATATTCACATTTAAGTACCACGGTCAAATTATTTTAATTTTTAGTGTATATTCAAATACGATATTTTGGTAAGTACTGCTAGCTATGAAATTCTTTTATCATAATTTTTTATAGTTAAAAATATTTTCAAATATTAGTAATCAAAGAAAAAGTAGTCGGATTGGTCAATTTTATCCTTTGTGTGTGGGGTCTATTTATATTATTGATGATAACAAAATAGAGTTTTTAACCAAAATTGTCCCTTATATTTTGGGTAAGTTTAACTTTGTTTAGTCCACTTAAGAGTTTTTAGCCAAAATTATCCCTTATGTTTGGGTTTGTCCTTTATCTATTGCCCTCAACACTTATTGTCTTTTAAGTTTGTTAAACTTGAGCAGGTTTAGTCTTCTTAACAAAAGACCCAAACTAGTGGGTAAAAAAACTTTCGGTACTCAAATTTTCAGAATCGATGTAGTGAACCTAAACCTGTTTAACGGGCCGGGTTGACCCGGTTACGGATCGGCCCGGTGGAATGGAGTCGGGTAGGGTTGGTTTTTGGGGGTTAGGGGGTTGGTCCGTATATATTTTTTTACCGGTTAATCGAATTGGTCAAACCCGGTTAATAAAAGTTACTTTTAAACCGGTTAACCGGACCGGACCGACCCGGTTCAACGACTATTTATTTATTTATTTATTTAAATTATCACACTTATTTCTACAATCTTAAATGTGACAAAGGGGTGGGCCAATTTTTCATCGGATGGGCCCGGACTAGTTAAGCCTGATTTTAAAAACTTGGCAACCGACCAGGATTGGTGGCCGACCGGTCACTATTTTTCTCAATCGGACCAGTCCGGTTAACCGGTTCAACAGTAATTTTCATTAACCGGGTTTGACCGGTCCGGTTAACTAGTAAAAAATATATACGGACTAACCCCCAAACCTAGCCCTACTCGGCCCAATTCCACCAGTCTGGGCCGATCCAATTTACTACCGGTCTAGGCCGGTCTGGAACCGAGTTAACCCGGCCCGTTAAACATGTTTAGGTTCACTACATCGGTTCTGAAAAATTTGAGTACTGAAAGTTTTTTTACCCACCAGTTTGGGTCTTTTGTTAAGTGGACTAAACCTACTCAAGTTTAGCAAACTTAAAGGACAATAAGTGTTTAGGGCAATAGATAAAGGACAAAGTTAGACTTACACCCAAACATAGTAGACAATTTTGGCTAAAAACTCTAACAAAGCATCTCATATATTCCCTCTTACCATTAACAAAACTTATAGTTTGTTTGGTGGAAAAATCATCTTATTTTGATTAAAAAAAAAATTTAAAAATGCTTATCAAAAAAATAATTTTGGAGAAAAACAGTTTGTGTTTGGCTAATCAATTTGAAAAGCACTTTTGAACAATAATTTGTGTTTGGCCAAGCTTTTCAAAAAGTGCTTTTATGTGTCAAATTACAAATAAGGACATGAGGAAATTTGCTTAATAGTTAATATTATATAAGTAGATAAATAATTATAATTTTTTATTATTAAAGATAATAATTAAGTTTTTTTATTTTATTTAAGTAAAATATAAAAATAAAATTGAAAAGTACTTTATTCTTTCAAGATAATTTAAATATATCAAAAAGCATCCAATAAATATGAAAGTTCATCCCAAAAGTCATTTTATATTACTTAATAGTTTAAACTAATGTTAGGATCGAGAACCCGAGTAGTGCGGAATTTAGCCAAACAACGGTATAATGATAATAACAAAGACAATTGAAATTGATAACAACGTAATACCCTAAGGGAATAACCTCACAAGATCACTCCAAAAAAAGGGTTCACACAAGTGTTTCCCAACACTTAACTCTCATACAAAACACTCTTAATAAAGGTAAAAAGGAAGAAACAAAAAATGAAGATTCAAGTCTTGTTGGTGTGTCTAAAATGAACTAATGACCTTCCCTTTTATAGGCAAAAAAGTCTTGGCCTCTTAGGTGTAAAAGAAGAGATACAACTTGTGCAAATGATATCCACCACATAATGCAATATTTTTGGGTCCCAAAGAATATTGTCAACAAAGTCTACACTTTGCAAAGATACTTATGCTTATGTGAGATGAACTCCATTAGCCAAAATATTGGCCATAATTACAAATCTCCACCTTGGCCTAATTTTGGCTGATATAGTAAATTTTCTCCACTTTTTCCGCAAAAGCCCTAATGGGCATATGTCAAAATTTAATGCTATCAAAATCAGACAAGTTGTCTGATACCAAAACTGTAGTAAGGCTTATAACAGTGGATCCCAATAAAGTATACAATGAACCAGATCTGTGTGCTTTCATGATCACAAGAGCACCATGAGAAACTTTCAGAACTCCACCTTCACCCGTGTACTTGTACCCAAGAGATTCTAGAGTACCCAAAGATATGCGATTTTTCTTCAAGTTAGAAACATGTCTAACGTGAGTGAGAATTCTCACCACACCATCGTGCATTTTGATTCGGACTGTACCTTTTCCAAAAACTTTGCAGGCAACATTGTTACCCATCAAGACAACTCCACCTCCAATAGATTCATATGTGGTAAATAAATATCGATTGTGACACATATGATAAAAAAAACCCGAATCTAAAATTTACTCATTGTTAGATTTGAAACTATTAGTAGTTGCTAAAAAATAGTTCCCTCAGTCTCATCATCAGCTACACTTGCTTCGGCAGTGTCAGTATTTTTGTGCTCATTTTTTCTTTCTTTATGTTTTTCTTTATTTTTCAGTTTATAGCATTCAGAGATAATGTGATATTTCTTATGACAATAGCGATACTCTAAATTATTGTATCTAAATATGGAGTCGGATTTTCCCCTAACAAACAAGCCAACTTCCGCTTGAGTTCCACTAGCTTCCCTAGTAATATCACTATCTATCTATTCTTTTGATTTTAAGATAGATTTAATGTCCTTATAAGAGATATTATCCATTGCATAAAGCATAGTATCTCTTATATGCTTAAAAGATGGGGGTAGAGAACAAAGCAATAACACAGCTTGATCCTCATCTTTAATTTCAACATCTATATTACTCAAATTCATAAGAATGGAATCAAAGATGTCAAGATGAGAGAGAATGGAGATACTTTCACCCATACGAATTGTATAAAGCTTTTGCTTCAGGTAAAGTCTGTTTTTCACCTTCCTCTTCATATATAAGGTTTTCATTTTTTTCCACATGCCTTTGGTTGTGGTTTCTACAGAAACTTCACGTAAAATCTCATTTGAGAGATTTAAAATGATACATGTTTTTGCCCTTTTGTTTATGACGGCAAACTCCTCATCCGTCATTTTATCCGGCTTCTTTTTATTTCCTTGCAACGCCAAGTCTAAGCCATCCTGAATTAGGATAGCTTCCATATTTAATTGCAATATTTCGAAGTTTGCATTTCGGTCAAATTTCTCAACATAGGTCTTTGTTAGATTCATTTTGGCTATTGAAACTAACCCGGTTAGATCTGGTTCTGATACCAATTTGTTAGGATCGAGAACCCCGGGTAGTACGAAATTTAGCCAAACAACGGTATAATGATAATAACAAAGACAATTGAAGTTGATAACAACGACAATTAAATCATATAAAGAAGACACCAATTTAACGTGGTTCGGTCAAAGTGACCTACGTCCACAAGCGGAGAGGAGCAATTTTACTATACCAATAAGAGTACAAAAGAGAGTACAAAATTAGAGTAAATACTCTAATTAATCCCAAATACCCTAAGGGAATAACCTCACAAGATTACTCCAAAGAAAGGGTTCACACAAGTGCTTCCCAATGCTTAACTCTCATACAAAATACTCTTAATAGAGGAAGAAACAAGAAATGAAGACTCAAGTCTTGTTGTGTGTCTAAAATGAACTAATGACCTTCCCTTTTATAGGTAAAAAAATTTTGGCCTCTTAGGTGTAAAAGAAGAGATACAACTTGTGCAAATTATATCCACTACATAATGCAATATTTTTGGGTCCCAAAGAATATTGTCAACAAAGTCTACATTTTGCAAAGATACTTATGCTTATGTGAGATGGACTCCATTAGCCAAAATATTGGCCATAATTACAACTAAGTAATGTTATTTTAGTATATACTATAATATTTTGCAAAGGGTATTTTTGGTAGGAAGAAAAGTCAAAACTGCTTCTGCTTCTGCTTCTGGAGAGAAGCTATTTTTTCTGCTTCTTCAAAACTGTTTCTACTTCTAGCCAAAAGCACTTTTTTTCAAAAAAAAAAAACTTGGCCAAATACCTCAAATTGAGGAAAAAATATTTTTTTGAAGAAAAAAAAAACACTTTTGACCTAGTGAGTAGCTTGGCCAAACATGCAGTTAGTGTGAAATGAGTGAATTTTCGGATTAAAAGTTCAAATTTACCCCTCAAATTTTATTATGATTCAAAATTATTTAGGTTAGAGCTTTGTTAGGGGTCAAGGGCGAAAATGAGACTTTTCCTAACGATATGATAATATTAAACCAAAAGTCTAACGAACGATAAAATTGCTCAATTTCAACTAGTACACGATAAATTTGACCATTTTCCCTTTTTAAAATTCATCATAATTCAAAAGTTGGGATTGAAAATATCTTTAACTATCGACACGAAAGTACATCCCAACGACGATTTATTCAGTTGTTGTAGGAGTATAGACTAATGTACTGTTTTCAGGCGAACTAATTAAATAGCGAAGAGTATATTACGTATATGAAGTTGTTGAAGTTCTTTCCTTACAATAATTTCATACTTCAGGAAAATAAGATTCAATAGATTAATTATAGTTCCAATTGATCTTTAGAGATCAAGCATATCCCCTTGATGAATTGAAATGGAAATGATGAAATTTGAGAAGTGGCGAGAGTTTTATTCATATTTTTTCTAACCACAAGGTGTCAACAAACTTCCTAACCAGTTTTTATGAGTTTAGTGGCTTTACTTTTGTTCAAAGTATGTATGTATGCATGTAGTTCAAATTTGTATAAGTTTATTGGCTTTACTTTTGTTCAAAGTACGTATATATAAACTTTCACTATGAAGAGTATCAAGAAACCAGAAACCAGTGCTAGCTCGTTGTGTATTGGTGGATTGTCGGAAAATAGAACAGATCTCACTTCAAGGCATGATACCAGGTTTAATTATCTCACAGAGACCATCCAAAGATTGCGATGGGATTGTAAGTACCCGTCCATTCTTAACCAAAAGTCTAAAGTTCGAGTTCTAAAAATAAAATTGCCTTTGTAGAAAGTGCTCGGATGTCGGGCCGAAAGCTGGGCCGGGACATCGGCAGGAGAGCCAAAAAAAAAGATCGTAGAGGAAAAATGAGTATCAGCTCATATACTTGGAAGTACAGATTTTATATTCCAAAAATAAATAAGGGATTCAAATAAAGTTTCGAGCATTGAAGATATACCTGCACTACCCGGACTTCTTGATCAGTGACAAATACGGAATATCCAGGCTCCTCTTTGACTTATAAACAAAACTACTACATTTATTAACAACAAAGATTGGCCTAAAGCTAAGAACTTATTGGACATTCACTCGGAAACTTGGGATAGCACCAGGAAATGTGAAGGTTGCTTAAAGCCGATCAACCAAAAAGAATCAACTAGTTTAGTTTTGGTCTGAGTTGGCTTATAATAAGGACTACCTTAGCCCGGGAACTGTCCTGGCCATCCTTTGTTTGTGGTCTACATTCCGGAATCAGCAAAAGACAGCTCTCCTGCAACTATGTAATTAACATTTGGCTCATCAGATTCCACTTCACAGTTGCAGGCTTCTGCAGACTTGCAGTAAGATAATCCCCAAATAGGAGTACCCCATGGTTGAAGTGAAGTTACTTTGAATTTTAGCAACAATACCACTTGCATCTGACGATTTTTCAACACTAAATGTCTCAGCACGAAAAGAAGCATCGGTGTTCATTTATGCTTTATACAATCAGCTGAAGAAGATTGCACGGGCAAAGCGCTGCTTGTGAATCTCTGAAAATACATAGCAATCAACACAACTTTGTCAAGAGGAAGTACCTCTTCCGCATGAATCCCCCTAGATGTCTAATCCTCCCTACTTTTGCATAGATACCACACAATGACATTCTTCTTCTTTTTCCTATAAAGTAACATCAATTTCTATTTTATTTTGATAATAATGGTGTATGTGCCAGCTTGCGCGCAATTCAGTAGTTCCACCAAGTACCTGCTACCTCTTACTAGCACAGGTACCAGTAACTCTATCCACCAAAACCTATGAAATAGGAAAGAAACCATCTAGTTCTTTTGCATCTGCTAGAATTGGAAGCGCTGGTCTCCCCTGGTATTCTATCTAATGACATTATGATCATACTAAGAGCCACCAGTTCACTCTCATTCTTGCTAGAAAAAGATTGAGCCAATAAAAGCATCAACACACTTATCCATCTCCAACCAGTCAATTTCTAGAGGTTATTATATGTCGCAAATTTATAGAATAAATACTCCATTATCCCCTCAGTCTTACCACAACAGGGTCAAATAACATCAACATCCAATTGATCTCTCAGATATTCATGTCTTACAGTTTAAGATGACTTGATATTCACTCAAAGTTTAAAATTTTTTAACCGTGACACCCTTCCTTATCCCTGATTCTCCAGTTCATTCCCAGAGAATGCCCTATACTGATCATACCCCTGTTGAGCAAAGGACGTACAGTGATTTACCTGAAAATTCTTCTGATTGATGGTAACGCAACTCCTTATACACAAAAATCTGCAAAAGATCAATAGCAATCTGCAGCATAACAGAGCCAGTCAGATTATATTCCTCTTTTCAAGTTATCTTGCAATGCACCCTCCCAGCTAAATTGGTACAGTTGCTGCAGGATTCTCTGGAACAAAACACTGAAAGGATCATAAAACATTTATACTTGAAACAAAATGACGTTTCTTCCTATGAAAAAGTAAAAAAATTACCTAACTTGCAACACAGCAAGAAGTTAGGAGGGGGAGGCCTATATAGAACAAAAAAAAAACTGTAATCAAGCATCATCTTCATTTACATCATATGATACTGTTCAGTAAATGAGTATGAAACTATGAGAAAGCGGCAGTTGCTAGGATTCAAGATGGTCCTCTTATCATTTTTTAATGTACAACATAAAAAACAAAATCAACTGCTTCGACTCTCCTAAGCACACAATAACAAACCTCTGATTCAACATTTACAGACATCATGCAGACTCTCATAACTCATCACCCATAAGGTAAGGTACAACAACATTTTGTCATAGTCAACTTCAAAATAGCAAGGTCTCAAGGCGCCATCAAGAGTACCATCAGTACGTACCAAATAAAATAATAAACATACGGTGAATTAGCCCTACAAGATTATGTAGAAAGTGGCTGCTTGTTGCAAACTGCACCTGCCTTTTTATATATGACACAACCTAAAAGCCACGACAGGAAAAGCGGATTCTTCTACATCCCCGTTGCAGCTGGACGATCCAAAATATATAATGTGAAGCTCATCAGCGGTGCCAACTTCTTCCAAGTTGTATGCTGCAAGTACAAGTATTGAGCAACCCAAGAATAGTAACAACATCAATCTTTTGGACAAAATCCAAATCAAGGAACAGTGTCTTATTTGCTAAGACAGAAGCATATATGGATTACATATTCAAATAATAAAAACTTACGTACATCATTATATCTAAGGCTTGTATTACACAGAGAAGGAAAAACAAACAAGATCTGAACCTTACTGAAAACACATTTAGAACTGAAAATCACCCCAACTAATCTGCAATAAAAACTCAACCTTTTACCTAACCTCATAAATAAAAGCTCTAATGTTACTTGAGAAAGCCATATCGCTAATGTTACACGTGAGGCAATCCCTCAATAACCATGACCATAAGTTACAGAATATCATCATAGGCAACAATTTCCCTACCCTTGTACGGCTCAACCAGCCTTGTACTAACATGTCCACGACCATTATCGCCAGCATTATCAGGCTCAACCAGCCTTGTACTAACATGTCCACGACCATTATTGCCAGCATTATCATTATCCTCATCTTTGGGGTTCACAATTGCTGATCCCAGTCTGTTACCTCTCCCGTGCCTACTTAGTGGCACCTCTGCTCTAACTAGCTTCGATGCAACCGTTGATGTGGATAGATCATCCTTTCGCATCACGCCCTCCTTCCACTGTGGCACACGGTCAGTTGCCCATATTACCTGAACCTGTCATCCCCAGCAAAAGCAAAGTAAAATATATATAGCAGCTCTCAATTCTACTATCTCTATACACTGTCACTGTAAAGAATTTTCAGAACTGTCAGGTCACAAGTTACAGATCCGAGTTGGTAATTAACATGCTACAACCTGTTAAACTACTCTGATTGTGCAAAAACTACTTACATTGTCCATGAATTATATTAAAATCCATACAATTATACCAACTAAAGTGATACTCACATACCAAAATTCTTAGTCTCAAAAAACCAAGAATTTAACACCAAAAAAGTTGCAAACTTGGCAAGAATTTCTACTTTTAGGTGTGCAAAAACTACTTACATTGTCCATATATATAATTAAATCAACACAATTATACCAAATAAAGTGATACCCACAGACCAAAATTCTTGGCCAAGCTGAGATTTAGTATAAATTATAGAACCATGGATTCAACTAGACATCTTAATATCAAAAGATCAAAAAGCACCAATAAAGTTGCAATCTTGGCAAGAATTTCTACTATTAGAAGATATAACTTAAGAGAAAAAGAGTGCATACTGGCTTGGAGTGGAGAGTAATGGGGAAAGAGGAATCTACAGCAGCATTAACAGCAGACTGAGCAGAATCATAGGAACGGAAAGTGATGTAAGCGAGACCATTGGGGTCCATACGGGTGCGAGAGATGGAACCATAAATCTCAAAACGAGATTTGAGGTCAAGAACAGAGCAATCAGTAGGAACCCCAATAACCACCACACTACCGGGTTGCTGCTTGGCGGTGGAAGATGAGGTGTTTTCTGGTAAAGGGTCGTCGGAGACGGCGTCGGTTGGTAGAGGACGGCGGCGCTTGGGAAAGGAATAAGGGACGTGGCGGTTGAAGTGGGTTCTGTCTCTCTTCCGACCCATGATTTTTTGGGTTCTACTTGGACTTCGTGGTGTACAAGTTTAAGCTGCTATGAGAAGTACGAAAGAGATTTGGACTGTTTATTCCTTTTTTTCAGTTCTGTATAAATCCTTCTCAATCTTGGTTTGGTTTGGGGATAGGTTGTACACAAGTTAAAATACTATCCCGGTCCATTTTAAGTTATATTTTTGCCCTTTTTTATGGTACATAATATCGATTTTTTTAGATATCAAATTAACTTCTTCTTTTTTAAAGTTCATATTTGAGTAAAAAGCCTAAGAGTAGTTTGTTATATTTTTTTTAATGAGCAAATTAAGATTGATATGGTCAATTTAATCGTTAATTAATGTTAAAAAGAGCCAAAAAAGTGAACCGAAGGGAGTAATACTCTTTGATTTTATTTTATTTTATGTATTTTAGTTTGACTAAATAGAAAGTTTAAAAGTGTAAAGAAGAATTTGATCTTATAAGTAGGGGTGGGCATAGTTTGGGCAAACCTAAATTCGAACCGAAATTCGAACTTTTTAAATTTTTGGTTTTGATTTTTGGATTATGGATTGAAGTTCGGATTTTATTTTTAAAAAAAATAGATTTTGGATTGGATTTTGGATTTGGGACTTCGAAATTTCGGATATACGAAAATCCGAAAAAAAAAAATTACCTTATATTTAACCTTACCAGATAGACATTAGCCCATTACGGCATTATCCATATACATACCTAATACTAGTAAGTCTAAATCTCTAATAGTATCATGTCCATTAAACATTAGCTTGGATATTCAATACAAGGTTTTCTTTTCTCTCACGTCTCATCCACACAGCCACACCATACATGCGTTTGTAAACACTAAAGATTCAAGGCCGAAGTTGACTAAAGATTGAAGTTTGAGGTCACATTTTTCAGTTAATCTTTTAATTTATAATAGTATTATTTGAATTAGTGTGATGTATTGCATATTCGAGACCTTTTTTCTTGAATAGGCATTATATAGAGTCGAGAAGATATAAAAAACTAAAGCATCTTTTGATTATTATATTTCTACTTCATTTAAATGATTATTTTTATGTCGAGTATTTTTCCATAAGCTCAACTTATAAGCTTAAAACTCAAGAACCGAAAATTCGAAAAATCTAATCTGATTCATCCGAAATCGAACTTAAATAATCTGATCCAATCCGAAATTATTTGGATTGGATTTGGATTGTAATTCTTCAATTTGAAAACTAAAAATCCAAACCGTAATTTCATATTCAATCTGAACTGCCCGAACGCCCACCCCTACTTATAAGGAAATATACATTGGAAGAAAAATATACTAAATATAAATATGTCATATTTTTTTAGACACACTAAATAAAAATAAGACACATAAACTGAAATGAAAAAAGTAAGTAATAATTAAGTACATAATTATCTACATTTGTAGAAGATTTGATTGGTTAGGGCACAACTTGCTGAATAATTTTAAAAGTTTGCTTTTTTGAATAAAGGTTTATTTCTAATAATGCTCCGAGTCCATTAACAATACCTTATCTCATATAATACTTTGTTCATCTTATGTAATATTTGATTTATTATCATAAGAGTTACCACAATTTAATGCAATCTTTCTTTAAATATTCAAGTTAGTTATGTTTGACCAAGAAATATAATCTCAGGTTAAACTGTTATATTTATATAATGAAGGGGTAAACCTAGTTAAGGATAATAACTTTGGATAGTAAGCACAAGGATGCACGATGGAAGAACCATAGTTTGCATATGATTAATGACAATAACTATAAAATTTTCTTACCACTAGAACATTAAATGAGACATATCTAGCAATAAATGTTAATCAATGGCATTTATAATAAGGAGAATGATTCACCCGATAATTAGTGGACAAAGAGAATATTATGCCTGACAGTGATGAATGACAGATAGATCCAAGATTTTTGGATCTAATGGAAATGTGGGAAATAGAATGAACAAGAATCTTTATAAAAAGGTAGTGTTTGCGCCCTTTTCAAAGAGAGGGTCTTCTTCTCCAAAAGTGTTCTTATCAAAATGAGAATTATCCCTCTCCCCCCTCCCTCCCCTTATCTCTTTTTCTATTTATATGGGACATGTCCCCAGTCAACCCTAAAAGGACAAATACAGAGAATATTCAACCCTAAATATCTTATTACAAAAACTAGCCGTTAGTATTGTTCTTGATACTTGACCTCGACAGTTATTGACCGCCTGGCCACGAGCTCCACTATTTACTAATCGACCTCTGCTACATTATTTTCTGTAAAACCACTTCATGCTAAATTTCAATGGGGCAGATTTTGACCTATACAGTTTATCCATCCGCTTATTGGGGTCGACCCTGGACGACCTTGATGAGCAGACTCTGTTAGTTATGGCTGAGAAGTTTGGGCGAGCAGGTCGAGTAGTAGCGTTTTAGATTAGGTGGCAACGTGGCCTTCCGTGAGCCTCAACCTACGGTCATGTCGATTTAGATTTTAGAGTGACGTCATGTCATCATGCGTCATCATTACGCTTTCTCCCGATACCTTGCGTCATTTTTCGTGCCTCTATCGTTTCGATTCCTGAGTTGTGTAACGATGACTTGCTTTCTCGATATTGATGCCTGAATTATTATAAATAAGGATACATAATCCTTTGCCTTATTCTTTGCAATCTAAATATTGGATTTCCATACCTTCTTCTTATTTTTTCGTTCAGAATCCTTGCCCTTTTGATCTTACTGCCATATTTTTCTTTCACTGATTCTGGTGGCTTCTGCTACCCTTGACTCTTCTGTGTTTACACCTCCTTTATTCGTAGACAAAAATGGTTAACGTGTCTTCCAGTTATGGGGGGTACCTGACCCTGTTCCCTTGGCGGTGCGCATGTCTCCCCATGAAGATGGGGTTGCCATTGTTACGGAGGATGAAAGCTTTCCTACGATGGAGGAAATAATCCCTTGTAGAGAGAAGGCTAGATCTGACTTTTCAAAGTTGCCCGAGGATGACCCTGAGGCCTCGAAATCGGTGATGGATGCAGTTGCTCTTGCTAATTTCAGGGTGAAGTTCAAAATTCTGACCCATATCGACCTGGTCCCGGCCAGTCGCGACGTTGTGCAGATTTATCTCCCCGGATACTGCGCATTCTCCGCGTATTCGTTCTATGTGGGCTACTATTTTCCCCTTCTCCCATCGGCGGAGGTATTTTGCCGCTACTACGTCATCTATTCGGCCTAACTTTCACCTTACATCTACAAACTTATCCGCATGTTGACGAAGTACGCAGAATTGGCCGGCCGTGGGGTCTCCCTTCGCCACCTGATGCACCTATTCGCGCCTAATTTCTATAGAGGAACGATGTTGTATCGTCGTCACCTAGGAAGTAAGAGTTTAGTAGTGAAGATGGACGATAAAGCAAATCGTCGATTATGGCTTAACTACTTCTACGTCAAGACCGAGGACGTGGTGGCAAATGCGAATGGATTTCCTGAGGCATGGAATTATGCCCTTAAGTATTTTTTTACTAAGCGTTTATTTTGCTCATTTTGATTGTAGCCTAACATTCATCCTTTTCCTTGTTCAGTTGAGACTTCGCCCCCTCCTTTGGTTGCAGATATTCACGACTGGGTTAGCTAGGTCTTGCCTCATACGGTGGGGATTCCTGAATGGTCGGCCTTTATCAAGAAGTTCAGGCCCAAGCTTTCGGCGACCGATGAGTTTGCCCATTTTGAATCTTTATTGTCGTGGCCTTCTGTTCGCTTGCTCCTTATTGTTTTGTGGGGATCGACCTCTTAATCTTCTTTTTCTTTTATTTTTAGCCCGGGGATCCTCGAGGAGGTCGAAGGCCCCTACTCCTGAATTTCGCTAGATAAACACTACAACGGGGTCCGCCCCTGCTGTGACTGTGGCCAAGCTTGCCCGACTATCCACTTCTATTCAACCTCCGGTTTTGGCTAGATCGGCTCGATCATCGACAGCTTCAGTACCAGAGACTCTGGCCTCTCCCTTGCTTCATTCACCGAGCGAGGAGGATTTGGTCCCTCATAAAATGAGGTTAGTGGACGTCGGCGATGGGATAATTCGAGTCATAGATTCTACAAGGAATGATTGCGAGCCGGCCTCCGTTGTGCCTGATGACGGTGCAAATCTTCAGTCTAAAGTCTCGCCATCAGCGGAAGCCACGGAGAGCATGCCCCTTCCTGATGCCAACGTCGGAGTTGGTGGAGCATTCATGGAGGTTCTGGATACTGTGTGGCTAGATGTGCCATCGTCCTCGCGGTTAGTTGATGTTCCCACCCCGTTTACCGCTAAGAGAGGTAAGGGGGTTGCTGAGTATGGTTACGAGACAGGCTTCGATATAGACCCTGATGAGGTTAGGATGATGGGAGAAGGACTCACCCAACTCGAGGTGAGATTTGAGGGAACCGCGCGGACCATTGTGATCCCTTTGGACCGGGATCTGTAGTTGATACGGAGGATGTGGTCCCTTCTCTTGGTCCCCTCTGTTTCGATGTGGAGGGTAAGACCCTCGAGAAACTAAAGGACTCCATATTGTCGAGGAGCATAGTCGGCCTTGCTCTTAGGGTAAGTTGGGAATTTTATTTGTATGTTCCTTCATGTCGAATCCGATTTTATTCTTACTCGCCCTGGTTTTCTTTTCAGATCGTGATCTTGGAGATTGAAAGCTCCCGCCGAAAGGAGAGTCAGAAGGTTATTTTCCGAAAGATGGAGCAGAAATATTGCGAGTATCGTGATAAGCACCACTAGCTTTGCGGGCGTCTTGATGGGAGTAGCAACTTCCGGGCTCTCCGAGACGAGCTAAAGGAGAAGGATGATGAATTGGTGAAGGTCATCGAAAAATGTAGTGAGCTCGAGGGGGAGTTGAAGGACAAAGAAGATGAGCTCAAGGTAAGCAGGGGAGTCGAGGACCAATGCGCTAACCTTCAAGCCCAAGTGATCTCGCTGCGGGTCGAGCTCGAAGAAAGTCTAATCAAGCTGTATGCTCTGGGTGGTGAGCTCATCGAGAGGATAACAGACTTAGAGAAGTCAAAATCGTATCGGTTGGCGGCTTTGAGAAAAGCAAAGGCATATGAGGTTGTAATCCGCGTTCTTCGTTCAGAGCGGGCGAGTGATTTGGAAAGGGTGAGGTTCAGAGATGAGCGACTCGACGAGCGTATATGGGAGTTGGAGAAAGAAGCTTCAGGCCTTAATGAACGAGTTGTCGCCCTTGAAGCCGAAAGTCCTAGTTATTGGCTCAGCCGTCCTCTTCTCGCGCTTCTGCCTTTCCTGGCATTCAGCGGGATCTGTATGAGATATGGGTCCACATAGAGGCCCAACGAGGATATATTTAGGGACCTTATGGCGGCGGGGAAAGTTTTCGAGGCCGGCTTCGAGGATGCTCGTGCTAAGGCACGCTCAGCTCGGACTGTTTATGGCTATGACCCCGCTACGCCGGAGGCTGGTGATGGCGAGGAGGACATAGGCGTGGATGGGATTGAACAAGATGCGTGATATGAGGATGAGTATCCTGAATGCGGTGGCGATGGTACTGGCGGAGAGGCAGGTGGAGATGACCTAGGCGGTCAGATGGATGACGTTGTTGGGTTAGGTGGCGAGTAGTTGTTTTTCTTTCTTTTTGCTTGTAAGTTTTGTACATATTTTTGTGGACATCTGTTCTAGCCTTTGTAAATAATATATTTTATGAAATGCCATTTTCGTTGCTCGTACCTGACTCTTTTCCTTCTTCAGGCTTGTATGCTTCTTTCTTTTGTTTTACCGTTTGGTCGCTTTAGTCGTAAAAAAATGGTTTATGTGTGTTGAACGAGGTCGAAACAGAACTCAGTTTTGGTCATGGCCGGGGGATGGTAGGTACTAATTCGAACGAGGTCGAATGTAACTTATACTTAGTTGATTCGAAACGAGGTCGAATGTAACTTATACTTAGTTAATTCGAAACGAGGTCGAATGTAACTTATACTTAGTTAATTTTAAACGAGGTCGAATGTAACTTAGTTAATTCGAACGGGGTCGAATATAACTTATACTTAGTTAATTCAAAATGAGGATGAATGTGAGTTAATTCAAGCGAGGTCGAATGCTGCTTTTACTTAATTGTGGTCGGGGCCCGAGTGGGTGTTGATTCGAACGAGGTCAAATGTAACCCGTACTTAGTTAATTCGAGCAAAGTCGAATGTGGGTTAATTAGAGCAAGGTCGAATGTAACTGTTACTTAGTTAATTCAAAACGAGGTCGAATGTAACTTTTACTTAGTTAATTCGAAACGAGGTCAAATGCAACTTAGTTAATTCGAACGAGGTCGAATGTAACTTATACTTAGTTAATTCGAAACGAGGTCGAATGTGAGTTAATTCGAGCAAGGTTGAATGTAACTTTTACTTAATTGTGGTCGGGGGCCGAGTAGGTGCTGATTCGAACGAGGTCGAATATAACCCGTACTTAGTTAATTCGAGCAAGGTCAAATATGGGTTAATTCAAGCGAGGTCGAATGTAACTTTTTCTTAATTGTGGATGGGGGCCGAGTGGGTGTTTATTCGAACGAGGTCGAATGTAACCCGTATTAGTTAATTCGAGCAAGGTCGAATGTGGGTTAATTCGAGCGAGGACAAATATAACTTTTACTTAATTGTGGCCGGGGGCCGAGTAGGTATTGAGGCAATGTTGCTCTGGAGAAAATATGGGCGAACTTCATGCATTTGTGTTTTGTTCATATACTTGGAGAACTTTACATGTTTTCCAGGCTGACATTCCAGTCCCAGTCTATCTAGTCCCTTCATTGGGCGACCTGGAGAAGCGTTGAGAGGTTGGGCAATGAACTGACCATCCGGTGCCTTCTTCCATTCGTACTTCAGCTTGAAGTGTCCCCCTTGTCGCCTCGTTAAAGACCTCCTTGAGAAAATCCAATTGGGACAAAACTCAAGTGAAGGAAAAAAGAGTACGACTTGAAGAACGTTTTTTCTTAAAAGTTGAAGTACTTGAGGTATGTAATGTTCCTGTTGTTTGGTAGTAGTTTTCCTTCCATTGTTTCTAGATGGAAAGACCTTTTGTTTGTTGTAGCCATGATTTTGTATGGACCGTCCCAATTAGTTTGTCTTCCCGCGGGTCTTTGCTTGCTTGTGTTTTGGCTTTGAGCACGTAGTCCCCGACTTTGAGTGGTCTGATCTTGGCCTTTTTGTTATAATAATGTTTTGCATGTTGTTTTTGGGCGATCATCCTTATGTAGGCTATATCTCCCCGGTCTTCGGCTTCGTCGAGCTCTTGCCTTCTGCTTTCATCGTTCCTCGGCCCGCTCTCATGGGAATATCTCAAATTGGGCTCTCCGACTTTGACGGGTATTACCGCATCAGTCCCGTAGACTAATAAGTAAGGCATCTCTCCTGTGCTCGCCTTCGGCATTGTACGGTAGGCCCAAAACACTTCTGGTAATAACTCCGACCATAGTCCCTTGGCGTCCTCAAGCTTTTTCTTCATGATGTTCAATATTGATTTATTGGAGGATTCTGCTTGCCCGTTGCCCGCTGGGTGGTATGGTGTTGAGAGTATTCTTTTGATATGCCACTTCTCAAAAAATTCGGTGACCTTTTTTCCAATGAATTTGGGGTCCGTTGTCGTAACTGATCCCTTTGGGGAGGCCGAAGCGGCACATGATGTTTTTCCATATGAAGGCGATCACTTTCTATTCGCGTATCTGGGCGAATGCTTCTGCTTCTACCCATTTAGAAAAATAGTCAGTTAAAACCAAAAGAAATTGTACGTTACCTCGCTCCGCAGGGAGAGGGCCAACGATGTCCATTCCCACTTGATGAACGACCAATGGGAAGTGGCCGATTGGAGGTGCTCGCCCGCTTGATGGATCATTGGGGCGTATTTTTGGCATTGCTCGCATTTTTTCACGAAGTTTACGGCCTCTTTTTTCATAGTGGGCCAGTAGTAACATGCCCGTATGAGACATCTGACCAGAGCTCGATTGTTGGAATGAGTTCTGCAGTGGCCTTCGTGGACTTCTTCTAGGACGCACCGCATTTGATTCGGGCCTAAGCATTTCGCTGGGGGTGCCATACATCCTCTTGTATAGGTCGTTATGAATGATGTTGTACCTAGCTGCTTGCATCCAAAACTTCTTGGCTTCATTTTTATCATCTGGGAGCATGCCATCCTGCAAGTATATAGCAATACGGTTGCGCCAGTCCCAAGTTAGATTTATGGTCCTTACCTCGATTTGATTTATTGATGAGTGGAGGAGGGTGACCATGTTTCTTTCTCTGGTTATGCTTTTAGTGGCTGTTGCTAATTTGGCGAGGTCGTCTGCTTCGATGTTTTGTGCTCGAGGAATATGGTCGAGCTGGCATTCGTTGAACTCGGGCAGTAGTTGCAGATCTCGGCCTAGTATTTTTATAACCTTTGCTCTTTGATCTGGAAAGTCCCTGTGACTTGGTTGACGACGAGTTGAGAGTCACAGCATAGTACGACCTGTCTCGCCCCGTACTTGAGTGCTAGCCTTAATCCTGTAATCACGACCTCATACTCGGCCTCGTTGTTAGTCATGTCCGGGCACCTTGTGGACTGGCGAATCACTTCGCTTGTCGGGACTTCGAGTACAAGTCCCGGTCCGGACCCTGACGCATTAGAAGCGATGTTGGTGTACAAAATCCATAGATCTTGTGTTTGTGGATAAGCGTGGACGACTTCTTTTTCGACTTCAGGCATTATTGTTACGCTGAAGTCAGTGACGAAGTCGGCAAGGACTTGTGATTTTATCACCGTTCGTGGTTGATATATGATATCATGCTCGCTTAATTCTATGGCATATTTGGCTAACCTGACCCGATAGCTCGGGCTTATGCAAAATACTTATCAAGGGGAAAGTTGTGACTACCGAGATGAGGTGGCACTAAAAGTAGGGTCTAAGCTTTCGTGAAGCTACGACTAAGGCCAGGGCCAATTTTTTGAGGTGGGGGTACCTCGTATCGGCATCGACTAAGGTTTTGCTAATGTAATATATGAGAGATTGCGTACCTTTATCTTCTTGGACCAGGACCACACTCACCGCCACTTCAGATATGGCGAGATAGACGAGGAGGCGTTCCCCAGGTTCCACTTTTGGAGAGCAACAATGATGATGACATGTAAACCTTTAACTCCTTCAGGTCTTGGGTGCACTCGGAGGACCACTGGAGGCTGATGTCCTTTTTGAGTACGCCGAAAAACTTGTGGCATCTATCAGATGATCGCGAGATGAATCTTGATAGGGCGACGATACTGCCAATCAGCCTCTGAACCTGTGTTTTGGTGGTTAGGTGCTGTGGTATTCCTTCTATGGCTTTGATTTGGTCTGGGTTGACCTCGATACCTCATTGTGATACTAGGAAACCCAAGAATTTTTCTAAGGTCACGCCGAATGCACACTTTTTGCAATTTAGTTTCATTTCGTATCGCCTGAGTATATCGAAGGCTTCTTTCAAGTGGCCGATGTGATCTTCTTTCCTTTTGGACTTGACCAACATATCGTCTATATAGACTTCTATAGTGTTGCCGAGTTGATCTTTGAACATTTTGGTCACCAACCTTTGGTATGTCGCCCCTGTATTTTTTAGGACGAAAGGCATAACTCTGTAGCAGTACGTTCCTTGATGGGTGATGAAAGTGGTCTTCTCCTGATCCCCCTCTTCCATGAGGATCTGATTGTAGCATGAATAAGCATCTAAGAAACTTAGCAGTTCATGCCCATCCGTTGTGTCAATGAGATAGTCGATATGAGGTAACATGAATGAAACTTTGGAGCATGCTTTATTTATATCTGTAAAGTCTACGCACATTCGCCACTTTCTATTTTTTCCTTTTTAACATAACCACATTGGCTACCCATTGAGGGTATTTTGACTCCCTAATTGAACCATTTTCCAGTAATTTTTCGACCTCCTCGCAAACTACATCATTTATTGAAGAATTGAACTTCCGCCTAACCTGCCTCATCGGTGGGTGGAATGGGTCGACGTTCAACTTGTGTGTGGCGATCTCCTTCGGGATACCTGGCATATCTGCATGGCAAAAAGCAAACAATTATGTGTTAGCAGTTAAGAATTGACGGAATTTATCTAGTTCTTGAAGTTTGCATTCGATGTACGCTTTCTTGTTGTGGTCATTATCATCAAGTTGGACGGGGTCGAGGTCTTCTATGGTTGATCTCGTGGCCTCTACTGTTTCGGGATCTCTGATGAAGTCCTCTCTTTCGTCACAGCTCGACCTCGACCGTGTTAATTGCTATGCCTCTTTTGCCTTGCACTTTATTTGTTGGGTGGTCGTGCAATCCAGGGCGATGCGGTAGCATTCTCGAGATGTGTGTTGTTCTCCTCGTACACTGAATATTCCCTATGGGATTGGAAATTTGATAACCTGGTACAAGCTTGAGGGGATAACCCTCATGGCGTGTATCCAGGATCAGCCTATTATGGTGTTGTACACCGTGTCCTAGTCCATGATGTGGAATGTGGTTTCCAGAGTGACGCCGCCGACCAGGACGGAGAGTGTGATTTCTCCAGATGTTCGTTCAACTGCATTGTTAAAACATGTTAGCGTGATGCAGCACGTCACTATCTTATCCTCGAGTTTCATTTGTGCAAGTACTCGAGGGTGGATAATGCATGGGCCGCTCCCATCATCCACCATAATGCATCTCACATCTGTATCTAATATTCATAAATTGGTAACAAGGGCATCATAGTGAGGTAAAACCAAACTGTGGGTATCTGACTTATCGAGATGATACTTTCTTCGAGTTCATCATACCGTTTGTGAGTGATCGACCGTTTGAGCTTGTGGTGAACTTTACACTGTTGACCGAAGCGTCATCGCTGCCCCCAATGATCATTTGAATGGTGTGGATCGGTGATGGTGGTTTCGGCAGTCCCTGGTGTTGTTCGCATCCTCGGGCAAAGCTGGTCCTCACCTGGTCGCTCAACAATTCTTTGAGGTGTACTTAGCGAAGCATGTTTACGACCTCTTGCCTTAGGGCGATGCAATCCTCAGTTTTGTGACCTCGCTCTTGGTGGAACTCGGAGATGGCATCTAACTTTATAGTGCTTGGGTATGACCTCATCTTTTGTGGCCACTTTACCTTTGGTTCGAGCTTCTCCAATGCATAGACTATTTCTGAGGGTGACACACAAAAATTATGAGCGGATAACAAATGGGGCATACCTCTCTCGTTCCGGTGAGTCCCTGTCCTTGGTCTATATGGGCCCTCTTCGTGGCGGGAGGGGGGCATGATGGAGTTTCTGATATACGACTGGTGTCTTTCTCGATTGGGTCATGGAGCTGCGAGATCCCTCCTGACATCATTTCTTCTATCCTTCCTGGATTCGGCCTGTACCGAGGTCAACCGATGAGTTGGCCCATTCAGGTCATCCTCATCTGCACGGACCTCGACACAATAGGCGTTGTGTATTTCATCCCAAGTGGTTGAAGGATATTTCACAAGCCGACTTAATAATTTTCTTGTCACCCTTGAGCCATTCCTGTTCAGCCCATTTTGGAAAGCTGCTACAGCCATTCCTTCCAATACATTTGGTAAGGTCATCCTTACTCGGTTGAATTGAGCAAGGAAGTCCCTCAATCCTTCTCCAGGCGATTGTTTGATGGAAAATATTTTGCTCACTCTTGCCTCCGCCTTTTTAGTCCCAGCATGGGCCGTTATGAACTTGCCGGCTATCTCTTCGAATGTTTCGATGGAACGCGTGTGCAGTTGTGAATACGAAGTTAATGTTCCTCCGGTGAGGGTCTCGCCGAACTTCTTCAACAAGATGGTGGATACTTGTTCTTTGGAGAGATCATTGCCTTTTACAGCAGTGACATAGTGAGTCACATGATCTTCGGGGTCGGTCGTACTGTCATATATTTTCAGATAAGGCGGCATCTTGAAGGTCTTAGGTATGGTATGTGGGGCAGCTTCATCAATGTATGGTTGCTCGATGAACCGACCAGCATCTCTTTTTGGCAAGAGTTTTGGGGCACCCGGTATTTTGTAGACTCTTTCTCGGTGATCTCTCATTTGGTCCCGAAGCACTTTGTTCTCATTTTTCATTTCTTCCATCTTTTTTAGAATGGCTGTGAGGGTGTCGTCACCTGCATTATTAACATTGTGAGTGATCCCTGTTACTGGAGGGAGAGGGATGCGCTGCTCGACCATTGTCAGTGTAATGCAAGTCCTTGCGTTTTCTCTAGCTGTCTCCTGGGCGTGTTTGTCGAAGATGTCGGTTAGCGTGTTAGTTAGCCATGCCTCAAGTAGTTTTTTCACTGCTGATGACACCTCTTCCATCGTGGACGTGGAAGCTCCTTTACCGCGGGATGTTACGATACTGCCGTGAGGGAGGGGCGACCCATCTCGCTTGGGGGAGGCGTTAGGCGTTATATCCTCGCATTCTGTTTCAAAAACCTCATTTATGGTGTTCAAGAGGTTGGTGGTGAGGTCGGCCACTACCTTCATTCTTTCTTCTCCATTATCTGCCATGTCAGATCTGTGTGTACAAGGAAAAAAGAGTTTCGCTTTTTTTTTTTTTTTTTTAAAACCGTGCTAGTTATAGATCTAGAAGAAACTAAAAATTTGACTAGAAAATTCCCACAGACGCCGCCAAATTGTTTGACCAAGAAATATAATCTCAGGTTAAACTGTTAAATTTATATAATGAAAGGTTAAACCTAGTTAAGGATAATAACTTTAGATATTAAGCACAAGGATGCACGATTAGAGAGATAGAGTTTGTATATGATTAATGACAATAAATATGAAATTTCCTTACCACTAGAACATTAAATGAGACATATCTAGCGATAAATGTCAATCAATGACATTTATGTAAATAAGGAGAATGATTCACCCGATAATGAGTGGACAAAGACAATATTCTGCCTGACAACGGTGAATGTAAGATAGATCCAAGATTTGTATGAACAATCCTTGGATCTGATGGAAACGTGTGGAATAATATGAACGAGAATCTTTATAAAAAGGTCTTCTTCTCCAAAAGTGTTCTTATCAAAATGAGAATTACCCTCCCCATCTCTTTTTCTATTTATATGGGACATGTCCCCAATCAATCCTAAAAGGACAAGTATAGAGAATATTCAATAAAATATTCTCTTAAATATCTTATTACAAAAACTAGCCGTTAGTACTGTTCTTGATACTTGACCTCGACCGTTATTGACCGCCTGGCCACGAGCCCCATTGTTTACTAGTCGACCTCGGCCACATCATTTTCCGTAACACCATTTCATGCTAAATTCCCTTGGGGGCAGATTTTAATCTATACAAATTATAGATTATAGGGAATACTTAAAAGAGTAAAAGAAATCAAGTAATAGGAATCTCCCATAACTATTTGGACCAACCACCAGATCTGTTTTAGCAAGTCTGTAGAAAATATATGTTAGTGATATATATATATATATATATATATATATATGCTGTAAGTCAAACTTATAGATAGAGGCGGACGCAAGATTTTGCTGTCTCAAGGCACTGTAACATTTAATATAAAGTTATCACTATATAAAGATTGATCCGAGCGTTTATGCAAATATCTAATTGAAAATATTAGCAAGTATATATGAAGCTTTTGCTTGTCGATTACCTATTTACCTCTCTCCTTTGCTGTGCGTCCGCATCTGTTTATAGAGATTATTGATTCTTTTTTTTTTTTTTTTTTTTTTGTAATTAACAAACGTGTTTAGATTAGTTTGTGTAACTTGGATTTTTCTTCCACCAGTAATTTTGTATATCAAGGTAAAAAGATCACAAAACATATTTTATCCGTGAATTTAAACTTTAGCCTCCAATATTATCAGCTACTTTATTTTATTTTATACGCTATATCACCTACTTTATTTTTTTATAATTTTTTTTAACGCTATATCGCCTACTTTATTAACCAATGGGTTTATAAAATTTTCTAGTTTAGCCTTAAAATTATCTCATAGTTTAGTGAATGAAAATTGACCAATTAATGTAGAAAAATTAAAAACTTCGTCTGCTCCTCCCTAACGTAGTTTCCTATGCTTTATCCGGCCATCCCAAAATGAAAAATCCACTCAATCTCCAAAAACCCTACTAAAAAACAAATCCAAAATGCTATAGACTTCTCCTTACTATCAGTTTATTAAGCCTTTCACAAATCCCAACCTAAAAGCTCCTCATTCTGTTCATTGTTAACCATGAAAATGTACCTTAATAGTGTTCTAAGCTCAAACACGTAAGCTGTATTTCTCTGTATTCTTCAGTACATTTTCTCTTACACCAAATGGCCACTTCTTTATCCCACTCTCCCCAGTTATTAACTTTCTCTTACAGAAAGTCTTACCCCTCTTTCTCATTCCCCAAGATTCAATCTTTCTTGCACAAAAACAGACAATTTCACTTAAAGACTCAAACTTTACTCCCCAATATTCAATCTTTCTTGCATCAGAAGGAAAAAATTCACTTAAAGACTCAAACTTCTAACCATTTGGGTCATATTCAAAGGGTAAAAAGAGCTTCTTGTTCTGATAGTTTTCTTGAGGCAATTGAAAAGGAAGAGTCTTTACTGGCTACTGAGGAAAAACCATTGAAATTCCTGTTGTGGGTGTTGTTATGGGCCTCTGTATCTATTGGTTTATTTGCAGTTTCAGGGAATGCAAAAGCTGCTACTGCTGCTGCTGACTCTATTCGGGCTTCGGGCTTTGGTGTAAAAGTTGCTACTGCTTTGAGAAGTTTAGGCTGGCCAGATGAAGCTGTTGTGTTTGCTTTGGCTACACTTCCTGTTATTGAGCTTCGTGGGGCTATTCCTGTTGGTTATTGGTTGCAACTCAACCCTATTGCATTGACTGTCTTATCCATTCTTGGGTAAGTTTTACATTCTCTTTTTCAGGCCCTAAATCTGCAGCTTAATAAGGCGGTAATTTGAAAGAAAGATTGCACATTGGCTTCACTGTCCTGATTTTAAGTCCTTGAATTGAATGTCTTGTTTCATTTTTAGGAGTAATTTTGCTTGCTGTTCTGCATTTTGAATACCATTGATAGGCGTTAAAAAAGGTGCATTGTTGTGCTGTAACTGACAAGAGTGAGTTGCTCTAGTGGTGAGCACCCTTTACTTCCAAACAAGAGGTTGTGAGTTCGAGTCAACCCAACAGCAAGGTGGTGAGTTCTTGGAGGGAGGGAGCCGAGGGTTTATCGGAAACAACCTCTCTATCCCAAGGTCGGGTAAGGTCTGCGTACACACTATCCTTCCCAGACCCCACTAGTGAGATTATACTGAGTTGTTGTTATTGTGCTGTAACTTGAATTTTAGCTACTGATAATTAAATTCTTGAAGGGAAATGTCTAAAGAAACCATCATCTAGTCATTAATTGCTGGTGGTTTTTATTGATAACCAAGATATATCTGAGGGTTAGTGGAGCACAGTTCGAAATTGGGTGGATAGTGGGTCTAACCCTCTACCTTTCCCCTCTTAAATACCAAGCTTTTATCTACGGCAGGGTTCGAACCCGTGACGTGCACCTTATGCACATATCACGCGTTGCGCTCTTACCACTAGATCAAAGCACCGGGGGTCAATAATTGCTGGTAGTTGGAGCTTCAGTTGCTGTGAAAATGATGTCTATTGGTAATTGTCTTTCAATAGTTAAAGACTTCAGAAGCCATATTGTCTATGCTAATGTTAAATGAGTGAAAGGTTGCGATGCAAGTGTAGCTCATTCTCCAGTGCCTTCAAAATCATTATTGCGGATCCGGGTAGTAGACAGTTGAATCCAATTTTGACCATTTTCAGTTAATTATCAAGCTAGTGCTGCATTTTCGAGGGCATAGAGGGTGTTTGGCTAAGCTTATAAGTTGGTCAAACTGGCTTATAAGCACATTTTGGCTTATCTATGCGTTTGGTAAATACCCAAAGTGCTTATAAGCTAAAATCAGCCACAAGTCATAAGTTGGTCACCCCCAACTTATGACTTTTTAGCTTATAAGCACTTTTAGTTTGACCAAGGCTTTTACTAGTTTATCCTTAATTCTAACTCACAAAATATTTTTCCTTCCATATTCCTTGTTCATCTTTTTCTTTACAAAGAAACATTTTAATTTATAATCTTTTGTAAAGTTTTTAAGGATATTTTAGTCATTTTAATAAAAGAACAACTTATCAGCACTTTTCTACCAAACATATCAACTGCTTATTATCAGTTTCAACACGTCTATCCAAACACGTAAATGCTTATTTAAAAAATCAGCTTCAGCACTTAAAAATATTTTTTAGCACTTCAAGCTTGTCAGCTATTTACAATCAGCTAATCCAAACGGACTCCATGTGTCCGTGAGAAATATGAAAGAGAAGAAGTTTTATCAATGACTTAATGAATATGGTTGATATCTAAGTATATGTCAGATACAATTCAAAATCTTAAGACCAGTGAGGGACACTATTACATGTATGCATATCTAAGAAAGTCTAAGTAATTATCTAAGTCTATTAGGGAGTATTGTTTTACATTAGTTAGAGTTCAGAAGCTATAGCGATTGTGTTAATCAATATATGAGTGGTGTAACTCATTTTCACTTTGCTAATGATGAGAACTGGTGCTGCATTTGTAGGAACATGGTTCCCGTCCCCTTTATCGTACTCTACCTAAAGAAGTTAGCAATTTTCCTTGCTGGAACGAACAAATCAGCATCAAAGCTTTTGGATTTTTTGTTTGAGAGGGCGAAAGAGAAGGCAGGTCCAGTACAAGAGTTTCAATGGCTCGGTTTAATGCTCTTCGTGGCAGTTCCATTTCCTGGAACCGGAGCTTGGACAGGAGCCATCATAGCTTCTGTCCTCGATATGCCTTTCTGGTCTGCTGTTTCAGCAAACTTTGTTGGTGTCGTCTTGGCTGGACTTCTGGTAAACTTGTTGGTGAATCTTGGACTCAAGTATGCTATTATAACCGGTGTAATACTGTTCATTATTTCGACATTCATGTGGAGTATCCTTCGAAGTCTTAAAAAACGCTGAGCTCATCAAGCTGATATCAACACCTATTGAAGTTTTGAGATGATCAGTATAACCCATTATGGATAAAACAGTAACGATGAATAGAAAGAGAAGTCTTTTTCTTTCTTTAATCGATCAATATTACAACTTTTCCTTCACATGTATATTGCTATTATTTGTATTGGGCACCATCATATCATCCCATCTGATCAATCAAGAATACCTCAACCGGATAAATTCACCTGTCTCACACAATTCTTCTGATTATGTATTTTCCTCTTTACTTTCTATATGCCTATGTATGCAATGATAGTGATGGAGTACCTTAAGATCAACAGAATTCTAAAGTCTGTGGAAATAGCCTCTTGTAGAAATGCAGGGTAATGCTGCGTACAATAGATCCTTGTGGTTCGACCCTTTCCCGGACTCCGCACATAGCGGGAGCTTAGTGCATCGGGCTGCCTTTTAGAATTCTAAAACCCCGGAACCAATCGTTTACTCCATATTGTGTCTGTGGCAGTGGCATTGCTTTTAGTTGGATCATTTTACAGAATCCTATATGTCTTCCATGTAGAAATGATGATAGACTTTCTAATAGAGACAGAACTTGTAGGTATGTGTATTATGTAGTTTGTTTTGGGGATTATTCAGGGGATAACAGTTTACAGCAGAGCATACTGATGAGATGCTTTGTCCGATAAACTACTGCAGATGGAAATCTCACACAACCCGCTATATGTATGTTCTTTTATATGTATCATCCCTATAAACTAAGTCCAAGGACCTGATACAAGCTACCTTTGTACTTCTAGTTGCTTGTGTGTCGAGTCTTGGGGCAATGACTGAGGGTTGGTTTTCTAGAGAAGGATTAACTTAGTTAGCTTTAAGGTGAAAAAGGCTCAGCTCAGCATCTTTTTTCCTGTTCATTTGTGAAGAGGTTTTTGAAAGATTCATTTAGGCAGAAGAAATGCTTATTATGACATATTTGTCGAGCTAAATGCTTCATAATGAGATCAATTATGTGACTGTTTCCCCTTTGAATAGTGTATTTTGAAGTAGCAAAGTAATTTTGAGATGTGCTTTCCAGTACTGAGCCAACTTCACTACCTCCCACCTCACTGTTATACCTAAAGTTTTGTAGATTTTTAGTGTCAATTGTACATTTCACCTTGAAAAAAGTTTATGTAAAAGAATTTTTCAGTGTAATATCTATCAGATTTGACTATTTTGCATCTATGGGAAGTAAGAGTGATCAATTGAAGATTTACTAGCCTTTTTACTCTTTTGTTTTGAGAGATGGAAGGTGGGTTGCTGTTGGGGTTGTATCCTTTGGGGGAGCGGGAATCAACTGATAAATTAATTGATTGTTTTGGGACATCTTTGGGCCTTGTTCAGTGAACTACTTCTCTACTAGTAGCATGAGTTGAGTACCTCTCCTAAAAGATTTTGGGCCAGTGAAATGTTCTACTATGCAAAAGCTGGAAATTTTACAAAAAGAAGAGTTTTTTTGGTTCTATATTCCTTTTTGTCTGAGAGGCATTGAAGAGTCAGATTTAAATCTTTCATTCTTCCCCTAAATAGAAAACTTTGTCGTAACACATGTGAGTCTGAAGAAGCAAGTCCGATCATTTAACTTTAAACTTTTGATAAGCTTGCGTGGCATATTTGAATCGTTTGAATTTTGAAGTATAGCTTGTAACGAAAACGTGAGAGAGTTGTTGATGTATAATCTTATAGTGTTATACTTTCTCTATGTAGATGTATAAGATATGGTATAATTAATATATTATCTATATATACTAAACAGTCAATTCGACCGGCTATATATGTAGAGCTTCCACTCCATTTTAAGTAGCAGTACCATAAAAACAGTAAAGTAATAACTAGAAAAATATCAAAGTTTAATATTAGAATAAAGTTAATTGAATTTGATTTTGAATAGTATAGGATATTAATATTAGTGGAATGATATGAATTTCTTTTTTGCAACATTCATATTTTAAAAAAAAGGTCATACAAATTGTAATATAAAAATTCATCACTAGCATCATTTTTCTAGTTCTAGTGAGCTATGTTGTTGATCGTTTCAGATATTTAAAGATGATATTTTTTAAGAATCCAAGCAAATAACTAGTGATTGTTATCAGATTCCCAAACGTATTTTTGGTCAGTTAGGAAATAGGCAGAGAGAAGCTCATGAACACATGAAACGGCAATATACTGTTTTGTCAAAATGTTCTCTTTTCTGACATCTAGACATGGGTAGTGGGTCCCATGAGAGTGACCCTACACGTGTGACATCACCACTCTCCTGAAAAATAGGCCCCCCTACAAAGCCTTGTCTTGTCACCAAACCCCAATTTCTTCGTCAGTTGGCCCCCCAGTACAGTATGTTTAATACCGATCTAGTTTACTTTTTCTAACAACTATATACTGAATATACAACATTACACATAGATTATAATTCTTTTGTTTCAATTTATTTGAACCTATTTTCTTTTTAATCCGTACTAAAAAAAATAATCTATTTTCTTATTCGGAAACAATTTACCTTTATGCAATGATTTATAACCACACAAAATATATGTGCTTCATTCTACACCACAAGTTCAAAAGTTTTCTTTTTTTTCTTAAACTCCGTACCCAATCAAATAAATTCACATAAATTGAAACGGAGTGAGTATAATTGACGGTTATTTTTAATTTAAGCGATTAAATCAGTAATTATTTAGATTAGTTCTTCATTTTTTATGCTTATCTATATGGCGTGTAAAAGAAAAAGTGAAAGCGACGTACTGGGCTCCACGGGCCCACTTTCCTGTTTCTCTCCGTGCACACCCCGCCACGTTGCTTGGCCCATCTACGTCTGGCATCTTATGGTGGGGCCATTGATCTTCCTTCGTTTTCGTGGCATTTTGTTTGACTACCAGACACGTGTGAAATCTTGGTTCCCTACTTGTCAATACTTCATTTGTCTCCTCCAAAGTATCAGATTTTTTTAATTTTGCCCAATTAGGTTTTATTATTGTTGATATCTAAGTACATAAAATTGCAGAAACTAAGTTGAACAAAAGTCACTTTTGACATGTCCTAAAGTCTAACCCAAAATACGTGCTACCAAAATTTGTACTAATAACTAACTTCAAGAGATATATTTATTTAACTTGAAAGTTTTGGAAAGCAAAACCGTTTTTCCTCTTTCATTTTATTGGTAGATATATGAGCTTTGTTAAATTATAGATTTTTCGTTTATTTCAAAGGGTCATCAAGATCACATGTTATTTATTTAGACTTCTAAAGTTATAACCAGAAGCAGATCCGATATTAACACTACCCAAATAAAATATAAATATATGAAGATAATTATTCAAGTGTACAAAAATATAAATTTAATTCGAGACGACGATAATACGGACATCTGTGTCCCTACGAATGTGGGATCTGCCCCAAACTTCTCAAGATGTAGGTTAGTTAGTACTACTTTACACCAAAAACTATTTTTTTTTGAGTTAGTGGAACATTGCAATTGGTTTCAATTTTAAGCTTAATTCCCACATGGTCTAGAAGTTCTTAGAATAGATTAATATGAAGCCAAAAGTGACATTTCATGGTACTTAAGTTACGCAAAAGCATTAAGGCGGCTCTTCTTGAATAAGCAATTACTAAATTAAGCTGTTGGGCTCTTGCTCATGCGGAGTCAAGATTTCGAACTTATGAGTTTGCGATTCTAATCGTTTTAAGTTATTGAGTTTTAAATAAATAATTTATACATATTCAATGAATTTTTTAAAATAAATATAGGCTTCGAACCAAAGTTATTGGATTCGGCCGAACCCGCTCCCGTCATTCTAGCTCCGCCCGTGCTCTTGTATGGCTCTTTAACACCTCCCTCATCTCTATTTCATCCACAAAACTTGGATCAGCATCATTAACAAAGAAAGCTACCTGATTTGAAGCAAACAAATGAAATAGCTGTCCTTTGCTTCTTGAGTTTAGTAACTTAGAGACATACTATTATATTTTTGAATAATAACAATGACTTCTCGTACAAATACAAATCAATCCCTTGTGCAAGTGGTTATGAGTTGCAAGTATCAATTGTATGGCCTCTCTCTACCCCATTTAATAGCTACATATTCCTACATTTTCCACTTGAAGCTACTAATATTAGGGAGAGGTCACACAACCTCAAGTCACGGTCTATAAGTTTATTCGTTTTCAATTTGGTTTGATTATAATTGTGTATACGGTCGAAACTGATTTCGGCCTTCGTACGATTTGTCGAGATGGGATCATAGTGGACCGAAGAAAGTCTTCATAAAATCGAGATGGATCCGAAGATGGCACAAACGAGCTTCAGATTTCAGGTACATGTCAAATACCGAGCTCGAAGTCATTATCGAGCTCGAGTCCGAATCGAATTATGATGAGATGTGATTGAATCAAGCTTAAGGGCCAGAGGCCAACCAATACTGAGCCCAAGTCATTACCAGGCCCCGAGTCAGCATCGACCTCAAACCCGCATCGAACTCTAAAGCTGGAAACCGACCAATATCGACCAATACCGAGTCCGATCAGGATCGAGCTCATAGATGAGCCGTTGCAGCCGCACTAAGGGAGAGAATCTCGGCGGAAATTAGGAAAAAGCTGATTTACCATGGGTTTCCCACTTTGTATTTTTAATTATATCTAAAGTAGGATCCCCTACTATAAAAAGGGATGGCTATATTTCTGTAAAAGAACAAGTTTTGCATACATTGTAACTGGGATATCATACACTCCTATATTGAAGAGTTATCCTTTTTAGCTTCATAGATTGATTCATCTTGCTTAATCCATTAATCATCTTCTTTCCAACCTTGTTTATTTTTCATTCTCTACAGTTGCCACTCGATATTTCTATTTATTCTTACGATTTGTGTCAAGTTATACCACATACCCTTAGAACTATATACAAATTCAACTCTATCTGTTTTTTGGGTAAACAGTTTGGCGCCCACCATGGGGCTAAGGATAATAGTGATTATTTGATATGAATATGTAAAAACACACCATTTTACGCTTATTTTCGGAAGTGCCTTTGATTTCGAATTAACAATGACGAACTCTCAAATTAAATGGCATTACCTATCGACAACGAAGCTGGCCTTCAAGGTGAGAACAACAACTTGACGCCCAGGGACAGAATGCCGCTTGTCGACGTCGTTGGAGCTCGAGTTGAAGTGCCATTAGACGTTAATTCGCATGTGGCCATTGAGGCAAACCTACATTCTGAACCTGAAAATAGCATTCATGGTGGCACTCGATCTGCAGCTCGAGATACCCATAACGTCGAGGAAAACGGCGTCAGTTTGCGTATGATTTTCGAAATATTGCAAGCTCAACAAGCAGCAATAACTCAGTTGCAGAGTCAAACCCAGATACCGAGCAGGCCGGAGCCCAGTCCACCTCGAAAAATCGCCCACAGAACGGAACAAGCTATAGTAAGGTCAAATGAGCAAGAGTCGGGGACTAATCCCGAAATTGCTAAAATTTTCGAAGAACTAACCAAACGAATAGAATCAGGAAAAATAAGGATCGAAGCAAACGACAAAAAGGTAGAAACATATAACTCCAGGGTTGACCAGATCCTAGGGGCACCACCGATATTGAAGGGCTTAGATTCCAAAAAATTCGTACAAAAGCCTTCCCCCCCAAGCGCGGCTCCTGAAGCGATCCCAAAGAAATTCCGCATGCCCGAGATTCCTAAATATAACGGAACTACCAACCCCAACGAACATGTCACCTCTTATACATGTGCTATTAAAGGGAACGCCCTAGAGGACGATGAAATCGAATCCTTATTATTGAAGAAATTCGGTGAAACCCTATCAAAGGGAGAAATGATATGGTATCATAATTTACCATCTAATTCTATCGATTCTTTTGCTATGCTTGCAGATTCCTTCGTAAAAGCGCACGCCGGGGCCATAAAGGCCGAGACCAGGAAGTCGGACCTATTCAAGGTAAGACAAAAGAATAACGATATGCTAAGGGAGTTCGTATCTCGTTTTCAAATGGAACGAATGGATCTGCCACCAGTCACAGACGATTGGGCTGTTCAGGCTTTCACTCAAGATTTGAACGAATGAAGTTCGACGGCTTCACGAGGGTTGAAGCATAACCTGATCGACTATTTAACTATTACTTGGGCCGACGTGAATAATTGGTACCGGTCGGAAATTAGAGTCGAAGACGATCAGTTGGGTTCTGAACCCGGTGCTAGAAGGGACATCAATCGAGAACAAGGTCCGATCAGCCGACCATATAGTGGAAACCACATGAAAAATAAATCGAGATGTAACCTCGGACAAGGCAATAAAATGAGTGATCGAGGTCAAGGGTCTCGGGGACTGATGAACAGAAGTGGGTTCGACAGGCCTACCAGACCTAAGGAAGCACCATGGTTATCGGAGTATAACTTCAGCATCGATACATCCGCTATCGTGTCGGCTATCGGACGCATCAAAGACACTAAATGGCCTCGACCCATGTAGACCGATCCTGCCCAGAGGAACCCCAATCAAATGTGCGAATATCATGGCACCCATGGCCACAGAACGGAAGATTGCAGGCAACTTAGAGATGAGGTAGCCCGGTTATTCAATAAAGGGCACCTTCAAGAATATTTAAGCGATAGGGCCAAAACACATTTCAAAAATGGGGATTTCGGTAAAAAAAAAAACGAACAGGAAGAACCACAGAACATCATCCACATGATCATCGGTGGCGTCGATACCCCTCAGGGGCCGGTGCTTAAACGCACTAAGACATCGGCTATGAGAGAAAAGCGACCTCGAACTCAGGATTACGCACCCATAGGAACCTTGTCCTTTAATGATGAAGATGTAGAATGAGTCATGCAACCTCACAACGACGCACTGGTAATATCCGTACTTATGAATAAAACTAAAGTTAAGCGTGTGTTAATTGATCCGGGTAGCTTGGCCAACATTATTAGATCAAAGGTTGTAGGACAGCTCGGTCTACAGGACCAGATCGTACCTGTGACCCTGGTTCTAAATGGATTCAATGTGGCATGTGAAACCACCAAAGGCGAGAAGCAATTCCGATATCCTTACCATCGTCAACAAAAGGGGTCGGACTCAAAAGGGGAATGAGATGCCAAATAGCAATCACAGACATCAGCTTCAAGCCAACTAGAAAATCAAAAGATTGACGAAGATGATGATCAAAGGATCCCTCGATCCTTCGTGGTCCCCGATGATTCCGACGCTACCAATCAACGATTGAAGAAATAGAGCAAATCATACTGATAGAGCATTTGCCCGAATAAAAGGTATACCTGGGAACAGGATTAACCCCCGAACTCCGAAAAAGGCTTATTCAATTTCTTATCAATAACATAGATTATTTTGCTTGGTCCCATTTAGATATAATAGGGATCTTACCGGATATAATGACGCATAGGCTAAGCCTGGACCCTAGGTTCAAACCGGTGAAGCAAAAGAGAAGACTCCAGTCCGAGATAAAGCACGCATTCATAAAGGACGAGGTAACTAAACTTCTCAAAATAGGGTCCATTCGGGAGGTGAAATACCCAGAATGGTTAGCCAATGTAGTTGTAGTCCCTAAAAAAGGGAACAAACTTAGAATGTGTGTAGATTATAAGGATTTAAACAAGGCGTGCCCCAAATATTCTTTTCCGCTGCCCAACATCGATCGCATGATCGATGCCATAGATGACCACGAGATCCTTACTTTTCTCGATGCCTATTTCGGGTATAATCAAATCCAAATGAACCCGGAAAACCGAGAAAAAACTTCATTTATCACCAAGTATGTAACATATTGTTATAATGTAATGCCCTTCGGGCTAAAAAATACAGGAGCTACTTACCGACGCCTAGTAAATAAAATATTCGAAGAGCAAATAGGTAAATCGATGGAAGTTTATATTGATGACGTGCTAGTTAAGTCCCTGCGCGTAGAGGACCATTTAACTCATTTACAGGAAACATTCAAAATCTTAAGGAAATAAAACATGAAGCTCAACCCCGAGAAATGTGCTTTCGGGGTCGGTTCAGGCAAGTTCCTTGGCTTCATGGTATTGAATCGGGGGATCGAGATCAACCTCGATAAAATCAGGGCCATCGAAGACATCGCCGTTGTGGACAATGTAAAAGCCGTGCAGAGGCTAACGGGACGGATTTCTTCCTTAGGCCGATTCATTTCAAGGTCGTCAGATCCAAGTCACAAATTTTTCTCTCTACTCAAAAAGAAGAACGATTTCGCCTGGACCCCGGAATGCCAACATGCATTAGAGGAATTGAAGCAATACCTATCGAGTCCACCGATGCTTCACACTCCGAAGGCATATTAGAAACTTTACTTGTACTTGGCGCTATCAGAAATAGCAGTAAGTGGTATCCTAGTTCGAGAAGAGCAAGGTACGTAATTTCCCGTTTATTTTGTAAGTCGAACCTTAGGGGAAGCAAAAATTAGATATCCACACTTAGAGAAATTGGCACTAGCACTGATAAGCGCCTCTAGAAAGTAAAGACCATACTCTCAATGTCATCCCATATGCGTATTAACCACTTATCCACTTCGTAACATTTTACGCAAGCCCGAACTATCAGGCCGATTGGTCAAATGGGCCGTTGAACACAGTGGGTACGATATCGAATATCAACCCCGGACGACCATCAAGTCTCAAATTTTAGTGGACTTCGTGGCCGATTTCACGCCAACCTTCGTACCCGAAGTTGAAAAAGAACTCTTATTGAAATCGGGTACATCATCGGGGGTATGGACTCTTTTCACGGGCGGGGATTCGAACGTGAAGGGGTCCGGGCTAGGCATCATTTTAAAGCCGCCCACGGGTAACACTATTAGGCAATCTATCAAAACTACTAGGTTGACTAACAACGAGGCCGAGTATGAGGCCATGATTGCATGTCTCGAGCTAGCTAAAAGCTTAGGAGCATAAGTCATTGAAGCCAAGTATGACTCTTTGCTGGTGGTGAATCAAGTAAACAAAACCTTTGATGTTCGAGAGGATAGAATGCAAAGGTATTTGGACAAACTATAGGTAACTTTACACCGTTTCAAAGAATGAACCTTACAACATGTACCTCAAGAACAAAACAGTGAGGCCGATGCACTTGCAAATTTGGGGTCATCGGTCGGGAAAGATGAGATCAGCTCGGGGACTGTCGTTAACCTCTCGAGATCTGTGATCGAGGAAGGTTATGCCAAGATAAACTCTACAAGCTTAACCTGGTATTGGAAAAATAAGTATATTGAATACTTGGAAAACGGAAAGCTCCCATCGGACCCTAAAAATTCGAGGGCCCTACAAACCAAAGCTGCTCGGTTCACATTGACTGCAGATGGAACATTATACTGATGGACATTCGATGGGACATTGGCAATATGATTAGGACTAGGAGACAACGACTACGTCCTACGTGAGATTGAAGAGGGTACTTGTGGAAATTATTCCGGTATCGATTCATTAGTCTGAAAAATAATCAGAGCAGGATATTATTGGATCGATATGGACAAAGATGCAAAGGAGTTTGTTCGAAAATGAGACAAATGTCAAAGGTTTGCACCGATGATCCATGAGCCCGGGGAGCAACTTCACTCACTCCTATCCCCATGGCAATTCATGAAATGAGGAATGGATATCGTCGGCCCTCTGCCATCGGCCCCAGGTAAAGCTAAGTTCATTTTATTTATGACTGACTATTTATCTAAATGGGTTGAAGCACATGCGTTTGAGAAAGTAAGAGAGAAAGAGGTTATAGACTTCATCTGGGATCATATCGTATGTCGATTTGGGATACCCGCCGAAATAGTGTGTGACAATGGAAAATAATTTATCGGCAGCAAAGTGATAAAATTCCTCGAAGACCACAAGATAAAAAGGATATTATCAACACCGTATCACCCTAGTGGGAACGGATAGGCCGAATCGACGAACAAAAATATCATTCAAAATCTAAAGAAAAGGTTGAACGACGCTAAGGGAAAATGGAGAGAAATCCTACCCGAAGTTCTTTGGGCGTATCGAACAACATCAAAGTCCAGTACGGGGGCAACCTAATTCTCCTTAGTATATGGCTCTGAAGCCTTGATTCCAGTCGAAGTCGAAGAACCCAGTGCCAGGTTTCGATATACAACAGAAGAGTCAAATCACGAGGCTATGAATACTAGCCTCAAATTATTGGATGAAAAATGAGAAGCCATTCTCGTCCGATTGGCCGCCCAAAAGCAGCGGATCGAAAGATACTATTATCGAAGAACCAATCTTCGTCATTTTAAAATCGGGACCTAGTGCTAAGGAAAGTCAACCTCAGCACCCGAAATCCGAATGAAGGAAAGCTGGGTCTAAACTGGGAAGGGCCGTATCAGGTACTCGAAAACGTCGGTAAAGGATCCTACAAGCTTGGTATTATGAACGACAAACAACTACCAAGAAATTGGAACGCGTCGCACCTAAAACGATACTACTGCTAAGGTACGACCCTCCCATGTTCGTTTATATTTTGAAACTAACCCTTGCAGGAGTTCGATCAGGAACAAGGATGGATCATTCAACATGAAGCCTTAGGTGTGAAAGCACGCGTTGTACTCTTTTTCCCTTAGACCAGTTTTATCCCAAAAGGGTTTTTCGGCAAGGTTTTTAATGAGGTAACCATTGATTGTGCTAACTTAGAACAATTCAATAGTATCTGAGGCCTCCTTACAATCAACCTCGAATATTGGAGGGGCATTACCCTCAAATATATCAAGTTCGATGCAAGAAATTTACTTCATAACAACAGGGTTTCGATAGGAAAAGTTGTAAGAGCCAAATGGTCAAAACGAACCATGCTCATGTAGTTTGCTCGATCCCCGGTACAGAACATAAACACATGTATAATGACATAAAGAGAATTTCTTACCGATATCTCAGAATCCATCCTCTATTTTGTGATCTATTTTGCAAGCAGGCTTAAGGGCCGACTATTACCCCATAAATCGGGGACTGCCAATCGAAAAATCAGCGAGATCAAGTCCCACTAAGCCTACGGGCTACACTACTTCGAGTTCGAGCAAGTACTCACTCGACTATAAAACCTGCGGGCTACTTTTCTTCGAGTTCGAGCAAAGCACTCACTTGACCATTAAGCCTACGGGCTACATTACCTCGAGTTCGAATCGCTCACTCGACTAATAAGCCTACGGGCTACTCTTATTTCGAGTTCGAGCAATCACTCACTCGACCATTAAGCCTACGTGCTACATTACTTCGAGTTCGAATCACTCACTCGACTAATAATCCTACGGGCTACACCATTTCGAGTTCGAGCAATCACTCACTCGACTATAAAGCCTACGGGCTTCCTTTCTTCGAGTTCGAGCAAAGCACTCACTCGACCATTAAGCCTACATGCTACATTACTTCGAGTTCGAATCACTCACTCGACTAATAAGCCTACGGGCTACTCTTATTTCGAGTTCGAGCAATCACTCACTCGACCATTAAGCCTACGGGCTACATTACTTCAAGTTCAAATCACTCACTCGACTACTAAGCCTACGGGCTACTCTTATTTCGAGTTCGAGCAATCACTCACTCGACCATTAAGCCTGCGGGCTACATTACTTCGAGTTCGAAACACTCACTCGACTAATAAGCCTACATGCTACTCTTATTTCGAGTTCGAGTAATCACTCACTCGACCATTAAGCCTACGGACTACATTACTTCGAGTTCGAATCACTCACTCGACTACTAAGCCTACGGGCTACTCTTATTTCGAGTTCGAGCAATCACCCACTCGACCATTAAGCTTACGAGCTACATTACTTCGAGTTCGAATAACTCACTCGATTATAAAGCCTACGGGCTACCTTTCTTCAAGTTTGAGCAAAGCACTCACTCGACCATTAAGCCGACGTACTACACTACTTCGAGTTCGAATCACTCACTCGACTATAAAGCCTACGGGCTACCTTTCTTCGAGTTCGAGCAAAGCACTCACTCGACCATTAAGCCTACAAGATATATTACTTTGAGTTCGAATCACTCACTCGACTAATAAGCCTACGGGCTACTCTTATTTCGAGTTCGAGCAATCACTCACTCGACCATTAAGCCTATGAGCTACATTACTTCTAGTTCGAATCACTCACTCGACTAATAAGCCTACGGGCTACTCTTATTTCGAGTTTGAGCAATCACTCACTCGACCATTAAGCCTACGGGCTACATTATTTCGAGTTCGAGCAATCACTCACTCGACAATTAAGCCTACGGTCTACATTACTTCGATTTCGAATCACTCACTTGACTACTAAGCGAATTGGCTACTCTTATTTCGAGTTTGAGTAATCACTCACTCGAACATTAAGCCTACGTGCTACATTACTTCGAGTTTGAATCACTCACTCGACTAATAAGCCCGCGGGCTACATCATTTCAAGTTCGAGCAATCACTCACTCAACCATTAAGCCTACGGTCTACATTACTTCGAGTTCGAATCACTCTCTCGACTATTAAGCCTACGGGCAACATTACTTCGAGTTCGAATCACTCACTCGACTAATAAGCCTACAGGCTATATCATTTCGAGTTCGAGCAATCATTCACTCGACCATTAAGCCTACGGGCTACATTACTTCGAGTTCAAATCACTCACTCGACTACTAAGCCTACGAGCTACCTTATTTCAAGTTTGAGCAAGCACTCACTAGGTTATAAAGGCTACAAGGTCCAAATTTGATCAAATTACCTAAAGCCTTCATAAGGTATGAATGAAACAAAATCTTCACAAGGCAGAGAATAAAACAGAGGTAAATCGGGAAACGAAAAGATCTTTATATATATACAAGAATGTTTACAATGTCCGAACAGGACCCTACACAAAATAGCCAAAATAGAAACTAAGAGCTAAGTTTTTTGGTTATCTACGGGGGCAGTCTCTTCTCCATCGGGCTCCTCCCCACTCTCGAACCCACTCTTGCTCCCATCATCACCATCACAATCATCATCATCGGAAGCCAAGGCTTCAGTATCGACTTCGAGCTCTTTAGCCCTTTTTATCTCTTTGGTGAGATCGAAACCTCGAGCATGGATCTCTTCGAGGGTCTCCCTCCGAGATCGGCATTTAGTAAGTTCAGCAACCCAATGTGCTCGAGTATTAGCGGTCTAGGCTGCCTCTCTTGCTTGTACCTGAGCAGCTTCAGCATCGGCCCGATAAATGACCACGAATGCATCCGCATCGGCCTTTGCCTTTTCGGCGTCAGATTTGGCCTTGGCAAGTTCGGAGGCCAACCAAGACTCGAGCTCCTCTATTATTCTTGCTTGAACCGAGCTTTTTTCCTTCATGCTTTGAAGTTGGTTTTCGGCCGATGATAATTGGGCTCGACTAGTTTTTTTTTCTGCGGCAAGACGGTCCATGCCATCTTTCCATCCCAAGGCCTCCGCCCTTATCATATAGACCTCCTCACGAAACTTCCCAATAACTTCAAGCTTCTGCTGCAGCTGTGAGATCGAAATATTAGCCACCGTTCCAGAATCGAGCCCATGGGTTTTTAAGATTACCATTACCTGCTCGGTCAGGTCGGTCTGATCTTGTTGAGCCTTGGCCAATTCAGCTCGGAGGTACTTGATTTCTTCTTCCCTTTGTCCGAAGATGATTCTAAGGGCGTTCCTATCCTTCGTGACCCGTCGTAGGTTGGCCTCATATCGATGCAGCTCAACTCGAGACCGAGAACACGCTTCTCGATGAATCGCTGCGGCCTACGAAGAAAGAAGAAAAGAAGTTAGAAAAGAATAGCAAACATGAAAGTGGTATCAACGAAGGAAGTTAGAGCTTACACGATTTAGAGCTTGTTGCACTTCACAGAAAAGGCCTGACATATCACAGGGCCAGCAACTTCCTCGACACCAGTAAACAAATCACAGAAGGGGTCCTCCCCTTCATGTGATCGGTTTATCTCGAGGGCCCCCAAAGCTTGGGCTTCCCGAATCGCCCCTTCGAAAAAAAGCAGGAAGAGTAGGCGAGTCTCTGATTACTATTGCCCCAAGCGACTCGCTTGGGGCGTTCTCCTCAATTCGAAGAGCTTCAGGACCGGTCCTTTATGATATACCCACCGTTTGTTATCTTCGGTGGGAAGCATCCTCGATCTCTAACGATTCAGGGATTCTGCCCGAACCTTCCTCTGATATCTCCTCAGTCCGAGGCGGAGCTTTATAAATCACCATCGATTCTGCTGCCTTTGGGGCATCGATGGTTTTCTTCATTCGAGCCACCAGCACGGATCCGTCATTTTCTTCTTCTTCTTCTTCTTCTTTTTTGTCTTCATCCCTTAGACGCAGAACTGATTCTATGGTCAAATGGATGGTATTCTTCCTCGGCTTATGAGCCATCCTCGTCTTCGATTTTGGATCTTCGGAAGCGGAGGCCCTTTTTATCTTATTATCCTTCACCAGTTTTGGAATAGAGGCCAAAGCCTCTTCCTTGACGGACGGGGCCCTCAAAACTGCATCTTTGCCCATACCTACATACAAGAAAATTGATTTAAGTATATGGAAAGCATCTCGTTCTAACTACCAAAGGTACGAGAAAAAGACTTACCATGATTTTTGGCCTCCCATCGGCCCTTTGACAAATTATGCCATGAGCGCTCGACATATGTGGAGGTTGAAGCTAGATCCCGTACCCAGTTCTTGAGGTCAGGAACTGCACTGGGCATCCAAGGAACCGCTGCATCACAAAAAGGGGATATCGGTGAGAAAATAAATAAAAGGGCAAAATAGTAGGAGATAACAACAGAATTACACTTATGCTTCATGTTCCACTCCTCGGGAAATGACATCTTTTCAATCGGAATCAGGTCCGAAGTCTTCACTCGAACGAACCTGCCCATCCAGACTCGATCCCTATCCTCGTCTATGCTCAAGAACAGAACCTTGGTAGCCCGACGCTGAAGTTTTATTAACCCGCCTCGAAATAGGCGAGGGCAGTACAATCGAATGAGTTGATCGAGGGTGAAAGACATCCCCTCGATTTTATTCACGAAGTAACAGATCAAAATAACGATCCGCCAAGAAGAAGGATGGATCTGACCTAGAGTTATTTGGTATTGACGACAGAAATCAATAATAACATGGTTGAGGGGACCTAACGTGAAAGGGTAAGTATACACACTTAAAAACCCTTTCACGTAAGTGGTGATATCTTCTTCAGGAGACGGGATTACTATTTCTTTGTTCTCCCAATTGCAATCTTTCTTTAGTTGTTCGAGATATCCCTCGGTTATCAAACACACGTACATCGATACTGGCTCACATCGACAGGGAACCGACAAGCCTTTGTCTACCTTGAAATTAGAGGTAAGAACACACGTCCCAGGAACGCACGCCTCAGGTCGTGGCTCCACCGGTGTTTTGTTGGCGGCAGGCTGTGAAGAACAAGCTTTTTCTTTATTAGGAATGGTTTTTGATGTTTTCGCCATTTTTGGATTTAAAGATCGAAAATAGAAGGAGGTAACAAAGATTTGGTGTTTTGAAGAGAGATTTTGTAGTGAAAAATCACAGATTTACAAATAAACTCAGAAGTTGCAAGAAGAAACTTTATAAAATTTGGAGATTGGAGATGCAAAAGTGGTAAATGGTAAAGAAATGGGCTATTTATAGATTAAGCAACGTCGGTTCAGTATCAATAGTGGCCGACCATCGTTTGACACGCATTAAATGACTTGGAAAACTAAATCGACGGGACAATTATCATGTGCGTCATGATCGAGCCTGATGCAAACGTCAGCGCATATCCAATCGAGCCGTTGGGAAATCATATCGTTTCTCGCCACATCCTTCCCGAGAAACGAGGGGACTATCTGTATACGGTCGAAACTGATTTCGGCCTTCGTACGACTTGTCGAGATGGGATCATAATGGGCCGAAGAAAGTCTTCATAAAATCGAGATGGATCCGAAGATGGCACAAACGAGCTTCAGATTTTAGGTACAGGTCAAATACCGAGCTCGAAGTCATTATCGAGTTCGGGTCCGAATTGAACTATGATGAGATGTGATTGAATCGAGCTTAAGGGCCAGAGGCCAACCAATACCGAGCCCAAGTCATTACCAGACCCCGAGTCAGCATCGACCTCAAACCCGCATCGAACTCTAAAGCTGGAAACCGACTAATATCGTCCAATACCGAGTCCGATCAGGATCGAACTCATAGACAAGAGCCGTTGCAGCCGCACTAAGGGGGGAATCTCGGCGGGAATTAGGAAAAAACTGATTTACCATGGGTTCCCCACTATGTATTTTTAATTATATCTAAAGTAAGATCCCCACTATAAAAGGGATGACTATATTTCTGTAAAAGCACAAGTTTTGCATACATTATAACTGAGATATCATGAACTCCTATATTGAAGAGTTATCCTTTTTAGCTTCATAAATTGATTCATCTTGCTTAATCCATTAATCATCTTCTTTCTAACCTTGTTTATTTTTCATTCTCTACCGTTGCCACTCGATATTTCTATATATTCTTACGATTTGTATCAAGTTATACCACATACCCTTAGAACTACGTACAAATTAAACTCTATCCGTTTTTCGGGTAAACAAATTATATACGCAAAATCCCGTCAGTTGGTCCCGGACCTTAATAGCCTTGCTAAGCCAAACTAACCAGTTAAAACTTGCAAGTACCTTGATCACATGTAAAACACAATATAAGAATAATCAATTTTTTTCCTTTTGAGTCAAATTGTGCAAGCCAAATATTACAACACAGGAAAAAAGCAAAAAAATGAAGAAGAGGACCACTCACTTAGTAATGGTCGAATCTTAAAGACAACTAATCTAATCAAACTATTTGTCTATTAATTGTGGGTATATCTAAAACAAAACTTGATTCCCTCAAAAACTTGACACTACAAGCTAGTGTTTGGTGAGGTTCCAACACTGTAGTTAATATAAAATTATGAAAGAAGTTAACGGACTTAGAGTATAAATATTTCATTTGATTTCTTCCTTCAAAGCTACGTGCTAGCTATCCTTAAAGAACGCATTAAAATAGACTCCATATCAATTTTAGCCATTAAACTATGTTCCTAAAGTCATAGTACAATTACACATGTTAACATGTAACAAGAAATGCATCAGCAAAATATTCATGTTAGAAAGAATCGTCGATTCCCTCAATAAAAAATATTTAAAGTGATGGGGTATGTCTCAACGTCCATTTTATAAAGTTAATTAAAGAAGAAAAATTGTCAACATCTAGCTAAAAAGTCATTGCCTATTGAAATACACTTTTGAATCTAATCATCCACAAAATTTGACTTTAAAGGGTATTGCCCTTCCTTTTTCCTCCCCCATTGCTAAAGATTTCAACCTCAATCCTCACTTATTCTCTTACATGCAGTTTCTTTTTCTTTTAACTTTTTTGGCATTTTCCTTTTTAAAAGTTGTAAATTAATTACGTAACATATCCGCTTAACTCAATAACAACAATCCCACGGGTATGATCGAGAGGTTAATGTGTCCGCAGATCTTACCCTACCTTGTGAGGATAGAGAGATTTTTCCAAATTATCCTTGGCACAAGGTTAGATGCAAAATCTCTGCTTAGACAATTGTTTGAAAATTAGGTGTGGAGAAAAAAGAAAACCAAATTTCCACCATTTTATTTTATATGACAGTTTTATCTAATTCAAAAAAATAATATCTTTTTATATTTAAAAAAAATTAACTTTAATTTTGTCAATTTATCCTTATTAACATGCTCTTATAATCATCAAATATTATAACATACAAATTTAATACTACAACTTTTAATGATATTATTAATATGTAGAATTCCCCCCCCCCCCCCCCCCCCAATTCCCATCTTGTGCCCTTAAATCCAGTGGTTTTCCCCACAGAACAATATGCATTGCAGAAGGGGTTTTTTGAATCCCACAGTTTTTATATCCATTACTGTCACTAGAAGGAAAATGCACATGCTTTTATTCTACTTTGTAGATATCCCAGAAAATGACTCATCATTGATTTAACTTTGGCCTTCCAAATAAGGCCAAAGGATCCTAACAATTATAAATTAACAGTAGCAACTGAAAAGAAGAAGAAAAAAGGCAATAGTACCATTTGTTTTTGAGCTAAAGAGAAAAAGGCCAATCATAACATTTTTTTAAACAAGCTAGTAATAAAGACACCTCAATTAGTTAACTACTAGTAATCCTATATACAAACATATTATTGATTAATATAGTGTAAATTAAGCTACAAAGGAAATTTAGCAAATTCCTTAGAACACTAAAGGATTGAGCCAAATCTTGAATTGAAAAACTCAATATTGCCAGAACCAACAAGGCTGATGATCCTCAATTTGGAATCCCAAATTGCATGAATTAGCTTGAATTTGATCTCCAATTTCAGGGAAGCATAAAAAGCTCTTACTTAAGTTGTCATCTTCATCTTGAGAAAAATCAGATGGCTCTGCTTCAAATGCATTTGAAGAATGATTCCCATCAGTATAATGTGGGCTATCTGAATCAATAACATCACTTTTAGCTGAACTTGCATCTTCTTGTTTGCATACTACCTTTTGTATACTTGGCACTTCTGAGGTAACAACATTTGGAGTTGCCTTTTGAGCCTCTTCTGCATCTACTGGACTAATTGGTTCATTTTGCCCTGAATTTTCCTTCCCTTTCTCCCTCCTAAGCATTTTTTCTTTCAGCAAATCAACCTATTCAACAACAAAATCAAAGAATATATTAGAAACATTTTTAAGAAAATAGACTTTACGCCTGGCTCAATCCTAGAAGCTAAGACATGAGGTTAGGATGTCCAAGACCATAGTTTATTCTCTTAACTAATGTGAGACACTAACAACCTACACGTCTAGGTTTGGACATCAGATACGTGAACAATATAACATGGGGTTCCAGAAGGGGAGCCTTCGCGTAGCTGGTAAAGTTGTTGCGATGTGACCAGCAGACCACGGGTTCGAGCCGTGGAAACAGCCTCTTGCAAAAATGAGGGATAAGGCTGCGTACAATAGGTCCTTTCCTGGATCCTCCGCATAGCGGGAGCTTAGTGCATAAGGATGCACTATAACATGGGGTTCCAATATTGAATAAACAAAAGGTAGGAATGTTCGATTATGATATCATGTTACGAAAATAGACTTTAGGCCTAACTTAATCAAAAGGCTAGCTCATAAGACAAGGATTGTCTCATAAGACGAGGATTGTCTCATACGAGACCACAAATCATTTCTTCCTGACTAATATGGGGTACATAACAAACCCCTTTGTAAATCTAATGCCAATGAAGAATGCTGGTTTTATAGGGAGTTTTCAAGATACCTCATTTCTCAAATTCTCATTCTCTTTGAAAAGGGAGTCATAATCATCCTTAAGTTTATCAAAGCTAGCTTTGAGAACGTCATAGTCCTTCTCAAGTAGTTTAGTCTTGTATCTAGCACGTCTGTTTTGAAACCAAATAGCAATTTGCCTAGGTTGTAGGCCAAGTTCTTGAGCCAATTGAACTTTCCTCTCTGGTTCCAGCTTGTTATCTACCTCAAAACTCTTCTCAAGAAACTGCACTTGATTGGGTAAAAGTCTTCTTTTCTTCTCTGGCCGGTGAAAGCAACTATCATAATCATCGGTGCTAGTTTCTTCTTTGTCAATTGGTGAGAAAAATGACATCTCTTTACTAATTTCTCCTCGACCATCTTCGAAATTAACCATTGATGTAGGCCCTGAAACAGAACAAAATTGACAAAGAGCAAGGTCACTAATGCATCAAAATCTTGAAAAATTCTCAGGGAAACACCAGCCGCTACCCTTTGGGTGCGCACCGAATAACCTGCTAACTATGCAATAGCTCGCAAACCACACAGTAAATGTAAATCGCACTAGATGTAAATCGCACTATGCAAGCTCAGTGCGATGAGCTCTTACCGAAGAGGCGGCTGGTGAGGGGAATCGATATCAGGTCTCCCACGTGATAAACCACTCACCCAACCAACAACCAATTCTTAAATACCTTGTTCATTTCCTTTGCTTGACTGCTAAATAATAGATTTTCTAGTTCTAAAACTAAAAAGACTCAAACTTGGACCAAATATTGTAGTACAAAACAAGTGTCAAAACCCTTTATATTGAATTGAGCAGTGAAAGGAAGTTAGTAAAAAACTACCAAATTTTCAGTAACCATACACTAGAAGTAGAGAAAAAAAGTCAAAAGAACTATAAGCTTACAAGAAAATAAAAGGAAGAATAACAAGAACATATATTTAGCAGGGTGCAAAAGAGAATTACCATGAAAAGAGGGGGAAGAATTGGACATCCAGAGATTATGAAGAACCTCAGAAGGCAAAACAGAATTAGCAGTAGACATGTTAGAACCTTCCTTAACTCTTCCAACTTCCATAATTATTTTCTTGAACCTTGGAATTTTCTTAGGCGCAATAATTATGAAAAATATCTGGTATTTAAGCAGTGGAAAATGGGATTTTTTGATTGAATTTTGAAGTTTGAAGCAAAAAGGATGTGATTAACACTAAGGTTATGTCACAAGTAAGAGAATAAAGAAGGGTCACTGCCATCATCTAGAAAAAGAGACTCAAAAATTGAGTTAAGAAAACAATGGATAAAAATGATGAAAGAGGGAAGAAAAAAGAGAAAGAGAAAGAGAAAAGGAGATTCTTCCTTGGGAAGAGGAGATTGATGGGGTTTATAAACAAGCTAGCTGAAAGTGGCAACATAGAGCTTTCTTCTTGCAATGGAACACGGGCTGATCTTGAATTTCCTATTTTGCCCCTGCAGTTAACTTTTACTTTTCTATTTTATTTTCTTACTTGTTTTTGAATTTGGTTATGACAATGTAAAGATCATACCCTTTGGAGTAGTCTGGTTCTAGTACATTGTTTCTGACTTTGTTGATTTTAAATGGAGAAATATGATCAATGCAAATTTATATAATCAATTTATTTGGTATTGAAGCATGGTCGTTGTGATTGTCGTTCTATACATTTATTATGTCATAGACATACCACTTTTTTCTTTAGCTGCATTATTCTAATATTCTGAAAAGTTATAGGTATATATAATTTAACATTTACTTATGTTAATAAATTAAAATCTCTAAAATGTATTAGTAAATGACTTCACAATTATAATGTAGTTATGCATAATACCAAATACTAGCATAACAAAGATTAACTTTTCGGCGTAAGAGGGAACATGTCTTTATGGCCATTTACAATGAAAATATAATTTTTAAATTTTTTAAAAATTGTAAGAGGGAATGCATGCTGTTTCACTGAGACCCATCATTAACGATCTCAACTATTTTGTATGGAAGAAATCCGACAGCTCTTGTAATATGCCAGAGTATTTGTTGATAATGCACCTCACATTTGGCCTATGAGCACGACTTATTCCAAAATCATAACGCCAATCAAACTCATTACCACCATCATTCACTTTTTATTTTTATTTTTAATAATCGTAATTTTCGGGTCAATTTACTCGCATTTCTGTCTAATTTTTCAAGGTACTTGCTATTTCTTGTCCGACAAGGTTTGAATTGATGAAAAAAAATAATCTAGTATTTTTTATCTTCGCTAAAATTTAAATTTAAGATCTCATGATTCTCAACCTTATTTAGTTTTGGCAAGTAAAACCTCATTGACTATTAATTAGGCCACAGATACCGACTTGCAATGAACTGATGGATCGATTTCATGCATAATCTCAAGGTTAGATAACATTCACATTATTAATCACATTATATATTAACAATGTAAACATTATTTTCACACAATATCAAAGGACTTCTTTTTGATTTTCTTTGCCAATGTAACTCATGTTTAACTATTTGAATAAGATGACCAATAAGTGAGATTGTGTGCGAAGAAGCATCATAAGTACCCGAGTACGTGTATCCAGTAATTTCTATGCTCTTCTATTTTCCAACTCATAACCATGCTACAATATTGTACATTATCCACTTAATTATATGATTGGAATGAATAATTTAAACAAACAATTTGAAGGTACATTTTGTCATATGTTGGACGAAAAATTATTTTGACCTTAAACAATGTTAAATGAAAAAAAGCATTTTATCACACGACAGTGTGATCGGTAGTCTAAAGGCTCCCAACTTATTGGTATTAGCAGGTGCATTTGTCAATTATGGATAAATTAAATATTTTTATTTTAAATTCATGTTAAATGAAGAAAGCAATTTGTCACCTGACAAATTGTCTCTAAAAAGCTCCATGGCATTTATTTTTAGGATTTGTGGTCCAAAATTGTGAATTACGTATGGACTCAACTCGGGCTTTTCATAAAAAAAATAAACAATATGTAATTAATGTGTTATATCATCACACGTCAACTATTTTCTGTTGAACTAATATTCTCTTAAATTTTCATCTGATGTGATGTATGTGTTATCCATCTATACATTTTATTCTACCAGCATTACGTATCCCTTTTAATTATTTAGCTATAGGTTTCCTAAAGTAATTGTTAGTCAATGTTATCCTTTCTTAACATGATGCATTTATACTAACTTATATACTAACACCTTATTTAATTAGCTAGGCATTTACCGAAATTAATTTTGTTTTTAGGGTTTACGACATGAAAATCCTCTAAACATTATTTATTTTATTTGAAATTTGAGCAGCTTTATACGAGGTTGATTCTAACTAAGTAGTTCCGTTTCTTCAGTTACGTACACCCCCATCAAAACAAAAATAGAAAACATATTTCGATCATTTCACCAAATATAAAACATAAGAGGTGCATGCATGAATTCAGTATTTTTTTGTACGAAATATGAAAAATCACTAAAACTTAATAATATGGATATTAACTCATTAAATTTAATCGGAGGCCTCTATAAACCATGTTTAAGTGATATTTACGTGCAAAGCGTAAATATCACTCTCATAAAATCATGCCAAACAAAAGAGGGAAAGTAGCAGAAACTAGTAAGCAAAGAAAGTTGCAGAGGCCTAAAAAACCCTCCATAAAAAGGCTACCTAAAAATGTAAAGATTGGTAGGTAAGAGAGGGTGCAAAAATCTTTAATTTCATATTGAAAAAATTGGAAAAGAATATCCACCTTTCGAAATTCTGAAGGTTTTGCTGGCATTTCTGTATTATTATGGGAAAAAAGGAATTAAAAAGATTGGCATTCTTTAGCCCAATTCATTGAACTGCGAAAAGATCACTTTAGAAAAAGATGTTGAAGCTCATTCATTGGCTGCATTGCGTGGTTGATTTTATCACAGGGATACCATCTGCAAAGAACAAGAACCCCAACTAGTATACCATTTAAAAAGTTGGCAAAAAAGTTAGTGCCCCATTCATTTGAACTTCAGTGTCCTATTTGAATACCAGAATTTTTAAATATCTTCCTGGCTTTTAATTTATTCTTTCAGATTCATAATTAGCTTCTCTGTTGGCAGTTGCAGCTCAATTTTTAATTATTATATTATTTTGTAAATAAGTGTTGTAGATATACGAATTCCAAGATAGTTACGCGGTTATACAATATTAGACAAAGTAACTAAAAGTCAAAAATTCTAACATGTAGAAGGTGTAAGTAGCATATAAAGAAGATAAAATAAGAGAATGTTACTTGAGATGATTTGGTCATGTATGTCAATTTTCAAACGGAGTCTATAGGTACGATATGGTGAGTGAGTGTGCTAAAAGGAAATATTGTAGACCTAAAATCATATGAAAGAAAATTATAATCTCTTGATCTAAAAAAGCAGGGCACAATGAAAATAAAGAAACTACGTAGACGACACCAATTAGTTAGAACTAAGCTTTAATTATGTTAGTATCTTTATTTTAGGTCCAATATTTTCTACTAGTCTTTTATTCATGTCAAGTATTTATGGACTAGCAGCGGAGAATATAAAGAACCTTTAATGCTCTTAGTGTTACTTTTAATTTTATTTTATATAATATTTAATTGAGATGAGCTTAAATTCATCGATATGGACGGTAAATATTTATATAATCAATCCCAATTTATTCGAAACTGAGATGTGAATGTTATTGTTCACTATAAGCTTTTAAACTTACTCATAAATTTGGAAAGCAACGAGAATTAATTAATTTTTTATGTTTTCTTATAAATGTATTAAGCTAGCAGTTCCTTGGTTTTCCCTATTTTTAAGTTTTTATTTACGAAGTCGTGTCGTCTATGAGACAATATCACAGTCATTTTTGGTCCAGTACTAAAATTTGAAAGTCAAAGAACATAAGTTCAGAGAAGCAACGCATGAATTTATAACTTGTATCTAATCTCATTTTTTGAGGTGTACATTTTTTGGTCCACAACTTTTTGGGCACAGAAGATTTTCAAGTGTGCACAACACGTTAAAACCTAACATAGGAAAAACTCGGGAAAAGCATAAGCATTATCGTAGCTTAATTAGCTATGATATAGAACGAGATTACATAAAGTTATGTTCTTCAGTATTTCTTTTTCCAGAAGCTTGAAACGTGATGTAGTTTACAACAATAACAAAAAATCTATCGTAATCTCGTGGAGTTTGGGGAGGGTAATATGTACGCAGACCTTATATCTCTATTTTGAGAAAGTAGAAAGACTGTTTCCGTTAGACCTTGCTCAATGACGAAACATGATACAGTGATATACTCGAAATCAGTGTCACAAATTTGATTCTGCTAATTTCCTAGCTATTGCATACTAAAATAGTTAGGTTGTAAATTTTTCCCCATTAACTAGGTATAAAAATGATATTGCCTATTGTTGAGATCAACATAAATATATTTGAATTCTTTTCCTGGTCAAAGAATATTTGACGGTCTTCTAAATAACAAGATGGCAATGTAATTATGGGAAGACTGAAAATATACCAACTCGTAATTTGTGAATATCCCAGTTTAGCCTCATTTTCCACCTAGCTTATTTTTAACTATTTGAGATGTGTTGTGAGTATAATATGAAATGCTCGTACATGCATTATGCAATTATATGGCAGTCTCCTTTGTCAGTAGAGAAACTTACTTTCATTTACAAATATCTATATAATAATTGTGTTATTCCGGATACAGTTGTTGTTTTTTAAGTGATTCATAATTATATACCTATGTATTTCATATTTAGACCTTAGTTAGTTGTTATAAAAAAATATTCAAAAAGTCATTTCTCATTTGGTTATGCTATCAAATATTTAATTTTAAAATCTAAAATGATATTCCTATTTCATTAATTTTAATTTTTAAAAAGCTAATACAATATTTATAAAGTGAAATAGGTTAAAAAAAGAAAAGAAAAAAAGGGCAGAACACAAAAAGACGTCAACTTCATCTTAAGTTAGGGTTAATTTCACTGATGGTCATTGAACTGTCTTTCAATTTTACTAAAGTCATATAGCTATTTTTTGTCACTTAAAAGTAACTAAAACTTTATCATTGTCACTTAAAAGTCATTTTGCCTCAAACCCCTACCATAAATATGACATGGCATTAAAGTTTAGTGCTGTGACATTTATTTTTGGATTTTTATCATAAAATTTAATGCCATACAATATTTATGATAGGGGTTTGAGGCAAAATGACTTTTAAGTGACAATGATAAAGTTTAGTTACTTTTAAGTGACAAAAAATAATTATATGACTTTAGTAAAATTAAAAGATAGTTCAATGACCATAAGTGAAATTAACCCTCTTAAATTAACAAGAAATCATAGTTGCTAACCGCATAAAAAATCACAGTTTTTTCTAACTTTTTCTCTTCCTAAATTGGAAGTCCTCCCAAGTCCCAACCGCAAAAAGAGCTTTGTTTTCTAAAGAGAGTTATTTAAATTATTTTGATGGAAGAAGATGAAGGGGCAAAAGGGTAAATGGGGAAGAAAAGGAGAAAATAGAGATGACAACCAGGAGAAAAAGAAAACAAAGCATATGTCTAATCTATCTTTTTCATGAGGTTGATGACACCAATGTTCGCTTGGGTGCCCTCCGCTACAGCCTACAGTCGAGCCGCTGCATGTAATCAATTTTTATTCCATTTTTTTTTTGATAAGTTCATTACTTCAAAAATTAATGTACTTCCTCCGTTTCAATTTAAATGAGGTAGTTTGACTCGACATGAAATTTAAGAGATAAGAAGGAGACTTTTGAAACTTGTGGTCTTAAAAGTTTAAGGAGTAAAAGTTTTGTGGGGCCATGACATCAGAGGCGGAACCAGAATTTGAAACTTGTGGGTTCAATATTCTAATTATTTTAATTTACTGGGTTCTTAATCAACAATTTGTACATAATTCAATAATTCTTAAGACAAATACAGTGTTTGAACAACGTTACCGGGTTCAACCGAACCCGTATCCGAAGGGCTAGCTCCGCCCATGCATGGCATTTGTGTGGTTATAAACGCTTCTCATTAAGGATAAAATTGGTAAAATGAAAAGTTCAAAATTAAATTATTTCCAATTATAGTAATATATCACTCTTTTTTGAACAGACTAATAAGAAAAATGCGTCATTTAAATTGAAATAGAGGGAGTAATTAATTGTTGTCGTTAAGTGAGGAATATCCTGCAATAGTAAGAGGCAGAAAAGTAACATGGTGTCAGAGGCGGATTTAGGGGCGGAAGGGGTTCACCCGAACGTCCTTCGCCGAAAAATTACACTGAACATATAAGGCAAATTTTATTTTGTACTTCTATATATTATATTTTGAATCTCTTTGTCACAGTCCAAAAACATAGTTCATTAGTCAAGGGGGTTCAAAATCTTTGTGTGGTTGTTAGTTCAATTTTTTAACTTTTTCTTTTTTGAACTATGTTAGTGAAAATCCTGCTTCCGCCGCTGCATGGTGTTTGACAGGTACCAGAGACAAACAAATCCTTAAGAGATGAATATGAACTTTGTTTTTGGAATATGTCAAAGTTGTTTTTTGAAGGGAAAAGAGTCAAATATATCCCTCTATTTTGGTATACTATTCACATCTACCCTCCATTATACTATCAGGACATATCCGCCCTTACCGTTAACAAAGCTTTCTAAAAACACCCTCCATCCAAAGGAAAGCCACCGGATTAATAAAATAACTGTTTTAAAATAAATTCATTAACCCATAACCCATTAAACCCTTCATATAAAAATACGGAACCTAGATTTCTAAGTCGTCTTAACACATTTTATTCATTTATAGAGACACTGCAGTAGGATTAGTAAGAACTTATATTTTTCGTTCTTAGTTGTTCATGGTAGCATTAGGATGACATATTATCACTTTAGGTTTTATTTTATTTGTGGTTATAATATGTCATCCCTTTGTCTAATGTAATACACACCTGACAGTTGGTTCGTATGTTGGTAACAACTAATATATACTTTAACAATACTTGTGCTTGGTTAATACATGAAGTTAGTGTACTTACGTTGTTAAGTTACTTGTAGCTTGTTGTACTTTCTTTCATTCTTGATGAATTCCTTAGATTGTAGCTTTATATTAAATTGAATCTCCTCTAATTATTTTTTAATTTTGTTAATTATAAATTCAGTTGTTATTAAGAGTTATGAGTATCACATCCCATAGTTGGAATTTAACTTTAGTTCTTAAGGCGTAGTTTGACGATAATTACTCGTTGCCCAAATACTTAAAGCAGAATAAGAAAATCATGGTGCGTGAATACTCATCAACAAAGGCTGTTGGAGGAAGTAATACCTTGATAGTTGCCTTACGACTTCAGAGCTGCCAACCTAATAAGTTGCTATAAACATTCAAGTCACGGTGGAAAGAAAATCATGGTAAATACTCGGTACAGTTCGACATGGTGAAAAAAAACAAAGAGAGAAGCTAGAAGAAAAAAAAAATTGAAAAAGGTGGAATACAATAAACGTACAATAAGGATGTTAGAAGAGTTGGAACTCGATATAGAAATGGATATGTTTGTCTGTGATTTTTATGTCTTTCACTTCTTGAGTTCAACAAGTGACTACGACAGAGATGACTAATCTGAGAGAAAGAAGAGCGGTAAATAAAAGGGGTTTAACGGGTTATTAGTGGGTTTTAAAATAAAACAAGTCTTTTTTAAAAATTTGGTGACTTCCCGTTAGGTGAAAGGTATTTTTAAAAGTTTTGACTAACAGTAAGGGTAAATGTGGCCCAATAGTATAACGGAGAGTATGTATCAACAATATACTAAAATAAAGGGGTAAATTTGGTCTTTTTCCCTTTTTGGAAAGATAATTAAATAAAAAAAAGTACCTAGTCTCTAAAACAAAAGTGATTCTACCAAAAGAAAATTAAGACAACATGTGAAAAACAAATCTAAAACAATAAAAAAACAAAGTCAAGTTGTTTTTCTAATGCAAACGACACCAAATTTCAATTGTTTTAGAATGTTTAGAACAAAAGTATATCACATACTATTACTATAACGTGATAATACTATTACTATAACGTGATGGAGTAGTTGGAGAGAAAACATTCATATATCATTTGTTTTGATGCTTTGTTCTTTTACCCGTTTTGGGCACTAGAGGTTTTCTTGTTTTGGTGAGACCACCTAGAACAATTAACATTTGCCACACTGATGACCAACAAAGGAAAGTATTCTGTTTTTAATGTAGACAGATTCTAGATAATTACCATACTGAATGAGATGTTACACAAAAGAAGCATTATCCCTTTTGGTTTTTATGCAAAATTATTTCTCTTTAATTTCTCACTACTATAGGTCCAAGTTTGCTCATGAACTACATGAAATAGTCTAAATCAGCTGCACTCCATTGATAGTCGGGGTCAAATCTATCTTTATTGGTACAAAAATAAGTTAGATCTTTTCTTATTAATTAAAAATTTTATAATTGTGATGTTCGGGCCACCTTGATCAACTATTAAGACTAATATTCGTGATAATTGTATTGTTCAAGAGCTAATTTAGATCTTTTGGCATATATTATGGAGTATAAAGTGTTGTTTATATTATCCTAAACATGTCTCGAGTCTTAGACTAAAGTCAATGTTATATTGTTATGATCAGACATTTAGGGTGAAAGACAAAAAAAAAAATAATTAATTTGATTCATCAGAACTATGAGAAACGTGAATTTTCGGATGGAAAGAAGGCGTGAATGTATAACTGAAGCATCACATAAATAGCATAAAAAAATGAGATTTCATGGATTCAAGAAATTGACAGGCTTTTGTCCCCAATAATTTCTCCCCTTTGCCCCCCATATTTCATACCTCTCGTTAATAGAATAGCAGATCTTATTCTTACCTGTATAACATATTACTCATTTTTTCATCCGTCTCTATTTTCAGTAATAATTTGCATGGTTATTACTTTGAGGGGTCACAAGTTAGGCAAGTTATAACATTCTGAATTTCTGATGCTATGCATAGAGAATTATCAATGAGAAATCTATGAAAATAATAAAGATATTTGTCTTTCGGCGAATCTTCAGGTAACTCTTGTCATCAAATAGTGGGGAAAAAAAATGCTCGTGTGCACCTGAGAAAGAAAGAAAAAGTTGCACCCTTTCTTGGATAAACCAATTTGTCCTCTCAAAATTCTTTCGCAGTTTTTTTCTTTGTTTTGGGGTTGTACTTTTTCCTTATTTTTTCTTCTTATTTATTTTTCTCTTGGATTTTTTTTTTAAAGTAGGTTTAATAGTATAAATAGTAAACAAAGGGTAGTAATAGGATAGATAAGCCTCCACCCTTAATTAAAAATTTTAGATTTGAGTTGTGAGAATAGAAAAAATCCTGATAAAGGGAAGCATTTTCATTTTTAATGGGCCTTACATCGGCAAATCCGAATTAGACGAAGAATTTTGTTTGAGGATCTTTACACAAATAGCCGGTCGTATTCATTGTTTACTTTTTCTAACCATATACTCTGTACATTGATTATACACAACTATACACATATAATATATAAATTATGCATATATTACACCTCGCAAGTCATCCCTAGGAGAGAAAGTTTTAAGTACTTTGGGTCTATTATTCAGGGGATGGGGAGATTGATGAAGATGTCACACATCGTATTGGGGCGGGATGGATGAAATGGAGACTCACTTCCGGTGTTTTGTGTGACAAGAAGGTGCCACCGAAATTTAAAGGTAAGTTTTATAGAGTGATGGTCAAACCGAGTATGTTGTATGGGGTTGAGTATTGGCCAGTCAAGATAGCTCATGTCCAGAAGATAAAGGTAGCAGAGATAAGGATGTTGAGATGAATGTGTGGGCACACTAGGTTAGATAGGATTAGGAATGAGGTTATTCACGACAAGGTGGGTGTAGCCCCCATTGAGGACAAGACGCGGGAAGCGCGGCTTAGGTGGTTTGATCATGTGAGGAGAAGGAGCACATACGCTCCAGTGAGGAAGTGTGAGAGGTTGACATTGGAGGGCCTACGGAGAGGTAGAGGTAGGCCGAAAAAGTAGTGGGGAGAGGTGATTAGGCAAGACATGATACAACTTCAGCTGACCGAGGACATGACCCTTGATAGGAAAGTGTGGAGGTCGAGGATTAGGGTAGTAGGGTAGGTAGCCTAGAGTGTTCATAACAGTAGTATTGGTACGTAGTCTCGCTTTCTATTGGTAGTAGGTGTTTATGACTAACAACTGTTTTCTTTTATTGTTGATCACCTTACTATCTTGTTATTTTTATTCTGTTTTTATATGACTTTTTGGTGTTGTCCCTTCTTGTCTATATTTTTATTAATGTGGTGCTTATGCTTTCCTGAGCCGATGGTCTATTGGAAACAACCTCTCTATGCTCACAAGGTATGGGTAAGGTCTGCGTACATACTACTTTCCTCAGACCCCACAGTGTGAGATAATATTGAATATATTGTTATTGTTGTATATTGTTCTTCCAACGGCTATTTTTAGCTTAAGTGATTGGATGAGCGACTATGACTATTTAGGTTAATTGTTCATTTTGTTTGCTATACAGCCCTAATGGCCCAAATATAAGTAAGATTTGGATCCGTGAATATAATTGTTAGCCTGCAGGATAGGTCTAGGTTATGATTGCAGGTAGTGTTACTTTACGCCCAACCTCTAATATTGGGCTACGCTTTGGTCTCCATTACAAGTAGTACCTAGTAATAAAGATGGCCACCGCTATTCTGGCCAGCAAGTCCAAATATAGCCACTTCCGGAACCAAAGTAGGGTCGTCGTGACAGTCAGCTGTGTTTAGTCTTGAGCTTTAAAGAGAGAACTGCAGAAATAGCCACAAATAAACACTAATTACATAATTAGCCATTAAGTAATGCTACCAAAAATAGCCAAAAAAGTTACAGATGATATACAAACATTTTAAAAACCTAGGCAAAGCTTTTTCCTCAACGAGTATGGTTGGAATTCGATGAAAATATATAGATGAGATAATATATAAAATTTGAGGAAAACTAAAGGTGATTTGGACTAGTTTAGAGTAAAATTCATTACCAATAATATATAACATTCAAAACCTAGGTAAAAAATATTTTTTTCATTTGATATAGTTGAAATTCGTTGAAAATACATAAATGAGGCAATATACAAAATTTGTGAAAGATTGGAGGTGATTTGGACAAATTTGGAGTTAAAATTAGTAACTGAAATCGACTTTTAGAACTTTTATGCGACACATGTATCTCACATATAGCTTAGACACAGGGATACATAGATATACATGAGATACACATATGATACATATGGGATACATAAAAGATACATGGGGTACATGGGAAGATACATATCTCATCTTTTTCTATGTTCATCTTCTACTTTAAATTTGACTTAAATTTCAATTCAAACCAACTCAAATCTCCATCAAATCTACCCAACTTTGAAATTTAGACTTCTTAAGAAATACCTAATATATTCCAATAACCCACTCGATATAAGTTTCAATTTCAAAATTTCAAAATTTCAAACTCTGCTCCATGTAATCTCGTTTCAAGCTATTACGTTTTTGAAAAAAAATATTTCTGTTCAGTTATAATTTTACTGTATTTCTTTATGGGGTATACTCAGTTATATTAAATTCATGTTTGTTACTTAATTCATCTAAACAACATAAACATAGTAAGTGTTGTTTCTAGATAATTTTACTTAGAATCACTTCGCTGGACCAAATAACGTAAATTGACCCATATTTCAAATTTTTACCCGGCTTAGCCCAATGTGTACACGATTTGAAAAGAAATTATTGAAAACTACCCGATTTAGTTGTTTGGAGCTTTTGTAGATTCATTAGACCCAGTGTCTCGCCCTAGGTGCACCAGTACTATTTGTAAATAAGAAAGATGGCTCTATGCGGATGTGTATAGATTATCGATAGTTGAATAAGGCCACTATCAAGAACAAATATCTGCTGCCAAGAATTGATGACTTATTTGATCAGCTTCAGGGTGCCAAGGTATTTTTGAAGATTGATTTGAGGTCTGGTTACCATCGGTTGAAGATTAGGGCATTTGATGTCCCTAAGACAGTTTTTAGGACTCGATATGGGCATTACGAATTCCTAGTGATGTCATTTGGGTTGACAAATGCCCCATCAACATTTATGGATTTGATGAATCGGGTGTTCAAGCCCTATTTGGATTCTTTTGTAGTTGTATTCATTGATGATATCTTAATTTATTCCAGCAGTCGGGAGGAGCTTGAGCAACATCTTCAGAGTATGCTTCACACTTTGAAGAATAATCAGTTATATGACAAATTTTCAAAATGTAAGTTTTGGTTAGACTCATTTGCCTTTTTGGGGCATGTTGTATCGGCAGAAGGCATAAAGGTGGATCCTAAGAAGATTGAGACTGTTCAGAATTGGCCTAGACTTACTTCAGTTACAAAGATCCAGAGTTTCCTAGGTTTAGCAGGTTATTATCGTCGGTTCGTGGAAGGGTTTTCATCTATAGCAAGCCCATTGACCAGACTGACCTAGAAAGGTGTCCCATTCAGATGGTCAGACGAGTATGAATTGAGTTTTCAGAAACTCAAGACTGCTTTCACTACGGCGCCAGTGTTGGTGTTACCTATAGGTTCAGGATCGTATACGGTATTTTGTGACGCATCTCATATTGGGCTTGGTGCAGTATTAATGCAAGATGGCAGGGTGATTGCATATGCGTCGCGGCAGTTGAAAGTTCACGAGAAGAATTATCTTGTTCATGACTTAGAACTGGCAGCCATTGTTCATGCGCTGAAGATTTGGAGGCATTACCTCTACGGTGTCTCGTGTGAGGTATTTACTCATCATCGTAGCCTTCAGTATTTGTTCAAAAAAAAAGATCTTAATCTGAGGCAGAGAAGATGGTTGGAGTTGTTGAAAGACTATGATATCACCATTTTGTATCACCCTGGAAAGGCCAATGTGGTGGCCGATGCTTTGAGCAGAAAGGCTGTGAGTATGGGCAGTCTTGCGTATATTCCGGTTGGTGAGAGGCCATTAGCTACAGATGTTCAGACTTTGGCTAATCAGTTCGTGAGGTTAGATATTTCATAACCCAGTCGAGTTCTAGCTTGCACAGTAGCTCGGTCTTCTTTATATGAGCGCATCAGAGAGAGGTAGTATGATGATCCTCATTTACTTGTCCTTAAGGACACGGTGCGGCACGGTGATGCTAAACAGGTTATTGTGGGGGAAGATGGGGTTCTGTGAATGTAGGGTCGTATTTGTGTGCCTAACATGGATGGGCTTCGTAAATTAATTCTTGAATAGGCACACAGTTCCAGGTATTCTATTCATCTCGGTACCGCCAAAATGTATCAAGATTTGCGGTAACATTATTGGTGGAGGAGAATGAAAATTTTTATGGAAGAAAAATCAGATTTTTATAAAATCTTCCAAAAACGAAAATTTAAGATTTGAAGGTCCATTTGACATCGAAATTTGATAAATTTTATATGGTTGGACTCATCTCGGAAAGGGTGTTCGTATTTCGTAAGTTTTTCCGAGATTTGAGACGTGGGTCTCACTGTCGAATATTTAAATGAATTTCGGATTTTATCCGAAAAATTAGTAAATTCATATGTAAATAATTTCTACTTTTTGTATTGAGTATATCGAATTATTTGTGAATAGATTTGAAACTTTTGGAGTCCAATTTAAAAGGAAAAGTTGTGGTCGAGTAATTGATTGAAATTGGAAAGCGAGGTAAGTGTCGTGGTTAACCTTGACTTGAGGGATTAGAACCCTTAAATTATTTGTTATGTGAATTGCATGTGAACGATGTATAGGCGAGGTGGCGAGTGTCTATACGTCGTCAAATTAATTATTTGCATAATTATTTGAAAATCATAAATTATTTTAAATTATGAATGAATTATTATATTAATTGTTTCACTCATAATTCTTTGTCAAATATTAATTTTTGAATTCCTGTAATAATTGCTACATGATTATTTGAATTATGTGCATTAATTGCTACTTGACATTTAGCATATTAAATATTAAACTGCCTATTTTCTCTCTGATTTTTATAATAAATTACTATTTGTCATTGTTTGTAATTAAATCATAATTACTCTATGCTTGTTGTCTTAAAGTTTTATATTAATTATTGCATTTATTTGGGCAATTTCTTCTATGAGAATTGATAAATGAATATATTGGAGGAACGGGTTGCACGCCGCAATATACTTATTAAAAAGTCCATATTGGAGGATCGAGTTGCACGCCACAACAGAATTAATTTAACTGAATATATTGGAGGATCAGGTTGCACGCCACAACAGACTTATTAAAAAGTCCATATTGGACGATCGGGTTGCACGCCGCAACAGACTTATTAAAAATTATATATATATACTTGATTAAATAAATATATTGGAGAGTTGAAAATGAATATATTGTAGAAACGGGTTGCACGCTGCAACGGAAATTGATTGAAATAATAATTGATTATGACTGCTCAGTTGGCTTCAACCATTGAAAATGAGTTACCAGATTTATTACTATTATTGATGTTTTACTAATATTGCGTACAGATTAATGTAAGTAACCCGCCTTAGCCTCGTCACTACTTCGTCGAGGTTAGGCTCAGCACTTACCAGTACATGGGGTCGGTTGTACTGATACTACACTCTGCACTTCTTGTGCAGATTTCAGAGTTGGTCCCAGCGGCGTACCATAGACTTGCTCGGATTTCAGCTACTCAGAAGAGACTTGAGGTATAACTGTGCAGCGTCCGCAGTTCTGAAGTGCCCGTCTATCTTATTTTAGCTGTGTATTTGCTTTCAGATAACTTTATTTTATTCAGACCTTTATTTGTATTATTCTAGAAGCTCGTGCACTTGTGTCACCAATTCTTGTATGGTATGTAGACACCGATATTTGTATGGATTATTCATTACATTTCAGACTTTACTTCCGCAATTATTCTTTGTTATTAATAAATTTAAAAATTGTTTAAAAATGGCTAATATTATTCTAACGTTGGCTTGCCTAGCAAGTGATATGTTAGGCGCCATCACGGTACGAAGGCGAGAATTTCGGGTCGTGATAGTTTGTATCAGAGCACTAGGTTACATAGGTCTCACGAGTCACGAGCAAGCTTCGTAGAGTCTGAAGGATCGGAACAGAGACATCTGTACTTATCTCTTAGAGGCTATGAAGTTTAGGAACAATATCAATTCTTTCTTATTCTGTCGTGCGATTTTATTCTATCATCGATGATTGAACCATTCTACTCTTATTCTCTCGCATATGGTAAGAACACGTAATACCTCTACCGATGGTCAGGGACCAGAACCCCCGGTGGCAACAATGGCCAAGGATTGAGGTCGAGGTCGAGGTCGTGCTAGAGGCCGAGGTAGAGATCAGTCTAGAGCTCGAGCAGCTGCACCTGTTGTAGAACCTCAGGTGGACCTTCAGGAGGAGGTTCCAGTTCAGAATGTATCAGTGGGACTAGTTTAGGTCCCGGAAGGATTCATAGCCACTCCAGTGCTTCAGGACGCTCTAGTCCGGTTGGTGAGTCTTATGGATGGTGTGGCCCAGAATGGTACATTTCTAGTGGCGCCAGCCATCTCATAGGCTAGGGGAGGAGCACAAACTCCCACTACTCCCACTTCGGAGCAGATAGCTCCCCAGAATTAGGCTCCAGCAGCCCCGCCAGTTGGGGTAGTTCAGCTAGTTGTTGCAGCACAGACTAGTGATAGGCCCGCCATGTCTTTTGAGACCTTATTGAGACTGGAAAGGTTTACCAAGCTCTTTCCAGTTCACTTCAGTGATACACCTTCTGAGTATCCACAGGAGTATCTAGAACGCTGCCATGAGGTGCTGCAGAACATGAGTATAGTTGAGACCAATGGGGTTGATTTTGCTGTATTTTAGGTGACGGGTTCTGCCAGGAGGTGGTGGAGGGATTATATATTGACTAGAGCAGTTGGATTGCCTGAAATTACCTGGGAGCAGTTCTCTCAGCTATTTCTGGAGAAGTTCCTTCCTATCACACTGAGGGAGGATTACCGAAAGCAATTTGAGCATCTGCAGCAAGGCAGTATGACTGTTACTCAGTATGAGTCCCATTTTGTGGATTTGGCCCGTCATACTCTCCTTTTACTACCTACTGAGGGATAGAGAGTGAGGAGGTTTATTGAGGGACTCACTCACCCTATCAGGCTTCAGATGGCCAAGGAGACCAAAAGTGAGATTTCTTTTCACACCTTACTTCCGCAATTATTCTTTGTTATAAATAAATTTAAAATTTTTTTAAAAATGGCTAATATTATTCTAACGTCGGCTTGCCTAGAAAGTGAAATGTTAGGCGCTATCACGGTCCGAAAATGGGAATTTCGGGCCGTGACACTAAGATTTGATATGCAAATGATAGATGTGATTGAGTACAAAATTGTAAATTTAAACAAGTAATTCAATAGGAATAAGAGCTCTGTGGATAACAAAAATATCGGCATGTAGCCTAAACATGATCTTTAACATGAGTCTCAGCTCAATTTCCTCTTACACGTGGATGATATATGGATAATGGCATGATTATTTGATTATGCAACTCCACGGAATCAATTAAGTCACAATTGTTATGGTGCACGCCCACACGCCTATCACCTAGCATGTGTCTCACCTCCAAACAAATCATATAACAAGTAATTTAGGGATTCATTCCCTCAGAACCAAGTTTAGAAGCGTTATTTGCCTCAAACCGTAAAATTTCTTTATTCCAATATGCCTTTGCCTCGTGAATCGACCTTCGAACGCCTCGAATCCAGTGAAAATTAATTCGATACAGTCAACACGATTTGTAGGAATCAATTCCATATGAAAATATTAATTTTCCAACAAAATTCAAAATTCATCTCAAAAATCATCAATGGGTCCCGTGTCTTGGACCCAACAAAAGTTACAAAATATGAACGACAATTCAACCACGAGTCCAACCATACCAAATTTACCAAAATATGACATCAACTCGACCTCCATATCTCAAATCGTATTTTCAAATCCCTAGGCCCAATTTCTCGAATTAGACCTCATAAACATGTAATTTAATCGGAATACTCAATGATAATTCAATAATATTGACTAACAATGATTATAAGTGACTTACCTAAAGTTTTTCCGTGAAATCCCTCTGAGAAATCGCCTCAACCCGTGTTGGAAATGTCCAAAAATGCCAAAATCCAGCAACTCCTATGTGTATATTCTGTCAAGGGCTTTTCACTTCTCCGAAATGTTTAACTACATCTGCGGTCTCACAGATGCGAGGTCCTACCCACTTCTACGGCTCCTTACTCTTATGCGGATAGCAGTCCGCTTCTGCAGTTCAATGCCCTCCTTAGCTTAGGCCGCATGTGCGACCATGTTGTCGCTTCTGCGAGGTTTCATCCGCTTATGAGGACCTCACGCTTCTGCGATGCCAGGCTCGCTTCTGCGAGCTCGCACCTGCGAGATAAGTTCCGCAGGTGCGATTGCATCAGTAGGCAGGAAGTTTCAACTGATTCTAAGTCTAAATTTGATCCGTTAACCATTCGAAACTCACCTGAGGCCCCCGAGACCTCAACCAAATATACCAACAAGTCCTAAAACATCATACAAATATAGTCAAGACCTCAAATCACATCAAACAACGCTAAAAATACAAATCATACCCCAATTCAAGCCTAATGAAACTAAGAAATTTCATCTTCTACATTCGATGCCGAAACCTATCATATCAAGTCCGGTTGACCTCAAATTTTGCATACAAGTCATAAATTACATAATGGACCTATTATAATTTTGAGAATCAGATTCCGACCTCTATATCAAAAAGTCAACTCCCCGGTCAAACTTCCAAACTTGAACTTCCTATTTTTGCCATTTCAAGCCTAATTAACTACGGGTTCCAAATAATTTTTCGGACATACTTCCAAGTCCAAAATCACCATACAGAGTTATTGGGATCATCAAAACTCTATTACGGGGTCGTTTTCACATAAATCAATATCCTGATAACTATTTCTACTTAAGCTTTAATTCTTGGAACTAAGTAATTCAATTCATTCTGAAATCTCCTCGACAAGTCACATAATTATAATTGAACACTACATAAGCAGTAAATGGGGGAACGGGGTTATAATACTCAAAACGACCAGCCGAGTCATTACATTCTCCCCCCTTCCCAAATAAACGTCCGTCATCGAACGGGTTTAGAATCATACCTAGAGCCTCAAATTGGTGTGGATATTTGCTTCGCATCTCCCGCTCAGTCTCCCAAGTAGCTTCTCCGACTGGCTGGCCTCTCTAGTGTACTTTTACTGAAGCTATGTTTTTTGATCTCAACTTTCAAACCTGCCGGTCCAAAATGGCTACCGGCTCCACATCATAAGTCAAATTACCATCCAAATTACCGGCTCCACATCATAAGCCTATACTTCCGGAGCATAAATACATGAAACAATAGATGAGCACCCGATAGACTAGGTGGAAATGCAAGTTCATAAGCCACCTCTCCAATCTTCTTAAGTATTTCAAAATGTCCAATATACCTAGGACTCAACTTGCCCTTCTTTCCAAACCTCATAACACCCTTCATAGGCGAAACTCAGAGTAGTACCTTCTCTCCTACCATGTAAGCAACATCACGAACCTTCTGGTCGACATAACTCTTCTGTCTAGACTGCGTCGTGCGAAGTCGAACCTGAATCAATTTAACCTTTTCCAAGGCATCCTGAACTAAATCAGTACCCAATAGCCTAGCCTCACCCGGCTCCAACCAATCCACCGGAGACCGACACGGTCTCCCGTACAAATACTCATACGGAGCCATCTGAATGCTCGATTGGTAGTTGTTATTGTAAGCAAACTCTGCAATCGGTAGAAACTGATCCCAAAAACCCCCAAAATCTATAACACAAGCACGTAGCATATCTTCCAATATCTGAAAAAGTACGCTCGGACTGTCCGTCCATCTAAGGGTGAAATGATGTACTCAACTATACATGTGTACCTAATTCTCCCTGTACTGCTCTCCAAAACTGTGATATAAACTGCGTGCCCCAATCTGAAATGATGGACACTGGCACACCGTGTAGGCGAACAATCTCGCGGATATAAATCTCAGCCAACCGCTCCAAAGAATAAGTAGTACCAACTGGAATAAAATGCACGGACTTGGTCAACCGATAAATAATCACCCAAATAGGATCAAACTTCCTCAAAGTCCGTGGGAGTCCATCTACGAAGTCCATGGTAATACGCTCCCATTTCCACTCCGGAATTTCAAGTCTCTGAAGAAATCCGCCCGGTCTCTGATGCTCGTACTTCACATGCTGACAATTTAAACACTGAGCTATAAACCCCCACTATATCTTTCTTCATTCTTATCCCCCAATAGTGCTATCTCAAGTCCTGATACATCTTTGCAGCACCCGGATGAATGGAATACCGCGAACTCTGGGCCTCCTCAAGAATCAACTCACGCAGTCCATCTACAATTGGTAGACAAATCTGACCCTGCAACCTCAACATCCCATCATCTCCAATCGTAACATCTTTGGCATCACCCATACTCACTGCCTTTCTACTCAAGTCATCGGCCACCATATTGGCCTTCCCGGGATGATACAAAATGGTATTATCATAGTCCTTTAGCAGCTCCAATAATCTCCGCTGCCTCAAATTAATATCCTTCTGTTTGAACAAGTGTTGGAGACTTCGATGATCTGTATATACCTCACAAGACACACCATAGAGATAGTGCTTCCAAATCTTCAATGCATGAACAATGGCTGCCAATTCCAAATCATGAACATGGTAGTTCTTTTCATGTGGCTTCAGCTGGCGCGAAGCATAAGCGATCACTCTACCCTCCTGCATTAATACACGCCCAATACCAATCCGAAAAGCACCACAATACATTGTATAAGAGCCTGAAGCTGAAGGCAAAACTAGAACTGGAGTTGTGGTCAAGGCAGTCTTGACCTTCTGAAAGCTCTCTTCACACTCATTTGACCACCTCAATGGAGCACCTTTATGGGTCAATTTAGTTATAGGCGCCGCAATAGATGAGAAGTCCTCTACAAAGCGACGATAATAACTGGCCAAGCCGAGAAAACTCTGAATCTCAGTAGCCGAAGATAGCATGGGTCAACTCTGAACTGCCTCTATCTTCTTCGTATCCACCTTAGTTCCCTCACTGGACACTATGTGTCCCAAGATTGCCACTAAACTAAGCCAGAACTCACACTTGGAGAATTTGGCATAAAGTTTCTCCTCCCTCAGCCTCTGTACTACAATACTCAAATGTTGTGCATGTTCCTACTGGCTACGTGAGTATACCATGATGTCATCAATAAATACTACAACAAACAAATCAATATATAGCTAGAATACACTATTCATCAAGTGCATAAATGTTGCTGGGGCGTTGGTCAGCCCAAAAGATATCATGAGAAATTCATAGTAACCATAATGGGTCTTGAATGCCGTCTTTAGAATATCCGAATCCCAAATTTTCAACTGATGGTACCCATATCTCAAATCAATTTTGGAGAATACCCTCGCTCCCTGAAGCTGGTCAAATAAATCATCAATACGTGACAAAGGGTACTTGTTCTTGATTGTAACTTTGTTCAACTGCTTGTAGTTGATGCACATCCGTATGGTACCATCTTTCTTTTTCACAAACAGAACCGGTGCACCCCAAGGCGACACATTAGTCCTAATAAATCCCTTATCAAAATATTCCTAAAGTTGCTCTTTCAATTCTTTCAATTCAGCAGGTGCCATACGACACAGAGGAATAAAAATGGGTTGAGTGCCCGGTACCAAGTCAATACCAAAATCAATATCCCTATCGGGTGGCACACCGGGAAGGTCTGTAGGAAATACATCCGGAAAGTCTCGTACTACCGGTACAGAATCAGTAGTAGGAGTGCATGCATCAACATCTCTCACGAAGGCCAAATATGACAAACACCTCTTCCCAACCATCCGTTGGTCCTTCAAGTATGAAATTACCCCGCTGGGAACATAATCTATAGAACCTCTCCACTCGACCTTCGGCAACCCCGGCATTGCCAACATCACAATTTTTGCGTGACAGTCCAGGATAGCATGACATGGAGACAACCAATCCATACCCAAGATTACATCGAAATCAACCATACTAAGCAATACGAGATCAACTCTAGTCTCCAGTCTCCCAATAATTACTACACACGACCGATACACACGGTCCACAATAATAGTATCGCACACCGGCGTAGATACACGAACATGTAAAACTAAGGATTCACGAGGCATATCCAGATAAAGAACAAAATATGATGATACATACGAATATGTGGAACCAGGGTCAAATAATATAGAAGCTTTCCTTTGGCACACTGAGACAATACCTGTGATCACTTCATGTGAAGCAACGACATCTGGCCTGGCAGAAATAACATAGAATCGGGCATGACTGCCACCTAATTGGCCTCCCCCTCTTGGGTGATCTCTAGCTAACTGAGCCCCACCCCGTGCTGGTTGGGCTCATGGTGAAGCAACTGGTGCTGAAGTCGTAGCCTGACTCCTCTGCTGAGCTGAACCTCCCGTAAGGCGGGGGCAATATCTCTTTATGTGACTGAGGACTCCACACTCAAAGCAACCCCTCTCTGAAAATGCCGGCAAGTTTTGAGGCGGACCTCGAGAACCAGAATAACTACCAGAAGAACCTGGTACAGATAAACCCTGAACATATGGTGCACGAGATGAACTCTGAGCTGGAAGTGCACTAAGAGAAGACTAACTCTGTCGAGCACTGTATAAACCATGGCTATCTAATGAACCACGATGAGCTGGACGAGCCATCTGAGCGGGCATATAAGGTCGACCCTTGCTGTGATAGGGCAACCCCCCAAAAGGAACACCACTGGAAATACTCGGACCACGAGACCTCTTGGCCTCCCTCTCCTCATGAGTATGAACCATTTTTAGCCGTCGAGATCTGTCAACCACTTCATGAAATTTAGCACCTGCTATATTTCCCAGAATCATAACAAAATAGAACTGATAATTGAGGCCATTAATGAACCTCCTGATCTTCTCCCTCTTAGTGGGAACCAACCAAACTACATGATGAGCTAATTATGAAAACCGCATATCATATTGGGTCACGGACAGGTCCTCTTGACGTAAATACTCGAACTGCCTGTGCAGTTCCTCTCTGCGGGTCTGTGGCACAAATGTCTCCATAAATAATACGGAGAACTCATACCATAATAGTGGTGCTTCACCAACTGGTTTGCTCCTCTCATAAGTCTCCCGCCATCTGAAGGCTGCTCCGGTCAGCTGAAACATAGTAAACGAGACTTCACTGGTCTCCAGAATACCCGTTGTATGAAAGCATCCGCTGGTATCTGTCCAAGAAATCCTGAGCATCCTCTAACTCAGTTCCACTAAAAGTTAGAGGATGGAGTCTCACAAACCTCTCTAATCTCTTTTTCTCATCTTCATTCATAATAGGACCCACCTGGGCATGCGCAGCTGCAACCAGCTGGACTGGTAGTGCCCCCGGTATCTAAAGTTCCTGCACTACCTGCTCTGGAGGACGGGCGACATGGGTATGAGTACCTCCTCCGACCTCAGAAGTGGCTGGTGCGGCCTAAGCCGAAACCTCCTGAGCAAGGCCAGTGCAAACAGTCAATATCTGGACTAAAGCCTCCTGAAGGCCTGGAATCACAATAGGCATAACTGGTGCCTGATCTGGCCCCGCCGGCTCAACTATATCTGGAACTTGCTCCCGAGCTGGAGCAACTGGTGGTTCTACAGGTGCTGCTCTAACTGTTGTGCAAGCTACAACTCGACCTCTACCACGGCCCCGACCTATACCACGACGCAGATCTCTCATGGCCCTAACTGGTGGCACTGGTGGTTGGCCGTCCGATCCGGTAGTACGTGTCCTCACCTTCTGTGAGAGAAAAGAATAACAAAAATTTAGTTTCCGGAATCAACAAATTTCACACGACAGAATACAAGTAAAATTTTCCTAAGGGTTCGGCAACCTCTCGAAGACAAGTACAGACGTCTGCGTGTCGATCCGCAAGATATTACTAAACCTGCTCATGACTCGTGAGACCTATGTAACCTAGGTTCTAATACCAATTTGTCACGATCCAAAATCACACATGTCATGATGGCGCCTATCTTAATACTAGGCAAGACGACGCCTCAATAACCCACAATTTTTTTAAGTTTGAAAATATAATATTTACATTCAATATACAAATCTCACAAATACTAATATAAAATACTCCCAAAACCCGATGTCACTGAGTACATGAGCATCTAAATGATAACATAGTCTGACTGATACAAACACTGTCTGGAAATGTAGAACAATACAAATAATTGAAAAGAAAGAGAGTCAAGGTCTGTGGACGCCAAGCAGCTACCTCGATAGTCTACAACAGATGAAACTCTGAAATCTAACAATCATCGTATCCTGAAGTACTTGGATCTGCACACGAGGTGTAGGGTGTGGTATGAGTACAACTAACTCAATAAGTAACAAGACTAACCTTTGGACTGAAAGTAGTGACGAGCTCAACAGGTACAGTCTAGTACAAAAATAACAGTACAAAAATGTAGGCATGCTTTCCAGTTCAACGGTTAAACTGAGTACAAGTAAAATAGATCAATTCTGAATCATATGAGGAATAGGACAACTCTATGTCTACATGCCAATGTACATGTTGTATGTGATGCACCTCAGTGGAAACCTCGTGTACTCAAAATCTCAAAATACTCAATCACTCAGTACTGTATATGGTCAATCCAGCCCAGGGAAGATCCATCCCATATATATATATACACACACATCAACTGACAGTTAGTCACTCCGTACTGTATAAGGCCAATCCAGCCCATCGAAAGATCCACCCCCAAATGTAAATGATTCTGACAAGATCCATGTCCAGGGAAGGTCCATCCCTCAATATAAATACTTCGGGCAAGATCCATGCCCAGGGAAGACCCATCCCTCAATATAAAATCAAACGCGCTCACTGTGGATAGTGCAGACTCCGGAGGAGCTCCTTCAGCCCAAGCGCTATAATAGCCAGATCCAAGCATAAATAAATAAAAATATGCAGCGGCGTGCAACCCGATCCCATAAATATCACTCTTTGATCAATGAAAGCCGCGAATAAATTAAATAAAAAACTTGTGCTAAAATGTTTCTCAAGAACGTCAGTCCAAAGTTGCACGAAAAGAACTATTCTTGTCAAGAACATTTGTCTCTTGAGTTTGTGGCTTCTTAAACCTATTATTTATAACCTTCTAAGTCCAGCATGATGAGCTTTTGAGTTTAATCAATAAAACCCAAATGATTCTTTGGACAAATCAATTTCTTTTTCCTTCTAAATAGGACCCTTTGAATGGATAAGTTTTGCATCTAAAAACCTCATCAAACCAAGAATATTCTGCTGCTTATAATAAGTCTCTATATATAAGTCATTAGACTGCCCTTTGTTGGATATTGGCAAATGGCAACTTAAAAAGGGCACTGAAAAACCACGCACATCTACCTGTAATAACTCAGATTATAAGATGGTGTGTCTGTGTTGCTTATTTTTTTTTAGCTCTTTACTTTTTTCAATTACATTTTAATAACAGCGAGGGTAGATTTGTTCATTACGGCTAGGATAGATTTGTTTGAAAAGTAGTTTTTGAAAATAGAAGGGTACATTTGAATGAGATAATTGTGTTAGTTTTAAATACAATTGGAGTTGCTTTACGGAAAACAGTCTAGCTAGAATAATCAAAACTAGATTAAATTCTGACACCAAATTTTTTCTCATCTGTTCAAATCTTGGTGGATAAAGTACGTAAAGATATTTATACCGGACTACGTACTAGTGGATGGTAACAAATAATCTGTTAAATTAGTCAAGATATGTGTAAGCTGACCCGAACGATACGATTATTAAACAGAAAAGAATAATCAAAAATAGAATTTCTTATATGAAAGCGACAACTATATAATTGAGTGGTAAAACCCCTAACAAATGCATGTAAGGCTTGCTTTGACAAGCCCAAAGTCTAATCAAATTGCCAAATCTGAGTGAGGAAAGTTCATTACGCAAGAACCACAATACGATATTAGGGTAAACAGATATATAATAGATTATCTTCTCTATTCTTTTCTAAGTAAACGTTGAAGTCAGAAGAAATGTACTTTCGGTGTTATGTTTAGGTATAGCTAAGATTTGGAGGGTCGAGACGGGTTTCATTGCCACTAATTGAGAAGGTAGGTATTGACTCATTTTCAGCCTTAAAAAAAACAATTTAAAGTGGAAGAAATGTTCCCAGATATAGGGGCGGAGCTAGAACCAACAAAGTTTGCTCAATTGACACTACTAAAAATCTGCTAAAAATCGACCAACTATTTCCGGTCAATGTTGGTCGGTCAAAAAAAGCGATCAAAAACCGTCCAGGTTGGACGAAAACTGGAATTTTTTTTTTTATATTTTTTTAAAACTAAATACCGACCAACGTTGGTCGGTAAATTGGTCAACGAATTGACCCAGCTGGTCAGACAAGAAAATTTTGGATTACCGACCAACGTTGGTCGGTAATTTGGATCCAATTTTTTAAATTTTAATAATTATTTTATTATTTAAAATATTTTATAATATTTAAGAATTTATATTTAAAATTACCGACCAACGTTGGTCGGTTAATGTAGGGGAAGCATTTACCGACCAACTTTGGTCGGTAATTATTATTTTCTGCAAAATAACCGACCAAAGTTGGTCGGTTATTACGTCAACATTGATCAAACTTTCGAATTACTTTTATATTTACTATCTAAATAATATAAATGTAATTCGTTAACACTTTTGTAATACAAATAATGAATACACTAACATATACTATATATAACATGCTATTTGTAAATTGATTCATCGACTTATAACTTACTTAGATGCATCGATGAATATTAAAAACAAAACGTTCGACCTATATCGACTAATAGTAAAAACAAAACGTCTCGACTTATATCGATTAATCTAGCTATGCCATGCATTATTAGTGATGAATGAATGAAAAATAAAATAATTAATACTAAACATTTTTGACATATATATATATATATATATATATATATATATATGGATCACAAATTAAATAAACGAAAGAAGATATTAGTATTAAGTAAACGAGTTAAATTAATAGGTCAAACATGGTCAAACTTTAACAAGCTATATATATACACACTAACATATACTATAACAAGCTATATATATATATAGTTAAAGTATTACAATGAAGTGTGTTTGTGTGTGTATATATATATATATATATATAAGAACACGAAGCGCTAGGACCACAGGGTCGAGTTCTTTTAGGGATAGACTTGGGAAGATACTAATTAGTATATATACTTTATCATCAAATATATCTATTTGTAAATTGATTCATCGACTTAGAACTTACTTAGATGTATCGATGAATATTAAACGATGATTCATCAAAACGTCTCGACCTATATATCGATTAATCTATGTCATGCATTATTAGTGATGAACGAATGAAAAAAGAAGTTATTAGCATCAATTACAATATAGTGTATGTGTGTGTGTGAGAAATTACTCACATACTTAATTATAACTTAGAAAATTTACTTAGATAGATGCTATTATAATATATTAAAATTAAATAGTTAATATAATTATTTATAAAGATTATGCTTATAGTTTATAATTATTTATAATAATTGCATAGTTAAATAAAATAAATGCTTGTAGTTTATAATATTTTTTTATAGTTTATAATATTTTAAGAAAAAAAACACAAAAAAAAAATTAATTTTTTTAAAAAAAAAAAACCTACCAAAGTTGGTCGGTTTTTTGTCAAACGGTCAACACTTAATGTACCGACCAAAATTACCGACCAACTTTGGTCACTAATTCTGAAATCAGAGAATTGAAAAACGGGGAAAACCCCCATTTCTCTGAAATTTTCCCCTCTCTTCACTCAAAACCTTCCCCTATCCTTCTCCCAGCCCTCGCCCTCGCCGTCGCCGCGCCGTCGCCGCTGCCACTGCCACTGCCGCCCCACTCCTTCTCCATCTCCTAAAAATTCTAGGTTTGAATTACAACCCATTTATTTATTATTTCTAGGTTTTGTTAATTAGTTATGAATTAGTTTCAATTGATTAGTGTTTCAATTTTTTGAACATTGTATTTTATTGAGGATTAGGGTTTAGGTCTTGTTTTAATTAGTTTTGTTAATTAATTTTATTAACTAATTAGTTTTGTTAATTAGTCAATTAGTTATGAATTAGTTTAGTTTAGGGTATGGGTTGAATTTCTTTAGTTTAGTTAGTTTATGTTTAAACTCGTAGGATATGAATTGAAATTTTAGTTTTTAGGATTTGTTCTTGTGAATTAAACTTTTAGGATATGAATTGAACTTTTAAGATATGAATTGGACCTTTTGGATATGAATTAAACTTTTAGGATATAAATTGGTGTAATTAGGAAAAAATAATTATCTTGAATTAACTAAAAAGATATAATTAATTTATAATTGTAGAATAAATTAATTTGTTCTTGTGAATCGAACTTTTAGGGTATGGGTTGAATTTCTTTAGTTTAGTTAGTTTATATTTAAACTCGTAGGATATGAATTGAAATTTTAGTTTTTAGGATTTGTTCTTGTGAATTGAACTTTTAGGATATGAATTGAACTTTTAAGATATGAATTGGACCTTTTGGATATGAATGGAACTTTTTGGATATAAATTGGTGTAATTAGGAAAAAATAATTATCTAGAATTAACTAAAAAAAGATATAATTAATTTATAATTATAGAATAAATTAATTTGTTCTTGTGAATCGAACTTTTAGGGTATGGGTTGAATTTCTTTAGTTTAGTTAGTTTATGTTTAAACTCGTAGGATATGAATTGAAATTTTAGTTTTTAGGATTTGTTCTTGTGAATTGAACTTTTAGGATATGAATTGAACTTTTAAGATATGAATTGGACCTTTTGGATATGAATTAAACTTTTAGGATATAAATTGGTGTAATTAGGAAAAAATAATTATCTTGAATTAACTAAAAAGATATAATTAATTTATAATTGTAGAATAAATTAATTTGTTCTTGTGAATCGAACTTTTAGGGTATGGGTTGAATTTCTTTAGTTTAGTTAGTTTATATTTAAACTCGTAGGATATGAATTGAAATTTTAGTTTTTAGGATTTGTTCTTGTGAATTGAACTTTTAGGATATGAATTGAACTTTTAAGATATGAATTGGACCTTTTGGATATGAATTGAACTTTTAGGATATAAATTGGTGTAATTAGGAAAAAATAATTATCTTGAATTAACTAAAAAGATATAATTAATTTATAATTGTAGAATAAATTAATTTGTTCTTGTGAATCGAACTTTTAGGGTATGGGTTGAATTTCTTTAGTTTAGTTAGTTTATGTTTAAACTCGTAGGATATGAATTGAAATTTTAGTTTTTAGGATTTGTTCTTGTGAATTGAACTTTTAGGATATGAATTGAACTTTTAAGATATGAATTGGACCTTTTGGATATGAATTAAACTTTTAGGATATAAATTTGTGTAATTAGGAAAAAATAATTATCTTGAATTAACTAAAAAGATATAATTAATTTATAATTGTAGAATAAATTAATTTGTTCTTGTGAATCGAACTTTTAGGGTATGGGTTGAATTTCTTTAGTTTAGTTAGTTTATGTTTAAACTCGTAGGATATGAATTGAAATTTTAGTTTTTAGGATTTGTTCTTGTGAATTGAACTTTTAGGATATGAATTGAACTTTTAAGATATGAATTGGACCTTTTGGATATGAATTAAACTTTTAGGATATAAATTGGTGTAATTAGAAAAAAATAATTATCTTGAATTAACTAAAAAGATATAATTAATTTATAATTGTAGAATAAATTAATTTGTTCTTGTGAATCGAACTTTTAGGGTATGGGTTGAATTTCTTTAGTTTAGTTAGTTTATATTTAAACTCGTAGGATATGAATTGAAATTTTAGTTTTTAGGATTTGTTCTTGTGAATTGAACTTTTAGGATATGAATTGAACTTTTAAGATATGAATTGGACCTTTTGGATATGAATTGAACTTTTAGGATATAAATTGGTATAATTAGGAAAAAATAATTATCTTGAATTAACTAAAAAAGATATAATTAATTTATAATTGTAGAATAAATTAATTTGTTCTTGTGAATCGAACTTTTAGGGTATGGGTTGAATTTCTTTAGTTTAGTTAGTTTATGTTTAAACTCGTAGGATATGAATTGAAATTTTAGTTTTTAGGATTTTTCTTGTGAATTGAAATTTTAGGATATGAATTGAACTTTTAAGATATGAATTGGACCTTTTGGATATGAATTAAATTTTAGGATATAAATTGGTGTAATTAGGAAAAAATAATTATCTTGAGTTAACTAAAAAATATATAATTAATTTATAATTGTAGAATAAATTAATTTGTTCTTATTTTATTTGTATAGATGGAACATCGTACTTGGATGTACAATAGAAATTATCCTAATCGGCGGTGTATCACGAGCCGTACACCTTCATTCAGACACCCAGTCTTTCATCATAGGGCCATAGGACTATACGTCCGACATACAGTCCAGCTGCCTCACAACCATCTGCATCACATCCACATGGATCACATCCCTACATATCACAGCCACATGGATCGCATCCATCCATGTCACAGCCACTCGGGTCACAGCCATCGGTATCACATCCACTTGGGTCGCATCCAGCTATGTCGCAGTCATAGGGATCACAACCATCTTCATCATCGACTCCATCTATTGCAGGCCTTCGCCTGCGAGGCATTAGCTCTGACCCGCCTACACCATCTTCACATGCCTTTGATACACATGCTTCGGATGGTGATGACGAGGTAGTGCATTATGATCGATATGGCAGGATCATCATAGTCCCTGAGGGTGATGGGTAAGTGTTATTCATTATTTTTGCGTCTCTTGATTTGTAACATTTTTACTAAGATATTAATGTATTTTTATTGTTAAATTACAGGTTCAGGACGGGTAATAAGACTACGAGGATAATCACCAATGCCATCAGAAAGTTTTATGATGGCCCTTATGCGACTTGGACTGATTGCCCATTCTCACTGAAGGAGCAAATTTTCAATCAATTTAAGGTATAAATGTTCTTTTAAACAGTTTAATAATTTATATTTATGATGTTTCCATCTATTATTTTACTTTTCTAAGTATATCTATTCTGTTTATTAACTAAATTAATTTGTTTTCAGAAAAAGAAGTATGGGCGTCCAATGAGTCATGATGAGCTATTCAAGGAGACACATATTGTGAAGAAGAAGAAAGAGGGGGATCAAGATAGGTGGGTCGAGGACCGGGCCTCGACTGCATATGTAAGCTTTTAATTTTCTTTAAGTATTATAATTTAATTTTATAAAACTTTTGAAATACTGATTTAATTTAAAATAATATAGGGTCGCTACCAAAGTAACATGGAGGAATTCATTCGTAGTCATCCAGCTGGTGAATCGGGTGAGCCAACCCAACCTTCGGACGAGGATGCTGAAAGAATATGGTTGGAGTCTGTTGGCGGTCCAAAATGGGGAAGGTATACGGGCTTCCTACTAAAAACTTCCATCGCTATAAGTGTGGAATGCGAGGAATAGGGACTTCCTCGCAAGGCGAGCAACTTAATAGGGAGAGCCTCTCCGCTATGCGGGAGACAGTGACAAAGCTCACATCAGAGCTAGAAACGGCCAAAGAAAGAGAAAGGCTTAGAGATGCTCAATTCCTTGGCATGCAAGCTTAGATCAGAACTCTCTTATCTAGTGGAGCTTTTCCGTTGCTCCGATCTCGTGAGTCATCTCCAGAGGGTCGACCTCCACGAGATCGTTCCTCCCGTCCTGCTCATGATCGTTCCTCCCGTCCTCCCCGTGATCGTGCTTCCCGTCCTTCACAAGACCGTTCTCTATATCGTCTTTTAAATGAAAGTTCATCGGACGGTGATGATGATGTTGTAGAAAACACCCCTTGACTTTTTTATACTTTGAACTAGACAAATAGAACCAGTTTTGAACTAGTTGTAATTAGTTTTAACTTGGTTTTGGATTTGTATGTTCAATTGAACTTTAATTTGTTAGTTTTAAAGTATTTATTGAATGTTTTGGTTGTTGTTGTTGTTGTGTTGTTATTGTTGTTGTGTTGTTGTATTGGTATGCTGGCAGGGGGTGTAGCGGTTAAACCCAGAAAAACCGACCAAAGTTGGTCGGTTTTTAATAAAAAAAATAAATTATTCCAAAATACCGACCAAAGTTGGTCGGTTAATGAACATTGAATTCCCAGAATTCAACATTACCGACCAACTTTGATCGGTATTTTGCTTGCACTGTTGAGATTACCAACCATAGTTGGTCGGTAATGTTTAATTTTAATTATTTTTAAAATATATATATTTTCAATTACCGACCAAAGTTGGTCGGTCAATTGAACTTTAATTTGTAGTTTTAAAGTATTTATTGAATTTTTTGGTTGTTGTTGTTGTTGTTGTTGTTGTTGTGTTGTTGTATTGGTATGCTGGCAGGTGGTGTAGCTGCCAAAACAGGCATTTTATGCCAAATTAAACCCAGAAAAACCGACCAAAGTTGGTCGATTTTTAATTAAAAAAATAAATTATTCCATAATACCGACCAAAGTTGGTCGGTTAATGAACATTGAATTCCCAGAATTCAACATTACCGACCAACTTTGGTCGGTATTTTGCTTGCACTGTTGAGATTACCGACCATAGTTGGTCGGTAATGTTTAATTTTAATTATTTTTAAAAAATATATATTTTTAATTACCGACCAAAGTTTATCGGTCAATTGAACTTTAATTTGTTAGTTTTAAAGTATTTATTGAATGTTTTGGTTGTTGTTGTTGTGTTGTTGTTGTTGTTGTTATTGTGTTGTTGTTGTTGTTGTTGTTGTTGTTGTTGTTGTTATTGTGTTGTTGTTGTTGTTGTTGTTGTTGTGTTATTGTATTGGTATGCTTGCAGGTGGTGTAGCTGCCAAAACAGGCATTTTATGCCAAAATTAAACCCAGAAAAACCGACCAAAGTTGGTCGATTTTTAATAAAAAAAAATAAATTATTCCAAATTACCGACCAAAGTTGGTCGGTTAATGAACATTGAATTCCCAGAATTCAACATTACCGACCAACTTTGGTCGGTATTCTGCTTGCACTGTTGAGATTACCGACCATAGTTGGTCGGTAATGTTTAATTTTAATTATTTTTAAAAAATATATATTTTCAATTACCGACCAAAGTTGGTCGATTATTTTTAATTTTAATAATTAATAAAAAAAACATAATTTAGTTAAACCGACCAACTTTGGTCGGTAAAATTAAATTAATAAAATATATTTTCGACCAAGGTTAGTCGGTAAGTAATTAAACTTGTCAGATTGTCGTTTTAATCTACCGACCAAAATTGGTCGGTAATTTCCGACCAACTTTGGTCGGTAAGCCATTCCGACCATCAAAACACCGTCCACACCGTAATGGTCGCGTTTTGGTCGGTAATTTGCCATAACCGACCAACGTTTATCGATTTTTTTGGTCGGTTTTTAGCGAATTTCTAGTAGTGTGATATGTTTTGTCAAAAATATTATACTCTATTTGTAGGTTAAATATTGTAATTGATATATATATGTATATTAAAGTTTTAACACTTTTAGAAAAAAATCCTGGATTTTTCATTGTTCAAATCACATTCATACATTTACAGGTAATTTAGTGTCATATATAAGATATTCATTGAGAGAAATCAACAACAGAAAGGAGAACGATACGACGGTTCGTAAACGAGGGCGATGCTACCTGTCTTAAAGGGTGGTCAATTGATCACTCATTATCGAAACATTACATTGTATATATATGTACAATATTAAATTTTAAATATATATAACATATACTAACTCCCTTTTTCGGAAAACAAAATTCACTACTTTCAAGTGGCTTGTGTAGCTCATATGGCCTGCAGCCTAATTCCTAACCATCCTGATATAGAACGCGTAAATTAATCACTACCTGTAAATGCATAAGTAAATCAAATTAAAACAAAGTTTCCATCCTAGAATAACTTTTGCGATAAAATAGCAAAGTCTTTATATGGTTGGCATCTACTTTAATTTTTGAGAATATAGCCACTTTTTTCATCACATGCGGCAAATTAATATAGGTCATTGTTTATCAGGACACGATAAATTGACTTTTTCTCCTGTAAAATGCAACTTAAATTAAAAACAAGAAGTTAAAGGATTTTAGTACACAAAAATTAATTTATCGTGACGACTCGATTCTCAAATAGTCTTAGCGAAAAGTAAATACTAAAATATAAGTGGGAGGACACGGTAAATTACCATGTGATGATAAGCCTAAAACTAGCTCCATCTTGAAGGATCCTATAGCAACGTGTGTATTTGGATTAAAGCAATCAATTATACTCTAGATAGAGCCGTCAAGCTGAAATTGGGGCCAGCCCAATTCAGTCCACTACTTGGATAGAGTTGGATTAGAAATTTTTAAGCCCATTTAAAACTAAGGTTTATAAGCCCGGTCCAAGTAAGTCCGCTGGCCCTTGAGGCTTGATCGAGGCGGGGCCTGGGCCGGCCCGTGGACCAAAAATTAATTATATTTAAAAAAAGTAAACACTAAAAAAACTATTAACTATAATCCTCATTCCCCAACCATAGATTGCTCATTTACCTTTCCATATCAACTAGAATTTAAATTTTTGACATGCATATAATATGACAAAATTAGTTTTTCTTTTGCTTAATTAATAACGAACTCGAAAAGTTTTAGGTGGCCAAAAATATTCTTTTTTCAAGAGAAAATATTACTTTAAGTGTGTCACAACCCAAAATCACACCTGTCGTGATGGTGCCTATCTTAATAATAGGCAAGCCGACAACATCAATAACCCATAATTTCTTTAAGTTTGAAAACATAATATTTACATTCAACATAAAAATCTCACAAATATTGATATAAAACACTCCTAAAACCCGATGTCACTAAGTACATGAGCATCTAAATGATAACGTAGTCTGACTGATACAAATACTGTCTGAAAATGTAGAACAATACAAATAACTGAAAAGAAAGAGAGTCAAGGTCTGCGGATGCCAAGCAGCTACCTCGATAGTCTCCAACATATGAAACTCCAAAATCTAGCAGCCACCGTATCCGAAAGTACCTGAATCTGCACACGAGGTGCAGGGTGCAGTATGAGTACAACCAACTCAATAAGTAACAAGACTAACCTTTGGGCTGAAAGTAGTGACGAGCTCAACAGGTACAGTCTAGTACAGAAATAACAGTACATAAATGTAGGCATGCTTTCCAGTTTAACAGTTAAACTCAGTACAAGTAAAATAGATCAATTCTGAATGATATGAGGAATAGGACATCTTTATGTCTACATGCTAATGTACATGTTGTATGTGATGCACCTCAGTGGAAACCTCGTGTACTCAAAATCTTAAAATACTCAATCACTCAGTACTGTATATGGCCAATCCAGCCTAGGGAAGATCCATCCCATATATATATACACACATCAACTGACAGTCAGTCACTCAGTACTGTATAAGGCCAATCCAGCCTAGGGGAAGATCCATCCCTAAATGTAAATAATTCGGACAAGATCCATGTCCAGAAAAGATCCATCCCTCAATATAAATACTTCGGGCAAGATCCATGCCCAGTAGATCCATGTCAAGGAAAGATTCATCCTTTAACATAAATGTTTCGGGCAAGATCCATGCCCAGGGAAGATCCATCCCTCAATATAAAATCAAACGCGCTCACTATGGGTGGTGCAGACTCTGGAGTAAAATATTAGTGCTAGTTGAATGTTCATTAACATAAAATTCATCATCGAGTAGAGCCTTATAGGAGCTCATTCAACCCAAGCGCTATAATAGCCAGATCCTGGCATAAATAAATAAAAATATGTTGTGACGTGCAGCCCGATCCCACAAATATCACTCAAAATCTCCAGTCTCTCGGGCTCTCAATGACATAAAAATCAACCTGACATGATGATATGATGTATCAATGAATGACAATAGAGACTGAGTGTGATGATCTAAAATATCATCTTTAAATTTAATAATTAATTCTGTATTCTAAGACCTCGAAAAATACTATTTATCATTTCTCGACATGCGTGCGCAGTCCGTATAATTTTCTAGAAAGTTTTTATATGAAAAATAGATTAAAATATGTAGACCCCGAGTAAGTCCATATTATATTACGGAACTCGTTGGTATATTCGTATGGGTCCCAAGTACCCCGAATGGGATTCGAATGGAAATCGGAACAAGAATTGGACTTAAGCAAAATCTGAAAGTTGTTGCTGCTGGTGCCTTCGCTTCTACGAAGTTTTGGCCGCAGAAGCGAGCTCGCAGAAGCGAGCCATGCCTCGGAGAAGCGGACAGTCCGCAAAAGCGGATTGGCTGTCGCAGAAGCGGGAACGAGAAAATGGGCAGCGTTGTGCAGAAGCGGACATCTCTTCGCAGAAGCGAGTCCGCAGATGCGAAAAAGACTCGGCAGAGCCCTTAAATTTGGAAGTCGCCATTTTTATTCATTTTGGTTATTTTAAGCTCGGTAAGGTGAATGTTTGGGCGATTTTTATGAGAAAAAATTGGGGTAAGTATTCCTTATCCTATATTGATTATATTTCATGATTCCATACTCATTTATATTATAAATCCGTGAAGTTATAGAAGAAAAATCAGATTTTTATAAAATCTTCTAGAAACGAAACTTTATGATTTGAAGGTCCATTTGACATCGAATTTTGATAAATTTTGTATGGTTGGACTCATCTCGGAATGGGTGTTCGAATTTCATAAGTTTTTCCGAGATTTGAGACGTGGGTCCCACTGTCGAATATTTAAATAAATTTCGGATTTTATCCGAAAAATTAGTAAATTCATATGGAGTTAATTCCTAATATTTGTATTGAGTATATCGAATTGAAATTGCATGTGAACGACGTATAGGCGAGGTGAAGAGTGTCTATACGTCGTCAAATTAATTGTTTGCATAATTATTTGAAAATCATAAATCATTTTAAATAATGAATGAATTATTATATTAATTGTTTCACTCATAATTCTTTGTCAAATATTAATTTTTGAATTTCTGGAATAATTGCTACATGATTATTTGAATTATGTGCATTAATTGCTACTTGACATTTAGCATATTAAATATTAAACTGCCTATTTTCTCTCTGATTTTTATAATAAATTGCTATTTATCATTGTTTGTTTCATAATTAAATCATAATTATTCTATGCTTGTTGTCTTAAAATTTTATATTAATTATTGCATTGATTGGGGCAATTTCTTCTATGAGAATTGGTAAATGAATATATTGGAGGAGCGGGTTGCACGCCGCAACAGAATTGATTAAAATGAATATATTGGAGGATCGGGTTGCACGCCGTAATAGACTTGTTAAAACGTCCATATTGGAGGATCGGGTTGCACGCCGCAACAGAATTGATTGAACTGAATATATTGGAGGATCGGGTTGCACGTCGTAACAGACTTATTTAAAAGTCCATATTGGAGGATCGGGTTGCACGCCGCAACAGACTTATTAAAAAGTCTATATATATACTTGATTAAATAAATATATTGGAGAGTTGAAAATGAATATATTGTAGAAACGGGTTGCACGCTACAACGAAAATTGATTGAAATAATAATTGATTATGACTGCTGAGTTGGCTTCAACCATTGAAAATGAGTTACCTGATTTATTACTATTATTGATGTTTTACTAATATTGCGTACAGGTTAATGTAAGTGACCCGTCTTAGACTCGTCACTACTTCGTCGAGGTTAGGCTCAACACTTACCAGCACATGGGGTCGGTTGTACTGATACTACACTCTGCACTTCTTGTGTAGATTTCGGAGTTGGTCCGAGCGGCGTACCATAGACTTAATCGGATTTCAGCTACTCAGAGGATACTTGAGGTATAACTGCACAGCGTCCGCAGTTCTGAAGTCCCCGTCTATTTATTTTAGTTGTGTGTTTTATTTTAGACAATTTTATTTTATTCAGGCCTTTATTTGTATTATTCTAGAAGCTCGTGCACTTGTGACACCAATTCTGGGATGGTATTTAGACACCATTATTTGTATGGATTATTCACTACATTTTAGGCCTTACTTCCGCAATTATTCTTTGTTATTAATAAATTTAAAAATTATTTAAAAATGGATAATATTATTCTAACGATGGCTTGTCTAGCAAGAGAAATATTAGACGCCATCACAGTCCGAAGGTGGGTATTTCAGGTCGTGACAGTTGGTATCAGAGCACTAGGTTACATAGGTCTCATGAGTCATGAGCAAGCTTAGTAGAGTCTGAAAGATCGGTACGGAGACGTCTGTACTTATCTCTCAGAGGCTATGAAGTTTAGGAACAATATCAAGTCTTTTTATTCTGTCATGCGATTTTATTCTATCATCGATAATTGAACCATTCTACTCTTATTCTCTCGCAGATGGTAAAAACAAACCTGCCTAGGATTGTTATTATTTTTCGTTGCGTATTACGAACATCTATATGAAATCCTTAAGTAGTATCAAAGCCATGGTTTCTCGTGTCAGAAATTTAATTATGAAATATTTTAAGATTATATTTGAAGAATTTAAATCATTATCTTTGAGTCTTGTGCAATAGTAAAATTGAAAATTGTTTGAATGTATATGGATTGATATTATTTTATTATGAATAAAATATGTATCCATATAAGTTAAACTACTGAGATAGTTTGTAACTTGAATTTGAAATTTTGTATTAGATACGACGGTAATCTATAATAGGTTATTGGGTTCCTATTATTTTAATTGTTATTAGTTCATGAGATGTTGATTAATAATAATATTCTGACATGAATTATTTTTATGTGATATTTGTGATATATAAGATAAATATGTTAGAAGAAGGTTGAATTTAGTTTTTATGTCACATGCTTGTTCATTACATAATTTTGAATTTTATTACATGTGTGTAAATTAATTTAGGACTAAGCATGTAGACAAGTTGAACTAAATTCATCTGCTATAAAAGATTTGATCATCATGTTATTAAAAGTTGTTTTAATAACAATTCCCTCATACTAAAATTTGAGTTCTTAAATAATAAAATATAAGATATTTTATTATAAAGATATCCATCAAAATAAATAATTTTATTTATTTCTTATTTATAAAGAGCGTCCTAACAACCAGGAGACTTATAGTACGAGAATATGTTAAAATTATTTATTGTATTAGATGCATGGATTGAAAGAATTATTTAATTTTACAATAGACGCCTGGACTACCCGGGGAGTATAAAATTTAATAAATTCTTTGCTATCATGATGGTTGAACTTAACTATGCCAATAGGATCGACCTGACTTCCAGGGAACTATTTGACATAGAGATATTTAAGGAAATTATATAGAGATATAATTGGTAAGAGTACCTAACTTGAAAATATATGTGAGAAACGACTTGACTTCCAAGGGGCTCATACATATTGTTAAAGGATTCCTTTACTCCACTAACAGAAATAAAGATTTCTTAAACTATAATGAGGGTAAATAGTTTAAAATAATTAGTGGAAATATCATTTAAATAAAAGTCCATGTCTTTATGATATATATAAATATGTTCTTATATTATTGCCTTTTCTCTTCTATATTTTAGATTTCTCAATATGTCGAGACCAACAAATTGGTAGGACCAAACTTTGATGACTTGTATAGAAAATTGAGAATTGTTCTCATGCATGAAAAGCTCATTGATGTGATCGATAAGCCCGCAAAGATAATCCCACCAAAGAATGATGTTCAAGGCACCAAGGTTTATCAAAAACACTTGGAAGAATCCTTGCTATTAAACGCATCATTCTCGCTTCTATGAGTTCTGAACTCCAGAGGAAACATCATAATATGGATCCAACTGCAATCATTGAATATCTTTAGAAGATGGTTGATACATAGTTGGACATTGAAAACTCTCCAGTTGGACCCCATGTCAATCATGTGATTGTTCTTACCGAAGAACATGAGAAGTTGGGGGTACAAGCTTGGTAAAGAGATTTATGAAGATTTGATCTTGCAGTCAGTATATGGTGCTAAATGTTTTCACTGTAAGAAGAAAGGGCATTGGAAGAGAAACTGAAAGGAGTATCTTGCAACTCTAAAGGACAAGAAACAAGGTGAGATATTAATGAAAAATATTTTCAAGATTTCTTGAGCTACTACTAATTCTTCACTGTGGATATTAGATACTGGCAATGGTTATAACATCTGCAATATGTTGCAAGGGTTCAAGATAAGTATGAGACTAAAGAAAGGAGAAGTTAATCTACAAGTTGGAAATGGTACAAAAGTTGCAGCCATAGTTGTAGGATTAATTTCTTTAATAATGCCTTCGGGAAAAGCATTTCTGCTAGATGATTGTTATTATATTCCTAAATTTGTTTCGAACATAATTTCAACTTCTATGTTGGACATGTGTAGTTTTCATATTAACATAGGCAATGGTATTTACTCTATTCACTATGGTAATGATTTATATGTGAATGGCTATCTCCAACATGATGTTTATGTCTTACCTAATGTGAATGCAAATTCGATTATGCATGTTTCTAGTCTTAAGAGGAAAAGAGATTATCAAGTAAATCACATACCTTTGGCATTATAGGCTTGGCCATATTGGAGAGAAAAGAATTAACAAGTTGTACAAGGAAGGGTACCTTGACAAGTATGATTTTGGATCATATCCATCTTGTGAATCTTGTCTCAAAGGAAAAATGACCAAATCTCCATTTACTAGAAATGGAGAAAGAGCTTCTGAATAATTGGGACTAATTCATACATATGTTTGTGGGCCCATGAAAATTCAAGCTAGAGGTGGATATTTTTACTTCATCACCTTCACTGATGATATGTCAAGATATGGATTTGTGTATCTTATGAAATACAAATCTAAATCTTTTGAATTTTTCAAAAGGTTCCATAGTGAAGTTGAGAAACAGACTGGTAAAAGTATTAAAGTACTAAGGTCTGGTAGAGGTGGAGAATATCTTAGTGAATATTTTACTTGGTATCTCAAAGATAATGGGATTCTCTCACAATGGACACCTCCAAGAAAACCAAAACACAATGGTGTGTCTGAAAGGAGAAATCGAACATTATTAGATATGGTGAGATCTATGATGGGGTTCACTGATCTTCAATAAATTTATGGGGGTATGCTTTGTAAGCAGCAACATACTTACTTAATAAATTTCCCACTAAGTCAGTCTCTACAATATCATATGAGATATGGAAAGGACGTAAACCTAACCTTAAGTATATCAAAGTTTGGGGGTGTCCAGCTTATGCTAAGAGATTGCAGTCTTACAAACTTGACTCAAGTGATAAATGTAGGTTCATTGGGTATCCCAAAGAAATAATGGGATATTATTTCTATCACCCTTTCTGACCATAAAGTGTTTGTAGCTAGAGGAGCAACCTTTTTGGAAAGAAAATTTCTTTTGGAAGGAAATTTAAGTGGAGAAATAGAACTTGATGAAGTTCAAGAAACTAAAAACTCAACACAAAATCAAGATCATGAGACACAAGTTGAAGAACCTTTATTGGATGTTTTGAAGTTGACAATGAAGTTTCCATCTTCAATGGTTGAAGTTCAAGAACTAAATGTAATTGAAGAACAAGTTAATGAACCAATTCCAAACCAACTTGAATAACAACCAAATCCAGCACAAGGTGAACAAGTTGTAAAAGCACCTCTTAGAAGGTCTACACGAGAGCGTCATGCACCAACTCGATTAAATCTGATGGTAAAAGATGATTTATCAAATGAGGTTGATCATAATGATGATGACACTAAGATCTATGAAGAGGCTATACAAAGTTCTGACTATGAGAGATGGCAAAAAGCCATGGAATCCTAAATGGAATCCATAAAGGAAAATAAAGTATGGACTTTAGTTGAACCTTCAAAGGATATAAAACCTACAGGTTGTAAATAGGTTTTAAGAAAAGTATTGGAGCAGACAGAAAGGTGGAGATCAACAAAGACCATCTCATTGCCAAGGGATATCGTTAGAAAGAGGAGTCGACTATGTTAAGACTTTCTCTCCCGTGGCAATACTCAAATGAATTCGGATTTTGCTTGCTATAACAGCATACTATGATTATGAAATATGGCAAATGGATGTGAAAATAGTTTTCCTTAATGGTGAGATAGAAGAGGATGTTTACATGACACAACCTAAAGGTTTCACATCTCCGTCTGATCATAATAAAATTTGTATGCTACAAAGATCCATTTATGGACTAAAGTAAGCTTCTCAAAGTTGGAATATTCGCTTTAACAAGACAATTGAAAAGTTCAATTTTGTTAGATGTGAAGAAGAACCTTGTGTATACAAAAAGGTTAGTGGGAGCACAATTATATTCTTAGTACTATATATTGATGATATATTGCTCATAGGGAATGATATACCGGCACTACAAAGTACCAAGATTTGGCTATCTGAATAGTTCTCCATGAAAGACTTGGGAGAAGCAACTTATATATTGGGAAAAAAGATCTATAGAGATAGATCGAGGAAGCTGCTTGGAATTTCCCAGTCTTTGAACATTGATACCATTTTGAAAAAGTATATCATGGATAATTCCAAAAGTGTCTATCTACCGATAGGCATTGGAATTACTCTCGGTAGGGAGGATTGTCCTAAAGCACCTGAAGAGAGAGAACGCATGAGTAGGATCCCATACGCTAGTGCAATAGGAGCTATCATGTATATCATGACATGTACACGTCATGATGTGGCTTATGCACTTGGAGTGACTAGCCGATATCAGGCAAATCCTGGTGAGGAACATTGGAAGGTGGTAAAGACCATTCTTAAGTACTTAAAAAGGACTAAAGAGCAATTCCTCATCTATGGAGATTCTGAGTTGAAACTTGAAGGTTATACTAATGCAAGTTTCTCTTCAGATAAAGATGATAGTAAATCTATTTTTGGCTATGTATTCACCTTAAATGGAGTTGTTGTGAGTTGGAAAAGTTCCAAACAAGCTACAGTAGTTGATTTAGTGACTGAAGCAGAATACATAGCAGCTAGTGAAGCTGCTAAGGAAGCTGTATGGATGAAAAGGTTCTTAACTGAACTTGGTGTGGTTCCTTCAATAGAAGGTGCAGTTCCATTGTTGTGTGACAATACTGGAGCCATTGCTCAAGCAAAAGAACCAAGATCACACAAAAAATCCAAACACGTTCTGCGAAGGTATCACTTGATAAGAGAAATCATTGAACGTGGATACGTCAATGTGAATACCTAATTTTTGCATGCTCTTCCCAAAAAATAAATAGTAATAATAATAATAACTTTTGGATGAATTTAGCTATTTTTTGTTGTTTTTCTTTGAATTTATTTGCGCATTTTTATGTGAATTCCTTAATTAAAAAGTATCAAAAATATTTTTACCTTTTATTTGTATATTTTAGTATGCATCTTTAAATTACATATACCAAAAAGATTTCTTTCTACTTGTACATTTTCTTTAGGACTAAATAAGACTATAATTTCATTAGAGGGAAAATAGATTGGGCTAGTGTATTTTAATTAAAATTGAGCCAAAGTTAGCCCAAAGTTTGAGCCCAATTCGGCCATAACCAATCCCAAATGGCTGGCCAAGACTTGGTCCAAAACGGCGTAGTTTCATCATGAAACTACGTCGTTTCATTAAGTGAATCAAGATTAAATTTCATCCATTTATCTCCCCCTCATCCAATGGTCCACAATAAATCTCTCAACTAGGTATTTAAGACTTAGAAATGCTGAAATATTGCCCCTATTTCTCCCATAATTCCTTTCTTCTTCCTCCCTCTTCTCTCTCTCTCTCTCTCTTCTCTCTCTTTTCTCCGCCGCCGCCGGAAATCACCCACCGGCGGCTGACCACCTCCAAACAACCCCAAATTCTTGAAGCTCCGGCCACTACCACCCCCACAATACCTACATCAATGGATAGAGCTCCTCAAGACCTACCTATTGATGTCAATTCCGCCTCGAAAATCCGGCGACCAAAAATCCGGCCAAATTCCGGCGACCTCACTGAATGCCCTTGCTTGGCATACCACCATTGTTATGGCCACTTGAATTGTGAAATGGTAAAAATACTTATTCTTTTTTTTCTCTCTCTTTGTTTTCATGGCTGATTTTTTTTTTTTTTTTTCAAATTTTATTTTGTCTCTTATTGATTATTTTAGAATTAGTTTTAAAGTTTGAAATGCTAAATTTTCTGTTATTCTTTTGCATTTGTTGAATTAGTGGAATAGTTTGGTATTGATAAAAGTGAGGTAGTGAAGGAATACTTGAAAGTATAAGGTACTTGTTTGATTGCTTATTTACTGCTTCAGAGATTGTTTTAGTAAGAAAATATGGACTTTTGGATAGTTTTTGAACAAAAGTCTGTCTTTGAATAGTGAAGAGCGGATTTTGGTTGAAATACTCTCTTTTGGACAAGATTGAACAAGAAAGTCTTACCCTTTGAATTTTAGAGCAAATTTGATTGAAAAATCTGTCAAAAAAGACTAATTTTTAATCATGAAAGCCTGGTTTCTTCTCCGTTAAAAGACATGATTTTTTAACTTCAATACCACACAAGAGAGGGGAGGGGAGGAGGATTTGTGTGGTGTCCAATATTTCACTTGCACAAATTATAGAAGGACCTGATTCTTCTATATGTTCCTTATACTACTGTTGCGGAATAATAAATCCAGAAATTAAAGAACACAAGGATTTTACGTGAAAAATACCTGGCTCAAAAGGTAAAAAAAACCACGACCTACTTCCCAGTAGAATTTTCCCAAAACTCTTCACTAAATCACTGAGCCAAAAACTGCATTTACAAAACACTTTTGTAAACTTAGGATTAACTCTAATCCCGTTGTGGCACACAACCTTTAACTGTTGCGATAATTTCAAGTTAACTCTAACTTGAATACTCCGAGTACCTATTACAATTGCCTCAAAATAAAGCTGAAAGGTACACTATGAAAACACCTACTACAATTGAACTAGAATAAAAGACAGACACTTGGAACTAGTTCTTCTATCTGGTTCATGTAGCTTCTAGTTCGCACACTTGAATCATACACGAACTGCTTGCAAAATGCCTTGCTATTTTGCTCTCAATTCACGTTTAACTTATGCTTTTGTGCGTTACCTGTAGAATGAGAACATCCTACAATTTATAGAGTTAGTAGAGTAGAAAATAACTAGAGTTCTAATGCTACTCTTCCTTGGTGGAAGAGTTCTACTTGATCTCAACCTCTAACTCTTTCCTTTATCTTGGATAGTGTTCTCTTTGATTAAGGAGTCCTTCTCCTTATCAATTATGCAACCCTTTTCGATCAGGAGATATTAATTAGACCAAGTTAAGCTTATCTCCTTCACGTGCATCCTACATGATCGAATCTGCCCGTGTCTATGTACACAATGGATGAACCTGGTTCATGCCCGAGCTTCCTTTGTCAATCTTCAAAACTAACCTTCACTTAGGCCAACAAATTCCCCCTTTTTGATGATGACAAACTCTGTGCTTTTCAAAAGCTTAGGCCCTGTTTCAACTTAGCTCAACATCAACACAATGTTAGAAACATTTTTCCTTTTTATCACTATCATCAAGGACCAGGTTCATTAGGTTATAAACATCACTATTCAAGCACAACCTGTATATGTACCTTTTCCCCCTTTTGGCATCATCGAAAAGTTGCATTCATGGATTAATCATCAATAATCAAGCTAAGAATTTAAACTATCAGAGAAATATAAACAGACAGTTAGAGCAAAAACCAGTAAATTTCATTGATAGTTGATATGATTCTTCCATAAAACACAAAAAGAAATAAAAATACTGAAAACATGAGCAAACAAGAAACATCCCAAACTGGGTCACTGAAAGGTCTACACTGGGCTAGGAGTTTATGTCTTGGAAGAATTAGGGGCTTGGTTTTTGTCTTGGAGAAGTTTCAGTGTGTCTTGAAGAATTCCATCATTCTTCTCCTTTTCCCTTGCTAGTTCAGTTCTGAGAGCATCTCTCTCAGACTCTACCTCAGCCAACTGTGTCTTCACCCTAGCTATCTCAGCCTCCTTTACCCCACTCTCCTACACCAAGGATCTGACCTTGCTATTAACTGGTGCCTTTTGGGATGAACCGGGTTCATTTGGAGTGGCATGGACCTCATAATCATAAGCAATCAGAATGTTAGCCCCAAAGTGATCTTTGGTTGTAGCCATCTCCCACTTCTTCAGGGGCACCTTATAGTGTGCAAGCACAGTTATGAGAATGAAGCCATAGGGAATGGCATGAGCCTTGGAGCCATTGATAACCCTATCAAGAAGCTGGACTATAAATCCAAGCCAGTTAATCTGCCTCCCACTATCTAAGCATTCCATCAAAACCAAGTCCATGAAGTTGGCAATGTGCCTTCTTTCCTGCCTAGGCAGAACACACTTGTTGATGAATTCAAATAGCACCTTGTGGGGTGGCTTCATTTCACTCTTGTGCACAGACTTGGGCTCACGTTCCTCCTCACTGTCACTGAATTTTCAGGTGATGGCAAGGGTAGTGGGAAGTTTTTCTAGACTTTGCCATTTCAACTTTGTGAAATCATTGTACCCCTCAGCGGGTACGCCTAGAATTTCACCCAACTCCTTTTTATCGAAAGTAATTTGCACCCCTTTCACCAGGCTGGTAACCCTTCCATCCTTCACTTCAGCATTTACCATGAACTCAATAATTTCACCCCTTGCCAACCTGCCATCTATCTGAAGGACTATGTCCTTCCAGCCTTGCACTTCTAATTTCTCCAACAGCAGCACCATCCATTCCTCCTCCAAATCTCTGAGGAGTCTACCCTTCAGAATTGTTCTTTTGCCAAACTTGGCCATCTTGTCTTTTTCACTATCTGATTTATCGTCCTCCTCTCCACTCCATTCCACTTATTCAGCATTTTTACTTGTTTGGTTTTTACTGTAGACCTGGTCCTTTTTGCCAGAGTGGATGGTTCCGCAGACTTTGACATAGAAGTAGACTTCTTAGTGGAAGTCTTGGCTTTCTTGGGCTTGGGAGTCTGAACCTGCACTTCTGCAATCACATCTTCATCTTGATGGACCAAGTCCATCTCATCAATATCAACAGCCTTACCAGGCTCACCTACCTTCTTCTTCCCTTTGTCCACCCTTTTCTTTTTGTTTTCTTCTAAGGCTCTTTGCAACACTGCCCCATTCTTCTTTAGCTGACTTCTTGTGGCTCTTCCTCGTGAGGGAGGACTTTCAACAATGTCAGAAGGGGCAACCTTCCTTTTCTTGTTAGCCCTAGCAGTGCCAGGGATCTTAGCCTTGGAAGTTCTCTTCTTCTTGGGGTTGTAGCTGTCTCCTACTTTCTTCAATAGTTTTGCGAGGTTTTCTTCAACTGATAAACCAACTTCATCTATATTTTTCCCAAGTTTAACCAGCCCTTCAGCAGCTTCTCCAGACACACTTCCCCCTATTTTCTTGACACTTTCTTCCACATTATTTGCTCCACAAATAGCCATTCTATTAGGAGTGGGTGAAGAATCAACCACTCTTTTACCCATTCCCCTTTCTTTACTACGAGCACCCTCACTCTCCTTTTATTTTTCCTTTTTATTTTGACCATATCTCCTTCTAGACTCAAATGTTTCTACATCCACCACATATCCAACCAAAATAAACCTATTCTCCAAATTTTTAGCCAACTCACAAATGACCTCAGTAGTAGTATTTGGGATAGAGGTTACCTGTTCAGTATCACAAGACCCAATTTCTACTCCCGCAGTCGCAGACTTGAAGGAGTCGTCAGGGTTCTGGGGTTCTTAGTCTTGGCTAGATTTTAGTTGTGCATTTAATTTCTTTGATAACCCCTTTCCACCCACAGTCTTGTGAGCAAGCATTTTAATTATTGAAGACGAGGAGCATGGTGGGGGTGTACCAGGGTTATCAAAAGGATTAGTCATTTTGTGCTTGGTTCTGGAAGAAGAAAAAGAGGTAGATTGAAATTTGGAGAATGAAAAAAGATGAAAATAATTTTCGACGGTTTGAGAATTATAAAGAGAAGACAGAGAAGATGATGATCAATTTAAAGAAAGGGGGTAATTAATGGGTAATGGAAGGCTTATCAGAACCAACAGGGTAATTAGAAGTCTAATCAAACTGCAATGTCAGTTTTGAATAGACGGTGGAGTCGTCCCTAGAATCTATGTTTTTTAATTTGGTAAGGATTCTCTTGAACGGAACTGGTTCAATTTAATTGGATAGGTTTAAGAGAAATTTGGACTTAGGTAGAACTCTGCTCATGATTTAAATATTATTATTTCAAATTGTGTAGAGTGTAGAAAACATACCGTGTTATCTAGATGAACCAGCATTGATTGATGAACCAGGTTCTTCACTGAATATCCTCTTGTGCATGTCTAAATTTGCCAAAATAGAGAAAATACCATTAGAGATTAATGAGTCATCTTAACACATGGCACAAGAGTATACTATTTACAGTATGAGACTGAGCAAAAATTAATCTAGTTATTTACACAATTTTCAGATTTTCTAAACAATTATTTATTTATTTAATTATTAATTATTATTTTTTATTTTTTTCATTGTGAGTTCTGAACTGGTCCTTTTAGGTGATCTTAATCATCCCTAATTCTAGCCTGTTCCTTTCAAAGTAATCTTTACTTAGGTCTTTTATGAAGATGTCAGCAATTTGCTTGTCAGTAGTACAAAATTCCACAATGATCAACCCCTTTTCATAGTTATCCCTCAAAAAGTGATGCCTAACATCTATGTGCTTAGTTCTCTTGTGATAAACCGAGTTCTTGGTCATACTAATTGTTCTAGTGTTATCACAAAAAATGAGGATACAACCAACATCAATTCCAAAGTCCATTAATTGATGTTCAATCCATAACAATTGAGCACAATATGAGGCAGCAACAACATACTCAGCTTCAGCAGTAGATAAGGTCACTGAATTTTGCTTTTTGGTGGCCCAAGACACAAGACATGAGCCAAGAAAGTGTGCCATGCTTGAGGTGCTCTTTCTATCTACAAGAAAACCTGCATAATCAGCATCAGCATATCCCACAAGATTGAAATTACTACCTTTTGGATACCAAAGACAAAGATCAGTGGTGCCTTTTAGATATATCAAAATTCTCTTGATAGTAGTTAAGTGAGACTCCTTCGGATTTGCCTGAAATCTTGCACAAAGGCCTACACTGAAAACAATGCCAGGTCTACTAGTAGTGAGATATAATAATGAGCAAATCATTCCCCTATACAACTTCTGATCAACATATGAACCAGGTTCATCTATATCTAACTTTGTAGTTGTTGCAATAAGAGTGTCAATTTTTTTGGAATCTTCCATTTTAAACATTTTAAGCAACTCTTTTACATACTTATGCTGATGGATCATAGTTCCATTTGAATTTTATTTAATTTGTAATCCTAAAAAGAAATTAAGCTCACCCATCATGCTCATTTTAAATTCACTCCCCATTAGTTTAGCAAATTCTTTACATAACTTATCGATAGTTGCTCCAAAGATTATATCATCAACATATATCTGAACTACCAAGAGATCTTTACCTTTTTCTCTCAAGAACAAAGTATTTTCAATTTTAGCTCTCTTGTAGTCTTTCTCAAGCAAAAACTTTGATAATCTTTCATACCATGCTCTTGGCGCCCGCTTGAGCCCATAAAGTGCTTTGTCAAGTTTGTACACATGATCAGGACTCTCCTTGCTTTCAAACCCCAGAGGTTGCTTGACAAATAATTCTTCCTTTAGATAGCCATTGAGGAAGGCACTCTTGACATCCAACTGGTGAAGGGTGAATTCCATGTAAGCAGCAAAGCTATAAGGAGTCTTATTACTTCCAACCTTGCAATTGGAGCAAAGGTTTCATCGTAGTCTATGCCCTCCTCCTGGCTATATCCCTGAACCACCAATCTTGCCTTGTTCCTTGTAATAGTTCCATCTTCATCAAGTTTGTTTCTGAAGACCCATTTTGTGCTAATTACTGATCTGTCCAAGGGTCTTGGTACCAGATGCCAAACTTGACTCCTTTCAAATTGGTTGAGTTCATCCCGCATTGCATTTACCCAGTCTGCATCCTGCAAAGCTTCAGCAATATGTTTAGGTTCAATAAGAGATAAGAAAGCATCAAAAGCACAAAGATTCTTTAATGAAGATCAAGTTTTGATTCGAGAGGTTGGATCAATAATTATGTTCTCAATAGGATGAGAACTTTGATACTTGTAGGATTTCACAACCAACTGGTTTCCCTTTGATGTTCCTTCAATGCTTTGTTGTTGTGGAACAGGTTCATGGACAGGTTCCCTTGAGGTTTAAGAATCCTTTCCTCTTTGTTCTATTTCCCCGTCATTTTGTCCTGGGTGAAATAACCTTTTCCATCACATGTTCCTTCCTCTAGTGTAGCTTCAGTCTGGGCTGTGTTTTCATTTAAGTTTCTCACCAACCCAATTGCTTCATCATCACGTTCCTGTCTCTCAGAAAGAATGTTAGTTTCATCAAAAACCACATGAACACATTCTTCAACACACATAGTTCTTTTGTTATAAACCTTATAAGCTTTACTATGTGAAGAATATCCCAAGAATACTCCCTCATCACTTTTGGGATCAAACTTCCTAGGGAGTTTTTACCATTATTGTGTACAAAGCACTTGCATCCGAATGCACTAAGATGGGATATATTTGGTTTTATCCCTTTAAGTAACTCATAGGAAGTCTTCTCAACAAGAGGTCTGGTCATACACCTATTTATGATGTAGCATGCAGTATTTACAGCTTCTGCCCAGAAGCTATGAGGCAGTTTACTAGAAAGAAGCGTAGTCCTAGCCATATCTTCAAGTGTCATATTCTTTCTTTCAACTACTCCATTTTGTTATGGAGTCCTAGGAGCAGAAAAATTATGATCTATGCCATGCTCATCACAAAATTCATCAAATTTAGCATTTTCAAATTCCGCGTCATGATCAGATCTAATTGATGCAAGTTGATTACCTAGTTGTTTCTGAGTTTTTCTAACAAAAGAAGTGAACATGTCAAATATTTCATCCAAGTAAACCTAGAGTAATCATTAACAAGCACCATCACATATATTTTACCCCCTCTGCTTAATGTTCTCATTGGACCACAGAGATCCATATGGACCAGTTCCATCGTTCTAGTGGTACTTACCACTTTTTTGCATTTAAAGGAGGATCTTACCTGCTTCCCCCTTGCACAAGCCTCACAAATTTTGTCTTCCTTGAACTTGATGTTAGGCAGTCCTATCACCAAGTCCTTGGAGACTAATTTGTTGAGTTGACTCAGACTTGCATGTCCAAGTCTCTTGTGCCAAAGGAGGGGATCATTGTCCAACACACTTAAGCAAATGAGTTCATTTTCTGACAGTGTGGACAGATCATTGTTCGCTCTTTTTCCCTGCAAAACAATCTTGTCAGGGGTAAGATTAATCACAAAGCATTTAGTAGAGGTGAATGCTACCAAGTTACCTCTATCACACAGTTGTGACACACTAATTAGACTGTATTAAAAGCCGTTTATCAAATAGAAATTCTAAATCGTGTGAGAGTCAGTCTTACCTACCTTACCAACCCCAATGATCTCACCTTTCTTCCCATTTCCAAAGGAGACATTACCTCATTTGAGGTCCTCAAGTGAAAGGAACTGGTTCCTGCATCCTGTCATGTGCTTTGAGTAGCCACTATCCATGTACCATATTTGGCTTCTCCCCTTCACTTGGACCTACAAAAAGAAATCAGGGGTTAGTCTTAGGAAACCAAACTAGTTTGGGTCCCTTTCTATAGGCACAAGGATGAATCAAATTCTTTTTAGCCCAACCTGGAAGCCTATTCTTTCCTTGAACAAACTTTTTATTCTTTTAACTAGCCTTTTCTTTTGCAATACATTCACTTTTATAGTGACCAGTCTTACCACAGTGTGTGAAAATGTGAGATACTTGCTTTTGGGATCCCATTTAGGTGACATATTCCCAAAGCCAATTCCTCTTCTATTGCTACTATGATGTTCCTATAGCCATGAAAGTGCATCGGAGGACCTGTTCTATTTACAAGTTCTGTCTAGTTCATGCTTGACCTTGCCTAGTTCCTCTGTCAAAATTCTTACCTGCTCATCCTTCTTATACAACTAATCTTTTAGTTTACTTACATTTTCTTCTAGAGTGAGTTGTGTGCAATCAACTGTCTTCTTACTTGTTCCTAATTTCAGTTTTAGGTTTTTAGATCTAAGTTCTAGGACATTTGATTCAAATGCATGAACCTGGTTCTTTAGAGCAGTATTTTCACTTACAATCTCATTAACTCTAAGTTTCAAATTTTTACACTTTGCTTCTAAAATCACACATTCCTTAGACAACTATTCCTTTTCATTGTTTATATCCTCAGATTCATCAATGAAATCTAGAAGTAACTCAGATAGCTTTTCTTTAGACAAAAGCTTAATCTTGTCTTTTAGATGGATGATACTTACTTCAGATTCCTCATCGGATTCTCCAATTGCCATAAGTGCTTGTTCATCTCCATCTTCATCATCTGAGTCCTCATGTGAGCTTTCTCCCCAAGTAACAACCATAGCTTTTGTTGATCCTTTGTTCTTCTTGGGATGAACCTGTTCCTTCTTTCCGTTTCTTCGTTCAGCTCTTTCCTTCTTCTATTCAATTTCCCATTGAGGGCAGTTTTTGATGTGGTGATCAGTTTTCCCACACTTGTAGCAACCCTCATTGGTCTATTTTTCAGTAACCCTTGGTTTGCTGTTTCCTCCACTTCTTGAAGAACCCTTTCCTCTCATTAGGTATTTCTTGAAGTCCTTTGTGATCATAGCCATTTCATCTTCCTCTAGATCAGAATCTTCAGTGATTCTGAGTGCCAGGATCCTTTCCTTCTTGGGTACATCCATCTTTATGGTTTGCCTTCTAAGTTCATAAGTAGTGAGATTTCCAATTAGCTCATCCAACCTAAGAGTGGAAATGTTCGTTGATTCCTTAATGACAGTGATTTTGCTCTCCCAAGTAATTGGAAGAACTCTTGTCAAAATCTTCTCAACTCTGTCTTCTTCAGAAATAATCCTTCCAAGAGACTTAAGTTCATTTGTCAGTGTGGTGAACCTTGTATACATCTCTTGGATGGTTTCCCCTTCCTTCATGGTGAAATTCTCATATTGAGAATATAGTAGTGTTCCTCTGAACCTCTTCACTTGAGGTGTTCCTTCATGGGCCACTTGCAAAGTGTCCCAGATTTCCTTAGCAGTGGTGCAACTTTGGGTTCTATTGTACTCATCTGGACTGACTCCACAAACAAGCCATTTCTTGGCTTTAGCATTCTTCTCCCATTTCCTCAGGTCGTCAACAGTGCAGTCAGCTCCTATTTTTGGCACCTCTTCTCCTTCGGCATTTATCTTCATGGTAGCCAGTGGACCATCTGTGACAATGTCCCATAGCTCATAGTCTTCTCTATGATGTGATCTCTCATCCTGTTTTTCCACCAAGAGTAATATTGGCCGTTGAAGAGTGGTAGCCTAGCAGTGGGTTGCCCTTCCCAGTTTTCAGGTGGTGCACTCATCTTGATCTTCTACTAAGGTGTTAGCCTCTTCAAGGATAACCTGCTCTGATACCAATTGATGTTTTAACTTCAATACCACACAGGGGGGGGAGATGATTTGTGTGGTGTCCAATTTTTTGCTTGCACAAATTATAGAAGGACCTAGTTCTTCTATGTGTTTCCTATACTACTGTTGCGGAATAATAAATGCATAAATTAAAGAACACAAGGATTTTACGTGAAAAACACCTGGCTCAAAAGGTGAAAAAACCACGACCTACTTCCCAGTTGGATTTTTCCAAAACTCTTTACTAAATCACTTAGCCAAAAATTGCATTTACAAAACACTTTTGTAAACCTAGGATTAACTCTAATCCCGTTGTGGCACACAACCTCTAACTGTTGCGACAACTTCAAGTTAACTCTAACTTGATTACTCTGAGTACCTATTACAATTGCCTCTAAATAAAGTTGAAAGGTACACTATGAAAATACCTACTACAATTGAACTAGAATAAAAGATAGACACTTGGAACTGGTTATTCTATCTGGTTCATGTAGCTTAAGGTTCATACACTTGAATCACACACGAACTGCTTGCAAAATGCCTTACTATTTTGCTCTCAATTCATGTTTAACTTCTGCTTTTTTGCGTTACGTGTAGAATGAGAACATCTTGCGATTTATAGAGTTAGTAGAGTAGAAAATAACAAGAGTTCTAATGCTACTCTTCCTTGGTGGAAGAGTTCTACTTGATCTCAACCTCTAACTCTTTCCTTTATCTTGGATAGTGTTCTCTTTGATTAAAGAGTCCTTCTCCTTATCAATTATGCAACCCTTTTCGATCAGGAGATATTAATTAGACCAAATTAAGCGTATTTCCTTCACGTGCATCCCACATGCTCGAATCTGCCCGTGTCTATGCACACAATGGATGAACCTGGTTCATGCCTGAGCTTCCTTTGTCAATCTTCAAAACTAACCTTCACTTAGGCCAACAAGACACACACTCTATCACTTTAAAAAAAAAGATCTTGAGAGTTGCTTGAACACACATATCTTTGAACATAAAATCAGCAGCTGAATACTTTAGTAAGCTGAAAATTTATGTGCTTTATGAGTGAATCTTAGAGTGAAAACATTTAAAATAGTAGATGTCTTCTTTAGAGTTAGCTCTGGGTTTCTTCTCTAAAGTTTTCGGGCTTTTTAAACATAATTTGCTGCTGGATTTCTGCTGATTTTGTTGTTGTGCTCTTATTCTTCACTGCTATATTTATTTTCTGCGACCCAGGTAAGCTTTAAACTCTATAATGCATACTTTATAATAGCAATTGATAAGGATTTGAGCATGTCTAGATTACTTCAAGCATATGCAAGGAATCTTAATATACTGATGAATGTAGAGGTTTCAATCTTGAAATCAAGCTTTGGATCATAATGTTAAATTCATGACTTTTGTTTTTGCTTTATTTATTAATTTATTGCCTCTTAGCATTTCTCTGTTAACCTTTAAGTAGTATTTTATGAGAATCTTGATCATGTTGTAGTAAAATAAATTTGTTAAAGACTTGATAAAAAGTTTGAAAGTGGGCAGAATGTATTAGTTTAATATTTAATAAGATTGGGCTAACAAGAATAAAGGGCTAAATGAACTAACCTGTTGGCCCATTTTCACTGATAACAAATCTGGCCAATTTATTTTTTAATAAGCAAGGGTTGGCCCAATGCCAAAGCATGTTCAAAAAGGGCCAGCAGTTTTGATACTCAAATAGTTGGCCCATTCCCTTTTAAATCAATGGTTGTCCACTCTTTAAAATAACAACTTAGCCCAACTTTTCATATTTTTATTTTTAGTCAAATAATCTCAATAAAAATTAGAATTTTCTTTTATTAAAATAACTTTACAACTTAGTCTTCTTAATAATTAATTTAAACGCTAGGCAATTAGTAGGCGCGCTTTAACTTCACGAACTCGCTTGCGTAGCGTGATATTATTTTCATTAAATTAATTCATTAATCTCATCACATATCCAATATTTTTAGTTAATTTTTAATTTTATTAATTCTCATAATCGTGGATTCGCTTGCGTAGTGCGATAGTAACTTTCAAAAAATTTCAGAAAAATTAAAAAAAACAAAAAAAAAAATAATTTCTTCGAATGTAGTAATATTTTTCAAAAGTAATAACGTACTAATAACCCTTGTCATGATTGTGGATTCGCTAGCGTAGCGCGGTTATGATAAAATTAATAAATTTCGTCTTGGTCGCACATTCGCATGCGTGGTGCGGTTTGGATAATTTAATATTATTCAAATCTTTCTTTAATAATTTTAATAATTAAAAGCGGATAGGTGAAACATTGAAATCCAGTAAAACACAGTTTGTCCAAAATTAATTCAATCCAAATGTAGTCAATAAAGCGACCGTGCTAGAACCACGGGGCTCGGGGAATGCTTTACATCTTCTCCCCGGTCAACTGAATTCCTTACCCAGACATGTTTTCGCAGACCAATATAAAGTAGAGTCAATTTTCTTTTGATTAGGGATTCAATAAGGTGACTTGGAATACAAAATCTCAATTCCAAGTGGCGACTCGGTAAATAAAATAATCCTTATAAAAAATTTGTCACTTTAATTGAAAAAACTCTTTAACCCACCACAATTCATAATAACATAATACATTATCTTGAGGGGGTAAAAAGGGGTATGACAGCTCTGACGACTTCGCTGGGGACTAACCAGAATTCAAGCTTGCACATGTTGACTTTTTATTTGGCTTTATTAATTTTGTATATATTGTGATTTATTTGTGCCTAATGTGCTACCTGTTCGCTTTTTACCGCTTTGATATTGTTGAACTGTACATATAAACTGTCTTCTCACGCACCCCATTTGAGTCTTCTTGAAAATACAAATTGGGCATTTGCTTGACATAGCCCGCTTTCTTTGAGATAGCCAGGGTGCTTGTCACCCGATGGAGGATTTTTAGTCACACATGTTTTAGGCAGGGAGCAACACCAGCTAAGCCGGAAAGCAATGCTATCGGTACGCTGACCCTCCTCGGCTCGAGTTGCCCGCTCGAGTAAGCCAGTCTAGATACCTTCTCCAATATGATTTAAACCTAGAAGAACAAACCTCAAGCCAGATATACCTAGTAGGTTCGCTTTATTTGCATCACATGCATTTGACTTAGCGAAGCTCGGCACAGGGGTCGAGTCCGTATAAGACAGGTATCTTTTTTGAGACCATCATGTTCACTTATGTGCTACTTGTTACATCATTTGGAAGGCTTGCTTACATTGTTGACCGGCTTTAGAAAATTAGTTGAGCGAAATTATTTTTAAAAATATAAAAATAAATAATAATAATAATAAATAAATTATTCTCCTAGTTTAGTACAAATAATCCTTTTTACTAAGATTTTGTAGTAGTTTGGCGTGAGGGTGTAAAAATTAATTTTCATAAAAATCAAAAGAGAAAAATACTCAGTTTGACCGAACTACACGGGTCTGATTCTCACCGGATGTGAGATACGTAGGCAAACCTCATCGGTTCCGGCCTCATTTTTTATAACAACAACAACAACAACAACAAACCCAGTATGTTCCCAACAGGTGAGGTCTGGGGAAGGTAGTCTGTACGCAGACCTTACCCCTACCTAATGCAGGTAGAGAGGCTGTTTCCAATAGACCCTCGGCTCAGGAAAGGTAACAAGAAGAAGAGGAAAGCAAGGAAGGAAGAAAGAAGGAAGAGAAAATAAAAATGGATAGATAAAGGATAAGTAGTACCAAATAATAGCAATAGGGAATATAATACCTGAGGCGAACAAAACCACATAACGTAATAAAAATCTAAGAATATGAATGGACATGCGTGCTACTAAGACTATCGATGAACAACTAAAAACTACTCACTAACCGCCTACCTTAATCCTCGGCCTCCATACCCTCCTATCAAGGGTCATGTCCTCAGTGAGCTGAAGCAGTGCCATGTCCTATCTAATCACCTCTCCCCAGTACTTCTTAGGCCTACCTCGACCTCTTCTCAAACTCTCCATGGCCAACCTCTCACACCTCCTAACAAGAGCATCAATGCTTCTTCTCTTAACATGTCTAAACCATTTCAGCCTCGACTCCCGCATCTTGTCCTCCATGGAGGCTACTCCCACTCTGTCCAGGATAGCTTCATTCTTAATCTTATCTCTCCTGGTACACCCACACATCCATCTCAACATCCTCATCTCTGCTACTTTCATCTTCTGCACGTGGGAGTTCTTGACTGGCCAACACTCAGCCCCATACAACATAGCCGGTCGAACCACCACTCTAGAAAACTTACCTGTAAGTCTTGGCGGCACATTCTTATCACATAAAACACCGGAAGTGAGCCTCCACTTTATCCATCCCACTCCGATGCGATGTGAGACATCTTCATCAATCTCCCCGTTACCTTGGATAATAGACCTGAGATACTTAAAACTCGCTCTCTTAAGGATAACTTGAGCATCAATCTTTACCTCTACGTCTGCTTCATGGGTCCCGTCATTGAATTTGCACTCCAAGTATTGTCTTGGTTCTACTCAGTTTGAAACCTTTAGACTCCAAGGTCTGTCTCCAAACCTCCAACCTCGCGTTAACTCCGCTTCGCATCTCGTAAATCAATACTATATCATTGGCAAATAGCATGCACCAAGTCACCTCCCCTTGGATGTGTCGCGATAGTACATCCATCGCCAAGGAAAATAAAAACGGGCTAAGAGCCAATCCCTGGTGCAACCCCATCACCACAGGGAAATGCTCTAAGTCACCACCTACAATCCTCACCCGAGTCTTAGCATCATCATACATATCCTTAATCATCCTGATGTACGCTACCGGAACACCGCAAACCTCCAAACACCTCCACAGGACCTCCATCGGGACTTTATCGTATGCTTTCTCAAGGTCAATAAACACCATATACAAGTTCTTCTTCCTCTCCCTGTACTGCTCCACTAATCTCCTTACCAGATGAATCACTTCCGTAGTCGAACGCCCCGGCATGAATCCAAACTGATTGTCGGAAATAGACACGCACCTCCTCACCCTGGCCTCCATCGCACTCTCCCAAACCTTCATAGTGTGACTCAACAGCTTGATACCCCTATAATTGTTGCAATTTTGGATATCACCCTTGTTCTTGTAAAGCGGAACCATCGTACTCTACCTCCATTCTTCGGGCATCTCCTTCGTCTTAAAAATAACATTAAACAACCCAGTGAGCCACTCCAAACCTGGTCGCCCCGCGCTCTTCCAGAATTCCACCGGGATTTCGTCTGGCCTCGTCGCTTTGCCCTTGCACATCTTACGCATCGCCCCTTCCATATCCTCTACCGTAATCCATCTACAATACCCAATACCCGCCGACTCTCGGAGTGCTCCAACTCACCCAGCACAATGCGTCTATCCCGCTCCTCGTTCAACAGTTTATGAAAATATGTCTGCCATCTTCTCCTAATAAGTCCCTCGTCCATCAATACTTTTCCATCCTCGTCCTTGATGTACTTGACTTGGTCTAAGTTGTGATCTTTCCTCTCCCTCACCTTGGCCAACCAGTACAACTTCTTGTCCCTACCTTTGCCCCCGAGCTCCTCGTACAAACTAGCAAACGCCGCGTTCTTAGTCGTCATAACTGCTAACTTTGCCTCTTTCCTTGCCTTTCTGTAACACTCCCGATAAGTCATTTTTCCTCCTCGTTTGTACTCTCCACTAGCTTCAAATAAGCAGCATTCTTAGTTTCCACTTTACCTTGGACCTCCCCATTCCACCGCCAGTCCCCTTTATGACCCCTAGGAGAGCCCTTCGTGACCCTTAAGACCTCTCTAGCAGCTACCCTAATGCAATTCGCAGTCGTGAACCACATACTAGACACGCCCTCCCTACTCATCGAGGCCCTTATAGCCAACAACTTCTCCCCTAACTCCTGAGCTTTGTCCTTGGTCAAGTTACCTCACTTGATCTTAGGTTGCCACCCCGGCCTCATTTTAAAAAAAAAATCCAAAAATATTTTTCTTTAATTCCAAAAATCCAAAAATATTTTCTTCCTTTTTTTTAGAAGTCTTTTCCCAAAATTCAAAAAAATAAAAAGGAAACTCAAAATCCAAAAAAATATTTTCTTTCTTTTGAAATTTACAAAACAAAAATGAAAATACAAAAAAAGAATTCTTGTTTTTAGAAGTCTTTCTTTCGAAGATTCCAAAAAATAACAAACCAAAATAAGAATAAAATCAAATTTAAAAAAAATATTTTTCTTTCTTGTTTAGAAGTCTTTCTTTATAAAAAAGAAAAAAAAGAAAAAGAAAACAAGAAGAAGTCAAAATCCAAAAAAATATTTTCGTTGTTAGGAGCTTTTGTGGGGTTATTTGTATATGAGTAAAAAACATTTAGTTTATTTACTTTATTTTAGATCCCCCCTAACTACGTAACGATCTGATTCATGCAGCAACATGATACGTAGGCAACCCCCAAAAGGTTCGATCAAATATTTTTCAATGACTCTAAAATGAGGGATCAAAATGAGGTGAGTGAAAAGAAAAGCGAAAAAAGAGGAGCAGCCTTATAAGCCGGAATGAAACATGAAGCCTTCCAAAAGCATGTTAGAGATGGTGATAATTTTAGGAGCATAGCATATTTACGTGTGATTCGTATCTGTAAAATGCTTAACCCTAACATGTTGGTTGCGTCTTATATAGTAAGCTTAACGTGTTTGGTTTGTGGTGAAACTGGCAACATATCATTACTTCTTCAGATCTAAGGGAACGATAGAAATGGCTAACGACGATGAGGTCGAGCTGGTCAGCGACGACCCCCACGGTTAGTCAGTTGAGCAAGAGTCGGAGAAAATAAGAAAATTGAGATAGCAGTTGTCTGATGTATATCAAGCTTGGGTTTCTGGGCAGTCTCCATCCCGGGGTCCCTTAGAGGGAACTTCCACCGTACCCCTGGCTACTCAACCATCGCTCTGTGTGTAATGACCCCGACTTGTCGTTTTAAGAATTAACATCCCGTTCAGCGACATAAGGTCTCGATAAACTTTGTAATAAGTATTATAACCCGCGGGTGTGGTCGAGTTTGATTTTTTGGAAGATTCGGAATTAATTAAAAGAAACAATCCTTAATTAGAAGTTTAAATGGAAATAGTTAACCTAAGAGTTGACTTTTGAGCAAACGACTCCGGAATAGAATTTTGATGATGTCAATAGCTCCGTATGGTGATTTTGGACTTAGGAGCGTGTCCAGAAAATTATTTGGAGGTCCGTCGTGGAATTAGGCTTAAAATGCCGAAAATTGAATTTTTGGGAAGTTTGACCAGAGGGTTAACTTTTTGATATCGAGGTCGGAATCTGATTCTAGAAATTGGAATAGGTCTGTTATGTCATTTATGACTTGTGTGCAAAATTTGAAGTCATTCCGAATTGATTTGATGTGTTTCGGCACAAGATATAGAATTTGAAAGTTCAAAGTTCATAGATTTTGATTTGAGGTGCGATTCATCGTTTTGATGTTGTTTGATGTGGTTTGAAGCCTCGACAAAGTTTGTATTATATTTTGGGACATGTTGGTATAATTTGTTAAGGTCCCGATGGCCGAGGGTGGATTTCGGAAGGTAGACAGAATGGATTTCGGACAAAGAGGGTTGCTGGAAATTTCTGTTGCAGAGCTGTTCGCCAGAAATTTCTGGTGCATGGAGCCAACTTTGAAAGCTTATATCTCGTAATCTATAAGGAATCTAAAAAGTTTTAAAACGTCAAAGTTGTAGACCTTTGATTATAGTTTCCATAAAGTTAAAACATTCATTATTTGGATATTTGTACAAAAAGTTATGATGGATTGAATGAAGTCTGGTAGAGCAGTTTTGCCAAAATTTCTGATGCGTGGAGCCGACTTTGGAAGCTTATATCTCGTAATTCATAAAGAATCAAAAAATTATCAAAACATGAAAGTTAACCCAAGCATAATTTTAATATTTTTACATAAAATTATGATCGATTGAATAAAAGCTGGTGCAAGCAAATTCTGGTGTGGACTTTTAGTGACGAAAAATGGACTTTTAGTGACGGGTGGGCAGAAACTTAAGGACCAAAAATGGACATTTTCTTCATTTCGATTTGGATTTTGGAGCACGGTTCTAGGGTGAATTTCACGGGAAAATATTGGGATAAGTGTTCCTTATCCTATATTGATTATGTTTCATGATTCCATACTCATTTACATCATGAATCTGTGAATTTATGGAAGAAAATCAAGATGTTTGCAAAATCTTCCAAAAACAAAAATTTAAGATTTGGAGGTCGAGTTGTTATAGGAATTTGATAAAATCGGTATTGTTGAACTCATATCGGAATGGGTATTCGGATTTCGTAAAAATTATATCGGGTTCCGAGAGGCGGGCCCCACGTTGACCTTTGTTGACTTTTTAGAATAAATTTTCAAGTAGACATTTAATTATCAGGAATTGTTTCCGATGAATTTTAATGAAGTTATACAATTAATTTGGATAGATTTGAGCTGTCCGGATGTCAATTCTAGCAAGAAGGCTATTTTGGAATATCGGCCTAACTTCAAAAAGGTAAGTGTATTGCTTAACCTCAAGTGGGGGAATTACCCCTTAGGCATCGAGTCTTATGTGCCATTTGTGAAATGTGAAAAGCTGTGTACGCGAGGTGACGAATACGTACTCGGGCTTATATGTGCAAATTTATTGAGTTAAAGTCTTGGGCATATTGTGTAGTAAATTGGATAATTATTGGTATATATTTAATCATCTAATTGTCATGCCTCAAATCACAATTATTGAACTTGTTTTTATATGACAATGATTTCTGTGAGTTTGATGGTTAGATATTTCTTGAAATTTGATTTCATTATGAATTTTCCCTATGCAAATAATTAATTAAGCAAGCTTAAGAAGAAGTGCTAATATAATTATCTAAATTTGGATTAATGAAGGTGTGCCCTATGTTGATTATGTTTCTATCTCTGTTGATTGTTTTTGAGGTTTTATATACATTGTGTGGAGACTTGGACTATTTGTTATGAAATTAATTAATTTTGTTATATCCTTGGAATTAGTTGTGGCCATTGTGCAAATTGTGATATTAATTGATTTTTGTTACGTTGCCGTGATAATATTCTGTGTAGATTATTGTATTAATTGAGTTATCATTTTGAGGATATAAGGGTGACATCTCTCTGTTGATATTATGTGGGCATAAAGAGAGGCATTTCACTATTGTTATGTGTGTTGGGGTATTGTCTGGGCGGAGCGATAAGGGTGGCTATTGATAATGTCAGGGCGGAGGGATAAGGGAGGCAATCATAGGAGTGATAAGGGTGGCTATAGGAGAGATAAGTGTGGATATTGTCAGGGATGATATGTGATGATGTGGGATTGTTGCGTTGGAAATTTTTATTTGATGTTGTGATTTTCATTGTGTTTATTTTTATATCTTGTGCAATTGGTCTTGTTGTTGGTAAATTGGTAATAGCCTGATTTATGTTAAAATTGGGGTCTGTGGCCATTGCCAGGCGGATTATGATATGAAATGTGGGCACGAGGTGTCGTGAGTAAATAATGATGATATTGGCACGTGAATTGTTTGTGCAGTTGTGATATGAAATGAGGGCACGAGGTGCCGGAAAAATATGATAATTTAATTATTGGCACGAAGTGCCGTGGAAATATAAAAGTGGGTTGAAACCCGTATTTATGAAAAATATAAAAATGGGTTGTGACCCATAGTTGTATGATTATGAAATGAAGTGTCACGTGGTGACTTTTTAATTGAAAGAATTATATTCAAAATATTTATTTGGAAGAATTTTTATTCAAAAAGATTTATTTGAAAGAATTACATTTGAAAGGTATTTATTTGAAGAAACTATATTTGAGAGAGATTTAATTAAAGGAAGTATATTTGAAAGATATTTATTTGAAGGAATTATATTTGAAAGAGATTTATTCGGAAAAATTATATGTGTAAGATATTTTTTTGAAATACTTGATTTAATTGGGTGTACTTATATTTATAAATTGTTGAGCGTTATTAATGGTGTTCTTGTTGCATTTATTGTTATTTATTTCCTATTACTTTGTATATCTTATTGCACAGGCTATTAGACTAGTGAGTGTCTTGACTGTACCTCGTCTCAACTCCATTGAGGTTACTCTTGATACTTACTGGGTACTGACCGTGGTGTACTCATACTACACTTCTGCACATTTTTGTGCAGAGCAAGGTATTGGAGCTATCGGACTCGGACTGAGTTAAAGTGTGATCGCAACGATTCAAGGTAGAGCTGCTTGGTCGTCGCAGTCCCTTGAAGTCTTTTTATTTTATTGTACTGTTAATTATTAATAAAACAGTATTGAGTAATCAATCCTAGAGATCATTACATGTATTCAGTTAGAGTTCGTGACTCAGTACTACCAGTCTTGGGAGGTTGTTATATTCATATTTGTTCCGCTGTTGGTTTTGATTGCCTATTCAATTCATATTAAAAAAACAATGTCTTCGAAATGTAATGAAAATCGGCTTAACTAGTCTTAGAGACTAGGTGTCATCACGACGCCTGTGGTGGAATTTTGGGTCGTGACAAGTTGGTATCAGAGCTCTAGGTTCATAGGTTCTACGAGTCACGAATGAGTCTAGTAGAGTCTTGCAGGTCGGTACGAAGACGTCTGTACTTATCTTCGAGAGGCTACAGAACTGTTACGAAATTTCCACTTCTTTCAATCCTGTCGTGCGGAATTTGTTGAATTTTGAATTTGAGCTTTTGTATCTCTATTATCTCATAGATGGTGAGGACACGTACTACCGGGTTAGCTGAGCAGGCATCCGCACATACTACTAGGGTTGCAATAGGCCGGGGCCGAGGTAGAGGTCGAGGAAGGGAATGTGTCGTGAATAAAGCACATGTCAGAACAACAGTTGAGGAGCCGCCAGTGGCTCCAGTCGAGGGACAACTATCAGAAGCACATGTTGTTAACCCCGGACTTCAGGAGACTTTAGCACAGTTCCTGAGTATGTTTGGTACATTAAATCAGGCGGGATTGATCTATGTTGCACCAAATATTTTGCAGATTGGGGGAGTAGCTCAGACTCCTACCACGACTCCAGAGGAGCAGGTTCACGTTAGTCAGTTTCCATGTGTAATACCAGTACAACATGTTATTCCGGTTCGGCCAGAGGTCAGGCCAGAGGCATCAAAAGAAGAACAAAAGAGACTTGAGAGGGTTAAGAGATACAGTTCACCTACTTTCAGTGGCACAACTACAGAGGATGCCCAAGGATTTCTAGAAAATTGTCACTGTATTCTCCACACTATGGGTATTGTGGAAGTGAGTGGAGTTGTCTTTACTACATTTCAACTTTTAGGCGCAGTGTATCAGTGGTGGAAAATCTATGAAGAAGGTAGACCAACCGATGCAATACCACCTACTTGGGTTCAGTTTTCAGAGATGTTTTTGAAGAAATTTGTTCCCCAGACCCTCCGAGATGCGTGGAGAATAGAGTTTGAACAGGTGCATCAGGGCACAATGACAGTGTCAGAATATGCCATCAGGTTCAGTAAGTTAGCACGTCGTGCACCTACTTTGGTTCCTACCGTCAAAGAATGGGTCCACAGATTCATTGAGGGGCTCGATTATGTTCTTAAAATATGCATGGCTCAAGAGTTGCAAATTGATACTCCATTTCAGCAAGTAGTGGAGAATGGGAGGAGGATTGAGGGTGTTTTAGGTGAGGAAATGGAGTCTAAAGAGGCCAAAAGGTTTCGAAGCTTTGGAGGGTTCAGTGGATTTTACTCTTCAGCTATGACCCATTATGGCGGAGGTTCGAGCAATAGGCCAGCTCAGTCCGCACATCAGATTACTCAGGTTGCCCCAGTAAGTTCTTATAGTGCACCACCGACACGAGATTTTTACAGTGGTTATTTCAGTTATATGGTACAGACTCAGTACGAGCAGTCACGACCTCAGAGGGGCTGTTATGAGCGTGGTGACACTAGGCACATTATGAGAGATTGTCCCAGACTTGGGAGGGGTTGATTTTATCAGAACACTCAGATTATGGGCCCTAGTGTAGCTACTACCCCACGTGCACAGCCAGTTAGGGGTGGAGGACAGACGGGTAGAGGGCGCCTAAGAGGTGGAGGCCCGACCCATTGATATAATCGCTATGATTTAGCTGAGGCCAATACACCAGATGGTGTCGTTGCAGGTATGATCCTGATTTGTTATAAAAGGATATTTTTCCTTAATTTGATTCGGTTCTGAATATTAAGGCGAGGCCTCCGATTATGCTCCGCTTATGGGTGAGCATCGTAATTTTGTCAACCACTTATATGTTTATCACTGTTGGGAGGTTTTATTATGTTTGCCCGTGTCTATCTTTTTATTTTTGGGCACCATTGAGGGTTATAAGTCCAAAAGTAATTTTTATTATTCACTACAGTGGGTTTGATGTGTTTCGGAATAATTGATTCCACTTTTATGAATTATATGACCTAACTGTATGAGGGTTCATTATGTGTTATGACAAATGTTTACGAAATTTATTGAAACGAAGAAAGAAAGGAAATTGAAATTTTAGTTGGCACAATGTGTAAAATACTTGTGATTCGGAGTTGAGGACGAGATCCTCGCATTTTTATATGATGTGAAATATTTAAACCGGGCTACAAGCCGCAGTGGAATTTATATAAGGACGAGGTCCTTGTGGTGAAATATTTATGAGTTTAAGTGCTCCCTTTGTGAAGTTTAATTTGTACTAAAGTACTAATAGGGAGTTATGCCTGATAGGCTTAAGCGATAATTCTTTTATATGTTTCTGTACCATAATTGTGCTGTAGTTATTGAGTTTTAGCCTACGAGGTGAGTGCCCAGGTGGCGCTAAATGTGACTCGTTAAGTCGGATAAATAGTTATGAGGTCTTTATGCATCACATTTTGTTGTCAGTGTTGTGAAAAATTCAAAACGCGTTTTTGGTTAATATGAGGTTAATCGGCGATGTTGTAATCGATTATGAACAACTATTAAGTCAGAGATGTGGTGATGGGCATACATATGATGCGCTTCATGTCCTGATATCATTATGATAATGCGGTGCATGTAATGCTGAGATTAGTGTTATTGATATATATATATATATATATATATATATATATATATATATATATATATATATATATATATATATATATATATATATATATATATATATATATATATATATATATATATATATATTGTGGTGCTTTGTTCGGTTGTGGATGTGTTTTTAGGAGTTGTTTGGGTGTTACTCTGGGAGGTGGATAGACTCATTTACAGGGGAGACTCTGCCAAAATTTCTGAAAAATTTGGGAGTTAGTAAAAATTTGGGGGATCGAGACATGCAAAAGAAGAGATAAGTTATGTTATGTATTTGAGGGCGAATTATCCTAAGTGGGGAAGAATGTATCACCTCGGAATAATTTTGAAGTACTTCAACACTACCAAGAAAGTTGATGTGTGTGTAAACACGACTGGCTATAGCCAGCTGAGACTAATACCATGCGTTGATGTGAAAATTAGGCCTTTTGAAAATGTTTGGAGTATAAGAAATTGGTTTTAAGTCTTATAAGTGTAAATCAAAGAAATAATGTCAACTAAGACGGTGTTGTCGTGCTTATCTCAAATACGGTAACGTGGGATCAACCGTAAGTATATGTGTAAAAGTAAAATCATCAATTTGGTAACCTCAGAATAATTCTTAGCACGTTCGACGGCGAACGTTTGTTTAAGAGGTGAAGAATGTAATGACCCGACTTGTCGTTTTAAGAATTAACGCCCCGTTCAGAAGTAAGTTAATAAGATTTCTCAGAATGTCATAAGATCAATATGCTTTCGGATAAATTTTATCAACCACATATTTTTCTGAGACCCATGAACAAAAGATATAATAATAAGACTCATGGGAATTCAAGAACATAGGCACCCCTAGTGCTTCTATGAATAGAGATATTTATGAAAGTTGTGCGTTTGCTTGCTTCGTTACTATCATATGGATCATGCCAAAAGGAAAGAAGGGATATCCTTAACATACCTTACTTGACGAATTTATCAAACACTTATACTTGAGCTTGCCAAGAACAACTTTGCTCCTGCTAAATCTTTATGAATTGAAGCTAAGGCAATTAAAACTCGAATATAAGAAATTCTAGCCACTTGTGCAAATGTATTAAAATCATCTATATTTTATTTTTGAGAAACGTTTTTTGCTACTAACCGAGATTTATATTTATCTAAAGGTCTCGAGCAACTTCGTAATAAGTATTATGACATGTGGGTGTGGTCGAGTTTGATGTTTCGGAAGATTTGGAATTAATTAAAAGAAACAATCCTTAATTAGAAGCTTAAATGAAAAGAGTTGACAGGAGAGTTGACTTTTGAGCAAACGACTCTGAAATGGAATTTTTGATGATGTCAATAGCTCCGTATGGTGATTTTGGACTTAGGAGCGTGTCCGGAAAATTATTTGGAGGTCCGTTGTGGAATTAGGCTAGAAATGCCGAAAGTTGAATTTTTTTTGGAAGTTTGACCGGGGGTTAACTTTTTGATATCGAGGTCGGAATCTGCTTATGGAAATTGCAATAGGTCCGTTATGTCATTTATGACGTGCAAAATTTAAAGTCATTCCGAATTAATTTGATGTGTTTCTGCACAAGATATAGAATTTGAAAGTTCAAAGTTCATAGATTTTGATTTGAGGGGCGATTCGTTATTTTGATATTGTTTGATGTGGTTTGAAGCCTCGACTAAGTTTGTATTGTATTTTGGGACATGTTGGTATAATTGGTTAAGGTCCCGAGGGCCAAGGGTGGATTTCGAAAGGTAAACGGATCTTTTTCGAACAAAGAGGGTTGCTGGAAATATCTGTTGAAGAGCTGTTCGCCAGATATTTCTGGTGCGTGTAGCCAAATTTGGAAGCATATATCTCGTAATCTATAAGGTATATGAAAATCTTTAAAACATCAAAGTTGTAGCCCTTTGATTATAGTTTCGATAAAGTTAAATAATTCATTATTTGGACATTTGTACAAAAAGTTATGATGGGTTGAATGAAGGCTGGTAGAGCAGTTGCGCCAAAATTTTCAGATGCGTGGAGCCGACTTTGGAAGCTTATATCTCGCAATTCATAAGGAATCGGAATATTATCAAAACATGTAAGTTGTAGTCTTGTGATTCTAGTTTCCAAAACATTAAACCATTTGTTATTTGGACATTTGTATATAAAGTTATGATCGATTGAATGAAGGCTGGTGCAAGCAAGTTCTGGTGTGGACTTTTAGTGACGGAAAATGGACTTTTAGCGACGGATGGGCAGAAACTTAAGGACCATAAATGGTCATTTCCTTCATTTCGTTTTGGATTTTTGGAGCACGGTTCTGGGGCGATTTTTGGGCGATTTTCACGGAAAAATATTGGGATAAGTGTTCCTTATCCTATATTGATTATATTTCATAATTCCATACTCATTTACATCATAAATCTGTGAATTTATGGAAGAAAAATTAAGATTTTTGCAAAATCTTCCAAAAACAAAAATTTAAGATTTGGAGGTCGAGTTATTATCGGAATTTTATAAAATTGGTATGGTTGAACTCGTATAGGAATGGGTGTTCGAATTTCGTAAAAATTATGTCGGGTTCCTAGAGGCGGGCTCCGCGTTGACATTTGTTGACTTTTTAGAATAAATTTTCAAGTCGACATTTTATTATTAGGAATTGTTTTCTGTGAATTTTAATGAAGTTATACAATTAATTTGGATAGATTTGAGCTGTCCGGAGGTCAATTCAAGCAAGAAGGCTATTTTGGAATATCGGCCTAACTTCAAAAAGGTAAGTGTATTGCTTAACCTCGAGTGGGGGAATTACCCCTTAGGCATCGAGTCTTATGTACCATTTGTGAAATGTGAAAAGCCGTGTACGCGAGGTGACGAGTACGTACCCGGGCTTATATGTGCAAACTTTATTGAGTTAAAGTCTTGGGCATATTGTGTAGTAAATTGGATAATTGTTGGTATATATTTAATCATCTAATTGCTATACCTCAAATCACAATTATTGAACTTGTTTTTATATGACAATTCGATGTAATTATTACTTGTATAGTTATGTGATTTCGGTGAGTTTGATGGTTTGATATTTCTTGGAATTTGATTTCATTATGAATTTTTCCTATGCAAATAATTAATTAAGCAAGCTTAAGAAGAAGTGTTAATATAATTATCTAAATTTGGATTAATGAAGGTGTGCCCTATGTTGATTATTTTTCTATCTTTGTTGATTGTTTTTGAGGTTTATATACACTGTGTGGAGCTTTGGGCTATTTGTTGTGAAATTAATTGATTTTGTTATATTCTTAGAATTGGTTGTAGCCATTGTGCAAATTGTGATATGAATTGATTTTTGTTACGTTGTAGTGATAATATTCTGTGTAAATTATTGTGTTAATTGAGTTATCATTTTGAGGATATAAGGATAGCATTTCACTGTTGACATTATGTGGGCATAAGGGAGGCATTTCACTGTTGTTATGTGTGTTGGGGTATTTTCTGAGCGGAGAGATAAGGGTGGCTATTGATCTTGTAAGGGCGGAGGGATAAGGGAGGCTATTGTAGGAGTGATAAGGGTGGCTATATGAGAGATAAGGGTGGCTATTTTCAGGGATGATATGCTATGATGTGGGGTTGTTGCCTTGGAAATTTTTATGTGATATTGTGATTGTCATTGTATTTATTTTTATATCTTGTGCAATTGATCTTGTTGTTGGTAAATTGGTAATAGTCTGATTTATGTTGAAATCGGGGTCTGTGGCCATTGTCAGGCGGATTATAATATGAAATACGGGCACAAGGGTCTGTGGCCTTTGATTATAGTTTCCATAAAGTTAAATCATTCATTATTTGGACATTTGTACAAAAAGTTATGATGGATTGAATGAAAGCTGGTAGAGCAGTTTTGCCAAAATTTCTGATGCGTGGAGCCGACTTTAGAAACTTATATCTCGCAATTCATAAAGAATCAAAAAATTATCAAAACATGAAAGTTGTAGTCTTTTGATTCTAGTTTCCAGAAAGTTAACCCATGCATCATTTAAACATTTGTACATAAAGTTATGATCGATTGAATGAAGGATGGTTCAAGCAAATTCTAATGTGGACTTTTAGTGACGGAAAATGGACTTTTAGTGACGGATGGGCATAAACTTAAGGACCAAAAATGGTCATTTCCTTCATTTCGTTTTGAATTTTTGGAGCACGGTTCTTGAGCGATTTTCATGGCAAAACATTGGGGTAAGTGTTCCTTATCCTATATTGATTATATTTTATGATTTCATACTCATTTACATCATGAATCCGTGAATTTATGGAAGAAAAATCAAGATTTTTGCAAAATCTTCCAAAAACAAAAATTTAAGATTTGGAGGTCGAGTTGTTATCGGAATTTGATAAAATCGGTATGGTTGAACTCGTATCGGAATGGGTGTTCGGATTTCGTAAATATTATGTCGGGTTCCGAGAGGCGGGTCCCACGTTGACTTTTGTTGACTTTTTAGAATAAATTTTCAAGTTGACGTTAATTATCAGGAATTGTTTTTGATGAATTTTAATGAAGTTATACAATTAATTTGGATAGATTTGAGCTGTCCGGAGGTCAATTCAAGCAAGAAGGCTATTTTGGAATATCGTCCTAACTTCAAAAAGGTAAGTGTATTGCTAAACCTCGAGTGGGGGAATTACCCCTTAGGAATCGAGTCTTATGTGTCATTTGTGAAATGTGAAAAGCCGTGTACGCGAGGTGACGAATACGTACTCGGGCTTATATGTTCAAATTTATTGAGTTAAAGTCTTTGGCATATTGTGTAGTAAATTGGATAATTATTGGTATATATTTAATCATCTAATTGCCATGCCTCAAATCACAATTATTGAAATTATTTTTATATGACAATTCGATGTAATTATTACTTGTATAGTTATGTGATTTCCGTGAGTTTGATGGTTTAATATTTCTTGGAATTTGATTTCATTATGAATTTTCCCTATGCAAATAATTAATTAAGCAAGCTTAAGAAGAAGTATTAATATAATTATCTAAATTTGGATTTATGAAGGTGTGCCCTATGTTGATTATTTTTCTATCTCTGTTTATTGTTATTGAGGTTTTATATACATTGTGTGGAGCCTTGGGCTATTTGTTGTGAAATTAATTGATTTTGTTATATCCTTAGAATTGGTTGTGGCCATTGTGCAAATTGTGATATAAATTGATTTTTGTTACGTTGCCGTGATAATATTCTATGTAAATTATTGTGTTAATTGAGTTATCATTTTGAGGATATAAGGGTGGCATCAAACTGTTGATATTATGTGGGCATAAGGGAGGCATTTCACTATTGTTATGTGCGTTGGGGTATTGTCTGGGCGGAGCGATATGGGTGGCTATTGATATTGTCGGGGCGGAGGGATAAGGGAGGCTATTATAGGAGTGATAAGGGTGGCTATAGGAGAGATAAGGGTAGCTATTGTCAGGGATGATATGTGATGATGTGGGGTTGTTGCGTTGGAAATTTTTATTTGATGTTGTGATTTTCATTGTGTTTATTTTTATATCTTGTGCAATTGGTCTTGTTGTTGGTAAATTGGTAATAGTCTGATTTATGTTAAAATTGAGGTCTGTGGCCATTGCCAGGCGGATTATGATATGAAATGTGGGCACGAGGTGTCGTGAGTAAATAATGATGATATTGGCATGTGAATTGTTTGTGCAGTTGTGATATGAAATGAGAGCACGAGGTGCCCGTAAAATATGATAATTTAATTATTGGCACGAATTGCCGTGGAAATATAAAAGTGGGTTGAAACCCGTGTTTATGAAAAAATATAAAGATGGGTTGTGACCCATAGTTGTATGATTATGAAATGAAGTGTCACGTGGTGACTTTTTAATTGAAAGAATTATATTCAAAATATTTATTTGGAAGAATTTTTATTCAAAAAGATTTATTTGAAAGAATTACATTTGAAAGATATTTATTTGAAGAAACTATATTTGAGAGAGATTTAATTAAAGGAAGTATATTTGAAAGGTATTTATTTGAAGGAATTATATTTGAAAGAGATTTATTCGGAAGAATTATATGTGAAAGATATTTTTTTGAAATACTTGATTTAATTGGGTGTACTTATATTTATAAATTGTTGAGCGTTATTTATGGTGTTCTTGTTGCATTTATTGTTATTTGTTTCCTATTACTTTGTATATCTTATTGCACAGGCTATTAGACTAGTGAGTGTCTTGACTGTACCTCGTCTCTACTCCATTGAGGTTAGTCTTGATACTTACTGGGTACTGACCGTGGTGTACTCATACTATACTTCTGCACATTTTTGTGCAGAGCAAGGTATTGGAGCTATCGGACTCGGACTGAGTTAAAGTGTGATCGCAAGGATTCAAGGTAGAGCTGCTTGGTCGTCGCAGTCCCTTGAAGTCTTTTTATTTTATTGTACTGTTAATTATTAATAAAACAGTATTGAGTATTCGATCCTAGAGATCATTACATGTATTCAGTTAGAGTTCGTGACTCAGTACTACCAGTCTTGGGAGGTTGTTATATTCATATTTGTTCCGCTGTTGGTTTTGATTACCTATTCAATTCATATTAAAAAAACAATGTCTTCGAAATGTAATGAAAATCGGCTTAACTAGTCTTAGAGACTAGGTGTCATCACGACGCCTGTGGTGGGATTTTGGGTCGTGACAAGTTGGTATTAGAGCTCTAGGTTCATAGGTTCTACGAGTCACGAACGGGTCTTGTAGAGTCTTTCGGGTCGGTACGAAGACGTCTGTACTTATCTTCGAGAGGCTACAGAACTGTTAGGAAATTTCCACTTCTTTCAATCCTGTCATGCGGAATTCGTTGAATTTTGAATTTGAGCCTTTGTATATCTATTATCTTATAGATGGTGAGGACACGTGCTACTAGGTTAGCTGAGCAAGCATCTGCACATACTGATAGGGCTGCAATAGGCCGGGGCCGAGGAAGAGGTCGAGGAAGGGCACGTGTCGCGACTAGAGCACCTGTCAGAACAACAATTGAGGAGCCGCCAGTGGCTCTAGTCGAGGGACATGTATCAGAAGCACATGTTGTTAACTCCAAACATCAGGAGACTTTAGCACAGTTCCTGAGTATGTTTGGTACATTAACTCAGGCGGGATTGATCTATGTTACACCAAATATTTCACAGATTGGGAGAGTAGCTCAGACTCCTACCACGACTCTAGAGGAGCAGGTTCATGTTGGTCAGGTTTTGGGTGTAATACCAGTATAACCTGTTATTCCGGTTGGGCCAGAGGTCACGCTAGAGGCATCAAAAGAAGAACAAAAGAGACTTGAGAGGTTTAAGAGGTACAGTTCACCTACTCTCAGTGGCACAGCTACAGAGGACGCCCAAGGATTTTAAGAAAATTGTCACTGTATTCTCCGCACTATGGGTATTGTGGAAGTGAGCGGAGTTGCCTTTACTACATTTCAAATTTTAGGCGCAGTGTATCAGTGGTGGCAAATCTATGAAGAAGGTATACCAACCGATGCAATACCACCTACTTGGGCTCAGTTTTCAGAGATATTTTTGAAGAAATTTATTCCCCAGACCCTCCGAGATGCGTGGCGAACAGAGTTTGAACGGTTGCATCAGGGCACAATGACAGTGTCTGAATATGCCATCAGGTTCAGTAAGTTAGCTCGTCGTGCACCTACTTTGGTTGCTACCGTCAAAAAGTGGGTCCGCAAATTCATTAAGGGGCTCGATTATGGTCTTAAAATATGCATGGCTCGAGAGTTGCAAACTGATACTACATTTCAGAAAGTAGTGGAGATTGCAAGGAGGATTGAGGGTGTTTTAGGTGAGGAAATGGAGTCTAAGGAGGCCAAAAGGTCTCGAAGCTTTGGAGGGTTCAGTGGATTTTACTTTCCAGCTATGACCCATTATGGCGGAGGTTCGAGCAGTCGGCCAGCTCAGTCCGTACATCAGATTACTCGGGGTGCCCCAGTAAGTTCTTATAGTGCACCAACGACACGAGATTTTTTACAGTGGTTATTTCAGTTATCTGGTGCAGACTCAGTACGAGCAGCCGCGACCTCAGATGGGCTGTTATGAGTGTGGTGATACTAGGCACATTATGAGAGATTGTCCCAGACTTGGGAGGGGTGGATTTTATCAGAACACTCAGACTATGGGCCCCAGTACAGCTACTAACCCACGTGCACAGCTAGTTAGGGGTGGATGACAGACGGGTAGAGGGCGCCTAAAAGGTGGAGGCCTGACCCATTGATATAATCCCTATGATTTAGCTGAGGCCGATACACCAGATGGTGTCATTACAGGTATGATCCTGATTTGTTATAAAAGGATATTTTCCATAATTTGATTCGGTTCTGAATATTAAGGCGAGTCCTCATATTATGCTCCGCTTATGGGTGAGCATCATAATTTTGTTAACCACTTGTATGTTTATTATCACTGTTGGGAGGTTTGATGATGTTAGCCCGTGTCTATCATTTTATGTTTGGGCACCATTGAGGGCTATAAGTCCAAAAGTAATTTTTATTATTCACTATAGTGGGTTTGATGTGTTTCGAAATAATTGATTCCAATTTTATGAATTATATGACCTACCGGTATGAGGGTTCATTATGTGTTATGTAAAATGTTTACGAAATTTATTGAAAAGAAGAAAGAAAGGAAATTGAAATTTCAGTTGGCACACTGTGTAAATTACTTGTGATTCGGAGTTGAGGACGAGATCCTCGCATTTTTATATGATGTGAAATATTTAAACCGGGCTACAAGACGCAGTGGAAGTTATATAAGGACGAGGTCCTTGTGGTGAAATATTTATGAGTTTAAGTGCTCCCTTTGTGAAGTTTAATTTGTACTAAAGTACTAATAAGGAGTTATGCCTGATAGGCTTATGTGATAATTCTTTTATGTGTTTCTGTACCATAATTGTGCCGTACTTATTGAGTTTTAGCCTACTAGGTGAGTGCCCAGGTGGCGTTAAATGTGACTCGTTAAGTCAGGTAAATAGATATGAGGTCTTCATGCATCACATTTTGTTGTCAGTGTTGTGAAAAATTCGTAACGAGATTTTGGTTAATATGAGGTTAATCGGCGATGTAGTAATCGATTATAAACAACTATTAAGACCAGAGATGTGGTGATGGGCATACATATGATGCGCTTCATGTCCTGATATCATTATGATAATGCGGTGCATGTAATGCTGCGATTAGTGTTATTGATATATACATTGTGGTGCTTTGTTGGATTGTGGATGTGTTGTTAGGAGTTGTTTAACTGTTACTCTGGGAGGTGGATAGATTCATTTACAGGGTAGACTCTGCCAACATTTCTGAAATATTTGGGAGTTAGTAAACATTTGGGGGATTGAGACGTGCAAAAGAAGAGATAAGTTATGTTATGTATTTGAGGGCGAATGATCCTAAGTGGGGAAGAATTTAACACCCCGGAATAATTTCGAAGTACTTCAACACTACCAAGAAAGTTGATGTGTGTGTAGACATGAGTGGCTATAGCCAGTTGAGACTAATACCATGCGTTGATGTGAAAATTAGGCCTTTTTAAAATGTTTGAAGTGTAAGAAATTGGTTTTAAGGCTTATAAGTGTAAATTAAAGAAATAATCTCAACTGAGACGGTGTTGTCGGGCTTATCTCAAATACGGTAACGTGGGATCAACCGTAAGTATATGTGTAAAAGTAAAATCATAAATTTGGTAATCTCAGAATAATTCTTAGCACGTTCGAGGACGAACGTTTGTTTAAGAGGTGGAGAATGTAACGACCCGACTTGTCGTTTTAAGAATTAACGCCCCGTTCAGAAGTAAGTTAATAAGATTTCTCGGAATGTCATAAGATCAATATGCTTCCGGATAAATTTTATCAACCACATATTTTTCTGAGACTCATGAACAAAAGATATAATAATAAGACACATGGGAATTCAAGAACATAGGCACCCCTAGTGCTTCTATGAATAGAGATATTTATGAAAGTTGTGCGTTTGCTCGTTTCGTTTGTATCATATTGATCATGCCAAAAGGAAAGAAGGGATATCCTTAACATACCTTACTTGGCGAATTTATAAAACACTTTTACTTGAGCTTGCCAAGAACAACTTTGCTCCTTCTAAATCTTTATGAATTGAAGCTAAGGCAATTAAAACTCGAATAGAAGAAATACTAGTCACTTGTGCAAATGTATCAAAATAATCTATATTTTATTTTTGTGAAACGTTATTTTCTACTAACCGATATTTATATTTATCTAAAGGTCTCGAGAAACTTCGTAATTAGTATTATGACCCGCGGATGTGGTCGAGTTTGATTTTTCGAAAGATTTGGAATTAATTAAAAGAAATAATCCTTAATTAGAAGCTTAAATGAAAAGAGCTGACAGGAGAGTTGACTTTTGAGCAAACGACTCTGGAATGGAATTTTTGATGATGTCAATAGCTCTGTATGGTATTTTGGACTTAGGAGCGTATCCGGAAAATTATTTGGAGGTCCGTAGTGGAATTAGGCTTGAAATACCGAAAGTTGAATTTTTGGAAAGTTTGACCAGGGGTTAGCTTTTTGATTTCGAGGTCGGAGTTTGATTCTGGAAATTGCAATAGGTCCGTTATGTTATTTATGACTTGTGTGCAAAATTGAAAGTCATTTCGAATTGATTTGATGTGTTTCGGCACATGATATAGGATTTGAAAGTTCAAAGTTCATAGATTTTGATTTGAGGTGCGATTCGTCATTTTGATGTTGTTTGATGTGGTTTGAAGCCTCGACTAAGTTTGTATTGTATTGTGGGACATGTTGGTATAATTGGTTAAGGTCCCGAGGGCCAAGGGTGGATTTCGGAAGGTAAACGGAATGGATTTCAGACAAAGAGGGTTGCTGGAAATTTATGTTGTAGAGTTGTTCGCTAGATATTTCTAGTGCATGTAGCCAACTTTGGAAGCGTATATCTCGTAATCTATAAGGTATCTGAAAATTTTTAAAACATTAAAGTTGTAACCCTTTGATTATAGTTTCCATAAAGTTAAATAATTCATTATTTGGACATTTGTACAGAAAGTTATGATGGATTGAATGAAAGATGGTAGAGCAGTTGCGCCAGAAATTTATGATGCGTGGAGCCAAATTTGGAAGCTTATATCTCGCAATTCATAAGGAATAGGAATATTATCAAAAGATGAAAGTTGTAGGCTTTTGAATCTAGTTTCTAGAAAGTTAAACCATTTATTATTTGGATATTTGTACATAAAGTTATGATCGATTGAATGAAGGCTAGTGCAAGCAAATTCTGGTGTGGACTTTTAGTGACGGAAAATGGACTTTTAGTGACAGATGAGCAGAAACTTAAAGACCAAAAATGGTCATTTCCTTCATTTCGTTTTGGATTTTTGGAGCACGGTTCTTGGGCGATGTTTGGGCGATTTTCACGGGAAAACGTTGGGGTAAGTGTTCCTTATCCTATTATGGTTATATTTCATTATTCCATACTCATTTACATCATGAATCCGTGAATTTACGGAAGAAAAATCAAGATTTTTGCAAAATTTTCTAAAAACGAAAATTTAAGATTTGGAGGGCGAGTTATTATCGAATTTTGATATAATCGGTATGGTTGAACTCGTATCGGAATGGGTGTTCGGATTTCGTAAAAATTATGTCGGGTTCCAAGATGCCTCCCCCCCCCCCCACGTTGACTTTTCTTGACTTTTTAGAATAAATTTTCAAGTCGACGTTTTATTGTCAGGAATTATTTCCGATAAATTTTAATGAAGTTATACAATTAATTTGGATAAATTTGAGCTTTCCGAAGGTCAATTCAAGCAAGATGACTATTTTGGAATATCGGACTAACTTCAAAATGGTAAGTGCATTACTTAACCTCGGGTGGGGGAATTACCCCTTAGGCATCGAGTCTTATGTACCATTTGTGAAATGTGAAAAGCCGTGTATGCGAGGTGACGAGTACATACTCGGGCATATATGTGTAAAATTTATTGAGTTAAAGTCTTGGGCATATTGTGTAGTAAATTGGATAATTGTTGGTATATATTTATTTATCTAATTGCCATGCCTCAAATCACAATTATTGAACTTTTTTTTATATGATAATTCGATGTAATTATTACTTATATAGTTATATGATTTCCGTGAGTTTAATGGTTTGATAATTCTTGGAATTTGATTTCATTATGAATTTTCCGTATGCAAATAATTAATTAAGCAAGATTAAGAAGAAGTGTTAATATAATTATCTAAATTTGGATTAATGAAGGTGTGCCCTATGTTGATTAATTTTCTATGTCTGTTGATTGTTTTTGAGATTTTATATACATTGTGTGGAGACTTGGGATATTTGTTGTGAAATTAATTAATTTTGTTATATCCTTAGAATTGGTTGTGGCCATTGTGTAAATTGTGATATGAATTGATTTTTGTTACGTTGTAGTGATAATATTTCGTGTAAATTATTGTGTTAATTGAGTTATCATTTTGAGGATGTAAGGGTAGCATCTCACTGTTATTATGTGTGTTGGGGTATTGTCTGGGCGGAGTGATAAGGGTGGCTATAGGAGCGATAAGGGTGGCTATTGATATTGTCAGGGCAGAGGGATAAGGGAGGCTATTATAGGAGTGATAAGGGTGGCTATAGGAGAGATAAGGGTGGCTATTGTCAGGGATTATATGTGATGATGTGGGGTTGTTGCCTTGGAAATTTTTATGTGATGTTGTGATTTTCATTGTGTTTATTTTTATATCTTGTGCAATTGGTCTTGTTGTTAGTAAATTGGTAATAGTCTGATTTATGTTGAAATTGGGGTTTGTGGCCATTGGCAGGCGGATTATAATATGAAATGTGGGCACGAGGTGTCGTGAGTAAATAATGATGATATTGGCACGTGAATTGTTCATGCAGTTGTGATATGAAATGAGGACACGAGGTGCCGGATAAATACGATGATTTAATTATAGGCACGAAATGCCGTGAAAATATGAAAGTGGGATGGGACCCGTGTTTATGAAAAATAAAAAAATGGGCTGAGACCCTTAATTGTATGATTATGAAATGAAGTGTCGCATGGTGACTTTTTAATTGAAAGAATTATATTCAAAATATTTATTTGGAAGGATTTTTATTCAAAAAGATTTTTTTGAAAGAATTACATTCGAAAGGTATTTATTTGAAGAAATTATATTTGAGAGAGATTTAATTAAAGGAAGTGTATTTGAAAGATATTTATTTGAAGGAATTATATTTGAAAGAGATTTATTCGGAAGAATTATATGTGAATGATATTTTTTTGAAATACTTGATTGAATTGGGTGTACTTATATTTATAAATTGTTGAACGTTATTAATGGTGTTCTTGTTGTACTTATGTTATTTGTTTCCTATTATTTTGTATATCTTATTGCACAGGCTAGTAGACTAGTGAGTGTCTTGACTGTACCTCGTCTCTACTCCACTAAAGTTAGTCTTGATACTTACTAGGTACCGACCGTGGTGTACACATACTACACTTCTGTACATTTTTGTGCAGAGCCAGGTATTGGAGCTATCAGACTCGGACAGAGTTAAAGTGTGATCGCAAGTATTCAAGGTAGAGCTACTAGGTCGTCGCAGTCCTTTAAAGTCTTTTTATTTTATTGTACTGTTAATTATTAATCAAAAAATATTGAGTATTCGATCCTTGAGATCATTTCATGTATTCAGTTAGAGTTCGTGACTCAGAACTACCAGTCTTGGGAGGTTGTTATATTCATATTTGTTCCGTTGTTGGTTTTGATTACCTATTCAATTCATATTAAAAAAATGGCTTCGAAATGTAATGAAAATCGGCTTACCTAGTCTTAGGGACTAGGTGCCATCACGACGCCTGTGGTGAGATTTTGGGTCGTGACACCATGCAACGAGCGATAACATTCTACCACCAAGGTATGTGGCAAACTATTTCCTCCATGTTGCTCCTGGTACCTCTAATGTGCGACCTCCAGTCGCACCGGTCAAGAACACTCCTCTAGTCGTGTCTGGCGCACCGGTATACACAATCCCGCCACCACCTCCTGTGATGAGGCCAAACAACGAGCCACATCTCATGATTATGATGGCCAATACTACTCTCCAAATATGGCTTTCGGGGTCTCGGCTCCATACAATCTGACTCCTCAGTATGAGTCACCAGTGGAAAATGAAAAGCTTGCCAAGACGGTTGAGCTGGGTGAGATGGCCAGGAAAATAAAAAGTCTTGAACAGAAAATAAAGAACATATAGGGACTAGGTGGTCACAAAAGTATTTCGTTCAGTGATTTATGCATGTTCCCTCACATCCATTTGCCACTAGGGTTCAAGACCCCAAAATTTGAGAAGTATGATGGACACGGTGACCCTATCGCCTACTTGAAAAGGTACTGCAACCAGCTGAGGGGTGCAGGGGGAAAAGAAGAATTGCTGATGGCTTCTTTTGGGGAAAGACTTGTGGGGGTAGCCTCTGAATGGTTCATTAACCAAGATATCTCTCACTCGCATGTCTGGGACGACATGGCCCATGCCTTCGTCTAACAATTTCAATACAACATTGATATTGCGCCGGATCGCAATTCCCTATCCAATATGAAGAAAAAGCCGACTGAAAGCTTTAGGGAGTATGCAATCAAGTGGAGGGAGCAAGCGGCTAGAGTTAAGCCACCCATGGATAACCACGAGTTAATCATTGTTTTTCTGGAGGCTCAAGAGCCTGATTACTTTCAAAACATGATGTCCGCGATGGGTAGACTTTTTGCGGAAGTGATCAAAATAAGAGAGATGGTAGAAAATGGCCTCAGGACTGGCAGAATTATAAGGCAAGCTGCTCTCAAAGCCACCACCAAGCTATCCAAAATGGGTCGGGAAGTTTGAAAAATAGAAAGAAGAGAGTTGAAGGGTCCATGATGACTTCGGGATCCAGGAAAGTTCAAAGAGTGGCATCGCACCCTTATGTGCAAGTTCAGAAGGGGCAATCCAGCTACCCTCAACATTATTATCCCCCGCCAATTACTCAGTACTATGTGGGCCCACCATAATATATAGTGTTTAATGCTCAATCATATGCTCGGCCTTCCAATCAACAGGTACGGGCACCAGCTCCAAGTATCCCCCGACCTCAGCAGCAAAATTTTCAGGCACCCTACAATGCTCGTCCCAGGCAGGATTATGGTCGAGAGCAGAGGCCGGTGGAAAAATTCACTCCATTAGCTGAATCATACTCTAGTATATTCCATAATCTAAAGCATATGGGAGGGATTGGACCTATTGCTCCCCACCATATGCATCTCGATTCACATGTATTTCAATCAAATACTAGATGTAAATATCATTCAGGTGCCCCAGGGCATAGCACCGATGACTGTTGGACTCTGAAAAGAGCCATATAAAGACTCATTGTGGAAAAGGTTGATTGTGGTAACAAATGGCGAAGACCCTCCTAATGTTACAAACAACTCGCTGCCAGCACACAACGATGTTCATTTTGTGGGAATGATCGGCCGAGATCAAGAACACAAGCCGGTTGGCCGAGCATAAATTACAATGGAAAAGATTCAAGAAGGAATAGGATTGGAAGTAAGTCCAAGCCGATATGTGCCATTGATTGTGAAAGGCGCCCAGAGCCCAGGGAAGGCAACTTTATTTGTTCCAAAACTCTCGAGGTTGGAAGTTCGCTCCAATGTTCCAAGCCCAAAGTTGTATGTCCTTGGAGGTCACCCCATCACAAAGATGAATCAGGGCGGTATGAAGGGTATAACAGAGCCGATCATAATCAAGCCTGCCATACAAACACGTGTGACAAACACGAAAACCATTCCTTGGAACTACAACAAAATAGTTGTAACCTAAAAAGGCAAGGAAATCATAGAAGAAGTGGGGGAAACTGGAGGTTTGACTCGATTAGGGAGGTGTTACTCCCCAGAAGAGTTGAGGAAGGCCAAGCAAATCAGAGAAGGCCAAATGCTAATAAAGAAACCGGTCACGGAAGAAGAGGCGGAGGAGTTTTTGAAAAATATGAAAGTTCAGGATTACTCAATCATTGACCAGTTGAGAAAGACTCCTACCCAAATCTCTCTGTTATCTTTGCTCACACACTCAGAAGAACATGCCCGTGTACTAAACAAAATCCTGAATGAGGCACATGTCTCAGAGAAGACCACCGTGAATCAGTTAGAGAAGATGACCAACAGATTTTTTTAGGTGAACAGAATCTCCTTTACTGATGATGAACTTCCAGAGGAGGGAGTCGGGCACAATAGGGCTTTGCACCTGATTGTCAAATGTGAGGGGCATTATGTAAAGCGATTCATGGTTGATAGAGGCTCGAGTGTAGATGTATTCCCTCTCTCTACCTTGCAAAGCATGAAGATCAACACAGACAGAATCCGACCCAACAATGTTCGCATCTGGGCTTTTGATGGCTTAGCGAGAGATACCATTGGGGAGATCAACCTTACCATGATGATTGGGCCGGTTGATTTTGAAATTGTCTTCCAAGTAGTGGACATGGAAACTTCTTATAACTTTCTTCTCGGAAGGCCATGGATCCATACGACCCGAGCTGTGCCATCCACCTTGCATCAGATGCTCAAATTTGAACACGATAGGCAAGAAATTATTGTTCATGGAGAAAATGAGTCATCCATTTATAATGACCCATAAATTCCATGTATTGAAGCCAAGGAAGGATGTGAGTCTATTGTCTATCAGGCTTTTGAAGTGGTTATTGTGGACCATATTGAGGAAAGAAAGCCCATTCTGCATCCTCGTCTCTCCGCCACGTCTGTAATAGTGGCTGCACTTATGATGAGACAAGGTTATGAGCCAGGAAAAGGCTAAGGGGCATCATTGCAAGGAATTTCATAACCCATTTATCCGTTCAGTAACAAGGGTACTTTTGGTTTAGGCTTCAGGCCAACACAAACAGATGAAGACAAAGCCAAGCACCGCCAAAAGCATGGGTGGGTCTTGCAGCAATATATCTTTCACATTTTCCACACTTTTGTTAAGCCACGACTCAAAGAGGGTCAAAATTCCTCGGCGCAGGCAAACATTGATGAAATTTGCCATTGCCTCAGCCGGATATTTTCTGAAGTGAATATGATCTAGGCTGGTGAAGGTACTAGTCGTGTCGATATGTAACTAATTGGCCCAGACACCATGCTCAACAACTAGGAAGCAACTCCTCTCCCCACAAGGAAGGAGTCTTGGTAGTTTGCTTTTGCAGCTTCTCTTTTGTACTTTGGGTTACTCTCAGGGTTGTAATCCAAACATCTCAGTATGATTGTTTTGTTGCTAACCCTTCTATCCTTTCAAATTCAATGAAATGCAGTTCAGTTTCGTATTAAGTTTTGTATCTTTTCCTTTTCCTAATTCCTGTCATTTTTGTTTCCATTTTAGTTTTGTTAATGTCGGCTTTAATAACATGACATGCATGCGGAATTCATGCCTAGATCTTAAAAAGGTTGAGTATGAATGAAGATAAGGCTGTTGAGGAAATAAAAAGAGAGTTGGAACAATTTGAAAACAAGCATTCACACCGAACAAAAAACTAGAGATTCCTTGATTCAACTTTTATTTGAATACAGAGATGTGTTTGCTCGGTCTTATGATGATATGACGGGTTTAAGTGCTGATCTAGTGGTTCATAAGCTTCCCACGTATCCTGATTTTCCACCAGTCCAACAAAAGCAACGAAAATTTAAAACGGACATGAGTGACAAAATCAAAGAGGAAATAATGAAGCAACTAAGCACCAATGTAGTTAGAGTTGTCCGATACACCACCTGGGTGAAAAATGTTGTGCCTATGCCAAAGAAGGCTGGAAAAACTAGAGTATGTATTGACTACAGAGACCTGAACAAAGCAAGTCCGAAGGATAATTTTCCTTTGCCAAACATCCACATTCTTGTAGATAATGGGGCAAAGCATGAGATACAGTCATTCGTGGATTGCTATGTTGGGTACCACTAGATTCTAATGGATGAGGATGACGCAGAAAAGACCGCTTTCACCACTCCATAGGGTACGTATTGTTAAAGGGTCATGCCATTCGATTTGAAGAATGCAGGGGAAACTTACATGAGGGCCATGACTACAATTTTCCACGACATGATGCACAAAGAGATTGAAGTATATGTCGATGATGTCATCATAAAATCAAAGACACAGGCCTATCACGTGCGTGATTTGAAAACGTTCTTTGAACGGCTTCGAAGGTATGACCTTAAGCTTAATCCAGCCAAGTGTGCATTTGGGGTTCCATCTGGGAAACTCCTCAGTTTTATAGTCAGCCAAAGAGGCATCAAATTGGATCCATCTAAGATAAAGTCCATTTGAGATATGCCACCCCCGAAGAACAAAAAGGAAGTCATGAGTTTGCTCGGGAGGTTGAACTACATCAGTAGGTTCATTTCTCAGCACACAACCACGTGCGAGCCCATCTTTAAGTTGTTGAAAAAGGATGTTTCTATCAAGTGGATGGACGAATGCCAAAATGCTTTTGACAGGATCAAAGATTATCTGTCAAAACCCCCTTGTACTGATCCCACCTGAATCTGGTAGGCCTTTGTTTTTATATCTATCGGTGATGGATAATTCCTTTGGATACGTTATGGGGCAACATGATGCAACATGCAAAAAGGAACAGGCAATCTATTATTTGAGCAAGAAGTTCACCAATTATGAGGTTAAGTACACCCTTTTAGAAAGGACATATTGTGCCTTGACTTGGGTTGCTCAGAAGTTGAGACATTATCTTTTGGCCTACACTACTTACCTCATATCCATAATGGATCCTCTGAAGTACATCTTCCAAAAGCCAATGCCCACTGGCAGGCTCGCAAAATGGCAAATCCTGCTCACAGAGTTCGACATTGTCTATGCCACTCGCACCGCGATGAAAGCACAGGCTTTGGCCGATCATTTGGTAGAGAATCCGGTTCATGATGAGTACAGGCCACTTACCACATACTTCCCAGACGAAGAGTTCAACTCAATATAGGAAGTAGTTCCAGACGATAACCCTGTATGGAAAATGTATTTTGATGGAGCTGTCAATATCAAAGGAGTTAGGATCGGGGCACTCCTCATCTCACCTATTGGACAGTATTACCATGTAACAGCCCAACTTTGATTCTTCTGTACCAATAATACGGTAGAATATGAAGCATGTATCATTGTTTTAAAAATGGACCTCGATCTAAATGTGCATGAACTATTAGATATGGGAGATTCTGACTTGCTTATTCGACAAGCCCAGGGCAAATTGGAGACTCGAGACATCAAGCTTATTCCATATAGACAATGTGTGCAAGACTTGAGCAAAAGATTCAAATCCATCGAGTTCAGGTACATTCCCAGGTTTCACAATGAACTAGCCGATGCTTTGGCTACTTTAGCCTCGATGCTCCCTTATCCGGGCAATACTCATATCGATCCACTAGAAATCTAAGTTCGGAATCAACATGGTTACTGTAATACAATTGAGACAGAACCAGATGGTGAACCATGGTATCATGACATAAAATGATTCCTGAAAACAAGAGAATACCCTGAGCATGCCAAGGGAGATCAAAAAAGAACTATAAGGCGTCTCGCCGGCGGTTTCTTCCTGAATGGGGAAATTTTGTACAAAAGGACCCCAGTTTTGAACTTGTTGAAATGCGTACCTCATATGAATGGATATGTCTTGGCGAAGAAGATTCTGCGGGCAGGGTATTATTGGCTAACATTGGAGCGAGATTGGTTCAATTTTGTTCGCAAGTGTCACCAATGCTAGATTCATGGTGACCTGATTCGCTCGCCTCCTTCAAAGTTGCATCCCATGTCCTCTCCTTGGCTTTTAGTTGCTTGGGGAATGGATGTTATTAGGCCAATCGAGCCAAAGGCTTCAAATGGGCATAGATTCATTTTGGTTGCAATTGATTAATTCACCAAGTGGGTAGAGGCCGTCACTTTCAAAGAAGTCACCAAGAAAGCAGTGGTAGACTTTGTTCATTCCAACATCATTTGTTTCTTTGGTATTCCAAAAACCATTATCACTGACAATGCAGCTAATCTAAATAGTCATTTGATGAAGGAGGTATGCGGGCAATTTAAAATTGCGCATCGCTATTCTACCCCTTACCGTCCAAAAGCTAATGTAGTTATTGAAGCGGGAAACAAGAACATCAAGAAGATTCTTAGAATGATGATCTAAGGTTCCAGACAATGGCATGAAAAGTTACCTTTTGCTCTTTTGGGATACCGCATGACTGCTCGCACATATGTTGGTACAACTCCTTATCTTCTGGTATATGGAACGAAAGATGTAATACCGGTCGAAGTCGAAATTCCCTCTCTCCGGATCGTTGTGGAATCGTAGATTGAAGATACATAATGGGTAAAGACCCGTTTGTAACAACTGATGTTAATTGATGAAAAACGACTAGCGGCAGTATGTTTCGGCCAATTATACCAGCAAAGAATGGCACGCGCTTAGAATAAGAAAGTGCGTCCACGACACTTTAAGGTAGGCCAACTCGTTTTGAAACACATTCTTCCACACCAAGTAGAAGCTAAAGGAATGTTCGCCCCGAACTAGCAAGGACCTTACATCATCAAGAAAGTGTTACCAAAAGGGCCGTTGCACTTGGTAGATGAAGAAGGACGGATATCAGACATGACGATTAATGCAGATGCAGTCAAAAGATATTATGTTTGATATATACCCACTGCAGAACTTTCACGCATTATTTTCTCAAATCGAGATGACGAAGGCTATTATTGGTCTCTATCCCAAATAGGTGTCACCCTTTTGTTAACCCTTTTGAGCCGTATTTGTCTTCTTCGTTTTCCCTCTTTTCGAACCCGTATACTTGTAAAAAAATATCATACAACAAACCTTCTGAGTTCAGTAAACTATGTCCGACCTGATTCTGAAAGGATACGTAGGCAGCCTTACCTTGGGTTCGGTCCCATCACACCAAAATAAAAAACAAATCCATATTCCCCATACTCCAAAACATGGGGAAGAATTAGCACGGAAGCCAAAAATTCTCTCTCTAGAATTGGTTCTCTCAAATTTTCGCCGTCACTGTAGCAGTGAACAATGCCAAACAGTACCATGAACAGTGACTTCGTTACTGTTCATCGCGGACAAACTGGAGTTTTAGGCTTCAATGGCCACAATGGCCGGCGACCAGCCATCTTTTCCGGCTGGTCTGCCCTCCCCTAGCGTCGCACAACAACATATAACAAATAACTCCAACCCAGCTCCTCTAGATTACTCTAAGATTTTTAAACCAAATACTTTAAATCCTCCAGCGATGGCTACTGCTGCAGCTTCAGTTTAACCCATTCCATTGCGATGAGCAGTGTATTTGAATGGCCAACCAATGGTTAAATTCATAGAGGCAGAAGTAGATCGAATGAACGTGATTGAAGGCCTCCAATATGCTATCGTTGGCAATCTTTCATATGGATCTCCGGAGATTTACGAGCTTCGCCGAATAATTCCAACTCAATGTGGTATCAAAAGTGAGTGTAATATCGGATTCCTTAGAGATCGTCATGTGTTAATAAGATTAACTCTACGGCAAGACTTCCTCAATTTCACATCGAAGAGTACATACTACATCAAAGCCAAAGATGGGTACGAATAACAATTGCGTACTCTTATCTACGATGCAAAGTTTAAGGCAGGTGAAGAAACTCCGATGGCGATGGTGTGGATTTCTTTTCCTAGACTGCTACCTACCTTTTTTGTAAAAGAAACTCTATTTTCTTTGGCTATAGCTGTGGAAAGGCCAGTGTGTCTTGATGTGGAAACAACAAACAAAACTAGGCTGAGCTGTGCAAGAGTAAATGTTCTTGTCGATTTGTTGGTCGAACTACCTAAAATGTTGCGATTGGATATTGATGATGAAGCTTCTGGTGGTGTTCAAACAGAATGGGTGAGAATTCAGTATGACATGCTACCAAAATATTGTAAGGAGTGTAAACTACAAGGACATCATGAAATTGAATGTTAGCGTTTGCACCCTGAGTTTATTGAGAATCGAAGCAGCGAGAAAAGGAATGATCTTGCTAAGTCGAACAACTGGAATACTGCTGCTGATGAACAAGGAAAAACCAAAAATCACACTACCCCTTTAATGATTCTCACGAGTGGAAAAGTAGTCGGGAACGTAGGTGAACAGTGGAAGTTCGGGATAATCGGGGAACCAACAAAAATAACAAAACCCAGGTACAAAGGCAAACTAGCAATGCAAGCATGTCAGTGAATGCTGGTGTACAGCAGGTGCACACTACAAATAACTTTGCACTGGTGGAGGTCAACGAAGATCAGACAAACAAGGTTCAAGCAAGGAATAAATTTGCAGTATTAGAGGAGGAATATAGTGATATAAACAAGAACAACCAACTGGTTTTGGTGGGGGGGGGGGGAAATAGTCTTCAGTTCTAAAGATGGTCCTATTCCTTCTGGGATTCAGTCCACAATCGACTGGGTTGATAGAAGGTTTGGGACTAGCAAAGAGGAGCCAAAACAACTCAATGTGACCACAAACCAATCTTGCCATGAGATTCCATCTCAAACATTGAAAGTGTCTGGGCAGATTGAGGATCTTGATGAGATAAACTCTACAAAGATCTTATGGAGCGATGCAGTTGAGATTAAGGATGATAAGCTGGGCAAAATAAAGACAACAGAATACAGGGTAAAGAAGGACAACAAGCCAAGCTCACCTAGCGTTAGGTTGGCGATGCCAGGCCTAAAGCCAGGCTCACCAGGCGTTAGGCTGGCGACGCCAGGCCTAAAGCCAGGCTGTCCCAGCGTTAGGCTGGAGATACCAGGCCTAAAGCTAGGCTCCCCTAGCATTAAGCTGGCAATGCCAGGCCTAAAGCCAGGTTCACCTGATGAGGCAGCTACAGTAAACCCCAACCTTAGTGCAACTGGAGAGATTTTGGCCTATGTAGATGGTGTTCCGGTATATGCATCAGAGAACAAACTTGACGGAGATGTTGATGTGAAGATTAGGGATGATATAGTGGGTTCAAACCAAATATCAGTCAATGGGAAGGGTGGTGATGTCACTAGAACAGTGCTTTCAGAGCAGACTGCTACAGTAACTCCTGGGCTAGGCAGTGTCTATGAGCTACAATTCAAGGAGTATGAACAGGCTGATGAGCAGGTAATTGTTCCAAGAGCATCTGGGGAAATAGAGGAAGTGTATATGGAATCTGGCACTGATCAAATTATGCAGCTACATCTTAATGTTCCACTTAAGACTCATCTACAACATCTACATAATTTAGTTACACACAATGTGACACCAATTGATGAAGACTTATTGAGACAAAATCCAATGGAGGATGAAGGAGATGATAAATCAACTGCAGAAAACTTCAAACAAGTGGTTAGGGAAGGGGATTTATCACCTACAGCTAGTGCTAAAGGAGGTAAGAAAACTAAGAAGAATCAGAGTAAAGATCCACCACAACCTTCAAGAATAATGCCCAGGAGGGCAACTTCTCTATCTAAATGATGATGATCAAAACATTAATATAGAACATAAGGTCTGTGAATACACAACATGCCTTTCCTAGGGTGATCAACATGAATAGGGAGCATAATATTTGTGTAGTTTCATTGATGGAGACTTTTCAAAAGAAGAGACTAATTGATAAATATAGAAGGAGGTTGAATATGGAGACTTCTTATGCAAATATTAATGGGCAAATATGGTTGTTCTTCGATGCAGGGGTGGAATGGGAATTAGTGGAAGATACTGAGCAACAGGTGACTGTGAGAGTGTTTCACCATGTCCTGGGGGAACACATGATGATGACATTTGTTTATGCAAAATGTTCAGCAATAGAGAGGTTGGAATTGTGGGATCACTTGTATTTCTTAGCAAGTGATATGGAATTACCATGGTTGGTAGGAGAGGATTTCAATGTGGTATTGCATGAAGATGAGAAAATAGGGGGACTTCCAGTACACCCTCCTGAATATAAGGATTTTGCATTTTGTGTAAACTCTTGTGGTTTGTTTGAGCAAGGGTACAAAGGAAGTCCATTCACATGGTGGAATGAGAGATCCAATGCTGAGAGTATATTCAAGAGATTGGATAGGATTTTTGTGAATTTGACATTTCAGAACATGTTTCCAACTATTGAAGTTGAGCATCTAATCAGAACTGGATCAGATCATGCACCATTGCTAATGACATGTGGGGAGCAGACAACCATACTTTTGGATAAAGCATGCTACATTCATAGATGTGGTGAGGCAGAATTGGGAAGTTGATTTCATAGGGGATCCATTTTTGATGTTCAAGCAGAATATCAAGAGGGTGAAGGCATCACTTTCAAAATGAAGTAGGGAAATATTTGGTGATATCTTCAAGCAATTGGCTATTTTGGAGGACATTGTTAGGGTGAAAGAGATGTTGTTTGAAGAAGAGCCTACAATTGAAAATAGGATTGTGCTTCAAAAGGCTCAATCTGAATTGAAGAAATACTTGAGTATTGAGGAGTAGTATTGGAAGCAAAAAGCTGGGATGATTTGGTTTGCTGAAGGAGATAGGAATACAAGTTTCTTTCACAATCATGTCAATGGCAAAAGAAAGAAATGGCAACTGAAGAGGATTAAAAGTGGCAGTGGGGTATGGATTGAAGACCCGAAGCAATTGGCTACAGTTGCAGTGGACTTCTATCAAAAACAGTTCACAGATGAAGGTGATGCTTCTGAATTTTCCTTGCTCAATAATGTACCTTCAATGGTCACTATGGATCAGAATTTGGAACTTAGCAGATTGCCAACAATTGAAGAAGTAAGGGCAGCAGTTTTTGAGCTTAGTGGGGAGAGTGCTAGTGGTCCTGATGGATTCACTGGCCTGTTTTATCAAACATACTGGGATGTTATTGGTGCTGATATACACAACATGGTGCTACACTTATATGGAGGAGCTACATTGCCTAAATCCATCACTCACACCAATCTAGTGTTGCTGCCCAAGAAACCTAGAGTTGAGACATTCTCTGACTTAAGACCTATTAGTTTGAGCAATTTCATCAATAAGGTCTTGTCTATGGTGTTACATGACAGATTGGAGAGTTTTTTGCCATCTCTAATATCTCCTAATCAATCCGGATTTGTGTAGGAGTATATTTGAGAATATCTTATTGACTCAAGAAATTGTCACTGACATAAGGTTAATGGGAAAGCCAGCTAATGTGGCGATCAAGCTTGATATGGCTAAGGCCTATGATATGGTTTCATGAAAGTACTTATTGCATGTGCTAAGGAAGATGGGATTTTCTGAGCACTTCATCAATATGGTGTGGAACTTGATGTCAAATAATTGGTATTCAGTATTGGTAAATGGGCAGTCCTCAGGGTTCTTTAAGTCTACAAGGGGTGTGAAACAAGGGGATCCCCTATCTCCAGCATTGCTCATTCTGTCAGCTGAGGTACTTTCCAGGTCTTTGAATAAGCTCTTTGAAGACAAGGCATTTGTGGGATTTGGAATGCCTAAGTGGTCTGATCCTTTAAACCACTTGGCATATGCTGATGATACGATAATCTTTGCATCTGCTCATCCTCCCTCCTTGAGCAAAATTATGGCAGTGTTGGGGAACTATGAGAAGATATCAGGTCAAATGATCAACAAAGATAAGAGTTCATGCTACATGCATTCAAAGGTTGCTAATGGATTGTTTCAGGCAGTTGGATCTATTACAGGATTTGCAAGAGGTAAATTCCCCTTCACATATCTAGGGTGTCCTATTTTCTACACTAGAAGGAGGAAGGACTATTATGAGGATCTTATCAAGAAGGTGAAGGCTAAATTGCATTCATGAAAAGGAAAGGTGTTGTCATTTGGAGGAAAGGCAACACTCATCTCTAGTGTGTTGCAAAGTATGCCAGTTCACATGTTATCAGTCCTTGACCACAAAACAACATCCTGGAGCATCTACATAATACTTTTGCTAGGTTCTTTTGGAGCACAAAGGAAGAAGGGAGAAGCAGACACTGGGCTTCATGGCAAAATCTTTGCCTTCCTAAAGAGGAAGGGGGCCTAGGTTTTAGGTCCTTACATGATGTCTCAAGGGCATTGTTTGCTAAACTATGGTGGACGTTTAGGACAACAAAATGTTTTTGGTCTAATTTCATGTGGAATAAGTATTGCAAGAAGGAGCTACCAACAATGGTGCATTTTAGGGGAGGGTCTCGTGTTTGGAGACAAATGCTGAATGCTAGGGAAGAAGTAGAACATGAGATCGTATGGGAATTGAAGAGTGGAACCACTAATATTTGGCATGAAAATTGGACTGGATTGGGTGCACTTTATCACGTATTACCTGAAGACTTTCCAATCAATGAAGATCTTTAGGAGGTGGTAGAATTGCGGCAAGGGGAAGCATGGGATGATAAGCTGCTAGATCAAACTTTCAATGAGGAAATTGCATAACATATAAGGCTAAATGTGCATTATGAAGGTAGTGAGGGATATTGGGATAGGCCATACTGGATGCCAACTCCTTCAGGCAAGTTCAGTGTTAGCAGTGCTTGGCAAATATTAAGGCATAGGGCTGATCCTAATCAGGAATTCAAGCTAATATGGATTAAAGGTTTTCCATTCAAGATATCCTTCTTCTTGTGGAGATTGTGGAGGAAGAAAATAGCCACTGATGACATGTGGATGAGGCAAGGGCAAATGGTGATGTCTAGGTGTTGGTGTTGTCAGCAGCCCCAAGAGGAATCCATTGAGCATATATTTGTCACAAGTCCTACTGCCTCTAGGGTATGGAACTTATTCATGGGGGCTGCTGGAATTACTATGCAATTGATTCAATTGAAGCAGATTATAAGGCATTGGTGGTATACTCAGTGTTGTCCAAAATTAAAGCCATTATTTCAAGCAGTACCAGCTATCATCACTTGGGAGCTTTGGAAGAGAAGAAAAACAGGTAAACATGGGGGTTCAGTATCCACAAATAGGGTGATTTATGAGATAAATAGGACATTGCATCAACTGGAAAGGGTGAGGTATGCTTGGATGCCTAATATTCCATTGTTATGGCCAGACATGATTCAATACTTTGAAGGATATAAACCTATATTGATCACTACAAGAGTAATATGGCAGCTTCCTTTTCATGGTTGGTACAAATGTAATACTGATGGAGCCTCAAAGGGCAATCCTGGACCTAGCTCCCTAGGCTTTTGTGTGAGGGATGATGAAGGTGATGTGGTGTATGCTAGGGCAGTAGACCTGGGAGTAACAACTAATGTGGTAGCTGAAGCTAAGGCTATTCTTCAAGGATTGGAATACTGTGTGGAGCATGATCTTCACCCTCTGATATTGGATACTGATTCATTGGTGATGAAGAAGGTGATAGAAAGGGAATGGGATCCTCCTTGGGTAATTGCACAGGATGTGAAGAAAATTATAGATATGAAGGACAACTTCAATGTGATCTTTCAACATGTGTTCAGAGAAGGCAACTCAGTGGCGGATTTTATAGCTAACATTGTGTTTTCATTTGCAGGTACATCTGAGTTTCATTCATTCATTGAACTGCCTAGTGTAGGGAGGAGGTTGATCAATCTAGACAAATCTCAATCACCTAACCTTAGGGTTAGGATAGAAAATAGAAGAACCCTAGATTGATGGCTTCACAGGATTGGACTCTGCACAAACCTGCATGTCTCTTTGTCTCATTCAGTATGCTATTAAGGTACTTTCCAATGGTATTAGCATGGTCCCATGCTCTTTCTGGGGGTGCTTTGATAGTGTACAGAAAAAATGTGATAAGCAGGTGTGGGATGGTACAATTTATCCTACTTCTGATATGTCCAAATGCTAATGAAAATGTTGAACCCATCATATGGTATTTCTGGAGATTGTTGAATCATTTCTCAGTGGTATTAGCATGCTTTCATGCTCAATCTGAAGATGGTTTAGCAATGTTTAGAATGATGTCTACATTAAAGGTTCTAGTAGGGAAGGATCTGAGCTTATAAGATCACAAAATGGCACAATTTCAAAGCCTGGCCTTTGCCTTGCAAAGTTTGCTTAAAGCCAGCTCATTCCTGGCTTTTGCCTTGCAAAGCCGGCCTAAAGCCAGCTCATGCCTGTCTTTTGCCTTGCAAAGCCGGCCTAAAGCCAGCTCATGCTTAGCTTTTGCCTTGCAAAGCCTGCCTAAAGCCAGCTCAAGCCTGGCTTTTACCCTGCAAAGCCTGCCTAAAGCCAGCTCAAGCCTGGATTTTGCCTTGCAAAGCCTGCCTAAAGCCAGGCTCCTCTTCTACACATTAATTTTGATGACTGAGCACATGATTAATACTTGGACAAAAGCAGTCCACTGCATATGGAGATCATATAGTAGCTACACTTGGAAGACTATGCTGGCTTCAACTCTGTAGTGGATATGTTTGGAATTCATTTTAGCCTATGGACAGTATACCCTGGCGCCTGGTGAGAGCTTGATAGGTGCTGCTTGGTATTTGCCAATGACAATTGGATTCATATACACTGATAGGAGAAGGAAGCATTCAACTTATTATGTTGTAATAGCTAGTTCATTAGATTTTAGCTTTTTTATCCTTTTAATAGCTAGTAGCTTCATGCAACCTCTATTTTGGTTTGGACATCTTGTAAGCTTTGGACCCATTTTGGTATTTTATTTATATATTAGCCACTAGGCAAGTGCTGCCGAGTGGTATAGTTGCTTAAAAAAACTAGGGCATGAGTTTGTTTTACGGATTTTTCTATAGAAACGTTTCCAAAAGTTATAATTCGGTTCGAGGTTATTTTCGCCTTTTCCCTATTAGGAAGTTTTGATCGATCTTTGAGAATGTTTGAAGTCCCCATGTAAAAATAAAAGAAAAGAAAAACAAAATGAAAGAGAGTCTTATCGATGAAAACCTGTATGGGCACTGTAAGGCGACAGTGAGTAGAGAAATGAGAGTCTTATTGGTGAAAACCCATATGGGCACCATAAGGCGATGGTGAGTAGATAAATGAGAGAGGTCAGTTAGTGAAAACCCGCAAAGGGTGCTACGAGCCGAATAAGGGTCTTCCATGCTCCGGCATGAGCACAACCACGACAGTTTCAAGATGAACATTTACGACGGATTTTTAGAATTAGACAGCTCAGACGGATCAGGCGTCCAGTCCAAAATGCATGTCATTATTCATTGAAGTTGGCACACACCTCCAGGCAATGTGTCTCAAAGAAACTGAAAAGGTCGCCTAAGCAAGACTTGCTTCATGGGAAAAGTTGATAAGCAATACGGACACAAACTGGTTCTGAGTGCAAGACAACTAAGTTTGATTTTAAAGGAAAATTGCTTTGCCTTAGGATCAAGGGTTAGCGGTACCGTGGACATCCGGGTATGAAACAGCTAGGGGAAACGTCAGAAAGACAAGCTCTCCAGAAAATGATACAAAGTATCTGAGCATCTCGGTACCACTCTGATAAAATCAGTTTTTCGATAACGGGGTGGCCGTGAACTCAAACTCCTCTGTGTATCAAGGCCACAAACCGACCACCACTTTAAAAACTCACAAATTGTCTTTGTTTGAAGCAGGAACAAAGCAGTGCAAAATGGCGGTTCTCAAAGGAAGAATGTCACTAAACGTAAGCTCTTTAAAATCTCCATTTTTCTTTTATTTTCAACATGCATCACTATTGTTCATACCTCTCATTTTCGTAGCTTAACTCAGGTAGAACCGTTTCGCCTAGGGGGATCCAGCTCATAGTTCCGGATAGAAGGACTCTTCGATCAGTTTGTTTTACGTAGCTTAACTCAGGTAGAACCATTTCGCCTAGGGGATCCAGCTCATAGTTCCGGGTAGAAGTACTCTTCGCTCGGGATGTTTTACGTAGCTTAACCCAGGTAGAACCCTTTCGCCTAGGGGGATCCAGCTCATAGTTCCGAGTAGAAGTACTCTTTGCTCAGGATGTTTTACGTAGCTTAACCCAGGTAGAACCTTTTAGCCTAGGGGGATCCAACTAATAGTTCTAGGTAGAAGTACTCTTCGCTCAGATTGTTTTTACGTAGCTTAACCAAGGTAGAACCTTTTTGCCTAGGGGATCCAACTCGTAGTTTCGAGTAGAAGTACTCTTCGCTCAGGATGTTTTACATAGCTTAACCCAGGTAGAACTGTTTCACCTAGGGGGATCCAGCTCATAGTTCCGGGTAGAAGTACTCTTCGCTCAGGTTATATTTATGTAGCTTAACCTAGGTAGAACCTTTTCGCCTAGGGGGTTCCAACTCATAGTTCCGGGTAGAAGTACTCTTCACGCATGATGTTTTACGTAGCTTAACCCAGGTAGAACTGTTTCACCTAGGGGATCCAGCTCATGGTTCCAGGTAGAAGTACTCTTTGCTCAGGATGTGTTTTGTAGCTTAACCTAGGTAGAACCTTTTCTCCTAGGGGATCCAGCTCATAGTTCCGAGTAAAAGTACTCTTCGTTCGAGATGTTTTACGTAGCTTAACCCAGGTAGAACCTTTTCGCCTAAGGGGATCCAGCTCACAGTTCCAGGTAGAAGTACTCTTCGCTCAAGATGTTTTACGTAGCTTAACCCAAGTAGAACCTTTTCACCTAGGGGGATCCAGCTCATAGTTCCGGGTAGAAGTACTCTTCGCTCAGGTTATTTTTACGTAGCTTAACCCAGGTAGAACCTTTTTGCCTAGGGGGATCCAACTCATAGTTACGGGTAGAAGTACTCTTCGCTCAGGATGTTTTACATAGCTTAACACAGGTAGTACTGTTTCACCTAGGGGGATCCAACTCTTAGTTCCGGGTTGAAGTACTCTTCGCTCAGGATGCTTTACGTAGCTTAACCCAGGTAGAACATTTTCACCTAGGAGGATCCAGCTCATAGTTCCGGGTAGAAGTACTCTTCACCCAGGCTGTTTTACGTAGCTTAACACAGGTAGAGCCTTTTTGCCTAGGGTGATCCAGCTCATATTTTCGGGAAGAAGTATTCTTTGCCGAGGCTATTTTCGTAGCTTAACCTATGTAGAATCCTTTCGCCTAGAGGGATCCAACACTTTATCCGTAATACAGGGTACTAACCCCTGGTTACATTTCTTTCAGTAATACAGGGTACTGACCCCTTGTTACATTTTCTTTCAGTAATACAGGGTATCAACCCCTGGTTACACTTTCTTTTCAGTAATATAGGGTACCAACCCCTGGTTACATTTCCCTTTCAGTAATACAGGGTACCAACCCTTGTTACATTTTCTTCCAGTAATACAAGGTACCAACCCCTGGTTATGCCTCCTTTAAGTAATATAGAGTATCATCCCCTAGTTACATTTCCTTTCAGTAATACAGGGTACCAACCCCTGGTTACACTCCTTTCCGTAATGCAGGGTACCAACCCCTGGTTACACTCCTTTTAGTAATACAGGATGTCAACCCAGGTTACATTTCCTTTTAGTAATAAAGGGTACCAACCTCTAGTTACACTTTTCTTTTAGTAATACAGGGTACCAACCCCTGGTTATATTTCCTTTTCGGTAATATAGGTTACCAACCCTTGGTTACGTTCCTTTCCAGTAATGCAGGGCACCAACCCCTGGTTACATTTCCTTCAGTAATACAGCGTGCCAACCCCTGGTAACACTCCTTTTGGTAACCTAGGATACTAGCTCGTGGTTGCATATCCTCACATAACTAGTTTATACTACTATATTTGTCTTTATTTCAGTAAATTAGATAGTTTATAGCTTTCTCTCATAACTCACAAAAGTTTCCTAGTGCAAACTGGGGCAACAAATTGTTTTTCATTTTGTTCGTCTTTGATGGCTTTGCAGGCCCCGCCGCATAGCACAAGTGACGATTAAAGCTTGCAATATCAGTTTTCTCATCAGAAGAGAAAAGTCTTTCAATCACAATATAGTTGGAGTTAGCTTGGATAATGTGCCAGCAACCCAGCTTCTCAAGTTTCATTTTCTCGAATTCTGATCCGGAAAGCAAGCAATCGAGAACGAGGCATAATCTTTCCTTCAAAGAGCATCAAGATCCAATCCAAGGTCAATACAAAAGAGCAGGTCAAGATTCAAGATTTGAATCCGCAAGACACATAGATAGGAATTTTGTAACTCTTAGCTTGCAGGCATATGTAGTTCTCTTCTCTTTTCCTTTTTATGTAAGCAGCAAGTAACGGTAACAACAGCAACATCAGTAGTAGTCTTAACTCCAGTGTCCGGTAGTCCCAGCTACCAAATTTTTCCAGAACTATACGGACCTAATTCCTTTATAGCCAAGGATATGTAGGCAACCTCGGAAGCAATGTTCGGTCACATTTTTCAAAAAATGCTTTCATTAGAGTCATAGGCAAGCAAGAGTTAATCATGGTATTCATTATCTTTGCACAAAAACTTTTCATGTTCTCGAGCAAAGGGAGGCAGCTGTGAATACCTAATTTTTGCAAGCTTTTCCCAAAAAAACAAATAGTAATAATAATAATAATAACTTTTGGACGATTTTAGCTATTTTTGTTGTTTTTCTTTGAATTTATTTGCGCATTTATGTGAATTCCTTAATTAAAAAGTACCAAAAATATTTTTTACCTTTTATTTGTATATTTTAGTTTGCATCTTTAAATTATATATACCAAAAAGATTTGTTTCTACTTGTACATTTTCTTTAGAACTAAATAAGACTATAATTTCATTAGAGGGAAAAGGGATTGGGCTAGTGTATTTTATTTAAAATTGCGCCAAAGTTGGCCCAAATTTTGAGCCCAATTCGGCCATACCCAGTCCCAAAATGGCTGGCCAAGACTTGGTCCAAAACGGCGTAGTTTCATCTACGTCGTTTCATTAAGTGAATCAAGATTAAATCTCATCCATTTATCTCTCCCTCATCCGATGGTCCACAATCAATCTATCAACTAGGTATTTAAGACTTAGAAATGCTGAAATTTTGCCCCCATTTCCCCCATAATTCCTTTCTTCTTCCTCCCTCTTCTCTCTCTTCTCTCCGCCATCGTCGCCACCGGAAATCACCCACCGGCGGCGGACCACCTCCAAACACCCCCAAATTCACACCATGTAATCTCCATAACCTCCTCTTTCTATATCTCCAAATCAATTCCTTCAAAAATCCCTCAAACTCCTTTACGTTTAGATCAAGAAAATTTTAGCCGCCACTTTTTTGCCCAAATTCTTGAAGCTCCGTCCACTACCACCCCATAATACCTACATCAACGGATAGAGCTCATCAAGAACTACCTATTGATGTCAATTCCGCCCCGAAAATCCGGCGACCAAAAATCCGGCCAAATTCCGGCGACCTCCCTGAATGCCCTCGCTTGGCATACCACCATTGTTACGGCCACTTGAATTTTGAAATAGTAAAAATACTTATTCTTTTTTTTGTCTCTTTGTTTTCATGGCTGATTTTTTTTTCTGATTTTATTTTGTCTCTTATTGATTATTTTAGCATTAGTTTTAAAGTTTGAAATGCTAAATTTTCTGGGATTTTTTGCATTTGTTGAAGTAGTAGAATAGTTTTGTATAGATAAAAGTGAGGAAGTGAAGGAATACTTGAAAGTATAGGGTACTTGTTTGATTGCTTATTTACTGCTTCAGAGATTTTTTGAGTACAAAATTCAAAAGTCATATGTTTGGTAAGAAAATATGAACTTTTGGACAGTTTTTGAATAAAAGTCTGTCTTTGAATAATGAAGAGCATATTTTGGTTGAAATACTCTCTTTTGGATAAGATTGAACAAGAAAGTCTTACCTTTTGAATTTTAGAGTATATTTTGTGGAAAAATCTGTCAAAAAGACTAATTTTTAATCATGAATGCCTGGTTTCTTCTCCTATAAAAGACACACACTCTATCACTTTAAAAAAAAAAAGATCTTGAAAGTTGCTTGAACACACATATCTTTGAACAAAAAATCAGCAGTTGAATACTTTAGTAAGCTGAAAATTTCTTCGCTTTGTGAGTGAATCTTAGAGTGCAAACTTTTAAGAAAGTAGAAGTTTTCTTTAGAGTTAGTTCTGGGTTTCTTCTCTAAAGTTTTCGGGCTATTTAAACACAATTTGCTGCTGGATTTCTGTTGACTTTTCTGTTGTTCTCTGTTGCTTTCTGTTGATGAGCTCTTATTCTTCACTGTTATATTTATTTTCTGCGCTCCAGGTAACCTTTAAACTCTGTAATGCAGATTGTTTAATAGCAATTGATGAGGATTTGAGCATGTTTAGATTACTTGAAGTATATGCAAGGAAATTTACTATATGAATGAATGTAGAGGTTTCAATCTTGAAATCAAACTTTGGATCATAATGTTAAATTCATGACTTTTGTTTTTGCTTTATTTATTTATTTATTTATTTATTTATTTCCTCTTAGCATTTCTTTGTTAACCTTTAAGTAGTATTTTATGAGAATCTTGATCATGTTATAGAAAAAGAAAGTTTGTTAAAGACTTGATGAAAAGTTTGAAAGTGGGCAGAATGTATTAGTTTAGTATTTAATAAGATTGGGCTAACAAGAATAAAGGGCCAAATGAACTAACTTGTTGGCCCATTTTCACTGATAACAAATCTGGCCCATTTTGTTTTTCAAAAGCAAGGGCTGGCCCAACGCCAAAGCATTTTCAAAAAGGGCCAGCAATTTTGATACTCAAATAGTTGGCACATTCCCTTTTAAATCAATGGTTGTCCACTCTTTAAAATAACAACTTAGCCCAACTTTTCATATTTTTATTTTTAGTCAAATAATCTCAATAAAAATCAGATTTTTCTTTTATTAAAATAATTTTACAACTTAGTCTCCTTAATAATTAATTTAAACGCTAGGCAATTAGTAGGCGCGCTTTAACTTCACGGACTCGCTTGTGTACCGTGATATTATTTTTATTAAATTAATTCATTAATCTCATCCCATATCCAATAGTTTTAGTTAATTTTTAATTTTATTAATTCTCATAATCGCAGATTCGCTTGCGTAGCGCGATAATAACTTTCAACAAATTTCAAAAAAATAAAAAATTATAATTTTTTCGAATGTAGTAATTTTTTTCAAGAGTAATAACATACTAATAACCATTGTCATGATTGCGGATTCGTTAGCATAGCGCGGTGATGACAAAATTAATAAAATTCGTCTCGGTCGCACATTCGCATTCGTGGTGCGGTTTGGACAATTTAATATTATTCAAATCTTTCTTTAATAATTCTAATAATTAAAAGAGGATAGGTGAAACATGGAAATCCAATAAAACACAGTTTGTCCAAAATTACTTCAAGCCAAATGTAGTTAATAAAGCGACCGTACTAGAACCACGGGGCTCGGGGAATGCTTTACACCTTCTTCCCGGTCAATAGAATTCCGTACCTAGACTTGTTTTCGCAGACCAATAATAAGTAGAGTCAATTTTCTTTTGATTAGAGATTTAATAAGGTGACTTGGAATACTAAAACTCAATTCCAAGTGGCGACTCTGTAAATAAAATAATCCCTATCAAAAACTTGTCACTTTAATTGAAAAAATTCTTTAACCCACCACAATCTATAATGATCTAATACATTATCTTGAAAGGGTAAAAAGGGGTGTGCCAGTCGAGATTCAAAAGGTTGATGGAAAAGAAAATGCTTCAGACCCATTCACTAAAGCTCTTTGCGCAAAGGATTTTGACAAGCACAAGTGAAAATTGGGAATGAAGTACAAGAGCGATTGACTCTAGTGAAAGTGAGAGATTGTTAGGGATATAGTCGATATACCCTAGATCCATTCTCATATTTGATGATTTGAACATACTTTTGTGAACGTTATGTGACCTAAAAATATATGGCATTTGATATTCTTTTATCATAGTTATTATTAATTTCTTTATTAATTTAATAAGATCCTTGATTAAATTTTGAGACTTGACATTATGATGGGGATCATGATAATGAGAGTGAAGTTTCTTATAATTTAATCAAAATTTATTCTTGATCATAGAATTATTAATTTGAACATTAGTAATCCGGTTAGATTAATATTTATGTGATCATCTTTATTGGATAAAGATTAGTTGATCTCATTAACTAAAACACATAGATATATGATGCATATAGAGATATGATCATTCAACTGAGATCGTCACAGTATTTGATAAGTTATTTATTGTGCTTTGATACTAGACACCGATGGCCCTAAGGCGATAGGTGAAAGGTTATTGGATATGATTAAATGTTTGTAGAATTAGTGATTGATTAAGATGTAATCTGTCAACTCTTGGTAATAAGTTTAAACTCCATGTTGTCATAAATTATAAACGACCTAATTAAGACCTTTGTCAGGGCATTTGAATGAATGAAGAAAAGAGTTTCTTAAGTCATTCAATGGTCGATTATACTTGACATGAGCACATAGTTGGTCGCCTATTAGGATTTGACAGTTGAACCATATCCTAGGTTGACTCAGAGCTATAAGGACAGAAGAAAATATTACGTTATTCTTCTACGGGTTCTTGAGAGTAAATTGTATACTTCATATTATCCGGTCATTAAGGAGTGTTGCTAGACGCCACCCTTGATTAGTATATTGATTTGAACAATTTACTACCGGCTTAGTAATGAACCTATGGGGTCGCACACTAATGAGTGTTCTGATATTTGCTACAGGATTGATTATTTTATCATTTGATAATTAAATTGGAGAATTTAATGTCACGACCCAAAATTTCCCACCGACGGAACCGTGACGGCGCCTAACATTTCACTTGCTAGGCAAGCCAACGTTAAAAAAATCGTTAAACCAATTCCTTATTTTCATTCAATAAATAACAATAATTAACTAAGATAAAATATAATAAGTGCGAAATAGCATAAAACTGTATTAATTACTACCACCCGGATCTGGAGTCACAATTCACGAGCATTCTAGAATTTACTACAAGTAATAGTCTGAAAGAAATATAACTGTTTGAATGAAAGAAAACAGTAGGACATAAAAGATAGACGGGGACTTCAAGGTCTGTGAACGCCGACAGTTCTACCTTGACTCTCAGGACAGCGGACCAGTAGCAAATCTCGATCAACCTGAGCCGATATCAAAATCTACACAGAAAGTGCAGCATCAGTACAACCGGCCCCATGTACTGATGAAGTAGTGACGAGGTTAGGACAAGACACCCATATATAACCTGAACAGTATAATCATGCTAGTGGCAACAACAGTAAATAAAGCAATAACGCAGAAAGAATGAGAATAAGGTGTATTATAGACCTCAACCATACACATTCTCGACTTGCCTCATGAATAGCAATTATCTCAGTATGATTAGATTAAGTAGCCACAATTGATTACTTAGTCGATCGCCAAGATATGGCAGTGCCTTCATATGTAAACATATAGCCTGTTTGAGATTAAGCCATGTGTGGGTCAGATAAATACCCAGCATCAGCATAACCAACAAGATCGGGACTATAATCATTGCTATAAAATAATCCAATATCGACACAAATATGGTTTGATGTGTGACAAACTACCCACAATTTTATATGAAGATAATGTAGCATGCATAGCCCAATTGAAGGGAGGAATCATAAAATGGGATAGGACAAAGCACATTTCACCAAATTTATTTTTCACACATGATCTTCAAAAGAATGGTGATATCAATGTGAAACAGATCCATTCAAGTGATAATATGGCTGATTTGTTCACCAAATCTCTACCGACGTCAACCTTCAAGAAACTAGTGTACAAGATTGGGATGCGAAGGCTCAAGGATGTGAATTGATGATCTCATCAGGGGGAGTTAATACGCGTTGTATTCTTTTTCCCTTACAAGGTTTTATCCCACTGGGTTTTCCTTGCAAGGTTTTTAACGAGGCAACCAAAAGGGGTATTTCTAAACATATGTACTCTTTTTCCTTCACTAGAATTATTTTCCCATAGGGGTTTTTTCTACTAATTAAGGTTTTAACGAGGCACATTATCTATGGACATCCAAGGGGAGTGTTATAAGAAACATCAAATTATGGTGGATGTCTACTCTTCCTCCATGATCTTCTCAAATGCTTAATTACATATTCAATGACATATTTCTATACTTAATGACATATTTTTCTTCACTTTTCATGCCTATATAGAGGCCTTGTAATAGATAGGAAAATACACACAATTGAAGAAGAAATAAGAATCTCTCCTCTCTTTCTGTCTATATCTCTTAGCTTGTTTATCCTTGTTCTATATTGTTACTTTGAGCTATATTTTATAACATGGAAAATATTATTCCCATACCATATGGGTGAAGTGCGGTGAAGTCCTCAATGGACTTTTATAATCCAATTTCAAATTGGATTTCACCTAACGAGGCTTCATCAATATTTGTATACGTATCTCTCATATATAAATATTGATCCTATATATATAAATATTTTTTTGAAGAGATGTAACTTAATTTTTCATTCCAAATAGAAAATTTTAATTTGTTCAAAATATTAATTATATCCTTTGTGCGAGCAAAGAATATAATAATATTTTATTTATACTAAAACTTTGTTTATTTGTTTGAATAATTAAATGTGATGACCCAAAAGGTCATCTTATGCTTTAGAACTCTAATCTACACTCTTAAGCCTTAAAAATATCGTTTTACCCTCCTCAATTTGCGTGCGCAATTCAGGCACGTTTCCGGTAAGCTTTTATGTTGAAACTAATAAAAATAAGAATGTTTGCTTTAAAAGTTGATTTTAGTTGACTTCGTTCATTATTTTTGGTAAACGGGCCCAAATCCGTGCTTTGACGGTCCCGGTAGGTCTGTATCAAATTATGGGACCTGGGCGTATGCATGGAATCGAATTCGGAGGTCCCTAGCTTGAGTTTTGAAATTTTGATGAAAATTAAAAGTTTGGAAATTATTTATTTTTAAGAATTGATTGATATTTTGCATTGTTAGTATCGGGTTCGTATTTTGGTTCTGGATCCCGGTACAGGTGCATTATGATATTTAAGACTTGTCGGTGAAATTTGGTGAGAAACGGAGTTGATTTGACGTGATTCGGATGTTCAATTGAGAAAATAAAAATGTTAAAGTGTTCATGAGAATTCCATTTGATTTGGTGCTAAATTCGTAGTTCTAGGTGTTATTTTGGCGATTTAATCACGCGAGCAGGTCCGTATGATGTTTTTAGAGTTATGTGCATGTTTGGTTTGGAGCTCCGAGGGCTCGGGTGAGTTTCGGATAGGCTACGGGGTGATTTGCACTTAGAAAATCTGAGATTTTTGCTGCAGCAGCTGTTCTGGTGTGCCCTTCTTCGCGTTTGCGTAGGTAGTGTCGCGAACGCGAAAGGTAAAATGGGGGCAAGGGAATTTTCTTCTTCGCGAACGCGAAGCGTTGGGGGTGGTGCCCTTCGCGAACGCGATCTGTCTCATGCGAACGCGATAGTTTAAGGGACCTGGGGGAGGGGGGTCATGTTCTTCTACGCGAACGCGTCCAGTGGGTCGCGAACGCGAAGGCTTGGGGGGGAGCTGCCTTACGCGAACACGTAGAAAGACTCGCGAACGCGAAGGCCTTAGGCCGCTGTGCATCGCGATCGCGACAGGCCTCTCGCGAACGCGATGAAGTCATGTCTAGTGACTTAAAACAGACTCCAAACACGGGTTTAAGCCATTTCTTCAACATTTTTCAAGAACCAAATGGGTAGAGGCGATTTTCAAGAGTCATTTTCTTTTCCAAAGTGTTGGTAAGTGATTCTAAACTATTTTCTTTCAATTACCCATTACATTTTATGAATTATCAACCTAAAATCTAGAGTTTTCATGGTAGAATTAGGGGTTAGGGTAGAAACTAGCGATTTCGGAAATTTCAGGATTTAGACCCTAATTTGAGGTCGGATTCAAAAACTAATTACATATTCGGGCTCAGGGGTGAATGGGTAAAAAGATTTTGGTCCGAACCTCGGGTTTTGACCAAGCGGGCCCGGGGTCGATTTTTTGACTTTTTGGAGGAAAATTTGGGAAATTTAATTTATAAAATATAATTGATTCCTTTAGCAATATTTGATATTATTGAGTCATTTATGAATAGATACACGTGGTTTGGAGGTGAATTCCAAAGGAAAAGCTGTGATTGAGAATTAAGTGGCCTTCAGAGCGAGGTAAGTGTCGTGTCTAACTTTGGCTTGAGGGAATATATATTATGTGTTAATTTTCTACGTGTTTGGTTGTTAAATACGATGTATAGGTGAGGTGACGAGCATCTATGTGTCATTGTCGAGTCATAGCATGCGAGTGAAATTCTACTCTTGTCTATTTTGTAGCCTTAAATTCTACTATCCATGCTTAGCGGGTTATTTGAAGTGTTGGGTGACTTATATCTGATTTCACTGAGATTTGGTAACTTTCGAATATTTATTCAAGGTTGAGATTACATTGTACTATTGATTATGGGTAAAATACTGGTTCCTTTGTGGTACTCCTATCTCCGTTGTTATTGATCCTATGATTTGTGAGGAGGAGTGTAAAGCACGAAGGGTGACACCGTGCATGCATTATCCATATTGTGAGGAAGAGTCTAAAGCATGAAGAGTGATGCCGTGTATATTATGAGAGGTTTAATGCACGGAGGGTGATGCCATGTCGTTCTATTTATTTATTTGGGTGAGGTTGAGAGTAAAAGCACGAAAGATGATGCCGTGCCATTATATTTATTTATTTATTTATTTATTTATTTATTTATTTATTTATTTGATTAGGTTGAGAGTAAAAGCACGAAGGGTGATGCCGTGCCATTCTATTTATTTATTTGGTGAGGTTGATAGTAAAAGCACGAAGGGTGATGCCGTGTAGTTTTCCTTTGTTGTTTTAATTGCTCAATTCGTTTAAGGATTTTCTGTTTAATGCTGTCTTTTCATTATTCTCACTCTTTATGTTGTATTCCCCCACTGTATGTCCCCTAGTGTGTCACATTGGGGTGCACCGGTTCTATTTGTGAAAAAGGAGGATGGTTCCTTGAGAATGTGTATTGACTACAGGCAGTTGAACAAGGTCACCATCAAGAATAAGTATCATTTGCCTCGTATTAATGATTTATTCGACCAGCTTCAGGGAGCGAGAGTGTTCTCCAAGATTGATTTGAGGTTCGGTTATCACCAGCTGAAGATTCGGGATTCAGATATTCTTAAGACAGCTTTCAGGACCCGATATGGCCATTATGAGTTCTTGGTGATGCCTTTTGGGATCACCAATGTCCCAGCAGCGTTCATGCATTTGATGAACAGTGTATTCCAGCCCTATTTGGACTCATTCATTAATGTATTCATTGACGACATCCTGGTGTACTCTCGTAGCTAGGAGGAGCACGCTCAGCATTTGAGGGTTGTATTACAGATATTGAGGGAGGAGAAACTTTATGCAAAGTTCTCCAAATATGAGTTTTGGCTCAGTTCAGTAGCATTCTTGGGGAACGTGGTGTCCAGTGAGGGTATTTAGGTGGATCCGAAGAAGATAGAAGCGGTGCAGAGTTGGCCCAGACCGTCCTCAACCACGGAGATTAGGAGCTTTCTTGGTTTGGTGGGTTACTACCGTCGCTTTGTGGAGGGATTTTCATCAATTGCATCGCCCTTGACCAAATTGACTCAAAAGGGTGCTCCATTCAGGTGGTCAGATGAGTGTGAGGAGAGCTTTCAGAAGCTCAAGACTGCTTTGACCAAAGCTCCAGTATTAGTTCTGCCATCAGCTTCAGGTTCTTACACCGTGTATTGTGATGCCTCAAGGATAGGCATTGGTTGTGTTTTGATGCAGGAGGGTAGGGTAATTGCCTATGCCTCACGCCAGTTGAAGACCCATGAGAAGAACTATCCTGTCCATGATCTTAAGTTAGCAGCCATTGTTCACGCCTAGAAGATTTGGCGTCATTATTTATATGGGGTTCATTATGAGATATATACTGATCACCAGAGTCTGCAGTATCAGTTAAAGCAGAAGGATCCTAATTTGCGTAAGCGGAGATGGTTGGAGCTTCTTAAAGACTATGATATCACTATTTTGTATCATCCGGGGAAGGCTAATGTGGTGGCCGATGCTTTGAGTCGCCGGGCAGAGAGTTTAGGGAGTTTAGCATATCTTCCAGCAGTAGAGAGACCTTTGGCATTGGATGTTCAAGCCTTAGCAGGCCAGCTTGTCAGATTAGATATTTCGGAGCCTAGTCGGGTATTGGCTTGTGTGGTCTCCAGGTCTTATTTTTACGACAGTATCAGGAAGCGTCAGTATGATGACCCCCACTTGCTCGTTCTTCAGGACAGGGTTCGGAGTGGTGATGCTAGGGATATGACTATTGGTGATGATGGCGTGCTGAGAATGCAGGGCCGGATATGTGTGCCTAATATAGATGGGCTTCGAGAGTTGATTCTTGAGGAGGCCCACAGCTCGCGGTATTCCATCCATCCGGATGCCGCGAAGATGTACCAGGATTTGAGGAAGTGGGAGCGGATCACCATGGACTTTGTAGTTGGGCTCCCACGAACTTTAAGGAAGTTCGATGCTATTTGGGTTATTGTGGATCGGCTGACCAAGTCCGCGCACTTCATTCCAGTTGGTACAACTTACTCTTCAGAGCGGTTGGCTGAGATTTACATTCGAGAGATCGTTCGCCTGCATGGTGTCCCAGTTTCCATCATTTCAGATAGGGGTACTCAGTTCACATCGCAAATTTGGAGGGCCGTGCAGCGAGAGTTGTGTACTCAGGTTGAGTACTCAGGTTGAGTTAAGCACAGCTTTTCACCCACAGACAGACGGGCAGTCCGAGCGCACTATTCAGATATTGGAGGACATATTGCGTGCTTGTGTCATTGACTTTAGGGGTTCATGGGACCAGTTTCTGCCACTCGCGGGGTTTGCATATAACAACAGTTAGTAGTCGAGTATTCAGATGGCTCCGTACGAGACTTTATATGGGAGGAGATGTAGATCTCTGGTTGGATGGTTTGAGCTGGGTGAGGCTAGGCTCTTAGGTACATACTTGGTCCAGGACGCATTAGATAAGGTGAAATTGATTCAGGAGTGGCTTCGCACGGCGCAGTCTAGGCAGAAGAGCTACGCGGATAGGAAGGTTCGTGATGTGTCTTTTATGGTTGGGCAGAAGGTGTTGCTGAAGGTATCACCCATGAAGGGTTTTATGAGGTTTGGGAAGAGGGGCAAGTTGAGCCCCCGATTCATTGGACCTTTTGATATGGTTCAGAGGATTGGGGAGATGGTTTATAAGCTTGCCTTGCCACCCAGCTTGTCGAGTGTGCATCCAGTATTTCATATTTACATGCTCCGGAAGTATATTGGAGATCCGTCCCATGTTTTAGATTTCAGAACGGTTCAGTTGGAGGGTGATATGACTTATGATGTGGAGCCGGTGGCTATTTTGGATCAGCAGGTTCGAAGGTTGAGGTCAAAGGATATAGCTTCAGTAAAGGTGCAATGGAGAGGTCAGCCTGTAGAGGAGGCCACTTGGGAGACCGAGCGGGAGATGCGGAGCAGATATCCACACCTATTTGAGACTCCAGGTATGTTTCTAGACCCGTTCGAGGATGAATGGATGTTTAAGACGGGGAGGATGTAACGACCCGGCCGGTTATTTTGAGAGTTATAGCCCCGTTTTCCCCATTTCTACTTATTTTGTGTTATTCAGCTATATTATGTTATATCGGGTTAGTTGGTTCGGGACCGGAGTGGTTTCAGAGTGAATTGAGACACTTAGTCTCTTAAGTAGAAACATAAGTTGAAAAAGTCAATCGGATGTTTACCTATGTGTAAACAATCTCGGATTTGAATTCTGATGGCTCCGTTAGCTTCGTTAGGTGATTTTGGACTTAGGAGTGCATCCGGAATGTGATTTGGAGGTCCGTGGTAGAATTATGCTTGAATTGGCGAAATTGAAAATTTGGCAATTTTGGTCGGCAGTGGAAAATTTGATATCAGGGTTGAAATGGAATTCCGGAAGTTGGAATAGGTTCGTAGTGTCATTTTTGATGTGTGTGCAAAATTTGAGGTCATTCAGACGTAGTTTGATTGTTTTCGGCATCGGTTGCCGAATTTGAAAATGTAGAAGTTCTTAGGCTTGAATCTGAAGGTAATTTGATGATTGGATGTTGTTTTGAGTGATTCAAAGGTTCGACTAAGTTTGTATGTTAATATATGACTTGTTGGTATTTTTGGTTGAGGTCCCGAGGGACTCGGGATGATTTCGGAAGGTTAACGGGAAGTTTGAAGTTGGAAAATGCAGCTGGTGCTGCTGTTCTGGTGTGGCCGCACCTGCGGATTGGGAACCGCAGCTGCGGAGTTTGAAAGCCTGGGGTTTTATCTCAGAAGAGGATGAGGGGTCGCACCTGCGAGACCGCAGGTGCGAAGAGGTGATCGCAAGTGCGATTTTAGGACCTTAAGTAACTTCCGCAGATGCGGGCTTTTGGGCGCAAAAGCGGAGGCTGCAGGTGCGCTATTTGGACCGCATATGTAGTTTTACTGCGCAGAAAGGCATAAATTGAACCCTTCGCGAATTTTGGTCATTCTTCAAAATTTCAACTCGGTATTTGGAGCTTTTGGAGGGTTTTGAAGAGGAATTCAAGGGGAGACTCGTTGAGGTAAGGTTTTGAACTTAATACTCGAATCTATGATGAATTTTAGTTGTTTAAGCATGGAAATTGTAGAAATTAGGGGTGAAATTGGGGAAACTAGGGCTTGGAATTTTTGGAGAGTAATTTAAGGATTTAAAGGACCAAACGATGTCGGATTTTGATGAATTTGGTATGGTTAGACTCGTGAGTGAATGAGCTTGCTAGTTTTGTAAATTTTGTCGGATTTCGAGACGTGGGCCCAGGGGCCGGGTTTGAGTCAATTTCGGGTTTTGGTCTAATTTTGTAGTTTTCTTGTGAAATTCATTCCATTAGCGCGTATTGATGGTATTGTACTGATTGTGAATAGATTTGGATCATTTGGAGGCCGAGTCCAGAGGCAAGAGCATTGCGGGTTAGAGATTTGATCGGTTTGAGGTAAGTAACGATTGTAAATCTAGTCATGAGGGTACGAAACCTCGAATTTTGTATCATTCTACTATTTTTAGTGACGCACATGCTAGGTGACGGGCGTGTGGGCGTGCACTGTTGGGGATTGTGACTTGGTTCATCCCATAGCAACTGTAAAGTTACATATTTTGTTGAAACTATATGATACTTATATGTTTTAGAAAGAGTTTCTATAAATTGGGTTGAATACCATGTTTGGGCCTTGCGCTAGTGCTGTTTGGACCCTTAGTGTTTTTTTTTCTTCTTGCCATCTTCTCATTGTTTTCGATTGAAAATCTATACTCAGTCATGTTTATACTTGTTTATCGCATAACTCAGTTTTATGATTCTATTTTGATGCATATGAATGTTTTAGGGCGAATGCCCTGTTTTACTGAAATGCCCGAGTGGCTCTAGAGGTTTATGACTGAGTGAGGCCGAGGGCCTAATTTGTGAGGATGAGTATGGATCGGGGTGGCCCGTGTGCAGCATACTTTATTATTATTGCATGTGAGTTGTCCGTGCAGCACGTGAGTTGTCCGTGCAGATTATAGCGCTTGGGCTGAAGGAGCCTTCCGGAGTCTGTACACACCCCCAGTGAGCGCAGGTACCTACTGAGTGCGAGTGCCGAGTGCCGAGTGCTGAGGCATGAGTGATTGTGAGGTATGCCCGAGTGGCAAGAGTGATTATGAGGCATGCCCGAGTGGCATGAGTAATTGTGAGGTTTGCCCGAGGGGCTATTTATGAGTGATGTTTTGCCCGAGGGGCTGTTTATGATTTCATCATTTTTGCTCACCTTTGCATTTTTCCTCTGTCTGAAAACTGTTGAAAAATATCTTTAAATAATTTTTACTGGAACTGGGTTAAACGAGATGTTCTGATTCAAATCCTGATTTTAAAAGCATGTGGTATTTTAATGAGATTTTCCCGATATGAATGTTACATACTTTATTTCTGGTCACTACTGCTCAGTCTTTATTTATTTTTGTTACGTACTGAGTTGGCGTACTCATGTTACTCCCTGCATCTTGTATGCAGATTCAGGTGTAGCTGGACATGGTAGTGGTTATTGAGTGTTCTGGTTGTAAATATTTCTTGGAGATAGCAAGGTAGCTATTTGGCGATCGCAGCCCCTGCTTTTCTCCCTCTTATCTTCCTCTAGTTGTATTTAGTTATTTTCCAGGCTGAGTTAGCCTTGATATTGTTAGACAGTTTGTAGTAGATGCTCATGACTAGTGACACCCTGATGTCGGGCTTTTCATTCCGCACTTTTATTTTGATTTGGACTCCTTTACAAAAGTTTTTATGTTAAATAACATTGAAATTATCTTTGAAATGAAAATATCGGTTTGTTTTGGAAATAAGTCGACTTGCCTAGTCCCACGATAGGCGTCATCACGACAGGGATTAAATTGGGTGGTGACATTATACCACATGCACCCTGATTGTTTCAATCCGTATAAGGATTTTTGAAACTTTATTTAAAACATTTCTTTAAAACCTTAATATGCTTCGGAATAATTTAAATCCTTCAATGATTTTCATTATATGCATATCATATTTTTTTTGTATTGCCAGATTTAAGCCTGAAATGACGACATCCATCACAGGAGAACATGTCTCTATATAGACAATGCCAGGATATTTAGAAATCTTCTTTTTACACAAGTCGTCTTTATGTCTATCGAGTTGAACTTTTTTCATTGCGTATTTTTCATTTGGCCAATCATTTATCTGTCCAAATTTCATGAAAGATTTGAGCTCAAGATCCTCGTCAATATTAATAATAATATTGAGCACTACGTTGTATTAACAATATCGTCGACGATCATTTTATATCGATTCTATTATTACCCAATAAAGATATAATTTATTGAGATCTCTTTATCTCGTTGTTTTTAGGTACCTGAGCCTCTCCCATGAGATCTTATGAAGTGTTATGTCATGGTGCTCTTCTAGAGCACTTGCCTCCTTATTATGACCATCTTGAACATTTGCTCATCTCCTTCTTCAAGGAGTTTTATCTTTGGAACTGATTAGTCTATTATGCTTCATGCATGCCATAGACTCTATTCATTATGAACTTTATTTTATTTGGAGCATTAATAGTTGAATATGACATTTAGTTTTGGGTAGGAAAATACGCCTGGCAATATTTTATAAATGAATTATCACTTGAACTTCAAGTTCACATTTTCTCGTACGAGGATCTAGATGTACTCATAATAATTCATTATATGCATTACTTTTTCAGCTGCCCATTTTCTTCCCCTATTGTTGGGATCACCAACACATATCCATAGTCTTATTTGGGGATCCATCTTTGTGCATTGTGGTAGAACAATTAAATCATATAGCACATTCATATTTCTAGATGAAAATTATTTGGTTCCTGACCCTGAACCGATTGTGATAGGGAAAACTTATCATAACTTGGCTAGATACGTACAAGTGTTGTTGTATATTAAATAATACATCAAATACCAAATTTTGTTTTGGCAGTTTTGTTCTCATAACCAATGATTTAGATATAATTGGAGGCATACAATCTTTGCTTAACCAACTTGGATTTAAACCAGTATTATCAAGATAAATTATCATAATTTATATTCTGGTATTGTGCTCTAATAATATGGCAATCAATCTTGCAAAAGCCAAACTGCAAGTTGATAACAAATGCACATGTGACCATAGAATAGATGCATCTATTAAAATCATATAATAGTAAACGGTCCACATGGCAGGTGACTGGCCCATATATTTATCACCTTTTATTTGTTCCAAAAATTAAGGGATTCAATCCCAACCTTAACTGGTATATCATGAAAATGAGCAGCACAAGAGAATTCTTGAAGAATCTTCTATTTCTTCAATATATGCCAATGTAATTCTCAATTAATTTTTCGCATCATAATTGAACCGGGATGGTCAATCGGTCATGCCATCTAATATTTGTTTCAGTAAACCTCTAGTTTACTTGTGGCATATGATTCTATCATCATGCTTATATTTGTGTTGTACAAATAGAAAAAATCGAGTAACCTTTCATATTTACCCGTTATGATTATAGAAATATGAAGATATTCAATATTCCTTTCATTATAGTCTCAATATGCCAACCACTTTGACTTATACATTTGAAACTCAAAAAGTTTCTTTTGAGACTTTACAATATCAATGTTGTGAATAATTTTATTCATTCGGGTAGTAACAAATTAATTTTTTCAAAATTCTTAATAACTTTTGTACTACAAGATCTTTTGTCACACCATTCATATGGTAAATGTCTCCTTCACGAAGAAAATTATATCATAATAAATTGTCATCGTCAAAATCATCATAAGCAAAATCATTTCTTGCTTTAATTTTGCCTTTAATAACCTTTTATAAGGCACAACAATATTTTTTTGGCGTAGCACATGTATGCGACCAATGATATATTCATGTAAGCATTTTATTCTCTTTATTTCACTCAAACCTCCCTTAGAGGTGAGTTGTGTGGTATTCATCTAATCATGCACTGCATATCTTTATTCATTACTTCTATCACATATTGCCACATTCACCTTTAGGAATGGGTCTGCATTCTCAATGCTTATCACAAGTCACATTCTCTTCAAGGAATGGATCATAATCAGCGACGTGCTATATTATTTTTCATACCAATTTTATGGTAAATATTGCCTTCACATTTTGAAGGACTATTTTGAGAACCCTTATTGTTATCCTTTTATAATCATAGTGACGATTATTATTATTTTGATCTTTGGAACGCCCACGTTCATTGTTCAACCACTTGTCTTCATTTAGACTTATACCCCATTCACTTCAAGAATGAAGCAAATCAAGTGGGACAATATTCATGCCTTTTCATGAAAAATATATTATTTTTCTTTAGTTAACATTATATCATCAATATGGTATAGTGGGACTCAAACCCAATGTCTTGCCAATATAAAGGCATGTTAGACCATAATGAATTGGGACTCAAACCCAATTCTTATCATCATGGAGCATCAGGACTTGATCCTGATGTCTTACCCCCATGGTGCATTGCGACTTGAACTCATTGAAGTTGATATCATTAATAGCAAAGGACAAAAATAATTTCAAATACAAAGGAAATGCTTACCTCTTGAGTTAAACTCTTTATAATGTCATTTGGATATAATTCTCAACAATAGACTTTCGTTTACTCAAATCATCTAAGTAGTTAGTGTCAAACAGATATATGAAAATATAAAATAATATTGAAAATTAACATGTGGTCTTTGCTGCAATAAGTTTACTTCAAGATAAAAGTGATATGACCAGAACATTAAGGAAAAATTATGTATCAAACAGAATAATAGTACTACTAGTTACCATGCACTTTTGTGGAAACTAAGTATTATGCTCTCTAGAAAAATAAAAAGATATAGCAGAACCTTTAAGTCAACCAGGAAATCGAAAAAATAGTGGACAAATCCCTATGTACTCTCTACTGCTATATTTGCTTTCCATATAGAAATGATTCAACATGTTAATTTGATAAGAACTATCATCAATGAAAAATTTGGTGTAGTACATACTTCTTGTACTAATATTTTATCTTTTCAAAATAAAATAGTTACGATATTATTATTATTATTATTATTATTATTATTATTATTATTATTATTATTATTATTATTATTATTATTATTATTATATTTGACAGTAAACTAATGTATAATCATTATACTAGGCATACTAAAATCGTATTATAAGATAAAATCATAAGCATACATAATAAAGTATTATTTTAATTTTGTAGATTATTTAGTATACCGCATGCCACCTATTATTTAGTTCATGAAAATTTACATAAATACTAATTTTCTAATAACTAGACCATTGTTTATTCTAAATAGTGGTACAAACTTATCTGGTTTAAAGCTCGGACTTTTTGTTGTAGCAGAAAGACGTGTCTGTAACACTACATACCTTTCTGAATAAAATCTGGATAATTTTGACAATAGATCATCGAGATATACCTTACCAGATATGGAATTCAACCTTGAGGTTAGAGATTTCGTGCTGATAACGTATTATAAAATATAGCTCAAAGTAACAATATAGAACAAGGAAAAACAAGCTAAGAGATATAGAGAGAAAGAGAGGAGAGATTTTTATTTCTTCTTCAATTGTGTGTATTTTCTATCTATTACAAGGCCTTTATATAGGCATGAAAAGTGAAGAAAAATATGTCATTGAATATGTCATTAAGCATAGAAATATGTCATTGAATATGTCATTAAGTATTTGAGAAGATCATGGAGTAAGAGTAGACATCCACCATAATTTGATTTTTCTTATAACATTACATACTAAATATTTGTTATCCAATTTGAGGTTGGATTAAAATACAAAGTGCATAAAAACACGTGTGGGCTTCAAACCAATTGAGAATGGGATTAAAACTTTACTTTGGTGTAGACTTACACCAAAAAAAGGTCACCGCCATATAACCCTTCCTTTAACATAGTGGAAAAGGATTATAAAGGTTATAAATATATGTCAAGTGACATGAGAAAGATACGGTGAAAAGAATAGGTTTAAGAAGCCACAAACTCAAGAGACAAACATTCTTGACAAGAACCGTTCTTGTCGTGCAACTTTGGATTGACGTTTTTGAGAAAAATTTCAGCTCTAGTTTTTTATTTAATTGGTTCGTGGGTTTGATCAAAGAGTTGACAGCGAGGATCGGTCTCGGTGTGGATACCCATAGAGTTATCGTACTATCGATGAAATTTAAAACGAGACTCTTCATCAAGTACGTCTTAGATCCGATCTTTGACATGTAAATAAATTTTAAACACGAAAAGATCTGTCTAGGATTGTTATTGTCTTTCGATGAGTGTTACGAACATCTATATGCAATCCTTCGCATAGAATATGAAATTTTGAGATATAAAAAGATGATGATGCACAACAAATTGAAGGATAGAATAATCATCAACTGACTTATTCTTCAATTTTGTGGCTCACAAATGAGAAAGACTTGATGTCTAGCTTAGGGCACTTACCAAGTGGAAAGTGAAAAAGGGTAATAAAAAAGAAAGAATTTAGTAAAAGTAACACAGTAGACTTAAAAGGTGATCCAAAGTAATTGGCGCCGCATATTAAATTCTTATTCGCCCAAACATTGATTAAAAACGGCTAATTCTGTCTACAATAAGATAATTCGTAGAATAATGTGCAAAATGGCTGAGGTTGGAATAATGTTTGGAATTTTGTCGGGGAAGCCTTTTTTTGTTCTCTTAGTCTTATCCTTCAACATTTGCCCCTATCCCCAAGTAAACCCTGATCATCAGTTTTGTTTCTTTATAAATATTCTTTTTATTTTTCATTGATTGTCAATTACTAGAACTTAGAATTGGGAAAATAATTAGTAATGTGGAATATTGTCGTAAAATTTAAATTCAACCGAGGTGAACCCCCTTTTTTTTTTTTACTGATGTCTTAGTTGGCGTTTAGACATAAGAATGTGAAATTCCAAAAAAGAGTGAGAAAAATTTTAAGTGAAAATGGTATTTGAAAATTAGAGTTGTGCTTAGACATGAATACAATTGGAGTTGTTTTGAATTTTAGTGACTGATCTGAAGTGAGTTTTGAAAAACAGTTTGGAGTTTTTAAAATTTTTGAAAAATTTTGAAATTCAAGAAATATGAAATTTTTATGGCCTAACACTGATTCCAAAAAAAAGGAAAAAATTTCGGAAAAAAGTATATTTTGTTATAAAATAAAGACTATAAAAGAAATAAACTGAAGACAAGTATAGAGGGAGATTGATATTTTATTCAACTTTCAAAGTTATGTACATAATGAAATGAAAACTCCTCTATTTATAGAAGAAAGGAAGCAGTTGCGAGGCTTTTCAGGAAGCAGCTGCAAGGCTTTTCTTTAGCTACTTGTAAGCTGTCTGCATGAGCTGCTTGTAACCTGCCTGCATTAGCTGCTTGTAGATAAATTTCAACAGAGTACTAGGAAAACCTTACTAGGAAAAAACCCTGTAGAAAAAAATCCTAGTGAAGGAAAAAGAGTACACATATTTAGTAATACACATTTCTAGCTGCCTCATTAAAAACCTTATAAGGAAAACCCTGTGGAAAAAAATCTCAGTAAGGAAAAAAGAGTACATCGCATATTTTACTCCCCCTGATGAAAACCTTGTTTCAAATATTTAAGTCTTTGCATTTCAATCTTGTATACCATCTTCTCAAAAGTTGAAGTTGGTAAAGATTTAGTGAATAAATCTGCTGGATTGTCACTTGAACGGATTTGTTGCACATCAATGTCAGCATTTTTCTGAAGATCGTGTGTGTAGAATAATTTTGGTGAAATGTGCTTCGTTCTATCTCCTTTTATAAATCCTCCCTTTAATTGGGCTATGCACGCAGCATTGTCTTCGTATAAAATTGTGGATCTTTTATCATATTCCAAACTATATTTTTCTCGAATGAAATGAATCACTGATCTCAACCATATGCATTCCCTACTTGCTTCATGAATAGCTATTATCTCAACATAATTTGAAGAAGTAGCAACAATAGATTACTTTGTGGGGCTCCATGATATGATAGTACCTCCACATGTAAACACATACCCGGTTTGAGATCGAGTTTTATGGGGAACAAATAAATAACCTGCATCTGCATAACCAACAAGATCTGCACTACCTTTGTTAGCATAAAATAAACCCATATCAAGAGTTCCCTTTAAATATCGCAATATATGCTTAATCCCATTCCAATATCTCCGTGTAGGAGAAGAGCTATATCTTGCTAGTAAATTAACAGAAAATGCTATGTCAGGCCTTGTAGCATTAGCAAGATACATAAGTGCACCAATTGCACTGAAATATGATGTTTCAGGACCAAGGAGTTCCTCATCCTCTTCTGAAGGTCGGAACGGGTCCTTATTCACTTCAAGTGATCGAACAATCATTGGTGTACTCAATGAATGCGCTTTGCCCGTGTAAAAGCAAGATCCTGTCTGCTAAATATTCAATTTGCAGATTAAGACAAAGTTTTTCCCTTTGGAGCTCTTCTGGAGTTCCTATGAGATTTATGGCATTAACAAAAACAACAAGTATAATAAACTCTGATGCTATTTTCTTTATAAAAACGCGTGGACAAATACCATTATTTATATAACCTTCATTCATCAATTCAGTGAGGCGATTATACCACATGCGCCCTGTTTGTTTTAAAACATACAATAATTTTTGTAATCTGATTGAGTACATTTCTCGAGACTTTGAATTATATGCTTCTAGCATTTTAAGTCCTTCAGAGATCTTTACATAAAGAATTAATCAAATGAGTCATATAGGTTATGACTTACATTTAAATTGCATGACATCTTCAGGTGTCTGGACTACAGGTCCGATCCTCAGAATCTTTTACAATATTGTGCACTATATTGTATCAAATATATCGTCGATGATCATTTCGTATCAGTTCGCAAGCGACATAACTTGTTGAGATCTCATCACTTTCTTTATTTTTAGGTACCTGAACTTCTTCTGGAGTTTCATGAAATATTATGTCGTGGGCTCTTCCAGAGCTTATTTCCTCCTTATTATGATCATTTTGATCATTTGCTCCTATTCTTTTCAAGGATTGTTACCTTTGGAACCGATTGGTCTACCACGCTTCATGCGTACAGTAAACTCTATCCTTCAGGGACTTTTAATTTTAATAAGAGCATTTGCAGCTGAAATATAATATTTAATTTTGGATCAGCAAATGCTTCTGGCATTTGACTTGAATTATCTTCTAAGCGAGGATCATATTAATGATAATTCGATTCATATAGTATATTTTCCAGCTATTTTATTCCATCCTCCAAATGTTAGAAAAACTAACTCATATCCCCAATCTTCTTTGGGAAACATATATTTGTGCATTGTGGTAGAGAAATTAATCATATACCACACATCAAAAGTTATTAGATAGTAAAAATATTTGGTTTTTGATCCTAAACCAATTGTGAGGGGAGGACTTATCATATTTTGTTGGTCTGATACATATAAGTGTTGTTGTATGCAATTTAGAAAATCTTACACCAACACATGGGGCTATGTTCTCATAAGCAATTATTTAGCCATTAATAGGAGGTATTCAATGCTAAACTAGCTTGGATATAAACCAGCATCATCAAGATGAACTATCTTGATTTCATAATCTGAAAATTATGCTCTTAATTGAGAAAGACACTTTCAAATGCCAAACTGCAGGTTGACAATAAACATACATGTAACCATCTTATATATGCATCTATAAGTGGTTCACATGATAGGTGAATGGGCTCATATTCACCTTTTATATATTCCAGAATTCGGGAATTTTAGTCCAAACTTTGGTTGGTATAATCAAGTTATTATGAGTACAAGCAACACAAGAGAATTTTTGAAGAATCTTCTAGTTCTTCAGTATATGCTTATCTAAATTCTCAAATAGCTTATTTAAAAATGGCAAATGAAAACTTCAAGTTTATCATGGCATGAGCTATCTCTAAGTAAACTTCTGGTTTACTATGACATAAACTTTTGCATCAGTAAACTTCTTATTTACTGTGGCTTCTTTTGTATCAGTAAATTTCTGATTTACTGTGACTGCTTTTGCATTAGTAAACTTCTGGTATATTATGATACATGATGTAGTACAAATTTGAAGAATAAAGCAGATATCTTCTCACATACATATTTACCCCATATGATTGTGAAAACATAAAGATTTTTAATATTTCAATCATTTGTAGTCTCAGTATGATAGTCATATGTTTTAGTAAACTTCGGTTTATCATAACATATATTTTGACCGCAATAATGACAAATAAGCTCTTCGGGAGCCTTTCATTTATTGTCCACAATCAAATATTATTCAGATACTACTTGTGTCATGTGTCTTCTAGACAGACAGTTAGCTCTTCAGGAGCTTTTGTTGTACTACCAAATATTGCTCAGACACTTCTGATGTCATGACAGAAAATCATAACCAAATGAACAATATAAAGCTAATTCTAAATTTATAAATGACGAAAATTAAGAATTTTAATATTTCTACCACTAACTTTGTGACAAATATCTCCTTCAAGGAGAAATATCATTAACATCTGAATATTTTGTATCAATACGGCAACCACATAGTCATTGCATCTTTTAAGAAAAGATACACGAGTTGTTATTTCCTTCGGGGAACTCAATAACTAACCATAATATATTAATGTGGTTGTAGTAGAAAGCATTCTACAAGAATGCTTTTGCCTTAGAATGATACTTAATAAAATTATCCAAGATGTTTTACGTACAACAAGTACGTGTGGCAATGATCTTTATGCTACAAAAATAATATTTATATCCTCTATTATTCTACCTCTTTAGGAGGTGAGTTGTGGTATTTCTTCATTCACTCCAGGGAATGAAAATGTGCTTCAAAAATAACTTTGAATAGCTCATTATTTTGTTTAAGCACATAAAGATACTGCTTCAAAATATTTTCCTACTTCGGGAGGAAATTTCAATTGTGTTACTTCTTCAAGAGAAAATTTAAAATATGAAATATTGAGTATATATTCTCTCAATCATATTAACTCTTCTGGAGGTGATTTGTAATATATTTACAACAAGAGCGCGTTCATATTTATGACATTATTAATATTATCACATTCACTTCAGGGAATAGATTAATATTTATCAAAAATTCTCATCCTTCAGGAAATCGAACATAATTATCTGAACGCGCATTAATCACATCAAATTGTGATGCTTCAACCTCTTTTAGAATATTTACTACTTCAGGAGCAAATCGAGGCGTACATGTAATATAGAGAATATTTCTCTAGCTTATCTTTAATTGTAACCATAGAAAGCCTAATTTATCATTTCTGGTGGTCATAGGCATATACCACTTCTGGTGGTTAACAAAATTTAGTTACAATGAGATATACGAAACATAACTACTTCTGGTAGTTGTATATTTCTTGCAAACTCTGCTGAAGTATAAGTGGATCTAACAATGTTATCCACTTTGTAATCCTTTATTAAGATAATAAGGATGAAAATAAATACCAAAATAGATACTGTATACGTAACATATAACCAAGCAAGCGATGATAAAGATATTAAAATATAAGCAAAAGGCTCAAATTAAATTACGCAAATTTGGTCACTCCATATGTAAGTGATATCTACATCACTGCTACCAAGAAGAAAAACTCACCACCTCAAGGATATAATATGTCTTATGATGCTCAGTATGAACAAGATCTGACCACGGACATAAGAGTGCCGTCTTACATCGGAGATGAACACTGAAATAGAAATCAAATTCGATGCAAGTGCTCAAAATGGCAGAGTCTCGTGCTGATAACGTATTATAAAATAAAGACTATAAAAGAAATAAACTGAAGACAAGTATAGAGGGAGATTGATATTTTATTCAACTTTCAAAGTTATGTACATAATGAACTGAAAACTCCTCTATTTATAGAAGAAAGGAAGCAGCTGCGAGGCTTTTCAGGAAGCAGCTACAAGGCTTTTCTTTAGCTGCTTGTAAGTTGTCTGCATGAGTTGCTTGCAACCTGCCTGCATCAGCTGCTTGTAGATAAACTTCAACAGAGTACTAAATGGATAATCTTCTTCAGTAAGATTATCTATAGCGAAATAATAAATGAACATTTACAATATAATTATTTTCATAACAAATTTTTTTTTTTATACAAAGCCCTTAATTTTATATAGCCATATAAATTATAAAGGGAAAGGCGTGTGTCTGTGTGGATAATTATGATTATGAAATCAGATTTTTGCCACTTATGAGTTACCCTTTAATTTGTTCTTTCAAAATCAGTGCGAACATATGAGGTCGTCAGAAAAGATACTATTAAATTTATATCTAGTGAAACAGTAAATAATTTTTACACCAGTTCCGTTATATATATTTATTTTTTTTCAACAGTTCCGTTATATATCTTGCCATCTATTTTTAGTTACTATTGACATTTTAATTTAATTGATTATGTTAAATTATTTTGATAAAATGTTACTGGATAAAAATTGAAACTCACTTCAAAATATTTGAATACTCTTTATGACCAGACAAGATAAGTATCGGCATTTGAAAATTACGAATTGACCACAAATTACAAAACATTTGTCATTATATCAGCCCATGTGTTGCACGTCAGACTATATGATCTGAAAATGACTTGAAGTTGTTAGCGGAGTCAGAATTTCAAGCTCATGGGTTTGAAATTCTAATTGTTAAAAGTTATTGAGTTATAAATTAATCATTTATACATATTCAATAAATTTTGTAAGACAAATACAGGGATCAAATCAAAGTTATTGAATTCGACCGAACCCGATCCCGATATTCTACCTCCGCCAATGAATGTAACATCAGTTGAAAAACATAGTTAGGAATACCCGCAATTGGGGTGGGATGGATATCTCTTTATTCTTAACAAAATGTTTAAGGTTCGAGTTATAGGAACAAATTTCTTTTTATAGATAGCGCTTTCTCTTTTATGGGCCTTATGCAATGCGAATCCAGGTTATTCGGGCACCGTAGCAAATTCGGTCACCGGATGACAAATAAAAAATATAAAAGAAGAGAGACAGGGATCATTGATTAATTAATCTACAAAGCTTCGAACTTAGAAATAGTTTTCAAAATTTTATAGATCGTTGTAAGTGGACTTTGATTTCAGGACGATGAAGATGAGCACTATTTTGAGTGCCAATAATTATCTGTAACATTACGATTAAACAAAAACAAACTGTATTCCACTTGTTATCAGTATCTTAAACTTCAAACTTAACTAAATCCTAACACTGAACAGTAATTTTTCCTATTAAAAAAAGAAGAAAAATGAAAAAAAAAATGAAAGGGTCTGGTCAACAGATTAATAAACCCTAGATGGTGAATGGAACCTCATTTTGTCGTTACGGTCTATTTTCTTAAACATTCAAAAGATTTAAGAGATCAGACCTAATTGGATAGCCTGATAGTTAACTACATCTCAATTAAGTAACAAAAGTAAATCTTTTCTAAGGTATTTCACTCGAGACGAGAGTTTGTAGACATATAAATTTTATTGGAATTAAATCCGTAAAATAATTTGGACTATATTTTAACTTCAAGATATTAGTTCAAATAAATTTATTGGGCTAGTATAATTGGATTAGTTATGTAAGTCCAACATATATGGATTAAATAAATAAGTCTTAATTCATTGAGCTAAAATGATGAGCCCACTTCATTAAGCCCAAGATGCCATCTTCCTAGAGGCCCAGTTTGGTACCACGTGTCAAATGACATGGCACGCTAAGTCAAACGAAAGAGCCAATAGGATCGTGCCACGTGTCAAAATGACAAGGCATGCCAAGCCAAATTAAATGGCCAATGAAATCGCGCCACCTGTGTAAGTGACATGTTCTGGCCAATCAAATGCGGCCTTGTCACACTTCAATTTGATTGGTCGGAAAGAGTTTGTTCTTATCATAACTCTTCCCTCCCACAACTATAAATATGGGTCTTCATAACCCAAAAAAGAGACCAGAAGTTATAACAAGAAGCAAGAGAGAGCTCGTGGATCAAACGCTGCAAATTTCTCTACAAGTTTCAAGCTTCAAGCAATCAATTTCAAGTTCAAGAAATCAAGTTCAAGCTCAAGAACGAAGAACAAGTCAAGATTCAAGGAGTACGAGTTCAAATCAAAGTTCGTGCTAGTTGAATTCAAGATCATCGTTCGTGGCAACAACTACATATTCAAGATCAAGCTCAAGTGCCCTTGAATTTATTTACTATTGGAAAGAAAAATCAGAAAATTCATAGAGATTGTACACTCTAATTATTTGAAATCAAATACTACGATTGTTGCAATATTTTCGGTCTTGATTTTATTTTTTCAACGCAAATTTATTGTCTTTAAATTCTGGCACGCCCAGTAGGACAGTTCTGCCCTTCATCTCTTCCTCCTGCAAATCAAAAACTACAAGTTTCAAGATTATCTGTTGTGATGGTCGGGTACTTCAAGTCTCATCTTTAAGTTTCAGCAAGCCTACACCTCGACAAACCTTGAAGTAGAGGGCATTTGCAGACACTGCAATTTTAGCAGATCAAGATAAATCTAAAATTCAAGACGACTTTTGAAATATTAGGAGTCTATTAGGGTTACTTGGTGGATACTCCGCCCAAACCCTAATTCATGCCTATAAATAAGGCTACATATGTCCTTCAAAGATGATCTCAGCAATCCCATAGTGCACAAAAAGATCACATATACGATCTCGAAATTCCATAAAAATTCATGGAATATTCACAAAGAGATCAAAGACATCAAATATTGTCTTTCTCAAAGCCGCCGAAGTGATCAACGGATGTTCTTCCTTTTCATGGAGATCAAATACATCCTAAGGAAGTTTGCATCATTCCACATTCGAGAAATACGCTGGTTAAGCCCTCGAATCACGGAGAACGATCTAGAAAGAACAATCAAGGGAGCAAACAAAATTGTGCCCGCATTATTTTATCAATAAAATTATGTTTCTTCATATTTATATTGTGGTTGTAATTTATTTTGTATCACGAATAATTTGCAACAATCGTAGTTGCAAATTATAGTATGCCAATACAGCTTACAGGGTTTGTGGCCCAAAATCGTTTGCAGAATGTGGCACTCCCTATAAAGCGAACAGATGAAGGTTTTGATCCTAACGCTTACAGGCTATTTGCAAAAGCTAGATACAATCCTAATGAGCCGTCAAAGTTAGGGAAGCTACCATCAGAAACTGCGATGAGACAACCACGTGAAGGTTTGGGATACAAGCAACCGTCACCAGTGCGCATCTCCATAAGAAGGGCGAGCATCAATTATATCACTGTAGAAGATAAATCTGCCGCTTCTAACAAGCCTTCTGCTTTTGATCGACTTGGAAAATCAATTGTGAGGACTTCCGTGTTTGAGAGATTGGGTCCATTAAAGAAGGGGAACAAGTTTCAGAGAAATTTTCAAAGCATAAGAATACCCGCTTTGCCCAAACTCCAAAAGATCTCTAAGGATTTCCAAAGTTTGGTTCCTTCTAGAATGAGGCGACAAATAAAACTTGTAGTTTAATGTAAAGAAGTACTGAAGGTAAAGCCATATATTGTCGTCTATACTAAGGAACATGATGAAGATGAAGAAAGTATGGGTTCTTCGTATCATGTTACTGTACAAGGCGAAAATGGTGTTCCATCTTCAATGGAGGATAATGCAGAATTGGAGGATGTTTCACCATGTTATCACATATCCTTCAATGATGGAGACTCTCAAGAAGATAAAGATACAAAAGATGCTCTGCCGGAACTTGAAGAAGGGGTGAAGGCAACGATTGATGCCTTAAAAGAAGTTAACCTTGGCACTGATGAAGAACCAAGACCCACCTACCTAAGTGCGTTACTAGAAGTTGATGAAGAAAGCACTTATATTGAGTTACTCAAGAAAGAAATGCCTGGCTTGGACACTAAAGTAGTAGTCCATTACCTTGCAGTCAAGAATGGAGCTCGTCTTGTTAAGCAAGCTCAAAGGCATTTTATGCCGGACTTGGTTCCCCTGATCGAAATCGAAGTTAATAAATTCATTAAAGCTGGATTTATTCGGGAAGTTAAATACCCAACATGGGTTTCAAGTATTGTCCCTGTAAGGAAGAAGAATGGCCATATTCGAGTATGCGTTGACTTCAGGGATCTCATCAATGTGTGTCCCAATGATGAATTCCCGCTCCCTATTCCAGAGCTGATGATCAATGTTACTACTGGTTACGAGGAAATGTCTTTCATGGACGGTTTGTCGGGCTATAACCAAATTCGCATGGCACCAAAAGATGAAGAGCTTACTGCATTCCGCACCCCCAAGGGTATTTATTGCTACAAGGTAATGCCTTTTGGCTTGAAGAACGCTGGTGCTACTTACCAAAGGGCTATGCATAATATTTCTGACGATCTTCTCCACAAGAATGTCGAATGCTATGTTGACGACTTGGTGGTAAAATCAAGAGAGAAGGGCTACCACTTGAAAGACTTGAGAATGGTGTTTGAGTTGCTCCGGAGGTACCAACTTAGGATGAATCCATTGAAATACGCCTTTGGAGTTACTTTCGAAAAGTTTCTTAGTTTCATTGTTCGACATCGAGGGATTGAAATTGATCAAGCCAAAGTAGATGCAATCTTGAAAATGCCTGAGCCTCGGGATATTCACGAATTGAAAAGTCTGCAAGGAAAGTTAGCGTACCTTAGGAAATTCATCTCAAACCCTGGGAGGTGCCAACCATTCAGTCACCTTATAAAGAAAGGTGTTCCTTTCAAATGGGACCAAGCGTGTAGCAATGCCTTTGAGAGCATTAAATCCTACTTGATGAAGCCTCCAGTTTTGGAAACCCTATACTTGGAAAGCCGCTGATACAATATATTTCAGCACAAGAAAGGTTTGTTGGAGCGATGTTGGCCCAAGAAAATAGTAAAGGGAAAGAAAACTCCCTTTACTACTTGAGCAGGATGATGACACCAAATGAGCTGAATTATTTGCCAATAGAAAAGTTATGTTTGGCGCTAGTCTTCTCAATCCAAAAGTTGAAGCACTACTTTCAAGCTCATGTCGTTCGTTTGGTTTCTAGAGCAAATCCCATCAAATTCATGATGTCAAAACCTGTCCTTAGTGATCGACTAGCAAGATGGTACCTCCAATTTTAACAATTCGAGATTTTGTACATCCCTCAAAGGCTGTAAAAGGACAAGCATTGGCAGACTTCTTGGTAGATCATCCGATATCTGATGACTGGGAACTAATTGATGAACTACCTGATGAGGACGCAATGGTCGTTGAAGTTCAACCTCCATGGAAGATGTACTTTGATGGTGCTATGCATCGCATCGTGTATGAGCTGGTGCTGGCGTAGTATTTATCACTTCCCAAGGTGAAGTCTTGCTCTACTCCTTCACCTTGACACAACTCTGTTCCAACAATGTTGCTGAGTATGAAGCATTAATACTTGGGCTTGAAATGGCCGTTGATATGAAGCAATTGCAATTGTAAGTTTTTGGTGACTCCCAGTTAATGGTCAATCAGCTTTTAGGTAGTTACAAGGTCAAGAAGCCTGAACTACGACCATATCATGATTACGCTAAAAACTTAATGGGGTGGCTCGGTGATGTGACTATTCAGCATGTGCCAAGGAAAGAAAATAATAAGGTTGATGATTTAGCTGCCCTAGCTTCGTCGTTAACCCTGCCTGATCAAGCGCAAGTTACTGTCTGCCAAAAATGGGTAGTATCGCCGCCAAATGAGGCTGAAGGTAAAGAAAATGAACTCAAGCATCTTGTCGTTGTTTCTGAAGTTGAGAAAGAAGAATGGCGACAACCCATTATCGACTACTTATCCGAGGAGAAGGACTGAAATCCGTCGTCGTGCACCTCGCTTCCTTTACTACAAAGAAACTCTATACATAAGGTCATTCGAGGGAGTACTCTTGCGATGCTTAGGGAAGAAGAAACACTCCAAGCTTTGCAAGAGGCACATTCTGGGGTATGTGGGTCACACCAATCTAGACCAAAGCTCCACTTCCATATAAAAAGGATGGGATATTATTGGCCAACGATGGTAAAAGATTGCTTGGACTACGCTCGAAGATACAAGGCTTGTCAATTCCATGCGAATTTTATTCATCAACCTCCTGAAATGTTTCAACCGACTGTAGCATCCTGGCCGTTTGACGCTTGGGGATTGGATATTGTTAGACCACTGCCAAAGTCCTCTGGTGGGCACCTATATATCTTGTCTCACGAATCAACCAAAGCTTAGACTACATTATAGTATGTTAATAGAACATGAGCATCATGATTCATTTTAGATACAAGTACCCACAATGTTAGGGTATATACTATTAACCATGCATTTAGATATAGTATATTCTAATACTTCATTATCATGGTTAAAAGTCTAAGTGGGAGATTGTTGGGATATATACTATTAACTATGGATTTGGTTTGGATATAGTATTTATTATGGAATAATTATTTATTCAATTTTAATAAAGTTTTAAATAGATCATATGTTCTATGCGTCCTTTACTTATATAGTAGATGATTTAGTGTATAGAGTTTAGCTTATACACGGAAGATTAAATCATCGGTTCTTATAAGTATAAAGATTATATTCACAATCTAATGATGGAATTGGACAAATCATCAGGAATGATTGTAGCACAAGATTAAATATAATTTATCTTGATTATGGGAGTGGTTTAATTCTGACTTCTTGTACTAGTACATTTTGTATGTATTGAACGGACCAAGTAGGGATAAGTATTTTATACTGACTTAATAAAATAATTTCTCTAGCCATTAAACGTACTTATACTCTTAATCTTGATATAATTATTATTAGTTGTGTATATTATTTATTGTTTTGATTTATTAAAAGGCGAGATTCTTTTGTGGGTCAATATACTTGGTAAATTGGACAATGATGATATACATTGGCGAAGTAATAGTTAGTTGATGGAATCTATGTCTCGGTCTAGAGATTGATGATACACCTTTATGAAAGTTTATAAGTTTTAATGTGTAAACCTTGCTGGTGGATTTTTTATCCGTCACATGAAATAAGTTAAGTGAAAGTCTAAAGAAAATAATCAATGAATTAAATTATCAGTAATTTAATTTATTTGATTAGTATCTGAATCTTAACACGGGGAGTTAAATAAGGTTTAATGGAAGAATTTCGAAATTGAACTGGGGAGTGCAGTTACGAATTTTTAATGGAATAATTCGTAATTTATTATGGTAGTATTAATTCGAATATTTGAAATTAAGTCCATAATAGGAAGCCTCGTTAATTAAATATTGCGGTCTCTATTGTGCCTGAATAATTAGGAATTAAATGAAATTCTATTTCTTGGTGGAAAAGGAAGACCCAACAGGTTTAGGAAAAAAGTTTTAAACCCTAAAACCTGTGTCTATATAAAGGGGTCATATTCTATAAGGAGACTATGGTTTTTATTACATGGTTTTCCTAGGAGAAACTCGCCCACACGAGTTTCGCTAATTTCGCGCATTATTCGGGACACACAACAGAAAACTGTGGAACTAGAGGATGATCTTGTGGACGGTTTTCGCTCGTACTTGAAGGCTCTTTTCGCGATTGCAGTCACGCTTCAAGAGATAAATATCGATTTTATATTTGATTAAAATCTATGATTATGTATTGTCTATATTACATGCAAGTGATCCTGGCTATTTGTTTCCGCTGTTTATACCTATTTTTCATCAATTGGTATCAGAACCTGCTTGCATCTAAATAGATAACATAGATTATGTGTACATGTTTGATTATACGTATGTTTCATGATTTACGGTCCTGTTGGAAAATCGTGTGCAAAGTTTAAAAGTTTGTAGCGTTTTTTCTGCCGTCGTAGTTGAAAACATATAATTTGTCTTGAAATTAAGGTTTTTTCTTGTGATGACTGGTTCGAACAAAAGAAAGAAACGATCGGAGTAGTGTATCTATGGAAACTGCTTCATCTTAATTAATAATTGTGATGGTGGACGAAACAATACTGACACCGGTACATGGCAAGATTCTTGGCCTGATGTGTTGTTTGATGAATTGCCAAGTCGCATCATCTTTTGTGTGCTATCAACTTTTTTTTAAAATTAAAAGTCCAGTGTGAAAAAACCTAACCTAATTCCTCTTAGTTGGGTATTGGAGTGTGGCAGCGTTACGGTTGCCGCTGGGATTTTCAAGTTACGGTTGGGGCCTAGAAGAGAAACTATTTTAGTTTTCTAAGGTCAAGAAGTGATAAGACTCTTGATTAGGGATGTGCCTTGGTCAGTTATTATAAAAGTACGGTTCGATTTATCGGTTTTCGATTTTGTAATATTAATAACCAAATCAAACCAAAGTATTTACGGTTCGGTGTGATTTTTTCAGGGTTCGGTTCGGTTATTTTCGGTTTAGTTTTTCGGTTATTAACGGTTCTAAGATTTTTATATCCGATGTAGACTAAGAATCTTTAATTGTAGCAAATTCTTTCACTGTTTCTAATTAGCAGTGGCACTCTCGAAACACTGTTCTAAACATGATAAACAACATCAATAGCTATAAGAATTGAACTTGTACCATTATTAATTACCTAAATGCAGAGCAACATGGATTATTTAATAAGTCAACACTAGCTTTCTGCAAGTAGAAAAGCATGTGCACTTGCATATCCATTCCAGCAAATGCAAATGTATATATCATCATGTTAAAAGGTATTTATTGAATGAGACAAGCCATATTTTTTCGTAGGGATCTCTTTTGCAACTTCCCAACTCAAAGAAACCAAATTCATCAAATAACCAAAACTGATGAATACTTCAAACAAAAAGATAAGCAAACACAGTTCAGGTATCAACGATTAGAGATTATATAAGTTTTCCTTGTTAAAAATGTAAAAGGTATGATAGCTCTACAGTTGCTGGAGATCAATATGTTATAACTGAAAAACCAGAACTTAAAGTCTATTGCTCAAACAGAACACTAAGAGCAAATAGTTTGGGGCATCGAACAATACAGCTGTGATCATCATAACCTGGATAGGCAGTCAACCTTAAAACTCGCAGCGAAGTCACAGCAGAGTTTAGCTAAAACTCTAGCTACTATTTTAGTTCAATACAAGATCGGTTTTTCGATTTAACCGAAAATCGAAACATCAAAACTGTTAACCGCACCGAAAAATCGAAATTTAATAATTTATAAACCGCACTCCGATTAATTTTACTGTTGCAAACATGAAGGCATTCTTTTGTCTTTCAAAGTTATATTAGCATTATTTTATTGTGAGAAGATATGGATCTTCACGTGTTTAATAGTACATATCTTGAAAGAACTTATGATTAATTAGTTGTTGTCATCACGCCATCACTGTGACTTATTTACTTTGAATCATTGAAAAGTTCTTGATTTTTTAAACACCTAAGATTATATCATACAATTATATTATCTCCTCATGTGTATATAATATTAAAAATTAAGAATTTTTGATTAATGATTATCACGTGATTTATTTATTTGGAATCATTGAAAATTCTTAATAGTTTATACATGTAAGATTATAATAATGCATGGATTGAGAGTTATGATTAACAAATAGGATCCACAAAAGTAGTTTTTTTATTTAAGTCATGAACGAATATACTCAATGTACCATGTAAAAAATTGTTCTTGATAAGTTTACGTTAGTGTTGAAGGTTTCATCTACCCAATAAAGATTTACCTCTTGATTCTTTATATTTATTCATGAGAGAAGTATTAAGGAGTTCATCCAAAATGATGAAAAGTAATGTTGACACCCAATTTTATCCGTCCTTACTCCACAGTATTTTAATGAGCTACTATTATATGTAAGAGTCGTAATAATATTATAGCATTTTTTATATGTATTATTACAAGTACTACAACATTATTATTATTATTATTATTATACTTAATACCTTTCATTAATATTATTTTTATTTAATTCATGTATTTATTCTCATTTCAAAATATACCATAAAACTCCTCTTTGAATATTGTTTTTACTCCTTTTTTTAGAAATCATCTCAAGGTAATATATCTTCATCCTTCCGTAATTAATCAAAAAGATTTATAATTTATTTATGCATGCTAATAAAGTATACTTATTATTATTTTTAATTTAAACTCTAGTACTTATCAATTTTAGCAATTAATCCGTGTGCCTACTTTTATCAAAGTAAGTTGTACATATTTTTATAAAGTAACTCAATTAGCCCATACAAACCGAAGTCAACACCCCACAACAATGTATCTTCCTAATTCTCATCGTCCACACCACCCGTCAACACCATTTAACGGCACCGAAGTCCCGCTCATCTTGTTTTAATTTATTTTATTAATTTAGCTTTGATTCTTTCTCTTTTCTTTCCTTTCTCAATTTTTACTTAGTTTCCTTAAATCTTCTCCCATTTCATAGTTGATAGAAACTTAAGGTCCACCAAACTGTATAGAGAAACTGGTTCTCTATCAGTTCTTACAAAATACACACAATAAGAGATAAGTAAATGACACAGCAGAGTTTTACGTAAAAATCTCCCAGCTCACGGGATTAAAAACCACGACCTACACTCGTAGAATTTCAACTTCACTAACCGAGCAACTTTTAGATTACAACCAATTGTAACCTAGGAATTAAACTATTAATCACTCACTCAATTGTAATAACTCTATTACAAAGCTCATAACTCGACTAACTCTAGCCAAGACACAAATACAATATTTATGGTTTTACAAATAGTTTTCTACATAATGCTTCTAGCTAAGATAAGTAAGAATTACAAGTAAATCACTCTAACAAAGGTGCAACACAACTAAGGACATATAATGATACAATGCTGGAAACTGGCCCTTTGTTCTTGATGCCTGAAAGTCACTTGCAAGATAGCAACAAACTTGAGAGAAAACTTGATTAATTCTCGGATGTGCAAGTGTGTGTTTTCTTTATTGCTTTGTGTTAATAATATCCAAGTAATGTCACTTGGATGATGCAAGAAAATATCTGGTACAAGACATTCCCCATAAAGTGGTTGTTGCACTGTTCACACTGTTGCATGTGCGTAGAAGAACAATTGCAGCGACTTTACAGCTGTGAGAAGTTGACTGGTACAGTCACCAAGGAACTAATGTCCATCAGTTCCCTCTGTAGTCTCTTTGACTCTAGTTGTTGGAACTTGTGCCCGATTTGATATTTGTTGTGCTTTGGCACCTTGAGGATGTGTAACAGGTTCCCTATCTGGTTCTTAACATAAAGTTTGTTAGATCGTCAAAATATAAAAAGGCACATAACTTATCAATTTTTCCCTTTTTGATGATGACAAACTTATAATTGTAGTTCCCCCTGAGGACCTGATTGATGTTCACAATATTTTCTGTATTCCTCCTGAACCTGTGAACCTGTTACCCCTCTCAATTAATTTTCACCATTTTGGCATCATAAAAAGATTATTCAGAAGTAATAAGCAAAAAGAAGTCCATTATGGTTAATTCATGCCACATGTGTGCACACAAGCATGGCTAAAAACAGAGCATAAGAGTATAACATGCATAGAGAAAAGGTGATGCTTATTAATTTTTTTAAAAAAAAAAGGAGAACAGAAGTAGTAGGACCACTGTTATATGCCATTCACAAATCAAAACAACTTAAAAGTACTAGCCATAAAACAACAAAACAACAAAAAGAACTAGGGTAGGACAGACAACATTTCGCTGGGCACTAGGAAGGGAACTAGTTTAAGGATCACTAGAAGGGGGAGGCAGGGATGAAGAGGCAATGGTTCTGAGCAGAATATCCATTCGAGCATTTGTAGACACTTGCTCATTAAGCAGCCGCTCCCTCAGGTCCTCGATCTGTTTCCTGAGATCTGTATTTTCCTTGATCAGATGGGCAACCTCTGTGCCTTGTGCACTGCTGGAACCATGTGCCTCTTGGACCTGACTAAGCTGCCCTTTAAGAATGGCATTCCTCACCTTCAACCTCCTTATCTCTTCATTTGCAGCATTCTGAGCATCAATCAATTGTGAGATAGTGGAATTGCTGCCAACCCATCCCTTATTATCAATACACTCCCATTCCTCCAAGGTGGTCTTTGAGAAGGTCTGCTTGCGAGTTCCCACTGATGCTTTTCCCAAAGGGACTTTGAAGAAGTTAAACACCTTAGTGAGCAAGAACCCGTAGGGCAACCCATGATTACCATCCTTAAAGTCTGCCACTTTCTTCATATGATCGATCATGAGACCTGGCAGATTGATAATGGTGTAGGCATCCAGTGCTTCCATGAGGAATAGGTCTGCTTGTGACATAATGGAATGTCGTTCTGCAAGTGGAAGCAAGACCTTGTTCACCATCTCGAACATCAATTGATACACTGGAAGAAGGTCCTTCTTATGCACTCGTTCCCCTTGCTGCACAACATCATCCTTCAGAATGGCACTTCTGAAATTTAGAGAACAAGTCCCCTCAATGGATGAGATCCCTTCAGTAGGCACACCCAAAATGTTCCCCAATACAGCCTCGTCCATCATAAAGTCTATTGCATTCACCTTCAAGTAGATGTTATCATCTTCCACTATGAACATGTCTGCATAGAAGCTCGCATTTCTTCCTCATATACCTTGGGGCTCTCATTTGTGAACAAGTGTGTCCACTTTTGAAACTCACAGATATCAACCAGTTGACGCATCCCTGTGATGTCCAGAATGTCAGGGGAAAATGTTCTTCCCCACAGTACCCTCTGTTTTCTTAGGTTTGCTCTGCTTTCATCTTTGCCCACACTTACTTTGGCCTTCTTGCAGGAATCAGGTTCCTCATTGTCACCAACCTTCCTTTTCACAGACTTTCTCACACTTTTCTCTTTCTTTGCAAACTTCTTAGACAATTTCTCACCAGACTTCTCAGACACCTTTTCACCAGACTTGTCTACCTCAACATTTTCAACTTCCACAGCTTTCACAGATGGTTCTCTCATGGGTTTTGGAATCACAGGTTTCTTAGAGGACTCACGAATTAAGGAAGCAGATTCCTCATTCACCTCTTCATCGTCAACATCAACAACAAGTGCTGGAGGCACTTCTTCCTCATTCACCAGTTTTTCCCCTTTCACCAACCTCCACATTTTCTTCTCTTCTTTATTTTTCTTCAGAACAGTTTCAAGGGCTTTCTTCTTTTGTAGCCTAGTAGTGGGTCTTTTAAGATTGGGCATATTGGGAACTGCTCTTCCACTTCTAGAAGCAATGAAGCTTTCTACAGTCATATCACCATAGTCTTCCTTACTATTTTCATTTTCTTCTTCAGATAGAGATCTCATCTCAGGAATGATAAAGTTCAACGGCTCAGCATCGAAGTGAGGAGAGAGAGCAGGATCAGTACTGACCCGGGGCTCTTTTGAAGAGCATGGAGTTTCATCCCAAGTAGGAGCAGAGGGCTCCTCTTGGGCTGAAGGAACATGTCCCTCATTTGTTTCCCTAGTAGTACTATCAGGTGCCAGATTTTCAAGGGGCACCAGTTCCCTACCCTCTTCCTAATGACCTTCACCTTCCCTCTAAGACCCAATGGTCTCATTAACACCCTCATAACCACCAACCAAACCTCCCTCTGCAGCGATTAATAATATGTTCTCAACGGCTTCTTGTTTATTTACCCCCAAAGTAGAGTCAGAGGGTACAGGAGGAATATTACCTATAGGATTGGAAATATTCAAATCAAAGCTTGAAATAGGCATTGCTGAGGCTTCACTACAATGAACCGCATCATGTTAGGCTTCATCACTCTCCCCAGCCTTCTGACTAGAAACGTCTTGACCTTCATCTCCGTCTACTATTTCACCTTCTGCCATTTTTTTCGGCGAGGCAGAAAGAGAGATTGCAGCAACGAATCGTTTGGGGTTCTGATTTTTGCGACAGCCGTGAGAACCAGAACTCGATTGGGTTGGAGAGGAAGTAACATGTGGTTGTTGATCTGGTATGGGATTTGGACTGGGTGACAAAGGTGACTCCGATTCTCGTTCACGTGTTTCATGAGACGAGGACACAGTGGGGACTACATTAAAGACATTAGAAATTTCTGAATTTTGAGACATAGTTGAGATTTGTAGTGAGGACACGAGAAGAAAAGAATTTCCTTTGAGAGAGAAAAGGGAATTTTTGGCTTTGATGTGGATAGTAAGGAAACTTTTTGCAGCACCACTATCAATCAGCATTGTCATTGCTATGTCTTCAAGAGGCCTATTTTTCCTCTCCACAATACCATTTTGTTGGGGTGTTCTTGAAGCTGAAAAATTATGACTTATACCATTTTCAGCACAGAATTTGTCGAATTTTGCGTTGTCAAATTCTGTGCCGTGATCAGATCTTACACTCATAACATTATGGCTCATCCTGACTTGGATCTTCTTCACAAAAGCAGCAAACACTGGAAAAGTTTCATCTTTTGTTCTGAGGAACAGAGTCCAAGTGAATATAGAGTAGTCATCCACTATGACGAAAATGTACTTCTTTCCTCCTCTACTTGGCACCCCCCCATAGGTCCACACAGATCCATATGGAGGAGATCAAGTGGCCTTGAGGTGCTTACTTCCTTTTTGGGCTTGAAGGAGGACCTGACTTGCTTTCCTTTTACACGTGCATCACACACCTTGTGATCTTTGAAACTTGACTTAGGCAACCCACGAACTAGGTCTTTCTTGACGAATTTGTTCAGCAATGTAAAACTTGCATGTTCCAATCTTCTATGCCACAATTCAGCATTGTCATTAACAACACTCAAGCATGTAATATCCCCATTGTTTAAAGACTCAAAATCAGCAACACAGATATTCTTGAATATTTTTGCCATTGCCGAAGGACACACTCCCTCCTTCCAGGGCTTTGAGTGAAAGAAAATCATCAGTGCTTCCAGTCATATGCTTAGAGCAGCCACTATCCATATACCATCTTTGGGTGCTTCCTTTCACTCCTCCCTGCATGATGAAATCAAGGATTAGACTTAGGAACCCAAATAAGTTTGGGTCCCTTGTAATGAGAAAAAGGGTGAATCAAACTTCTTCTTGTCCAAGCAGGCATCACACGTTTTTTATTTGAGGGACCAGGTTCTTTAGCAGTAGTTACTGTTTCAGCAAAAACTTTATTTTTCTATTGGGACTGAAATCTAGCTTTACAGGTTTCTTTAAAATGCCCAGTGTTATCACAGTGAGTGCAAAGCCAGTTATCAAGGACAATAACGTACTTGCTATGAGAATTGTCAGGAGTCTTTTCCTTTTGGAACCCGATTCCCTGCCTGTTCCCCCCGTTGTTCTTATACATAGCAGTAATTGCATCAGAGGACCAGGTCCACTTAAGAGATTTTTCTAGGTCATTATTAACTCTTCCTAGATCTTCTTGAAGTTATCTGTTTCTCTCAAGTTCAGCACATAGACTAGATTTTACATATTTGAGTTCATTTCCAGGCTTAATGTGTGCCTCACTTTCAACTTCCTTTCCCTTTTGTATATTCCCAGAATTATTTCCCCTTTTTAGTTCCTCTATTGTTTCTTTTAGATCCATAACAACTACCAACAGGTCATCTCTTTCATTTTCTACGTTTTTAATTTTTTCAGCCAGAACATCCTTTTCTTTCTTTAGAACCTCGATGGTTTCTTTTAGGTCAATCACTACGACTACCAGATCATCTCTCTCATGTTCTACCTCTCCTAGTTCCACAATTAATGTATTTTTATTATTTATAACACTATGATAAGCATCAATTAAAATATTTGCCAAAGATATAAGCTTCTTCTGAGAGTAAGACTTCAAATTCTTTTGAACGTCTAAAAGGTTTACCTCATCATCACCATCATCATCATCGTCATCATCGTCATCATCGTCAGATTTTGCTATCAGGGCAAAGATAGAGTCATATTCAACTGCTTCACTTTCAACTGCCATCATGGAGGTATCACCTTGTTCATCATCTTCTCCAGATTTGCTGGAAGAATCTCCCCATCCAGCAAGAGCTTGTTTCACAATATTGTCAGCGACTTCTTTTCTCTTGAATCTTTTCTCAGGAACCGGGTTCCTCTTGACTGCTTTGTCTGTATTATGGTTGTACTGGTCTTGCTTGAGGAGAGGACAGTCTTTGATGAAGTGTCCTGGCTTACCACATTTATGACACAATTCATACCCTCTTGGCTTGCTGGGGCTACCCCCTTTTTGGAAACCCTTCATTCCTCCGAACCATTTTTCTAAAATCGTTTCGTCGGATAGGCCATATCAGCATCCTCACCACTTGAATCATTATTATCTACCTTGAGGACCAGGTTCTTCTCTTTTTTGGGCTCTCTTCTTTCATGGTCCTTCTTCTTCTTCATTTCATAGGTCTTTAGATTTCCAATGAATTCATCAATTGTCAACTTTTGCAGATCCTTTACCTCCGTGATAGCATTTACTTTACTTTCCCTGGAACTAGATAATATACTGAGTATTTTCCTGACAAGTTTGTTCCTTGGAATGATCTCTCCTAGAGAGTGGAGCTCGTTGATGATAGAGGTGAATCGAGTGTGCATGTCCTGAATGGATTCATCATCCTTCATCTTGAAAAGTTCATACTCAGTGGTGAGCATGTCTATCTTCGACTGCTTGACTTGAGTTGTTCCTTCGTGTACCGTTTGGAGAGCTTCCCAGATCTTCTTGGCTGATTGACAGGCAGAGATCCTGTTATATACGTCTGGTCCAATACCACAGACGAGGATCTTTTTGCTCGGAAGTTCTTCTCTATATCTTTGTGGTCAGCATCGTTGTACTCATTCCTTATCTTGGGAACTGTCACTGCTAGTTCGTCAATGGTCTTTATAGGGACGAAGGTCCATCGCAGATAATATCCCAGAGCTCTGAATCTTTAGCCATGATAAAATTATACATCCTTGTCTTCCATCATCCATAGTATTGTCCATTGAATCTTGGTGGCCTGTAGGTTGATTGACCTTCTTCAAAGTTTGGTGGAGCAGCCATTTGGATCCTTTCTAGCTGTTAGCCTGATAGAAAGAACTTGCTCTGATACCAATTGATAGAAACTTAAGGTCCACCAAATGGTATAGAGAAACTGGTTCTCTATCAGTTCCTACAAAATACACACAATAAGAGATTCTTGCAAGATAGCAACACACTTGAGAAGAAACATGATTAATTCTCGGATGTGCGCAGAGGAACAATTGCAGCGACTTTACAGCTATGACAAGTTGACTGGTACAGTCAGCAAGGGAACTAATTTCAAGGTAATATATCTTCATCCTTCCATTATTCATCAAAAAGATTGATAATTTATTTATGCATGCTGATAAAGTATACTTATTATTGTTTTAAATTTAAACTCTAGTACTTATTAATTTTAGCAATTAATCCGTGTGCCTACTTTTATCAAAGTAAGTTGTACATATTTTTATAAAGTAACTCAATTAGCCCATACAAATCGAAGTCAACACCCCACACGAATGTCTCTTCCTAATTTTCATCGTCCAAACCACCCGTCAACACCATTTAACGGCGCCGAAGTCCCGCTCATCTAGTTTTAATTTCTTTTATTAATTTAGCTTTGATTCTTTCTCTTTTCTTTCCTTTCTCAATTTTTACTTTGTTTCCTTAAATCTTCTCCCATTTCATAGTTAATTTCTCAAATTTATGGCATAATCTCCTCCAAGATTACAAAATTAGAATATTCTTTTTTCCAATCTTAGTGTCATAGCAGAAATTAAGAAGTATCCTTTTGAAAAGCTGGACAAAATCGAATCCATGCTTAGGGAATCCTTCACCTATTTTATCACATTGGTTCATCCAGTATTTTTGGGGAAGATGGATTTTTCAAAATTAAAATCTCCTTTGATTTCTCTATTTTAAATTCAAACGGTCCTAATGTCTAGTTTTAATTATTGTGCCCTTGAACATATTACAGATGCCTTTTCTTCCTTACATTTTGAGACTGCGATTCTTTTACATCTTCACAGCTTACACTTCATATTCCGTAGCAATTACATACTTACTACTTCACATTATCACTCCTGCTCATTGCTATACATTAGTACCTCTTTGGTTCTTTCTTTCGTGATTTCAAATACTCTGCTCATTAAAAGCCGGAGTTAGTTTAATTGGATTGATAGTTCATATGCTAAGGCATTCTGCTCGTGGTCGATTATTCGCTCGTGATTTGGTCTTTCTGGTTTTCTTATTACTTATTGTTCTTTTCTCCACTGTTCGTGTGTATTCTTGGCCACGCTGAATGCCGTGTGGTATCCCATTGAAAGTATACCAAGTTTGAGGCCGGTGGAGTTTTGATCTATTCTGGTTTTCTTTATACTACCTCTACCCTTCGCAATTACTGCTTGCATTCTCCTTTCCTCTCATATTCTACAATTTCGTTATAGTCACTGCTGTTATACATTATTCGCTTGCCGTTATGTGATTACGGTATCAATACTCCGTTCTTGTTGACTGAAAGCTAAGGCAAGACTTGGGTTATTTGTACCTTACTGCAAGATATTGGTTGGTGTGTTGAACTACTTTGTTCGTGGCTTATTATCTTGGGGTTTCTGGTTTTTTATTTTTTTGACTTTTACGCGCTCTACATAACAGGTTAGTGTCCTGTCTCAGTAATTTTTATTTCCTTATGCGTTTAGATATAATATAGATTATTTCCCCTTACTTCTATACGTGTATGCTGCTCGAAGCTTGGAAGCATTAAGGTCAGTCTCTCTTCCCTTTTGATCTTGAGTGCTCCAACATGCTACGTGGTTCCATATTTGTCTGAAAGCATACTTCTTTTGAATCCGAATCTGAATGCATTGCTTGTTATAAAACTCGATAATTCGTCTGATTTGGTGTTGTAATGCTATGATTGAGCCCTGATTGTTTTGGATTTTATTTGAATTAGCAACCGTGCTAAATCCTTAAAAGTTGCATTCAGGTTATTTGAGGTCTTCGCAGTCATGTTTTTCGCTTAAACAATTATTGTGTGAATTATACGCCATGTGCCTATGTTCTTATATTTTTAACATGCTTATGTACTACATGTGTAGGGTCATATTTGTTGGCTCATAACTTGTCTTCATCGTAATGGCATATGTAACGACCCGACTTGTCGTTTCGAACATTTACGCTCCTTTCATCTATTTGAAGTCTTGAATAGATTCATATGATGTATTATGACGTGTGTGAATCGTCGGTTTAGGTTTTTCAGGTGTTTCGGAATTAAATCAGAAGAATGAATTTCATGTTTGAAGCTTTAAATTGGAAGAGTTGACCGAGTTTGACTTTTTAGTATTTGTCCTTGGAATGGAGTTTTGATAGTTCCAATAGCTGCGGATGGTAATTTCGGACTTAGGAGTGTGTCTGGATATTTATTATAAAATTCGCAATAGAATTTGGCTTGAAATGCCGAAAGTAAGAAATTGAAGGTTTGAAAGTTTGATCGAAAAACTGACTTTATTGATATCGGAGTCAGAATCTGATTCCGAAAATTTGGAACAACTCCATTATGTCATTTATGACTCATGTGCAAAATTTGAAGTCATTCCGGATTGATTTGACACGTTTCGGCACAAGATATAAAATTTGAAAATTTAAAAAATTTATAAGTTTGATTCGAGGTGTAATTTATAATTTCGACGTTGTTCGATGTAATTTGAGACCTCGAGTAAGTCTGTGTTATGTTACAGGACTTATTGGTATATTCGGACGATATCCCGAGTGGCTCGGGTGAGTTTCGGACGGGGTTCGGATTGATTCGAACCTTGTTGAAGCTGCTGGAATTTGGGATTTGCTGATGCAACCGCTTCTGCGGAAGCTTGGTCACAGAAGTGACTCCGCAGAAGCGAGCAGTCCATCGCAGAAGCGGACTGGGCACTGCTGAGCAAGAACCGCAGATGCGGAGCCATCTGCGCAGAAGCACGACCGCAGATGCGGTGCTTTTGATCGCAAAAGCGAAAGGGCGGGCCTTCAGGGGTGTGCGCAGAAGCGCACTTTTTCCGCATAAGCGATGGTCGCAGATGCGACCTACTGTCCGCAAATACGGAAACGCTAGGCAAAATGCCTTATATTCGAGGGTTCAATATTTTACCCATTTTTCGGATTTTGGAGCTCGGTTTGGGCGACCTTGGAGAGGAATTTCACCACACAACTTGGGGTAAGTGTTATTGACTCCTTTGTGATTATATTTTATGAATTAATCTTCGTTTTCGGCGTTAGATTATTGATTTTTCAAGAGAAATCGGAGGTATTTTATATAATTCCATAAAATGCGTTTTCAAGTTTTGAACATCGATTCAGAGTCGGATTTGAGTAAAATTAGTATAGTTGGACTCGTAATTGAATGGGTTACCGGATTTTGTGAGTTTCGTCGGGTTTCGATACGTGGTCCCCACTGTCGACTTTTCGAGCGGAGTTAGAAATTTTTGTAAATTGTTAAATTATAAGCATTGGAGTAAATTGTGATTAATTTGCACGTTGTTTAAATAGATACGGATCGTTTAGCTTGAATTGAGGAGATAGGAAGGCGTTTGGAGGTTGATAAGCGCGGAATGGAATTTTTGGAGTATTGTTTATCTTGCTCGGCATTGGATTCAGCTTGTTCGAGGTAAGTAACACTTCTAAACTTGGAGCTGAGGATATGAACCCTCATTATATGTATTATGTGAATTGTTTGAAGGTGACGCACATGCTAGGTGACGGACGTGTAAACGTGCACCGTAGAAATTGAGACTCAGTCGATTCTGTAGAGTTTGTATAGTCAATTAACTTGTATTTTTCCATGTATTTTTATGTGTTAGAGAAACTAAGTTGTGACTCGTATTAGAGATCATGCTTAGGCTACGCGCCAATATTATTGGGACCCACTGGGATCATTTCTGTTGTCGAATTATATGTTTAAATTGTAATTTCATACTTAGTCATGTTCATTCATTGCATATCATATCTTAGTCTCTGTTGCTATTTATTGATACATCATTATGGGCTAGTTTTATGACATTGTGAGCCCAAGAGACTGGAGAGATTGATGATTGAGTAAGGCCGAGGGCCTGATTGTGAGTGATATTTATGGGATCGGGCTGCACGCCGCAGCATGTTTTATTGATTTATGCCTGGATTTGCCTTATTATAGCGTTTGGGCTGAAGGAGCCCCTCCGGAGTCTGCACCCCACACAGTTGATTTTATATTGAGGGATGGATCTTCCCTGAGCATGGATCTTGCCCGAATCATTTATATTTTTGTGATGGATTTTTTCTGGGTATGGATCTTGCCCGAATTATTTATATTTTTGGGATAGATTTTTCCTGACATGGATCTTGCCTAATTATCTATATTGAGGGGTGGATCTTCCCTGGGCTGGATTGGACTTATACAGTACTGAATGACTGACTGTGAGTGATATATATTTGGGGATAAATCTTCTCTGGGCCGAATTGACTATATACAGTAATGAGTGATTGAGTATTCTGAGAGTGTGAGTACATGAGTTCATCATTGAGATGCATTGCATTTGACATGCGTACTTGAGATACATGTATAGAAATTTAATTCCTCTTGCTACCCGGGTTTGGTGACATTCATGATTTCATCTGTATATTGACATATAGGCATAGAGATGTATTTCTCTCATGCTATCTGAAAAATGAAACATCTTATTTATTGTTGAAAGGTTTTTGGGAAAAATCACAGTTTTTCAAACTTATTCATATATTTTTGAGATTTTCGGTGAAAGATCTGGGATCTACTGTTATACTTGAAAAGCATGCCTATTTTTCGTAACTGTGAACCAGCTGAGTTATTTCTTGCACCATCTTTAATATACTGTTATGAACTGTTGCTGGTTATTGGAGTTGGACTCTGACCTTGGTACATGCTCGTCACTACTTTCAACCTAATGTTAGGTTTGTTACTTATTGAGTACATGGGGTCGGTTGTACTCATACTACACTTCTGCACCTTGCGTGCAAATTTTGGATGTTGATGTTGCTGTACATGGCGGGAGCTAGCATTGAAGATGTACTTGTGATCCAGTCACAGCTGCCTCTTGTTCTAGGTAGCTTTAGAATTTTTAAATTTATTCGTGTATATTTCAAACAGATGACATATTTTTATTTCACACCAACTTTGTAAATTCTAATCTTAGAAACTCATGATTTGTACTACCAGTCCTTGGGGAGTGTATTAGAGTCAGTTAAATATTAATTGAATGAGATTATTGTTATTTAGCTTATTTAGCGGGTGAGGTTAGATGTCATCACGGCTAGTTAAATTTTGGGTCGTGACAGCATACATATTTGATTCATTGTCAACATGTAGTCTTCGTATGTAGGAGGCCATAAGAATCAGACCATACGTCGGATAAATATCTATTTTTAACGTTTTGGAGCCTTCTTAAAATATAAAAGGGTCCTATTATTTTAGTATTCATGTCTATTAATGGTTCTGCATCTTGGAATAAAAAACAAATCAGAACTTTCTTTGCCAAAGGCTAACGTTTTGGGGTCTGCAACACCAACACTTTGGTTTAATTCTTGTTCCCTTTTAAATCTATTAAATTGATACTTATTTATATACTTTTTTTTTCATTTATCTTGGCATGAATTTACCTCTACTGCTTTCTCCTTTTAAGAAACTCGAAAGTTATTTTACCACTTTTGGCTTGAGTATTAATCAAGAAGGCTTATCATATTTTAGAGTTCACGTGACCATTTTACTACTTTAACTAATTATTTAATAAATTTGGAGGCCATGAGCCATCTCTTGCCTTGTATGCTATATGGTCGAATCTTTACCTATTTGCCTTATGTGACGCTTAGCTAAATCAAAATATAGCAACCTTAGTTTTATTTGAGTCTAGAACTTACCTTTAGATAGTGTCTAATGCCTCCCTCGACTATAAGAACGGTACGGGTAGACTTATTAAGACACGATTTAGAATTGATTAGTGCGGTTTAGATAATCAACTTAAAGTAAGTTATGAGAGTAGCGGAGATGATATACAAATTGCCTGAATAACCATTGCACTTCGACTATAAAAGTCTTAGTAGACTTTGCACGGGAATTGATCCACCAGGCTTAAACATTTAGGTCCCCTTTTATGTAACTAAGTAGGCTTGTTTTTATTTACAATTTTAAATTTTTTCCATGACTAGTTTTAATTAATTGCTTTTAATTGATGTACAATTCTTACATTTTTTCCATGACTAGTTTTAATTAATTACTTTTAATTGATGTATATACTTGACCACTTAGGATTAATTCACTACGCACACTACTAGAAATTCGGTAAAAACCGGCCAAAAAAATCGACCAACGTTGATCGGTAATGGTCAAAAACCGACCAAAACGCGACCATTTACGTGTGGACGGTATTTTTGTGGTCGCAAAGAAATACCGACCAAAGTTAGTCGAAAATTACCGACCAACTTTGGTCGGTCAATTAAATTCAAAAAAAAAAAATATTGCAAAACAAACCGACCAAAGTTGGTCGGTATTTTAATTATATAATAAAAGGATTCACCATCTGGGAATCGAACCGGGGTCTGTACTGTGACAGGATACTATTCTACCACTAGACCATTGGTACATTTTGTTTTAAGATTGTCTTTTATTTGATTTATACTCTTTAATTGTATTTTCGCACGAAAATAACCGACCAAAGTTGGTCGGTTTTATTAAAAAATAAAATTACCGACCAAAGTTGGTCGGTTTTTTTAAATGACCCGCCGAATTAACCGACCAATTTTGGTCGGTTTTTTTATATTAATTTTTATTTATTTTAATTGAAAAATCGACCAACGTTGGTCAGTTTCTTGAAACATAAATTTCGCAGGACTCAAAAATAGTTTCCCGCATTTTTGCGCCAAAGAAAATCAACCAAAGTTGGTCGGTTTAGTAAAAAAATATATATATATTTTGAAAAACCGACCAACTTTGGTCGGTTTTTTGGTCGGTTTTTTGACCGACCAAAATTGGTCGGTCGACCTTGGTCGGTTTTTGCCGAATTTTTAGTAGTGTCAGCAACCTACAACCTAGTTTAACCCAATAATCCCACATAGTCTAAAATTCAGCCGGGAACCACAGTTGTCGACCTCGAAGAGTGCCTAACACCTTCTCTTTGAGGTAATTTGATCCCTTATCCAATCTTTGGTGATGTAGACTAATTAAACAGAGTTATCCACAAATAGGTGCCCTAACGCACCTTAACAATTGTTAGGTGGCGACTCTTCTCTTTTAATACCCATTTAAAAGCATTGTCACACGTCAAAACCCGCTTTCGAGAGAAAAAGGGGCACGACAACTTAAAAGAGAAGGCACATGTCGAAACCCACTTTAGAAAGAAAAAGGGGTGCGATGAGTAATATCTTGAATTCTCATGTATATAAAACGGGAGGTAAATTTGATGTAAGAGGTAGTTTTATGTGCTTTACGCAAAAGGAATGACATAATCAATGTCATGTGCTCATGAAATAATTATAAGGATAATAGAAAGCATGATCATATTTATTTTTATCCATGAAAATGCCTAAAACGATCATTCTCCGAATTTGGTCATAGATTTGGAGGTCATGATTTTGACGAACTCCAATTGACCTGAAATTTGGTAGGTCCATCGGAAACGACCCCATAAGAAATATTCACTGCGTTACAGTGAATTACGTCATATTTCGGTAGGTTGGGATTGTTTAGATGGGTTTTTTTTTGGTGGTTTGCGCGATTATAAATGTGATTTGGATATGAAAAGTGATTTCTTTTATGTCAGTCTTATTTTTGTTAAATCTGAAACATGATGACGCATGTTTATTTAACATGAATTGATATATGGCTGGAATGTATGTCATATTTTAAATTCTCAAAAATGCTTAAACGATATTTTTTCGAATTTTGAAACTTAATTCTCAAAGAAAATACATGGTTGTGATTAAATGGTAAAAAGAATTAACTCCTAGGGTCTCCACTATCTATTTATAGTGAGATAATAAATTTACGCGTCGACTTTAGGTCTTCCTCCATATCGGATGAATTTGTTATGAACTCGCTAAGTATAATTACTAGTTATTGATAACCTGTATTGACTCTCCATCTGAGTTTACACGTTGAGTCAATTTTGTAATTATAATGCAACAATAATTAAGTGGTGACATGAATATGTTTCTATGGTCTCCCGCTATTAATTTCAAGTTAGTGTAAATTTACATGTCGACTTTAGGTCTTCCTCCATATCGGATAAATTTATTGCAAGTGCCTAGATGAAATACTAGTTATCTATATCATGTACTTACTCTCCATCTGAGTATACACGTTGGGTCAATGGAACTAGAGTTATTAATTATGATATTAACTTGACTTAAATTAACAGTATACTCTCCATCTCAGTTTGGTCTATTTTAATTTATTGGAGTGAATAATCTAGCATTACATGTATATGTTGCATGAGTAGTTCTTTTTTCCCATTGAAATTTGCTATTCAAGGTGCATGAATATATGTGTGTAGTGTGTTGGAAATTTTTATATTAAATATTTATATATAATTTACTGAAAATAACAGTTTTCTCTCCATCTGAGTTGGTTTTGTTTCTTTTAGGAGTGTATAATTTCTGCATTAAGCAAGATATGGTGGGTGCCAGCAACTTTCACTTGTTAGGAGTAGGGGCTGAAAAGAGCTCTTTGTATAGGTTGGGTTTTCTGGGCTTTGATGCTTACCTTCTTATTATTAAAAGGGGAAGGTTTAATAAAGGAGCTTTTCAGCCCTTTTGCTGGATTGTTGGTCCGCAGCCCCGCCCTATAGAATGAATAAGGAGAGGCTTATCGATGACCGAACCACTCTTATACTACTCCTTACCTCACCCCCCTTGTCACTTAAAGATATATATATATATATTGAATGCAGCCTGAATTTTATTATTCGGTGTTAATTGACTTATCATGATCTACCTAATGTTGTATATCTCAACTCCACAATGACTTCATGTAATTTGTCGTATCACTTGTCAAAATTTTTGTTGGTCGTGATAAGACATTAATTTAAAGGATGTATTATATGTACTTTTTGCTATAAGGAATTTAATTCCGATTTTTAGAAAAAATAAGAGATGAATATCTAGTTTATTTTTGAACAACTCTTGTGTTATTGAGCTTAATAAACATTTTATATCTTGTGGTACACGGATACATGACCTTGTTATTGTTAATTTCTTTCTTGAACTGAACAATATTAGTCTACCTTATAGGAGATAATGTTCTTTAAAATTGAGTTAAACTTATCTGTGCGCTTGCGTCTAAGTTATAATTATCTGGATAAGATTTTAACTTGTTCAAGGATGAACCTTAAGGTTTATTTAAAGTAGAGACACCACCAACTTGTAGATCCTATATAGAAGGAGATATGACTAAGAGATATTTCTACTCCAAAGGAAAAAAGAGTTGGTGATAAGTAAGAACTAATTCATTTTGATTGTGTTGTCTAATGAACAAATAGTCAATAGGTGATTTTGAGTAATTTTATGACGTTCATAAATGATTACTTAAAATATAAATATATTTGTTTGATGCGTCGTAAGTCTGAATGCTTTGAATAATTCAAAGATATTAAAGCTTGATACGGAGAAATACCATGGGAATATATTAAATCACTACGATCTAATCGTATGTGTCTAGCCCATATCTACAGAGTTCATTAGTAACTTATCAGAATAAAGGATTATATCTCAATTGTCTACACCGAATACTCCATAATAGAGTGGTGTAGTAATGAGAAGAAATAGGATTCTTATGGAGATCTTGTCACGACCCAAACCCAACTCATCGTGATGGCGCCTATCATGGTACTAGGCAAGCCGACTATTCAGACATTTCCAACACTTTAAATCTTTGAAATATACTAAAACATTTTAAATAAAGTAAAATCTCTTAAAATAGGATAGGAAATCATAACTCAATACATAAATTCTTCCCAAAATCGGGGTGTCAATGAGTACATGAGCATCTACGAAATAAAAAAGTCTAGTACACTGTCTAGAAGTAAAACTGAATAAATAAACTAAAAGATAAGGGAGAGGCGTCAAGGTCTGCGAACGCCAAGCAGCTACCTCTATGATCTCCAAGGTCTGGCCTCTGTAAATTAACAACCGCCGTGACCAGAAGCACCTGGATCTGTACATGAGGTGCATGGTGTAGCGTGAGTACAACCAACTCAGTAAGTAACAAGAATAACTATTGAACTAAAAGTAGTGACGAGCTTCGCGGTACAGTTCAATTACAGAAATTCACTACAGAAAAGTAGGCATGCTTTTAAGTTTGACGGTTAAAGGTCAAAACCGTTAAATCATGTCAAGTTCAATTGAAACGGGATATAGTACATCTCAGTAACTACATGGTAATTATATATGACAGCTGAAGTACAACAATAATGAAATCAGGTGCAAACAATCAGAGTATCAGTCACTCGATCCTCTCATTCACTCCAACCTCGCAGTCACTCATTCTACACAGTCATTCCATCCTCACAGCCACATAATCCTCCCAATCACTCGCACTCAATAGGTACCTGTGCCTACAAGATAAATCAGCTATGTAATTCCATAAAATCGTCCAAGTCACAATTCTTACGGTGCACGCCCACACGACCATCACCTAGTATGTGTGTCACCTCTACACCAATCACATAACACATAATTCCTGGTTTCGTACCCTATGAACCAAGTTTAGAAGTGTTACTTACCTCAAATTGTGCGAAACTCTACTCCAACAAGCCCTTGCCTCGCGAAACAGTCTCCAAATACCTCGAATCTATCCACAAACAGGTCGATTCAATCAACACGAGCTAAAGGAATCAATTCCATAAGAAAATACTAAGTTCTTATTCAAAAGTTAAAAAGTCAACTCAAAAGTCGGCCCCCAGACCCACATCTCGTAATCCGATAAAAGTAACAAAAATTTGAAAGCCCATTTAACCACGAATTCGACCATACCAAATTTACCAAAATCCAATACCAAATCGACACCCTAATCCCCGATTTAAACTCTCCAAATCTCTAGCCTCAACTCCAAAAATTACACCTCAAAACTACACAATCTAGGTGGGGAATTCAATGGGGAAACATAATTATTGAATAAATTCAACCACAAGTGACTTACCTCAATAAACCCCTCAAAAATCCTCTCAAATATTGCCTTAGACCGAGTTTGCAAAGTCCAAAATGAGAGAAATCACAAAACCCTTCGGGTTTAAACACTGCCCAGCTATCCCGCTTCTGCGGTACCGCTTTTGCGGTTAATACTCCGCTTCTGCGGAAGAACACTCTGCTCCCGACCTCGCGCACATGCGGCCAAACATCCTCATCTGCGGGTGCGCTCCTGCGAGATCTTGTTCGCTTCTGCGACTCCAACACAACCTGCCCCTTTCTGCTTCTGCGGAAGACAATACGCAGATGCGCCTTCGCATGTGCAGAAACATTTTCGCTCCTACGACCACTGCCCAATCTCTTCCAGGTCGCACCTGCGCTTCCCAGCTGGCACCTGCGACCAAAGCTCCGCAGGTGCGATTGCACAAGAAGACTTCAACTATAACACCCCTTTTAACTCCAAACTTGATCTGAAAATCATCCAAACTCCATTCGAGGCCCCCAGGACCTAAACCAAAAATACCAACAAGTCCTAAAACATGATACGAACTTAGTCGAGCCTTCAAATCATATCAAACAACGCTAAAATCATGAATCACGCATCGATTCAAGCCTAATGAACGTTTGAACTTCTAATTTCCACATTCGATGCTGAAACCTATAAAATCACGTCCGATTGACCTCAAATTTTGCACACAAGTCACAAATGACACCACCGACCTACTCCAACTCTCGGAACCCCAATCCGAGCCCGGTAAACACAAAGTCCACTCTCGGTCAAACTTCTAAATTTCTAACTTTTGTCATTTCAAGCCTAATTTAACTACGGACCTCCAATTCAGAATCCGGACACACTCCCAAGTCCAAAATCACCCAACGGAGCTAACGGAACCATCAAAACTCCATTCTGAAGTTGTCTACACCTAAGTCAACATACGGTCAACATTTTCAACTTAAGCTTCCAACCTTGAGACTAAGTGTCTCAATTCATTCCGAAGCCTTCCCGGACCCGAACCAACTACCTCAGCAAGTCCCATAACAACAATTAAGCAAGAAATAAACTGTAAATGGGGGAATGGGGCTACAACTCTCAAATCCACAACACCTTCACTGAAGTTATATCCTTTGATCTCAACTTTCGGACTTGCCGACCCAAAATGGCCACCGGCTCCACATCATAAGTCAAATCACCATCCTACTGAACCGTGCTGAAATCCAAAACATGATACGGATCGCGAACATATTTCCGGAGCATAGCTACATGAAATACTGGATGGACACTCGATAGACCAGGAGGCAAGGCAAGCTTGTAAGCCACATCTCCAATCCTCTGAAGCACCTCAAACGGCCCAATATACCGAGAGCTCAACTTGCCCTTCTTTTCGAACCTCACAACACCCTTCATGGGTGAAACCTTCAGCAGTACCTTCTCCCCAACCATGTAAGAAACATCGCAAACTTTCCGATCGGCATAACTCTTCTATTTAGACTGCGCCGTGTGAAACCGATCCTGAATCAATTTAACCTTGTCCAAAGCATACTGAACCAAGTCAGTACCCAATAACCTAGCCTCTCCCGGCTCAAACCAACCTACCGGAGATCGAATGCTCGCCTCACATACAAATCCTCATACGGAGCCATCTGATTGCTCGACTGGTAGTTGTTGTTGTAGGCAAACTCCGCGAGCGGTAGAAACTGACCCCCAGAACCCCCAAAATCTATGACACAGGTGCATAGCATATCCTCCAATATATGAATAGTGCGCTCGGACTGCACGTCCGTCTGAGGGAGAAATGTTGTGCTCAATTCAACCTGGGTGCCCAACTCTCATTGCACGACACTCCAAAACTGCGTACCCCGATCTGAAATGATGGACACTGGCATACCGTGAAAGCGGACAATCTCGCGAACGTAAATCTCAACCAACCGCTCCGAAGAATAGGTAGTCTCAACTAGAATGAAGTGCGCGGACTTGGTCAGTCGATCCACAATCACCCAAATAGAATCAAACTTTCTCAAAGTCTGTAGGAGCCCCGGACTACAAAATTCATAGTGATACACTCTTATTTCCACTCCGAAATCTCAAGGCTTTGAAGCTCTCCGCCCGATCTCTGATGCTCATACTTCACCTGCTGACAGTTTAGGCACTGAGCTACAAACCCCACTGTATCCTTCTTAATCCTCATCCACCAATAATGTTGTCTCAAGTCCAAGTACATCTTCGCGGCATTAGGATGAATGGAGTTCCGCGAACTGTGGGCCTCCTCAAGAATCAACTCACGTAGCCCATCTACATTAGGCACACAGATCCGACCCTGCATCCTCAACACCTCATCATCCCCAATAGTAACATCCCTAGCATCACCGTGCTGAACCGTGTCCTTAAGGACAAGAAAATAGGGATTATTATACTGGCTCTCTCTGATGCGATCATATAATAAAGACCGAGAAACCACAAAAGCTAGAGCCCGACTGGGCTCCGAAACATCTAATCTCACGAACTGGTTGGCTAAGGTCTAAACATTAACTACGAGCGGTCTCTCACCAACAGGAATGAATGCAAGGCTACACATACTCACCGCCTTTCTACTCAAGGCATCGGCCACCACATTGGCCTTCCTGGGATGATACAGAATGGTAATATCATAGTTCTTTAGCAGCTCCAACCACCACCGCTGTCTCAAATTTAGATCCTTTTATTTGAACAAGTGTTGGAGCCTCCAATGATCTGTAAATACCTCACAAGACACACCATAGAGATAATGCCTCCAAATCTTCAATGCATGAATGATGGCAGCCAACTCCAAATTATGAACGTGGTAGTTCTTCTCACGGGGCTTCAACTGACGCGAAGCATAAGCAATTACTCTACCTCCCTGCATCAAGACACACCCAATACCAATCCGAGAGGCATCATAATACATTATATAAGAACCAGAAGTTAAAGGTAAAACTAGAACCAGAGTTGTTGACAAGGTAGTCTTGAACTTCTGAATGCTCTTTTCACACTCATCCGACCATCTGAAAGTAGCACCCTTCTGGGTCAATTTGGTCAAATGCAATGCAATATACGAGAAACTCTCCACGAAGCAACGATAATAACTGGCCAAGCTGAGAAAACTCTGAATCTTCGTAGCTGAGGACGGTCTGGGCCAACTTTGAACTGCCTCTATCTTTTTCAGATCCACCTTAATCCCTTCACTAGACACTACCAAAGAACGCCACTGAACGAAGACAAAACTCACACCTGGAGAACTTGGAATAAAGCTTCTCCTCCCTCAACCGCTTCAACACAATCCTCAAATGTTAGGCATGCTCCTCCTGGTTACAAGAGTACACTAGGATATCATCAATGAATACTATGACAAACGAGTCGAGATAAGACTGAAATACACTGTTCATCATATGCATGAATGCTGCTAGGGAGATGGTCAGCTGAAAAGACATCACAAGGAACTCATATTGACCATAACGGGTCCTGAATGCCGTCTTTAGAATTTTCAAGTCCCGAATCTTCAACTGGTGGTACCCATACCTCAAATCAATCTTAGAGAATACTCTTTCTCCCTAAAGCTGGTCAAATAGATCATCAATATGCGGCAAAGGATACTTGTTCTTGATTGTAACTTTGTTCAACCGCCTATAGTCGATGCACATAGTACCATCCTTCTTCTTCACAAACAGAACTGGTTCACCCCCAAGGCGACACACTAGGCCTAATAAACCCCTTATCAAGAAGTTCCTGAAGTTGTTCTTTTAATTCCTTCAACTCAGCTGGTGCCATACGATACAGAGGAATAGAAATGGGATGAGTGCCCTATACCAAGTCAATACCAAAGTTAATATCCCTGTCGGGCGGCATGCCCGGCAGGTATGCAGGAAACACATCCGAAAAATCTCTCACCACAGGGATAGAATCAATAGTAGGAGTATCAGCACCAACATCTCTCACAAAAGCCAAATATGACAGACACCCCTTCCCAACCATCTGTTGGGCCTTCAAATATGAAATCACTCTGCTTGGAACATAATCTAGAATACCTCTCCACTCGATACTTGGCAACCCCGGCATCGCCAACGTCATGGTCTTGGTGTGATAATCCAGCATAGCATGCTATGGAGACAAACAATCCATACCCGAGGCCATGTCGAAATCAACCGTACTAAGCAATAAGAGATCAACTCGAGTCTCAAATCCCCTAATAGTCACTACACATGACCGATATACACTGTCCATAACAATAGTATCGCTTACTGGCATAGATACATGAACAGATGAATCTAAGGACTCACGAGGCATATCTAGATAACGAGAAAATACGAATAAGTGGAACCAGGGTCAAATAATATAGAAGCATTCATGTGGCATACTGAGACAATACCTGTGATCACTGCATCTAAAGCAACAATATCTGGCCTGGCAAAAATAGCATAAAATCGGGCCTGACTGCCACCTGATTGGCCTCCCCCTCTAGGGCGACATGTAGATGTCTAGGCCCCACCCCGAGCTGGCTAGGCGAGTGGTTAAGTAACTGGTGTGGATGTCGCAGCCTGACTCCTCTACTGAGCTAGACCTCCCGAGCGACGGGGACATTGTCTCCATATATGCCCAAATACCCCGCACTCGAAGAAACTACCCGGTAATGGTGGTGGTGGGGACTGAATCGGGCCCCGAGTACCAGAGTAACTGCAAGAAGGACTTGGTATTGATGAACCTTAAACCGATGAAGCATGAGATGAACTCTGATCTGGGAGGGCACTCAGAGATGACTGACCCGGACGGGTACTGTATGAAACATGGCTAGATGATGCACCATGATGAACTGGACAAGCCATCTGAGTAGGCCTATAAGGATGGCCCCTGATCTGGTAAGACTGCCCCCCAGAAGGCGCACCACTGAAACTGCCCGAACCACGAGGCCTCTTTGCTTCCCTCTCCTCACACTTCTGACTGTGAACCATCTCTAGCCGCCGATCAATATCAACCACCTCATCAAATGTAGCACCTGATACACTCTCCCGAGTCATAACAAAACCGCTATTGATAGTAGAGGCTATCAATGAACTTCCTAATCCTCTCCCTCTCAGTGGGAACCAAACAAACTGTGTGATGAGCCAACTCTGAAAACCTCATCTCGTACTGGGTCACAGACATGCCATCCTGATGTAACTGCTCAAACTGTTTGCGCAGATCCTCCCTGCGAGTCTATGGCACGAACTTCTCCAAGAAGAGAATGGAGAACTCAAGCCATGTAAATGGAGCTGCACCGACTGGCATGCGCCTTTCATAGGCCTCCCACCATCTAAAGGCAACCCCAGTAAACTGAAAAGTAGTGAATGAGACCCCACTGGTCTCCACAATACCCGCCGTGTGAAGAATCCACTGGCAGCTGTCCAAGAAGTCTTGGGCATCCTCTGACTCAGCCCCACTAAATAATAGAGGTTGGAGTCTCTTGAACCTCTCTAGTCTCCTCTGCTCATCATCATCCATCACGGGACCCACCTGGGCCTGAGCAGCTACAACAGGCTAGGCTGGTAGTACTCCTGGTGTCTGAAGTCCCTGCATCACCTGCTCTAGAGTACGGGCGGCAGGAGTCTGGGTACCTCCCTCGGCTTGAGAAGTGGCTGGCGCGGTCTGAACAGAAACCGCCTGAGCAAGGCTGGTGCACACAGTCAAAATCTGAGCCAAAGCCTCCTGAAGGACTGGAATCACAATGGGCACAACTGGTGCCTGAGCTGGTTCCACTGGCTCAACCATATCTGCTACCTCCTCCTTAGCTGGAGCAACTGGTGGATCTGCAAGTGCTGCTCTAGTTGTTGTACGAGCTGCACCTCTGCCTCTACCGCGACCTCGGCCTCTCATGGCCCTAGCCGGTGGTACTGGAGGCTGTCCGTCCTGCCAATATAACATGTCCTCACCATCTGTGAGAGAATAGATTAACAAAAGTTTAGTTCCCGAAATCAACAAATCTGCACGACAAGAATACAAGAATGTGAAGTTTTCCTAAGGGTTCGGCAGCCTCTCGAAGATAAGTACAGACATCTCTGTACCGATCCGCAAGACTCTACTAAACCTACTCATGACTCGTGATACCTATGTAACCTAGGCTATGATACCAACTTGTCACGACCCAAAACCAACCCGTCGTGATGGCGCATATCATGGTACTAGGCAAGCCAACTATTCAAACATTTCCAGCACTTTAAATCTTTAAAAGATACTAAAACAGTTTAAATAAAGGAAAATCTCTTAAAACATAATAGAAAATCATAACTCAATATATAAATTCTTTCCAAAATCGGGGTGTCACTTAGTACATGAGCATCTACGAAATGACAAAGTCCAGTACGTTGTCTAGAAGTAAAACTGAATAAATAAACTGAAAGATAAGGGAGGAGAGTCAAGGTCTGCAAACGCCAAGCAGCTACCTCGATGATCTCTGAAGGTCTAGCCTCTGCAAATCAACAACCGCCGTGATCGGAAGCACCTGGATCTGCACATGAGGTGCAGAGCGTAGCGTGAGTACAACCAACTCAGTAAGTAAGAACACTAACTATTGGGCTGAAAGTAGTGACGAGATTCACGGTACAGTTCAATTACAAAAATTCAGTACAGGAAAGTAGGCATGCTTTTAAGTTCGACAGTTAAAGGTCAAAATCGTTAAATCATGTCAAGTTCAATTGAAAAAGGATATAGTACATTTCAGTAACTACATGACAATTATATATGCCAGCTGAAGTACAACAATAATGAAATCAGGTGCAAACTCTCAGAGTATCAGTTACTCAGTCCTATCATTCACTCTACCCTCACAGTCACTCATTCCTCACAGTCACTCCATCCTCACAGCCACTCAATCCTCCCAATCGCTCGACACTCGCACTTAATAGGTACATGCGCCCACTATGGATGTGCAGACTCCGTAGGGTAATTTCTAGCCCAAGCGCTATAATAAGTCAATCATGGCATGAATCCAAATAACATGTTGCGGCGTGCAGCCCGATCCCATAAATATCCTCACAATCAGGCCCTCGGCCTCACTCAGTCATCAATCTATACAGTCTCTCAAGAACCATGATAATCAGCCCAAACAATTAAGATATAAGGTATCAATAAAGGACAACAGAGACCGAGATAGAATATGTAGTAAAAGCTATGACTGAGTACAAAATGACAGTTTAGCAAATAACACAACATATAACACGACCTCTGCAGGTTCGTACAGTACCAACACATAGCCTCAGCATGATTTCTAACATAACTGGCAGCTCAATTTCTTTAACACGTGATGAAAATACGAATAACGACAAGAAAAATCAACTATGTAGTTCCATGGAATCATCCAAGTCATAATTCTTATGGTACACACCCACATGCCCGTCACCTAGAATGTGTGTCACCTCCACACCAATCACATAACATATAACTCAGGGTTTTGTACCCTCAGAACCAATTGTATTAGTATTACTTACCTTAAACTGTGCGAAATTCTACTCAAATATGCCCTTGTCCCGCGAAACTTCTCCAATTGCCTCGAACCTAGCCACAAACAGTTCGATAAAATCAACACGAGCTAAAGGAATCAATTCCATAAGAAAATACTAAGTTCTTAATCAAAAGTCAAAAAGTCAACTCAAAGGTCGGCCTTGGACCCACGTTTCGAAATCCGATAAAAATCACAAAATCTGGAAGCCCATTCAACCACGAGACCGACCATTCTAAATTTACCAAAATCCAACACCAAATCGATACCAAAATCCCCAATTTAAACTCTCCAAATCTCTAGCATCAACTACCAAAATTACACCTCAAAACCACACAATCTAGGTGGGAAATTCAATGGAGAAACACAATTATTAAATAAATTTAACCACAAGTGACTTACCTCAAAAAAACCCTCGAAAATCCTCTCAAAAATCACCTTAGACCGAGTTTGCAAAGTCCAAAATGAGAGAAATCATAAAACCCTTCAGATTTAAACACTGCCCCGCTATCCCGCTTCTGCGGTCCAAAAATCTGCTTTTGCGGTACTGCTTTTGCGGTCAATACTCTGCTTCTGCGGAAGAACACTCCACTCCCGACCTCGCGCACCTGCGGCCAAACATCCGCCTCTGCGGGTGTGCTCCTGCAAGACCTCGTCCGCTTCTACGACTCCAACACAGCATGCCCCTTTCTGCTTCTGCGGAAGACAATAAGCAGATGCACCTTCGCATCTGCAGAAACATTTTTGCTCCTAAGGCCACTTCCCAATCCCTTCTATGTCGCACCTACGCTTCACAGCCCGCATTTGCGAGCTCGCACCTGCGACCAAAGATCCGCAGGTGCGATTGCACCAGAAGACTTCAGCTACAGCACCCCTTTTAACTCCAAACTTGATCCGAAAATCATCCGAACTCTACCCGAGGCCCCCGGGACCTCAACCAAAAATACCAACAACTCCTAAAACACGATATGAATTTAGTCGAGCCTTCAAATCACATCAAACAATGCTAAAACCACGAATCGCGCATCGATTCAAGCCTAATAAACTTTTGAACTTCTAATTTTCACATTCGATGCCGAAACCTATCAAATAACGTCTGATTGACCTCAAATTTTGCACACAAGTCACAAATGACACCACGGTCCTACTCTAACTCCCGAAACCCCAATCCAAGCCCAGTACCACAAAGTCCAGTCTCGGTCAAATTTCTAAATTTCCAACTTTTGCCATTGGAAGCCTAATTCAACTACGGACCTCCAATTCACAATCCAGAAACACTCCTAAGTCCAAAATCACCCAACGGAAATAACTAAACCATAAAAACTCCATTCTGGAGTCGTATACATCTAAGTCAACATCCGGTCAACCTTTTCAACTTAAGCTTCCAACCCTGAGACTAAGTGTCTCAATTCATTTCGAAACTTTTCCGGACTCGAACCAACTACCCCGACAAGTCGCATAACAACAATTAATCAAGGAATGAACAGTAAATGAGGGAATGGGGTTACAACTCTCAAATCCATTGCACCTTCACTGAAGCTATATCCTTTGATCTCAACTTTCGGACCTGCCAGCCCAAAATGGCCACCGGCTCCACATCATAAGTCAAATCACCGTCCAACTGAACCGTGCTGAAATCCAAAACATGAGACGGATCGCCAACATACTTCCAGGGCATACATACATGAAATACTGGATGGACACTCGACAGACTAGGTGGCAAGGCAAGCTTGTAAGCCACATCTCCAATCTTCCTAAGCACCTCAAACGGCCCAATATACCGAGGGCTCAACTTGCCCTTCTTTCCGAACTTCATAACACCCTTCATGGGTGAAACTTTCAGCAGTACCTTCTCCCCAACTATGTAAGCAACATCGCGAACCTTCCGATCGGCGTAACTCTTCTGTCTAGACTGCACCGTGCGAAGCCGATCCTGAATCAATTTAACCTTGTCCAAAGCATCCTGAACCAAGTCAGTACCCAATAACCAAGCCTCCCCCGGCTCAAGCCAACCCACCAGAGATCGACACCGCCTCCCATACAAAGCCTCATACGGAGCCATCTGAATGGTCAACTGGTAGTAGTTGTTGTAGGCAAACTCCGCGAGCAGCAGAAATGGATCCCAATAACACCCGAAATCTATGACACAGGCACGTAGCATATCCTCCAATATCTGAATAATGCGCTCGGACTGACTGTCCTTCTGAGGGTGAAATGTTGTGCTCAATTTAACCTGGGTGCCCAACTCTCATTGCACGGCTCTCCAAAACTGTGATATAAACTGCGTGCCCCGATCAGCAATGATGGACACTGGCACACCATGAAGGCGGACAATCTCGTAGATGTAAATCTCAGACAACCGCTTCGAAGAATAGGTAGTCCCAACTGGAATGAAGTGCGCGGACTTTGTCAGCCGATCCACAATCACCCAAATAGCACCAAACTTCCTCGAAGTCCGTGGGAACCCAACTACAAAATCTATCGTAATACGCTCCCATTTCCACTTCAGAATCTCAAGCCTCTAAAGCACTCCGCCCGGTCTCTAATGCTCATACTTCACCTGCTGACAGTTTAGGCACCGAGCTACAAACCTCACTATATCCTTCTTCATTCTCCTCTACCAATAATGCTGCCTCAAGTCCTGGTACATCTTCGCGGTACCAGGATGAATGGAATACTGCAAACTATGGGCCTCCTCAAGAATCAACTCACGTAGCCCATCTACATTAGGCACACAGATCAGACCTTGCATCCTCAACACCCCATCATCCCCAATAGTAACATCTGTAGCATCAGCGTACTGAACTGTGTCCTTAAGGACAAGCAAATAGGGATCATCATACTGGCACTCTCTGATGCGATCATATAAGGAAGACTGAGAAACCACACAAGCTAGAACCCGACTGGGCTCCGAAACATCTAATCTCCCGAACTGGTTGGCCAAAGTCTGAACATCAACTGCAAGAGGTCTCTCACTAACAGGAATGAATGTAAGGCTACCCATACTTACCACCTTTCTACTCAAGGCATCGGCCAACATATTGGCCTTTCTGGGATGATACAGAATGGTAATATCATAGTTCTTTAGCAGCTCCAACCACCGCCGCTGTCTCAAATTTAGATCCTTTTATTTGAACAAGTGTTGGAGGCTCTTATGATCTATAAATACCTCACAAGACCCACCACAGAGATAATGCCTCCAAATCTTCAATGTATGAACGATGACAACCAACTCCAATTCATGAACATGGTAGTTCTTCTCATGGGGCTTCAACTGACGTGAAGCATAAGTAATTACTCTACCTTCCTGCATCAAGACACACCCAATACCAATCCGAGAAGAATCACAATACATTGTATAAGAACTAGAAGCTGAAGGTAGAACTAGAACTAGAGTTGTGTTCAAGGCAGTCTTGAGCTTCTGAAAGCTCTCTTCACACTCATCCGACCACCTGAAAGTAGCACCCTTATGGATCAATTTGGCAAAGGCGATACAATAGACAAGAAACCCCCCACGAAGCGAGGATAATAACCGGCCAAGCTGAGAAAATTCCGAATCTCCGTAGCTGAAGACGGTCTGGGCCAACTTTGAACTGCCTCTATCTTCTTTGGATCTACCTTAATCCCCTCACTGGACACCGCGTGCCCCAAGAACGCCACAGAACTAAACCAAAACTCACACCTAAAGAACTTGGAATAAAGCTTCTCCTCCATCAACCGCTGCAACACAATCCTCAAATGTTGGGCATGCTCTTCCGGGCTACGAGAGTACACCAGGATATCATCAATGAATACTATGACAAACGAGTCGAGATAAGGCTGAAATACACTGTTTATTAGATGCATGAATGTTGCTGGGGCATTGGTCAGGCCAAAAGACATCACAAGGAACTCATAATGATCATAACGGGTCCTGAATGTCATCTTTAGAATATCCGAGTCACGAATCTTCTACTGGTGGTACCCAGACCTCAAATCAATCTTAGAGAATACTCTCGCTCCTAAAAGCTGGTCAAATAGATCATCAATACGCGGCAAAGGATACTTGTTCTTGATTGTAACTTTGTTCAACTGCCTATAGTCAATGCACATCCGCATAGTACCATCTTTCTTCTTCACAACAGAACTGGTTCACCCCAAGGCGACACACTGGGCCTAATAAACCCCTTATCAAGATGTTCCTAAAGTTTTTCTTTCAATTCCTTCAACTCAGCTAGTGCCATACGATACGGAGGAATAGAAATGGGCTGAGTGCCCGGCACCAAGTTAATTCCAAAGTCAATATCCCTGTTGGGCGGCATGCCCGACAGGTCTGCAGGAAACACATCTGGAAAATGTCGCACCACCGGAACAGAATCATTAGTAGGAGTATCAGCACCAACATATCTGACAAAAGCCAAATATGACAGACACCCATTCCCAACCATACGTTGGGCCTTCAAATATGAAATCACTCTTCTGGGAACATAATCTAGAGAACCTCTCCACTCGATCCTTGGCAACCCCGACATTTCCAACATCACGGTCTTGGCATGAAAATCCAGCATAGCATGACATGGAGACAACCAATCCATACACGAGATCACGTCGAAATTAACCATACTAAGCAATAAGATATCAACTCTAGTCTCAAATCCCTCAATAGGCTCAACACATGATCGATATACACGGTCCACAACAATAGTATCACCCACTGTATAGATACATGAATAGATAGAACTAAGGGCTCATGGGATATATCTAGATAACGAGCAAAATACAATGATACATACGAATAAGTGAAACCATGGTCAAATAATATAGAAGCATCCCTGTGGCATACTAAGACAATATATGTGATCACTGCATCTGAAGCAATAACATCTGGCCTGGAAAGAATAGTATAAAATCGGGCCTACCTGCCACCTGATCAGTCTCACCCTCTAGGGCGACCTGCAGCTGCCTGGGCCCCACCCCGAGCTGGCTGGGCGGGTGATAAAGTAACTGGTGTAGAAGTCGCAGCCTGACTCCTCTGCTGAGCTGGACCTCCTGAGCGACGGGAACATTATCTCCACAAATACCCAAACTCCCCATACTCAAAGAAACTCCTCGATAATGGTGGTTGTGGGGACTGAATCGGGCCCTGAGTACCAGAGTAAGTGCTAGAAGGACCTGGCATAGATGAACCCTGAACCGATGGAGCACGGGATGAAATCTGAGCTAGGAGGACACTAAGAGATGACTGACTCGGACGCGCACTGTATGAACCATGGCAAGATGATGCGCCACAATGAACTGGATGAGCCATCTAAGCGGGCCTATAAGGATGACCCCTGTTGTGGTAAGAATGCCCCCAGAAAGTGCACCACTAAAACCGCCTGAAGTACGAGGCCTCTTGGCCTCCCTCTCCTCACGCTCCTCACTGCGAACCATCTCTAGTCGTCGAGCAATATCAACCACCTTGTCAATGTAGCACCTAATACACTCTCCCGAGTAATAACAAAATGGTATTGATAGTAGAGGCCATCAATGAACCTCCTAATCCTCTCCCTCTCAGTGGGAACCAACCAAACTGTGTGACGAGCCAACTCTGAAAACCTCATCTTGTACTGGGTCACAAACATGCCATCCTGACGTAGCTGCTCAAACTGTCTGTGCAACTCCTCCCTGCGAGTTTGTGGCATAAATTTCTCTAAGAAGAGAACGGAGAACTCATGCTATGTAAGTGGTGCTGCACCGACTGGCCTGCGCTTCTCATAGGCCTCCCACCATCTGAAAGCAGCCCCAGTAAACTGAAAAGTAGTGAATGAGACCCCACTTGTATCTAGAATACCCGTCGTGCAAAGAATTCGCTGGCACCTGTCCAAGAAGTCCTGGGCATCCTGTGACTCAGCCCTACTAAATGATGGAGGTTGGAGTCTCTCGAACCTCTCTAGTCTCTTATGCTCATCATCAGCTATCATGGGACCCATCTGGGCCTAAGCAGCTGCAATCGGCTAGGCTGGTAGTACCCCCGGTGTTTGAAGTCCCTGCATCACCTGCTCTGGAGTACGAGTGGAGGGAGTCTAGGTACCTCCCTCGGCCTGAGAAGTGGTTGGCGCGGTCTGAACAGAAATCGCCTGAGCAAGGCTGGTGCACACAGTCAAAATCTGAGACAAAGCCTCCTGAAGGCCTGGAATCACAATGGGCATAGATGGTGCCTGAGCTGGCCCCACTGGCTCAACCATATCTAGTACCTGCTCCTGAGTTGGAGCAACTGGTGGATCTGCAGGTGTTGCTCTAGCTGTTGTACGAGCTGCACCTCTGCCTCTACCGTGACCTCGGCCTCTCGTGGCCCTAGCCGGTGGTACTGGTGGATGTTTGTCCTGTCCGGTAGCACGTGTCCTCACCATCTGTGAGAGAATAGAATAATAGAAGTTTAGTTCCCGAAATCAACAAATTCGCATGACAAGAATACAAGAATGTGAACTTTTCCTAAGGGTTCGGCAGCTTCTCAAAGATAAGTACAGACGTCTCCATACCGATCCGCAAGACTCTACTAAACCTGCTCATAATTCGTGAGACCTATGTAACCTAGGCTGTGATACCAACTTGTCACAGCCCAAAACCAACCTGTCGTGATGGCGCCTATCATGGTACTAGGCAAGCCGACTATTCAAACATTTCCAACACTTTAAATCTTTGAAAGATACTAAAACAGTTTAAATAAAGGAAAATCTCTTAAAACATAATAGGAAATCATAACTCAATACATAAATTCTTCCCAAAACCAGGGTGTCACTTAGTACATGAGCATCTACAAAATGACAAAGTCTAGTACACTGTCTAGAAGTAAAACTAAAATATAAGGGAGGAGAGTCAAGGTCTGCGAACGCCAAGCAGCTACCTCGATGATCTCCGAAGGTCTGGCCTCTGCAAATCAGCAACTGTCGTGACCGGAAGCACCTGGATCTTCACACGAGGTGCAGGGTGTAGCGTGAGTACAACCAACTCAGTAAGTAACAAGACTAACTATTTTGCTGAAAGTAGTGATGAGCTTCGCGGTACAGTTCAATTACAAAAATTCACTATAGAAAAGTAGGCATGCTTTTAAGTTCGACGGTTAAAGGTCAAAACCATTAAATCATGTCAAGATCAATTGAAACAGGATATAGTACATCTCAGTAACTACATGACAGTTATATATGTTAGCTGAGGTATAACAATAATGAAATCATGTGCAAACTCTCAGAGTATCAGTCACTCAATCCTCCCATTCACTCCAACTTCGCAGTCACTCATTCTTCACAGTCACTCCATCCTCACACCCACTCAATTCTCCCAATCGCTCGGCACTCGCACTCGCACACATTAGGTACATGTGCCCATTGTGGATGTGCAGACTCCGAAGGGGCATTTCTAGCCCAAGCGCTATAATAAGCCAATCATGACATGAATCAAAATAACATATTGCGGCATGCATGCTCCCATAAATATCCTCACAATTAGGCCCTCGGCCTCACTCAATCATCAATCTCTCTGATCTCTCGGGATCTCAAGAACCATGATAATCAGCCCAAACTATGAAGATATAATGTATCAATAAAGGACAACAGAGATCGAGATAGAATATGCAGTAAAAGCTATGACTGAGTACAAAATGACAGTTTAGCAAATAACACAACATATAACACGACCTCTGCGGGTCCGTACAGTACCAACACATAGCCTCAGCATGATTTCTAACATAATTGGCAGCTCAATTTCTTTAACACATGATGAAAATACGAATAACGATAAGAAAAATCAACTATGTAGTTCCATGGAATCGTCCAAGTCACAATTCTTACGGTGCACGCCCACACGCCTGTCACCTAGAATGTGCGTCACCTCCACACCAATCACATAACATATAACTCAGGGTTTTGTACCCTCAGAACCAATTGTATAAGTGTTACTTACCTTAAACTGTGCGAAACTCTACTCCAACAAGCCCTTGCCTCACGAAACGGCCTCCAATTGCCTCGAACCTAGCCATAAACAGTTCGATACAATCAACACGAGCTAAAGGAATCAATTCATTAAGAAAAAACTAAGTTCTTAATCAAAAGTCAAAAAGTTAACTCAAAATTTGGCCTTGGACCCATGTCTCGAAATCCGATAAAAGTCACAAAATCTGGAAGCCCATTCAACCACGAGTTCGACCATTCTAAATTTACCAAAATCCCCAATTTAAACTCTCCAAATCTCTAGCATCAACTCCCAAAATTGCACCTCAAAACCACACAATCTAGGTGGGAAATTCAATGGAGAAACACAATTATTAAATAAATTTAACCACAAGTGAGTTACCTCAAAAAACCCTTCGAAAATCCTCTCAAAAATCGCCTTAGACCGAGTTTGCAAAGTCCAAAATGAGAGAAATCATAAAACCCTTTAGATTTAAACACTACCCAGCTATCCCGCTTCTGCGGTCCAAAAATCCGCTTTTGCGATACCGCTTTTGCGGTCAATACTCTGCTTATGCGGAAGAACACTCCACTCCCGACCTCGCGCACCTGCGGCCAAACATCTGCATCTGCGAGTGCGCTCCTGCAAAACCTCATCCGCTTCTGCGACTCCAATACAGCCTGCCCCTTTCCACTTCTACGGAAGACCATACGCAGATGCGCCTTCGTATCTGCGGAAATATTTCCGCTCCTGCGGCCACAGCCAAATCCCTTCCAGGTCGCACCTGCGCTTCCCAGCCCGCACCTACGACCAAAGCTCCGCAGGTGCGATTGCACCAAAAGACTTCAGCTACATCACCTATTTTAACTCCAAACTTGATCCGAAAATCATCCGAACTCCATCCGAGGCCCGCGGGACCTTAACCAAAAATACCAGCAAGTCCTAAAACACGATACGAACTTAGTCGAGCCTTGAAATTACATCAAACAACGCTAAAACCATGAATCACACATCAATTCAAGCCTAATGAACTTTTAAACTTCTAATTTCCACATTCGATGCCGAAACCTATCAAATCACGTCCGATTGACCTCAAATTTTGCACGCAAGTCATAAATGACACCACGGACCTACTCCAACTCCCGAAACCCCAATCTGAGCCCGGTAACCATAAAGTCCACTATCGGTCAAACTTCTAAATTTCCAACTTTCGCCATTTCAAGCCTAATTCAACTGCGGACCTCCAATTCACAATCTGGACACACTCCTAAGTCCAAAATCACCCAACGGAGCTAACAGAACCATCAAAACTCCATTCCAGAGTCTTTTACACCTAAGTCAATACCCGGTCAACCTTTTCAACTTTGCTTCCAACCTTGAGACTAAGTGTCTCAATTCATTCTGAAACCTTTCCGGACCCGAATCAACTACCCCGGCAAATCCCTTAACAACAATTAAGCTAGGAATGAACATTAAATGAGGGAACGGGGCTACAGCTATCAAAATAACCGGCCGGGTCGTTACAAATATTTAGATTAATAATGAGTTATTCTGATTTATTTCTTTTTTCGTTATGGATATGCCTTAGAAAGCTGCAATTACATTCTGATTTTAGTTCCTTCTAAGTCAGTATCTTGAACCCCATAGAACTGTGAACTCAATGTAAGTATGGTCTGCGGCAAGTTCGGTTATGGAATTATCCAATATATATACTGAAAGGGAAATGGATAAAATAAAATCAAGGACGAATGTATGCGTGTTTATTGAATATCCAAGAAAATGAAAGGAGGTTTATTTTATTTTCCTAAAAGAAAAGAAGGTAACTGTTAGCACAAACACCAGTTCTCTATAATAGGATTATTTAATAAATTATGTTCCTAGAAGTAAACTGGTTTTACAGGAACTAAGCAAAGAAATAACAAATTAGTCATCTGAAAATTCAGAGGCTCAAGAACATACAACTCTATAAGTCGGAATTTATGTTCCATTACATTTAAGTAGTGAGAGTAACATTAACAGACAAAAAGAAATCTACTACCTCCGAGTAGTGAGAGTGATGTTGAGCAGAGAACACTACAGGAAGAAGTCATTAATATTTCAATACCGCAAGGTAATGAAGATAATATTAGTAGTACTTCATCATAGTGGGAGAATAGTAAGGGAAATCATAGTTTGGTATGTACTTTTAGGAGAATTTCATAACAAGATCCCTAAAGAGCTTAATATCAAACTAGTTAGTTACGACAAAGCACTACTAGACAAAGATTGAATTTGAAAATAACTTGGCAAGTTCCTTTTAGCAGAAGCTTATTGGCAGAGATTTTTAATAGTCATGCAAAAGGATAGCTGTGAAAGTTATAGATGCATGGTTATGAATCTAAGTGGGAGATTGTAAGGGCATATACTATTAACCATGCATTTAGATATAGAACATTTTAATGCTTCATTATCATAGTTAAAAGCCTAAGTGGGAGATTGTTGGGATATATACTATTACCCATGGATTTGGTTTGGATATAGTATTTATTATGGAATAATTATTTATTCAATTTTAATAAAGTTTTAAATAGATCATATGTTCGTTTGTGTCCTTTACTTATATAGTAGATAATTTTGTGTATAGAGTTTAGCTTATAAACGGAAGATTAAATAATCGGTTCTTATAAGTATAAAGATTATGTTCACAATCTAATGATGAAATTGGACAAATCATCAGGAATGATTGTAGCACAAGATTAAATATAATTTATCTTGATTATGAAAATAGTTTAATTCTGACTTCTTGTACTAGTATATTTTGTATGTATTGAACGGACCAAGTAGGGATAAGTATTTTATAATGACTTAATAAAATAACTTCTCTAGCCATTAAACGTACTTATACTTTTAATCTTAATATTATTATTATTAATTTTGTATATTATTTATTGTTTTGATTTATTAAAAGGCGAGATTCTTTTGTGGGTCAATATGCTTGGTAAATTGGACAATGATGATATACATTGGCAAAGTAATAGTTAGTTGATGGAATCCATGTCTCGGTCTAGAGATTGGTGATACACCTTTATGAAAGTTTATAAGTTTTTATGTGTAAACCTTGTAGGTGGATTTTATATCTGTCACGTGAAATAAGTTAAGTGAAAGTCTAAGGAAATAATCAATGAATTAAATTGTCAGTAATTTAATTTATTTGATTAGTATCTGAATCTTAACAGGGGAAGTTAAATATGGTTTAATGGAAGAATTTCGAAATTGAACTGAGGAGTGCAGTTACGAATTTTTAGTATAATAATTCGTAATTTATTATGGTAGTATTAATTCGAATATTTGAAATTAAGTCCTTCTCGTTAATTAAATATTGTGGTCCCTGTTGTGCCTGAATAATTAGGAATTAAATGGAATTCTATTTCTTGGTGGAAAAGGAAGACCCAATAGGTTTAGGAAAAAGGTTTTAAACCCTAAAACATGTGGCTATATAAAGGGATCTTATTCCATAAGGAGGCTATGGTTTTTACTACATGGTTTTCCTAGGAGAAACTCGCTCACACGAGTTTCGCTAATTACGGGCATTATTCGGGTCACACAGCAGAAGACTGTGGAACTGGAGGATGATCTCGTGGACGGTTTTCGCTCGTACTTGAAAGCTCTTTTCGCGATTGCAGTCGCTCTTCAAAAGATAAATATCGATTTTATGTTTGATTAAAATAGATGATTATATGTTGTCTATATTATATGCAAGTGATCCTGGCTATTTGTTTCCACTGTAATTTTCAAACAAGCCTTACGGGGAAGACCTAAGACTATATATCTCGCTGGTAAAATAAAATCATCTTAGATATTTGATCAACTTCATCCATTTGGTATTTCAAAAAGGTTTCAATCTTCTTGACCAGCCGATTCAAGCTTTTGTCGAGCAAGATTATTACACAATAGAATAAAACATATGAAACATTTTTGACTGAGATCACGTCTGATATTACTTAGCAGAGTTCTGGTATATTATTACTCGTTAAATTGTTGTAGCAGTGCACATCAGTGCCGCCAACTATATATACCTAGGGGCAGAGGCGGGTAGCAGGGCACATGAGCGAACTGATCAATCAGTGAACTTTTGATCTTAAGAATTCCAAGTAAAATATATGACCGTTTCAATATATATATACTTACATATTTAGAATTTTTGCCGAAGTTAACGGGGTCTGGTGACCCCTCTTCGACAAGCATAGGCCTGGCTCTGCCTAGGGTCTATAGGAGTATATAAAGTATAATTCGTCCCTTTTTTAGTCTAATAAATTAAATATTTATCAATAAAAGTATATCCACTAATTAATCAGGATATTATAATCCCGTTATTATATTAATCTCGGAATACCTTTTTCCCAACCAAACAACCCCTTAACAATTTTGCTACTTGAAAAGTTGATCATTTCATGCGTTATTTCACGAAGATGATAGAGATGTTTGTGTTTTCTCCGGGAAATGGAAAAACACAGTAACACACTATAGAAAATGTGAAACACGTTCATTAGACGGAAAAAAAAACACAAATGATAGATTCACTATACTGTGCAAAGACGATAAAAGCAAAATAGATTATATATTTATAAATTGTTGAATACCCTTTGCGAAAATGGCTCAAAAGTTGCTTTAAGTCACAGGTTCAATTCGGCTTTCTTGCATTTTTGAATCCTTCGTTAAAATTCCTGCTCTGCCACTGCTTGAGTCTGGCATTGAAAGATAAACAAGACGGTCAACGAGTAGCGAGATTCTTCTACTCAATTAATTCGCAATGCAATGCTGAGATCTTAGCTTCCTTTTTGATTTATTAAAACAACACATTTGAGTTCTGTACACTGCATGTTTACTTACTTGACCTTACAGATCTATACTTATATTTTGAAGCCCAGAACAAGTAGTGCATGAAATTTAATGTACTTAGTATGCACATTAACCAGTAGAACCTCTCCAAATAGTAGTGATTCAAATTTCCACCAGAGAGCCATGGTTTGTGCTTTGAATTTCCTGTCACACTATTTACTATGGATACTATCGCCGAGCTAAGATAGTATCCTATGGCTAAAGAAGCCCATGATAGAGATGTTGCCAATGATCTCATACTAACCGGCGCTTCTGAGAAGCAGAATTCGAGAAGCCCTGCTAGAACGAAAAGATCGGCTGATCCAAGAAACAGGTACTGAAACGCGATCCAGAAGAAAGTTATGGGCAACGGTTTGGCAGAGTCTAGGAGGCCTGAGTCAGTAACTACACTTTTGCGCTTGATTTCAACAAGAGCTGCGATTGCCATGGCCACAATGGAGAGGAACAATCCGATACCAATGCGTTGGAGGTGAGATATGCCCATTTCTGTTTTGGTTACTCTACGAGCGAATGGGATGATGAAATGATCGTAAACTGGTGCTAGGATCATCATGAATACGACGGGGAAAATTGGGAGTGAAGCCGGTGGGACTTTTAAAGAGCCGACCTTTGTGTTCATTGTGGCTGCTTGCTGGACTGAGAATGTAGACAGTTGAGCAAGGCAGCAGTTGAGCATGATGGTGCAGGCAAAAAGCGGGAGGATTTTCATCACAATCTTGACTTCTTCTACTTGTTGTACTGAGCATTCTAGTGCACCACCACAAGCGGGTGTGTCTGAAACAGCCCGATTAAGAAAGCTAAGACTTGTTGATGGAGTCTCAATTGATTCTACATCTTTGCTTTTTGAATCTTGGCCATTTTCCTTGCCAGTCCGAATTGGAGGAGAAGGGCTTGAAGCCATACTTGCTATCGCACTAGTTGAGTTTCTTGATACACAAGAATTTAGCAAGGCCGCAATAAGAACCTACACATAAAAATCATCATTTTAGTCACTTAGAAAAGATATGAATCAAAGAGCACTTTGGTAAAGCACACTATAAAGTACATATAATCAGAGCGGATTCAGGATTTGAGCTCTATGGATTCAATCTTAAGGTTCTTAGCATGTAACCCGTTATATTTTTAAAGTTAAGATTAGTTCATAAACTACTATTTGTTGCATTATAGTGGGGATATTTACACATAAATTTTTGCTCTGATATCTTAATGCTGCATCCGTCCCTGAATATAATATGAAATAGATTATGAAAGATTAAGGTTTAGTGAAACTCTATACCTTGTTAATTGTTGTAAGAGGGCTTCCACAAGGTATCTTGTTCCTATAGAATGGCGAACCAGCAAGGAAGACTGGGATCGACAAAAATATGGCGAAAGTGGAAATTCCAAATCCCCATTGCCAACCCTTGTTGTCTTCCACCCAAACCACAAATGTTACAGCAATGAGAGCTCCAAAGGAGAGGCAGAAAACAAAGTAATTGAAGAAAGTTGATCTTTGCTTTCTTCCTTGTGGGGTTGCTTCATCAAGCTGTTGTGCACCGTGGGGTGGCAACGATCCCTTTATACCTCCTACACCTAATGCCACTAAGTAGAGCCCTATGAACAACATTGCAGCTTGTGTACCATGAACTTGTTCACACGGCACGCTGGGCGCTGCATGTAGGTCGCATGTTGGTGGCTTCAACGACGCAGAACGAGCCTGTATGGTGAGTACCACTAGCCCCTGTTGTGAAGCAAAGTTTTCAGGAAATATTTAGAAACTATCAATCAAATCTTTGTTAAGAAAAATGAAAATGATGCATGAATTATGCCTCTACATTTTATAATTTAAAACTTCTAGCTTTCTTTTCAAGATGCTGAAATAACATGCAATATATATATATATATATATATATATATATATATATATATATTCTTTTTTTTTTTAATTTAACATGATTTGGACCTGAGCAATTCACCTTACAAAATTCATTGATAAAGAGGTTTACGTTCTACACCTAAAGGCTAAACAAGACTCTCTTAAGTATTACATAGTATAATGTGCAATGTTGGTGCATCTTGAACTTGCAGGATAATAGTGCTAAAACTCAAGTAGGTCTAGGAAAAGAATGACCCTAAAAGAGTTTAAAGTTCACACATTAAAAAGTGAAGAAAACGTTCTGTAGCTGCCACTGGAATAAAGAGACAATCTCCTCCTTTAAGTCCACTTTTGACATTCCAAATTCTGGAACTAACCATACAGATTAAATCTATCAAATTTTTATTAAATAAATACCTAGCAACAGACAACAGTGGAATCTTTAGCATTAACACTATAAAAATAAAAAAAAAATAAAAAAAAAAGAGTTTTATGAGAAAAATATATATAGTACTGACCAAAATATGTTCACATGGCATGCAACAAAGACAATTTAGTAGGATTTAGTAAAGACAGGGCTAATATTCATCATTTGTAGCACTCCAAACAAATAGGCAAAGGCCATTAAAAAAACAAATCTAAGTTATTCTACTACACATTTCGACTTTTAATAGGTGTATAATCAAGCATTGATAAGTTGCTGTAGTGGCATTTTCCCTTTTGCCAAATGATATAAAATGTTTTCTGCGGGCATTTTCTCATAATGGAAAGTTCATGTCTATTTAAAGAAATAGATAGCACTGCCACATTACTAAAAACCAAACACCTGTTGCATTGGCCTTCTTAAAGTTACTATTTTTTAATCACCAGTTACGATTAATATTCCCATATAGGCTAACCATAAAAGGCAAAACCCTAATGCCATATGCCACTTGACATACCATTTATGCATAAACTTTTCTATTTTAAACAACCAAAACTTGTTCTTTAATTATGTATATTTTATCTTTTGGTACATTCTTGGAAAACTTTTTTTCTAAAAATAAACAGGCTTAGTTACAACAACAACAAACCCATTGGAATCCCACAAGTAGGGTCTGGAGAAGGTAATGTGTATACAGACATTATCTCCACTTTATGAAAGTGAAAAAATTATTTCTGATCAACCCTCGGCTCAAGAACAGTGAAAGAAAGCAATAACCAATCAATTACAACAACATAAAAGGTTGCGAAAAAGCCCATGGCAAAACTTGTAATAACAAGAACAAGGACTATGAGAATACAAGACTAGTGTCAATTATTGGCTTAGTTACAACAACAAAAAACCCGTAAAATCTTACAAGTAGGGTCTAAAATAAACGAGCTTAGTTGTTTAAGAAAAAACTTAATGATTATTTTATGATATTTCTTGTACTTGCATCATAGAGTCAACTTAACAAAATTGGGTATTAATTGCCACTAAACAAGCCACCAAAAAGGAAAGTCATGTCAATCAAAACTTGGGGTGGCCCTACCACCATCAACACGCAACAGAGTTACTCCCTTCGTTCCACAATAATTTATTAATTTGCTTTTATATTTTGATCTAAAATAAGTGTTCATTTATATAATCAAGAAAAAATTTAATTTGTGTTTTCCAAAATTACCCTTATGTACGTATCCCAAAAAGTCTTTTACTCCTCACATAACTATACTGCAATATTTAATTAAGGGTAGTTTAGTCACACTAACTATTTTTATCTAAAATTTTGTATTTCCTTAATGGATGTGCCCAAGACAAATTGGTCATTTATTGTAGAACGGAGAGAGTAACAGAGTTATAGGACGACGACAACAAATCAAAAAGTCACACAACAGAACAAGAAAGGGAAAAAACAGAAAATAAATCTAACGAAGTGTGTATGTGAAGTAAGGGTGTTAATCGGGTTAGGCCAGCCCACTAACAACCCGGTTCGACCCGGTTCGACCCGGATCAGCCAGGTTCAGTTTGGCTAGGGTATGGGGTGTGTGCCGGAAGGGGTCGGGCCTTTTTTGGCTACCGGTGCATCGGAACCTGACTAGCCCGCTAACCCTTCCAGCCCGGTTTATGTTGTAATTTTTTTTAAAAACAATTCTGACTGTTGTCAATGGTCAAAATCAAAAATGACCGTTGGAAAACGGCCATTTTTAGCACTTTTAGCCATTTCGCCCTATCCCCTTACTAAAATAACCCCTCAAACCCTGATAATTGATAAATTACATTCTTAGCTTTTTAATAACTATAAATAGCCCCCCTCTCGTCCCGAGAGATGGCGGTTAACCAGATAATAATCTTACTTGTCCCCAACAATAAAGTACCGGGCATTTTCGGGTTGCCCGGTTCTAATTCCATATGCATAATAGAATGAAAATCAAGACCCACGTTTTGGGGGTTTGGCTGGGCGAACTCTTCGTCATTTACATAACTACTATTATCCACAAATAAGCCTACACAGAAGGATGGCCATAACCTATTCAATGTGGTCGTGTATGTAATAGAATTCAATGGGAAGACCTCTTAGTTGGAAGGTTCGTCCGGATCTCTTCCTGGTTCAACCCACTCAATATCCGAGAGAGTGTAGGCTTTTGGCGTTCATTTTTTTCACAACTTACACTCTTCTTCTACTCTAATTCTCTCTCAATTCCCTTGATTATTGAATTACTTATTGCTCTCAAGTTCTCAATTAATTAATATTTCAAGTTTTATCAATTATTTATGGTAGCCACTACAAAATTACAATTATCAAGAGAAGCGTGGTTACCATTTTTGTTAGGTTCAAGTTAAATCATGCCTCGTGCTTCTAGAGTGCGTTCACATATTTGGGAACACTTTGAGGTGGTAGAAGAAAATAAAAAAGTTCGCAAAGTAGAGAACTGTGGTCGAGTCTTTAATGTTTATCGAAAGTGGAGGGGCACAACTGGTTTAAGGAGGCATATCAAGGGTTGTCTTGTGCGTCCTCCAGGAATTCATATTTAAGTTGATTTGAGATAATTTGGGTTATTTTGAATTTGTTAGACTTATTTTAAGTTTAATGTGTTAATTTATAAGACAAGTTAATTTGAAGTATTATTATGCAATGACAATATGAAAGGAAAGCCTTTGAAGTTTGATCCTTACCTATTGGTCTTATTAGATAATTTTATATAGCCACTTAATTTCAAATTTCAAATTTAAAACTTTAAAGTTTAAAAGTTTAATTTTATGCCTTAAAATACTTATTTTATTATTTAAAAGTTTGTAAACACTTAAGTAACAATTACATTGAATAAGGAAACATAATACACACAAAAAAATTAATAAACCGGCCCGGTCCGAACCCGATAAGCCCGAACCCGGACGGGCCCACCAAAACTCGGAATATCCTAGCCCACTACTAACCCGGAATCCCAGCCCACTAACCAGCCCACCCCACTAATCGGACGGGCTGTTTTTTCCCATGTCCAGCCCACACCCATTATGTGAAGAGGCAAAATCTAAAATTTAAACTTAATTAATTCAAGGTTCTGAGTCCTTCAAAATTATTTGTTCAAGACTGAGTATTACGCAACTGTTCAGGGCTTTCAATGCATTAATAGTATGGTTTATAATGAAAATGTTCTCAACACTAGCTACGCATATAAATGGAAGAAGAAAAGGACAACGTCAAATGTGAAAACCTAAGATGCCAATATATAACATGCCAAGAGTGTCAGCTTCTCGAATGTACATGTTATATATATGAAGCATCTGCCATGGCTGCTGATACGCTACTAGTTACTGGTTTGACTTTGAGGCAAACACTCGTCGTGTACCTTTAGACAAACAACTTGAATGCAGAGGCGGAGCTAAGATTTAAAGTTTATGGGTTCGGAATTCTAATTCATTTAAGTTACTGAGTTTTTAGTTAATAATTTGTATACATTCAATAAGTTTCTTAAAACAAATACAAAGTTTGGACCAAAGCTACTGAGTTCGACGAACCCGTACCCCGCGTTCTAGCTCCACCCCTGATTCAATGCTAACAAACAATATTGTTACATTGCTTTTCCGACGGATATTTAGATGTTGTATTTATATGTTTGTCTTTTTCCTAATTGTTCCCTCATCTAATTCCAACAAATCCTTATCCCAAGCTCCCGCAAGTTAACGTAAATTCTTGACAAAGATTGTTCTGTAGGTGTAAAGACATCTGATGAATTCACATAATGTGTGGTTGAAATTTACCGTTTATAATTTCGGCGAAGGAATATTGCAATTTTATTAATATACTTATTCTCCTATCTTCGCCTTCCCCACTATTACTATTCATATGTGATCATATCCAATAGCGGGAGTTAAAATTTTCATTAAGGGGTATCAAAATATAAAGAATAAATACACGAAGAAGTTAATTAAGGAGAGCCAACATATACTCCAAGTATATATGGATAAAAATAAATTTCTCAACTACGCAGTATAATATTTCGGCGAAGAATTGTCGTTTGACACCCTTAACCTATCCAATCAAGAAAAAATGACTACTTGTAAATATTTTTCTTAGTCTATTGGCACAATATATATCACTGACCAACGTAAAGTGCGGGAGAAAAAATATACTTAAATACAAACCAAAAAAGGTTTTGTGTGAGTGTATGTTTTGATGTGAAAAAAGGCTTATTTTGGGTATGGGTCCCTGGAAATTGCAACACTCTAACTAAATACGCTGCATGAATGATGTGGCGGGGGGGGGGGGGGGACTAAAATATTGTATCTAAAAATCAGATGTAATTTGACAAAATTAGACGACAAATGTTTTCATACTATAAACTGTGTTTTCCACGATGCCACAAACTTTATTTCACCAAATCGAATCATATCAAGTAGTTTCTTTTCGAGTCATGGCTCGTGGGATTTCTTTTGGAATTTTTTTAAAGAATAAGAATGACAAAGGAAAAGCTAAGCTCCATTATGGGGTCAATATTAATTTTCCTAATTTCTTCGTTAATAAGTTTGATGTTTGGTTTGATGGATGGGACTATGAGGAAAAAGAAAAAGAAGCAGACAGAGAAGATAAAAAGAAAAAAAAAGCAACCAATTCCTATGTATCTTTTAAGTCATACTAACAAAACTTTTGTAGCTGGAATCGATCAACTTGCTCACTTGCAAATTGGTTTCCCTATTGCAATTTTAAAACTGATCATTCACTATTTTTAGGATGCCATTCTTAATAACTAGTACTAGTATAGACTATCTCATTATTATGCTTGGGTTTGAGTCAGAGACGGATCGAAAATTTCAAGAAGATGTGTGTACTATTATGAAGAGGTGGATCTACAATTTATATTGACGGATTTTACTTTTGGCACTTATGAACCCACTATACTTTTGAAATTATAGGTTCAAAATTATTTTATTTTTTCAAATTTTAGTAATTTTTACATATATATCTATACTAAGTGTGACCGTGTCGTGCACCCAATAATAATTGGTGCACCAATGGATCTTTTGAGCATGGGTGGACGCACATATATTTAAGTAATTTTGAAAAAATATAACATTATTATATATGGTACATGAAAAGAAGCATGAGTTCACGTGAATCCACGTATCGAAGAATGAATTATTTTTGGTAGACAACACTCGATTAATCAGAACTTCATAATACGACCAGACACTGAGAAAGAAAAAACTATTGCACTATGCAAATCTTTATTGTATGAAAATTCACTCAACAAAAAAAGAATTAGGAGGAAGTAATAGAAGAGGGAGTATTGGGAAAGAACAACATAGGAGTAAAAAAAAAACATAGTCATTCTTTACTTCAAAAGTAATTTGACTTTTTTCCTTTTTTTTTCCTTTTGAAAGTGCGACTACTATCATTTATAACGGTTCAATTAGTTTAAAAATGAAAATAAATTAATATACAAGAAAGGGAAGATTCTGAAAAAATATACTAATACTACAAGACAAAAGAGAGTGAATGGGGTGCATAAAAAGTGTGGCTACGTTACTGCCTTTGATCACATTTCCCAACTCTCTTTAATTCAATATTGGCCAAAAATGCCATAGTTTCTGCTCATTTTACGCCTCACCAAATTAAAATCCACGTGCGTGCAGTTCAGTCAGTTATAAATATAAACATTTTTTTACAACATAGTAATACTATTTTTCAGTAGTAGGTTAGTTATCATTTTTTAAATATCTTACCAATTAATATTCATCATTAAAATGTACTTGCAATTACCTCACGGATTACTTAAATATGTAAATATTTTTTACACTATTAGTACATAAAAGAAGAAGAGTAGAACGGCGATGAACATATAGATGAAAGAAAAAACATAATGGGAAATAGAAATGAAAATTTACCAGAAATTCGATGAGTGCACTGATGAGATAGATGAAATAAGTAGTGCAGAAGGCATCAGATAAGAATCCACCAAGTAGTGCCAGTAGAAATGCTGTGCCCATAAAATTGGTCACAGAATTTGCTGATTTTGACGGTGAAAAATGCATATATTCCGACAAGTAGAGCACCAAATTGCTTGCATTTGCCAGATATGCCAAGTTCTCCAGCACCTCCACAACTGTTATTTTTCATTACAACAAAATTCACGAATCAAAATTTCAAACATGCAAGAAAGGATAAAAAAGTACATCCAGGTGTATAAGGCATCTCGCGTACGTCTTGATGCCACCATCAATGACTAATTTCACGGCTCAAACCGAGATAACTTGATCGTTGCCCGGGGTTCCCTTCATTTCAAACATGCAAGAATGAAGGAATATCTCTTTCTCAAAACCCCTTATAAAATTTCCAGAAAATAAGGAGTTTAGGCATATGAAAATGATTTTTACCCAAGACAAAGGAGGCAGCAAGTAAACCACCGTGTTTCTTAGTGAGAGCAGGCCTATTTTTCCAATCAACATAGCCATCCCAACTGCTTAATTGGGTTTGGCTCTCTGCTTCCTGCAACACAAAACAGAGTGATGAATATATTGAAAGGCTGAAAACAAAAAGGGTTAAAGGGAAAGAGAGGAGAAAAAGAGAAAGAAAGAAGAACCCACCATTTTGTTTTCTTGAATTCCTTTTAGCTTTAATCTCAACTTGGATTTTAGGGGTTTAAGTTGAGAGTTAAAAAGACTGGAGGGATCTCTATGGAATACAGAGGAATGAGATAGAAACGAGAGTTATGAAAGGTGGGGCTATTTAAAGAGTTAGAAGAGAATGGTTTGGGAAAAAGCAAAGGCTAAAGGTCCTCCTCCTATAGGAGAATTTCAAGAATTTCCATTTTTTTCTTTTTTTTCTTTTCAAAATTACAAATGTTTTTTTTTTTTTGAAAAATGATATTGTATAGCCGCTCTTAAAATAATAGTTGAAAATATATATATATTTTGTATATATATATATTTTGTATATATATACATTCTGTATGTTATATACAAAAATTATATATATATTCTATATACTTTTTTAGTTACAGAATATAAATAATTTCTGGTACGTGCTAAAAATAATAATTTTTTATTTATATTTATGACACAATTCCTCTTTGGCACTCGAGCTTTTCTTCCTTTTTCACGGGGAATGAAAAGAAGAGAGATTGAGTGATGTTAGAATAAGGATTTGATTGGTTATAGAATAAGGATTTGTTTGGTTTGGTTTGGTTTGAGGGATGAGATGAGTAATCATGGTATAGAATTTGTTATGCTTTATTCGATATTTGATTGTATTTTGAATTATGTATAACTAATACACCAATTGATGTCTTATTTTATACCCAGTATAACATGGAATAGTGATACATGAATTAATTAATACATAACTTAAATATCAAAAGATAAAACTACCCTTAATCTTTTCATCAACCTGTCATCAACGTCCTTTCAATTTTATTAAGTTTAAAAACATATGCGCATTTATTAAATTTTATCCTATATATTTCAAATTTAGTACAAAGAACTAGATTATAAAAAATAATTTTTGTAATATAATCTCTGCAATGTTAATTGTTACAATACTAATATATGTATTACAATATCTGCATAACTTTTTTCTTTTACCAAAAGACCCCTAAAGTTTAACTATATATTTTTGTGAGTCTCGCCTAATGTCCGATAATTGCATGGGAGCTCGACTAAATTCGGCTGGGTATTTTCCTTCCTTCCACCTTCTTTTTCTGTTTTCTTCTTTCTTTGTTCTTTTTTCTTTAATTGTGTTGTTTGTGTTGGAGAGCTGAAATGAGTCAATACCTACCTTGTAGTTAGTGGCAATCGAACTCTCTCTATCCTCCAAATTTGAGTTATCTTTACGTAGATATAACACCGAAAGTACATTTGTTTAAATTTGTAGGTTTTACTTAGAAAAGAAAAGAGAAGAGGATCTTATACTACTATTTTTCACTCACTTGACTTGGCAATTCCGATTCATTAGACTTAAGACTTTTGGAATAGTCAAAGTAAACAATTTTTTATATATTTTTTGTTAGGGCTTTTACCATTCGGTAGTCGAATCGGAGCATAAATTCTAAATTGATTATGTCATACGTCTCGTGAGGTTGGAATTGGTTCTTATATCATTCCATGCTCACAAATTTTTCGAATATATATTTTCTAGAATTTCAAAAACACAAAATGCACGTCAATTGAGCTTTGAGAGAATTCATGGCAGATAACCATATTTCTGCTAAGCAGTGTATCGAATGATCGAGAACGAACCTTTTAATTTGTTGGATATATGATCCTAGTCAGAGTAGGTAAAATTACTGGAAAAAATGTCTAATTAAAAACTGCTTTTACGTTTGGTTCATAGAGTATTTTTTTATTGAGAATTCTTTGTTCCTTTTTGTGTGAATTTCCTTCCATTATCCTTAGGACCACATAAATAAGTAAAGATTTAACTCGTTTTCTTCGAATCTTAACCTCTTCTATATATATATATATATATATATATATATATATATATATATATATATATATATATATAAGAATGTTTTCTAGAAAAATCACAAGTGTAAGGTCAAAATAAAACTTTTGAAAGTATTCTCTTAGTGCGTCGTGGGTGGTGAACTGTGGTGGTCCAACGAAATAGAGGGTTATAAGCCTCGCCGATTGGTATTTGAACTAAATAGTATTGTGGTGTGTTGTGTTTGTGAATCTTTGGATAATATATTAAACACTACTAACTACTTTTTATCATAGGTTCTCGTTCGAGCCTAAAAATAAAGTCTATCTTTGGTAGGAACGGTTTACCTGAATTCAAATCAGTTCAATCCTAAAAATGAATACTATTGACTAGATAGGGAAGAAGCCAACTTAAACGGCTCAAATATTGGCGCTTTTTTACCTCTAAATGTTTGCCACAAAGAAAGAAGATCACGTTAAATTCTGCTCTCTCAATCAAAATCTAAATACATGCTTGGGGATTGTGATGTAACAAAAAAAAATGTTACATATTATAATTAAAAAAAAAAGTCAGCCCAGTACACTAAATTTTTGTTATGCGCGAGATTCGGAGGAAAGACTTAAAATTGCAAAAATAAAAAAGAACGAAAGTAAAGCCACAGACACCGCATACTAGCTACTTACAACCTGAATGTACATGAGGTTCCAATGCCCTAATCAATTTCCCGAGGGCCGATTTATAGGGCAGAAGCATAAAGATATACTACTGAGGATTGTGGTGTGATGGATAAATATCAGTCCATTTTTAATTAGAAATTTTGGATTTAAATGTTGAAAATAGAAAAAATCATGATAAGGACAATTACCTTTTAATGAGTCTTACACGACACAAATCTAAATCAATCAGAGCTCCAAAGGAGATATATATTTGGATATCTATTGGAAAAAAAAGAACATAGAGCTATAATAAATTAAGCATCAAAAAAATCCTGGCTGCTTCAACTAGCTAGTATTGTCCTACTCTATGATGGAGACTCTCCTGCCCTTTTTTGTTATGGTTTGTTGGAATTGACAAGAGTGGGTTGCAGTAGTGGTGAGCACCCTCCACTTCCAACCAAGAGGTTGTGAGTTCGAGTCACGCCAAGAGCAAGGTGGAGAGTTCTTGGAGGGAGGGAGCCGAGGGTCTATCGGAAACAGCCTCTCTACTCCAGGGTATGTGTAAGGTCTGCGTACACACTACCCTTCTCAAACCCCACTAGTGAGATTATATTGGGTTGTTGTTGTTTGTAGGAATTTTCAGATGCAGCGGCCAATGGTTTTCCATTAAATGATAAGCGGAGGTTGTTTTTCCTTTTTAGAAAGAAAAGAAATTGATTTCTTCGAAGAATCTATAAGATATTAAAAACACACGAAGGTCCTTAGCGAAATATTATTTATTTTTTTGTCCTTTAAAAAATAAACTTCACACTAGACAAAATAGTCATTTAATTACAACAACAACAACAACAACCTAGTATAATCTCACTAATCGAGTCTGAGGAAGGTAGTTTGTACGCAGACCTTACCTCTACCCTGGGGTAGAAAGGCTGTTTCCGATAGACTCGGAGCTCCCTCCCTCCAAGAACTCCCACCTTGCTCTTGGGGTGACTCGAACTCACAACCTTTTTGTTGGAAGTGGAGGGTGTTCACCACTAGAGCAACCCATTCTTGTCTAATTATTTTCCTAAAATAGTCATTTAATTATTTTCCTAAAATTTAGGACTTTGAAATCAATTAAAATTCTACATATTATATCTTTCCTTATTTGAAATTATATGTAATTAATCCTAACTCACGCATGCTATAACTCAAAAAAAAAAAAAAATTGGAGAAAAAAACTTATGTTTTAAAAGATAGCAATTTGCTTTGTTGACCAATAAAAGATATCATCATTTAATTATTTCCTAATTTTAATAGAAATATATCCAACTTTAGGCAAAATCAATTATAAACAAAACGTCATTAAGTTTTTCTCCAATTATTCCAACAAATGACAACATTCTACATTTTTGCTATAAATTAACTATTTATTATAAAATATTAAATCAACATTAGTCACTTATGGACTTTACATTGTCATTTATCAATTTTTTATGAGCTATAAGACAACATCTTCATTCCCAGAAGACTAAAAAAATTAATTTGTCAATTTATTTTATATAACAAATCTTAATAAAATTATTTTTATGTTATTGGTTTATATATATATATATATATATCATAAAATAACAATAATTTTCCTAAGATATTTCCATATAAGTACGCATAATTCACAATAAGGTATCCGAGTACTTTTATGGTCAAGATTTCTTTCGTTTGCTGGGATCATCAATCGTCTTTTATCAAACTTAGAGAAAACTCAAATTTTTTTTAAACAAAAATATTATATTTAAAAAGGAAACTCTAACTTCTGTTATGGGAAACTTTAGTTGATTACCAAATGAAATTAGGAATTTTTTTTATACTCTATTTATCTATATTTTGAATTGTAAAAATGTTATGCTTTTACTTTGAACACAATTTAATTTCTTCTTAAAAAGTTCCTAGTTTATTTTTAATTTCATATAAGAAAAGAACCGTCCTTACTTCTTTATCAAATTATTTTTAATGTGAATTTATCAACGACACTAAGAATATTATAATTCAAACAACTATTTATGGATGTCCATATTATTTTAACGTTGACATTTTCTCTTAAATCTTACCCTTCAATCATGTACTATTTTTTAAAAATAGTATATATATATATATATATATATATATATATATATATATATATATATATATATATATATATATATATATAATACTAAAATTATTTTACAGTGAATGGAGTAATAGGTAAAACTAAAGCATATTCTTAGCTTGAAAATTAAAGTTAAGTTGAAAAAGGTATTTGAAAACTACATTTAGACTTACCTTTTAAAGTTGTTTTCGAAAAAAAGTTTAAGAGTTATAAACAAAATGAAATATTGTTGTAAGCATTGTTAATAAAAATTAATACATTATACCTACTCTGCTTGGACTTCTAAACTAAAAATAAAATTCATGTATCAAAATTACTCTAAGGCTTATGAGGACTTACGTAGCATAATGTTTATTTCTTTATAGAATTAGCTAAATTGAATTAATATTTATTATTTTTAGAAAATTATATTATTTCATTTAATCTTTTTATAATTCAAGACACTTTTTTTAATACTCATTTATGTGATTTTAAAAGAAAAAATTACTCATGACATGGGATACACGCGCAACGCGCGTGCACTAAGACTAGTAATACAAAATATAATTTCGTGACTTTTCTAATGCAATGAATAAGTTCTATAACGTTACTAATATCAAAATAATTTTATGATTTTACTATTACAATAGATAATAAAGTTCAATAACCACGCAACAATAACCAAATATCGAGTAGGCCATAACTTAATTCGTTGGCATGCCGCTGTTTCACAGTGACAACATTTGTATCTTGTGTACAGTATTCCGCACTTTGTTTGACACCAATCATTATCATTTTTTTCATTATTTATAACTACAAGTAATATTATATTTTTAAACTTAACAAATAAGAGTATATATTTATATCTTACCTCATTCCTCCGGTATATCTTGACTCAGACTTCCTCTATCTTGAATAGTTATATGATTCAAGTTGTTTCTGTTACACATATTTGTCTTTTCTGTAATAATTACCTCCTTTTTTAATTTGAACAATTGAACTTTGTTTTGCTATCTTATAGGAGTATTATTTTTTATTCATATGTTCCAATGTTTTTCAATTTTTGATGAAAATTAGAAAAGAGAAAAGCCACGCAAAAAAAAAAAAGCGCCAGCTTGCTATACAAATGCATACTTGTTGCCCTTTATGCATCATGAATAATATTCAGATATGCAAAATTATAGTGTGGAAAATAAAAATACTTCATTTTGATTACGTCAAAACTTCAATTGGCAATCACATAAAATAATTTGATACAAATTGTCGTTGATTTAATATAAACATTAAGTGAGGATAAATGTTTATCTCACATTTCCCTGTTCCAGATCTCTAAACTCCCCAAAAGAATGGAGTATTAAAAATTGGGATATGCTGGTAGTGATGTTAAAATATTGAAATTTGACCAAAACAGTGATCCCTGAAATATTAATACGATTAGAAACGTACGTGGAAGTTGTTTAGGCAGTTGGCTTAGTCAGTTTGGATAGAAACGTAGACTTGCTTATTATAATCCATAAATTCTAGTATAGCATTGAATATCTTCAGGAAGATGTCATTATAATATCAAAATGATACAAGATGTCCATACTAATTTGAGCTCTAACTCGTCGGAAAATAACTGATACATTGAATTAAATAATTAGCCAAATATTTTTTGGGGACCACAAGCGAGTCGAATTTAAGTCCAAATTATGATGCACGTGAACTCATAATCTTTTTGTCAAACTAAATATTTTATGTATATTTTTTAGAATTGATCTAATATTATTTACTGATTCTCATGCTCCAAAATGGTTGAATGTTGAGTTATTTATCCATTGAAAATTGTTTCAATTCACACTTCATACTTTCTTTTTTTCTCCTTTCTTTTTCTTTAGTAGTCCACATATATTATAGAAATGGCTCCTAGATCCGTTTCTAGCACAACTTTAGTAAAGTTGATGTGGGCGTTGAAATCTTCAAGTGAACTGACGGGACCTACATACATATTTCATTCGTTCACTTTTTACTTTTCACGCTCCTTAAAAAATAATAAATAAAGTACATAATTTATCATGATATTCATATTAATTGATGTATATTTTATTGAATTTGAGAAAATAATTTGAAATAAGTAATAAATATTGTGGGTATAACAGAAAAAAAAAATTGCCTTCTCTTGATATGCGTAAAGTGATAAATAAAAATAAAAATCTATTTTTAGTATATATGCCAAATAAAAGTAGACGGGAGAGTAAATGACAAAACAAAGTCATAAAAGATTTGGGGTAGGGTTCCGGGGGAGGGGGGCGGAACTAAAAAGAAAAAAGAAATACACATATTACTTTTTTTTTAGTTTTCCCGGTGTTCAATAGTCATATTAGGCTACGATTGATTTGAATTGCGTGACATAAAAATTACTAGTATCTATAAATGTGCGTTGCATATTAATAATAACACATGATGGTTTAAATATTTATTTATATGAAGGAATAATAAATTTAATTAATGAGAGAAATTTTATATATGATACTACAACAATCATTTAAATGCCGAAAAATATTGTTACATTAGCATAATACGTGAATTCAAAATGAAAGGATATCAACAGAACTTACATAAATGATCAATTTTAGTCATATGAAGTAGATAATTATATATTGTAGTTTAAAGATATCTAATGTGATGATATCTTACCGAATACTTCTTTATAAACGGTGTTTTTCTGTATATGTTTCCTTCTAATGCTTTGGTTACTCTGTCATAACCAGAACTCTTGAAATGCAATATATAGTTATTCGTGTAAGAAAATATTATGGTAAATATAGTTCAGTATTTAGGATGTTTGTCCTTGTACTTTATTTATTATAACTACAAAATATAAACATACTGAAAATTATTTTCACACAAATTTAAAAGGATATTCTTTAATTTCGGAAGACGAAAGTTGAATTCGGGGATAAACACATACTTAGAAGCATATTGACCAGTATCATAAGTTCTGCATGTATGACGTTATTGTCAAAACTTCTATATACCATATGTGTACTATTACATAAGTTATTCAGTGGATCTAAGTTTTCAGTAGCACGACATACATATTTTTCTTCAAAATCAATCTATATGCAATTGAAGATCAATTTTAACTTAGTTTATTATATATATGGTGGACAAGAGTGGTTTGCTCTAGTGGTAAGTACCCTCCACTTCCAACCAAGAGGTTGTGAGTTCGAGTCACCCAAGAGCAAGGTGGGGAGTTCTTGGAGGGAGGGAGCCGAGGGTCTATCGGAAACAGCCTATCTACCCCAGGGTAGGGGTAAGGTCTGCGTACACACTACCCTCCCTAGACCCCACTAGTAGGATTATACTGGTTATTGTTGTTGTTGTTGTTGTTGTTGTTATTATATATATATATATATATATATATATATATATATATATATATATATATATATATATATATATATATATATATATATATATATATGGCGACACTAACATACGTAAGAAATAATGAACTTGACAACAAATATGTACGATAGAAGGCCATTTGGTATTAAAGTATTTAAGTATTCTTCTTAGTTGTTATTGTTGATATCATCTTCTGCTGAGTCAAAACTGAAAAATATTTTATTTTTACCATAAAACTTAGCAATCAACCTTTTATTTAATTGATCAACATATTCATTTCTACTAGCTAAGATAGCTCTTTAATTTTTATCATGTAATTTGCACAAATTGCCTTTTAATCTAATGATGAAAATATATATTTTCCTTATTAAATGCACTACTATTACCATTGTGGTTGATAACCAAGTGTTCTAGAAGAACCAAATCGTCTTTTATTAGATGCTCTTCTTCGTTTCCGACACAAAGCAAGAAGTCACTGAATGTTGGATTTGTTCTTACTTTTTATATTACTTGTCATTTGAATATTTTTTATTTGAGGTCATAAGTATAATTTTGGCAAGCTAACTTTTATAGTTTTTACTTAGGTCAATTTTAAAACTATTGATCGTACTTGACAGAAATCACCTCCCAAACTATTACTTTTCCACCAAACAGTTCATCGATATCCAATATATCCCTAAAACTCTAAGTGATTGTTTCGATCATTTGACGCTTAGCCAAAAGCGCTTCATCCCATATTATCACTTTTGATTTCCTTATAAATTTAGCACTATTGCTCTGATTTGATATATTTGTGATGGTTATTTCAGTTGTTTGAAGAGGTATATCAAATCTAAAGTGAGTTGTACGACCTCATAATAAAAGCATTGCTGGTACACCACTTGTTCTTATTGCTAACAATATCATGCCTCTTGATCTGATATTTGCAAGTAATGCATGACATAGGAATATTATTTCGATTCCGCCGGAGGCATCTACAAAGGACAATTCCTCTGTACCAGAGTCGATCTTTTTTAATATAGTCTTGCAAGCTTATTCTTGTTCAGGATTTAGCTTTAATTGTGCTTCCTCAAAAACTTGTATGACCTTTTTAATATTATACTAATCTTTTTTACTTTGTGATCTATTTTTTTTTAAATCTCTAACACTCTTTTTATAGAATAAATTTATGTACCCTAAGATTTTTTTTTAACTTGAAAAATAATTTTACTCATGTGATGAATTTAAAAAATAATAATTGGATTCTCTTGCTAAATATAATTGAAAGATTTGATTATTTAGTTGTGAGCACCTAATTTTTTACCATACTTGTGATTTTTCAACACTTTTTAGTATGTAAATAATTTTAAGTTTGATTTACATATTTTAACCTTAACTTCATTTTTAGTAGGTTTATTTAAGAAAATTAAAAATCACAAAAATTATATGTTCTTGATTTTAAAATATTTATTTTACACTCTTAAAAAATATATATTAATTAAAGCAAGAGTCAATGAGTCATTTCCATGTGGCAAGATTCTTCCTTATCTTTTGTAACAAACTCACATGCTCTCTCTCTCAAAAAATGCACATGCCCATACACACTCTTTTTCTTGGCCACCAATTAATTTCTATACCTACACCTATATATTTTTCACTCACTCAACACAAAAAAGGGGATAGATAGTGAGAGGACGGGAGAGCACTCTCTCAAAAAAGCTCTCGGCGACAGAACAACCATCGTCTCTCTCACTGCCAAAACTTGCCGGAATCCGGTGAGCCAAATAGACCACCTAGCTTCAAAAGCAAAGAGGAACCTAATCACCAAAATTCCAAAAGCCAGCCGCAACCCCCTCATTTTTGGGTTTTGATTTCAGAAAATCGAAAAACAATACAAAAATACTTCGTCTTCTTCATTCTTGATTCGATTCTTAGTTTCTGAAACATGGAGTTTAATTGAAGTTTGGAGCTGTATTTGAGTTTGAGTCGTGTGGAGTTTGCCGTTAGAGGTTTAAGTCCGAAATTCCGGTTCGATTTGTACTGATTTCGTTTGAAGCTGTGTCAATTTTTGGCTGTAATTGTTGCTTCGTTTCAATCCGTGTAATTGCCGCAACTCAATTAATCGGAAAGCTCTAACTTCAGGTTTATCTCATCTTTCTCTTTAATATTGAGTTTTCTCTATGTGTGATAAAATATAATGGGAGCCATTTAAGATAGATTTAGGATTATTGATTTTATACTCTGAAAAAAAGAATCTGAATCTGACTGATTTTGGCTCTAAATGTTTGATGTCTATTCAATACATTCAAGGCTATGATAAGCAGAGTGTAATTCTGATGATTGCATAATTTTGTGGTTCTTTGTTTAATTAATTAGCCTTAATGTTTGTTACATATCTTGTAATATGCTTGGACCAAATGTTTAGTTTAGAGTAGTCTTTCTGCTTCTTGTTTCATTCGTTTTTTTGAAAATTTTATTTTTTGAAAAGTATTAGTAGTATAACTTTGTAGTATAATTTAGTCTTGTCTTTATGAATAAGCTACCGTTTTGAGTTTTTGTCTGTCCTTGGAATGTAGGCATTTTAACTTTGTTGGCTTATAATTTTAGCCAGTTCCATCCCAGACTCTAAGAAATAGCAATTGATGAACATCGTAGTTTGCTTTAGGCGCGATTAAATAAATTGTCGTGACTATGGGTACGGTTCCCGTGGCATAGTTATGATACGCAACCCCAATTCGAGTATGCGTTTCACATGACTCGGCCACAACTTCAAACAATAATAAAAAATAAGCATGTCGTAAATCGCGGGTACATTTCATGTGGTGCGGTTTTCGACGTGTGCCAAAATGACAAGTGTACGACATCGTGACTTGTTCCAGAAATAATTTCATAAACAATTAAAAGCGGTTAAAAAGTAAAAAATACACAATAAGCTTTTAAAACATGTATTAAATCAGATAATTAGGCCAATTATTAATAGTTGAGCGACCGTGCTAAAACCACGGAACTCTGGAGTGCCTCACACCTTCTCCCGGGTTAACAGAATTCCTTACCCAGTCTTCTGTGTTCGCGGACCTTAAATAGAGTCAAATTTCCTCGATTTGGGATTTAAAATACATCGGTGACTTGGGACACCATAAATTATTCCAAGTGGCGACTCTGAAATAAATAAATAATTCCATTTCGATTAATGTCACTTAAATTGAAAAAACTCCCTTATCCCTATCGCCCCATCGGGAAAAAGGAGGTGTGACAGCTCTGGCGACTCTGCTGGGGATCGAACCCAGAATCTCTGGTTCAGGGTTCAGAATTCGAGCTTAGATGACTGTTATACTTGGCTTTTACTTATTATCTGATTTTTACGTGTTTGAGCCTAATGTGCTAAATGCCTCTTTTTACTGCTTTGATATTATTTGGACTGTATATAAACTGTCACGAAACCCTTCTTCTCTCTGAGTCTTCTAAATCTTTTGGGAAGTGCACGCTGGCGTGACTTCTTTTCTGTTAATGTCATATCCTAATTTAGAACGAGGATCGGATCAGTTACAAAGCCGGATGGCCTTTTGGTTACCGGTACGTTGCCCCCCCGACTCGGCTCGAGTTGTCCGCTCGGGTAAGCCAGGTCTAGAACCATACACCCAAGGTTTTAAGCCTAGAATAACATAGCCTCATGCCGGATCCCTAGTAGGTACGTTTGTTTGCATCACGTGCATTTGACTTTGGAGACTCAACACAGGGGTTGGGTCTGTCTAGGACAGGTGTACCCAATTTAAAAGACCATTCTGATGCATGTTTTACATGCTACTTGTGCATTTATCGGTTTCGGCTTGTATGTTGACCGGCTTTTAGAATAGGGAAAGAAAATCAAGCAAAATCAAGAAGTGAGGTAGGATAGAGAAACATCCGGAAAATACCAGTGTTCAAAATATCCTGAAACTCTGTCGAATTTTTTTTTTTTTTTTTTTAAAAAAAAAGAGAGAAAAGAAAAGGATGAGTCTTTGAAAAAATGAGTCCTATTTTTCCACGAGTTAAAACTCACAGAACTACGCGGGTCTGATTCTCACCGGATGTGGGATACGTAGGCAAACCTCATCGGTTCCGGCCCACAATTTTCAAACAATCCAAAAATATTTTCTTTACCTCCTCTTTAGAAAGTCTTTCTTTTAGACCACAATTTTTAAAAAATCCAAAAATATTTTCCTTTACTTCCTTCTTTGGAAAGTCTTTCTTTTAGACCCAAACTTTTTAAATATATATATATATATATATATATATACACACACACAAAAATATTTTCCTTTTAATTTCTTCTCAAAATCCAAAAATATTTTCATTCTTCTTTCAAAAATTGAAAAGAAAATTCAAGATTCAAAAATATTTTCATTTTTTTTCTTTAGAAGTATTTCTTTCATAAATTCAAAATAAAATTCTAAAAATCCAAAAATATTTCCTTTCTTGTTTAGAAGTTTTTCTTTCGAAATTCCGGAAAAAATAAAAACTCAAAAAAAAATATTTTCTTTCTTCTTTAGAAGTCTTTCTTTTCAAAAATTCAAAAAAAAAAAACAAATCGAAATCCAAAAATATTTTCTTTCTTATTTATAAGTCTTTCTTTCAGAAATTAGAAAAAAAAGAGTTGGTTTATTTCCTTTATTCCTGATCTTCCCGAACTACGCACGATCTGATTCATGTTCCCACATGATACGTAGGCAACCCATATCAGGTTCGATCGACCAAAAAAATAAAATAAAAATGATGATGATAATAAGGACCGACTGAGTCCATTCTAACGTGTCTCTTATTTTGAATCATAGAAAAAGTTTGAGGTGGTCGGTTTGTGGTAAGCTGGCAACACAAGATCCAAGGAAAAAATGCCATTGACAACTGGCATCGAAGCTGTTACAAGTGCTCAAAAGACTCAGGTTCAACAAGAGTCTACTGTGGTTGAGGAAAATAGAGTACTGAAGCAGCAAATGACTGAAATGTGTCAAGCATGGGCCAATGGCCAAGGACCGCCTTTTTCTATTCATGGTTTCCCAGAGTTCACATCCATTTCGACTACTACCATTCCGGTCTCATTGCATGATCAATCTTATCCACCTGGGTTGAGTCTTTATCCCAATTGTATGACTACAGCTGGAACTTCTGTTGCGCGCTCCCAAAGTGTGCCATTGACAACCAATCAGACAACCACTACTGTTATGCCCGTCTTCACCTTCCCACAGCCGACAGTGATACAAAAGAAAACTCATGAGTCACAATTTGCTACCCAGCAAGAACAGTACCATTCTCCTGAGTACCACTCATACCTATTTGATCTTCCTACAAAAATTGAGAAGCCTGCCCAAAAGATGGCACAAGAAGAAATGACCCAAAGAATAAAAAGCTTAGAACAATAGTTGAAAAACATGCAAGGGTTGGAAGGTCAGAAGAGTATTGCCTTCAAGGATCTATGTATGTTCCCCAATGTTCGTTTGCCACTTGGTTTCAAGATCCCAAAATTTAAAAAGTATGATGGACACGGCAACCCCATAGCTCACTTGAAAAGTATTGCAATCAGCTAAGAGGCGTTGGAAGAAATAAAGAATTACTAATGGCTTATTTTGGGGAAAGCCTGACAGGGGTAGCCTCTGAATGGTTTATGGATCAAGAAACCTCTCACTGGCATGTCTGGGATGACATGGCCCAGGCCTTTGTCAAACAGTTCCAATACAACATCGATATCACCCCAGACCGCAATTCCCTTTCAAACCTGAAAAAGAAACCAACTGAAAGTTTCAGGGCATATGCCATTAAATGGAGAGAGCAAGCGGCTAGAGTTAAGCCACCCATGGATGAGCACGAGTTAATCACTGTCTTCCTTCAGGCTCAAGAGCCAGATTATTTTCAAAACATGATGTCCGCAGTGGGCAAATCCTTCTCGGAAGCAATCAAAATTGGGGAAATGGTTGAGAATGGCCTTAAGACAGGCAAAATTATAAGTCAAGCAGTTCTCAAAGCTGCAACTCAGGCTGTCCAGATTGAATCCGATAATTTTAGTGACACGAATGAGAAGGATGGAGAAACCATGATGACAATATGGTCGAGAAGAGGTCCTAGGAGAATATCTCGAAGGTATGAGCAGCCTCATCAGGTTTCCGATGATTCCCCTGAGCACTACTATCCACCTCAGAACCCACAATACTCTATTGCTCCACTTCAGTATATTGTCCAGCCACCAAGACACCCCAGAAGGCGAGTACCAGCACCACAAAATTTCCACCAGCTTCCACAAAATTTTCAAGTGCCCTATAACCCACATCCAAGCCAGGGGTATAAAGGGGAACAAAGGTTGAAAGATAATTTTACACCAATAGGAGAGTCCTATGCAAGTATGTTTGAGAAATTAAAGCATTATGATATGATTGCACCTATTCCTCCAAATTATGTGGACCCACGTGCAAGAAGCTTTGATCATTCTAAAAGGTGTGAATACCATTCCAATGCCCAGGGGCACAATGTTGAAAGTTGTCGGGATTTGAAAAGAGAAATAGAAAGGATGATCCAGGAAAAACTGATTGTGATCCAAGATAATGACACCCAGAATATCACACAGAATCCTTTACATGCACATGATGATGCACACTTTGTAGGGATGATGTGTGGTGACATGGAGTATGAGAATCCTCTTGGGAACTTGCCGACTGAAATTGGAGAAGGCCATGGTGATTTTGATGAGCAAATTTGTGGCTAAATGTCAAGCTTAGCAATTGAAAAGTCATTCCCTCATCACTAGGAAGGAATCTTGGTAGCTTGTTTTGATATTTTTTTCTATTATCTGGGTTATTCCAGGGTGTGATCCAGATTTTATTTATTTTATTGAGTCAAACCCTTTTATCTCTCTATTTTATTTGTGTGAGTCCTCTCTGTTCGTTTTGTTGCTATTTTTATTAGCCGGGTTATTTTAGGGTCGTAACTCGGATTTCAGTTTGTTTGTCTTATTGTCAAATCCTTCTATCCGTTATTCAATAAAATACAGTTTGTCCTTGTTTCATTCTATGCTTAGTTCTTTCGCCACTAGTTCTAGTGACATGACATGCATGCGGAACTTTTGGCCAGATCTTAGAAAATTGATTTAATATTGAATCGGATAATCGAAAAAAAAAAAGATATTTTTTTTTAGGATGAACAAAGAGTCGAAACACTTTGGAATTAAGCTCGAGTAAGTTTTACCTTCAAATCATTGTGAAGATCGGGTTTGGGAAAGAATCAATTGAAGTTTGTTGGAAAGTTTGACATTAAGGGATGGAAAGTGTCTTTCGACCACGACAAACCAAGAAGACAAATATGGTCATCAATGTTATGACCGCAAAAGATAATATGTTTGGCGTTCTCGAGGCTGGGAGGCCCTTTTTGTGCTACCTAAACACTTTATACCCATTGTTACCCCTTTTGAGCCTGTGTTATTTTCTTCGACCACCCTCTTTTGGAATCAAGTTTAGAGTTAAAAGTCCAAAAAAAAATGAAAAAAAGTCCATGCCCAAAGAGTACGAACTGGGGCAACTCTTAGAAAGTACAAGTAAAAAAAAAAAGCATAAGAAAGGAACAGTCAAAGGTCCATGCCCCCAGAAAATAAAAGACTGGGGCAACTTGTTTTGAAAAAAAAAGAGAAAAGAAAAGGAAAAAAAAGACAAAAAAAAAAAAAGAAAGATGAAAAAAAAAATAGTTAGGACAGATGTTTGAACTACGTTAGACCTGATTCCTTTAAAAAGGGATACGTAGGCAGCCTTACACGGTTCGGTCCAACCAAATAAGAATTCAAAAAAAAAAAATCCAAACATCCCCAATATCTGAAACTGGGGCAATGATTTTATTTCACTTTTGAAAGAGTCGATTCCAAGAGTTGTAAGTGTACAACCCATCATATTGAGTCTACTTAGAGCCTCCATGCCGACCCATCTTTCCAACCCTATCCAAAACCTTCCAAATAAAGACCTCCCTATATGCCTTCAAGAATGCCAAGAGATGCGTGCAAAAAGCAGCAGTTGTCACGCGACATAGAACATTGTCAAGTTGCTCACACAAGAAAGCAAAAGAAAAAGAAAAAGAGAAGAAAAATGAGAGAGTTTTACTAGTGAAAACCCTCACAGGCACTGTAAGGCGACGGTAAGCAGAGATGAATAAAGAAGAGAGACTGGTTGGTGAAAATTCCTCGGGGCACTATTAGTCAATAGTGAGTCGTAAAGCTGATGCAAAGGATTGGCACGAACAAACCCGACTTCAAAGGTCATAAGAATGGTAAAAGGGAAGATTGGATCAGTTTGATAGATCAGGCCGTTAAGTCCAAAATGCATGTCATGATCATTAAGGCTAGTTACCCCAAAATAAAAAAATAAAAAAAAATAATTAAAAAAAACTCTTCCTTCTGTCCTTCTGACAGGGGCATTTCTTGTTAATACTTGTTTCTTTGCATCATTGTGTCCTTCACTCTGAGTCAGTCCTTGTCAAAACAAGCAAGAAAAGATTTCAAAATCTGCTACCAACTTTTCAGTTGCACAAAGTAAACTCGTGCAATACGAAGGTTTCCCCCAAAAGACTATTGTCAGCCTATTTGGCTAAAGTAAGCAAAGATAACCTCAAGGTTAATCAGGGATTCCGTGTAGTACCGAACAAGGACTATGAAGTGGCACATTGTACAAAAGATACTTACCAGTTGTGATTCTCCCTGAGAGACGAAATTGCTCCAAAAGCAAAAGCCATTTAAGATATCTGAAAAGGTTATCCAAGAAAAGAAATCTCTTTTTTTGAGATAAGGCTGATTGAGCCACAAAACACAAATGGCATTGGGAGCGAAACAATCAGGGTTGATACAGAAAGTAAAGGTCCCTTATAAGGAACAACAGAGTCTCCCAACAGTGCAGCCAACTACCAATGCAGTCAGTCTTCCAAAAGTTGGATGATTACAAAGTCAAGCCACCCAAGACTCAAGGCCGCAAACCGACCACCACTTTTAAAACTGACGAAATTTTCTTTGTTTGAAACAGGAACAAAGCAGTGCAAGGAATTTGGGTTTCCAAAAAAAAAAAAAAGAAGAAAGGAAAGAAAAAGAAAAAAGAAGAGAAGAGCCGACAAAAGGGAAGTTTCTCAAATCTTTGCCTTTATTTGTCTTGCTAGTGTGCATAAAATATTGCCATTGCTCTTCACATTTTTCCTCCTAGGATAAAACGTCCTAGTCTGATGGATTTTCTCCCAATAAAAATCTTAGTCTGATGAATTTTTCTCCTAAGATAGAAAACCTAGTCCGATGAATTTTCTCCTAGGATAAACGTCTTAGTCTGATGAATCTTTCTCCTAAGATAGAAAACCTAGTCTGATGAACTTTCTCCTAGGATAGAATTCTTAGTCTGATGAATCTTTCTCCTAAGATAATAAAAAAGAGACCTAGTCTGATGAACTTTCTCCTAAGATAAACGTCTTAGTCTGATGAATCATTCTCCTAAGATAGAAAACCTAGTCTGATGAATTTTCTCCTAGGATAAACGTCTTAGTCTGATGAATCTTTCTCCTAAGATAGAAAACCTAGTCTGATGAACTTTCTCCTAGGATAGAATTCTTAGTCTGATGAATCTTTCTCCTAAGATAATAAAAAAGAGACCTAGTCTGATGAATTTTTTCTCCTAAGTAGAAAACCTAGTCTGATAAATTTTCTCCTAAGATAACAAAAAAGGACCTAGTCTGATGAACTTTCTCCTAGGATCGAGATCTTAGTCTGATGAATCTTTCTCCTAAGATAACAAACCTAGTCTGATGAACTTTCTCCTAGGATAGAAATCTTAATCTGATGAATCTTTCTCCTAAGATACCAAAAAATGACCTAGTCTGATGAATTTTCTCCTAGGATAATAAGTTTAAAAAAAGGGAAGTCTGAAAAAAAAAAACAAAGGTCAATTTTTAGTTTTCTTAAGTTATCAATCTTTAGTTTTCTTGAAATCAGGGGTCCCGCCTGGAGAATAGGGTCAGTTTTTAGTTTAGTCAAGCTTAGTTTATAGTTTTTCGCAAGCTCAATCTCAAATTTAGGAGACGCACTTCCTAGTTTGAGTTTTTTCAGATCTTTATTTCTTTAGGAGACGCATATCCTAGTCGAGTCTTCAATTTTACTCCCATCATTGCATCATTCATCAATAGCATAGGTGATTTATAGTTCTGCTAACAACTCACAAATCTTCCTAGTGCAAACTGGGGCAGAAAAGTTTCTTTTGTTTTGTCTATTTTGTTGTAGTATCAGGCGCCCACCTGGAGAATGAGGGAATTCATTTCAAGTTTAAGTCATCAGGCGCCCGCCTGGAGAATGAGGGAATTCATTTCTGTTTTAAGTCAGCACAGGCGCCCACCTGGAGAATGAGGGAATTTATTTCGAGTTTTAAGTCATCAGGCGCCCACCTGGAGAACGAGGGAAGTCATTTAAGAATTCAATTCAAGTTAGAAGTAGCAGAAGCTCACCTCAAGAATGCGAGTTGACAGTACGGGATGACCAAAGGAAGAAGTCTCAATCCAGAATTTAAAAAAAAAAAGAAAAAAAAAAGAAGTCAATTCAAAATACAGAAGCAGATGAAAAGATATGGGCTGCTCAAGACATGACTGAAGTCGTAAGGTTTGCATGCCTCGTCTTGATCCGAAGAAGCTGAAGAAATGAATCTGCACCTGCAGCTAGCAAGCATCAAGGTTCAAATCAAAAGTCTGCATGAAGAACCATTCAAGACTCAAGATCAAGCTTCAAAAGACTTATAGATAGGAATCTTGTAACTCATAGCTGACAGGCTTAGTTTGTCTTTTTTTATTTTTTTTTATGTAACAACAGGACCACAGACTGGAGCCTCGACGGAATCTCACTCGACTCCTCAACCCATCATTCCATCACTCCTCTTGAACTACACGCAATCTGATTCCCTTATGACCCGGGATATGTAGGCTGTCCAAAATCAGGACTCGGTTGCACCCTTTTCCTTTGTTTATTTTCCCTTTTGAATAAAGATTTAGTAAAAAATTAGTCACACGGCTCACTTTTGTCTTTGCTTGAAAACTCTTCATGTTCCCAAGCAAAGAGGGGCAGCTGTGAGCACCTAATTTTTTACCATACTTGTGATTTTTTAACACTTTTTAGTATGTAAATAATTTTAAGTTTAATCTACATATTTTAAACTTAACTTCATTTTTAGTAGGTTTATTTAAGAAAATTAAAAATCACAAAAATTATATGTTCTTGATTTTAAAATATTTAGCTAGTATTTTTATTTTACACTCTTAAAAAAAATATATTAATTAAAGCAAGAGTCAATGAGTCATTTCCATGTGGCAAGATTCTTCCTTATCTTTTGTAACAAACTCACATGCTCTCTCTCTCAAAAAATGCACATGCCCATACACACTCTTTTTCTTGGCCACCAATTAATCCCTATACCTACACCTATATATTTTCACTCACCCAACACAAAAAAGGGGATAGATAGTGAGAGGACGGGAGAGCACTCTCTCAAAAAAGCTCTCGGCGATAGAACAACCATCGTCTCTCTCACTGCCAAAACTTTCCGGAATCCGGTGAGCCAAATAGACCACCTAGCTTCAAAAGCAAAGAGGAACCTAATCACCAAAATTCCAAAAGCCAGCCGCAACCCCCTCATTTTTGGGTTTTGATTTCAGAAAATCGAAAAACAATACAAAAATACTTCGTCTTCTTCATTCTTGATTCGATTCTTAGTTTCTGAAACATGGAGTTTAATTGAAGTTTGGAGCTGTATTTAAGTTTGAGTCGTGTGGAGTTTGCCATTAGAGGTTTAAGTCCGAAATTCCGGTTCGATTTGTGCTGATTTCGTTTGAAGCTGTGTCAATTTTCGGCTGTAATTGTTGTTTCATTTCAATCCGTGTAATTGCCGCAACTCAATTAATCGGAAAGCTCTAACTTCAGGTTTATCTCATCTTTCTCTTTAATATTGAGTTTTCTCTATGTGTGATAAAATATAATGGGAGCCATTTAAGATAGATTTAGGATTATTGATTTTATACTCTTAAAAAAAGAATCTGAATCTGACTAATTTTGGCTCTAAATGTTTGATGTCTACTCAATACATTCAAGGCTATGATAAGCAGAGTGTAATTCTGATGATTGCATAATTTTGTAGTTCTTTGTTTAATTAATTGGCCTTAATATTTGTTACATATCTTGTAATATGCTTGGACCAAATGTTTAGTTTAGAGTACTCTTTCTGCTTCTTGTTTCATTCGTTTTTTTGAAAATTTTATTTTTTGAAAAGTATTAGTAGTATAACTTTGTAGTATAATTTAGTCTTGTCTTTATGAATAAGCTACCGTTGTGAGTTTTTGTCTGTCCTTGGAATGTAGGCATTTTAACTTTGTTGGCTTATAATTTTAGCCAGTTCCATCCCAGACTCTAAGAAATAGTAATTGATGAACATCGTAGTTTGCTTTAGGCGCGATTAAATAAATTGTCGTGACTATGGGTACGGTTCCCGTGGCATAGTTATGATACGTAACCCCAATTCGAGTGTGCGTTTCACGTGACTCGACCACAACTTCAAACAATAATAAAAAATAAGCATGTCGTAAATCGCGGGTATATTTCACGTGGTACGGTTTGCGATGTGTGCCAAAATGACAAGTGTACGACATCGTGACTTATTCCAGAAATAATTTAATAAATAATTAAAAGCGATTAAAAAGTAAAAAATACACAATAAGCTTTTAAAACATGTATTAAATCAGATAATTAGGCCAATTATTAATAGTTGAGCGACCGTGCTAAAACCACGGAACTCGGGAGTGCCTCACACCTTCTCCCGGGTTAACAGAATTCCTTACCCAGTCTTCTGTATTCGCGGACCATAAATAGACTCAAATTTCCTCGATTTGGGATTTAAAATACATCGGTGACTTGGGACACCATAAATTATTTCAAGTGGCGACTCTGAAATAAATAAATAATTCCATTTCGATTAATGTCACTTAAATTGGAAAAACTCCCTTATCCCTATCGCCCCATCGGGAAAAAGGAGGTGTGACATTAGTTTTAACATAAAATATAATTTATTTCTGTTGATTTAGATTCTTAATATTAGTTCATCTCATGTTTGAATATTTAACCGTGATTATAATTTTATCCACTATAAATTTTATTTTTAAAGAGTAAAAAGATCGATGACATTCCAATTTTAGATCTTTATGTTTGTAAAATCATTAGTGGTATGGGCTCTTACCAACCTTTTTCTTTCTTTTCTCACACATTTATATTCTTAAAAGAAAATTTAGTTATTCTTTAATAATTGGGTATATTTTCTATATTACACAAAAAATTAATAATTAAAAAATATTATTTGAATAGAAAAACAATTCAAATATAATATAATAATATATAGAATTATTTTCTCAATTTCAACGCTTTATGCAATTTATTTATTTTGTTTTGGTATTGAATATTATAGAGTGGTAATGTACCACCAATATGGAGGATTCTTATGAAATTGATTTGATTAAAACCTTCCTACATATTTTTAATAATAATTCAATAGACAAGATTGTATTAAATTTAAAATATTAAATATTTAAAGATTTAACATAGAAGTTATTATAGTCCAAAAAATAAATTATTACAGTTATATCATTTTCTTATGAGTTCTTCTGTTTAATATTTTAGAGCTATTTTGGTCTATCAATATTATATTCGTGCTTTTATAATAATATATGCTCTCTTATTTTAAAATGGATTTGGACAATAATACGTTTTCAAATTAAATTAGAAATAGAAATTTTTAAGAAGTATATCCTAAAAGTAATAAGATTACAAGGCTAGTATCTATTCCCAAAAATAATTATACTAATAGGATTTCTAAAGGTAATCATGTAGGATTTCTAACGTGTAATATTATGCCCTAAAACTAATAGGATTACAAGGCTAATGTCTCGAATTCCGATTATGTCCTTTTATTATGAGTTATTATGCTTAATACTAAAAGGTTATTTTTGTAATCCAATATTTTATTCATATTTTTATAATAACTAGTCTCTATGTACGTGAGTTGTACATATATTTTTTGTCAGATATTATAACACGCGTGCCGAAAGTAATAAATAAATTAATTCAAGTCAATACACAAGAAACACACAAGAAAAAATCTAAGAAACACACACACAACATAATCCTAATCACCATTTACATATAGTATCTGATATTCATATACAAAATATAATTATATATCTAAAACAATGAAAATTATTGTATCATGTATAAATCCAACAATGCATGAATATGTAATAGCAAATAGTACTTATCAGATAAAATCATTAAATCCGTAGAAGTGAATGAAATAAATAAAAAGAGATAAAATTACCTTATTCATTAAGAGTCAAGCTTTTGAATTTTTTCGGGAAATACTAATCACACTAACTACAAGAGAGCATATGTAAAAGTTAGATAGCGAAAAAAAGTAATTTAAGAAATATTCATTCTAAGAGGTTTGTTCTCACGCAACCATACCATAGGCTAACAATAGAAAGCACAAAAAGTAGTAATATATTCCTGTTCAAATTGAGAATGTATAACCAACAACCGACTCCTATTCAAATTTTGAGTCCTACATCGAAAGAGTCTCCACAGAGATAAAAGTTTAGTTGATTTTAAATTTTAATATTATCAGTTCTATCCAAATCAAGTTAGTTTTTTGAATGAATGATTTAATTTTGTAAGGGCATAAAAGTCAGTCAATATTTCGGGTATATTTTCGTCGATTAATATTTAATATTCTAAAATTTGTATTTTTATAATAATAATATAGATAGATATATATATAGATGGATAGATAGATAAATGGATAGATAGGGAAGAATACATTTTCTATTTCTTTTATATTCATTATTTGAATTTGGAACCGATTAAGGATAAAAGAAAAACCGTATCCTTCCAACAATAATCCCTTGGTGATAATATAATATGTACTTTAAAAAAAAAAGGAGGAAGACGAATTAATTGCTCTTTTCCTCGTGAAGGTGGAAAATGGTAGAGGGTGGAGGTGTAATAAATGAAAGAGGTTTGGGAAGAATGGGACATGCGCAGAAATAGGAAAAGACAGCGTCGAATAACGTAAGAAAAAGACCCAATCATAGAATAAAGAGGCACCCTCTCTTTTTTCGTGCAACATCAAGTCCTGACTCACATGATTTTCCTCCTTTACTTTTTCCGTATAAAAATAAGTTCTTTATTTTAATATTTATTTTAAAATAAAAGGCGATGTATTGGATGAAGTATTATCTAAATTATACATATTTTATCTAAATTATACACACTTTTCGTACATATTTCTACAATTGAAAATAATTTAGCTTTAAACTCTTCATTTTACCCTTAATGAAAAATTTTTATAACCACACAAATGTCATGGCCCTACAAAGCCTTTACCTCTTAAGCTTTTAAGACCATAAATTTCAAAAATCTACTTTTTTCCCTTAAACTCCATACCAAATCAAATTATCTCATCTAAATTGAAACGGATGAAATACTTTATTTATCACTAAATATCTCATGCAATTAACGCTTTATTAATTAAAATATAAAACAGTAAGGATGCATTTGAAAAATTAATAATTAACATTTTATCTTTGAAATAGTGTAATATTTTGAATCAAATCTAGCTAATTGCTAACTAAAACAATTAATTATTTTCTATTCCTCATGTTTTGTTCGACGTGAAAGACTCCAAAATAACACGAAAGCCAGAGAGTGGTGTCAATGGCAGAAGAGAGTTACTACCTTAGATCATGAATTGCTGTAGAAATACTTTTTTATTCGTTTAAAAGTTTTATCTGCATATATATGGAGTTCAAGATTAAAATAATCTGTTGCATTGGTTGACGTTTCAGCCTCTGCTCAAAATATGAATCAATATTCATATTTTGAATATTGGCACATGAGAATCCCCATAAACAGGCCGCAAGAAATGCCATGCTCAACTATAGCCCGGCGGATTCAACCACATTCATTTTAACATAATACTTTTTATGCGAAATATAAATTTATCTATAAAATTAGTATAAATAGATTCGAACCAATAACTTTCAAATATAACGAGGTTAATGTTAAGATTGAAACATACAGTATAAATCCTGAATTCGCCTTTACACCTGAAGCTCTAGTTGAGTTCATAAAAATTGGACCTACTTTACTTTTTGTTGTATGTTTTTATGAGTTTCTATTCCTTTGTTTAAATTACGTGACTAGGTCCCGAAAATACGGTGAACTTATTGAATTACACTAAAAATTTGAAGGTAGATTATATCAATAGATTTATCCTCAATTATGTGGTTCACTTGTGATGTATAGCAGTCTAGCTTAGAGTTAGTACCAAGTGGAAATAGAAAAGGAAGTAAAAGATAAGAATTTTTGTAGGAGTAACAATACATGCAAAGGTTATCCAAGATAATTGGCGCCGCATATTTGATTCTTATTCGCCCAAACATAGAATAAAAATGACTAATCTGTCTACAATTAGATCATTGTCGGGTAATCGGCAATGGCTGAGGTTGGAATAACATTAGAATCAGTCCGAGTAATCTTTCTTAGGGTCTATTTGGTGAAAGAAATGGATCGAATTGAAATTTATAGATTCCTATAGATATTTCAAGTTGATATATCAAAAGATAATTGAAATTACAATTAAGTATTTGTAGATATTTACTAAATCTTTAATACATATAAAGAGTCTCTATAAAAGCTACTGATTTATATGAACCGAAAAGGTTATAAGTTGGATCCGCCTTTGTTTGGTAAGGAGGAATATTTTCAAAAAAAAAAAAGTCATTCTTTGGTAATCAAACATCAGAAATATATTTTTTAAAGAATATTTTTCTTTTAAAAGGAAAAATAATTTTTTCCGGTTTTGCTTTCTCCGAAGGTACGTTTATTATAGTTTCTAAATTTTAGCGAATTTTGGATAGTGGGATAAAAATATTTCTGGGAAATATTTTTTATACCAAACACACCCTTAATCTTTTATTCTTATTCTTCAAATTTCGCCCCCTCCCTCAGAAACCCTTATCATCATTTTTTTCGTTTCCCTATTGTTAAAAAAAATGTTATCAATCACTAGAACTTCGTAGAAGTTAGTACTAAATAGGAAAAGATTTTTTATTTTTGTTTTTTGGTTCTATTATAAGTCTAAACAAATTTTCTTGGACATTTCAAATAATTATCAATAGAAATTGGGAGACGTGCAAGTAACAACCCTGCTTGACTTGATCATATACTAATTCACCGTTAGCCGCCAGGTTATTATTGTTAATCCAAGGTTTAATAAACAATATTTGATTCGTGTCGGTGGATTATAATCCTATTTCTATTGATTTTGTTTGATATTTTAGTCTGGAAGAAATATTTAAGTGTTTAACAGCCAAGAAATTTAATGTTCAAGTCAACAGAGCAAGTATTTCGGGTCAGTGAGAGTTCTCTTGAAGATAAACACCTGAATTATTTAGTCGGCGTTTGGACATAAGAATTGTAAAATTCAGAAAAAAGTGATTTTTTTTAAGTGAAAATGATATTTGAAAATTAAAGTTGTGTTTGGACATAAATATAATTTTGGATTATTTTTGAATTTTTGTGAGTGATCTGAGTGAAAATTTTGAAAAATAGCTTTTCGGAGTTTTCAAATTTTCCAAAAATTCCAAATTTCAACTTCAAGTAAAAATTAGAAATTTTATGGCCAAACACTGATTTCGAAAAAAAATAAAAAAGATTTCGAAAAAAAGTGAAAAACATTTCATGGCCAAACGGGCTCTTAGTGAGTAATTAAGCTGGCACCAGCTTATTTGCTTTAATTAATCAATCATTAGGAAATTTTCCAGTCGCTTAATTATCTGCCCTTTTCTACTGTTTTTGTTTAGCTGTGAAGGTTCAAGTTTAAAAGTCAACTGATTAGGACTTTAATATACAGCTTCCTATAATTAATGTTAGTTAGAAGAACTAATAAATATTGTGTAAACCAATTAAATATATTTCATTCAATTGTCTTTTGCTATCATAATTGTTTTCTTGTATAATTATATAATACATTATCATTTTTCTGAATGGTTGCTCAGCTACATTATATACTCTATGCTCAAGTCAACTTTGATATTTAAGGATCTGTATACAGTTGAAATTGAGTTTGCCCTTCATGTGATTAGTCAAGATTGGAGCACGACGGTCTGAGTGTCGTCGTTATAATATCGAGCTATGATGTGAAGTTGGGTTATCGAGCTCGAGATCCAGAGACCGATCGAGCTCGAGTCAAGGTCGAACTCGAGATCAGGGACCGATCAATACCGAGCTCGAGTCAAGGTCGAGCTCGAGACCCAAAGACCGATCAAAATCAAGATCGAGCTAAGAGACAAAGAACCGTTGTAGCCGCACTAGGGAAGAGAATCTCGGCGAAAATCAAGAAAAAACTAATTAACTATTCTATCATGAGATCTCCACTATGTATTTTTAATTATATCCAAAGTAGGATTCCTCCACTATATTAAGAGTGACTATAATTTGTGTAATGGATAGATTCATCGATACATTCATATACTCTCACATTTTAGAGATTATTGAGATACACACGCATATAGTAAATATTATCCCTTTTGGGGCTTTAGACATTGGTTTATCTTGTTCATTTATAAATCATTCTCTACTCAATTTGGGTTTGTATTTATTCCTTTTTTACAGTCAATATTTGATATATTTCTACTTATTTTTTTAATTTGTACCAAGTTATACTACGTATCCTTAGAATTACGTAGAAATTTAACTCTATCCATTTTTCGGGTAAACAGTTTAGCGCCCACCGTGGGGCTAAGGATAACAGTGGTTATTTGGTATGAATCTCTACAAAACACACTATTTTACACTTTCTCTTGGAAGTGTCTTTGATTTCAGGTTAAAAATGACGAACTCTCAATTAATGGCCCTACCTATCGACAACGAAGCTGGCCTTCAAGATGAGAACAACAACCTGGTGACCAGGGATGAAAGGCCACCCATCGATCCCGTTGGAGCTCGGGCCGTAGATCCAATTGATGTTAATTCACATGTGGCCATCGAGGCAAACCAATTTTCCGACCCCGAAAATAACATTCATGGTGGAACTCGATCTGTAGTTCGAAATACCCAAAATGTTGGAGAAGACGGGATCAGCCTGCGTATAATTTTCGAAATGCTGCAAGCTCAACAGGTAGCGATAGCTCAGTTGCAGAGCCAAACCCAAGCACCGAGCAGGAGCCCAGTCCACCCTGAGAAGTCACTCTCGAAACGGGGCCAGCTGTAGTAAGATCAAATGAACAAGAATCGGGGACTAATCCCGAAATTATTAAGATGTTAGAGGAACTGACAAAACGAATTGAGTCAGGAGGAAAGAGGATTGAAACAAACGACAATAAAGTATAAACTTATATCTCCAGGGTTGATCACATCCCGGGGCATCACCGGTATTAAAGGGCTTGGATTCCAAAAAATTCGTACAAAAGCTTTTCCCCCCGAGCGCGACTCCTAAATCGATCCCTAAGAAGTTTCGCATGCCCGAAATTCCTAAATATAATGGAACGACTGACCCCAATGAACATGTCACCTCTTACACATGTGCCATTAAAGGGAATGATCTAGAAGACGACGAGATCGAATCCCTACTATTGAAGAAGCTCAGGGAAACCCTGTCAAAGAGGGTAATGATATGGTATCATAATTTACCGCCTAACTCTATCGATTCTTTTGCTATGCTTGCAGATTATTTCGTAAAAGCACACGCTGGAGCCATAAAGGTCGAGACCAGGAAGTCGGACCTTTTCAAAGTAAGGCAAAAAGATAATGAGATGATAAGAGAGTTCGTATCTCGTTTCCAAACAAAATGAATGGATCTACCACCGGTCACGGACGATTGGGCTGTACAAGCTTTCACTCAAGGACTGAACGAACGAAGCTCGATGGCTTCACGATAGTTGAAGCAGAATTTGATCGAGTACCCGACTGTTACATGGGCCGATGTGCACAATCGATATCAATCGAAGATCAGAGTTGAAGACGACCAGGGGTCTTAGAGGCTGATGAACAGGAATGGGTTCGACAGGCATACCGGACCTAAGGAAGCACCATATTTATCATAATATAACTTCAACATCGATGCATCCGCCATCATGTCGGCTATCGGACACATCAAAGATACTAAGTGGCCTCGACCTTTGCAGTCCGATCCAGCCCAGAGAAATCCCTATCAAATGTGCAAGTATCATGGCACCTATGGCCACAGAACCGAAGACTGTAGGCATTTGAGAGAGGAGGTAGCCCATTTATTCAATGAAGGGCACCTTCGAGAGTTTTAAGTGACCGGGCCCAAAACCATTTCAAAAACAGAGATTTCAATAGACAAAACGAACAAGAAGGGCCACAACACATCATCCACACGATCATCGGAGGGATCGATGTCCCCTAGGGGGCGGTGCTTAAACGCACTAAGATGTCTATTGTAAGAGAGAAACGATATCGGACTCAGGATTACACACCTAAAGGAACCTTATCCTTTAGTGACGAAGACGCGGAAGGAATCATGCAACCCCATAACGATACACTGGTAATATCTGTACTTATGAATAAAACTCAAGTTAAGCGTGTGTTAATTGATCCAGGTAGTTCGGCCAACATCATTCGATCAAGGGTCATGGAGCAACTCGGTCTACAGGACCAGGGCGTGCCCGCTACCCTGGTACTGAACGGATTTAATATGGCGCGTGAAACTACTAAGGGCGAGATAATCTTGCCAGTAAACGTGGCCGGGATCATCCAAAAAATGAAGTTCCACCTAATCGAGGGTGATATGAGATATAACGCCCTGTTCGTGAGACATGGATCCACAACATGAGAGCAGTGCACTCGACTCTTCACCAGGTTCTGAAATTCCAAACATCGGAGGGAACCAAAACGGTCTACGGGGAGCAACCAGCTGCAAAAGAAATATTTGTCATCGATGAAGTGATTTCGATATCTTCACTATCATCGATAAAGGATCAAATTCGAAGGAGGAACGGGATACCAAATAGCAATCACAAACGTCAGCCTCGACCCAACTAGAGAATCAGAAGACTGACGAAGATGATGACTATAGGGTCCCTCGATCCTTTGTGGTCCCCGATGATTCCGACGCTACCCAATCAACTGTCGAAGAACTGGAGCAAATCATGCTAATCAAAAATCTACCCGAGCGAAAGGTATACCTCGGCACAGGGTTAGATCCCCAGCTCAGGAAAAAGCTTATTCAATTTTTTATAACTAACATGAACTATTTCGCGTGGTCCCATCTTGACATGACAGGGATCCCACCAGAAATAACCATTCATAGACTATGCTTGGATCCGAAATTCCATCCGGTATTGCAAAGAAGAAGGTCCCAGTCCAAGGTCAAATATGCCTTCATCAAGGAAGAGGTAACCAAACTTCTTAACATATGATCCATTCGAGAAGTAAAATACCCCGAATGGCTAGCAAATGTGGTGGTAGTCCCTAAGAAGGGAAACAAACTTAGAATGTGTATAGATTATAAAGACCTGAACAAAGCATTCCCTAAGGATTCCTTTCCTTTGCCTAGCATCGATCGTATGATCGATGCCACGACCGGCCTCGAGACTCACAGTTTTCTCGATGCCTACTCTAGGTACAACCAGATACAGATGAACCCTGAGGATCAGGAAAAGACCTTGTTTATCACTAAGTACGGTACCTACTGTTATAACGTAATGTCATTCGGTCTAAAAAATGCTGGTACAACTTATCAACACCTAGTAAATCGAATGTTTGAAAAACAAATAGGTAAATCAATGGAAGTTTATATTGATGACATCTTAGTTAAGTCCCTGCGAGCAGAGGACTATTTAAAGCATTTGAAGGAAACTTTCAACGTACTAAATAAGTATAATATGAAGCTCAACCCTGAAAAATGTGCATTCAGGGTTGGCTCGAGCAAGTTTCTTGGTTTTATGGTGTCCAATCGAGGAATCGATATCAACCCCGATAAAATCAAAGCTATCGAGAACATCATGGTAGTAGATAATGTAAAGGTCGTGCAAAGGTTAACAGGGAGGATAGCCGCCCTGGGACGATTCATTTCGAGATCCTCAGATAGGAGCCACTAATTTTTCTCACTAATTAAGAAGAAAAGCAACTTTGCATGGACTCTAGAATGCCAGCAGGCTTTGGAAGAACTAAAGCGGTATTTATCGAGCCCGCCGCTACTTCATACCCCGAAAGTGGACGAGCAACTTTACCTGTATTTAGCTATCTTAGAGATAGCGGTAAGTAGAGTTCTGGTTCGAGAAGAACGAGGTACGCAATTCCCTATTTATTATGTTAGTTGGACCTTAGGCGAGGCCAAAACTAGATATCCACACTTAGAAAAATTAGTGCTTGCTTTAATAAGCGCCTCTAGGAAACTAAAACCATATTTCTAATGTCATCCAATACATGTTGTAACAACTTATCCTCTTCGAAATATTTTTTACAAACCCGAGCTTTCGGGTCGATTGGCCAAATGGGCCATAGAAATCGGTGGATACGATATCGAATATCGACCCCGAACCGCTATCAAATCTTGGCGGACTTCGTGGTTGACTTTTCATCGACCCTCGTACCCGAGATTGAAAAAGAGCTACTGATAAAATCGGGTACCTCTTCGGGAGTCTGGACCCTTTTCACGGACGGTGCCTCGAACTCGAAGGGGTCCGGATTATGCATTGTACTAAAATCACCCACAGGTAATGTAGTTAGATAGTCTATCAGAACTACAAAATTCACTAACAATGAGGCTGAGTATGAAGCCATGATTGCAGGTCTCAAACTAGCTAGAAGCTTGGAAGTGGAGGTCGTAGAGGCTAAATGTGATTCCCTCCTCGTGGTAAACCAAGTTAACGAGACTTTTGAAGTTCTAGAAAATCGAATGCAGAGGTACTTGGATAAATTACAAGTGACTCTACATCAATTTAAAGAATGGACTTTGAAAAATGTATCCCGAGAACAGAACAGCGAGGCCGACGCTCTTGCAAACTTAGGTTCATCGGTCAAAGATGACGAACTCAACTCGGGGACTGTCGTATAACTCATAAGATCGGTGATCGAAGAAGGTCACGCCGAGATAAACTCCACAAGTCTAACCTGTGATTGGAGAAACAAATATATAGAGTAATTCAAGAACGGGAAGCTTCCATCAGATCCAAAGGAATCGAGAGCTTTGCGTATAAAGGCAGCACGGTTCACCCTGTCCGAACGTTGTTTAGAAGGGCGTTCGATGGACCATTGGCAATATGTTTGGGACCAGGAGATACAGGAAATTCACGAGGGCACTTGTGGAAACCATTCCGGTGCCGATGCACTGGTCCACAAAGTAATCAGAGCAGGGTATTATTGGACCGATATGGGAAAAGATGCAAGGGAGTTCGTTCGAAAATGTGACAAATGCCAAAGACATGCGCCCATGATTCATCAACCCGGGGAGCTACTCCACTCGATCTTATCTCCATGGCCTTTCATGAAATGAGGAATGGACATCGTCGGCCCCCTCCCATCGGTCCCAGGTAAAGCTCAGTTTATTTTGTTTATGACTGATTATTTCTCTTAATGGGTTGAAGTACAGGCTTTCGAGAAAGTCAGAGAAAAAGAAGTGATAGACTTCATTTGGGACCACATCATATGTCGATTCGGGATGCCAGTCGAGATTGTATGTGATAATGAAAAACAATTCATCGGCAGAAAAGTAACTAAATTTCTCAAGGATTACAAGAACAAAAGGAACCTATCAACATCGTATCATCCCAGTGGGAACAGACAAGCCGAATCGACCAACAAAACGATCATCCAAAATCTTAAGAAGAGATTGACCGACGCAAAAGGAAAATGGAGAGAAATACTACCCGATATCCTATAGGCATATCGCACAACACCGAAATCCAATACCAGAGCAATGCCATTCTCGTTGGTTTATGGCACCGAAGCTCTGATCCCGGTTAAGGTTAGAGAACCTAGCATCAAGTTTCGATATGCAACAAAGGAGTCGAATAACGAGACCATGAACACGAGCTTAGAATTATTGTACGAAAGACGAGAGGCCGCTCTCGTCCGATTGGCCGCCCAAAAACAGCGGATCAAAAGATACTACAATCGAAGAACTAATCTTCGACATTTAAAAAATCGGGGACTTGGTGCTAAGGAAAGTCACCCTCAACACCCGAAATTCGAATGAAGGGAAACTGGGTCCGAACTGGGAAGGACCATATCAGGTTCTCGAAATTGTCAGAAAAGGATCCTACAAGATCGGTGTGATAAATGACAAATAACTACCGATCAATTGGAACGTATAGCACCTAAAACGATACTACTGCTAAGGTACGACCCTCCCATGTTCATTTGTATTTCGAAATTAACCCCTGCAGGTGTTCGACCAGAAATAGGGATGGATTCTTCAACTCGAAGCCTTCAGGTCTGAAAGCACGCGTTACACTCTTTTTCCCTTAGAGCGTTTTTTTCCCAAATGAGTTTTTCGGCAAGGTTTTTAATGAGGCAATCATCGATCGTGCTAACTTAGAACATTTTAACAGTATTCGAGGCCTATTTACAATCAACCTCGAATACTGGGGGGGGCATTGCCCTCGAATATATCAAGTTCGATGCAAGAAAGTTACTTCATGGCAACAGGGTCTCGATAGGAAAATTTTGTAAGGGCCAAATGGTCAAATGAACCATGCCCGCGTAGATTGCTCGAACCCTGGCACAAAACATGAACACATGTATAATAACTTATAAAGAGAAATTTCTTCTTTACCAATACCTCATATCTCAGAAAGATTCTTCTACTTCATGTTCTCGATCTATTATGTAAACAGGCTTAAACACCGACCATGACCGGAGTTCAAATGATTACCCCAAAAATCGGGGAATGCCATCCAAAAAATCAACGAGATCAACCTCTATAAAGCCTAAGGGCTACCTTAATTCGAGTTCGAGCAAACACTCACTTGACCATAAAAGACTAAGGGTTGTTTTCATTTCGAGCTCGAGCAAACGCTCACTCAACCATAAAAGCCTAAGGGTTGTTTCCATTTCAAGTTCGAGCAAATACTCACTCGACCATTAAGCCTTAGGGCTACTCTTACTTCGAGTTCGAGCAAACACTCACTCAACCATAAATTCCTAAGGGCTTTTTTTATTTCGAGTTCGAGCAAACACTCACTCGATCATTAAGCCCAACGGCTACTCTTACTTCGAGTTCGAGCAAACACTCACTCGACCATAAAAGCCTAAGGGTTGTTTTCATTTCGAGTTCGAACAAACACTCACTCGACCATTAAACCCAGGGACTACTCTTACTTCGAGTTCGAGCAAACACCCACTCGACTATTAACACCAAAGATTACTCTTATTTCGAGTTCGAGCAAACACCCACTCGACCATTAAGACCAAGGGCTACTCTTACTTTGAGTTTGCGCAAACACTCACTCGACTATTAAGCCTAAGGGCTACTCTTATTTCTAGTTCGAGCAAATACTCACTCGACCATTAAACCTAAGGGCTACTCTTACTTCACGTTCAAGCAAACACCCACTCGACCATTAAGCCTAAGGGCTACTCTTACTTCGAGTTCGAGCAAACACTCACTCGAACATTAAGCCAAATGGCTACTCTTACTTCAAGTTCGAGCAAACACTCACTTGACCATTAAGCCTAAGGGCTACTCTTACTTCGAGTTCGAGAAAACACTCACTCGACCATTAAGCCCAAGGGCTACTCTTAATTCTAGTTCGGGCAAACACTCACTCGACCATTAAGCCCAAGGGCTACTCTTACTTCGAGTTCGAGTAAACACTTACTCGACCATAAAAGACTAAGGGTTATTTTCATTTCGAATTCGAACAAACACTCACTCGACCATTAAGCCCAGGGACTACTCTTACTTCGAGTTCAAGCAAACACCCACTCGAACATTAAGACCAAGGGTTACTCTTACTTCGAGTTCGAGCAAACACTCACTCGACCATTAAGCCTAAGGGCTACTCTTACTTCGAGTTTGAGAAAACACTCACTCGACCATTAAGCCAAAGGGCTACTCTTACTTCGAGTTCGAGCAAACACTCACTCGACCATTAAGCCTAAGGGATACTCTTACTTCGAGTTCGAGCAAACACTCACTCGACCATTAAGCCTAAGGGCTACTCTTACTTCGAGTTCGAGCAAACACTCACTCGACCATTAATCCTAAGGGCTACTCTTACTTCGAGTTCGAGCAAACACTCACTCGACCATTAAGCCAAAGGGCTACTCTTACTTTGAGTTCGAGCAAACACTCACTCGACCATTAATCTTAAGGGCTACTCTTACTTCGAGTTCAAGCAAACACTCACTCGACCATTAAGCCCAAGGGCTACTCTTACTTCGAGTTCAAGCAAACTCTCACTCGACCATTAAGACCAAGGGCGACTCTTACTTCGAGTTCGAGCAAGCATTCACTCGACCATTAAGCCTAAGGGCTACTCTTACTTTGAGTTCGAGCAAACATTCACTCGGCCATTAAGCCTAAGGGCTACTCTTACTTCGAGTTCGAGCAAACACTCACTCAACCATTAAGTGTAAGGGCTACTCTTACTTAATGTTTGAGCAAACACTCACTCGACCATTAAGCCTAAGGGCTACTCTTACTTCGAGTTCGAGAAAACACTCACTCGACCATTAAGCCCAAGGGCTACTCTTAATTCGAGTTCGAGCAAACACTCACTCGACCATTAAGCCCAAGGGCTACTCTTACTTCGAGTTCAAGCAAACACCCACTCGACCATTAAGACCAAGGGTTAATCTTACTTCGAGTTCGAGCAAACACCCACTTGACCATTAAGCCTAAGGGCTACTCTTACTTTGAGTTTGAGCAAACACTCACTTGACTATTAAGCCTAAGGGCTACTCTTATTTCGAGTTCGAGCAAACACTCACTCGACCATTAAGCCTAAGGGCTAGTCTTACTTCGAGTTCGAGCAAACACTCACGCGACCATTAAGCCTAAGGGCTACTCTTACTTCGAGTTCGAGAAAACACTCACTCGACCATTAAGCCAAAGGGCTACTCTTACTTCGAGTTCGAGCAAACACTCACTCGACCATTAAGCCTAAGGGCTACTCTTACTTCGAGTTCGAGCAAACACTCACTCGACCATTAAGCCCAAGGGCTACTCTTACTTCGAGTTCAAGCAAACACTCACTCGGCTATTAAGCCTAAGGGCTACTCGTACTTCGAGTTCGAGCAAACACTCACTCGACCATTAAGCCAAAGGGCTACTCTTACTTTGAGTTCGAGCAAACACTCACTCGACCATTAAGCTTAAGGGCTACTCTTACTTCGAGTTCAAGCAAACACTCACTCGACCATTAAGCCCAAGAGCTACTCTTACTTTGAGTTCAAGCAAACACTCACTCGACCATTAAGCCCAAGGGCGACTCTTACTTCGAGTTCGAGCAAGCACTCACTCAACCATTAAGCCTAAGGTCTACTCTTACTTCGAGTTCGAGCAAACATTCACTCGGCCATTAAGCCTAAGGGCTACTCTTACTTCTGAGTTCGAGCAAACACTCACTCAACCATTAAGTGTAAGGGCTACTCTTACTTAATGTTCGAGCAAACACTCACTCGACCATTAAGCCTAAGGGATACTCTTACTTTGAGTTCGAGCAATCACTCACTCAACCATTAAGCCTAAGGGCTACTCTTACTTCGAGTTCGAGCAAACACTCACTCGACCATTAAGCCTAAGGGATACTCTTATTTCGAGTTAGAGCAAATACTCACTCGACCATTAAGCCCAAGGGCTACTCTAACTTTGAGTTCGAGCAAACACTCACTCGACCATTAAGCCCAAGGGCTACTCTTACATCGAGTTCGAACAAACACTCACTCGACCATAAAACCTTAGGGCTGTTTTCATTTCGAGCTCGAACAAATGCTCATTCGACTATTAACCCAAAGGGCTACTCTTACTTCTATTTTGAGCAATCACTCACTTTACCATTAAGCCTAAGGGCTACTCTTACTTCGAGTTCAAGTAAATACTCACTCGACCATTAAGCCTAAGGGCAACTCTTCCTTCGAGTCCGAGCAAGCACGCACTCGACCATTAAGCCTAAGGGCTACTCTTACTTTGAGTTCGACAAACACTCACTCGACCATTAAGCATTAGGGCTACTCTTACTTCGAGTTTGAGCAAACACTCATTCGACCATTAAGCCTAAGGGCTACTCTTATTTCGAGTTCGAGAAAATAGTCACTCGACCATTAAGCCTAAGGGCTACTCTTACTTCGAGTTCGAGCAAACATTCACTCGACCATTTAGCCCAAGGGCTACTCTTACTTCGAGTTCGAGTAAATACTCACTCGACCATTTAGCCTAAGGGCTACTCGTACTTCGAGTTTGAGCAAACACTCACTCTACCATTAAGCCTAAGGGCTACTCTTACTTCGCGTTCAAGTAAAAACTCACTCGACCATTAAGCCTAAGGGCTACTCTTACTTCGAGTTCGAGCAAACACTCACTCGACCATTAAGCCTAAGGGCTACTCTTACTTTGAGTTCGAGCAAACACTCACTCGACCATTAAGCATAAGGGCTACTCTTACTTCGAGTTTGAGCAAACACTCACACGACCATTAAGCCTAAGGGCTACTCTTACTTCGAGTTCGAGCAAATAGTCACTCAACCATTAAGCCTAAGAGCTACTCTTACTTCGAGTTCGAGCAAACACTCACTCGACCATTTAGCCCAAGGGCTACTCTTACTTCGAGTTCGAGCAAACACTCACTCGACCATTAAGCCTAAGGGCTACTCTTACTTCGAGTTCGAGCAAACACTCACTCGACCATTAAGCCTAAGGGCTACTCTTACTTCAAGTTTGAGCAAACACTCACTCGACCATTAAGCATAAGGGCTACTCTTACTTCGATTTCGAGCAAACACTCTCTGACCATTAAGCCTAAGGGCTACTCTTACTTCGAGTTCGAGCAAACACTCACTCGACCATTACGACCAAGGGCTACTCTTACTTTGAGTTTGAGCAAACACTCACTCGACCATTAGGCCCCAAGGGCTACTCTTACTTCGAGTTCGAGCAAATACTCACTCGACCATAAAAGCCTAAGGGTTGTTTTCATTTCGAGCTCCAACAAACGCTCACTCAACCATAAAGCCTAAGGGCCATTTTCATTTCGAGTTCGAACAAACATTTACTAGACAATTAAGCCTAAGGACTATGTATAAAGCCTAAGGGCTACCTTAATTCGAGCAAAGAGAAATCATTCTCACTCGACCACAAAGCCCAAGGGCTATATTGATTCAAGTTTAATCAGAATTTGCTGAGCTCAACTAAGATTGGAACTCCTCGATTTACTTGGCTTGCACCAAGTCTTTCTCTTTTAAGCTTCGGAGTTGGGCCTCTACCGAATCCAGTTGAGTTTGGGCAGTCTCCTTCTTTGAGGCGAGGCGGTCCATGTTCTTCTTCCACTCCTCGGCCTCCGATTTCACTACGTCCACTTCAGCACGAAGCTGCCTAATCACATTGAACTTTTGCTCGACCTACGGGACCGAATTATTAGCCATCAATCCCGAGTCAATATCATTAAATTCAAATATTCTTTGTACCTGCTCGGCCAACTCAGCTTGTTCTTTCAGAGATACTTCCAGCTCGGCCCGAAGTCCTTTTACTTCTCCTTCTCTCTGCTTACTGAGAAGCTTTAAGGCATCTTTTTCCTCAGTAAGCCTTTGAACTTCGTCCTCGTACCGGCTCAGCTCCCCTCGGGATTGAAAGAACGCCTCGTGATGAAGCACATGAACCTACAAAAATAAGAAGGGATTATACAAGGAAAGGAAAACACAAATATGAAAATTAGCAAAGAAAGTATGAACTTACCTGATTCAGGGCTTGTTGGGCTTTGTTAAATAGGCAAGACGCTCCCATCTCGCTCGAGCTCTTCTTCAGAGCCTCCAAGTCACTCGGACTTATGACATCTTCTACCCCGATAAAATAATCGCGGAAAGGATACTCCCATCCATAGGCCCCTTCCCCGTGACAAGTCTCCACAACTTGAGTGTCACGTATCATCGATTGGGAAAAATAAGGGAAAGAGGGGAATCCTTGATCTCTACCACCCCGAGTAGGTCTTTTGGGGCGCCGCCTCCATCTTCGGGAGCCCCAAGCTCAGTTTTTGCACCTGCATTCACCGCCTCTTCAACGGTCTATTTACCCCGAGGTAAAACATCCTCGGTCTCCCTTGGCTCGGGAACTTGGGTGGAAGTCCCCTCCTCGACCTCATAAAGCCTTGTCGGAGCAGTATCAACTCCCACCGATACCAAAGTATTCTGAGTATCGGTTCTAGCCCGGGAACGGGCCAACAGCCTGGAATCACTTTCTTCTTCTTCTTCTTCTTCTTCTTCTTCTTCTTCTTCTTCTTCTTCTTCTTCATCCCTTAGACTAAGGACTGACTCCATAGTCAAAGGGATTACGTTCACCTTGAGATTACGAGCCGCTCTCTTTTTGGGTTTTTGACCCTCGGAGTCCGAGCCCCTTTTTCTCTTAACCACCTTCTTCGGTTTTGAGATAGGCCGTAAAACTTCTTCATCACCTGATGGGTGTAAGGCCCCGTAAAATTTTGCAAAGGAAAAATAATGTTTCATGGTGGCGGACTAGACTTACGTGCTCGGACTTTTTGGGTTGAACAATGCACCGGAAAGTAAAGAAAAATTTTTGGCAGAAAAATGCATTTCTGCGGTCCATTATGCAACCGCAGAATCATTCTGCGGGCCGCATAATGGCCGCAGAAGTGAGGCAGGAGAGGGCCAGTTTCGATACAATTATGCGGTCGACTATGCGAGCGCATAACTATTCTGTGGTTCATTATGCGCCTGCAGAACAGGTCTGCTAGCCACATAGTGACCACCGACACAAACAAATGTTTGCCGGTGTTGGACAGCAATTATGCGACCGATATGCGGTCCGCATCAGACCTTGTTCCGGAGATCCATTTTTGGGTTTTTAAAACCCGACCCTACTTTGCTAAATACACTCTTTGGGTCATTTTTGAGCTATAATCTGACATTTTAGAGTGAGAGAGAGTGCCCTAGAGCGAGAAGGTGTTCTTCAATAATTTTTCTTCAATTCTTGCTCAAGTTTTGGAAGATTAACAAGGAAAACCCACAAGGTCTTCATCCTAAAGGTAAGATTCTACACCTTAACCCCTAATTTCAAAATTTTCTGAAAATGGGTAATTAGTAAGATAATTTTTGGGCATGAGAGTTATTTATTTTACATGCATGTGATATCAAGGGGTGTAGGAAGATTGTTGAACTAAGCATGGTAAAGATTGGGTTGTGGGATGATGGAATCCTCCATAAAAAGGCCTTGAAACCTTAATGCACACCTAGTGTTTGACAAAATGCTCAAATGAGCTAGAACCATGAGCATCTTCCTAATTTTGATTCAATTTGTTATATTTCTATAATAGATTGAAGTTGCTAAGAATTTCGGAACACTTTAGAGTTTAAGGAAGTTCGATTGAGGTATGTTGGCTAAACTCTTCACTTAGAATTGGATCCCACGATATTCATTTGATTTATGTAAGTCCCGAGTGGTTCATTATAAAATTGGCTATTCCGAGTAAGATTGGGTTAAAAGATATATGTTCAACAAGTAACCCAAATGCTTTGTTTATGTTATGTCATCAATTGGGGATGTGTTAAAAATATGGGCTGTGCATTAGAAATGTTCGACTTCAAGTTAAATTCAAACGAAGGCTATTATGCCACATTTTGTGATGAATCTCTATGTACCTTAGACTCTTAATTGCTCGCATATGTACTACATGCCTTGATTTGAATTGTTGTTGTTATTGTTGATGATGTTGATGTTAGAAAGTGAAAAGATGAGCATGAAATACTAAATACGGCCAACGTGCCAAGAATGATCTTATAATTATGGCCATTAGTGCCAATAAAATGAAAAGATGTGAAAGTAATATGAAATGCGATGATTGATATAAAAAGGTTGATGTCTCGAATAAGATAGCCTAGCCGACCGGGTCATGATCGGACACCATGCCGCATACATGGTGGTGATTGTGCTAGGAATTATAATTGAAATTGTGATTGTGGTCGATGTCCCTAATGGAAAGCCTAGCAGATCGGGTCGTTATCGGACTCCGTGTTAAAGAGGTGGTACTAATACTGAAAGTAATTACGGTTGATGTCTCTAATGAGATAGCCAAGCCGATCGGGTCGTGATCGGACTCCGTGCTAAGAGTACGGTGGTATTGGTATTGTGAATAATGGTATTGTGAATAATAGAATATCGATACTAAAAATCTCCCAATGTGAGATAAGGAAATTAATTTGAACACTGTCTTGATCCTAAATTGAGGTTTGATGTTGATTAAGGCTTTCATTGATATTACGATATTCTTGTTTGTATTATTTATTCTATTGAGAGGGTGTTTAGTTATACATACTAGTGCTATTTGACGGTACTAATATCCCTTTTGCCAGGGGCGCTGCATCTTTAAATGTATGCAAGTGGTTTCACAACAGGAGATATTGATCAGTGATAGCAGTACACCTTATTCCCACCTGACTTGGTGAGCCTCACTTCATCCGGGGTCATGTATCTTTTTTTCTTTATGCATTATGGTTGAGGTATAGCCGGGGCCTTGTTGCCGACATTATCATAGTACTCTTCTTTATCTATAGAGGCTCTGTAGACATAGTGTGGGTTGTGTATTGGTGCTGGAAAAGACAAATTATATTATGTTGTGATTGTATTACTTGTCCATTTGAGACTTTAAAATGATAAAACTATTGGTAATAAATTGGCATTATAGATATGAACACCTTTTTGTCTAATTATTAAAAATATATATTCTCTTTATTCATGAATGGGTTTTGGGTAGAAGGAAATCTAATAGGCTTGCTTGGCCAGGTTCACTCGGTTGAGTGCCGGTCGCGCTCCTCGGTTTTGGGGCGTGATAATGGGGGTCTCATAACCGTATATTTTCCAAGACCAACAAAGAAAGGAAAGTAAGTAAAACTTATGCCTGAAAAAATACTTGAACAGATCGGTGAGCCAAGAGGAAGGTTTACCATGAGTACGAGCCTCCCACCGGCCCTTTGACAAATCGCGCCATGCGTGCTCGGCATATGTTGACGTCGAAAACAAGCCCCTGACCCAGTTCTCGAGATAGGGAACCGCGCCCGGCATCCAAGCGACGGTTGTGTCAAGAAAAGCACTGATAGAAAAGATGAAGAAGTAAAAACAACAAAAGCTAAATACAGAATCACACTTACGGTTCATATTTCATTTCTCGGGAAATAGCATACTCTCAGCCGGGATTAAGTCCGAAGTCTTCACTCGAACAAACCGGCTCATCCAACCCCGATCTTTATCTTCATCTATGCTCGAGGTGAACGCCTTTGTGGACCGGCATTGAAGCTTTATCAGCCCACTCGGTAAAGACGAGGGCTATATAATCTTACGAGGTGGTCGAGGGTGAAGGGAAGCCCGTCGATTTTGCTCACAAAGAAACGGAGCAGTATTACAATCCTCTTGAAAGAAGGATGTATTTGGCCGAGGGTCACTTGGTACATTTTGCAGAAGGCGATGATGATCGAATCGAGGGGACCCAACTTGAAAGGATAGGTGTAAACACTCATGTACCCTTTCACGTGGGTAGTGATCGCTTCCTCCGGTGCCGGTATCACAACTTCTTTGTTTTCCCAATCACAATCTTTCTTCAATAAATCAATAAGGCTTTGGGATATCGAGCATATATATATCGATACCGGCTCACATCGACCAGCAACCGATGTGTATTTCTTGACCTTAAAGTTAGGCTCGGGAATGAGGCTCGGGAATGAGTTCTTCGAGGCATGGCTCCACCACCGGTTTCTCACCGGTCGACCGAGATGAGGAAGCAGCCTCTTTCTGAGGAACGGTTTTAGATATCTTAGACATCTAAATTTTCAAGAACAAAGAAGATGGGAAATTGAAATATTTTGGTATTTGGCGAAGAACAAGCAAAGAAATTCTTAAAGCTAGAAATAGAGAACTTTGGAGAAGGCGAAGAACTGTGAAGGTTGGGATGAGAAGAGTTGAAGGTAAATGTTTAAAATAATGAAGAAGGGGGGCTATTTATAGATTTCGCAATGACGGTTCAAAATCGGCAGTGGCCGATCATCGACTGACGCACATTTAATGCCTTGGTAACTGAACCGACGAGACATTTATCATATACGTCATAATCGAGCTCGACGCAGATGTCAATGTATATCTAGTCATAGGTTGAAAAATCATATTGTTTCTCGCTACATTCTTTCCGAGAAACGAAGGGACTATCTGTATACGGTCAAAATCGAGTTTGCCCTTCATGTGATTAGTCAAGATTGCAGCACGACGGTCCGAGTGTCGTCGTTATAATATCGAGATATGATGTAAAGTTGGGTTATCAAGCTCGAGATCTATAGACCGATCGAGCTCAAGTCAAGGTCGAACTCGAGATCCAGAGACCGATCAATACCGAGTTCGAGTCAAGATCGAGCTCGAGTCAAGGTCGAGCTCGAGACCCAGAGACCGACCAAAATCAAGATCGAGCCAAGAGACAAAGAGCCGTTGTAGCCGCACTAGGGAAGAGAATCTCGGCGAAAATCAAGGAAAAACTAATTAACTATTCTATCATGGGATCTCCACTATATATTTTTAATTATATCCAAAGTAGGATTCCTCCATTATATTAAGAGTGACTATTATTTGTTTAATGGACAGATTCATTCATACATTCATACACTCTCACATTTCAGATATTATTGAGATTTACACACATATAGTAAATATTATCCTTTTTTGGGGCTTTGGACATTGGTTCATCTTGTTCATTTATAAATTATTATCTATTTAATTTGGGTTTATATTCATTCCTTTTTTACAGTCAATATTCGATATATTTCTACTTATTTTTCCAATTTATACCAAGTTATACTACGTATCCTTAGAACTACGTATAAATTCAACTCTATCCGTTTTTCGGGTAAATATGATAAAAGCAAAGAATATTTGATTTACATATTCAGCAATTATTGTATACGCATGTTCATATTCCAAAACATAAGTTAATAATTAATAGATTAGAATTGTTGAGTGACTTTCAGTGTTATGGTCGTATATTTTCAAACTCTTTAACTAATTAAGCAGTAACGTCTTCTATCATAAAAGTTTAATTTAGTACTTAGTATACTAGTTTGTAAAGACAGAAATATTATGAGCAGTTGACCACAAGATAATAAATTGTGGTCTTTAAAAAATTCGAGTTCGCCACAATTCACCAAACTTTTGTCATGTTATGATCAGCACATGTTTGAAATAATTGCAAGTAACATGAATAATTGCATCATCATGTTGCAAGTTAAAAGTAGATATGAGAAAATGACTTGCACATATTCTTATTCAAGCGTAGCCTGATATATAAAGGAAGCATCACTGTTTGAAATAATTGCAATAACATGAATAATTGCATCATCATGTTGCAAGTTAAAAGCAGATATGAGAAAATGACTTGCACATATTCTTATTCAAGCGTAGCCTGATATATAAAGGAAGCATCACTTGAAAGCGACTTCAATGCATGATTATCTGATGTGAAAATATTCCTTTATTCTTAATTTGAAATTTTAAGTTTGAATGTGAATATAAAATCACCTTTGTTAGGAAATATTTTACTCTAAATGAGAATTTTCCGATACAAATTCGGATTTAATAAGATTTCTATTATTTTGTGGCTTGAATTATTTTCTTGTATTTTTAGGAAACTCATAATCCCTATAAGTTTAGGAAAACTCATTGTCCTAATAGATTTGGGAAGGGAAAAGTTATTGTCCTTGTCAAATTGTGAAACCTTTCTCTTATAGGTTTGGGACTACTCGGGATATATATACAGGTTGTGATTGGGGATTCTATAGATTGTATTGTGTTTTTCTTCTCATTCATAGTAGAAAACTTTCTCTGCTTCTGCCCAGAGGATTAGGCTTAGCCGAACCTCGTTAAATCCTTGTGTTGATTTTTCTTCTCTATTTACTTTGTGCGTGATTGTGTGCTAGTTAACCAACGATCTTCCGCAACAATTGATATCAGAGCAACGCTCGGATTTCTACATATAATCTAGGGTTAAGATGTCTTCATCATCTTCGACAAAGTACGAAGTAGAGAAATTTGACGGGGGTTCTAGTTTCAGTCTATGGAAGATTAGGATGAAATCGTCCCTGGTGTTACAAGGGTTATGGAAAGCAATTGATGAGAATTTTTCCGAAGAGATGAAAGAGACAGAGAAGGCATACCTGAAGGAGAGGGCTTTGAGTACGATCTTCATGAGCATTACAGATAACGTTTTTCGGAAAATTGCTGAAGAAACTTCTCCAGCAATGGCATTAAAGAAGTTGAAAGATGTGTATTCTAAGAAATCGCTGACAAACTGCCTCTACCTAAAAAAGAGGTTATACAATCTCCGTATGAACGAATATACACCTGTTAAAACTCACATTGATGAGTTTAATTCAATTATAATGGACCTGAAGAACACGGATATCAAAATCGAGAAGGAGGATCAAGCCTTGATTGTGTTATATTCTTTACCATCGTGTTATGATACTTTTCCTGATACACTGCTATATGGAAAAGATAACATTTGACTGGAAGATAGTAAGTAATGCACTAAAATCAAAAGAGTTGAAAAAGAGCTTTTCAGACAGCAGAATTGGGGGCGGGGGTCTTGTGATTAGAGGAAGAACACAACAAAAGGGTTTTAATAGAAAAAAGTCAACCGCCAGATCAAAGTCTAGAGCAAGAAAGCAAAACTGTTATGAGTGCGGGGAGCAAGGTCGCTACAAGAGAGATTGTCCTAATCTGAAGGAGAAAAGAGGGAAGCAAAAAATAGATAATTCGGCAAATATTGTTGACACTGACAATAATTCTGATGATAGTGACTATGTATGGGAAGCCTGTGCTGTGAGTTCTTGTCATGGGCAGAATTCTTTGTTTCTTAATTCTGGTGCTACTTTTCACATGTTTCCACACAAGAGTTGGTTTGCAACTTACAAGCAAATTACAGATGATGAATCAATTTCTTTTATATGTCTGTCACTTTATCTTTGTTAGTGTTGTCTGCCTATAATGATAGATAAACCAAAAACTTTTCATTCAACTTATTCTTTCAATTGAAATTGAGATTTTTTGCCTATCCTCCTATTTTATTTTGAAAATTTTGAAACTTAGGTAAGTGTTTTTTAAACATATGTATAAAAAGAACATATTTCATTTAATTTAGCCCATGAGTGGGACTGTCTACATGGGAGATGATAATCCATTACCAGTAGAGGAGATTGGTAATATCAAATTGAGAATGTTCGATGGAATTATTAGAAACGTTGTGTTTTGGCATGTTCCTCGGATAAAGAGAAATTTGATTTCTCTTTCGACTTTGGATGATCAAGGGTAGTTGAAGGGGAACCTGTTGTAGTTTCTTAAAAAAGTAATCTGAATCAGTCTCAGTTATAGCACTTGCGACTTAGTTATATGAGTGATAAGGGATTGTCTTTGTTGAGTAAGCAGAATTTGCTGAATGGATACAAAAATCAAGTTTTAAATTTTTGTGAGCATTGTATGTTTAAACACACAAGGGTAAAGTTCAGCAAGAAGGCCGAGCACAAAACAAGAGTCAGGTTAGATTATATACATTCAGACTTGTGGGGTCCAAACAGAGTTTCCTCCAAGAGTGGTGCCAGGTATTTTATGGCTTTGGTTGATGATTACTCAAGGATGGTGTGAGTATATTTTCTGAAAACAAAAGATGAGGAATTTACGACATTTGTTATATGAAAGACGATGGTTGAAAGGCAGATGGAAAGAAAAGTTAAGCGTCTTCGAACTGACAATCGGTTGGAATTTTGCAATTCTGAGTTCGATAATTTCTGCAACAGAGAGGGCATAGTGAGACACCACACTTGTGTCGGAACACCACAATAAAATGGTATTGCAGAACGTATGAACAAAATGCTTTGTGATACGGCACAGATCATGCTTTCACACTCATGTGTTAGCAGGGATTTTTAGGCTGAAGCAATCAATACAACTTGTTATTTGGTCAACAGATCTCCATCCGCAGCTATTAAGTTCAAAACTCATTTTAAGGTATGGTCCAGTTCTCCTGCTGATTATTCAAATTTAAGGATATTTGGTTGTCCTGCTTATGCTCATGTGAGGGATGGAAAACTTGAGCAGAGGGAAAAGAAGTGCATATTTCTAGAGTATGCAATTGGAGTGAAAGGTTATAGGTTGTAGTGCATAGATCAAAAGACTCCAGGGCTAATGTGATGTAACATTCAGTGAATCTGCCTCATTGATAGTGAGAGGGAGAAGGCATTAGCAGAAACAGTTCGTGGTGTCAGTGACCGCATAAAGCTAAAAACTGAATCTCCACTAGCTCAGCCCAGTAGTTCTAAAGTAGAAGAAGTGGATGAGGTACAAAATATTGATCAAGATGATAATGTTGATGCACCTGCTTAACAATAACCATATATCATTGCAACAGGCAAATAGAAGAGAGTGATCAACCGACCGCAAAGGTTTGCAAACGTAGTTGATGGGAATCTTCTTGGATATACGGATCCTTTGGGATTTTCTTTGGCAGTTGCAAAGATAGTTGATGCGTTTGAGTGTTATAGTTATCCAGAAGCTATTCCGAGTACAGAACCAAATCGACGGATTAGTGCTATGGCTAAAGAGATTGAGTCTCTTAACAAGTTTAGGCGTTGCCTAGATTTGGTTGATGTGTGCGGCGATGGATAGAGCCTCCGCGAGGGCTGAGGGTAAGGTAGAGAGACGTTGTTCCTGTTGATGAAGAGAATTCTAGCCAAGGGGAAGATTTATTATTTTGTGGCTTGAATTATTTCCTTGTATTTATAGGAAACACATAATCCCTATAGGTTTAGGAAAACTCATTGTCCTAATAGATTTGGGAAATGAAAAGCTATTTTTCTTGTTAAATTGGGAAACCTTTCTCTTATAGGTTTGAGACTACTTGGGATCTATATATAGGGGTTGTAGTTGAGAATTCTATAGATTGTATTGTGCTTTTCTTCTCATTCATAGTGGAAAACTCTCTCTGCTTCTGCCCCGAAGATTAGGCTTATCTGAACCTCGTTAAATTCTTGTGTTGATTTTTCTTCTCTATTTGCTTTGTGTGTGATTGTGTGTTAATTAACCCACGATCTTCCGCAACAACTTCAATATAAATATCGAAGCCGAATAAGAAAAAAATAAAAGTCGAAAGAGATAGGATCACTAATCAACAAATCGCAGAACTAAAAAGTATTTCGAGAAAGCTACAAATTATAGTAAGTGGAGTCTGATTTTTACAGGGTGAGGATGAGTATGAGGGCAACATTTGAAGTGCAAATGATTATCTGTACCATTATATATACATTAAATAAAAACCAAGTATATATATTCCATTTATTACAAACATCCTCTACGTGGAACTTTGCTAAATCCTAACAGTGATGCAAGAAAGCACACTTTCTTTTTCCTTATATTTCTGTTTTATAATGTATCAAATTAATTATGTCTGTTGTGATAAGTACATAGGTTAGTGGGAGATCTATCACGAAATGTAGTGGATTAACTAAAATCTAGAGAAGTTCACTTCTGGTCAACAAATGTCGAGAAGGTTCTATTTCTCTTTTATAGTATTAAGGATTTAGTATTACAAGTTCTCTTAATCCGAATCAAGTTGGAATTGGCTATAATTCTGATTCACGATGTTATTTCATTTACAGCTAGTTTGGATTATTGTTACGTGTCGTTCCATAATGTATCATATTGTATTGTATTGTATTGTATTGTATTGTATTGTATTGTACTGTACTGTATTGTTTGATGAATACAATGTTTGGATAGATTGTATCGTTTGCCGTCGTTTCATGATGTCATGCACCAACAATATGAAGAACAAAACTTGCAATATTACTAAGAAAAAATAGGATACTGAGTAGTTTTATTATATAAAAAAGTAGGGTAAAGGATGAAATATGATTATTTAATAATAAGGAAGAGCAAGATGGGAGAAAAATACAAGGTAACGACACCACCACACCAAATTCGTAATTCCATAAAGTGGTACTTTTCGTCGTTACGTAACAATGAATTTAACGATATGATATAATAAAATGTAAGTAATCATCAAAACAAATATTGTATTTAAAGTAACAATACGATACAATACAATAGGTAACAACCCTCCCAACAATCTTAGACCTGTGTTGTGATTTGTGATTTAATTATGAGGAATCATATAAGTTGAGTAATTTTACACTGGCTGTGATATTACAGGTCGCCTTCTTCCTTCGAGCTATGGACCGATAGTATGAGCAAATTCACTCAGACAGATTCTCACCCCAAAAAAAGATTTGAATGAAAAATACCAATCCCTTGCATCTGGGGGATGGGGCAAACTAAACCTAGATGTGAAAACTAAATTAAATAAATAAACAAACCCCAGATGGCGAAAGGAACCTGATTTTGTTTTCGAGTCTTTATTTTACTTGTAAAACATAGATAAAGATTGAGGAAATCTTATCTAGCTAATTGGATGCTTATGATTAAATCTGCATTAACAAATGTCTTCTTTAATTCATTTCATACACTTAGATAAGTCTTAATCAACCAATAACTGGATCACTTTAGGATGTCAATGAGACATAATTATCGTGATTCATTAAGATACATTTCCCCTGCCAAAACCATAGGAAACGCGGTTTCATTTGTTGGTAAAGGTCAGAAAATGAATTTTCAAACAACACCAATGGTGAAGACCCAAGATAGAGACTATATATTATATCTAGCTAGTCAAACAATGCTTAAATATTTAAGCTTCATGTATCCTTCAGTGTTGATCAACTTCTTGACCTGCCTACCAAAAGTATGTGTTAAGCAGGGTGATGTTTTATACTTCAATGCCACGTAATAGGGGTGATTTGTATGATATTCAATTTTCGCGTGCACTGATGATAGAAGGACCTGGTTCTCCTATGTGTTTCTTATACTACTTTTGCGTAAATAGTAAATGCGAAAAGTAAACAACACAAGTATTTTTACGTAGAAAACACCTGACTCAAAAGGTGAAAAAACCACGACCTACTACTCAGTAGGATTTTTCCCCAACACTTCACTAAATCACTGAGCCAAAACAACATTTACAAAACTCTTTGTAAACCTAAGGATTACCTCTAATCCCGTTGTGGCAACCGGCCTCTAACTGTTGCGACAACTTCAAGTTAACTCTAACTTGAATAGTCAGAGTACCTAATACAATTGCCTCTAGATAAAGCAGAAAGATACAATTTGAAAAGCCCTACTACAATTGAACTAGAATAACAAGACAGACACTTGGAAGTGGTTCTTCTATCTGGTTCATGTAGCTTCAGGTTTGCACACTTGAATCACACAAGAATTATTTGCAAAATGCGTTGCTATTTTGCTCTCAACTAAGATTTAACTTCAGCGTTTGTGCGTACCTGTAGAATGAGAACATCATGCAATTTATAGAGTTAGTAGAATAGAAAATAACTAGAGTTCTAATGCTATACTCTTCCATGGTGGAAGAGTTCTAGTTATCTTCAACTTCTAACTCCTCCCTTATCTAGGATACTGTTCTCTCGAGTAAGGAGTCCTTCTCCTTATCACTTATGCAACCTTTTCGTTTATGAGATATCAGATATAACCACTTAAGCTTATCTCCTTCACGTGCATGCCTTGTGCTTGAATATGCCCGTGTCTGTGTACACTGTGTATGGATGTGGTTCATTCTTGAGTGCCTTTGTCAATCATCAAAACAAACTTCACTTGGCTAAAAAATTCCCCCTTTTTGCTGATGACAAACTCTGTGCTTTTCATAAGCATAGGCCCTGTGTCAACTCAGTTCAACATCAACACAATGTTAGAACACTTTCCATTTTAAAGTCACAAATTATCAAGGACCAGGTTCATTAGGTTATACACATCATAGTCCAAAGTAAAAAACACAACCTGTCTTCCTTTTTTTGCCATCATCGAAAAGTTGCATAATTATGTTAGATAACCATATTTTAATAGAAATTACTCATGGCCACTGGGGCTACTTCAAATTTAACCATGGAGTCAAGCATCATTTATCAATCTAATGATATTAGCCATCTAAGAAGCATCAACAAACAGTTAGAGCACAAAAACAATTGATTATCATTGATACTAGTCATCCACCAAGCATAAAGAGAAATAAAAATATTGGATCATGAACAAAAAGAACAAAAGAAAATCCCATCTGGGTCACTGGTTTGTCTAACTAGGCTAGGAAGGTCTTAAGGCTGGGAAGGACCAGGTTCTTGGTTCTTAGCTTGAAGCAGTTTCAGCATATCATGAAGAATGCCATCATTATTCTCCTTCTCCTTTGCAAGCTCAGCTCTGAGAGCATCTCTCTCAGTTTCTACTTCTACCAACCTCTTTTTCAGCCTTTTAATTTCAGCATCCTTAGCCCCACTTTCTTACACCTAGGCTCGCACTTTGTTGTTCACAGGTACCTTCTTGGATGAACCGGGTTCTTTGGGAGTGGTGTGGACTTCATAGTCACAAGAAGTCAAAGTGTTTGCCCCAAAATGCTCCTTGCTTGTACCAACTTCCCATTTCTTGATGGGTACCTTGAAGTGTGCGAGTACAATCGTGAGAATGAACCCATAGGGTATGGCATGAGTTTTGGTGCCAGTCAGAACCCTATCGAGAAGCTGGATGATGAATCTAGGCCAATTGATTTGCCTTCCACTGTCCATACATTCCATAAGGACCATATCCATGAATGTGGCAATGCGCCTTCTTTCCTGCCTAGGCAGCACAACTTTGTTAATAAATTCGAACATCACTTTGTGGGGTGGCTTCATCTCACTTTTGTATATAGCCTTAGGCTCAAGCTCTTCTTCATGGTCACCAAACTTCCTTGTAATGGCAAGGGCGGTAGGGAGATTCTCTAGACTTGGACATTTGAGTTTCTTGTAATCATTGTACCCTGCAGCAGGTACACCTAAGATTTTTCCCAATTCCTTGTCATCAAAAGTCACTATTACCCCCTTCACCACACTGGTGACTCTGACATTTTTAATCTCATAGTTTGTTATGTACTCCACAATTTCAGCTCTGGCAAGCTTTCCATCTATTTGAAGGACCATGTCCTTCCAACCCTGCAGTTGTAACTTTTCCAGCAGCATCACCATGCCTTCCTCCTCCAAGTTCCTGAGGAGTCTACCTTTCAAGATGGTTCTTTTCCCAAACTTAATCATCTTCTCCTTCTCTGCATCATATTCTTCTTCTTCTTCTTCTCCACTCCATTCTTCTTCTTCCACTAGTTTCACTTTTCTATACTTCAAGACAGACCTGGTTCTTTTAGCCAAGGTAGAGGGACCCCCAGACTTTGTCTTTGAAACAAACTTCTTTGTGGAAGTCTTGATATTCTTTGACTTTGGAGTCACAACCTCTATTTCTTCCGCCTCCTCTTTATCACGAAGAACTAGGTCCATCTCCTCAATTTCAACTGCCTCAACAGGCTCAACCACCTTCTTCTTTCCCTTTGCACCAGCTTTTCTCTTACTTTCTTTTAGATCCTTTTCCAGTTCAGCCTTACTCTGCTTCTTCTGACTCCTTGTAGCTCTTCCTCTTGTAGGAGGGGTCACTACAGGGATAGAAGAGAAAACCTTTCTTTTCTTGTTTGGCCTCGCAGTGCCAGAAATTCTAACTGCTGAACTCCTTTTCTATTAGGATTGTAACTGTCAGACACTTTTCTCAATAGGTATTTGAGGGGTTCCTGCATAGATGGAATATGTTCTTGGAACCTCTTCCTCAACCTAACCAACCCCTCAGCAGCTTCGCCACACCCACTTCCCCCTTTTCTCTCACACTTTCTTCTTCTCCATTCTTCTCCAGCAAATTCCTCAGTCCATACTACCATAGCTCCAGTTTCTTCAGTCAAACTAACAAGAGAGGGTGAAGATTCAACCACTCATTTTCCTATTCCCTTACATCGCCTTGAGCACCCTCACTCTCCTTTTCTTTTCTCCTTTTTATTTTTACCATCAATTTTCCCAGACTCAGTGGTCTCAACCCCGGCCACAGTTCCTACCATAACAAACCCATTTTCCAAATTTTCAGCAACCTCAGAGATGATTTCAGAAGTAATTTTTGGACCAGAAGTTACCTGCTTTGTTTCAGAAGAAACAGTTTCTTTCCCCTCAGTAGCAGACTTGAATGATTCATCAGATTTCTGGGGTTCTTTTTCCCTACTTGCTTTCAATTTTTCATTGATTTTCTTGATTTGTTCTCCTCCAACGACAACCTTGCGAGCAACCATCTTGAACCTTCCTTTCTTAGAGGTGGGTGTGGTTGAAAGTATGATGGATGGTATGCGTGTAGTTTTCTTAGGTGGTGATGAGCGATTCTCAGAAAGGTTTTCCATTCGTGTGTTTGGGTATGAGAGAAGATGAGTATGTGCGTGTTTGGAAGATGAAAGAAGATAGAGGGAATTGTTTGACGGCTTGGCAATTTTGAATTGAAGAAGCAACAAAGGCCTAATAAATATAAAGAGGAAGAGTTTAATTGGGTAACGACTACTTTTTCAGAAGTTCAGAGGTCTAATCAAACTAGGAGTCAGGTTGAAGAGACGTTTATGACTCTCCCTAAAATCTAGGCACTTATTGCATTTTGGGGACTCTTTTGGATGAAACTGTTCATTTCGTAACGGATAAGATCAAGGAGGTTGGGATTAAATGGGACACTCCATTTAATCATAATACAAATATAATTATTACAAAATATGCAGAGTGGAGAGTACGTACCATCTAATCTTGATGAACTTCTTCACTGAGAAATCTCTTATGTAAGTCTAAATTTTCAAGAAAATAAAGATAATATCATTAGAGATTAATGAGATATATTAGCACATGGCACAAGAGTATACTGATGAAAGTATGAGACTGAGCAAAATCTAATCTAATTATGTACAAAAATTCACAGATTTTCTAACCAATTTTTGAGTTAGAACTAGTTCCTTTTAGGAGACCTTAATCATCCCAAATTCTAATATGTTCCTTTCAAAGTGATCTATACTTAGAGCTTTTGTAAAGATGTTAGCTATTTGTTTGTCAGCAGTACAAAATTCCACAGTGATCAAACCTTTTTCATAGTTGTACCTCAAAAAGTGATGACTAACATCTATGTGCTTAGTTCTTTTGTGATGAATCGGGTTCTTGGTCATACTAATTGCACTAGTGCTATCACAAAAGATGGGGATACAACCTACTTCAATTCCAAAGTCCATTAATTATTTTTTGATCCACAACAATTGAGCACAACATGAGGTAGCAACAACATACTCAGCTTCAACAATAGACACAAGACATGGGCCAAGAAAATATGCCATACCAGAGGTGCTCTTTCTACCCACAAGAAAACCTGCATAATCAGCATCAACATATCCCACTAAGTTGAAATTACTACATTTTGAATACCATAGACAAAGGTTAGTGGTGCCTTTTAGGTATCTCAAAATCCTCTTGACAGCAGTCAAGCGAGACTCTTTTGGATTTGCCTGAAATCTAGCACAAAGGCCTACACTAAAAACAATGTCAGGTCTGCTAGCAGTGAGATATAACAAAGAGCCAATCATTCCCCTATACAGCTTCTGATCAACAGATGAACCAGGTTCATCTACATCCAATTTTGTGGTTGTTGCTATAGGAGTGTCAATTTCTTTGGAGTCTTCCATTTTAAACCTTTTAAGCAGCTCTTTCACATACTTCTGCTGATGGATCATAGTTCTATTTGAATTTTATTTAATTTGTAAGCCTAAAAAGAAATTAAGCCCACACAACATACTCATTTCAAATTCACTCCTCATTAGTTTAGAAAATTCTTTACTTAACCTATCAGTAGTTGCTTCAAAAATTATATCATCGACATATATCTAAACTACCAAGAGATCTTTACCTTTTTCTTTCAAGAATAAAGTATTATCAATTTTACCTCTCTTGTATCCATGCTCAAGGAAGAATTTTGATAATCTTTCATACCATGCTCTTGGAGCCTGCTTGAGCCATAAAGTGCCTTGTCAAGCTTGTACACATGATCAGGACATTCCTTACTTTAAAAGCCCGGAGGTTGACTGGCAAACAATTCTTTCTTTAGATAGCCATTGAGGAAGGCACTCTTGACATCTATTTGATGGAGAGTGAATTCCATATAAGTAACAAAGGCTATAAGGAGTCTAATTGCCTCCAATCTTGCAATTGGAGCAAAAGTCTCATCATAGTCTATGCCCTCCTCTTGACTATATCCTTGAACCATCAATCTTGCCTTGTTCCATCTTCGTCAAGTTTGTTTCTGAAGACACATTTTGTGCCAATTACAGATTTTTCCTTGGTACCAGATGCCAAACTTGAATTCTCTCAAATTGGTTGAGTTAATCTTGCATTGCATTCACCCAGTCTGCATCCTGCAAAGCCTCAACAACATCTTTAGGTTCAATAAGAGATAAAAAAAAATCAAAAGCACAAAGATTCTTCAAAGAAGATCTCGTTTTGATTCCAGAGGTTGGATCAGTAATTATGTTCTCAATGGGATGAGAACTTTGATACTTTTAAGGTTTCACAACCAGTTGGTTTCCCTTAGATGTTCCTTCAATATTTTGTTGCTGTGGAACAGGTTCATGGGATAGGTTCCCTCGAGGTTTGAGGATCAGTTCCCCTTTGTTCAGTTCCCCCTGTCAAGTTGCCCTGGGTGGAAGGACCTGTTCCTTTCTATGGTGCATCTTCAGTCTGGGCTGTGGTTTCATTTAAGTTTCTTACCATCCCAATTGTTTCATCATCATGTTCCTGCCTCTCAGAAAGAATGTTAGTTTCATCAAAAACCACATGTACACTTTCTTCTACACACATAGTTCTTTTGTTATAAATCTTATAAGTTTTACTATGTGAAGAATACCCCAAGAATTATCCCTCATCACTTCTGGGATCAAACTTACCTAGGGAGTCTTTACCATTATTGTGCACAAAGCACTTCCATCCAAATGCCCTAAGATGGGATATGTTTGGCTTTCTCCCTTTAAGTAACTCATAGGGAGTCTTCTCAACAAGAGTTCTAGTCATGCAACTATTTATGATGTAACATGCAGTGTTCACAGCTTCTGCCCAGAAACTATGGGGCAGTTTACTAGAAAGAAGCATAGCCCTAGCCATTTCTTCCAATGTCCTATTCTTTCTTTCAACTACTCCATTTTGTTGTGGAGTTCTAGGAGTAGATTAATTATGATATATGCCATGCTATCATACAATTCAACAAATTTAGCATTCTCAAATTCAGTACCATGATCAGACCTAATTGATGCATGTTGATTACCTAGTTGTTTTTGAGTTTTTCTAACAAAAGAAGTGAATATCTGAAATGCTTCATCTTTAGATGTTAAAAATAATGTCCAAGTAAACCTAGAGTAATCATCAACAAGCATCATCACATATCTCTTACCACCTCTGCTCAAAGTTCTCATTTGTCCACAAAGATCCATATGGACCAATTCCATCGTCCTGGTGGTGCTTACCACTTTCTTACTTTTGAAAGAGGATCTTACCTGCTTCCCCCTTGCACAAGCCTCACAAACTTTATCTTCCTTGAACTTAATGTTAGGAAGCCCTATCACCAAGTCCTTGGTGACTAGTTTGTTGAGTTGACTTAGACTGGCATGTCCAAGTCTCTTGGCCAAAGGAGGGGATCATTATCCAATACACTTAAGGAAGTGAGTTCATTATCTGAAAGTGTGGACAGATTTACAACATATATGTTGTTCACTCTTTTTCCCTGCAAAACTATTTTGTTAGTGGTAAGATTGATCACAAAGTATTTTTTTAGAAATGAAGGCTACCATGTTACCTCTATCACACAATTGTGATACACTTATTAGACTGTATTTTAGTCCATATATCAAGTAGACGTTCTCAATAGAGTGAGAATCAGTCTTACCTACTTTTCCAACCCCAATGATCTCACCTTTCTTTCTATTTCGAAAGGAGACATTACCTCATTTAAGGTACTCAAGTGAAAGGAACTGGTTCTTGCTTTCTGTCATGTGCTTTGAGCAGCCACTATCTATGTACCATATTTGGCTGATCCCCTTCACTTGGACTTGCAAAAGGAAATCAGGGGTTAGTCTTAGGAACCCAAACTAGTTTGGGTCCCTTTCTATAGGCAAAAGGATGAATCAAATTCTTTTTAGCCCAACTTGGTAGCCTATTCTTCCCTTGAATAAATTCTTTGTTCTTTTGAACTTGCCTTTTCTTTTGCAGTGCATTCAATTTTATAGTGACCTGTTTTATCACAGTGTGTACAAATCTTGTTCTCAGGAAGTGTGAGGTACTTGCTTTTGGGATCCCACTTATATGCCAGGTTCCTAAATCCAAGCCCTCTTCTGTTGCTACTATGGTGTTCTTGTAGCCATGAAAGTGCATCGGAAGACCTGTTCCATTTACAAGTTCTGTCTAGCTCATGCTTGACCTTTCTTAGATCCTCCTTTAGGATTTTTACCTACTCATCCCTTTTGTACAACTTATCTTTCATTTTTCCTACATTTTCTTCTAAAGTGAGTTGTGTGTGATCATCTATCTTTTTACCAGTTCCTTATTTCAGTTTTAGATTTACAGATCTAAGTTCTAGGACAATTGAGTCAAGTACATGAACCTGGTTCTTCAACATACTATTTTTCACTTACAGTTTCACTTAGCCTTCAAAATCACACATTCTTTAGACATCTGTTCCTTTTTGTTGTGTACATCCTCATATTCATCAATTAGTTCTAGTAGTAACTCAGATAACCTTTATTTAGACAATAATTTAATCTTGTCTTTGAGATGAATTACACTCACCCCAGTTTCTTCATCAAATTCTCCAATGGCTATAAGTGCTTGTTCATCCTCATCATCATCATCTGAGCTTTCTCCCCAAGCAGCGACCATAGCCTTGGTTGATCCTTTGTTGTTGATTTTCTTGGGTTGAACATGTTCCTTCTTCATGTTCCTTCGTTCAGCTCTTTCCTTCTTCCATTTAATTTCCCATAAAGGACAGTTCTTGATGTGGTGATCATTCTTTCCACACTTGTAGCAGCTATCATTGGTTTGCTTCTCAGGAGCTTTTGACTTGCTATAGCTTCCACTTCTTGAAGAACCTTTTTCTCTTCTCACGTACTTCTTGAAGTCCTTGGTGATCATACCCATTTCATCATCTTCTAGATCAGAACCTTCAGTGATTCTGAGTGCCAAGCTCTTTTCCTTCTTAGGTACACCCATTTTCATGGTTTGTCTCCTAAGTTCATAGACAGTGAGATTTCCAATTAATTCATCCAGTGGGAGAGTGAAAATATTCTTTGATTCCTGAATGGCAGTGATTTTCCTCTCCCAAATGATAGGCAAAACCCTAGTCAGTATCTTCTCGACTCTATCTTCTTCAGGAATAATCTTTCCAAGAGACTTTAGCTCATTTGTCGGTGTAATGAACCTTGTGTACATCTCTTGAACGGTTTCTCCTTCCTTCATAGCAAAGTTCTCATATTGAGAATACGGTAGAGTTCCTCTAGATCTCTTCACCTGAGATGTTCCTTCATGAGCTACTTGCAATGTATCCTAAATTTGCTTAGCAGTGGTACAACTTTGGATTCTGCTGTACTCATCTCGACCAAGTCCACAAACAAGTCATTTCTTGGCTTTAGAATCTTCTCCCATTTTTTCAAGTCCTCAGCAATGCAATCTGCTCTTGTCTTTGGCACCTCTACTCCTTCAGTATTTATCTTCAAGGTAGCCAGTGGACCATCGGTAACAATGTCCCATAGCTCATAGTCCTCTACTATAATGTCAATCTCTCATCCTGCTTTTCTACCAAGAGTAGCACTGGCCATTAAAGAGTGGTGGCCTAGCAGTGGATTTCCCTTCCCAGTTTTCAGGTGGTGCACTCATCTTGATCTTCTCCTAAGGTATTAGCCTCTTGAAGGATAACCTGCTCTGATACAAATTGATGTTTTATACTTTAATGCCACACAATAAGGGTGATTTGTGTGGTGTCCAATTTTCGCGTGCACTGATTATAGAAGGACATGGTTCTTCCATGTGTTCCTTATACTACTGATGCGGAAATAGTAAATACGGAAAGTAAAGAACACAAGCATTTTTACTTGGAAAACACTCGGCTCAAAAGGTGAAAAAATCACGACCTACTACTCAATAAGATTTTCCCCCAACACTTCACTAAATCACTTGTCAAAATAGTATTTAAAAAATTCTTTGTAAATCTAAGGATTACCTCTAATCCCGTTGTGGCAACCAATTTCTAATTGTTGCGACAACTTCAAGTTAACTCTAACTTGAATAGTCAGAGTACCTAATACAATTACCTCTAGATAAAGCTGAAAGGTACAATTTGAAAAGCCCTACTACAATTGAACTAGAATAAAAAGACAGACACTTGAAACTGGTTCTTCTATCTGGTTCATGTAGCTTCAGGTTCACACACTTGAATCACACAAGAATTGTTTGCAAAGCCTTGCTATTTTGCTCTCAACTCAGGTTTAACTTCAGCTTTTGTGTGTACATGTAGAATGAGAATATCATGCAATTTATAGAGTTAGTAGAATAGGAAATAACTAGAGTTCTAATGCTATACTCGTCCATGGTGGAAGAGTTCTAGTTATCTTCAACTTCTAACTCCTCCCTTATCTAGGATAGAGCTCTCGAGTAAGGAGTCCTTCTCCTTATCACTTATGCAATCTTTTCGTTCAGGAGATATCAGATATAACATATTAGGTTTATCTCCTTCACGTGCATGCCTTGTGCTTGAATCTGTCTATGTCTATGTACATTGTGTATGGACCCGGTTCATTCTTGAATTCATTTGTCAATCATCAAAACAAACTTCACTTGGCTAACAGAGGGTTAACATCAGACAAAATATATGAAATACTTAAGTGCTTCAATTTTCTTCAAATATTCCACCAACTGAATCTAGTAATGACAATATGTTTATATACGATACGGCATGGCTTGAAAATATACAAAGTAGACATCAATTTGAGACAAGAAGTAAGGTTGTATTAGAATCTCGTGATAACCCCGAACTCAAACCAGTTAAGTTGGGATAACATGTCGATACCACTTACATTAAATTTTACATATACACCTCCGTATTAACATTATGATACTATTTGATGAAGAAATAAATGCTTATGTCGGAGGTTACTTTAATGGTTCTTGTTATACTTGAACTAAATTAAACTGGTTTAATTAATCTTTTATGAGAAAATAAAAGAACAGATATAGCTCTTCCTTTTGCAAGCAATATGGACGAATCGACCGAACGAAAAGCAAAACAGGTGCTATATATACTCCAAGCTTTTAAACTTTTATTTCCACATGTCCAAAACCATTGAAAATTTTAAATATCCCCTTTGATGGTACATATATAATTCTCCTAACTCTATGTTGCCCCTTTGAAAAGTTAATCTTTCCATACATTAATATTCTCCGATAAAGAGCGTTCAATATATGTAGTATATACTTTTAAAATCTACTCCAATTGACCACCATGAGACAACATAACTCGCCCCTGTCCAAAACGTGGGATGTATGCACGTTAACAGTAATAGGAAAAGTATATATACCAACTCACTTTTGGAAAATTTGAAACACATTTCTTGAAATAAGAACACTTGGGCATATGGTTTCTTTGTTATAATAAATAAGGTATCTAACTTTAGTCAGGTGCCGCCGAGGAATGTTGTCTATTCTTCTTATGTTCAAACGTAGTCAGTATGGCATTCTTTGATTGCGATTTGAAGAGGAGCCGCGGAGCAACGATAAAGTTATTTTTGTGTGATTTATAGATCAGGATTCGAGCAGTGAAAACAGTCATTAATGCTTGCATTATGATAAATTATCTATATCACACCTCCAGGGTGCGGCCTTTCTCCAAACCCTACATAACTACATAATACTTTGTTTACCGAACAATACTTTTTCAGTTCACCAGTAAAAATTTGAAACTCGTTTATAGTCAAAACGGTGGCATGGAGATGTAGTAATGCAAAGTCCACGTGCAATTGTGTATTCCTTTATTGTACCACATGTGATTTGATGGGTATATTTTATTGTAAGTTGTCCGAGAGTTTTGGAGTAACGGTAAAGTTATTGTGACCTATTGGCTAGGTTTGAGTTATAGAAGTAGCCACTAATGCTTGCATTAAGGTAAACTGTCTACATCACACCCCTTGGAGTACAGCCTTTCCACGTACCCTACGTGAACGCGAGATGCCTTGTGCATCAAACTACCCATTTTTTTCCTCTAAGGATTGGCCAACTGCAAAAATGGTACGTAATTCAACCGGTATTATTTCCATTTTAAATTTTAATAATCTCCTGATTTGCTGCTTTTAGTCACAGGTGGATTCACGATTTAAACACTATGAGTTCAACCTTTAAATCTTTTAGAATTGGACTCATTGTAGCTTTAAACTTATGGGTTTAGACCTACCATTGTGGCAATTTTAGTGAACTTTTACGTATAAATTTATGTTCTAGCTCCATCAAAAGTACTGAATTCAGATAAATTCGGCTGTGTTACTCTACATTTGCCCCCGCTTCTAGTCAGACTTTTCTACTCTCAGAAACCTTTATGAAAATTTAGATATTTACTACACAATAACACAATAAAAGCCCACTAACATATAATAACCCTAGTCTTTTTTAACACATTTTAACCGGTACAAAAATGTATAATCAATATATATATATATATATATATATATATATATATATATATATTATATACTAAATATACACTTGTTAATCATTGAACATACATTGGCGACTGCTACAAACTGTTACGGCAAGGCGGGTGAAAAACTTTTTAGCTATCTAGCAAAAAATGTTAAGATCCCAAAAGAAAATTAAGAGCTTTTATTATTGTTGGCCGCTCGGGCCAAACTTTTAACAGCCACTAGCCAGAAATAAATTTAACAGCCACTAATCGACGCATGAATTTACATGTTTTATACACTGAAAACTAACTATTGCTCAAGTAGTAGGCCCGTCTGCACCTGCTACAATCTTCTATATATATCAATTGGTTTCTTCAAGAAAATATTTTATTATAATTTTCTTGCCCTTTACTTCTATGCGGAAGGAATGGTGATTATAGTACCACCTTATGTAGGTATAAATATTTTTAATTTGGAAATTATGAGTTGTGTGTATAAAATTGATAGAAGGGGGGGTGCCCAATATCTAGGAAGATATGTTCTAGATTTATTTATTTATTTATTTAATACACAATAATATGTTCTTCACTCTTTAAATCAAATATCCCTTTAGGTACAAAGAATGTAAATGTACATTCAAATAAATATTATACAATAGATATAAATTGTCAATAACTATCATCATTGTAATTTTTAACATAATATTAAATTCTAGAAAATCTTTCATATATACATTTTACTACATCACTACGTAATAAAATGCACGATACACTTTATATATACTAAATTTATACATTGTAGAACAGCCTATACATTTTGGATACACAAAAGCGCCCGGGATACATTAATGATATATTATGGATACATTGCAAGATGCACGATACACTTTATATACATATTTTATGCAATGTATATACTAAATTAACTCTCACTACACAAAAAATATATTAAAATAGACTGTCACTATACAATTTATATACAATAGACTGTCACTATACAAAATATATACAAAATAGACTGTCACTATACAAAAATATATTAAATAGACTGCCACTATACAATTTATATACATTAAACTGTCATTATACAAAATATATACAAAATAGACTGTCACTATACTAAATATATACTAAATAGACTGTCTCTATATAAAAAATATACAAAATAGACTGTCACTATGCAAAACATATACAAAATAGACATTTCGGGCTAATAGATGTAATATGTTTGGGCCGAAGGGCCATTTCATGTAAGTGAGAAAAATATTGGCTATTAAAATTTTGAGGGGCTATAGAGGGTAGTTTTCTCAAAAATTAATGTTGTATGTGGGACTTATTGCTGTAATGGGCTAGATTTTACATGGTTAAGTGGCTTGTGATAAATTTAGGGGTCGTTTGGTACAATGGTGAGATATCCCATAGGGAGATATATATCATGAGATTAGTTATCCCACCTTCTATATGGGATAATTAATCCTATCATTTTAATGTAAAAATTATCCCAGGATTAGCTAATACCCCAAACTAAATATGGGATAAAGTTAATCTCAAACCTTATCTAGGGATTATTATTCTTATCCTGTATACCAAACGACCCCTTAGTGTATATAACAATTTAACTGTGAAGTAAATACACATATAGACTTCAAAATATCTCTCCTTTTGGTTTAAGAAATATTTTCCCGGTCCAATGATTCATTGAAAATCAGAGTAAACACAAATGAAAATTGTGGATTTTCCTAGTTTCACTTTAGAAAAACAAAAATATATACTCCTATAAAGTTAAAGCAGGGCAAACTATCAGTTTGATCTTTCAGATCAAAAATACTATCACTATTAGCCAATTAATAAAATACTATCAATATTAATCAACTATTCATAATATGCTACAAATATTAGCCTTAAATCCCTTTTTTATTACAAAGAGTCTAAAGCTTCTCTCTCTGCTTCTTCGTGCTTGTCCTATCTACCATTGTGCTGTAAATGAAGTTGTTAATGTGAAAGAACTGCCTTCTCTCTAACTTCTATTGAGAGAAACTAATCATCATTGTTAGCATCATAAAGAACCAATTAGAAACGGAACATTCCCCATCTGAACAAGAAACAGACCAACTAGCATGCAATACAAACAAACCTAAAGATCCTACCATATCCAAGCACTTACCCTCCAAACCTACATACCTCCATAAATTAAATCCGCCGTCACCAACTACCCACTTAGACTATAAATATAACCTCCTCAACTCCATCTCTCTTAATGACGAAAACGACAACCCTGCCGATCACCCATACTTTATCTCTATTAATAAGCATGAAAAAATCAGACTATATAGCCCTTGGACCCAATCCGTTATTATCAAACTACTAGGCCCAAAGGTGTCAAACAACTTCCTAAAAAACAAACTATATACCATCTGGCAACCTAAAGAACCTCGCAATCGCATCGATTTATGTTATGATTACTATCTTATCAAATTCACAGTTCAAGAAACATTCTAAAAAGTTTTGCAAAAAGGGCCTTGATTCATTGGTTCACGATATCTCTCCATTCATCACTGGGAACCCAAATTTAACCCATCTCAAGCCCATACTCCTTTTTTCACCATTTGGTCCCGTTTAGTACAACCCCCCTACGGAATATTATGACCTCCAAAGTCTAAAAAAATAGGAAATTTCTTTGGTTAATTTCTAAAATTTGATGCTTGCACCACACATACCACCCGAGGACGTTATGCTCGTTTATGCATTCTAGCGCCTCTTGGTAAGCCCCTACCAACTGAAATCTTAATCCACCTACAAACCATTCATTATGAAGAAACGACCCCACTAGAAAGCTCTACGGCTGCCTAGGCCACACCTTACACTCTTGCCCTTCAAAACTCTCAATTGGACCCTCCACCACTGCTCAAGCATAATCCACTGAACCAATTGTGGCCGATGATAAAAGCCCATAGCACACATTGACTTCCAGAAAATAATAGAAATGCTCCACAACGAACCCTAAATAATCAGCAGCCGACAAAAACAACCACAGTATTCCACTTTCCAACCGGTTTATTTTCTCCACCCCTGATCCTACCATTAAAAACAATCATTCTCCGAATACTCCTACCCCACATGTCCCCTATCCTTCTGACCACACAAGTTCCCATGTAGATCTACAACACCCTAGCCCACACTGTCTATGTCAGATGATATGACTCACAACAGCCGACCAAATCAAATCATTCCCATTTATTCGGAGAATGATTCCAATTTATTCGGAGAGTGATTGTTTTTAGTGGTAGGATCAGGGGTGGAGAAAACAAACCGGTTGAAAAGTGGAATACTGTGGTTGTTTGGTGACTTGAGAGGCAGGTTTTGTGTAATCAACAACCGACCAAATCAAATCCATACCCTTCTACTTTCTTCTACCAACACTTCACCACATTAAATCACACCTTACTCATCTACGATCACCTACACTGATAAACCTACTCCGTTTGCTACAGATACTCAAGTGCCATCGGGACTCATGAACACTCAACAATTGCCGGCCAAAATATTACCGCCACACAAAGGTCATGATTCATCCACAACTATAAAACATGCTTGTCCCATTCATGAAGAACCCTCATTGCTATATTTTTCGCCCAACAATCCTCTCACCACTAACAATGCATCGCCACTACCCTCCACGACATCGCCCCAACAGGAACAGGACCCATGTCCCTCACATATATATCAATAATTATCATCTTCCACCTCCACACTTGGTTCCACCACCATCCCTCCAACAACCCCTCCTCTTGGGTGATCCGATACAACCACCCTCTCTCAACCTTGTCCCATAACCACTACCAGAACATACTCTACTGCACCTACTCTTAAAGCTTTCCCTTCTCCAGCACCAAGTCACAACAATCCTAGACAACAACGACCTCTTCATGACACTCATTCAGGATGGACTACCAGACATCCATCAACAGGATCATTCCATGCAAATCCTACACCTCCTGGATGTCACCGCTTTGGAACTAAACACCCAACTCACTCAAGCTCGGCAATGGCTGCCTCCACTGCAACAACTATCGCTACTTATGAATGTACCCCCACCTCCACACTTTTGGCCATACTACAACAACCAGCCTCAATAGGTATTCCCAAAAATGATGCACTAGGCTTCACCACAAATGGACATTTATCCACCACCGCTGATGCCACCTCCATCACCGCCACTGGCCACACCACAATCGGACATCGAAATTGAAGATCAGGACAATCCGCCTCTCCACGACACATTTATGGAGACACTGAATTTGAACAACCCACCGACTTTTACCATGCAAGAAAATATCCAAAAAGATGTTTTTTGATTTTGGCTCCTCCAACCTTGGAGACGACCTCCTTGAATATATGTCTCGACCCTTACTCTGTGGACCAGAAGTATGTCATACTCTTGATACCAAAAATGCGTCCACAGCCACCACCCTAGGAGGAGATGGACAACAATCATCAACTCACAATGTCTTTGGCAATGGTGCTCGCTCCGGGAGGGAGATCATCCCCTACGACACATAGATCCATGAAGATCATGTTATGGAACTGTCGTGGCGCCAACGGCCCAGATTTTAGGCGTAATTTGCATTTTTTGCTTAACTAGAACAACTCTACTATTCTATGCCTCATGGAGACCAGGATGGAGGACCACACATCTCTTCTCAACGAGTTCAACATCATTGTTCTTATCCAAGTTGTCGCTCAAGGTTACTCTAGTGGTATTGTCATGCTATGGCGCACACATGACCTCACTATTGATCCAATTACAATTACTGCTTAGGAGCTCCACGCTTCTATCCAGGTATCCCCGACCACACCTATTTGGTATATCTTCTTAATATATGCTAGCACCTCATACCACAATCGCTAAACACTTTGACAAAACATTCAACAGTGTGCACACGCTCATTCAAATGCATGGCTATTATGCAGTGATTTTAATGATGTTTGTAGTACTTCTGAAAATATTTGGGGAAATCCTATTAAAACTACTCGCTCTGAAGCTCTTAATATGTGCTTACATAATGCTAACCTGATTGACCTAGGGTTCAGTGGCTTGCGATTTACTTGGAGTAATAAACGAACGACTCATAATAAACTAATTCTAGAACGTCTTAATAAATTCTACGCCAATGAAGATTAGCTTCATTTGTTCCCAGACTCTAATGTTCTCCGGTTACCTCATATACATTCCGATCATTGTCCACTACTCCTTAATCTTCATAAAGCGACTACTCGACCGCTTCCCACTTTTAAATTGAAACCATGTGGCTCAATCATCATGAATTCCAATCTGTGGTCGCCGCTCATTAGCACCACAACTCTACATATTCTCAAGCGATAAATGTTTTTACTGACCATGTTCACCGTTGGAACAAACACACCTTTGGTATATTTTCTAGAAAAAGAAAATCCTTATTTCTCGCATACATGGTTTACAAAAATGGATCCCTCTCAAAAAAATAACTTTCATTATAACCTCGAAAATCGCCTTCATACAGACTTCCAAATGATACTAAAACATGAGGAGAAATTTTGGAAACTAAAGTCACGTATACAATGACTGAATGACGGCGATGCCAACACCAAATTTTTACACTTTTGCACAACACAAAGAAGACGACGTAACTGTATTATCGACCTCCATGACCAAGTAGGAAATTGAACTTTCGACACTTCAATTATAAAAAATACGATAACACACCATTTTAATGATATATACACAATTAAATTACTTTCATATTCTCCTGAAAACATCACCCCATCCACTATATTGGCGAACGTAAGACACAACACGAAATTGATGCTCGCTAGCCAAAGATAGTATAGTAAAATTATCATCTCCACAGGGATTGTATTTAAATAATGTTCAAATAACTTATGGTTTAATGCTATTCAGGACGATCAATACTTGATTTGAGGTACTTACTAACTACAATAACGACCAAATTACTATTACGACTAATTAGACTTGACAACGGAGAATGAGAGTTGAACTAAAACGGGTTGTAAACACTATGAGAAATAAGGGTCACGACAGGAAAGGTATAGGATAGCCATTCAGGATTTAACTCTATTTAAATTCACGTTTAATGTTTTAATGATTCTCACAAATTAAGTCGATGATTAGTTTAAACGTAAGGTCAAGATTTCTCTCTCGATCAAATCTGAACTCTACAAAATAAACTAATATGAAGCACTGTGATAATATGCAAGAACACGTTAATGGACTAGTATTTAGGAAAACGTCTCTTGAATATTCTCCTAACTTGGTTTAATCAATAATTCAAGAAACTCTTTCGATTACTTAGAAGAATCACTAAATTAAACCAAACCAAATAATGTAGAATTAATCACCAAAATATTCTTATTTCGATTAAATAGACTGGTAAATAAATTCGCAATCAATTCAAAGCACCATAAATGAATTCATGGACTAGTTTTTAGAAAAACGTCTCTCGAATATTCTCCTAACTTGGTTTAATCAATAATTCAAGAAGCTCTCTCGATTACTTAGAAGAATCACTAAATTAAACCAAACCAAATAATACAGAATTAATCACCAAAATATTTCTCTTTTGATTAAATAAACTGGTAAATAAATTCGCAATCAATTCAAAGTACCATAAACGAATTCATGAAATTTAAACTAGAGTTAAATCTACAAACAACACTCAAAATACCATATCTGTCAAAACCCTAGGGAAGAACTACTCCATAGATATAGAGAAAGTCATCACAAATAAATTTAAGAACATAGAAAATATCAAAGACAACTTTACAGTACAAACTCTCGTTTTGCGCTGGTTGTTGGCAAGAGAATTGATAAAATCTTGTGTCTTCACGCCGTGGCAGCTCTCTAAAACTCTCCTAAGTCGAATCCCTCTCAAAAATTATATTTACAGTATATTTATACCGAGTATAGGCGGACCTGGACTAAAATACACAATCTGCGCCAAACTGAGATTAACTGGACCAAAATTAAACAAGCGCGCCGCACTGAGCGACGCACTGTGCGTCGCATTAGTGGACTTCTTCAGAGCTTGGTTTTTATGCTTTTGTTCTTTCATTGCCTATCATAAATTAGGCAGATGACAATTTGATTGTCCCCTTATTGGGCATAATGTCAGCACGAGGTATTATGCCAAAATTTAAGGCATTTGCAATTCTATTTCATTTGTCCTAAGGCCCAACGTGCCTCACACCATCAGCCACGCCGTGATAGCCCACCTTTTGGCCTTGAGCAATTTTCTTTTTTTTTTTATATGTATACTCATTCCTCGACCCCCGAATTCGATCTCGGCTTAACTCTTGAACTTTTACTCAGGCTTCAAATTTCTCTTTTATTTATCTTAGCTCTAAAAACTCAGCTCAGCTCGCAATCTCAACCTACACAACAGAAAATATGTATGGGCATAAATTATTTATATTTTAGCTCACAATCAATTAAAGTGTAGCAAATAATGGGTCCAAAGTAGCCAAAAATTCGTATTTTTATACTACCATCAATATCCCACACTTAAACCATTGCTCGTCCTCGAGCAATCAAACTACACTTCACATACAGACGACCTTTTCATCAAACAACTTCCTTAGCGCATCATGCCAAGAATATTTAAAGCACCATATCATAACTTCCTAGCCTCAAAACTCGACTCAAAAGCACAACGCAGTTTTTACAACCTGCTCATTTACTCTAACATAGAGATCAAATATATTACCTTTCCGTTGCAAGTCATGTGCCCTCACACCAAAGATAGAGAGTAGTTCCATACACAATAAAATTCAAGAACAAATAGGAACTCAAGACATAAAGAATTCACTCACTCTCAGAATCAAAATTCATGTGCCACAGAAGACGCACCATATGCTTGCCCGTAGTATAGTACTCTACTAATTGAGCTCATTCAGTCAAAGATCAAGTAGGACTTTATTTTGGTTGTAATGTAGGTTGCGGATCGGGTAGGATACGTTTGGATATAGTGACTACACCTCCCTAAGCACTTCAATACATATACATTAATAATTTCACCCCATACTTGTGTGGAACCAAACCCCAACCTTCACACATAGTAGCATCAAGCTCCCAACTTCTTTAAGGACAAACACGATGAGAACTACCACTATCAAGAAATCAATTTTTTTTATTTCTAATACATACACAATCTCTCTTTTTTCTCTCTTCAAAGTTCTATTTGTTTTTTATTTTTTGAATTTTTTTTTTCAAACAGATTTTCTTCTTTTTCTAATTCCCCACAAGTGGCTATCACTTTTTTTCAAAATAGTGTACCTTTCTCCCTTTTCTATAGTTCCGCTCAAAAACTCGACCATACCTCAACTTAGCTTTTAACAAGCTCATAACAAATTCAAGTGCTCAAGAGAGGTAAAAGGTTCAAATAGATAGTCAATTCAAATAAATGGGTCAGTCTTGTAGTGTGGTTGCCAAACAAATAGGATTACAGGCTCAAAGAGGCTAATTAACAATTAGGTGGGTCACAAGCATATAATTGGCTCAACAAAAAACTCACTCACACATTGGCACATAACTCACTCAGGATCAGATCTATTCCGACTCTCTAATCAAAACAGTTTAGCAAGGTCAAGATCAAATAAATTAAGGTACTTATACACGAGTCAAGAACTGAGCTTAGGCGTCACAAGTAAGGCACTCACTACTCTCAAGGTATAATGAAGTTAAGAAAGATTGCTTCTAACTAGCACAACTACACAAGATTTTCTACTCCTAAGAAAAGAAAATAAAAAAAAACTAACTACACTCGATTCAAGTAAAACCCCTTGGAAAAGAAACGCATCACAAAGAAAAACCAAGGGGGAATTGATACACTACCTAACAAACTTAAAACAAAAAATAAAAGACATATTTGTTTATAATTTTCTGATTTTTTTAACTTGTTTAATTTGTTTTAATAAAGAATGACGAAAAAAAATACAAAGTTTATGAAAACATGTCACTATGCATCAAACCTCTTCCACATCAACACATGTTACCCCTACTTCTTCTCTACTACTTCTGTTACACTCAAGAATATGAAAATAAAGGTTACTCCTCCAAATCATTTTTCAAATATGGCTGCTACTACTCATCACCAAAAACAAGACCCGCCTTACTACAACACACTAAACCCTAATACCTCTACTTCAACAATGTCAGACACACCAAATCCTCTTCCACGACTTCACCACACCTCCAACGCAACCAATCAAATCCATACCCTTCTACTTTCTTCTACCAAAACCTCACCACATTAAATCACACCCTACTCATCTACGATCACCTACACTGATAAACCTACTCCGTCTACTACAGATATTCAAGTGCCATCGAAACTCATGAACACTCAACAATTGCCGGCCACACTATCACCGCCACACAAATGTCATGATTCATCCACAACTATAAAACACGCTTGTCCCATTCATGAACAACTCCCATTGCTATCTTCTTCACCCAACAATCCTCTCTCCACTAACAATGCATCGCCACTACCTTCGCCATAACAGGAACAAGACATATGTCCCTCACATACAAATCAACAATTATCATCTTCCACCCCTACACTTGGTTCCACCACCACCTCTCCAACAACCCCTCCTCTTGGGGTGCTCTGATACAACCACCCCCTTTCAACCTTGTCCCATAACCACTACCATAACATACTCTACTGCACATGCTGTTAAACCTTCCTCTTCTCCAGCACTAAGTCACAACAATCCTAGACAACAACGACCTCCTCATGACACTCATTGAGGATGGACTAACAGACATCCATCAACAGGATCATTCCATGCAAATCCTACACCTCCAGGATGTCGTCGCTTTGGAACTAAACACCCAACTCACTCAAGCTCAGCAATGGCTGCCTCCATTGCAACAGTTGCCGCTACTTATGAATGTACCCCCACCTCCACATTTTTGGCCCTACTACAACGGCTAGCCTCAATAGGTATTCCCTGAAATGATGTACTAGGCTCCACCATAAATGGACATTTATCCACCACCACTCACGCCACCTCCATCACCGCCACTGGCCATACCACAATCGGACATCGAAGACAAAGATCAGGATAATCCGCCTCTCCATGACACATTTATAGAGACACTGAATTTGAACAACCCACCAACTCTTACCATGCAAGAAAACATCCAAAAAAGAAGGTTTTTGATTTTGGCTCCTCCAACCTTAGAGACGACCTCCTTGAATATCTGTCTCGACCCTTACTCTATGGACCAGAAGTATGCCATACTCTTGATACCAAAAATACGTCCACAGCCACCACCCCAGGAGGCGATGGACAACAATCATCAACTCATAATGTCTTTTGCAATGGCGGTCGCTCTGGGAGGAAGATCATCCCTTACGACACATAGATCTATGAAGATTATGTTATGGAACTGTCGTGGCATCAACGGCCCAGATTGTAGGCGTAATTTGCATTTTTTGCTCAACTAGAACAACTCTACTATTCTATGCCTCATGGAGACCAGGATGGAGGACCACACATCTCTTCTCAACGAGTTCAACTTCACTGATCTTATCCAAGTTGTCGCTCAAGGTTACTCTAGTGGTATTGTCATGCTATGACGCGCACATGACCTCAATATTGATCCCATTACAATTACTACTCAGGAGCTCCACGCTTCTGTCCAGGTATCCCCTACCACACCTATTAGTTATATCTTTTTAATATATTTTAGCACCTCATACCACAATCGCCAAACACTTTGAAAAAACATTAAACAGTTTGCACACGCTCATTCAAATGCATGGCTATTATGCGGTGATTTTAATGAAGTTTGTAGTACTTCTGAAAGTTTTTGGGGAAATCCTATTAACCCTACTCGCTCTGAAGCTCTTATTATGTGGTTACATAATGCTAACTTGATTGACCTATGGTTCACTGGCTCGCGATTTACTTGGAGTAATAAACGAACGACTCATAATAAACTAATTCTAGAATGTCTTGATGTTCCCAGACTCAAATGTTCTCCGGTTACCTCGTACACATTTCGATCATTGTCCACTACTCCTCAATCTTCATAAAGCGACTACTCGACCGCTTCCCAGTTTTAAATTTGAAACCATATGGCTAAATCATCATGAATTCCAATCTGGGGTTGCCGCTCATTGGCACCACAACTCTACATATTCTCAAGCAATAAATGTTTTTACTGACCATGTTCACCATTGAAACAAACACACCTTTGGTATATTTTCTACAAAAAAGAAAATCCTTATTTCTCGCATATATGGATTACAAAAAATGGATCCCTCTTAGAAAAATAGCTTTCATTATAACCTTGAAAATTGCCTTCATACAGACTTCCAAATGATACTAAAACATGAGGAGAATTTTTGGAAACTAAAGTCACGTATACAATGGCTGAATGACGGAGATGCCAACACCAAATTTTTACACTTTTGCACAACACAAAGAAGACGACGTAACCGTATTATCGGCCTCCATGACCAAGTAAGAAATTGAACTTTCAACACTTCAATTATCAAAAAATACGATAACACACCACTTTACTAATCTATACACAACTGAATTACTTTCATATTCTCCTAAAAATATCACCTCATCCACTATATTGGCGAGCGCAAAACACAACACGAAATTAATGCTCGCTAGCCAAAGATAGTATAGTAAAATTATCGTTTCCACATGGATTGGATTTAAACAATGTTCAAATAACCTATGGTTTAACGCTATTCAGGATGATCAACACTTGATTTGAGGTAATTACTAACTGCAATAACTACCAAATTAATATTACAACTAATTAGACTTGATAACGGAGAATGAGAGTTGAACTAAAATGGGTTGTAAATAATATGAGAAATAAGGGTCACGACAAGATAGGTGTAGGATAGCCATTCAGGATTTAACTCTGTTTAAATTCACGTTTAATGTTCTAATAATTTTCACGAATTAACTCGATGATTAGTTTAAACGTAAGGTCAAGATTTCTCTCTTGATTAAATCTGCACTCTACAAAATAAACTAATATGAAGCACTGTGAAGATATTCAAGAACACGTTAATGGACTAGTCTTTAGAAAAATGTCTCTCGAATATTCTCCTAACTTGGTTTAATCAATAATTCAAGAAGCTCTCTCGATTATTTAGAAGAATTACTAAATTAAAACAAACCAAATAATGCAGAATTAATCACCAAAATATTCCTATTTCGATTAAATAAACTGGTAAACAAATTCGCAATCAATTCAAAGCACCATAAACAAATTCATGGGCTAGTCGTTAGGAAACCGTCTCTCGAATATTCTCCTAACTTGATTTAATCAATAATTCAAGAAGCTCTTTCGATTACTTTGAAGAATCACTAAATTAAACCAAACCAAATAATGCAGAATTTATCACCAAAATATTTCTCTTTCTATTAAAAAAACTGGTAAATAAATTCGCAATCAATTCAAAGCACCATAAACGAATTCATGCAATTAAACTAGAGTTAAATCTACAAACAATACTCAAAACACCATATCTGTCAAAACCCTAGGGAAGAACTACTCCATAGATATGGTAAAAATCATCACAAATAAATTTAAGAACATAAAAAATATCAAAGACGACTTTACAATACAAACTCTCGTTTTGCGCTGATTGTTGGCAAGAGAATTGATGAAATCTTGTGTCTTCACATTGTGGAAGCTCTCTAAAATTCTCCTAAGTCTAATCCCCCTCAAACATTATGTTTACAATGTATTTATACCGAGTATAGGTGAACCTAGACTAAAATACCAACTCTGAGCCAAATTGAGATTAACTGGACCAATTACACAAGCGCGCCGCACTGAGCAACGCGTTGTGCGTCTCATTAGTGGACTTCTTCAGAGCTTGGTTTTATGCTTTTGTTCTTTCGTTGCCTATCATAAATTAGGTAGATGACCATTTGATTGTCCCCTTATTGGGCATAATTTCAGCACGAGGTATTAAGCCAAAATTTAAGGCATTCGCAATTCTATTTCATTTGTCCTAAGGCACAACGTGCCTCACACCATCAGCCACGCCGTGATAGCCCACTTTTTGGCCTTGAGAAATTTTCTTCTATTTGTTTATATGTATACTCGTTCCTCGACCCCCAAATTCGGTCCCGGCTTAGCACTCGAACTTTTACTTAGGCTTCAAAGTTCTCTTTTATTTATCTTAGCTCCAAAAACTCAGCTCAGCCCGCAATCTCAACCTACACAACAGAAAATATGTATGGGCATAAATTATTTATATTTTAGCTCACAATCAATTAAAGTGTAGCAAATAATGGGTCCAAAGTAGCCAAAAATTCGTATTTTTATACTACCATCAATATCCCACACTTAAACCATTGCTCGTCCTCGAGCAATCAAACTACACTTCACATAGAGACGACCTTTTCATCAAACAACTTCCTTAGCGCATCATGCCAAGAATATTTAAAGCACCATATCATAACTTCCTAGCCTCAAAACTCGACTCAAAAGCACAACGCAGTTTTTACAACCTGCTCATTTACTCTAACATAGAGATCAAATATATTACCTTTCCGTTGCAAGTCATGTGCCCTCACACCAAAGATAGAGAGTAGTTCCATACACAATAAAATTCAAGAACAAATAGGAACTCAAGACATAAAGAATTCACTCACTCTCAGAATCAAAATTCATGTGCCACAGAAGACGCACCATATGCTTGCCCGTAGTATAGTACTCTACTAATTGAGCTCATTCAGTCAAAGATCAAGTAGGACTTTATTTTGGTTGTAATGTAGGTTGCGGATCGGGTAGGATACGTTTGGATATAGTGACTACACCTCCCTAAGCACTTCAATACATATACATTAACAATTTCACCCCATACTTGTGTGGAACCAAACCCCAACCTTCACACATAGTAGCATCAAGCTCCCAACTTCTTTAAGGACAAACACAAAGGAATCGATTTTTTTTCTTTCTAATATATACACAATCTCTCTTTTTTCTCTCTCTTCAAAGTTCTATTTTTTTTTATTTTTTGAATTGTTTTTTCAAACAGATTTTTTTCTTTTTCTAATTCCCCACAAGTGGCTATCCATGTTGTAGACATCAACTGGCGTGCATAGAATATCAACGAAAAACTCACCCACACATTGGCACATAACTCACTCAGGATCGGATCTATCCCGACTCTCTAATCAAAACAGTTAAGCAAGGTCAAGATCAAACAAATTAAGGTACTTATACACGAGTCAAGAACTGAGCTTAGACGTCACAAGTAAGGTACTTACTACTCTCAAGGCACAATTAAGTTAAGAAAGATTGCTTCTAACTGGCACAACTACACAAGATTTTCTACTCCTAAGAAAGAAAATAAAAAAATGAACTACACCCGGTTCAAGTAAAAATCCTTGGAAAAGAACTGCGGCACAAAGAAAAACCAAGGGGGAATTGATACACTACCTAAAAAATTTAAAACAAAAATTAAAAGACATATTTGTTTATAATTTTTTGATTTTTTTGAATTTTTAACTTTTTTTTTAATAAAGAATGACGAAAAAAATATAAAGATTAAAGAAAAAACACATACACATATTTACATCCCCCGCCCTGTACTTTAAATTGTGGCATGTCCCCATGACACACAAGTAAAAAGTAAGAGGTAAAGGAAACTCCCCTGAATTGCTTTTCGTTTTTAAGAACTGATGAACTCTACACCTAATTCTGAATTCATTCCTCGTTTCTGCTCGTCAAACTTCTTTATATAGCTCATTAGGCCAAAGTACTCTGAGTATATCTGCACGACCCGCTCTTTTCTTTCTTTTTTGGCTTCATTTAGAGCGGTGAATTATTCTTGTAGGGTCATCCTCAACTTTTTCCTGCATTCTTTTACAGGATCAATCAATGTATCTTCCTGCAAATCTCCAAATATAAAATCCACATGATTAAGGTTAGATTAAGAAAACAAAGAAGAAAGGTCATGTGAATATTCCTTTGGTATATCTAAGACCAATTCTTTCTCATTCTCTTCTACTAATGGTTGTAATTTTGGAAAGGTGGATGTGGGTTTGAACTCTTCTTCCGTTGTTTCACTCTCAACCACAACCTTATTTTCAATCATCTCAATTGAATTAGAGTCCTCTTGAACAGTGGAAAGCTCTCTATGTGGATGCTCATCCTCTTGTTAGGTTCTTAATAGCTTCATCATTTTGCATAAACCTTTCTTCAACACTATTCATGAACCTATGCATAAGCGCTTCTAAACTACAATTCTCCTCTTGAGGTGGTTGTCTCACTTTGCTTTCATTCCAGTCATAATAAGGGTGTTCATCCCAACCAGAGTCAGAATTATGCCCATATGAATCCTCATACCTATACGAACTAGAAATAAAGTGAGACTATTCAAAATATGAACCATAGGAAGAATATATACCTGCTTCACAGTCAACCCATAGATGATTTTCACCGCATTTAAAATACATAGCAGACCGCTGATAATATTTAGTTGCTAACTCTTCAATCGTTTTCTTAGGCTGGTTGTACTCCATCTTCACAGCATTTAGAGTTCAAAATCTACAGTATCTTCTCCAACTTGTTAGGTACTACAAACCAAATCTTGAAAAGAAGTTAACTTATAAAGAAAATAAAATAGTAAAGGAAAAAGAAAAAAAACTAAAACCTAATTCCTGAATTAGCACCAAAAACTGTTTCAAACACTATTGATTGTCAATCCCCGGTAACGGTACCAAAATTTGGCGAGCGCAAAACCGGTGTAGAAAACGTAGGCTCGCTAGTCAAAAATAGTATAGTATTAAATCGTCCCCACATGGATTGATTTAAATAATGTTCTAATAAATTTTCAGCTCACCACTATCCAGAATAATAAACCTTTGATTGATGTTATTATCGACTACAAAAAAAACTATGATTATCTATTGTAAGAAACTAATGGCACTTTAATGATTAAGGAGCAACGATTTAATATTAGGGTGAGAAGTAAGGGTTATGACAAGATATGTGATCAACTATTGTTCCGGGTAACTCTGGGTTAAGTTCATTCTTAACTTCTATTGACTCCTTCGATTTCAACAGATGATTCGTCTACCTTAGGGATTCAAACTCTTCTTCCGAATGAATGAGAGTTCTCTTAATCCACTAATAGTAGGTCCTATGAACATATGCACAAACATAATGAATGAATGAATGATCCTTCGAAGAACACCTCTCGATTATTCTTCTAAACTATGTTAATTGATAACTATCTAAGCTCTTTCGATTACCTAGAAAAGGCGTAAAATCAACCTAAACGATATGGCACAATGCAAATTGTAGCAACACTTCTCTTTCAATTAAAGTAAAACCACAATAAGCCTGCAATTCAATTAATAAATCATTCAATGAATTCGGGAAATTAACAGAGAGTAAAACCCCAAAACAATAGTCAAATCACAAAATCTGCCAATAACCCTAAGCAATATTACTCCATAATGGAAAAAGTATTCATCACAATTGTATTAGAAGAACAAAAGGACATTACAATTCCAGAATCCAAACAAACTTCCGTATTGAATGAATTGGATCAAGTATTTTGCGTTTCCGTTGTTTCCTTCTTTCTTATCTCCCAAAAGTTGCTCTCTAAATCCAAGATACCCTCTTTTTAGACGAGCTAGGCTTCATATAGGTCAAGAAGTGTCGCCTCCGAAATTACAAAAATAGTCTTGGAAACCATTGCTCGTCCTCGAGCAATCAAAATTGTAATGATCCGACCAGTCGTTTTGAGTATCACAGCCCCGTACCCCCATTTACTGCTCAATTTATGCCTTACAATTGATTTATGACTTATCGGGTTAGTTGGTGGGGTCTGGAAGGATTTCGGAGTGAAATGAGACACTTAGTCTCATAATTAAAAACTTAAGTTGGAAAAGTTAACCGGATATTCACTTATGTGTAAACGACCTCGAAATTGAATTCTAATGATTCCAGTAGCTCCGTATGATAATTTTGGACTTAGGAGCGTGTTCGGAAAATTATTTGGAGGCCCATAGTAGAATTAGGCTTGAAATGCCGAAAGTTGAATTTTTGGAAAGTTTGACCGGGGGTTGACTTTTTGATATCGGGGTCGGAATTCGATTCTTGGAGCTGAGGGTATGAACCCTGAATATATGTATTATGTGAATTGTTGGGAGGTGACGCACATGGTAGGTCATGGGCGTGTGGGCGTGCACATAGAAATTGTGACGTAATTGGTTCCGTAAAATTTTGTAGTCAAATAATCTTAGGATTTTCCATGCAGTTTTATGTGTTAAAGAAATTGAGCTGAAAATCATATTAGAAATCATGTTGAGGCTATGTGCCAGTATTGTTGGGACCCACAGAGGTCATATTGCTGTGAATTTTGTGTTTTAAATTAAAAATTCATACTCAGTCATATTCATCTCATTACATATCATATCGCAGTCTCTGTCGTTATTTATTGATACATTATATCATCATTTTCGGGCTATGTTCATGACATTGTGAGCCCATGAGAGAGAGACTGGAGAGATTGATGACTGAGGGAGGCCGAGGGCCCGACTGTGAGGATATTTTTGGGATCGGGCTGCACGCCACAGAAGGCCATGTTGGCTTTATATATTATTATTATTATTATTATTATTATTATTATTATTATTATTATTATTATTATTATTATTATTATTGTTATTATTATTATTATTATTATTATGTAGATTGGGGTTGCCCGCCTGCAGCAAGACATATAGGCTTTATTATAGCACGTGAGTTGTCCGTGCGGATACAGATATTGATACTATAGTACGTGAGTTATCCGTGCAGCACGTGAGTTGTCCATGCAGATTATAGCGCTTAGGCTGAAGGAGCCCCTCCGGAGTCTGTACATACCCCCAGTGAGCGCGCATACCTACTGAGTGCGAGTGCCGAGCGATTGGGAGGACTGAGTGATTGGGAGGACTGAGTGACTGTGAGGACTGAGTGACTGGGAGGACTGAGTGAAATGATACTCTGAGAGTATGCATATGATTTTATCACTGAGTTGCATTGTATTGACATGCACACATGATATACAGGCATAGAGATATATTTTTCTCATGTTGTACAGTATCACATCATTCATGATTTCTCACACATGTTGACAGATGGGCATAGTGATGCATTTGTTTTTACACGTGTTATCTGGAAATAAAATAAAACATCTAATTTATTATTGAAAGGATTTTGGGAAAATTATTGATTTCAAACATATTCATATTTTTGGCAGGTTCGGTAAACGATTTGGGTTTTCACTGATGTACTTGAAATGAGGAACTATTTTTAGAAATCATAATTTAGCTGAGCATTTTATCTCTGAGTTACTTCTTGTATTATTTGCTTTACATTGTTATGGACTGTTGTGGACTATTGGTTTTAGACCCGACCTTGGTAAAAACTCGTCACTACTTTCAACCTAAGGTTAGGTTTGTTACTTATCGAGTACATGGGGTCGGTTGTACTCATACTACACTTCTATATCTTGCATGCAAATGTTGGCTGCTGATGTTGCTGTGTTCGATGGGAGCTGGATCTGAAGATGTACTTGCATTCCGGTTGTAGCTATCTCTTGTTCATGGTAGCCTTAGATTTATAACAATATGTTCATGTACATTTTGGAACAAATGATGTATTATTTCATACCAGTTTTGTAAATTATATTTTTAGAAGCTCATGATTTGTACTACCAGTTCTTGGGGAATGTATAAGGTTAAGATAATTATTTACTTAAATTGCTTTATTAATTGTTATTGGAATTGGTTAGTGGTTAAGTGGCTTACCTAGCGGGTGGGTTAGGTGCCATCCCAACTAGTCGGATTTTGGGTCATGACAAGGTGGTATCAGAGCCCTAGGTTCATAGGTTCTACGAGTCATGAGCAAGTGTCTAGTAGAGTCTTGCGGATCAGTATGATGACGTCCATACTTATCTTCGAGAGGCTACAGGGCATTTAGGATATATACTTCCCATCTTCCTTTCCTTATCGTGCGGAATTGAATCAGCTTGAGACATAACTCTTTGAATTCCTTCCATGCAATCATATGCGCACATGAGCACTCTGTATCAGTTGTGCATAGCCGTCTTGTGATTCTATGAACGAGGTTCAAGATGTGTATTCTGTGTTTTGGTGATGGGCTAGTCTGGAGGACTTGAGGCCATGGTTAGACCGCAGTTTAAGCTCGATAGCTTCAGTTATAACTTATACATTTGGACTCATATGTCCGGAATTTGTGGCTCGATAAGCGGTGGATTGGCCTTGTGATTAGTACGATGTAACTGCGGGATGTGTTAAGACGATTTGAATATGACGAGAAGGGTTTTTGTGAAATGTAAAGGAAAGGCCATTGGGTGCTTGATTTTTATTTTAATGTGACGTACAGTCTCGAGTATGAATGTTTTGAAGGATCTTGCACGTTATTAAATTTTAGGACAAACTAAATTCTCATGTCTTGTTAACAAGTTTGGGCTTGGAAAGATTAAGTGATTGCGTAGTAATTATGACTGCAAAAGGGTATAACAAGATACCAATTTGAGGCTAAGTAGGTGGGTTATCTCCTGCGGAGTAATCTACGTAGGTATGTTCTTTACATGTGAGTGGAGAGTTTCTTTTCTGCTAGAAGGGCGTATGTGTGGAGATTTGAATTTGAATCTAGCTGAGAAAATTGACTTGAGTGTCAAGAGAATGATTGCGAGCTTAGTGGATGATTTGAGGTATTTTTATGGTTGGCGTTGAATGAGTTTGAGAAGAAGTTTTGTTGAACTGACTGTGGCATTATGGCAGTAATAGAGTATGGGTATTGTGAGTTATGAAGTATTTTAATCTACGGCTTTGAGCCAAGTGGGGAGTCTTCTATGGACAAATCAATTCATGGGTATGTGTCAAATTTTTGTTTTGGTCTGAAGTATACTTGGGAATCAGTGATGACTTGCAAAGGTGAAGTTCGAAAATGACTCGAGTAAGAAAATTTCTGGATACGGGTTATATTGCGCTTTATGAGTATATGAAAATCATGGGATGAGTGAGTTGTTATTTGTGAAGGATGTAGTGCGCACGGAGTATGAATTTGATTGGTGGTGTTAAGGCAGGGGTACTTCTTTGGGCGTTGTTGTGCTAATGGGGCATGTGTCTTTCGGCCCATTTGGGCAGTGTAATATGGATTTGAACAAAGGGGGTGACTCTCGAGAAAGTTCTAATGGATTTTAAAGTGTTCTTGATGGTTTCTACCATAGTTTGAACTGGATATTTTCTACTAGTGTGGGAAACGTGTTGTGTATTGTGATTTCCTCCTGGAAGGAAGCTAGATGAAGGTTTCTAGCTAATCAGGTATTTAATTTGCTGGTGACTCAGAGTTGATAATGGGATTCTTGTGCTTGTCACCTGATGGCATAATAGATGTGGTGTGTTGTGCGGGATTAGGATTTACATGTACAAGGTGACAGTTCAGTCTTGAAGAGAAGGTAATGAATGTTGGACATCATGGTCAGTTTCAAATATTTCGATGAATGTTATAACTGCTCGGTAATTCCTGATAAGGGTGCGCATTTCAGAAGGCGTATTGTGTTTTGACTTACGGATATTCATCGGTATTGCAATACTCACCTGGTTGATAGACTGCTGATATTCAAATTATTGTTATAAGTCACGGAAGAATTATGAAAGTATTCCTCATGGGATTATCGTGAATGGATGATGTGTTAGTCATTTTAGTGCTGGAGTTGGGATCAGTTACGGTGATTTATGTGTTTGATGGATTTGGAGACTGGGAGTTACGGGGTTGCGACCTATTTGAGGTGACTATTTTATTTAAAACTCAGTGGAGGCACTAGTTGCGTTAATTAATTATGATAGCTATGCATTATAAGTGTGCATATATGTGAGGTTTGAGCCAATATGCGGGCATTGGGGCAGGTATTTATACTCGAAAGAATGCTTAGGCTATTATATACCTAGAGTTGACTGTTAAGCATAAAGTTATAATGTTTCCCGTATTCGTACCTTTGTTGGAAACTATCTGGGCTACACTTGAGGTTACAAAGAGGCTAATTCCCAGAATAAACATGGTAGTTACTATTTCTGCGTTAAATTGTCGATTTGAAGTATGATAGCAGACTTTGCACATGCTTACACTATGACGTGTTATTTATACTAGTACAGGAGCATGAGAATCTTATTTCATTATCATATGCAAGTGTACTTGTTTAATTGCTCATGTATGATATGCTGGGACTGGAGGCTGTGACCATGCCGGGCGATTCATATTATTGGCACGTGAGTTGTCCGTGCCGTGTGTGGGAATTCTATTTCTATAATAATTTATCTGATCTATTAATTTCCTTCCTCTACAATTGTGCACATGCACCTACGGTTATCCTATTCACGAAACTTGAGGATTTGGTTGTAACATTGCAGTTGTTGTGGTGCTTGTTGAACTTGCAATACGGTTCTCTTCCTTGAGACATCTCCCATATTTGGGTACACAGATTGCCCAGTTGTTGCTTGAGTTATATTTATGTGGCGTGTATGTGGGATAGTTGTGTTTAATAATATAAGGTCATTGGACCTAGAATGGGTACTATCAGGCTTGATTATGGTATATTCGGGAGGATAATATTGAAAGTCGGCTTAGGAGAGGATTATGGTACTAGTTGGGGCGAGAGAGCTCCATGGCTAGTTGATATGATGAGTGGTTATGAGTTTTTGATTGTTTCTTTCATCATTGGCAGTGTACAAAGGTTTCGGAATGAGGTTCTGTTGAATGCGGGGTTTTATACTAGTACTTGATTGGTTTTGAGTAGTTACTGTTATCAGAAATAGTGCTACGAGTATGCGAGTTGTGTAGTATGTTATGTGATTATATCTTGGATTATGGTTATGGCTGGATACAACTTGTTCAGGCTTATACAGTGTGTAGATGTGAGATTCAGGTCTTGAAAAGAATTCTGGATGTTAGAAATTTGGCTCCAAGGTTTTTGGGCTAAGGTTAAATTAATGATTTTCAGTTATGTTGTGTGGTCAGGACTATATAGAATAGGGTGACGTGAGATCACCCCTGGGTATGTGCGTGGTAAGGTGGAATAGATATTTGAAGGTTAAGAACAACTCTTGGCACGTTTGAGCACAAACATATGTTTAAGTGGGGGAGAATATAACGATCCGACTGGTCTTTTTGAGTATCACAACCCCGTTCCCCCATTTACTGCTCAATTTATGCCTTACAGTTGATTTATGACTTATCAGGTTAGTTGGTTCGGGTCTAGAAGGATTTCAGAGTGAAATGAGACACTTAGTCTCATAATTAAAAACTTAAGTTAGAAAACTTGACCGGATATTCACTTATGTGTAAACGACCTCGGAATTGAATTCTGATGATTTCAGTAACTCTGTATGGTGATTTTGGACTTAGGAGCGTGTCCGGAAAATTATTTGGAGGTCCGTAGTAGAATTAGGCTTGAAATGCCGAAAGTTGAATTTTAGGGAAATTTGATCGGGGGGTTGACTTTTTGATATCGGGGTTGGAATTCGATTCTGGAAATTTGAATAGGTCTTTTATGTCAATTATGACTTGTGTGCAAAATTTGAAGTCATTCCAGATTGATTTGATGTGTTTCGGCACAAGATATAGAATTTGAAAGTTTAAAGTTTATAGATTTTGATTTGAGGAGTGATTCGTCGTTTTGATGTTGTTTGAGGTGATTTGAGGATTCGACTAAGTTCGTATGATGTTTTAGGACCGTTGGTGTATTTGGTTGAGGTCTCCGGGGCCTTGGGTAAGTTTCGGATGGTCAACGGGTTGGATTTTGGACTTGGAACTCTACTGGAATTTTTCTGATGCACCATCTCGTTTCCTTCATCGCGTTCACGAGTGGAGCCTCGCGTTCGCGAAGAGGAACTGAGAGGCTGACAATATTTTCTCTTCGCGTTCGAGTAGGGGGTGTCGTGTTCGCGTAGTGAGGGGGAACGAAGCATCGCGTTCGCGATTAGTTGAACGTGTTCGCGTAAAAGGCATTGAGGTTGAGGCACTTTGTGCTTCGCGAACGCGAGGGTGATGTCGCGTTCGCGAAGGAGGAATTTGGACGGGAACAATTTTGTACTTCGCGAACGCAAGGCACTGACCGCGTTCGCGAAGAAGAAAAGCCTGGCAGTAAGTTTAAGTTTTGAAAATGGGACTTCGTCCCATTTTTCATTTTTGACGGATTGGAGGTCGGGAAGAGGCGATTTTTGGGAGTTTTTCAAGAAAAATAATGGGGTAAGTGTTCTTAACTCAATATTGGTTAAATTATCCGAATCCATGGTTGTTTTTAACATTTAATTGGTGAATTAATTTGAAAATTTGTGAAAACCCTCTTGATTTAATTTGGAGATTTAAGGGTCAAGTTGATGTCAGATTTGAGTAAATTTTATATGGTTGGACTCGTGGTTGAATGGGCGTTCATATTTTATAAATTTTTTCAGGTTCCGAGATATGGGCCCCACAGGCGATTTTTGAGTGTAATTTCGAATTTTGTGAAAAATTTTATATTTTGATATGGAATCAGTATTTTAAAAGGCATTTCTGGGACTCGCCCGGGGCTCGCCCCTGGGCGGTGCTCTTGCAAAATGCCCTGGGGCTCATGTATGAGGCTTAGTTCTGTGAGGCTTACGCCCCAAGCGCCTGACCGTGCGCCCTAAACACGCCTAACGCCCACCACTCGAGGCTCGCCTAACAGTTCTAACGCAAATCACGTGTCGAATTTCCTAATTAATATCGTTGACCTTCAAAATTCTTTAACAAATTAATGATAAAAGTTCTATTCATCGATAGAAATATTAAGATTAAGCATAACTCTAATAATGAGACATAGTATTGTAAATTTATCTCTTCACTTGTTATTGACCGTGTTTTAGTTCATTTGTCCCTCCTTGTTATACACTTTTATTAATTTGATATCTTAAACCAATTTGTATTTATTCATGAAGGAGTAATATTTTAATTATCGTACTAATAAGATTTTATTAATTATTTACTTTTAGGAAGGTAAAATGTGAATTTTATCATTTTTTTAAAGAAATTGTAAGTTTTAAATTATTTGAAAGATAAAGACGTTATATATACGTGATTTATATGCATTAGTTATACTTAAGAATCATGCTAGATATTATTTTTTTATGAGTTCCTTTAATTTTTAACTTTTAATTTATAATTTATATTTTTTTGTGTTATTATATTATTTTATTAATTTATAAATTAAAATTTTTAAAGATCCATGGGGCTTACGCCCTCCCCCCTCCTTCATCCAGCTTATGCTTCGCCCCATATTAAGTAAAATGCCCCGCCTCACGCCCCCGCATATATTTCACATATTTATAGTTTTCTTCAATTTTTATGCAATTTTACCTGTTTATAAATATTTACTGTTATTATATTATTTTATAAAATATTAAAAATTAAATACCTATAGGGCTTACGCCCCGTGCCTCGGGGGTTACGCCTCGCTAAGTCATATGTAAAACGCCTCGCCTTACGCCCACGCCTTTTAAAACACTGTATGGAATAAATTCCTATAATATGGGTTGACTGAATCAAATTAATTGTGACTAGATTCGAGACATTCGAAAGTTGTTACGCGCAGAATGGAATTTCTGGAGCATTGTTTAGCTTGCTCGACATTGAATTCGGCTTGTTCGAGGTAAGTAACTCTTCTAATCTTGGAGCCGAGGGTATGAACCTGAATATATGGATTATGTGAGATGTTGGGAGGTGACGCAAATGCTAGGTGACGGGCGTGTGGGCGTGCACCATAGAAATTGTGACGTAATTGGTTCCGTGAAATTTTATCGTCAAATAATCTTGGCATTTTCCATGCAGTTTTATGTGTTAAAGAAATTGAGCTGAAAATTATATTAAAAATCATGTTGAGGCTATGTGCCAGTATTATTGGGACCCACAGAGGTCATATTACTGTGAATTATTTGTTTTAAATTGAAAATTCATACCTAGTCATATTCATCTCATTACATTTCATATCTCAGTCTCTGTCGTTATTTATTGATACATTATATCATCATTTCCGGGCTATGTTCATGACATTGTGAGCCCATGAAAGAGAGACTAGAGAGATTGATGACTGAGGGAGGCTGAGGGCCTGACTGTGAGGATATATTTGGGGTCGGGCTACACGTCGCAGCAGGCCATGTTGGCTTTATATATTATTATTATTATTATTATTATTATTATTATTATTATTATTATTATTATTATTATTATTATTATTATTATTATTATTATTGGGGTTGCCCTCCTGCAGGAAGCCATATAGGCTTTATTATAGCACGTGAGTTATCCATGCGGATACAGATATTGATACTATAGCACGTGAGTTGTCCTTGCAGCACGTGAGTTGTCCGTGCAGATTATAGCGCTTGAGTTGAAGGAGCCCCTCCGGAGTCTGTACACACCCCCAGTGAGCGCAGGTACCTACTGAGTGCGAGTGCCGAGTGTCGAGTGTCGAGTGCGAGTGTCGAGCGATTAGGAGGACTGAGTCACTGTGAGGACTGAGTGACTGGGAGGACTGAGTAACTGGGAGGAGTGAGTGAAATGATACTCTGAGAGTATGCATATGATTTTATCACTGAGTTGCATCGCATTGACATGCACACATGCCATACAGTTATAGAGATGTATTTTCCTCATGCTGTACAGTATCACATGATTTGTGATTTCTCACACATCTTGATAGATGAGCATAGTGATGCATTTGTTTTTACACGGGTTATCTGGAAAGAAAATAAAATATCTCATTTATTATTGAAAGGATTTTGGAAAAATTATTGATTTCAAACTTATTCATATTTTTGGCAGTTTCGGTAAACGATTTGGGTTTTCACTGATGTACTTGAAATGAGGAACTATTTTTAGAAATCATGATTTAGCTGAGCATTTTATCTCAGAGTTACTTCTTGTATTATTTGCTTTACGTTGTTATGGACTGTTGTGGACTATTGGTTTTGGACCCGACCTTGGCAAAAGCTCGTCACTACTTTCAACCTAAGTTTAGGTTTGTTACTTATTGAGTACATGGGGTCGGTTGTACTCATACAACACTTCCGCACCTTGCGTGCAGATGTTGGCTGCTGATGTTGTTGTGTTCGATGGGAGATGGATTTGGAGATGTACCTGCATTCCGGTTGTAGCTGCCTCTAGTTCATGGTAGCCTTAGATTTATAACAATCTATTCATGTACATTTCGAACAGATGATGTATTATTTCATACCAATTTTATAAATTCTATTCTTAGAAGCTCATGATTTATACTACCAGTTATTGGGGAATGTATAAGGTTAAGATAATTATTTACTTAAATTGCTTTATATATTGTTATTGGAATTGGTTAGTGGTTAAGTGGCTTACCTAGCGGGTGGGTTAGGTGCCATAACGACTAGTCATATTTTGGGTCGTGACTTAAAGTACGACCTTTTTCAACAACTCTCAAGACTCATCACACCAAGACTTTTTAAAACAAATTAAGCACAATATTGTAACATCTTAACCTCAAATTTTGACTCCAAAGCACCAAGCATTATCTATAACCCGCTCACTTACTCTAACACATAGGTCAAGCATTACCTTTCCTTCGTGAATCTAGTGCCCTCACACAAACATAGAGAGTAATTCCTCACATAAAAGACATTAATAACAATTAGGAACTCAAGATAGAAAGAATTCACTCACTCTCATAAACAACATTTATATGCCACACAAGATGAATACTAATTGAGCTCATTCAGTCAAGGATCAAGTAGGACTTTCGTGGTTGTAATATAAGTTGCGGGACGGGTAGGATACATGTGAATATAAGAGTGACTACACATCCCTAAGCACTTTCAATATATATACTTAACCATTCAACCCTATACTTATGTCAAACCATACTCCACCTTCACATCAAATTATATTAACTCCCTATTTTTTTAAGCACAATTATACCAAGAGTCACCAATATCAAAGAATATTTTGGACAACAATTCACTTTTTTTTCAATTCAAGTGGCTCTTACTTTTTCAAACTAGTGCACATGTCTCCTTATTTCATTAGTTCCACTCAAAAGCCAAACCATTCACCACACCCTTCAACTTTACAAAGTTCACAACAATTTCAAGTGCTCATGGGAGGTAAAGGTTCAAATAGAGGGTCAATTCAAACAAATGGGTAAGGCTTCTAATGTGGTTGCCAAAGAAACAAGATTACAGGCTCAAAGGGGTTAACTAAGATACATAACAATTAGGTGGATAAGGCATATAATTGGCTCAACAAAGAAATGCATATATCACTTCCAAAACTGAATTAAACTACCATTTCGCTTTGCAAACACACAAGGCAACTTCTAGACATCAAATGCAATGCAATGAATAATAAAAAAAACTCACCCACATATGGCACATACTTACTCAGGATCAGACTCATCAAGTCAATCCACTCAAAGTAGTTAAGCAAAGTCAAGAACATACAATTTAAGGTACTTCTATGAGAGTCAAAAACTGAGCCTAAGCGTCACAACTAGAGCACTCACTATTCTCAAAACATAACAGAGTCTAGAGATGTTGCTTTCCTTTCAAATCAAAGCTAAGGGTACCTAATCCTAACCGAAAAAATAAAACTAACTACACCCGGTTCAATCAAAACCCATGGAAAAGAACTGAGGTACAAAGAAAAACCAAGGGGGAATTACTACATTACCTACAAGAGAAAATCTTTTTTTTTCTTTTTCTTTCGACATTAATCCCTCAAGAAACCTGTCGAATGATATCCATAGTCGGGAAAAATTGAAAATTTTAAATTTTTTATGTATTTTTGTTTTTTCATCTATCTCTAACTACTGCAACTACACAAAACGCAAATACATACAACAAACAAATATTTCTCACCCCACACTTTAATTAGTGCCATGTCCCCATAAAACACAAAGAAAAATGCAAAGGTGAAGAAAACTCCCCTGATCAAGGCAGTCTGTGTCGGAGACGATTCTGGGGTCCAGATGACAAGCATGTCCAAGTGCACGAAACCATTCCATGATCTTCCTCTCGGATTCGGCATTCTATGTAGCACAGGCGTCCACTTGAGTAGCCAAATCAGTGACAGAAGTACTCATCCCCGCCATCTCCTGCTCTAAAGTGCTCATTCTCATGTCCCAACCGCCACCTAAAGTTACTCCAACCCCTGACTCATGTGGTGGAGAAGCAGAGACCTCCTCATTGCCCTCTTCCGCCGCATCAGATTCCTCATTATCCGCCTTTGCGGGCCCAGCAAGGTCCTTCCCGATTACAACTTTATCAGCCCGAAATTTATGTTCGCGCTTTACTTTTCCTTCCAAGTCCTTGTTTTCCGGTACTCGGGCCTCACGGCATAACCGAGTGACTAATGATGGGAAAAATAACCCATACCTCTGCAATGGACAGCGAATCAAAATCTCGGCCTGAATGATCCGAGCCACATCAAAATTGTGGCCATTGACAAAGCACCAAATCAGAGCCGCCCGAGGACCATTCACATCAGTGGTGTTTCCTAAAGGCAACAAGCGGTTATTGATAATGTAGAGCCAGCACTTCCCTTCAAAGTTCAGCGAAGACGAGTGAAATATTTGCCCCTCCTTTATCCATACGACCTCCTTTCCGGGTACACAAATGGTTGCGAAGAACAGGCGCCACAGGTATGGTTCTCTGTTGTGCGTGGCATAGTAGTCACCTTTATCCGGATCTTTCACGAATTCTGGTAAATGATAGGCCCTTCGAATAGCCTCTTTAGAGAAGTCCACTATTTTCTTCCTGACTGTACAGACATGGGTGTCATGTTCCGGACAGTTTGCATAAAACTCTCGAACAACCATTAAGTTTGCTTCGTCAGGTTCTTCAAAGAATACCCTCAAGCCACGCCTGACCAATTCATGATACACACGGGGACAGTCATTCTAGAGGGACCCAATATCAATTCCCCTTTCCGGAATGGGCTTCTTGATTGCCTTTTATTGGAATCATTCTTGGGCTTCCCAAGTGGCAAATTTGTTCTGATCATACGGGCGAGAAGAAGCCCAAGATCAGGACCGGGATGTGCCTGCTTGACCACTTGTAGAGGCACATGTGTTTTTTTGTTTCTTGAGTGGCACTATAATACCTGAAACAGACTGCCAACTATTAGCTAATGAATCACATGGCGAACCAAGAGGGCCTACTCAGACTTCACCTTTACACTTGGTCACAACATTACACCCACAATCTCATTGAGTCAATTACACAAACACATAACGCACAGTTCTTCCTAGCCCCCCCCCCCTCCCCCACCACCACAGATCAATTTCATCCCTAATTAGACCAACAATACACTAATGTCAAACCCAGCCACTATATGGTCAGTCTCCATGTTGAAACTCGTCTTCCACCCCACAAGAAAGAGAGCATAAAAATAAAAAAAACAAAAACAAAACTCTGCCAAAACCCAAGCAAAATAAAATACAATAAACTATGAAAAGAGAGAGAGAGAAAGCATATCACTTACCTAAGGGGATTCGGGAGAGAAACTTATGAGGTTGGGTAAGGGGAGACGAGGATGGGGTGGTGTGGTGTTGTTTGTCTTACAGAGGGGGGATGAGAGAAAGGGGGGTCGAATTAGGGTTGTTTAGTATAGGGGAGAGAAAGAGGGAATTTTAGAATTGGGGGTTTTGAGAGGGGAAAGTCGGAAATTAAAAGGGAAAACTGACCTGATGCGCGTTAGGTGTGCGCTCGCTAGTCAAAGATAGTATAGTATTAAATCATCTCCACAGGAATTGGTTTAAATAATATTCTAATAAATCATCAGCTCACCACTATCTGGGATAATAAATCTTTGATTGATGTTATTATCGACTACAAATAAAACTAAGATTATCTATTGTAAGAAACTAATGGCACTTTAATGATTAAGGTGCAACGATTTAATATCAGGGTGAGAAGTAAGGGTTGTGACAAGATATGTGATCAACTATTATTCCGGGTAAATCTGGGTTAAGTTTATTCTTAACTTCTATTGACTCCTTCGATTTCAACAGATGATTAGGCTACCTTGGGGATTCAAACTCTTCTTTTGAATGAATGAGAGTTCCCTTAATCCGCCTAATAGCAGGTCCTATGAACATATGCACAAACACAGTGAATGAATGATCCTTCGAAGAACACCTCTCGATTATTGTTCTAACCTAGGTTAATTGATAACTCTCTAAGCTCTTTCGATTACCTAGAAAAGGTGTAAATCAACCTAAACGATATGGCACCATGCAAATTGCAGCAACACTTCTCTTTAGATTAAAGTAAAACCACAATAAGCCTTGCAATTCAATTAATAACTCATTCAATGAATCCGGGCAATTAACAGAGAGTAAAACCCCCAAACAATAGTCAAATCACAACATCCGTCAATAACCCTAAGCAAAATTACTCCATAATGGAAAACGTATTCATCACAAGAGTATTAGAAGAACAAGAGGATATTACAATTCCCAAATCCAAACAAACTTCCGTATTGAATGAATTGGATCAAGTATTTTGTGTTTCCGTTGTTTCCTTCCTTCTTCTCTCCCAAACGTTGCTCTCCAAATCCCAGATACCTTTTTTTAGACGAGCTAGGCTTCATATAGGTCAAGAAGAGTCACCTCCGAAATTACAAAATTAAGCTTGGGAAATTTTTTGGACTAGACGTGCGCGATTGCGCACCTGGGCAGGTGACCGCGCATGTTGTACAGTGTTCTGCTCCACTTGTGCCCAGTGTGCGGTCACGCACCTGTGTGACTTCCTGCTCCATTCTTCGTTTCTCTTCGTTAAGTTCATTCTTGTCTGATGATCCTCGATTACGATCTCCACTTAATCCATGAGCTTTTACTCAGACTTCAGAGCTCCGAATAGCTCGAATTAATTCGAAAACCTAATCGTAACTCGGAATCGCTCCTACAAAGCATAAAATGCACACTCAGTGCAAAATCATACCATTTAAAGCTCAAACACTAGTAAAGTGCAGCGAATTAGAGTGCAATTAAAGGCCAAAATATACAATTATAGCCTACCATCAATACCCCACACTTAGACCATTGCTCGTCCTCGAGAAATCAAAATACACTTCACATAAAGTACAACCTTTTTCAACAACTCTCAAGACTCATCACACCAAGACTTTTTAAAACAAATTAAGCACAATATTGTGACATCTTAACCTCAAAATTTGACTCCAAAGCATCAAGCATTATCTATAACCCGCTCACTTACTCTAACACAGAGGTCAAGCATTACCTTTCCTTCGTGAATCTAGTACCCTCACACAAACATAGAGTGTAATTCCACACATAAAAGATATTAAGAACAATTAGGAACTCAAGATAGAAAGAATTCACTCACTCTCAGAAACACATTCATATGCCACACAAGAGGAACCATAGGCTTGCCCGTAGTGTACTACTATACTAATTGAGCTCATTTAGTCAGGGATCAAGTAGGACTTTCGTGGTTGTAATGTAGGCTATGGGACGGGTAGGATACATATGGATATAAGAGTGACTACACATCCCTAAGCACTTTCAATACATATACTTAACCATTCAATCCCACACTTATGTCAAACCATACTCCACCTTCACATCAAATTATATTAACTCCTTATTTATTTAAGTACAATTATACCAAGAGTCACCAATATCAAAGAATATTTTGCACAATAATTCACTTTTTTTCTTTTCTTTTTTCAATTCAAATGACTCTTACTTTTTCAAACTAGTGCACATGCCTCTTATATCATTAGTTAAACTCAAACGCCAAACCAATCACCCCACCCTTCAACTTTACAAAGTTCATAATAATTTCAAGTGCTCATGGGAGATAAAGGTTCAAATAGAGGGTCAATTCAAATAAATGGGTAAGGCTTGTAATGTGGTTACCAAAGAAACAAGATTATAGGATCAATGGGCTTAACTAAGATACATAAAAATTAGGTGGATAAGGCATATAACTGGCTCAACAAAGAAATGTCTATATCACTTCCAAGACTGAATTAAACTACCATTTTGCTTTGCAAACACACAGGGAAATGTCTAGACATCAAATGCAGTGCAATGAATAATACAAAACCTCACCCCATACATGGCACATACTTACTCATGATCGGACTCATCAAGACACTCCAATCAAAGCAGTCAAGCAAAGTCAAGAACATATAATTTAAGGTACTTCTATGAGAGTCAAAAACTGAGCCTAAGCGTCACAGCTAGAGCACTCACCATTCTCAAAGTATAACAAAGTCCAGAGATGTTGCTTTCCTTTTAAATCAGAGCTAAGGGTACCTACTCCTAACAGGAAAAAATAAAACTATCTACATCTGATTCAATCAAAACCCTTGAAAAAGAACCGCGGCACAAAGAAAAACTAAGGTGAAATTAATACATTACCTAACAAGAGAAAATCTTTTGTGTTCTCTTTTTCTTTCGACTTTAATCCCTCAAGAAACCCATCGAATAATATCCATCGCCGGAAAAAATCAAAAATTTCAAAAATTTTATGTATTTTTGTTTTTTCATCTATCGCTAGCTACTGCAACTACACCAAACGCATATACATACAACATACAAATATTCCCCACTCTATACTTTAATTAGTGTCATGTCCCCATGACACACAAAGAAAAATGCAAAGGTGAAGAAAATTCCCCTGATCAAGTCAATCTGTGTCAGAGACGGTTCCGGGGTCCAGATGACAATCCCGGCCAAGTTCACGCAGCCATGCCATGATCTTCCTCTCGGATTTGGCATTCTATGTAGCAAAGGCGTCCACTTGAGTACCCAAATCAGTGACAGACGTATGCATCCCCGCCATCTCCTACTCTAAAGAGCTTATTATCGTGTCCCAACCGCCACCTGAAGTTACCCCAATACCCGGCTCATGTGGTGGAGAAGCAATCACCTCCTTATTGCCCTCTTCGGCCGCATCAGATTCCTCGCTATCCGCCTTTGCGGTCCCAGCAGGGTCCTTCCCGATTACAACCTTATCAGCCTAGAATTTATGTTCGTGCTTTACTTTTCCATCCAAGTCCCTATTTTTCGGTACTCGGGCCCTACGGCATAACCGAGTGACTGATGATGGGAAAAATAACCCATACCTCTACACAAGATAGCGAATCAACATCTCGGCCTGAATGATCTGAGCCACATCAAAATTGTGGCCATTGACAAAGCACCAAATCAGAGCCGCCCGAGGACCATTCACCTCAGTGGTGTTTCCTGAAGGCAGCTGGCGGTTATTGATAATGTAGAGCCAGCACTTTCCTTCAAAGGTCAGCAAAGTCGAGTGAAATTTTTGCCCCTCTTTTATCCACACGACCTCCTTTCAATGTACACAAATGGTTGCGAAGAACAGGCACCACTGGTATGGTTTTCTATTGTGCGTGGCGAAGTAGTCACATGTATCCGGATCTTCCCTGAATCCCGGCAAATGATAGGCCCTTCGGATGGCCTCCTTGGAGAAGTCCACTCTTTTCTTCCTGACTATGCAGACATGGGCGTCATGTTTCGGGCAGTTTGCATAAAACTCCCAAACAACCATTAAGTTCGCTTCGTTAAGTTCTTCAAAGAATACCTTTAAGTTGCGCATGACCAATTCATGATACATACGGGGACAGTCATTCTGGAGGGACCCAATATCCATTTTTCCCTCCAGAATGGGCTTTTTGCTTGCCTTTTGTTGGAATCGTTCTTGGACTTCCCAACAGGCAAATTTGTTCTGATCATACGGGTGATCAGAAGCCGAAGCTCGGGACTAGGATATGCTTGGTTGACCACTTGTAGAGGCACCTTTGGTTTTTTGTTTCTTGGGTGGCGCCATAGTACCTGAAACAAACCACCAACTATTAGCTAATGAATCACATGGTGAACCAAGAGGGGCTACTCAAACTTCACCCTTACACTTGGTCACAATATTACACCCATAATCTCATTGAGGCAATTACATAAACACATAACAAGCACAGTTCTTCCTAACCCCCTACAAATCAATTTCAGCCCTAATTAGACCAACGATACACCAATGTCATACCCAGCCACTATATGGTCAGTCTCCATGTTGAAACTCGTCTTCCACCCCACAAGAAAGGGAGCATAAAAAGAAAGAAAACAAACACAAAAATCTGGTACAACCCAAGCAAAATAAAATACAAAAAACTAAGAAAAGAGAGAGAGAAAGCATCTCACTTACCTGAGGGGATTCGGGAGAGAAAAATCGTGAGGTTGGGTAAGGGGAGATGAGGATGGGGGTGGTGTGGTGTTGTTTGTCTTACAGAGAGGGGATGAGAGAAGGGGGGTCGAATTAGGGTTGTTTAGTGTAGGGGAGAGGAAGAAGGAATTTTAGTATTTGGGGTTTTGAGAGGGGAAAGTCAAAAATTAAAAAGAAAAAACTGACCTGATGCTCATTAGGTGCGCGATCGGTGTGCGGTCGTGCATGTGGTCACGCACTTGAGGCAGTACACTAGTGAAAATGCGCGACTAGTGCGTTGTTACCCCATCAGATGCGTGGTCGCGCACGTCTCGCTTTGTATAACGTTGCATGTTGCGCGACCTGGTGCGCGAAGTGACCTCCCAGGTGCGCGGTCGCGCACGAATACCCTCAAAAGGGGTCTTTTAGACACCTTAATTCCTTCCTTCCGCGACATGTACCTTCTTGCACCTACCCCATCATACTATACACTAATATCTATCTATTCTACACTATAAATAAAAGTGAAAAATCTAACTAATAGAAGAGTTAGAAGTAGTTCTGAGTTATAGTCATCAGCTTGACTCAACCGGGCATCCTCAACTAATTTTAATGCTCGAGGATTGCTGAGCAAACCCTCCAGCAAGATACGGTTTTAGTCTGTGCTCATTCACTTTGAAACTTTCCGTTCCATCCTGGTTCTGGATCTCAATTGCCCCATATGGTGATACATATTTCACCACGTACGGTCCCATCCATCTAGACTTAAAATTTCCAGAGAACAACCTGAGTCTACTATTGTACAGTAAGACTATGTCCCCTTCATGAAACTCCATTGGCTTAATCAGACGATCATCCTACCTTTTAGTCTTTTCCTTGAAAATCCGCACATTTTCATACGCATCCAGTCTAAACTCCTCCAATGCATTCATCTGCGCCAACCTGTGTTCACCTGCAAGACTAAGATCAAGATTAAGCATCTTAATTGCCCAATAAGCTTTATGTTCTATCTCAATAGGTAGGTGACACGATTTCCCATACACTAGTTTGAATGGTGAAGTCCCTATGGTTGTTTTGAACCCAGTTCTGTACGCCCATAGAGCTTCTTCCAACTTTATTGACCAATCCTTACGAGAAATCCACTTCGACTTGACCACTAGTTTGGGCATGGTACGGGGTTCCCGTTTTATGTGTGACCCCATACTTGGACAGCAGTGCAGCAAACTGCTTGTTCACAAAGTGTGACCCATTGTCACTGATAATCACTCTAGGCGTCCCAAAGCGTGTAAAGATGTTTTTCCTTAAGAATTCATACACCACCCGAGCATCATTGGTCCTAGTAGGGATTGCTTCGACCCACTTAGAGACGTAGTCAATGACTACTAGGATATACTCATAAGAGTGTGACGATGGGAACTGACCCATGAAGTCAATGCACCAAACATAAAATATTTCACATACCAGAATCAAGTTGGGAGGTATTTCGTCCCTTTTGCTGATATTACCTGCCCTTTGACAAGTGTTACATGAAGCTACATATGCTTCCGCGTCTTTGTACAAGGTAAGGCAAAAGAAACCGGCTTCCATTACCTTTGCTGCAGTGCGATTCCTGCCATAGTGTCCTCTAAAGAGATAGAATGCTTGCCATTTCGCACTCAGGCACACATCTTCGAATCACACCATCTGCACACAGTTTAAATAAGAAAGGGTCATTACAAAGAATAACATCTTGCCTCACCTTGCAACTTCTTTTTCTGATCTGAGGTTAAGTCATGTGGTAGCCACCCACTAGCCAAGAAGTTGGCTATGTCGGTGAACCATGGTGGTCTATCAGAGATTGCTGCAATGGAAAAAATCTACTCATCTGGGAACTCTTCCTGAATGTCCGCCGCTTTAACAGGTGGTTTCTCCAATCGCAACAACTGGTCAGCCACTTGATTTTCTGTGCCCTTCCTGTCCTTGATTTCTAGATCAAATTCTTGCAGCAATAATATCCACCATATCAGACGTGGTTTGGACTCTCTCTTACTTAGTAAATATTTCAGTGTTGAGTGATCAGTATGCACTACTACCTTGATTCCTACCAAATAGGATTTGAACTTGTCGAAAGCAAAGACTACTACAAATAACTCCTTCTCCGTGGTAGCATAGTTCACATGAGAATCATTCAAGGTCCAGCTTGCATAGTAAATGGGTCGGAACAGTTTATCTCTCCTATGCCCTAGCACTGTTCCTACTGCCACATCATTGGCGTCACACATTATCTCAAAAGGCTCACTCCAGTTAGGAGTCACCATTACGGGGAAACTCACTAGCTTCTCCTTGATCAGTTCGAATGCTCTGAGACACTCCACATCAAATATAAATTTTACATCCTTGGCAAGTAATGCAGTCAAGGGCTTGGCAAGAAACCGGCATGCCCCAAAAAACTTCTGATGCTCTTCACTGAGGTCAGTGGCGGGAGCTTGGCTATCGCGTCTACTTTAGATCTTTCAACTTCAATACCTTCAGCTGTGACTTTATGGCCCAGGACTATCCCCTCCTTAACCATGAAGTGACACTTTTCCCAGTTCAGAACAAGATCGAGGTTCCTCAAGCAATATTCAAAGTCATCTCCAAATAGAGTAAAGTCATCCATGAACACCTCCAGACACTACCCATTTAAATCTGAAAATATTGACATCATGCATCTCTGGAAAGTAGCCGGTGCGTTGCATAGTCCGAAAGGCATTCTCCGGTATGCAAAGATTCTGGACGGGCATGTAAAGGTGGTTTTCTCAACATCCTTGGGAGCAACGGGTATTTGATTGTACCCTGAATATCCATCTAAAAAGCAGTAACATCCATACCCCGCCACCTTCTCCAACATCTGATCAATGAAAGGAAGATGGAAGTGATCCTTCCTTGTTGCATCATTCAATCTCCGGTAATAAATGCACATCCTCCACCAAGTAACTGATTTGGTAGGGATTAGCTTGTTGTACTCATTTGTTTACCACCTTCATGCCCCTTTTGTTATGCCCCATATTTTGGTACGTAAGATAACGTTGTAAAACAATTGATGTAAGCTCAGAAATGAGATCGTTTTTGAAAGTACATATGTTAAGTTAATCATGTTACCTTGGAGGTTACAAATCATTAAGATCATAGATAATAAGTACCAAGAGGGTTGAAAGACTTAGAATCTAAGCAAACTGAAGAAAATAAATTTTGTCGAAAGTCGACAAGTTGTGGAACAAAAGTTGGCAAAGGTCATACAAGTTATATTCATAAATGTGCTGAAACTTAGGTCACATGTTGTGGAGCTTTTCTCCCAATATACTTGGAATTATGGGATTCTCCACAGATCAAATTGAATATCTATGAGTCTATTTTCTAATGCATTAAACTGTTTGTTGATACGACATCGGAGTAGAGAGATATTTGCAGTTTCGCGAGACTGCATAGGTGACAAGTAGGTGTGTCACTAAAGCTTTTTGAGCAATACATTTTGTGTGCTATATTAGGTATTTTTGGGATATATTATATACCAAATTTAAGATTGTGGAATGTAGTTTACAATGCTCTTAACCGTTCATTCATACGACATCCGGATAAAAAGATATAAGCATCGGAAAATGGGCCAATGAGAGGGTGCCAATCTAGCACCTCTTTGACTTTTCCAAACTTGATATATATAGGTCTTAAGCCGTGTTTATCTTCATTTTGCCATAGAACACGATGTTAGAACACCCATAAACATATCCTTAATCTCTATTCTAGGGTTTCAAAGAAGATTAACATCCCGAGTACGAAATCAAGAAGCGATAACACTAGAACAATCCCTACGACGTAAGTATCGCTATATCGCCTCTCTTTTTCTTTGTAGTTTGAGTTTTGGAAGGTACTTCATAGTTAAGAAAACGTCTTCTTTCTGTATTTAAGCTTTTATATACCAAGGAAGGTTGATAAATTCATTTCCTAATATTTAGAACTCACTGGGCGGTGATCGAAAGCTGTGAGTTTGATTTATTTCACTTTTAGTGGACACTCATGTTGTCCTATTGTGCTGCTAATTTATGGAGTTTGGAAGGATGAAGGGTGTGGAGAAATGCCACGTGTGGTAGGGTAGTAGGTTGGTCGCTCGTCGTTGCAATTTCAGGCTAATTGATAACTTGTTGATTGAATGTGTTGTTGTATATTTGGGGTTTTTGTTGTATTGAAGGTCATGAATTTTAGTTGGGTTGTTTTTGAGTTGCTGATTGTATTGTGTTTATATCTCGCCTATAGTAGGCTTGAGGGAGCAGTAAAATCAGGGGAAATGTTGCCTGTTTCATTTTAAAAATCGAGTTATCGTTTGAGATACGTGATATACTAGCGCCATCTAAGTTGTACATGTATTTCTTTGTTATAGGGTTGGCGCGCTAGTTGTCGTAAGCTTGTTGTTGAGTTGCATTGACGACTTGAGGTATATTAAGGCTATCCATTCTTTCCTTGTGGCATGATCCATATGATACAAACGAAATGTGCAAACGCGGAACTTTCATAAATAACTCTATTTATAGAAGTACTAGAGGTGCCTATGTTTTTGATTCCCCATGTGTCCTATTATTATATCTTCTATTCATGGGTATCAGAAAAATACGTAAGTTGCTAAAGTTTATCCGAAGGCATATTTATCTTATGACATTCCTAGAAATCTTACTGCTTACTTCATTATGCATTGCATTCATTTATACATGTTTATTGACCTATGGCAAGATGGCGTTATATACACGTATATTATATGTATATAGGATATGGTAAAAGTTATGGCGTTATATACGCACCATCACCTGATCAGCTGGTATACGTTGATGATTTCGCCCACAGTGGCTGAGATGATATTATGGGATGCCCTCAGAGGCTTGATGATGTTATGTATGCATATACCTATGCATGGTATGACATTTATACGCATATGCATGACATTATAAATGTTTCATGATTCACAAAGCTATTCAGACTTGCTGATTGAGTTATTTACCCCATGTTTCTTTCATGTCTCTTATATACTGCTTTCATGCCTTACATACTCGGTACTTTATTTGTACTTACATCCCTTTTGTTAGGGCACTGTGTCTCATGCCCGCAGGTCCATATAGATAGGTTGAGAGTTCTCCTAGTAGGCTATCAGCTCAGCGAAAGGTATTTGTGCACTCCACTTGCTCCGGAGTTGCCTATTTGGTCAGTATGACTTGAATATGTATTGATTAGTATGGCGGGGCCATGTCTCGACCTTTATGACATTTATGTATTCTTAGAGTCTTGTAGACATATGTCATATATATGAATACTTGTATGGCCATATTGGCCTTTGTTTTGAGTATACAAATGATCATGTCGGCCTTATAGGCTCGTATGTCACATGTATAAGTTTCTATATCATGTCGGGTCGTCATATGTCTAGTATTCCCTTATGTTTTATCCCCGTTATCTCATGACTGCCCTTCTGGCCCACTTACCCATGACGGTATGATAAGAAAGATATGTTACATTGGTACTCGGTTGTGTAAGGCACTGGGTGCCCGTCGCGGCCCTACGGTTTGGGTCGTGACACCTTTTTTCAAAACAACCTGTACAGGGTTGATCCATTAACTGCCAGAGATGGAAAATATTATGCTTGCATCCAGAAATTTGAGTATCTCTTTTTGAACCACCTCCTCAAGATTTTTGTTCAATTTGCGCTGGGGCTGCACCACCGGTTTACTCCTTTCTTCTAACAAGATCTTATGCATGCAGATTGTAGGGCTAATCCCATGAATATCGGCCATACTCCAACCGATTGCCTTTTTATGCTTCCGTAGTAACTCCACAAGCATGTGTTCCTGTTCACCTGTCAAATTAGTAGCAACAATCATAGGAAAATTGTTACTCTCCAAAAAAGCATATTTCAAATATATCGGGAGTACTTTCAATTCCAGCTTTGGCTTGCTCTTTTCTTTCTCCAATTCTTCTTCATCTACCACCTGGTTCTTATTTTCTAGTGCCTCAACTTATTCTTGATCTCCGGATCCTCATCATCTGTTTTGCTTGATTGACTAATGCATCTCTCTAGTGAGTCACCTACCAGCTTATCCAGTTTACGTTGTTCAGCTAACTCTCCCACCACATCTAGTTTGAGACAAGCATAGGCAGATGCCTCATCACATGGGTATTTCATCATTCTCTTCATTTGAAATACCACTTTTTCGTTTCCCACTCGTAGCATGAGTTGCCCCCTCATATATATCAAGAATAGCCCGGCCAGTGCAAAGGAATGGTCTCCCCATGATTAGAGGCACTTCCTTATTCTCTTCCATATCTACCACGATGAAGTCTACTGGGAAAACATATTTGTCCACCCTTACGAGGATGTCCTCAACTATGCCCTCTGGGATGATCGTGGTTTGATCAGCCAGTTGCAAGGATACTGGCACAGATTTGATCACTCCTAGCTCTCCTTCTAATTTCTTGAACATCGATAATGGCATCAAGTTAATGGATGCATCTGAATCGCACAAGCCTTTGTCAAACTTTTCGCTACCCAACGAGCAAGGTATAGTGAAACTACCAGGATCCCCACACTTCTTAGGAATTTTATTATGTATAATGGAACTGCAGTGGGCATTGAGTTTGACCACTTTCATTTCCTCGAGCTTCTTTTTGCTTGAGAGGATTTTCTTCAGGAATTTTGCATAGGCTGGTATCTGTGTGAACACCTCCGTGCACGGGATGTTCACATACAACTGTTTCAGCATCTCCAAGAATTTCCTAAAGCATTTGTCTAATTTCTCCCGCTTCATCTTTTGAGGAAAAGGTAACAATGGCATGTGCTTGCTTTCCTCAACTGCGTTGTTCACTTTCTGCTTATCAACATCCTTGTTGTTGACATTCTCCTTGGGCAAAGATTCACCGATTTTCTGTTCTTTAGCTATCTTGGTTGAGTTGATCTCCTTCTCGTCCCTTGGTTTTGCCTTTGGCTCTGCTAATGTTTTCCCACTCCAGAGAAACACAGCTTTGATTGTCTCTTTTGGATTCTTTTTAGTGTCTGCCGGCAAAGCCCCCGGCGCCCTTTCTGACAACAATGTTGCAAGCTACCCCATTTGTCTTTCCAGATTCCGGATGGTTGTGCCTTGCTCCCTGATAGCGGTCCCTTGAGTCTCAAGTTTCTCATCAGATTTATTTATAAATGCCTTCATTAGATCTTCTAAACCTGAGTTGTTGGGATGTGGAGGTTTGTATGGTTGCCTCTATTGAGTTTGGAAACCAGGAGGTCCTTGCACTGGTGCTCTGGGATTTTGCTTCTGCCATGAGTTCAAACTTCTAGTTGAAGAACTCCATGAGAACCCCGGATGTCTCTGTCCCATAGAATTGAAATTACCACCTCCTTGGTAGTTGCCTCTGTTGACGTTCCCCAAAGCGTTGACTTCCTCGGGTGTAGCTTGACACTCATGTGTCGGATGTCTCAATCCACAGATGTCACATCCCACATGTGATTGATTTTTCACCTGAACTAGCATCATTTGCTTGATGTCCTTATCCATAGCTGCAATTTGGTCCTGCATTGCTACCAAGGATTCTACTTGGTGCACCCCTACTAATCTTTTTTGGTCCCCTTGATTAGTGGACCATTGTTCTGCGTCTTCAGATAGTTCATTCAGAAGAGTGACAATCTCTTCAGGAGTCCTCTTCATCAGAGGGCCTACAACCGCACTATTCAGCAATCTCCTTGATGACAGGTTTAAATCATCCCAAAAGTCCTGGAGTTGCATCCATTGCTCCATTCCATTATGAGGGAACCTCCGCAATAGCTCCTTGAATCTTTTCCGTGCCTCGAACACTATCTCCCCATCACGTTGGCTGAAATTGTGAATTTCTTTCCTCATTCATCCAGTCTTAGCGGCAGAGAAATATTTTTCTAAGAACTTGGTCGTCATTTACTCCCACATACAGATTGACCCGTGGGAAGACTTCTCAACCACTGCTTTGCATCATCCTTAAGAGAGAGAACGGGGATGCTCTGAGGTAGATGGCATCATGTGATGCTCCATTGTAACGGAATATGTTCATAATTTCGTCGAAGTCCATCAAATGGTTGCTGGGATCTTCATTGGGTTTCCCTCTAAATATGCAATTATTCTGAATGGTCTAGATGACTCCATGTTTGAATTCAAAATTATTGGCATCAATGGGTGGGGGTCTCACACTATACTGTAGTTGGTTTTCAAATTCATCTTCTATCACGTTTCGATTGGGGTTGAACCTTCGCTCCCCATCGACCGTTTCATCCGCAATTCTGGCTGCTTTAGCTGCTAACCATGCTTCCCGTTGCTGAGCCGCCTCTCTCGCAGCTAGGTCCACTACCTCTTCGTTATTTACCATTGTATTTTGAGTTGAAGGCTGACCCAACAACAATCCACTGGATCCTTTCTCTCTTCTCAACTGCCTCAGGTGCTTGTCTAACTCTGGGTCGTATGGCACCAAGTCCTTTAAAGAGGATCGATTCATACACTGCTGAACTTAACCTGTTGCCTGCACACAGATGAGAAGAGCATTAAAAAGGAAAATAAAATAAAGTTGTTCTTGAATTAGCACTGTAAATTAATTTAAACACTATTAATCGTCAATCCCCGGCAACAACGCCAAAATTTGACGAGCGCAAAACCGGTGTAGAAAACATACACTCGCTAGTCAAAAATAGTTCCCCTACTAGCCATGCGTATCAAGCTACCCTTATCTCACCGCATGCGTTTCAACACTCAGACCTTATACCACCGCATGCGTATCAATATCACAATATATCATAATTTGCACCTCAAGTGCCCAAATATTTCAACTTGCCAAAATAAATTAATTACAAGAATATTTTTCACAATAAGGAGTTCACCGCTAAATCACAGTAAATACAAAAGTTTTCACAAAAGATTCAGCAAAATAATATCCATTATTTCCATAATACGGAGCTCACGGTCAATCATAATGAATACAAAAATATTCACAAAATATTCAGCAAAAATAATATTTCCACAAATTTAACATCAAATTATTAAATGTAAAAAACTTCATTTTTAATAATATTTAATTTAAGAAAATTCAACCTTCAAATAATGCACAGAATAAAAGAAAATAAAGTTTCAACTAACAGGTAAAAATAATTAGTAGGAAAATGTAAGGCAAATTTAAGAATATAAAATAGATCGATGATGATGAATATAACAAGATAAAATAATTTAATTAATATGCAACAGTGATCTACACAATTTAAAGCCATAATCTTTCACATTTAGTCTGTGTACACACTCGTCACCTCGTGTACACAACTTTCAACATATCACAATTATCATATCAATACCAATCCTAAGGAAAATTTCTCCCACACAAGGATAGGCAAGTCACTTACCTCAAACCGCGCTCAAATAGTCAAGTAGTATGCCTTTTCCTCGATTTTCCGACTTCGATCGGCTCGAATCTAGTCATAAGTAATTCGATACAATCAACAAAAATTATAGAATCAATTCCATAAGAAAATACTACATTTTTCAAAAAAAATTCGAAATTAACTAAAAAATCACTCGTGTGGCCCACGTCTCGGAATTCAGCGAAAGTTACGAAATATGAACGTCCATTCAACCACGACATACCAAAATGACTAAATTCCAATAACAATTCGACCCTCAAATCCTCAAATCTATCCAAAAGGGTTTTCAAATTTTTCCATCTTGAATCACCAAATCACATCAAATAACGCTAAAATCACAAATCACACCCAAATTCAAGTTTAATGAAACTTAAGAATTTCCAACTTCTACATTCGATGCCGAAACCTATCAAATCAAGTCCGATTGACCTCAAAATTTACACACAAGTCATAAATGACATAACAGAGCTATAAAAAATTTCGAAACTGGATTCCGACCTCGATATCAAAAAGTCAACTCCCCGGTCAAACTTCCAAACTTAAATTCCTATTTTAGCCATTTCAAGCCTAATTTAACTATGGACTTCCAAATAAAATCCCGAACATGCTCCTAAGTCCAAAATCACCATACGGAGCTGTTGGAATCATCAAAATTCTATTCCGGAGTCATTTATACATAGGTCGACATCTAGCCAACCTTTTCAACTTAAGTTTTAAACTTTGGAACTAAGTGTTCTAATTCAATCTCAAAACCTCACCGGACCCGAACCAATTACCCTGGCAAGTCACATAACAGTTCTAAAGTACAGAATGAGCAGTAAATGGGGAAACGGGGCTACAACTTTTAAAACGACTGGCCGGGTCATTACACCCTCCCCCTCTTAAATAAACGTTCTTCCTCGAACGGGTTTAGAATTATACCTGGAGTGGTGAAAAGATGAGGATAACAGCTGTGAATATCATGCTTGGTTTCCCAAGTCGCCTCCTCGACCGGATGACCCCTCCAGTGTACTTTCACTGAAGCAATGCTCTTTGATCTTAGCTTTCTAACTTGTCTATCCAAAATGGCCACTAGTTCCTCGACATAAGATAGATCCTTGTCCAACTGGACTGAGCTGAAGTCTAACACATGTGACGGATCGCCGTGATACTTCCGGAGCATGGAAACATGGAACACTGGATGAACTGCAGAGAGACTAGGTGGTAGTGCAACTCTGTAAGCCACCTCTCCTACTCTCTCAAGAATCTCAAAAGGTTTGATATACCTCGGGCTCATCTTGCCCTTCTTTCCGAAGCTCATAACACCCTTCATAGGCAAAACCCGGAGCAAGACCCGCTCACCAACCATGAATGCAACATCATGAACCTTCCGATCCGCATAACTCTTTTGTCTAGATTGGGCTGTATGGAGTCAATCCTGAATCAATTTAACCTTTTCCAAAGCATCTTGAACCAATTCCATACCCAATATTCTAGCTTCGCCCGGCTCGAACCAATCCACTGGAGACCGGCACTGCTTACCATACAAGGCCTCATACGGAGCCATCTGAATGCTCGACTGGTAGTTGTTGTTGTAAGCAAACTCCGCAAGTGGCAAGAACTGGTCCCAAGCACCCCAAAATCCATCACACACGCACGAAGCATATCCTCTAATATCTGAATAGTGCGTTCAGATTGTCCGTCCGTTTGAGGGTGAAATGTTGTACTCAATTCTACCCGAGTACCCAACTCTCGTTGTACGGCTCTCTAGAACCGTGATGTAAACTGTGTACCCCGGTCAGAGATGATAGATACTGGTATACCATGAAGCCTAACAATTTCGCGAATGTAAACATTAGCCAGCTACTCCGAAGAGTAAGTAGTAACCACAGGAATAAAATGAGCTGACTTGGTCAATCTATCCACAATCACCCAAACTGCATCGAACTTCCTCTGAGTCCGTGGGAGCCCAACAACGAAATCCATAGTGATTCGCTCCCATTTCCATTCTGGAATCTCCAACTTCTGAAGCAATCCACCCGGTCGTTGATACTCATACTTCACCTGCTGGCAATTTAGGCACCGAGCTACATATTTCACTATGTCTTTCTTCATTCGCCTCCACTAATAGTGTTGTCTCAAGTCCTGATACATCTTTGCAGCACCCCGATGAATGGAGTACCATGAACTGTGAGCCTCCTGGAGAATCAACTCATGCAAACCATCTACATTAGGCACACATAATCTGCCTTGCATTCGTAATACACCGTCATCTCCAATAGTGACTTCCTTGGCATCACTGTGCTAAACTATGTCCTTAAGGACAAGCAGATGGGGGTCATCATACTGATACTCTCAGATACGATCATAACAAGAAGACTGAGAAACCACACAAGCCAAAACTCACTCGGCTCGGAAACATCCAATCTAACAAACTGGTTGGCCAAGGCCTAAACACCCAAGGCTAAAGGCCTATTTGCTACCGGTAAATATGCTATGCTGGCCAAACTCTCCGTCTTACGACTCAAGGCATCGGCCACTACATTGGCCTTTCTGGGAGGATAGAGAATGGAGATATCATAATCCTTAAGCAACTCCAACCATCTCCGCTACCGCAAATTAAGATCATTCTGTTTAAACAGATGTTGTAGACTCCGGTGATCGGTGTAGACCTCACAATGGGCATCGTACAAATAATGCCGCCAAATCTTCAAGGCATGGACAATAGCTGCTAACTCAAGGTCGTGGATCGATAATTCTTCTCATGTACCTTTAATTGTCTAGATGCGTAGGCAATCACCCTGCCGCCTTGTATCAATACTGCATCGAGACCAATACGTGACACATCACAATACACAGTATAAGACCCTGAACCTGTAGGTAATACCAATACTGGGGTTGTAGTCAAAGTTGTCTTGAGCTTTTGGAAGCACTTCTCACATTCCTCAGTCCACCTGAATGGAGCACCCTTCTAGGTCAATTTGGTCATAGGTGCAGGAATAGAAGAGAAACCCTCTACAAATCGGCGATAGTACCCTGCCAAACCAAGGAAACTCCGGACCTCCGTAGCTGAGGACGGTCTGGACAAACTCTGCACTGCGTCAATCTTCTTCGGATATACCTTGATCCCCTCACACAAAACTATATGACCCAAAAATCCCACTGAATCAAGCCAAAATTCACACTTTGAAAATTTTGCATATAACTTCTTTTCTCTCAAAGTCTGAAGCACAGTCCTTAGGTGCTGGTCATGATCTTCCCGACTCTGAGAATACACCAGAATGTCGTCAATAAACACAATGATGAAAGAATCAAGATAGGGCTGAAATACACTATCCATTAAGTGCATAAATGATGTTGGGTCGTTGGTTAGCCCAAATGACATTACAAGGAACTCATAATGACCATACCGAGTCCTAAAAGCAGTCTTCGGGATATCTGGCTCCCGAATCTTCAACTGATGATAGCCTGAACGTAAGTCTATCTTAGAGAACACTCTGGCACCCTGAAGCTGATCAAATAGGTCATCAATACATGGCAATGGATACCTGTTCTTCACTGTAACCTTGTTCAGCTAGCGGTAATCAATACACATCTGCATAGAACCATCATTCTTCTTCACAAATAAGACAGAAGCACCCCCAAGGCGATACACTGGACTGAATAAAGCCTTTATCAAGCAACTCATGTAATTGTTCTTTTAATTCTTTCAACTTTGCTGAGGCCATACGATATGAAGGAATAGACATGGGCTGAGTACCCGGTAACAAATCAATGCCAAAGTTAATATTCCTGCCGGGTGGCATACTTGGAAGATCCACTGGGAATACATCTGGAAAATCCCTTACTACCGGAACTTACTCCACAGTAGGAGTATCAACACTAACATCTCTCACATAGGCCAGATACGTATCACACCACTTCTCAACCATTAGTTGAGCCTTAAGAAATGAAACAACCCTGCTAGGAACATGATCCAATGTACCTCTCTACTCTAGCCGTGGTAGACCTGGCATAGCCAACATCACCGTCTTGGCGTAACAATCAAGAATAGCGTGATAGGGCGACAACCAGTACATGCCTAAAATAATATTGAAATCCACCATACTGAGCAATAATAAATCAGCTCTGGTCTCAAAACCACTAATAACAATCAAACACGACCGATACACGCGGTCCACAATAATAGATTCACCCACGGGTGTAGATACATAAACAGAAGATCTCAAAGAATCACGGGATACGCCCAAATACGGGGCAAAATAAGATGACACATAAGAATAAGTAGAGCCTGGATCAAATAGGACTGATGCATCTCTATGACAGACCGTAATAATACCTGTGATAACAGAATCGAATGCAACGACCTCTGTCGTAGCAGGAAGAGCATAATATCTGGCTTGGCCTCCCCCTCTAGAGTGACCTCTACCTGTCCGACCTCCACCTCTAGCTGGATGTGCAGGTGGAGTAGCAACTGGTGCAGTGATCATGGCCTGAGAAACCTGAGGGCACTGTGGAATGGGCGGGGCCTGAGAAATCTGTGGAGGTGCACCCCTCCTAAGTCTGGGGCAATCCCTTATGATATGACGAGTGTCACCACACTCAAAATAAGCCCTCGAAGGGCGTGGCTGCTGGGACTGGCTCGGGCCTGATCGACTAGACTGCCCGCTAAAGGTAGCCCATGCAGGAGGTACAATAGACACTGGTGGTGCATAATATGGAACCTGATGTCTGGGAGTAGCCGAAATACCGCTGGAAGCTGGAAGTGCTGAATGAATAGGATGGCTCAGATAGCCTCTACCATGACGGGCTGTAGCTAGGGCACGGGAATCATTATATGTGCTAGAATCTCGGGGTCTCTTAGTTTCCCTCTCTTCTCTCTCCCGAATCTGCATACCCTCCAATATCCTAACAAGTGACACCACATGTTGGTATATGATGTTCATCTCCAGTTCTAGAGCCATATTGAATCTGATACTAGGGTGGAGCCCCTCAATAAATTGTCGAACCCACTCTCGAACAGTAGCAACCAAGGCTGGTACATGCCTAGCCAAATCACTGAATCGGACCGAATATTCTGACACGGTCATAGAACCCTGGCGCAGCTGCTCAAACTCTGCGCGCCATGCATCTCTAAGACTCTGAGGAACATACTCCCTCAAAATCATATCTGAGAATTGAGTCCAAGTGAGTGAAGTTGCCTCAGCCAGACTATCCAACTTATATGCCTGCCACCACTAGTAGACCGCTCCTCTAAGCGAAAATGTCGTGAAAGAAACCCCAATAGAATCCACAATACCCATAGTACGAAGGATACGGTGACATTCCTCAAGAAAACCCTGAGCATACTCTGAAGCTAAACCGCTGAATGTGGGAGGGTGGTACTTCTTGTACCTCTCGAGCCTGAGCTGCTCCCCCTCTGAAACTGCTGCCCTAACCTCAGACCGAACTGGGACAACTGGTTGTACTGGTATAACTTCTAGTGTATGGTCAACTTGGGCTCGTGGCTCTGGGGTACGGGCGGCTGGAGTCTGTGCTCCTCCCCCGGCTTGAGATGTGGCAGGAACAAGTGGAATTAGCCCTGCCTGAGCTAGAGTGCCAAACATGCTCAAAAACTGGGCAAGAGTCTCCTGAAGTGCAGGAGTAGTAACAGGCGTCTCAGGTGCCTGCTCTCCAACTGGAGCTACTGGTGGCTCCTCTGCAGCAGCTCATACAGGTGCCCTGGCTGCACCACGTGGTCTTCCTCGGCCCCTAGCACGGCCTCTGCCCCGACCCCGGCCTCTTGCGGCTCCAACAGCGGGCACGGGTGTCTGATTATCGGATCCAGTTGTGTGTTTCCTCACCATCTATGAGAGAATAGAAAGACAATGGTTTTAAAATTTTGAAGTCAACTAATACGCACGATAAGGAATCAAAGAAGTGAATATTTTCCTAATAGATCCTTACCCTCCCGTAGATAAATACAAACGTCTCCGTACCGATCCGCGAGGCTCTACTAAACCTGCTTGTGACTCATAACACCTATGAACCTAGAGCTCTCATACCAACTTGTCACGACCCTAAATTTTCCTCCTTAGGATGTCGTGATGGCACATAGTCTCTAAGACTAGGTAAGCCTATCAATGCGGAAAAATAATAGAAATATGAAATAAATAAATTTGCATACTCACATAATTATAACTCCCAAAACCCGGTAGAAATAAGTCACAAGCTTTTAAGAATTTATCTTCAATGCCTTTATACATCAAGACCTAAGAAAATAAGGAAACAATATAATAAGGATAGAAGGGGACTCCAGAGTCTGCGGACGTTGGCAGATATACCTCGAAGTCTCCTCGTACAGCTAATCCACTGATGCGTGGTCGGATAAGATGTACCTGGATCTGTACAAAAAGATGTGCAGAAGCGTAGTATGAGTACACCACAACGGTATCCAGTAAGTGCCAATCCTAACCTCGGTAGAGTAGTGACGAGGTCAGGTCAGGCCCTACTAGAATAATAAAAGACATGGTGACATCTTTAACAATATAAATAACAATAAATGACAATGGAAATGAATCAATTAAGTAGTATGTCACCATTAAATTACACACAATAAGGGCAAATAATACCTCGTGGAAAGAAACAGAAATTTACAACTTTAGGAAAATTCACGACAATAATCAAAGGCAAATGCAGCCATAAAGAATTATCAATAAGGGCACTCCCGAGGTACCACCCCGTAGTCCAAAATCATAAATAAATTCACAATATCTCATTTTCTTATATCATTGCGGGAGCCTTCACAAATAATTTTTAAAAAAAATATTTTTCCCGAAATAGCATCCCGCGTTTTAGTCACCCTTATCACACGGTATAATTTCTAGTAGTTCCCCTACTAGCCGCGCGTATCAAGCCACCCTTATCTCACCGCATGCGTATCAATATCACAATATATCATAATTTGCACCTCAAGTGCCTAAATATTTTAACTTGCCAAAATAAATCAACAATAAGAATATTTTCCACAATAAGGAGCTCACGGCTCAATCACAGTAAATACAAAGATCTCACAAAAGATTCAGAAAAATAATATCCATTATTTCCACAATACGGAGCTCACGACTCAATCACAATAAATACAAAAATCTTCACAACATATTCAGCAAAAATAATATTTTCACAAATTTAACATCTTGACTTAACATCAAATTATTAAATGTAAAATACTTTATTTTTAATAATATTTAATTTAAGAAAATTCAACCTTCAAATAATGCACAAAATAAAAGAAAAGAAAGTTTCAACTACAGGTAAAAACAATTAGTAGGAAAATGTCATGCAAATTTAAGAATATAAAATAGATCAATGATGATGAATATAACAAGATAAAATAATTTAATTAATATGCAATAGTGATCTACACAATTTAAAGATATAATCTTCCACATTTAATCCGTGTACACATCGTCACCTCGTGTACACGACTTTCAATACTTTACAATTATCATATCAATACCAGTCCTAAGGGGAATTTCTCCCGCACAGGGTTAGGCAAGTCACTTACTTCAAATCGCGCTCAATTAGTCAAGTAGTATGCCTTTTCCTCGATTTTTCGACTCCGATCGGCTCGAATCTAGTCATAAGTAATTTGATACAGTCAACAACAATTATAGAATAAATTTCATAAGAAAATACTATATTTTTCAATAAAAATCCGAAATTAACTCAAAAATCGCTCGTGGGGCCCACGTCTCGGAATCCGGCGAAAGTTATGAAATATAAACGCCCATTCAACCACGAGTCTAACCATACTAAAATGACTAAATTCCGATAACAATTCGACTCTCAAATCCTCAAATCTATCCGAGAGAGTTTTCAAATTTTTCCAACTTGAATCACCAATTAAATGTTAAGAACAATGATGGATTCGGGTAATCTAACCTAAATTGAGTTAACAACACTTACTCCAATGTTTTTCTTGAAAATCTCCCGACAATCGCCTCTCCCCGAACTCCAATTCGTCAAAAATGGAAAATGGGACGAACTTAAACTCTCTGCCCAGACATTTCTTCTTCGCGAACGCGATCAGTGCCTCGCATTCGCGAAGCACAAAATTGTGCTGCCAAACATTTATCTTCGCGAACGCGATGCATTGCCGGGCTTGGCCTTCGCGAACGCGAGCTGCCCTTCGCGAACGCGAAGGCAAAAATCCTCTCCGGCCTTCGTGAGACTTCGATCGCGAATGCGAAGCTTTGCACCTCGACCCTTCGCGAACGTGTGCCCTCCGTCGCGAAAGCGAAGCACTAAATGTGCCTGTCCAAATTTCCTTTTCGCGAACGCGAAGAAGGAAACCAGAACAGGCATCATAAAATTTCCAGCAACATTCCAAGTCCGAAAATTCAATCTGTTAGCCATCCGGAACTCGCCCGAGTCCCTCGGGACCTCAAGAAAATATATCAAAAAGTCCTAGAACATCATACGGACTTAATCGAAACCTCAAATCACATCAAATAACGTTAAAATCACAAATCAGACCCCCAATTCAAGTTTAATAAAACTTAAGAATTTCCAACTTCTACATTCGATGCCGAAACCTATAAAATCAAATCCGATTGACCTCAATTTTTGCACACAAGTCATAAATGATATAACAGAGCTATGAAAAATTTTGGAACTAGATTCCGACTTCGATATTAAAAAGTCAACTCCCTGGTCAAACTTCCAAACTTAAATTCCTACTTTAGCCATTTCAAGCCTAATTTAACTACGGACTTCCAAATAAAATCTCGAACACGCTCCTAAGTCCAAAATCATCATACGGAGCTGTTGGAATCATCAAAATTCTATTCTGGGGTCGTTTATATATAGGTCGACATCTAGTCAACCTTTTCAACTTAAGTTTTAAACTATGGAACTAAGTGTTCCAATTCATTCTCAAAACCTCACAGGACTCGAACCAATTATCCCAGCAAGTCACATAACAGTTATAAAGTACAGAATGAGCAGTAAATGGGAAAATGAGGCTACAACTTTTAAAACGACTGGTCGGGTCGTTACAATCCACCTAATAGCAGGTCCTATGAACATATGCAAAAACACAGTGAATGAATGATCCTTCGAAGAACACCTATCGATTATTCTTCTAAACTAGGTTAATTGATAATTTTCTAAGCTCTTTTGATTACCTATAAAAAGCATAAAATCAACCTAAACGATATGGTATAATACAAATTGCAGCATCACTTCTCTTTCGATTAAAGTAAAACCATAATAAGCCTTGCAATTCAATTAATAACTCATTTAATGAATCCGGGAAATTAATAGAGAGTAAAACCCCAAAACAATAGTCAAATCACAACATCTGTCAATAACCCCAAGCAAGATTACTCCATAATAGAAAAAGTATTCATCATAAGAGTATTAGAAGAACAAGGTGTAACGACCCGACTTATCGTTTCAAGAATTTAAGTCTCGTTCGATGGCATAAGGCCCTGAGAAGATTCGTATTACGTGCATCGACTTATGTGTGTGGTTGAATTCAGTTACAGGATGATTCGGAGTGATTTGGGACACTTGGTAGCTAAAACGGAAGCTTAAGTCTTAGGATTTTGACCATAGTCGGAACTGGGTAAAGACGACTCCGGAATGGAATTCTGATGATGCCAATGGCTCCGTATGGCGATTTGGACTTAGGAGCGTGTCCAAAAAATTATTTGGAGGTCTGTAGAGGAATTTGGCTTGAAATGGCGAAAGAAGAATTTTTGGAAAGTTTGACCGGGGGGTTGACTTTTTGATATCGGGGTCGGAATCTGATTCTAGAAATTTGAATAGCTTCGTTATGTTAATTAAGACTTGTGTGTAAAATTTGAAGTCATTCCGGATTGATTTGATGTATTTCGGCACAAGATATAGAATTTGAAAGTTCAAAGTTCATAGATTTTGATTTGAGGTGTGATTCGTCGCTTTGATGTAGTTCGATGTGATTAGAGGCCTCGAGTAGGTCTGTATTATGTTACGGGACCGGGGGCCTCGGGTGTGTTTCGGGGTGGTTTCGGATCATTTGGAGCTGTTTTGGAACTGCTGATTCTGGTGTCTGGTTACCTTCTTCGCGAACGCGAAGGAAGTCCCGCGAACGCAAAGAAGAAAATTTGGGGGTGCTGGATTTGGCCTTCGTGAACGTGAAGGAGGACTCGTGAACGTGGAGAGATGCCTGAGGAGCCAACGCGAACACGAGGGGCCAGTCGCGAACGCGTAGAAGGAAATGGAGGAGTTGGGCCTGAGGTCGTTTGGCCTTCGCGAACGTGAAGCGTGGAACGCGAACGCGAAGGAGCAGGTTAGTTGGTCATCATGAACGCGATGAGGAGTTCGTGAACGCAAAGAGGAAATGCTGGGGTAGGAATAGTTGGCCTTCGCGAACGCGACACTGGTCAGGCGAACACGAAAAAGGCCTATCTAGGCAAATTAAAAGTCCCAAAAACAGGGGTTTGAGTTCATAACACAAAAATCAAATTGGGAGCTCGGTAGAAGGCGATTTTTGGAGAGATTCTTGCGTGGGTATTTGGGGTAAGCGATTCTTATCCAGTTTTGATTGATTTCCATGGTTATGCCTTTGAATCCATCATTTAATTTGGATTTAAATAGAGAAAAATCATTTTTTTTGTAAAATTTTCCAAAAGAAAAAATTTAGGATCTGGAGGTCGAGTTGTTATTGGAATTCGATAAAATTGGTATGGTTGAACTCGTATCAGAATGGGTGTTCGGATTTCATGAAAATTATGTCGGGTTCCGAAGGGCGGCCCCCGCGTTGACTTTTGTTGACTTTTTGGAATAAATTTTTATGTCGACGTATTATTATCCGGAATTATTTTCGATGAATTTTAATGAAGTTATACAATTAATTTGGATAGATTTGGGTTGTCCGGAGGTCAATTCAAGCAAGGAGGCTATTTTAGAATATCAGCCTAACTTCAAAAAGTAAGTGTCTTGCTTAACTTCGAGTGGGGAAAATACCCCTTGGGCATTGAGTCTAATTTGCCATTTGTGAAATGTGAAAAGCCGTGTACGCGAGGTGACGAGTACGTACTCGGACTTATATGTGCAAATTTTATTGGATTAAAGTCTTAGGAATTATTGTGTAGTAAATTGGATAATTGTTGTCATTTATTAAATCATCTGTTTGCCATGCCTAAATCCTTGTTGTGCAATTTGTTTCTATATGACAATTTGATTTGATTGTTACTTGAAAATTTATGTAATTTTGTGAGTACTGTTGGGTTGATATTTCTTGGAATTTAATTTCAATATGAATTTTTCATATGCAAATAATTAATTAAGCAAGTTTAAAAAGAAGTATTAATATATTTATCTAAATTTAGATTAATGAAGGGTTTGCTTTATGCTGAGTAATTTCTATCTCTGTTGATTGTTTTGGGAGTGTTATACATATTGTGTGGAGCCTTTAGCTATTTGTTGTGAAATTAATTGATTTGGTTGTATCTTTAAAATTTTGGTTGTGGCCATTGGGCAAGTTGTGATATGAATTGATTTTGTTATGTTGCCATGATAATTTCCCGTGTAAATTGTTATGTTGTGTGAGTTATTATTTTGAGGAGATAAGGGTGGCATTTCACTGTTGATATTATGTGGGTATAAGGGTGGCATTTCACTGTTGTTGCGTTTGTTGGAATATTGTCTGGGAGAGGCGATAAGGGCGGCTATAGGAGCGATAAGGGTGACTATAAGAGCGATAAGGGTGGCTATTGATATTGTCAGGGCGGAGGGATAAGAGTGGATATAGGAGAGATAAGGGTGGCTATAGGAGAGATAAGGGTGGTTATTGTCAGGGACGATATGTGATGATGTGGAGTTGTGATGTTAGTGATTTTCATGTGATGTTGTGATTTTCTTGTGTTTATTTTTATACCTTGTGCAATTTGTCTTGTTGTAGTAAATTGATAACAATCTGATTTATGTTGAAATTAGGAGTCTGTGGCTTTTGCCAGGTGAATTATAAAATGAAACGTGGGCACGAGGTGCCGTGAGTAAATAATGAGGATATTGCACGTGAATTGTCCATGCAGTTGTGATATGAAATGCGGGCACGAGGTCCTGTGAGTAAATGATGAGGGCACACATATGAAATGAGGGCACAAGGGCACGAGGTGCCGGGGTGCATGAGGGCATGAGGGCACGAGGGCACACATATGAAATGAGGTCTGTGCAGTTGTAATATGAGATGAGGGCACGAAGTGCCAGGAAAAATAAAATGATTTAATTATGGGCACGAAGTGCCATGACAATATATGAAAATGGGCTAAGACCGTATTTTTAAGATTATGAAATGAGGTGTCACAGGGTGACTTCTTAATTGAAAGAATTATATTCAAAATATTTATTTGGAAGAATTTTTATTTAGAAAGTATTATATGAAAGAATTATATTTGAATGATATTTATTTGAGGAAATTATATTTGAAAAGATTTAATGAAAGAATTATATTTGAAAGATAATTATTTGAGAAAATTATATGTGAAAGATATTTATTTGAAGACCTTGATTTAATTGGGTGTACTTGTATTTATTATTTGTTTAGCGATATTAATTGTATTCTTGTTGTCTTGATATGCATAATACTGGTTGTTTTATGTTGCCCTTATTGTTATTTGTTTCCTATTATTTTGTATATTATATTGCACAGGTTATTAGACTAGTGAGTGTCTTGACTGTACCTCGTCTCTACTCCACTGAGGTTAGTCTTGGGTACCGACCGTGGTGTACTCATACTACACTTCTGTACATTTTTGTGCAGAGCCAAGTATTGAAGATATCGGACTTGAGCAGAGTTAAAGCGGTAAGGATTCAAGGTAGAGCTGTTTGGTCGTCGCAGTCCCTCGGAGCCTTTTAATTTCATTGTACTGTTAATTTTTAATCAAACAGTATTGTATATTCGGTCTTCGTGATCATTCCATGTATTAAGTTAGAGTTCGTGACTCGGTACTACCAGTCTTGAGAGGTTGTATATTCATATTTATCCCGCTGTTAGTTTTGATTATTTATTTAATTCAAAAAAAATGGCTTCAAAATGTAGTTGGAATCGGCTTATCTAGTCTTAGAGACTAGGTGCCATCACGACGCCTGTGGTGGGATTTTGGGCCGTGACACAAGGGAACATTACAATTCCCAAATCCAAAAAAACTTCCGTATTGAATGAATTGGATCAAGTATTTTGCGTTTCTGTTGTTTCCTTCCTTCTTCTCTCCCAAAAGTTGCTCTCCAAATCCCAGAAACCCTCTTTTTAGACGAGTTGGGCTTCATATAGGTCAAGAATAATCGCCTCCGAAATTATAAAAATAGGCTTGGGAAATATTTTGGACCAGACATGTGCGGTCGCGCACCTGGGCAGGTGACTGCGCATGTTGGACAGTGTTCTCCAAATCTCCGGCAACGGTGCCAAACTTTGTCGAGCACAAAACACAATACGAAATTGATACTCGCTAGCCAAAGATAGTATAGTAAAATTATCGTCTCCACAGGGATTGGATTTAAATAATGTTGAAATAACTTATGGTTTAACGCTATTCAGGATGATCAACACTTGATTTGAGGTAATTACTAACTGCAATAACTACCAAATTAATATTACGACTAATTAGACTTGACAACGGAGAATGAGAGTTGAACTAAAATGGGTTGTAAACAATATGAGAAATAAGGGTCACGACAGGATAGGTGTAGGGTAGCCATTCATGATTTAACTCTGTTTAAATTCACTTTTAATGTTCTAATGATTCTCACGATTTCACTCGATGATTAGTTTAAATGTAAGGTCAAGATTTCTCTCTCGATTAAATCTGAACTCTACAAAATAAACTAATATGAAACACTGTGAAGATATGCAATAACACGTTAATGGACTAGTCTTTAGGAAAACGTCTCTTGAATATTATCCTAACTTGGTTTAATCAATAATTCAAGAAGCTCTCTCGATTATTTAGAAGAATCACTAAAATAAACCAAACCAAATAATGCAGAATTAATCACCAAAATATTCCTCTTTTGATTAAGTAAACTGGTAAACAAATTCGCAATCAATTCAATGCACCATAAACAAATTCATGCAATTAAACTAGAGTTAAATTTATAAAAAACACTCAAAACACTATATCTATCAAAACCCTAGGGAAGAACTACTCCATAGATATGGAGAAAGTCATCACAAATAAATTTTAAAACATAGAAAACATCAAAGACAGTTTTACAATACAAACTCTCATTTTACGCTGATTGTTGGCAAGAGAATTGATGAAATCTTGTGTCTTCACGCCGTGGTAGCTCTCTAAAAATCTCCTAGGTTGAATCCCCCTGAAAAATTGTGTTTACAGTGTATTTATACCGAGTATAGGCGGACCTGGACTAAAATACCCACTCTAAGCCGAACTAAGATTAACTGGACCAAAATTATACAAGCGCGTCGCACTGAGCGATGTGTTGTGCTTTGCATTAGTGGACTTCTTCAGAGCTTAGTTTTTATGCTTCTGTTCTTTCGTTGCCTATCATAAATTAGGCAGGTGACCATTTGATTGTCCCCTTATTGGGCATGATATCAGCACGAGGTATTAAGCCAAAACTTAAGGCATTTGCAATTCTATTTCATTTGTCCTAAGGCACAATGTGCCTCACACCATCAACCATGCCGTGATAGGTCACTTTTTGGCCTTGAGCAATTTTCTTATATTTTTTATATGTATACTCGTTCCTCGACTCCCGAATTCGATCCTGGCTTAACTTTCGAACTTTTACTCTGGCTTCAAAGTTCTCTTTTATTTATTTTAGCTCCAAAAACTCAGCTTAGCCCGCTATCTCAACCTACACAACAGAAAACGTGTATGAGTATAAATTATTTATATTTTAGCTCACACACAATTAAAGTGTAGCAAATATTAGGTCCAAAGTAGCCAAAAATCCGTATTTGTAGACTACCATCATATATCCCTTTCACTTACAAATCAACAGCAACTATCTCGCCCACTTACACTTCCTGAAATACATTCCGCTCTTTCGTCCAACAACCCTTTCAAAGCACCAGGCCCTGATGGGATTCATCCTGTCTTCTTCCAACTATTTTGGAACCTTACTCAACATGCTATCATCCAAACCTGCATGGATGCTCTCACTAATTGCTCCATCCCACGCACCTCAACCAAACTTTTATTACATTAATCCCAAAGATTAAGCATCCTTCCAACATTTCACATTACCGACCGATTGGACTTTGTAATACGATCTACAAATTAATTACTAAAAAACTGGTTAATAGAATTAGACCCTTTTTGCCAACACTCATACACCCAACTCAATGTAGTTTCATTCCTGAAAGACGGGTTGTAGATAATGCCATAATCGTACAAGAAGCAATTCATTCTTTCCGTAAAATTAAAGGCCGCTTTAGAAAAATGATGCTAAAATTAGACCTAGAAAAAGCATTTGATAGATTAGAGTGGTCATTTATACAATACTCTCTCCAAAATTAAATTTCCCTCAACCTATCATTAAGCTTATTATGTCTTGTGTCACTACATCGTTTATTTCTATCCTAGTCAATGGGACATCCACACCCTTTTTTTAACCGTCTCGTGGCATCCGTCAATATGACCCCCTATCACCATACTTATTCATTATCTGAATGGAAACTCTTTCTCAATTAATAGATGAAGCTATACAACTGAAAAAATGGAACCCTATAAGGATTGCCCGTTAAGGACCCGTTCTTTCTCATCTCCTATTTGCTGACGATCTTATTCTATTTGCTAAAGCAGACTTAAAAAATGCTAATGATATCAACAATACATTTCATCACTTATCTAATCAATTTGGTCAACGTATCAATTTCTCGAATCCAAACTCCTATTCTCAAAAAATGTCACGCAACATACACAATCTAATATAAGTTGTACATTAAACATTCGTACAACATCCAACTTCGGAAAATATCTAGGTTTTCCTATGCCTAATTATCATCCAAAGTCAGTTGATTATCAGTATATTCTGGACCGTATGAATAACCGTCTCCAAGGTTGGAAAACAAAAGTTCTTTCACTAAGTGGCAGGGCCACCCTCATCAAATCTATTCTTAACTCCATACCCATTTATGCTATGCAAATGAACATATTTCCACAAAAAATCCTTCATCATATTGATCGTATACAACGTCGTTTTCTTTGGGGTTCTACTGCATCACACACAAAATTATACCTCATTAATTGGGACATTATTACTACACCTAAGAGTCATGGTGGATTAGGGATCCAAAAATTACTCCCCAAGAATATAGCTATGTTATCCAGTGTAACATGGCGCTTCAACCAACACCCGTCAACCTTATAGGCCATGATCCTTCGAGGTAAATATTGTCACCATCGCAACCGACAATACCACTCCATGTCTTTCACTTCGAAACCATATGATTCATATATTTGGAAGAGTATGACAAAAATAGCTCCAATTTGTCATCAAGGCACTGCACGGAATATAGGTAATGGTCGAAACATTAGTCTTTGGTATGATCATCGGATCTCCCCCAACTTCTCCCTTCGTCAACTAATTCAAGGTCCCGTACTCTCTCATGAATCGACATTTCCTCTTAGCTATATCATCCTCCCTTCAACCTATAACTTGTTAACATTATCTTTTGAACTACCTACTTCTATCTCCCTTCTTATCCATAATACCAACGTACCCCCCTCTTCTACTTAGATGGATCTCCTACATTGGCACCCAACCTCTAATGGCTTATTCTCTACTGATTTCGCCTATCGACTATTTCTCCAACATATGCACATATACCTACCCTCCTTCTCCTATTATTGGATTTGGAATATACCTACTCTTTCTAAGATTAAACACTTCCTCTGGCTTCTCCTTCATGGAAAGTTACCCATTGTTGCTCTTCTACACTTTCGTCATATACTGCATCAATATGTATGCTCTGTGTGTGCTCATCCTTGGGAAGATATCTCACATATATTGACCGTTTGTTTACCCGCTACACAAATTTGACAACACTTTGCTATTTTTGTCCCCCAACACCACCCCATCCCATGGCTTCAATGCATCTGCACTGAAACTGATACTACTCATATACATCAGAATATTGTTATTCCCTTAAAGATCATCGTCCCTTTTATCCTTCGGCATATTTGGTTGACGCGCAACCATAATCTTTTTCATCACTCAGCAACACCTGTATTTCATCAAGTCATTCTCGCCCATGCTATTGAATTTTACTGCTTATCCACTACCACACAATGGGTGACACCCACTACAGCCATTCACGTGGGCTGGTCTCCTCCCCTTATTGGATATAAACTTAATATCGATGTCACTTTTGACCATCAATCAAAACATGGAGGAGCCGGTGGGGTTATCTGCGACTCTTCTGGTAACTGGATTATGAGCTTTTCTAAGCCTCTGTACCTCACTAATGTCCTACAAGCTGAATTATTAGCTTTTCACTTCGGCTTAGAGCTTGTCGTTGCCCACAATCTCACACCACTCATTGTGGAGACTGATTCACATGTATTACTCAACCTTTTTTCAACGGTCAGTGCTAAATACTCACATTTATTTGATGACTGCAGGTTGATGCTCAGTAATCCACTTATACATGGGATCCAACACACATTTCGGGAGGGGATTGGAGTCGCGGATCACTTAGCACGTTTTGGCAAGCACAGGGCTTATGATCTACATCATGATACTATGAATTTTGAAACACCCCCACTTTTATTTTGTATCGCTTAATATTTGACTCAACGGGAACTATAACCTCGTGTTCAGTACCCTCTATGTACTAGTACTTCTGTTTCTAATATATCAATGTTGCATTATAACCAAAAAAATATGGAAGAACTTACAGAAAACTTCTTTCTTTTTCAAAAGAGATTTTTTACAATTTCTTACAACTGCTGCTTCAAGCATCAAGAGGTAATCTTAGCATAGACCTCATCAGTACCCTGCACCACCTTTAATCTTTTTTTTTAACGAAAAATCTCTCATCAAATCGTTTACATTACAGAAATAAAACGGGAAAATTACATATAAATACAACTCACACACATACATTGCAACTAAGTGGCCTATATTAATTTTGCAAAGTTGTAGCCCAAAAATAATAGGCTAAGATTCAATATTCAACTCCAATTAGGTTCTCGAAATTACTATTCAATTTTTTTTAAATGCTCAAGCTTTTAATGTAATTTTTGAATCTGTAATTGTGACTCAAATATTAGTTTAACAAACCAAATACATTTGGATAGTAAAAAAATTAGATTTTTAAGATAATTCATCATTGTTGAACACGCTTAAATAAATGAGTTTAATTTTCGAATATGATTTTGTTAGAAATTTAGAGTGGATGGTGTTTATACTTGTTAGAAATAGTATAAGAAGGTTGTATACAAAATTTGAAGTCATTTAATAAAGATTTAGACTGGTCCACCATTGTTAAACAAGTTTAAATAAGTTTATTTAAATTTCGAATCTGGTTTTGTGAGTTTGGAATGGGTGTCCTTTAGACTTGATAGAAATAGTATAAGGAGATTGTATACAAAATTTGAAGTCATTTAACGGAGATTTGGAGTAGTTTTGAACAAAAATTGCAACTGAAAATCGTGGAAGAAGTTTGTCTACAGACGTTTGTATAAAGGTGTATAAAAGTGTATAATAGTGTATAAGAGGTATTTATACACTCATATACAATATTATACAATATTATACACCATAATACAAAAACTGACTTCGTCTTTTTTCTTGTATCTTTTCTGAAATTTAACTGAAATCTTGCTTAAATCTACTCCAAATCACTTCAAATTTTAACTTTGAACCCCTCTTGATATTTTCTATCAATTGGAACAACACACAATCCAAACAACTAACAAATTCAAAAAATCCTATTTTTAAAAGCAAAGCTTTGAAAAACCTTTCAATGGTGGACTTTTATTCTTTAATTTTCTTACATCCATACGTATATATTGTAACTAGGTAAAGTTACAACTTTGTAAATCTGTAGCCCAAAAGATAATAGGCCATGGTTTTAAAAAAAATAATTTTTTTCACACAATCAACTACTATTTTCGCACAAAGGTAGCAGAAAATGCAGAAGTCGATATTTCTGTCGGGTGGCATCCCCGAATAAATATGCAGGAAACACCTCTAAAAACTCATGCACAACTGGTACTGAATCCATGGGAGGAACCTCCGCACTAGGATCACGAATGTATGCCAAATATGCTAGACATCCCTTCTAGACCATATGTTAAGCCTTCACATAAGAAATAATCCTGCAAGTAGAATATCCAGTAGTCCCTCTCTACTCTAATCGAGACAACCCCGGTATGGCTAAGGTCACCATCTTGGCATCACAGTTCAATATAGTGTGATAAGGTAACAGCCAATCCATTCCCAAAATAACATCAAAGTCCACCATATCAAGAATTATAATATCTACACTAGTCTCAAGGCTTCCGATAGAAACCACACACGAGTAATAAACATGATCTACAATAATATAATCTCCCACATGAATGGACACATATATAGGAGCAGTCAAAGAATCACGAGGCATAACCAGATATGAAGCAAAATAGGATGACACATAGGAATAAGTAGATCCCGGATCAAATAGAACTGAATTATCTCTATGGCAAACTGGAACAATACCTGTGATGATGGTGTCAGATCACTCTGCCTTAGGTCTAGCTGAAAATGCATAAAAATGGGGCTCGCCCCCACTACTCTAACCTCCGTCTCTCGGACGGCCTCTAGCTATCTGGCCTCCACCTCTTATGGCCTGACCTCCACCTCTAGTAGCCTGACCCCCGCCTCTAGATGGATGAGCGGGCGGTAAAGTAACGAGTGCCGAAACCATGGCACAATAACTCTATTGTGGCATGCCGCCATGTGACCTAGGGCAAAACCTAGAAACGTGCCTCGGATCTTCACAAGTATAACAAGCCATTGGCTGCTGTGACTGCTGACCCTGGAACTCGCCCTGTCGACCTTGATAACCACCCTGATAACTTTGGATCAAATGTGCACTAATAGGAGTTGTGGTGCATTGTAGGCTATCTTCTAAAGATGAGACCCATAAGAACCACGAGTACTCAAAGCATAGTGGGATGCTTGAAGCACTGGCTGAATCGGTGAAACGACCCGACTTGGCGTTTTAAAAATTTACGCCCCGTTCAACGACTTAAAGTCTCGAGAAGCTTAATAATATGTATTATGACCCGCGTGTGTTGTCGAGTTTGGTTTTCGGAAGATTTGAAAAATAATTTAAAGAACAATTCTCATTTTTGAAGCTTAAATGGAAAGAGTTGACCAGAGAGTTGACTTTTGAGCAAACAACCCCGGAATGAAATTTTGATGATTCCAATAGCTCAGTATGGTGATTTTGGACTTAGGAGCGTGTCCATAAAATATTTTGGAAGTCCGTACAGAAATTTTCCTTGAAATGGCGAAAGTTAAATTTTTGGGAAGTTTGATCGGGGAGTTGACTTTTTGATATCGGAGTCGAAAAAATGGTCATTTCCTTCATTTCGTTTTGGAATTTGGGAGCACGGTTCTTGGGCGATTTTGAGGATTTCTTCAAGACTTCAACTTGGGTAAGTGTCCTATATCCAAAAGTAATTATATTTCATAAATCCATGGTCATATTCATCATTTATTTCGGATTTAAATGGAAGAAATCAAGATTTTTGCAAAACTTTTGAAGAACGAAAACTTTAGATTTGGAGGTCGAGTTGTTATCAGAATTTGATAAAATTGATATGGGTGGACTCATAATTGAATGGGTTGTCGGATTTTGTGAGTTTCATCGGATTCCGAGACGTGGGGGCCCCCCACGAGCGATTTTTGAGTTAAATTTTGGATTTTGTTGGAAAATTAGTATTTTCGTATAGAATTAATTCCTAAAATTAGTATTCAATGAATTGAATTAATTTGGTTAGATTTGAGCTGTCAGGAGGTCAATTCAAGCAAGAAGGCGATTTTGAAATATCAGCCTAACTTCAAAAAGGTAAGTATCTTGCATAACCTTGAGTGGGAGAAATTTCCCTTAGATATTGAGTCTTATGTGCAATTTGTGTAATTGAAAACCATGTACGCGAGGTGACGAGTACGTACTTGGTTTATATGTGCAAATTACATTGGTTAAAATCCTTAGACGCTCTTATATATTAAATTGGAAATTATTGGCACTTATGAAATCCTTTAATTATCTTACCTAAAACCTTGTTTTGTTGGATTTAATTTTATATGATGATTTGGTGTGATTGCCACCTTGATTTTTATATGAAATATTATTTTGTTGAGTTGTTCACTCCCGGATGTATTTGTTAAGATTTTGTGCACATTATGGTCGAGCCATGGGCTCCTTATTGTGGAAAATAATGTATTGTTGAATTTAGTGGCGAGTTGTAATATTTGAGCACTTGATGTGCAATCTGTGATAAATGGTAGTATTTGAGCACTTGATGTGCAATTTGTGATAAATTATAGTATTTGAGCACTTGATGTGCAATCTGTGATAAATTGTAATATTTGAGCACTTAATTTGCAATCTGGGATAAATTATAATATTTGAGCACTTGATGTGCAAATCTGTGATATGTTGTAATATTTAAGCACTTGAGGTGCAATTTATGAAATGTGATATTGGCACGTTATATTGTTGGGAAGTTTTGTTTGGGTGTTTGCACGAGGTTTCTGCCGTGCTATTATTACTATTGATTTATGCACATGCGGCATGACAAGGAGGGCTATATATATATATGTGTGGGTTTGCGCATGTGGCGAGACAATGTAAAAATATTATTATGCGCGTGCGGCGAGACAAGGCGGGCATTTACATTATTATTGCACATGTGACGAGACAAGGTGGGCTATGTCGAGAATTGAATTGAGATGACTTGTGATAGCCTGGGGGCATTTTTGTTGTTGCATATTTACTTTGGGACTACGAGGTGGCACCTCGGAAGATTCCTATGTCTTGCATATTTACTTGTGGGACTACGAGGCGGTATCTCGGGAGATCCCCTGTTGAGCATTTACTTTTGGGACTACGAGACGATATCTCGGGAGTGCCCTTTTGTTGACATCTCTCTATGGTTGCACTTGCCTTTGGTTATTTTATATTTCCGTGATAGGAAAATCCGTGTGATCTGTTGTGATGTATTATTTGATTTTACTATGTGTTTGTATTCCTTGTTCTATTGTGTTGACTTGGGCTTTTTAGTACATGACTCTGAAGATTTATATTCCTGATTTTTATCGATTTTTGATGACTGGGTTATTTACATAGAAGAAGTTACTATTATATTTTGAATTAATAAGTTTTACATCCGAAGCAATAGATTATCTAATGTTTTATTTAAATTGAAATGTCATTTTTCTTCACTCCAACTATTTCTAAAATAGACTCATTTCTTTGTTGAATTCTTACTCAGTTTAAAAACGATAACCTTACGTAATTGAAAATAAATTAATCGTGAGGATTTTATGTCTAGACATATTTGGCACGAGAGTTATCCGTGCGGTTGTGATAGAGATATGGGCACGAGGTGCCGTGAAAGTATGAATGTGGGCTGAGACCCGTATTTTTTATGATTATTATATGAGATGTCACAAGGTGACTTTTATTTGAAAGGATTATATTCGAAAGATATCTATTTGAAGGAATTATATTAGAAAGAGATTTATCTGAAAAAATTTTATTCTGAAGATTATTATTTGAGAAGCAAATAGGCGAAAGATTTATATTTGAAAGACTTGATTTAATTGGATTTACTTGTATTTATTATTTCTTGAGCAATATTAATGGTGTTCTTGTTGCCCCGTTGTGCATATCACTGGTTGATTTGTGTTGCCCTTATTGTTAATTGTTTCCTATTATTTTGTATACTATATTGCACAAGTTAGTAGACTAGTGAGTGTCTTGACTGTTCCTCGTCTCTACTCCACTGATGTTAGTCTTGATACTTACTGGGTACCGACTGTGGTGTACTCATACTACACTTCTGTACATTTTTGTGTAGAGCCAGGTATTGGAGATATCAGACTCAGACAGAATTAGAGTGTGATCGCAAGGATTTAAGGTAGAGTTGCTTGGTCGCAGCAGTACCTTGGAGTCTTTATATTTTATTGTACTGTTAATTAGTAATCAAATAGTATTGAGTATTCGATCCTTGAGGTCATTTTATGTATTCAGTTAGAGTTCGTGACTCAGTATTACCAGTCTTGGGAGGTTGATAGAATTATATTTGTTATTGGTTTTGACACTAGTATTTAATTATATGTTTAAAAACAAATTGGCTTGAATTATAATTATAATCGGCTTACTTAGTCTTAAAGACTAAATGCCATCACGACGTCTGTGGTGGGAATTTGGGTCGTGACAAGTTGGTATTAGAGCTTTAGGTTCATAGGTTCTACGAGTCACGAACGAGTTTAATAGAGTAGAGTCTTGTGTATCGGTACGGAGACGTCTGTACTTATCTTCGAGAGCTAGTAGGAAAATTTCCACTTCTTTCATTCCTTATCATGCGGTGTTTATTGAGCTTGAAGCATATATCTTATGTTCTTTTGCATCCACTCATGTATAAAATTGCGCATTCGGTATCAACTATGCGCCAATGGTTCGTGATACTACAGAGGGGTTATAAGGGAGCCAAAGTTGCTCAACCATTGTTACCACGTGTCATCCAGATCGAGGATGCGGAAGTATTGAGAGATCATTCAGTTGTGTACATGGGGGTGCAGCAGGTTCTGACATCTAGTTGATAAGTACGATCTTAAGAAGGTTTAATTAGTTGCCTAATCGTCACAATCGTTGTAGAGTCACGAGGTGGATGTAGTTCTGAAGATAGTTGGTAGTATTATAGACTATGTGGTTTGTATGGGATTTCCATTTAGTGAAGGGTACATACTAGCAGTCAAGGCACTGGAAGAAGTGAGTTTAACTGTCACGAGGATGACATGTGCCAAATAAATGGCTTGAGGTGTCTTATGACTTTTGTCGTACGAGCGGTAAAGGTTAGTATTGTGGATCATCAGACTGTGTCCTATGGCTTTGCGCCAAGTGAAGGGAGTCCACTATCAACGATCAGATTGCGGGTCATGTGTTATATCAGTTTTGGCCTGAGATATATTCATATGGTATTGAAAGGTTCTTCGAAACTTGTATATGATTAAGAGCTGAGATTTGTATGGGATGATGCTGGGACTTGTGGTATTCCCGCGTCCTTAGTAATTCTACATTTCAGTATCAGCGGGGTCATGGAAATAATTTCGGAATACTCTGAGTGCTCCAGTAAGTTCTTTTAATGCACCACCGACACGGGGTTCCTATAATAGTTATTCCAGTTATCTTGCACAGACTTAGTATGAGCAGCCGAACCTGCAGAGAGGTTGTTATCAGTGTGGTGATGCTAGGCACATCATAAGAGATTTTCCCAGACTTGGTAGGGGTGGATTTTATCAGAACACTCAGGCTTTGGGCCCCAATATAGTTACTACGCCACGTGCATAACCAGTTAGAGATGGAGGATAGGCGGGTAAAGAGTGCCCTAGAGAGGGAGGTTGATATATATTTCTATGGTGTGGCTGAAGCCACTATATCAGATGGTATCGTTACAGGTATGATCTTGATCTGTTATAAAAGAATATTTTTTCTTAATTTGATTCGGTTCTGAATATTGAGGCGAGTCCTCCTATTATGCTCCGCTTATGGGTGAGCTTCGTAATTTTGTGAATCACTTATATGTTATCCCTGTTGGGAGATTCGATGAGGTTAGCCCGTATCTATCATTTTTATTTTGTACACCATTGAGGACTATAAGTCCAAAAGTGACTTTCTATTACTCTCTACACTAGGTTTTGATGTGATTTTGGAATAATTGAGTTCAATTTTATGAATTACATGCCCTATTTGTTATGGGGGTTCATTGTGTGTTGTGAAAATTATTTACGGAATTGATTAAAAAGAAGAAAGAAAGGAAATGGAAAAAAAAATTCAGTTGGCACAATGTGCAAAATACTTGTGATTCAGAGTTGAGTACAAGATCCTCATAATTTTATATGATGTGAAGTATTTAAACTGGGCTACAAGCTGCAGTGGAAGTTATATACGAGGTCTTTGTGGTGAAAAATTTATGAGTTTAAATTCTCCGCTTGTGAAATTAAATTTGAACTATAGTATTAATGGGGAGTCATGCCTGTTAGGCTTATTTGATAATGCTTTTATATGTTTCTGTGCATATTTAGCCATATTCGTATTGTAAACATTGCATTTTAGCCTATAAGGTGAGTGTCCAGGTGGTGTTAAATACGACTCATTGATTCGGATAAATAATTATGAGGTCTTCATGCCTCGCGTGTTGTTGTCAGTGTTGCAAAAATTTGAAATGAGATTTTAGTTAATATGAGATTAATTGAGGATATTGGAATTAATTATAAACAACTATTATGACCAGAGGTGTGATTATGTGCATACATATAATGTGTGTGTAGGAACGAAATTTCTACCGCCGGTTGAGACTAACATAGTGTGTTAATATGGAAAATCAGGCATTTTGAAATTAATTGGAGTGTAAGAAATTGACTTTAAAGTTTATAAATGAGGGTAAAAAGAAATAATCTCAGCTGAGATGGTGTTGTCGGACCCATGTTAATTGCGGGGACATAGAATCACCCGTGAGTATGTGTGTAAGGATACACTCAGTAATTTAATGTCCTCAGAATAATTCTTGGCACATTCGAGGATGAACGTATGTTTTAAGAGGGGGAGAATGCAACGACCCGACTTGTCGTTTTAAGAATTTACGCCCCGTTCAGCGAGTTAAAGTCTCGAGCAGTTTCGTAATATGTATTATGACCCGCATGTGTTGTCGAGTTTTGTTTTTGGAAGTTTGAGAATTTAATTTAAAGAACAATTCTTATTTCTGAAGCTTAAATGGAAAGAGTTACCAGAGAGTTGACTTTTGAGCAAACGACCCCGGAATGGAATTTTGATAATTTCAATAACTCCGTATGGTAATTTTGGACTTAGGAGCGTGTCCATAAAATTATTTGGAAGTCCGTAGTGAAATTTTTCTTGAAATGGCGAAAGTTTAATTTTTGGAAGTTTGATCGGGGAGTTGAATTTTTGATATCGGAGTCGGAATTCAGTTCTAAAATTTTTTATAGATCCGTTATTGCATTTATGACTTGTATGAAAAATTTGAGGTTAATCGGAATTGATTTGATACTTTTCAGCGCAAAATATAGAAGTTGGAAGATTTGAAAACTCATAATTCGATTCGATGCGCGATTCGTAATTTCGGTGTTGTTTGGCATGGTTTACTCAACTATGTTTGTATTGTATTTTGGGACATGTTGGTATATTTGGTTAAGGTCCCGAGGGCCTTGGGTGAATTTTTGAAGGTTAACGGATCAATTCGGACTCGAAGAAAAGCTGCTGGAATTTTTGGGCAGCAGTTGATGCTTTCACTTCTACGGAAGTTTCATCATAGAAGCGACCCCGCAAAAGAGAGGAAATCATCACAGAAGCGACTAGAAAGGGAGTTGGCAGAGGCTGGCTTGAACACGCAGAAGTGAAGCTGGAAGCTTGCTGGTTTTTTTTTACAGCAATGTGCGAAATTTCTGATGCGCAGAGCTGACTTTGGAAGTTTATATCTTGAAATCTATAAAGAATTTGGAAATTATCAAAACATGAAAGTTGTAGCCCTTTGATTCTAGTTTCCATAATGATAAACCATTCATCATTCGGATATTTGTACAAAAGGTTATGATTGATTGACTGAAGCTAGTACTGCCAATTTTGGCTACAACAGTGTGCATCGCCAGAAATATCTGCTGCACAGGGCTGACTTTGGGAGCTTATATCTCGCAATCTATAAGGAGTTGGGCAATGAGAAAAACATGAAACTTGTATCCCTTTGTATCTAGTTTGTATAAATTTAAACCATTTGGCAATTGGAGTTGAGTACAAGAAGTTATGGTTGATATACTATAGGCTTTCGAGGAAGAGTTTGATATTTTCAACATAAGCATGTAATGACCCAAAGGTCCATTTTTAGTTCTAGAGATCGAAATTCAATTTTAAGACTTTCGAGATTTTGATAATGCATTATAGGAGTGATCTGGAAAGTTTGGTCTAATTTCATCAAGTCGCGATTGAGTGTTTTAGCGCGAAACATGAGTTAATTGTTTAACGAGCGAAATTGGTATCGCATTGAGCAAATGAGCTCCGAATTAAGTTTTGATTAAACGAGTAGGTTCGTATTATTATTTGTGACTCATAGGAACAAGAATCGTCGAATTCCGAGTTCGTATGATGGAGTTAGAGCCTTTTTACTGAAAACTAAATTGCTGGTGTAAACAGTTCTGGTGCGCACCTTTAGCGACCAGATTTGACACTTTTAGCGACCAGAATAGTTTTTTTTGGGCAGAAACTTAAGGACCAAAAATGGTCATTTCCTTCATTTCGTTTTGGATTTTTGGAGCACGGTTCTTTGGCAATTTTGAGGATTTCTTCAAGACTTCAACTTGGGTAAGTGTCCTATATTCAAAAGTGATTATATTTCATAAATCCATGGTCATATTCATCATTTATTTCGGATTTAAATGGAAGAAATCAAGATTTTTGCAAAATTTTCAAGAACGAAAATGTTAGATTTGGAGGTCGAGTTTTTATCGGAATTTGATAAAATTGGTATGGGTGGACTCGTAATTGAATGGGTTATCGAATTTTGTGAGTTTCGTCGGATTCCGAGACATGGGCCCCACGAGCGATTTTTGAGTTAAATTTCGGATTTTGTTGAAAAATCAGTATTTTCATATGAAATTAATTCCTATAATTATTATTCACTGAATTAAATTAATTTGGTTAGATTTGAGCTGTCCGGAGGTCAATTCAAGCAAGAAGGTAATTTTGGAATTTCAGCCTAACTTCAAAAAAGTAAGTATCTTGCATAACCTTGAGTGAAGAAAATTCCCCTTAGGCATTGAGTCTTATGTGCAATTTGTGTAATTAAAAACCATGTATGCGAGGTGACGAGTACGTACTTGATTTATATGTGCAAATTACACTGGTTAAAATCCTTAGATGCTCTTATGTATTAAATTAGAAATTATTGGCACTTGTGAAATCCTTTAATTGTCTTACCTAAAACCTTGTTTTGTTGGATTTGTTTTCATATGATGATTTGGTGTGATTGCCACCTTGAGTTTTATATGAAATATTATTTTCTGAGTTGTTCACTCCCGGATGTATTTGTTAAGATTGTGTGCACATTATGGTTGAGCCATGGGCTCCTTGTTGTGAAAAATAATGCATTGTTGAATTTGGTGGCAAGTTGTAATATTTTAGCACTTGATGTGCAATCTGTGATAAATTGTAGTATTTGAGAACTTGATGTGCAATCTGTGATAAATTATAGTATTTGAGCACTTGATATGTAATCAGTGATAAATTGTAATACTTGAGCACTTGACGTGCAATCTGTGATAAATTATAATATTTGAGTACTAAATATGCAAATATGTGATATGTTGTAATATTTGAGCACTTGAGGTGCAATTTATGAGATGTGATATTGGCATATTGTTGGGAAATTTTATTTGGGTGTTTGCACGAGGTTTCTGTCGTGCTATTATTATATTGATTTATGCACATGCGGCATGACAAGGCGGGCTATATATATATATGTGGTTTGTGCATGCAGAGAGGCAATGTGGGAATATTATTATGCGCGTGCGGAGAGACAAGGCGAGTATTTACATTATTATTGCACACGTGGCGAGACAAGGTGGGCTATGTCGAGAATTCAATTGAGATGACTTGTGATAGTCTGGGGGCATTTTTGTTGTTGCATATTTACTTTGGGACTATGAGGCGGTACCTCGGGAGATCCCTATGCCTTACATATTTACTTTTGGGACTACGAGGCGGTACCTCGAGAGATCCCTTGTTGAGCATTTACTTTTGGGACTACAAGACGGTATCTTAGGAGTGCCCTTTTGTTGACATCTCTCTATGGTTGCACTTGCCTTTGGTTATTTTGTATTTCCATGATAGGAAAATCCTTGTGATCAGTCGTGATGTATTATTTAATTTTACTATGTGTTTGTATTCCTTGTTGTATTGTGTTGGCTTGGGCTTTTTAGTACGAGACTCTAAAGATTTATATTCCTGGTGTTTATCGATTTTTGATGACTGAGTTATTTTAAATAAAAGAAGTTACTATTATGTTTTGAATTAATAAGTTTTACATCCGAAGTAATAGATTATCTAATGTTTTATTTAAATTGAAATGTCATTTTTCTTCACCCCAACTATTTCTAAAATAAACTCATTTTTTTGTTGAATTCTTACTCGGTTTAAAAATGATAACTTTATTTTGTTGAAAATAAATTAATCGTGAGGATTTTATGTATAAACATATTTGGCACGAGAGTTATCCGTGCAGCTGTGATAGAGATATGGGCACGGGGTACCGTGGAAATATGAAAGTGGGTTGCGACCCGTGTTTTTATGATTATGAGATGAGGTGTCACAAGGTGACTTTTATTTGAAAGGATTATATTCAAAAAATTATTGAAAAGAATTATATTCGAAAGATATCTATTTGAAGGAATTATATTAAAAAGAGATTTATCTAAAAGAATTTTATTCTGAAGACTATAATTTGAGAAGCATATAGGCGAAAGATTTATATTTGAAGGACTTGATTTAACTGGATGTACTTGTATTTATTATTTATTGAGCAATATTAATGGTGTTCTTGTTACCCTGTTGTGCATATCACTGGTTGATTTGTGTTGCCCTTATTGTTATTTATTTTCTATTATTCTGTATACTATATTGCACAGGTTATTAGACTAGTGAGTGTCTTGTTTGTACCTCGTCTCTACTCCATTGATGTTAGTCTTGATACTTATTGGGTACCGACTGTGGTGTACTCATACTACACTTCTGCATATTTTTGTGCAAAGCCAGGTATTGGACATATCGGACTCAGACAGAATTAGAGTGTGATCGCAAGGATTCAAGGTAGAGCTGCTTGGTCGTAGAAGTACCTTGGAGTCTTTACATTTTATTATACTGTTAATTATTAATCAAACAGTATTGAGTATTCGATCCTTGAGATCATTTCATGTATTCAGTTAGAGTTCGTGACTCAGTATTACCAATCTTGGGAGGTTGATAGAATTATTTCCGTTGTTGGTTTTGACACTAGTATTTAATTATATGTTTAAAAAAATTGGCTTGAATTATAATTATAATCGGCTTACTTAGTCTTAAAGACTAAGTGCCATCACGACGCCTGTGGTGGGATTTTGAATCGTGACAATCTGCCTAGGAGGATAGCCTCAACGAACCTCTGTCTCCAGATGAGGCACCACAGAAACTACCGAAATGACGAGGCCTCTTCTTAGATACCACCACCCTATCCTGACCATGAATCATATCGATCCGTCTAGCAATCTCTACGACCCTCTAGAAAGAAATATCATATACGGTCTCCTTGGCCATCTGAAGCCTAATACTGAAAATAAGTCTATCAATGAATCTTCTTACTCTCTCCCTCTAAGTAGGGAGTAAGATAATTGCCTGACGAGCTAGGTCCACTAATCGGGTCTCATACTGGTAACATTCATGCTACCCTAGTGAAGACGCTCAAACTATCTGCGGTACTCCTCTCTCAAAGTGAACAGAATAAACTTCTCCAGAAATAACTGTGAAAATTGATCCCAAGTGTATGGCGATGAACCAGCAGGTCTGCTCCTCACATGATCCTGCCACCATCTCTTGGCTGAACGAGTCATCTGAAACACTACAAAGTCTACTCCATTTGACTCAACAATACCCATGTTATTCAGCACTGCATAGCAATAGTCCAAGTAATCTTGTGGGTCCTCAAAAGGTGCACCACTGAAATGAATAGGGAAGATCTTTGTGAACTTATCCAACCTTATCAATCCCTCAGAAGACATCACAGGCCTCTCCCCGGTCTGTGCAACAATAATAAGATGAACTACCTCAATTGCGGAACTGCTAGAGTCTGATATATGGGAGCCATATGCTCTGGAGTGTGAGTAGCGAGAGTCTATGCTCATTCCCCAGCCTGAGAGACAGTTGATGACACCAGAAATGTACTGGTCTGGACCAAACTCTCCATAAGACCCACCAAGCAGACTAGAGCATCCTGAAGCACGGGAGTGGCTATAAACCCCTTTGGGACCTGAGTGGGTCTGACTGGTGTGGTCTAAGCTGGGATATCCTACTCACGATCAATTTGCGGCTCCACATTAGGTGTTGTTGCATGTGCTCTAGGCTGAGCTCTGCCTCGGCCTCTACCCCTGGTAGTGGCTGCAACAGGGGTCTCCAGCTCCTGCTCGATTGTAGATGTTGTGTGTATTCTCACCATGTGCGAGAGAAAAAAAATGGAATGATTCAAATATCAATGATAGAATAAAATCGCACGATATGGAAAGAAAGAAGTGAAATTTTCCTAAAGATCCATAGCCTCTAGAAGATAAGTACAGACGTCTCTGTACCGATCCTCCAGACTCTACTAAGCTGGCTCATAACTCGTGACACCTAAGCAACCTATTGCTTTGATGCAAACTTGTCACGACCAGGAATCCCAACCTCGGGGTCGTGATGGCACCTAATTTTCACTTGTTAGGCAAGCCAACATTAGTTAGGCATAATGATTAAATAGTTCAAAACAGAATAATAACAATTATTAATGATGATTAAAGATTAAATACATGAAATAAACGCATAACATAACGCGGTTTAACTCAACCCTAGAAGTCTGGTGTCTTAAGTATATGAGCAACTAGAAGTCTACAAATATAGTTTGAAATAAATATAACTATTCGAGTGAGATAATTAGTAAAGATAGGAAATGGAAGGGGACTTCAAGGTCTTCGAATGGCAGCAGCTTTACCTCAAGTCTTCGAAGCAATATGATCCGAGCATACGCACCTCTAAGCATTACTTAGACCAATACCAATATCAGCACAAGAAGTGCAGAAGTGTAGCATGAGTACAACTGACCCAATGTACCCCGTAAGTCTCGAGCCTAACCTCGATGAGGTAGTGACGAGGCTATGACAAGACACCTACGTAAAAACCCTCTACAACAAACTACAACGTAATTCAAATAAAACGCAATAAAAGAATTACATAACTAAAGACATAAAGCGGATAAACATAGCTATCTAGTAACACACGAGGTCAAAAGTAAGTAAAGATAGTAAGTAAATAAAGACACAGATACATGAAACCAATTAACAATTAAGGCATGACTTTAACAAGTAAAGGCAAGTAACAATTAAAGCATTTAACAAGTAGTAACGCGGAGTAAATGAAGGCATGAAATAATTGGTGACAATCAATAAATAACCCAACCCACATGCTTAAACCCATAACAATGCATACACTCGTCACCTTGCATATACGTTGTTCCAACACGTAATTCACGAAACAAACAGACCAATAAGTCCTAATTCCATCAAATTAAAGTTAGACACAAAACTTACCTCTTTGCGAAACCAACTCAACAATCCATCACGGCTCTTCCTTTCGACCAAGCCTCCAAACCAACCAAATCTATCAAAATATCGTTCATAAAATTCAAAATAAGCTTTAAAAACTATCCACAAATAAAAAAGGTTCAATCTTTGATGAAATTAAAAAAGTCAACAAAAGTCAATATCGGGTTTTCTTCGTCAAAATCTGAGATCCGAGCAAAAATCAGATTACATATCCATCCTCGAGCCTAATTGTGTAATTTATTTCAAAATCCGACCTCAATTTGAGGTCTAAATCTCAATTTTATAAAATCTCTAAATTATACCCAAATCCCTAATTTCTAGCATGAAATTCCTAGATTTGATGTTGATATCACATGAAAAGTAATGGGGAATTAAGAGAAAGTGGATTAGAGTTGCTTACGATGAATTTGGGAAGAAAGAGTTCTTCAAAAATCGTCTCTAGAATGTTTGGGGTTGAGAAATGGTGTAAAATGAGCTAAGTCTCGTTTTTTCCTTATTTTGCCCAGCTGCAAGTATCGCATTTGCGAACTCTTGTTCGCATATGTGATGCCCGAAAATACGACACACGGATCGCAAATGTGACCAGTGCATCAGATTCCCAGAAGTCGCAAATGTGCCAATTTGTTCGCAAATACGAAGGGTCCCCTATCGCAAATGCGTCCAAAAGATTCGCAAATGCAAAGATGATATTTGATACCAGTGGTCGCAAATGCGACCAAGATGTTCGCAAAAGTGGCTTCCCACACTTTGCAAAAACGAATATTTTCCTTTCAAATGCAAGGTCACCCAGCCGAGGCCCATGCTCGCAAATGCAAATTCTTGTTCGGAAAAGCGATGCTCGCAAATGTCACGATCTCAATTTTCCTCCGTAGGATGTTGTGATGGCACCTTGTCACTAATACTAGGTGAGCCTAACACCTATTAACCAGAAACAATTATTAAACATGAAATTCAAATTTCTATGGTAAACCAACAATTCCGAGTGCGATACAATACCCAAAATCGATAATACAAGTCATAAGTTGTACTGAGTTTACTAGAAAAAATCTTCTAAGTACAACTGTTCCGAAATAGAAATAGACAGTACAAGTACAATGTCAGAAGGTGACTTTGAGGCCTGTGAACGCGACGACATGTATACCTTGAGTCTCCACAGCAACATCCGAACATCTAGCTAGTGATCAACCAACTCCGAAGTACCTGAATCTGCACAAAAATGTGCAGAAAGCGTAGCATGAGTATACCAAAGCGGTACCCAGTAAGTATCAAGACTAACCTCAGTGGAGTAGTGACGAGAAACAGTCAAGACACCTACTAGACATAATAACCTGTACAAGTATAAATGTGAACAATATCAATATAAATCTAAGCATGATAACAAAAACAAAACAATGCTTGTAATAGGAAACTAAAAAGCAACAATTAGCAACAATACACAACAGGTAATAACTCTGTGAAGTAAGCTGAAAACAGTTTAAGTCGGATGAGACCAAGTAAGGAAAATAAGTAACAACTCAATTAGAACCACCGCTTTCACTCAAGATCTATTCAAAAAATTTCCCGAGATACCACGCCTCATAATCACAAATCACGGGTCCCATTTTACGAACCCTAATAACTTGGCATCTTGTGCGTATATTACAAATCTAAATCGTACGAATAACTCACGTGCTAATATCATTAATACCTCATATCTGCACGGACAACTCACGTGCTAAGGGAGTGACCATAACTCATATCCGCACGGACGACTCACGTGTCAACAATAACAATAACTCATGACCGCACAGACAACTCATATGCCAATAGAATGACTCTCACACAGAAGGCAAGTAAACGAGTGTACATATAAATGGTCAATGATATCAGGATGCATCTTCTTAAACCGATATGGATGATTAATTGCGTGTATGCTTGTGCAAGTGTTCTATCACAACTCAAGTCAAAGTAAGAACGGAGACAACGAAGGCCATATAGGAAACAACACAACAAAACGTAAAATGTATAACTCACACAAGGAAGGCACACCACTCCACAAATATCGTCAATAATAACAGCTCCAGGCCATCACAAATTATTTCCCGACATAGCCCACCTTGTCTCGCCACGTGCACAACAGTAAAGTAAATGCGCGCCTTGTCTCGCCGCACACGCAAAATAATATTTCTACCTTGTCTCGCCACATGCGCAAACTCACATATATAGTCCGCCTTATCACGCCACATGTGCAAATATCAATAATAACAATAGCACGGACAACTCACGTGCGAACATCCGGCAATCCTCTCAACAATACCATGTGTGCCAAAAACATAACAACACAATATAAGATCTTTCACCACATATGCCCATATGCCACAACCTTTCCTCAACAATACTGAGTACAACAACAACAATAATAACACGAGAGTACGGCAAGTAAATAAACACAAGAACTACAGAACATAAATAAACGGAAGAACAAGCTCACAATTAAATACACACCAGTAATAATGGTTTCCACAAGAATAGCTCAACAAAGGAAGAGATAATGTGTAACAATAATTCCACATAAGTATAAGTCAACAATGAAGGGGATTACAAAACTTCAGTTAAGGTTAAGCAATTACGGAAGAGATAATAATAACTTCAATTAAGGTTAAGCAATTACGGAAAAGACATCAATAACTTCAATTAAGGTTAAGCAATTACGGAATGGATAACAATAAATTCAATTAAGGTTAAGCAATTACGGAAAAAACAGCATGGCAATAAAAGAGGCGATAACTTCAACTAAGGCACATAAGAGTTTATTGGCAACAAGGGTAGAACATGAATCAATCAACTCCAAATAAGACACGTAAGGGTGAATTTAGTAAATAGAGGATTTGACATGATAAGACAACTTCATTTTTAATGGACATAAGAACCTAAGAGCCTAAAACGGTCGATTTTCCACAAATAAACCCGAGTACTTACTCGTTACCTCGCATGCACAGTCTTCACATGATACAATTAGCATAAATGACTCAAATCCTAAGGGGTAGTTCTCCCATACGAAGTTAGACAAGATACTTACCTCAAAAAAGCTAGACCGATACTCTAAAATGACCTTCTTGTGTGGAATAACCTCCGGACGGCTTAGATCTAGCTAAAATAACTTAATATTATAAATAAAAATCATAATATTATAGATAAAAATCATAGAAAATAATTCCAGATAATAAAGTTTCAATCTTTAATTAATACTCAAAAGTCAATAAAAAAGTCAACCCCGGGTTCGCACCTCAGAACCCGATAAAAATTACCAAATCCTAAAACCCACTCCGATACGAATCCAACTATACCAAAATTACCAAATTTCTACATCAAATCGTCCTTCAAATCATCATTTAACATTTTTGAAAGTTTTCACAAAAAATATCATTTTCTCCAATTCAAATCACTAATTTAATAATAAAAATAATTATGGAATCATGAAATATAATCAATTCCGGGTGAAGAACACTTACCCTAATCCAACACGTGAAGAACCCCTCAAACAATGCTCAAATCCGAGTTCTCTAGCTCAAAAGATGATAAATAGAACAAAATCCTCGATTTGGGAATTAATATTCTGCTGTCCAGGCATTACACATCGCGATCGCGTAAAATCAAGTGCGATCGCGAAGAAGAGATAATTACTGCCCCAAAATGCACTACGTGAACGCGGAACAAGGGACGTGAATGCGGTTCATCAATGACTCAGTCATCGCGATCGCGGACCATTATACGCGGACGTGAAGAACAAAGCCTTTGCCTCCCAGCATGGACAACATTATGCGAACGCGTAAGACCAAATGTGAATGCGAAGAAGCAACACTCACACACACGCGATCGTGGACAAAACCATGCGAACGAGAAGAATGAAAATGGACCAGTCACCAAACAACCTTCGCGATCGCAGAGAAGAACATCAAACACTAGCAATCAACATTCCAAAATAGGATAAAATGACCCGTAGCCCATCCGGAATACACCCGAGTCCCCCGAGACCCCGTGGAAACATGCGGACCTGCTCGAGGTCTCAAATCACATCAAAAAATATCAAAACTATGAATCGCACCTCGAATCAAACTTAATGAGCTTATGAACTTTCAATTTCTACAATTCGCGCAGAAACATATCAAATCAAACCGGAATAATGTCAAATTTTGCATGCAAGATCCAAATGATACAACGGAGCTATACCAACTCTCAGAATCTTGAGGAAAATATGCTATTTATAATGTAAAAAATGACAAAAAAAAAAATCTTTGGTATTGATATTGCATGTATCTATACCTAGATTGACATTATCCATAACTAGCAAAGAAATAAAAGTAATATTTATTTTCTTCCTATCTGGAGAACAAAAAATTAATATGCATTTATTACCTCATTATAATATGAAATGTATTTAAGAGCCTGATTTACTTTGAACTTAATTCCCATTTTTATAATTATGTAATTGAGTTATCCACTTGCATGAGAATAATATTCTCTTACATTACCAATTTAACAAATTACTTTATGAAATTGCAAAGATGAAGTATATATGAATACCAAAATGTATAAAATCATAATAAAATACTAAAACAACAATAAAATACAAAATAAACAAAAAAATAAAAAAGATGTATAGTTGGGTTGTCTCCCAAAAAGCGACTGATTTAACGTCACGGTACCATGTGATCTAACTTTTTCTTCTAAACTTATGAGTTAAACTCCTAATATCGCTTCAAACTTCCGTCTATGCTCCACGGGTTGTGAGACAAATCTTATTGGGTCAAGTATCAATGTAGTATTTTGCACTTCTTGGCTTTTTATACGAGGATTGTCATTTTGTTTTCATGTAGAGTAAATTATTTCATAAAACCTCCATCTAACCTAATTATTTTATTTTATATACACTTTAGAATGTATTGATACACAAGCACATTTTGAGTTTTTTCTTTGCTAAGAAACTGATCTCACACTATAATGCACATGTTTTAATTGTTGCATTACTAAATTCTTTGTGTATCGAGAAATTCAAGTACTTCCATAGCAAGTATGGCTTCAAACCCTTCTCCTTTAGTTCCAATTGGCAAGGAAAAGTAGCTAAAACACACAATTTTGGATAGATCTGTTAATAAATGCTAGAAATTGATATGGTAAATTTTGGATGAGAAGAATATCACAGAGGAAAAAGTGATGGTAGCATCAAGAAGCATAAATGTCTCTTCCTTATTGTTTATGTAACTCTCTTCTATTTTTTCTTTTTTGTATTATATTGGTTCTTGCATTGTTATGGTGAAATGTCGGGTGATTATGGTAGCTTTTTGTGATAGTGTGGTGAAGAATAAAAAAGGATAAAAAAACTTTTTGTGGCGTAAATGGTGCTGTTTCATTAAATATATACACACTATAGGATGTAGTATGTCATGTTCATTAGTTTTACATACATGTGCTGTCTTTCTAGAATTTTACATGCATATTACTAATTGTGCCTTATCTGCACATCATTTTGTCTTTTTAGTGAATTTTGTCTTTATTACTAACTATTTAGTGCAGAATTAAACCAAAATATCCTATTAAAAAATGACAGGAATATTGGTGTTTGATGATATGTCTGCAAGAGGTGAATCCAGATTCTGATTTGAGGAAAATGTTTGCTTCTTTCTTTCTCCTCCTTTTCCCCCCCAAACCTAATAGCTACTTCAAAAACTCTGTAAGATTCTGATTCCTGAAGATCACGAAGTTAAAATTTCTACTTTTAGTACCTATCTTACTGGCTTCAAGTCAATCTGATGCATTTATATTGCTGGCATCTTTTAAAGTTTTTCAAAATATTCATTTAAATTAGTGCAGTTCATCTTTTGCTTTAAAAAAAAATAAATTAATACTATATTCTTTCTATTGGAAACAATCTCTCTATCCTCACAAGGTAGGGGTAAGGTCTGCGTACACACTACCCTCCCCAGCCCTACGGTATGGGATAATACTGAGTATGTTGTTATTGTTGATTGTTTCTAGATGGCCTGCTTAAGAATGAACAATCTAGATATCATTTATACTATTGTAGATAACAACTGTTGTGTAATAGAAATTCCTTAAGCTTCCATTAATGAGTCATATGATGGGTCTTTTATTCTAACTTCTGTTTATTAGATGAGGACTCTGCCAACAAATTTTTAAGTAATGGATAATGAGAAGATGTATATGTTTAGTGGCTTACATAAACACTATTTGATTCATTCTTTTACCTTAGTATCTTATAAAAGACTATAGTAAGAGATGATACTAATATGACAGAGTAATATAGAGCAAGAAAATATTAGACATCTAAAGAATGTGCTTCTCCTGTGGATGGAAACAAACAAATCATTAATGATGCTATTCATTATGGTCTGGCCATATGACAAACCGTGAAGGATAAATGTTATGCGAATCGACTCAAATTGCTTATAAGTAAAGATTAGGTTCTTTAGACTTGGTCAACTGTAACTAATCAAAAATAAATCTTGGTTAAGCACAAAATTTTATATATGTTTATATATATGAAAGATGTGAGTGGTCATACCTACTTGTGGATAAATCTTTTTATTTACTATAAAGGATAGCGCGGTGCACTAAGCTCCCGCTATTTACTACAATGATTGTTAATAGAAAAGAATCTAAGGATTATTAAAGTATGATGTTTGAAGCCATTTATGCAATGACTGTTGCTTATAAATAATCTTGGTTGTGGTTTCTTATTTGGACAAAAATAATAATCTAATACGAATTTAACCAATTAAAGAGAATTTTCTTTTCTTTCTTCCAGATACCATATAACTTCTTTTTTTATCGGTGCCAGATACCCTAAACTTATAGTGTGTAGTAAGACTAAATGGTGACTAAATACTAGTGATATTTGAACTTCTTGCTTGCCTCTCTATTTTCATGGTATAAATGAAATATGATTCTTCTTTTTGGGTTTAATTGATGATATATTGCTTCTAAAACTAAGTTATTTTCTTCCATGTTGGTACGCTTACTGATTTTTGGAGCGGTCTCTGCAGCACTTAGATAACTAATATGATGTTATGTAATCATAAGAGATGCATGGTCTTCTTGATAGTGTTATGTGGGTGGCTCATTAGATAATATGTTTTCCAATTACTATAATTTCTTTATAAAGTACTTACAAGTGTGTAAATGTTCATATAAATTGCCTTCATGTTGGTTGTATATTTCTAGTTTTTATCCTTTTTTCCTGATCTAATATACCTTTTGATTTAAAGTTAGAAATGCTCTGCGTATTCCCTTTTGATGCATTAAATTTCAAACAATATTGGTGCTTATAGTCCAGGAGGGACAACGATCTTATACCTCTTATGTGTAAGGGTTTTCCTTAAGAGACTCTAGCTATTGTTAAAGCTGAAAAATAACTACTCCAAGATATGTCTTTTTGGCTCTAGAAACTGAGGTTCACGTAAATCAAACATAGTCTTTTATCCACTGTAATAATTCAACCGGTCATTTTGAGCTCTAGCACGTTATTCAGTGGCTTGAGACCCTGAGCAGCTTCACTTCAGATATTATGACTTGTACGCATGGTCGAAATTTAATTTCGTGAAGGTCGGAGTTGATTTGGAAAGAAAATTTAAATTTCTCAAGCCTTAAGTTGGAAGAATTGACCAAATTGGATTTTTGAGTAAACGACCTCGGAATCGGGAATTGAAGGTTCCAACAGGTTCGTATGATAATTTTGGACTTGGGCGTATGTCCGGATCGGATTTTGGATGACCCGGGAGTGTTTCGGCGCCTATTATGTAAATTAGCATTTTGGAAGAATTTCAAAAGAATTGGGTTGAGGTGTATTTCAATGTTATCAATGTCCGTTTGGGATACCGATCTGGAATAGCTCCGTATGGTGATTCTGGAATTGGGAGCGCGTCCGGAAGTGGATTTGGAGGTCCGTAGGTCATTTCGGGGTCATTTGGCAAAAATTAGAAATTTGAAGGTTTTTGAAAAGTTTGATCGGGAATGGACTTTTAGATATCGGGGTCGGACTCTAATTCCAAAAGTTGGAGTAGGTCCGTAATGTCGATCATGACTTGTGTGCAAAATTTGAGGGCAATCGGAATTTGATAGGTTACGACATCGATTGTAGAAGTTTGAAATTTCAAAGTTCATTTAGCTTGAATTGGGGTGCGATTCATGATTTCGATATTCTTTGATGTGATTTGAGGCCTCGAGCAGGTCCGTGTTATGTTATTGGACTGGTTGGTCTGATTGGACGGGGTCTCGGGTGAGTTTCGGATGCGTAACAGATCGAATTTTGGACTAAGGAAAATGCTAAGGCAGTTCGTACCTGGTGTAATCGCACCTGCGAGGTTTTGGCCGCAGGAGCGGAGCCGCAAAAGCGGCCATGAGGGTCGCAGAAGCGGTTTTGGCTAGGGAAGGTTGGGACCGCAGATGCGGTCAAGTTCCGCAGAAGCGGGACCGCACCTGCGTACTAAGAGCTGCAGAAGCGCTGCCGGGCCGCAGATGCGGGAAATGCTGGGCTGAGCTTGAACCGCACCTGCGATGGAATTTCTATATGTGCGGAGCCGCAGAAGCGGCTATTGCACTGCAGGTACGAAGATCGCTGGGCAGTGAGGTTTTTATAAAATGGGATTTTGGCTCATTTTCACTTCATTTCGTCCATGAGAGCCGATTTTGGAGCACTTTGGAGTGCCATCTTCATCAACTATAATGGGGTTAGTAATTTCTTTACATTGTGAATTAATACATTATTTTTACATGGATTCAAGCATGAAAATTTGTACAAATTTGGGATTTTGAAGAAAAACCTAGAAATTGGTATTCTTAGATTTTGATCATGAATTTGGGCATGAAATTGAGAATAATTATGTATTTGAGTTCGTAGTGTTGTAGTAGTGTTTGTCTTTGAAAATTTTTGGAATCCAGGCACGTGGGCCCGAGGGTTGCTTTATCATTTTTTCGAGCGGAGTTGGAAGTTGTTATAAATTGATTAATTATGAATATTAGAGTATAATTTGATTGGGCTGCATCTTATTTGACTAGTTTTGGATCGACGGGCATCGGTTTGAGGTGTTAGAGAGACTTTGAAGCCGTTTATGAAATTTCGGAGCAAATTGTGTCTCCTGTCTAACTCTATGAGGGGAAAATTACCCCTAGGTGTTGTATATGGCTATGTGCTACTTGTTGTGGGGGCTACGTACGCGCGAGATAACGAGAGCCCGTACGTAGCTACATTCATGTTATTGTCCGGGTAGGCTTAGGTTCACATCATGCTATAGCTGTATTATTTGAGCAGTCTCTCGCCTATTAATTTTCTCTGTTTTACATTACTACTTGAGACTAGACTTGCTATTGTAGAGACTTCACGATTTCACAATTTGTCACCGAATAACTTTACTCCTCCTACGGCATGTTTTTGTGATATATATATATATATATATATATATATACTTCATTGAATGGTTTTCGTTAAAGAAATTACGACTCACACGTTTATTCGTGAATGGGGTCAAGGACCGTCAAAGCTTTTTATTCTAATAGGATCGGGCCGTTCGCCTCAGCAGGATTATGTATTTCACTCTTATGGGATCGGGCCGTTCGCTCCGGCAGGAATTTGTATTTCACTCTTATGGGATCGGGTCGTTCGCCTCGGCAGGATTTATGTATCATACTCTCATGGGAGCGGGTCGTTCGCCTCTGCAGGTTAATTGATTTATCATATGGTTCGGGCCGTTCGACTCTCGGTAGTGCACAGTTTATTGTTATGTTGGATCGGGCCGTACGCCTCGGCATTTTCTATATCATATTCCCATAAAATCGTGCGTAAAACTTGGCAAGAAGCCAGTGTATTTGTAAATTTCGGATTTGAATTATGGTAGCCACTTGATGAGTTTCACTATACATATATATATATATATATATATATATATATATATATATATATATATATATATATATATATATATATATATATATATATATACTCCGGTTAAGGAGAAAATTTCTAATGAAGAGCTTGAGTTCCTCGTAAAGAGAGGGGATTTGTACCACGTGATCTATATTTGTCTATTTCACTTACTTACTCTGCTTCATATTTGCTACCTCTTTACAGTACCTTATGTTGTTGGACCACTAGTGAGTGTCGATGGCGACCCCTCGTTACTACTTCTCTGGGGTTAGGCTAGATACTTACTGGGTACACGTTACTTATGTACTCATACTACACTTGCTGCACATTTTTGTGCAGGTACATATATGTCTAGAGGCCATGTGAGAGAAGAGGCGTGTATACATGCGGGGACCTAAGTGAGCTACATTACATTTGTCGACCCGCAGCCAGCAGAGTATCCTTCAGAGTATTTACATTTTTCCTGTCCAATTTGTATTCCGGACAGCTGATGTATTTAATTTTATATTCCTAATTAATGCTCATACACTTGTGATACTAGATTTTGGGATGATTATGGGTTGTTCTGTATTGAATTTATTAAAAGTATTATTATTTACTCCGTAAATCCCCATTCTTTATTATTTAAATTGAAGGAAAATATGATTTCAAAAATAATAAAATGAGAACCAAATTAAGTAATTATTGTTGGTTTGCCTGACAGTAGTGTCCGGCGTCATAATGACCTTTATGAATTTTGGATCGTGACATCCACTTTCCTTGAAAATTATGAATGCCCTTAATATAGATCAATGAAATTTCTTGATAAATGTTCTCTACCCAAGTGGTGGAAGATGAGCTTATGGTGGTTACTACTTGGACAGGTTGTCTGCAGAATATATTCATGCATATGACTGCTATGTGAAGTGTAACCAGAAGAGTTCCTTTCAAAGAAGAAGCCACCAGTACTACTATCTATTGTAAGAGAAGAAGAAGTTTTGGACCAATAGTACCACTAAATGATAGATATCACCACATTGTGAGACAAGAATTGAACGGCAAGCCAACCTATAAGTTGCATAACTGAATCTGCCACAAACTACAAGGCTAGCAGCAAGCTGGTTCCTCAACTAAAGTTGTAATGTTCTCTCTACACAAGTCCATCGAAGGTGGTATGACTGCAAGCCCATGACAGTTTTGGACCCTCCAAGTTTGTTTTTCCAATAGTATTACCTCAAAAGCCTTCGCTAACGTAGGACTCTGTGAAGTTCCTCAGCATCCTTGCAGGAAAGCAGGTTTTCTTATGACACTATTGGTTCCCATCTGTAGCGCATCTATCCCACACATGTTCCTTGAAGTAGCAAATGGCGCCATGATCAATAACCAACTATGTCTGTGGAATTTAGGCACCCTCACTGCTATTCTAGCATTTGCTAATAATCAACTCAGCAACAAAGTGAGGACATAGAGCTGGTTTTTGCTTCATCTTTTCTACATGGTTTTTGCTTTTTCTCTTCTTCAGAATTTGATAGACGACTGTGACTTTTTTCATTAAAGATCTGTAGTTAACATTAGATGACCTTTGCTAATAATGTCTCCTACCCTGATGATAGTGTATTTGTGACGATTTGGCATCAGTAGCGGCAAATTTTAGCATAGATTACCGTTGGATTCTTTTAAAAAATTATAGCTCTCTGTACGTCTAAATTTATACTTATCACATTGTTATTTCTCTTATTTGGTATACCATAAATACAAATTTGATTGCTTACATGGTTTGGTATATAGAGGTAAATTTGTTGAGACCAAAGGTAGTATTGGAGCTATAAATAGAAGCTACTAAAATCTTCACCGCTTTAAAGGACAGAATGCTAATATTTCTTAATATCCGTCAACAACCATCTTTGACTTCTATATTAAGGATTTACAATATTGTTTCCAAATTTACCCAGACATGAAGTTTAAGTGTTGGTTAATTTTGTCATGGTGTGTGTACTCAATTATTTTTAAATGACTCTACATTATTTCTTAATTTTTTATTTCATAAATTTGCTTTTTTTTAATTTCGAAAATATTATGAATCACAGTTGGTAGGAAAGGATAAAACGACTAAAAAATTCGTCACACGATCTCTAAGCTTCCAGGTTCAAAAAATCTTTTTATAAAGAGGAATAAAAGACATGAAGAATTAACCTAAATAGTCGTCTAGCCAATTACTTAAACTAGAAATAACCGACGGAGTTTTATATGTATAATTTATATATTATATGTGTATAATTAATGTATAAACTATGTATATGATTAAAAAAAGTAAACAATAAATACGAACGGCTATTTGTGTAAAGTTCCCAAAAGACATTGAGCATTTGCAATGAATGAAAATTACAATTCGAATTGTTGGGCCCGAGCTGTGCTCGGGTAGGACATAACTAGTATAAATATATAGGCAACTCATTTTGCCTCGACGTTTACAACATTTAAGTATGGATTTATGTAAAGATATTCATTGTCAACTTTCTGCCAGTATGCAATGGTTCCAAATTTATTGAGTTGAGAATATAGCCCGTTTGGGCATGAAATTTTTTTTATTTTTTTTTGAAATCAGTATTTAGCCATAAAATTTTTAACTTTTCACTTGAAAATTAATTTTGTGAAGTATTTGAGCTCAGATGGTAGAGCGCTCGCTTAGCATGCGAGAGGTACGGGGATCGATACCCCGCATTCGGGGATCGATACCCCCGCATCTCCATTCTTTATATATTTTTGCTTCATTCTTTTTCTTCTTGTCCGGGTATAGGTAATAGGCTTTTCATTCTTTTTTACATCACTTGTGCCCACAATCACAAAGGTGTATTAATGGTCAAAATAAGAGCACTTGCTTCTGACATTGTACTATCCAAAACAAACAAACAAAGATGGGGACTCCCCCCTTTGTGTTTCTAATTTAAACAGAGGCGGATTCAGGATTTAAATTTTATTGATTCAATTTTTAAGATTTTTAACATTGAACCCATTATATATTTAAAACTATGGGTTCAAATCTATTATTTTTGCAATTTTAATGAAATTTTACACATAAATTTCTACTCCGCGTCAAAAGTTATGGGTTCAATTGAACCCGTAACTGTCACACTGGATCCGCCTAATTCAAGGGTCCCTTCCCCACCTGCTTTACAACTTCTCATTTATTTCACCAGCCTGTTATGTTTCACTCTCAGCCCTTCTGTTCTTGTCATCTTCTACGCATCCCTTTTTTCGGTAATCTAGAATAAATTTTAATTCAATGGAAGCGGAATATTATTGCATCTACTATTATATGACACTACCAAGATTGTAGTGTCCCTCCACTTTTTAGTAACTAGCTTTAGTGTATTTTGCGTCAATCAGTATAAAATATATACAAGAAAAATAAATTGTTGTATACATTGAAATAATATCTTCTTAACATACAAAGAGGATAAATTTAGTTGAATTAGTTATATAATATTTGTAATTATAATATAAATAAGATATAAATATGTCATGTTGTTGTATTTCGTCTAGCATCTCTTTGGAATACAAGTAATACAAATTTCGACTATCAATTAGATCAATGACAGTATTATATTAGCTCACAATTTGTCAAAATGATTATTTTATCAAAATATTATAAACCTTAACTACTGAATATAAATATTTTACATGATTGTTTATCCGATAGATGTGTCACTACATCCCCAAATATATATTTCTTGAATTCTAATCGACTAAATAATGCAATTTTTCATAAAACTCCAGTCACCTAATTAGGCCAGTCTTCAGGAAGTTATTTTTTAAAACAAATTTTCTTAGTTCTTCATCAAATGATATTAATTAAATAGATATTATTTTTCTTAAAATGTTAAAAGCTTAAAAAATTAAATAATAACTTCAATTTTTGAAAAGGAGATCTAGTGCATTCCTAAGATCACCCTACAAGGAAATAATTATATTTTTTATTAATTATCAAATAATGAATACAAAAAATAATGAAGATTTAAAATTAATGGTAACTTTTCACAATTAATTCATCATCAAGATTCTAACACAAATATTTTATGTAGAAAAATGAAGGTAAGTTAATTTTTATGACAAAAGAGATTATAAATTTAAAAACTTGCTCAACATAAAAAATACGTGGTATATGGTAGAGAATTATATATTAAGAGAATGATTTTTCTATTTAGAGGAATATTTAGTAAATAATATTTATTATGACTATAGATTATAAGTAAGTATAATCAGTTTTTCATTTGCATGAAGAAAAATAAATAAAATTTGATTTAATTTTTCAAAATTATAAAATATATATTTTATGTAGGAAATAAATTAAAGCTATTTTTTATATAACAAAGAGATTAAAAGTTTTAAAATATGTTGTATTTTTTTTTATCAAGTTGAGTCTTTTTCCCCCTTCATATCTATATGTCTATTTCTTACATGGTGATAAAATTTATTTTTTGTAACCAAGTTACATAATATTCGTTCATATAGACTCAGAACCTTTCCAACTTTGTATCAAAATTAAAAGACAATATAATTCAATTATCTTGTCTTAAATGATATGGCGTTGGCTAATAGAATATGGTTATATAGCATTGATAAATGAAATATGGTACTTGGATGTATTTTTGTTGGACAATTAAATCAACGTATAATTGTTAATTTTAAATTCTTAAAAATATTAGTTAATTTAAAGGTCCTAAATTTTAGAAAAATAATTAAATAACTTTTTTGGTCTAGTGTGAGCTCTAATTTTAAAAGGGTAAAAAGAAACGAACACATTTTGCAAGAGACTTTGTACTTTTAATATAATATATATTTTTTAAGTGTAAGATTTACATGCAGTAAACTCTTAATATTTTTAAAGGTTTTGTAGGACTTTCTACATAATTCAAATAAGAAAGATTTTAATGCATAAACTTTAATTCATTTAAACTGTTAAATATTAAAAAATAACTAATTGACTATTCAATAAATTATTTCTTATAGTACTTGACACATATTCCAAGGACGGTAGTTTTTGTTTACTAATAATTAATAAATGAGAAAATACCGTTAGTTTTACAATCTTCTATTCTAGGGAAATATTAATCTATTGATAGTAGTATTTAATTAGTATTGTAGAATTAAGGAAATATATAATAGGTAATGTATCCCTTGTTAATAAAAGGATATGGGAGAAAACGTGGTAAAAGTATGTTACGTTGGTAGTTTTGTTTTTTAAGTGATTGATATAAGGTAAAAGTTTAATTGATTTTAAAGTACTAAATATTAGGATTGTCTACCTAGATTAAATATGGAAAGATTTAATACATAAAATATAGTAATTAATTTTCAAGTAGTAAATATTAGAAAAATAATTTAAATGACTATTTTGTCTAGTGAAAAAATAATTTTTTAAAGGATAAAAAAAGCAAACGACATTTCACTAAGGGCCATCGTGCTTTTAACATAACTAATTTTAATATACCTGTATTAATGTACTTCGTTGCATGTGTGTATCACGTTAATCAATATTGTTTACCCTAAAAAACATATAACAATTGAATTTATACGCGGTTTTAAGGATACATGATATAACTTGGCACAAATTAAGAAGACAGGTTAATATTAAAATTGACAATAGAAGAATAAATGCAAACCACGCGTACCAAATTGCTTTGGCCCTCGAGTTTGACCACCTTCGAACCAAAGATGTTTCAACTGAAGTATGAACAGGCTAATAGAGTAACAAGATAATAAAATCTAGAAAGTGTCAGTATATTGCTTTATGTTGCGTTGATATGATGTTTATTACAAATTATCATACCCCCTTTATATAGTAGGGGTATCCTACTCTTGGTACAATTCTATACAGGGTAAAAAATCTTATGATTTGCTAATTACTCGGCCTCTCCTTGATATATACCGAGATTTCCGCCGTGATTCTCGACCGATCGCGGATATTTCGGTTGTCCGTTATTTGGCTCGGTAAGTTTCCTTAGATCTTGCTCGGTTTCGATCTTGCTCGATCTTGGTCGGTCTTTAGATCACGAGCTCGACGATCTAATTTTGCATCATGGTTCGATGTAATACGAGGTCGAACCTTAACCTATCATATTCCAGTCTCGATTAATCACATAAGGGGTGAGCTCGGTTTTGACCGTATACAGATAGTCTCCTCGTTTCTCGGAGAGAAGATGATGAGAAACGATATGAACTTCCGAATCCCGTCTCGATGGTCCATAACGTAAGCGACGAACGTCACTGATACACCCGACTATGATGTAAGCAACAAATGGATATCGAAACGTCCCTTCGGTCCAGTTACCAAGGTATTAAATGCTTGTCAGTTGCTGGTCGGCCACTATGGGTTCTGAACCATCACCAGCAAGCTATAAGTATTCTAACCTTCCTCTGTTCAAACTTTACAATCAAAGCTCCTCCTATTCTTGTTTCTTTTCAAAAATCCCTTTGCTTTGCAACTCTTGCACCCAAATTTCTTGAACGTTTAGCAAACCGCATACCATCTTAATTCCCTTTTCTTCTATTCTACAATGGCAAAAACTTCTAAGACTGTACCGCAAAAGGAGGTCGCCTCTTCATCACAACCCGCCGACAACGGGGCTGCGGCGGAACCTCATCTTGAGGAATTCGTTCCGGCAGGGTGTCCTACTGTTGCCGATTTTAAGATTTAAAAGACCTCCTCTGTACCGGATCGATGTGAGCCGGTCTCGAGGTATATATGCACAATTATCGATAATCTCCTCACCAAGGTTAAAGAGGATTGCAACTGGGTGGATAAGTATGTGGTGGTACCTTTGGCAGAGGAATAGATCACTATTCACGTGGAGGGTTTTCTAAGTGTTTACACTTACCCCTTCACATTGGATCCCTTAGACCCTATCATCATTGCTTTCTGCAAGAGGTACGGCGTGACTCTTGGCCAGATCCACCCTTCCTTCTGTAGAATAGTGATTCTCCTCCGATTATTCGTAAGCAAAATTGAGGGATGTCCCTTTACACTCGATCACCTTATGCGCCTCTACAGTCCCCGACTCTATTGAGGAGGGATGATTAAGCTTGCTCGCCGGGCCAGCAAGGCCCCATTCTCGAGTATAGATGAGGCTCGAGACCGAGGTTGGATGGGCCTATTTGTTCGAGTAAAGACTTCGGACCTGATCCCTGCCAAAGACATGCCATTTCCTGAGAAATGGAATACGAATCGTAAGTAGTACTTCATCTTGAATGTTCAATCTTGTTGTTTTACCTCTTATCTCCTTCCTTATCGATATTTTCGGTGTTGCAGCTGTGGCCTAAGTGCCAGACATAGTTCCTGAACTCAAGGAATGGGTCGAGGGCCTGTGTCACAGAGACCATTTTCCGAGCGTGCTTGGATGGAATTATCGAAGGGTCGATGGGAAGCCCGTAATCATGGTAAGTTTTCTCTTTTGATGTAATAATATTTAATTCCCTACTCGTACAGTCGAATTTTTATCGCTCTATTTTCTTTTGTAGGTCTCCCCAAAGATGTTGCCATGAGGTCTCCATCCGGTGAGGAGGATGTGCCTTTCAAGTCCCCTGCTCCGAAGCAGGGTAATGAAAAGAAGAGGAAAAGGGTCCCGAGTTCCCCAAACTCGGAAAAGAAGAAATCGAAGAAGAGGTCGCGCAAGCCCAAGGGAAGCACCGACACTCTATCTTCGGACTCAACCCGCCGATTAAGGGACGAGTCTGAAGAATAAGAAGAAGAATAAGAAGAATAAGAAGAAGAAGAATAAGAAGAAGAAGAGAAATCCCAGTTGGTGGCCCGTGTGCGGGCAGGTGTTGTGATGCAAGGGTCCTCTGAACCGGCGGATGCCGAAATCGGACCGTCCTGACATGAGGAGGTCGATGAGGGAGTCTTAGTCGAATCTCCCGAACCAGAAGGGGTTGAGGCCACTCCTCCCCCAGCTAAGAGGGTCGATAAAGAGACTGGGGGCGACATTTCTCGAGCAGAGGAAGGTATCCCGAGAGACAAGCTTGGGACGATTGACATTATCGGGTCCCCTCAGATTTCAGACGCCATGATTCGCGAGGCCGGTATGTTAGAAATCCATTCTTACGAGGGGCCTCAGGGGGCGACTAATATCTACCACATCTTGAATGAATTTGAGTCCACTACCTTCAAGGATGTCACTGGGCTCGGAGACTTTCCGGTGCCAAATAAGGTACCATTGCCGGGAGCTAGTGCTCCTCGTGGCCAAAATTAGTGAATCGGTTCCCGGGCCCGAGCGTCGATCCTGACCGAAGACGGTCAATAACTTTCTCTATGCTGGAGGATGCCCAGGTTTTCTCTGCCCCCGTGGGGGTCGCTAGCTACCTTCGGTGCTTGGTGACCGAGGAATATCAGGCAGTGATGGACAAGGTGGAAATCCCCTTCCTATTCAATGAAGCCCAACAACCATTAAATCGGGTAACTTTGTATATCTTTCTTCTCATATATTCTAAATTTAAAGTTGTAAATAACCATAGCACCTTCCCTTATGCTTGCAGGCTTCGGTGCTGCATCATGAGACTTTCCTCCGATACTGGGAGGAATTAACTCACCACGAGGCTGAGGTTCGGGACCTCACTGAGAAGAGTGACACCTACAAGTTTCTCAATGAGAAGCTTCAGGCCGATTTAGTAACGGATCAGAATAAGCATGCCGAGATGGCCAAGCAGTTATTTTGAGTGTTTCATGATAGTGAAGACGAATTAAAGATAGTGACTAATGATACGATCCTGCAGGTCCGGCAGAGGCTTGAACAGATCGGGGAGCTTCTGGCATAGGCAGATACAATTCAAACTGAGGATGAGGAGTTCAAGAAAAATATGGACATCTTAGCCTCGAAAAAGGAAGCTGCCCAAGCACAACTGGAGTCGGCTGACCCAGCTTCGAGCTGCAAAAGAGAAGGCCTCGGTGCAGGTCAAACAAAGTCGAGGAGCTTCAATACCAATTGGACTTGGCTATTTATGATAAGGGAAACTTGGCCAATGAACTCGAGGCGGCCAAATCTGAGGTGGTCGTGGCCAATACCAAAGCCGATGCTAAGGTGTCCCAATTCAAGGTCTACGTCGAGGCTATCCAGGCGCAGGCCAAGAGCATGGTGGATCATGTAAGGTCGCAAGCCCGAAGGGAATCCCTCGAGGGAGTCCATGCTCAGGACTTTGATATACTGGCTGAAATCGAGAACACCAAAGTAGAAGAAGCCAGGGCTCGGAAGCTGGCCTTTCCTGAGGAAGATTCCGAGAGTTTAAGCGAGTCTAAAGGCGGGGAAGATCCCGAGGGCGGAGATGCTGCCTCCGATGAAGACCATGCTACTTAGGCCTTTATATTTTTTGCTTTCTTTTGCATCTTTTTGAGGCCGTTTTGGCCATTGTATATTTTTTAATTAAGCCATTCTGGCCTCTGTAAAATGATTATTGGGTAAATATATGCAAGGCTTTTTTTTTCCCTTTTGGCTTTCAAATTTTTCCTCTGCTTTATTATTTGTATTCACAAAGGTCGGAATGCCTTAGCATAAAATAGCTTAGGTTGTGTAAGTTCTAACAAACTCTGCCTTTACATTATTTTTATATTTGAGTCATCTTGGAGGTTCGGTGTTACCGAGAACCTTCTCCCAAAGTAAGTAACTCAGTTTACCGAGGGTAGCCTTGAAAATCGGTTATTAAAATTTCGAAGGCCTATTTTATGTTACGGTTCTCAGACGTCTCCGAGCCGTGTTAATATGGGCGTAGCCTTTTAATTCGGGTGTAGCCTAGTGAGCTTGATTTCTCGAGTTATCCAGGCTTGCCTAAGATAACAGTCCCCAAGTGGGTATGGCCGTGGCCTTTAAAATTCGGGGGTTGCCTTAGAGGTCTTATGCCCCCGATGTTTAATAGTTCGATTTGTTCGAGTTTGGTTTTCGGATGGCAGTCCCCAAGTGAGGGAGTGATTATCTGAACTCTGGTTATAATCGGCCCTTGAGCTCGTTTCCTTAAGAGATCGAAAGTACGAAATTGTAAAGAGGAAATTTTTCTAAAACGTAAGATAATTGCAAGGAAAGTACTTCTCTTTATTCTTGTGAAACATAGTTATACATGCGTACATGTTTTATGCCAAGGCTTGAGAAACCTATGTGGGCACGGTTCATTTGACTGTTTGGCCCTTACAATGAATCTTACCTATCGAGACCCTTCTATTACGAAGTAATTTCCTCGCAAAAGTCGATATCCAAGGGTAATACCCCCTAGTATTCGATGTTGATTGTAGAGGAACCTCGGATACTGCTAGTGTTGTCTTCGACACCGATTCATGATCGGCCTTTGATTCTAAGTTAGCATGATCTACTGTTGCCTCATTAAAAATATTTCCAAAAAACCCAATTGGGACAAAAACGGTTCAAGGGAAAAAGAGTGCAACGCGTGCTTTCAGACCTAAAGACCTTGTGCCGCTCCTTGTCGACCACCTGCAAGTGTTAGTCGCAAAATAAAAAGAAATGAAATGGGGTCGTACCTTAGTAGTTATATCATTTTAGGTGAGTTACGTTCCAATTGTTCGGTACCTGTTCTCCGTTTGTCATTCCGAGCTTATACGATCCTTTCCCTGTGACCTCGAGAATCTGGAATGGTGCTTCCCAGTTCGGACCCAATATCCATTCGTTCGAATTCCGGGTACTTAGTGTGACCTTCCTTAGTACTAAGTCCCCAACATTGAAGTATCAAAGGTTGGCCCTTCGATTGTAATACCTCTCGATCCGTTGCTTTTAGGCGGCCAATCGAACAAGGGTGGCTTCACTCTTTTCATCCAATAGCTCTAGGCTCGTGTTTATGGCCTCGTCATTTGATTCCTTTGATGCATAATGGAATCTGATACTCGGCTAACCGACTTCGACCAATATTTGAGCTTCGGCGCCATAAACCAATGAGAACGGGGTAGCCCCGGTACTGGACTTCAAAATCGTGCGATATGCCCAAAGAACTTTGGGCAGGATCTCTTTCCATTTTCCCTTAGCGTCAGTCAACCTTTTCTTAAGGTTTTGGATTATGGTTTTGTTGGTCTATTCGGCTTGTCCGTTCCCACTGGGGTGGTATGATGTGGACAAGATCCTTTTGATCTTATGATCTTCGAGAAACTTGGTCACTTTGCTGCCAATAAATTATTTTCCATTTTCACATACGATTTCGAATGGCATCCCGAACCGACATATGATGTGGTCCTAAATGAAGTCAATGACCTCCTTCTCCCTGATTTTCTCGTACGCCTGGTCTTCAACCCACTTAGAAAAATAGTCACTCATAAATAAGATAAATTGAGCTTTACCTGGTGCCCATAGAAAGGGCCAACAATGTCCATTACCCACTTCATGAATGGCCATGGCGACAAGACCGAATGCAGCAGTTCTCCGGGTTGATGAATCATCGGAGCATGCCTTTGACATTTATCACATTTTTGTACGAACTCCTTCGCATCTTTTTCTATATCGATCCAGTAATAGCCGGCTCTGATTACCTTTTGAACCAATGATTTGGCGCCTGAGTGGTTCCTGCAGGTGCCTTCGTGGACTTCCTTCAGAACGTACTCGGTATCTCCCTGTCATGACCCAAACTCCCTCCGTATAACGTCGTGACGGCACCTAGTCTCTACGACTAGGTAAGCCTAACAAATTTTGGAATATAACATAACGAAAGTAAAACTTGGCAACTAACAATAGTGGATAACAAAATAACTAGTAACAATGCCGCTCGGCATGTACAATAACCAATACTCTATAAATACACAGTCTTCCCAAAACCCGAAATATCATAAGTGACAATCTACAAAAGGAAACTCCGAGGGGGACTCCGAGGTCTGCGGACGCGGCAGATGTACCTTGAAGTCTCCGTATAACAGCAAGCACTCTCAGCTAGTAGCGGGGTTGATAAAAAGTATCTGGATCTGCACACAAAAACATTTGCAGAAGAGTAGCATGAGTAGTGACGAGGTCAGGTCAGGCCCACTGGTATATAATAAATAAAGCAGGAGAATATGCAGTATAAAAAGAGACTAGAATTTAACAAAAGGAAACACAACAAGGAAACAGTGCAACACACATGGGTAAATAGCAGGGGATCTCCCGAGATACCGTCTCGTAGTCCCAAAATAAATATACAGGGAGAACTCCCGAGGTACTGCCTCGTAGTCTCAAAAGTAAATATGCTGGGAGAACTCCCGAGGAACCGCCTCGTAATCTCAAAAATAAATATACAGGGAGAACTCCCGAGGAACCGCCTCGTAGTCTCAAAAGTAAATATACATGGAGAACTCCCGAGGAACCACCTCATAGTCTCAAAAGTAAATATGCAGGGAGAACTCTCGAGGAACTGCCTCGTAGTCTCAAAAGTAAATATACAGGGAGAACTCCCGAGGTACCGCCTCGTAGTCTCAAAAGTAAATACACAGCTCAAACCGACAAATACAACAGTTAATAGCAAGATTTCTACAGTTATACTGATAAAGAATAAGGAAAAGCAGAAAATCAACTAGGCATGCTTCACAGAGTTCAAATAAGCAGTTAAAGCACATAGACATGCGATATTAGACTAAACAGGATAACTACACATATTAGAATATCTCAATTAAGAATGAAAACAGACTAATACTCATTTAAACGGTATAACTCAAATTAAAGGAAAACAGGTTGCTACTCAGTAAAAAAATAAATTGGGTTTTACAAAAAATAGCCTATGTACGTACTCGCCACCTCACGTACATGGAGCTCACATATCACAACAGTACCAAATCCTAAGGGGATTTCCCCCACACAAGGTTAGGCAAGCCACTTACCTCGAACCAAGCTCAATCAATCGGTAACAATGCCTTTTTCACGAATATCCGACTCCGAATGGCCCAAATCTAGCCAAAATCAATTACATACCATAAATACAACTATAAGAAACTAATCTAATTAATGAAATCAAAGCTAAATCAAGAAATTAAAAAATCACCCCAAAAAGCCTCCCCGGGCCCATGTCTCGGAATCGGGTACAAGTCACAAAATATGAACGCCCATTCACTCACGAGTCCAATCATATAAGAATTACTCATATCCGACCTCAGATCACCTTTAAAAACTCGAAATTTTAGTTGAAGAGCTTCTTCCCATTATCCCCAATTTTTTAACCCCAAAACCGAAATTAAAGAATTAAGTAATGATATATTAGTAGGATATAACCAAAATGGAGTGTAGAATCATTACCCAATCGATGTCTCTGAAAATACCTCAAAATCTCGTCCAATTCCGAGCTCCCAAACTCAAGTTTTGATAAAAACGGCCAAACCCTCATTTTGAAAAGATATAAGTCTGCCCAGTGATTCCTTAATCGCGATCGCGGAAATAGCCTCGTGATCGCGAAGAACAACTTCACTGCCCCAAGATTTAACCCTACGTGAACGCGCAAAACACCAAGTGAATGCGATGTGCTGGCTCTCACACTTAGGCAATCACGAACGTCCTCACGCGTTCGCGATGAGCAAAGCGCGTGGCCCAACTTTAGCCTCCTTAACTCTATGCGAATGCGACCTTGGCCACGCGTTTGCGAAGCACCACTACGCATTCGCATCCTTATTCCCACGAACGCGAAGAACAAAACTTCCTCTGCTAAGCTGAGCCTACGCGATCGCAGCCCCTCTTTCGCGATCGCGTATAAGGAAACCAGATGCACCAGATCACAGAACTTCAACCATTTCTCTAAGTCCAAAACGCATCCGATAATGATCTGAATCACACTCGAGGCCCCCGGGACCTCAACCAAAGATAACAACAAGTCCTAAAATACCATATGAACTTAGTCGAGCCCTCAAATCACATCAAACAACGCTAAAAACATGAATCACCCTCTGATTCAAACTTAATGAACTTGAAACTTTCAATTTCTACAACCGATGCCGACCTATCAAACAACGTCCTATTGACCCCAAATTTTGCACACAAGTCATATTCAACCCTACGGACCTACTCCAACTTTCGGAATTAGAATCCGACACCGATATCAAAAAGTCCACTTCCGGTCAAAATCTTCAAAAATTCGACTTTCGCCATTTCAAGCCTAAATCAGCTACAGACCTCAAATTCACAGTCCGGACACACTACTAAGTTCAAAATCACTCAACGGAGCTAATGGAATTGATGGAACTCCATTCCATAGTCATCTTCACATAGTTCCGGCTACGATCAAAATCCTAAGGCTTAAGCTTCTGTTTAGAGACTAAGTGTCCCAAAACACTCCGAAACCAAAAACAAAACCTCCCGGCAAGTCACATAAGCAGAAAATGATACGGGGGAAGAATTTAATAGGGGATCGAGGCTAATACACTCAAAATGACCGGCTGGGTCGTTACACTCCCGGTTCCAAACATATAGCTAGTGGGCCATCGAACATTCTTCTGAACAAGGTTTTGTCCTCGATCAAGAAGAATCGAGCTGCCTTTGTGCGTAGGGACCTCGAATCTTTAGGATCTGTGGGTAATTTGTTGCTCCTAAAATATTCTATGTATTTATTCCTCCAATCCCAAGTTAGGCTTGTAGAGTTTATTTCGGCGTGGCCTTCATCTACTACCGATCTCGTGAGCTGTACGACTGCCCCCAATTTGAGCTCATCGTCCTCGACCGAAGAGCCTAAGTTTGCAAGTGCATCGACTTTACTATTATGATCTCGAGGTACGTGCAGAAAGGTCCACTCTTTGAATCGATGTAATGTTACCTGTAGCTTATCCAGGTACCTTTGCATCCGTTCTTCTCTGACTTCGAACGTTCCGTTCACTTGATTTACCATAATGAGGGATTCGCACTTAGCTTCGATCACCTATGCCTCTAAGTGCTTTGCCAGTTCAAGACCTGCAATCATGGCCTCATATTCAGCCTCGTTGTTAGTCAATTTCACATTTCTAATGGATTGCCTGACTATGTTGCCTGTGGGTGGCTTCAGTACGATGCCAAGTACGGACCCCCTTACGTTAGATGCACTGTCCGTAAAGAGGATCCAAATTCCCGAAGACGTCCCCGAGTTTACCAGTAACTCTTTTTTGACCTCGGGTATTAGGGTCGGCGTGAAGTCGGCCACGAAATCTGGTAAGATTTGAGACTTAATGACCGTCCGTGGTTGATATTCAATATCGTACCCGCTGATTTCTACGGTCCATTTGGCCAGTCGCCCCGAGAGTTCGGGCTTATTCATTATATTTCGCAATGGGTAAGTTGTCACAACACATATAGGGTGGTACTGAAAGTACAATTTTAGTTTCCTAGAGGCGCTTAGCAAAGCAAGCACCAATTTTTCCAAGTGAGGATATCTAGTTTCGGCATCACCTAAGGTCCGGCTAACATAATAAATCGAAAATTGCATACCCTATTCTTCCAGAATTAGGACTCCACTTACTGATATCTTTGATACTGCCAAATACAAGTATAGTTGTTCGTCCGCCTTTGGTGTGTGAAGCAATGGCAGGCTCGATAGGTACCGCTTGAGTTCTTCCAAGGCCCGTTGGCATTCCGGAGTCCATGTGAAGTTATTTTTCTTCTTCAACAATGAGAAAAATTGATGACTCTTGTCGGAAGACCTCGAGATGAACCGTCCCAGGGCAGCTATGCGCCCGGTTAGCCTTTGTACAACCTTCACATTGTCCACTACCGTGATATCCTCGATGGCTTTGATCTTGTCGGGGTTGATCTCGATTCCCCAGTTGGATACCATAAACCCAAGAAATTTACCCGATCCGACTCTGAACGCACATTTTTCTGAATTCAGCTTCATGTTGTATTTTTTCAGTATACTGAAGGTTTCCTGCAAATGCTTTAAATGGTCCTCTGCTCACAAGGACTTAACTAACATATCATCAATGTAAACTTCCATATATTTCCCTATTTGTTCTTCGAACATTCAGTTTACTAGGTGCTGGTAAGTAGCACCAGCATTTTTTAACCCAAATGGCATTACATTATAACAGTATGTTCCATACTTAGTGAAGAAAGAGGTCTTTTCTTGATCATCCGGGTTCTTTCGTATTTGGTTATATCCGGAATAGGCATCGAGAAAACTGAGGATCTCGTGGTCGGCCGTGGCGTCGATCATGCGATCGATGTTAGGCAATGGGAAAGAGTCTTTGGGGCATGCCTTATTTAAATCCTTGTAATCCACACACATTCTTAGTTTTTTCCCTTTTTTAGGGACTACCACTACGTTTGCTAGCCATTCCGGGTATTTGACTTCCCGGATGGACCCTATTTTAAGGAGTTTAGTTACCTCGTCTTTGATGAAAGCATGCTTGATCTCGGACTGCAATCTCTTTTTCTGCTTGAACGGATGGAATTTTGGGTCCAGGCTTAGTTTGTGAGTGGTGATCTCCGGTGGAATCCCTGTCATATCGAGATGGGACCAAGCAAAACAATCCATATTAGCAATAATAAATTAAATGAGTCTTTTCCTGAGTTCGCGAGTTAATCACGTGCCCAGGTATACCTTTCGATCGGGCAGATTTTCGATCAGTATGACTTGCTCCATCTCTTCGACCGTCGATTTAGTAGCATCAAAATTATCGGGAGCTATAAAGGATCGAGGAACCCCGTAATCGTCGTCTTCGTCAATCCCTTGCTTGTCCGATTGGGTCAAGGCTGGCATCGATGATTGCTATTTGGCTTCCTATTTGGCTTTCAAATCTGAGTCCTTTGTCGATGAGAGTGTTGATATCGAAATTACTTCATCGATGGCAAACATCTCCTTTGCGGCAGGTTGCTCCCAGTAAATCTTTTTTATCCCTTTTGGTGTCATAAATTTTAATACCCGGTGAAGGGTCGAGGGCACAACCCTCATGTTGTGGATCCATGGCCTCCCAAACAGGGCATTGTACCTCATGTCCCCTTCGATCACATAAAACTTGGTCTCCTGGGTGGTACCGGCTACGTTTACCGAAAAAGTTATTTCTCCCTTAGTAGTTTCGCAGGCCGTGTTGAATCTGTTTAGCACTCGGGCCGTAGACACAATTTGGTTCAGTAGGCCTAGTTGTTCTACGACCCTCGATCGAATGATGTTGGCCGAACTACCTGGATCAATTAACACATGTTTAACTCGAGTTTTATTTATTAGTACAGAAATTACCAGTGCATCATTATGGGGCTGCATGATTCCTTCTGCGTCCTCATCGTTGAAAGATAAAGTTCCTTCTGGTATGTAATCTCGAGTCCATTTTTCCCTTATGATTTATACTTTGGTGCATTTTATCACCGGACATTGAGGAACATCGACCCCTCCGATGATCATATGAATGACGTATTGGGGCTCGGCTTGTTCATTCTGTTTATTGGAATCCCTATTTCTGAAATGAGTTTTAGCTCGGTCGCTCAATAATTCTTGAAGATGCCCGTTGTTGAATAACTGGGCTATTTCTTCTCTCAATTATCGACAATCCTCTGTTATGTGGCCATGTGTGCCATGATATTTGCATATTTGGTTCGGATCCCTTTGTGTTGGATCGGTTTGTAGAGATCGAGGCCATCTGGTATCTTTGATACGTCCGATAGCTGATACGATGGTGGATGCATCAACACTAAAGTTGTACTCTGATAACCGAGGTGCCTCTTTGGGTCTGATGGGCTTGTCGAAGCCGTTCTTACTCATGAGCACTCGAGAGCTCTGACCTCGATCACTTTTCCTTTCATTTCGTACAGGATTCAGCCCAGGTCCGCCATTTCTGCGATCACTATTATATGGCCGATATCGTTCTCTGTTCGACCTCGGTTCTCGGTCGATATCCCTCTTAATTCTATCTATGGGTCTGATAGGATAAACTGACCTGGAAGGAGCCCCGAGTTGGTTGTCTTCGACCCTGATCTTCGATTGATATTGATTATGTACATCAGACAAAGTGATAGCCGGGTATTCTGTCAAATTTTGCTTCAACTGCTCTGAAGCCACCGAGCTTTGAACATTGAGTCCTTGGGTGAAAGCTTGAACTGCCCAATCGTCGGCGACTGGTGGCAGGTCCATCCGTTCCATTTGGAATCGAGACACGAATTCTCTGAGCATTTCGTTGTCCTTCTACTTTACCTTGAAAAGGTCTGATTTCCTGGTTTCGACCTTGATGGCTCCGGCGTGCGCCTTTACGAAAGAGTGGAAAATTGTGGTACCATATCATAGCCCCCTTTGACGGGGTCTCTCCGAATTTCTTTAGCAAGACTGATTTGATCTCGTCATCCTCTAGATCATTCCCTTTGATAGCGCATGTGTAAGAGGTGACATGCTCATTTGGGTCGGTCATTCCGTTATATTTAGAAATTTTAGGCATTCAAAATTTCTTGGGAATCGGCTTGGGAGCCGCGCTTGGGGGGGAAAGGCTTTTGCATGAACTTTTTGGAGTCCAGACCCTTCAATATCGGTGGTGCCCTCGGGATTTGATCGACCATGGAATTGTAAGTTTCCACCTTCTTATCATTTGCCTCGATCTTGTTTTCCCCCGATTCGATTCGTTTTGTCACTTCTTCGAGAATCTTCATGATTGTAGGGTCGGTCCCCGATTCTTTCTCGTTCGATTTCCTTGAAGCTGATTCGACCATGTGGACAACATCCTGGGATGGCTCGATCTCGATCCTGTCCAGTGGGCGATTCTGGTTTTGGAGCTGGGCTATCGCTGCCTGTTGAACTTGTAACATTTCAAAGATTACTCGCAGGCTGATCCCACCCTCTTCGCCGCCATGGGTGCTTTGAGCGGCTGATCGAACATCCTTACGGACACAGCCCTTGGGATCGACGGCCAAATTTTCATTGATGGCTACATGCGAACTGACGTCAACTGGATCTACAACCGGAACTCCATCGAGATCGACCGGAGGTACGTCGTTACCTGGTGCTATGTTGTCATTCTCGTCGTGGTGGCCGGAATCATTGTCAACATGAAGGGGTGTCGATTGTGAGTTCGACATTTTGGTCCTGGAATCAAAAACACTCCAAAGAACAAGTGTAAAATAGTGTGTGTTATGAACGTTTGCACCAAATAATCACGATTATCCTTAGCCCCACGGTGGGCGCCAAACTGTTTACCCTAACAAACGGATAACAATTAAATTTATACGCGATTTTAAGGATACATGGTATAACTTGACCCAAATTAAGAAGATAGATTAATATTGAAATTGACAATAAAAGAATAAATGCAAACCACGCGTATCAAATTGCCTTGGCCCTCGAGTTTGACCAGGCTAATAGGGTAACAAGATAATAAAAGCTAGAAAATGTCAGTATATTTCTTTATGTTGCATTGATATAATGTCTATTACAAATGATCAGACCCTCTCCCCCTCCCCTTTATATAGTAGGGGTGTCCTACTCTTGGTACAATTCTATACAGGGTAAAAAATCTTATGGTTTGCTAATTACTCGGCCTCTCCTTGATATATGCCGATATTTACTCCGTGATCCTCGACCGATCGCGGATATTTCGGTTGTCCGTTATTTGGCTTGGTAAGTTTCCCTCGATCTTGCTCGGTTTCGATCTTGCTCGGTCTCGATCTTGATCGGTATTTGGGTCACGAGCTCGACGATCTAATTTTGCATCATGGTTCGATGTAATGCGAGGTCGAACCTTAACCTATCATATTCCAGTCTCGATTAATCACACAAGGGGCGAGCCCGGTTTTGACCGTATACAAGTATAAACATATACAAGAAGAAGAAATTGTTGAAACTAATGATTGATAAATCAAATATTAATTTAAATTATAAGAATAAGAATTATTAAATTGACACAATAATTGTGAATTTAATATCTTCTGAACATGCAACGATAATGTATTTAGTTGAATTACTTGTATAATATTTTGTGCTTAATAGATATTTTATTATAAAAATACAAATATATTATTATGTTATTGTATCTCACCTAATATCTCTTAAAAAACTTTATTTTCATAATATTACTATACAATATTTTATTGCACACTCTTTAAGTAGATATAAAATGGAGTTTAAAATATTTATGTGAATTAATACGCGAATCAGTCTGTTTTTTATTTTTCTGGAGAATAACATGATAAAATCTAATTTTAATTTATCAAGAATCTAAAAAAAATATTATATGTTAAAAAAAATAAAATTAAGCTACTTTTATAACAAAAGAGACTAAAAGTTTAATAATGTGCTATGAATTTTTTGTTATTTTTTTTTTCTCGGGTTTGAGTCTAAAATAAAAACCGTTTTCTTTGCTATTTATATGTCTTTTTAAGCATGGTGATGGAATTCGTTCTTTGTAACCTAATTACATAGGTTTTTTTTTTGTTTCATACAAAGTTCATTAAAATTAAATGTAAGTTAAGTGGACCACTTCTTGTGAAAAATAAAAACTTTATAGTTATTTTAAAAGTTCCAAATATATTAGTTTATCAAAATATTAAAATAATAATTGTAGTTATAATTTTACATAGTATGGTTATACTTCATTAATATTTAAATTAATATTACCATGTTAGTTTAAACTTCTAGAAATTTATACTTAGAATTAAAATTAACTCTTAAAAATTCAAAACGAAAAAGAACATGCATTGCTGATTTTCAATGATTTTTAGGTCTTCTATTATCGGTAATATTTGGAGAAAGAAACTAAAGAACATGAAAAATTTTAAGTGCCACGTATTAAACTCCAAAAAAACATTAAGTCAATGCATAAGGATATAAAAGTTGGTCGAATAAGGAAATTTTTTATATAAATAAATTTTTTACTAAATTTAAAGTCCCAAATATTAGGAATTTTTACATGATCCAAATAAGGAAAGATTTAACAAGCAGAATATTAGTTGATTTCGAAGTCCTAAATATTAGAAAAATAATCAAATGACTATTTTGTTCAGTATGAAATCTATTTTTAAAGGGTAAAAAAGACGAACGACATTTCGCCAAGAGCTTTCGTGCTTTTAATATAGTATAGATAATATAGATTGACTCGGTTTCGAATTATGAGAATGAAAACAATCAGAGTACTAAACATTTTCTTCTTTAGTGGGCGTGTGAGTCCCCATTACTCGGGGTCCAAAAGCATAGATCGAACACCGAATAGAAAACCTAAAAAATGTGACAATAAATGTGCACCTTAAATATAGTTCACTGTGCTCATATCTAATGTCGTAAATGTGTGTCACATACCTGTTTGTTCTCTTCACGCTTCTATATTACTCTTAGCATTACCCATTTTAACAAAAAATGTGCACATTATAGAGGAATTTTAAGAAACCACTATTGTTTAGTGGCTATTAACTAGCTACCATATACTGTATACGGTCGAAATAGATTTCGGCCTTCGTACGATTAATCGAGGTCGAAACATAATGGATCGAAGAAAGACTTCGAGATGGGTTCCGAGGTCGAAACATAATGGATCAAAGAAAGACTTCGAGATGAGTTCCGAAGATGGTACAAACAAGCTTTGGATTCCAGGTATAGTCAAACATCGAGTTCGAAGTCATCATCGAGCTCGGGTCCGAATCGAACTATGATGAGATGATTTCGAGCTTAAGGGGCAGAGTCCAACCGGGACCGAGTCTGAATCATCACCTGATCCTGAGTCCATATCGAGCTCTAGAGGCACTACCGACCAAGCACCGAGGCCGATTGAGCTCGAGCTCACAGATAAGAGCCGTTGCAAACACACTAAGGGAGAGAATCTCGGCGAAAATTAGGGAAGAGCTGATTTATTATGGATTCTTCACTATGTATTTTTAATTATATCTAAAGTAGGATCCTCCACTATAAAGAGGATGGCTATATTTCTGTAGAGGGAAGCTTTTTGCTTACATTGTGATTCAAGCACCATATTCTCCTATATTCGAGAGTTATTCTTTAAAGCTTCACTAATTGATTTATCTTGCTTATTTTTAGAAATTATCTTCTTTCCAACCTTGTTTATTTTGCATTCTTTGCAATCCATATTTGATATTTCTATTTATCCTTACGATTTTTATTAAGCTATACCATATATCCTTAGAACTACGTACAAATTCAACTCTATCTATTTTTTGGGTAAACAGTTTGGCGCCCACTGTGGGGCTAAGGATAAAAGTGGTTATTTAATACGAATCTGCAAAAATACACTGTTTTGCACTTGTTTCTGAAAGTATCTTGGATTTCGGACTAGCAACGACTAACTACCAATCAAATGGCCTCACTTATCGACAACGAAGCTGGTCTACAAGATGAGAACAACAACTTGACACCCAGTACCGAAAGACCACTTGTCAACGCCGTTGGATCTCGAATCGAAGTGCCGATAAATTCAATTCGCATGTGGCCATTGAGGCGAACCTACATTCTGAACCTGAAAATAGTATTCACGGTGTCACTCGGTCTACAGCTCGAGATACCCATCACGTCGAGAAAAATGACGTCAGCTTGCGTATGATTTTTTAAATGTTGCAAGCTCAACAGGCAGCAATAGCTCAGTTGCAAAGCCAAACCCAGCTACCGAGCAGGCCGGAGCCCAGTCCACCTCGAGAAATTGCACACATAACGGAGCCAGCTATAGTGAGGTCAAATGAGCATGAGTCGGGGACTACTCCCGAAATTGCTAAAATACTCGAGGAGCTCACAAAGTGAGTCGAAGCCAACGATTAAAAAATAGAAATATATAACTCCAGGGTTGATCAGATCCCGGGGGCACTACCGATACTGAAGGGCTTAGATTCCAAAAAAATTACATAAAATCCTTTTCCCCCAATCGCGGCTCCTAAACCGATCCCAAAGAAGTTTCGCATGCCCGATATTCCTAAATATCATGGAACGACTGATCCCAACAAACATGTCACCTCTTACACATGTGCCATCAAAGGGAACGATCTAGAGGACGATGAGATCGAATCTATATTATTGAAAATATTCGGTGAAACTCTGACAAAGGGAGAAATGATATGGTATCATAATTTACCGTCTAACTCTATCGATTCTTTTGCTTTGCTTGCAGATTCTTTTGTAAAAGCACATGCTAGGGCCATAAATATCGAGACCAGGAAGTCGGACCTATTCAAGGTAAGACAAAAGGATAACGAGACGCTAAGAGAATTCGTATCTCATTTCCAAATGGAACGAATGGATCTACCACAAGTCACAGGCGATTGGGCTGTTCAAGCTTTCACTCAAGGTCTAAACGAACGAAGCTCGATGGCTTCATGGCAGCTGAAGCATAACCTGATCGAGTACCCAGCTATTACTTGGGGCAATGCACATAATCGGTATCAATCCAAAATAAGAATCGAAGACGACCAGTTGGGTTCTGGGTCCGTTATTAAATGGGCTGCCAACCGAGAATAGAGATCGATCAAAGATCGATACCAGCCCTATAATGGAAATCCTACGAGCTCGGTGTGATAAACGGCTAAAACGATACTACTGCTAAGGTACGACTCCCCCCCCCCCCGCATTTAATTATATTTCAAAACTAACCCTTGCAGGTGTTCGACCAAAGACGAGGATTAATGAATTTGATCAGGAACAAAGATGGATTAATCAACACGAAGCCTTAGGTCTGAAAGCATGCGTTGCACTCTCTTTCCCTTAGACCGGTTTTGTCCTAAATGGGTCTTTCGGCAAGGTTTTTTAATGAGACAACCATTGATCGTGCTAACTCGGAACAATTCAACAATATTCGAGGCCTCCTTAAAATCAACCTCGAATACTGGGGGGCATACCATCATCATCGAACATATCAACGATAATTATCAAGTATGATGCAAAGGAAGTTACTTCCTTATTTCATAACAACCGGGTTCCAATAGGAAACGTTGTAAGAGCCAAATGGTCAAAACGAACCATGCTCATGTAGTTGGCCCGAGCCCTGACACAAAACATGAACACATATAATGACTTACAAAGAAATATTTCTTCTTTACCGATATCTTATATCCAAGAAATATTCCTCTATTTTGAGATCTATTATGCAAACAAGCTCAAGGACCGACCATTACCCCATAAATCGGGGACTGCCAACCAAAAACTCAACGAGTTCGAGCAACACTGCACCGACTCGAGTTCAAGCAACCATTTTCACTCGGGGACTATCTACGAAGCCCACGGGCTACCTTATTTCGAGTTCGAAATCACTCACTCGACTATTAAGCCTACGGGCTATATCACTTCGAGTTCAAAATCATTCACTCGACTACTAAGCCTACGGGCTACTTCTATTTCGAGTTCGAGCAAGCACTCACTCGACTACTACGCCCACGGGCTACCTTATTTCAAGTTCGAAATCACTCACTCGACTATTAAGCCTACGGGCTACATTACTTCGAGTTTGAATCATTCAGTCGACTACTAAGCCTACGAACTACTTTTGCTTCAAGTTCGAGCAAGCACTCACTCGACTATTATGCCTACGGGCTACATTACTTCAAGTTCGAAATCATTCACTCGACTATTAAGCCTACAGGCTACATCACTTCGAGTTCGAAATCATTCACTCGACCATTAAGCCTACGGGCTACATTACTTCGAGTTCAAAATCACTCACTCGACAATTAACCTTACGGGCTACATTACTTCGAGTTCTAAATCATTCACTCGACTATTAAGCCTATGGGCTACATCACTTCGAGTTCGAAATCATTCACTCGACCATTAAGCCTACGGGCTACATTACATCGAGTTCCAAATTACTCACTCGACAATTAAGCCTACGGGCTACTTTACTTCGAGTTCGAAATCACTCACTCGACTATTAATCCTAGGGGCTACATCACTTCGAGTTCGAAATCACTCACTCGACTATTAAGCCTACGGGCTACTTCGAGTTCGAGTTCGAAATCACTCACTCGACTACTAAGCTTACGAGCTACATTACTTTGAGTTCGAAATCACTCACTCGACAATTAAGCCTACGGGCTACATTACTTCGAGTTCAAAATCATTCACTCGACTATTAAGCCTATGGGCTACATCACTTCGAGTTCGAAATCATTCACTCGACTACAAAGCCTATGGGCTACCTCTATTTCGAGTTCGAGCAAGCACTCACTCGACTACCACGCCTACGAGCTATATTACTTCGAGTTCGAATCACTCACTCAGCTAATAAGCCTAAGGGCTAATCACTCGGTTATAAAGACTACGAAGTCCAAATTCGATCAAATTGCCTAAATCCTTATGAAAACATTCATAAGGCATGAATAAAAGCTTCACAAGGCAGAAAAAAAACAGAAGCAAGTCGGTAAAACAAAAAGATATTTATATATACAAGATTGTTTACATGATTGATTGCAACATAGAAACTAGGGGCTAAGCTTCTTGGCTATCTCCGGGAGCGGTCTCTTCTCCATCGGGCTCCCCCTCGTTCTCGGACCCGCTCTTACTCCCATCATCATCATCATTATCATCATCGTCGTCATCGAAAGCCAAGGCTTCAGCATCGGCTTCGAGTTCTTTGGCCCTTTTAATCTCTTCAGCGAGGTTGAAACCTCGAGCATGGATCTCCTCGAGGGTCTCCCTCCGAGATCTGCACTTAGCAAGTTCAGCGACCCAATGTGCTCGAGTATCGGCGGTCTCGGCTACCTCTCTTTCTTGGACCTGAGCAGCTTCAGCATCGGCCCGATAGACGGCCACGAGTGCATCTGTATCGGCCTTTTCCTTTTCAGCGTCAGATTCGGCCTTGGCAAGTTCAGAGGCCAACCGAGCCTCGAGCTTCTCTATTCTTCTTGCTTGGGCCAAGCCTTTCTCCTTTATTTTTTTGAAGTTAGTTTTCGGCCGATAATAATTGGGCTCGAGCAGCTTCTTTCTCTGCAGCAAAGCGGTCCATTCCTTCTTTCCACTTCAAAGACTCCGCTTTTATCACATCGACTTCTTCACGGAGTTTTTTGATCATCTCAATTTTTTGCTACAGCTGTGAGATCGAAAAATTAGCCATCATTTCGGTATCGAGCCCATAGGCTTTTAAAAGTATTATTACCTGCTCGGACAGATCGATCTGATCTTGGTGAGCCTTGGCCAACTCAGCTTGGAGGTCTTTTATTTCCTCTCCCCTTTGGCCTAAGAGGATTTTTAGGGAGTTCCTTTCTTCCGTAACCCGTTGAAGCTCGGCCTCATATCGACGCAGCTCGGTTCGGGACCAAGAACATGCTTCTCGATGAACTGCTGCAGCCTGCAAAGAAACAAGAAATGAAGTTAGAAAAGAAAAGCAAACATAAAGGTAATACCAACAAAATAATTTAAGGCTTACCTGATTCAATGTCTGCTGCACCCCGTGAAAAAGACCCGATACATCACTAGTACCGGAAACGTCCTCGATACTAGTAAACAGGTCATGAAAAGGATCCTCCCCATCATGAGGCCTGTCTAGTTTGAGGGCCCCCAAAGATTGGGCTTCCCGAATCGCCCCTGCGAAAAAAGCAGAAAGGTGGGTGAGTCTTTGATTGCTACTGCCCCAAGTGAATCACTTGGAGCATTCTCTTCAGTTCGAAGAGATTCGAGGAGAGCCCCTTCAGACATATCCCCTATCTGTTGGCTTCGATGGGAAGCATCTTCGATCTCCAACAACTCGGGGACTCAGCCCGAATCATTCTCCGATATATCCTCAGTTCGAGGCAGAGCCTTATGAACCACCATCGATCCAGCTTCCTATGGAACGTCGGTGGTCTTCTTCGTTCGGGAAGCCAGCGCGGACCCATCGTTTTCTTCTTCTTCTTCTTCTTCTTCTTCTTCTTCTTCTTCTTCTTCTTCTTCTTCTTCTTCTTCTTCTTCTTCTTCATCCCTTAGATGCAGAACTGATTCTACGGTCAAAGGAATGGTATTCTTGTTCGGCTTACGAGCCGTCCTCTTCTTCGGTTTTGGATCTTCGGGAACGGAGGCTCTTTTTCTCTTATTATCTTTCACAGGCTTTGGGACAGAGGCCGAAGCCTCTTCCTCGATGGACGAGGGCCTCAAAACTGCATATTTGCCCACACATGCATATGGAAACTTTTATTAAATTATATGGAAAACATCTCGTTCGAACTACCAAAAAGTACGAGAAAAGGGCTTACCATGATTTTTGGCTTCCCATCGGCCCTTTGACAAATCACGCCATGAACGCTCGGCATATGTGGAGGTCGAAGCGAGATCTTGTACCCAATTCTTGAGATCGAAAACTGCTCCGGGCATCCAGGGAACTGCTGCATCACAAAAAGAGGAATATCGGTGAGAAAATGAGTGAAAGGGCAAAATAGAAGGAAGTAACAGCAGAATTACACTTACGTTTCACATTCCACTCCTCGGGAAAAGGCATCTTTTCAGTCGGAATCAGGTCTGAAGTCCTTACTCAAACGAACCTGCCCATCCAGCCTCGATCCCTGTCCTCGTCAATGCTCGAGAACAGAGCCTTGGTAGCCCGACACTGAAGTTTTATTAATCCTCCTCGAAAAAGGCGAGGACGGTACAATCAGATGAGATGATCAATTTTGAAAGGCTTCCTTTCGATTTTGTTCACGAAGTATCGGATCAAAATAACAATCCTCTAAAAAGAAGGGTAAATCTGGCCTAAGGTTATTAAGTATTTATGACAAAAATCTATGATAACAGGGTCGAGGGGACCTAACTTGAAAAGGTAAGTGTACACACTTAAAAACCTTTTCACGTGAGTAGTAATATCCTCTTCTCGAGATGGTACTACCACTTCTTTGTTCCCCCAGTTATAATCTTTTTTTATCTGCTCAATATACCCCCTGGTTATCGAATAAATATATCTCGATATAGGTTCACATCGGCCGGGAACCGTCGAACCTTTATCGAGTTTGAAATCGGAGGTAAGAACACACGCCGCCGGAACGCACTCCTCATGCTGTGGATCTACCAGTGCTTTGTCGGCGGCGGATTGGGAAGAAGAAGCTTTTTCTTTTGGGGGACTATTTTTGATGTCTTCACCATTTTTTGATTTGAAGAAGGTGATAAAGATTTGGTGGTTTTTAAGAAGAATTTTTACAGAAAAGAATCATAGATCTACGAATGAACTCAGAAGAAACTTAGAAAATTTGGAAGATTGAAGACGTAAAAGTGATAAATGGTGAAAGTAAGGGCTATTTATAGATTAAAGCAATGGCAGTTCAGTATCAGCGGTGGTCGAGCACCGTCTGACATGCATTAAATGCCTTGAAAGACTAAATCAACGGGACAACTATCACGTGCGTCATGATCGATCCCAATGTAAACGTCAGCTTATAATCCGATCGAGCCGTTGAGACATCATATCATTTCTCACCACATCCTTCCCGAGAAATGAGGGGACTAGCTGTATACGGTCGAAATAGATTTCGGCCTTCATACGATTGATCGAGGTCAAAACATAATGGATAAAAAAAAGACTTCGAGATGGGTTCCGAAGATGGTACAAACAAGCTTCGAATTCCAGGTATAGGTCAAACACCGAGTTCGAAGTCATCATCGAGCTCGGGTCCGAATCGAACTATGATGAGATGATTTTGAGCTTAAGGGGAAGAGGCCAACCGGGACCGAGTCTGAATCATCACCTGATACAGAGTCCATATCGAGCTCTAGAAGCACTATCGACCAAGCACCGAGGCAGATCGAGCTCGAGCTCACAGACAAGAGCCGTTGCAAACACACTAAGGGAGAGAATCTCGGCGGAAATTAGGAAAAAACCGATTTATCATGGATTCTCCACTATGTATTTTTAATTATATCTAAAGTAGGATCCTCCACTATAAAGAGGATGGCTACATTTCTGTAGAGGGATGTTTTTTGCTTACATTGTAATTCAAGCACCATATTCTCCTATATTCGAGAGTTATTCTTTAAAGATTCATTAATTGATTCATCTTGCTTAATTTTAGAAATCACCTTCTTTCCAACTTGTTTATTTTGCATTCTTTGCAATCCATATTTGATATTTCTATTTATCCTTACGATTTGTATTAAGCTATACCACATATACTTAGAACTACGTACAAATTCAACTCTATCTATTTTTCGGGTAAACATATACATAATTACTTGCTATAGCTACTATTCAGTTGTTACAGTAGTGTATTCGTTGTATTTGCTGATATATTTATGAATACAACAACAAAAAGCGCCTAAAATCAGGGCAGAAAAGTGCTTAAAATTAGGGCAATCCATTACGCACATGTATTCACATGTATTAGCGCCATGTATTCATGAATGCAGTAATGACAATCACCTTAAAAATAGGCATGTCCAGCTGTCTAATACCGAAAATAATATCAATTAGCGTGATACACTCCTAATATAACTCAACAAAATCAATTCTAACATGCCTCATTATCAACCCAATTAATTAGAATGATTTTTTAGTTGTATATAGTTGTTGTATTTAACTTTTGTATTTAGTGTGTTTCAATATTTCTTTTTACTGTTGCATTCATTAGATTTAATGTGTTGTATTTACTGTATTCGCTCTTTTATATTCAGTGTATTCAAATGAATTTGTATTAACAGTATTTTAGTTATTCCTAATATATATTATTATTGTTGTATTCAGTATATTTCATTGGTTATATTCACTACATTTTTATTTGTATTCAGTGTATTTCATTGTATTTCACTCTATTTTAAAATTAAATGTATTCACTGTTATATTTTGTTCTATTTTAATATTTGTATTCAGTGTATTTCAATATTTATATCATGTATTCATGCATGAATACAAGTGTATTCAGCTGTATTAAAAAAATATAAACCTTCAAAATACATAAATACAGGCAAAAATAATGTATTTATATAAAAATACAATGTATTTGAGTGAATTTGTACAGAATACAATATGTTCGTATCATTATATGTGACTAAATAGCAAATAAGGAAAGAAAGTTCGCTAGAGATGAGTTTTCCGGCCAAGCAAAATATTGTATACATTGTATTAAAACTAAAAATGGAGACGAACAAAAACCTCGACCCTCAAATCTTCTCCGGCGTAAAAAATATTGCAGTATCCGTATAGAGGAATCCATTGTAATATTTGGCGTAGAAGAAAGCCACAGTATCTTTCTTTCTAATATTGCAATACAAATCCATTGTAAATATCCGGCGTAGAAACTAAGCAGTACAAATCTATTGTAATATTCGGTGTATAAAACTAAGCAGGTATTTTGCTCGAAGAGAGAGAAAGAAGAAAATTTTTATTGGGATTTTGAGAGAGAATCGTGTGTTAATTGAGGCTGAGGTGCGGCTGGTAGTGGAATGGAGAGGTGCAAGGAAAAGTGAAAACCAAGAAAGCAGCGTATCTGAAGCTAGTGAAAAGTGTAGACGATGAGGAGAAGAGGGCGAATAGGGAGCATTATAAGTTGGCTAAGAAAAAGGCAAAGCTGGCAGTTACGGCGGCCAAGACTGCAACTTTTAGTCGTTTGTATGAGGAACTCGAGGGCCGAGGTGGGGATAAGAGGTTGTTGAGGTTAGCCAAAGCGCGATAAAGGAAGGCGCTTGACTTGGACCAAGTGAAGTGCATCAAGGATGAAGAAGGTAGAGTTTTGTTGGATGAGGGGCTTATCCGTTGGAGATGGCAGACCTACTTTCATAGTCTCTTAAATGAGGAAGGGGATAGGAGCATTATACTGGGTGATTTTGAAATCTCCGGAAGTCGTTGTGACTTTGGGTATTGTAGGCAGATTAGAGCTGATGAAGTTGAGGGAGCTATGCGTAAGATGAGCAAGGGCAAAGCGACTGGGTCGGATGAAATCCCGGTGGAGTTTTGGAAGAGTGCAGGCAAGGCAGGCTTAGAGTGGCTCACTAGGTTATTTAATGTCATTTTTAGAACGAAGAAGATGCCCGAAGAGTGGAGGTAGAGCACGATGGTTCCTGTATACAAGAACAAGGGTGATATACAAACTTGCAATAACTATCGGGGTATCAAGCTGCTTAGCCATACTATAAAAGTTTGGGAGAGAGTGGTAGAGCTAAGGATGAGGAGGAGTGTGTCAATTTTCGAGAACCAGTTCAGGTTTATGCCGGGGCGTTCGACTACAGAAGTCATCCACCTTGTTAGGAGATTGATGGAACAGTATAAGGAGAGAAAGAAGGACTTGCATATGGTGTTCATTTACTTAGAAAAGACATACGATACAGTTCTGAGGGAGATTTTATGGAGATGTTTGGAGGCTAGATGGAGTAAATACCCGAGTAAGGACGGTGGGTGGTGACTCAGACCATTTTCAGGGGTCGACACTCAACCTTTTTTTGTTTGCTCTGACGATGGACGTACTGACGCGCCACATCCAAGAGGAGGTGCTGTGGTGCATGCTATTTGCATATGATATTGTATTGATTGATGATACGCGAGACGATGTGAACGCGCAATTAGAGGTATGAAGGCAGACCTTGGAATCTAAAGGTTTCAAGTTGAGCAGGACCAGGACAGAATACTTGGAGTGTAAGTTCAGTGGCGAGACTCGAGGAGGTTAAGGGGAGGTGAGGCTGGACTCGCAGGTCATCCCTAGGAGAGGTAGTTTTAAGTACCTTGGGTCTATTATTTAGGGAGATGGGGAGATTGATGAAGATGTCACACATTGTATTGGGCGGGATGGATGAAATGGAGACTCGCTTCCGGTGTTTTATGTGACAAGAAGGTGCCACCGAAACTTAAGGGTAGGTTCTACACAGTGGTGGCTAGACCAACGATGTTGTATGGGCTGAGTGTTGGCCAGTCAAGATCGCTCATGTCCAGAAGATGAATATAGCAGAGATGAGGATGTTGAGATGGATGTGCGGGCACACCAGGTTAGATAGGATCAGAAATTAGGTTATTAGAGATAAGGTGGGTGTGGCCCCTATTTAGGACAAGATGCGGAAAGCATGGCTTAGGTGGTTTGGTCATGTGGGGAGGAGGAGCACAGATGCCCCGGTGAGGAGGTGTGAGAGTGTAATGACCCGACTTGTCATTTTGAGAATCTACGTTCCGTTCAGTGACTTAAGGTCCCAAGCAGCTTTGTAATGTGTATTATGACTTGCGTGTATGGTCGAGTTTGGTTTTCGGATGATACAGGATTAAATTGAAAGAACAATTCTCATTTTTGAAGCCTAAGTGAAAAGAGTTGACTGGAGTTTGACTTTTGAGCGAACGACTCAAGAATAGAGTTTGTATGATTCCAATAGTTCTATATGGTGATTCTGGACTTAGGAGCGTGCCCTAAAATTTATTTGGAAGTCCGTAGCTAAATTAGGCTTGAAATGGCTGAAATAGAAATTTAAGTTTGGAAGTTTGATCGGGGAGTTGACTTTTTGATATCGGAGTCGGAATCCAGTTCTGAAAATTTTTATAGCTCTGTTTTGTCATTTATGACTTGTGTGCAAAATTTGAGGTTAATCGGACTTGATTTGATAGGTTTCGGCATTGAATGTAGAAGTTGGAAATTCTTAAGTTCCTTAAGCTTGAATTGGGGAATGATTCATGGTTTTAGCATTATTTTATGTGATTTGAGGTTTCAACTAAGTTTGTATGATATTTTAGGACTTGTTGGTATATTTGGTTGAGGTCCCGAGGGCTTCGGGTGAGTTTCGGATGGTTAACGAATCAAAATTTGGACTTAAACAACTGCTGGAAATCGGGGCTGGAAATCGAGGCTGGAAATCGAGGGCAGCGCCTGGACATAAACTTTAAGTTATAAAAAGGGGACTTCATCCATTTTCTATTTTTGACAAACTGGAGCTTGGGGAGAGGCGATTTTTGAGAGATTTTCAAGGAAAAACATCAGGGCAAGTGATTCTAACTCGGATTTGGTCAATATACATGAGTATATCATTATTTTCATTATTTAATTAGTGTTTTGAGATGGAAATTTGGGGAAAATTGTACAAATTTCATAAAACAATTTTTTGAGATTTCGACCTCGATTCGGAGCCGGATTTGAGTGAAACTAGTATGGTTGGACTCGTAATTGAATGGATTGTCGGATTTTGTGAGTTTCATCAGATTTCGAGATGTGGGCCCCACGGGCAATTTTTGAGTTAAATTTCGAATTTTATTGGAAAATTTGTATTTTCATATGGAATAAATTCCAATAATTTGTATTGATTGAATCGAATTAATTATGACTAGATACGATACTTTCAGAGGCTAATTCGCGAGGCAAAGGCATAGAAGAGTAAAGAATTACCCGGTTCGAGGTAAGTATCTTGCCTAACCTTGAGTGGGGAAAATTACCCCTTAGGCATTGAGTCTTATATGGAAATTATGAAATTGAAAACCATGTACGCGAGGTGACGAGTACATACTTGGTTTATATGTGAAAATTACATTGGTTAAAATTCGTAGATGCCCTTATGTGTTAAATTAGAAATTTGTTGGCACTTATTAAATCCTTTATGCGTCATGCCTCATTCCTTGTTTGCCGAGCTTGTTTTTATATGATAATTTGGCGTGATTGCCACTTGAATTTGTATGTGAATTCTGTGTGTTTGTTGATTTGATATTTCTTGGAAATAATCACCTTATGGATTTTTCACCGATAAATAAGTAATTAAAAAAGTTTAAATTGAGGCATTAATATAATTATCTAAAAATTTAGATTTAAGAAGGCATTATTCCTTGATGAATTACTTTCCAGTACATATGGCTGAAATTGGTATTGATTTGTAAAGACCGTAAATCATATTGAGACAAAGTGTTAAATTGTGAAATATTATTTTGTTGAGTTGTTCACTCCCATATATATTGTTAAGATTTTGTGCACATTATGGTCAAGCCATAGGCTCCTTATTGTGGAAATTAATGTATTTTTTATTTTTGTGGCAAGTTTTAATATTTGAGCACTTGAGGTGCAATTTATGAGATGTTGTGATATTGGCACGTGATATTGTTGGGAGGTTTGTTCGGGTGTTTGCACGAGGTTTCTGTCATGCTATTGTTACTATTGATTTATGCACATGCAGCGTGACAAGGCAGGCTCTATATATATATATATATATATATATATATATATGTGTGTGTGTGTGTGTGTGTGTGGGTTTGCGCATGTGGCGAGACACGGTGGGAATATTATTATGCGCGTGCGGCGAGACAAAGCGGGCATTTACTTTATTATTACGCACGTGGCGAGACAAGGTGGGATATGCCGGGGATTGATTTGTGATGACTTGTGATGGCCTGGGGGCATTGTTGTTGAAATTTATTTATGATTTGGGACTACGAGGCGGTACCTCGGGAGTGCCCTTTTGTCGATATTTCTCTATGGCTGCACTTGCCTTTGGTTATTTTATTTTTCCGTAACATGTAAATTTTTGTGTTCTCCGTGATGTATTATTTGACTTAATATTAAGTGTTTTGAATTTCTTGTGGTATTGTATTGGCTTTGGCTTTGTCGTGTGAGACTTTGAGGATTTGTATTTCTGGTTTGTACTTGTTCTTAATGATTGAGTTGTTTTAAATAAAAAATTACTATTATATTTTAATTTAATAAGTTTTATATCCAAATTAGTAGCTTATCTGATGCTTTATTTTATTTGAAATGTCATTTTCTTCACTCAAACTATTTCAAAAAAAAACTCATTTCCTTGTTGAATTCTTACATGGTTTAAAAAGAATTGTTGTAACCTTACTTTATTGAAAATAAATTTCGTGCAGATTTTATGTATTGATATATTTGGCACGAGAGTTGTCTGTGCGGTTGTGATAGAGATATGGGAACAAGGTGCCATGAGAATATGAAAGGGGGATGAGACTCGTATTTTATGATTTATATATAAGGATTATTTATTTGAAGAAATATATTCAGAGAGTATTTATGCGAAAGAATTATATGTAAAAGATTTATATTTGAAGGATTTGTTTAATTGGTTGTACTTGTATTACTTATTCATCTCAGTAATAATTATGGTGTTCTTGCCGCCTTGTTGTTTATGTCACTAGTTGGTTATTGTTGCTATCATTGCTATTTGTTCCCTATTGTTTTGTTATGCTATATTGCACAGGTTATTTGACTAGTGAGTGTCTTGACTGTACCTCGTCACTACTCAGCCGAGGTTAGTCTTGATACTTACTGGGCACCGAGTGTGGTGTACTCATACTACACTTCTGCATATTTTTCTGCAGAGCCAGTTAAATTGGAGTCAGTTGATCGCTAGCTAGTTGTACAGATCTTGCAGTGGAGACTCAAGGTCACCTTCTGATATTGTTCTCGCACTGTTTTATCTCTACTTCAAAACAGTTGTATTTATAGGCTTTCTAGTAACTCAGTAGAGCTTATGACTTGTACTACCGGTTTTGAGATTGTAAGTATTGTATAGAGATTCCTATTTCGTATTTGTCAGTCGTTTATTAATATTGTTATTATTTCAGTAAATGTTAGGCTTACTTAGTCCCTAAGACTAGGTGCCATCACGACATCCTACAGAGGGAGATTTGGGTCGTGACAAGTTGGTATCAGAGCTCTAGGTTCATAGGTGCTACGAGTCATAAGCGAGTTTAGTAGAGTCTTGCAGATCGGTACAGGGATGTCTGTACTTATCTTCGGAAGGCTACGAGACTATTAGGACAGTTTCACTTCCTTCATTCCTATCGTGCGAGTTTATTGATCTCGGAGTTTTAGTTTTACCATTTTATTCTCCTACAGATAGTGAGGACACGAGCTGCTGTTATCGATGACGCTGCTCCCGGAGCAGGTAACGCCAGAGGCAGAGGCAGAGGCCAAAAGGGATCACGTGCCGCAGCTTGGGCACGTACTAGAGGAGCAGTTGAGGAGCCACTAGTAGCTCCGGTTCGGGGACAGGTACCGGAGGCACCTGTTGTTACCCCCATACTTCTGGAGACTTTAGCACAGTTCCTGAGCATGTTTGGTTCATTAACTCAGGCGGGGTTGATTCCGATCGCACCGTAGTCACAGACCGGGGGAGGAACTCAGACCCCCGCCGCCCGTACTCCAGAGCATCGAGTCTACATTGGTCAGGTTCCAGGAGTCATGGCGACTCAGCCTATGGTCCCAGTTCAGCCCATGGTTAGGGCCGCAGCATTTGAGGAAGAACAACTTAGACTTGCAAGGTTCAAGAAGTATGACCCTCCTACCTTCAGTGGTTTGGCTTCAGAGGGTGCACATGGCTTTCTAGAGAAGTGCCATCGTATTCTCTGCACTATGGTCATTGTGGAGATGAGTGGAGTTGCTTTTACTACGTTCCCTCTTAAGGGAGTGATAAGTAGGGATTTTGACTGCTTATTTTCTCTCTTTTATTTACGTTTCAGCTCAAAAATGCTTAAAGGTATTCTCGAGAAGTAATGAAATGTGCTTTCTTGCAGGAATATTGGGAAACGAGCAAAAGAAATGAAAATCAACTAAGAAGGAGTAAAAATTGGACAAGAACCAAAACAAGGCAAAATGGACCAAAGTGCGGACCCCACAATACTGTGTGCGGCCGCAGACTCTGAAGAGCCACTGTCAGAATTCCTTCACAAAGTGCGGACCGCACAATTATTGTGCGGCCGTAGAAGACAAGGTTCAGAGAGATTTTTTTGGGGACCTGAAGATATGCGGACCACACTATTATTGTGCGGCCGCAAAATGCAAAAGTGCAGTCGCACTCATAAATATGCGGTCTGCAGAAACTTCCTATGTCCAACCCAAGATCAAGAGTGCGGCCGCACTCAGAAATGTGCGGTCCGCACAATCAGAGGAAGTGCGGCCGCACCCCAGATTTATGCGGCCGCATAAGACCACCCTATCAAGTCAGCTTCAAAGTGCGGACCGCACATTTCTGAGTACGGCCGCACAACCTCTGCAGGGGCAATTTTGTCCAATACTTTTAGCTGGGTATAAATAGATTTTTTGTCATTTTTAGGTTAAGTTTTGAACTTTAGAAAATAGATAGCCGTTTTTCTTTACTATTTTGGGAAACTTTGTAAGAGTTTATCATTTTAACATTAGATTTTCTTCCCTTAATCATTTATTATGAGTTTTATCTTAGTTTCTTCTTTAATTTCTTCATTTCCTATGAGTAGCTAAATCCTTAGCTAGGGTTGTGACCCAACCCTAGTATGGGTATCTAATGGGTGATTGATTTAGGGCTTATTTATGATTGGGTATATGATATTTAGCCTAGTTCTTGCTTGAATTTAAGAATTGATGGTTGCAAACATTAATTCATGACTAATTGACTTAGTCTCTACTTGAGAAAGAGAGATTAAGTCTAGAAAAACTTGGCTAACAAAAAATTGGGGTGAACTCGAGAAATTAATAGCCCCAATTAAAGGGTCGAATCTAGAGATAGTAAGACCCGACTTGAGCATTTATCACTTGTTTCGTGAGATACCCATTTGGACTTGAGAAAGCCAAGTTGGGCAAAATCACTCAAACTACCGAGAGGTATAGAGTGAGTAATCGCGTGTGATTGCTATATTGTATCCCGACCAACCAAATATGCCCTAAAGCTCTCAATCCGTTAGGTAACCAACTAGGCATAAGTTACAGCCCTAGATCTTTTATAACCTGAAAAACAACAATACCAAAAGCATTGTCCCTTTGCTTTACAATTACAAGCATTAGCATAAAAATTAGAAGTAGAAAAGAAACAACTAAATATGTGGAAGTGCAATATTGGGCACGTCATATACTTAGACTAGGTATATACCTAATCCAACATAAAGCTCTCTGTGGAATCGACCTCGACTCGCGTTGGGTATTTATAATTGCATCGACCACCTCACAATCCCAATTAGTGGTGTGAGTTTGGGCGACATCAATTTTTGGCGCCGTTGCCGGGGAGCTAAAAACATATTTAGCTATATATTTAGTTTTGTGTGTGATTTGTCTTCTTTTCCTTCTGGGCTACTAACCTTTTTGGGAGCCGATTTTAGGTACAAAAATGGCTCTCAACAATGATCCTCTCGGAAACATGCCTTTGGGGGATGTAGACGTGGAAGATGACCCAGTGAGGAGGTTCCTTTTGAGCCTCAAGCAAATAGACGAGGCCGACCGCCTCAAGAAAATATTCCCGTTCCACCCCCAAATCCACCAAGAGCGGATCCACACCGGGTATTGTCGAATGAAGGGTATGCAAGTTCCATAGTCCCACCCCGCATTAGGGCGGGCAACTTTCAAATCACAAATTTTATGCTCATATTGCTTGAGCAACGGGGATTCTTCACCGGAGCTCTGAATCAAAATGCATACAAACACTTGAAAGGATTTATGGACACTTGCTGGGGGAGTAAACAGACCAACGTCTCCGAGGATGCTCTAAGGTTGAGGCTATTTCCCTTCTCTCTATGGGGAAAAGCCTTGGACTGGTTAGAAATATTGCCAAACCATTCTATCCATACATGGGATGAATTGGCAGAAAAATTCATGGCCAAGTTCTTTTCTCCCGGGCATATGGCTACTCTTAGAGACGAGATTCTAGCATTCAAACAAGAATCCGATGAGCCTTTGCACGAGATATAGGAGAGGTACCACACTATGGTGAAAGAGTGCCCGAATAATGACATGACTGAGGCTATGATTCAACAAACCTTCTACAAGGGGATCAATACTACCAATCAATGCGTGGTCAACCAACTTGCCGGTGGAAATTTCATGACAACACCATATGCCGAAGCTTGTGAAATCTTAGATGAAATGGCAGATACTTCATCGGCATGGCAAAGTAGAGCAAATGTTCCTCAACGTGATCCAAATGTGATTCACCTACACAAAGAATTGCATGATCATGGGCAAGCAATTGCCGAGTTGACCACTACAATGAATCAATTGGCCAAAGCTTAGCTTCAATAGGTTCAAGGTCCTACGCAAGTAAATGCAATGGAAGGTGTCAATATGATGGTGAACAAGCAAAGGAAAAAGGGTCAACAAGTGCAAAACTATGTGGAACAATTTATGCAAGATGATACTGGGTTTGACCAAGACGAATCATACAATGAACAAGAGAAAGAAGTGCAATATGTGAATAACTACCAAGGGCAAAGAAATAACTCTCAAGGCCCGAATCAACAACAATGGCGATCTCAAGGAAATCAAGGCAATTGGAGTGGTGGTACCAACAATCAAGGTAATTGGAACAATAACAATAATCAAGGCAATAGGAATAATCAAGGCAACCAAGGCAATTAGGGTAGTAACAATCAAGGATATTGGGGAGGTAACAACCAAGGGGGTTGGAATAATAACCAAGGGAATCGGGGGCTGGGCTTTCAAAGGCCCCCGATATATCAACATCCAAAAAACCCACCTCCTTATCCGTCTCATGTTCTAGCTCTTCCAATAATGAGATGGGACGGATTGAAAATATGTTCAAACAAATGATGGAGAAAAATACTGACTCTGATGCTCAACTAGCCTCTCACAATACTTCAATCCGCAATTTGGAGGTTCAATTAGGGCAAATCTCGCAAGCTTTAAATAGTTGTCCTAAGGGGGCACTACCTAGTAGTGCAGTAGTGAACCTGAAGGATGGGAACAAGACGGGACATACCATGTCCGTAACCACAAGGAGTGGAAAAGGTGGGGAGGCAACAACATCAAACCAAAGAAGAATTGTGGATGATGATGTAGTGATTCAAGAAGATGAAATTCCTAGCAATGTGGTTCAAGCTAATGAAGAAGTGAGAATTGATATTGATGAAACTGTGGAGGAGACTCAAGAAGAAGTGAACCCGTCTAGGGAACACATGATTGACATACCAAAACCGGTAGTGCCAAAGGCCAAGGCACCAATGCCAAGGCCTCCCCCTCCATACCCTCAAAGGCTCGCCAAGCAAAATAGCAAGAACCAATTCAAGAAGTTTATTGATATGATGAAGAGCTTATCCATTAATGTGTCATTGGTTGAAGCGTTGGAACAAATGCCCGGCTATGCAAAGTTCATGAAGGATTTGGTGACAAAGAAAAGATCAATGAACTGTGAGACTATCAAGATGACACATCAAGTGAGTGCTATTGTGCACTCAATGGCTCCGAAATTGGAAGATCCCGGGGCTTTCACAATCCCTTGCACTATTGGAAGCGCTGACTTTTCCAAAGCTCTATGTGATCTAGGGGCAAGTATCAACTTGATGCCCTACTCTATGTTCAAATCTTTGGGAATTGGGCAACCAAGACCCACATCTATGAGGTTACAAATGGCGGATCTTACTATGAAGAGACCATTGGGTATTTTTGATGATGTGTTGGTTCGTGTTGATAAGTTCATCCTCCATGTATGCAAATCTATGATCTAGGGGCGGACTTTGTGATTCTTGATTGAGAAGTGGACTATGAGGTGCCTATTATCTTGGGTAGACCTTTCCTTGCTATGAGGAAGGCTCTTATTGATGTGGAAGCCGGTGAGCTCACCTTCTGGGTGGTTGATGAAAAGGTGGTTTTCCATGTATGCAAATCTATGAGGCAACCGAATAGCAATGCAGTTTGTTCGTTTGGGGACTTAGTGACCGAGGTGATTGTTGATGATGCTAGTGCCATGATGAATGTTGATGATACTTTGGAGGCCGTATTGCTTAATCATGATGATGATGAGAAGGAAGGCTTTGTGGAATGTGTAAATCCATTACAAGAAATGGGGTCGTATACTTATGAACCCCGAAAATTGTACTTAGATCTTGAAATCCGGAAGACTCCTCCAACAAAGCCCTCAATCGAGGAGCCTCCCACTTTGGAGTTAAAGCCATTGCCTTCACATTTTAGGTATGAGTTTCTTGGCCCATGTTCTACTTTACCTGTTATTCTTTCCTCTTGCTTGACTAACGTGCAGGTAGATTCTACTTTGGAGGTGCTTCAAAAGAGGAAGAAAGCTATAGGATGGACACTGGCAGATATTCGGGGTATAAGCCCCACCTTTTGCATGCATAAGATTATTATGGAGGAGGATTCCAAACTCTCCATTGGACATCAAAGAAGATTAAATGAAGCAATGCAAGAGGTGGTGAAGAAGGAGATCATAAAACGGTTGGATGTCGGGGTTGTTTACCCCATTTCTGATAGCTCGTGGACCTCTCCGGTGCAATGTGTCCCAAAGAAAGGGGGCACGACTGTGGTAACAAATGACAAAAATGAGTTGATCCCCACAATAACGGTCACCAGGTGGAGAGTTTGCATGGACTATAGGAAGCTCAACAAAGTCACTCGGAAAGATCATTTTCCGCTTCCATTTCTTGATTAAATGCTTGATAGGTTGGCCGGACGAGCTTTTTATTGTTTCCTTGATGGATATTTCGGCTACAATCAAATTCGTATTGCTCCTGAGGACCAAGAGAAGACTACTTTCACGTGTCCCTATGGTACTTTCGCATTCACACGGATGCCATTTGGGTTATGCAATGCACCGATGACTTTTCAACGGTGTATGATAGCCATCTTCACCGACATGGTTGAGGATTTTCTTGAGGTCTTCATGGATCACTTTTCCGTGGTGGGGAATTCTTTTGATTAGTGCTTGGACAACTTGGACAAGGTTTTGGCAAGATGTGAGGAAACAAACTTGGTTTAGAATTGGGAGAAATGTCACTTCATGGTCGAGGAAGGCATAGTCCTTGGCCACAAAATTTCAAAGCATGGTATTGAGGTCGATAAGGCAAAAATTGAGGTGATATCCAAACTACCTCCACTACATCCGTGAAGGGAGTGAGGAGCTTCTTGGGTCATACGGGGTTCTATCACCGATTCACCAAGGACTTTTCTAAGGTGGTAAACCCCTTGTGTGAACTTTTGGAGAAGGATGCCAAGTTCCATTTCAACACGAATTGAATGAAGGTATTCGAATTGCTCAAGTTCAAGTTGACTACTACTCCTATTATTGTCGCACCGAATTGGAGCTTGCCTTTCGAGCTCATGTGCGATGCAAGTGATGTGGCGGTCGGAGTTTTTTTTGGGGCAACGTATCAACAAAATCTTTCATCCTGTCTACTATGCTAGTAAGACCATGAATGATGCCCAAGTCAATTACACAGTGACCAAAAAAGAGCTCATTGCTATTGTCTTTGCTATGGATAAGTTTCGCCCATACTTGATGGGTACAAAGATGATTCTCCACACCGATCATGTGGCGCTTCGGTACATAATGAGCAGAAATGATTCAAAAGCAAGGTTAATGCGGTGGGTGCTTCTATTGCAAGAGTTTGATCTAGAGATTCAAGACCGCAAGGGTAGTGAAAACCAAGTGGCGGACCACTTGTCTCGTTTGGAGGAGGAGGGGAGGCCACATGACGGCCTTGAGATAAATGATTCCTTCCATGATGAGTAGCTTCTAGCCATTTCAATGACCGGGATTCCATGGTTCGCCGATTTAGCCAATTATCTTATAAGTGGTATTGTACCGAATGAGTTCTCTTCAAACCAAAGGAAGAAGCTCAAACGGGATTGCCTCCGGATTTGTACCGATGGTGTGATTCGATGATGTGTGCCGGAGGAGGAACAAATGGAAATTCTTGAGGCTTGCCACTCTTCACCATATGGTGGTCACCATGGTGGAGCTAGAACGGCAACAAAAGTGTTGAGTTGTGGATTCTATTGGCCTACTCTTTACAAGGACGCTAGTGATCTCGTCAAGCATTGTGATAATTGTCAAAGGGCCGGTGTGATTTCTAAGAAAAATGAGATGCCCCTCACCACCATCTTGGAGATTGACATTTTTGATGTGTGGGGCATTGATTTCATGGGTCCGTTCGTGAGATCTTGTGGGAAAACTTACACATTGGTAGCTATGGATTATGTGTCAAAGTGGATTGAAGCCATGGCTTTACCCAATAATGAAGCTCGAAGTGTGGTGGCATTTTTGAAAAAGAACATCTTCACGAGATTTGGTACTCCAAAGGCCATTATTAGTGATGGGGGATTGCACTTTTGTAACAAAGCTTTTGATACCTTACTCACAAAGTATGGTGTCACTCACAAAGCGTCAACTCCCTATCATCCTCAAGCAAGTGGGCAAGTCAAAGTCTCCAACCGGGAGGTCAAGAGTATTTTGTCAAAGCCTGTGAATGCCAATCGAACGGATTGGTCGAAGAAACTTGATGATGCTCTTTGGGCTTATAGAATGGCTTACAAAACACTTATTGGTATGTCTCCGTATCAGTTAGTGTTCGGGAAAGCTTGTCACCTACCGGTGGAACTTGAGCACTAGGCTATGTGGGCATTGAAGGAGCTTAATCTTGAATAGGATGTCGCCGCCAACTTAAGGGTGGCACAATTGAATGAGCTTGATAAATTCCAGTACCATGCATATTCAAGTTCGTCCTTATACAAGGACAAGATGAAGTACCTCCATGACAAGTACATCCGGAATAAGGAGTTCAAAGAAGGTGATCTTGTGCTATTGTTCAATTCTCGGTTGCGGATGTTTCCGGGAAAGTTGAAGTCCAAGTGGAGTGGTCTATTTGAGGTTGTGCATGTAACACCCTTTGGTGCACTAGACTTGAAGAACAAGAATGATGAAGTGCTTAGAGTCAATTTAGCCCATGGTTAGGGCCGCAACATCTGAGGAAGAACAACTTAGACTTGCAAGGTTCAAGAATTATGACCCTCCTACCTTCAGTGGTTTGGCTTCAGAGGGTGCACATAGCTTTCTAGAGGAGTGCCATCGCATTCTCCACACTATGGGTATTGTGGAGACGAGTGGAGTTGTTTTACTACGTTCCCGCTTAAGGGAGCGACATATCGGTGGTGGCGGGCGTATGAGTTGGGTAGCCCGGCCGATGCAACTTCACTTTCATGGGTTCAATTTTCGGAGATGTTCCTGAGAGAGTTTGTTCCTCAGTCCCTTCGGGACGCATGGCACGCGGAGTTTGAGCAGCTGCGCCAGGGAACTATGTCAGTGTCAGAGTATGCTGTTAGATTCTGTGATTTGGCCCAGACATGCACCTACTTTGATCGCTACAATTAGAGAGAGAGTCTGTAGATTCATTGAGGGGCTAAGATGTGATATCCGGTTTAGCATGGCTTGGGAGTTGGAGTCAGATTTTCCATTTTAGCAGGTGGTGGAGATCGCCCGCCGATTAGAGGGCATGTAGGACCAGGAGAGAGAGGACATGCGGGGTCAAGAGAGAGAGGAAAGGGAGTCTAGGAGGCCTCGTAGACTAGAGAGATCTACTGGTCCATATTTTGGAGGCAGGGTACGTCATGGTAGAGGTTTTGTGGGTCATCCAGTTCAGTTTGCACTTTAGGCTTCGCACGGTATCCCAGGTGCCTATGGGTCTCAAAGTACCCGTACCGTATAGTTTCCACAGCCACGTCAGCAGAGAGGTTGCTTCGAGTATGGAGATACCAGCCATATGGTGAGAGAATGTCCCAGACTCCGGACAGATGTATCACATCGGGGTATTCGAGAGAGTAGAAGGCACCCTAGAAGGGGAGGCCCGACCCATTGATATAATTGATATAGTATGGCTGAGGCCACTACACCAGATGGTGTCATTAAAGGTATGATTTAATTCGTAATAGAGGAGCATTGTTCTTATTTTGATTCAGTTCCATTATTGAGGTGAGACCTCCTATCATGCTCGATGTATGGTGGGTTAGTGATTTTGTACACCACTCACGTGTTTATCCCTGTTGGGAGATTTGATGGTGTTAGTTCGTGTCTAGCATTTTGCTTTGTACACTATTGAGAGCTAAGAATCCAAATGTGACTTTCTGTTACTCACTATAGTGGGTTTTGATATAAATTCGGGATAGTTTTGTTAAAGTGTGTGAATTATATGCCCTACCGATATGGGGGTTCATTATGTGTTGTGAAATTATTTCACGGAATTTATTAAAAAGAAGAAAGAAAGGTAATGGAAAAAAAAATTCGGTTGGCACAATGTGCAAAATACTTGTGATTCAGAGATGAGGATGAGATTCTCGCATTTTTATATGATGTAAAATATTTAAACTGGACTACAAGCCGTGGTAGAAGTTATATAAGGACGAGGTCCTTGTGGTAAAATATTTATGTGTTTAAATTCTTCCTTTGTGAAATTTAAATTGTACTATAATATTAATAGGGAGTCATGCCTGTTAGGCTTATTTGATAAATTCTTGTGCATATTTAGCCATATTCGTGATATGAATAGTGAGTTTTAGCCTACAAAGTGAGTGCCCAAGTGGAGTTAAACGTGACTCGTTAAGTCGGATAAATAATTATGAGGTCTTCAGGCCTCACTTTTTGTTGTCGGTGTTGTGAAAATTCGAAACGAGGTTTTGGTTAATATGAGGTTAATTGACTATACTGAAATTGATTATGAACATTTTTTATGACCATAGATATAGTTATGGGCATACGTATGATGTGTGCATAGGCATGAAATGTATACAATCGGTTGAGACTAATACCGTGTTGATGTGAAAAATCAGGACTTTTGGAATTGTTTGGAGTGTAAGAAATTGGTTTTAAAGTTTATGAATGTGGCTAAGGGAAATAATCTCAATTGAGATGGTGTTGTCGGACCATGTTAAAATTTTGATGATGTGGACTCACCGCGAGTAGGTGTGTAATAGTACACTCAGTAATTTAATGTGCTCCGACTTGGCACATTCGAGGACGAACGTATGTTTTAAGAGAGGGAGAATGTAACGACCCGACTTGTCGTTTTGAAAATCTACGTTCCGTTCAGTGACTTAAGGTCCCAAGAAGCTTTGTAATTCGTATTATGACTTGCGTGTATGATCGAGTTTCGTTTTCAGATGATACAGGACTAAATTGAAAGAACAATTCTCATTTTTGAAGCTTAAGTGAAAGAAGTTAACCGGAGTTTGACTTTTAAGCAAACGACTCCGGAATAGAGTTTTGATGATTCCAATAGCTCTTTATGGTGATTCTGGACTTAGGAGCGTGTCCGAAAATTTATTTGGAAGCCCGTAGCTAAATTAGGCTTGAAATGGCTAAAATAAAAATTTAAGTTTGCAAGTTTGACCGGGGAGTTGACTTTTTGATATCCGAGTCAGAATCCAGTTCTAAAAATTTTTATAGCTCTATTATGTCATTTATGACTCGTGTGTAAAATTTGAGGTCAATTGGACTTGATTTGATAGGTTTCGGCATCGAATGTAGAAGTTGGAAATTTTTAAGTTCCTTAGGCTTGAATTGGGATATGATTCGTGGTTTTAGCGTTGTTTTATGTGATTTGAGGTTTCAACTAAGTTTGTATGATGTTATAGGACTTGTTGGTGTATTTGGTTGAGGTCCCGAGGGCCTCGGGTGAGTTTCGGATGGTTAACAGATCAAAATTTGGACTTAAACAGCTGCTGGAATGTTTCTGGTGGAAATCGGGCTGGAAATAGAGACTGGAACGAGGCTGGAAATCGAGGGCAGCGCCTGGACAGAAAATTTAAGTTATAAAAAGGGGACTTCGTCCCATTTTCCATTTTTGACAAACTGGAGCTTGGGGAGAGGCATTTTTGAGAGATTATCAAGGAAAAATATTAGAGTAAGTGATTCTAACTCGGATTTGGTCAACATACACGACTATATCATTGTTTTCATCATTTAATTAGTGTTTTGAGATAGAAATTTGGGAAAAATCGTAGAAATTTCATAAAACGAATTTTTGAAATTTCGATATCGATTCGGAGTCGGATTTGAGTGAAACTAGTATGGTTAGACTCGTAATTGAATGGGTTATCGGATTTTGTGAGTTTCGTCGGATTTTGAGACGTGGGCCCCACGGGCAATTTTTGAGTTAAATTTCGAATTTTGTTGGAAATTTTGTATTTTCATATGGAATAAATTCCAATAATTTGTATTGATTGAATCGAATTAATTATGACTAGATACGAGACATTCAGAGGCTAATTCACGAGGCAAAGGCATAGCAGAGTAAAGAATTGCCCAGTTCGAGGTAAGTACCTTGCCTAACCTTGAGTGGGGGAAATTACCCCTTAGGCATTGAGTCTTATGTGGAAATTATAAAATTGAAAACCATGTACGCGAGGTGATGAGTACGTACTTGGTTTATATATGCAAATTACATTGGTTGAAATTTGTAGACGCTCTTATGTGTTAAATTGAAAATTTGTTGGCACTTATTAAATCCTTTATGTGTCATACCTCATTCCTTGTTTGTCGAGCTTGTTTTTATGTGATAATTTGGCGTGATTGCCACTTCGATTTGTATGTGAATTCTGTGTGTTTGTTGATTTGATATTTCTTGAAAATAATCACCTTATGGATTTTTCACCGATAAATAAGTAATTAAATAAGTTTAAGTTGAGGCATTAATATAATTATCTAAAATTTTAGATTTAAGAAGGCATTGTTCCTTGATAAATTACTTTCCAGTTCATATGGCTGAAATTGGTATTGAGTTTTAAAGGCCGTAAATCATATTGAGACAAAGTGTTAAATTGTGAAATATTATTCTGTTGAGTTGTTCACTCCCATATTTTTTTAAGATTTTGTGCACATTATGGTCGAGCCATAGGCTTCTTATTGTGGAAATTAATGTATTTTTGATTTCTGTGGCAAGTTTTAATATTTGAGCACTTGAGGTGCAATTTATGAGATGTTGTGATATTGGTACGTGATATTGTTGGGAGGTTTGTTCGGGTGTTTGCACGAGGTTTCTGCCGTGCTATTGTTACTATTGATTTATGCACATGCGGCGTGACAAGGCAGGCTATATATATGTGTGTGGGTTTGCGCATGTGGCGAGACAAGGTGGGAATATTATTATACGCGTGCGGCGAGACAAGGTGGCATTTACTTTATTATTGCGCACATGGCGAGACATGGTGGGATATGCCAGTGATTGATTTGTGATGACTTGTCATGGACTGGGGGCATTGTTGTTGAAATTTATTTATGATTTGGGACTACGAGGCGGTACCTCGGGAGTGCCCTTTTGTTGATATTTCTCTATGGCTGCACTTACCTTTGGTTATTTTGTTTTTTCGTAATATATAAATTTTTGTGTTCTCCGTGAAGTATTATTTGACTTAATATTAAGTGTTTTGAATTTCTTGTGGTATTGTGTTGACTTTGGCTTTGTCGTACGAGACTTTGAGGATTTATATTTCTAGTTTGTACTTGTTCTTAATGATTGAGTTATTTTAAATAAAAGAAATTACTATTATATTTTAATTTAATAAGTTTTATATCCAAATCATTAGCTTATCTGATGCTTTATTTTAATTGAAATGTCATTTTCTTCACTCAAACTATTTCAAAAAAAAAAAACACTCATTTCCTTGTTGAATTCTTACATGGTTTAAAAAAATTGTTGTAACCTTACTTTATTGAAAATAAATTTCGTGCAGATTTTATGTATTGATATATTTGGCACGAGAGTTGTTTGTGCTGTTGTGATAGAGATATGGGCACGAGGTGCCGTGAGAATATGAAAGGGGGCTGAGACCCTTATTTTATGATTTTTTATAAGGATTATTTATTTGAAGAAATATATTCGGAGGGTATTTATGCGCAAGAATTATATGTGAAAGATTTATATTTGAAGGACTTGTTTAATTGGTTGTACTTGTGTTACTTACTCATCTAAGTAATAATTATGGTGTCCTTGTTGCCTTGCTGTTTATGTCACTAGTTGGTTATTGTTGCTATAATTGCTATTTGTTCCCTATTATTTTTGTATGTTATATTGCACAAGTTTTTTGACTAGTGAATGTCTTGACTGTACCTGTCACTACTCCACCGAGGTTAGTCTTGATACTTACTGGGTACCGATTGTGGTATACTCATACTACACTTCTGCATATTTTTGTGCATAGCCAGGTAAATTGCAGTCAGTTGATCGCTAGCTAGCTGTACAAATCTTGCAGTGGAGACTCAAGGTAAACCTGTTATTGCGTTTGCAGGCTTCAGAGTCACCTTCTGATATTGTTCTCATACTCTTTTATCTCTACTTCAAAACAGTTGTATTTATAAGCTTTCTAGTAACTCAGTAGTGCTTATGACTTGTACTACCGGTTTTAGGATTGTAAGTATTGTATAGAGATTCCTATTTCGTATTTGTCAGTCGTTAATTAATATTGTGATTATTTCAGTAAATGTTAGGCTTACCTAATCCCTAAGACTAGGTGTCATCACGACATCCTACGGAGGGAGATTTGGGTCGTGACAGAGAGGTTGACACTGGAGGGCCTACGGAGAGGTAGAGGTAGGCCAAAGAAGAGGTGGGGAGAGGTGATTAGGCAAGACTTGGCGCAGCTTCAGTTGACCGAGGACATAACCCTTGATAGTAAGGTATGGAGGTCGAGGATTAGGATAGTATAGTAGGTAGTCTAGAGTGTTCATAACAGTAGTATTGGCACGCAGTCTCGCTTTCTGTTGGTAGTAGGTTTTTATGACTAACCGTTGTTTTCTTTCATTTTTGATCACCTTACTATCTTATTATTTTTATTCTGCTTTTATATGGCTTTTTGATACTGTCCCTTCGTGTCTATATTTTCATTACTGTGGCGCTTATGCTTTCCTGAGTCGAGGGTCTATTGGAAACAGCCTCTCTATCCTCACAAGGTAGAAGTAAGGTCTGCGTACACACTACCCTCCCAGACCCCACAGTGTGGGATAATACTGGGTATGTTGTTGTTGTTGTTGAATCGTGTGTTAATTAAAATAAAGAGAGAGAAGGAAGAGAGATAAAGAAGAAAATATTTGGGAGAGAATCTTATGTAAATTGAAAGGAAGAGAGAGTAAAAACATAAATAGCGTATTTTATGTCTCAATGGAGGTATATACTATAGATACCTATTTTGCTATAAAATAAAAAAGATAGCTATAGAAAATAATATTTTGAAATGATTTTGGTTTATAATAAATAGGGTGTATACCTTTGTTATAGGAGGTAAAATTTCCTATATTATAAGTGTGAAGTGGGCTTTATGCAGCGCGAGTCCCCTTTAGTTGGGGTTCAAAAGTATATATTTGTCACCGAATAGAAAACCTAATAATAACAAATCCTGTGAATTCCCACAAGTTAGATCATGGGAGGATGGCGTGTACGTAGACTTTACCCCCACCTTGTGAAGATAAAAATCATGTTGTAGATAGATTTTGGCTCAGGAAAAACATTCTCACAACATTGATGAAAAGAAATACAGTAATAAAAAATCATATATAAATCATGTATTTAACTCACAATATGTGAGAATTACTTACCTCATGAAAGATGACAAAATGGCACTCTAAAATCGCACCCAAGACCGGCTTCAACGAGAGAAAAGAGGTGAAATGAGCCAAAACCCGATTTGGCTAACTTGCCCAGGCAACTTTCGCACCTGCGAAGATAAAGGCCGCTTCTGCGGCGCCGCTTCTGCGGCACCAAGACCGCATCTGCGAAAAAACACTGGAGGCTGCCCCTTCGCACCTGTGGACAATGTCCCGCTCCTGCGACATCACAGGTGTACAAATCCACCTCGCTCTTACGCTCCAAGAGGCCGCATCTGCGCCATCGCAGATGCGGAAAAATTCTCGCACCTACGGGCACTGCCCAGCTCACCCAGAATCGCTTCTGCGACCCTCCTGGCCGCTTCTGCGGTTACGCACCTGCGGCCAAAACCTCGCAGGTGCGGTTACACTAGATGACAGCAGCTCCAGCATTCCTCCAAGCCCAAACTCGATCCATTTACCATCCGGAATCTACCCGAGGCCTTCGGGACCTCAACCAATTATACCAACACGTCCCAAAATAAAATACGAACCTAGTCGAAGCCTCAAACCATGCCAAACAACATCGAAATCATGAATCGCGCTTCGAATCAAACTTACAAATTTCCAAATTTCCAAATTCTATAACTTGTGTCGAAACATACCAAATCAATTCAGAATGACTTCAAATTTTGCACACAAGTCCTAAATGACATTACATACCTATTCCAACTTCCGAAAATCGGAATCCGACCCCGATATCAAAAAGTCCACTCCTAGTAAAGATTTCCGAAAACCTTTGAATTTCCAACTTTCGCCAAATGACCCCGAAATTACCTACGGACCTCCAAATCCACATCCGGATGCGCTCCTCAGACTAGAATCACCATACAGAGCTATTCCCGGGCTCGAAATCCCAAACAGACATCAATAACATCGAAATACATTTGTGTAGAGCGGTAGACTCATTATTGTAGAGATCAGACAAACTTTATGATTAGCAACGGAATAATTGTACTCCTCTTACGAATTTTCCACGCGTTACGCGTTCTCATTGAAGGGCTTTCCCCAAAGCTTTCCTAAAGGGATCAGGTCGTTCGCCTCGGCATGATAGATACATCTATGGTTCGTATCGTTCGACCCTCGGTAATGCGCACATCTTATGGGATCGGGTCATTCGCCTCGGGAGGATTATGTACCACACTCTCATGGGAGCGGGCCATTTGCCTCGGTAATATATAATAGATGTATCTATGGTGATATACCAAATTATGATAGTATCGGGCCGTACGCCTTGACATTTCTGTAAAATACTTCTATGGAATCGTGCGTATTATTTGTCAAAAGGCCAGTGTATCTGGGAGTTTCCTGATTTGAATTATGACGACCCATCTGGTGAGGTCCATTATGTATATATACACTCCAGTGGAGGAGGTGATTGCTAATCGAGAGTTGAGCTTATTGTTCAGAGAAGGATTGTACCACATAATTATACTTGTTTAATTCATTTATTTACTCTGCCCCATATCTGTTTACTTCTTGCTGTATCTGTCTTATTGGTCCACTAGTAGGTGTCGATGTCGACCCCTCGTTACTACTTCTCTGGGGTTAGGCTAGATACTTACTAGGTACGCGTTGATTTACGTAATCATGTTACACTTGCTGCACATTTTTGTGCAGGTACATATATGTCTGGTGATCTTTTGGGCACAGAGGCACGGCTATTGTTGGGACTTACCGTGAGCTGTATTTCATGTTACGATTCGCAGCCCGTAGAGTCTCCATCAGAATTATTTGTATTTCTCCTATCTAATTTGTATCTCCGACAGATGTTATATTTTATTTTATTTCCTAGTTGATGCTCATGCACTTATGACACTGGGTTTTGGGGGTACTTGTGGGTTGTCCTTTATTGCAGTTGTGAAATCATTATCAGTAACCCTGTAAATTCTATGCTTTACTATTTAATTGACGAAAATTATGATTTCAAAAATACTAAAATGGGTAGTTAAATTAAACATTCATTGTTGGCTTGCCTGACGGCGATGTTAGGTGCCATCACGACCTTTAGTGGATTTCGGGTCGTGACACCCAGGTTGGTGTAGAGTATACATCCATATTTGGACCCATCAACGGACCTCAAACCGATTCTGACCATACTATGCTTGGGCAATTAACCTCTCAAGGATCCACAATGATCCTTTTCCCCATGACACGCAAGAACAACCGTCGAATCCGGAACAAACTTTCACAATTCACAACCAACTGAATAGAGCACCTTTTCAGGCCTAAACTCTCACATTAGCGATAGTAACAAAATCTCCATAGTTGATTTCAATCTTTAATCAATCAAGTGACTACATGTCACACTTATACAATCTCCCTGTGGGATACACTCCCATGACCTTCCGCACCAGGTAACAAGTCTGCACATCCATACCGCCGGCCACACTAATGTTGTAAAGAAAATCAAGAATCTACAATTCAGTTCACAAAGCCTCTTACAGAGGACACCGATCTCAGGTGACGCTAGAGACAATATCAGCTTATTCCAACCATCTGAATTCCTTCCTGCTCGTCCGAGCTCATGACATTCTTGTCAACACCGAACCGCAACCTTGATCCTCAGCTTCCGATTCCCATGCCCTCACTGCACCTAACATGCCAATACGTGAGAGTACAAGAATTCTATAATAACCCCTGACCCACTAATAGAGCAAATACTCTGTCATATAGCAATCTTTCACTTAACTCATTTCAGGAGAACCATTGCAACACACGACCGTATTCTCATAACCGAAGAAAATACAACCCCAAGTAGTGGTCTAAACCACCATGACTCTTCCGGGATCCATCTACACATAACAAGCCATAATACTCGAATGCCTCCAAGTAAAATCAATTACGGTGGCCGTCAAGCCTCGCACATACCGCCACAACCACCTGTAAAACTTAACATGTTGAAGGAACTGATCATTGCCACCACCATGCCGATTCAAACATAGCTTCATTCAAAATATGACAAACTCAATTCGCACTCATCCAGAAGGACTCTATTTCACGAGACCACATTGTCTTAAAACCCACAAACCATCTCATAACCTCCTTGTGCGCACATTCGCATCTTCAACTGGTACACCCATTCTGATATTTCCTTTATGAATCCTAAATTATTTTCTCCCATTCTCTAAGACTACGCCGCAGATCGATGATAGCATAGAACACTCCAAGTCTCTTTCATAATCCACTACATAGGCTCGATACTTGACCACACCACAGACTCGAAGTCATTAGGCACCGCACTTTAAATTTTTGAATCCACTAGGACCGCTGTTGAGAGTCACCCACTCTGACTTGTTCCCAAATATGATCAAACTCCAAGGCCCTGCTAGCACATGAACACCTTCTCAAAGAAGCATCCGGATGACTCACTTTCCTAGTACATCACATCTACACGAAGCATAAACTCTGAGTCTTCCCAAAGCCTGAACATAAATCGATAAGGCCAAATATAGCACACATTCTCCAAATCCTCTGGTCAAATTACCACTGATGTTTTCTTTCTTTAGTAGTAATAACCCACCAATATGCCGATAACCATAAACCTCATAAGTAGACAACCACACAATCCAATCGTAGACGGTGGGCTCCCCCACTTAGCTTGAAGCTACAATTTCATAACCCTGAAACCCACCAAGATTCCTCCTTCCCAATTACCATGATCTCGCACAATCAACCCGCCAAATTTCTAGGAATCTTTCTGCTAAACATTTCATGAACATTCTGAATCACTAGCCACATTCACATATTCGACCTCTTGCCGGATAGCCAGTAGAATTCTTCGTAGAAGCTTCATCAACACCACACAACTGCTAACCTGCTCAAAGGAGATAACTCACCTGTAGAAGTCCCATGCCGACATCTCCCAACGACGCTGCACTGTGAACAATTATTACAAAACCAATAAACCCTCCTGAGCCCGTACTCATTCACCAGTTGTACAAGTTCGTTCACTCTCCTATTGACATCAATTAAAGGTGCGACAATACATTCCAATCCAAAGTCATGTTGTATCCCTCTTCTTATTAAGAAACTCCATCCTGTCGTATCCAACCTTCCTTAGTATAGTAGCCAATATTTCAAATTAGTCCGTAGACCTAGTCACTGTCTACTATGAATCCCAAATCACTCTAAACTTTCCTCAAGGCATGTAGCTATCCTACCACAGAACCCATATGATACTCTACCACTTTGGTCAAACTCTCTCCTTTAGGAAACTACTCGACTTCTACTTCTCACACTTGTCCTTCTAGGAACCTAACCACCACAAGACACCTCCCACATGTCCCTCCTTATCCTTCGCTGCCCAGTTTTTTCCTTAAATCAAAATCCGTCTCTGTATCACTTGAACCAATAGATCGCTACCAACTTTAAACCTCTCCGAAGATCATCCTTCTCGAGCCATCAACACTAGGGAACACCGATTCAATCCTGAACCACTGCATACCACGATCTCTAACAGCCGCTTCCCCAGCAACATTTCACAATACCCTGCCCCAAAGACGAATTGAAGAAGACCATAACACCGGCGAACTTAACATATTCAACAAGGACAATGACACCACATTTCAGATGAAAATTCCACCATGCTTGAAAATACCAAGTCTAGTTACTCCATTATTCCAAACCTAAACATCCATAGTCCGATTGCCTTTCCTCCGCTGGAAATAGAATGCCGAACCTCTGAATCATACACTGAGGAAAACCTCATTTTGAGTCATTCACTGCCCCTTCACATAGACAAGCATCCTACCATTACATCAATACCATGCGATAAAAACTCATGAACATCATGGCAATCTACGCATAGCCTCAAAACCATCAGAAATACCGCTACTGAGCTGAAATAACAGAACATCCTTCTGCAAGGTGATGACATTAGCCCAATCGAATACGTAGGGAGAAACATCCCGCACCACCTCTGCAGTACCATTAAAATTTCTCGATTCCCAATTGATAACAAGCGCTTCACGTCGCATAAGATTGAATAGAAAAGAAACAAAGGAATAAGCCTCAAAGGAATCAAATCGCACGATAAGAAAGGGAAGTGCTCCTAACAGCCCTGTAGCCTCTCGAAGATAAGTACAAACGTCTCTGTACCGATACGCAAGACTCTACTATACTTGCTCATGACTCGTGAGACCTAAGTGAACCTAACACTATGATACCAAGTTGTCACGACCCAAATTTCATTAGAGGTCATGATGGCGCCTAACCCCGCTGTCAGGCAAGCCAACAATAATTGATTAACTTAATTACTCATTTCAGTATTCTTGAAATCATAATTTCCCTAAATTAAATAGTAAGAGATAGAATTTACAATGTAAATGATAGTATTTTCACAACTACAATACCGGACAACCCATAATCACCCCCAAAACCCGGTGTCACAAGTACATGAGCATCAACTAGGAAATATATTAAAAATACAACATCTGTCTGGAAATACAATTAGACAGGAGTGTGTAAGTAACTCGGATGGAGACTATGTGCTTGCTGCGAACTCGTAACGTGGAATGCAGCTCACCTAAATTCCCGCAATAACCGTGCCTCTGCGCCCACAAGGCCACTAGACATATATGCACATACACAAAAATGTGCAGCAAGTATAGTATGAGTACGTAAATCAACGTGTACCCAGTAAGTATCTAGTCTAACATCGAAAAAAGTAGCGGTGAGGGGTCGACTCTGATACTTACTATGGGCTAACAATAAAATACTCATATTATACTTAAGCATGGATTGTATGAAACAGGTGTAAACTCAATAACAAGAAGTGGGTGGACAATTATTTTATTAATAGTGAAATTTTTCAAATTTATTCTCGTCATTTAACATTTTGTATCACAGGCCAATGAAGCAATATCAATTATTATTAATTTCAAAGATTTATCATGTGCAAATCATGCCGAGGTCGTACGGCCCTATCCAACATAAATATTTAAACTGTTCACTACCGAGGGTCGAATGGCGCGAACCATAGATGCATCTATCTGCTACTGAAGCGTTCGGCCCGCTCTACAAAAGAGAAAATACATTTACAACAATCAATTCAAAATTTATTAAGGGGCAATTATTCAAGGGAATACCAAATTCTCATTAACGGTCAAGAAAATGAAGTTTAACCTTTTACAATCCCTTAATCAAGTTTCAGTATGATTTAAGCAATTAAATTAACAAGTAGGATGCAAACACCGCAAGCATAACATGATTTGGGTCCTAGACTACCCGAACATAAGCATAATAGTAGCTACGCACGGACTCTCGTCAGCTCGTGCGTACATGGCCCCCACAAATAGGAGCACATATTAAATCAATTCGCCTATGGGGTTAATTCCCTCTTATAAGGTTAGAAAAGAGAATTACCTTGCTCTGAAATTCCATAACCGGCTCCAAAACCTTTCCAACAACTCAAACTAATGCCCATCGCTCCAAAACTAGTCAATAAATGTGCAAATCCATAAATATATACTCTAATACTCATTATAATTCAATTTACAACAATTTTCAACTCCGCTCGAAAAGTCGACAAAATTACCCTCGGGCCCACGTGCCCGGATTCCGAATATTTTTGAAGATAACCATTACCCATAATACTATGAACTCAAATATATGATTTATTCCCAATTCCATATCCAATTTCGTGGTTAAATTCTAGTTTTCTACCAAAAATCTCATTTTCTACAAATTTTCATGCTTAAATCCATATATAAATCATGTATTTAACTTACAATAGGTGGGAATCACTTACCTTGACATAGATGATGAAAATCTCCCCTTTAAGCTCTCCGAAAATCGCCCAACCAAGTGAAAAATGAAGGAAAATGGCCAAACCCACGTACTTAAAGAAGCCTTCTACCCAGCGATCGTCGCATCTGCGGACAGATTTTTCGCCCCTGCGGTCTCTCTTTTGCGAGACAAAACTCGCTCCTGCGGAACTCCCTGGCCAGCAGTCCATCGCACCTGCGGAAGTTTTTCCGCTCCTGCGAAATCGCAGGTGCGACACATCCTAGCGTATATGTGCATCTTCTGCACCTGCGGCAGTGGCGTCGCTTCTGCGCACACGCAGGTGCGCTGCTCGAGTCCGCTTCTGCAACCTTACACCCAAGCTTCCCATGTCGCTTCTGTGATCTTCTTCTCGCTTCTGCGAGGCCGCTTCTGCGGTCAAGCCTTCGCAGAAGCGATTACACCAACAACCAGATTTTTTTGGTATTTGCTCGTTTCAAAATCCGATCCGTTGATCATCCATAATCCACCCGAGGCCCCCCCGGGACCTCAACCAAACCTGCCAACAAGTCCCAAAATACAATACGGACTTAGTCGAGCCTTCCAATCACATCAAACAGCGCTGAAAATATGAATCACCCTCTAATTCAAACTTAATGAACTTTGAAACTTCAAACTTCTACAATCGATGCCGAAACCTATCAAATCACGTCCGATTTCTCTCAAATTTTGCACACAAGTCATAATTGACTTTACGGACCTACTCCAACTTCCGGAATCGGAATCCGACCCCAATATCAAAAAGTCCACTCCCGATCAAACTTCTCAAAATCATCCAAATTTCCGACTTTCGCCAATTGACACCGAAATGACCTACTGACCTCCAAATCAACGTCCGGACGCGCACCTAAGACCAAAATCACCATACGGAACTATTCCCAGGCTCGAAATCCCAAACGGATATCGATAACATCAAAATTTACTTCAACCCAAACTTAGAAAATTATTAAACCTTCAAAATGCCAACTTTCCGGAATAAGCGCCGAAATACTCCCGGGCTACCCGACACTCGACCCGAATATACGCCCAAGTCCAAAATTATCATACGAACCTATTGGAACCTTCAAATCCTGATTTCGAGGTCATTTATAAAAATTCCAAACCTTAGTAAGTTTTCCAACTTAAAGCTTCTGAAATTAGAATTTATTTCCAAATCAACTCCGAACTTCCCGAAATTCGATTTCGACCATACGTACAAGTTATAATACGTGAAGTGAAACTTCTCATGGCCTCAAATCACCGAACGATGCGCTAGAGCTCAAAACAATCGGTCGGGTCGTTACACATAATGCAATAACATACGTACTTTTATATGACTAAGTAAAACTCTCCATGCATTTTTACTATTTAAAAGGTGATGAATTAAGAAAACATGAAAGATGGCCAGAGTATAGATCCATCAAGCGTAAAAGAAAATAAGCAAAGACAAAAAAAAAATATAAATCACACGAGTGGAAAGATACTAAGAAAGTTGGGACTCAAGAATAAAGTCTATAGAAAATTAAATATTCGAAAATATAAATTTAAATCATACGAAAGGAAACATATTCAATACATTATAGTTTGCTACTCATAATCGCTAGAATGCCTTGTGTGTTACTAGAATATGCTGGAAATAGTTTAGTTTCAATAGGAGTAGTATAATAGGTTTGAGAATTAAGATTTTGAGTTTAATTACTTGTTGCCTTGTAATTCATAATTCCAAGGCCCAAGGAAAAATTAATGCTTTATTATTTTTAAACTTAATATATAAATATATTTTTCCCATGTAAATTTATTCGGTACGGTTTGAAATTTTTTTGGTTTATTTTCATAAAATAAAAAATTTATCCTAATTATCGGTACGGTTATAGATTTATAAAAAAACCTACGATTTTATTAAAAGAAATCTAAAAGTCTATTCGGTGCGGTAATGTTCAGTCGGTTTAATCGTTTTTAAATATTCATTGACATCCCTGGTGACAATAAATGTACACTTTAAATATAGTTCAGTATTGTGCTCATATCTAGTTCGGTAAATGTGTGTCACATACTTGTTTGCAGCTGATCTTGTTCTCTTCACTCTTCCATACTTACTTTTAACCTTACCAATTTTGACAACAATTGTGCACATAATCAAAACAATAGCATATATTGAAAACTTTACATTTTAATGGAACAATATGGTAAAAAGGAGCTGCCCTTCTCATACACTGAGGTCAGGACCCTGCCCTGCCTTATTCTTTGTATTCAGAACAATAGCTCACTGCTCACCTAGACCACTATGGTAAAAGCTAGGCAAGTATGCCAAAACAAAATATCCACTAAATAAAAATTTAACCGACTACAAGCAGGGGGCGAATGCAGGTCAGTGTCACCGGTTCATCTGAACCTAGCGACACAAATCATAAATTAATGTATAAAAATCACGAAAAATATAACAAATAATAGATATGAACCCATAACTTTACAAACATAATGGGTTCAATGGTGAGAACTTTAAAGATTGAACCAATATAAAATAAAATTTTCGGATACGACACCGACTACAAGCTACACCAACCCCTTTTTTTCCATATATGGAAAAAAAATGGTAACCTTTTCTCAACTGCACCAAAACTTCCATTCCAACTACCTACACTGGACAAGTAAATGACCTATTAAATTCCCACTTGCCAATTCCAACAAAACAAATAGGCCATCAAAATTACTGCATCCTGATCCAAGAGGAGTGTCCAGGAACACCTTTGTGTACTACAAACACCATATAATAACCTGGAGGTGCAATATTACGCGATGGGGGTGCACACACCGTAATCTTTTGTGCAAACAACGACAGCCGTTGTACTTCCACAACGTCCAATATTAATAACCGTTGATTCATCGCGAATGAGTGCGTGGTAAATGAGGGTGCAATCATGCTTACCATGAGCTCCTTCGCAGGCTGGAAAAAACCAAGTGTAAATGTGATGGAGAATTTCTGACCGTATGATACGGGTCCTTCAACGGTCAAGATTGATGGTCGGAGATGTGAGTGTTCTGGGGCCAAATATGGTGGCCTAAATGCTTCTAAGCTTAACTCTGTGGGGTACTGTACGCCTGTAAAGTTGTACCTTATATGTGGATTACTTCCACCCACTAATATTCTGCCATCTGGCAATAATGTAGCTGCTGAGTGGTACATTCTTGGAATGTTACTTGGTTTGAGTACCGTAAACCTCTTGCTCGGGTCGGGTTCATTTGGCTTGTATAGAACCGGGTTCAACACCGGGTCAATTGCACTTTCCCACCCGGCTGTCCCTTTTGAAGCTCCATTTAATATAATTACATCTCCTGTAGGCAACAATAACATATCGGGCATGACCCGGCCCATTGGCATATCCTCCATGATCCATACAGGATCCAGATCCGTAATCCTCATACGTCCACATGTACGTGAAGCAGGCAAAAAAACACCCTTCTCAGCTTGTGTAAACGCGCCGCCGTTAGCACCACCACATACCATCACCTCCACCACCGGCGACGAAGCACTGGCGACTAATTTCATCGGTAGCATTACCGATGAACCTGTCGCCGGATAAGTCCTTTTTTCGCCGGGAATTAGTGGAAATTCTCTAATAATTTTATTGTTCACATAATCTAACACAACTGAACGTTGATTAGCGAAAATGTAAATATTTCCGTCTGGTAAAAGGTACAAAAATGGATAAAGATTGTTCTCCTCTTTAGGGTCAGTTGTTTCCTTCAAAAAAGGAAGATAAAAAATCCCATTATTTTGTGAGTTTTGTGGGAAAAACTCATAGCTAAAAGCTCTTCTACCTCCAACAATTATTACACGTCCATCTGGAAGTATATGATCTGAAGCGTACCATCTTTTAACGGTGAGATTCTGCGGAAGTTCCGTCCAATCACAATGTTCATCGTTAATACATGGTGAAAACAACCGTATTTTACGTTCACCGGCATGGTATCCGCCGGTTTGGATAAGGGTTCCGTTAGGGTTAACGGCACCAGAGGAACACCAAACGTCGGTGTGAACCATGAGAGGACGGTAAGTGTTGGTGGCAACATCGTACAAGATAGAATGAGCTGTGCAATCTACTCTGATGGCTTCGTCATTATACCTGTTGAAAATATAATTAAATAACTAAATGTGTGCTATTTTTAACGTCGTTTACATAACATTTGATTGAAACTGAAAAAAGGAGTATTTAAAGTTAAGCTTAAAAATAGTATTTAACGGTTGAAATTGCGTTTTGATATAAATTTTATCGGTATTTTGTTTGGAAAAAAAAAGGTCGGGAAGTTTTGTGAAATTATTTTTATTTTATTGAAATACTTCTCAAACCAACATTTTAACTTCAATTTCAAGTTTGAAACAAGTGACAATATTGAAAAGAAAATATAGATTTGAAAATAATAGTTTAGATGAAAATAATGAGTATATCGAGATACCTACTAAGCTTTTAGAAATTATACGATAAGAGTACCTGCACTGGCCTTGAGGAAGGGAAAGGTTAGAGGCTCCGAAATCTGTACGGTCGAAGATGACAACCTTGTTATTATGGAGAAGTTGCATGTGCATGGCAGAGACACCAATGGATTTTTGTAAAAGAATCCATTTACCATTTCTATGATCTGAGTTTTTTACGTCAATTGGACCTGCTTGTCCTGAGAATTTGAAGTCAAAGGACGTGGAAAATGATGATTGAATAATACTATTAGGCAGTGATGAACTCTGTCGGTGGCTCTTTTTTACTCCACCATTTTGTTTGGAGGATGAAGATGAAGATGAAAATGAGAGAGGGAAAGTCGAGAAAAGAAGGAAGAGAGCAAAAGGGAAATAAAAAGATAGATTCTTGAATTCCATTGATAAGTTTTCTTGATTGAGATGATCAAAAAAATGGGAAATATGGATAAGTAACAAAAGGAATACTAGTAGTTTGATAGGTGAAGAGTTCTTAAATGAATGAAACTAATTAGTGTGAAAGTAAAATATTGGCGTAAAAAAGTAGAAAGAGAAGAATATTGATAGGGGAAAGTAGAGAAATGCATGCACGGATTGGGTGAAATTAGTCAGTTGCTAAATACATGGATAGGCGGAGAGGAAGTTCTTGTATTGGTCCATATAATCATTTGACTTCCACCAACAATTATTACCCTATTTATTTCTGTATTTCTTTTTTATTTAAAGAAAAAGAATTTAGGTCCTTTCTTTATTTAGATTGTTTCGGTTTCCTTAAATAGAAACCCTAATTTACTTGTATCAACTTCTTTAAAATGGAAGTTTGCAGAGGACCGGCCGGAGGAAGAGAAAACAATAGTATGGTGCAAATTGATTAATATTGAACTTTTAGGGTGTAAAAAGTAGAGCTTATGTTAGTAATTAGTTACATTTGATTCTCTAGTTGGTAGCTTTAATTTGATTATTGCCAATTTCATGTGGTATTCTTAGTTGAATATAACATTATTTGATTTGGAAGAAACAAGGAGTTAGAGAACTTATATTGCTATGTTTGTTACATTGATTTACTATCATCAAGTATATTTCACTTTCCCAATTAAACTAAGTGGGTGAGAATTAAGATAACACTCCAGAAATTCTTGGAGTAGTCAGATAGTTGATTTTGAATATCATATGGTCAAATTAAAAAAATATCAGATTTTTTCAGTACTCATGATTTCAGGATATCCTATTGTATTGGACAACTCGATGCACAAAACATCTCGTGTTCACGCACGTTCGGAAAAGAACCGTACCCAAGGAGACTACATACCCTAACATAAGTGTCAACGATTAATTCGACAGCTCAGACCCGTGACCTACTGAACACACGAAAATAACTTTATTGTTGCTTCAAAACTGCCCTTTTTGAATTTATTGAATACTGGCAATATAAAATTACTGCTACAATTGCCCCATTTCTCTTGGTTCCCTATTGCAGTCTGTATCAACTTCTTCTTCTTCTTCTTCTTTCGTTTTGCACCATAAATCATTATCGTGAAAGCAACCATATATGGATCTTTTTTTCACATGCTCAAACAATTAAGAACGATAGGTTAACCACACGTCGAAAGCTTGCTTTATTAGGTGATTTTCCACAAGAGTCATGAAACGTTGCCAACAATAAATTAACTGTGCTTATCCTCCTTTGATGACATAACTTATGTCTTTAATCTTTCCTTTTTTAATTCACCGACTGTTGTCGTTATTTAAACAATTTTAAGTAGCTGTAAAAAGTCCAGAAGGGCACTATTAATATTCACAGTCAACTACTAATTAATATGGATACGGTAAGGGTCCACTAACAACTTTAATATTTTGTTGGACAACATGGGTTCTTAAAAGGCTCGAATTAAATGCAAGTTTATAGCAGCCAGCGAAAACCATTCTCATTTGAAGAATGCCAATGCATTTTACATATGCGGTTATGTTCATTGGTGTAGATTTAAATTTAAATTATATACAAAAGTAGTATAAATGTTTTTTACACTATCAATAATTCAATATAAATTCCTATTATACGGCGTTGCTTCAGGTTACAGAGAACATGACTCTTGATGGTAGGAGGTCACAAATTATGGTAAAAGGTTAGCGGATAGTAAGTTTTCCTTGTCTATACTATTAGTGCTAGTCTTGTACTTTCTTATTTTTAAAATACTATTTGTTATTGCTTTTGCTTTAGTTTTCTTATTATCTTGTTGTTATTATTATCTAATGCTACTGCTTCTTTTTTCTTCTTTCCTTTACCGGAAACAACATCTATATCTTCTCAACGTAGGGGTAAGGTCTTCATATATACTATCCTCCCCAAACCCCACTTGTGGGATTACACTGGGTTTTATTGTTATTGTTGTTGTTGCTGTTGGTTTCATACTATGGACAGTTACACATAATTAATTTTTAGATGATCTAAAAGTGTAAAATATTTTTATATTATCGGTGTATAAAAGTTTAACCTTTTCTTTTTAACACAACACTCTTTTTATGCGTGTCCTATTTCAACATGGTCACAGAAAATGTTAGTCCTGTTTAGTATTTGCGAAAAGTAGGCTCACGGTGTAATCTTTAACATGGTCTTTAGATTAGGCAGAAATATCGCAGCTCTTGTTGCATAAATTCTACATTAAAACAGTCCAACAATTATTGTGATCTTGCACGATTATTTATTGAGATAGAAGTTAAAGTTTGTTGTATTATTTATTTATTAAAAAGATGAGTTGAAGAAAATGTTAATCTTTTAATGCATTTTTACCTTTTAATAACAATGGACCATTACAGACAATAATTAGGAGTATTATTTATTATTGAATCATCTTAGATGGCCGTCAAACTACAGTATGATAAAAAAAAAAATACCTACTTCTACCTTTCAAAAACACTTCATATCTATTTTCAGAAAATATTATTGCTGCTACTTCTTTCCATTTTAAGTGACCTAATTTAAATTTGGTGAAAATTCCACAAATGTTTAGAACATTGGTTGTTGTTATTCTTTCGAATAAGAAAATAGTTAACAGATATTAAACTAGGATCAGAGTACTACGGCGGATTAATTTTTATAACAAAATATTGAATTAAATACTCTAAGTGGTCATTTGGTTCACAAGTTAGTTATATATGAACTATGATTTAGTAATTGTAATACGATGAACAATAAAATATATAAGGGTTGATAAATTGTTACTAAAAATTACTACTATACTATATAAGGATTGTTGACCTGGAGGGCATTTTTTTTATCTTTAGGTACTCTTATCTAGATAATAGATATTGTTCATACTTGTCTTCATATTCCACATTCTATTTTGTATAAAATATATATTCTGCATAATTATACCAATATTAGTAATGCAAAAATTTAATACCGGAAACCAAACATTGCATTGGATACAGTCTTACAGAATTTATACCAAAAGATCAAACGCATCATTAGTTATGCAATGATTTAGTAATACTAAGTTTTAGGTTTCTACCCAAGAGTGTACTATCATTTATGCAGAATTTCATATTGTTGACCACAAAAACAATTGAGTATGCTTAGTTTGGACAAATGAATCGACTATTAGGTGTAAGAAATAGAGCTTTAGATGACAATCTCTTCCTGCATAAAAAATAAAATTAGTTCAACTACTACAACAATAACAAATCCAGTGTAACCCCACAAATATATCTCGAGAGGATAGTGTGTACGCAACCTTATCTCTTCCCTGAGAAGGTAGAAAAGTTGTTTCCGATAGACCCTAGCCTCAAGGAAAGATGGGGAAAAAATACAATAATAACAGCAAGATAATAAGAAAACCGAAGCGAAAAAAACAACAGGTAGTAATAGAAACCTAAATAAGAAAATACAAGACTAACAATAATAGTACTGGTATGGAAAAGAAAAACGCTCGACTACCTACTAACCTTCTACACTAATGTGTAGTTCAACCACAAGACTCTTAAATATTGTAGTGATTGCATTTAATTGCTGTAGATGTATGGTCTGTGAATTGCATTGTATAAACTATTGGATTCAATCAACATTCAGCCATCTGGATATATGACAAAGAAAAGATCAAATTTTCATAACATACTATTTATGTTTTCTTTTTGTAACTGGTGCTAATGAGCTATGAGACAATACATTTTTTAGCAGAATTCAGTGTTTATTAGCACAAAAAGGAAAGACAAATTTGTTCAAGAACTAGGAGGTGCTTGCACCCATTGACAAGCCTCTCACAGCAACCTTCACAGCAGCTACAACACTGCGCTGTCTCATCTCTGGATTTAGCCCTTGTTTCCCCCGAGCCTCGCTGGTATCTTCTATCTGAATGCCAACAAAGTATGCAACCTATGCAGCCAAATGGATAGAATCACAAAGGGTTAGCACAAGTAGGACTACATCACAAGCAGCAGCAAGTAGGCGAACGCGGCCTAAGCTATGCGCATGTTTTGTGATTTAGGCTTCATTTATTCTGATTATATGTGCAGCAAATGGATTGTCTTTGGAATCAAGAATTCTACTCCAAGCTTCAGTTTTAACAGAGAATGACAAACAATGCAGAAAAAATCAATCTTTAAATGTCTAATGTAACTTGTTCACTGAGCACCAACAACCTCAATCGCAAGCAAGTAGGGGTCGGGTATGTCACTCCATCTAGACCCGTCTCAATCCAATACTTAGAAATGGATTGAGACTGAGATTCATTAGGTTAAGTTATATTAATTGACTTTGTCCAACATACCTACCAGCTTGGTTTCAAGCCAAACAGAGTAAAAAACTTATTTCGCTTTTTACTTCCAATTTTTCCCTGCTAGTCTCTTCTAATTTCTCTCTCTTGGCGCAGCCTCTTGCACCAAAACTACATAACTCACAATAGCATTATCTCCACTTTTAGTGTGTACAAGTATATACATGAAACTTGATAAAGAGCACATAATAAAAACCCCACCAGCTTTCTCATTCTCTTGTTTAGAATATTACAGATAGTTCATTTTTTACTGTGCGCATCACTATTAGTTAAATCCGTGGAACAAAAACTCAAATCTGATTATTCAGGAAGACATTGAACTAATCTCAGATCTACTTCTCCAACATGAAGTAAAGACGAATTTTAAACCATCTGCTACTCTTGAACCCTGAGAACTAATTCACTTTTCGAATCTTGAATGGAACATCTCTTGCAACATGAAACCTTCAAACAGATATCTCATACAAACATAATGTATGAAAAGGTAACTAACAAATTCCTAAATGATAACTCTACATTTAGTTAAACTGGAAGGACTAACAAACATGTCTAAGGAGATGTACTCATTCCATTTGGACATGACATTCACCTAAAAGAACCTGTGGAGAAGTTGTCTACATTGGGAAATATATGACGCTATGTTATGTTAATAGACTATATAACACCTTGATAGGCTGAGGGAATCATAAGAGCACCATAAACTTGACAAAGTCAGAGGTGATGTCATTAATTTATGACACCAGTGAACCTGCAATTGAATTGGGATCATGAACAAACTCAACTACCGCTAATGCAAAAATAGCTTGTCTCAGCCCTTCAGCCAACGTACTGGTGGACTATAACAAAATTTTGTGAGCTTGTTTAGTCAAGATAAATCAACTCAACCAGTTTAAACTACAAAATTTTGTATACTTTCTTTTGTTTTAATGCGACACAAAAAGGAAAATAAGAAATTAACTAGGAACACTTCTCTATCTAAACCAAGTTCTCTACAAAAGTGATTTTATAAAAAAGTTCATTCAAAAGAAACGGAATATATTACTCCTCTGTCCAATGACCATGCAATTTAAACAAAAGAATAGAGAAGTTACATTTTAAAAGATACCTTCGTTCTCTCAACAGGCATTTTTAAGATTTTTATGGGATGGTAATATGTACCTATTAGTTTTAAAAAATATTACCTTGCCTGAAGCATTCCGGACCGGTGAAATGTGAAGAAAATTCCAAAATGAGGTTCCGTCTTTTCTGAAAGCAAATACGCAGCCACCAAGAGATTGAGCCTAAAGAACAAGGAAACAATCCTTATCTGAATATCATGCAAAGACCGGAACCAACCTGTAATTTAAGATATGTACAGTACATGGTTGTTCATTTTGGATGCAATGTCTTATCTGCAAAGAGAAAAAAAACAAAAGGATTGAGATCGTCTGCTCAAGCCCATATCTTCCCTCGGCCCTGGCCCCAGTTAAGAAAATCTTAATTTTACGAAGGGCACTAGGCCTTTAATCCCAAAGCAATTGAGAGCAGATCAGCAGAAAAAATATTACCTGAAATTGTGTGCTTCTATCTGTATCTTCCCCACTTAAAAACCTACAATTACGGCCTAATACTTCATGTCTCGAGAAGCCTATTGAAGAAAAGAATGGTTCCTGTTAGCAACATTGGTTAGAGTGAGCCCTCATGCTCTTTCTCATGAACACAAGAAGAAGATTTCCCTATTCCCTCCCCAATCCACCAAAAGTGAGACCATCCCCGTTACATGAACAAAAAGATTACAATAATGTAAATTAGCTACAGCTTCCGCACCTGTTAATCCTAGGAAGGCATCACTTGCATAGACAATTGGCATGTCTGGTAAGTGCGCGTCGGTTCTGCACATTTCAGAAAGATATCCAAATGGAGAAAGAAAGTGTTAACTCCACTCGGGAGCAGATCATATTGGTCAACAAAACAGGAAAATTAGGAATTTCAAAAAAACTCACAATACAAAGCTTTGTTTTATTCTACCAAAAGATATATTTAAGGATGCACTGAGCAGACTGGTTCCAGATTGACAGCATCTCTTGTCACTGACCAATCTGCCTGTCAACTCACTGTAGTTTGCCAGCACGGAAATTATGTTGTTAACAGCAACACTGGCTTTTGTCTTCTCTTGATCACTTGCTTCACAAGGTCCTTCCACATCTACTTCTGTGATAAATAAGCCTCCTATGAATTGAATCTCAAGCAACAAGACTAGGACACTCTACACTAGGACTTAAGAGTGAAAATAAACTTAAGTAATCCAAATGCATAAAGATAGGAAACAAAGTGAAATATTGCACTTTTGCACTAAAAGTAGCCAGAAATGTTCGGGTTTTATATATACTGGCTAGGACGGCTGATTTGCACTTCAAAACTCCAGCGCAAAGTTATGGGAGAAGTGTATGCATCTCAAAGCATAACGGCAACGTGTTCAATCTAACTAAAGCAACTGAAGAAATTGACTCAAAGCATGAATTTAAGCTTCAGAGAATGAAGCAGCGATTACTAAATCTAGATACACCGTAAATTCTAGTTTTTATTCCCCCCCTTTCTCTTCCCCTTCTTGCTTTCTTTTTTCAATTTGGATAATTGAGGGGCAGCAAGGGCAAACATTAAGAAAATTTAGGAACATAAGATAAAGTCTTTTATACTCAGATGATTGGAGACTAGTACAACAAATTTCAAAATCAAGTAGCAACTATGACAGGGATGAAATACCAAACATCTTAATTACTGTGAAGATTAAACAGTAAGACCACTAAATTGTCAATGGAAAATTGAAAATTTTGGAGAAGCATAATGAATATATACATACCTGTACAATCCCTCCCTGAAACCGAATCAAGCGATAATGCTCTATCCATTTCCATAACCAAATTCGAGCAAACCTCCCTCCTACAACATCTAAAGGCAGACTCCCGGCAATTATTACCAACTCCATCATTGCATACTCCATTCTTCCCAATTCCACCTCCCGACGACTTTCTCCTCCTCAAAATAGGCACTTGAACTCCCAAGAAATGAACCACCCTCCCATCTTTTTCACTATAAACAGGACACATATGAAACAACATCCAAAAGGGTGTCCCATCTTTCCTATAATTCAATAAACTGATTTCTATAGCCCTCTCCTCTCGAATCGCCTCTCTAATCTCCATAACCGATCTTCGATTAGTCTTAGGACCCTGAAATACCCTTCCATTCCTCCCAATCACCTCATTCTTGTTATAACCAAACATTTTCAAGAAACCCCTTGAGGCATAAACAATAGGGTGACCACAAATAGAGGGATCAGTAATGGTAAAACTATCAGGCAATTCATCAAGTGCTTCTTTAACCCCATCTGAATATCTAACATTAAATGATTGTTCAATTAAGCCCAGTTGTGATTCCATACTGATTCTACTTGTTTTGGCTCAAAGACTGTAACTTTATCACCTAAGATTATTAACCCCAATCCCATGTGGCAACAACTTTCAGCTTATAATACTATGCCCTTGCAATTGGGAACTTCAGCTTCAACAACAAGAACAAAAAAAAGTCATCAATAAACAAGAATACCATAGAAACAGCACATAGAATTCAATAAACCACACATAATATAATAAAAATATGTATTAAAGAAAGTACAACAAAGGTATATTTTGTGTCACAAGATTACAGAACTTACATTAGAGTGAAGGCTATTTGAGAAGCAGATTATGGAGCCAAATCAATTGAGTAGGAAAATATCAAGGTATTGAATGAACAAGAAGAATTGAGATATGCCCATCAATCGTTTTTGGAGCATGAATTATTATAATATGAAGAAATTGAATACTATATGATTGGAAAGAGAGAGGGAGAGAGGGAGAGAGAGAGAGAGAAGCAAACAAGTCTTGAACTAGGTCACTAGTCATTCATGTAGCAGATTTTTAGTGTATATGGTTACTATATTTTGTAGTTTCAATTGTTGTTTAGAAATAGGAAGACTTATCTCTAATTCTTTTATTGCTTTGGCTATCCAATTATTATTTTTTCTTTTATATGCCAAAGGTTGTCTTGCAGAAATGCAGATAAGGTTGTATATTCGAGTTTTCGTGGACTCCACACATAATGAGAGATTAGTGCACAGGATTACCTTATATGCCAAATGAAATAATAAAAAGTGCCCTTTTAGGGATCGTTTAGTTAGAAAACAAGTTATCTTATGAGTAATTATTCCGATATTAGTTATTCCGAGATTGTTATCTCACATTTCATACGAACAAAAATAATACTATAATTTTCAGATTAATTATACCGCAATTTTATCTCAACCAAACATAGAATAAAATCCTCTTAAATTTAATTCCGGGATTATCCCTCGTACAAAACAAGCCCTTAGGAAATTATCTTTCTTTAACAGTTAAAAGTAAATTTATGCTAGTTTTAACAATTTTAGTAAACTATTCGCTATTGCTATGCTGTACTATATTTTCTCAATAATGATTGTCCCTGAATTTCAGTTTAAATTTCAGTTTTAAATTTTGAAAAAACTCTTTTGGAAATAATTTAATTGACATGTTTCTGAATTAGTTTAGCAGAAAATATCATTTAGAACATTTGAGTTTTTTGTTTTTGAGTTATGATAGTTTTTATTTTCTAAAATATTTTTTTGAAAAGAATATTAATTTAATTTAATTTTCATGAAATAATCCCTAGATGGAATGCATATGGGTGACACTCCCTTTTTTCTTCTCTTTTTTCGTGTTGTTTCTTTGGCAGACTACTGAATCATTTAAAGACAGATGCCATAAGACTTGAGAGGAGTAGGAGTGTGATGAACACAAGTAAATAAATTTAATATAGGCCACAAATTTTAATAAGCAAAAAATAAAAATAAAAACAACAAAAGAAGAGACTGGTATTAGGCTGAACTAATACAAACAGTCCAAACTTGGCTAGGTGTGATAGCATAGGACTTATCCACCCACCGCCCACGTGATCAACACCCCCCTCATGTGACACTCTTTTGTTGGAAAAAATAATTACACTGCGTTTGAATTAGAAAATAATTTTTTTTTCCACGTATTTAGTTTAGTTTCGGAGTATTTGTTTTGAAATAATTGTGAGAGAATTAATTTTGGTGTTTCGATTGTTGAGTTTTATTTTTAGAAACAAAAGAGAAATACAATATATATCTGAACGAGGAGGAGAATATCATGCAAGAAAACGGAACAACTTTATTTTCTTGAACAAACATAATTAATATTTATCGATATGGACATTTATTAATTTTGATAAAGGAAATATTACATATAATTATTATAATTTATAATTGAAAATGAAACACGCGTTAAATATCATAATCAATAAACTGGGTTCTTGACATGAAAGTTTTTGACCCAAAAAAATCATGAAAGACAAAAGGAAATAAAGAAAAATAAGGAAAGGTCATTCTGGATCAGTGACCCTTCTGAATAAATTTATTTTAAATAATATTTGAAATAGGAAGGTGGGGAGATCGAGCATTACAGTTAAAGGTTAGGAAATAGTTGAGTATTTTTTCTACTTTGTTACGGGAGTGAGACTAATCTGGTAGTGTTTTATCTTGGATTACTAGTGGTTTATGTTTTTTTTATAGTACTATGTCATTATTACTGGTTATTGTTATTGTTTTTCCATCTATTTTGTGTCTCTTGCGATACTGATATTATTTTTCTGGCTTCTATTGTTATTACGGATCTATTGTTTCTTTTCATCTTCTTGAGTCAAGGGCAGTGGCGGAGCCACCTTACAGGAAGGGGTGTCGCGAAAAAAATACACTGTGTAGGTAGATAAATTTTTTTTTTATATTTATATATACTATGTGTTGACTCCTCTTAATTTTTTGGTGTATTTATTTTTATATATTTTGATACCCCTTAATAAGCATTCTGACTCCACCATTGACCGAGGATCTTTCGAAAATAATCCCCTACCCCTACGAATAGAGATAAGATCTGCATATATACTAATAATGCAAAATGAACGGTAGCTTATAGCCGCATTTACACGCATTCCTATTTTGGATTCTCTTTTGGTTTTATCTGCCCAAGAAGTGGTCCAATTATAAGCCTAATGAATATTCATTTACCGTTGTATTTATTCACTTTTTTTGCGTCATATGAACAACATAAATCAATATGAATTATTCCTCTTATAAATATTGCTATAACAAGATTCAGATATGCGGAAACTAGACCAGAAGTTAAAGCTTATTGTTTTTTTTGTTGTATAAAATGCTCCATGATAATTAATTAAATTAACTAAAAAAAAAAGTTAAAGACTCGTAAAACAAGAACGTGCTTTTGCATTCAAGCGAAAAGACGCATTACAAATTATATTTTAAAATATATGTTTCCACTTTCCACCCAATCAAATATATAGCAGAATTTAGACTTGTTCAAAACTTCCAAAGGGTCATTTTCCATTATAAGAGAGATATTGTATTTCAAAGAAATACAAAATTAATTAATGCGAAACATTGTTGTATACTTTATCTAGAAAAAAAGTTGTAAACTTTATTATTAAAAAAATAATTGATCTCCCGGAATATTTGATAACATTTTTTATTGAAGACATAATTTATATGGGGAATCCGTCTTGCTTTAATGTCTTTGTTGTATTTTATAGTGGCGGAGCCACATTGAACCCAAAGGTATCAAACAACATCTACACTATATTGCTAGATAAATTTTTTTATTTTATGTATATATAATACACGTTGACTCCCCTTGATTTTTTGATAAATCTAATTATTTATATTTTGACATCCCTTGATAAAAATTCTGGCTCCGCCACCGGTATTGTCATGCCAAAAATAACTATTTTAATAGAATATTTAAGTTATATACATTGATTATTTAAAAAAGTATACTATCAAATATCAATATAATATGGTTTATTATAAATACATAAAATTAAATGCAATTAGCAACTAAATAATTTGATCCTTTAAATATTTTTAATAGAGTTTAACAACAGCTAGTTTTGTGACATGGTGATGACTGTTTTGGATGTGACCTTTTTTGGTGGATAAGAATGTTAGCAAAGCAGTAGTATAATATGTTGGGCAGCAACCAAAAATAACAATAATATAAGCTAATTTTGTCGGTTTTGTAATTAGATGTATTTGGTGGAAGTATAACTAGGACAAGGCACAACTTGCATCTGTGAAGAGGAATGAATGAGAAAATAAGAAAAAGCCACCTCTTTGTGAATTGTGACAGTGATTTATTTAAATTAATTAAGGACCACTAGCACTTTGACAAAAGGAACAGCACCTTTTAAGTAATTTACTTGTTTAAACCGCAATTGAGCTGCACCAAATATCTCCTAGCTAAGAATATGACTAACCTACTTTTAATCTCATCATCCCTACTAAAATCGTACAAATATATATATATATATATATATATATATATATATATATATATATATATATATATACTATATTAAAAATACGAAAACCTTTAGTGAAATATCGTTCGCATTTTTTATCCTTCAAAATTATATTTTATACAACAACATACCCAGTAATATCGCTGATGTTTGGCTAATTTCAGATTTTTAGCATATTACTTACCTTACATTTTGAGGTTTTAATGCTGAACTATATTATATTTGTGCTTAATTGAGTATATATTATGTATAGGTACATTAGAGATGAAATTGAAACAAAGTAAATATTTAAAGTGTAATTCATACACTAAAACAATGGGTTTATGATTATACAATAATAAGAAAATTATTGATGAAGAAAGAATAATTGAGACAAGGATTGAATACCAATGCAAAAGAAGACAAAAAAGAAACAAGGCAAGGAATGTCGAAAGGAAAAACAAAAAAAAACGTGAAATGCAAAAGTTAAGTGAGGCAGCAGAATTGTAATTGAAGCAGCAGTAGGCGAGGCAAGGGACTTTGTGCGCGATAAAGCAGGCGACGCGAGCTACTTTGCTCGCGTTAGAGCAGGCGTTGCAAGCTTTCTTGCTCGCGTTTGAGTGTGCGCCGCGAGGCTTACCGCGAGATCAAGCGCGCCACAGAGCTCGCGAGGAACGGTCTACAGCGAGCATGTTCCGAATTTTTAAAGCTTACTTTGTCTCCTATTTGGTTTTGGACTTGGTTATTTCGTCTAAGTCTCTTCCCTACACATATAAATAGTCATTAAACACCATTTTTAGAGGAGTTTTTTGACCGGAGGCAAGAATAGCTCGTGGAACACCCGCAGGGGATAGAATCATCGATTTCTACATTCCTTCATCTTTACTTTGTAATTTATTTATGCAAAATACTTGGGATATTGTTACTATGAGTATGAGTAGCTAAACTTCTAATCTAGACTTTTGATGGAACCTATTGGAGGATGATTTTCCTATTACGTTAATATAGATTTGCCGTATTTTTTCTCTATTTGTTCAACTACGTTTATATTGTGATTGGTTGAAAAGCTCGCAATCGACTATACTTATTTAGTGTGTATTACTCGGAAGAGAGTGCATATTTAGGTAGTTGTTGAACAACATCACTCCTAACATATATGAGGGATCAATACGGAGGGTTTAAAGGTGGGATTAGGAATAACAAAACCTTGGTGCGATCCGAGTGAGCCGTAACTTAGTGCCAGCTAGCGTAATTCGGAAGAATATATCTAGTAAATTGTGATAGTTACTCGGGAGAGAATTACGACACTCAGAGAGCTCATGATCAGTAGAGAAAACTTAGGCAAATTTATACGAAACGTAGCGGAAAGGATTCCGACAATAAGGGAAATCAGAACCTTAGACCATTCCAATTCTTGTCTACAACCTGTTCGTAGTTAGTTATTAATTACTGCATTTTCATTACGTGATATTTAGTTAGTAAACATCCAACTTGTTATTTAAATATTTCTCAATATTGATTGCGTGAATTTGTGCGAGTCTAGTAGCTGTGCTTAATAGGTTAATTCCCTATGGGATTCGACTCCGGACTTGTTAATTAAAATATATTTGCAACGACCGCTTAGTCCTTTTTATAAGGCATAGTTGGGCGTGATCAATCGCACGCCGTGGGGTCTGGTGTAACGACCCGGCCGGTTGTTTTGAGTATTACAACCTCTTTCCCCCAATTACTTCTCAATTTGTTCTTTACAGGTGTTATGTGACTTACCGGGGTAATTGTGTGATGACCCAAAAGGTCATCTTATATTTTAGAACTCGAATATGCGCTCTTAAGACTTAAAAATCTCATTTTTTTAACCCTTCTCGATTTGCGTGCGCAGTCCGGGCAGGTTTGCGGAAAGCTTGTATGTTGAAAACTAATGAAAATAAGAATTTGTGCCTTAAAAGTTAATTTTAGTTGACTTCGGTCAATATTTTTGGTAAACGAGCCCGAATTCATGCTTTGACGGTTCCGGTAGGTCCGTATCGAATTATGGGACCTGGGCGTATGCCCGGAATCGAATTTGGAGATCCCTAGCTTGAGTTATGAATTTTTGATGAAAATTAAAAGTTTGAAAATTATTTGTTTTTAAGAATTGATTGATATTTGTCATTGTTAGTATCGGGTCCGTATTTTGGTTCCGGAGCCCGGTACAGGTTCATTATGATATTTAAGATATGTCTATGAAATTTGGTGAGAAATGGAGTTGATTTGACGTGATTCAGACGTCCAGTTGAGATTGATATTATGGAACCAAATGTTGAAGTAAGGTTTGTACTTGTTATTTTATCTCCCTGTTGTTATTTATGCATTGCATTATGGTAAGGGAGAGTGTTAATGCCCGAAGGGTGATGCCGTGCCATATTGTGAGTATTAATACACGAAGGGTGATGCAGTGCTATATTGTGAGTGTTAATGCACGAAGGGTGATGCCGTGCCATGATATGAGAGTAAAAGCACGAAGGGTGATGCCGTGTCATTTCTATAAATTTTATGGTGAGATTGAGAGTAAAAGCATGAAAGGTGATGCCGTGTATTTTTTTTTACTGTATTCACTATTCCTATTGATTCATGGTATATTGACTGCTCCGGTGATCATTCTGTTGTAGTTCTTTATCTTGTATTCCCCTCAGTATATCTCCCCTCCAGACATTTCTTGTTTAGTTCTTCATTCCTATTATTTGCGTATACACTGTTAAATTGTACAGGTTGATTGTAGGTGCCTAGCCTTTGCCTCGTCACTACTTCATCGAGGTTAGGCTCGACACTTACCAGTATATGGGGTCAATTGTACTGATGCCGCACTCTGCACTTTCTGTGCAGATTTTGATACCGGCTCAGGTTGATCGAGATTTGCTATTGGTCCGCTGTCCGGAAACTCAAGGCAGATCTGTCAGCATTCACAGACCTTGAAGTCCCCGTCTATCCTTTTATGTCCTACTATTTTCTTTCATTCAGACAGTTGTATTTTTTTCAGACTATTACTTATAATAAATTCTAGAATGCTCGTGAATTGTGACTCCAGATCCGGGTGGTAGTAATTACAGTTTTATGATATTTCACAATTATTATATTTTATTTTAGTTAATTATTGTTATTTACTGAATGGAAATAAGGAATTGGTTTAATAATTTTCTAACGTTGTCTTGCCTGGCAAGTAAAATATTAGGCGCCATCACGGTCCCGTTGGTAGGAAATTTCGAGTCGTGACAGTTGGTATTAGAGCACTAGGTTACATAGGTCTCATGATTCACGAGCAAGCTTAGTAGAGTCTGGAGGATCGGTACGGAGACGTCTGTACTTTTCTTCCAGAGGCTATGAAGTTTAGGAACAAGTTTCACTTTTATTCTTCTTTGTCGTGCGATTTTGCCTTCTCAACACTGATTGAACTCTTCTACTCTTACTCTCTTGCAGATGGCGAGAACACGTACCGCTTCCTCAGCTGAGCAGCAGCCAGAGCCTCTAGTGATAGCTCCTACGCGGGGCAGAGGTCGAGGCCGAGGCAGGGGCAGGGCTCAGCCTAGGGCCCGAGTAGCAGCCCTAGCAGTGGAGCCTCAGATAGAGATTGACGAGGAGGTTCCAGCCCAGACTGTTCCTGTCGGACCAGCTCAGGTTCCGGAGGGGTTCATTGCTACCCCAATACTTCAGGATGCTTTGGTCCGTTTGGTGAGCCTTATGGAGAGTGTGGCCCAGACTGGCGCATTTCCCATGGAACCAGCAGTCTCTCGGGCTGGAGGAGGAGCCCAGACTCCTACCACTCCCGCTCCAGAGCAGATAGCTCCCCAGTATCAGGCTCCAGCAGCTCAGCCAATCGGATTAGTTTAGTCGGTTATTGCGGCACAGGTCGAAGATGGGCCAAATATGTCTTTTGAGGCTTTATGAAAATTGGACAGGTTTACCAAACTCTTTCTTGTTCACTTCAGTGGTGCCCCTTCAGAGGACCCCCAGGAGTATCTTGACAGCTGTCACGAGGTTCTACGGAACATTGGTATAGTGGAGACCAATGGGGTCGATTTTTCTGCATTTGAGATAACTGGTTCCGCCAAGAAATGGTGGAGAGATTACTTGTTGACCAGACCAGCTGGGTCGCCTGCTCTTACTTGGGACCAGTTCTCTCAGCTCTTCATAGAGAAGTTGCTGCCTATCACATTGAGAGAGGATCGTCGCCGTCAGTTTGAGCGTCTCCAGCAGGGCAGTATGACAGTTACTCAGTATGAGACCCGTTTTGTAGATTTGGCACGTCATGCTATTCTTCTGTTTCCCACCGAGAGAGAGAGAGAGAGGGTGAGGAGGTTTATTGATGGACTTGCTCAGCCTATCAGATTGCAGATGGCTAAGGAGACTGGGAGTGAGATTTCTTTTCAAGCGGCTACTAATGTCGCCAGACGAGTCGAGATGGTTCTTACTCAGGGAGGTCAGGGGTCTGACAAGAGGCCTCGTCATTCTGGTGATACTCCTAACATATATGAGGGATCAATACGGAGGGTTTAAAGGTGGGATTAGGAATAACGAAACCTTGGTGCGATCCGAGTGAGCCGTAACTTAGTGCCAGCTAGCGTAATTCGAAAAAATATATCTAGTAAATTGTGGTAGTTACTCGGGAGAGAATTACGACACTCAGAGAGCTCATGATCAGAAGAGAAAACTTAGGCAAATTTATAGGAAACGTAGCGGAAAGGATTCCGACAATAGGGAAAATCAGAAATTTAGACCATTCCAATTCTTGTCTACAATCTGTTCGTAGTTAGTTATTAATTACTGCATTTTCATTACGTGATATTTAGTTAGTAAACATCCAACTTGTTATTTAAATATTTCTGAATATTGATTGCATGAATTTGTGCGAGTCTAGTAGCTGTGCTTAATAGGTTAATTCCCTATGGGATTCGACTCCGGACTTGTTAACCGGAATATATTTGCAATGACCGCTTAGTCCTTTTTATAAGGCATAGTTGGACGTGATCAATCGCACACCGTGGGGTCTGGTGTAACGACCCGGCCAGTTGTTTTGAGTATTACAGCCTCGTTCCTCCATTTACTTCTTAATTTGTGCTTTACAGTTGTTATGTGACTTGCTGGGGTAATTGGTTCGGGTTCGGTGAGGTTTAGGAATGAATTAGGACATTTAGTCTCAAAGATGAAAATTTAAGTTGAAAAGATTGACCGGATGTTGACTTATATATAAACGACCCCAGAATAGAGTTTTAATAATTTCAATAGCTTCGTATAGTGATTTTGTACTTAGGAGCGTGCCCGAAAAATTATTTGAAATTCGTAGTTAAATTAGGCTTGAAATAGCTAAAAAAGAAATTTAAGTTGGAAGTTTGACCGGGGAGTTGACTTTTTGATACCGGGGTTGGAATCCGATTCTGGAAATTAGAATAGGTTCGTTATGTCATTTATGACTTGTGTGCAAAATTTGAGGTCAATCGGACTTGATTTGCTAGGTTTCGGCATCGAATGTAAAATGTTTCTGATGTTGTTTTTTCGAGAATAAGTGGTATCACATTAGGAAAATGAGCTCCAAATTCCGTTTTGATTGAAGCATTAGATCCGTATTGATATTTTGGAGCCATATCAAAAAGAATCATCGAATTCGGACATCGTATAAGAGAGTTATGCCCATTTCCGTGTCGAAAAAGATTTTCCGTCGCAACCAGCGCTCAGGGTAGCGTGGGGCGCTAGCCCTGGCACTGGGAATTGTTGGGGTTCTGGAAACTGTGCCACAGGCAGCGCCCACACTACCTGTGGTGCTCGAAAACATCAGAGGCTCTATAAACGGGATTTTTGGCCATTTTTTTACAAAAATAGAGTTGGGGAGCTCGGTTTGGGCAATTTTCAGAGGCAAACTTCACAAATTGGACTGGGGTAAGTAGTCTTAACTTGATTTGGTACGTTATTCATGAATCTAATACTATTTCCAGCACCTATTTCGTGATTTGGGGGATTAGAATAGAAATTTTCCAAAAATTGATTTGAGGGTTTGAAGGCCGAATCAGAGTCGGAATTTAGTAATTTTTGTATGGTTGAATTCGTGGTTGAATGAGCGTTCATATTTTGTAACTTTTGTCAGGTTCCGAGACGTGGGCACCATTGTTAATTTTTGAATTAATTTTGAATTTTATTGTGAAATTTAGCATTTTCATATGGAATTGACTCATATACCTCGTGTTGATTGTATCAAATTATTTTGACTAAGATTCGAGGCGTTCGGAGGCCGAATCGCGAGGAAAAGGCTTATTGGAATAAAGAATTGTTCGGATTGAGGTAAGTAACAGTACTAAATTTGGTCCTGAGGGTATGAAACCCCGGTTTTTGTGATTTGTGATTGGTTTTGAGGTGACGGGCATGTGGGCGTGTACCGTAGGAATTGTGACTTGGTCAATTCCATAGAAATGTGTAGTTGAATAATCTATTGATATCCGTACATTTTCCACATATTAGAGAAATCTAACTATAAATCATGTTTAAACCATGTGTTGACACTGTAGGGACCCACAGAGGTCGTGTACATGTTGAATTATCTACTAAATTGCTATTTTGTACTCAGTCACAGTTTTACTTGCACATTACATCTCAGTCTCTATTGTTCATTATTGATGCATCATATCGTTGCTGTTTGGGATGCTTATCATGATTTCTGAGAGCCCAGAGACTGGAGAGGTTGATGACTGAGTGAGGCCAAGGGCCTGATTGTGAGGATATTTATGATGTCACGACCCGAAAATCCATAAAGGTCGTGATGGCGCCAGACACCACTGTCGGGCAAGCCAACAATGAATACTTAAATGGGTTCTCATTTTCGTTACTTTTGAAATCATATTTTCCTTCAATTTAAATAGCAAAAGATGGAGTTTACAAAGTAAATAATAATATTTTCAATGATTTCAATTCAAGACAACCCATAATCATCCCAAAACCCAGTGTCACAAGTGCATGAGCATTTACTAAGAATGTAAAATAAATACAACAGCTGTCCGAAATACAATTGGACAGAAAAAATGTAAGTACTCTGAAGGAGACTCTGTTGGCTGCGGAACGTCGTATAGAATGTAGCTCACCTAAGTCCCCGCCATAATCGTGCCTCTGCGCCCACAAGGCCGCTAAACATACGTGTACCTGCACAAAAATATGCAGCAAGTGTAGCATGAGTATGTAAATCAACGCGTACCCAATAAGTATCCCGCCTAACCTCGAAGAAGTAGTGACGATGGATTGACTCGGACACTTACTATGGGCTATAATTGTTGATACCTGATTTTTTCCTCATAGTTTTCAAATATATATATTCTAGAGCAACCAGTACCACATTTGAGCCAGTCATTTCACCAAGCTGACATGATGTGAGAGTCCGAAGAAGATGAAGTTCTAGCCGGTATAAGGAATCTATTTCTGGATGATGGAGACATGGATTGCAGTGCGATAGTTGAGGAGGAAAAGGAGGAAGGCCTCATTATTTAGACCTTGGAGAAGGGATCTATTCTCAAGAACTAGACTGCTGCACCATCAAGGGCCCATCGAGTTCCTGGGTAGCCTGGCAATTATCATCATTTATTTTAAAAGCAATTTTTATAAGCATTTAAGATGTTTTCATCATTTTGTTTTAAGCATGTTTTGTTTGAAATAATTGCTCAGGTCATCGAGCCACACCTGTTTTACGTTTTCAAGATTTATCTAAATGCATTGCTATTTTTAGTATTTATTATTATTCTTTACGTTTTGTTTTCTCTACAACATTATTATTACCTATCCCGATGAACTTACGACTGTGACATGTAATGAGACAACGCAACATAAGGATAATGATTCAGAGGATCTGGAAGAGGATATAATGCCTGAGGAAATTGTCAAAGAAGTGGAAAACTTTGAAAACAAGCCTAAGTCCAATTTGGATGAGACTGAAACAGTTAATCTAAGAGACTCCGAAACAGTCAATGAAACACGTATAAGCATTCACCTGTCACCACCAGAGAAATAAGAATACACTCATTTCTTAAAGGAATATGAGGATATCTTTGCATGGTCCTATGATGATATGACCGGTTTGAGCACGTCCATAGTGGCTCATAAACTACCTACCAACCCAATGTGTCTGCCAGTAAAGCAAAAGCTCAGAAAGTTCAAGCCGGATATGAGTTTGAAAATCAAAGAAGAATTCACCAAACAGATCAAAGCTAAGGTTCTCAGAGTGGTTGAATATCCAAATTGGTTGGCTAACATCGTGCCAGTTCCGAAGAAGGATGGGAAAGTCAGAGTGTGCTTCGATTATCGGGACCTAAACAGAGCAAGCCCCAAAGATAATTTCCCGTTACCCAACATACATATACTGATCAACAATTGCGCCAAGCATGAACTCCAATCCTTTGTGGATTGCTTCGCGGGATATCATCAGATCTGGATGGATGAAGAGGATGCCAAAAAGACAACTTTTATCATACCATGGGGGGTGTACTGCTATAAAATGATGTCGTTCAGTCTGAAGAATGTTGGGGCCGCTTATATGAGGGCCATGACAACTATTTTCCACGACATGATACACAAGGAGATAGAGGTATATGTGGATGACGTCATCATCAAATCCAAGAAGAGTAAAAATCACATAGAAGACTTGAGGAAATTTTTTGATCGGCTTCAGAGGTACAATTTGAAATTGAATCCTGCAAAATGTGCCTTCGGGGTTCTGCAGGAAAGTTATTAGGGTTCATCATTAGCCGCCGAGGAATTGAGTTAGACCCATCAAAGGTCAAGCTTATCCAGGATTTGTTGCCTCCAAAGAACAAGAAAGACGTGATGAGCTTCTTGGGACGTCTTAATTACATCGGCCGCTTCATAGCACAATCAACCGTGATTTGTGAGCCGATTTTCAAAATGTTAAAGAAGGATGCCACAACCAATTGGACTGAAGACTGCCAGAAAGCTTTTGACAGAATTAAAGAATATTTGTCCACACCACCAGTCCTGGTCCCGCCAGAACCTGGTAGACCACTGCCACTCTATTTCTCCGTATTAGATGGGGCTTTCGGTTGTGTCTTGGGACAACATGACGAGACGGGAAGGAAATAACAAGCCATATACTATTTGAGTAAGAAGTTCACACCTTACGAAGCATGGTATTCTTTGCTGGAACGCATCTGTTGTTCTTTAACATGGATAGCCCAGAAACCGAGGCACTACTTCTGTGCCTATACCACATATCTCATATCAAGGATGGACCCTCTGAAATATATCTTCCAGAAACCCATGCCTACAGGGAAGCTGGTAAAATGGAAGATATGATTGAGTGAATTCGACATTGTCTATGTGACTCAGAAGGCGGTTAAGGGATAAGCATTAGCAGATCATCTTGCAGAAAATCTTGTAGGAGGAGAATACGAACCACTAAAAATGTATTTTCCTAATGAAGAAGTATCATTCGTAGGAGAAGATATCGCCAAAGCCTACGACGAGTGTATAATGTTTTTTGATGGAGCCGCAAACTTCAAAGGAGTGGGTATTGGAGCCGTTTTGGTGTCAGAAACAGGTCAACATTATCCGGTATCCGCAAAACTCAGATTTTCGTGCACCAATAATATGGTAGATTATGAGGCTTGCATATTGGGGCTCAATTTGGCCATTGACATGAATATCCAGGAATTATTGGTAATTGGCAATTCAGATCTGCTGGTACATCAGGTGCAGGGAGAATGGGCTACAAAGAATACCAAGATATTACCATATCTATATCATGTGCAAGAGATGATGAAGAGGTTCACGAAGATAGAGTTTAGACATGTCCCAAGAATCCAGAATGAATTCGCAGACGCATTGGCCACTTTGTCCTCCATGATACAGCATCCGGACAAGAATTTCATCGACCCCATTCCGGTAAGGATTCATAATCAGCCGGCTTACTATGCTCATGTTGAAGAAGAAACAGATGGGAATCCATGGCTCTATGATATCAGGGAATATTTGACAAAAGGAGAATATTCAGAGCATGCAAGCCACACCCAGAAACGCACACTTCGGAGGTTGTCTAACCATTTCTTCCAGAGTGGAGGAATTCTATATAGAAGAACTCCAGATCTAGGGCTATTACGGTGTGTTGACGCCAAAGAAGCCTCCAAACTACTTGATGAGATACACGTCGGAACCTGCGGCCCACATATGAATGGTTTCATCCTAGCCTATAAGATACTCAGAGCCGGATACTTTTGGATGACTATGGAAACAGACTGTATCCGGTATGTCCAGAAATGTCATCAGTGCCAGATACACGCAGATATAATACGAGTACCTCCAAATGAACTTAATGCAACCAGCGCACCTTGGCCTTTTGCTGCCTAGGAAATGGATGTCATTGGACCAATCGAGTCCACCGCTTCAAACGGGCACAGGTTCATTCTGGTGGCCATCGACTATTTCACAAAGTGGGTTGAAGCTGCATCTTACAAAGTTGTAACCAAGAAAGTCGTCGCAGATTTTGTCAGGGACTGTATTGTTTGTCTATTTGGGGTTCCATAATCCATCATCACTGATAATGAAGCCAATCTCAATAGTGATCTAATGAAAGCCATGTGCGAAACCTCCAAGATCAAGCACAAAAACTCCACAGCATACCAACCCCAAATGAATGGAGTTGTGGAAGCCACCAACAAGAACATTAAGAAGATACTAAGGAAGATGGTAGAGAATCACAAGCCGTAGCACGAGAAGTTACCATTTGCCTTATTGGGATACCATACCACAGTCCGCACGTCAACCGGTGCAACTCCTTACCTATTGGTCTACGGTACTGAAGCCATCATCCTCGCCGAGGTAGAAATTCTTTCCTTGAGAATTATACAAGAAGCTGAGCTCAGTGATGCAGAATGGATAAGAAGCCGCTACAAGAAGTTAGCTCCCATTGATGGGAAAAGAATGAATGTGGTGTGTCATCGTCAGCTTTATCAGAACAGAATGTTCAGAGCTTTCAACAAAAGGGTTAAACTTAGACAGTTCGCACCGGGGCAGCTAGTGCTGAAACGGATCTTTCCATATCAGGATGAAGCCAAAGGAAAATTCTCACCCAACTGGCAAGGGGCCTTATATGGTTCACAAGGTACTAACAGGAGGAGCACTCATACTCGTAGAGATGGATGGAGAAATTTGGCCAAAGCCTATTAATTCAGACGCAGTCAAAAGATACTAGATACTATGTCTAAATTTTTTGCATATGATGTAACTGAACTACGCTTGACCTGATTCCTGTTTAAGAAGGGATACGTAGGTAGCCCTGTGGGTTCGGTCACAATTCAATAAAATTTCCATTTTCCCCATAATCGAAAACTGGGGCAGAATTTTGAGGAGGACCCTAAAAATTCCAAAGCAAGTTCAGCCAACGGCACTGTAAGCAGAATAGCTAGAGATTCGTCTAGGTAAATAGGGCAGAATTTTGAGGAGGACCCTCAAAATTCTATGGCAAGAAGGTCGCAATGTCTCTAACAGTGTCGCAGTTATTGGTTCATCTAATCAATTTTAAAATTACAAATTACTATGTTTTTAATAACTATGCATGCATATTTTTTCGAAAACTTTATTCTTAGCCAAATGCTACCCATGGTAACGCGGACAAGATTTCAATGCGGAATAGAACAAAGCAAGCATACAAAGGCACGAACCAACCTCTCCCGCAAAACTCACGATTTTTCTTTGAATGCAGGAACAAGATAAGGCTAAGCATTGCCTTCCATTTGCATGAGACTAAGCACTGTCTCAAATCTTGCATGAGGCTAAGCCCTGCCTATCCTGTATGTTTCTACCATGTCTTGACTTCCCAATAGTGGCTTTAATTTGTTCTCATTCTATTAAGTTCTGTTGCCAATTGATATGAACCCTTCTTGGGACACTAGCATCTGTACTTAACATAATCTGAACCTTTTTTTTCTTCTAAATATGAGTCTGTGTACATCAATCTTGCAAACTTGTCTTGTTAGTATATGCATTATGTGTTGAACTTGTTTTTTCTGAAACTTTGTTAAGTCTGTTCTCAAAACCTAAGCATGTTATACTACATGTTCTATGTGCTCAATTTGAATCTGTTTGTATCCTTCAGTGATATGCAGCTAACCTCAGTCTATTCCTTTACTACTTGGTCTCTTTGAGTTCTTATTCTTAGCCGGCTGAAAGGCAAGGCTACTTAGGATCTATCATTTGACCTCCCTAGTGTGAGCACTGCTCGGGGTCCAATTGAGACCCTTGTGAACTCTGACACACTAGGATTTGGTCCTTAGGCTTTCTCTGAATTTCCCCTATCAACCTCCCTAGTGTGAGCATTGCCCTGGGTTTTTGAAACCCTTGGGAACTCTGACACACTAGGGCCATGTTTCTAATGCTCAACTCTGCCATGTGCCCACTAGGTGAATCACTTGATTCCTGGCTACCTTATGCCCATGAGGATGTAATTTTGGGTTGTTATGAACTATGAGAATGAAGGCCTAACCTGGCCGGGTGTATCTTTGGGCTTGCTGTATGATCCCTATAGCTATTCTACTTTGTAATTCATTCTATTTATTCTGGGCCTGTAATAATTCTTATAATAACATTTGGGGTATTAGTAAAATTGGAAAAGGGATTTTTATCTTATATTTGCAATCAATGGGGTAGGAATCCTGCCTATAGGTTCAACAATGTATGTTTAGTTATTGTGTGTTAGAAATCATGCCTATAGGTATCCTATTATGTTCAGTCATTATATGTTAGCAATCTTGCCTATGGTTTCAATACTTGGTTCAATTGTGTTCTATTTCTGCTTATTAGAAACCATGCCAATAGGAAATCATACACTACACTTAACCTGCCTAATACCTGCACATTATTCAAAAGCATGATCGTTTGACTAAATATTTTACCTGCTCTTATACCTATTTTTATCCGATTATTAGATATCATGCCTATAGGGAATGAATGCTAATAAAAGTCCTTTTAATCTGCACCACACTCAATAGATATCATGCCTATAGGATTTTAATTACTTAAAATCACTATTGCATCATACTGTCCATCTAAAAAGCATGCCTATAGGAGCTGACATATGAGAATAAGTTCCAATCACTAGTCTCTAGAAATCATGCCTATAGGACATCACCACTCGCTCTTCAAACGATGTTATCCATGCGATTATAAGGAGGCATAAGTAATTTTGAGCATTTCCAATAAGTTTTATTGACCCTACTGCGTGAATTACCTAGAGATCATGTCTATATGTTTAATAACCTACAACCTGTAGTCTTAATAATCAGCGTGTAATACCAAATGCTCCTAAACCGTATAGTCGCTTAGAAATCATGTCTATAGGTTTCATGACCTCCATAATCTGCAAATCAGTTAACTTGGGACAGCAACACCACATATACGATATTGAATTCGGCATCACCTAGAATCCATGCATATAGGACTCTAAGTCTCAAATTCTAAAACTATGTATTGCCCGCGTGCATTTGTTTGTTTGTGTGTGAAGGCTAACTTGAGCCCTTAATTGCCTTTACATAAAGTCCTAACTTGTTTTTTTGTATGTCGCCTATTTTTATCATTTTTGTGCAACCTAAGTTAAAGTCTAGAACCCCCCTGAAATAGAGGTCCAAATGCCTCATGGACCATAGGCATAGGACGGGTAGTACACACATAGAGTACGACTTAGAATTGACTAGTGCGCTTTAGGTAAACAACTTAAAGATAGTAATCGGGTAGCAGGAGATGATAGTCTGTGCCCGCTGAATAATATGAGTAACACTCCATCTTGAGGGAGTTACGAAGTATTATTTATGTTGCACGGGGTGATCCTTTAGGCTAAAAGACTTAGGACCCCCATCTTTGTTAAAGTCAATCATTTTATTTGTCCAAATTGCTTTCCTTCCCTTAGACTAATTCATATAATTTGAGTTCGGCCGGGATCCACCGTTGTGGACCTCGAGGAGTGCCTAACACCTTCTCCTCGAGGTAATTTGAGCCCTTACCCGATCTTTGGTGACTCAAACTAGTTAAATCAGAGTTATCTGCAAAATAGGTGCCCTAACGCACCTATATCCGTTAGGTGGCGACTCTCTTTTAGTACCCTCCCATTTAAAAGAGTTGTCACGACGTCGTAGCCCGCTTTCCGCAAGGAAAAATAGGGCGCGACAGCATGGCGACTCTACTGGGGTATCCTTAGGCTCTTACCATAATGAACTTGGTCTGTGTGAATTAGTCTCCCTCGATAAGCATGTCTTTATTATTTTATGCTGAAATTCACCTTTTATTTGCTACATGCACACCCCCTTCCCTATTTTTCCTTTTACATGAATTTACATGCAGCTTTTCGTTTAACCTTGTTTGCTGGCTTCAATCATTATGCCTTTCCCAATCCCTACCCCTTTTACCGCTTTATTATAAATTTTTTTCATGATGCGAACTAACTCCTTCTTTGTTTTTCTTTCTTTCCTGTCTTTACATTTATTAAATACTGTATTTATCGCTTTCATCATGCAAAATACTTGACAAGGTATTGTTTTATTTTTTGCATAATTACATACTCTGCATCATATTCCACTCGTGCACAATTAATACCATAGCGGCACTTGATGAGTGTCTGCGCCTTTCCTATATTACCCTTTTTAAATTTGGAAAGGCTTATTTGCGGTAAAACTAATCGATCAGCGGTGCAGTCAACGGTTCCGTGCCTTTCCCTCTCAAGTTATCCGCTTGAGGGTACCGATCTAGACTTCTATAGAAAACCCTACTCTGATGTTAACTATGCATGCATCATGTCCAAACCTAGCATTAGTTAGAATGTTGTCCGCATAATAACTCTCTAAGGAAAGCCTTGTCCAATGTCCATTGGGATTTTCATAATCCCAACGGGCATGATCATGATATGTGCATTATTTGGAGAAAACGTGCCGATATGCTAATCATTAATGTGTAAGTAGTCAAACCCGGAAGGGAAAAGGGCTAACTTTATTTGTTTTGCAAAAATGAGGCACGAAGTCTCCAGGTTCGGCATGGTCCGAAGTATCTCACCTCTATTGCTAGATTGGTGGGAAAATCTCTCGCCAAGCGACAAGAACCAAGTGAAAAGAATTCTTGGAAATTTACCTTCTTTGCTGGACATTCAGCCAAACAATGTACTGATCGAGGCCGCTACTATGTTCTGGGATGAAAAGAGGGTTGTTTTCCGTTTTGGTAACATAAAGATGACTCCCCTTCTTGAGGAAATAAGAGGTTTTTCCGGGCTACCCTGGGATAGCCCTGGTCTGCTGGTACCAGAAAATCATACTTCTAGGGGATTTCTGAAAATGATGGGTCTTAGAAAGAATGACGAGTTAGTCTACCTGAAGAAGTCCTACATACCTTTCGACTTCCTCTACAAGCGTTATGGGCACTGCACATCCTACCGTATCTATCATGATGAGTTTGCCATCACTTTCCTGGGCTGGACTCATCATTGGGTTTTTGTGTTCATCGTCTGTTTTCTGGGTATGATAGTATTTCCAATTCAAGGAGACAGGATTCACACTCGTTTGGCTATGGTTACCAAGACCTTAATGGAAGGGATTGAGGGACAGACTTACACTATTGTCCCAATAACCGTGGTAGAGATATACCGAGCTTTGGACCGTTGTAAAAAGGGATTCAGACATTTTGAGGGTTGTAATTTGTTACTGCAAATATGGTTGTTGGAGCATCTTCAAAGAGGACAATACCGTCAGGAATTTCCGCGGCAACCATGGAATGACCACATAGCCTTTCACCATCCAAAAAGAATGACTTTCATCCCAGACAGGTTTGCACAACCAGAAAACGCCGTGGATTGGGTACACTTCTTTAACAATTTGACTGATGACAAGGTCCATTGGATGTTCGAGTGGTTCCCTACTAGCGAGTTCATCATCAGGTCCAGGGATGTTCCTCACTTAGTGTTGATCGGGTTGAGGGGTATCTATCCTTATGCTCCTATAAGGGTCATGAGACAGGCTGGGAGAAAATAAGTCATACCGCGAGTTTCTAAGATGGTTCACTACAAAGCAGACTTTCAGGGTGGTGCCATTCCATCCAAGTATGAGGCCCAACATATGTGGCATCTGAAGATTATTGTGGAAAAAGATACCATCCAACCAGATCGGTACCACGCCGGTCATGTGTATTTCTACCTATCATGGTTGGATGATGACATAGTAGGAGAAGTCGAGCTAGGGATCGATCGAGGAAACAGGGTCATAGACGATGCTGTCGAAGCACAAGTAAAATACAAGAGGTTGCGCAAGAGAATCCTTGAGTCTGAAGCCAGACATTTGGAATAACACAAGATAGACATGGAATCAATCAATGAATGGAGGGAAGTTGCTGCAAAATCAACAGAGAGGCTGGAGTACTTAGAGCAGGGTCTGATGGAACTTGAAGGGAAGATGAGGAAAATGATTGTGGATTATCAAAATGCAGAGGGAAACGAAGGAGGACACCTAGCAAAGGCGTATCTGCTGCTGGACATGCGCGACCTGGGGAATCTGATCGATGGGGCCAAGAAGTCCAAGTTTGGAGAGGGTCCCTCCGGGACCAAATAGAATAGAATTGTTGTTTATTTGCTTTTCTAGAGTCATTTTAGAAATTGATTGTAATAAGGCAAATGCCACTAGCAATTCTTTTAATTATGGTCATTTTAGAGGTTTGATCTATTAATGAAATGAGGCAGTTATCGCATCAAGTTTCTCCAAATCTATGTGTCTCTAGGCCTACCTCAGGCACAATGAGGTCCCCAAAATTAGGACGCGAATTTATAATGCCGTTATACATATTTAAATACCACAAATATCCTTCTGAAATCCCCTACTGACTTGTTTACCTTTTTGTTTTTCTTTGTTTTGATTATTCTCATCCCTAAGGTTGGTTCTTGCATACTGGCATCATTAGCGTATCATACCAGATCCAGAGGCCCTCCACCTCCTCCTCCTCCAAGTGATCCTAAAATTAAGGGAAATACTAAGATAGATGACATGAGTGGTATCAGGAAAGTTAACGTTGTGCATGCGGAAAATGTTGAAATTTCAGATGGTCGGAGTACTCCGGCACAGAATGATTTGGTTCTACGGTTGGAGCAGAAAATACTGGAATTGCAAGGGGAACTTGAGCAGGTCCGCAACTTGGCAAACCTCTCCCTCACCTTAAACGTCCCGGATATTAACCAACTGAATGCCTAAACCCCAGCACCTCCTCAAAACACACACCAAACCAACATCCACAAATTAAAACCCTCCCGCACCTCATCAATACGCCACACCTCCTCAAAATCCTAACCCTCCACCAGTGCCAACTCCTCCTCAACACCAACATATTCTGACTCAGTATCCATAAACTACTACCTACCATACTCCTCAAAATACACCGCAACCTACCCCTGATCCGCAGAACTCAACCAATGATCATCACTACACCCAAATCCCTGGTATCCACCAAAGTAACCCCATATACGTAGAAACCCTACCTCACCTCACTCAACAAACCCCATACATACCGAAATCCGCCGAGAAGGACCTGCTCATCAAGAATATGGCAGAGGAACTTAAGAAGCTCACAAGCTGAGTCTAGGGTGTTGAAGGGGGTAAAGGCATTAAGGGTTTTGAATTATGAAGATCTGTGTATTCAGCCAGACGTAGAACTGCCGGAGGGTTACAAACCTCCTAAGTTCAAGATGTTTGACGGAACAGGTGACCCAAAGGTGCATCTAAGGACATACTATGACAAGCTCGTAGGAGTTCGAAAATATGAGAGGATTCGCATGAAGCTGTTCATGAGAAGTCTCACTGGGGATGCCCTATCTTGGTACATCAGTCAAAATCCCAAGAAGTTGGTTAGTTGGGTAAGCATGGCATCGGATTTCATGGATTGATTCAGGTTTAATACAGAGAATGCACCTGACATCTTCTACATACAGAATCTCAAGAAGAAGCCAACAGAGACTTTCCGTGAGTATGCTACTCGATGGAGATCAGAAGCCACGAAAGTAAGGCCGACATTGGAAGAAGAGCAGATAAACAAGTTCTTCATCCGGGCCTAGAATCCACAATACTATGAAAGGTTGATGGTTATCGAGAACCACAAATTCTCCGACATCATCAAGCTAGGGGAAAGGATTGAAGAAGGGATCAAGAGCGGAATGGTAACTAATTTTGAGGCATTACAGGCTACAAACAAAGCATTGCAGTCAGGGGGTATATCCAAGAAGAAAAAAGTAGGGGCCGTGATGGTAGCCCAAGGTCCAAAATCACCTCTTACGTACCAAACACCTCTACCCACATATCAGCCTTCACCTCTCAGATATCCACAACCCTCCACTACCTACCACACTTATAACACCCAGCCAACATATTATCACTCACCGCCAGCCCGCCAAAACTATCAGAAACCCAGACCAAATTACGATCGCAGGCCACCCAGACAATACACCCCTATTGTTGAACCCATCGATCAATTATACGAGAGACTGAAAGCTGCTGGATATGTCACCCCTATTGTCGTTGTTGCCATGGAAAACTCCTCTCAATGGGTCAATCCAAACAAAATATGTGCCTACCACTCCGACATGAAAGGTCATACCATTGATGAATGTCGCACCCTGAAAGACAAGATCCATGCACTAATCGATACTAAGGTTATACAAGCAAATGAGGCTGAACCTAACATCTGCAACAATCCCCTCCCGGATCATAGGGGAGAAGGAGTAAATATGATAGAGACTGATGAAGAATGGGACCCAAAAGGGTCGATTGGGCTTATTCGAGAAAGGGATGACCCAAAGAAACCTGCGGTCACTCTTACTCCTATTGTGGTACAGATACATCCACCAGTTGAAGTTGAAGTAGCCGCACCAACCCCGTTCTAGGTGGAAACAACACCTGCAACTGCACCTGCTCCATTCGAAGTAGAAGTAACCACACCCTTCACTGTGACGGTAGCATCCACACCGCCCTTTAAATCCAATGTCGTACCCTGGGACTATGTTGTAGAAGCCAGGAGGAAAGGCAAAGTAAAAATGGAAGAATCTGGTGCAACACAAGGGATGACCAGGACTGTTAGAATTTATACACCTGGGAATTTGGGAGGAACGAGTAGAGAAGCTGCTTCCAAGTGACCCATCATTGAAACTGGCCTGGATGATCTTTGGAGAAAGGTGCAAGCGAGAGAATATTCTGTGGTAGACCATCTGAACAAAACTCTTGCTCAGATATCCATCCTATCATTACTGCAGAATTCTGAGGCACATAGGAATGCCTTGATGAAGGTATTGAATGAAGCTTACATACCTAACAATATCACTAGTGGGGAGATGGCTAACATGGTAGGGCAAGTACTGGAGAGCCACAAGATCACCTTTCATGAAGACAAACTGCCACTAGAGGGATTAAGCCACAACAGGGTGCTGCACATCACGGTACAATGCGAGGATAAATTCATTGCCAGAGTTTTGATAGATGGAGGGTCCAGTCTCAACATATGTCTGCTGACTACTCTGAAACGGTTGGGTAAAGGTTTGCATGAAATACGAGCAGGGACTATGAATGTGAAGGTGTTCGATGGGTCTCAAAGGGCCACAATTGGGGAAACCAATCTATGATTGCAAATGGGCCAGACTTGGTTTGATATTGAATTTCAAGTTCTAGACATATCCGCCTCATACAATCTGCTATTGGGACGACCTTGGATACATGCCTCCGGGGCCGTGGCTTCTTATTTGCACCAGGCTGTAAAGTTCAAATGGAATCATCAGGAGGTGATCATTCATGGAGACAGGAGTAATCCCATTTATACCAACCAAACTGTTCCGGTCGTGGAAAATAGAAGGAAGTTAAGTGAGGAGACTTATCATCGCATCGAGCGCGTCAATGCAATTGAGAAAGACAAGTGGTGGAGAAGCAAAATAGAAAGCATACTAGCGTGAGCAAGGTATGAACCCGGTAAAGGGCTCGGGAAGAACCTCCAAGGTATTACCAAACCGATACAGCTAAAGCATCACGACACAACTTTTGGGCTTGGGTATGAATACACCTGGCACGAGTATCAGAATAGGTCACCACCATGGCGTGGTCCTTATTACCCTCTAGAGCAACCAGTACCACATTTGAGCCAGTCATTTCACCAAGCTGACATGATGTGAGAGTCCGAAGAAGATGAAGTTCTAGCCGGTATAAGGAATCTATTTCTGGATGATGGAGACATGGATTGCAGTGCGATAGTTGAGGAGGAAAAGGAGGAAGGCCTCATTATTTAGACCTTGGAGAAGGGATCTATTCTCAAGAACTAGACTGCTGCACCATCAAGGGCCCATCGAGTTCCTGGGTAGCCTGGCAATTATCATCATTTATTTTAAAAGCAATTTTTATAAGCATTTAAGATGTTTTCATCATTTTGTTTTAAGCATGTTTTGTTTGAAATAATTGCTCAGGTCATCGAGCCACACCTGTTTTACGTTTTCAAGATTTATCTAAATGCATTGCTATTTTTAGTATTTATTATTATTCTTTACGTTTTGTTTTCTCTACAACATTATTATTACCTATCCCGATGAACTTACGACTGTGACATGTAATGAGACAACGCAACATAAGGATAATGATTCAGAGGATCTGGAAGAGGATATAATGCCTGAGGAAATTGTCAAAGAAGTGGAAAACTTTGAAAACAAGCCTAAGTCCAATTTGGATGAGACTGAAACAGTTAATCTAAGAGACTCCGAAACAGTCAATGAAACACGTATAAGCATTCACCTGTCACCACCAGAGAAATAAGAATACACTCATTTCTTAAAGGAATATGAGGATATCTTTGCATGGTCCTATGATGATATGACCGGTTTGAGCACGTCCATAGTGGCTCATAAACTACCTACCAACCCAATGTGTCTGCCAGTAAAGCAAAAGCTCAGAAAGTTCAAGCCGGATATGAGTTTGAAAATCAAAGAAGAATTCACCAAACAGATCAAAGCTAAGGTTCTCAGAGTGGTTGAATATCCAAATTGGTTGGCTAACATCGTGCCAGTTCCGAAGAAGGATGGGAAAGTCAGAGTGTGCTTCGATTATCGGGACCTAAACAGAGCAAGCCCCAAAGATAATTTCCCGTTACCCAACATACATATACTGATCAACAATTGCGCCAAGCATGAACTCCAATCCTTTGTGGATTGCTTCGCGGGATATCATCAGATCTGGATGGATGAAGAGGATGCCAAAAAGACAACTTTTATCATACCATGGGGGGTGTACTGCTATAAAATGATGTCGTTCAGTCTGAAGAATGTTGGGGCCGCTTATATGAGGGCCATGACAACTATTTTCCACGACATGATACACAAGGAGATAGAGGTATATGTGGATGACGTCATCATCAAATCCAAGAAGAGTAAAAATCACATAGAAGACTTGAGGAAATTTTTTGATCGGCTTCGGAGGTACAATTTGAAATTGAATCCTGCAAAATGTGCCTTCGGGGTTCTGCAGGAAAGTTATTAGGGTTCATCATTAGCCGCCGAGGAATTGAGTTAGACCCATCAAAGGTCAAGCTTATCCAGGATTTGTTGCCTCCAAAGAACAAGAAAGACGTGATGAGCTTCTTGGGACGTCTTAATTACATCGGCCGCTTCATAGCACAATCAACCGTGATTTGTGAGCCGATTTTCAAAATGTTAAAGAAGGATGCCACAACCAATTGGACTGAAGACTGCCAGAAAGCTTTTGACAGAATTAAAGAATATTTGTCCACACCACCAGTCCTGGTCCCGCCAGAACCTGGTAGACCACTGCCACTCTATTTCTCCGTATTAGATGGGGCTTTCGGTTGTGTCTTGGGACAACATGACGAGACGGGAAGGAAATAACAAGCCATATACTATTTGAGTAAGAAGTTCACACCTTACGAAGCATGGTATTCTTTGCTGGAATGCATCTGTTGTTCTTTAACATGGATAGCCCAGAAACCGAGGCACTACTTCTGTGCCTATACCACATATCTCATATCAAGGATGGACCCTCTGAAATATATCTTCCAGAAACCCATGCCTACAGGGAAGCTGGTAAAATGGAAGATATGATTGAGTGAATTCGACATTGTCTATGTGACTCAGAAGGCGGTTAAGGGATAAGCATTAGCAGATCATCTTGCAGAAAATCTTGTAGGAGGAGAATACGAACCACTAAAAATGTATTTTCCTAATGAAGAAGTATCATTCGTAGGAGAAGATATCACCAAAGCCTACGACGAGTGTATAATGTTTTTTGATGGAGCCACAAACTTCAAAGGAGTGGGTATTGGAGCCGTTTTGGTGTCAGAAACAGGTCAACATTATCCGGTATCCGCAAAACTCAGATTTTCGTGCACCAATAATATGGTAGATTATGAGGCTTGCATATTGGGGCTCAATTTGGCCATTGACATGAATATCCAGGAATTATTGGTAATTGGCAATTCAGATCTGCTGGTACATCAGGTGCAGGGAGAATGGGCTACAAAGAATACCAAGATATTACCATATCTATATCATGTGCAAGAGATGATGAAGAGGTTCACGAAGATAGAGTTTAGACATGTCCCAAGAATCCAGAATGAGTTCGCAGACGCATTGGCCACTTTGTCCTCCATGATACAGCATCCGGACAAGAATTTCATCGACCCCATTCCGGTAAGGATTCATAATCAGCCGGCTTACTATGCTCATGTTGAAGAAGAAACAGATGGGAATCCATGGCTCTATGATATCAGGGAATATTTGACAAAAGGAGAATATTCAGAGCACGCAAGCCACACCCAAAAACGCACACTTCGGAGGTTGTCTAACCATTTCTTCCAGAGTGGAGGAATTCTATATAGAAGAACTCCAGATCTAGGGCTATTACGGTGTGTTGACGCCAAAGAAGCCTCCAAACTACTTGATGAGATACACGTCGGAACCTGCGGCCCACATATGAATGGTTTCGTCCTAGCCTATAAGATACTCAGAGCCGGATACTTTTGGATGACTATGGAAACAGACTGTATCCGGTATGTCCAGAAATGTCATCAGTGCCAGATACACGCAGATATAATACGAGTACCTCCAAATGAACTTAATGCAACCAGCGCACCTTGGCCTTTTGCTGCCTAGGAAATGGATGTCATTGGACCAATCGAGTCCACCGCTTCAAACGGGCACAGGTTCATTCTGGTGGCCATCGACTATTTCACAAAGTGGGTTGAAGCTGCATCTTACAAAGTTGTAACCAAGAAAGTCGTCGCAGATTTTGTCAGGGACTGTATTGTTTGTCTATTTGGGGTTCCATAATCCATCATCACTGATAATGAAGCCAATCTCAATAGTGATCTAATGAAAGCCATGTGCGAAACCTCCAAGATCAAGCACAAAAACTCCACAGCATACCAACCCCAAATGAATGGAGTTGTGGAAGCCACCAACAAGAACATTAAGAAGATACTAAGGAAGATGGTAGAGAATCACAAGCCGTAGCACGAGAAGTTACCATTTGCCTTATTGGGATACCATACCACAGTCCGCACGTCAACCGGTGCAACTCCTTACCTATTGATCTACGGTACTGAAGCCATCATCCTCGCCGAGGTAGAAATTCTTTCCTTGAGAATTATACAAGAAGCTGAGCTCAGTGATGCAGAATGGATAAGAAGCCGCTACAAGAAGTTAGCTCCCATTGATGGGAAAAGAATGAATGTGGTGTGTCATCGTCAGCTTTATCAGAACAGAATGTTCAGAGCTTTCAACAAAAGGGTTAAACTTAGACAGTTCGCACCGGGGCAGCTAGTGCTGAAACGGATCTTTCCATATCAGGATGAAGCCAAAGGAAAATTCTCACCCAACTGGCAAGGGGCCTTATATGGTTCACAAGGTACTAACAGGAGGAGCACTCATACTCGTAGAGATGGATGGAGAAATTTGGCCAAAGCCTATTAATTCAGACGCAGTCAAAAGATACTAGATACTATGTCTAAATTTTTTGCATATGATGTAACTGAACTACGCTTGACCTGATTCCTGTTTAAGAAGGGATACGTAGGTAGCCCTGTGGGTTCGGTCACAATTCAATAAAATTTCCATTTTCCCCATAATCGAAAACTGGGGCAGAATTTTGAGGAGGACCCTAAAAATTCCAAAGCAAGTTCAGCCAACGGCACTGTAAGCAGAATAGCTAGAGATTCGTCTAGGTAAATAGGGCAGAATTTTGAGGAGGACCCTCAAAATTCTATGGCAAGAAGGTCGCAATGTCTCTAACAGTGTCGCAGTTATTGGTTCATCTAATCAATTTTAAAATTACAAATTACTATGTTTTTAATAACTATGCATGCATATTTTTTCGAAAACTTTATTCTTAGCCAAATGCTACCCATGGTAACGCGGACAAGATTTCAATGCGGAATAGAACAAAGCAAGCATACAAAGGCACGGACCAACCTCTCCCGCAAAACTCACGATTTTTCTTTGAATGCAGGAACAAGATAAGGCTAAGCATTGCCTTCCATTTGCATGAGACTAAGCACTGTCTCAAATCTTGCATGAGGCTAAGCCCTGCCTATCCTGTATGCTTCTACCATGTCTTGACTTCCCAATAGTGGCTTTAATTTGTTCTCATTCTATTAAGTTCTGTTGCCAATTGATATGAACCCTTCTTGGGACACTAGCATCTGTACTTAACATAATCTGAACCTTTTTTTTCTTCTAAATATGAGTCTGTGTACATCAATCTTGCAAACTTGTCTTGTTAGTATATGCATTATGTGTTGAACTTGTTTTTTCTGAAACTTTGTTAAGTCTGTTCTCAAAACCTAAGCATGTTATACTACATGTTCTATGTGCTCAATTTGAATCTGTTTGTATCCTTCAGTGATATGCAGCTAACCTCAGTCTATTCCTTTACTACTTGGTCTCTTTGAGTTCTTATTCTTAGCCGGCTGAAAGGCAAGGCTACTTAGGATCTATCATTTGACCTCCCTAGTGTGAGCACTGCTCGGGGTCCAATTGAGACCCTTGTGAACTCTGACACACTAGGATTTGGTCCTTAGGCTTTCTCTGAATTTCCCCTATCAACCTCCCTAGTGTGAGCATTGCCCTGGGTTTTTGAAACCCTTGGGAACTCTGACACACTAGGGCCATGTTTCTAATGCTCAACTCTGCCATGTGCCCACTAGGTGAATCACTTGATTCCTGGCTGCCTTATGCCCATGAGGATGTAATTTTAGGTTGTTATGAACTATGAGAATGAAGGCATGGCCTAGCCGGGTGTATCTTTGGGCTTGCTGTAGGCTCCCTATAGCTATTCTACTTTGTAATTCATTCTATTCATTCTGGGCCTGTAATAATTCTTGTAGTAACATTTGGGGTATTAGTTAAATTGGGAAAGGGATTTTTATCTTATATTTGCAATCAATGGGGTAGGAATCCTGCCTATAGGTTCAGTAATGTGTGTTAGAAATCATGCCTATATGTATCCTATTAAGTTTAGTCATTATATGTTAGAAATCCTGCCTATGGTTTCAATACTTGGTTCAATTGTGTTCTATTTCTGCTCATTAGAACCATGCCTATAGGAAAGCACACGCTTCACTTAACCTGCCTAATACCTGCACATTATTCAAAAGCATGATCGTTTGACTAAATATTTTACCCGCTCTTATGCCTTTTTTTGTCCGATTATTAGATATCATGTCTATAGGGAATGAATGCTAATAACAGTCCTTTCAATCTGCACCACGCTCAATAGATATCATGCCTGTAGGATTTTAATTACTTAAAATCGCTATTGCATCATACTGTCCATCTATAAAGAATTCCTATAGGAGCTAACATATGAGAATCAGTTCCAATCACTAGTCTCTAGAAATCATGCCTATAGGACATAACCACTCGCTCTTCAAACGCTGTTATCCATGCAATTATAAGGAGGCATAAGTAATTTTGAGCATTTCCAATAAGTTTTATTGACCCTACTACGTGAATCACCTTGAGATCATGTCTATATGTTTAATAACCTACAACCTGTAGTCTCAATAATCAGCGTGTAATACCAAATGCTCCTAAACCGTATAGTCACTTAGAAATCATGTCTATAGGTTTCATGACCTCCATAATCTGCAAATCAGTTAACTTGGGACAACAACACCACGTATACGATATTGAATTCGGCATCACCTAGAATCCATGCATATAGGACTCTAAGTCTCAAATTTTGAAACTATGGATTGCCCACGTGCATTTCTTTGTTTGTGTGTGGAGGCTAACTTGAGCCCTTAATTGCCTTTACATGAAGTCCCAACTTGTATTTTTGTATGTCGCCTAGTTTTATCATTTTTGTGCAACCTAAGTTAAAGTCTAGAACCCCCCTAAAATAGAGGTACAAATGCCTCCTGGACCATAGGCATGGGACGGGTAGTGCACGCATAGAGTACGACTTAGAATTGACTAGTGCGCTTTAGGTAAACAACTTTAAGATATTAATCGGGTAGCAGGAGATGATAGTCTGTGCCTGCTGAATAATATGAGTAACACCCCATCTTGAGGGAATTACGAAGTATTATTTATATTGCACGGGGTGATCCTTTAGGCTAAAAAACTTAGGACCCCCCACCTTTGTTAAAGTCAATCATTTTATTTGTCCAAATTGCTTCCCTTCCCTTAGACTAATTCATATAATTTGAGTTCGGCCGGGACCCACTGTTGTGGACCTCGAAGAGTGCCTAACACCTTCTCCTCGAGGTAATTTGAGCCCTTACCCGATCTTTGGTGACGCAAACTAGTTAAATCAGAGTTATCTGCAAAATAGGTGCCCTAACGCACCTTAATCCGTTAGGTGGTGACTCTCTTTTAGTGCCCTCCCATTTAAAAGAGTTGTCACGATGTCGAAGCCCGCTTTTCGCGAGGAAAAACGGGGCGCGACAATAATCAATATACCGATGATATGATAAATTATGGATTTTTATGAGGCAACGGTAAACACACTAACATGAGACAGGTCAATAATTCTCTTGTCAATAGGGGATTTCCAAATTTATCTTCATCTTTTAATAATTTATATCTCCGGCCAATGAGGCCATATCAATTATCAATAATTCCAAACAATCAATTAAGTCATGCGCAAATTATGCCGAGGTCGTACGGCCCGATCTAACATAATATTTAAACTGTGCACTGCCAGAGGGTCGAATGGCGCGAACCATAGATGCATCTATAAATTTTTCCCGCTCGCGAATCATACATGCGACGCGGTCCCCGCTCGCGAATCATACATGTGACGCGATCAAGTATAAATTTAAGGAAATACCCCGCTCGCGAATCATACCTGCGACGCGGCCAGATATAAATTTAACATTAAAATCATATCTCTTTATTGATTCTTTTCAAAATAATAGAAATTCAGCTTGTAGCATTGTAGGAAAATTACCCCGCTTGCGAATCATACATGCGACGCGGTTACACATAGATTCTTCAGCTATTATATTATTCCTCAATTCTTTTCGAAATTACGAAGTTCAAATGAAACCTTTAAAATCTTAAGTTCTTCAATTTCAACTCCTTTCAAAACATTTAATAAGCAGACTCAATCTCGCTCCCTCTCAAGGCAAACAATAAACATAAATCATTAACAATATCAACAAGGCATGATGTGAGCCTAAAACTACCCGGACGTAGGGCATAGCTAGTAGCTACGTACGGACTCTCGTCACCTTGTGCGTACGTAGCCCCCACAAATAGAAGCACACAATAATTTAGTTCACCTATGGGGTTAATTCTCTCTTACATAGTTAGAAAGGAGACTTACCTCGCTCCGAAGTTCCATAACCGTCTTTCGAGCCCTTCAAACAACTCGAATCGATGCCCAACGCCCCAAAACTAGCCAATAATTATGAAAACCCATTAATATACACTCAAATTCTAAATATAATCCAATTTATAATAATTTCTAACCCTGATCGAAAAGTCGATAAAAATCACCTTCGGGCCCGTGTACTCGGATTCCGAAACTTTTCGAAGATAAAGTTTACCCATAGCCTGACGAACTCATATATATAATTTCCATCCAATTCCATAACTATTTTCGTGGTTAAAATCTCATTTTTATAAAAAATTTAGGTTTTTCATCTAAACCTTTGATTTCTAAGATTTATAAGTTATAATCCACCCAAAAATCTATGTATTTAACTCAAAGTGTGTAGAATTAACTTACCTTCAAGTTGCTAGTTAAAATCCCCTCTCAAAATGCTCCACAATCGCCCAGAATATGAAGAAAAAAATGGCTAAAAATACGAAACTCCGGACTTAAATGAAGGTTCTGCCTTCTGCGATTTTTGCACCTGCGGAGTTACACTAGCAAGTGCAGTTCCGCACCTGCGGAACATCCCTCGCAGGTGCGCATTTCCCCCCTTGGTCTGGCACTGCACCTGCAGAAAATTGCTCGCTTCTGCGCAAACGCAAGTGCGCCCATCCCTTCGCACCTGCGAAAAATTGCTCGCTTCTGTCGCCAATCCTTCGGACCTGCGCGTTCGCAGGTGCATCAATATACTTTGCATCTGCTGTTGCTGGGGAGCTCCTTACCTTCGCACCTGCGGCTGCCCATGAGCAGGTGCGATCAGACCAGAAGCTGGAAGCTTTAGCTCTTCTTCAAAATTCTAGAATTGGTCCGAGCCTCGTACGGTTGACACTCAGGGCCCTCGGGGTCCCGTCCGAACATACCAACAAGTTTGAAATCATAAAATGGACACGCTCGAACTCTCGAAACATGTAAAGCAACATCAAAACTAAAAATCATACCCCAAACAAAATTGATTCAACTTAGAATTTTTAAATTCTTCAAACTTATTCCGAACGCGCTGAAATATACTTAAACTACTCGGAATGACACCAAATTTTGCGTGCAAGTATTAAATTACCATATGGACCTATTCCAACTCTTGAAATTGGATTCCGACCCCTATATCAAAAAGTCCACTTCCGGTCAAACTTCTCAAAACCTTAAAATTTCTAGCTTTAGCCAAATGACTCCAAAATGACCTACGGACCTTCGAATCCACTTTCGGATGCGCTTTCAATACGAGAATTACCATACGGAGCTATTCCCAAACTCGAAATCCCAAACGGACATCGATAACATAAAATTCACCTCCACCCCAAATTCATGAAATTCTTCCAAAGTGCTAACTTCCACAGTAGGTGCCAAAACGCTCCTGGGGCATCCAAAACCCGATCCGAACATACGCCCAAGTCCGAAATCATCATACGAACCTACTGAAACCTTCAAATCCCGATTCCGAGGCCGTTTACTCTAAAATTCAATCTTAGTCAATTCTTCCAACTTAAAGCTTTCGAAATGAGAATTTTCTTTCCAATTCAACTCCGAACTTCCCGAAATTCAATCCCGTCCACGCGTACAAGTCATAATATCTGAAGTGAAGCTGCTCATGGCCTCAAACCGCTGAACGGCGCTCTAGAGCTCAAAACGACTGGTCAGGTCGTTACATATAGGATCGGGCTGCACGCTGCAACATGTTTAATTGTTATATTCCATGATTGGCTTGTTATAGCGCTTGGGCTGAAGGAGTCCCTCCGGAGTATGTACACACCCCCAATGAGTGTAGGTACTTACTGAGTGCGAGTGCCGAGTGCTGAGTGATTGAGAGGAATGAGTGACTGTGAGGAAAGAGTGATTGTGAGGTTGGAGTAAATGGGAGGACTGAGTGACTGTTGATCTGAGAGGATGCATTGGCTTCATTATTGTTGCACTTCAGCTGTCATACATCACTATTTTTGGAAAATTTTCTGAGAGATATTATCTTCTGTTTTAGTTGAACTTGACATGAAATTACTATTTGGGTCTTAAATGTTAAACTTGAAAGCATGCCTACCTTCTTGTGTTGGAAATTACTGTAATTGGACTTAGCTGTGAATCTCGTCACTACTTTCAGTTCTTTATTTAGTATTGATACTTACTGAGTTGGTTGTACTCATACTATACCATGCACTTCGTGTTCAGATCCAGGTGTTTCCGGACACAATAGGTGTTGATTCCTTCGCACATTTGATTTTTCGGAGATTCCGAGATAGCTGCCGGTGTTTTGCATACCTTGTCTCTCCTTCCCTATCTTCTTGTTTACTGTATTTGGTCTCAGACTATTATAGATCGTGTTTTCCAGACTTGTGATGTATAGATGCTCATGTACTCTGTAACACCCCGATAGTTGGAAATTTCGCGTTATGTTTGGGGTTTTTAATCCCATTTATGAGAACTGTTGCTCTTAAATCTGTTTTAATTCATTCTTGTTAAAGTATTGGAAATATTTTATGAGAAGTTGGCTTGTCTAGTACCACGTTAGGTGTTATCACGACAGGTTAGGATTTTTGGGTCGTGACATCTGGGGAGGATAGTGTGTATGCAGACCTTACCCCTACCTTGTGAGAATAGAGAGACTGTTTCAAAAATATATTTTATATTGGACAATAATGTAATTTAAGTTAATTTCCTAACGTTTAGGACTACAAAATCAACTAAAATTTTGATGATTAAATTTTTCTTATTTGAACTTTGAATAAACTCCTAATATTTAAGTTACATAAATTTGTTTCTTATTTTAGTTGTCTAAATTAATATAGCTTCTTTCCTACACGTACATTAGATATTTACTAATAAAAATATCTAATAAAAATTGAAGTTGATTAAAAAAATCTAAACCAAACTTATAGGCACATTAATAAGAAAATTATCTTTAAGTAACTTTACAAAACGACATACCTATATTTGAAAATAATAATAGTTTATAGTAATAATAAAGACTATAATATACTTTAAGTTTTTTTACGTGTTGTAATATATACTTGTATTAAATCAAAATTCAATTACAATATTGGATAAGTGAAGCATATATAAGATACTCTAATTTATACATTGAAATTAATAGCACTAAATTGTACTGTAATTTATAAGAAATTTAAGTTAGTTTTCAGTAAATCTTCCTACATATTTCTTTAAAAATTTTCCTTATTTGAACAATGTAGGAAGTCCGAATTTTTAAGATTTTAAAGTTAATTAATATAATTATAATACCTTATATGTTATTTTTTAGGATATTTAGGAGTTCTAAATCAAAAATTTTTTTTCTAATATAACTCAATGTTTAATATCTTCTCCTAATAAGGATACAAAATATTAAAGACATAACATAATACAAAGAAAGTAGGAGAATATCTTTTTTGTTGGTTTCGAACAAGGAAATTTCACGATCTTGTGTAATATTTTTGTTCTTTGTCCTTGTTTAATCATAAAGACCAATTTTGCCTCTTTATTTTCCTTTCATATGATTTATTTGTTGTTTTTAAAATTAAAAATCATAAGTATTTTTTTAGAAACTTTGTTGTTAAATTTGTTTATTTCTATTTTTAAAATTTACTACAGCATTGGGTTTTAAAATAGTAATTATTGCTGGAAAAATAGAAGTTATTAATTTATGATGAAAAATTAATTATCATAATTTAATTTCCAGAAATACGCAAGTTACCTCAATGCACATTCCTGTTAAATAGATGGAAAATAAATTTTATTTTTTAGTAAAAAAAGAAACTAATATTATTACTAAGAAATTTTATTACATAATTTAATTTTACAAAACGTGAATTAGTTATGAAATTCCTTGATATTTTTTATAATCTGATACTAATTCTGTCACTGAATAAGATTAGGGATGAATTTTCATTATTTAACTACATAATTTGTTCATCGCAAATTTTATTCTTCTTTGTAGTTGATTTGTCTAGCTACATGGTACCTCGATAATTATTTGATACGAAATTAATATAAAATAATGGGATACATAATAGAACATTAAACTTTCAAACTTATCTTGGTTGTTTTCATGCTAACTAGGCCATCGCTATTTTTTTGATAGAATAGGCTCAATATTTGTCATTTTCAAGAGCTTATATTTTTAAAAATTATATTTTCAAGGGCTTATATTTTTTGTAATTTTGGACGTGTCTATAGAGGGTACACGCGCATCGCGCGTATCTTAAAACTAGAATATATATATATATATATATATATATATATATATATATATATCCAACACGTGAACCTACAACTTAATTATCCATTTTAACCTTTAAAATCAAAAATTTCTTTAAATACACCGAGTTTGTAGTAATAACATCTTACAAACTCACTCGCCAGCTCAAAGAAATTTCTGATTTTAAAGGTTAAAAGGGATAATTAAGTTGTAGGTTCACGCGTTGGCTTGCCTAACAATATCGTTGGGCGTCATCACAACCTATTATGAAATTTGGGTCTTGACATAAATACACATACGGAAAGCTTCAAAAGCGAAAACATGGCTCAAACACACAAAACGACTGACCGAGTCGTTACTACTTATGATTGATTATTCAAAATATAAATTTGATCCTAAAAGACCATTAAATTTGATCAACAATTATAACTAAATGTTTATAAGATAAAAGAAAGGAGAAATCTAAAAATATACAAAATAAAACTCTTGTTTACAATAATTCACAATATTATTTCACTTTGAAAACATAGCATCAGAATCTTCAATTTAATTTATACAACTTCCACAACCTACAAAATTAAGGATTTTAAGATCTTCTCTCATATTTTTCAAGCAAAACTCCCATCGTTTCTTCAACTTGTTTCTCTCTATTTTCTTTCCCTTACACCAGAAATTCCTTTGCCGAATTAACCTTTTTTTTTTTTTTTAACAAACCATTATTAACAATTCCAATCTGAAAAATTTTAGTAGTTGGTGTAGACATGTGAATTTTGTGAAATTAAAGTCTATGTTAAATTTGGACAAACTCCTAAATTTAAAAAATATCAAGCTCAAACCAAGATTAAATTATTTAAGTCCAAAATATGGATTTAAATTAAAGCCCAAATTCATTGGGCTAATCCATTGAGTTGGGCTACAGACGATGAGCCCACTTCATTAAGCCCAAGATGTTATCTACCTAGAGGCCCAATTTGGTATCACGTGTCAAATGATGTGGCGCGTCTAGTCAAGCGGAAGAGCCAATAGGATCGTGCTAAGTATCAAAATGACTAGGTATGCCAAGTCAAATTAAAAAGCCAATAAAACTGTGCGACATGTGCAAGCGAGATGTTCTGGCTAATCAAATACGGCCTTGTCACTCTTCAATATGATTGGTCGGAAAGAGTTTGTTCTCATCACAACCCTTACCTCACACAACTATAAATATGGGTCTTCGTAACTCACAAAAGAGACCAGAAGTTATAAACAAGAAGCAAGAAAGAGCTCGTGGATCAAACACTGTAAATAACTCTACAAGTTTCAAGCTTCAAGCAATCAAAATTCAAGATTCAAGGAGTACGAGTTCAAATCAAAATTCGTGCTAATTGAATTCAAGATCATCGTTCGTGGCAACAAATTTAAATTCAAGATCAAGCTCAAAGGCCCTTGAATTTATATTGGAAAAGTAGAATCAGAGGAACCATAGAGATTGTAATACTCAAACTATTTGAAATCAAATACTACGATTGTTGCAATATTTTTCGGTCTCGATTATTTTCTTGACGCAAATTTATTGTCTACAAATTCTAGAATTTGTAAACAATAAATTGCGTCGAGGAAATAAAATCAAGACCGAAAAATATTGCAACAATCGTAGTATTTTATTTCAAACAATATGAGTGTACAATCTCTATGAATCCTCTGATTCTACTTTTCAACAGTAAATAAAAGAGCCTTCGAGCTTAATCTTGAATTTTATTTTAATCCAAGTGCTTGAGGCATGATCTTGATCTTGACGTATTTTTAATCCAAGGGCTTGCAACTTGTTCTTGAATCTTCTTCTTGAAATCCTTAGAACACTTGAATGCTTGTAGCTTTTAGAGAAATCTGCAGCGTTTAATCCACAAGTTCTCTCTTGCTTCTTGTTATAACTTATGGTCCCTTTTCTGAGTTATGAAGATCCCTATTTATAGTTGTGTGAGGTAAGAGTTATGATGAGAACAAATTCTTTCCGACCAATGAGATTGAAGAGTGACAGGGCCTTATTTGATTAGCGAGAACATGTCACTTGCACATGTGGTACAGTTTCATTGGCATTTTAATTTGACTTGGTATGCCTAGTCATTTTGACACGTAGCACGATCCTATTTGCTCTTCTGCTTGACTTGGCGTGCCACGTCATTTGACACGTGGTACCAAATTGGGCCTCTAGGTAGATAACATCTTGAACTTAATGAAGTGGGCTCATCGTCTGTAGCCCAACTCAATGGATTAGCCCAATGAATTTGGGGTTTAATTTAAATCCATATTTTGGACTTAAATAATTTAATCTTGGTTTGAGCTTGATATTTCTTAAATTTAGGAGTTTGTCCAAATTTAACATAGACTTTAATTTCACAAAATTTACATGTCTACAAATGCCCCTACTTCAATGCTTGTCGGGTGTAGATTTGTTGAACCAATAAGACTATACTTGAAGTAAGAATTAAAATAGAAAGCCTCCATTTTTCTGCTTGTTCTCGAGACTTGAAAGGGCCAAAATAAAGATATGGATACTGGAGTAAAAATCACGTAGATTTTAATATCCAACAAAACGCCACGAAGGCTTAACTCTCCAAAACGGGAGTACACAAACCACAAAGGTTTTAGTTTGCAGAATAATAAGAATAACACAAGTACAGAAATAAATATTAAATTCCTTAAGATTGTTATTCCCGGTCAATATTGCTGTATTTGTAAATATTAATTCTGCAAAATATAAGTTAACGTAATGAAACAATAATAATAAATTCGAGCCCACTGAATTCACAGTGTTTCCTTAAGGAATTTAATCCCCTCCTAGTACCCAAGGTAATGGATTATTTCCTCCCAGGATAGAACGAATAACACACTGGTGTAACGGTACTTCAAACCCCAGTGTTTCGGCGAACACAAAGTTCGGTAGCAAATCACACTTACAGTTGCTTTGTTTGAAGTTAAAAAACAATGCAGAACGAAGGAGTATATACTCAGAAAAACGTATGGAAGTTCTGAGAGGAAGGAGTGCAATGTATAGCCAATTTATTGAGCGAATTGTATGTTGAGTTGAGTATCTTTCTTCAACATTTGCTGCTCATATATATAGCAGCCAAGAAGGAGTGCAAGACCAAACGTCCACCCTTCATGGTGGAGCAAGCATTACATGTTTGTGGAGCAAGCACTTCATGGTGGGAAGACCATTATCCGGCTGCCAAATTATCAATACACGGATTGAAAAATATCCGTTACAAATACGGATAATCTTACGTTAATATTTACTATTAACAAATAAATTTGGTCTAAAAAATTAATCAATCAATCGATCATTTGACCAAATCCAAATCCAAATCCAAATCCAAATCCGAAGCCGAAGCCGAAGCCGAAGCCGAAGCCGAAGCCGAAGCCGTAGCCGTAGCCGAAGCCGAACCCGAAGCCGAGCCGAACGAGCGAGCGACGACGATGGCGCGAGGCTTACTTTCTTCTTAACTCTTTAAGAGCTACAAGAAGAGCAATTATATATATACCCACCAAAAATATCATCCACTTCCAATATGGGACAATGTCTCATTGTTAAGAGGGGGAAACTTAAAATTTTACTCAAAATTTTATTTTCCCTCCATTTCCCATTCACCCTCATTTTAAGAATATTACATCTTAAAATAAAACCTCAACAATCCCCCACATGAATGGGGAATGGCTATATCACGGAAGTATGCATGAAAAACTGTGTGATTTACAAGCAAGGATTAATTGCATCTGGATAAGTAGGTTTCCCTTTGAACTTTCCGTAGTAAACTTATGTCGGATATACTCGGTCAATCGGTAGATTTGATATCTTTGAACCGTCGATCTTTGGTGTATACCTAGATAACCATAAGTCACACAATCAACCCTTAACCGTCTTTGGTTCTCATTGTTGTGTTCGTTTCAGCCATGAACACCGCCTGGTTTCATAAGTGCGTAGAGAACTGGCCTTACAAAGTTCTCCTTGAAGCGGCTCACACTTCACACTTAAATAGGTGATTCCTAAACGTGTCATCCTGTAGATACACTATTTGATATACCCCGTATCAAATTTAGAAATCATTAAAAAGCCTTAATGCTTTATCCTTGGTACTGAACATTGTCTCATCACGAGAATGGACTAAAATTTTATTTGACAATGTTGAACCGTCATTAATGACTTTGTTTGATCTCTTTGAACCTAGATCTTGGGATCTCCAGTCTTCTAGGTAGAGTTACCGCCACAATGACTTGTTCTCGGCCATAGCCCCATTCCCCTTGATGATTTCTCAACTACCTCTCTAGTTAGGCCTTTTGTAAGTGGATCCGACACATTATCACTTGACTTTACATAGTCAATTGTGATAATTCCTCTAGAGAGTAATTGCCTAACGGTTTTATGTCTTCGTCGTATATGACGAGATTTACCGTTATACATGACGCTCCCAGCCCTTCCAATTGCCGCTTGACTATCACAATGTATGCATATTGGTGCCAACGGTTTGGGCCAAAATGGAATGTCTTCCAAGAAATTCCGGAGCCATTCAGCTTCTTCACCGGCTTTATCTAAGGCTATGAATTCAGCCTCCATTGTAGAGCGGGCAATACATGTTTGTTTGGACGACTTCCAAGATACCGCTCCTCCACCAATAGTGAATACATATCCACTCGTGGACTTAGAATCAGTTGAACCGGTGATCCAATTTGCATCACAGTATCCCTCAATCACCGCAGGGAAATTACTGTAGTGCAATTCAAAGTTCTGGGTATGTTCTAAATATCCCAAAACTCGTTTCATTGCCATCCAATGAGATTGGCCTGGATTGCTCGTATATCGACTCAGTTTACTTATAGCACAAGCTATGTCTGGTCGTGTACAATTCATGATATACATTAAGCATCCCAATACACGAGCATAATCCAATTGTGATATGCTTTGGCCTTTGTTCTTTGCTAATGCAAGATTCACGTCAATTGGAGTCTTTGCAACTTTAAAGCCCAAGTGCTTGAATTTTTCAAGTACTGTCTTAATATAATGAGATTGTGACAATGCCAGACCTTGAGGAGTCTTATTGATCTTAATTCCCAGAATTAAATCAGCAACTCCCAAGTCTTTCATATCAAACTTGCTATTGAGCATACGCTTAGTAGCATTTATGTTGGCAATGTCATTACTCATTATCAACATATCATCCACATATAGGCAAACAATGACTATGTGATTTGGAACATTTTTAATGTACACGCATTTATCACATTCATTTATCTTAAAACCATTTGACAACATTGTTTGGTCAAATTTCGCATGCCATTGTTTGGGTGCTTGTTTTAGTCCGTAAAGAGACTTAACAAGTCTACATACCTTCTTTTCTTTACCTGGAACCACAAACCCTTCAGGTTGTTCCATGTAAATTTCTTCCTCCAACTCTCCATTTAAGAAGGCCGTCTTAACATCCATTTGATGAATTTCAAGACCATACACTGCAGCTAATGCTACTAACATCCGTATGGACATAATTCTTGTAACTGGAGAGTATGTATCAAAGTAGTCTAGACCTTCTCGTTGTCTATACCCTTTGACTACGAGCCTTGCCTTGAATTTATCAATAGTGCCATCATCTTTGATTTTTCTCTTAAAAATCCATTTAGAACCCAAAGGTTTATTTCCAGGAGGAAGATCAACCAATTCCCATGTATGGTTGTTCAATATGGATTCTATTTCACTATTGACTGCCTCTTTCCAAAACAATAATTCCGAAGAAGTCATAGCTTCTTTAAATGTTTGAGGCTCATTCTCCAATAAGAAAGTCACAAAATCTGGTCCAAATGAAGTAGACGTTCTTTGACGTTTACTACGTCTTGGATTCTCCTGATTACATGTACTTTCTTTTGTTTCTTCCCGAGGTCGTTTAGATCCTTCACCAAACGACTCACATTCCTTTTTATACGGATATATATTTTCAAAAAACTCAGCATTATCTGATTCTATAACCGTATTATTATGAATGTCGGGATTTTCTGATTTATGAACCAGAAATCGATATGCTTTACTATTTGTCGCATATCCTATGAAAACACAATCAACGGTTTTCGGTCCTATCTTTACCCTTTTGGGTTTAGGAACTTGCACTTTTGCCAAACACCCCCACACTTTAAAATAATTCAAGTTGGGCTTCCTTCCTTTCCATTGTTCATAAGGAATGGATTGTGTTTTGCTATGGGGCACTCGATTTAATATTCGATTAGCCGTAAGAATGGCTTCCCCCCACAAGTTCTGTGGCAAACCAGAACTTATCAACAATGCATTCATCATCTCCTTTAATGTGCGATTCTTTCTTTCCGCAATCCCATTAGATTGGGGCATGTAAGGGGCTGTTGTTTGATGAATAATTCCATATTCTAAACATATTTCTTCAAAAGGAGATTCATATTCACCACCCCTATCACTTCTTATCATTTTTACTTTCTTGTTAAGTTGCGTTTCAACTTCATTTTTGTATTGCCTGAATGCGTCTATTGCTTCATCTTTACTATTCAGTAAGTAAACATAGCAATATCGAGTACCATCGTCAATAAAAGTTATGAAATACTTCTTTCCACCGCGAGATGGTATTGACTTCATGTCACAAATATCTGTGTGAATTAAGTCTAAAGGATTTGAATTCCTTTCAACTGACTTATAAGGATGTTTAACATACTTACATTCCACACATATTTGACATTTTGATTTTTCGCATTCAAACTTGGGCAGTACTTCCAAGTTAATCATTTTCCGCAAGGTTTTATAATTGACATGACCCAAACGTACATGCCATAAATTATTTGACTCAAGTAAGTAAGAAGAAGCTGAAATATTATTATTATTTTCAACAACCATTACATTTAGATTGAAAAGGCCCTCGGTGAGGTAACCTTTTCCCACAAATATTCCATTCTTACTAATTACAACCTTGTTGGATACAAAAACGCACTTAAAACCGTGCTTAACAAGAAGTCCAGTAGAGACTAAATTCTTTCTCATTTCGGGAACATGAAGGACATTGTTCAAAGTCATGACCTTGCCAGAAGTCATTTTTAGAAATACCTTCCCATATCCTTCAACTTTTGCTGTTGAAGCATTTCCCATATAAACTGTCTCTCCGGGTTCAGCAAGAGCATAGGTAGCAAAAGCCTCTCTAACTGCACAAACATGGCGAGTGGCTCCTGAATCAAACCACCACAGTTTAGGATTTCCCACCAAGTTACATTCAGAGAGCATGGCACACAAGTTATCAACATCATCATGGTTTACTACCATGTTTGCTTGACCCCTTTTCTTGTCTTTCTTCGGAGCACGACACTCCGTAGATTTGTGTCCGGTTTTCCCACAGTTGTAGCAGTTTCCACTGAACCGCTTCTTGCTTGGGTTGTATTTCGGACCAGAAGCCTTCTTCCTCTTTTTGTTAGCTTCAACAATATTTGCTCCCATTATTGTTGAATTTCCACGGCCTCTCCTTTCAGCAGCTTTATTGTCCTCTTCGATTCTCAACCGAACAATGAGATCTTCAAGGGACATTTCCTTTCGTTTGTGTTTCAAATAATTTTTGAAGTCCTTCCACAACGGAGGCAACTTCTCAATCATTGCTGCTACTTGGAATGCTTCGTTGATTACAAGACCTTCAGCAAGTAGATCATGAATAATCACTTGCAATTCCTGGACTTGAGTAATAACAGACTTGCTATCTATTATTTTGTAGTCCAGAAATTTTGCGGCAACGAATTTCTTCATCCCGGCATCTTCAGTCTTATATTTCTTTTCAAGCGCATTCCACAATTCTTTGGATGTCTCCATGCTACTGTATACATTATACAGATTATCATCCAGTCCGCTAAGAATATAATTCTTGCATAAAAAATCAGAATGCTTCCACGCTTCAATCACGAGAAAGCGTTCATTATCTGGAGTTTTATCCGGCAGATCAGGAACATCTTCCTTGATGAACTTCTGTAGACATAACGTAGTTAAGTAGAAGAACATCTTCTGCTGCCAGCGTTTGAAATCAATCTCGGAAAATTTTCCGGGTTTTTCTGCCGGTGCCAACGCCGGTGTTCGGCTTGTCGTTGCATTGGCAGTCGCCATCGGAACAGCTTGGTTTTCGTTTTCAGTCATCATCTTTTCTGTAAAAGAATGACACAAACAAACGTTTAATACACGTTTTCAAACTGGAGTAAAAATCACGTAGATTTTAATATCCAACAAAACGCCACGAAGGCTTAACTCTCCAAAACGGGAGTACACAAACCACAAAGGTTTTAGTTTGCAGAATAATAAGAATAACACAAGTACAGAAATAAATATTAAATTCCTTAAGATTGTTATTCCCGGTCAATATTGCTGTATTTGTAAATATTAATTCTGCAAAATATAAGTTAACGTAATAAAACAATAATAATAAATTCGAGCCCACTGAATTCACAGTGTTTCCTTAAGGAATTTAATCCCCTCCTAGTACCCAAGGTAATGGATTATTTCCTCCCAGGATAGAACGAATAACACACTGGTGTAGCGGTACTTCAAACCCCAGTGTTTCGGCGAACACAAAGTTCGGTAGCAAATCACACTTACAGTTGCTTTGTTTGAAGTTAAAAAATAATGCAGAACGAAGGAGTATATACTCAGAAAAACGTATGGAAGTTCTGAGAGGAAGGAGTGCAATGTATAGCCAATTTGTTGAGCGAATTGTATGTTGAGTTGAGTATCTTTCTTCAACATTTGCTGCTCATATATATAGCAGCCAAGAAGGAGTGCAAGACCAAACGTCCACCCTTCATGGTGGAGCAAGCATTACATGTTTGTGAAGCAAGCACTTCATGGTGGGAAGACCATTATCCGGCTGCCAAATTATCAATACACGGATTGGAAAATATCCGTTATAAATACGGATAATCTTACGTTAATATTTACTATTAATAAATAAATTTGGTCCAAAAAATTAATCAATCAATCGATCATTTGACCAAATCCAAATCCAAATCCAAATCCGAAGCCGAAGCCGAAGCCGAAGCCGAAGCCGAGCCGAGCGAGCGAGCGACGACGATGGCGCGAGGCTTGCTTTCTTCTTAACTCTTTAAGAGCTACAAGAAGAGCAATTATATATATACCCACCAAAAATGTCTTCCACTTCCAATATGGGACAATGTCTCATTGTTAAGAGGGAAACTTAAAATTTTACTCAAAATTTCATTTTCACTCCATTTCCCATTCACCCTCATTTTAAGACTATTACATCTTAAAATAAAACCTCAACAGGAATTACAATGCATCTTATCATCCTTGGAATCCTAAAAGAACAAAATAACTTCCTCAAATTTTTTATATAAACCCTTTTGCTGAAGAGGTCATACATCCGCTCAAAGGAAGCAGCCGAGTGATGCTTTTCGTATCTTCCTCCTAGCAAAATTTAAGTGCCTGATATTTGAGGAGCGCTAGGATATATGAAAATGAGGTATAGCGTCAAAGCTTTCCCTTATTTGCCTTTCAAATTACATGTTTCTTGGCATGTAATTATCAACTACTTTTGGTTTGGACTTTCTCTTTCTCTTTTAGCACTTAATAAACACGTGATCTCTTTTTTGTTTTCAGAATCATTGAAGGATGCACCTGCACAAGACGTCTCAAATCTGCAAACCTTGAGAAATAGAGATTGAGTTCGTGAATAAACTTGGCCACGTACAAGTTGAAGTTTCGTGCATTAGCACCGAAATTTCGCATGTCGAGCTAGAATAGTTGCGCTGCCTGCCCGATGCTCATGTATGATGCATTGAGAAGCCATGCCATTGGATCGATATTGTTGATTTGAAGCTTTGTGTTGTTAGCACCAGTCCGTGTAGAACCAAAAATCATCCTGGGCTCCATCATCTCCATCGTTTTTTGCAGGTTTTCGAGAGAGTCCAACTGGTCTTGATATCAGAGGCAAGTGATCGCCGCATGGAAGCAAACTCTTTCTGACTCTTGGTACCTGTGGTCTATATGTCTTTCATGCCCACTCATTCTGAACTACGGTATGACTTGATCCTCTTCACCGAGGTACATAGGCAGCTTAGAGTTTCATACTCTCGACTAATTATCTAATGAGGTTCCATGTTACTATAATTTGGTGTGGTCTTCTTGGTCTTTGTTGGTCTTCATATCCGCTCACTGTCATAAAAAAAAAGGGAAGAGAAGAGGCGCCAAAAGGGAACACAAATATAAGAAGAAAGATTCCTGGGCACGACATTTCAAATTCAGCGAGACTTAAACCCAAGATATTTGGTGAGAATGAAGCTCTTGAATTTTAATTTTTGGCAATTAAAAAAGTCTTGCGATCTCGAGGCTTCCACACCAAGATACAAAAATTTTGGTGAAGTCGCGCTTCGACATATCATAAACTAAAATTGACTTCGAACTATCATCTGAAACTATCGTTAAGGAATTAAATTTTATATTTTGGATATGTTTTAGATTTTGAAGTTTAGTTTCCAAGAAATCAAACGGTTCATGAGTTCCTACATCAAGATACAAAATTTTTGTGGAAGTCGCGCAAATCTAAAATTGTCCGTGTGTCAGAATTTAATATTGATTTCGAAATATTATCTGAAACTATCCTTAAGGCACTAAATTTTGTATTTTGGATATGTTATAGATTTGGAAGTTTAGTTTCCAATAAATCAAACGGTTCGTGATTTCGGCATTCCTACATCAAGATACAAAAGTTTTAGTGAAGTCGCGCAAATCTGAAATCGTCGCCATGTCAGAATTTAATACTGATTTCAAACTATTATCTGAAACTATCCTTAAGGCATTAATTTTTGAATTTTGGATATGTTATTTATTTGGAATTTTAGTTTCCATAAAAGCAAACGATTCGTGATTTTGACATTTCTACACTAAGATATGATTTGTTTGGTGAGACTGCGCAAATCTAAAATTTTCAACGTGGTGGAATCTAAAGTTGATTTTAAAATATTATCTGTAGCGATTCTGAAGGTATTTGATTCTAAGTTTTGGATATGTTTTAGATATTGGAGTTTAATTTTCGAGAAATTAAACGGTTCGTTATTTGGACTCTCCCACGACAAGATATGAACATTTTGTTACAAGCGCATAAAGCTGAAAATTTTAAATGCGACTAAGATAAAAGTCTGACAATATAAAGCAAAACGGAAGCAATCTTATTTAAGATGAAATAAATATCTACTAGGTCAATGTAACATAAATATAGAAGGGGAGATAATGCTAATAACCTAATCTAAACAGAACTTGTAGCTGATCAATTTTTGACAGCTAGTCTCCAGGTTCTTCTTCTGCTCTTCCAGATTGGCCGGATCATTAACAGTCAGCAAATTTACGTTGTCATATGAAGAGAACTCGATCTCGGCAGATGAGACTTTTGCTTGAATCTCTTCAAACTCCTTTTGAGTCGCTTCTATAATATCTTCGAGGTTCTCCCTCTCTTGTTGTAATATCTGCAACCTCTTCACAACTCTCTTCAGTTTCTTTTCACTTGAGGAAACTTTCTTGACTTTCTCGCTTGCTTCAAGTTTGAACGATTCGAGACGCTCCTTAGCTTTGGAAATCAGCTCTAGCTTCTCATCTTCACTCGTCTTATCAACCATATTGACCGCTCTTGGTCATATGAAGCGGAAAGCTCGGAAAGAGAATCCAGCAAACTCTCTAATGGACAAAGATCCAAAACATTCGTCTTCTTCATATCCTCAAAAATCTCAGTGATTTGCTCCCTATAAGATGAGACCAATTCTGCACGAGTTTTGGAGATTCTATTGCAAATATCCTCCCAAAGTCCCACGATGAATTCCTTTTTGAGATTAAAGACAACGCTCTTTCCTTCCAAAAATAGATACTGTTGCATTTGTCATTGATGGAACGCGAGTTATCTCATTTAGAGTTTGTCTTATTACGATTTTGTCACGAGGAAGAGATGATGCCTTTGAAGATGACTTCACTTTAGACGTAGGCCCTCCAATAGATTCATCACTCACTTGCGGCTTGTCATGTGGGGATGCCATCGGATGCCCAATGGCATTTAACTGCATAAGGAAAAGGCAAAGAAAGAAAGTAATTTTTTAGTGAAGCTATTCGTTCAAGGAAAAAAAGGAAAAGGCAAGGTTATTGCATTTTACCTCTTTGTTACAAGTTGTATGCGTTTTTGAGGGACTATCAACACTTGAAATTTCTACAATCTCTACTGAGTTAGGCCGTTTCCTTTTCCAATTTTGATCTTCATTGGTACCCAGGCTTGTATCTTGAGGAACTCGCATGCTAAATGGAAGAACTGGAGGGTGTCTCTCTATATCTGTTGAAGTGCACATCCCCTCTTTCAAAGATGCCTTTGAGGATTTAAGCTTCTTTTTCTTATGTTGTGTAACTACTTTTGGGATTGGAGTAGGTGGTTTTTTGACTTTTGAGAGCGTATTTCCAATACCTTGATCTTCATCTCCTAAAGTAGTAGTAAATTTTAGCCCAACATTGTCTACCAGAACTTGTAAATTATCCTCGAGAAACTTCCCATACCCTTTCTCCCACCAAGATATATGATTGGTGGAGAAAAGTTTTTCCACAGGATCTCCCGTTGGGGGAAAATCCGCATGTGATATAGACCGATATAGTTTGCAAATCCTCCAATATCTGAGTCCTTCATCTAGAGGGGCGCTACGGATATCATTCTCCAAAACATCGGGGACGTTCTAGTAAAACCCAAATTGACGACCAAACCGATGCGGGCTATATGAATCGATATTGAATGAGTTATCATACCTCAAAGAGAGGTAATTAAAATGTAAGCTCATGAAGTAATTTACTCCAACTCTTAAGGGGACTCGTTATCCACATAATAATAAGGACGAGAATTAGTTAACATTATTGGTGTCCAAACTATATTCTCTTCATCGTGGATGCTTTTCTTGCATCTTTCTTGTCAAAGTTCCTCGCGCCTCCCTCTCCCGAATATGCCACCATCAAAGGGACAGATGGACCCTTAGCAAGTAGATAATTAATTTTGAGGTAATGTGCAAGCCAACCGTAAATATAATGGATGGGAAAACAAACTTTGACCTGATCAAGTTGGGAAGAACATGAAATCTTGTTCAAACCATGATAATTACTCGCCAAAACTAGGACCTCAAGGCTAATCTTTCGCCCGCTCGCCATCATGCTTGCCATCTTAAAAGTCTCGGGATGAATGAAGTTCTCTGCCTCATAGGGAAATACAAAAGAACATAGCCAACATGATAAGAAGGTTGCTATATATATATATTTCATCTTTCTTGTCAGGACTCACCCTAAGGTTGGAAAATATAGCCTCTTGATCACTCGACCACCTAGTTGTCTCGAGAATAGCTCTGTTAGGATTATGTGTCGACTTTAGGTGCGCAGATTTCTTTTCCTTTCGCAGTGGGGCAGGTTTATATATTGAAGCTTTCTTATACCAAAAATTTGTCCACTTGCTCAAGGAGACCTTTTGGTTAACACTCGTACCTTCCTTAAGGTGATGGAAGGTAGCAAATAAATACTCGCAAGATCGAGGAATAAATCTCATATGTTTTTTCATCTAAACATGTGAGTTCTCTTGTATAAGGTACCACTTCTTCGTACGGAAAACCAACAATGGGCAAAACTCCAAAAATATGTAAGTCCCAAAGATAGATAGATAGCTCCCCATGTAAGAAGTGTGTTCGTCTTGGGGCACCCAGACTTACAAGATGCTTGCAAAATGTACGAGTTTTGATAAGTGAAAAGTGAGGCATAGACAGAATAATAAAACTTTATTGTACTCAAGGTTTGTTGGCTTCCACCAGGTACATCTTCAGCCCATTCCCAATATCCTGGAATGTGATGATACTCGCCCTCGATTGTTACTGTATTTCCCCAACGTATTTCTCCTTGAATTATGCGGCGCCCTAAGTTTGAAAGGGTGTTAGCAATGTTTATGTGGCGATGAATTGGCACTTGGAGAGACTACATCTTGGACAATGGATTAGAAGTGGACTTGTACTCCAAGGTCCCGTTTTGTACATGGAGCGGGTTCCTCAGAGAAGGCAATGAGGCTGCATACCGGCCATCTTGTGGGGTGTGAATCAAAAGTATGGTTTGTTTTATGCCATCTTAAGTATCAATTATGAGACACCTAAGTTTGGAGAAAAGTGAGGTATAGTCTATGAAATTTACCATCTCTTCAGGCTGCAAAAAAAAAGGTCATGAAAGTCCAAATCAAGAATATTGGAATGGGCACAAAGGTCTAAATGGATGAAATGGCCTCCGGTTTTTGGGCGGGGATGAGTATCCATCCCTTCATACCCTGAGAGTAATCTCTCCGATATTTGGACGGGGATAAATATTCTTTCCTTCACACCTTGAGAGTGATCTTTCCGATAGTCGGGCTACCTTGACAGTAATCTCTCCGATAGTCGGGCCACCTTGAGAATAATCTCTTTGATAGTCGGGTCACCTTGAGAGTAATCTCTCCGATAGTCGGGCCACCTTGAGAGTAATCTCTTTGATAGTCGGGTCACCTTGATAGTAATCTCTCCAATTTTTGGGCAAGGATGAGTATCCATCTCCTCACACCTTATGATTACTTTCTTCATGCATGGATCATCTTGTCAAACAAGAATAAATCCTTCTCGTTTGACCTAAAAAAAAGAAAAAAAACAGGAAGAAGAAGAAGAAAAATGTTACCTGTCATATATGAATTCCAGCAGGTTCGTGAATTACAGATTGATGCTTAATAACCGCAGGAGCATGGGGTTTATATAGATCTCCTATGCGGCTAATTGAGGATGTCGCTGCGATGTGGGATAATTTTTAAAAGTTGTCTCCTAAAAGAATTTGACTAGCAAAGTATCCAAGTTTAAATAGGAAAAGGAGATCTTCTCACGTAAGTTAACTGAAGGAGACAAGAATTCAAATACAAGAAGGAAACAATGTGTTACTCACGGTCTTCTATTCACAAGGGATATTGGAATATGTGATCTCACCTTTTGCCTACGTGGGATTTTTTTCCTATAATAGAAATATATTATGGAAGTTACAATGGATAGTGCTGGTGTGAAGCAAATCAAATACCGTATCAAATGGAGTATTAAAGTTTGGCCTGCAAGCATTATTTTGTCTCCCTATATTACAACATGCAAAGACGTTGTTTGAAGTAAGTTTCATGGGGTAATATAACAAAAATAAACTTTCTCCAATACTTCAAGACTAGTCTCAGAAAATGTACGTATCTATATCTCGAGTAGGGACATTTGTAGGCAATTATAATTTTATTGAATTTAAATCCATAAGAAAGTTGGATTTAATCTCAATTAAATATATTTTAGGCAAAATAAATATTATGGGCTAATATAATTGAATTAATTATATAAGTCCAATACATATGGTTTAAATAAATAGGTCCAAATCTATTGGGCTAGCCCATTTAATTGGGCTACAAGTGATGAGCCCACTTCACTAAGCCCAAGATGTCATCTTCCTATAGGCCTAGTTTGGTGCCACATGTCAAATGACGTAGCACGCCAGGTCAAGCGGAAGAGCCAATGGGATCGTGCCACGTGATAAAATGACAAGGCATGCCAAGTCACATTAAAAAGCCAATGAAATCGTGTTACGTGTGCAAGTGACATATTCTAGCCAATCAAATACGGCCTTGTCACACTTCAATTTGATTGGTCGGAAAGAGTTTGTTCTTATCATAACTCTTCCCTCCCACAACTATAAATAGGTGTCTTCATAACTCAAAAAAATACCAGAAGTTATAAACAGAAGCAAGAGAGAGCTCGTGGATCAAACGCTGCAGATTTCTCTAAAAGCGAAAAGCATTCAAGTATTCTAAGGATTAAAAGATCAAGACAAATATTAGAATAAGCTGCAAGCCTTGTATTAAAAATACGTCAAGATCAAGATCAGGCCTCAAGCACTTGGATTAAAATAAAATAAAATTCAAGATTAAGCTCGAAGGCTCTTTTATTTACTTTTGAAAAGTAGAATCAGAGGATCATAGAGATTGTACACTCACATTGTTTGAAATAAAATACTACGATTGTTGTAATATTTTCGGTCTTGATTTTATTTTCTCAACGCAAATTTATTGTTTACAAATTCTCATATCTGAGTCCTTCATATTGAGAGGCGCTACGGATATGTTGCTCTTGTCGCGCCCCGTTTTCTCGCGAAAGTAGGTTTCGACGTATGACAACTCTTTTAAATGAGGTATTAAAAGAGAAGAGTCGCCACCTAATAATTTTTAAGGTGCATTAGAGCACCTATTTGTAAGTAACTCTGTTTTGACTAGTCAACGTTACCAAAGATCAGGTAAGGGCTCAAATTACCTCGGAGAGAAGGTGTTAGGCACTCTTCGAGGTCCACAACTGTGGGTCCCGACCAAACTTTAAACTATGTGGATTATGTAATTAGGCTAGGTGATTAAATAAATAAAGAGAGATTAGAAGTTGAAAAGTCTTGTTAAAACATATGAGGATCGATACAAATCTTAGTATGACTATAAGGATACAATTACATTGGTCTATATTAAACGACTAAGTAGGGGTGTCAAGTATGTAAAGAAATGGGGGTCCTAAGTTTTTAGCCTAAATAATCACCCCGTGCAACATAAATAATACTTCACAACTTCCTTTATGTAGGAGTTGCTCATATTATTCAGCGGGCACAGACTATCATCTCCTGCATTACAATATTGAAGTTGTTTACTTAAAAGCGTTCTAATTCAATTCTAAGTCGTACCCTATGCGTGCGCTACCCATCCTATGCCTATGGTCTAGGAGGCTTTGGACCTACTATTTGAGTAGTTCTAGACTTTACTTAGCTTGCTCAAAAAATAATTAAACTAAGCGATATTCAAAATAGATAGGACTTCACGTAAAGACAATTAAAGGCCCAAGTTAGCCTCCACACATAATAAAAAATGCACGCAGGCAGATTTTTGGTTATGCAGTAGACGATTTCAGAATTAAAATATATTTAGGTTGTTAAATCCTATAGGCATGGTTCCTATGTGATTATGATTAATATTATCCAGACAATACTGTACCGTATAGGCCGATTAAAGCATCACAAGTCCTATAGGCATGATTTCTAATTGTTTACGCGATGATGCAGTGAAGTGATATGAGTTACCAAATTAGTAGTGCTGATTTTATAAGCATGCTTCTTAGGCAGACATCAATATCCTATAGGAATAGTTTCTAATAGTTGAGATATATTTTATATAATTATCCCTGTAGGCACATCATCTAAGTATGATAATAACAAAATGACTGATTAATTACTTAGAATCCATAGTCATGATAACTAAAGAAGCAACGCACTAAAAGCAATGGAAGTAATTAATTGATCGATTAATTGAAAGCCTATAAACATAGTATGTAGATGGGCAGTAACAAACATGTGTTATTCATCCTATAGACATGCTGTCTAAGTGTTGAATAGTAGACATGGAAACAATGCAACAATTATTTGAGTCGACACATTTTGACAAGTTAATTGAAGTGTGTGTGCGTGAATCCTATAGACATGATTTCTATTGATGTGCAGAAATAGAGCAAGTTTACCAAAATAGCACACAAAGCAATTAAACCCTATAGGCATATTTTCTCCCCTTTCATGCAAATATTGAAATACCACAACCCCCTTTTATTAACTTTTCCATCATTCGTTATTACAAGTTATTACAGCCCATATTGAATGATTGCAGACCCAAACATGAATATAGAATAACCCAGCAACATATTTGGGCCTTCAAACAAGCTTATAACTTCATATGGACCACAGGTCCAAACTCCAAATGCAGACAACGCATCCCAGACTTCCAGTACCACGACAGGTCCAACATACTAGGCCTAAATAAATTACTTACTTTACCCGAATGGATGTCAAGTTCATCCATACAAGCGCCAAACTATTTATAGAAGAAACTGGACATCTTAGACACTTAATTCTTAAAGCTATAGCTAACAACATCCCTAGTTAAGACATATAAACAGGACTAAGCTAGATTGAAGGCACACAAGATACATATGAGGCAAGTTGAGGCTTGTAATTCCAGAAAGAAAGTTTAAGAATGACAGAATTGACCACTATAGGATAATGAACCATTCCAAAAAGAGTTGCAAAGTAAAGCATGATCCAAAATTAGCCTAAAGGACTTTAGACATAAGAGCTTTACATGAAGGTCTAGCAGAATTAAGGATAGGAACAAATGAAATAGCAGTCTACACATCGGAATTTTAACATGGGAGCCTAGTGAGCATAACAAATAGACTAGTGGGTATAGTATACAATGGTTGACAAACAATCACATGGGAAGGCTTAACATGCTGAGCATCAATCATAATACCAAAGTTCAAAAATATTGCCAAAATTAACAGGATAGTTAGGCATCAAAACTTAGACTAGTTAAACATATATAAAGAAAAGTCCATGTACTGAAGTCTTTAGGCAATATTTGAGGAACACAAACTTGAACAAATACATTATGCTTTACAAGTAGCAAGGAAACATGTCATTTTTGGTTCAGAAGTTCAAGAAATACTAGCATTTAAAAGTTACATGCATAGATCAACCATAAAGAAATTAACAAAATGTACAGGAATGACACAATAGGAAATAATACATTAGGACAGATTTTGGGTGTGAACTAATCTATCACAAGAATCTGAAATAAGCGGGGAGATGAACTCATGACAAGTAGCAGAATAGCATTCAGCCATACACAAACATTCTAAGCTAGGCAGGCTTAAGACAGTACAAAACTTAGAGCTTTAGGCAAGTTCTGATGCTAGAAAACATAAGGCTACTGGATAACTTCAAAGCAAAGAGGACCATAAACATAGTAGCATATTGGTTCATTGAAATTTGAGTGACATAGATATACAGAGCATGAACACAAGCACAGAAAAAATTAAAATTGTGAGAGTCAAAGGTACTTACTAGTTACAAATTAATGAGCAAACAAATGAGAAGAGCAATTTCCAGAGATAATTCGATTAACATTAACAAAGAGCAGTAGAATTCCCAAAATCTCAGTGCGTCAGAGTTCCCAAGGGTTTCGAATGAACTCCAGGTAGTGCTCGCACTGAGGAAGAACACAATCGAATTCGAATGGCCTTGGCTTTCAGCCGGCCAAGGTCTCAGATTTCAGAATATAACAAGTGAGAATGAAAGAAACAATAGTGACTAAAGTCTCCCCAAAAGGGAATTGGGAGGGGTTTATATAGCATCAAAATTAAGTACCCAACAAGGAAAGATAGTAAATTAAATACAAATAATGAAAGCTACAAAATGCGGGAAGCCCTAGTTTAGACGAAGAACAAAAATGGCAAAAATTCTCACTGGATCGGAGCCATGAGGCCTGGTAGTAGGTGTATATAGACGAAATATCGTCTAAATCGCGAAGTTCTAGAGATGGTTACTTGATTTAGGACTGTATACTTGCCAAAGATAGGAAAATATTATGTGATACCAATACCATGTAAATAACAGAGAGATCGAACATATATAGAAGGAAAATTGTAGGGAGATTCCATATTAGAACTGGAATTGGGGAAGATTTGTAAAGGATCAAGGAATAGGCGGGGCGGGTCGTTCAACGGGTCGCGACCGAGTTATTTTAAAAAGGGTCATTTGGTTTGGGCTGGGGTGTTATTGGGCTAAGGTGTGGGTATTTGGGCTATTGAATTGGTCCGGAATTGGCTCCAAATTTGGGCTATAAATTAAATGCACGAAATTATTTAAAAAAAATAATTAATAAGTAATAAAATATTACTTATGCAATAAAAATGATTGAAAATAATAGCTTAACATTGTAAAAAATATAAAAATATTATTTTAGCATGAATAATGTAATAATTATAATTATACAAAATATATAAGCTATTGTTGCAAAATTATGTAAATAACTTAAAATACAAATGTAATTATGTGAAATAAAGTAAAAAATATTATAAAATATATACGTGGGTGTAAATAATAAATTTGGATGATTTAGTCATCACAAAATAATTTGAAGGGATAATTAATAAATATTTGAATAATTTAAATACAGGAAAATCAATTTTAAAGCTTTAAAAATTATAGAAAAATTGTAGAAAATACTTATACGACTCTTATGAATTAAATAATGATGCAAAATGTTATTTGGAAAGTATATATACTATTTGAAAAAATATGAGGGCAAAATTGGGTATCAACAGCTACACCTCTTTACCGGGGAAGGATGAAAGAGTTGTCGGGTAAAGAAAATGATGACCAATTTTGTCCGAAGTGAGTGAAGAATGATGTACTTTGAAAAACTGGGGGCCGAACCCTGGTTCTTGAGTTGCCTACATATCTCTGGTTTTACAGGAATCAGGCAGTGTATAGTTTTGGATCCAACGACGAACAAAACCGATGGAGTTGTTATATGAGTGTTCGTATGTTTCGAAAAGGTTCTTTTTTGGGTAGGATAGTGTTGTAAGTAACGGATAATTTTAAGTGGAGTCATGAATGCGAGTTTGGACGTTACGGGTGTATCATAAGGCAAATGTTTGATTGGTTATAGAGTAAAAGGTAGTCAATTACTGGTCGTCGATTACGTTTGAAGGTAGTCAAAGGATGTGAACGTTGTGAATGGAAATCAGAGCAAAGATTGCTCCTGTTTATAGAACGGTTACCTTCCAAGTTACCTGCAAAACTTAAAACACAGTGCGTGCGAATATATATAGGTTATTGTAAAAATTTAAACATGATGCAAATTCCCTTTGGACCATGAAGGTTGTCTTTGGACAATGATGATGATGTCCTTAGACCATGGCGTCCTGGGCCATGAAGCGTATGATAAGGGATTCACAGGCCATGAAATGGTGTCCTTAAATTATGAGGATGATGCCTCTGGACTATGACGCCTTTGGATAATGATGTGTAGTTTCGAGGGATCCTTAAGCCATGGAATGGTGTCTTCAGGCTATGAGGATAGTGCCTTTGGACTATGACGACTTCGGATAATATGGCGGTGTTTCAACCCATGAAATGCAAAGATGTAGCAATATCTATCATTTGATAGAGGAAACAGGTGATGCTTAGTCATATACGAGGACGAGATAAGACAAGGCTTAGTCTTGTATGAGATGAGGCCAATGCTTAGCCCTATACGAAGAAAGGATATAGTGTTTAGCCCTATGCAGTGTAGCGGAGATAGTGTTTAGTCTCATGTAAAGAGAGGCAATGTTTAGTCTTATGCGAGGTGAGGGAAGTGCCTAGCCCTATGCAAAGAGTGGAGACAATGCTTAGTTTCATGCAAGAAAAGGTGACAGTGCTTAGTCTCTAGCAAGGAAAGGCAATGCTTAGCCTTATGCGATAATGGAGGCAATGCTTAGCCTCATACAAGGAAAGGAGACAATGCGTAGTCTCTGGCAAGGAAAGGCAATGCTTAGCTTTATGCAATAATGGAGGCAATGCTTAGCCTCATGCAAGGAATGGAGACAATGTTTTGCCTTATGCGAAGAAAGGCGATGCTTAGCCTTATGCAAGGTGAGGGCAGTGCCTAGCCCTATGAAAGGAGTGGAGTCAATGCTTAGTCTCATGTAAGAAGAGGCAATATTTAGCCTTATTCAATAATGGAGGCAATTCTTAGCCTAGTGCAATAATGGAGGCTATGCTTTGCCTCATTCAAGGAGTGGAGACAGTGTTTAGTCTGATGCAAAGAAAGGCAATGCTTAGCCTTATGCAATGAATGGAGACAATGCTTAGTCTCATGCAAGGAAGTCATTGTTTAGCCTTGTGCGATGATGAGGATAGTGCTTATCCCTATGCAAGAAAAGCAACGAATAGCTGTGAGAGAGTAAAGTATTTCTTAGCTTGACGTGTTTGCTTTTGGCAACTTTGTCATTCTGAAGATAGCGATTTTGCTGTGTGTACATATTTGCGAATATTCTTGTTATGTTTATTGTGTCTGCATTTAAAGAAAATTTGTGAGTTTTGTAGGGGAATAGTTGGTTCGTGCTCTAGATTTTCTTGCTTTGCCTTTTGCTTTGAGACCCTGCTTGAGTTACCCTGGGTAGCGTTTGGCTGCCATAGAAACAAATTTTCGAAAAACATGCATGCATTCGACAAATTATTATTTTCAGAAATGTAGTTGTTTGAAATGCGCGGGATCAAATAATTTGGATGTACTGATGACTATGACGCATTTCGAGACATCACAACCTCCTTGCTTTAGAATTTTAAGGGTCCTCCTCAAAATTCTACCCCAGTTTAAGTGCATACTTCTGACAACACATTCCTTGGCTGTTCCAAACGTGATGAAATCAGATAGACTCGCGATCTTGCCCCAGTTTCTGATCATGGGAGAAATGAATATTTTATTAGGATGTGACCAAACCCACAGGGCTGCCTACGTATCCCCTCTTAAATGGGAATCAGGTCAAGCGTAGTTCATTTACATCAAATAGAAAATGCAAACAATCTTAAACATAGTATCTCTTGACTATGTCTGAATTGATAGGTTTCGGCCAAATTTCTCTGTCCATTTCTGCAAGTATAAGTGCTCCTCCTTTCAATACCGGGTGAACCATGTGAGGGCCCTGCCAGTTGGGTGAGAACTTCCCCTTGGATTCATCTTGGTGCGGGAAGATTTGCTTTAGCACCAATTGCCCTGGTGCGAATTGCCTTGGCCCGACCTTTTTATTGAAAGCTCTCACCATTCTGTTCTAGTAGAGTTGACCGTGGCACACCACATTCATTCTTTTTCTATCAATAAGAGCTAGTTGTTCATACCGTCTTCGTACCCATTCTGCATCGTTGAGCTCAGCTTCTTGTATGATTCTTAAAGAAGGAATTTCCACTTCGGCGGGAATAACGGCTTCAGTACCATAAACCAGTAGGTAGGGAGTTGCCCCAGTTGATGTGCGGACTGTGGTACGATATCCAAGTAAAGATAATGGCAGCTTCTCATGCCATTGTTTGTAATTGTCTACCATTTTTCTCAATATCTTCTTGATGTTCTTGTTGGCGGCTTCTACGGCTCCATTCATTTGAGGCTTGTATGATGTGGAGTTCCTATGCTTGATCTTGAATGTTTCACATATGGCTTTCATCAAATCACTATTGATATTGGCGGCATTGTGAGTAATGATTTACTTTGGTACTCCAAATCGACAAACAATGCGGTCCTGAACAAAATCTGCTATAACCTTCTTAGTTATAGCATTATAAGATGCAACTTCAACCCATTTTGTGAAGTAGTCTATGGCCACCAGAATGAACCTATGCCCATTTGAAGTAGCTAGTTCGATTGGGCTGATGACATCCACACCCCAAGCGGAGAAAGGACAGGGTGAACTTGTTGCATTGAGTTCATTTGGTGGTATTCGTATCATGTCAGCATGTATCTGGCATTGGTGACACTTCTGAACATACCTGATGCAGTCTGTTTTCATAGTCATCCAGAAATACCCTGTTCTTAGTATCTTCTTGGCTAAGATAAAACCATTAATGTGCGGTCCGCAGGTTCCGGCATGTATTTCCTCGAGCAATCTGGATGCCTTATTGGCATCGACACACCATAGTAATCCCAGGTCAGGAGTCATTTTATACAGAATTCCTCCGCTTTGAAAGAAATGGTTGGCTAATCTTCGAAGCGTGCGCTTCTGGATATGGGTAGCAATCTCTAGGTATTCTCCCTTTTCCAGGTATTTCTTGATATCATGGAACCACGCATTTGCGAACTCATTTTGGATACTCGGAACATGTTTGAATTCTATCTTTGTGAACCTCTTGGTCAGCTCTTCTACACAGTGAAAATATGGCAATATTTTGTTGTTCTTCGAAGCCCATTCCCCCAGGACCTGGTGTACCAAAAAATCTGAATCTCCGATTACAAGCAACTCTTAAATGTTCATGTCAATGGCCAACCTAAGTTCCAAGATGCAGGCCTCATACTCCGCCATATTATTGGTGCATGAAAACCTGAGTTTTGTGGATACCGAATAGTGTTGGCCAGTTTCTAATACTAAGACAGCTCCGATACCTACCCCTTTGAAGTTTGCTGCTCCGTCGAAGAACATCTTCCAACCATCATATGCCTCGGTGATATCTTGTCCTACAAATAATACCTCCTCATCGGGAAATTACGTTTTCAATGGTTCGTATTTTCCGTCTATGGGATTTTCTGCCAGATGATCCGCCAATGCTTGCCCCTTGACTCCCTTCTGAGTCACATAGATGACATCGAACTCACTCAATAATATTTGCCATTTTGCTAACTTACCCGTAGGCATGGGTTTATGAAAGATATATTTTAGCGGATCCATCCCTGATATGAGATATGTAGTATATGCACAGAACTAATGCCTCAACTTTTAAGCTATCCATGTCAAACCACAACAGGTGCGTTCCAGAAAAGTGTATTAGGCTTCATAAGGCATGAATTTCTTGCTCAGATAATATATCGCCTGCTCCTTTCTTCCAGTTTCATCACATTATCCCAAAATGCAACCAAAAGCCCCATCTAATACGGACAAATAAAGCAGCAGAGGTCTTCCCGGTTTTGGCAGCACCAGAACGGGCGGTTTAGATAAATACTCCTTGATTTTGTCGAACGCCTTCTGGCATTCTTTAGTCCAGCTTGTTGCAGCATCTTTCCTCACCATTCTGAAGATTGGCTCACATATCATGGTTGATTGTGCTATGAAGCGGTTGATGTAATTGAGGCACCCTAAAAAACTCATCACATCTTTCTTATTCTTCGGAGGAGGCAAGTCTTAGATAGCTTTGACTTTTGATGGGTCTAACTCAATCCCTCGGCGATTGACGATGAATCCTAACAACTTTCCAGCAGGGACTCTGAAGGCACATTTTACAGGATTCAACTTCAAATTATATTTTCGAAGCCGATCAAAATATTTCTTCATGTCTGCTATGTGATCCAAACTCCTTTTAGATTTTATGATAACGTCATCCACGTACACCTCTATTTCCTTATGTATCATGTCGTAGAAGATGGTTTTCATGGCTCTCATATAGGTGGCTCGAACGTTCTTTAGACCAAACGACATCATCTTGTAACAGTATATCCCCCATGGTGTGATGAAGGCTGTCTTTTCAGCATCCTCTTCATCCATCCAGATCTGATGGAATCCTACGAAGAAATCCACAAAGGATTGGAGCTCATGCTTGGCACAATTGTCAATCAGTATGTGTATGTTGGGCAACGGGAAATCATCTTTGGGACTTTCTCTGATCAGATCTCGATAATCGACACATACTCTAACTTTCCCATTTTTCTTCGAACTGGCATAATGTTGGCCAACCAAGTCGGATATTCGACCACTCGGAGAACCTTGGCTTTGTTTGCTTGGTAACCTCTTCTTTTATCTTCAAACTCATATCCGACTTGAACTTTCCGAGCTTCTGCTTTACTGGTGGACACATGGGATTAGTGGGTAGCTTGTGAGCTACTATGGATGTGCTTAAACTAGTCATATCGACGTAGGACCATGAAAGAAATACCTTCATACCCTTTTAGGAATCTGATGTACTCTTCCTTCTCTAACTGTGATAGATGAATACTTATCCGTGTTTCCTTGACCGTTTTGGAATCCCCTAAGTTAATGGCCTTAGTTTCCTCCAAATTAGACTTTGGTTTATTTTCAAATTTTTCTACTTCTCCGATGCTTTCCTCGGGTATTATATTATCTTCCAGATCCTCTGAATCACTATCCTTATATTGCATTGTCTCATTACGCGTCACAGTCGTAGGTTCATCCGGATAGGTAATAATAATGCTGAAAAAAAATGTAAAAATAATAATAAATACGAAAGCAGTAATGCATTAATAAAATCTTAAAATTGTCAACAAGTGCAGCTCGATGGCTCGAGCAATTATTTCAAACAAAATCCTGAAAAATGTCTTAAATGCTCAAAACTATTTTTTCATGCATATTTTGCTAGGCTACCCAGGAACTCGACGGGCCCGGGATGGTGTAGCGGTCCAGTTCTTGAGAACAACTCATTTCTCCATGGTTTGAATGGTAAGGTCTTCCTCTTCCTCAACTATTGCACTGCAGTCCATATCTTCTTCATCTAGAAACAGCTTCCTCATGCCAGCTAAAACATCATCTTCCTCAGAACCCCAAATCATGTCAACTTGATGGAATGTCTGGTGCAGAGGTAGTACTGGTTGTTCCAATGGATAATAAGGAGCACCCTACGATGGTGACCAATTCTGGTATTCCTGCCATGTGTATTCATATCTAAGCCCAAAAGTCGTGCCATGATGTTGTGGTTGTACAGGTTTGGTGATCCCTTGAAGTTTTTTGCCGAGACCCTTGCCGGGTTCATACCCTGTCCATAGCAGTATGCTTTCTATCTTGTTTCTCTGTCATCAGTCCTTTTAATTGTGTTGACTCGTTCAATTCGATGGTATGTTTCTCCACCCAACTTCTTTCTGTTTTCGATGACCGGCACAATCTGATTGGGGTAGATGGGGTTACTTCCATCTCCATGGATGATCACCTCCAGATGATTCCACTCAAACTTCATAGCCTGATGCAAAGTCGAAGCCACTACCTCGACGGCATGTATCTAGGGTCATCCCAACAATAGATTGTAGGTAGTAGATATGTTTAACACTTGGAACTCGACATCAAACCAAGTCGGGCCCATCTATAGACTAAGGTTGATTTCTCCAATGGTTGCTCTCTGAGATCCATCAAACTCCTTCACATTCATGCTTCCCATCCGTATCTCATACAGGCCTTTACCCAGTTTCTTTAGGGTAGTCAGTGGGCATATGTTGAGACTTGAACCTCCATCTATCAAGACCCTGGCGATGAACTTATCCTCAATTTTCACCATGATGTTTAGCGCCCTGTTGTGACTCAGCCCTTCTGGTGGTAATTCATCTTCATGAAAAGTGATTTTGTGGCTCTCCAATACCCGTCTGACCATGTTAGCCATCTCCCTACTAGTGATGTTGGTGGGTACATAAGCCTCACTCAACACCTTCATTAAAGCATTCCTATGTGTGTCTGAGTTTTGCAGTAGTGATAAGACGGATATCTGAGCGGGAGTCTTGTTCAAGTGGTCAACAATGGAGTACTCCCTCTCTTGTACCTTTCTCCAAAGGTCATCAGGGCCGGTCTCGACAACAGACGTCTTAGGTGCAACTTCCTTGCTTGTTCCTCCCAGATTCTCAGGTGTATAAAATCTACTAGTTCTAGTCATACCTTGTGCCACACATGTTTCCTCTATTTTTGCTTTTCCCTTTATTCTTACTCCCACAACATAGTCTCATGGGATGGCATCAGACTTGTAAGATGGTGTGGGAGCTACCATCGCAGTGAAGGGTGTAGCTATCTTGACTTCAAATGGTGCCTGGTCTGTACCACAACTGGTGTGAGGATGACCAGAGATGTTTTAGGAGCATCTCCCTCTCAAATGAGTCCGATGGACCCTTCTTGATCCCATTCTTCATCAATTTCTATCACATTCACCCCTTTACCTCTATGATCTGGGAGAGGATTGTTACGAACATTTGGTGCAGCTTCTTTGGCCTGTATGACCTTAATGTCGATTAGTGTCTGAATCTTGTCTTTCAACGTGCGACACTCATCGATGGTATAACCCTTCATGCCTGAATGATAGGCACATATTTTGTTGGGGTTAGTCTCTCGTACAGTTGGTCTATGGGTTCAACAATTGGGGTGTATTGTCTAGGCGATCTTCGGTCAAAATTTGGTCGTGGATTTTGGTAATTTTGACGGTGGGTGGTGGTGAATTGTAATATGCTGGTTGAGTATTATAGTCATGGTAGGTGGTAGCGGGTTGTTGGTATTTAGGGGGTGAGGGTTTGTATGTGGGTAGAGGTGTTTGGTATGTGAGAGGAGACTTAGGACCCTGGGCTACCATCACGACACCTACTTCTTTCTTCTTTGAAATACCTTCTGATTGCAAAGATTTATTCGTGGCATGTAGTTCCTCGAAAATGGCCACCATCTCATTCTTAATCCCTTCTTCTATTTTTTCTCCTAACTTGATGATGTTAGAGAACTTGTGATTTTGAATAACCATTATCCTTTCATAATACTACGGGTCTTGAGCCCTGACAAAGAACTTGATCATTTGTTCTGCTTCAAGTGCTGGCCTTACTTTCGCGGCCTCTGATCTCCAACGAGTAGCATATTCACGGAAGGTTTCTGTCGACTTCTTCTTGAGGTTTTGAATGTAGAAAACGTCTGTCACATTTTCCGTGTTGAACCTGAATCTATCCATGAAGTCTGACGCCATACTTACCCAACTAACCCACTTCTTTGGGTTTTGACTCATGTACCAAGACAAGTCATCTCCCATAAGGCTTCGCATGAACAGTTTCATGTAGATTTGTTCGTTCTTGCCCACTCCTACAAGCTTGTCACAATACGTTCTTAGATGTACTTTCGGATCGCCAGTTCTATCAAACAATTCAAACTTGGGAGGTTTGTAACCCCCCGGCAGTTCCATATCCGGCTGAATACACAGGTTCTCATAGTTTAGACCTTCAACACCTTTACCACCCTCGACACTTTGAACTCTACCAGTAAGCTTCTTGAGTTCCTCCACCATGTTCTTAATGAACATGTCCTTCTCAGTTGATTAGGGTATGTATAGGGTTTGCTGCGGGGTGTGAGGTAAAGTTTCCACATATATTGGATTCCTTTGATGGATTCCTGGCACTTGGGTATAAGGGTGGTCATTGGTTGATTTTTGGGGATTGAGAGTAGGTTGTGGCGCATTCTGGGTAGTGTGATAAGTAGTGGTTTGTGGGTATTGAGTTGGATGATGGTGTTGTTGTTGAGGAGTCGGTGCTGGTGGTGGGTTAAGGCTCTAGGGAGGTGCGGGATACTGGTGTGGTGCGAGAGGATTTGGTAGAAGGTTTTGGTTTTGTGTGTTTTCCGGTGGTGTTTGGTTCTGGTTAGTCGGGTTTTGCTGGTTAATGTCGGGGACATTGAGAGTAAGGGAGAGGTTTGCGACATTTCAGACCTGCTCAAGCTCACCTTGTAGTTCCAGGATTTTCTATTCCAGACGTAAGACCAACTCATTTTGTGCCGGAGTACTTCGGCCATCTGAAGTTTCAACATTTTCCACCATGGTGGCATTGTCTTTCCTGATACCACTCAAATCATCCATTTCCCTTTCCCTTTGATTTTGCCTTTAGGATCGCTTGGTGGAGGAGGAGGTGAAGGACCTTTGGATCTAGTGTGATATGCTGATGATGCCAATATACACGAACCAACCTTTGGGAATGGGACTAATCAAAAGAAAAGAAAAGAAAAAGCAAAAGGTAACCAAGTTAGTAAGGTGAAACAAAAGAGCATATTAGACAAAGTCATGCAATGATTCGCATCCTAATTTGGGGAACTCATTGTGCCTGATGTAGGCCTAAGCGACACATAGACTTGGAGAAAATAGATGCCAACATTTGTGTCATTTCATTAATGCAAAAAAATGAGTCAAACCTTTGCTAAATCGATAATAAAAATTACTAATGGCATTTAGCCTTATTACAATCGAAATCTAAAGCTAAGCTAGAAAATAGTAAAGAACATCATTTCCTAATCTACTTGGTCCCTGAAGGACCTTCTCCGTGCTTGTCTCTTTTGACCCCATCAATCAGGTTTCCCAGATCGCGCATATCCAACAGTAGGTAAGCGTTTGCTAGATATCCTCCTTCACTGCCATCCGTGTCTTGACAATCTGAGAGTCTCTTTCTCATCTTTCCTTCGAGCTTCATCGACCCTTGTTCCAAGTATTCCAATATTTTTGTTGACTTGGTGGCAATCTCCTTCCATTCTATTATCGCTTCCATGTTCACTTTGTGTTGTTCCAGATGTTTAGCTTCAGACTCGAACACCCTTTTGCGTAGCCTTCTATACTTAACCTATGCTTCAGCTACTTCATCTATGACCCTATCCTTCAGATTGACTCCCGACTAAACGTCTCCTACTACGTCATCCTCCAACCATAATAGATAGTAGTACATATGACCGACGTGATACCTGTCTGGCTCAATGGTTTATTTTTCCACAATGACGTCTCATTTGAAATCTGCCTTGTACTGGACCATGTTGGAAACCTGAGGTATGACCTATTTTCTCCCCGCTTACCTCATTACCCTTATGGGAGCATAAGGTTAGATGCCTCGCAACCTGATTAGTACCAGATGAGTAGTCACTCTTGACCTAATGATGAACTCAGTGCTAGGAAACCACTCAAACATCCAATGTACCTGCTCGTCCGTCAGATTGCTGAAGAAACGCACCCAACTTACTGCATTTCCTGGTTGTGCAAACCTGTCTGGGATAAACGTCATTTTCTTTGGGTAATGGTAAGCTATGTAGTCATTCAAAGGTCGTCACAGAAGCTGTTGAAGATATTCTCCTCTCTGAAAGTGTTCTAGCAGCCAGACTTATAGTAACAAATTACAACCCTCAAAGTGTCCAAATCCCTGCTTGCACCGATCTAGAGTGCGGTACATCTCGGCTAAGATCATAGGGACGGTAGTATAAGTTTGTCCCTCGATACCCTCCATCAAAGTCCTGCAACCATGGCTAAGAGAGTATGAATCCTTCCGCCTTTCATTGAAAATATCAAAACCCCAAGAAGCAGACGACGAACACATAAACCCGGCGGTGCGTCCAACCCAAGGAAGTAATGGCAAGTTCATCATGATGAAGACGATATGACTTGCTATGCCCATAACACTCGTAAAGAAATTTAAAATGGATGTATGATTTCTTTAAACAGAGCAGCTCATCATTTTTTTTAAACCCAACATCCTTAGGAAACCACAGGGGGTGCGATTCTCTGGTACTAGTAATCCCGGACTATCCCATGGTAACTTGGCGAAGCCTCCTATTTCCTCTAGGAGAGGAGTCATTTCTATATTGCCAAATCAAAAAATGGCTATTTTCTCGTCCCAGAATATGGTAGCGGCCTCAATCAATGCCCTATTTGGTCGAACGTTTAGCAAGGATGGCAGGTCACCAAGTACTCTTCTCACATTATACTTATCGCAAGGTGCAATGTCTTTCCACCAGTCAAGTAGCAACGGTGGGATGTTTTGGACCATACCAAACCTGGGGACTTCATGCTTCATTTTCTGCAAGCCAACAAAGGTTAGACCTTTCCCCCTCCGGATTTGACTACTTATGCAATAATGATCAACACGTTGGCATAATTTCTCCAAGTAATGCACATAATATGATAGTGTCAATTGGGATTGTGGAAATCCCGTTGGACTTTGGACAAAGTTTATCTTAGCAGGTTGTTACTTTGATAACGCTCCAGCCCATACTAGGTTTAGCATAATACATGTACATTTCAAGTTGGAGTAGGGTTTCTAGAATGGTCTAGACTGGTACTCCATGTTGGGATTAAAGATTGGTGAATGAAAAATAGAGGGAAGAAAGTGGAGGGAAAGTGAGCTCCCTTTTACTTTGGAAAGAGCAAAGTGTTCCTCATTAATGATGGAAAGAAGAGTGAATATGCTTATATTGAGAAAACACTTCTCGTAGTATTAAATGGGTTGGAAAGAAAGTAAGCCTCGCACCGCCGTCATCGTCGCTCGCTCGGCTCGGCTTCGGCTTCGGTTTCAGATTCAGATTTGGATTTGGTCAACGATTGATTGATTAATCTTTTTGGATAAAATTTCATTCAATTATTTAATTAATTAATGAAAATTCAACCCGGAATAACCCAGGACCCGTGACGCGACCCGGTCCGGTTCGTTTTCTCTCCTGGGTTATTTTAAATCAGTTTTTCCGCAATATTTCAAATAGAAATATTCCCACCTGATCCAACAGTCATTCCTGATTCTGAAAGGTTGCAAACCTTTTCAGAAACAGTGCCAGAAAATCTATAAATATGCTTTGAATCTCAGAATCTTTTCTTACGAAATTTTCTGCTGTTCTTCTTCTTCTTTTGCACAAAATCTTCAGTGTGTTTTACAGCCTTCGAGTGGTTCGCTGATAAGTGCATTTTGCTAGATTTTAAGTATATAATTATCGTTGTAAAAGCATAAAAATTATCAAATCTTTTCCGTATATTTAACTAAATAATGCAGGAAAGAGTGCGAAAGTAGTGGTGCAAGGTCAAGGAAGAAATACAACAAAGTAAAAAGCAAGAAGCAGAAAGTGTCAAGAAAAGAAAATGGAAGATATTCTGCAACAAAATTACAAAAGGCCAAAAACTCTTTTCAACCAAAACCCGTTTCCAACAAAGCAAAACGGTTACCAATAAGTTAACTCATGGCTATAAAATGGACATTGCCAATTATTGTAGAAGTAACTTTGGAGATTTGAAATCATTCCTCTTGTAAAGTTTATTTCAGTTTTTAATCGTCTTCGTAGATCACGGTGGTGGCTACATTTTCATTTTAGTTCTAAGTAAATTTCAAGGTTGGAAATTGCTCTAGTTCCTATTTTTAATTAAATAGGCGGAATTATTCTTATTGAATATTTCTTTCTTTTTTCTTATTTAATGGAAATGAATATTTTCATTAGCAGTACTAGCTCTAGTATGGAGTAATTATCTTATGTTGGGAGAATGATGGATCTTGATAATTCTATATAATAGTGAAAGTTTATTTTTCAGTTTCACTTGCTTGATTTGAAACTTTCAATTTATAATTTGATCAGCTTTTATAGTTAGATGTTATTTAATTTAGTCACACCTATTCACTTTGTACCACAAACTAACATGTTATTCATTTTGTAATCGAGAGAGGCGGAAGAGGTAATAAGGTTAATAGTGGTGTTGATAAGTGTTGACATTTATTTAATCATATCTATCTGTTTTGTGTTATAATTTGATTTTATACTAATTCTGAAATCGAAAGAGGCGAATAGTTTAAAATTCAAGTTATAAAAAGTAAGGTAACCGAAAGGGACTTACTTTGAAAAAGAGCATGTTTCAATTCAAGTATATATTTCTGGTTCTTTAATATTACTATCTTGATAATTAATTTGTATAACCGAGAGGAGTGCTGTTAATTATTCAATTTAAGTAATCATATATAAGTGTAATCGAGAGAGGCATTTATACATTGTGTGAGAAATAGAAACTGAAAAATAAATATATGCTTTATAATAGAATTATCAAGTAAAATCACGATCCCAACATCTTTATCAGATTTGTTAAAACCAAAAATACTTTTCTCTACTGTTTGTTTGTTCATTATTTGCTTGTTAACTCTCGACTCAACTTTTTCGATTCTCTCAAATAGTAATTAAAACAAGAACCATTTGTAGAATAGATAAATCAATGTCGGTGGGACCGACATATTTCTATACTATAATTTGACAGAGTACGAGTTTAAAATTCATATACGCTAGACACCCGTTAAATTTTTGGCACCGTTACCGGGGACTGGCAGACATCTACTTCAGATTAATTATTTTATTAGGGGTAGTTTGGTAGGAGGTATTAGAAAAAATAATACAAGCATTAGCTCTATGCATTACTAATACCTTGTTTGGTAAATGTTTTCAACCTGTGTATAACTAATACTTGTATTAGTTATACATTATACTTGGTATTATCCTATGTATAAGTAATGCATAGAAAACCATAACATTAGTAATACCAAGGCTACTAATGCATGTATTAGGTTGGTTAAAGACAAAATTATCCTTAAAGTCCCTTAAAGCTTGAGAATATGGAGGGCATTTTTGTAAACAACTATGTTTTAAAAAAAATTATGCAATGCATTATAATTTTAATACACCACACCAAACAGTAGATAAGGAATAATATCGTCATAACTAATGCTTGCATTACTAACCCATGCATTACTAATGCATGCATTACTAATATACCTTCTTCCGCACTTTTCTTATACACCCTACCAAACGACCCCTTACTAGTTTGAGAACATATTATTATAACTATTATTATTTTTTGTAGTATCGCTATCAACTTAATAGTATTGTAAATATTAGTATTATACTTAAACTATCATTTTTACCTTATATCATAATAATACTATTTTTTTTCTATTAGTAATATAACGTACTATTATTTGTTATCGTCTCTTTTATATTATATAATATTTATTATAATTATATAGTAATACTTATAACAGTAGCATTTCTTTTCTACAACTACCTTATTCTTTCATCGTTGTAATATCTTTACTATTGTTATTTATGGTTCCCACATGCTACTAATTAATTACTACTATTATTTTGATTTTACTTCTCATATTTTATTTTAGTACTATTCTTTTCTAGGAACTAAGTTAAAAAAAAGTTTTATTTTCTTTACTTTAAGAATTTCAGGTAGTTTATGACCCGTTCTTCTACAAAAGAGCTGGTGAGTTACGATCCTGAAGTTGAAAGATCTCTTCGATTATGCAGGAAAGGACAAGCATCTTCTTCTCAAAACATAACATGCAGCGGAATGGAGCATCAACTAGGTGATGACGACAACCCACAAGAAATCCCACCACAAGTCCACGTAGATGAGCAATTTGATGAATTGGTGCCAAGACCAGCAAATAAAATCCTAAGGGATTATGCTAGACCTGACCATTTCAACTGTGAATCTAGTGTTAGGAAACCGCCAATAGTAGCCAACAACTTTAAAATTAGGACCGGTCTTATTCAAACAATTCAACAATCTTGTATCTTTACGGTAGATTCAAGCGAAGATCCACATAGTCATTTGATTGATTTTCTGAAACTTGTTGAAACCACTATGTATAATGGAGTACCTCCTGAAGCTATCAAGTTAAGGCTATTTCCTTTTTCTTTAAAAGGAGATGCCAAGACTTGGTTGCGAAGTTTGCCTCAAGGGTCTATTACCACATGGGACCAGATGACTTAGAAATTTTTGAACAAATATTTTTCTCCTACTAAAACAACAAAGTTAAGACAAGATATATATAATTTTTTGCAAACTGACACTGAGTCGGTTTATCAAGCATGGGAAAAATTAAAAGTAATGCTGAGAAAATGTCCACATCATGATATTCCTGAACATATGCAGTTGTATATTTTTTATCACAGGTTAAAACCCTCTTCTAGAAATGTGATTGATGCAGATGCAGGAGATTCCGTAATGGGTAAAACTATAGAAGAAGCATTACAATTGTTGAATGAGATTTATGAGAATACCATCCAATGGCCATCTAAGCGTGTAATCATCAAGAAGGTTGCTATGGTAAATCAGGTAGATGCTCTAAATACATTGACACAATATATTGTTTCCTTGGCTCAAAAGTTTGAATATTTTCAGGTGAATACACAACAACCAAGCTAGACTGAGACTTGTGATATATGTGGAGGAAATTATTTGAACCATGAATGCCAAGCGATCAACCAAAGTGATGAACATGTTAATGTCATCAGTTACAAGTAGTACCCTTTTGAAATTTCAATGGCACAAAAACATCCAGGATTTCAATAGAGTAACCCAAATGGTGCCGAGAACTCTCAAAGTTTTCAAAAGCAACAGGTACAGGGTCCGTCGGGATACCAGAATCAAAGTCGTGGGCAAACGAATTTCAGACCTTATCAACAAGAAGCTCCATATCAGTAAAGGCCTCAACAAACTCATTCAAATCTTGATGATCTCTTGTACAAGTATATTATGTCACGACCCAAAATTCATAAACGTCGTGATGGCGCTGGACTCCACTGTCAGGCAAGCCAACACTAAATAGTTAATTAAATTCTCATTTTAATATTTTTAAAATCGTAAATTTACTTCAATTTATCTAGTAAAAGGTGAATTTATAGAATAAATAACAATATTTTCCAATTCCAATAGTGAACATCCCATAATCTTTCCAGAACCCGGTGTCACAAGTGCATGAGCTTTTTCTAAAAATTTAAAATAAAATACAATAACTGTCCGGAATAAAACTTGGACAGAAAAGAAAATACAATACTCCGAAGGAGACTCTGCTGGCTGTGGTGCGTCGTATAGAATGCAACTCACCTAAGTCCCCGTCATAATCGCGCCTCTACGCCCATAAGGCCGCTAAATATATGTGTACCTCATCAATATGTGCAGGAAGTGTAGCATGAGCACGTAAATCAACGTGTACCCAGTAAGTATCCCGCCTAACCCCGAAGAAGTAGTGACGAGGGGTCGACTTCGACACTTACTAGTGGTCCAATAATATCATATACAATAAAGAATTAAATGAATATGAGACAGTAAATATATGAAACAAATAAGTATAAAATACGTAGTATAATTTTCCTCTTTACAATTTACTCAAGCTCTCAACTAGCAAGTTCCCTCTGTAACCGGAGCATATGTATAAATATAGTGGATTTCATCAAAGAGGTTGTCATAATCCAAATCTGGGAAAAACCCTCAGATACACTGGCTTCTTGTCAAACGCTACGCACGATTCCATGAGGATAATACATATATAGAAAATGTTGAGGCGTACGGCCTGATCCAACATAAAAGTAAATTGTGCACTGCCGAGGGTTGAACGACGTGAACCATATATGCATCTATCAACCTGCCGAGGCGAACAGCCCGCTCCCATGAGAGTGTGGTAAATCAATCCTGCCGAGGCGAATGGCCCGATCCCATAAGAGTGGTAGAAGGAAATACCCCGCTCGCGAATCATACGTGCGACATGGTCAAATATAAATTTAACATTAAAATCATATCTCTTTCTTGATTCTTTTCAAAATAAGGGAAATCCAGCTTGTAGCTTTTGAGGAAATTACCCCGCTCGCGAAACATACATGCGAAGCGGTTACACATAGATTTCTTAAGCTATTAGCATTACTCAATCCTTTTCGAAATTAAGAAGTTCAAACGAACCCTTTTAAATCTTACGTTCTTTAATTTCAACTCCTTTCAAAAACATTTAATAAGCAAACTCAATCTCGCTCCCTCTCAAGGCAGACAATAAACATAAATCAATAACAATATCAACAAGGCATGATGTGAACCTAAAATTACCCGGACATAGGCATAGCCAGTAGCTACGTACGGACTTTCGTCACCTCGTGCGTACGTAGCCCCCACAAATAGAAGCACACAATAATTTAGTTTACCTATGGGGTTAATTCCCTCTTACAAGGTTAGAAATGAGACTTACCTTGCTCCAAAATTCCATAACCGGCTCCAACGCCATTCTAACACCTCAAACCGATGTCCAACGCTCCAAAACTAGCCAAGAAATGTGCAAACCAATGAAAATATACTCTAATACTCATAACAATTCAATTTACTATAATTTTCAATTCTGCTCGAAAAATCGGTAAAATCACCCTCGGGCCCACGTGCCCGGATTCCAAAATTTTTTGAAGATAAACATTACCCATAGCATTACGAACTAAAATATATAATTTGTTATCAATTCCTTACCAAAATTCGTGGTCAAATTTCAAAAGTACCAATTTCTAGGTTTTTATTCAAAATTCTAAATTTCTACAAATTTTCACGTCTAAATCCTTATATAAACCATGTATTTAACTTGCAATAGGTGGGAATCACTTACCTTGACATAGATGATAAAGATGGAGCTCCAAAATCGCTCCAAGACCAGCTCCCATGGAGGAAATGATGTGCAAATGAGCCAAAACCTCGATTTTAAAAGAACACTGCCCGGGTCTTTCCCCTTCGCGATCGCGGAAATCCACTCGCGATCGCGAAGGCCAATCAACACTGCCTAAAAGCTTCTCTTTCATGAACGCGATCCCCAGAACGCGATCGCACTGCTCAGTCCCTTCCTCTTTCGCGACCGCGAACCTCGCTATGCTGTCGCATAGAACAATCTTCACCAAATGGGCCGACCCCATTAACACAGCGCGTTCGCGATGGCCCCAGCGTGAACACGAACACGAAGAACCTCCAGCTCGACACTCCGCGAACGCGAACTATTATACGCGATCACGTATATTAAAAGTTCCACTAGCCCACTTAACCCTTCGTGATCGCGGCCCTTTCTTCGTGATCGTGGAACAGGAAACCAGATGCCCAGAAACCAGCAATTCCTCAAAGTTTAATATCCGTCCGAACTCGATCCGAGACATACCCGAGGCCCTCGGGACCTCAACCAATTATACCAACACGTCCCAAAACACATTACGAACTTAGTTGAGCCTTCAAATCACATCAAACAACAACGAAATCATGAATCGCACCCCAATTCAAACTTACTGAACTTTGAAATTTCAACTTCTATAATCGATGCCGAAACCTATCAAATCACGTCCGATTATTCTCAATTTTTTCACACACGTCATAATTGACATTAAGGACCTACTCCAACCCCGATATCAAAAAGTACACTTCCGGTCAAACTTTTCAAAAACCTTCAAATTTCTAGCTTTAGCCAAATGACTCCAAAATGACCTACGGACCTCCGAATCTACTTCCGGAGGTGCTCCCAATACCAGAATCACCATACGGAGCTATTCCCAGACTAGGAATCCTAAACGGACATTGATAACATTGAAATGTATTTCAACCCAAATTTATGAAATTCTTCCAAAATGCCAACTTCCACAATAGGCGTCGAAACGCTCCAGGGTCATCCAAAATCCGATCCGGACATACGCCCAAGTCCGAATTCATCATACGAACCCGTTGGAACCTTAAAAAATCCAACCTTAGTCAATTCTTCCAACTTAAATCTTCCGAAATGAAAATTTTCTTTTCAAATCAACTCTGAACTTCCAAAATTTCAGTTCCAACCACGCGTACCAGTCATAATACCTGAAGTGAAGTTACTCATGGCCTCAAATTGCAGAACGACATGCTAGAGCTCAAAACCACCGGTCGGGTAATTACATTCTCTCTCACTTAAACATACGTTCGTCCTCGAACGTGCTAAGAACTGCTCTGGGGGTTGTCCGAAATCACTATTTAATACCTCGTGCACCTACACGTGCTGCCACAACTCAGTTAAGCACAATAGCTCGATCCAGTCTGAAGATTCTCCCTTTTTACTTAGCCAAATAAACCTTAGAGTCCAATTCCAATATTCGGAATTCTCTACTAGGCATGTTCCCATTATACGAAGACCGTATCAATCACTACACGATGCACCGATAGATGATTGCATACCTTTGCTGAATTCACACTATGCACTACATAACTCACATGACCATAATAACATCCACTGATAATAATAGCCGAAATTCCACGAATCTGATGCTCAGAATGCATCTCATGACATATATAAGTCTTGTTCTTACTCTTGCAATACCGCCCCGACGGAAGAGATGTGTAGAAATTCATAGCCAATTGCAGAGTCAACAAATCATTGAATCTCACCCTTTGACTAGAATCATCACCCCATTATGAACCAAATAATGGTATTTACTCTTTAATATACTTCATATAATCCGCTCGTACTGATCCCAGATCCAAAAATCTCGTCTCAACCAGTATAAGCTGCTCAGGCAACAAGCCACCCCAGACATGACCAAACGTTTCATATGATGCCGCAATGTGCCAATAAGCTACAAACTCGAACGTGATACATAAGGAAAATGAATCTTTGGAAGGGACTACTCAACCCACACAACTAACTAGACAACCAAAAAGGTGTTATGAACCTTCCCCAGAAAATGGAAAACAAAACATACGAAAATAGATATAGGGGACTGTAATCAACATCCCACTATTGCGGCGTGCAATCCGATCCAAACAACATACCCGTGGCGGCGTGCCACCCGATCCACACATAAAATCTACATAAAGAGATACTTACCGAGCTAGAATTCTCATTACTACATAATACCCGAATATCGGCCACAAGCACGCTAAGTGCATAATACCATCCCTGGGGAGACATATAGCGCCATACGCTACAAAGCTCAAGCACAACTAAGGTGCGATATATGATTTGAATCTCGAGAGCCATCCTGCTCACATAACACTATAAGGAGCGCTATGCTGAAATGAACACATCTGGCTTGATATAGAGCCCATATTCATATTTCAATCCATCTACAGGCCTCAAGCCAATTCTGATCGCACCGTACTAGGCTAATAACCTTTCAAGGATCCATAATAACCCTTTTTCCCATAACACACAAGAACAACCATCATAATCGGAACAAACATCCACAGTCCACAACCAAGTGAACCGAGCGCCCTACAGGCATAAATTCTCGAATCAGCGATATTACCACCATCTTCATACTTGGTTTCAATCTTCACTCAATTAAGTGACTACGTTCCACTCTTACACAATCTTTCCATGGGACACGCTCCCATGACCTTCCGCACCAGGTAACAAGTATGCACATCCATACCACCGGTCACACATAAACTCTACATAAAGAGATACTTATCGAGCTAGAATTCTCATTACTACAAAATACCAGAATATCGGGCACAAGCACGCTAAGTGCATAATACCATCCCTGGGAGACAGATAGTGCCATATGCTACAAAGCTCAAGCACAACTAAGGTGCGATATATGATTTGAATCTCGATAGCCATCTTACTCACATAACACCATCGCTATGCGGAACCTCAACACATAAGAAATTTACCAAGTCGTTACATAACTCACACAGCACAATATAGTGTTACATGAAATAGCCGACGACAAAATGACATCCAACGTACGAATACTCCTCCATAAGGAGCGCTATGCTAAAATGAACACATCCGGCCAGATATAGAGCCCATATTCATATTTAAATCCATCTAGAGACCTCGAGCCAATTTTGATCGCACCGTACTAGGCTAATAACCTTTCAAGGATCCATAATAACCCTTTTTCCCATAAAACACAAGAACAACCATCATAACCGGAACAAACATCCACAGTCCACAACCAAGTGAACCGAGCGCCCTCCTGGCATAAATTCTCGAATCAACGATATTACCACCATCTTCATACTTGGTTTCAATCTTCACTCAATCAAGTGACTACGTTCCACTCTTACACAATCTTTTTGTGGGACACGCTCCCATGACCTTCCGCACCAGGTAACAAGTTTGCACATCCAAACCACCGGTCACACTAATGTTATAAAGCATATCAAGAATCCGCAATTAGTATGCAAAGCCTCTTACACAAGACACTGATCTCAGGTGATGCTGGAGACAATACCAGCTTATTCTAAACATCTAAATTTGTCCCCGCTCATCCGAGCTCTTGACATTCTTGTCGACACCAAACTGCAACATTGATCCTCAACTTCCGAATCCCATATCGATCACTGCACTTAGTCATGCCATTGCGCAAGAGTACAAGAATTTCATCTTAACTTCCGAACTACTAATAGGGTAAATACTTTATCACATAGAAACCTTTTACTTAACTCGTTCCAAGAGAACTATTGCAACACGTGACTGAATTCTCATATCCGCGAAAAATACCAATCTCAAGTAGTGGTCTAAACCACCATAACTCTTCCGGGATCCATCTACACATAACATTACATAATACTTGAATTACTCCAAATAAAATCAACTACGGCGGCCGTCTAGCCTCGCACGTACCGCCACTAATCACATGCATAACTTAATGTGCTGAAGGAACTAATCATTGCCGCCATCTTGCCAATTCAACCATCGTTAGATGACCCATCTTTTCCCAATTTATCCTTAACTTGCCTTAAAAATAATAATAGCTCCATTCATTACATCACGAACCTAAATCCGCACTCATCCCGAGTGACCTTATTTCATGAGGCCACGCTGTCCCAAACCTACGAACCATCTCATACCCTCCTTGTGCGGATATTCGCATCTTCAACTGGTACACCCATTCTGAAAATTCCTCTATGAGTCCGAAGTTATTTTCTCTCATTTCTCCAATACTACACCGCAGACCGAAGATAACATAGAACACTCCAAGCGCTTTTTCATAATTTGCAAAAGCTCGATACTCAACAATACTACTGGCTCGAAATCCTTATGTACCGCACTCTGAATTTTTGAACCTACTAGAACCATTGCTGCGAGTCACCCACTCTGACTTGGTCCCGAATGTAATCAACTCCAAGGCTCTGCTAGCACATGAACACTCTCTCAATAAGCACCCGACTGAATCACTTTCCTTGTACATCACATCTACACGAAACATAAACTTTGAGTCTTCCCAAAGCCTGAACATGAATTGATAAGGCCAATTATAGCACACATTCCTCAAATTCTTTTCCCAAATCACCACTGATGTTTTCTTTCCTTAGTCGCAATCACCCGCCAAATTCCTCGAAATCTTTCTGTTAAACCTTTCATGAACACTCTGAATTACTAGCCACATTCACATATCCGACCTCTTACTGGATAGCCAGTAGAATTATTTCGTAAAATCCCCATCAACACCATGTAACCGCTAACCTGCTCACAGGAGATATCCCACCTGTGGAAATTCCATATCGTCATCCTCCAACAACACTACGCCGAGTACTATTACCACGAAACCAATAAACCATCCTGAGCCCGCGCTCATTCACCAGTTGTACAAGTATGTTCACTCCTCATGGGCATCAACTAAAGATGAGATAATACATTCTAATCCAGAGTCATGTTGTACCCTTCTTCATATCAAGCAACTCATCTCCCGCTGCCTAATAGCTAAAATTCCAAATTGAGTCTGTAGACCCCGTCGCTGTCCACCCTAGATCCCAAATCACTCTAAACTTTTCTCAGGACGTGTAGTGGTGAGCTATCTTTCTGATCCGTTCTGCAGCTACCAGTGCCTCTTTTTGTATTTGCACTCTGTCTATTTTATTTCAGATAGTATTTAGAGTTTTGTATAACTTACTAGATGCTCATACACTTGTGACACCAGCTCTTGGCACACACACTGGTAGAATTTGGATTTGGATTATTTTCCTTGGATTTAAATTAATCAGTACCTTTTCCACTTTCATTAATTATGCTAGGAAAAATAATAAATTATCTAGAAAATTATTAAAGAATGATTGTTATATGTTTAATTTATTAGTTTGGCTTGCCTAGCTGTAGCGTTGGGCGCCATCACGACCTTTTGGTGAAATTGTGTCGTGACAATATGGTATCAGAGCACTAGGTTCACGTAGGTCTCATATGTTATGAGCAGGCCAAATAGAGTCTTGCGGATCGGTACGGAGACGTCTGTATTTATCTTCGAGAGGCTATAGGGTGTTAGGAAATTACCTTTCTTCATCTTCCCTCATGCAATTGATGTAGAACTAAATATCTTTCTCTTACTCTCTCACAGATGGTGAGAACGCGCTCTAATGAGGTTCCAGGCCAAGGAAGAGCTACTCCCCCGGTTGCTAGAGGCCGAGGTAGAGGCATAGGGAGGGTTGCAACCCGTGGTAGGGGACAAGGATGTCCCAGGACTGTTCCAGTTATGCCGCTAGTGGGTCCAGTAGAGAATCCCATTATTGGGGAACAAGGTGAAGTGCTTGTGGCAGAGCCAGTTCCGGTGGACTTCACATCTGCACCGGGATTTCAGGATGTCATGGGTCGTATGCTGTAGTTCATGGACACTATGACTCAGGCAGGTTTATTTCCGGTAGACCCAGCCACATCTCAGGTGGGTGGGGGAGCATAGACCCCTAACCGCAGGCTCAAGGGCAGGAAGCTGCAGTATTTCAGACGCAGGGTGCACTACCCATGGGTGAAGCCCAGCCAGTGGCAGCAGCTACACCTGAGCCCAGGCCAACTACAACTGCTAATCCACAGAAACTATTGGATAGAAGGACTAGACTACATCCTCCTGTCTTTGGGGGTGAGCGACATGAGGATCCCCAGGATTTCATCGATCGGTGCAGGGATAGACTGTACAACATGAGGATATTGGAGTCTCGTGGGGTTGACTTTGCTACTTTTCAGATAGAGGACAGGGCCCGTAGATGGTGGAAGTCTTATATTCTTAGTAGACCAGCAGATTCTCCTCCCATGACTTGGGACAGGTTCACCCGTATTTTCTGGATAGGTATATTCCACCCTCCCAGAGAGAAGAGTTGCGGTTTCAGTTTGAGTATTTCCAGCAGGGTCAGATATCAGTAACCAATTATGAGGCAAGGTTCTCTGAGTTATCTCGCCATGCACTTATGATACTCCCTACTGAGGCGGAGAGAGTGCAGAGGTTTGTTGCGGGTTTATATACTAGCATTCAGGCCACTATGGCCTGAGAGGTTAAGATGAGGACTTTTTATGAGTTGGTCGTGGAGATAGCCCGGAGGATTGAGGGTGTGCGTCAGTGTAGCCGAGAGCAGGTTATGAGAGATAAGCGGTTTAAATATTCTGGAGAGTTCAGAGGTGCTCCGTCTAGGGGCAGAGGTCAGTTTGTGATAGGGCAGTCCAACAGGCCCCCATATCCAGCACCACCGCCTCCTCGGGGTGCCCCAGTGCGACCTTATTTCAGTGCTATGCCAGAGAGTTCTTATTGCCCACTAGCTATCCAGGGTTCTTCTAGTAGGTATTTAGGTCACCGGGGCCAGACTTCTAGTCAGCAGTTTATCGCATCGAAAAGTTGTTACGAGTGTGGGGATCCCAGTCACATACGGAGATTCTGCCCCAGGCTACGGGGCAGACCAGTGTAGCAGGGTCAACAGCCTATGATTACCGCACCAGTTGCTCCACCAGTCGTACTACCACCAAGAGGTGGAGGACATGTGGGTAGAGGTCGTCCTAGAGGTGGAGGCTAGCCAGGTGGAGGCTAGCCAGTTGGTGCTCCAGCTCGGTTCTATGCTTTTCCGGCCAGGCCAGATGCAGAGGCCTCAGATGCTGTGATTACAGGTATTATTTTTGTTTGCGGCAAAGATACCTCAGTATTATTTGATCCAGGATACACGTATTCATATGTGTCATCTCTATTTGCTCAATTCCTGGGTGTTTCTCGTGAGTCCTTGCGTACTCCTGTTTATGTGTCCACTCCTGTAGGCGATTCTGTTATTGTGAACTGGATCTACCGATCTTGTATTATTACATTTTGTGGCTATGAAACTAGAGTAGATCTCTTATTGCTCGAGATGATCGATTTTGAAATTATTCTGGGTATGGATTGGTTATCTCCATATCATGCTATTCTAGATTGTCATGCCAAGACTGTTACCTTGGCTATTCCACAGTTGCCTAGGCTGAAGTGGAAGGGTTCGCCTGTTAGTGCATTTAATCGGGTTATTTCTTTTATAAAGGCTCAACACATGGTTGAGAAGGGTTGTTTAGCTTATCTAGCCTATGTTCAGGATACTACTGCAGAGACTCCGGCTATTGATTCAGTGCTTATAGTTCGGGAGTTCTCCGATGAATTTCCTTCAGATCTTCCAGGTATGCCACCTGATCGTGATATTGATTTCTGTATTTACCTGGCTCCAGATACCCAGCCTATATCTATCCCACCGTATCACATGGCTCCGAAAGAATTGAAAAAATTGAAAGAATAGCTTGAGGAGTTACTAGCCAAAGGGTTCGTCATACCGAGTGTATCGCCTTGGGGTGCACTGGTATTATTTGTGAAGAAGAAGGATGGAACAATGTGAATGTGTATTGATTATCGTCAATTGAACAAAGTCACTATTAAGAACAAGTACTCGTTGCCACGTATCGATGATCTATTTGACTAGTTTCAGAGTGCTAGGGTATTCTCTAAGATCGACTTGAGGTCGGGGTACCATCAGTTGAAGATTCAGGATTCGGATGTTCCAAAGACTTCTTTCCGAACTAGATATGGTCATTATGAGTTTCTGGTGATGTTCTTCGATTTAAGTAATGCCCCGGCAGCGTTTATGGATTTGATGAACAAGGTATTCAGGCCATATATTGATTCGTTTGACATTGTCTTCATTGATGATATTTTGATCTACTCGTGCAGTAAGGAGGAGCATGAGCAGCATATGAGAGTGGTGATTCAGACGTTGCGGGAACAAAAGTTATATGCTAAGTTTTCCAAATGTGAGTTCTGGCTAGAGTTTGTAGCATTTTGGGGGCATATAGTATCGGGCGAGGGGTATTAAGGTTGATCCCAAAAAGATTGAGGCAGTTCATAATTGGCATCGTCCCACTTCGGCGACTAAGATTAGGAGTTTCCTAGGTTTAGCAGGTTATTATCGTAGGTTCGTGGACTGTTTTTCTTCTATTGCAGCACCTTTGACCAAATAAACCCAGAAGGGTACTCCGTTCCGATGGTCCAATGATTGTGAAGTGAGATTTCAGAAGCTCAAGATAGTATTGACTACAGCACCAGTGTTAGTGTTGCCTTCCGGTTTGAGAATGTATACAGTATATTATGACGCTTCACGCGTTGACTTGGGTTGTGTATTGATGCAAGAAGGGCGAGTTATTACATATGCTTCACGTCAGCTGAAGCCCCACGAGAAGAATTATCCGGTGCATGATTTGGAGTTAGCTGCGATTGTTCACGCTCTTAAGATTTGGAGGCATTATCTTTATGGGGTGTCTTGTGAAGTTTACACTGATCATCATAGTTTGCAGCATTTGTTCAAGCAGAGAGACCTAAATTTGAGGCAACCCAGATGGCTTGAGTTACTAAAAAATTATGATATTACTATCCTGTATCATCCGGGCAAAGCAAACGTGGTTGCAGACGCCTTGAGTAGGAAGGCGGAGAGTATAGGTAGTTTGGATTTCATTTCAGCAGAGGAGAGGCCATTATCTTTGGATATTCAGTTCTTGGCTAACAGACTTGTGCGGCTGGATATTTCAGAGCCCAGCCGAGTTCTTGCATGTGTTGTGGCCCAGTCTTCACTATTTGAGTAGATCAAGGCTCTCCAGTATGATGATCCACACTTAAATGGATCTTCGAGAAATGGTACTACGGGGTGGTGCCAAGGAAGTTGCTATTGGCGTGGATGGTGTTTTGCGACTCCATGATCGTCTATGTGTTCCTAATGTGGATGGACTGATGAAAAAGATCCTAGAGAAAGCACACAGTTCTCGGTATTCTATTCACCCAGGTGCTACGAAGATGTACCGTGACCTAAGGTAGCATTTTTGGTGGTGGCGAATAAAAAAGGACATAGTTGAGTATGTAGCTAGGTGTCTAAATTACCAGCAAGTTAAATATGAGCACCAAAGGCCAAGTGGCCTACTTCAGCAGATGACTATACCAGAGTGGAAATGGGAACGCATTACTATGGACTTTGTAGTTGGGTTGCCGCGGACCTTGCGGAAGTTTGATAGAGTTTGGGTGATTGTTGACAGGTTGACCAAGTCGGCACACTTTATTCCGGTTGTGACTGCATATACTTCAGAGAGGTTGGCCTAGATTTATATTCAGAAGATAGTTCGGTTGCACGGTGTGCCAATTTCCATCATATCAGATATAGGCCCTCAGTTTACTTCACATTTTTGGAGAGCAGTACAACCTTTCATCCGCAGACCGACGGGCAGTCAGAGCGGACAATTCAAATTTTGGAGGATATGCTCAGGGCATGTGTGATTGACTTTTGAGGCCAGTGGGATCGTTTCCTACCTTTGGCTGAGTTACCAATCCTGCATTGAGATGGCTCCGTTTGAGGCTTTATATGGTCGGCGATGCCGTTCGCCCATTGGATGGTTTAAGCCCGGTGAGACTAAGTTATATGGTACTGATTTGGTGAAAGATGCCTTGGAAAAGGTAAAGTTGATTCAGGAGCGACTTAGTACGGCACAATCCAGACAGAAAAAATATGCAGATCAGAAAGCGCGTGATTTATCATTTATGGTGGGTGAAAAAGTTCTCTTGAAAGTTTCGCCGATGAAGGGAATCATGAGATTTGGGAAAAGGGGAAAGTTGAGCCCAAGGTTTATAGGCCCATTTGAGGTGTTGAGACGAGTTGGGGAGGTTACTTACGAGCTTGCTTTGCCTCCTAGTCTATCAGGAGTTCATCCGATTTTCCATGTATCTATACTTCGGAAGTATCATGCCAACCTATCACATGTGTTAGACTTCAACACAGTTCAACTAGATAATAGTTTGGGCTATGAAGAAGAACCAATTGCCATTGTTGATAAACAGGTTCGCCAGTTGAGGTCCAAAAGGATTTCTACAGTAAAAGTTCAGTGAAGGGGCCAACCAGTCGCGGAAGCGACTTGGGAGGCCGAGGAAAACATGCGAACCAGATATCCACACTTATTCATCACTCCAGGTATAATTCTAAACCCGTTCGAGGACGAACGTTTATTTAAGAGGTGGAGAATGTAATGACCCAACCGGTCATTTTGAATTTTAGAACCCCGTTCCCCTAAATAAAACTCCTCGTATGTTATTTCATTAATTTATGACTTGCGGGGATGGTGGGTTCGGGATTTGGAAGTGTTCGGGTTAAAATCAGAACATTTGGTTCCTTAAGTTTGCCTTAAAATGCTAAGTTTGACTTCGGTCAACATTTTTAGAAAACGACCCAGGAAAAGAATTTTGATGATTCCAACACCTCCATATGGTAATTTTGGATTTAGGAGCATGTTCGAAATTTTATTTGGAAGCCCGTAGTTAAATTAGGCTTGAAATGGCTAAAATAGAAATTTAAATTTAGAAGTTTGACTGGGGAGTTGACTTTTTAATATCGGAGTCGGAATACAGTTCTGAAAATTTTTGTAGCTCGAGGGTCATGATCGAAGTTTGATAGCAGGCCCCATGATCGAGGGTCATGATAGAAGGCAGGGCTCGCGGGTCACGATCGAAGGCCCAGGCTCGAGGGTCACAATCGAAGGCATAGGCTCGAGGGCCACGATCGAGGCCAAGGATCGAGGCCATGATTGAGGCCATGACCGAGGCAGGACTGAGGGTTGCCTGGGCAGAACTATAAAGGAGGGGACTTCCTCCCATTCTCCATTTTTGACAAATTGGAGCTTGAGCAGAGGCGATGTTTGATGAATTTTCAAGGAAAGTCATTGGGGTAAGTGATTCTAACTCGGATTTGGTCAATATACACGAATATATCATTTTTTTCACCATTTAATTAGTGTTTTGAGATTGAAATTTTGAAACTTTTTAGAAATCTCATAGAAACGAATTTTTGAGATTTCAGTGTCGATTCAGAGTCGGATTTGAGTGAAATTGGTATGGTTGGACTCGTAATTGAATGGGTTGTCGGATTTCATAACTTTCACCGGATTCCGAGATATGGGCCCCATGGACAAATTTTTAATTAATTTCGAATTTTTATTGAAAATGTAGTATTTTCTTGTGAAATTGATTCTATAATTTTTGGTGACTGTATCGAATTATTTTTGGTTAGATTCGAGTCATTCAGAGTTGGACAATCGAGGAAAGGGTCTACTAGTAGATTAAATTGGAGCAAGATGAGGTAAGTCTCTTGTCTAATTTTGTGAGGAAAAAATTACCCCATAGGTGATTAAATTAATAATTGTTACTAATTGTGGGGCCTACGTACGCACGAGGTGATGAGAGTCCGTACGTAGCTACTATCTATGCTAAGTCCGGGTAGTTTAGGACTCAAAGCATGAATTATTTGTGTAAATTGTATTCTTTATTTAATTAAATTATTTGAAATATATTGTGAATTGTTAGGGAAAGATAGTAAAAGAAGGGAATCTCATATACTTAATTTTCTGTTTAAATTAATTAATTGTTAAAAGAAATTGTTCATCCTCTCGAATTAATCTTATAATAAATACACCCTCATTCCGAAGATACATAAGAAAATGTCCTCCTTTCTTGTGGAGCGGGCCGAACGCCTCGGCAGTAAAGATGCATCTATGGATCGCACCGCACGTCCCTCGATAGTGCACGCGACACTCTGGAATGGGCCGTACGACCTCAACAGAAATTGTGCCTAATAATAATAATAATAATTATACGATACCTTGATGTTTTAATGGTAGCTTGTAAATTTAATTAATATATTAGAATTTGTTGCATTTGAAGGAATTTAATTATTTCTGTTGGTTAAATGAGAATTATCGTAAATTATATGAATCATGTGTATTTAAATAGTCTATTTTTATTTCAATTATTATTATTGACCCCTTAGTGAGTGTCAAAGTCGACCTCTCGTCTTTATCTCTTCGAGATTAGGCTTGATAGTTACTGGGTACACGTTACTTACGTATTCATGCTACACTTGCTACACTTTTTGTGCAGGATCTGAGACAGGCACTTGTGGAGGACCTATTATCGCACACCCACGTTATCCAGAGGCGTAGTAGTGAGCTGTCTTTCCAAGTCGTTCTTCAGCTACCAGTGCCTCTTCTTGTATTTGCACTCTGTCTATTTTATTTCAGATAATATTTGGAGTTTTGTATAACTTACTAGATACCCATACACTTGTGACACCATGTCTTGGCACACACACTGGTAGAATTTGAATTTGTATTATTTTCCTTGAATTTAAATTAATTAGTACCTTTTCTACTTTCATTAATATTGCTAGGAAAAAGAATAAATTGTCTAGAAATTTTTTAAAGAATGATTGTTATATGTTTAATTTATTAGTTTGGCTTGTCTAATTGTAGTGTTGGGCACCATCACGACCTTTAGGTGAAATTGGGTCGTGACAACTGAAGTACTGGAAAAATATTCTGAGGAAGAAGAAATGCAACCAGAAGTAGTTCAACCAAAAATTGAACTCAAAGTTCTCCCCTCCCATTTGAAATATGTTTATCTTGAGCAAAAATTATTTTCAGTGATTATTGCATCTTCTTTAACTGCAGAACAAGAAGAAAGATTGATTGAAGTGTTGAACGCACATAAAGGATCCTAAGGATGGACTATAGAAGATATCAAAGGAATTAGTCCTGCTATTTGTACACATAGGATCCTTATGGAGGATTGCTACAAGCCAATAGTCCAGCTCAAAAGAACACTGAATCCAGCAATGTATGAAGTGGTGAAAAAGGAGATTGTAAAGCTTCTGGCGGCAGGTATCATTTATCCTATTTCAGACAGCCCATGGGTAAGTCCCGTTCAAGTAGTACCTAAGAAAGGAGGTATGATTGTTGTTAAAAATGAAAATAATGAACTCATACCTTCCAGGACACAGGATGGAGAGTATGTATTGATTATAGACGTCTTAATGATGCCATAAGGATTGATCATTTTTCTTTACCATTTATTGATCAAATGTTGGAAAGAATTGCAGGATATGGATTATACTGTTTTCTTGATGGCTATTCAGGTTATAACCAGATACCAATCGCACCTGAAGATCAGGATAAGACAACCTTTACATGTCCTCATGGAACATATGCTTATCGGAGAATTCCATTTGGTATGTGCAACGCCCCTGCTACATTTCAGCATTGCATGTCAGTAATTTTTTCTGACATGAATGAAAAATTTCTTAAGATTTTTATGGATGATTTTACACTTTTTGGCAAAACATTTGAGGATTGTCTTCACCACTTGACTTTAGTTCTTAAGAGATGTGAAGAGACAAACTTGATTCTTAATTAGGAAAAATGTCATTTTATGGTTACTGAGGGAATTGTTTTAGGACATAAAATCACTGCTAAAGGGATAGAAGTTGATAAGGCAAAAATTAATCTTATAGCATGATTACCCCCTCCCACAACCATTAAAGGCATTAGAAGGTTTTTAGGTCATGCAGGTTTTTACAGATTGTTCATAAAAGATTTTTCAAAGATTTCAAAACCGATGACTAACCTCTTGATGAAAGATACGAAGTTTGACTTTTCAGGTGATTGTTTGAGAGAATTTGAGACCCTTAAGGAAAAGTTATCAACTGCCCCAGTAGTTGTGTCCCATGAATGGAACCAACCTTTTGAAGTCATGTGTGATGGTAGTGATACGGCAGTCAGAGCTGTTTTAGGCAAGAGAAAGGATAAGGTTTTTCGTCCCATTTACTATGCTAGTAGGAAACTGAGTGAGACTTAATTAAATTATGCCACAACAGGGAAAGAGTTACTAGCAGTGGTATTTGCATTTGATCATTTTCGTTCCTATTTGATAGGAAACAAGGTCACTATTTTTTACAGTTCATGTTGCTCTAAAATACCTCTTAGCAAAGAAAGATGCTCGACCTAGATTGTAAAGATGGATTTTACTCTCCAAGAATTTGACCTTGAGATAAAGGACAAAAAAGGAACGGAAAATCAAGTAGCTGACCATTTGTCTAGATTAGAAACCACTCTTCTTGAGTCTTGTGATATAAACGAAGAGTTTCCTTATGAACATATTTTTTCTATTGACTCAGTTGTTACTTGTCACGACCCAAATTCTAACATGTCGTGATTACACCTATCTCGAAACTAGGCAAGCCGAAAATCTCAGTAAACCACAATTTCTTTTTAAGTTCGAAAATATAATATTTAAATAAAATCCACAAATCCTACAAATACCGATACAACCACTCCCAAAACCTAGTGTCATCGAGTACATGAGCATCTATATATTACAAGTTTGGAGAATACGTTCTATAATAAGCTGAGACCAGGGAAGGAGAGACAGGGTCTGCGAAATATGGCAGCTACCTCTGAATCTCCAAAAAATCGACTGTGTGAAAGGATCAACACCCACTGTATCCGGGATCACCTGGATCTGCACACGAAGTGCAGGTTGTAGTACGAGTACAACCAACTCAGTAAGTAATAATAATAAATAAGGAACTGAAGATAGTGACGAGCTATACAGTTTTAATTCATTTCCAGTAATAACAGCAAAGAATAGACATGCTTTCAAATCAGGCAGTTTAGAATCTTTTCAGAAATTTCTTGTAATCCAGATATAGAATCTTTTCAGAAATTTCACCACAATAACAGATAGCAACTAAATGCAACAACAAATGGATATCAAGTACAACCTCTCAGGACAGCAATCACCCACCGGGCTCCCAGCCCTCATCGCTCACACTCAATGGGTAACCGCACTCACTGGGGTGTACAGACTCCGGAGGGGATCCTACAACCCAAGCGCTATAATCTGCACGGCTAACTCACGTGTTGCACCGACAACTCACATGAAATAGTATCAACATTTGGATCCGCACGGCCAACTCACGTGTTGCACGGACAACACACGTGCTATAATATCAATATCTGGATACGCACGACCAACTCACGTGCTGCACGGACAACTCACGTGCTCTACTATCCCGCACAGACAACTCACGTGCTATAATATAATATCTCACAATCAGGCCCTCGGCCTCACACAGTCAAAAATCTCTCCAGTATCTCGGGCTCTCAATAATCATGAAATTAGCCCAAACAACAATGATATGATGCATCAATAATGAACAATAGAGACTGAGATAAAATAAACAAGTAAACAGTGATTGAGTACCAAACAACAATTTAGCAGATAATTCAACATGAACACGACCTCTGTGGGTCCCAGCAGTACTAACACATAGCCTAAACATGGTTTCTAACATGCCTTACAGTCAAATTTCCACAACACATAGAGAGCATATAGCTAACAATAAATTATTCAACTTTACAGTTTCCCGGGACGGACCAAGTCACAATCCCATCGGTACACGCCCACGCGCCCATCACCTAGCATGTGCGTCACCTCCAAAATAATCACATGATACCAAAATCCGGGGTTTCATACCCTCAGGACCAGATTTATAACTGTTAGTTACCTCAGAGAGTGAAATTCTTTACTTTTCTATACCCTTACCTCGCAAATCGGTCTCCGAATGCCTCGAATCTAGTCATAATTAATTCGTTTCAGTCAATAAAATTTATTGGAATTAATTCCATATGAAAATACTAATTTTTCATAAAATTCGAAATTTAGCTCAAAAATTGCATGTAGGTCCCACGCCTCGGGACTCGACAAAAGTTACAAAATATTAACGCCCATCTAATCACGATTCCAACCATACAAATTTCACCATATTCCGACATCAACTCGACCCTCAAATCTTCAATTGAAGTCTTTGAAGATTTCTACCATTTTTAACCCAATCTTTACCCATTTGAACTCAACACTCTTTCCATAAATATTATTGATACGTATAAATAATACTCTTATACCCAAGAATCATACTCTTAATCACCCATCATTACCCAAACTTGAAATTGGAGATTAGGGGTTAGAACCGTACCTCTTTGATGAAGAACTTGAGGGATTTCTTGTTGGATTTCAAGGCTTGGACAAGATTTTGATGCACAAGACACTTCATCTACTTTCTCTCTCTAAAACTCTCTCACTTCTCTCTAAAATCATCAGATAATTACCCCAAAATAATCCCCAACGCCTATTTATCAAATTTAGGTGGGGTTATGAAAATAGAAAAATTACCCCTCCGAAAACAGGTATGCGATCGCACAATGCACCACCAAATAGGTATGCGGGTCGCACAATGGATCGCAAAACTGATGCCTAGAAGTGGTGTGTGCTGGGCATATCGGCGACCATTTTGCGGGTCGCAAACCTATTTTGTGGCTCGCATAATGGATTTGTGGTCGCACAATTTGCCGCATAATCGCATTTTTCCAGCTTTTGGTAATTTGGTCATAACTTCTTGTAGGAATGTTCAAATGACGAACGATTTGAAGAGTTAGAAACTAGACTCAAAGATCTTTCGTTTGATAAGTATTACACCATATAACACTTCGTATCATGAGAATTATGCTCATTTGAAGTTAGGTCTTGTGCGAAACCTATCGAATCAAGTCCGATTGACCTCAAATTTTGCACACAAGTCATAAATGACATAATGAAGCTATTCCAATTTCCAGAATCGGATTCTGACCTCGATATCAAAAAGTCAACCCCTCGATCAAACTTCCCAAAAATTTAACTTTCGGCATTTCAAGCCTAATTCCGCTACGGACCTCCAAATAATTTTCTAGACATGCTCCTATGTCCAAAATCACCATATGGAGCTATTGGAATCCTCAGAATTAAATTTCGAGGTCGTTTACACATAAGTCAATATCCGGTCAACTTTTCTAACCTAAGTTTTAAACTTTGGAACTAAGTGTTCTAATTCATTCCAAAACCTCACCGAACCAGAACCAATTACCCCGGCAAGTCGCACAACAATTGTAAATCCCAAATTGAGTAGTAAAGGGGGAAACAAGGCTATGATACTCAAAACGACAGGTCGGGTCGTTACATTCTCCCCCACTTGAACATATGTTCGTCGTCGAACGCGCCAAGAGTTGTTCTTAACCTTCAAACCTCTATTCCACCTTACTACGCATATACCATGGGGTGATCTCACGTCACCCTATTCCATATAGGTCTGACAACACAATACAACTGAAAATCCTTAATTTAACCTTAGCCCAAAAACCTTGGAATTCAATTCCCAACCTTCAGAATATATTTCAAGACATGAATCTTACACACATTGTATAAGTCTAAACAAGTTGTATCAAGCCATAGCCATAACCCCAAATATAATCATATTACATACTACACAACTCACATGCTCGCAGCACCATTCCCGATCACAATCACAGTAATTACTCCAAACCAACCAAGTACAAGTATTAAACCTCATATTAAGCCAAACCTCATTCCAAAGTCTTCGTACACTGCTGATAATAAAAGAAACATGCAGAAATCTCATGACCCTTTATCACACAAGTCATGGAGCTCTCTCGCCTCAACCAGAATCATAATCACTTTCTAAGCCGACTTTCAATATTATCCTCCCAAATCTACCGTAATCAAACCTGATAGTACCCACTCTATGTCCAATGACCTTATATTATTAATCACAACTATCCAACAGACACGCCACATCAATATAACCCAAGCCACAACTGCACAATCTGTGTACCCGAATATGAGAGATATCTCAAGGAAGAGAACCGTATTGCAAGTTCAACAAGCACCACCACAACCGCAACGTTACAACCAACACCTCAAAATTCGTAAAGAGGATAAACGTAGGCGCATGTGCACAATTGTAGAGGAAGGAAATTAATGAATCAGATAAATTATCATAGAAATAAAATTCCCACACACGGCAGGATGACTCACGTGCTAATAATATGAATCGACCGGCATGGTCACGGGCCTCCAGTCCCAGCATATCATACATGAGCAATTAATAATTACACTTGTATATGATAATGAAATAAGATTCTCATTCTCCTGGACCGGTATAAATAACACGCCATAGTGTAAGCATGTGCAAAGTCTGCTATCACACTTCAAATCGGCAATTTAACGCAGAAATAGTAACTACCCCATTTATTCAGGGGAATTAGCCTCTTTGTAACCTCAAATGTAGCTCAGATAGTTTAAAACAAAGGTACGAACATGAGAAACATTATAACTTTATGCTAGTAAACTCTAGGCATATCATAGCCTAAGCATTCTTGCGAGTATGAATACTTGCCCTGATGCTTGCACATTGTCTCAAACCTAACATATATGCACACTTATAGCGCGCAACTATCACAAATAATTAACGCAACTAGTGCCTCCAATAAGTTAAAATAAAATACTCGCCTCAAACAGGCCGCAACCCGAAACAATATACTTCTGAGAACTCCCAGTCTCCAAATTCATCAAACACATGAATCACCGTAGCTTATCCCAACTCTAGCACTAGAATGACTAACATATCTTCCATTCACGATCTTCCTATGAGGAATACTTTCATAATTCTTTCGTGCCACATAGTAATAATTTGAATATCAGCAGTGTATCAACCAAGTGAGTACTACAATACCAATGAACGTCCGTAAGTTGAAACACAATACGCCTTTTGAAATGCGCACCCTTCTCGGGGATTAACGAGCAGTTATAACATTCATCTAAATATTTAAAACTAACCCTTCTGTCCAAAATTCGTGATTTTCCTTTCAAGAATGAACTGCCACCTTGTACATGTAAATTTATATCCGGCACAACACGTCACTTCTATCATGTGAAAGGCACGAGAATCTCATTATAAATCTGAGTCACCAGCAAATTGCATTCCATATTAGTTAGAAACATCTCTCTTGCTTCTTTCCAGGGGAAATCACAATACATAACACGTTCCCCACACCGGTAGAAAATATTCGGTTCAAACCATGGTAGAAACCATCATGAACACTTTGAAATCCATTTACACATAACCAAGCTATCAGAACTGAATTCCTCTAACTCGACCAAGCCACACATGTTGCCAAATCCGACAGTATTGCCACAAAACACCTGTAAAGCCTCACCTCATCATAAGAACCAAAAGAACCGGGCATACCATTACCATTTCGATCCAGCATGTTACCCATTTGTCCTATTTTCTCCGAGTTTCTTCTGGATTATCCTCAAGTTTCCATTTCTCCATGTCAAAACACTACTACTTTACCAAAAGCTCGCTACAAGACATCTTAACATAAAACTACACCGCCCTAAGGCCCATAAGCCACTGTATTCTTCTTAAGCACATTCATAGATACCCCAACCGTAACACTCACTCTGAAAATACCTTGTGCGAATTTAAAATTGTTCGTCTTCCCTTTCATATACTGAAATGTAGAATCCATAGTCAAACAGAATTATTGCACGTCCTGATACCATCCAATGTAAGTAATCGATTCTAGTGATATACAATTAATTTCCACATATACATTTTGAATCCATTAGAACCCAAGTCATCCACTCTACTCAAATCTAATTTGTTCCGCCCAAACGTGTCGAAATACATATTCCCCTTTAGCACAATCAACACTCAAAGAAATAACCTTGCCTTAACACAACCAATCAAATTTATATTTCGCGCGCACTACCTCTTTCACAAATAACAACTCACTCATTCCATGATTTTTTTATATGTTCGTAAGTGCATTATATCCCGTATTAGGAAATTTCCTTACTCGAGTCATCCTCGATCTCAGCCTCTACAGTCATAACTGCTCCACAAGTATGTCTCGGACCAAAACTTAATTTAACCTTTAACCATGAAATCGAATTGTCAATAGTAGGCTCCCCCACTTAGGTCAAAGCCATAGATCAAGACATTCAATAATTCACAATACCCATAATCAATTACTGCCATAACACCATAGTGAGATTTAACTAAATTATTCCCAAGCTCGTGCATCACAACCTAAATATTAGCTCAAATCGTCTATTAAGCTCGCCTTCATTCTCGTGACGGTCAGGTCAACTTTCTTGACCAATTCAAATTCAAATCCCAATACATCTACCCTACTGGTAGAAAAAAAGATTCTCCATACAACATTATAAAGATCACACCTCTGTAGTTATTCCGCATGTGATAACCCGCATGTTTAGCCGCAAATTGGCATCTTTCTATACCCTTTTTACTGCCATAACTCCTACGTAATCACTTAACCTTTACGAATTTGAACTCATCAACAAGACACTGAAAATTCAATTTGTTCCACAAATATACCACGTAAAAGATTCTTCAACACATTCATAACTCGAGACCCTATGTCAAATCGAGACGGAAATCAAATAGCCAATAGTCCCTTTTTACATCCCTACCATCTGAATACTTCCCTCGGTCACAATAAAATCATCATATGGTCACCCACACATTCATCGAGCTACAAATTCCACTTATAGGGACACTACTACCGGACATATGAGTCCAATTGTACAAGTTCATTCAACTGAAACTACCGGGCCTAAGCTGCGGTCTAATCCTGGCCTCAAGTCCTCTAGACTGGCCCATCAACAAAACACAGAATATACATTTCAAACCTCGTTCATGGAATAACAAGCTGGTGATGCACAACTGATACCGAGCGCTCATGTGCGCATACAATTGCGTGGAAGGAATTCAAAGAGTTATGTTTCAAGTTGAATCAATTTCGCACGATAGATTACAAGAAAGTGAAATTTTTCCTAAGGGTTCGGCAACCTCCCAAAGATAAGTACAGACGTCTCCGTACCGATCCACAAGATCTACTAAACCTGCTCATGGCTCGTGAGACCTATGTCACCTAAAGCTCTAATACCAACTTGTCACGACCCAAATTCTAACATGCCGTGATGGTGCCTATCTCGAAATTAGGCAAGCCGAAAATCTCAGTAAACCACAATTTCTTTTTAAGTTTGAAAATATAATATTTAAATAAAATCCACAAATCCTACAAATACCGATACAACCACTCCCAAAATTTGGTGTCACTGAGTACATGAGCATCTATATATTACAAGTCTGGAGAATACGGTCTATAATAAATTGAGATTAAATGCAATACATAAAAAGATAAGGAAGGAGAGATATGGTCTGCGAAACATGGCAGCTACCTCTGAATCTCCAAAAAATCGACTGTGTGAAAGGATCAACACCCACTGTATCCGGGATCACCTGGATCTGCACATAAAGTGCAGGGCGTAGTATGAGTACAACCAACTCAGTAAGTAACAATAATAAATAAGGAACTGAAGATAGTGACGAGCTATACAGTTTTAATTCATTTCCAGTAATTCCAGCAAAGAATAGACATGCTTTCAAATCTGGCAGTTTAAGTCAAATCAATTTTATGAAATTCAAGTTCTTGTAATCCGGATATAGAATCTTTCAGAAATTTAACCACAATAACAGATAGCAACTAAATGCAACAACAAATGGACATCAAGTACAACCTCTCACGACAACAATCACTCACTGGGCTCCCAGCCCTCATCGCTCACACTGAATGGGTAACCGAGCTCATAGGGGTGTACAGACTCCGGAGGAGCTCCTACAGCCCAAGCGCTATAATCTGCACGGCCAACTCACGTATTGCACGACCAACTCACGTGACATAGTATCAACATCTGGATCCGCACGGCCAGCTCACATGCTTCACGAACAACTCAAGTGTTATAGTATCAATATCTGGATCCGCACGAACAACTCAAGTGCTATAATATCCTACACGGACAACTCACGTGATATAATATAATATCTCACAATCAGGCCCTCGGCCTCACTAAGTCAAAAATCTCTCCAGTCCCTCGGGCTCTCTATAATCATGAAATCAACCCAAATAACAATGATGTGATGCATCAATAATGAACAATAGAGACTGAGATAAAATAAACAAGTAAACTGTGCCTGAGTACCAAACAACAATTTAGCAGATAATTCAACATGTACACGACCTCTGTGGGTCTCAGAAGTACCAGCATATAGCCTAAACATGGTTTCTAACATGCCTTACAGTCAAATTTCCACAACACATAGAGAGCATATAGCTAACAACAAATTATTCAACTTTAAAGTTTCTCGATACGGACCAAGTCACAATCCCCTCGGTGCACGCCCACACGCCCGTCACCTAGCATGTGCGTCACCTCCAAAATAATCACATGATACCAAAATCCGAGGTTTCATACCCTCAGGACCAGATTTATAACTGTTACTTACCTCAGAGCGTGAAAGTCTTTACTTTGCTATACCCTTGCCTCGCAAATCGGTCTCCGAATGCCTCGAATCTAGTCACAATTAATTCATTTCAGTCAATAAAATTTATTGGAATTAATTCCATATGAAAATAATAATTTTTCATAAAATCCGAAATTTAGCTCAAAAATTGCCCGTGGGGCTCACGCCTCGGAACTCGACAAAATTTACAAAATATTAATGCCCATCCAACCACGATTCCAACCATACAAATTTCACCATATTCCGACATCAACTCGACCCTCAAATCTTCATTTGAAGTCTTTGAAGATTTCTACCATTTTCAACCCAATCTCTACTCATTTGAATTCAACACTCTTTCCATAAACCTTATTGATACGTATTAATAATACTTTTACACCCAAGAATCATACTCTTAATCACCCATCATTACCCAAACTCGAAATTGAAGATTAGGGGTTAGAACCTTACCTCTTTGATGAAGAACTTGAGGGATTTCTTGTTGGATTTCAAGGCTTGGACAAGAATTTGATGAACTAGACACTTCATCTACTTCCTCTCTGTAGAACACTCTCACTTCTCTCTAAAATCATCAGATAATTGCCCCAAAATAAGCCCCAACGCCTATTTATCAAAATGGGGTTGGGTTATAAAAATAGAAAAATTACCCCTCCGAAAATAGGTATGCGACCGCACAATGCACCGCCAAATAGGTAAGCGGGTCGTACAATGGATCGCAAAATTGATGCCCAGAAGTGGTGTGCGTTGGGCATATCGTGGACCATTTTGCGGCTCGCATAATTGATTTGCGGTCGCACAATTTGATGCATAATCGTATTTTTCCAGCTTTTGGTAATTTGGTCATAACTTCTTGTAGGAATGTCCAAATGACGAACGGTTTGAAGCGTTAGAAACTAGACTCAAAGATATTTCTTTTTATATATAATACACCATATAACACTTCGTATCATGAGATTTATGCTCATTTGAAATTTGGTCTTGTGCGAACTCACTTGAAACTTTAATCTTATGAAATTTCCAACTTCTATATTAGATCCGGAAACCTATCGAATCAAGTCTGATTGACCTCAAATTTTTCACACAAGTCATAATTGACATAATGAAACTATTTCAATTTTCAGAATCGGATTCCGACCTCGATATTAAAAAGTCAACCCCCCAGTCAAACTTTCCAAAAATTCTACTTTCGGTATTTCAAGCCTAATTCTACTACGGATCTCCAAATAATTTTACGGACACGCTCCTAAGTCCAAAATCACCATACAGGGCTATTGGAATCCTCAAAATTAAATTTCGAGGTCGTTTATACATAAGTCAATATCCGGTCAACTTTTCTAACCTATGTTTTAAACCTTGAAACTAAGTGTTCCAATTCATTCCAAAACCTTACTAATACCGAACCAATTACCCCGGCAAGTCGCACATGAATTGTAAAGCCCAAATTGAGTAGTAAAGGGGGAAACGAGACTGTGGTACGCAAAATGACCGGTCGGATCGTTACATTACTCAACCACCCTAGTTAGCGGATATTGCATATTACTTGGTTGGAAAGTGGATACCCCAAGATTTCTCTTACCAACAAATAAGGGTGGCAAGTGGGCCGGTCCAGGACCGGGACCGGCCTTAGACCGCGGACCAAACGATCTTATAGGCCTAAACGATCCTGAACCGGTTAGAACCGTGTACATGGGCCTGGTCCGATCTTCCGGGCCGGTTCTTCACTTTAGGACCGCTAGGCCCGGGACCTTTTGGGACCGGGACTGTAACGGTCCTTGGCGGGTCGAAACGGTCCCAAGCTGTCCCAACGGTCAAAATTCAAAAAAATAAAACTTGCCCGTTGGGTTTTGAAAAATCTGGTTGTTGGCCTTTAAAAAATAGCCATTGGCTATTTATAAAATAGCCATTTAATCCCCCCCCCCCCCCCCCACTTTTTTTTAACCCCAAACGTTTTATAATTATACTTTTCCCTATTTTCAACTATAAATACCCCCTCATTCTTTCAGTTTTCCCACAAAATCATCAATCTCTCTAATTTTCTTCTATAATTGCTACTATTACTTAATTTATTGTTACAATTTGTGAAACAATTGTGAAGTTGGTGAAATGAAATCTTAAAGTCTTCAATGATAATCAATTTTCAACAAGTTGTTCGTCAATTCGGTAAACTCGTTCCAACTCATAATTTTTAATATTATAGTTTTGTTTGTTTTATTTATTTTTTATTATTTATTTAATTAAGATGACTTCCTTAAAAAAATATTTTGGTAAAAATAAGAAAAGATCCAAGAGTGGCGAATCTAGTGGCCAATCTGTTCCTCCTCCACTTCCCCCGGCTCCCCGACCCAAATTCCATATCCGTCCTGCACCTGCTATTTTTGATAGCGATAATAGTTTATTACAATTTACTGAGAGTCAATTTTTCCATAATGTTGGAGATGGTGAACAATTAGAACCATGAATTAATGAATGCTCTTTATTCTAATCCAACTATTGATAAAAATGATGAGGCGGAATAACGATATTTATAAATATAAACATGAATATGAACAATATTTGCATTATTTATTTACTCATATAGATTGTCGTGTTGCTATTACAACTGATATTGGTAGAAATGGTAACGACTGTGATTACCTTACTATTACGAGTCATTGGATTGATGAGGATCGGATAATGCAAAAGCGCATTATTGCTTATAGAATAATTAATTCACGTCACATAGGGCAGTTTTTTGCTAGCACAGTTATAGATATTTGTAGATATTTTTGCATTAGTGATAAAATAATATTAGTTTCAATGGATAATGCTACTAGTAACACAAATGCTATAGCATTGCTTACCACTACACTAAGTCCTGTATTTAGTAACATTTTTCATGTTGGATGCATTTGTCATATTTACCATTTAATTATGGGTGATGGTATGAGAATTTTAAATATTGAAATATAAAAGGTTAAAATGGCTCTTAGATGGAACTACATGTATGAAACTTTAATTGTTGCATATGAATATAGAAACCCCATAAACTCAACGTTTAATGCTCATGTAAGTGATGGTGATGAGCACCTTACAAATGCGGATTGGGATAATATTAAAATGCTTGTAGATTTTTTAGAAAATATTTATATTGCTACAAATGAACTTTCTAGGCAATATTATCCTATTATTTCTAATTGTTTAGTTTATACTGCAGAACATGCAAATTTGTTTGCTAATTTTTTAGAGGGTGGAAAAAATTTTCAACTTGCTATTGATTCTATGAGAAAAAAGTTTTGAAAATATTTTTTTCCTATTCCCCTATTTATGGTGTTGCTGCTTTGTTAAATCCTTGTATGAAATTACGAGGTCCTCAAATTTGGTATGAAACTGTTTATAAAGGTTTAGTACTTGAAGATGAGGAGTTGTCTAAATTTCCGGAAGCAATAGCCTCAATTAGAATAAATGCTCAAACTATTTATAATGCTTATCAAGTTGCATTAGATCATGCTAAACCAAATGTTCCAACTTCTTCTTCTTCTGATTCTAAATCATCTAAAAGAACTGCGGGAGTAAGAGCACTTAGTGCTTGAGCTCGGTTTAGAGGTTCTCAAGGTTCTAGTAGTAGTGATTTTTCACAACTAAATGAACTTGAAATTTATTTGTCACGGGGAATTGAGGAAGTTAATCCCGACGGCTCCTTTAATCTTTTGGAATGGTGGAAGGACAAAGAAAAATAATTTCTGATTCTTTCAAGGATGACCCGAGATATTTTAACTATTCAGGCTTCAACAGTGGCATCGGAGAGCGCTTTCAGTCAAGCAAGACTTCAACTCGGTGATAATAGAGTGTCTATGAGGGAGAGCTTGAAAAAATTAGTACTTTTCAAAGATTAGATCCGTTCGGAAAGAAAAAATTTTGGACTTGCTGAATCACAACCAGAGGTAGACGAAGCTTACGAAGAAATGCTAGCTGAACTTGCGGAGGATGTTGCTTCGCCCGGAAGCGGTGATGACCAAACTTCTTTTCCGCCACCACCAACGGAAATTTCTCTGGATCTTGATGGATTTATGAATATTTGTAAGAGATACCATGTAACTTGTATGAACAAAAATTAGTATGTATTATGTAACTTGTATTTTTGCATATCTTGATTAGTTTTTTCTACTCAATGGTGGTATTAGCACCTTGTTGTGCTCATTTCATAGGATAGAGAAAAATTAAAAAAGATATTGCCATATTATTTTTAATGCTATAATAAAATTATAACGCATTACTTTGAATATCTCTTTATAATAGTTTTGTCTTTAAATTTGAATTAAAAAATTTAGGTCACAATTCTATAATAAATTTTACAAGGAATTGCCTTAGATATTTTTATTAACATCTTTTTTTCTCTAATTTCTATAAATTTTATAAAAAAAAGTATCTGTTGGGCCCTCTTAACTCTCGGGACGGGACCGTTTAGCCCGGGACTATTAGTTCGTAGGTCCGGTTCCTATAAAAAGATCACAGGACCGGGAATGTTTGGCCCGTTTAAATTGGGACCAGCCCGAGGCCGTTTGGACCGGTCCACTTAGGCTCGGGACCGGCCCACTTGCTACCCTTACCAGCAAAGGAAAAATCTTATATCTGATGCTAAGTATTATTTGTCGAACGAACCTTATTTGTTTAAAAATTGTGCAGATAATATCATCAGAAGATGTGTACCTGAAGAAGAGATGAATAAAATTCTGTATCATTTCCATGATGGAGCAATTGGAGGACATTATGCAGCAAATCGGATTGCCTTTAAACTATTGAAGGCTGGATTTTTCTGGCCAACATTGTTTAAGGATGCCCGTGCCTATGTTGCACAATGTGACAGGTGTCAGAGAACAGGTAACATTACTAAGAGAGATGAGATGTCGTTATAATCAATACAGGTATGTGAAATATTTGATGTTTGGGGGATAGATTCCATGGGTCCTTTTCCTTCCTTCCACACTTTCGAATATATCCTTGTGGTCGTGGATTATGTATCAAAATGAGTTGAAGCCATCCCCACAAGGAAGAATAATTCTCATACAGTGTGTAATTTTTTAAGAAAAAATATTTTTACCAGATTTGGCACACCACGAGTTATCATTAGTGACCAATGGACTCATTTCATGAATAGACTCATTTCATGACCAATTTTCTTCTTTGCTGTCAAAATATGGTGTGACTCATAAAACAGGAACACCATATCATGCTCAAACTCAAGGGCAAGTTGAGGTTTCTAACCGCGAATTAAAAAGAATTCTTGAAAAACGGTTGGAGTTTCAAGAAAAATCTGGACTTTAAAATTAGATGATACATTATGGGCATACCGAACGGCATTCAAAACGTCAATTGGAACATCCCCATATAGATTAGTCTTTGGAAAAACTTGTCACTTATCCGTTGAATTAGAACATAAAGTTTTTTCGGCATTAAAAGCACTGAATCTTGAATTAACCTCTGCTGGAAGAAATAGATTTTTTCATGTTAATGAATTAGAAGAATTGAGGTTAGAAGCTTATGAAAATGCCAAAATTTTCAAGGAAAAAACAAAGAAGTGGCATGACAATTTGATTAGACAAAAAAGCTTTAAAAGTGAAGATTTTGTACTTCTTTACAATAGACGACGTAGGCTATTTTCAGGAAAATTAATATTCAGGTGAACAGGTCCCTACAATGTTACAAATGTCACTCCTTATGGTGCAATTAAAATACTATCACATAGATGGTGGAGAAAAGTCCAAGGTAAATGGATATATATTGAAACCTTATGTCACTAAAATGTTTGAGAAACAGGCTTCAATAATTCTTTTTGCTTAAGAAAAATATTCTAAGTCAAGCTGACGACATTAAACTCAAAACTATATTTTTCTCTTTGTTTGTTAATATTATTAGTACTTTTATTACTAATATGAATTAAAAAAAGATATTTTGACTAATCAAGTCTCAGCCATAACGTGTTACAACTTTAAAAAATGGTTATGAAAGCCACGTTGTGATTTATGAAAAGAAAGATAACATGTTATGGAATAGTTTTGTAAAACAAAAAGGGGTGGGGGGAGGAAAGGAGGAAAAAATCTTAAGTTCAACCTTTTACCCTGTTGCTCTCACCTATCACCACCACAAAGCCACCGCCCACCACCCTTTTGCACTAAAATTCCCCAGCCATGACCACCAACCAGTAGTAATTTTCTTTTCCCTTTTTCTATTTTCTTACTCTTTGTCATAGATTTCCTTTCAGTCTTCTGTTTCTCCTTCTCAAACCCTCAAGAAAGAAAATGACCTCCTTAAAGAGAACCCTTTCAGGATGTAGTTCTTCCAAGGTTTCTAAGAAACAACACCTTGATCCCGCACTTGAGATATTCTCTGGAATAAGTCTAACTATAGTGGAAGAATGTGGAATGGATTTCTTGCCAACTGATGGAGAAAAGGCATGTGAAATTTTGAAGAACATCATATCTCTCCGGTGGGAATCTTTTGTGAAAAATCCAGGGGGTTATGTTAAATAAATTGTGCTTGAATTCTATGAGAACCTTGACAAAGAGAAGAGAACTTCAACAGTGCAAGGTAAAGTTATTAATTTTAACTCTGAGGTTTTGAATGAATTATCTTCTTTGAGTAATGTTGATGATGAAGAAATTAGAGTTAAGATGAAAGCTAAAAATTTCAACTTTATGAAAGAAGTTGTGAAGTTTATTTGTCCGAATGGAGTAAAAATTAATACAGGGACAATGGGCAAACCTTTGAATATTGCATGTTCATGTATGTCAGAAACGGCACGCACTTGGGGTAAGTTTGTAAGTTCACGTCTGATCCCTTATGTTAATGTATCTAATTATACAAGAAAAGGGTCATGCTCATATATGCTATTCAACAGCATTTGCCCATAAATGTTGGGAGAATTATAGGTGATGGGATGGTAAAATATCGTTTCAAGGACCGTAAATGCTTGTATTTTCCGTCTACAATCACTCGCTTAGAGAGACGATGTGAAGTACCCATTGACAATTTGGCAGAGACAGAAAATACTTATTTTGTTGAACGTAGCTTTTTGAATAGCTTGTTACCGCCCCATGGTCCGGAACTGGTTGCACATGAACATCATACTTTAGAAAGACCAATATTGATTGAGGCAGAGAAGGCAGAAAATGTGGGTACCTCCTCTTCTCTTACTTCAACAGATAATTCTCGTGTATCTCCAACAGATATTACAGGAACTTGCAATGAGAAAAAATTGGGATATTTGTTACGTCCCGCATTTTCGTACGTTGAAGTTTCATTGTAAGTTAACCGGCGTAAATTCGGGAATGAGATTATAAGCACTATACTATTTCAAACAAGTGATGAGTAAATTCGTGAAGGTGAGAGGGTAAGCAAATCGAAGAAAATGAATTTCGTCAAAGTTTGACAATTTGGGGATAAAATATGGTCCAAGTATAATACCTCGTATTCATGGACTAGTGCCATACAAGATACCACATGACCATGATAGTAAGGTGTATAAAGTGTGTTAAAAGTAAATAATATTTTAAGTAATTTGAGATAATTCCTAATTGTGGGGATAATTAATTAATGATAGGGATAATTGTGGTATTAAGAAGGATTATGTGGATAAGGATATTCTTTTGGGTTGCCACATGTCATTAAGCCAAGCCAAAGTGTCAAAATGTCCATGATGAGTCAAAAGACAACTTGATTACATGTTCTCGTTTATTTAGAGAATTGGACATAAGTGCCTTGGTTGGTTTCTTACTTGGAAATACAATTCAACGCATTGGAAAATTGAAGACATCAAGAATCCGATACCCAATTACCCCCTTTTGGCATTCATCAACTTCCATTTTTGAAGATCCATTTGACAGTAATAAGAATACAGATTTAAAGATTTTAAGCTTTAAAGCTACAAATACAGAAAGAGAATTAAGAAGAAATGACACAGTCGAGTAAAGAGCCATGTAAGAAACAGGCTTGCGATATTTAAGCTTGCCTTTCCAAGAATAATTTTCTTTCCCAAAGTACCGTGAAATGCAATTCTAAGGAAGCACGGTATAATCTTTCTCAAGAATATCATACGAATTTTTCCCTACTTCGGTCCGCCGTTACGTGTTGTCGCAATTGACGTGTGTTAGAGGGATTCTCAAGAGAATCGGCTCAGGTATGTTAAGGCTATCCCTTCTTTCTTTTTGGCATGGTCTATACGACACGAACGAAACGAGCAAATGCACAACTTTCATAAATGACTTTATTCATAGAAATACTAGAGATGCTTATGTCCCTGATTCCCCATGTACCATATTATTTTATCATCTGTTCATGGGTCTCAAAAATACGTAAGTTGATAAAAGTTTATTGCATAATATTAATCAGAGACATAATGGTCTTATGACATACCGAGAGATTTTATTAACGTATTCCATATGCATTTCATTCATTTATACATGCACATTGACCCATGACCAGATGGCGTTATATACGCGTATATATACATGTATATATATGTATGTATATGGGATATAGGAAAGGTTATGGCGTTATATACGCACCACCACCTGATCAGCTGGTATACGTTGATGATTTGCCCACAGTGGTCGAAATGATATGATGGGATGCCCTCAGAGGCTTGATGATGTTATGAACCCATATACCTATGCATGGTATGACATTTATACGCATATGCATGACATTATAAAAATGAAATGATTCATAGAGCTATGCAGACGTGCATGTCGAGTATTTTACTCCATGTTTCTCTCATGTCTATTATTTACTAATTTTTATTCCTTACATACTCGGTACATTATTTGTACTGACGTCCCTTTTTCCTGGGGACGTTGCGTTTCATGCTCGCAGGTCTTGATAGATAGGTCAAGAGTCCTCCAAGTAGGCGATCAGTTGAGCGGAAGATGTTGGTACACTCCATTTGCTCCGGAGTTGCTTGTTTGGTCAGTATGATTTAGATGTGTATTGCTTGGTATGGCGGGGCTATGTCCCGAACTTTATGACAATTATGTATCCTCAGAGGCTTATAGACAGATGTCATGTACGTAAAAGATTGTATGGCCTTGTCGGCCTATGTTCAGTGTACGAGTGGTTATTTTGGTCTTAGAGGCTCATATGTCTTATGTATAAGTTGGTATTACATGTTGTATTCTACCTATTTTACGGAAGCCTCTCCGGCTCAGTTATCTATGATAGTATGATACGAAAAGATATGTTATGTTGGTACTCGGCTGAGTAAGGTACCGGGTGTCCGTCGCGGCCCATCGTTTTGGGTCGTGACAAAAGTGGTATCAGAGCAGTTCTGTCCTAGGGAGTCTACAAGCCGTGTCTAGTAGAGTCTTATTTATGGGTGTGTCGTGCACCACACTTATAAGAAGGAGGCTACAGGGCATTTAAGACTGTCACTCTTTCTTCTTACTCTAGATCGTGTGGTAGAGCTTAGTTGTAAGAACTCAATTTCCTAAACTCTATCTTATTCATAATACGACGATACCTATATCTAGAAAGATGGTTGGTAAGAGATATAGTTGTGGAAAAGTTGAGTTAGAGGAACTCGAGTTTGCATTATACCTATGATGGATAAATGTGAGATCTTCAGCAGAACATGTGTGTACCTTACGTGTAAGCTTCTTGATAAGGAACCTTAAGGCAAGAATATCTATCCACCTCTATGGTGAAAGGCAATGAGAGATTCAGAAGATAGATACAAGCTTCAACAAGTAAAATGAGCAAGATGAGAAGGGTAGGAGGTACCCAGTTAATGAAGATTATCAGTATTTTCAACTCCGGCAGAAAAGTATAAGCATTGTGACTTACCTTCAACAGTAACAGATGTATGTAGAATTGGCCACACCCATCTCAGATATACCCTATTAGGGGCTAACATGTGTGGTTTAAGAAAATGACAGGATATTAGGATCTAGCTGGGGTTAGAGTAACCCAAAATGATAAATGGATTGTTGGTGTTAGTTGACATTTTTAAAGGATATTATAAAGGCAATAATAGATCTTCTTGTGAGGTATCCAGATGGTGCACTCTAGAATATTATAATTAGATGTGAATATTAGTATGAAAAAAAAAATCAAAAAAATCAGAAGATAGGCACAAAAAGCCTGGAAGGGATAAATATTACCTTAGTGTTGCTCGCGTCCCTAGTAGAGTGAGAACATTAAGCAACCCGAAGAGCCACTGGATGGAGCAAAGGGGATCTAAAAGCAAAAGAATGTCTTGTTCGAGTTTTCAGAATAAAGTGATAGACATAAATGTTAGCGGGAAATAAGAAAAGAGTTAATAAAGAATTATGAGTAAGATATGATACATGAATGACAACGATAGATAAAAAAGATGACAGTATTACTGAGTCTATAGTCAAGTGAAGGAAAGGACGAGGGGTGACAGGCCTTGAGTCAACAAAAGAGTATAGGCCATAAAGTCATATCCTCATTTCGAGAAATAAGTTCGTGACTCCAACGCGACTACCAAAAGGAAACGTTAGACCCCAGAGTAATAAGAAATGAGTATGGGCTGATGAACAAGATAAACTAAACTTGAACTAGGGACTGAGTAATAGTCTGCATCATGGGAATTTAAGAGATCGCATCCCGACGATAATAAAATAGATGGCAGAAGAATACCCTTTAAAGGATATTTAGGAAGACGCTTCCCTAAAGAAATAAAGGTGAGTAAAGTTAACCTTAAGGGACTGTATGTGCTCGTTACACTAAGTGTCACCCTCGCGAGTGAGGAATTTCGTTATCCTTGGTACAGAAGCGTGATGACCTAAAATGTCATCTTTAAATTTAATAAGTAATTCTGTATTCTAAGACCTTGAAAAGCACCATTTATCATTCCTCGACTTGCGTGCGTAGTCCGTAAAATTTTTCGGAAAGTTTTCATGTGAAAAACGGATTAAAATGTTAAATAAAGCTTTGAAACTCAACTGAGTTGACTTTGGTCAACATTTTTAGCAAACGGACCCGGATCAGTATTTTGACAGTTCTGATAGCTCCGTATCGTGATTTGGGACTTGGGTGTATGCCCGAAATTTAATTTGGAGGTCCCTACCTCAAGTTATAACCATTTAACGGAACTAGCAATTTAAAGGCTAAAGATTTCAAGTTTGACCACGGGGTTGACTTTTTGATATCGGAGCCGAAATTCGATTCTAAAAATTTAAACAGCTCCGTTATGTCATTTATTATTTGTGTGCCAAATTTGAAGTCTTTCCGGATTCATTTAATATATTTTGGCATGAAGTTTGCAAATTAAAAAGTTTAAAACTCAAAATCCGAATCGAGGTGTGAATTGCAATTTCGATGTGATTTGAGACCCCGAATAAGTCCGTATTCTGTTACGGGACTTGTTGGGATATTTGGATAAGGTCCCGAGGGGCTCGGGTGAGTTTCGGACAAAATTCGGATTGTTTAGAGCATGTTGAAAGCAGCAGGTTCTTGGCAGAACCTGGTGTAATCGCACCTGTGCAATGGTGGTCGCAGGTGCACAACCGCATCTGCGTGAAGCCGGTCGCTTCTGCGACCTGGGCACTGGCCAGTTGCATCGCTTCTGCGAAGAAATGGGGCGCAAATGCGCGACCGCTTCTGCGAAGGTTGAATCGCTTCTGCGACGTCGCAGGTGCGATAGAAATATCCGCAGATGCGGAACCTCGCCTGGCAGCCCTAATTCGCAAATGCGAGATTTTTCTCGCAAATGCGTGACTGCAGGTGCGAAAATAAAGCCCGCAGATGCGAAAATGCTGGGCAGAATACATAAAATCGGGTCTTAGCTATTTTTACTCATTTTTGAGTTTCAAGTCTCGGATTTGGGCGATTTCAAGGGGGATTTTCACGACTTTGAATTGGGTAAGTGTTTTTTAACCAAAAGTGATTATATTTCACAAATCCATGTCTATATTCATCATTTATTTCGGATTTAGATGGAAAAAATTGAACTTTTTATAAAATCTTTCAAAAATAAAAAGTTAAGATTTGAAGGTCCATTTGATATCGGAATTGGACAATTTTTGTATGGTTGAACTCGTATCGGAACGGGTGTTCGGATTTCGCAAGTTTTTCTTGGATTTAAGACGTGGGTCCCACTATCGAATATTTAAATGAATTTCGGGTTTTTATCCGAAAAAATTATAAATTCATATGGAATTAATTCCTATGATTAGTATTGAATATATCGAATTGTTTGTGAATAGATTTAAAACTTTCGGAGATAAATTTAAAAGGAAAAGTTGTGATTGAGTAATTGGTTGGAATTTACAAAGCGAGGTAAGTGTCTTGGTTAACCTTGACTTGAGGGAATAGAACCTTTAAATGATTTGTTATGTGAATTGCATGTGAACGACGTATAGGCGAGGTAACGAGTGTCTATACGTCGTCAAATTAATTATTTGCATGCTTACTTGAAAAATCATAAATTATTTTAAATCATAAATTAATTATTATAATAATTTTTTTCCTCATATTCTTTGTCAAATATTAATTCTTAAATTCCTGTAATAATTGTTACATGCTTATTTGAATTATGTGCATTAATTGCTACTTGACATTTAGCATATTAAATATTAAACTATCTATTTTCTCTATGATTTTCATAATAAATTATTATTTGTCATTATTTGGTTCATAAATAAATTATAATTATTGTGTGCCTTGATGCTTAATAATTTCTCATTGGACGGTGTGCTTACGGTTTGCACGCCGCAACGGAAATGAAAGTATAAAAATATATATATATATATATATATATATATATATATATATATATATATATATATATATATATATATATATATATATATATATATATATATATATATTGGGGAATCGGATTGCACGCCGCAATAGACTTATTTAAAAGTTAATATTGTGGGATCGGATTGTATGCCACAATAGACTTATCTAAAAGTCAATATTGGGGAATCGGATTGCACGCCGCAACAGACTTATTTAAAAGTTTATATATATACTTGATTGAAATAAATATATGACAGACTTTATTAAAAAGAATATATTGTGAGAGCGGGTTGCATGCTACAACATAAATGAATGTGAATATATTGTGAGAGCGGGTTGCACGCTGCAACAGAATTGGGTGAAATAATAATGGATTATGACCGCTGAGTTGGCTTCAATTGTTGTAAATGAGTTACCTGTTTTATTTCTATTATGTGTTGTTGTCATTAATATTACGTACAGGTTAATGTAAGTGAACCGCCTTAGCCTCGTCACTACTTCGCCGAGGTTAGGCTCAGCATTTACCAGTATATGGGGTCGATTGTACTGATACTATACTCTGCACTTCTTGTGCAGATTTTGGAGTTGGTCCCAGCGGCGTACCATAGACTTGCTCGGATTTCAGCTACTCAGAGGAGACTTGAGGTATAACTACATGACGTCTGTAGTTTTGAAGTCTCAGTCTATTTTACTTTAGCTGTGTGTTTATTTTCAGACAGCTTTATTTTGTTCAGACCTTTATTTGTATTATTTTAGAAGCTCGTGCACTTGTGATACCAATTCTAGGATAGTATTTAGACACCGTTATTTTTATGGATTATTAACTATATTTCAAACTTTGCTTCCACATTTGTTTTCTTGCTATTAATAAACTTAAAATTGTTTTTAAAATGGATAATATTATTCTAACGTTGGTTTGCCTAGCAAGTAAAATGTTAGGCGCCATCACAGTCCGAAGGTGGGAATTTCGGGTCGTGACAAGAAGGATTACCGCGAGGCGAGTAAGGATCATCGATGATGTGAAAACATTCCAAAGATGAGAAGATAAAACATCTATAGGTAGATCATCGTAACACTAAATCTTAGTGCTCCCCCAAAGGGGGGAATATGGAGTGATGTGGCATTAAGTCAGAATTAAGTAGTTCTAGTAATTATGGAATTGTAAAGGAAGAATGTGATGAAATAAAAAAGGGATGAGATTGCACTTTTTCAAAGCCTACAGATATGCTACGATTCCAGAGCATTATGCAAACACGACGTCAAGGAGAGGAAGTAAGGGTTCCTGCCCTAGGTGTTATTGATTAATAAAGAGCTAGTGCGAGAGGTAAGTTAAGACAAAGAAAATAACCCAAGAAAGATTACGCGGAATATTGATACAGGAATGGGCCAATGAGTAGTTAGTAGTTGATTCAGAAAGAGCCTAGCTATGGCTAGACAAGAGGATACAGAAAAATCAACAAATCATGCAAGATAAACATAGGGAGCCCCAACATGGGGAATTCAACCTCACAGTTGTGACATCATGATCCTTTAAAAATATTCAGATAGTAATTGGGGTAGATAAAGATACCATATGAGTGTTACAGAAACAAAAGAGAGTACCACAGGGAAGTCAATCAAAATATTAGTTCAGAAGCAACCCTACAAGCACAAGGTCGTGGAGATAAGTAACTACGGGTAATTATAGGCGAGGAAGAACATCAAAAATTCCGTCAAGCATACGATGTGATAAGCTCACAGCTTTACAAGAGTCAGATGATCCTCCCTAAGTACTACAATGAAAGACTAGCTGAAGAAATAAGGAAGAAAACTTCAACCTAAGCACCATGACCTAAAGAGGATATGGTTGTGTAACAACAATCTCACTACAAAATTGTATGCACTCCAAAAGAAAGTGGCACCTACTATGGCTAATGAGCGAGGAGTAAAACCAAAAGTAATATTCGAGACCATATGAGTTGCACAAATATTTTTGCATACGTGAGAACTCAAATAAGCTAAGTATGCACGCAACAAGGGGCAAAAAGACCAGGAAAAACAATTACTTACGTTTGAAGAAAGCTGAGATGGAACAAAAGGAATCATTCGATTAATGATCCAGAGTTGGTTACGTTATGAACATACTTAAGATTTCGGAGTATTCTCCACGCAATATATATAGTGACATTCATATAGCCGTAGAAGACTCCGATATAAGTTAAAAGAAAAGAATTGAGCCCAGGGCATAGACAAGGATTGAATTGTTAGATGATGGTATCACGGATATTCCATAGCGCCCATGAAAGGCTAAAGTAATAACTAATACCAGGAGCCGCAGATCGAAAGATAGCTTAAGCCTACATAAAGGCTGGTCAGAAAGAAGAGGAAACTAAAGAGTTACATCAACCAAGTAAATCAGGAGTCTGATTATTAGACCCAGAAAATTAAAGAAATTGTGATTGAGAATATTGTATGATCACTCTTAATATCAGAGGTACAAAAGAGAAAGTACAACAACCATATTCTATAACGGCACTACGATAAAGCCAGTTAGAAAAGTACCAGCCTCATAAGAAGTCAGTACGAAGCTCCCACCAGATTGTGTATGCACCGGAGGAGCAAGTATTATAATAGAGCTTCAAGTTATGGACGTGAATTATACCTATGTGGAAGGGAGGTCATGAAAGAGATAGAAGATGAGATGCGAGACTTTAAGGTAAGTAAGGTAAAGGTGGACAACGTAGGAGATACTCAAAAGCAGAAGGTTGTGAATAGAATAGTTCATACTTCAAATAGAAGGCTAGAGGCACTGGGATTCAGTATTCAGGAATGATAGCGACGTCGTCACTTGCATATTTTCAAGCCCATGGTTTCTAGGTACTGAGAGGTCTAGTTAAGAAAGTAAAGAAGAGTTAAAGACGATGTGATGTCTCGCTTGATGTTCCAGAATAATACAAGGAAGTCCATGATACAAGCAAGTCGAAGGAAGGTTGTGAATAGTATAAATGGATATGTGTAGGTCGCAAGCTAAAGTATGGTAGAGCCACAAGGTTTTAGGAAGACGGGAGTAAGAATAAGAAAAGGCGAGTGAGAAGGTGACAAAAAGGGATAAACCCTCAGGATTAAGCCCATGAAAACAAGAGAGCCGATGGTTTCTCTAAAGTTATAGATAGCTTAGTATAACCTGAATAAACTCAAATGAGTCTAAGACTAGTAGAACTTAGAAGAGATGGAATGCTGCTCTGATAATGGAATGAGGGTATAATTGTGACAAATAAAGGATGACGTTTGGGCCTTTAATTGAATAATGATTTGAAGAAAAAAAGGGATTTCATGAATTATACAGGATTAAAATACCCACATAAGGTAAATCACATTGGGATGCTATGAAATACGATTATGGAAGTATAGTATCATATCGCCCCCAGGTGGATCAGGAAAATCACTTCAAATGTTCCACCATACAACGTGAGCCCTAGTGATTACGTAAGAGGTTTCAAGTTACCAGTGGTAGATTGTAGATCAATATTGAGGTGAATCAACAATGAATGGACAAAAGTCACAAAGTATAAGATGAGAATAGGGCGTCATTCTTAAGATGAACAGTAAAGAGGAAGCATTAAAGGACTTAGATTTATACATATGGGTTAACAAATGAAAGTAACCTGGAGTTTGATAGCAGACCTCAGTAACGATAAATCAAAGTAAGAGTTATGGTATAGTATGACCTACCTAGATACAGTAAAGTCATACGGATAGATAACCAGGATGATGAAATAAGATATAGCAATATTAGTAAGTTCAACAAAGTACCAAGCGAAGAACTTCAGTATACCCATAGATGCTAAGAGAGACCTCTTATCAAGCTTTGTATATGTATACAAAGTGAAGCCTAGAGATTGACAAAAAACTCGAGGAAAAAGGAGAGAAGAGTTGCATAGGCACACTTACAAGGTCAGAGTCGTACATGCTGCATGATGGAAGATAGCAACAGTTACAAGATTGGAAGAATTTCGACCACAAGTCATGGTGTGAGAAAGAGGTCTAAAAGGGGGAATACCCTGGCCTTTGGATTTATTCACAGAACAGTTGCCTAGATGGCAAGGAGAGTACTAAAGTATTCGCAAGAGCCATCTGTTGTGAAAATAATAAGTGCATCAGTCAATATTCAAGGACGAATATTCCAAAGGGGGAAATGATATTACATCCCGCATTTTCGTACGTTGAAATTTCGTCGTAAGTTAACCAACGTAAGTTCGGGAATAAGATTATTTTGAGATTATAAGCACTATACTATTTCAAACAAGTGATGAGTAAATTCGTGAAGGCGAGAGGGTAAGCAAATCGAAGAAAATGAATTTCATCAAAGTTTGGCAATTTGGGGATAAAATACGGTCCAAGTATAATACCCTGTATTCATGAATTAGTGCCACACAAGGTACCACATGACCATGATAGTAAGGTGTATAAAGTGTGTTAAAAGTAAGTAGTATTTTAAGTAATTTGAGATAATTCCTAATTAGGAGGATAATTGATTAATGATAGGGATGATTGTGGTATTAAGAAGGATTATGTGGATAAGGATATTCTTTTGGGGTTGCCACATGGCATTAAGCCAAGCCAAAGTGGCAAAATGTCCATGATGAGTTAAAAGACAACTTGATTACACGTTCTCCTTTATTTAGAGAATTGGACATAAGTGCCTTTGTTGGTTTCTTACTTGGAAATACAATTCAACGCATTGGAAAATTGAAGACATCAAGAATTTGATACCCAATTACCCCCTTTTGGCATCCATCAACTTCCATTTTTAAAGATCCATTTGACCGTAATAAGAATTCAGATTTAAGGGTTTTAAGCTTTAAAGCTACAAATACAGAAAGAGAATTAAGAAGAAATGACACAGTCGAGTAAAGAGCCATGTAAGAAATAGGCATGCGATATTTAAGTTTGCCTTTCCAAGAATAATTTTCTTTCCCAAAGTAGCGTGAGATGCAATTCTAAGGAAGCACGGTACAATCTTTCTCAAGAATATCATACGGATATTCTCCTACTTCGATCTGCCGTTACGTGTTGTCGCAATTGACGTGTGTTAGAGGGATTGTCAAGAGAATCGACTCAGGTATGTTAAGGCTATCCCTACTTTCTTTTTGGCATGGTCTATACTACACGAACGAAACGAAAAAATGCACAACTTCCGTAAATGACTTTATTCATAGAAATACTAGAGATTCTTATGTCCCTGATTCCCCATGTGTCATATTATTTTATCATCTATTCATGGGTCTAAAAAATACGTAAGTTGATAAAAGTTTATTTCATGATATTAATCAGAGGCATAATGGACTTATGACATACCGAGAGATTTTATTAACGTATTCCATATGCATTTCATGCATTTATACATGCATATTGGCCCATGACCAAATGGACACGTATATATATATATATATATATATATATATATATATATATATATATATATATATATATATATATATGTATATGGGATATGGGAACGGTTGTGGCATTATATACGCACCACCACTTGATCAGCTAGTATATATTGATGATTTGCCCACAGTGGTCGAAATGATATGATGGGATGCCCTCAGAGGCTTGATGATGTTATGAACATATATACCTATGCATGGTATGACATTTATACGCATATGCATTACATTATAAAAATAAAATTATTCACAGAGCTATGCAGACGTACATGTCGAGTCTTTTACTCCATGTTTCTCTCATGTCTATTATTTACTGATTTTCATTCCTTACATACTCGGTACATTATTTGTACTGACATTCCTTTTGCCTGGGAACGCTGCGTTTCATGCCCGCAGGTCTCGATAGATAGGTCGAGAGTCCTCCAAGTAGGCGATCAGCTCAGCGGAAGATGTTGGTGCACTCTATTTGCTCCGGAGTTGCTTGTTTGGTAAGTATGATTTAGATGTGTATTTCTTGGTATGGCGGGACGCTGTCCCGACCTTTATGACAATTATGTATCCTTAGAGGCTTGTAGACAGATGTCATGTACGTAAAAGATTGTATGGCCTTGTTGGCCTATGTTCAGTGTACAAGTGATTATTTTGGTCTTAGAGGCCCATATGTCTTATGTATAAGTTAGTATTACATGTTGTATTCTACCTATATTACGGCAGCCTCTCCGGCTCAGTTATCTATGATAGTATGATACGAAAATATACGTTATGTTGGTACTCGGTTGAGTAAGTGTCACGACCCAAATTAGCCCTCCGTAAGGTGTCGTGATGGTACCTAGTTTTTACGATTAGGTAAGCCTAATATTACGAAAAATATAAAGAAAATACAGCATTTTAAAGATAAACAACATATTGTGAGTAACCAAGAGTAGTACCACTCGGCATATACAAAAAATAATTTTTCAAGATCCGGAATATGACTAAGTCACAAGCTGCTATAATCTATGTATCTCTATACAAAAGTTTGAAGATAATAAAGAAAGTCTCTAGGCGAGGGAGTAGAAGGGGACTCCGAAGATCTGCGGACGCAAGCAGAAATACTTTGAAGTCTCCTAGAATCAGCGGCACGCACTAACCCCAAAGCTGATAGCTCGTACCTAGATCTGCACGCGAAAACATGTGGAGGAAAGGGCATGAGTAGACCACAATGGTACCAAGTAAGTGCCAATCCTAACCTCGGTCGAGTAGTGACGAGGTCGAGTCAAGGCCCTACCGGAGTAAGTATAATAAATTAAATAGTAAAAGGTATAAGTAAAATTTACTATAACACAATTAAAGAAATTTTCAAAAATTTAACAGTTAAGGGAGTCCTCGACTCAGAATAAGGTAAACACAGTGGGGAATCTCCCGGGATACCGTCCCGTAGTTCCAAATGAATATGCACTACAGGGGGGATCTCCCGGAATACGTCTGTAGTCCTAAAGTAAATATACAGTGCTGGGGGATCTCCTAGAATACGTCAGTAGTCCCAAAGTAAATATGCAGTGCTGGGGGATCTCCCGGAATACGTCTGTAGTCCCAAAATAAATATGCAGTATAGGGGGATCTCCTGGAATACGTCCGTAATGCCAATTTAAATATGCAACGCAAGATGAAATGGAAGGTATGACATCGAGTTATACAGTTTATACTGAACATATATAAGGAAAGTAGGGACTTAATTAAGCATGGCGCACAGAATGTCAAATAGGCAGTTAAAACACGTAAGCATGCTTCTCTAGTCTAAGTTTAACAATTAAATATATTAGTGCAATTTAATAAGGAAAACAGTTTATGATTTAGAAGGGAAAAACGGGATTTTTGCAATAATAGCCCGTGTACGTACTCGTCACCTCACGTACATGGCGCCCACATATCAATTAATATCAAACATCTTAAAGGAAAGTCCCCAATACAAGGTTAGACAAGCCACTTACCTTGAACCGCTCAAATCACCTCGATAACACGTTCTTACCATGAGTATCCGACTCCAAATGGCCTGAATCTATTCAAATAAATTGCATAATTTAAATATAACTACAAGTAACTAATTTAGCTAATTAATTCGAAGTTAAAGCGTGAAATAAGGAAAAGCGTCCAAAACAAAGTCTCCCTGGGCCCACATCTCGGAACCGGGTAAAAATTATAAATTTTGAATACCCATTCACTCACGAGTCTAATCATATCAAATTTACTAAAATCCGATACCAAATGGTCCTCCAAATCCACAAATCAAACTTCCAAATCCCTAGCCTCCAACTTCCAATTTTCACCTTAAATACACACTAACTAGGTGGCAAAATACATGGCAAGGCAAAATTATTAATCAAAAATAAGCACAAGGGACTTACCTCAAGAAATGCCTCGAAAATTCTTTCAAAATTTGCCCTACACCGAGTTTGCAAAGTCAAAAATGACAAAAATCGCGAAGCCCTTCGGTTTTAACCACTGCCCAGGTATTTCCGCACCTGCGGAACCTGGGCTCGCACCTGCAGGTGCGCTTGTGTGGAAAAAGTGCGTATCTGCGCAATTCACTTGCCCCCTCTGCCTTCGCACCTGCGACAAAAGAGCCGCACCTGCGCGTGCGTGCCTGCGGAAATCCCCTCCGCTTCTGCATAACTTGCGCACTTGCGAATAGTCCTGCGCATTTGCGGGCATCGCAGATGCGGCCTTTTCCCACGCACCTGCGACCCCTGACCAATCTACCTAACTCCGCTTCTGCATGGATTTTATCACACCTGCGGGCTCGCACCTGCAGGGCAGCCTTGCGCAGGTGCGATTACAGCAGAACCACCAAATTGTTCCTAAGTCCAAATTCATTCTGTTAAGCATACGAAATACACCCGAGGCCCCAGGGACCTCAACTAGACATACCAACCAATCCTAAAATACCATACGAACTTAGTCGAGCTTTCAAACCACGTCCAACAACACCAAAATCATGAATTAAGCACGGATTCAAGCCTAAGAATTTAAAATTTTCCAAATTCTACAAACGACGCCGAACCATATCAAATCTAGTCCGAATGACCTCAAATTTTACACAGACATTACAAACCTACAGCCACTTTCGGAATTCCATTCTGAGCTCGATATCAAAATTTTCACTATCGGCCGAAATTGCCGAAAATCTAACTTTCGCCAATTCAAGCCTAAATCTACTACAGACCTCCAAAACACATTTCGGATGCGCTCCTAACTCCAAAATCACTCAACGGAGCTAACGGAGTCGATGGAATTCCATTCTGAATCCGTCTTCACACAGTTCTGACTACGGTCCAAACTCTAAGGCTTAAACTCATAACTAGGGACTAAGTGTCCCAAAACTCTCCGAATTCCATAACCAAACACTCCGGCAAATCCCAAAAGCAGAAACAAATATGGGGAAAGCAGATATTAGGGGATCGGGGCTCAAATTCTCAAAACGACCGACCGGGTCGTTACATCCTCCCCCTCTTAAAACAATCGTTCGTCCTCGAATGAGTATAAAGACATACCTGAAACTATGAAAAGATGAGGGTACTAGCTACGCATATCCTGCTCGGTCTCCCAGGTCGCCTCCTCAACCGGCTGACCCCTCCACTGGACCTTTGCTGAAGCAATTTTCTTTGACCTGAGCTTTCTGACCTACCTGTCCAAAATAGCTACTGGCTCATCAACATAAGATAGATCTTTGTCCAACTTGACTGAGCTGAAATCCAATACATGAGTCAGATCACCGTGATACTTCTGGAGCATAGACACGTGGAATACCGGGTGAACTCCTGCTAGGCTGGGAGGCAAGGCAAGCTCATAAGCAACCTCCCCAACTCGCCGTAATATCTCAAAAAGACCAATGAACCTCGGGCTCATCTTGCCCTTCTTCCCAAACCTCATGATGCCCTTCATAGGCGATACCCGAAGAAAGACCCGCTCGCCAACCATAAATGCCAGATCACGAACCTTACGGTCCGCATAACTCTTTTGCCTGGACTTGGCTGTGCGAAGCCTCTCCTGAATCACCTTTACCTTATCCAGGGCATCCTGGACCAAATCTGTACCCAATAATCGGGCCTCTCCCGGCTCAAACCATCCCACAGGGGTCCGGCACCGCCTACCATACAAAGCCTCATACGATGCCATCTGAATGTTGGACTGGTAACTATTGTTGTAAGCGAACTCTGCAAGTGGCAAGTATTGGTGCCATGACCCTCCGAACTCCATCACACAGGCACGGAGCATATCCTCAAGAATCTGAATCGTGCACTCGGATTGCCCGTCCGTCTGAAGGTGAAAGGTTGTGCTCAACTCCACCCTAGAACCCAACTCCTGATGTACGGCTCTCCAAAACCGTGATGTGAACTGTGTACCTCTGTCTGAAATGATGGATACTGGAATACCATGAAGGCGGACAATCTCTCTAATATAAATCTCAGCCAACCTTTCAGAAGAATAAGTGGTAAACATTGGAATAAAATGAGCTGACTTGGTCAGCCGATCCACGATCACCCAAATAGCATCGAACCTTCTCAAAGTCCGTGGAAGTCCAACTACAAAATCCATGGTGATCTTCTCCCACTTCCACTCTGGGATCTCTAAACTCTGAAGTAATCCACCCGGCCTCTGGTGCTCATATTTGACATGCTGATAGTTGAGACACTTGGCCACAAACCCAACTATATCCTTCTTCATCCTCCTCTACCAGTAGTGTTGTCTCAAATCCTGATACATCTTTGCGGCACCGGGATGAATGGAGTACCGTGAGTTGTGGGCCTCCTCGGGAATCAACTCCCGAAGCCCATCTATATTGGGCACACAGATCCGGCCCTGCATCCTCATCACACCGTCATCACCAATAGTCACACCTTTGGCATCACCTCGCCGAACCATGTCCTAAAGAACTAGAAAATGAGGATCATCATACTGGCGCTCCCTGATACGGTCATAAAGAGAAGACCGAGCAACAACACAAGCTAATACCCAGCTAGGCTCTGAAATATCCAATCTCACGAATTGGTTGGCTAAGGCCTGAACATCCAAGGCTAAGGGCCTCTCAGCTGCCGGAAGATATGCCAAACTCCCCAAACTCTCTGCCCGGCGATTCAAGGCGTCGGTCACCACATTGGCCTTCCCCGGCTGCCCATGCGCAGGTGCGATCATACCAGAAGCTAGAAGCTTTAGCTCTTCCTCCAAATCCCAAAATTGGTCCGAGCCTCATCCGGTTAACACTCGAGGCCCCCGGGGCCCTGCCTGAACATACCCACAAGTTTGAAATCATAAAACAGACTCCCTCGAACACCCGGAACGTGTAAAATAATATCAAAACTAAGAATCATACCCCAAACCAAATTGATTCAACTTCAAAATTTCAAATTCTTCAAACTTACTCCGAACGCACCGAAATATACTTATACTACTCGGAGTGACACCAAATTTTGCGTGCAAGTCTTAAATCACGATACGAACCTACTCCAACTTCTGGAATCGGATTCTGAATCCGATATTAAAAAGTCCACTCCCGGTCAAACTTCTCAAAACCTTCAAATTTCTAACATTAGCCAAATAACTCCAAAATGATCTACGGACCTCCAAATCCACTTCCGGACGCGCTCCCAATACCGGAATCATCATACTGAGCTATTCCCAAAGTCGGAATTCCAAACGGACATCGATAATATCGAAATGCACTTCAACCCAAATTTATGGAATTCTTCCAAAAATGCTCACTTCCACAATAGGTGCCGAAACATTCCCGAGGCATCCAAAACCCGATCCGAACATACACCCAAGTCCGAAATCATCATACGAACCTACTGGAACCTTCAAATTTCAATTCCGGGACCGTTTACTCTAAAATCCAATCTTAGTTAATTCTTCCAACTTAAAGCTTTCTAAATGAGAATTTTCTTTCCGATCCAACTCTGAACTTCCCAAAATTCAATTCCGACCATACGCACAAGTCATAATACCTTAAGTGAAGTTGCTCATGGCCTCCAACTGACGAACGACGTACTAGAGCTCATAACGATTGGTCGGGTCATTACATTCTCTCCCACTTAAACATACGTTCGTCCTCGAAAGTGCTAAGAATTGTGCTGGAGGTGTCCAAAATCACTGATTAGCACCTCGTGCACCTACCCGTGCTACCACAACTAAGTTGAGCACACTGGCTCGAGTAAATCTGAAGATTCCCCTTTTGTTTAGTCAAACTAGCCTTAGAGCTAAATTCCAACATCCGAAATCTTCTGCTAGGCCTGTTGCCAATATACGATCACAGTATCAATCACCACACGATGTACCAGAACATGACTGTGTTCCTTTTCTGAATTCACACCATGTACCGCAACATTCACATGACTATAATAACATTCTCTGATCATAATAGCCGACATTCCCCAAATCTGATGCTCACCTTTCACCTCATGACATATATAAGTATGGTTCCAATTCTTGCAATACCGCCACAATAGAAGAGATGAGTAGAAATTTAAAACCAACTGCCGAGTCAAAAAATCATTGAGTCTCTCCTCCTGACTAGAATCATCACCCCATTATAACCAAATAAGGGTATTTTCTCTTTACTATACTTCATATAATCCGATCGCACTGATCCCGGATCCAATAATCTCGTCTCACCCAGCTTAAGTTGTTCAGGTAATAAGCCACCTCAGACGCTGCCAAAAAGTTTCATGTGATGCCACAATGTGCCAACAAGCTACCAACTCGAATGTGATACATAAGGAAAATGAACTCTGGAAGGGATTACTTAACCCACGCAACTAATTAAACAACCGAAAAGGTGTTATGAACCTTCCCCAGAAAATGAAAAACAAAACACACGAAAATAGATATAGGGGACTGTAATCAACATCCCACTGTTGCGGCGTGCAACCCGATCCAAACAACATACCCGTGGAGGGATGCCACCTGATCCACACAAATTTACATAAAGAGATACTTACCAAGCTAGAATGCTCATTACTACAAAATACCCGAATATTGGCCACAGGCACGCTAAGTGCATAATACCATCCCTGGGGAGACAGATAGTGCCATACGCTACAAAACTCAAGCACAACTAAGGTGCGATATATGATTTGAATCTCGAGAGCCATCCTGCTCACATAACACCATCGCTATGCGCAACCTCAACACATAAGAAATTTACCAAGCTGTTTCACAACTCACAAGGCACAATATAGTATTACATAAAATAGCCGACGACGAAACGACATCCAATGTCCGAATACTCTTCCATAAGGAGCGCTATGCTGAAATGAACACATCGAATATTAATTGAATAGGTAATCAAAACCATCAGCGCATTAAATATGAATATAACAACCTCCCAAGACTGGTAGTACTGAGTCACGAACTCTAACTGAATACATAAAATGATCTCAAGGATCGAATACTCAATACTGTTTGATTAATAATTAACAGTACGATAAAATGAAAAGACTTCAAGGGACTGCGACGACCAAGCAGCTCTACCTTGAATCCTTGCGATCACACTTTAACTCTGTCCGAGTCTGATAGCTCCAATACCTGGCTCTGCACAAAAATATATAGAAGTGTAGTATGAGTACACCACGGTCGGTACCCAGTAAGTATCAAGACTAACCTCAGTGGAGTAGAGACGAGGCACAGTCAAGACACTCACTAGTCTAATAACCTGTGCAATAAGATATACAAAATAATAGGAAACAAATAACAATAAGTGTAACAAGAACGCCATTAATAATGCTCAACAATTTATAAATATAAGTACACCTAATTAAATCAAGTATTTCAAATAAATATCTTTCACATATAATTCTTCCGAATAAATCTCTTTCAAATATAATTCCTTCAGATAAATATCTTTCAAATATACTCTCTTTAAATAAATCTCTCTCAAATATAATTTCTTCAAATAAATACCTTTCGAATGTAATTATTTCAAATAAATCTTTTTGAATAAAAATCCTTCCAAATAAATATTTTGAATATAATTCTTTCAATTAAAAAGTCACCATGTGACACTTCATTTCATAATCATACAACTACGGGTCTCAGTCCGTTTTTATATTTTTCATAAATACGGGTCTCAGCCCACGTTCATATTTCCACGGCACTTCGTGCCTATAATTAAATTATTATATTTTTCCGGCACCTCGTACTCACATTTCATATCATAATCCGTCTGGCAATGGCCACATACCCTAATTTCAACATAAATCAGACTATTACCAATTTACCATCAATAAGACCAATTGCACAAGATATAAAAATAAACACAATGAAAATCACAACATCACATAAAAATTTTCAACGCAACAACCCCACATCATCACATATCATCCCTGACAATAGCCATTGTTATCTCTCCTATAGCCACCCTTATCACTCCTATAATAGCCTCCTTTATCCCTCCGCCCTGACAATATCCATAGCCACCCTTATCGCTCATATAGCCACCCTTATTGCTCATATAGCCACCCTTATCGCTCCGCCCAGACAATACCCCAATATGCATAACAACAGTGAAATGCCTCCCTTATGCCCACATAATATCAACAGTGAGATGCCGCCCTTATATCCTCAAAATGATAACTAAATTAACACAACAATTTACACGGAATATTATCACGGCAATGTAACAAAAATAAATTCATATTACAATTTGCACAATAGCCACAACCAATTCCAAGGATATAACAAAATCAATTAATTTCACAACAAATAGCCCAAGGCTCCACACAATGTATATAAAACCTCAAAAATAATCAACAGAGATAGAAAAATAATCAACATAGGGCACAACTTCATTAATCCAAATTTAGATAATTATATTAACACTTCTTATTAAGCTTGCTTAATTAATTATTTGCATAGGAAAAATTCATAATGAAATCAAATTCCAAGAAATGTAAAACCATCAAACTCACGGAAATCACATAACTATACAAGTAATAATTACATCGGATTGTCATATAAAAACAAGCTCAATAATTTTGATTTGAGGCATGGCAATTAGATGATTAAATATATACTAACAATTATTCAATTTACTACACAATATGCCCAAGACTTTAACTCAATAAATTTTGCACATATAAGCCCGAGTACGTTCCTGTCACCTCGCGTACACGGCTTTTCACATTTCACAAATGACACATAAGACTCGATGCCTAAGGGGTAATTCCCCCACTCGAGGTTAAACAAGACACTTACCTTTTTGAAGTTAGGCCGATATTCTAAAATAGCCGTCTTGCTTAAATTGACCTCCGTACAGCTCAAATATATCCAAATTAATTGTATAACTTCATTAAAATTCATCGGAAATAATTCCGGATAATAAAACGTTGACTTGAAAATTTATTCTAAAAAGTCAACAAAAGTCAACGCGGGTCTCGCCTCTCGGAACCCGACATCATTTTCATGAAATCCGAACACTCATTCCGATACGAGTTCAACCATATCGATTTTATCAAATTTCAATAACAACTCGACCACCAAATCCTAAATTTTTATTTTTGGAAGATTTTACAAAAATCTTGATTTTTCTTCTATAAATTCACGGATTCATGATGTAAATAAGTATGGAATCATGAAATATAATCAATAGATGATAAGGAATACTTACCCCAATATTTTTCTGTGAAAATCGCCCAAAAATCGCCCAAGAACCGTGCTCCAAAAATCCAAAACTAAATGAAGGAAATGACCATTTTGGTCCTTAAGTTTCTGCCCATCCGTCACTAAAAGTCCATTTCCCATCACTAAAAGTCCACACCAGAACTTGCTTACACCAGCCTTTATTCAATCGATCATAACTTTATGTACGAATGTCCAAATGATGAATGGTTTAACTTTCTGGAAATTAGAATCAAAAGACTATGACTTTTATGTTTTGATAATTTTCCGATTTCTTCTAAATTGCGAGATATAAGCTTCCAAAGTCGGCTCCACGCATTAAATATTTCTGGCGAAACTGCTCTACCAGCCTTCATTCAATCCACCATAACTCTCTGTATAAATGTCCAAATAATGAATGGTTTAACTTTCTGGAAACTAGAATCCAAGAGATACAATTTGAAGCTTTATAAATTTTTATATTCCTTATATATTGCGAGATATAAGCTTCTAAAGTTGGCTCCATGCACCAGAAATTTCTGGCGAACAGCTCTGCAATAGATTTTTCCAGCAACCCTCTTTGTTCGAAATCCATTCCGTTTACCTTCCGAAATCCACCCGAGGCCCTCGGGACCTTAACCAATTATATAAATATGTCCCAAAATACAATATGAACTTAGTCGAGGTTTCAAACCACATCAAACAATATCAAAACGACGAATCGCACCTCAAATAAAAATTTATGAACTTTGAACTTTCAAATTCTATATCTAGTACCGAAACACAACAAATCAATTCGAAATGATTTCAAATTTTTCACACAAGTTATAAATGACATAACGGACCTATTCCAATTTACAGCATTGGATTCCGACCTCGATATCAAAAAGTCAACCCCCGGTCAAACTTCCCAAAAATTTAACTTTCGGCATTTCAAGTCTAATTCTACTACGGGCCTCCAAATAATTTTTCGGATACGCTCCTAAGTCCAAAATCACCATATGGAGCTATTGACATTATCAAAATTCCTTTCCAGAGTCGTTTGCTCAAAAGTCAACTCTCCGGTCAACTCTTTCCATTTAAGCTTCTAATTAAGGATTGTTTCTTTTAATTAATTCCGAATCTTCTGAAAAATCAAACTCGACTACACCCGTGGGTCATAATACTTATTATGAAGTTGTTCGAAACCTTAAATCGTTGAACGGGACGTTAATTCTTAAAACGATAAGTCAGATCGTTACAGTTTTCTTACAAAATGCTTATCTTTGTCATGAAAGTAATGCATACCTAACACTCAGATGCACTTTGGTAATTTGCTCTTAAAAGGATTCTTCTCTTTTGTAGCAGTAAAATTGATAAATATATAAAATAAAATTAAAAAATGAAAATGAAAAAAAAAATTGCTTTTAGAAGATTTTGCACATGAATGACATCGATAAATTTTTTACAGCACTTCTGGAAATGTTTCGAATCCATAAGAGCTTTGAGAACTTCTAACTTTTGCCACTATTTTTGCAAATGTAAATAGTCTACTGCAATGAAACTTTGAATCTTTGGAAATAATTGAGACATGTAACTCATGATAGTCAATAACTAGAACTTGCTCTATTGTTTGTCAAGGCGAAATCCTAGAAAAATGCTGATTTAGAAAATGAATTAGGCTATCTTTGGATCGTTTGAGCCTTTTTGATAATCCCACCAAATGAAAATATATCCCTAGTGCCCAAATTTTGAGCCTATATCTTTTCTTTTCATAAACCTTGATGACCCAAACAAAAAGAGAAAAAAGTTTATTATATAACATCCACTTATTATTTTTTCTGGACTCGTGTTTAAGATATAAAGGATGACAAGTTTTATATATATATATATATATATATATATATATATATATATATATATATATATATATGTACGATCAAAAGGAATGTTGGACAATTAAGTTCCACAAAATACACATTATCAACTTGTATCTTGTATATATATAATGAAATACATATTTACCTCAGAAAAAGTATCTTTAAGGAAATTAAAAAAGAAAAGAGGATTATAGATATTAAAATCCTCATGATCATTGCTGATAAATAGAGTCATCCTTTGTACTGAAAAGAGAAGCCAGGAAAGAAAACAATGTAGTCACTTTTAAAATATTATGTTATCATACGAGCCCTCACCCTAACATTACAAGCCAATAAAAGTCTTAAAAGATTCTAAAGTGAGTATTAATCTATATTAGTGGAGATTGACAAGAAAGGCAAGCTTATGGTTTATTGAACTCTATCTTTGAGCAATCAATGTTCTCGATTTTTTCCAGAAAATCAAGGATTTCTAACGCTGATATTTGCAGAGTAAAAGTGGAGGTATAAAATAATGTTGTGATGACCCAAAAGGTCATCTTATGCTTTAGAACTCGAATCTGCGCTCTTAAACCTTAAAAATCTTATTTTTACACTCATCGATTTGCGTGTGCAGTCCGGGCAGGTTTTTGAAAAGATTTTATGTTAAAAACTAATGAAAATAAGATTTTTTGCCTTAAAAGTTAATTTTAGTTGAATTCGGTCAATATTTTTGGTAAACGGGCTCAGATACGTGCTTTGACGATCCCGATAGGTCCGTATCGAATTATGGGACCTGGGCATATGTCCGGAATCGAATTCGGAGGTCCCCAGGTTGAGTTATGAATTTTTGATGAAAAGTAAAAGTTTGAAAATTATTTGTTTTTAAGAATTGATTGATATTTTGCATTGTTAGTATCGGATCCGTATTTTAGTTCCGGAGTCCGGTACAGGTTCATTATGATATTTAAGACTTGTCAGTGAAATTTGGTGAGAAACAGAATTGATTTGACGTGATTCGGACGTCCAGTTGAAAAAATAGAAATTTTAAAGTGTTCTTGAGAATTTCATTTGATTTGGTGCTAAATTCGTAGTTCTAGGTGTTATTTTGGCGATTTGATCACGCGAGCAGGTCCGTATGATATTTTTAGACTTATGTGCATGTTTGGTTCGGAGCCCCGAGGGCTCGGGTCAGTTTCGGAGAGGCTAAAGGGTGATTTGCACTTAGAAAATCTAAGATATTTGCTGCAGCAGTTGTTCTGGTGTGCCCTTCTTCGCGTTCACGTAGGTAGTGTCGCGAATGCGAAAGGTAAAATGGGGGCAGGGGAATTTCCTTCTTCGCGAACGCGAAGGACTGGTACCGAACACGAAGCGTTGGGGGTGGTACCCTTCGCGAACGCGATCTGTCTCACGCGAATGCGATAGTTTAAGGGACCTGGGGGAGGGGATCATGTTCTTCTACGCGAACGTGTCCCCTGGTTCGCGAACGCGAAGGCTTGGGGGGAGCTTCCTTAAGCGAACGCGTAGAAAGACTCGCGAACGCGAAGGCCTTAGGCCGCTGTGCATCGCGATCGCGACAAGCCTCTCGCGAATGCGATGAAGGTCTGTCCAATGACTTAAAACAGACTCCAAACACGGGTTTAAGCCATTTCTTCAATATTTTTCAAGAACCAAATGGGTGGAGGCAATTTTCAAGAGTCATTTTCTTCCCCAAAGTGTTGGTAAGTGATTCTAAACTATTTTTTTTCCATTACCCATTACATTTTATGAACTATCAACCTAAAGTCTAGAGTTTTCATGATAGAATTAGGGGTTAGGGTAGAAACTAGGAATTTCGAAAATTTGAGGATTTAGACCCCAATTTGAGATCGGATTCTAAAACTAATTACATATTCGGGCTCGGGGATGAATGGATAAAAGAATTTTGGTGCAAACCTCGGGTTTTGACCAAGCGGGCCCGGGTCGATTTTTCGACTTTTTGGAGGAAAATTTGGGAAATTTAATTTATGAAATATAATTAATTCCTTTAGCAATATTTGATATTATTGAGTCATTTTTGAATATATACGACTGGTTTGGAGGTGAATTCCAAAGAAAAAGTTGTGATTGAGAATTAGGTGGCCTTCGGAGCGAGGTAAGTGTCGTTCTAACTTTGGCTTGAGGGAATAGGTATTATGTGTTCATTTGCTACGTGTTTGGTTGTTAAATACGATGTATAGGTGAGGTGACGAGTATCTATGCGTCGTTGTCGAGTCATAGCATGCGAGTGAAATTCTATTCTTGTCTATTTTTTAGCCTTAAATTCTACTATCCATGCTTAGCGGGTTATTTGAAATGTTGGGTGATTTATATCTGGTTTCACTGAGATTTGGAAACTTTCGAATATTTATTCAAGGTTGAGATTACATTGTGCTATTGATTATGGGTAAAATACTAGTTTCTTTGTGGTACTCCTATCTATTCGTTGTTATTGATCCTGTGATTTGTGAGGAGGAGTGTAAAGCACGAAGGGTGATACCGTACATACATTATCCATATTATGAGGAAGAGTGTAAATCACGAAGGGTGATGTCGTGTATATTATGAGAGGTTTAATGCACAAAGGGTGATGTCGTGTCATTCTATTTATTTATTTATTTGGTGAGGTTGAGAGTAAAAGCACGAAGGGTGATGGCGTGCCGTTCTATTTATTTATTTGGGTGAGGTTGAGAGTAAAAGCAAGAAGGGTGATGTCGTGCCGTTCTATTTATTTATTTGGTGAGGTTGAGAGTAAAAGCACGAAGGATGATGCCGTGCAGTTTTCCTTTGTTGTTTTAATTGCTCAATTCGTTTAAGGATTTTCTGTTTTAATTCTGTCTTATTATTATTCTCACTCTATATGTTGTATTCCCCCACTGTATGTACCATTCCCATAATTTCTGCATTATTTTTTTATTTACTGTTGTTGCCACTAGCATGATTATATTGTTCAGGTTATATGTGGGTGTCTTGTCCTAGCCTCGTCACTACTTCGCCGAGGTTAGGCTCGACACTTACCAGTACATGGGGTTGGTTGTATTGATGCTGCACTCTACACTTTCTGTGCAGACTTTGATACCGGTTCGGGTTGATCGAGATTTTGCTATTGGTCCGCTGTCCGGAGACTCAAGGTAGATCTGTCGGCGTTCACAGACCTTGAAGTCCCTGCCTATCTTTTCTATTCTACTGTTTCTTTCATTCAGACAGTTGTATTTCTTTCAGATTATTACGTGTAGTAAATTCTAGAATGCTCGTGAACTGTGACTTCAGATCCGGGTGGTAGTAATTAATACAGTTTTATGATATTCCGCACTTATTATATTTCATCTTAGTTAATTATTGTTAATTACTGAATGGAAATAAGAAATTGGTTTAATGATTCTCTAACGTTGGCTTGCCTAGCAAGTGAAATGTTAGGCGCCATCACGGTCCCGTCGGTGGGAAATTTCAAGTCGTGACAGTTAGTATCAGAGCTCTAGGTTACATAGGTCTCACGAATCACGAGCAAGCTTAGTAGAGTCTGAAGGATCGGTACGGAGACGTCTGTACTTATCCTTCTGAGGCTATGAAGTTTAGGAACAATATCACCTCTTTCATTCCTTATCGTGCGGCATTGATTTTTCTTGAAACCTATATCTCACATTCCTTTATATCTACTCGTGTATGACATTGTGCACTCGGTATCAGTTGTGCGTCGACTGTTCGTGATGCCTCATATGAACTACGAGGGAGCCATAGATGCTCAAATATTGCCTCAACGTGTGATTCCGACTGAAGATGCGGACGTATAAAGAGATCACCCAGTGAATAATGTGGGGGGATGCAACGTACTTTGACTTCTAGTTGATTTATACGAGTAGTGAAGGTTAATATTGTGGACCATCGGACGTGGTGAACTATGACTTCGCACCGAGTGGGGGAGTCCACTATCAATGAATGGATTGCGAGTCATGTGTTATATCAGTTTTGGCCTGAAATATATATATGTGGTACTGAAATATATATATATATATGTGGTACTGAAAGGTTCTTCCAAAAATTTACATGTGTGTAAGGCCTGAGATTTTGTAGAGGATAAGGTTGGGACTTGCGGTATGTCCGCCTCCGGAATAATCTTATACTTTAGTACCAAAGGAGTTAGAGAAACAACATTAAATTTACAGAAGGTGTACTCAGCATGGACGTCATGGTTGCAGATTTTGGGGTGCTTCGGAGGAAGTACAGTGGTTGACGAGATTCTGGACTAAGAATTGTCTGTATGGAGCTCTACTTTTGTGATCATTGTATATAAATAAGGGTAAAATTTACCCCAAAGAAGAATCGAAGAGTATTTTAAGAAATGGGTCAGCTCAACAGTGTTGAGTCAGCATAACAAAAGAAGAAATTGGCCTTGGGAGAGATAATTCTCCACAGGTATCTGTGGAAAGCCTATGAAGAGGGCAGACCAGCCAATACAACACCGCCCACTTGGCTCGGTTCTTAGAAATACCTTTGAAAGAGTTTGTTTCCCAGACTCTCCGTAATGCATGGCGCATAGGGTTTGAACGATTGCGTCAGGTCACCATGATGGTGTCATAATATGCCATCAGGTTCAATAGATTAGCTCGTCATATTCTTACTTTGCTTCCTACAGCCGGAGAGCGAGTCCACAGAATCATTAAAGGACTTAATTATGATCGTAAAATTTTGTACGACTCGGGAGCTACAGACTGATACTTCATTTCCACTAGTGGTAGAAATTGCCAAGATATTAGAACGTGTTCGGGGTGAGGAAAAAAAAAGAAACTAAAGAGACGAAGACGTCTCGAGGTTCTGGGGGATTTAGTGGATTCTACTCTGCGAGTATAAATCATTATAGCGGGGGGCTCGGGTAGTCGGCCAGCCCAGTTCGCACATCGGATTAATCGAGGTGCTCCAGTAAGTTCTTTTAATGCACCACTGACATGAGGTTCCTACAATGATTATTCCAGCTATCTGGCACAGACTCAATATGAGCAGCCAAACCCACAAAGGGGTTGTTATGAATACGGCGATACTAGGCACATCATGAGAAAATTGTCCCAAACTTGGGAGAGGCATATTTCATCAAAGCACTCAGGATACGTGCCCCATTGCAGTTACTAAACCACCCACACGATCAGTTAAGGGTGGAGGACAGGTGGGTAGAAGGCGTCCTAGAGGTGGAAACCCAACCGTTGTTCTATTTGTTTTATGGTATGGTGGAGGTAGTTACATCAGATGGTGTTGTTATAGGTACGACCTCGATTTAAAATAAAGAAAAAATTTCCTTAACTTGATTCGGTTCTGAGTATCAAGACGAGTCCTCCTATTGTGCTTCACTTATGAGTGAGCTTCGTAATTCTATAATCTACTTATGTGTTTACTTCTGTTCGGAGGTTTTATGGAGATAACTACACCTATCATTCCATGATGGACTCTAATAAGATCTGTGAGGCTAAACGTGCCTTTCTGGTACTTATTTCGGTATGTTTTGATGTATTTCCGAATAATTGATTACAAATTATGAATTATATGCCCTACCAGTGTGGGGTTCATTATGTATTGTGATTTTGTTTAACGAAAGTTATTTAAAAGGAGAAAATGGAAAGTTTCGATTGGCAAGATGTGCATATTACTTGTGATTCAGAACTGAGGCTGAGGTCCTTGTATTTTAAATAAGTTGATATGTTTAAACCGGGTTGTGAGCTGCGGTGAAAGTTATATAAGGACGAGATCCTTGTGATAAAAATTCTTGTGTTTAAATTCTCCCTTGTAAAAATTAAATTTGTACTATAGTACTAATAGGGAGTCATGCCTGCTAGGCTTATTTGAAAAATTTTTGTATGAAATTCTCTGTGCATACTTGCCAAATTCGTGTTGTAATATTGAGTTGTAACCTACAAGGTAGGTGCCCGCTCAGGTGGCGTTAAATGTGACTCGTTAATTCGGGTAAATAATTATGAGGTCTTCATGCCTCGCATCTCGTTATTAGTATTGTGAAGGTTTGAAACGAGATTTTTGTTAACATGAAGTTAATTGATGATTTTGTAATTGATTATGATAACTATTAAGACCAGATTGACCCAAAAGGGTGCCCCATTTAGATGGTCAGACGAGTGTGAGTTGAGCTTTCAGAAGCTCAAGACCGCTTTGAGTACAACACTAGTGTTGGTATTACACACATGTTCAGGATCGTATACGGTATATTGTGACGCCTCTCACATTAGGTTTGGTGCAGTATTAATGCAAAATGGCAAGGTAATTGCATATGCGTCGCGGAAATTGAAAGTTCACGAGAAGAATTATCCTAATCATGACTTAGAATTGGCAGTCATTGTTCATGCGCTGAAGATTTGGAGGCATTACCTCTACGGTGTCTCGTGTGAGGTATTTACTGATCATCGTAGCCTTCAGTATCTGTTCAAACAAAAGGATCTTAATTCGAGGTGGAGAAGATGGTTGGAGTTGTTGAAAGACTGTGATATCACCATTTTGTATCACCCCGGAAAGGCCAATGTGGTGGCTGATGCTTTGAGTATAAAGGCTATGAGTATGGGTAGTCTTGCGTATATTCCGGTTGGTGAGAGGCCATTAGATGCAGATGTTCAGACTTTGGATAATTAGTTCGTGAGATTAGATGTTTCAGAACCCAATCGGATTCTATCTTGCACAGTCGCTCAGTCTTCTTTATATGAGCGCATCAGAGAGAGGCATTATGATGATCCTCATTTACTTGTCCTTAAGGACACGGTGCGGCGCGGTGATGCCAAACAGGTTGTTGTGGGGAAAATGGAGTTCTGTGAATGCAAGGTCGTATTTGTGTGCCTAATGTGGATGGGCTTCGTGAATAAATTATTGAAGAGACACACAGTTCCAGGTATTCTATTCATCCAGGTACCGCCAAAATGTATCAAGATTTGCTGCAACATTATTGGTGGAGGAGAATAAAAAATGATATAGTTGCATATGTTGCTCGGTGTCTGAATTGTCAGCAAGTTAAGTACGAGCATCGGAGACCTGGTGGTTTGCTTCAGAAGTTAGAAATTCCTGAATGAAAATGGGAGCGTATAACTATGGATTTTGTTGTTGGACTCCCACGGACTCAGAGAAAATTTGACGCAGTTTGGGTCATTATGGACAGGTTAACCAAATCAGCACATTTCATTCCAGTGGCAGTTACCTATTCTTCATAAAGGTTAGCTGAAATTTATATTCGTGAGATTATCCGCCTTCAAGGTGTGCCCGTGTCTATTATTTCAGATCGAGCTTCGCAGTTTACCTCACACTTCTGGAGGGCTGTACAGCGTGATTTAGGCACGCGGGTGGAGTTGAGTATAATATTTCATCCACAGACAGACGGACAGTCAGAGCGCACTATTCAGATATTGGAAGATATGCTTCGCGCTTGTGTTATAGACTTTGGAGGTTCTTGGGATCATTTCTTGCCACTTGCAGAGTTTGCTTATAATAATAGCTACCAGTCGAGCATTCAGATGGCTCCATATGAGGCATTATACGGAAGGCGATGCCGATCGCCAGTTGGTTGGTTTGAACCGGGAGAGGCTTTGGACAAGGTCAAGATTATACAGGATCGACTTCGTACAGCTCAGTCCAGGCAAAAGAGTTATGTCGACCGTAGAGTTCATGATGTGTCATTCATGGTCGGGGAGAGGGTATTACTCCGGGTATCGCCCATGAAGGGTGTTATGAGATTTGGGGATAAGGGAAAGTTGAGCCCTAGGTACATCGGGCCATTTGAGATCCTCGAGAGAGTGGGCGATGTAGCTTATAGGATTGCGTTGCCACCTAGTTTAGCGATTGTTTATCCGGTATTCCATGTGTCCATTCTTCGAAAGTATCACGGCGATCCGTCCCATGTGTTAGATTTCAGCTTTGTCCAGTTGGACAAGGATTTGACTTATGAGGAGGAGCCGGTGGTAATTCTAGCCCGGCAAGTTTGCCAGTTGAGATCAAAGGGTTACCCTTCAGTTCGAGTGCAGTGGAGAGGTCAGCCTATTAAGGCAGCTACTTGGGAGTCCGAGTCCGATATGATGAGTAGATATCCCCACCTTTTCACCAGCCCAGGTACTTTTCTATGTCCGTTCGAGGACAAACGGTTATTTTAGAGGTGAAGAATGTGATGACCCAAAAGGTCATCTTATGCTTTAGAACTCGAATCTGTGCTCTTAAGCCTTAAAAATCTCATTTTTTCCCATTGATTTGCGTGCGCAGTCCGGACAGGTTTTCGAAAAGCTTTTATGTTGAAAACTAATAAAAATAAGAATTGTTTTCTTAAAAGTTATTTTTAGTTGAATTCGGTCAATATTTTTGGTAAATGGGCCCGGATCCGTACTTTGACGGTCCCGGTAGGTCCGTATCGAATTATGGGACCTGGACGTATGCCCAGAATCGAATTCGAAAGTTCCTAGCTTGATTTATGAATTTTTGATGAAAAATAAAAGTTTGAAAATTATTTATTTTTAAGAATTGATTGATATTTTGCATTGTTAGTATCGGGTCCGTATTTTGGTTCCGGAGCCCGGTACAGGTTCATTATGATGATTAAGACTTGTTGGTGAAATTTGGTGAGAAACGGAGTTGATTTGACGTGATTCGGACGTCCAGTTGAGAAAATAGAAATTGTAAAGTGTTCTTAAGAATTTCATTTGATTTGGTGCTAAATTCGCAGTTCTAGGTATTATTTTGGCGATTTAATCGCGCGAGCAGGTCCGTATGATATTTTTAGACTTATGCGCATGTTTGGTTAGGAGCCCCAAGGGCTCGGGTGAGTTTCGGATAGGCTACGCGGTGATTTGCACTTAGAAAATCTGAGATTTTTGCTGCAGCAGCTGTTCTGGTGTGCCCTTCTTCGCGTTCGCGTAGGTAGTGTCGCGAACACGAAAGATACAATGGGGGCAGGGGAATTTCCTTTTTCGTGAATGCGAAGGACTGGTCGCGAACGCAAAGCGTTGGGGGTGGTACCCTTCGCGAACGCGATCTGTCTCACGCGAACACGGTAGTTTAAGGGACCTGGGGAGGGGGTCATGTTCTTCTACGCGAACACGTCCACTGGGATGCGAATGCGAAGTCTTGGGGGGCTGCCTTACGCGAACGTGAAGGTCTTAGGCCGGTGTGCATCGCGATCGCGATAGGCCTCTCGCGAACACGATGAAGGCCTGTCCAGTGACTTAAAACAGACTCCAAACACGGGTTTAAGCCATTTCTTCAATATGTTTCAAGAACCAAACGGGTAGAGGCAATTTTCAAGAATCATTTTCTTCCCCAAAGTGTTGGTAAGTGATTCTAAACAATTTTCTTTCAATTACCCATTATATTTTTTGAATTATCAACCTAAAATCTAGAGTTTTCATGGTAGAATTAGGGGTTAGGGTAGAAACTAGGGATTTCGGAAATTTGAGGATTTAGGCCCCAATTTGAGGTCGGATTCCAAAACTAATTACATATTCAGGCTCGGGGGTGAATGGGTAAAAGGATTTTGGTTCGAAAATCGAGTTTTGACCAAGCGGGCCCGGGGGTCGATTTTGCAACTTTTTGGACGAAAATTTGGGAAATTTAATTTATGAAATATAATTGATTCCTTTAGCAATATTTGATATTATTGAGTCATTTTTGAATAGATACGAGTGGTTTGGAGGTGAATTCCAAAGGAAAAGCTGTGATTGAGAATTAAGTGGCCTTCGGAGTGAGGTAAGTGTCGTGTCTAACTTTGGCTTGAGGGAATAGGCATTATGTGTTCATTTGCTACATGTTTGGTTGTTAAATACGATGTATAGGTGAGGTGACGAGCATCTATGTGTCGTTGTCGAGTCATAGCATGCGAGTGAAATTCTATTCTTGTCTATTTTGTAGCCTTAAATTCTACTATCCATGCTTAGCGGGTTATTTAAAATATTGGATGACTTATATCTGGTTTCACTGAGATTTGGTAACTTTCGAATATTTATTCAAAGTTGAGATTACATTGTGCTATTGATTATGGGTAAAATGCTGGTCTCTTAGTGGTACTCCTATCTATTCGTTGTTATTGATCATGTGATTTGTGAGGAGGAGTGTAAAGCACGAAGGGTGATACCGTACATACATTATCCATATTGTGAGGAAGAGTGTAAAGCACGAAGGGTGATGCCGTGTATATTATGAGAGGTTTAATGCATGAAGGGTGATGTCGTGCCATTCTATTTATTTATTTATTTGGTGATGTTGAGAGTAAAAGCACGAAGGGTGATGCCGTGTCGTTCTATTTATTTATTTGGGTGAGGTTGAGAGTAAAAGCACGAAGGGTGATGTCGTGTCATTTTATTTATTTATTTGGTGAGGTTGAGAGTAAAAGTACGAAGGGTAATGCCGTGCAGTTTTCCTTTGCTGTTTTAATTGCTCAATTCGTTTAAGGATTTTCTGTTTAATTATGTCTTTTCATTATTCTCACTCTTTATGTTGTATTCCCCTATTGTATGTCCCATTCCCATTATTTCTGCGTTATTTCTTTATTTACTGTTGTTGCCACTAGCATTCAGGTTATATATGGGTGTCTTGTCCTAGCCTCGTCACTACTTCACTGAGGTTAGGCTCGACACTTACCAGTACATGGGGTCGGTTGTACTGATGATGTACTTTGCACTTTCTATGCAGAATTTGATACTGGTTCAGGTTGATCGAGATTTTGCTATTGGTCCGTTGTCCGGATACTCAAGGTAGATCTGTCGGCGTTCACAGATCTTGAAGTCCCCGCCTATCTTTTCTGTTCTACTATTTCTTTCATTCAGTTTCTTTCAGATTATTACTTGTACTAAATTCTAGAATGCTCGTGAATTATGACTCCAGATCCGGGTGGTAGTAATTAATCCAGTTTTATGATATTCCGCACTTATTATATTTCATCTTAGTTAATTATTGTTAATTACTGAATGAAAATAAGGAATTGGTTTAATGATTCACTAACATTTGCTTGCCTAGCAAGTGAAATGTTAGGTTTCATCACGGTCCCGTCGGTGAGAAATTTTGGGTCGTGACAAATGTAAGTTCTTAAAAGTTCAAAAGGATTGACATATCAGGTGAAGTCTTTAATTGTTTTTTGAAAGGTTATAAATGTGTAGTTATCTCAAAAAACAGTAATCTCTTATTTTCTTTCCTCGGGACGAGCAAAGGTTTAAGTGTATGAAAATTTGATAAGTGCATTTTGCTAGATTTTAAATATATAATTATTCTTGTAAAAGAATAAAAATTATCAAATATTTTCCATATATTTAACTAAATAATGCAGGAAAGAGTGCGAAAATAGTGGTGCAAGGTCAAGGAAGATTTCAAGGAAGAAATACAGCAAAGTAAAAAAGCAAGAAGCAGAAAGTGTCAAGAAAAGAAAATAGAAGATATTCTGCAACCAAATTACAAAAGGCCGAAAATCGTTTTCAACCAAAATTCGTTTCCAACAAAGCAAAATGGTTACCAACAAGTTAACTCATGATTATAAAATGGATATTTCCAATTTCGGCAAAAGTAACTTTGGAGATTTGAAATCTTTCCTCTTGTAAAGTTTATTTTAGTTTTTAACCGTCTTCGTAGACCACGGTGGTGGCTACACTTTCATTTCAGTTCTAAATAAATTTCAAGGTTGGAAATTACTCTAGTTCCTATTTTTAATAAAATAGGCGGAATTATTCTTATTGAATACTTCTTTCTATTTTCTTATTTAATGGACATGAATATTTTCATTAGCAGTACTAGCTCTATTATGGAGTAATTATCTTATGTTGGGAGAATGATGGATCTTGATAATTCTATATAATAGTGAAAGTTTATTTTTCAGTTTCACTTGCTTAGTTTAAAACTTTCAATTTATAATTTTATCAACTTTTATAATTAGATGTTATTTATTTTAGTCACACCTATTCACTTTGTACCACAAACTAACCTGTTATTCATCTTGTAATCGAGAGAGGCGGAAGAGGTAATAAGGTTAATAGTGGTGTTGATAAGTGTTGACATTTATTTAATCACATCTATCTATTTTGTGTTATTATTTGATTTTATCCTAATTCTGAAATCGAAAGAGACGAATAGTTTAAAATTCAAGTTATAAAAAGTAAGGTAACCGAAAGGGACTTACTTTGAAAAAGAGTATGTTTCAATTCAAGTATATATTTCTGGTTCTTTAATATTACTATCTTGATAATTAATTTGTATAACCGAGAGGAGTGCTGTTAATTGTTCAATTTAAGTAATCATATATAAGTGTAATCGAGAGAGGCATTTATGCATTGTGTGAGAAATAGAAACTGAAAAATAAATATATGCTTTATAATAGAATTATCAAGTGAAATCAGGATCCCAACATCATTATCATATTTGTTAAAACCAAAAATACTTTTCTCTATTGTTTGTTTGTTCATTATTTGCTTGTTAACTCTCAACTCAACTTTTTCGATTCTCTCAAATAGTAATTAAAACAAGAACCATTTGTAGAATAGATAAACCAATCTCTGTGGGATCAACATCTTTCTATACTATAATTTGACAGAGTACGAGCTTAAAATTCATATACGCTAGACACTTGTCATTGGTTGTTTCATCGGCGTTTTTGGTACCAACACTATGGTGAGTTAAATCGTTCTATCCTGCGAGGATAATATTCCAACACCTCAGGTACTTGAGGGGAATAATTTTTTTAAAGACACACTGTGCATTCAGTGGGCTCGATTTATTCTGAAATTATTTTTAGAGAAATTATTTCGACATTCTATTGTTGCTAACTTTCTGTTTCTGTTTTTCCTGCTTCAGAAAGTTTACTGTATCATTGTTTACAGTAATACATATTGAATAACAATCTTAAGAAAATTATTTTATTGTATTCTGTATTCTGTTTTTTGGAGATTAAAATATGTGTGTCTTTCTACTCCATCTGATTTTTTTCTGTTCTGATTTGAAGATATAAAAACTTCATTGGAGTATTAAAATTCAAAAATAATTTGAAGAACATAAAAACTTTATCGATTACTGTGAAACAATATATAAAAAAACTTCGGTTTTTATTTATTAAACATACTATTTATCATTCATTACAATACTGTTTACTATTCTATTTTTGCCATTAATTGAACTCTTTTGTTGTTGACAGAGAGAAATGGTAATTAATAATTGAAATTCTTCTGCGACTGTTGTGGCAATGACGATAGCCTCGTCAAGCCGAACTGTTGTTCCACCGGCCGAGAAACCGGGAAATTTTTCTGGAGCCAATTTCAAAGGATGGCAGCAAAGGGTATTTTTCTGGCTTACCACACTTGGTATCGAGAAGTTCACTAGTGAAGACCCTTCAGTGCATGCCGTCGACATGTCAGACAATGAGAAGTTTATGATTGTTGAGGCGTGGAAACAGGCAGACTTTCTTTGCAAAGGCTACATCCTAAATGCTTTGGAGGATGACTTGTACAATGTCTATAGTGCTGTGAAAATTTCGAAAGAATTATGGGACGCACTTGAGAAGAAGTACAAGACTGAAGATGCATGCTTGAAGAAGTTTGTAGTTTTCAAGTTTTTAGACTATAAAATGATAGACAGCAAAATCGTTGGAACCCAAGTTCAAGAGCTTCAACTTATTTTTCACGACCTTATTGCTAAAGGTATGGTCGTGAATGAAGCATTTCAAGTGGCTACAATGATTGAAAAATTGCCTCCTTCTTGGAGAGATTTCAAAAACTATCTTAAGCACAAGTGCAAAGAAATAAAGTTGAAAAATCTTATGATTCGTCTCAAGATTGAGGAAGACAACAAAAAAGCTGAGAAGATGTCTCGTAGAAATTCAATGATCATGGGAGCTAATATTATTGAGGAGATTGCTCCAAAAAGTAAGAAGAGAAAGAGGTCTTCGGACAGACTAAGGAGCAGAACAAAAAGAAATTCAAGGGCAACTGCTACAATTGTGAAAAAAGCTGGTCACAAGGCCCCTGATTGTCGTCTCCCGAAAAAGGATAAGAAGAAGGGACAGGCCAACATAGTGGAGAAAAATGATGACATTGATGATCTGTGTGCAATGCTTTCGGAATGCAACCTAGTTAAAAATCCAAAGGAGCGATGGATTGAGCCACTCGACATATTTGTGTTGTCAAAGAAGCATTTGCGACTTACTCTACTGCTGGCCCCGAAGAAGAGCTTTCCATGGGAAATACTACAACAGCCAAAATTGAAGGTTATGGGAAGTTATTCCTAAAGATGACTTCCGGCAAGGTATTAACGCTCAACAACGTTCTTCATGTTCCTACTATTAGGAAAATTTTAGTTTCTACTTCTTTACTTGTTAAGAATGGATTCAAATGTGTATTTGTTTCTGACAAAGTTATTGTAAGTAATAATGAAATGTATTTTGGAAAGGGCTACCTCACAGAGGGCCTTTTCAAACTCAATGTAATGGTTGTTGACAGTATGAATATAATTTCAGCTTCTTCTTATTTATTGGAGTCAAATGATTTATGGCATATTCGATTAGGACATGTCAATTATAAAGCATTTTATTACTTTTATTGACGATTACACTCGATATTGTTATGTTTATTTGCTTAATAGTAAGGATGAAGCAATTGAAGCATGTAAGCAATACAAGAATAAAGTGGAGAATCAATTGAATAAAAAGATCAAAATGATTAGAAGTGATAGGGATGGAGAATATGAATCTCCGTTTGCAGAAATATGTTCGGAATATGAAACTATCCATCAAACTACTGCCCCATACACACCTCAATCCAATGAAATTGCGGAAAGAAAAAATCAGACATTAAAGGAAATGATGAATTCTTTATTAATAAGTTCCGGATTACAACAGAGTTTGTGGGGGGGAAGCTATCCTTACAGCTAACCGAATACTCAACAGAGTACCCTATAGCTAAAGACAATCAATTCCATATGAAAAATAGAAAGGAAGAAAACCCAACTTGAAATATTTCAAAGTGTGGGGGTGTTTAGCAAACGTACAAGTACCTTTATCCAAAAGAGTATGCGTACTAAAAACCATGGATTGTATTTTCATTGGATATGCTACAAACAGTAAAGCATGTCGGTTTTTGGTTCATAAATATGATAATCCTGAAATTCATGTTAATACGGTAATTTAATCAGATAATGCTGAATTTTTTGAAAGCATATATCCGTATAAAACTGAATGCGAGTCGTTAAGTGAAAGACCTAAACAACCATGGGAAGAACCAAAGGAAAATATTCCAAGTGAAGAAGATCCAAGGCGTAGCAAACGTCAAAGAACATCTACTTCCTTTGGACCAGATTTTGTGACATTCTTGCTTGAAAATGAGCCTCAAACTTTTCAAGCAGCATGTCATCTTCTGATTCAGCATTTTGGAAAGAGGCAGTCAATAGTGAGATTCAATCAATTTTAGATAACCATACATAGGATGTCACGACCCAAAATCCATTAAAGGTCGTGATGGCACCTAACACCACTGTCAGGCAAGCCAACCTTGACTAATTAATTTAATTACTCATGTTAGTATTTTTGAATTGAAATTTTCTTTAATTAAATAGTAAAGATAGAACTCATAGAGTAAGTGATAATTATTTTAGTAACTAAATTACTAAACAACCCGTAACCACTCCCAAAATCCGGTGTCACAAGTGCATGAGCATTAACTAGGGAGTAAAATAAAATACAACATTTGTCTGGAATACAAATTAGACAGGAAAAATATAAATAACTCTGAAGGAGACTCTGCTGACTGCGGATCGTAATATAGAATGTAGCTCACCTAATTTACCTCATTTAACCACATCTCTGCGCCCACAAGGCCGCTAGACATATCTGTACCTGCACAAAATGTGCAGCAAGTATAGCCTAAGTACGTAAACAATGTGTACCCAGTAAGTATCAAGCCTAACCTCGAAGAAGTAGTGACGAGAGGCCGACTTTGACACTTACTAAGGGTCAATAATATTAGAATAGAAATAATTAAATCAATATGATTTATAGGAATAACAATAATTTTCTTTAACCAGCAGAAATAATTAACTCTTTCAATTCCAATAATTTCCAATTTATCAATTAGCTTCACAAGCTACAATAAAATATCAAGATATCATGTAATTATTATTATTAGGCAGGATTTTCGTCATGGTCGACGGTTCAAAGATATCAAATCCACCGATTGACCAAGTATATGTAATATAAGTTCGCTACGAAATGTTCAAAGGGAAACCTACTTATCCAGATGCAATTAATCCTTGCATGTAAAACACACACTCGTCTGTGCATTCCTTTGTCTTATAGCCATTCCCCACTCATGTGGGTGATTGTTGGGATTAAAGATTAGTGAATGGGAAATGGAGGGAAGAAAGTGGAGGGAAAGTGAGATCCTTTTTGCTTTGGAAAGAGCAAAGTGTCCCTCATTGGTGGTGGAAAGAAAAGCGAATGTTCTTATAATGAGAAAGCACTTCTCTTACTATTAAATGGGTGGGAAAGAAAGTAAGTTATGCGCCGCCGCCGTCGTTGTTGCTCGACTCGACTTCGAATTCGGCTTCGGATCCGGAAGATTCAGATTTGGTCAAAGATCGATTGATTGATTAATCTTTTTGGACAAAATTTCTTTCAATTATTTAATTAATTAATGAAAATTCAACTCAGAATAATCCAGGACCCGCGACGCGACCCGGTCTGGTACGTTTTATCTCCCAGATTATTTTAAATCTGTTTTCCCGTAATATTTCAAACAGAAATATTCCCACCTGCTCCAACAGCCATGGCTGATTCTGAAAGGTTTCAAACCTTTTCAGAAATAGTGCCAGAAAGTCTATAAATATGCTTTGAATCCCACAATCTTTACTTATGAAATTTTCTGCTCTTCTTCTTCTTCTTATGCACAAAATATTCAGTGTATTTTATAGCTTTCGAGTGATTCGTTGTTTCATCGATGTTTTTGGTACCAACACTCCGGTGAGTTAAATCATTCTATCCTGGGAGGATAATATTCCAGCACCTCGGGTACTTGAGGGGAATAATTTCTTTAAGGACAAACTGTGCATTCAGTGGGCTTGATTTATTCCGAAATTATTTTTCCAGAAATTATTTCGACATTCTATTGTTGCTCGTCAAGCGCCGCTATATTGATAATTGGCACAAGTAGAGTATGATGTGGAGTATGCTTTATGCAAAGATAATAACATGTTGCCAAATATTTGCATGATAGAAAGCAGTAAATAGGATAGCAAAATTAAACATGGAAAGAATAGAGCAGAAAGACAAAAGGAAGAAGTCAATTTAGTTCATAAAAAATATGCGGGAATGTAATAAAGCAGGAAGTAGGGATGGGAAAGGCATGATATAGCAGTTTTAGACAAGGATGAAAAGAGATGAAGGGTGGTTATAGCAAATAAAAGTGAATGGGGAAGGGATGTGCATGTCATAGCAGATTTAAACAGATAAAAGCGAATAGGGGAAGGGATGTGCATGTCATAGAAAATTCAAACAAATAAAGGTGAAGAAGGGAAGGGGTGTGCATGTAGCAGCAATTTTAGAACAAATAAAGAAAAAGAGAGTAATCCACATAAGTCAAGTTCATTATGGTAAGAGCCTAAATGTCCCCAGCAGAGTCGCCATACTGTCATGCCCGCGAAAGCGGGTTTCGATGTGTGACAACTCTTTTAAATGAGGTATTAAAAGAGAAGAGTCGCCACCTAACAATTTTTAAGGTGCGTTAGGGCACCTATTTGCAAGTAACTCTGTTTTGTCTAGTCAACGTCACCAAAGATCGGGTAAGGCCTCAAATTACCTCGGAGAGAAGGTGTTAGGCACTCTTCGAGGTCCACAATTGTGGGTCCCGACCGATCTTTAAACTATGTGGATTATGTAATTAGACTAGGTGATAAAATAAATAAAGAGAGATTAGAAGTTGAAAAGTCTTATTAAAACATATGAGGATTGGTACAAATCTTAGTATGACTATAAAGATACAACTACATTGGTCTATATTAAACGACTAAGTGGGGGTGTCAAATATGTAAAGAAAGGGGGGTCCTATATTTTTTAGCCTAAAGGATCACCCCGTGCAACATAAATAATACTTCGCAACTTCCTTTAGGTAAGAGTTGCTCATATTATTCAGCGGGCACAGACTATCATCTCCTGCATTACTATGCTGAAGTTGTTTACTTAAAAGCATTCTAATTCAATTCTAAGTCGTACCCTATGTGTGCACTACCCATCCCATGCCTATGGTCTAGGAGGCTTTGGACCTACTATTTGGGTGGTTCTAGACTTTACTTAGTGTAACGACCCGGCTGGTCGTTTTGAGTATTACAACCCCGCTTCCCCCTTTACTGCTCAAATTGTACTTTACAGTTGTTGTGTGAATTATCGGGGCATTTGGTTCAGGTCCGGTGAGGTTTGGAATGAATTGGAACACTTAGTTCCAAGGTTTAAAGCTTAAGTTAAAATAGTGACCGGATGTCGATTTATGTGTAAACGACCTCAGAATTTAATTCTGATGATTCCAATAGCTCCGTATGGTGACTTTGGACTTAGGAGCGTATCCAAAAAATTATTTGGAGGTCCGTAGTGGAATTAGGCTTGAAATGCCGAAAGTTGAATTTTTGGGAAGTTTTACCGGGGAGTTGACTTTTTTGATATCGAGGTCAGAATCTGATTCTGGAAATTAGAATAGCTATGTTATGTCGTTTATGAATTATGTGCAAAATTTGAGGTCAATCGGACGTGAATTGATAGGTTCCGGAGTCGTTTGTAGAAACTAAAAATTTCAAAGTTCATTAAGCTTGAATTGAGATGTAATTCATGGTTTTAGCATTGTTTGAGGTGATTTGAGGGTTCAACTAAGTCCGTATGATAATTTAGGGCTTGTTGGTTTATTTGGTTGAGGTCCCGAGGGGCTAGGGTGAGTTTTGGATGGTTAACGGATCATTTTTGGCCTTGGTGAGATTGTTGATATCTGTTGCTGCATTTTTCGGATTTTCTCTTTCGCGTTCGCGAGTGGGCCCTCGCATTCGCAAAGAGGAATTTGTGGCAGGCAGGATTTACTCTTCGCGTTCGCGAAGAGGTCTCGCATTCGCGAAGAGAAGCTAGGTTGTGCATCGCGTTCGCGTATGGGGTATCTCGTTCGCGGAGGGAAACATAGTGGGCTTGGGTTTTTGCCCTTCGTGTTCGTGAAGGGGAGCTCGCGTTCGCAAAGAAGGGCTCCGTTAAGCATCGCGTTCGCGAGCAGTGTCTCGCGTTTGCGAAGAGAAAATGTTGGGAAGCACATTTTGTGCTTCGCGAACGTTCGCGAAGAAGAGAGGTCTGGACAGAAAGTTTAAGTTCAGAAAATGGGACTTCATCCCATTTTCTATTTTTAACGATTTGGAGCTCGGATTGAGGCGATATTTGGAAGATTTTCAGAGGAAACAACGGGATAAGTGTTCTTAACTCAATATTGGTTAAATTACCCGAATCCATGGTTATTTTTATCATTTAATTGGTAAATTAAGTTGGAAAAGTTTGAAAACTCTCTTAGTTTAAATGGAGGATTTGAAGGACGAGTTGTGATCGGATTTGAGTAATTTTGGTATGGTTGGACTCGTGGTTGAATGGGGGTTCAGATTTTATGAGTTTTATCGGATTCCGAGACGTGTGCCCCACGGGTGATTTTTGGGGCATAATTTCGAATTTTGTGAAAATATTAGTATTTTGATATGGAATTAATTCCTATAACTTTTGTAGGCTGAATCAAATTAATTGTGGTAGATTCGAGCCGTTCGGGAGTTGATACACGCATAATGGGATTTCTGGAGCATTGTTTAGCTTGCTCGACATTGAATTCGGCTTGTTCGAGGTAAGTAACTCTTCTAATCTTGGAGTTGAGGGTATGAACCCTGAATATATGTATTTTGTGAATTGTTGGGAGGTGGCGCACATGCTAGGTAATGGGCGTGTGGTCGTGCACTATAGAAATTGTGACATAATTGTTTCTGTGGAATTTTATAGTTAAATAATCTTGGCATTTTCCATGCGATTTTATGTGTTAAAGTAATTGAACTGAAAAGCATATTAAAACTCATGTTGAGGCTATGTGCCAGTATTATTGGGACCCACAGAGGTCATATTGCTGTGAATTATTGTGTTAAATTGAAAAATTCATACTCAGTCATATTCATTTCATTGCATATCATAACTCAGTTTTATGACTCTATTTTGATGCATATAAATATTTTCGGTCGAATGCCCTGTTTTACTAAAATACCCAAGTGGCTTGAGAGGTTTATGGCTGAGTGAGGCCGAGGGCCTGATTTATGTTGCATATTTATGGGATCGGGGCTGCACGCTGCAGTATGTTGCATATTTATGGGATCGGGCTGCACGTCGCAGCATGTTTGATATCGGCTGAGGGCCTGATTTGTGAGGATGAGTGTGGATCGGAGCTGCCCACCTGCAGCATATTTATGACTGAGTGAGGCCGAGGGCCTGATTTGTGAGGATGAGTGTGGATCGGGGCTGCCCGCCTACAGCATACTTTATTATTGTAGCACGTGAGTTATCTGTGCAACACGTGAGTTGTCAGTGCAAATTATAGCGCTTGGGCTGAAGGAGCCCCTCCGGAGTCTGTACACACCCCCAGTGAGCGCAGGTATCTACTGAGTGCGAGTGCTGAGTGACTGGGAGGCATGAGTGATTGTGAGGTATGCCCGAGTGGAAAGAGTAATTGTGAGGTATGCCCGAATGGCAAGAGTGATTGTGAGGTATGCCCGAGTGGCACGAGTGACTGTGAGGTTTTGCCCGAGGGGCTGTATATGGGTGATGTTCTGCCCGAAGGGCTGTTTATGATTTTATCAATGAGTTGCATTGCATTGGCATGCACACATGACATACATGCATGGAGATGTATTTCCTCGTGCTGTACTGCATCACATCATTCATGATTTCTCACACATGTTCTTGACAGATGGGCATAGTGATGCATTTGTTTTACACGGGTTATCCGGAAGGAAAATGAAATATATTATTTATTATTGAGAATATTTTTGGAGAAATTTATTGTTTTCAAACTATTTATATTATTGGAAACTTCGGCAAATGATTTAGGTTTTCACTGAGGTATTTGAAAGGAAGAACTATAATATTTATTTGAAATCATTATTTGGGTGAGTATTTTATCCCTGAGTTACATCTGGTATTATTTGCTTTATGTTGTTATGGATTGTTGTGGACTATTAGTTTTGGACCCGACTTGGTAGAAGCTCGTCACTACTTTCAACCTACGGCTAGGTTTGTTACTTACTCAGTACATGGGGTCGGTTGTACTGATACTACACTTCTGCACATTGCGTGCAGATGTTGGCTGATGTTGTTGTTGTGCTCGATGGTTGCGGGACTTGAAGATGTACATGCGTTCCTGTTGTAGCTGCCTTTTGTTCAGGGTAGCCTTAGTTTTATAAAAGCTCTGTTTATGTATTATTCAAATAGACTATGTATTATTTCATTTTTGCTTTGTATACTCCATTCTTAGAAGCTCATGATTTGTACTACCAGTTCTTGGGGAATGTATAAGGTTAAGATAATTATTTACTTAAATTTCTTTAATAATTGTTATTAGAATTGGATAGTTGAAAGTTGGCTTACCTAGCGGGTTGGGTTAGGTGCCATCACGACTAGTTGGATTTTGGGTCGTGACAAGGTGGGATCAGAGCTCTAGGTTCATAGGTTCTATAAAGCATGGACAAGTGTCTAATAGAGTCTTGCGGATCGGTATGATGACGTCCATACTTATCTTCGAGAGGCTATAGGACATTTAGGATATATATACTTCCCATTTTTCTTTCCTTATCGTGCGAGATTGATTCAGCTTGAGATATAAACTCTTTGAATTCCTTCCACGTATTCGTATGCGCACATGAGCACTCAGTATAAGCTGTGTATCGCCGGCTTGTGATTCCATGAACGAAGTTCGAGATAAGTATTCTATGTATGGGTGAAGAGGCCAGTCTGAAGGACTTGAGGCCAAGTTTAGATTGCAGCTTAAGCTCGGTAGCTTCGGTTGTAACTTGTACAATTGGACTCATATGTCCAGTAATGACCCTACAGTGGAATTTGTGGCTCGATGAGCGGTGGAATTGCGGTATGATGGGTATGATGTGACCGCGAGATGTGTTAAGACGATTTGAATGTGACTAGAAGTGTTTCCTTGAAATGTAAAGAAATGGCCATGGGATGCTTGATTTTCGTTTTAATGTGACGCACAGTCTCGAGTATGAATGTTTTGAAGGATATTTTATATTGTTAAATTTTGGGGTAAATTAAATTCTCATGTCTGGGTAATGAGTTTGGACGCAGATTGACTAAGTAATTGCATAGTAATTATGACTGCGAAAAGATATAACAAGATACCAGATTGAGGCTAAGCAGGTGGATTATCCCCTGCGGAGTAATCTATGTAGGAGTATTTCTTATGATGTGAGTGGAGAGTTTCTTTTCTGCCAATGGGGTGTATGGGTGGAGATTTGAATCTGAATCTGGTTGAGAAAGTTGACTTGTGTGTAAAGAGAATGAATACGATCTTAGCGAATGATTGAGGTATTTTTATGGCTGGCGTTGTATGAACTTGGGAAGAAGTTTCGTTGGACTGACTGTGGCATTATGGCAGTAAGAGAGTATTGGTATTATGAGTTATGGAATGTTTTAATCTATGGCTTTGAGCCAAGTGGGGGAGTCTGCTATTGACAATTTGATCTCATGGTTAGGTGTTAAATTTTAATTTTGGTCTGAGGCATACTTGTGGGTTAGCTATGACTTGCAGAAGTTGAGATCGAGGATAACTCGAATAAGGAAATTTCTGGTTAAGGATTATATTTCACGTATGAGTAAATGAAATTCGCGGGATGAGTGAGTTGTTATTGATGAATGATGTAGTGCGCACGGAGTATGAATTTGATATGTGGTGTTAAAGTAGAGTTACTTCTTTGAGTGTTGTGGTGCTAATGGGGCACGTGTCTTTTGGCCCATTTGGGCGGTGCAATTAAATTTGAGCAAAGTGGGTGACTCCCGAGAAAGAAATTTCAGTGGGTTTGAGAATTATATATAGCAAGTGAGAATGTTTCTGGACTTGTGTATGGATTCTACATTTTTGTGTAAGGAAGGTAAGAAGAAGAATTTCAAATTCACATGAGGTATTCTCAGAGTGAGTGTTATAGTTGTAGTATTTTTGAAGGTTCTTAAGAAGAATATAGTTGCTTATGGGTCGTAGGGCATTGTGGTTCTATGCTAATGTTTGTGGGGTAAGTTGTGGTTAAAGATCATGGTATTTTAGCAAGAAGAAGTATCAATCTGAAGACAAATTCGGAAGGGATTTGGAGAAATAGGACAGCTTGGTAGTAGGTTGGATCAGTATGGTAATGGACATGATCGGTTCTTTGAGTGCTTATGATGTAGAAGTACTTGTTAATTTGGCGGGGCAGTTCTCTCATTTGAGTCATTTTCCATGACTGGTTACATTTGAATTGTTGCGTATTAGTGCACGGATGGCACGAGTTGTGACTCCGAGTTATATTGGTGCGGTATGTTTGTGGAGAAGTTATGTTTAGTAATATAAGGTCATTGGACCTGGAATGGGTACTATCAGGTTTAATTTCGGTATATTTAGGAGTATAATATTGAAAGTCGGCTCAGAAAGTGATTATGGTTCCGGTTGGGGCAAGAGACCTCCATGACTTGTTGGTCTGATAAAGGGTTACGAGATTCTGCGTGTTTCTTTTATTATCAATAGTGTACGAAGGTTTTGGGATGAGGTTTGGTTCGATATGGGTTTAATACTAGTATATGGTTGGTTTTGGAGTAGTCACTGTGATCAGGAATGGTGCTACGAGCATGCGAGTTGTGTAATATACTGGGTGATTATATCTATAGTTATAGTTATAGCTCGATGCAGCTTATTCGGACTTATACAGTGTGTAAATGTAAGATTCGTGTCTTGAAAGAAATTTTAAAGGTTGGAAATTAAACTCCAAGGTTTATGGGCTAAGGTTAAATTAATGATTTTCAGTTGCATTGTGTAGTCAAGCCTATGTCGGATAGGGTGATGTGGGTTCACCCCCGGGTATGTGTGTGGTAAGATGGAACAGTGATTTGATGGCTTGGAAACAACTCTTGGCACGTTTGAGGACGAACGTATGTTTAAGTGGGGGAGAATGTAACGACCCGGCCGGTCGTTTTGAGTATTACAACACTGATTCCCCCTTTACTGCTCAAATTTTACTTTACAGTTGTTGTGTGAATTGCTGGTGTAATTGGTTCGGGTCCGGTGAGGTTTTGGAATGAATTGGAACACTTAGTTCTAAGGTTTAAAGCTTAAGTTAAAATAGTGACCGGATGTCGACTTATGTGTAAACGACCTCAGAATTTAATTATGATGATTCCAATAGCTCCGTATGGTGATTTTGGACATAGGAGCGTGTTCGGAAAATTATTTGGTGGTCCGTAGTGGAATTAGGCTTGAAATGCCAAAAGTTGAATTTTTGGGAAGTTTGACCGGGGAGTTGACTTTTTTGATATCGAGGTCAGAATCCGATTCTGGAAATTAGAATAGCTCTGTTATGTCGTTTATGACTTGTGTGCAAAATTTGAGGTCAATCGGACGTGAATTGATAGGTTCCGGAGTCGTTTGTAGAAACTAGAAATTTCAAAGTTCATTAGGCTTGAATTGGGATATAATTCATGATTTTAGCGTTGTTTTAGGTGATTTGAGAGTTCAACTAAGTCTGTATGATGTTTTAGGACTTGTTGGTATATTTGGTTGAGGTCCCGAGGGGTTCGGGTGAGTTTTGGATGGTTAACGGAACATTTTTGGCCTTGGTGAGATTGTTGATATCTGTTGCTGCATTTTTCGGATTTTCTCTTTCGTGTTCGTGAATGGGCCCTCGCGTTCGCGAAGAGGAATTTGTGACAGGCAGGATTTACTCTTCGCATTCGCGAGGAGGTCTCGCGTTCGCGAAGAGAAGTTGGGTTGTGCATCGCGTTCGCGTATGGGGTATCTCGTTTGTGAAGGGAAACATAGTGGGCTTGGGTTTTTGCCTTCGCGTTCGATCGGGCTGCACGCCGCAGCATGTTTGATATCGGCTGAGGGCCTGATTTGTGAGGATGAGTGTGGATCGGGGTTGCCCGTCTGCAGTATATTTATGACTGAGTGAGGCCGAGGGCCTGATTTGTGAGGATGAGTGTGGATCGGGGCTGCCCGCCTGCAGCATACTTTATTATTATAGCACGTGAGTTGTCCGTGCAGCACGTGAGTTGTTCGTGCAGATTATAACGCTTGGGCTGAAGGAGCCCCTCTGGAGTCTGTACACAACCCCAGTGAGCGCAGGTACCTACTGAGTGCGAGTGCTGAGTGACTGGGAGGCATGAGTGATTGTGAGGTATGCCCGAGTGGCAAGAGTGATTGTGAGGTATGCCCGAGTGGCACGAGTGACTGTGAGGTTTTGCCCGAGGGGCTGTATATGAGTGATGTTCTGCCCGAGGGACTGTTTATGATTTTATCAATGAGCTGCATTGCATTGGCATGCACACATGACATACATGCATAGAGATGTATTTTCTCGTGCTGTACTGCATCACATCATTCATGATTTCTCGCACATGTTTTTGACAGATGGGCATAGTGATGCATTTGTTTTACACGGGTTATCCGGAAGGAAAATGAAATATATTATTTATTATTGAGAATATTTTTGGAGAAATTTATTATTTTCAAACTATTTATATTATTGAAAACTTCGGCAAACGATTTAGGTTTTCACTGAGGTATTTAAAAGGAAGAACTATAATTTTTTTTTGAAATCATTATTTGGCTGAGTATTTTATCCCTGAGTTACTTCTGGTATTATTTGTTTTATGTTGTTATGGATTGTTGTGGACTATTGGTTTTGGACCCGACTTGGTAGAAGCTCGTCACTACTTTCAACCTACGGCTAGGTTTGTTACTTACTCAGTACATGGGGTCGGTTGTACTGATACTACACTTCTGCACATTGCGTGTAGATGTTGGCTGATGTTGTTGCTGTGCTCGATGGTTGCAGGACTTGAAGATGTACCTGTGTTCCTGTTGTAGCTGCCTTTTGTTCAGGGTAGCCTTAGATTTATAAAAACTCTGTTTATGTATTATTCAAACAGTCTATGTATTATTTCGTTTCCGCTTTGTATACTCTATTCTTAGAAGCGCATGATTTGTACTACCAGTTCTTGGGGAATGTATAAGGTTAAGATAATTATTTACTTAAATTTCTTTAATAATTGTTATTGGAATTGGATAGTTGAAAGTTAGCTTACCTAGCGGGTTGGGTTAAGTGCCATCACGACTAGTTGGATTTTGGGTCGTGACATTTAGGTTGCTCCAAAAATGATAAAACTAAGCGACATTCAAAACAAATAGGACTTCATGTAAAGACAATTAAAGGCCCAAGTTAGCCTCCACACATAACAACAATTGCACGCAGGCAGATTTCTGGCTATACAGTAGACGATTTCAGAATTAATACATATTTGGTTTGTTAAATCCTATAGGCATGGTTCCTATGTGATTCTGATTAATATTATCCATACAGTACTGCAGCGTATAGGCCGGTTAAAGCATCGCAAGTCCTATATGCATGATTTCTAATTATTTATGCGATGAGGCAATGAAGCGATAAGAGTTACCAGATTACTAGTGTTGATTTTATAAGCATGCTTCTTAGGCAGACATCAATATCCTATAGGCATGGTTTCTAATAGTTGAGATATATTTTATATAATTATCCCTGTAGGCATGTCGTCTAAGTATGATAATAACAAAATGACTTATTAATTGATTAGAATCCATAGTCATGATAACTAAAGGAGCAGCATACTAAAAGCAATAGAAGTAATGAATTGATCAATTAATTAAAAACGTATAGACATAGTATCTAGATGGGCAGTAACAAACATGTGTTATTCATCCTATAGACATATTGTCTAAGTGTTGAATAGTAGATATGGAAACAATGCAGCAATTATTTGAGTCGACACATTTTGACAAGTTAAATGAAGTGATTGTGCATGAGTCCTATAGACATTATTTCTATTGATGTGCAGAAATAGAGCAAGTTTACCATATAGGCATGTTTTCTACCATTTCATGCAAATATTGGAATACCCCAGCCCCCTTTTTATGAACTTTCCCATCATTCATCATTACAAGTTATTACAGACCATATTGAATGATTGCAGACCCAAACATGAATACAGAATAACACAGCAACACATCTGGGCCTTCAAACTGGCTTAGAACTTCATATGGACCGCAGGTCCAAACTCCAAATGCAGACAGCGCATCCCAGACTTCCAGTACCACGACAAGTCCAATATACGAGGCCCAAATAAATGACTTACTTTACCCAAATAGATGCCAAGTTCAGCCATACAAGCGACAAACTATTTATAGAAGTAACTGGACATCTTAGACACTTAATTCTTAAAGTTATAGCTAATAGCATCCCTAGTTAAGACATATAAACAGGACTAAGCTAGATTGAAGGCACACGAGATACATATGAGGCAAGTTGAGGCATGTAATTCCAAAAAGAAAGTTTAAGAATGACAGAATTGACCACTATAGGATAATGAACCATTCCAAAAAGAGTTGCAAAGTAAAGCATGATCCAAAATTAGCCTAAAGGACTTTAGACAAAAGAGCTTTAATGAAGGTCTAGCAGAATCAAGGATAGCAGTCTATACATAGAAATTCTAACATGGGAGCCTAGTGAGCATAACAAATATACTAGTGGGCATAGTCTACAATGGTTGACAAACAATCATATGGGAAGGCTTAACATGCTGAGCATCAGTCATAATACCAAAGTTCAGAAACATTGCCAAAATTAACAGGATAGCTAGGCATCAAGACTTAGACTAGTTAAACATATATAAATAAAAGGCCATGTACTGAAGTCTTTAGGCAATATTTGAGGAACACAAAGTTGAACAAATATATTATGCTTTACAAGTAGCAAGGAAACATGTCTTGCTGGTTCAGAATTTCAAGCAATACTAGCATTTAAAAGTTACATGCATAGATCAACCATAAAGAAATTAATAAGGTGTACAGGAATAACACAATAGGAAATAATACATTAGGACAAATTCTGGGTGTGAACTAATCTATCACAAGAATCTGAAACAAGCAGGGAGATGAACTCTGGCAAGCAGCAGAATAGCATTTATCCATACACAAAAATACTAAACTAAGCAGGCTTAAGACAGTACGAAACTTAGAGCTTTAGGCAAGTTCTGATGCTAGGAAACATAAGGCTACTAGATAAATTCAAAGCAAAGAGGACCATAAACATAGTAGCATATTGGTTCATCGAAGTATACAGAGCATGAACACAAGCACAGAAAAAATTGAAATTGCGAGAGTCAAAGGTACTTACCGATTACAAATTAACGAGCAAACAAATGAGAAGAGTAATTTCCAAAGGTAATTCGTTTAACAGTAACAAAGAGCAGCAGAATCCCCAAAATCCCAGTACGTCAAAGTTTCCAAGGGTTTCGAATGAACCCCGGGCAGTGCTCGCACTGAGAAAGAACGCAATCAAATTCAAATGGCCTTGGATTTCAGCTGGCCAAGGTCTCAGATTTTAGAATATAATGAGTGAGAATGAAAGAACAATAATGATTAAGGTCTCCCCAAAAGAGAATTGAGAGGGGTTTATATAGCATCAAAATTAAGTACCCAACAAGGAAAGACAATAAATTAAACATAAATAAGGAAAGCGTAGCATGGAAAAATCAATTAGAATCAGTTTTAGAGAAAAATCCGGGAAACCCTAGTTTAGACGAAGAACAAAATGGCAAAAATTCTCACTGGATCGGATCCATGAGGCCTGGTAGTACGTGTATATAGACGAAATATCATCTAAATCTCGAAGGTCTGGAGATGGTTGCTTGATTTAGGACCGTATACTTGCCAAATATAGGCAAGTATTGTGTGATACCAATACCATGTAAATAACGGGGAGATCGAACATATATGGAAGGAAAATCTTGGGGTAGAACTAGAATTGGGGAAGATTTGAAGAGGCGGCCGTTAGGGTTTGAGAGGAGAAGAAAAGAGTAGAGAGGATTTTAGGGCGGCGGTTTAGGGCAAATGCGTTAAGGTTTTGGGGGGTTGGCTAATTAAAAGGTAGGGTGATTGTAGACCATTGATCTTGAGAGATCAACGGTCAAGATCAAGGAATAGGCGGAGCGGGTCGTCCAACGGATCGCGACCGGGTTATTTTAAAGAGGGCCGTTTGGTTTGGGTTGGGGCGTTATTGGGCTGAGGTGTGGGTATTTGGGCTATTGAATTGGTCCGGAATTGGCTCCAAATTTGGGCTATAAATTAAATACACAAAATTATCTAAATAAAATAACTAATAAGTAATAAAATATTACTTATGCAATAAAAATGATGGAAAATAATATCTTAACATTGTAAAAAATATAAAAATTACTATTTTAGCATGAATAATGTAATAATTGTAATTATATATAGCATATAGGCTATTATTGCAAAATTATGTAAATAGCTTAAAATACAAATGTAATTATGTGAAATAAAGTAAAAAATGTTATAAAACATATATGTGGGTGAAAACAATAAATTTGGATGATTTAGTCATCACAAAATAATTTGAAGGGATAATTAATAAATATTTGAATAATTTAAATACAGGAAAATTAATTTTAAAGCTATAAATATTATAGAAAATACTTATACGACTCTTATAAATTAAATAATGATGCAAAATATTATTTTGAAGTATATATACTATTTGAAAAAATATGAGGGCAAAATTGGGTATCAACAGCTCTTCAAGTTAAATTTTGCAAGTCCACCGCCCTTCAAGTTAAAGTCTGCAAGTCCGCCAAACTTTAAGTTGGAAATTTGACAGCAACAGCTTAAACTTGAAGATCGGCAAATTTGAGGACTTCAACTTGAAGACCGACAGACTTGAGGACAACTTGAAGACTTGGAGGGCTTAAATATTTGAACTTGAAGATCGACGAATATGAGGACTTCACCTTGAAGACTTAGAGGGCTTAAATATTTCAACTTGAAGATCGGCGAATCTAAGGACTTCACCTTGAAGAGTGATAGACTTGAAGACTTCAACTTGAAGACTTTGAGGGCTCAAATATTTCAACTTGAAGAGCAACGAACTTGAAGATCGACGAATTTAAAGATTTGGCGAACATGAAGACATGGTGAATCCGTGAACTTCAGTGCAAATACGTGGTAACCTCCTAAAAGTCTATAATAGTCCCATTGAAGACACAGGTTTACCATGGAGGATTACCCCTATAAGTCATATGAGATCTAAAGTTCAACAGAAGAATGATTTTCCATGCAAGACCGACTTGACGAAAAATAAATTTGGTCTACGATTATATGTGCTTGACGCAAATTTATTGTCTGCAAAACCTGTTCTTAGTGATCGACTAGCGAGATGGTACCTCCAATTACAATAATTCGAGATTTTATACATCCCTCAAAAGGCTGTAAAAGGACAAGCATTGGCAGCCTTCTTGGCAGATCATCCGATACCTGATGACTGGGAGCTAACTGACGAACTACTTGATAAGGACGCAATGGTCGTTGAAGTTCAACCTCCATGAAAGATGTACTTTGATGGTGTTGCGCATTGCGGATGAGCTGGTGCTGGCGCAGTATTTGTCACTTCCCAAGGTGAAGTCTTGCCCTACTCTTTCACCTTGACACAACTCTGTTCCAACAATGTTGCTGAGTATCAAGCATTAATACTTGGGCTTGAAATGGCTGTTGATATGAAGTAGTTGCAATTGCAAGTCTTTGGTGACTCCCAGTTAGTGGTCAATCAGCTTTTAGGTAGTTACGAGGTCAAGAAACCTAAACTACGCCCTTATCATAATTATGCTAAGAAATTGATGGGATGGATTGGTGATGTGATTATTCAACATGTGCCTAGGAAAGATAACAAGAAGGCTGATGATTTAGCTGCCCTAGCTTCATCGCTAACCCTGCCTAATCAAGTGCAAGTTACCATCTGCCAAAAATGGGTAGTACCGCTAACAAATGAGGGTGAAAGTGAAAAAGATGATCTTGAGCATCTTGTGGCCGTTTCTGAAGCTGAGAAGGAAGAATGGAGACATCCCATCATCGACTACTTAAGCTATGGGATACTTCCACAAAATCCGAGGAGAAGGACTGAAATCCGTCGTCGTGCACCTTGCTTCCTTTACTACAAAGATACTCTATATAGAAGGTCATTCGAATGAGTACTCTTGCGATGCTTAGGGGACGATGAAGCACTCCAAGCTTTGCAAGAAGCACATTTTAGGGTATGCGGGTCACACTAGTCTGGACCAAAGCTTCACTTTCATATAAAAATGATGGAATATTATTAGCGAACGATGGTAAAAGTTTGCTTGGACTACGCTCGAAGATGCAAGGCTTGCCAATTCCATGCAAATTTTATCCATCAGCCTCCCGAAGTATTTCACCTGACTGTTGCATTCTGCCATTTGACGCTTGGGGACTGGATGTTGTTGGACCACTGCCAAAATCCTCTGGTGGGCACTTATACATCTTGGCTGCAACCGACTACTTCTCAAAATGGGCCAAAGTTGTTGCTCTTGAAGTAAAGAATGAAAATATTGCAAGTTTCATCCGAGTAAACATAATTTATCACTTTGGCATTCCTCGTTACATAATAAATGATAATGGCAAGCCATTCGACAATAGGTTGATGAACAAGATTTGTGATCCCTTTGGCTTCAATAAACGTAACTCTTCTATGTACAATGTTGCCGCCAATGGTGTAGCTGAGGCATTCAACAAGACTCTATGCAACTTGTTAAAGAAAGTCATCTCCAAATCCAAACTAGATTAGCATGACTGTATGGAAGAAGATTTGTGGGCATATATGACAACTCACTGCACGCCAACGCAAGCGACCCCTTATTCACTAGTTTATGGAGTCGAAGCCGTCTTGCCACTCGAGCGTCAAATACCCTCATTACGATTAGCTATTCAAGAAGGGATCACTGATGAAGAGAATGCTTGACTTCGATTAGTAGAGTTGGAGGCTCTTGATGAGAAGAGGTTGGAAGATCAACAGAGTCTTGAATATTATCAAGCTCGATTGTCTCACGTCTTCAATAAAAGAGTTTTCCCGAGATCCTTTCAAGTAGGAGATCAAGTCCTTGCCATACGAAGACCCATTATTACTTCCCATAAACTTGTAAGGAAGTTTACTTCAAAATGGGATGGGCCATATGTCGTGTAAGAAGTTTATTCAAGTGGGGCTTACAAGCTGGTTGATGCAGATGGTATGAGAATCGGCCCTATCAATGAAAAGTTATTAAAGAAGTATTATCCTTGAAGTTGCCACGCTCCTTGATACAAGAGCCTAAACTGCATGTTCCTACACTCCTGGCCCGTATGAGTATAAATTGTGTACGGCCCCAAAACAAAGTCCGCTAGGTTGAAAACCTCGAAAGAGGCGGCCTAAGCAAAAGTTAGGACGAAAATAATAATAATAATAATAATAATAATAATAATAATAATAATAATAATAATAATAATAATAATAATAATAATAATAATAATAATAATAATAATAATAATAAAGTAAAACAAATCACCCATTCTGAACTACGGTATGACTTGATCCTCTTCACCGAGGTACGTAGGTAGTTTAGAATTTCATTTTGAGTTTAGTCTCATAAATTCAAAAGATACATATTGCCCCAATCGCTGTCCAAATGAAGTATGATGAAAGTAATTCATTCAACCAACACTTGAAAATCAGGCTGAAATATCATTCTTCTATTGAACTTTGGATCTCATATGACTTATAGGGGGCAATCCTCCATGGTAAACATATGTCTTCAATGGGACTATTATAGGCTTTTAGGAGGCTACCAAGTATTTGCACTAAAGTTCAGGGATTCACTATGTCTTCATGTTTGCCAAATCTTTAAATCCGTCGATCTTCAAGTTTGCTGCTCTTCAAGTTGAAATATTTGAGACCTCAAAGTCTTCAAGTTGAAGTCTTTAAGTCTGTCAGTCTTCAAGTTGAAGTCCGCAAATTCGCCAGTCTTCAAGTTAAAATATTTAAGCCCTCCGAGTCTTCAAGTTGAAGTCCTCAAATTTTTCGATCTTCAAGTTGAATTATTTAAGCTCTCTAAGTCTTCAAGTTGAAGTCTTCAAGCCTGCTAATATTTCAAGTTGAAGTTTAAAAGTCCACTACCCTTTAGGTTGAACTGTCAAAGTCCATAGAATCTTCAAGTCCATCAAATCTTCAAGTTTGTTAGTCTTCACGTTGAATTCTGCAAAGTCCGCCAAATCTTCAAAGTTCGCAAGATGTTCAAGTCGATGTCGACAAGTCCACCAAGTCTTCAAGGTGAAGGTTTCTAGTCTTCCAATCTTAAGGTGGACATTTAAATCCCTTTACACCTTAAGTTGGCCTCTTTACGGATTTGTCTTTCTATATGCAGCCATGAATCTGTACTTCCATATGATGTTGAGGATTTATCCATCTATTTGTTACTACGGACCTGTACTTCGATATGTTGTATGAACCTTTGCACCCAGAAATGGCCTTCGGTTTTTGGCAGGGATGATTATCCATCTCTTCACACCATGAAAGTAATCTCTCCGATATTCAGGTCATCTTAAGAGTAATCTCACCGATATTCGGGCCATCTTAAGAGTAATCTCTTCGATATTCGGGCCATCTTGAGAGTAATCTCTTCGATATTCGAGACGTGATAAGTATCCATCCCTTCACACCTTGAGAGTAATCTCTCTGATATCCGAGCTACCTTGAGAGTAATCTCTCCGATAGTCAGGCCATATCGCGAGTAATCTCTCCGATAGTCGGGTCACTTTGAGAGTAATCTCTTTGATAATTGGGTCACCTTGAGAGTAATCTCTCCGATATCCGGGTCGTGATGAGTATCCATCCCTTCACACCATGAGAGTAATCTCTCCGATAATTTGGCCACCTTAAGAATAATCTCTCTGATATCTAAGACGTGATGAGTATTCATCCCTTCGCACCATGAGAGTAATCTCTCTGATAATTGGGCCACCTTAAAAGTAATTTCTCTGATATTCGGGCGAGGATGAGTACCCATCCTTTCACGCCCTAAGGTCACCATCTTCATGCAAGAAGTTGTCCTATTATGCTTGACCTACAAAAACAAAGAACAAAAAAAAGAAGCAAAAGGAAGTGCAGAACAAAAGACAGAATTTGCCTTAGTAGTTAGCGCTTCCTAATGGTCTCTTGAGAATGACGCAACTGGTGTCGATTGAGGGGGAAGCATGTCCTATTTATAGAGCTCCCAAGGAAACCAACTGGAGGATTAATCATGATGTCGGACACGATTAGTACTCTTGTGGGAAGTAGGTTACTATAAGGCGGTTGACATTGGCCTTCTCCGGATTGAATTCAATTTGGACGGTATGACAAGTCATTGTATGGATAGGATTCTTTTCCATATCTTTCGCATGTAGTATTTGTCTCCTTATTGGAAATGACAAAGGTGTAAGTTTGCACTATATTGTTACCTCACGTGAGCCATCATGTGAATATTTTTTACCTTGGAAAAAGGTCCTGATCATAGTCATGGCAATTAAGTCTCAATTGCTATGTAAGCAAATTTCATTTGAATTTGAGATTGGATGCTACTTAATTTAAGGAATTTGTAAATTTTTCTAAAGTAAATGAAAGATTTTCTTAAGTCTGGTAGGTTTGGCATATCTAAGAAACAAATTACGTTTCAAACTCAAGGGCTTAAATTATTTAATGTTTACTTCAAGACTTTGTCTTTGAGGTTCTAACAATCCCGCACTCCAGCAAATCTTGAAGTAGGGGCATTTGTAGGCATACAAAATTTATTGAATTTAAATTCAATAAAATAATCTGGACTATATTTAAATATATTAGTCCTAATAAATATTATGGGTTAATATAATTGAACTAATTGCTTATGTCAAATAAATATTGATTAGGCTAGCCTATTTAGTTGGGCTACAAATAATGAGCCCGCTTCATTAGGCCCAATATGTCATCCTCCTAGAGGTCCATTTTGGTGCCACATGTCAAATGACATGGCACGCCAAGTCAAACAAAAAAACCAATAGGATCATGCCACATGTCAAAATGACAATGAATGCCAAGTAAAATTAAATGGCCAATAAAATTGTGCCACACGTGCAAGTGACATGTTCTGGCCAATCAAATGCGGCATTGTCACGCTTCAATCTGATTGGTCGGAAAGAGTTTGTTCTTACTATGACGCAAATCCATATACTGTGGTCTATACTAAGGAACGTGACAAAGACGAAAAAAGTGTGGGTTCTTCGTATCATGTTGTCCCACAAGGCGGGAATGGTATTTCGTCTCTAATGGAGGATGATGAGAAATTGGAGGATGTTTCACCATGTTATCACATATCCTTCGACGATGGGGACCCTCGAGAAGATGAAGATGCGAAAGATGCTCTACCTGAACTTGAAGAATGGGTAAAGACTAACAGTTGATGCCTTAAAAGAAGTTAACCTTAGCACCGATGAAGAATCAAGACCCACCTACCAAAGTGATTTACTAGAAGTTGATGAAGAAAGCACTTATATTGAGTTACTGAAAGAGCTCAGGGATGTCATTGCTTGGAGTTACAAAGAGATGCAGTCAAGAAGTCGTAGACAAAGGATGTCCCACTGGGCGTGCCAGAACTTGTAGACAATAAATTTGCATCAAAAAAATAATCGAGACCGAAAAATATTGCAACAATCGTAGTATTTGATTTCAAATAGTTTGAGTGTTACAATCTCTATGATTGCTCTGATTCTACTTTTCCAATATAAACTCAAGAGCCTTGGAGCTTGATCTTGAATTTGAATTTGTTTCCACGAACGATGATCTTGAATTCAACTAGCACGAACTTTGATTTGAAGTCGTACTCTTTGAATCTTGATTTGTTCTTCGTTCTGGAGCTTGAACTTGATTGCTTGAAGCTTGAAACTTGTGGATATATTTGCAGCGTTTGATCCACGAGCTCTTTCTTGCTTTTTGTTATAACTTCTGGTCTTTTATGAGTTATAAATACCCCTATTTATAGTTTTGTGAGCTAAGAGTTGTGATGAGAACAAACTCTTTCCGACCAACCATATTGAAGAGTGACTAGGCCATATTTGATTAGTCAGAACATGTCACTTGCACATGTGGCACATTTTCATTGGCCTTTTAATTTGACTTGGCATGCCTAGTCATTTTGACAGGTAGAACGATCCTATTGACTCTTCCGCTTGACTTGGCGTGCCACGTCATTTGACACGTACCAAATTAGGCCTCTAGGTAGATAACATCTTGGGCTTAGTAAAGTGGGCTCATCGTTTGTAGCCCAACTCAATGGATTAGCCCAATGAATTTGGGCTTTAATTTAAATCCATATTTTGGACTTAAATAATTTAATCTTAGTTTGAGCTTGATATTTCTTAAATTTAGGAGTTTGTTCAAATTTAACATAGACTTTAATTTCACAAAATTCACATGTCTACAGTTGGTATTGAGTGGATGTGCTTGAAATTTACTGAAAATATCTGGATGAGATTATGTATAATATGAAGAATAATATAGGTGATTTGGATTGTTTGAAGTCAAAATTCAGAGTTGAAAAACATTATTGCGGCGCTCTATGTCATGTGCATTTCACGTGTATTCTATGTATGCCATTTGTATATCATACGTGTGTCATGTATGTAAAAAGCCTAATGAACACGACATACTACATCATATATACAAAACAATTCTTGACATATACATTATATGTACTTATCTTCGAGAGGCTATCGAACCGTTAGGAAACTTCACTTTCTTATATTCTTGTTGTGCGGGTTTGTTAATTCCAGAATCTGAACTTATATTCTTTTATTCTCTCACAGATGGTGAGGGCACGTGCTACTAGATCAGGCGGACAACCACCAGTACCATCAGTTAGGACCGCGAGAGACCAAGGCCGAGGTAGAGGCCGAAGTGGGAATCGTACTACAACCAGGGCAGCACCTGTAGAGCCACCAGTTTCATAAACTGGGGAGTAGATACTAGATGTTGTTAAGCCGGTAGGACCAACTCAGGCACCAGTTATGACCATTGTTATCCCAGGCCTTCAGGAGGCCTTAGCGCAGATTTTGACTATGTACACGAGCCTGGCTCAAGCGGTTTCAGTTCCAGCTGCACCAGCCACTTTACAGGTCGGGGAGGTGCCCAGACTCCCACTGCCCATATGTTACACCCTATATTTTCGTACGTAAAAATGCGTCGTAAGCAAACTAATGTAGGACCAAAAATAAGATAATATTTAAAAGTATATAAATTAAGTTAATCATGTTACCTCTGAGGTTACAAATATTGAAGATCATGAACAACAAGTACAAAGAGGGTTGGATAGTTCAGAAGCTAAAGCAATTAAATAAAACAATGTTTCGTCGAAAGTCGACAAGTTGGGAATGTTATAACATGTACCTTTGGGGTGAGACTAGGGTGATTAACATGATAAGGAGATTATGTTATGATTTATATTAGTCGTATGACATCCGTGTGTTATGTTTTGAAGTCAAGCGAGTTGTGGAACAAAAGTCGATGAAAGTCATCACAAGTTACATTCATAAGTTTTACTGAAACTTTGGGTCAAATGTAACTGCAATTTTCTCCCAATATACTTAGAGTTATGGGGTGTTCCACCCATCAAATTAAAGATCTATGAGTCTATTTTCCAACGCATTAAACCATTTGTCAATACGACATCGGAGTAGAGAGATATGTGCATTTTTGCGATACTGCGCAAGCTGCTAGGTGACAAGTAGGTGTGTCACCTACTTGCTTAAATGAAAGCCCAAAAATGGGCCATTTCGGGTCGTCCAAAGAAAGCTAATGTTGTAGCAGATGCCTTAAGTTGCCGATCTATGGGTAGCTTAGCACATGTAGAGCCCGAGAAAAGACAATTAGCTAGAGAGATTCATCAATTGGCTTTTTTGGGGGTTCGGTTAGTAGATTCTGAGGATGGTGGAGTTGCACTCCAAAACACTGCAAAATCATCTCTCATAGCTGAAGTCAAGGAAAGGCAGTACGAGGACCCAGAGTTGGTCGAGTTGAGAGAGCGAGTTCCGCAACAGAAGAAACCATTGTTAGAGCTCAAGGGAGAAGGGGTTCTCAGATACAGGGGTCGTTTGTGTGTTCCAGATGTAGCAGGGCTACGAGACAAGATTATGTCAGAGGCACATTATTCATGGTATTCCATCCATCCTGGATCGACGAAGATGTATCATGACATTAAGGATATGTACTGGTGGAATGATATGAAGAAGAACATTGCTAAGTTTGTCGCCCAATGTACTAGTTGCCAGCAAGTGAAGGTAGAGCACCAGAAGCCCGGAGGGCTAATGCAGACTATAGAGATCCCGACATGGAAATGGGAGGCGATAAACATGGACTTTATCACGGGTTTACCTCGTTCTAATCGTAAGTTTGATTCCATATGGGTGATAGTCGATAGGCTCACGAAATCAGCTCACTTCCTACCGGTCAGATCTACATATACAGCAGAAGATTATGCAAAGTTATATATTAAGGAGATAGTGTGGCTACACGGAGTACCGATTTCTATTATATCTGACCGTGGGGCTCAGTTTACAGCACATTTTTGGAGGTCATTTCAGAGAGGTCTAGGGACTCAGGTGAATCTCAGCACATCTTTTCATCCACAGACTGATGGACAAGTCGAGCGCACAATTCAGATGCTCGAGGATATGTTACGAGTATGTGTGTTGGATTTTAAAAGAAGTTGGGATGAACATCTACCTCTTATCGAGTTTGTATATAATAACAGTTACCACTCCAGTATCCAGATGGCTCCGTACGAGGCTTTGTATGGGCGTAAATACAGATCTCCTATAGGGTGGTTTGATGTTGGAGAATCTGGGTTACATGGGCCAGACCTGGCTCAGCAGGCCATAGAGAAAGTAAAGCTTATCCGGGAGCGACTGTTGACAGCTCAGAGTAGTCAGAAGTCATATTCTGACATGCGGCGATGAGACTTAGAGTTCAGGATTAATGACTGGGTATTCTTAAAGGTATCACCTAAGGTTTGGCAAGAAAGGCAAGCTTATCCCACGGTATATTGGGCCTTATAGGATCATTTGGAGAGTGGGCCAAGTAGCTTATGAGTTAGAGTTGCCCTCAGAATTGGAGTGTGTCCATCCGATTTTTCACGTATCTATGCTACGGAAGTGCATTGGCGATCCTACCCGAGTGGTGCGCACGGATGATGTACAGATTACAGAGGACTTATCATACGAGGAAATTCCAGTTGCCATCCTAGACCGACAAATCCGCAAGCTACGAAATAAGGAGATAGCTTCCGTGAAGGTTTTATGGAGGAGCAAGAATGTAGAAGAGATGACGTGGGAATCGGAGGGAGAAATGAAGTCTAAATACCCCCACCTATTTCAAACTGAAGATATGGTTCAAGATGGGACGCTACAACATAGCTCTATGTAGGCTAGCAGGTCATCAGGTAAGCTTTTATTTTTCACTTTCAATATTTATGATTTACGGTCGGTGAGGTAAATTGCTGCTATTTATAAAGATTGGCCATATGTGGCATGCATAGTGTGTTTTCTGGCTGCGTGCAGGTTGGTTTTAACCTAGTGTACGAAGGATACTCTGGCAAAATTTTCCAAAGTCTCTAAGAGTAAACATTCGAGGACAAATGTTCCCAGGGGGGAGTGATGTTACACCCTATATTTTCGTACGTAAAAATGCGTAGTAAGCAAACTAATGTAGGACCAAAAATGAGATAATATTTAAAAGTATATAAAGTAAGTTAATCATGTTACCTCTGAGGCTACAAATATTGAAGATCATGAACAACAAGTACAAAGAGGGTTGGACAGTTCAGAAGCTAAAGCAATTAAATAAAATAATGTTTCGTCGAAAGTCGACAAGTTGGGAATGTTATAACATGTACCTTTAGGGTAAGACTAGGGTGATTAACATGATAAGGAGATTATGTTATGATTTATATTAGTCGTATGACATCCGTATGTTATGTTTTGAAGTCAAGCGAGTTGTGGAACAAAAGTCGATGAAAGTCATCACAAGTTACATTCATAAGTTTTACTGAAACTTTGGGTCAAATGTAACTGCAATTTTCTCCCAATATACTTAGAGTTATGGGGTGTTCCACCAATCAAATTAAATATCTATGAGTCTATTTTCCAACGCATTAAACCGTTTGTCAATACGACATCGGAGTAGAGAGATATGGGTATTTTTGCGATACTGCACAAGCTGCTAGGTGACAAGTAGGTGTGTCACCTACTTGCTTAAATGAAAGCCCAAAAATGGGCCATTTCGGGTCGTCCAAAGAGGCCTTTTAAAGGCCTATTTTCTTCATATATTAGACTTAAAATAGATCATAATAACCAGACATAAGCTCTGCAAAGAATCCTCCCAAATATTTCCCACAAACCCTAATTGATTTTCTCTCCCTTTCAAGTTCTAATTGGAGGTAAAACCTAGAGTTTGAAGAACCAAGATAGGAGCTGAGTTATCCAACAAATAAAGTGAGTTTACTGATCTCTTTCATCCATTTTTTCTGCTGTAAATTCATGGTAAGTCGTTCTATACTTGTAAGAACTCACGGGACGGTAATCGGAAGCCGTGAGTTCGAGTTATTCACTTGTAGCGGACTGTTTTGTTGACTGTTTTGTGTTGCTGTTGGGCTGCATGTTTTACTACTATTTTGTGGAGTTTTTGAGGAGGAAGGGGGTATAGAAACACCATATAAATGTAGGGTGGTTGGCTGGTCGTTCGTCATAACATTTCCGGGTCGTTTGACACTACTACGGTGGTTGTTTTGTGTATGAAGAGATTGGGGTGTGTTGGGCTATTTTGTAGTATTTGATGGCGTATATAGGGCTGAAAATGGTGTATATATGTTGTTATTATTCTGTTCTTGTATTGTTGGTGTTATCTTGAATTTGGAGGAAGTAAGGATTATAGGGGGGATGCTGCCCGTTTTAATACAAAATAAGTTTGTCGTTCGTTGTGCGATAGTTGTACCTTTCGTAACTTAACGATAGAATTATTATCATTCTTGTAGATTAAGGTGCGAAGAAGTGAGTTCAACTTGGTGATTGGAAAGATTGTGATAAGGTATGTTAAGGCTAAGCCCTTCCTTCATTTTGGCATGATCCCGTAGCTACATGTGTTAATAATGAGACATAAAGAGAAGTTCGTATTCGTGAATTTATTCACATTATTCTAGTCTCATAAGTTACAATATTATTCCTTATCGAGACTTCATATTCAGTTTAGTTTTGTCTTTATTCAGTCAAGAGAGCAGAGGGTCTATATATATATATATATATATATATATATATATATATATATATTACACTATTTTCACCACTATCGAGCTATAATCGGTGGGCAGGACCCTATTGGGCAACCTCTGATCAGATGGTAAGTTATATATACCGAGCCTACTGTGGCCGAACGCCTATGAGCGAGCCCAGGATGGCCGAGGTACAGAGCCCAGTATGGCCGAGCGCCTATGAGCGAGCCTACTACGGCTGAGCAGTTACACGTACCGAGCCTTATAGGGCCGGACATTTATTTTACTTACTATATTGAAGGAGTTTAGTCACTATCAGCAGGTAAGTATATCTCCAGACCATCTTTGACTCCCAGTTAATTTCAGTTTTTATATTATCAGTTCAGTTTTAGATTTCAGTTATTTTATTGCCTTACATACTCGGTACATTATTTCGTACTGACGTCCCTTTTCTGGGGGCGCTGCATTTCATGCTTGCAGGTTCAGACAGATAGACGGGTAGACCTCCTCAGTAGGTGTTTCTCGAGTTCAGCCTGATCGGTAAGCTCCACGTCTTTCGGAGTTGCCAGCTCTAGAGTTTTGTGTACGTCTTATGTATATCTGTATATATGTTATGGGTAGGTCGAGGCCCTGTTCCGATCACAATATATCTATCAGTAGAGGCTTGTAGACATATCCTGTTGGTTAGTGCAGTATGTTGGGTTTGTAGGCCTGGTATGTATATTTGATGGTTTGTCGGTTGTAGTAGCTATGACGGCCTTGTCGGCCTAGCTTTATATTGATGTTTAGTTAGCGCTAGTTTCCATTCAGTTTTATATTTTGCTTTGCAAATTGTCTTGCAAGGTGGCCCCATGGCCAAAGTATGACATTATATGTTCAGAGTCTCTTAGTCGCAATTTGGTACGCCAGGTTAGGTGAGGCACCGGGTGCTGGTCTCGCTCCTAGGTTTGGGGCGTGACACCATACTCTAGAGCAGCAAGCTTAGGGGCTTCATACACCGGGAGTACTACCAGTTCAGCCAGTTGTTGTTGCTCGAGGTGAGGATGGTCCACCTATGAGTGATGAGGAGCGGAAGAGATTGGAGCGGTTTAGGAGGCTTAAGCCTCCAGAGTTCAATGGAGAAAAGTCAGAGAATACTCAGGATTTTATAGACAGGTGTCAGTGGATCCTTCGCACAGCGAGTATCTTGGAGACCAATGGGGTTGCATTCACTATATTTCAGCTGATATAAGTAGCCTACAAATGGTGGCAGACTTATGAGTTGAGCAGGCCAGCCAGTGGAGCACCAGTTACGTGGCATGAGTTGCCAGTTCTCTTCTTAGAGAAGTTTGTCCCACAGACTCGCTGAGAGAAGTTGCGTAGGCAGTTTGAGAAGCTACGCAGGAAGGTTAGACAGTGACTCAGTATGATATAAGGTTTGAAAATCTGGCTCATCATGCATTGTTGGTTCTTAGAGAGAGATAGAGGATCAGGAAGCTCATTGGTGGCCTCAACTATGGCTTACGCTTCAGTTTGGCTTGAGAGACCGAGACAGATGTTAGGTTTGACCAGGTAGTCGAGATTACTAGGCGTTTGGAGTCGGTTCACGTGGTTTCAGTGGTACCTCATCAGGAGGTCAGTCATATCATAGCAAAGGTCGTACTTATAGGCCCACTCAGATGGCTCGTCTGGTTCATCGTTATGTATCAACTACTGATGGTTCATACTGTACTCGTCCGGGTCAATCATCATTCAGTGCACTCCCAGCTCAGAGTTCATTCCAAGCTCTGCCAGTTCTGGGTTCGTTAGTACCGGGTTCTTCTAGTGGTTGTTCTAGTTCTCGGTGCCCGTTTTAGGCCCCGCCACCATCTTTAGATCTAGGTTGCTTTGAGTGTGGGGAGTTAGGGCATTTGAGGATGTATTACCCCTGTCTTATGGGAGGTTTTGTTCAGCAGAGAAGTCAGACTATGACTCCCACACTAGTTACTACACCACCCGCTCAGCCAGCTCGAGATGGGGCTCAAGTAGTTCGAGGTCTCCCTAGATAGGGAGGTTGATCAAGTGGTGGTCGGGCTCGATGCTATGCTTTTTCCGCCAGGCCAAAGGCAATTGCTTCAGACGCAGTGATCACATATATTGTTTCAGTATGCCACAGGGATGCTTCAGTATTATTTGATCTTGGTTTCATTTATTCATATGTGTCATCATACTTTGCTCATTATTTGGATATGCCCCTTGATTAATTCATGTATCTATGATGGTAGGTGATTCTATTGTTGTGGACTGTGTGTATCGGTTGTGTGTGGTGACTATTAGGGGATTGGAGATGAGAGTTGATCTTTTACCGCTTAGCATGGTTGATTTTGACGTGATTTTAGGCATGGATTGGTTGTCACCATGTCACGCTATTCTGAATTGTCACGCTAAGACCATGACATTGGTAATGCCGTAACTGTGTAGGGTTGCGTGGAGAGGTTCCCTTGATTTCATATTTGAAGGCTCAACAGAAGGTTGAGAAGGGATGTTTAGCATATTTGCTTTTGTGAGGGATGTTGGGGCTGACACTCTTACCATTGAGTCTGTTGCGGTAGTGAGAGACTTTCTCGATGTGTTTCCTGCAGACCTGTTGGGCATGCCGCCTGATAGAGACATTGATTTTAGTATTGACATGGTGCCGGGAACCCATCCCATCTTTATTCATCCGTATCATATGGCACCAGCAGGGTTGAAGGAATTGAAGGAACGACTTTAAGAGTTACTTGATAAAGGCTTCATCAGGCCCAGTGTGTCGCTTTGGGGTGCGCCGGTTGTATTTGTGAAGAAGAATGATGGTATTATGCGGATGTGCATTGATTATAGGCAGCTGAATAAAGTTACGATTAACAACAAGTACCCACTTCCACGCATTGATGACTTATTTGACCAACTTCAGGGTGCTAGAGTGTTTTCAAAGATTGATTTTGAGGTCAGGGTATGATCAGTTAAAGATTCGGGATTCTGATATTTTGAAGACGGCATTCAGGACCAGCTATGGTTATTACGAGTTCCCTGTGATGTCTTTTGGGCTGACCAATGCCCCAGCCACCTTTATGCATCTAATAATCAGTGTATTCCAACCATATCTTGATTCATTCGTCATCGTATTCATTGATGATATACTAGTGTACTCACGTAGCCAGGAGGATCATGAGCAGTATCTGAGGATTGTACTCCAGACGTTAAGGGAGAAGAAGTTATAAGCTAAATTAACCATGTGCGAGTTTTGGCTTGATTCTATGGCATTCTTGGGCCACGTGGTGTCTAGTGAGGGGATCAAGGTGGATCCGAAGAAGATTGAGGTAGATTAGAGTTGGCCTAGACTGTTTTCAGCTAACGAGATTCAGAATTTTCTTAGTTTGGCAGGGTATTATCGCCGCTTTGTGGAGAGTTTCTCGCTTATTGCTACACTTTTGAGTAGATTAAAGTGTGTCCCTTTTAGCTGGTCTGATGAGTGTGAGGAGAGCTTTCAGAAGCTAAAGACTGCCTTGACCACAACTCCAGTTCTAGTTTATCATCAACATCGGGTTTATATACAGTTTATTGTGATGATTCACGGATTGGCATCGGGTATGTCTTAATGCAGGAGGGTAGGGTGATTGCTTATGCTTCACGTCAGCTGAATCCTTATGAGAAGAACTACCCCGTTCATGATTTTGAGTTGCCAGTCATTGTTCACGCATTAAATATTTGGAGGCACTATCTCTACGGCATGTCGTGTGAGGTATTCATAGATCATCGGAGTCTACAATACTTGTTTAAGCAAAAGGATCTAAACTTGAGGCAGCAGAGGTAGTTGGAGATGTTAAAAGACTATGATATTACCATTTTGTACCATCCCGGGAAAGCCAATATGGTAGTCGATGCCTTGAGAAGAAAGGCTAATAGTATAGATATCCTTGCATATATTCCAGTTGGTGAGAGACAGCTAGTATTGGATGTTCAGGCTTTGGCCAATCAGTTCGTGAGGTTAGATGTTCCGGAGCCTAGTTGAGTTCTAGCTTGCGTGATTTCTCGGTCTTCTTTATATGAGCGCATCAAAGCACGTCAGTATGACGAACATCAATTGCTTGTCCTTAAGGACACGGTGAAGCACGACGATGCCAATGAGGTTTCTAGTAGAGATGATGGGGTGTTGAGGATGCATGGTCGGATTTGTGTACCCAATATAGATGGGTTGCGTGAGTTGATTCCTGAGGAGGCCCACAGTTCTCGGTATTCCATTCATCCAGGTGCCGCTAAGATGTATCAGGATTTGAGGCAACACTATTGGTGGAGAAGAATGAAGTAAGATATAGTGGAGTATGTGGCTCGGTGATTGAACTGTCAGCAGGTGAAGTACGAGCATCAAAGGCCGGGCGGTTTACTTCAAAGACTTGAGATTACCGAGTGGAAATGGGAGTGTGTTACTATTACCTTCATTGTTGGTCTCCCACTAACTTTGAAGAAATTTGATGAAGTGTGGGTGGTTGTAGACCGGTTGACTAAGTCCGCACACTTCATCCCGGTTGTGACTACCTACTGTTCATAGCAGCTGGCTCAGATCTATATCCGTGAGATTGTTCGTCTTCATGGTTTGTCGGTGTCCAATATTTCTGATCGGGGCACGTAGCTCACACTGCAGTTTTGGAAGGTAGTGCAGTAAGAGTTAGGCACACGGGTTGAGCTAAGTACAGAATTCCACCCCCAAACGGACGGACAGTTTGAGCACACCATTCAGATCTTGGAGGATATGTTATGTGCATGTGTTATGGATTTTGGGGGTTCATGAGATCAGTTCTTACCGCTTGCAGAGTTTTCCTACAATATCAGCTACCAATCAAGTATTTAGATGGCTCCTTATGAGGCCTTATATGGGAGGCTATGTCATTCTCCAGTTGGTTGGTTTGAGCGGGAAGAGGCTAGGTTGTTGGGTACTGATTTGGTTTGGGATGACTTGGAGAAAGTCAAGTTGATTCAGGATAAGTTTCATACAGCATTGTCCAGACAAAAGAGTTGTGCTGATAGAAAGTTTTGTGATGTTGCATATATGGTGGGTGAGAAGGTGTTACTCAGAGTTTCGCCCATGAAGGGTGCGATAAGGTTCAAAAAGAAGGGCAAGTTGAGCCCTCGGTATATTGGCCCTTTTGAGGTGCTTGAGAGGATTAGAGAGGTGGCCTACAAGCTTGTATTGCCACCTAGTCTATCGAGTGTTCACTCAGTGTTTCATGCTTCTATACTCCAGAAGTATTATGGTGATCGGTCACATATTTTGGACTTCAACACGGTTCAGTTAGATGGGAATTTGACTTATGTTGTGGAGCTAGTGGATATTTTGAATCGGCAGGTTCAGAAGCTGAGGTCAAAAAATATAGCATCAGTGAATGTGATGACCCAAAATGTCATCTTTAAATTTAATAAGTAATTCTATGTTCTAAGACCTCGAAAAGCACCATTTATCATTCCTCGACTTGCGTACACAGTCCGTACAATTTTTCGGAATGTTTTTATGTGAAAAATAGATTAAAATGGGAAATAGAGCTTTAAAACTCAAATAAGTTGACTTTGATCAACATTTTGAGTAAACGGACCCGAATCAGTGTTTTGAAATTTTCGATAGGTACGAATCGTGATTTGGGACTTGGGCGTATGCCCGGAATCGAATTCCGAGGTCCCTAGCCCGAGTTATGGAATTTTGATGAAAATTTAAAAGCTTGAAAGCTTAATGATTTCTAAGAAATTACTTATGTTGGATTTATTGACCTCGGGTCCGTAGTTGATTCCGGATCCCGGTATAGGTCCACTATAATATTTATGACTTGTCTTCCGAAGTTGGTGAGAATCGGAGTTGATTTGACGTGATTCGAACGTCCGTTTGTAAAAATATAAGTTTTAAAGTTTTCTTGAAAATTTCCTTTGATTGGGTGTCCGATTCATAGTTCTAGGTGTTATTTTGGCAATTTGATCACGCAAGCAAGTTCGTATGATGTTTTAGAACTTGTGTGCATGTTTGGTTTGGATCCCCGAGGGCTCGGGTGAGTTTCGGATAGGCTACGGGATGATTTCGGACTTAGAAAATCTGGTTTTCTGCAGACTTCAGGCTTCTGGTGTGTTCTTCTTCGCGTTCGCGAAGGCTTGAGGTTCAAAGCTTCACCTTCGCGATAGAAACCTCGCGTTCGTGAAGGAAAAGAGACTGGCCAGGAAAAATTAGCCTTCTCGTTCGCGAAGGGCATCTCGTGTTCGCGAAGGCCAAGCCAGGCATGCATCGCGTTCGCGAGGTAGCCCTCGCGTTTGCGAGGTATCCCTCGCGTTCGCGAAGAGTAAAATTTGACAACACATAATTGTGCTTCGCAAACACGAGGCACTGACCGCGTTCGCAAAGGGTAAAAATCCCAGAAACAGAACATAAGTTCTGGAAATGGGGTTTCGACCCATTTTCAATTCTTTCCCATTTTTGAGCTCGGGTAAGGCGATGTTTGAGAAATATTCAAGGGAAAATATTGGGGTAAGGGTTCCTTATCCTATATTGATTATATTTCATGATTTCATACTCATTTTGATCATGAATCCGTGAAATTTTGGAAGAAAAATTAGATTTTTATAAAATCTTCCAAAAATAAAAAATTAAGATTTGAAGGTCCAATTGATATCGAAATTGGACAAATTTTGTATGGTTGAACTCGCATCGGAACGGGTGTTCGGATTTTGTGAGTTTTTTGGGATTTGAGACATGGGTCCCACTGCCGAATATTTTAATGAATTTCGTATTTTTATCCGGAAAATTTGTAAATTCATATGGAATTAATTCCTATGATTCGTATTGAATATATCAAATTGTTTGTGAATATATTTGAAGCTTTCGGAGGCAAATTTAAAAGAAAAAGTTGTGGTTGAATAATTGATTGGAATTCGCAAAGCGAGGTAAGTGTCGGGGTTAACCTTGACTTGAGGGAGTAGAACCCTTAAATTATTTGTTATGTGAAATGCATGTGAATGACGTATAGGCGAGGTGACGAGTGTCTATATATCGTCAAATTAATTGTTTGCGTGCTTACTTGAAAAATCATAAATTAATTATTATAATAATTGTTTCTCTCTTATTCTTTGTCAAATATTAATTCTTGAATTCCTGCATTAATTGTTACATGTTATTTGAATTATGTGATTTATTGTTATTTGACATTTAGCATATTAAATATTAAACTGCCTATTTTCTCCTTGATTTCTATAATAATTTGCTATTTGTCATTGTTTGTTTCATAATTAAATCATAATTATTGTATACTTGTTGTCTTATAATTTTATATTAATTGTTACATTTATTGGAGAAATTTCTTCTATAAGAATTGATTGAAATGGATATATTGGAGGATCGGGTTGCACGCCGCAACAGACTTATTAAAAGTTAATATTGGAGGATCGGGTTGCACGCCGCAATAGACTTATGAAAAGTTAATATTGGAGGATCGGGTTGCACGCCGCAACAGACTTATTAAAAGTTAATATTGGGGGATCGGATTGCACGCTGCAATAGACTTATTGAAAAGTCAATATTGGGGGATCGGATTGCACGCCGCATCAGACTTATTTAAAAGTCTATATATATATACTTGATTGAAATAAATATATGACAGACTTGATTAAAATGAATATATTGGAGGAGCGGGTTGCACGCCGCAACAAAACCGAATGTGAATATATTGTGAGAGCGGGTTGCACGCTGCAACAGAACCGAATGTGAATATATTGTGAGAGCGGGTAGCATGCTGTAACAGAATTGAATGTGAATATATTGTGAGAGTGGGTTGCACGCTGCAACAGACTTGATGGAAATGATAATTGGTTATGACTGCTGAGTTGGCTTCAATTATTATAAATGAGTTACCTGATTTATTTCTATTCTTTGTTGTTGTTATTAATATTGCATACAGGTTAATGTGAGTGAACCGCCTTAGCCTCGTCACTATTTCGTCGAGGTTAGGCTCAGCACTTACTAGTACATGGGGTCAGTTGTACTGATGCTACACTCTGCACTTCTTGTGCAGATTTTGGAGTTGGTCCCAGTGACGTACCATAGACTTGCTCGGATTTCAGCTACCAGAGACTCTGCACTTCGTTTTTATGGATTATTTCACCATATTTCAAACTTTGCTTCCGCATTTGTTTCTTGATTATTAATAATTTAAAGATTGTTTTAAAATTAGTTAATATTATTCTAACGTTGGCTTGCCTAGCAAGTGAAATGTTAGGTGCCATCACGGTCCGAAGGTGCGAATTTCGGGTCGTGACAGTTGGTATCAGAGCACTAGGTTACATAGGTCTCATGAGTCACGAGCAAGCTTAGTAGAGTCTGAAGGATCGGTACGGAGACGTCTGTACTTATCTCTCAGAGGCTATGAAGTTTAGGAACAATATCACTTCTTTCTTATTCTGTCGTGTGATTTTGTTCTATCATCGATGATTGAACTATTCTACTCTTATTCTCTCGCAGATGATGAGAACACGTAATACCTCTACCGATGGACAGGGACCAGAACCCCCGGTGGCAACTATGGCCAGGGGTAGAGGTCATGCTAGAGGCCGAGGCAGAGGCCGAGGTAGAGCTCAGTCCAGAGCTCGAGCAGCTACACCTATTATAGAACCTCAGGTAGACCTTCAGGAGGAGGTCCTAGTTCAGAATGTACCAGTTGGACCAGTTCAGGTCCCGAAAGGATTCATAGCCACTCCAGTACTTCAGGATACTCTAGTCCGTTTGGTAAGTCTTATGGAGGGCGTGGCCCAGAATGGTACATTTCCAGTGGCACCAGCCATCTCACAGGCTGGGGGAGGAGCACAAACTCCCACTACTCCCGCTTCGGAGCAGATGGCTCCCCAGAATCAGGCTCCAGCAGCCCCGCCAGTTGGGATAGTTCAGCCAGTTGTTGCGGCACAGATTGGTGATAGGCCCGCCATGTCCTTTGAGGCCTTATTGAGACTGGATAAGTTTACTAAGCTCTTTCCAGTTCACTTCAATGGTACACCTTCTGAGGACCCACAAATTTATCTTGAATGCTGTCATAAGGTGTTGCGGAACATGGGTATAGTTGAGACCAATGGAGTTGCTTTTGCTGTATTCCATATGACGGGTTCCGCCAAGAGGTGGTGGAGAGATTATACATTGACCCGACCAGTCGGATCACCTGCATTTACCTGGGAGCAGTTCTCTCAGCTATTTCTGGAGAAGTTCCTCCCTATAACACTGAGAGAGGAATTCTGCAAGCAATTTGAGCGTCTACAGCAGGGCAGTATGACTGTTACTCAGTATGAGTTCCGTTTTGTGGATTTGGCCCGTCATGCTCTCCTTTTACTACCTACAGAGGGAGAGAGAGTGAGGAGGTTTATTTAGGGACTCACTCACCCTATCAGACTTCAGATGGCCAAGGAAACCGGAAGTAAGATTTCTTTTTAGGCGGCTGCTAATGTTGCCAGGAGGATCGAGATGGTTCTAGTACAGGAGAGAGGGTAGAGGTCTGATAAGAGGCCTCGTCAGTTTGGTGGATTCAGTGGTGCCTCGTCTGGAGGCAGGGGTAATTTTGGTAGGGGTCATCCTTCCAGACCATTTCATTCAGCACTTCATGCATCTTCCGGTGCTTCAGGGAGTCACGGTCCTATTATGCCTTACTCTGGGCAGCCAGTATTCAGTGCACATTCAGCTCCTATCAGTGCACCACCACTCCAGAGTTACTACAGTGGTTATTCAGCCCATTTGGGTTAGCTTCAACTTCAGCAGCCACGGCATCAGGATGGGTGTTATGAGTGTGGGAACATTGGTCACATCAGGAGGTATTGCCCTAGATTGGCGAGTAACAGATCTCGGCAGGATTCTCGTGTCATTATACCGGCACCGGTTGCTTCACCGCCTACTCAGCCAGCTAGAGGTAGGGTTTAGGTAGATAGAGGTGGACATCAGGCCATTAGAGGTGGAGGTCAGGCCATTAGAGGTGGAGGTCAGACTGTTAGAGGTGGAGGCCAGCTAGTTAGAGGTCGTCCCAGAGATGCAGTTCAGAGTGGTGGGGCCCAACCCCGATTTTATGCTTTTCCAGCTAGGCCTGAGGCCGAGTCATCTGATGCTGTGATCACAGGTATTATTCCAGTATGCCATAGAGATGCTTCAGTTCTATTTGATCCAGGATCTACTTATTCCTATGTGTCCTCCTATTTTGCTTCATATTTGGTTATGCCTTGTGATTCTCTGAGTGCTTCTGCATGTGTATCTACACCGGTGGGAGACTCTGTTGTAGTAGATCATGTCTATCATTCGTGTGTGGTTACTATTGGTAATCTTGAGACTAGTGTAGATCTTCTACTTCTTGATATGGTAGATTTTGATGTCATCTTGGGTATGGATTGATTGTCTCCTTATCATGCTATATTAGACTGTCATGCCAAGACAGTGACCCTAGCTATGTCGGGGTTACCTCGGTTAGAGTGGAAAGGAACTCCTAGTCATTCTGCCAGCAGGGTTATTTCTTATATGAAAGCTCGGCGTATGGTAGAGAAAGGGTGTCTAGCCTATTTGGCTTATATTTGCGATCCCAGTGCAGATATCCCTTCTATGGACTCAGTACCAGTTGTTCGTGAATTTCCAGAAGTATTTCCTGCAAATTTGTCGGGGATGCCACCCGACAGAGATATTGACTTCTGTATTGATTTGGCTCCGGGCACTCAGCCCATTTCTATTCCACCATACCGTATGGCCTCGCCAGAGTTGAAAGAATTGAAAGAGCAGTTACAAGACTTGCTTGATCAGGGATTCATTAGACCCAGTGTCTCGCCCTAGGGTGCACCAGTATTATTTGTAAAGAAGAAAGATGGCTCGATGCGGATGTGTATAGAGTATCGACAGTTGAACAAGGCCACTATCAAAAACAAATATCCGCTACCAAGAATTAATGACTTATTTGATCGGCTTCAGGGTGCCAAGGTATTTTCGAAGATTGATTTGAGATCTAGTTACCATCAGTTGAAGATTAGGGCATATGATGTCCCTAAGACAGCTTTTCGGACTCGGTATGGGCATTACGAGTTCGTAGTGATGTCATTTGGGTTGACAAATGCCCCAGCAGCATTTATGAATTTGATGAATCGGGTGTTCAAGCCTTATTTGGATTCTTTTGTGGTTGTATTCATTGATGATATCTTGATTTACTCCAGCAGTCGAGAGGAGCATGAGCAGCATCTTCGAAGTGTGCTTCACACCTTGAAGAATAATCAGTTATATGCCAAATTTTCAAAATGCGAGTTTTGGTTAGACTCAGTTGCCTTTTTGGGGCATGTGGTATCGGCAGAAGGCATAAAGGTGGATCCTAAGAAGATTGAGGTTGTTCAGAATTGGCCTGGACCTACTTCAGTTACAGAGATCCGGAGTTTCCTGGATTTAGCAAGTTATTATCGTCGGTTCGTGGAAGGGTTTTCATCTATAGCAAGCCCATTGACCAGACTAACCCAGAAGGGTGTCCCATTCAGATGGTCAGACGAATGTGAGTTGAACTTTCAGAAGCTCAAGACCGCTTTAACTACGGCGCCAGTGTTGGTATTACCCACAGGTTCAGGATCGTATATGGTATATTATGACGCATATCACATTGGGCTTGGTGCAGTATTAATACAAGATGGCAAGGTAATTGCATATGCATCGCGGCAGTTGAAAGTTCACGAGAAGAATTATCATGTTCATGACTTAGAATTGGCAGACATTGTTCATGCGCTGAAGATTTGGAGGCATTACCTCTACGGTGTCTCGTGTGAGGTATTTACTGATCATCGCAGCCTTCAGTATCTGTTCAAACAAAAAGATCTTAATTTGAGGCAGAGAAGATGGTTGGAGTTGTTGAAAGACTACGATATCACCATTTCGTATCACCCCGGAAAGGCCAATGTGGTAGCCGATGCCTTGAGTAGAAAGGCTGTGAGTATGGGCAGTCTTGCATATATTCCGGTTGGTGATAGGCCATTAGCTGCAGATGTTCAGACTTTGGCTAATCAGTTCGTGAGGTTAGATGTTTCAGAACCCAGTCGGGTTCTAGCTTGCACAGTTGCTCGGTCTTCTTTATATGAGCGCATCAGAGAGAGGCCGTATGATGATCCTCATTTACTTGTCCTTAAGGACACGATGTGGCACGGTGATGCCAAACAGGTTGTTGTGGGGGAAGATGGGTTCTGCGAATGCAGGGTCATATTTGTGTGCCTAATATGGATAGGCTTCGTGAATTAATTCTTGAAGAAGCACACAGTTCCAGGTATTCTACTCATCCAGGTACCGTCAAAATGTATCAAGATTTGCGGCAACATTGTTGGTGTAGGAGAATGAAAAAGGATATAGCTGCATATGTAGCTCGGTGTAAGTACGAGCATCAGAGACCTGGTGGTTTGCTTCAAAAGTTAGAAATTCCTGAGTGGAAGTGGGAGCGTATCACTATGGATTTTGTTGTTGGGATCCCACGGACTCAGAGAAAATTTGACGCAGTTTGGGTCATTGTGGACAGGTTAACCAAGTCAGCCCATTTCAATCCAGTGGCAGTTACCTATTCTTCAGAGAGGTTAGCTGAAATTTACATTCGTGAGATTGTCCGCCTTCACGGTGTGCCCGTGTCTATTATTTCAGATCGAGGTATGCAGTTTACCTCATATTTCTAGAGGGTTGTACAGCGTGAGTTAGGCATGCGGGTGGAGTTGAGTACAGCATTTCATCCACAAATAGACGAACAGTCAGAGCGCACTATTCAGATATTGGAAGATATGCTCCGTGCTTGTGTTATAGACTTTGGAAGTCCTTGGGATCATTTCTTTCCACTTGCGGAGTTTGCTTATAATAATAGCTACCAGTCGAGAATTCAGATGGCTCCATATGAGGCATTATATAGAAGGTGATGCCGATCGCCAGTTGGTTGGTTTGAACCAGGAGAGGCTCGATTGTTGGGTACCGATTTGGTACAGGATGCCTTGGATAAGGTCAAGATTATTCAGGATCGACTTCGCACAGCTCAGTCTAGGAAAAAAAGTTATGCCGACCGAAAAGTTCGTGATATTGCATTCATGGTTGGAGAACGAATATTGCTCCGGGTTTCACCTATGAAAGGTGTAATGAGGTTCGGAAAGAAGGGCAAGTTGAGCCCTAGGTATATCGGACCCTTTGAAATTCTTCAAAGGGTGGGCGAAGTAGCCTACAGGCTTGCATTACCACCTAGTTTATCAGCGGTTCATCCGGTGTTCCATGTGTCTATGCTCCGAAAATATCATGGTGATTTGTCCCATGTGTTAGATTTCAGCTCAGTCCAATTGGACAAAGATTTGACTTACGAGGAGGAGCCGGTGGCTATTCTAGCCCGGTAGATCCACAGTTGAGGTCAAAGAGTTATCCTTCAGTTTGGGTGCAATGGAGAGGTCATCCGGTAGAGGTATATACCTGGGAGTCCGAGTCAGACATACAGAGTAAATATCCATACTTATTCACCAGCTCAGGTACTTTTTTCTAACTTCGTTCGAGGACAAACGGTTGTTTTAGAGGTGGAGAATGTGATGACCCAAAATATCATCTTTAAATTTAATAAGTAATTCTGTGTTTTAAGACCTCTAAAAGCACCATTTATCATTCTTCGACTTGCGTGCGCAGTCCGTATAATTTTTCGGAACGTTTTTATGTGAAAAATGGATTAAAATGGGAAATAGAGCTTTAAAACTCAACTAAGTTGACTTTGGTCAACATTTTGAGTAAACGGACCCGGATCAGTATTTTGAAATTTTTGATAGGTCTATATCATGATTTGGGACTTGGGCGTATGCCCGGAATCGAATTCCGAGGTCCCTAGCCCGAGTTATGGAATTTTGATGAAAAATTAAAAGCTTGAAAGCTTAATGATTTCTAAGAAATTACTGATGTTGGATTTATTGACCTCGGGTCCGTATTTTGGTTTTGGAGCTCAGTATAGGTCCACTATAATATTTATGACTTGTCTTCCGAAGTTGGTGAGAATCGGAGTTGATTTGACGTGATTCGAACATCCGGTTGTAAAAATATAAGTTTTAAAGTTTTCTTAAAAATTTCCTTTGATTGGGTGTCCGATTCGTAGTTCTAGGTATTATTTTGGCGATTTGATCATGCGAGCAAGTTCGTATGATGTTTTAGAACTTGTGTGCATGTTTGGTTTGGATCCCTGAGAGCTCGGGTGAGTTTCGGATAGGCTACGGGATGATTTCGGACTTAGGAAATCTGGTTTTCTGCAGACTTCAGGCTTCTGGTGTGTTCTTCTTCGCGTTCGCGAAGCTAGTCTCGCGAACGCAAAGAGAAAATTGGGCTGGCACGTTTTTTGCTTCGCGTTCGCGACATAGTGACCGCGTTCGCGAAGGCTTGAGGTTCAAAGCTTCGCCTTCGCGATAGAAGCCTCGCGTTCGCGAAGGGAAAGAGACTTGCTAGGAAATATTAGCCTTCGCATTCGCGAAGGGCATCTCACGTTCGTGAAGGCCAAACCAGGCATGCATCGCGCGAAGAGTAAAATTTGACAGCACATAATTGTGCTTCGCGAATGCGAGGCACTGACCGCGTTCGCGAAGGGTAAAAATCCCAAAAACAGAACTTAAGTTCTGGAAATGGGGTTTCGACCCATTTTCAATTCTTTCCCATTTTTTAGCTCGGGTAAGGCGATTTTTGGGCAATATTCACGGGACAACATTGGAGTAAGTGTTCCTTATTCTATATTGATTATATTTCATGATTTCATACTCATTTTTATCATGAATCCGTGAAAGTTTGGAAGAAAAATCAGATTTTTATAAAATCTTCCAAAAACGAAAAATTAAGATTTGAATATCCATTTGATATCGGAATTGGACAAATTTTGTATGGTTGAACTCGTATCAGAACGGGTATTCGGATTTTGTGAGTTTTTTCGGGATTTGAGATGTGAGTCCCACTGCCGAATATTTTAATAAATTTCGGATTTTTATTCGAAAAATTTGTAAATTCATATGGAATTAATTCCTATGATTCGTATTGAATATATCAAATTATTTGTGAATAGATTTGAAGCTTTCAGAGGCAAATTTAAAAGGAAAAGTTGTGGTTGAATAATTGATTGGAATTCGCAAAGCGAGGTAAGTGTCGAGGTTAACCTTGACTTGAGGGAGTAGAACCCTTAAATTATTTGTTATGTGAAATGCATGTGAACGACGTATAGGCGAGGTGACGAGTGTCTATACGTCGCCAAATTAATTATTTGCCTGCTTACTTGAAAAATCATAAATTATTTTTAATCATAAATTAATTATTATAATAATTATTTCTCTCTTATTCTTTGTCAAATATTAATTCTTGAATTCCTGCATTAATTGTTACATGCTATTTGAATTATGTGATTTAATTGTTATTTAACATTTAGCTTATTAAATATTAAACTGCCTATTTTCTCCTTTATTTCTATAATAATTTGCTATTTTCATTGTTTGTTTCATAATTAAATCATAATTATTGTATACTTGTTGTCTTATAATTTTATATTAATTGTTGCATTTATTGAGGAAATTTCTTCTATAAGAATTGATTGAAATAAATATATTGGAGGATCGGGTTGCACGCCGCAACAGACTTATTAAAAGTTAATATTGGAGGATTGGGTTGCACGCCGTAATAGACTTATGAAAAGTTAATATTGGAGGATCGTATTGCACGCCGCAATAGACTTATTAAAAAGTCAATATTGGGGGATCGAATTGCACGCCGCAATAGACTTATTACAAAGTCAATATTGGGGGATCGGATTGCATGCCGCATCAGACTTATTTAAAAGTCTATATATATATTTGATTGAAATAAATATATGACAGACTTGATTAAAATGAATATATTAGAGGAGCGGGTTGCACGCCGCAACAGAACCGAATGTGAATATATTGTGAGAGTGGGTTGCACACTGTAACAGAACCGAATGTGAATATATTGTGAGAGCGGGTTGCACGCTGCAACAGAATTGAATGTGAATATATTGTGAAAGCGGGTTGCACACTGCAACAGACTTGATGGAAATGATAATTGGTTATGACTGCTGAGTTGGCTTTAATTATTATAAATGAGTTACCTGATTTATTTCTATTATTTGTTGTTGTTATTAATATTACATACAGGTTAATATGAGTGAACCGCCTTAGCCTCGTCACTACTTCGTCGAGGTTAGGCTCAGCACTTACCAGTACATGGGGTCGGTTGTACTGATACTATACTCTGCACTTCTTGTGCAGATTTTGGAGTTGGTCCCAGCGGCGTACTATAGACTTGCTCGGATTTCAGCTACCAGAGGAGACTTGAGGTATAACTGCATGGCGTCCGCAGTTCTGAAGTCCCCGTCTATTGTACTTTAGCCGTGTATTTATTTCCAGACAGCTATATTTTATTCAGATTTTTATTTATATTTATTCTAGAGGCTCATGCACTTGTGACACCAATTCTGGGATGGTATTTAGACACCGTCGTTTATATGGATTATTTCACCATATTTCAAACTTTGTTTCCGCATTTGTTTCTTGATTATTAATAATTTAAAGATTTTTTAAAAATTGGTTAATATTATTCTAACGTTGGCTTGCCTAGCAAGTGAAATGTTAGGCGCCATCATGGTCCGAAGGTGGGAATTTTGGGTCATGACAGTGAAGGTCCAATGGAGAGGTTAGCCAGTTGATGAGGCTACTTGGGAGACCGAGGGGGAGATTCAGAGCAGCTATATAAACCTATTTGAGACTCTAGGTACGATTCAAGACCCGTTCGAGGACGAACGTTTGTTTAAGACGGGGAGAATGTAACGATCTGGCTGGTCATTTTGTGTATTATAGCCCCGTTCCCCTATTTATCGCTTCTTATATGTTCATTTCTGGTTATGTGACTTGTCGGGGTGGTTGTATTTATTTCGGGGAAGTTTTGGAGTGAATTGTGACACTTAGTCCCAAGGTTGAAGGCTCAAGTTGAAAGAGTTGACCAGAGTTTGACTTTTATATAGAAAACTCTAGAATGAAGTTTTGATGGTCCCAATAGCTTCGTATGATAATTTGGACTGTTTTGTATGTCCGAATATTGAACTGGAAGTCCATATGTCGTTTTGGGCTTGAATTGGCGAAAGTTAAAAAATTGAAGGTTTGGAAAGTTGAGAAGTTTGACCGAGAATTGACTTTATTGATATCGGGTTTGTATTTTGGTTCTAGGAGTTAGAATAGGTCCATTGTGTCATTTGGGACTAGTGTGAAAAATTTGAGGTCATTCGAAGTTGATTTGATATGGTTCGGCATTGGTTTTAGAAGTTGGAAGTTCATTAGTTTCATTAACTTGAATTAGGGTGCAATTCATGATTTCAAAGTTGTTTGGTGTGATTTGAGGCTTCAACTAAGTTCGTATCATATTTTAGGGCCTATTGGTATATTTGGATGGGGTCCCGGGGGCCTCGGGTATGATTCAGATCAAGTTTAATTTCATTTTGGTCTTGAAGAACTATTGATATGATGTTTGGTGTATCCTTTTTGCGATTGCGACATAGTAGTCGTGTTTGCGTGGTGTTATTTGATGGCAAGTGGTTTTTTTCTTCGCGTTCAGAAAGATGGTGATGCATTCGCGAAGGTTTAGAGGGGTTGTGCATCGCGATCGCGAGAGTGGAGTCGTGTTCGCCTAGAAAAGGGAGGTTGGCTTGGGCACCAGGCCTTAAGCCTCCGCGTTCGCGGATAGGGGGATGTGTTCACGTAGGGGTAGCACTGTGGGGCATCGCATTCGCGACCTAGGTATCGCGTTCACATAGAAGACTTTGGCAACTGAATAACTTGTTCTTCATGAACGCGAAGGACTTTACGCGATCGCGAAAGAAGAGCATCTGGGCAGAATGTTAAAAAGTTATTTCGAGGGTTAGAGTTATTATATCATATTTTGGGTTGTAGAGCTCGGTTTTGGGTAATTTTGGAGGGTATTTTCACGATTTGGATCGGGATAATTATTTTTAACTCGAATTTGTTCATTTATCATGATTCTATTCTTATTTTATCATTTATTTGGTGATTTGGAGTAGAGCAAGTAAGGATTTTATAGAAACATTTCAAAAATGAAAAATGAAGATTTGAAGATCGATTTGAGATTAGAATTAGATGATTTTGGTATGGTTGGACTCGTAATCGAATGGGTGTTCAGAATTTATGAATTTTGTAGGGTTCCTAGGTGCGGGCCCGGGGTTGACTTTTTAATTTTGATAAAGATCGAAAGTTTATTGTTTGAAGTTGTTTCTTACGGCATTATTTGTTGATATTGAGTTGTTTGTGACTATATTCGAGTCGTTTGGAGGCCGATACGCGAGGGAAGGTCTTGTTGGAGTATTGATTCATGCGTTTTGAGGTAAGTAACATTTCTAAACTTGGAATTAAGGGTAATTATCCCTGGAAAACGTCTTATTTGTGTTATGTTGGGGTGACGCGCATGCTAGGTGGCGGGCGTGTAGGCGTGCACCGTGGAAATCATGATCCTCGTTGATTTTTGTATTATGTTACTAGCAAGTCTTGTTTTATTCATGTAGTCCATACTTGTTAGAGTAATTGAGTTGTGATTCATGTTATAAATGATGTTTAGGCTATGTGCTTATTAGTTTGAGACCTAATGAGATTATTTCTGTTGTTTTGAGTTATTTGCTTTAACTGTAATTATATATTCAGTCATGGTTCTTTATTTGCATATCATATCTCAGTCTCTATTCATCATTCACTATTACATCACATGTTATCATTGTTTGGGTTGAGTGGTACGAGATTGTGAGCCCTTGAGACTTGAGAGATTGATGACGGAGGTGGGCCTGAGAGCCAGATTATGAGTGTTATTATGGATTAGGTTGCACACCGCAGCAGACCATATTGGCTTTATTATTATTATTATTATTATTATTATTATTATTATTATTATTATTGATGTTGTTGTTGTTGTTGTTATTATTGTTATTATTATTATTATTATTATTATTATTATGTGGATCGGACTGCATGCCGCAGCAGGTCTTATTGGCATTATATTAGCGCTTGGGCAGGATCCGCCCTCTCAGAGTCTGACATACCAGCAGTGAGTGCATGTACAGTGATATATACACGTGCTTTAGTGAGGCGCATTGATGCCAGACACCCGTACAGTGTTGAGTGATTATGTGTGTGATGAATGGGCATTTAAGATAGACAGATTGAGTATTGAGAGAGTGAGTACTTGGGAATATTACCGTAAAATCATACATTTGACATGTAGGCATAGAGATGTAGCATCCCTCATGCTAGTTGTACTTGACATGTTCCTATCAGTGTTGGACTTTAATTGTTGAACTTGAAAGTATGTCTAAATTTATGTACCATGAACGACCTGATTAAGAAAATTCCTCTGGGTTATTTATTGTTATTGTCACTATTATACATGTGTTGACATTATATTGGACTCTGACTGTCTTCCTTTGAGCTCGTCACTGCTTTCAGCCCAAGGTTAATTCTGTTACTTATTGAGTACATGGGGTCGGTGGTACTCATACTACACTCTGCACTTCGCGTACATATCTAGGTGCATTCGGGCATGGTGATTACTAGATTCGTGCTAGTACCAATGCTTGGAGATTTCAAGGTAGTTGTTATGGCGTCCGCAGACCTTGACTCTCTTTACTTTTACTTTCTTCGGTATTGTTCTATTACTCAGACAGTTGTACTAGAGATTGAGTTTATGTTTGATACTTAGTAGTGCTCATGTACTCATTGACACCAAATTTTGGGGTGGTTGCAGTAGTATTTTAGTTATTTGTAGCAGATATTTATGACACTTCCGTTGTTTAGTTTATTAAACCATGTTTATTCAAATGTTTAGCTGTTATGTGATTGTCGGGTTGGGATTTTGGGTCGTGACACTACTCTACCAAGGTTAGGCTTGATACTTACTGGGTACCGTTGTGGTGTACTCATGCTACGCTTCTGCACATTTTTGTGCAGATCCATGTACTACTAATCGTGTTGTTTTGAGAGTTTTGTCTGCGTGGCTGAAGATTTCAAGGTATACCTGTTTGACGTTAGCAAGACTCGGAGTCCCCTTCGGATATTATCTTCACTGTTGTTTATCTTCAATTTAGAACAGTATTGTATTTAGAAATTCTAGAGTATGTTAGTAGAGCTTATGACTTCGTACTACCGATTTTGGGAAATGTATAACTGTTGGTCGTTTGCAGCTATGTATGTCATTTACTGACTTATGTTTAATGATTAAATAGTTCAGTTCTGTTATTTACTCAGCATGTGTTAAATTTACCTAATCTTAGGGATTAGGTGTTATCACGACATCCTAAGGTGGGAATTTGGGGTCGTGAAATACAAACACAATTTAATAAAAAGTTAAAAAGAAAAAAAATCAATTGACTGAAATTGATTTTCATTTTACATAAAAAGTCACACACAAGAAATAAATGCTATGGTAAATCTTGTTAAAAAGAAACTAAAACTTAATAATGTATTATAAGGATTTTCTACATATATCATTAAATTGTGTGTTTTATTCACATAAAACAAACAAATAAGCGAAGAGGAACTTTGAATTGCATTGAAATGTTAACACTGTTAATATAGACGAAGTCTCATTTCATATATAAATAAATGTTGAAGTTAATGTATATCATGATTGTTATAAAATATAACTCAAAGTAACAATATAGAACAAGAAAAAATAAGCTAAGAGATATAGAGAAACAGAGGAGAGATTCTTATTTCTTCTTCAATTGTGTGTATTTTCCTATCTATTACAAGGCCTTTATATAGGCAAGAAAAGTGAAGAAAAATATGTTATTGAATATGTCATTAAATATAGAAATATGCCATTGAATATGTCATTAAGCATTTGAGAAGATCATGGAGGAAGAGTAGACATCCACCATAATTTGATTTTTCTTATAACACTCCCCCTTGGATGTCCATAGATAATGTGCCTCGTTAAAACCTTATTAGGAAAAAACCCTATGGGAAAAAATCCTAGTGAAGGAAAAGGAGTACACATATTTAGAAATACGCCTTTTGGTTGCCTCGTTAAAAACCTTGTAAGGAAAACCCAGTGGGACAAAACCTTATAAGGAAAAAAGAGTACAACGCATATTAACTCCCCCTAATGAGAGCATCAATTCACATTCTTGAGCCTTCGCATCCCAATCTTGTACACTAGTTTCTTGAAGGTTGACGTCGGTAGAGATTTGGTGAACAAATCAGCCATATTATCACTTGAACGGATCTGTTGCACATTGATATCCCCATTCTTTTGAAAATTATGTGTGAAAAATACCTTTGATGAAATGTGCTTTGTCCTATCCCTTTTTATGAATCCTCCCTTCAATTGGGCATGCTGCATTGTCTTCATACAAAATTGTGGGTAGTTTGTCACACTTCAAACCACATTTATCTCGAATAAGGTGTATTATAGACCTCAACCATACAAATTCTCGACTTGCTTCATGAATAGAAATTATCTCAGCATGATTAGATAAAGTAGCCACGATTGATTTCTTAGTCGATCGCCAAGATATGGCAGTGCCTCCATATGTAAACACATAGTCTATTTGAGATCGAGCCTTGTGTGGGTCAGATAAATACCCAGCATCGGCATAACCAACAAGATCGGGACTACAATCATTGTCATAAAATAATCCCATATCGATAGTCCTTTTTAGATACCACAATATGTGTTTGATTCCATTCCAATGTCTCCTTGTAGGAGCAGAGCTATATCTTGTTAAGACATTAACTGAAACAGTTATGTCAGGCCTTGTAATGTTAGAAAGATACATAAGTACACCAATTTCACTAAGATATAGTACTTCGGGACCAAGAAGCTCTTCATTATTTTTATGAGGTCGGAATGGATCTTTATTTATATCGAGTGATCTAACAACTATCGGAGTACTCAATGGATGTGCTTTATCCATATAAAATCGCTTTAAAATCTTTTTAGTGTATGCTGATTGATGGACGAAAATTCTATTTTTCATATACTCAATTTGTAGACCAAGACAAAATTTTGTCTTTTCAAGATATTTTATTTCAGATTCTTTCTTTAAATAGTCTATTGCTTTAGGAAGCTCCCTAGGAGTTCCAATGATATTTAAATCATCAACGATTATAAAAAATTTAGATCCAGATCTTTTTATAACGACACAAGGACAAATTGAATTATTCTTGTACCCTTCTTTCAACGGGTACTCACTCAGGCGATTATACCACATGCGCCCTGATTGTTTCAATCCGTATAAGGATTTTTGAAGCTTTATTTAATAAATTTTTTGGAAACCTTAATATGCTTCAGAACAATTTAAATCCTTCAATGATTTCCATTATACACATATCACGTTTTTCTTGTATTGCCATATTAAAACCTGAAATGACGACATCTACCACTGGAGAATATGTCTCTATATAATCAATGCCAGGATATTTACAAATCTTCTTGTGGCACAAGTCGTCTTTATGTCTATCGACTTGACCTTTTTTTTCCGCACAAGAACACATTTATACCTCCACTGGCTTTATACTTTCAGGTGTTGGGACTATACGTCCAACTTCATATTTTTCATGTGAAATCAATTTTTATTGCGTATTTTTCATCTGGCCAATCATTTATCTGTCCAAATTTCATGACAGATTAGAGCTCAAGATCCTCGTCAATATTAATAATATTGGGCGCTACATTATATAAACAATATCGTCGACGATCATTTAAATCGGTTCTACTATTACCCAATAAAGACATAACTTATTGAAATCTCTTTATCTTATTATTTTCAGGTACCTGCGCCTCTCCCATGAGGTCTTATGAAGTGTTATGTCGTGGTGCTCTTCTAGAGCACTTGCCTCCTTATTATGACCATCTTGAACATTTGCTCCGCTCCTTCTTCAAGGAGTTTTATCTTTGGAACTGATTAGTCTATTATGCTTCATGCATTCCATAGACTCTATTCATTATGAACTTTATTTTATTTGGAGCATTAGCAGTTGAATATGGCATTTAGCTTTGGGTCAGCAAATACGCCTGGCAATATTTTGGAAATGAATTATCACTTGAACTTCAAGTTCACTTTTTCTCGTACGAAGATCTAGATGTACTCATAATAATTCATTACATGCATTACTTTTTCAGCTGCCCATTTTCTTCTCCTATTGTTGAGATCACCAATACATATTCCTAGCCTTATTTAGGGATCCATATTCGTGTATTGTGGTGGAACAATTAAATCATATAGCACATTTATATTTCTAGATGGAAATTATTTGGTTCCTGACCCCGAACCGATTGTGATAGGGAGAACTTATCATAACTTGGCTAGATGTGTATAAGTGTTGTTGTATATTAAATAATACATCACATACCAAATTTTATTTTGGCAACTTTATTCTCATAATCAATGGTTTAGATATAATTGGAGGCATACAATTTCTGCTAAACCGACTTGGATTTAAATCAGTATTATCAAGATAAATCATCATAATTTATATTCTGGAACTGTGCTCTAATAATTTGAGCAATCAATCTTGCAAAAGCCAAACTGCAAGTTGATAACAAATGCACATGTGACCATAGAATATATGCACCTATTAAAATCATATAATAGTAAACGGTCCACATGGCATGTGACTGGGCTCATATATTTATCACCTTTTATTTGTTCCAGAAATTAAGGGATTCAATCCCAACCTTAACTGGTATATCATGAGACTAAGCAGCACAAGAGAATTCTTGAAGAATTTTTTATTTCTTCAATATATGCCAATGTAATTCTCAATTAATTTTTCACATCATAATTGAACCGGGATGGTCAGCCGGTCATGCCAACTAATATTTGTTTCAGTAAACCTCTAGTTTACTTGTGATATTATGATTCCATCATCATGCTTATATTTGTGAAGTATAAATAGAAAGAAAATCGGGTAATCTTTCATATTTATCTGTTATGATTATAGAAATATGAAAATATTCAATATTCCTTTCATTTATAGTCTCAATATGCCAACCACTTTGACTTATACATTTGAAACTCAAAAAGTTTCTTTTGAGACTTTACAATATCAATGTCGTGAATAATTTTATTCATCCGGGTAGTAACAAATTAATTTTTTCGGAGTTCTTAACAACTTTTGTACTACAAGATCTTTTGTCACACCATTCATATAGTAAATATCTCCTTCACGAAGAAAATAAATTATCATTGTCAAAATTATCATAAGCAAAATCATCTCTTGCTTTAATTTTGCCTTTAATAACCTTTTATAAGGCACAACAATTTATTTATTTTTTTGACGTACCACATGTACGCGACCAATGACATATTCATGTAACCACACAATAATATTTATTCTCTTTATTTCACTCAAACCTCCCTTAGAGGTGAGTTGTGTGGTATTTATCTAATTATGCATTGCATGTCTTTATTCATTACTTTTATCACATATTATCACATTCAACTTTAGGAATGGGTCTGCATTCTCAATGCTTATCACAAGTCACATTCTCTTCAAGGAATGGATCATAATCAGCGGTGTGCTTTATTATTTTTCATACCAATTTGATGGTAAACATTACCTTCACAATTTTAAGGACTATTTTGAGAACCCTTATTGTTCTCCTTTTATAAACATAGTAATGATTATTATTATTTTGATCTTTGGAACACCCACGTTCATTGTTCAACCACTTGTCTTCATTTAGACTTATTATGCGCTGCTACCACATTCACTTCAAGAATGGAGCAAATCAAGTGAGACAATATTCATGCATTTTCATGAAAAATATATTATTTTTTTTAGTTATCATTATATCATCAATATGGTATAGTGGGACTCAAACCCAATGTCTTACCAATATAAAGGCATGTTAAACCATAATGAATTGGGACTCAAACCCAACTCTTATCATCATGGAGTATCAGGACTTGATCTTGATGTCTTACCCTCATGGTGCATTGCGACTTGAACTCATTGAAGGTGATATCATTAATAGCAAAGGACAAAAGCAATTTCAAATACGAAGGAAATGCTTATCTCTTGAGTTAAACTCTTCATAATGTCATTTGGAAATAATTCTCAACAATAGACTTTCGTTTACTCAAATCAGCTAAGTAATTAGTGTCAAACAGATATATGAAAATATAAAATAATATTAAAAATTCATATGTGATCTTTGCTGCAATAAGCTTACTTCAAGATGAAAGTGATATGACCAGAACATTAAGGAAAAATTATGTATCAAACAGAATAATAGTACTACTAGTTACCATGCATTTTTGTGGAAACTAAGTATTATGCTCTCTAGAAAAACAAAAAGGATATAGCAGAACCTTTAAGTCAATCAGGGAATCAAAAAAATAGTGGACAAATCTTTGTCTACTATCTACTACTATATGCTTTCCATATAGAAATGATTCAACATATTAATTTGATAAGAACTATCATCAATGAAAAATTTGGTGTAGTACATACTTCTTGTACTAATATTTTATCTTATCAGAATAAAATAATTACGAATATTATTATTATTATTATTATGATTATTATTATGATTATTATTATTATTATTATTATTATTATTAGTTACGAATATTATTATTATTATTATTATTATTATTATTATTATTATTATTATTATTATATATTTGACAGTAAACTAATATATAATCATTATACTAGGCATACTAAAATCGTATTATAAGGTAAAATTAACCATAAGCATACATAATAAAGTATAATTTTAATTTTATAGATTATTTAGTATACCGCATGCCACCTATTATTTAGTTCATGAAAATTTAACAAAGTGACATCCTCAGCAGCCATATAAATACTAATTTTCTAATAACCAGACAATTGCTTATTCTAAATAGTGGTACAAACTTATCTTGTTTAAAGCTTGGACTTGTTGTTGTAGCAGAAAGACGTGTCTGTAACACTACATACCTTTCTGAATAAAATCTGGATAATTTTGGCAATAGATCATCCAAACATACCTTACCAGAAGTGGAATTCAACCTTGAGGTTAGAGACTTCGTGCTGATAACGTGTTATAAAATATAGCTCAAAGTAACAATATAGAACAAGAAAAAATAAGCTAAGAGATATAGAGAGAAAGAGAGGAGAGATTCTTATTTCCTCTTCAATTGTGTATATTTTCTATTTATTACAAGGCCTTTATATAGGCATGAAAAGTGAAGAAAAATATGTCATTAAGCATAGAAATATGTCACTGAATATGTCATTAAGCATTTGAGAAGATCATGGAGGAAGAGTAAACATCTACCATAATTTGATTTTTCTTATAACAATGATCCTATAAGTTGGAACAATTGATTTGTGGGGCCAAAATGTGAAGCTGGGCTTCTTTTGTTACCTACAATTGGCCCAATAGTTGATGCGTGCAATAACGAGATATTTGGGCCGAACATGGACGGGAGATTTGCACAAATAGGATAATTTTAGGTTGTTATTTATTTTTTGTCACCGTTTGAATAAGTTTTGAAACAATAGATTGATGTTGGCATAACTTGCTCAAAGTTATGATCGGCGGGACATAACTTTCTCAAAGTTATAATGAGACAGAACATAACTTTGAACAAGGGCAGAGCATACATAACTTTAAATAAGTTGCACAAAATTGTTTGGGGTACGAACCATTGCTTATCTTGGGGGTCCAAATTCTGAAAATGGCCATTTGCATATGAGTTTTACTGCTGGCCCAATTTCTGCGATTTATAAAGCCACAAAACTGTATAATTATATGATTGTAACAAATTAAGTTTCAATTGCACCAAAAGTAATTCTACATTTTACCAGTGCTTTATTGTTTCTTTCAATAACGTGATTAAAGCTGTCACTATTGTTGTTTAAATTTGTGGTCAAAACGCAAGAGATCACTTGTTAGTAAATGGATCAACATTTATTTTCAAATTTTATATATATCCATATATTTTTAGAGTTTTTAACTTTATTTATATGATTTTCCTGCGCTTCGTGCGGCTAAAACTTTATTTTTTTTAAATTTAGTAAATACGGAAGAAATAAAAAATTAAATTTAAAATAAATATATATTATGGGGCATTCACAGAAAATAACTAAAAATCAAATGTATAAGCAAAAACAATACACTTGAAAAGACATCACAAAAATAAATCCAAGTTAAAGCGTCAGATAACAAAGTTCTTGAGGTAAAGTCTAGTCCTGGGAAAGATAACAGTTAATTTAAAGAGAAAACAAATATGTAAAATTAAATGAGTCCCCTATCCTTTTCTCCCTATATAAAGTCTTTCATTATAATACACTTTTAAATAATACTCTCTCCGTTCACTTATATTTGTCTATTATATAAAATATATATTTTCAATCTTACTTGTCAATTTTAGCAAATCAAGATAAAACTATATTTTCATGTTTTACCCTTATCGTTAATTACACATTTTACAAATCATTTCCCAAAATTTCTTAAAATACTATCATTATTATGAGTACTATGGTACAATATGCACTTCAACTATGGAGTCTCTCTTAAGACACGTGCAAAATCCATTATGGACAAGCAAAAGTAAACAAAGGGAGTATGTATGTGATTATATTCAGATGTAAATGTTATTCATAATTAAGGACTTATGATCTTCAATACTATTTAGTTATTACTCATATAAAAAAATTGGAATTTTCGTTATTCATATATAATTTTAATAATGGCATTTATTTGTGACTTTATTTAGCAACTTTTGGAAAAAAAATCATTGAAAAGGTAAATGAAAATTGAAAAAAAAAAAAGGAGAAAATAGTTGGATTAAAATTGTGGAGGGATTGAGAGTTAGACATCGGTCGAGCGCAATGAGCGATTAAAAAAAACTAAAAACTTCAAAAGAAAATGATAAAAGAAGATAAATAATCTTCATATCTTTTTTTTTTGTAACTACTCTATTGTTAGAAGTACGCAACTGAATAAATGTTGTAGAAGTAGTGTGTTTATCAATAGGAGTTACAGATATATTACACAAAAATAGAAGGAAAAAGAGCTATAAATATTCTAATAATTCTATAGCTATTGATAAATTTTAATTATAACGGTTATGTATGCAATCTATTATAATTGCACATATAATTGGTGTGTTAATTGTGGTTTCAAAATAAATATTATATTAACGCTACCATGTGTATGCCTCTATGGGAAGAAAACAATGAACAATTAATTGGGGAAGTAAGCATACACGATAAAATATTGTCTTATCAGTTGCCCACCTGCTATTTCAACCAATTGGGAAACTAAAGATCTTTTTCTTTTTCTCTGTAAACTTGCAAGATCAACCACTATTTTAGGAACCCAAATTTGGGAAAAGATTTAAAAGCTACTCTCAGTATCAGAAACCAACAGAAACACATTATATATGATCTGTTAATTGCAGCCTTCTCTTTAAGAGAAAAGAGATAGTAGTAAGGAGTAAAACTGAATTTCATGCCTCATAAATATTTCGGAAAAGATCCAAATATGCCCTTATAATATATGAAATTGAGCACATTTGCCCTTAGTAAATACTTTAGTTCAAATATGCTCTTACTGTCACATAATTGATCCATATATGCCATTAAAGTTACACAGTTGGCCCATATATGCCCTTTTCGAAACGGAATCCACCCAAATTAATTAGCTCTTTCGTTAATTGTATTAAAGTGTGTTACAAACGCTATTTCTTTTTTATTAGTACTTTTTTTTCTTTACCTTTCTCTTTTCTTTCTTTTTTTTTCTTTTCTTCTCTTTTTTTTTCCTTGTTTCTTTCCCCCTTATCCGATTTCCTCCATTACTGATATGCTCTCTATTTTTGTCACCAATTTTACTTGACAAAACTCATGAATTCCAATTATTAAGAAAATTCCCCCATAAGAATATTTTTATAGATCATATGTTTGTCAATTTTTTAATTTTTATTGAACATATATTTAGTTCTAAAAAATTTAACAAAGTAAGATTGAAATAATATTTGTGTAACAAAAAATTCGAAAAACCCAACAAAATCGAACAATCCAAACCGATATAATTGGTTTGGTTCGGTTTTGATAAAAATCGAACCAACCCACCGTTCCATGTACACCCCTAATTTACATAGTTAATAAAAAAAATAAAAAATGTCCAGCTGAAAAAAGATAAAAAAAAAGACTAACAACTCAAATTTACAATACTACGACTTGAACTCTAGGCTTTTAATCGTTAAATTTAACAATTTAAATATTTTGATCTTTTGAGTATTGTTAAAGGTTGAGATATTTTTATTATTTTAAAGTTCAAACCATAATTTTTGGAACAATTTAATTTCGTTTATTTAGAGAGCCAGTGAAATTGGAACTTGATTACCTTATGGGAGAATTTTCTTAGTAATTGGAATTCATGAGTTTTTTCAAGTGAAATTGGTGACGAAAATGGAGAAGACATCAGTAATAGAGGAAACGGATAAGGGAGAAAGAAAAAGGAAAAAAAAAGAGAAGAAAAGAAAAAAGAAGAAAGAAAAGAGAAAGGTAAAGGAAAAAAGTACTAATAAAAAGAAAATATTATTTGTCATACACTTTAATACAATTAACGAAAAAGCTAATTAGTTTGAGTGAATTCCGTTTCGAAAATGGCATATATGGGCCAACTGTGTAACTCTAAGGGCATATATGGACCAATTATGTGACGATAAAGACATATTTGAACTAAAGTATTAACGAAGAACAAATATGCTCAATTCCATATAGTACAAATGCATATTTGGACCTTTGTCCTAAATATTTTAGCATCTCACAAAGTTTCATTGCCCTTATATCTGCCCAAAAAAAAAAAAACGAAGGATACAAATCTCAATAAGCTGATGAGTACAAATTCTCACCCCTTATGTATTTGAATCAAGCATAAGCAATTATAAGTTAAAACAATTTGATGACATACAGACAACACTATTCTCAAACACGTGGACAATACTCTTCCTCATCGAGTAGAAAAAAGATTTGGATTTTCATCTCACACTTTCTTGCATTTTTTCGTTCCTATCTCTACTAGCACACATCAACCCTACTAATGTTACTCTACTAAAATTTACTCAACTTTCTGAATCATTTTTACAAATGCACTCCTCTGATTTGATTCATTCACATTTGACACTCTCATAAAATACTGTGATGACCCGATAGGTCATTTTATATTTTAGAACCTAATTTTGTGTTTTGAGGTCTCAAAAATCTCATTTTAACCTTTTTCGATTTGCGTGCGCAGTACAAGTATTCTTCCGGAAGGCTTATATGGTAAAACAGATAAAAATAAGAATTTTGCCTTAAAAATTTATTTAAGTTGACTTCGGTCAACGTTTTGAATAAACGGATCCGGATCCGTATTTTGATGATCCCGGTGGGTCCGTATCGTAATTTGGGACCTGGGCGTATACCCGAAATCAAATTCGGAGGTCCCTAACTCGAGTTATAATTTTTTGTAGAAAATTGAAAGTTTGAAAGTTTAATGGTTTTTAAGAATTGACTGATGCTTGGTCTTGTTGATACTTGATTTCGGAGCCCGGTACAGGTCCACTATAATATTTATAACTTGTCTGTCGAATTTGGTGAGAAACGGAGTTGACTTGACGTGATTCGGACGTTCGGTTGTGAAAATAGAAGTTTTAAAGTTTTCTTGAAAATTTTATTTGATTTGGTGTCCGATTCATAGTTCTAGGCGTTATTTTGGTGTTTTGTTCACGCGAGCGAGTTCGTATGAGGTTTTTGGACTTGTGTGCATAATTAGTTTGGAGTCCCGAGGGCTCGAGCGAGTTTCGGATAGGCTACGGGTGTTTTGAAACTTAGAAAATCTAGTTTTTTTGTGCTTCAGCTGTTATCTGGTGTCTTCTTCTTCGCGTTCGCGGAGGTACTCTCGCGAACACGAAGAGTAAACTAGGGCAGGGTGATTTTCTTAATCGCGAACGCGGTAGCTGGGTCGCGAACGTGAAGCAATGGGGGCCTTACCCTTCACGAACGCGACCAGTTTTTCGCGAATGCGAAGCTTTAGGGACCTGGGGGAGGGGTCAGTCATTCTTCTACGCGAACGGGAACGCGAAGGCCAAGGGGTACAGCCTTCGCAAACGCAAAGGAGGACTCGCGAACGCGAAAGCCACTCGGGTTGCTGCTCATTACGAACGCGGCAGGCCCTTCGTGAACGCGAAGAAAGCCTGACGCCCAGACCTTAAAACAGAACCAAAACGGGATTTTACCCATTTTTCATAAACTCTCCATTAGAGCTCGGCCTAGATGCGATTTTGAAGAGAAAACTCAACAACAATTCATAGGTTTGTACTTTTTAACTCATTTGTTTCCATTTCTATCATCACCCATTAAATTCCTAGTCTTAATCTTTGTTCTTTCATTGTAGAAAACTTGAAATTTAAGAAGAATTGGGGTTTTTTTGCAAATTGGGGATTTAGACCTCAATTTGGGGTCGAATTCCGAAACTAATTATATAATCGGGCTCGGGGTGAATGGGTGAATGAATTTTGGTCTGTACCTCAGATTTTGACCAAGCGGGGTCGGGGTCGATTTTTAACTTTTTGGGGAAAATTTGGGGAATCTAAATTTATGCATTGTAATTGATTTCTTTAGCAATATTTGATATTATTGAGTCGTTTGTGGATATATACACGTGGTTTGGAGGTGGATGATCTCGGCCAAATCTACACCACAATTAAATAGTGAGGCAGTCGATGCAATAATAAATCTAACGAAGGTCGGGATAGAATCCACATGGAGTTAGAAAATGGGATTAGGTGTATATCTAAGTTAATTGCAAGTTTTGACTCCAATTACACTTCCACAAACTTGATTGGTGTTTTACTTCTACTTTACTCTATTGTTTGCAAGTATAAAACTAAGGACAATATTTTTGGTTTTAGGTTTTTCAAATGATTAAAAGGGACTAGGGCCATGACTTCTACCTAGGTGGTTATCTAATGGGTTGTAAAATTCAGGGCAAATTTGATTAGTTGGGATCGTGATGTAGCAATCACATCCGAGTACTCACTCTATACCTCTTGGTAATTTGAGTGATTTCGCCCAATTTGGCTTTCTCAAGTCCAATTAGGTATTTGCACAATACAAGTGATATTAGCTCAAGTCGGGTATTACTATTTCTAGGTTTAACCCTTTAATTGGGGCTATCAATTTCTTGAGATTACCCCAATTTTTTGTTAGCCAAATTTTTCTAGACTTAGTCTCTCTTTCTCAAGTAGAGGCTAAGTCAAATAGGCATGAATCAATGTTTGCAACCATTGATTCTAGGGTTCAATCATGAACAAGGCTAAATATCACTAACCCAATCAAAAATAAGCCCTAAATTAAACACCCATCAAATACCCACACTAGGGTTGGGTCACAATCCTAGCTAAATATTTAGCTACTCATGAAAAATAAAAAAAATACAAGAAAAAATTAAGATAAAATGCATAATAATTGATTAGACAGAGAAAATCTAATGTTAAGAAGTTAATCTAGTACAAAATTCCTCAAAATAGCAAAGACAACCGCTCAGGTGCACTTCTGAAAACTCTACTTAACCTAAAAATGACAAAAAATTCTATTTATACTAAGTTGATAATATTTGACAAAAATGCCCCTACGAAGGTTGTGCGGCCGCATAATTCAGGTGCGGTCCGCATAATGAGCTACTGCGGCCGCACAATTATCGTGCGGTCCGCATTCTTGGGACTTTGGTCTTGGAAGTTGGGGGCTTCTACGGTCCGCATAAAAATGGGTGCGGCCGCACTTATGATTATGCGGCCGCACAAAACTGTTGCGGTCCGCACTCCTTACTTTTTTTGGACTTGACAGCTCTCTGATTCTTCAACATTGCGGACCACATAATAATGAATGCGGCCGTACTTGGCCTACTGCGGCCGCATAATTCTGGTGCGGTCCGCATGCCTTTAGCTGGTCCAAGAGCTACTCTCTGAATCTCCCCTCTGCGGCCGCACTGCTTGCCTTTTTGCCCTGTTTTGGTTCTTGTTCACTTTTGACTCCTTTATGAGTTGATTTTGACTTCTTTGGTTCGTATTCTAATATTCCTGCAAGTAAGCACATTTTGTTAGTTTCCGGAAATGCCTTTAAGCATTTTTGAGCTAAATTGCAAGTAAAAGAGAGTAAATAATCGGTCAAAATTTCCATTTATCAACTCCCCCAAATTTAAGCTTTTGCTTGTCCTCAAGAAAATAAGGCAATTCCTATCTCCACTAGAAAAAGAGATATTTCAGTTGGCCTAAGGTGAATCAATCACACATCAATTGGAACTAACAATTACCCACAACGCATATGAATTATCAACAATGCAATGATTTTCTAATGTGACACTAGAGCATCAAGAGTTGACTCGATTCATCAAGGAAGCTCGTTCTTTAGCGTAGGTCATTGTGGGTTCCAAACTCCTCCTCCTATACTCTCTATTAGAACATCTTACTTTAGAATTCAACACTCGATACAAGGATTGTGAAAAGTTCGCTCATCTCTCTCAAAAGAATGCCACAAGTCCGACTCTAAGTACCATAAGCTTGCCCCTCATGTAAATCACCACTAATGTAAGCTCACTCAACTTGAAATCATGTAAGGCTTTTACGGGATGTAATGAAGGCTTTTGGACCACGGTAGGAATTGTTGGAATAGAATGGTTTCATCTTTCTTTAAGCACTCCATTTTCTCTTTTCGGCTCATACTTTCTCGACTCTTTGAGTCATTTTCTTCTTCCTCGGGGGAACTAGAGAGACGTAACGTCACTCTTTCTTGATCATGACATTCATTCTTCTCCTTTTCTATTTACTTCAGCCTTTTATCCTCATTTTCTTTTGAATTCCCTTCAACTCTTTACTTTATTCACCTTCTTTTTGTCATTTTTCTTTTTGTTCTTTCTTTATTTTCTTTTTGCCTTCCCTTTTCTTCATTTCTTTCTCTTTTTTGTACCTTTTATCACTGCAAACTCCTCGTCTCTCCCCCAAACTTATATTTTTACCAATTATTTCTCAAGAATGCTAAGGAAAGATTGGGTGCCAAGAGAGGGTCATTTCAGAACAGATAAAGGCTTATAACTTGGTTATTGAAAGACAAAGACTTCGGATCAAAGGGGTTGACTAGGGATATCACATTGGTAGGCTATAGAAGATTTCAATTTCAAATTGGATCAAGAAGAGCCTACAATCATTTCTCAAGCCAAGCTACACTTAGAATTTCGCTTAGAAAAATATTCGGGGCAAGTTCTAGACTATTGGCACGGGAACTTGGACTTGCAATTCAATATCTCACCTCTCACACTGCTGGATTGCTAAAGAGAACGGATTCGAGGGACCACAATAACCCTAGCTAGGATTGAGAATCACAAGTGGCTCGACTAAACCACTCGATGATTGTTTGAGTCAACACAAGAGTCTAAAGGTCACAACTAGAGTTATTTTATACCAACAACTTTGTTTTTAACCATACGGTCAGAGGTAAATGTGTTAGTACCAAGTGAAGTATGCTCGAGACACTTTTATTCATTACTACTATATTTTATCAAAACATAAAGGAAAACGGACTCAATCCCTTAATAAGGTTGTCATGCCATCCATCATTGGGAAGAGCCACCCGGTTCACACACAATCCACCTTTGGAAAGAACCGTGGCATTAAGAAAACCAAAGGCTTATTGTTCACTCAAAACGTAAAAAGAAGCTAACAAATTAAAAAGAAACTACTAAAGTAAATAAGAAGTTATACTACTAAGGAAAAGCAAACTAAAGAAGCTATGAAGTAAATTGCGAAGAGCGAGATAAATGAATATACAAACCGAAGTCAAATGAATATATACATAAGGGAAATGAATATTTATATCAAATAGGGAGAATATATACAGACCAAAGGGAAAATAAGAATGAAAGAGAAGAAAAGATAGTATCTGAGTTATTACAGCCCAAATGTCAAATGTCAAAGTCAAATAATCAAAATAGACCACCCCCAGATGAAAATAAGCATTATCCTCAACGCTTAACAAAAATAAGAACAGGGAAATGGTAGAGAGTTAAGAGAACTCCCTATGTAGTCTCAGTCTTCATAGAATTATCAGTACCCTCTGTCTCCTCCAACTGTATGGCATCATCTCCTAGCTTAGGGACAACAGGGTTGCTGAGTATCTGTATCATCTCTTCCGCGGTGTGTGCAGTCTCAACCGGCTCCTCAGACTGGCCAGCTGCTGCCTCTGGTGCCTCTGTTGGTGCTGCCTGTGCTGCTGGGACTGTCTGCTCCATAAGTAAGTCCAATGGAAGATCTCCGGCAGATGCAATCCTTTCAACCTCTTTGCTCAGCTTCTATACCGACTTCTTTGATGCCTGGGATCTATGCATCTTCTTGACTTGTTTGCCCAAATCCTTAATGACCTTCTCATGCGTCGCCAGAGTATCAATAATGGTCTTTTGGGTCTCCAGAATCTCCTTCAATGTTTCCTCCACTGACGGAGGTACCTGTGGCTCTGCTGGGGCTGAGGACTGTGCTGCAACAACACTAGATATATCAGTCAGCTTTGTTGTAGCTGCCTGCATCCAGTTGTTGAGACTCGCCAATGTTTGGGAGACTCGCAGCGTAGTCTGAGGATAAGTAGATGAGGCCGACATTGGTAATGGCACTGATAATCCTGCAGAAACAGGTGGAACGGAAGATGAAGGTGGCATGACTGCTATCCCGGTAGAAGTACCGGCTGCGGTGGATGGCTCGGCAGCTGAATCAGTAACCACTACCGATGGCTCCTCAGACTGGCCAGTGGAGGTAGTAGCTTTACCCTTGAATTTCGGGTTGTCATCTCCCTGAATGTGGTACCAAGAGAAAGGCTTCTTGGCCTTCACCGCGGTGTCATAATGCCTTGGCTCCACCCCTTGATCCTTGACATATTCTCTAAGGAAATTCGGGTACGGATAGGATCTTACACCCTTCTGGATAGCTAAAGTGATGTTGGTGGACATGATGGCACCAACATTTATCGGAAACCCTGCCATAATTGAAGCCACCAAGACTTCACGGGGAAGTGGAAGCATGTTTTCATTAAGGCATGGGTCAATGCGGCTACACATGAACGTTTGCTACCCTTTTTCTTCAAAGTTTAAGGTGGCCCGAACAATTGGAACCCCTACTGTAAGCCACGGAGGTGTTGACTCTGGGATTGCCAGAATCTCAGCCAGCCATGGGCGAGCTGCATCACCCATAGCCAACTTCTCCAGGTATTGGACTGCCTCTACTTCTTCAAACCCGACATATTTGTTCAGTGCACATGCGTCAAAGCGGATTTTCAGATTCCGCACTTTTGTCACCTTAGTTCCCTTTTTTATATGAGCAACATTTGCGTAGAATTCCTTGACCAAGTACTCATTTGCATCTAGGACGCTAGTGGTGAACCATTTCCATCATTTCTGCTCCTGGAATTGCCTAAGGATGTTGGGGTTGTGCTTGTTCAAATCTTTCATCAGAAATTGTCGCTTAAGAGTGAGCGACCTCTGTGGCCACCATTCCCTAAACTTTGCAAAGGCGATAGCACTGACAAATCTATCCTCTCATACCTCCGATCTCTTAGATCTCTCCAAACCTCCCACTACAGTAGCACCCCCTCTCCCATCGTCTGGGACATCATCATCATCGTACATATTGATTGGGTCAGCTGGAGCATGTGAGGAAGAGGGCTCAGAATCTTGACTACCCTCTTCTGAACCTTCAGATGAACTGGCAGTTGAAGAAAACTCATCTACCAAATGAAATTTCCCCGGGAATTATTGCTTCCGGTTGTGGTTGCACGGAGTTACCCTCAGAAGCTTCCCCAGATGGGACATACTCACTGGTTTCGGAGGATTCGGGAGGTCTGTTGATTGTAACTTTCTTACGTACATCCCTTTGAAGTGCTAGAGGTAGGTTGCTTTTACCTTGACCTCGGCCTCGGGAGGGTTCTGCCCTCCATTGCGATGCATCTCCTCTACCACGTGAGCGAACCATTGTCTGTAGTGCATAAGGATAAGAGTCAGTTAGAATTGAAGATCATAATGTATACAGAATCATTGTTTAAAGTTGTAGGAAGACAGCCTCAGAAGGGGTAGTGCGGACCGCACAAAAGTGAGTGCGAACGCATAACCAAAAGTGCGGACCGCACAATTTTGAGTATGGCCGCACAGCCCTTTGTTCAGACTACTGGGTCTCTGATGTTTCATCAGTGTGGCCGCACAAGTCCACTGCAGACCGCACAATTTTGAGTGTGGCCGCACAATTCAAGCACATAATTTTCCTAACTCAGAGAGTTGCAGACTGCACAAAAGTATGTGCGGCCGCATAGCCTCTAGTGCGGACCGCACAAAAATGAGAGTGGCCGCATGATTCAAAATTCACGGGCACTTTTTTAAGGTTCATGCAATCTATTCACAATCTTGAGAAACGGAGTTGATTTGACATGATTCGGACGTCTGGTTGTAAAAATATAAGTTTTAAAGTTTTCTTGAAAATTTTCTTTGATTTGGTGTCCGATTCGTAGTTCTAGGTGTTATTTTGGCGATTTGATCGCGCGAGCAAGTTCGTATGATATTTTAGGACTTGTGTGCATGTTTGGTTTGGAGCCCCGAGGGCTCGGGTGAGTTTCGGATAGGATAGATGATGATTTTGAACTTAGAAAAATCTGGTTTTCTGCAACTTCAGCCTTCTGGTATTTCCTTCATCGCGTTCGCGAATGTACTCTCGTGAACGCGAAGAGCAAACTGGGCTAGATGAATTTTCCTTCTTCGCGAACACGAAGATTGGGTAGCGAAGGCGAAGCTATGGGGACTTTACCCTTCGCTAATGCGACCATCTCAACGCGAACGCGAAGCTTTAGAGGCCTGGAGGAGGGGTTAGTCGTCCTTCTACGCGAGCGCGAGCACTGGCACGCGAACGCGAAGGTCAGGGGGAGAAAGGCCTTCGCGAACGCGAAGGAGGACTCGCGAACGCGAAAGCCACGGGCTGCTACTCATCGCGAACGTGACAGGCCCTTCGCAAACGCGAAGAAGGCCTGACGCCTGTGACTTAAAACAAAACCAAAACGGGATTTTTCCCATTTTTCACAAACCCTCAATTAGAACTCGGTTTAGGGGCGATTTCAAAGGAGTTTTTCACGATTTCGAACTGGGTAAGTGTTGTTTATCATATAGTGATTGTATTTCATAAATCTAAGTCTATATTCATCATTTATTTCGGATTTAGATGGAAGAAATTGAAATTTTTATAAAATATTCCAAAAATGAAAAATTAAGATTTGGAGGTCCATTTGATATCGGAATTGGATAAATTGTGTATGGTTGGACTCGTATCAGAACGTGTGTTCGGATTTCGTAAGTTTTTCCGAGATTTGAGATGTGGGTCTCACTATCGAATATTTTAATGAATTTCGGATTTTATCCGGAAAATTAGTAAATTCATATGGAATTAATTCCTATGATTCGTATTGAGTATATTGAATTGTTTATGAATAGATTTGAAGCTTTTGGAGACAAATTTAAAAGGAAAAGCCGTGGTCGAGTAATTGATTGGAATTTGCAAAGCGAGGTAAGTATTGTGGTTAACCTTGACTTAAGGGAATAGAACCCTTAAACTATTTATTATGTGAAATGCATGTGAACGACGTATAGGCGAGGTGACGGGTGTCTATACGTCGTCAAATTAGTTGTTTCAATAATTACTTGAAAAATCATAAATCATTTTAAATCACGAATTAATTATTATAATAATTGTTTCTCTCCTATTCTTTGTCATATATTAATTCTTGAATTCCTGCATTAATTGTTACATGCTATTTGAATTATGTGTATTAATTGTGATTTGACATTTAGCATATTAAATATTAAACTGCCTATTTTCTCCCTGATTTCCATAATAATTTGCTATTTGTCATTATTTGTTTCATAATTAAATCATAATTATTGTATGCTTGTTGTCTTATAATTTTATATTAATTGTTGCATTTATTGGAGAAATTTCTTCTATAAGAATTGGTAAATGGATATATTGGAGGATCGGGTTGCACGCCGCAACAGAATTAATTGAAATGGACATATTGGAGGATCGGGTTGCACGCCGCAACAGACTTAGTTTTGCAAAATTAAACATGGATAGCTACTTACCTAGAACACACTTAAAACTAAATATGCTACCCACATGATTATAAGCAGAAAAAGACTAACTATTGACATTTTAGACATGTAATTAACCCTAAAATGAAAGAACAAAACAAAACAAAAGATGAAAAATCTATAGATGGAATTAACATACCAGTTAGGAAGATGCATGTGATGAAATGAGGGATAATTTGAGAGCAATGGGAAAATTTACTGTGCTAGTCTAGCTTCAGGGCTCAGAAGATAGAAAAGTGTAAAATGATGAGAGAAACCCTATTTATACTTTTACCCGTGGGCCCTAAATTTTTACCTGTGTGCGGCCGCATAATTTTGATGCGGACCGCACTCCTTACCTGCCTTTGAGAAGTCTCGCTGCGGACCATACAAAAGTGAGTGCGGCCGCAGCATTAGTGCGGACCGCACAAAAATGTGTGCGGCTACAATTTATTCAGCATTTTTGACAGGCCAAACTTCAGAGACCATGCATTTTGACACTTAGCCAAATTTTCTTGCACAGTCCCTACCATGCACACCCATTCCTGCATACACTTCAAAACTAGTTAGCACAAAACAAAGCCTATCTAATCTAAAGAAGAAAAACAAAAGAAAGAAAAAGACATGGGTTGCCTCCCAAGAAGCGCCTGATTTAACGTCGCAGCACGACGCATGTTACCATCAATCACTTGAAATGGAGCAACGCCACAATGTGGCCATCATCAACCTTGCCAAGATAATGTTTAACCTGGTGCCCGTTGACTCTAAACACCTCATTATTCTTATTTTTCAAATCTAGAGCACCAAAGGGTGTTACGTGTACAACTTCAAATGGGCCTCTCCACTTTGATTTCAGCTTTCCCGGAAACATCCACAACCGAGAGTTGAACAACAACACAAGATCACCTTCTTTGAATTCTTTGTTCCAGATATACTTGTCATAGAGGTACTTCATCTTCTCCTTATACAAGGATGAACTGGAGTATGCATGGAACCGAAACTCATCAAGTTCATTCAATTGCTCCACCCTAAGATTTGTAGCTACATCCCATTCAAGGTTAAGCTTCTTCAACGCCCACATAGCCTTATGATCAAGTTCCACCGGAAGGTGACAAGCTTTCCCGAACACTAACCGATACGGAGACATACCAATTGGTATTTTGTAAGCTATTTTATAAGCCCAAAGAGCATCGTCAAGTTTCTTCGACTAATCTGTCCGGTTGGCATTCACAGTCTTTGACATAATACTCTTAATCTCCTGGTTGGAGACTTCAACCTGTCCACTTGCTTGAGGATGATAGAGGGTCGACACTTTGTGAGTGACACCATACTTAGAGAGTAGAGTATCAAAAGCTTTGTTGCAAAAGTGTTATCCTCCATCACTAATGATGGCCCTTGGAGTACCAAACCTTGTGAATATGTTCTTATTCAAGAAAGCTACCACACTCCGAGCTTCATTGTTGGGCAAAGCCACAGTTTCAACCCATTTGGACTCATAAACGGACCCATAAAATCAATGCCCCAAACATCAAAAATATCAATCTCTAGGATGGTTGTGAGAGACATCTCATTTTTCTTGGAGATCCCACCGGCCCTTTGGCATTCATCACAATGCTTAACAAGATCGTTAGCGTCCTTGTAAAAGGTAGGCCAATAGAATCCATAACTTAGAACCTTTGTAGCAGTTCTCGCTTCACCATTGTGACCACCATATGGCGAAGAGTGGCAAGCTTCAAGAATACCCAATTGTTCTTCTTCTAGTACACATCTTCGGATAACATCATCAGTACAAATTTTGAAGAGATATGGCTCATCCCAATAGTAGTTCAGGCAGTCCCGTTTGAGCTTGGTTTGAAGAGAGCTCATTCGGAACAATGCCACTCACAAGATAGTTGGCCACATCGGCAAACCATGGCATCCCAGTCATAAAAATGGAAAGGAGTTTCGTCAGGAAATGAATCATTGATCTCAAGGCCATCATGTGGCCTTCCCTCCTCCTCCAATCGGGACAAGTGGTCCGCCACTTGATTCTCACTACCCTTGCGCCCTTAGAGTCTTTCTTGCTCATCAAATAATGAAGTGTCACATGGTCGGAGTGAACAATCACCTTTTTACCCATTAGGTATGAGCAGAACTTCTCCATATAAAAGATAATAGCTAGGAGTTGTTTCTCGATCGCCGTATAGTTGACTTGGGCCTTGTTCATAGTCTTGCTAGCATAGTAGACCGGATGAAAGATCTTGTTAATTCGTTGCCCCAATACCGCTCCGACCGCCACATCGCTTACATCACACATGAGCTCAAATGGTAAGCTCCAATTTGGCGCGGTGATAATAGGAGTGGTAGTCAACTTATACTTGAGTAGTTCAAATGCCTTCATACAATCTTCATTGAAAAAGAACTTGGCTTCTTTCTCCAAAAGTTTGCACAAAGGGTTTACCACCTTAGAAAAGTCCTTGATGAATCGGCGGTAAAACCCCGCATGACCTAGAAAGCTCATCACTCCCTTTACGGAAGTAGGGGGAGGGAGTTTGGATAACACTTCAATTTTTGCTTTATTAACCTCAATACCACTATTGGAAATCTTGTGACCGAGGACAATGCCCTCCTCGACCATAAAATGACACTTCCCCCAATTCAATACCAAGTTAGTTTCCTCACAACGTGCCAATACCTTATCCAAGTTATCCAAGCGCTCTTCAAAAGAATTTCCCATGACAGAAAAATCATCCATGAAAACCTCGAGAAAGTCCTCCACCATATCGGTGAAGATGGCCATCATGCACCGTTGAAAAGTTGTTGGTGCATTGCATAACCCGAATGGCATTCGCGAGAATGCGAAAGTGCCATAGGGACAAGTGAAAGTGTTCTTCTCTTGGTCTTCAGGAGCAATAAGAATCTGGTTATACCTGGAATATTCATCAAGGAAGTAATAATAAGCACGTCCGGCTAACCTATCCAACATTCGATCAAGAAATGGAAGCGGAAAATGGTCTTTCCTAGTAACTATGTTGAGCTTCCTATAATCCATGAACACTCTCCATCCGGTGACAGTTCTTGTGGGGATCAATTCATTTTTATCATTTGTTATCACAGTCATGCCCCCTTTGTTTGGGACACATTGCACCGGCGAGGTCCACGAACTATCGGAAATGAGGTAAACAACCCCGACATCCAACCATTTGATGATCTCTTTATTTACTATCTCTTGCATGGCCTCATTCAATCATCTTTGATGTTCCACGGAGGGTTTGTCATCCTCCTCCAAAATGATTTTGTACATGCAAAAGGTGGGGCTTATACCCCGAATTAACTCCAAGGTGGGAGGCTCCTCGATTGATGGCTTTGTTGGTGGAGTCTTCCGGTTTTCGAGATCCAAGGAAAGTTTTCGGGGCTCATAAGTATATGATCCCGTTCCTTGCAAAGCATTGACACAATCTACAAAGCCTTCCTTCTCATCCTCATCATGATTCAACAACACAGCTTCTAAGGTATCTTCAAAATTTATCATAGCACTTGTGTCATCAACAATTACTTCGATCACAAGATCCACAAACGAACACACTTTGTTGCTATTTGGCTGCCTCATTGATTTACAAACATGGAATACCACTTTTTCATCGCCCACCTGGAAGGTGAGCTCGCCAGCTTTCACATCATCTAAGGCCTTCCCTGTAGCAAGAAAAGGTCTCCACAAAATTATTGGCACCTCGTAGTCAACCTCACAGTCAAGTATCACAAAATATACGAAAAGGATGAACTTGTCGACCCGAACTAACACATCATTAATTATCTCCAATGGTTTTTTTATTGTCCGATCCGCCATTTGCAATCTCATGGATGTGGGTCTTGGTTGCCCAATCCCCAACGTTTTGAACACATAATAGGGCATTAAGTTAATGCTTGCCCCCAAGTCACATAAAGCTTTGGCGAAATCGGCACTCCCAATAGTGCACGGGATTGTGAAAGCACCGGGGTCTTCCAACTTTAGAGCCATGGAGTGCAAAATAGCACTCACTTGATGTGTCATTTTGATCATTTTACAGTTCATTGATCTCTTCTTTGTTACCAAATCCTTCATGAACTTGGCATATCCCGGCATTTGTTCTAAGGCTTCAACCAACAGCACATTTATGGACAAACTTTTCATCATATCAATGAATTTCTTGAATTTATTCTCATTGTGTTGCTTTGCAAGTCTTTGAGGGTATGGAGGAGGAGGCCTTGGCATTGGTGCCTTAGCCTTTGGCATTACCGGCTCCGCCATGTCAATTACGTGCTCCCTAGACGGGTTCACTTCTTCTTGCGTCTCCTCCACATTTTCATCAATATCATCCCTCGCTTCTTCATTAGCTTGAACATCATTGCTTGGCTCATCATCATCTTGCACCAACACATTATCACCCACATGTCTTCTTTGGTTTAAGATACTAACAACTCCACCTCTTCCACTTCTTGTTGTCACGGTCATTGCATGCCCCGTATTCCCACCTTTTGGGTTCACCACCATATCACTAGGTAGTACCCCCTTTTGGCGAGTATTTAAAGCTTGAGAAATTTGGCCAAGTTGAATCTCCAAGTTGCGGATAGAAGTGTTGTGGGAGGCTAATTAGGAATTGGAGTCGGCGTTTTTCTCCATCATTTGCTTAAACATGTTTTCAATATGTTCCATTTCACTGTTGGAAGAACTAGGACCTTGCGACGTATATGGAGGTGGGTTGTTTGGTTGTTGATACATCGGGGCCTCTGAAAGCCTGACCCCTGATTTCCTTGATTGCTATTGTTCCAACCCCCTTGATTATTGTTGCCTCCCTAATTGCTTTGATTGTTTCCACCCCAATTACTTTGATTATTTCCTCCTCAATTGCCTTGATTACCTTGAGTACCCCAATTGCTTTGATTATTGTTGTTGCCACCACTCCAATTTCCTTGGTGGCCTTGATTGTTCCAATTTCCTTGGTTTCCTTGTGATCTCCATTGTTGTTGATTTGGAGCATTGCTTCTTTGACCTTGATAATTGTTGACATATTGAACCTCTTCATCTTGCTCATCATATGAATCATATTGATTATACCCACTATTACTTTGCTCAAATTGTTTCATATGGTTTTGTACTTATTGATCTCGTTGCCGTCTTTTGTTTACCATCATATTCACCCCCTCCATAGCATTCACTTGTTTCACCCCTTGAATCTGTTGAGGCTGAGCCTTGGACTATTGGTTCATGGTGGTTGTCAATTCCACAATAGCTTGCCCATGATCATGTAGCTCCTTGTGTAGGTGAATAACATTTGGGTCACCTTGAGGAACATTGGCTCTACTTTGCCACACTGAAGAGGTGTTCGCCATCTCATCCAAGATTTCACAAGCTTCAGTATAAGGCGTGTTCATGAAGTTACCCCTAGCGAGTTGATTTACCACACACTGATTCGTTGTGTTAATCCCCCTGTAAAAGGTCTGTTGGATCATGGCCTCGGTCATATCATTATTCGGGCATTCTTTGATCATGGTACGATATCTTTCCCAAATCTCGTGCAATGGCTCAGTGGGCTCTTGTTTGAAGGTTAGAATTTCATCCCTTAGCGTAGCCATGTGCCCCGGAGAGAAGAATCTGGCAATGAACATCTCGGCCAACTCATCCCAAGTGTGGATGGAATGATTGGGCAATCTCTTTAACCAGTCCAAAGCCTTTCCCCGTAGAGAAAAGGAAAACAACCTTAACCGCAGTGCATCCTCGGAGACATTCGTTTGCTTGCTCCCCCAACAAGTATCGATGAAACCCTTGAGATGCTTATAGGCATTTTGGTGTAGAGCTCCGGTGAAGAAACCTCGCTGCTCAAGCAGTGTAAGCATAACATTGGTTATTTGGAAGTTGCCTAATCCGGGGCGGGACTATTGCACTTGCATAGCCCTCGTTCGGCAACACCCGGTGCGCTGCTCTTGGTGGAGGTGGGGGAGGGTTTGGGACATTATCATTAGGTGGTCAGCCTCGCCTGTTTACTTGAGGCTCGGGATGAACCTCATCCACTTGATCATCATCTACCTCATCCCCCCAATGGTATATTTCTGAGGGGCTCGTTGTTAAGGGCCATTTTGTACCTAAAAGTAATTCACAAACAAAATTAGGGACTCGGAAAGAAAGAAAGACAAAGCACACAAATACCTAGATATATAGCTAAATACTTTAACTTCCCAGCAACGGCGCCAAAAATTGATCTCCCACACCACAATTAAGTAGTGAGGCGTTCGATGCAATAATAAACCCAACGAAGGTCGGGATCGAATCCACATGGAGTTAGAAAATGGGATTAGGTGTATATATAAGTTAATTGCAAGTTTTGACTCCAATTACACTTCCACAAACTTGATTGGTGTTCTACTTCTACTTTACTCTATTGTTTGCAAGTATAAAACTAAGGACAATATTTTTGGTTTTGGGTTTTTCAAATGATTAAAAGGGACTAGGGTCGTGACTTCTACCTAGGTGGTTATCTAATGGGTTGTAAAATTCAGGGCAAATTTGATTAGTTGGGATCGTGATGTAGCAATCACATCCGGGTACTCACTCTATACCTCTTGGTAATTTGAGTGATTTTGCCCAATTTGGCTTTCTCAAGTCCAATTAGGTATTTGCACAATACAAGTTATATTATCTCAAGTCGGGTATTACTATCTCTAGGTTTAACCCTTTAATTGGGGCTATCAATTTCTTGAGATCACCCCAATTTCTTGTTAGCCAAGTTTTCCTAGACTTAGTCTCTCTTTCTCAAGTAGGGGCTAAGTCAAATAGGCATGAATCAATGTTGCAACCATTGATTCTAGGGTTCAATCATGAACAAGGCTAAATATCACTAACCCAATTAAAAATAAGCCCTAAATTAAACACCCATCAAATACCCACACTAGGGTTGGGTCACAACCCTAGCTAAAGATTTAGCTACTCATGAAAAATAAAGAAATACAAGAAGAAATTAAGATAGAATGCATAATAATTGATTAGATAAAGAAAATCTAATGTTAAGAAGTTAATCTAGTACAAAATTCCTCAAAATAGCAAAGACAACCGCTCAGGTGCACTTCTGAAAACTCTACTTAACCTAAAAATGATAAAAAGTTCTATTTATACTAAGCTGAAAATATCTGACAAAAATGCCCCTACGAAGGTTGTGCGGTCGCATAATTCAGGTGCGGTCCGCATAATGAGCTACTGCGGCCGCACAATTATCGTGCGGTCCGCATTCTTGGGACTTTGGGCTTGGAACTTGAGGGCTTCTGCGGTCCGCATAAAAATGGATAGGGCCGCACAAAACTGTTGCGGTCCGCACTCCTTACTTTTTTGGACTTGACAGCTCTCTGATTCTTCAATTCCGCATAATAATGAATGTGGCCGCACTTGGCCTACTGCGGCCGCATAATTCAGGTGTGGTCCGCATGCCTTTAGCTGGCCTAAGAGCTACTCTCTGAATCTCCCCTCTGCGACCGTACTAGGATTGTGTGGTCCGCACTGCTTGCCTTTTTGCCCTGTTTTTGTTCTTGTTCACTTTTGACTCTTTTATGAGTTGATTTTGACTTTTTTGGCTCGTGTCCCAATATTCCTGCAAGTAAGCACATTTTGTTAGTTTCCGGGAATGCCTTTAAGCATTTTTTAGCAAAATCGCAAGTAAAAGAGAGCAAATAATCGGTCAAAATCCCCATTTATCAGTGGATTCTAGAGGAAAAGCGGTAATTGAGCATTGAGTGGCCTTTAGATCAAGGTAAGTGTCGTGGTTAACCTTAACTTGAGGAAATAGGACTTATTTGTCTATTTGCTATATGTTTAAATGTTGGGGAACAACGTATATGTGAGGTGACGATTACTTATGCATTGTAGTCGGGTTAAAGCATGCGGGTGGGGCTTGGTTTCTTGCAATTATAGCTTCCCTTGTTCATGTTATCCATGTTTAGACTAGTATTATTAAATTGATCGTTCTTATCAAGTTTACGGATCTTCTGGTGATAATTGAGTATTGATTCTGAAGTTGAGGTTGATATTGTGGAACCAAATGTTGAAGTAAGGCTTGTACTTGTTATTCTATCTCCTTGTTGTTATTTGTTCATTGCATTATGGTAAGGGAGAGTGTTAATGCACGAAAGGTGATGTCGTGCCATATTGTGAGTGTTAATGCACGAAGGGTGATGTCGTGCCATAGTGTGAGTGATAATGCACGAAGGGTGATGCCATGTCATATTGTGAGTGTTAATGCACGAAGGGTGATGTCGTGCCATGTTATGAGAGTTAATGCACGAAAGGTGATGTCATGTCGTTTCTATTAATTTTATGGTGAGGCTGAGAGTAAAAGCACGAAGGGTGATGCCGTGCATTTTTTCTTTACTGTGTTTACTTGTTCTTATTGGTTCATAGTATATTGGCTGTTCAAGTTACTATTCTGTTATAGTTCTCTATCTCGTATACCCCTCAGCATGTTCCCCCTCCCAATAGTACATGTTTAGATATTGTTTGTACATATATTGTTAAATTGCACAAGTTCATTGCCACCCCAGTGCTTCAGGATGTTTTGGTCCATTTGGTGGGCCTTATGGAGAGTGTGGCCCAGACTGGCACATTCCCCATGGCACCAGTCATCTCTCAGGTTGGAGGAGGAGCACAGATTCCTACTACTCACACTCCGGAGCAGATGGCTCCCCAGTATCAGACTACAGTAGCTCATCCGGTCGGAGTAGTTCAGCCGGTTGCTGCGGCACAGGCCGGCGATGGGTCAGCTATGTCTTCTGAGGCTTTATGGAGATTGGACAGGTTTACCAAGCTCTTCCCAATTCACTTCAGTGGTGCTCCTTCATAGGATCCCCAGGAGTATCTTGACAGCTGTCATGAGGTGCTACGAAACATGGGTATAGTGGAGACCAATGGGGTCGATTTTGCAGCATTTCAGATGACTGGTTCCGCCAAGAAATGATGGAGAGATTATTTGTTGACCATACCAGTGGGGTCGCCTGCTCTTACTTGGGACCAATTCTCTCAACTCTTTCTAGAGAAGTTTCTCCCTATCACACTGAGAGATGAGCACCGTCATCAGTTCGAGCGTCTCCAGCAGGGCAATATGACTGTTACCCAGTATGAGACCCGTTTTGTGGATTTGGCCCGTCATGCTCTTCTTCTGCTTCCTACCGAGAGAGAGAGAGAGAGAGTTTGGAGGTTTATTGATAGACTTGTTCAGCCTATCAGATTGTAGATGGCTAAGGAGACTGAGAGTGAGATTTGTTTTCAAGCGGCTGCCAATATCGCCAAGCGAGTCGAGATGGTTCTTGCTCAGGGAGGTCAAGGGTCTGACAAGAGACCACGTCATTCCGGTGGGTTCAGCGGTGCCTCATCTGGAGGCAGGGGTATTTTTGGTAGAGGCCATCCTCCCAGAACGTTTCATTCAGCACTCCAGGCATCCCATGGTGCCTCAGGTGGTCGTGGCCCTCATATGCCTTATTCTGACCAGCTAGCCTACAGTGCACCACTAGCTCCTATTAGCGCACCTCCGCTCTAGAGTTTTCAGGGTAGTTACTCAGGTCGACATGGTCAGTTTCAGGGTCAGCAGTCACAATAGCCGAGGTCCTGTTATATTTGTGGTGATCCGAGGCACATTGCTAGATTTTGCCCTCGGGCATCAAACAGCTCACAGCATCAAGGTTTTCGTGCCATGGTCCCGGTACCAGACCACCCGTTCAGCCAGCTAGAGGTAGGGGTTAGGCAGCTAGAGGTGGAGGTCAGGCTATTAGAGGTGGAAGTCAGGCTGCTAGAGGTGGAGGCCAGCCAGCTAGGGACCGTCCTAGAGATGTAGTTCAGAGTGGTGGGGCCCAGCCCCGATGTTATGCTTTTCCAGCCAGGCCTGAGGCTGAGTCATTAGATGTTGTTATCACAAGTATTGTTTCAGTTTGCAGTAGAGATGCTTTAGTTCTATTTGATCCTGGTTCTACTTATTCCTACGTGTCATCCTATTTTGCTTCATATTTGGGTGTGCCTCGTGATTCTTTGAGTGCTCATGTGTATGTGTCCACACCTATGGGAGATGCTATTATTGTAGATCGTGTTTATCGTTCATGTGTGTTTACCATTGGGAGTTTTGAGACTAGTGTAGATCTTTTACTTCTCGATATGGTCAATTTTGATGTTATCTTGGGTATGGATTGGCTGTCACCTTATCATGTTATATTGGATTGTCATGCCAAGATGGTGACCTTAGCCTTGTCGGAGTTGCCTCGATTAGAGTGGAGGGGGACTCATGTCCATTCTACCAGCAGGGTTATCTCTTATATGAAGGCTCGACGTATGGTTGAGAAGGGGTGTCTAACTTATTTGGCTTATGTCCGCGATTCTAGTGTGGAGGTTCCTTCCATGGATTCAGTACCAGTTGTTCGTGAGTTTCCAGAGGTGTTTCCTGCAGACCTGTCGGGGATGCCACTCGACAGGGATATTGATTTTTGTATTGATTTGGCTCCGGACACTCAGCCCATTTCCATTCCTCCATATCGTATGGCCCCGCCAGAGTTGAAAGAATTGAAGGAACAGTTGCAAGACTTGCTTGATAAGGGCTTCATTTAACCTAGTGTCTCGCCCTAGGGTGCACCTGTGTTGTTTGTGAAAAAGAAAGATGGATCAATGAGGATGTGCATAGATTACCGGCAGTTGAACAAAGTCACCATCAAGAACAATTATCCATTACCGAGGATTGATGACTTATTTGATCAGCTTCAGGGTGCCAAGCTGTTTTCGAAGATTGATTTGAGATCTGGCTACCATCAGTTGAGTATTAGGGCATCCAATGTCCCTAAGACAACTTTTCGGACTCTGTACGAGCATTATGAGTTTCTGGTGATGTCCTTTGGGTTGACAAATGCCCCAGCAACATTCATGGATTTGATGAACCGAGTGTTCAAGACTCATTTAGACTCCTTTGTGATCGTGTTTATTGACGATATGTTGATCTACTCCCGCGGTCGAGTGGAGCATGAGCAGCATCTTAGGATTGTACTTCAGACTCTGAGAGCCAGCTAGTTATATGCTAAATTTTCAAAGTGCGGGTTTTGGCTGGATTCAGTCACTTTCTTGGGGCACGTTGTATCAGCAGAGGGCATTCAGATAGATCCTAAGAAGATTGGGGCAGTTCAGAACTGGCCTAGACCCACTTCAGCTACGGAGATCAGGAGTTTCTTGGGTTTGCGGGCTATTACCGTTGATTTGTGGAGGGGTTTTCATCTATAGCAGCCTCGTTGACCAGGTTGACCCAGAAGGGTGCCCCATTCAGATGGTCAGACTAGTGTGAGGCGAGCTTTCAGAAGCTCAAGACTGCTTTGACTACAACGCCGATGTTGGTGTTACTCACAGGTTCAGGATCTTATACAGTATATTGTGATGCATTTCGTGTAGGGCTAGGTGTGGTATTGATGCAGGAGGGTAAGGTGATCGCATATGCGTCACGGTAGTTGAATGTTCATGAGAAGAATTACCTTGTCCATGACTTAGAGTTGGCAGCCATTGTTCATGCGCTGAAGATTTGGAGGCACTATCTTTACGGCGTGTCGTGTGAGGTCTTCACGGATCATCGGAGCCTTCAGTATTTGTTCAAGAAAAAGGATCTCAATTTTAGGAAGAGGAGGTGGTTGGAGCTATTGAAAGACTATGATATCTCTATCTTGTATCATCCCGGGAAGGCCAATGTGGTGGCTAACGCATTGAGTAGAAAGGCAGCGAGTATGGGCAGCCTTGCGTTCATTCCAGTCGGTGAAAGGCCACTTGCATTAGATGTTCAGACTTTAACCAACCAGCTTGTGAGGTTGGATATTTCAGAGCCCAGTCATATTCTAGCTTGTACAGTCGCTCGGTCTTCTTTGTTTGAGCATATCAGAGATCGACAGTGTGACGACCCTCATTTGTTAGTCCTTAGGGACACAGTACGGCACAGTGGTGCCAAGCAGGTTACTGTTGGAGATGACGGAGTTTTGAGAATGCAGGGTCGTGTTTGTGTGCATAATGTGGATGGACTTCATGAGTTGATTCTTGAAGAGGCCCACAGTTCCCAGTATTCTATTCATCCGGGTGCCACCAAGATGTATCAGGACTTGCGGCAGCATTATTGGCGGAGGAGGATGAAAAAGGATATAGTTGCATATGTAGCTCGATGTCTAAATTGTCAGCAAGTAAAGTACGAGCATCAGAGACCTGGTGGTTTGCTTCAGAAGATAGAGATTCCTGAGTGGAAGTGGGAGCATATCACTATGAATTTTGTTGTTGGACTCCACAGACTCAGAGGAAGTTCGATGTAGTTTGGGTCATTGTAGATAGGCTGACTAAGTCAGCGCATTTCATTCATGTGGCAGTTACCTATTCTTTGGAGTGGTTGGCAGAGATTTACAGGCTTGCGTTGCCACCGGGGTTATCAGCAGTTCATCCGGTGTTCCACGTGTCCATTCTTCGGAAGTATCACGGTGATCCGTCCCACGTGTTAGATTTCAGCTATGTCCTCTTGGACAAGGATTTGACTTACGAGGAGGAGCCGGTGACTATTCTAGCCCGGCAGGTTCGACAGCTGAGGTCTAAGAGTTATCCTTCAGTTCGAGTGCAATGGAGAGGTCAGCCCATTGAGGCAGCTACTTGGGAGTCTGAGTCAGATATGCAGAGTAGATATCCACATCTTTTCACCAGATCATGTACTTTTCTATGTCCATTTGAGGACGAACGTTTATTTTGAGGTAGAGAATGTGATGATCCGATAGGTCATCTTATATTTTAGAACCTAATTCTGTATTTCAGGTCTCAAAATTCTTATTTTAGCCTTCCTCGATTTGTGTGCACAGTCCGGGTGTTCTTCTGGAAGGCTTATATGGTAAAAACTGATAAAAATAAGAATTTTGTCTTAGAAATTCATTTAAGTTGACTTCGGTCAAAGTTTTGAGCAAACGGACCCGGATCCATATTTTGATGGTCCCGGTAGGTCCGTATCGTAATTTGGGACATGGACGTATGCCCAAAATCGAATTCGGAGGTCCCTAGCTCGAGTTATGAATTTTTGTTGAAAATTGAAAGTCTGAAAGTTTAATGGTTTTTAAGAATTGACTAATGCTTGGTCTTGTTGATACTGGGTCCGTATTTTGGTTCCGGATCCCGATACATGTCCACTATAAGATTTATAACTTTTCTGTCGAATTTGGTGAGAAACGGAGTTGACTTGACCTGATTCGGACGTTCGGTTGTGAAAATAGAAGTTTTAAAGTTTTCTTAAAAATTTCATTTGATTTGGTGTCCGATTCATAGTTTTAGGCATTATTTTAGTGTTTTGTTCGCGCGAACGAGTTCGTATGAGATTTTTGAAATTGTGTGCATAATTGGTTTGGAGCCCCGAGGGCTCGGGTGAGTTTCGGATAGGCTACGGGTGTTTTGAAACTTAGAAAATCTATTTTTTTTGTGCTTCAGCTGTTATCTGGTGTCTTCTTCTTCGCGTTCGGGAAGGTACTCTCGCGAACGCGAAGAGTAAACTGCGGCAGGGTGATTTTCTTAATCGCGAACGCGGTACCTGGGTCGTAAACGCGAAGCAATGGGGGCCTTACCCTTCGCAAACATGACTAGTTTCTCGCGACGCGAAGCTTTAGGGACCTGAGGGAGGGGTCAGTCATTCTTCTACGCGAACGCGAGCATTGGCTCGCGAACGCGAAGGCCAAGGGGAACAGCCTTCGCGAACCCGAAGGAGGACTCATGAACGCTAAAGCCACTCGGGCTGCTACTCATCGCGAACGCGGCAGGCCCTTCGCGAACGCGAAAAAAGCCTGACGCCCAGACCTTAAAACAGAACCAAAATGGAATTTTACCCATTTTCATAAACTCTCCATTAGAGCTCGGCTTAGGTGCGATTTTGAAGAGAAAATTCAACATCAATTCATAGGTTTGTACTCTTTAACTCATTTTCTTCCATTTCTATCATCACCCATTAAATTCCTAGCCTTAATCTTTGTTCTTTCATTGAAGAAAACTTGGGATTTAGGAAGAATTGGGGGGGGGAGGGTTACAAATTGGGGATTTAGACCTCATTTTGGGGTTGGATTCCGAAACTAATTACATAATCGGGCTCAGGGGTGAATGGGTGAATGGATTTTGGTCCGAACCTCGGGTTTTGACTAAGGGGCCTGGGTCGATTTTTAACTTTTGGGGGAAAAGTTTGGGGAATCTAAATTTATGCATTGTAATTAATATTTTTAGCAATATTTGATATTATTGAGTCGTTTGTGGATAGATACGAGTGGTTTGGAGGTGGATTCTAGAGAAAAAGTGGTAATTGAGCATTGAGTGGCCTTTGGAGAGAGGTAAGTGTCGTGGTTAACCTTGACTTGAGGGAATATGACTTGTTTGTCTATTTGCTATATGTTTAAATATTGGGGAACAACGTATATGTGAGGTGACGAGTACTTATGCGTTGTAGTCGGGTTAAAGCATGCGGGTGGGGCTTGGTTTCTTGCAATTATAGCTTCCTTTGTTCATGTTATCCATGTTTAGACTAGTATTGTTAAATTGATCGTTCTTATCATGTTTATGGATCTCCTGGTGATAACTGAGTATTGATTCCGAAGTTGATGTTGATATTGTGGAACCAAATATTGAAGTAAGGCTTGTACTTTTTATTCTATCTCCCTGTTGTTATTTGTTCATTGTATTATGGTAAGGGAGAGTGTTAATGCACGAAGGGTGATGTCGTGCCATATTGCGAGTGTTAATGCATGAAGGGTGATGTCGTGTCATATTATGAGTGTTAATGCACGAAGGGTGATGCCGTGCCATGTTATGAGAGTTAATGCACGAAAGGTGATGCCGTGTCGTTTCTATTGATTTTATGGTGAGGTTGAGAGTAAAAGCAAGAAGGGTGATGCCATGCAGTTTTCCTTTACTGTGTTTACTTGTTCTTATTGGTTCATAGTATATTGGCTGTTCAAGTTACCATTCTGTTGTAGTTCTCTATCTCGTATTCCTCCCAGCATGTTCCCCTTCCCAATAGTACATGTTTAGCTGTTATTTGTACATATACTGTTAAATTGCACAGGTTTGTTATATAGGTGTCTTGTCATAGCCTCGTCACTACTTCATCGAGGTTAGGCTCGACACTTACCAGTACATGGGATTGGTTGTACTGATACTGCACTCTGCACTTTCTGTGCAGATTTTGGTATTGGTCCCAGCTGATCGAGAAGCGTAGCAGCTCGGACTGGTTCATTGGAGACTCAAGATAGATCTGTTGGCGTTCACAAACCTTGAAGTCCCCGTCTATCTTTTTAGTTTTTTTTTTTACTGTTTCTTTCGTTCAAATAGTTGTATTTCTTTCAAACTTTTACTTGTAGAAAATTCTAGAAGTTCGTGAATTGTGACTCCAGATCCGGGTGGTAGTAATTAATGAAGTTGTTATATTATTCCGCACTCGCTGTATTTCATTTTAGCTTCCTTGCTGTTATTTACTTAATTGAATAAGGATTGGATTAATAATTCTCTAACGTCGGCTTGCCTAGCAAATAGAATGTTAGGCGTCATCACGGTCCCAACGGTGAGAATTTCGAATCGTGACAATACAGTAAATAGAAAATTCACCCATTCATAGACACGACACACTAAACCTGCCATATTCACACACTAAACCAAAAATTCAGACACCAATACAATTCACAAAAAATACACTCATCCACTCACATAGGATTTCTCACACATTTTACGCTCTACAAGGAAAAACCTAACCAAAATCCCTACCTTCCTAAGCCGCAGCCGCCGTCACTATTTCACCATGTGAAGGCTCTTCTTTATGCAGCAAAATCGAGCCCCACCTTATATATTCTCTTCTCCACCTTCCTTGCTGCCTATGACCACCATGTGAATCCACACGAATTCCGCCTGTCTATCATACTAATGGTACACTGACACTCACAATTTTACAGAAAAAATAATATATTGAGTGACAATAGAGTTTCTGAATTAAAAGCAATATTATGTAACTCCTACGTTATAATCTTTTTGTGTGGCCAGTGTAATAAGGAAAGAAATTAATAAGACATATTTGAGAAAGATGTAAATAGGTTATATCTAATTTTCAGCATTTTTCCCATGGGAAAACTAAGAGAAAAAGGCCAAAAAAAAAAATGAGAGAATAGATAAATAGGAATCCTAGCATTAGAGAGTGCGACATCAAATTGTTATTATCCAACTTTTTATATTTATATATATATATATATATATATATATATATATATATATATATAGATGAGAGAGAGAGAGAGAGAGAGAGAGAGAGAGAGAGAGAGAGAGAGAGAGAGAGAGAAGTCAAAAAGTAATTAAAACAGTGGTACTAGTAAAATAACATCTCCTTTTGTAGTTTATACTCTTAACTAAGGTCACTCAAAATACAAGTAATCCCTCACGTTGGGTATTGTCATTGTTAAAACAATTGAAACTCAAAAACTGAACGAAGTGAGTACTTAAAAAATCGAACCTCTGACACAGATCCAAAGCCTATCACCCAGGGCATATTAAACCCGGTCCGAGTTCAGCCGACTCACCACCGGTCCACCACCGTGTTCCTGATCGCAACCTCTCGGCTCTCCTCTCCGGCGACTTCTCCGATCAGGTTACACTTCACTTTCCGATTTTCATTTCCTCATTCTATTACAAATTCCCTCAAATTCCTAAGTAGTGATCCAATACCTCACAAAGCCCTATTCTATATCTGTTGGATCCTTATCGCTTCACAGTTTCTATTTATCTAATTTACTAATTATTGCAGTTATTATACTCATTTTCTAGTAACTTATGTTTGTCGTGTTTATTAGTTGAATAAATGTAGTGGTTTCTTCGAAGCAGAAACACAAATGCTACAGTTATATTTTCAAATTATTACAATCTAATGAGTTGGTTACAAGCATATGATCGTAATTGAGTAGAAAAGGCAATGATTTGAGCCTGGGTAGATCCAGCATGCGTGCACCCACTGCCCCTAACTGGAACTCTATTATTTGGGGATAAACATCCGGTACTCGCAAACCACTGGTCCAGTGATGAAGCCAGGAATATCAGCTAAGGATGTTCAAAGTTTAATATATATATATATATGTATAGAAAGTGATTTTTGACCTATATGCGGTATAATTTTCTACATACAATGTAGACTTTAGATGAGGGTGTTCAACTGACTAACCTTTAGTCTATTTGGCTCGGCCACTGACTGGTCCGTTAATCTGGATTCATGCCATGTAGGGCCATTAAAGGAGGAAGCCCTACTATGGTTTTCTCCATTCGCAAGGTTCGAACTTGAGACCGATGGAGGGATCGCATCCGTCCCCACACTCCTTGGCTGTACTTGAACTCTCTGTGCGCTTAGAAAATTAACACACGCACACATATGTGTACTTTTAGGAGTCTAGGATTAAGTTTGGATAATGAAAGCTAAGATTTCATTTTTGTAGGTAGTTACAGGGGAAATCATGAACTTCCTGATGCTGAGGTCTAATCAGACTGCAGCTTCCGAGCACTCACCTGCTCGTGAAGTTCAATCGGAGCCAAACCATGCTTCCAAACCAAGTACTACTTTAGAGGGTCTTATTGCTGAAGATCCTTTTCCAGAGGGTGAGAAACACGATGGTGAGGGTAATGAATATGGGAATGTGGATGAAGATCTTGTGGATGCAAATGAGAGGACCAATTCTCGATTTGTTGCCAACCACATTGATGTTAAAGATGAAGAAGGATGGATAACTATTCCAAAGGGTAACATCTTCCTTCTTTTCTCCTTTTCTCTGAAGTCTAAGCTTTTTTGTTTTCCGCCTTGCTCTTGATGCTTGGCATCTGTATCTGTATGCCCATTACCGATTAGATGTGCTACATCACATGTCTTGGACTATATTGATACGTAGCATATGGCCATATGCATTAGTTGTTAGAAATGGAGAGTACTCTGAATTGCTTTACCACGGAGTGGGAGTTTGTTCGACATCTATAGGAAATTTCTATTTCCTTAACTGTGTGGACTCCTTATTACTCTCTGTCTGGACGAGTTGCAAGCCTCTCTGGAGTCATTTGTCTTCAAAGTTAGAAATTCTATTGCCTAAAAATCTCCAGTACAGATTGGTATAGTAGCTTTACGCCGAATTTTATAATGTCCTTCTACCTCAAGTTGTGAGAAAGAATCTTGTTAGGAGTTTAATCTACACTCCTGTTGTCAAACTATCGCTTGTATTCATCCTACTGGTCTCAATAGCGATTTTAAACTTTAGATTACCATAGTTATTATGGAAGATTGTCCATTCTTTGAAGGAGGGAAAGCACTTGTACAAATATTCTCTTCTCAGTGGACAGTTTGTGAATTCAACTCTTATGTTCTCCAAAGGTTGGGAGCTTTTCTAAGAGGGAGTCGGATGGTTTTATACCTATTGATGGCCTGCCTAGTGTCCTTTTCGGCTATATGCTCTTGGTTCCATTCAGTAAGTTACTCATGGGTGTCTGAATTGAGTGCTTGGAAACAGGGGGATCCACAATGTAAGCTATGGGTTTGGCCGAATCCAATAGCTTTGGCCTAGACCCTACATATGTGTTAAGATGTCCACTAATTATGGACAAATATTAAATTTCAAATGCAGTTATTAGCATCTGAGGTCACTGTCCTAGAATCCCGAATCCATGAAGTTCAAAATCTAGAGATTGGAAATGTTAGCATCTTTTGCCCTCCTTGTTTAAACTGAAGGGTATCATTTATAACTTTTATTGTGGATCATCACTTCAGTTCTGATAAGAATGCAGGGTAAGGTACTTTCTTTTATTCTAGTTCCCAACATTATTATATATAGTTTTGGATCATAATTACTGCAAGTATTCTGTGAATATTTTACGTATCAAACTTTTTAAAATAGGAAAGTCTGATTTGTTCCTAGCAGTGCTTGGCATTTGGCAATGGCATTTTAGCTGGATCAAACTATTAGTCAAGGATCTAAACCTTCAAAAGTTTTATCTGTAATATTCAGGAACAACACTGAAAAGTTGCATCGTGAAGAGTACTTCTGCTGTCTTCTATTTCATCTCTACTTTTTCTGTAAGCTCTTGGACTATTCAAGCTTGGGTGTACAGAAGGATTCAAATAGTCCTGACTTTCGTCTATTTCTTTTTTCACAAAATGTTGTTTTCTTCATCTTCTGAAAGCTAATATATTTTGTAATTCTGTCTTTCATATATTTATGTAATACTTAATTTTGTCTTGGATGAAATCTAATTGGTGTGCTTGATTTTTCCGTCTGACCTGTTTTATTTTTTGCTTCAATAGTGTTCGACATTCAAAATGTTTGTCCAGTAATTCAGAACTCATATCTAATGAACTAATTACCAAGTCTTGACATGCCTTTCCAGATAGGCTTCCTGATAACTGGAGTGAGGCATCAGATATATCATCCATATGCTCACTGGACCGTTTCTTTGTTATACCTGGTAGCTACAACTGTTAATCTCCTTTTCTTGTCTCCTCCTCTCCCTCTGTTTTTATATCATCGTACACCTTTTTTCAGATTTCCTCTTTTATTTATTTCTAAAATTTCATCAATTATAGGTGAACAGGTCCATATACTTGCATGTCTCTCAGCCTATAAGCAGGATACAGAAATTATTACACCTTTTAAAGTTGCGGCCGTCATGAATAAAAATGGTATAGGACAAAGCAACCAGAAACAAAATGGTAACACAGGAAGTAATTCGGGGTCTGTTTCCCCTGGAGGAGCAGTGGATGATAGTAGTGTGAGTGAGAATGGTAATGCAAAGATTGATCCTGAAAAGGAGGTTTTTGCTGGTGAATCTCTGTTGAGATTGGAAGATTACAAAAGACAAACAGAATCACTAGTACAAAGGTTTAACAATTCTCACTTTTTCGCTCGAATTGCCGAGTCTAATGAGCCTCTGTGGTCAAAAAGAAAAGCTATGGAGGAAGTCTCTGATATGAATGGAGCAGATGGCTCAGAAGCAGTAAAGACACTTAAAAAGAAGCTATCTTTGAGTACTTCCACTGATAAGGGAAACTTTGATGCTAGAACCTCTGGTGGAGTGGCAAGAAATGCTGTCAAGTGTTGTGCCCTTCCAAATGGAGATATAGTGGTATGTTTGGCAAAAATTTGTAGTGTCTGCAGTTATACTTAATCTCTAGTGAAATGTCTACAAACCAAACCACATGCCATAACCTTTTGCATTCTGTTTCTTTCATAGTGTTGGCTTTGGTATCTGCTGTCATGTTTCTGTTCTTATATTGAACTTATGCCTGCATGAACCTGTTTCCTGTTACTTAGCTCATGGTTAGCAGCTCTACAAGAAACATAGTTTCTTGATTGTATTACTTAGCACATGGTTAGCAGCTCTACAAGAAACAATTTCTTGATTGTAGGAAATGTCAACTGTGACAAAGAGGATTTACGTGGTTGAAAGCAGAGGCAGATCCAGAATTTTAACATTATGGGTTCGAGTTTGGGCTTCTACCATCGCCCATTTAATTTACTTGGTTGGAAATCTGTTATTTTGTACTTATTTAGTGGATTTTTAACATGTAGAGTCCATATATTACATGCTAGATCCACCCCTGGTTGAAAGAAGCCATATTCAGCTTGTGTTTACAAAAGTTCCAAAAATCTGCTGTTGTCCAGTCAAAACAACATCTTAGATGTGGAGATGGTGGTCTGATGTCCTACATAAGCTTTTCCACAGGGATGGAGGTTGTTTGGAAAGGAGTTCTGGGAGGGGTAACAATGGATTTTGTAGAGTGTGGTTCTTGAGAGAGCGGCATCAGTGTCCAGGAGAAGGTTGTTTGGTGTTGAATTGGATGACTCTCAAATTTTGGGTTTCTGTGAGGGTTATGAAACTTGAAAGTTCTAAATTCTAGGAAATTATGAATGTGTTCTCTCCAGGCCAAGATGGGTTCTTTAGAACAACTTACAGAAGAATGGTTTTACTGTTCAATGTAGTGCAGGGTGAGAAAGTGGATTCTACGGATCTCATCCCTTGTTATATTATCTCCTTATTCAAGTCTATAATTTCCACTGAAGACAATTATATCTACAGATCTTATGTATCAAACAAAAAACTAAAACTACAGATCTTAGACAAGTATTGTTTTAGTGGTGTGAAAGTTTAAATCAAAGTATGAAAAACGTTTCCTCTTTTCCCGCTCTTTTTGTGCTTCCAGACTTGGGATTGTATTACTTAATTGGTATGTCTTTTGCCCTGGAGAACGACTGATGTGGATTCAATTTTGTTGTCTGGAAGGATGCAGGTACTTTTACAAGTAAATGTCGGTATTGAGTTTGTGAGAGATCCGGTGCTGGAAATTCTTCAATTTGAGAAGTATCAGGAGAGAAGTTTGTCGTCTTTGAACGAGGAGAATTTGACTTATGCAAAGCAGGATCCCTGTGGTGAACTGTTGAAATGGCTACTTCCTATAGACAATTCTATTCCCCCTTCAGCACGACCTTTATCCCCGCCTCAGTTAAGTTCTAGCGCGAGCATTCGTAGTACGTCCACAAAGCCCACCTTATCTGGATCTTCTGGATCGCAGCTCTTTTCTTTTGGTAACTTTAGAAGTTACTCCATGTCTTCACTTCCACCAAATAGTGCACCACCTCCGTCTGTTACAACCTCCACTGCTGCACCAAGTTTTAGTCCAGAAGATTGGGAACGTTTTTCATTTCAAAGGTCAGTGAAGAGTGATAAGACTGGGAGTGAAGGGCTTTTATCTTTTAGAGGTGTATCTCTAGAGCCAGAAAGATTTTCTGTTCGTTGTGGTTTAGAAGGTATTTTCATTCCTGGAAGGAGATGGAGGAGGAAAATTGAAATTATTCAACCGGTAGAAATTACTTCTTTTGCTGCTGACTGCAATACAGATGATCTCCTTTGTGTCCAGATCAAGGTGGGTTTGATTCATTAGCCTGAGTAACTTCATCAACTCCCTCATTGTTTATGTATTAGAACTTTTTACTGGATATATCAATGTAGGTAGGAATCTAATGTACCTTATGGCTTGGGCATGTCTAGACGATTAATATGAAATTAGTAATCTTTGCAGAATGTTTGTCCAGCAAATGCACCTGACATTGTTGTCTACATAGATGCCGTAACAATCATTTTTGAAGAAGCTTCAAAAAGTGGTCCTCCGTTATCATTACCAATTGCATGTATTGAAGCTGGGGATGACTATAGTTTGCCAAATTTGGTCCTCAGGTTTTCTGCAGTTCATCTCCTTTATCTTTTTCTAATAAGGGTTTATCTTCTTTATCTAATTCTAACCACTATGAATAGTGCTAGTGTGCTGACTCACAACAAACTTCACTTCTTGGCCTTGTGTATGTAAATTTGTATTTAGCGCTTGAACTTTTCCTAATCTACATTTGTTTAGTGTTTATTCTTCTCTGTTACTGGGAGATTGGAACATATATTGACCATCAACAGAAACAGAAGCATCCCTTCCATTGAGGCAGGTCTTATTAAGAAATCTGAAAATATTACATCAGGATTAGAATTTCTTTAAACCTGCTGTTTTTTAGCCAATTACCAGTGATCAAGCCGAATATTGACATTGGAGGAAATTTGAATATCTTACTACTTTTCTCCAAGTATGTTTAAACTAAGTCCACTAGTCATCGGTTAGGTGTTTCTAGATTAAGGCTATTATTTTTTATTGCTAGCTTCAACTCCAGTGTTGGCCTTACTTATTGTTGGAGTTGTTATTACTGCTGGATTGAAAATCTAAAGAGAGTAACTGCAATATGCCCGCCCTTTGCAGGAGAGGTGAAGAACACTCTTTCGTTCTCAAACCAGTCAATCCCATCTTGAAGAGCTCCAGCGGCCATAGTGGAAAAACTTTTCGATCTTCACGGGTACATTCTAGAAGCGCAGCGTCAACATGGCACCATTTCTCCAATATTGAGGAAAGAATTATTGGGTCACCTACTGATCAGTATGCAGTTCTGGTATCATGTCGATGCAACTACACAGGTAGAAACTGTTTTTAGGTATTTATCCAAAAAAAAAAAGGAACTCTTTTTAGGTATATGTATCTGAAAAATATTATGGGTTATTAATCTCATTAAGTTCTCGGATCTTCTGTGGATACTTGTAGAATCAAAGTTATTCTTCAAGCAGCCAACAAGCTGGAGACCACGAATTTCTAGGGACCTTATGATCTCTGTTGCATCTGAAATGACAAAACAAACCCTTGGGTCTTTTGAAGGAGGTGCTCAGCTTCCAGTACAGGTTTGAACATGATATGAGAATACATGTATTTTTACTTGTCAAGATGAAGGTTTTCTCTTAAATTGTTCAATTTGTCAGGTCTTAACTCTTCAGGCATCAAACCTGACTTCACAAGATCTAACAATGACAGTGCTTGCTCCAGCTTCCCTTACATCCCCACCTTCTGTGGTGTCATTGAGCACTTCACCAACATCACCAATGAGTCCCTTCATTGGTTCTTCTGATTTCACAGAGAGAGTGAGTATTGATAAGCAAATAACTGCTGCTCAGAGCAATAGCTTGGTATCAGTTAATCAAGTACCGGAAGGGAAAAATCTTTCTCAATCAGTTTCATTTAGTGAGAGGGCCACTCCCATACCTGATGTGCTTCCAAATGGCGATTTAGGTTGTACACATTTATGGTTGCAGAGCAGAGTTCCCTTAGGGTAAGCATTTATCTGTTAATTTTCTTTATTGCTCATTCGAAGTTTAACCTTACACCTCTTCTTGGTGGCTTCAGATGTGTGCCCTCTCAATCTACAGCAACCATCAAACTTGAACTACTCCCCCTGACGGATGGTATAATCACACTTGATTCTTTACAGATTGATGTTAAGGAGAAAGGTATTAGCAGAGCTCAAATTGTTAAATTTATTTCCTGCCTTTTTAAATTTAAATATCCGCATTGAAGTGGTGGGATTTGGCATCAATCCCTGCCGATATATGTATTAGCAGAGCTCAAAGTTTTACATTTGTTTCCTACCTTCTATTTAAATATCCTTTGAGGTGGCAGGAATTTGGCATCAACCCCTGCCCATATACGAGTTTCCCGAAAAAGAAATGCGTGAAGGGTGGAGAGGCGGTTATAATACCTAGCCTCCTCAATACCTTGTGAATTACGAATTCACAGGTCCATCTTATTACAACACAATGAACTTATGACCAAAGGTTGCACCCTAAAGAAATAAAAGGCATGGTGATGTTGGTTTTTGCAAAAGTTTGGAAATGGATGAGCTTTTTGTTAACATTTTCACCTGAATATAAGAAATACCAGGAAGTCTGATTCATATCTTATTTCCTTTGGTTCCTTTCTCCTGCTCTTGCTTCAATTACTACTCAAAAATTAGCGCAGGATATGAGTTACACTTGCCTTGACAATTTTGTTTTGGGGTTTATTTGGATCAAAAGAACAGAGATGAGGTCAGTTAAGAGGAAAAGAAAGGAGGAGAATTTCTTTCCCATATTTGGCCTTGTGAAGGGAAAACAAAGGATTGGATGACATGACAGTAATCCTCTTAAAACGCGTATCAAGATGGAAAAGGACTGTAATTTGTTTTTATGAATATTAGAACTTATTGAGCTATGGTTTTGCCCCAATTTCGTGTGGGAAATATTAAGCTTCTGTAAATATGTGACTTTCCCCTCGTGTTAACATCCAAATTAATGACCAGATTTTCTGATAAAGAAAGAAATGAAGAAAAAATGAATACCCCACTTTAATCCTTTCCCTCTTTATGTATGTTTCTTAGTTTTCTCAATCTCAGGGTGTTTCAATTTGATGATACACTCTATTCTCCAGATCTCTACAAGCCTCCAGCATCAAATGGAACTATGCTTCAGTGAGCATGTCCAAGTTATTGAGTCCGCAACCATTTTCTTTGGTTTTATTTTTCACCTGTCCAAAGAATTTGACTGTGCTCTCCATGTGGTGTATAATCATTTTTAGCTGTCTTTATTAATTATCTGTGCCTTCCATTCTTCTTCTTCTTGCACCATCCTTGTCGGGTAGACTGCAGAAAGAAGAGTAAGCCCTTGATATAATTAGTCCATTTTGTGTTATATTTTATGAACTAATTGAGAAAATTTATTGTAAAAGTATGAGTGAACGCTTCCTCTGGTGCATGTGTCGTCTTTAATTTTTCAAAAAATTGTGGAAAATGTTCTTTTGTATGTGCTACTATCTGCTTGTTCCTTTTGATTCTTGTGGTATTGCTTGTTGATTTTCTTTGTTTGTGGTCATTTGAGTACATAGCAAGTTGAAGTCATTGTAAGAGAATGAATTTACTGAGACAAATACTCTGCATTGGCAGGTGTAACGTATATTCCCGAGCATTCGCTGAAGATTAATGCAACTTCAAGCATTTCCACTGGGATCATATGAGGTGGACTATTCAGGTTTTGGATGCGAAAGCATAAGCGGACAGAAAGATACGCTTAGTGCAAGTATCATACATAGATGATGCGCGGTTGAGATGTAAATTTGAGGTATCTCTTGTGTGATTGATGATTTTGTGTAGTTTTATTTTGTATCCGGTTTCATATGCTAGTCTTTAGAAATGGCATGTGATTGACGAACTAAAGGATAATGGATTATGCGTAGAAATTATGTCTGTACCTTTTTGTAGATGGTGTTATGTTCAATTCGAAACACCTACCAGGGGGAGAAGTGAAAAGCAAAAGGAATAGTATCATGTTTGTGTATAATTGATATTATTCTAAAGAAACAAAACCATAATTGATCAGGATGGTCAGGTCTCAGATTCTTGGAGAATTCTTGCTCTCTGTGTTTTGGGTGTTCAATCCATTTTCTTTAATTTGCTCTTTGATCTATGTCAAGTGTATCTGGTGTAACTGCTCTTGCCTTTTTACACAACCAGCTTGTCCTGATAAGCTTTTTTTTCTTCTTCTTTTCTACAAGTATCCGACGACTTCACCAAGGCGTAAAGTGTTATCTATTGAATGGTTTTCTATTTTAAGAGCTCGAATTTGAGACTTTTAGATAGATGTACAAAACATGTTTCATTCAATTTTGACGAAATAAAATGAAAATGACTCCAGTTTAACTAGACTTGCCCGTTTTTCCATTCCCTTCCCTGGTGTCCCCATATTGAGGGAACATCTTTAATATTCACTCTAGTTGCCCAATTTTTTATATTCAAAGTACTGGACTGCTATCAATGGCAAAGCCAGTATTTTCACCAAAAGAAGTCAAAATTTTAAAAAGTAAACATACATTGTGTTAAGGGGATTCAATATTTACTGTATATATATGCATAAAAAATAATAGTGATTGAAAACCCTCTTGCATTCCTTAGCTCTGCCACAGAGTACTACAACAATATGCAATTACGCCTCAATCCTAAGCTTTTTGGGATCCGTTGTATTTGGACTAGAAACTCTATTCTCTAATGTACTCTTGTTGTTTATGGTCAAAGTACATAGAGTATCAATCGTGAATTGACGTATCAAGAGCTAGTTGGGAGTGGTAGATAAGCTCATGACCTACTTAAGTCATGTCGAGCTGGTTATGGTCAGGTAATTTTTCAATAAGGCTGCTGACCTTTTGCATATGAAAGGGCGAGCCACATTTTACGTGCGTGACAGAAACATTAACCCTTTGAATTTGCAAATTGTAGAAAACTAAGCTTTCTTTTGGGAAAATTGTATTCTTGCCACCTTTCGAATATAATAACCCTCTTATGTTCTAAACTCATGTTACTCTCTTCTTACACTTGTATACGGTCAAAATCGAGTTTGCCCTTCGTGTAATTAGTCAAGATTGAAACATGATGGACTGAGGGTCGTCATTATAATATCGAGATGAGATATGAAGCCAGGTTATCGAGCTCAAGATTCAGGGACCGATCACTACCGAACTCGAGTCAATATCTAGCTCGAGTCAAAATCGAGCTATGATGTGAAGTGGTGTTATCGAGCTCAAGATCCAGAGACCGATCAATACCGAGATCGAGTCAATATCGAGCTCGAGACCCAGAGACCGACCGATACCAAGACCGACCAAGATCGAGCCAAGAGACAAAGAGCCGTTGTAGCCGCACTAGGGGAGAGAATCTCGGCGCAAATTAAGGAAAAACTAATTAACTAATCTATCATGGGATCCCACTATATATTTTTAATTATATTCAAAGTAGCGTTCTTCCACTATATTAAGAGTGACTATCATTTATGTAAGGGGATCCATACATTGATACACTCTCACATTTCAAAGATTATTGAGATTTACACACATATAGTAAAGATTATCCTTTTTTGGGTTTTGAACATTGATTCATCTTGTTCATTTATAAATCATTCTCTACTCAATTTTGGTTTGTATTAATTCCTTTTTACAGTCAATATTGGATATATTTCTACTTATTTTTCCGATTTGTACCAATTTATACCACGTATCCTTAGAACCACGTATAAATTCAACTCTATCCGTTTTCGGATAAACAGTTTGGCGCCCACCGTGGGGCCAAGGATAACAGTGGTTATTTGGTACGAATCTCTACAAAACACACCATTTTACACTTGCTCTTGGAAGTGTTTTTGATTTCAGGTTAAAAACGACGAACTCTCAATTAATGGCCCAACCTATCGACAACGAAGCTAGCCTTCAAGATGAGAACAACAACCTGGCGACCGGGGATGAAAGGCCACTCGTCGATCCCGTTGGAGCTCGGGCCGTAGATCCAATTGACGTTAATTCACATGTGGCCATCGAGGCGAACCAACGTTCCGACCCCGAAAACAGCATTCATGGTGGAACTCGATCTGCAGTTCGAAATACCCAAAATGTTGGAGAAAAAGGGATCAGTCTGCGTATGATTTTTGAAATGTTGCAAGCTCAACAAGTAGCAATAGCTCAGTTGCAGAGCTAAACCCAGGCACCAAGCAGGGTCGAGCCCGGTCCACCTCGAGAAGTCACCCACAAAACGGGGCCAGTTGTAGTAAAATCAAATGAACAAGAATCAGGGACTAATCCCGAAATTATTAGGATGCTCGAGGAACTAACAAAACGAATTGAGTCAGGAGAAAAGAGGATTGAAGCAAACGACAAAAAAGTAGAAACTTATAACTCCAGGGTTGATCAGATCCCGGGGATACCACCGGTATTGAAGGGCTTGGATTCCAAAAAATTCGTACAAAAGCCTTCCCCCCGAGCGTGGCTCCCAAACCGATCCCCAAGAAGTTCTGCATGCCCTAAATTCCTAAATATAATGGGACGACCGACCCCAACGAACATGTCACATCTTACACATATGCCATTAAAGGGAACGATCTAGAAGACGACGAGATCGAATCCGTATTATTGAAGAAGTTTGGGGAAGCCCTGTCAAAAGGGGAAATGGTATGGTATCATAATTTACCGCCTAACTCTATCGATTCTTTTGCTATGCTTGCAGATTCTTTCGTAAAAAGCACATGCCGGAGCCATAAAGGTCGAGACTAAGAAGTCGGACCTTTTCAAGGTAAAGCAAAAATATAACAAGATGCTAAGAGAGTTCGTATCTTGTTTCCAAATGGAGCGAATGGATCTACCACCGGTCACGGACGATTAGGTTGTTCAAGCTTTCACTCAAGGTCTGAATGAACGAAGCTCGATGGCTTCACGACAGTTGAAGTAGAACTTGATCGAGTACCCAGCTGTTACCTGGGCCGATGTACACAATCGATATCAATCGAAGATTAGAATTGAAGACGACCAGTTGGGTTCTGGGTTCATTATTAAAAGGGACATCGACCGAGAACTAAGGTCGAACAAGGACTGATATCAGCCGTATAACGGAGATCGTAGGGATAGCGAACCTGCATGCAACTCCGTACGAGGCGAAATGAGAAGTGATCGAGACTAGGGGTCTCGGGGGCTGATGAACAAGAATAGGTTCTACAGGCATACCGGACCTAAAGAAGCACCACGTTTATCAGAATATAATTTCAACATCGATGCATTCGCCATCGTGTCGGCTATCGGACGCACCAAAGATACTAAGTGGTCTCGACCTCTACAGTCTGATCCAGCCTAGAGAAATCCCAATCAAATGTGCAAATATCATGGCACCCATGGCCACAGAACTGAAGACTGTATGCAGTTGAGAGAGGAGGTAGCCCGGTTATTCAATGAAAGGCACCTTCGAGAATTTTTAAGTGATCGGGCCAAAAACCATTTCAAAAATAGAGATTTCAATAGACAAAACGAACAAGAAGAGCCACAACACATCATCTACATGATCATCGGAGGGGTCGATATCCCCTAGGGGTCGGTGCTTAAACGCACTAAGATGTCGATTGTAAGTGAGAAACGATCTCGTACTTACGATTACACACCTAAAGGAACCTTGTCCTTTAGTGACGAATACGCGAAAGGAATCATGCAACCCCATAACGATGCGCTGGTAATATCTGTACTTATGAATAAAACTCAAGTTAGCGTGTGTTAATTGATCCAGGTAGTTCGGCCAACATCATTCGATCAAGGGTCATAGAGCAACTCAGTCTACAGGACCAGGTCATGCCCGCAACCCTGGTACTGAACGGATTTAATATGGCAAGTGAAACTAATAAGGGCGAGATAATCTTGCCAGTATATATGCTCTGGATCATCCAAGAAATGAAGTTCCACGTGATCGAGGGCGATATGAGATACAACGCCATGTTCAGGAGGCCATGGATCCACAACATGAAAGCAGTGCCCTCGACCCTTCACCATGTTCTCAAATTCCCAACATCGGAGGGAATCAAAATGGTCTACGGGGAGAAACCGATCGCAAAATAAATATTTGTCGTCGATGAAGTGATTCTGATATCTTCACTATCATCGACAAAGGGATCAGATTTGAAGGGGAGACGGGATACCAAATAGCAATCACAAACGCCAGCCTCGACCTAACTAGAGAATCAGAAGACTGACGAAGATGATGACTATGGGGTCCCTCGATCCTTCGTGGTCCCCCATGATTCTGACGCTACCCAATCAACCGTCAAAGAACTATAGCAAATCACGCTAATCAAACATCTGCCCGAATGAAAGGTATACCTGGGCATGGGGTTAGATCCCGAGCTCAGGAAAAGGCTTATTCAATTTCTTATAGCTAATATGAACTGTTTCGCTTGGTCCCATCTTGACATAACAGGGATCCCACCGGAAATAACCACTCATAGACTAAGCTTGGATCCGAAATTCCATCCGGTAAAGCAAAAAATAAGGCTCCAGTCTGAGGTCAAACATGTCTTCATCAAAGACAATGTAACCAAACTTCTTAAAATAGGATCCATTCGAGAAGTAAAATATCCCGAATGGCTAGCAAATGTGGTGGTAGTCCCTAAGAAGGGTAACAAACTTAGAACGTGTATAGATTATAAAGACCTAAATAAAGCATGCCCTAAGGATTCTTTTCCTTTGCCTAATATCGATCGTATGATCGATGCCACACTCGGCCACGAGATTCTCAGTTTTCTCGATGCCTACTCCGAGTACAACCATATACAGATGAACCCGGAGGATCAGGAAAAGACCTCGTTTATCACTAAGTACGGTACCTACTATTATAACGTGATGCCATTAGGCCTAAAAATGCTAGTTCAACTTATCAACACCTAGTAAACCGAATGTCCTAAAAACAAATAGGAAAATCAATGGAAGTTTATATTGATGATATGTTAGTTAAGTCCCTGCGAGCAGAGGACCATTTAAAACATTTGCAGGAAACTTTCGACATACTGAGGGATTACGATATGAAGCTCAACCCCGAAAAATATGCATTCAAAGTTGGCTCGGGCAAGTTTCTTGGTTTCATGGTATCCAATCAGGGAATCGAGATCAACCCCGATAAAATAAAAGCTATCAAGGACATCACAGTAGTAGATAATGTAAAGGCCGTGCAGAGACTAACGAGACGGATAGCCTCCCTAGGACGATTCATTTCGAGATCCTCAGATAGGAGCCACTGATTTTTCTCACTACTTAAGAAGAAAAGCAACTTTGCATGGACACCGGAATGTCAGCAGGCTTTGGAGGAACTGAAGCGGTATTTATCGAGCCCGCCTTTACTTCATACCCCGAAAATGGACGAACAACTTTACTTATACTTAGTTATCTCGGAGATAGAGGTAAGTGGGGTCCTGGTTCGAGAAGAACGAGGTACGCAATTCCCTATTTATTATGTCAGTCGGACCTTAGGCGAGGCCAAACCTAGGTATCCACGCTTAGAAAAATTAGTGCTTGCTTTAATAAGCGCCTCTAGGAAACTAAAACCATATTTCCAATGTCATCTGATACATGTTGTAACAACTTATCCTCTTCGAAGTATTTTGCACAAACCTGAGCTTTCGGGTCAATTGGCCAAATGGGCCATAGAAATCGGCGGGTACGATATTGAGTATCGACCCCATACCGCTATCAAATCTCAAATCTTGGCGAACTTCGTGGCTGACTTTACGTCGGCCTTCATACCCAAGATTGAAAAAGAACTACTAATAAAATCGGGTACCTCTTCAGGAGTCTGGACCCTATTTACGGACGGTGCCTCGAACGCAAAGGGGTCCGGACTAGGCATCGTACTAAAATCACCCACAAGTAATGTAGTTAGACAGTCTATCAGAACTATAAAATTGACTAACAATGAGGCCGAGTATGAGGCCATGATTGCAGGTCTCGAACTAGACAGAAGCTTGGGAGCGGAGGTCGTAGAGGCTAAGTGTGAATCCCTCATCGTGGTAAACCAAGTTAACGGGACTTTCGAAGTCCGAGAAGATCAAATGCAGAGGTACTTGGATAAATTACATGTGACTTTACATCGATTTAAAGAATGGACTTTGCAACATATACCCCGAGAACAGAACAGCGAGGCCGACATCCTTGCAAACTTAGGTTCATCGGCCGAAGATGACGAACTCAACTGGGGGACTATCGTACAACTCATAAGATCGGTGATCGAAGAAGGTCACGCCAAGATAAACTCCATAAGTCTAACCTGGGATTGGAGAAACAAATATATAGAGTACTTCAAGAACGGGAAGCTTCCATCAGATCCAAAGGAATCGAGAGCTTTGCGCATAAAGGAAACACGGTTCACCCTGTCCGAAGATGGAACGCTGTTTAGAAGGACGTTCGATGGACCATTGGCAATATATTTGGGACCAGAAGATACTGATTACATCCTACAGGAAATTTACGAGGGCACTTGTGGAAACCATTCAGGTGCCGATTCGCTGGTCCACAAAGCAATCAGAGCAGGGTATTATTGGACTGATATGGGTAAGTATGCAAGGGAGTTCGTTCAAAAATGCGACAAATGCCAAAGATATGCGCCCATGATTCATCAACCCGGGGAGCTACTCCACTCGGTCCTATCTCCATGGCCTTTCATGAAATGAGGAATGAACATCGTCGACCCCCTCCCATCGGCCCCAGGTAAAGCTCAGTTTATTTTGTTTATGACTGATTATTTCTCTAAATGGGTTGAAGCACAGGTTTTAGAGAAAGTTAGAGAAAAAGAAGTGATAGACTTCATTTGGGACCACATCATATGTCGATTCGGGATGCTAGCCAAGATTGTATGTGATAATGGAAAATAATTCATCGGCAGCAAAGTAACTAAATTTTTCAAGGATCACAAGATCAAAAGGATCCTATCAACACCGTATAATCCTAGTGGGAGCGGACAAGCCGAATCGACCAACAAAACCATCATCCAAAATCTTAAGAAGAGATTGACCGACACCAAAGGAAAATGGAGAGAAATACTACCCGAGGTCCTATGGGCATATCGCACAGCATCGAATTCTAGTACTGGAGCAACGCCATTCTCGTTGGTTTATGGCGCCGAAGATCTGATCCCGGTTGAGGCCAGAGAACCTAGCATCAGGTTTCGATATGCAACAAAGGAGTCAAATAACGAGACCATGAACACAAGCCTAGAATTATTGGACGAAAGACGAGAGGTCGCTCTCGTCCGATTGGCCGCCCAAAAAAAGCGGATCGAAAGGTACTACAATCGAAGAACCAATCTTCGACATTTTAAAATCGGGGACTTGGTGCTAAGGAAAGTCACTCTCAACACTCGAAATCCGAATGAAGGAAAACTGGGTCCAAATTGGGAAGGACCATATCATGTTCTCGAAATCATCGAAAAAGGATCCTACAAGCTCGGTGTGATAAACAAAAAATAACTACCGAGTAATTGGAACGTATCGCACCTAAAACGATACTACTGCTAAGGTACGACCCTCCCATGTTAATTTGTTTTTCGAAATTAACCCTTGCAGGTGTTCGACCAGAAACATGGATGGATTCTTCAACTCGAAGCCTTTAGGTCTGAAAGCACGCATTGTACTTTTTTTTTCCTTAGACCGATTTTGTCCCAAATTAGTTTTTCGGCAAGGTTTTTAATGAGGCAACCATTGATCGTTCTAACTTAGAGCAATTCAACAGTATTTGAGGCCTCTTTACAATCAATATCAAATACTGGGGGGCATTTCCCTCGAGTATATCAAGTTCGATGCAAGAAAGTTACTTCATGACAACAGGGTCACGATAGAAAAAATTTGTAAGGGCCAAATGGTCAAACGAACCATGCCCGCGTAATTTGCTCGAGCCCTCGCATAAAACATGAACACATGAAAAAATTGTATTCTTGCCACCTTTAGAATATAATAACCCTCTTATGTTCTAACCTCATGTTACTCTCTTCTTACACTTGTATACGGTCAAAACCGAGTTTGTCATTCGTGTAATTAGTCAAGATTGGAACATGATGGACCGAGGGTCGTCATTATAATATCAAGATGAGATATGAAGCTAGGTTATCGAGCTCAAGATTCAGGGACCGATCAATATCGAGCTCGAGTCAATATCGAGCTCGAGTCAAAACCGAGTTATGATGTGAAGTGGTGTTATCGAGCTCAAGATCCAGAGACCGATCAATACCGAACTCGAGTCAATATCGAGCTCGAGACCTAGAGACCGACCGATACCAAGACCGACCAAGATCGAGCCAAGAGACAAAAAGCCATTGTAGCCGCACTAGGGGAGAGAATCTCGGCGGGAATTAAGGAAAAACTAACTAACTAATCTATCATGTGATCCCACTATGTATTTTTAATTATATCCAAAGTAGGGTTCTTCCGCTATATTAAGAGTGACTATCATTTATGTAAGGGGATCCATACATTGATACACTCTCACATTTCAAAGATTATTGAGATTTACACACATATAGTAAAGATTATCTTTTTTTGAGCTTTGGACATTGATTCATCTTGTTCATTTATAAATCATTCTCTACTCAATTTTGGTTTGTATTAATTCCTTTTTACAGTCAATATTGGATATATTTCTACTTATTTTTCCGATTTGTACCAATTTATACCACGTATCCTTAAAACCACGTATAAATTCAACTCTATCCGTTTTTCGAATAAGCAACATTGTTACATGTGGAACCCACATCTTCCAAAATTTTATTTTCACTTGTTTCGGTTGATTCAAAATTTGAACTTATATAACGCATTTAAATTAATGCTATAGTATTCACAGTCAATTATTTGAAATTATAGTAGATTTCTTTATACACACACATATATATATATATATATATATATATATATATATATATATATATATATATAAAAGTGATCCATAGACTATCTGCTCCTTACACCTTAGATGATTTGCTCCTTAACAATTTAGTTTAGACTTTACACTTTAGGATGTGTACTTTGTACACCCATACATAATATTGTTTTCCTTAAATGTTCATTTATATATTTAGCTACGACTCCTTATAACTGAGTATATACTGTAATGTATATATGTTACTTATTATGTTTGGGCACTTAAACTAATTTCTCTTGCATTTTTCTGTTGACTTCTATACAAATTTTAAGGGATATTTTATAATTTTTTAATATTTTAACTTTTTGAGGTTTAGATCTCAAAGACAATGACTAATGGTTTTACAACTGCAACAATACGCTCACCCTACTATAGTTAGTAAAATGCAATACTTTTGCCCTTGTCTTTTAAAACATTGCATGCCAAATAACCGAACGAGAAGTCTTACATGTTAACGCTAAATAATAGAATTATATAGAGCAGTATCACGGATCGAAATCACAAATCGCAACTTACAACTAATGAGCAACTACTATCAAATGAAACATCTCCAATAAACTATTAAACAACAAAAGAAATATCATAATAGGTTCATACCATAGCTATAAATAATATCTAAACACAGTTAAAATATCAAAAAATTGATCTAAAAGTCTAAAATATGTAAATTGTTGTATCCACGAAGCATTTCCTCTCTCTCTTGTTGACAGCTAAAAGGCTAATTAGTCATCTTACAATAAGTTGTCAATGATGTTAGGTTTTTATGGAAGATTACTGTTTGAAACTAAGACAAAATAATGGGAACATAAGAGTTGACAAAATAGCCGCACCATTAAAATGACAAGAGCAACCAGAGTATGTGTCATGTGTTAGATATAAATAAAATAAATAAGAATTTGAAGTGGCTATATATGCCATACATAAAAATGGTCTTCTTGTTTTCATTTAATTTGCTTCTCAATTTCTCTTACTTTAGGATAACCTTTTTTTTCCTCTTACATCTTTTCTTAAATTATCCTTATATTGTAGACACACTTGAGCCTCATGCGGCACTCATACTTTATCACATATATTTGATTTTATATTCTAGAATCTTGACCATTTTGCTAATGTTTTGAATTAGTTGAAAAGCAAGTTATTTGTTAGGCATTTAGATGCGTCTTTTTGAGTTGAAGTTAAAAATAAAAAAACATCAAGTTTTGTTTGAACTTGAAATTTGTTTTGGGCATTTCTTTTTTGGTAGTATAAGTTGAAGATTTATCAGTACGAATTAATGTTTCACTTAGAATATACTTTCAGAAAAATATAAAGTAAAGTAGAAAGCTCCTGAAGGAGATGTAACAAAACAAAAAGAAATATCAATTTCAATATTTCCACTTCAAGTTTAAACACTACTAGAAATTCGGTAAAAACCGACCAAAAAAACCGACCAACGTTGGTCGGTAATGGCAAAAAACTGACCAAAACGCGACCATTTACATGTGGACGGTATTTTTGTGGTCGGAAAGGAATACCGACCAAAGTTGGTCGGAAATTACCGACCAACTTTGGTCGGTCAATTAAATTCAAAAAAAAATATTGCAAAAAAAACCGACCAAAGTTGGTCGGTTTTTTCCGACCAAAGTTGGTCGGTATTTTAATTATGTAAAAAAAAAATTCACCATCTGGGAATCGAATCGGGGTCTGTACTGTGGCAGAATACTATTCTACCACTAGACCATTTGTACATTTTGTTTTAAGACTGTCTTTTATTTGATTTATACTTTTTAATCGTATTTTCGCACGAAAATAACCGACCAAAGTTGATCGGTTTTATTAAAAAGTAAAATTACCGACCAAAGTTGGTCGGTTTTTTTAAATGACCCGCCGAATTAACCGACCAATTTTGGTCGGTTTTTTAATATTAATTTTTATTTATATTAATTGAAAAACCGACCAAAGTTGGTCGGTTTCTTGAAACATAAATTTCGCGGGACTCAAAAATAATTTCCCGCATTTTTGCGCCAAAGAAAACCGACCAAAGTTGGTCGGTTTCGTAAAAAAAAGAATTTTAAAAAAATATTTGAAAAACTGACCAACTTTGGTCGGTTTTTTGGTCGGTTTTTTTACCGACCAAAGTTGGTCGGTCGACCTTGGTCGCTTTTTGCCGAATTTCTAGTAGTGAAATACTGAAGATGTGTATTTACAAATCTTAAAATAATGATCTATTCACCGGCCATTAATTTTATTATACTAATATTCCAATGTTTAACCTAGTGCATGTATAATGTTGATGAGTTAGGAGATTTTATACGACACGTTACCTTCGGTATTTGGTTACCTACATAAAAAATATTGCTTCATATTTCTTCGACCTTAAGCCCTTTTCTTTTTACACAGCTAGCCACTTATTTTGAATGTAGTCTAATTGGAATGAATTATCTTTTCAATAAAATATTCAAGAAAAAAAGGGGTTTCGAAAGAGAAGAATATGTTGTAGTTAATTTGCTTAGCGGAATACATCATGAAACTTGGAATTAATTAATACAAACACTACTAGAGAATAGATTTTTTGCTCCATCTATTTAATTTAATATGTTGTAACATATTATTTATTTTATTTTTCAGGTTACTAATGTTACTAACTCTTTCTGTTCCATTTTATATGGTACACTTTCAACTTCAAGTCAATTTTTTAATATTCAGAAACTCTTTAATTTTAAACTATTCATTTTAACAGTGAAAATTTCACTGATAATGTATCCTTTCAGATGCCAATACTTGTAATAACCTACTTCTTCCTCTTTTTTTCTTCTTTCTTTTTCTTAACTGATAATTGACTATATATAATACAATGTGATGCCTTCTTATAACGAGAATGATATTGTGAGCCGAAGAATTGGTTAAGATGATTAGTTTCATTGTTTAAGTAATAGGACTAACTCGTCATTAGCGCATAAATTAGTTTTTCTTTTCTGTCAATAAGCGAACACGAAGTGTGATAAAAAAATCAATTTAATCAAAATATCAATTAAATAAGTTGAGATAGTCCAAACTAAAGACTTGCTAGTATATTATTTGATCTAATATAATAATCTTGCTAATAAACCACGAAATATTGGGAGGGTGAGGACGTACGGACAATATCGCTAAAAATCTTTTTGCAGGGGTTTAAAAATTTAAAATAATAATACTTAATTAATAAAAAAACAAAGTCTTCGGGGGTATATACTTAAAAATCCTCCAAAGCTCAAATCAAAGGAAAGGAAAAAAGAAATTATCACGAAAAAAAAAACTAGATATAATAATAGTAATAACATAACAATAACAATAACAATAATCTATACTATATTAAAAACTCAAAGACCCTTAGCAAAATGTCGTTCGCCTTTTTTACCCTTTAGGAAAAGGTTTCACATTAGACAAAGTTGTAATTTTATTAACTTTCCTAATATCTAGCACTTTAAAATCAACTAAAATTTTGGTTATTAAATATTTCTTATTAAACTAGGTAAAAAGTCATAATATTTAGGACTTTAAAATCAATAAAAAAAAATTCCTTATATAAATTTTTTCTTATTTTAAATTGTTAGTATCTTACTTCTATAAATAAAACGATAATAATAACGTGTAGATGCCCTAGTATTCTCCAACCACAAATTGAAGAGAGTATATGGACAGAGATATTAACACATATCTTACGTCTTATTTTTGCTTTTGGGGGAATTATTCTTGCACCTCTTTAATTTCATATTGATAATGTTAAAGTCACATATTTTATATTATATATTTTTCATCAACTCATTTTAAAAGTATGACGTTGAACATGAAATTTTTTCCATAATATATTTAAACTCTAGAAAAAAATGTCTATAACTCTTTTTTGTTTTGTTTGGTTGTGCATAAAAAATTTATACACCTATGGTCCTATACCGAGTTACTTGAATAAAAAGTCTCTATATCCTTTTCTATTCCATTTACTATTTAGCTAAAACTAAAATAAAGAATGTAGTATATATTATTCTATTATATTTCTTTATTTTTGTTATTCGTTATACGAACATGAATATATACAATAAATTTTATTATCTTCTACCTTCATGAGCCGTTCTATATATTTTTATATTTATTTTGGTTTAATGTGTAAGAAACTATAAGCAATTATTAGAAGATACATTGAAATTTATTTTTCATATTATGCTAACTAGCATGAAGGATAAATGCACGACTATAGACAATAGGGTAGCCTAATTTCGCCTTACCAACCCCAAAAAAACTATAATACAGGCCTAGATCGTTTGTATAGATAATATTTTTGGTCTAAGATCAAAAGTTGAGAGAAAAATAGCCAAGATCGTACGTTAAGGTCCCTAAGCAATCACTTAGTGGAAAAGAAAGTGATCGAGCGATGACAACCAGGAGTAGATAAAAGACAATATTTGATTGTCCATAAAACTCGGTAAATATAAAAGATAACATTTGATACATTCAAATATAGAATCTGCTAGACGCATGGTTATGGATGGAGAAAGAAAGCTCTCTATAATAAATAAAAAAAAGTAGAATATGGATGCTATTTTGCGATAGTGAGTTTTTTTAATCCGTTAGAATAACTTCTACAATATTTTTTATCGATTAAGAAAAAAATATTTGAATAGACCTCTTATATAAGTTAATTTATGCCTTTTAGAATGAGCTTGAGAATATATAACTTTTCAATTATTTTTAGTTAACTTTTAAATCTCCAATAAGGTTATATGTTCTTGTTGAAACTAAAAAAATATATATAATAATTTGTGAAATTGAAGTAATAAAATTATAAAACTAGGAGAAATATTAAGTTGAGAGTAATTGAGATGGTAGATTGAGAACTTCTATGGGATAGAATTTCTTTCTTCTTTGAGTAATTGACTAAATATGATTAACAATTATTATTTTTAATTTTTTTTTTATAAACTTTTTTTTTTTATAACCTAAACATAATTTTCACTATAAAAACATATAATTCATTGAGACAGGTTAAACGCGTACTTTGACACTAAGTAGTAATAATAATAGCACCGGTAATATCACCACTCAAGCGCGTGAACGTGAATTGAGCTGCCAACTCATATATTGACACGTCAACAAGCGGGTCCCTCACCGTCACATTCTCTCTCCTGCCCTATAGTTGCCCAACTTTTCCACTCCCCACTACATGAACTGATCGCTTTTTCTCTTTTTAGATGCTAAATCCTTAAATTACCATATATCATCTTTATTTCCATTTTGTTTTCGATTTTCTACCCTCTTTTTACTAGTTGTATTTGGGTTCAACAAATTTGAATTCGCATTTTAAAGGTACATTAAAAGAAAAAGTACTTCCTACTAATATTTCTTTTATTTTAAAAGCAAATCCTAACATATCTCAAAATCTTTTGAGAGTGTAATTACACATCTTCAATTACACTCAATTCCATGTTGACCAAGTAATTATTTGATTAGACAAATATGTCAAATTGTATAATTACACCAAATTACACTTAAATCCAATTCCTAAGTGGCTTTCCAAACATGCTCTTAATATTACACCACTAATCTCCACTACTTGCTTGTTGTGTAATAATAATATCAATAACTCACTAATACACTTGTCGGTTAACTTCTCTCGAACATGTAAAGTCTTGCTAAGAATGAAAGAGATCCTCTCTATTTGATATTTAAAAAAATATGTTTGCCAGATCAAATCATTTCCAGCGTTTAACGAAAATATTTATTATTAAAGTTGAGAAATCAAATTTTTACTTATGAACATAAGTTTTTTATTTGTGCAAATGTCACAATTCTCATTTCACATTATTGCTTAACCATTATTGTAAAAATTAAACAATACTTTGTTCATAGAAAATATTTAGATCCTATGATCGAAGTAGTATGTATATTATATGTATTTTTACGTACCGTAAAATATATTACTGGGTTGTGACTAATTTTTTCGATTAGTAAAAGCATTTTATTTACCAACTAAATGTGTATAAGCTAAGGAAGACAATTTAGCATTTTTAGTTTCTTATCTAATCTAAGCTTCACACACATTTGTATTATGGAGAAAGTATATTCATTTGTATCAAATAAATTAATTTAATTTGTTGCATGAATCGAATCAAGTGAGTAAGTTGTCATCTGATAAAATTATTATATGTTACACGTTTTAAGTCCTACTAAGTACTAAAAAATAGTCAAACAAATATTTTTTAAAGATAAAATGCTTTTCATGGTAAGTATTTTTAATTTTTAATAGATAAACATTTTATCTCATTCTAAAATATACCTTAAATACCGTCAACTTCCACATGGGCATTTCGGGTAGCTCAAGTTACCTGACCACATTTTCCGGGCAGCCCCCTAATATGCTTTTCTCGGTCTTCGATTCCATTGCAAGAAAAAGGAAAGAGCGCCGATCATTCATAGGTTTATTTCCCTTATCACTTTAAATTTTCATTTTTGAATTATTAATTATTAATCATCTTTTATTATGGATAATAGCACTTTTGATTCTTTAGTGATTAGTGATTTTGATTTTAGTCCTTCCAATATCTAATAAGTACATTTAACCTTCACTAAATTAGATTGTATATTTTTGTCCTTTTATGTAGGAAACATATTATATTTGAATTACAACAACAAGAACACGCCCAATATAACCTTACAAGTGGGATATGAGGAAAGTAATATGTATGCAGACTTTACCCTACCTCGTGGATGTAGAGAAGTTGTTTCCAAAGACCCTCAGCTCAAGGATAAAATAAAAAGGAGTAACAATAAACAGTAACAATAACGATATAATAACAACAACAATATAGTAAAATAACTGAAGCAAAAGAAATAATATGTAGGAATATAGCCCTACAAAAAAAAGTACTACGGTTAAACCTCTCTATAACAGTCATGTTTGTTAAGATATTTTTTGGATGTTATGGTGAAGTGATGTTATAGAGGACACATATATAGTATAACATAAAAAATCGGTTTCCGAGAAAAAATTAATTTTTATAGTGAATGACTGTTAATCTGACTGTATAAGACTAATACAACTTGCAGTGGGATGACAGAAATATATTATATTTGAATTATTTTTAAAATTATAATATTGCTAAAAATAAAGTAATTATACAAGTTTAATATAACACAAGGGTAATTAAGCGATAGAATAGTTGATAATGATATATTATAAATATTCACAAATAAAGAAATAAAAAATACTTGTTTTAATTTATTAAAAGTTAAACGTACTTATTCAGACATTCAGAAGGATTAAAATCAAAATTTATTAATAATTGAAGGACCAAAAGTGCTATTAACACTTAATTGTATGCTCCTAATATAATACCACACCAAAACATATATTCTACATTAGAAATAAAATATACTGTGGTGAAATATATAAAATATCAATTTTTTTGTATATTTCTTTTTCCTTTTTACTTTTTCCTATTGAGAAGCCAAGAACTGGTCAGCACTCAGCATATTTGAGTCTTTTGTTGAGATTTCAATATCTTTAAGGGAGCAGACATTTTTGGGGTTTGCACTTTTCTGAAGTGGGATTATTATCTGATTCCAGCTTTGCTTTGCACAGTATTTGGTGCTATAACTTCTCTGCTTTTAAAGGTCAAGAATAAGGGCATGTGATCTGAATCAAAGTTAGCTCTTTTGTAGATTTTTAATCTCATATTTGCTTGATTTTTTCAGCTGGGTTTGAGCTGTTTCATCTGTTTGTTACTTTTCTTTCTTCTTCTGAGTTTCTTGGAAATTTGGGTCTGAAAAAGGAGGGATTTTTTGGATTTTTTTTGTCTTCTGGGTTTGTGTATTTACTTTTTGGGGTGATTTAGGGAACTGGGTTTTCAGTTATTTGTTTTATTTTTAGGGATTTTTGGAGATTTTAGGGTATAGGTTAGAGAAAAATTGACATTTTTTTTAGGCTGAGGGGGTTGGATGAGGGAGGTGGGGTTGAGAGTTGGTGTCTTGGTTTGGTTTTAATGATATCTGAGTTTGATTTTAGGGATTGAAAATATGGGATTACCTAGTGATGATGGTGTAAAAAGGGAGTCTTGGGATGTAGGGAAATCAAAGGGGAAGAAGAAGAATAAAGAAGTTGCTGAAGAGGAAACGACTGGATGTTGGACTAAGTTGTGGTTTATTGGTTGCTGTATTTCTTCAAGATCTAAAGTTGATAGCTCCATCAGTGGCATCAGCAGCACCAACTGTGGTAACACTTTTAACTCACTCTGTAGAAAGTTGCATGAAAAAATTAATGATTTGGAATTCTAATTGCCCTTTTTTTCTTTGGATTCTTTGAAGAAAGTTATCTTAGAACCAAGAGCATGTCTTTTGGTTATTGAAGTGTTAGTCTCATGCTTTTATCTAGTGAAATGCCTTGAGTTTGGTCAATTAACAGAAGTGGAAGGTTGGCTTGCACATATTTCTTGTATTGGTAGTAGTTGATGATGTTAACTCAAAAGGGTTATAAGGGGGGCAATCTAAAGAATGACTGCTGAATTTGGAAAATTGCTAGAAGCCTTCCTAGAGTAAAACACAGGAACTTCTGTTAAACCTTTCGCTGCAAAGGTACATTTGTTGTTAGGGTGATAATGTTCATATTTGCATTAAAATGCTGTTGCAACTAAGCAGCTTATACTTGTCGTGTGGTTGAGTATTCCTTACCTTCATGTTCGCATGTGGAGGGTCTAATTCAATAGCCAAAAATTAACTTGTATAATGTGAAACGGAAAGAGCCTCTTAATTTGCAATCACCTACCTGCGGGAATAAAGGAAACAATACCCGGTTCTTTTGTATAAAATTTCATCCTTATTCTTTGTGAATATAACTTTCTAGCACGGGCAGTAATTATCTAATGAATGAGAGAATTTACAACTGATTTCAGGATTCATTAGCACCCCTGTTGTCTTAGTCTTTGGGTTCTTGTCTTTTCACTTCATCTGAGTCCTTCTTTAAAACCCTCAATTGTATCAATCTTTGGGTTCTTGCCTTTTGGTGTTCATTTGAGTCTTGCCAAGTCTAGTTGTAAAATTATACCGAGAGAGAGAAGTTAGTGATGCTAACACTTGCCCACAGTATGAGGACTATTTTGGTTGCAATAGAAGTTAATATCTTCTCTGTTTATGTAGCTTGTTTCAATAATGCAAATTAGAGCACTCTTAGCATCTACAAAAAAAAGCAAATTTGTTTCATTATGTCAGAGTATTCCACATTGGTTAAGGGAATGAACTGTTGTCTTCTTATAATTCTCACCATATGAGCTATTTTTTTATTTTATTTTTTGGGTTGAGTTAGGTTCATTGTCCATTTTCTTATCATTACATCAATACCACACCCATTACTATTGTTGTGTTTTCCAATGTTATGCGCCCTTGTTATGTCCATGCTTCAAATGTTCAGTTCTTGGAATAAGGGTGGGTTTTTTGAGGGAATGAGTTGTTATCTCTTTTTAAGGTCTTCGACAAAAAACATAAGGTTTTGGATAATTCACTTTATGAGCTAGCTTTTGGGTTTGAGTTAGGTCCAATATCCATTTTCTTAGTTGAAGACAAAGATCTCTTGATATTATGATAACGGATCAATAAATTACTGATAACTTTGTGGACTTATTTTTTGTTGGACTACTTGTACACTTGTAGCTATTATTATCGTTTAAACCCTTTATTTTAGGCAAAAACTGACACACTTTAACTTCTTATCTTTGTATTTAAAATAATATATCTGCCTATATTCTAACTTCTTGCATCATTGTTTGCAGAAAGTAAATCTACTAATGACACAAGCAGAGATCAACCCGTTGCTCCAATTATTTCATCTACAACTACTAGTAATGCTGAAAGTAATTCATCCACCTCCAAACTTGAAGAGGAACTTAAAGTCTCTTCTCGGCTTCGAAAGTTTGCATTTAATGATTTGAAGATGGCAACAAGAAACTTCAGACCAGAATCCCTTCTTGGCGAAGGGGGTTTTGGCTGCGTCTTCAAGGGTTGGATTGAAGAGAATGGGACAGCACCGGTTAAACCAGGGACAGGGCTTACTGTTGCTGTGAAAACTCTAAACCATGATGGACTTCAGGGTCACAAAGAATGGCTGGTTTGATGCTCTCTTCATTTATTTATAAAACCTTAATTCTGTATTTGTCTTTTTCTTATTTTCAGTTTTCGTTTTACATTAAGTGTATCCCATTTGGCAGGCTGAAGTAAATTTCCTTGGTGATCTCGTTCATCCGAATTTGGTCAAACTGATCGGGTATTGTATTGAAGATGATCAGAGGCTGTTAGTTTACGAATTTATGCCTCGAGGAAGCTTGGAAAATCATCTATTCAGAAGTATGTAACTAACTTTAATTTTTATATTCCCAAAATAATCAATACTCCTCTGTTTTCAATTTAGATGGCATACTTTCCTTATTAGTCCGTTTAAAAAAGAATGACACATTTCTAAATTGGAAATAATTCAACTTTAAACTCTTCATATTGCCCTTTTTTTAACCCCTTGAGCTTTTAAAACCACAAGTTTCAAAAGTTTTTTTTTCTTAAACTCAGTGCCGAGTCAAACTACCTCATCTAAATTGAAACTGAGGAAGTAGTAATTAATATACAAGGAAAAATATTTAATGGTGGATCTTCTTGAAAGATGTGTTTTCCGTTTTACTACTTGAAAGATGTGGTGTTCATAACTCCGTATTGCTGAACGATTCTTGTGAATGCACTAGTTAATCTTGGAAGGGTAAGTGAAACCAACTATTAATGTGCACCATGTTGGCATTGTTTGTGAGCATTGCTTTAATTCTATAAGGTTTCTACCTGCCGAATAGAACTTGAATTCTCTTTAAGCTCTCTTAAAACAAAAGGGGCAGCCTGGTGCACTAAGCTTACGCTATACGCAGGGTCCGGGAAAGGGCCGGACCACAAGGGTCTATTATATGCAGCCTTACCCTGCATTTTTGCAAGAGGCTGTTTCCACGGCTTGAAACCGTGACCTCCTGGTCACATGGCAACAACTTTACCAGTTACGCCAAGACTGTCTTCTCTTTAAGCTCTGTAGCTATCCATAAATATAGGTTGTGACAAATTTATTTCTTTCTAATAGAAAATTTCTTATGATATAATGCAATTAAGCCCTGTAAATTTTGAAATCCAAATGGTATATGGGCTTTTCCACATTAGCAAGGCGACCATTGATGTCAGAATCAGATCATTACACATTTTCTGTTCCGAAATTGAACTGATGCCAGATTGTCTATAAAAGTGAGGATCGGATTAGTTGAGTAGTCAGATTTTCTTGCACATTTTAGTCCCTAATTAAAGCCATGGGGAGCTCAAGGACCTATAGGATATCTGCCAAGAAATTATGCAAGGAACTTTATAGTCTGCCTTTGTTATTTGAATCTATAAACTTATTTGTTCTGGTAGTCCTACATACATTTGGTAGGTTTAAATACCATTGTTTCAAGACAGGAAGAAAAATATGTCAAGGTTGATTTGGTAGGACATAGAAGCTTGATTGAAGATTTATCTTGTGTTGTTAGTGTTTGGTCTTATAAAAAAGGGCTGCCCGGTGCACTAAGCTCGCGGGGTCCGGGGAAGGGCAGGACCCCAAGAGTTTATCGTACGCAGCCTTACCCTGCATTTCTGCAAGAGGCTGTTTCCAGAGCTTGAACCTGTGACTTCCTGATCACATGACAACAACTTTACCAGTTACGCCAAGGTTCCACTTTTGTTTGGTCCTATAAAATGGTAGAAAAATTGTTTACTAAGAATTACACTTTGTTGCTGTTGATTCTTGCCAATGCTGACAAGTCAAGTTGACAAGCTAATTTAAAAGAGAGGATTTGAGCTAAGACATTGTGGTTGATGATGAAGGCCGTGAGATATACTGTAATTGAGCGAGTGAGTGTGTGTGTGTGTGGAGAGAGGGGGGGGGGGGGGGGACCTAATTTGAGGGACATTTGGGAGTAGGGTTGTGGTGGCTGAGCTTGAGATGGCGAGAAAGGGTCAAGGCAGCAACACCCGCAGATAGGGAGAAAAGAGGAAGGAGGAGATGTGTACCAATTGGGATCATGGAAAAAAAGAGATCCTGTAGCACCCAACATAAAAACCTTTCTCAAAGTACAAGATCACCCTCTCATTTATGTAATTTCTTCTCATTTATCCAAGCCTTGGTGGACAGAGTTACCTGGTACTTATTGCTAGGAGGTAGCTGGTATCCTGTAAAATTAGTCGAGGTACGCGCTAGTGTTGTCAAAGGCGCGCTTAAGCCCTGAAGCGAGGCTCAAAACATGTTGAGTACTTCGCGTCGCCTTGTGGGCGCTTTAGTATCGCATCAAGGCTCTAAGGCATACTATTCCTTGCCAATGAGTGTAATCATGAAAATACGACATTAAACAATTATTTCACTTTATCATAAATTTTTTTCAATTTCTTTGTCCATATATTTGTTATTCATGGTTATAATTATTAGTCTTGGACTACATATACATATTTTTACTTTTTCTCCAGTTGCGCCTTTTTTCATTAAAGCTCACGCTTTATTTGCGCTTTGCGCTTAAAGCCCCAACGGACCTTAGAGCTTTTTTGCGCTTTTCACCTTTGATAACACTAGTGCGCGCAAGCTGGCCCGGACATCATGATTATTAAAAAAAGAGATCTTGTACTTTGAGAAAGGTTTTTATGTTGGGTGATGTTCAATTCTAGAGATTAATGATCCCACCTGGAAACATAACGATTGAAGAAAGAAAAGATAACAGAGTCAAACATCTTGATCAATAGGCTTGGCCTAGCCCAAAACTCTAGGAAAACTAAGTGGAGATGGTATCGGTAATGTTTTGCTACGTGCCAGTCTGCCAGACAACTAAAACTGGGTATCTGGACTTGGGTTCTCTTTCTAAAAGGAACAATAGTAGTTACACAAGATTTAGCATTTGACTTGGGGTTCAATTTCCTATGAACTTGCTAAAAGTCTTGATCATTGTTAGATACTAGTAATCTGTATACCTTTCTTTTTGAGATGCAATGCAGGAGCTTTTTTTAGATGGAGGTGGTTCAGCCATTAGTAGCCATCAATTTATTTGGGATGGACAGGAAAATGAAATTGTTGGGGTTGGGGGTGGCGAGGGTTGGTGTTTCATGGGAAGATAAATGATATCATACTTATGTTTCCTGGTTTTTGTTTGAGCATGCTTGTTGGAATAGCCAAAAGATTTAGGCTTTTATAATTTTTGCAGTCTGAATGAAGTGTAGTGATAGTGCACACTAGTTTTGTGAAATTTTAGTGCAAATCTTTATGTTAATATATTGTACTTTCTGCAGAAAATCTGTATGATCACCATTCTCTGCTAATAAAGAATTTGTGCAGGATCCATGCCTCTTCCTTGGTCTATCCGTATGAAAATAGCTCTGGGTGCTGCAAAAGGTCTTGCTTTTCTTCATGAGGAAGCAGAAAGACCAGTAATATACCGCGATTTCAAAACATCCAACATTCTACTAGATGCGGTATGTTTGAATATATTGGAAAAAAGAAAAGATCTTAACCCTTTGAATTTTCTAATTACTCTCCCTCTCTCTCTCTCAGGATTACAATGCGAAACTTTCTGATTTTGGCCTCGCCAAAGATGGTCCTGAGGGTGACAAGACACATGTTTCCACTCGTGTCATGGGAACATATGGTTATGCAGCTCCTGAGTATGTGATGACAGGTACTTCATACAATAGTTACCCATATGGTTGACTCGACTTCATCAATTATTATGTGTCACCTCAAGTTAAACTAGTTGGATGCTATTCTGATCGAAACTGCAAATCGTTTTTACACTGTTTTTTTTGCTTCCGAATACCTTTCCGTACAGCTCCATGACCCAAATCACAATTGAATTTTCAATGTGTTTGATATTGTTGGCTAAAACTTCCAAAGGATGGCTAATAAGTACATCTTACTGATTATGTCTCAGGGCATCTTACGTCAAAGAGTGACGTCTACAGTTTTGGTGTAGTTCTACTTGAAATGATAACAGGTAGAAGATCGATGGACAAGAACCGGCCAAATGGGGAACACAACCTTGTTGAGTGGGCGCGGCCTCATCTAGGTGAAAGAAGAAGGTTTTACAGATTGGTAGATCCTAGACTCGAAGGACATTTTTCTATAAAAGGTGCTCAGAAAGCTGCGCAGTTGGCTGCTCGCTGCCTTAGCCGTGATCCCAAAGCTAGGCCTATGATGAGCGAAGTAGTTGAAGCTTTGAAGCCGTTGCCAAATCTTAAAGACATGGCCAGCTCATCCTACTATTTTCAGACAATGCAAGCAGACCGAGTTGGATCAAGTCCAAGTACTAGAAACGGTGTTAGAACACAAGGATCGTTCTCGAGGAATGGACAACAACATCCTAGAAGTCTTTCAATTCCAAATGGTTCTCATGCTTCTCCATACCATCATCAGTTTCCTCAGAATTCACCAAAACCAAATGGCAAAATTTAGTATTGGATTGGCAATTATCTGTTTCTACCATTCTTTTTCTTTTCTCCTCTACTAGCTATGAATATATTTTATCCCCCCCTATTTGTCATTGGATGACTGGCAAATGGGAAGGAGTACACAATTTATTTAAGTTGTGATCTTTGAAAATGCTGAACTCCCACTTGAAAAGAATGTATTGTAAGCAGAGCTCAAGTCCATGGAGTAAATATTTGTGTCCATCTCTCTCTCTCTCTCTCTCTCTCTCTCTCTCTCTCTCTCTCCCATGTCTTGGAAAAGAAAAAGTAAAGGGAAAAGGAAATAATAAAAAGCAGAATATTGTTAACCGTGGAGTATTTCATCCAATAAAGTGGTTTCCGTTATCAGATTTGCTCATCCGTCTAAATTTGGATGGATAGAATTATCTAGTACTTATGCCGGTGGGAGGTAATAGGTACCTGACGGAATGATTGAGGCGCGCAATAGTTAACTCCAATACCACCTTTAAAAAAGAAATAAGAAGGAAAAACAAACATAAAGATAGGATTACAATGTTGATTCTGCCAAGATAAGCACACATAATTCATGGATTAAATTACCAACTACTAGCATTTTTTCTCTCATGGTGTTGTGGTGTTCACTTCCACAAACTATCCAGGCTCATGCATCTGATTCCTTTGAAAAGATTCAATTTGGATAGTGAGTTCTTAAGCCTTTTGATCGAAGAGTGGAGGACTTTACACTTGTGTGTTAACTTTCCATCTTCGCCTTATAGACTACACAACTGGGATCTTCACCAAAATTTATTATACTCTCTATACATATATCCATAGACGTCACACTCGGGACCACCTCCCTTCGCTTCAGAGTCTTAGGCGCAGCTCTTCTAGTCAGAGAAGAGTCCAGTTGCGAACCTGTGCACTCCTATCCTATTGTTGCTTCTATCACGATAGGAAATCATGTGATTCTTTCTATCCCCGTACTTTCTCGCTCTTATGGAGTTGTATTCCCTAGGTTATGCAGTTATCTTCCCTGGCCTGACAGTAGTCAAGGGAAAATCACTTGAGCTTTTTCGCCTTTGCTCCTTCTTTCCGGAGCGCACTAACGGAAAACCTGAGATAATTCTTAGCTGCTGTGGAAGTTAGCGTCTTAAAGAAAGTAAGTGCTTGCTGCTCCTGCTCTTATAGTTAGATAAGGCACTAAAAGCATACCTTATCTCAGGGGCATGAGTACACCGCTTTCACACTCGAACTCTCCTACTGTGTGCTGTGTGTGCATAAGATGGACTTCATCTTTGCTCAGTCCATATGAATATTGGGTGTTGATTGTTCAATAATATAGTTAATATCCACAACTAAAGTTGAGCTTATTCATCCAAGTTTCTGAAAATGGTAAATCATGTCTTAGTAATTTTCCTGATTTAAGGCTTATGTCAAAGGAAATATGTGATGGTAAAAATGGAGATGACTCAAAATCATGTATTGCACTTTATTGTACAGTAATTTTATTCTTTTAAATAGTTACAGAAGATCAGATTATACACTTCAGAGCTACAATATCATCTTCCAACAGTTAACTTTGGATTAATCTTCCAGCTGAACATGCCAAGAATTAGCTCATACAGTCAAAATATTCAACTAATTTAGCACTCTTCCTCATGCAGCACGACGGGTTAACTGATCCTTCGATGTACTTTCAAATATCTTGTCAGCATTTCCAACCTCAAACCCGTCCCGTCTGTGAAACTCCTCAACCTAAGCAAGTATCAAAATATAGTTCATCACATTAGTGAGTAAAAAGGAGGCGCTTCTTCAAAATGCAAAAGTCTAGTTTACATTCAAGCTACATCTTAAAGTTACCAAATGGTTGAAAGCAGGCAGCATTAAATCTTAATATTCCCATACGGTTGAAACTAGAACAAATGTCACTATGCGACAGGCAACGCCAATAATTTTGTTTAGCTCCAATCATAGAACCAAAACCTCGAGATCACTTTAAATTAGGAGATTACAATAAACATGTGATAGAATTCAATCATAAGAGTTGATGTTTCAGCTCAACAGGCAAGGTTTCCCAACTTTAAGATTGAACAACAAGTAGCCTTTTATTCAATTACATTGCCATTTAAGTATTGGAACAGACATAAATAACAATTTTGCAACTTAAGAGGAAATAGGCTACATTCAATGTGTTGTATAGAATGACTGCGCTCATGAAACTGTGGTTGGCACATATTTTACTACTTGTATAGTTTATAAACAGGTGGTGGAAGCACCAACTCCAACTTAATTATTTATTGCTTTTACTACAGAGAAATATGCAAGAAAGTTGAGGAATAACGAGAACTAACCTCTTCCGGGGGCAAATCTTTATATTGTGGCAGTACAAGTCGCTCAGCAAATTCAATGTATGAACAAGGGACTGCTTCCGTAATGCCGTCTGAAAATTCGAAAGAAGTGGAATCTGCTACAGTTGAACTTTGCAACAGAAGACCATCAGGGCTCACTGGCGAGGAAGAGAATAAGTCAAAACTTAGCGATATCCAGTGACCATTTAAAAAATAATAATTTTTCACTTAAAAGAATAAGATTTCAAAATAAACAAATTCTTCTGAAGAAAATGGATAATCTCAAACCAGTACATGTGTTGTATACTCAAAAATATGATGAGCAATAAGTTACTGAGGTGAAACTCTTCAACCTGGATTTCATTCATTGATGTACCTAACAGATACACGAAGATTTTTGTCCTTCAAACCCATATTGACAAACTAGTTTCCACGAAGTTTAGAGATTATAGCATGACATGTTAATAAGCAAGCACTGTAATCTTCCTACTTCTGCTAATCTACAGTCTATACATCCTGATTAAACCTAGAATTCAGATTTCAAAGAAATTGTTAACTATAAGTTCAAGTGGAACAACAGTCACCCTGAACTTAAAAATGGTATAATCAGCGTTTACGTGAGTGCATTATATATGACACGATGCAGTAGCAGGCAATATTACTAATTGCAGGTTTACATCAAAGTTACTCCGTACTAACCCTTTAGAACACCCCCTTCAGAGTTCAAATTGAAACCATTTTTCTCAATGAATTGATTCAGATTGCTGATGCTTCTCAGACTTGATGTCAACCGGTGGGTAGATATGGTAACATGATTCAATGCATATCCATTGACAAGGGTCCAGGCAGCATACTCACTCTCCCTGGTAATTCAACAATCACCATAGAAATAACAATAATTAATTTAGCAATGTTGCTCGTGAAAATTAGCATCCTAATAGTTCAGTTGGTTGTTAAAAAGTAAAGAGGTACTAATTCTGCTAGAGATGAAAATATTATTACCGCAATTTGAATGACAATAGTAAGATACAATTTATTGAGACATCATTATTCATTTTGATCCATGATCTAGCACGGGACATTTAGAGTTCAATATGAAATTAAAACGTGGAGGACAATGACCAGTACTTAGCCAGTTGTTGAAATTCAGAATACATGGGTTTTTTCCATGTCAAAGTCCCAAATGCACTTGCAAGTGCTGCATACTCTTTTCCGCACCGAGAGATGTCAGTGTATTTTTTAATTATATCCTGCAAGCAAAGAAGAAGACTCATGTAATTCGAAATTTGACATAGATTATTTGGAAGTCAAGAGCTAGAGAAACATAGGGGTTAATACGGATAAAAAAGAAAGTTATCTCTCTACTTCTGAGAGGTTGTGAGGAACTGAAATGTCTGAGGGGGTTGACTATGTCATATCATATTTGGAGTTCGGAACACATTCAAGAACAATTAAAGCAAGTCAGCTACCAAGTTAAAACATAACTCCACTGGAAAAGCTATCATCAAACACGAGATCAGAACTACTAAAATCAGTGCAACTGCAAAACTTTCTGAACTATACTCCCTTCCTTAGCTTTATTTTAATCTAATATTTGGTTCGAATCCAACATTCAATTAAATCAACAATTGAGAAGCAAAAGGGACGAAAATTCATGAGTAATATACTAATATCTTACTACAAAAGCACCAAACTTTTGAAATGTGAAATTCATCCATAAGACAATGATTTTGTTCAGTTAAGCATACAAAAAAATTATGTAAAGCAACAAGCTGATGAAAAACCTGAGCTTCTGGACTCAGTTGATCAACAAGAAGTTCTGATATAAATATTCTTGGCAACGGCCCATTAATCCCACTGCCACGACAGGAAGTTGAAACCTTAGGAGGAGAAAACCAGAAAGCTTTCAACTTCTTAGCAGGGAATCTCAACTCTTCTCGTTGTTCGTAACCAAAATCCAAGAAGAACTTTGACATAGAATCAATGCCATGGCCATTAACCTGCAGCAATAAATAAATAAATAAATAAATAAATAATTTGTAGTGATGAGTATGCTAAATAAACATTTCCCGGAACTCCATTTCAGTCCTAGAATTGAAGAAGAATTATCATACCCCAAATGTCCTAAATGCAAAATGATCATAGCAAATTCGATCACCATCAGCAGAATGAACTAGCTCCAAAATGGCCTTAGCAGTGGGATTTTTATTCAGATATACCTCTTCCATGCTCGCCAATACACTCCTAAAGAATGATTCACTTCCCTGAATACTCATTCGAACATTAAGTCCAAGAATTTTAGTCAATCAATACCATCAACAAAAAATCGCATTAGAAGGAAGTAGCGTTGCAAACTTAAATATATAAACAAATAAATACATATATGCATATTTTTAAAGTTTAAGCTTTTATATAAAGTGGTACGCCCAATCCGAAATAGTATTATAACAAACATAGATTCAAGTCTTGCCCACTCATCAGTAGGAAATTAGGTCCGTACGCGAGAGCAGGGGCGGAGCTAGAATACGCGTCACGAGTTCGGCTGAACCTAGTAACTCTAATTTAAACTTTGTATTTATCTTAAAAATCCATTGATTATGTACAAATTATTAATTTTAAACCCAATAACTCAAAAATGACTAGAATCCCAAAAGTTTCAAATCCTGCCTTCACCTCTATGCGGAATGTTACATACAAACAACAACTACTACCAAAGTCCCAAACAAGTTGGACCGGCTATAATGAATCCTCATTGATCATGTTTCTGCATTTTAATTTTATCTCAAGCGACGTGTTACAACAATAGTAACAACAACAGTAACAACAACAACAACAAAAAACAACCCCGTATAGTCCCACAAAAGGGGCCTGGGAGGGTAGTGTGTACCTTACCCCTACCTTGTGAAGATGGAAAGGTTGTTTCCGATAAACTCTCGGCTCAGTAAAAGCCGACGTGCTACATACCTATAATAAATTAAATACTTGTTCTTTTTTAAGAAGGCTCAGAGAAGGGAGCCTTGACGTAACTGGTAAAGTTGCTGCTATGGTCAAGGGTAAGGCTGCGTTTAATAAACGCTTGTGTCCGATACTTCCGGACCCCGAGCCCAGACCCCGCGCATAGGGGAGCTTAGTGCATCGGGCTGCACTTTTTTCTTTTTTACTTGTTCTTTTTTAAGAGATAATAGATGAAACTGTCCAAACAAAGTACAACACAATTTTTAATTCCTTTTTGTCTGTCAGAAACACACAATTGAACAAACAGTTCATAACTATCCCACATAGTAAATGATTAACAACAGCTAATCAATGATTAAACACAACAAAAGGGATATATAGGGAAATGATTACCTGAAAAGAAGAATCTTGGGCTACAGCTCCATCTTGGGTTTTAGAAGCAGATTGCACTGAGAAACTCCGATTTTCCATGGCAAAATTAGAGTTCCAAAAAGGGTAAACTACATTCGAAGATAAGGAATTCTTGGAATTCTCAAAACGGAAAAGGGAAGAATTAGAAGGGAAAAGTGATGACTTAAAGGAAGAAGATGAATAGAGAGAAAACATTGAAGAAGGGAATCTGATCATCGAGGACATCTTTGATCAAACAATTTGTTTACAATTGAAACAAAGTTCCAAAAGTTGTGTTGTTTTCTATAGTGTTCTATTGAGTAACGTTTGTGTCAGCAGGCAACGTAGTTTTCAGTTATAAAAGGAAACTACTGGGACCTATCTCCACGTGTCTTGGATTAACACAAAACACAATATTGACTCACAATATTTCTAGTTATATGTAAAAAGAACCTTTGTACGATGTTTATCCGAGAAAGGGATTCTCTTTTCTTTTTTTGGGGGTGGGGTGGGGGGGGGGGGGTGGGAGAATAGGTGAGTTGAAAAGATAGCTTAGGAAAAATGTTGTATCTCTTATAAAATAAAGACCGTAAAGTAAAGAAAAGTATAAAAAGAATCTGATATATTATTCAAATTTCAAACTTATGTATATAATGAACTAAAAATTCTTCTATTTATAGAAGAAAGGAATCAGTTGCGAGGCTTTTCAGGAAGCAGCTGCAAGGCTTTTCTTTAGCTGCTTGTAAGTTGTCTGCATGAGCTGCTTATAACATGCCTGTTTAATAAGAAACTGCTGCAAATCATTTCATTGAGCTGCTTGTAACCTGCATGCATCAGCTGCTTGTAGAATGTAGATAAATTTCAACAGAGTACTAAATGGATAATCTTCTTCAGAAAGATTATTTATAGCGGAGTAATAAATGAACATCCACAATATAATTATTTTCATAACACTCCCCCTTGGATGTTCATTAAAAGGTATTGTGCCTCGTTAAAATCTTACTAGGAAAAAACCTGTGGAAAAAAATCCTAGTAAACGAAAAAGAGTACACATATTTAGTAATACGCATTGCTAGCTGCCTCATTAAAAACTTTATAAGGAAAACCATGTGGAAAAAAAACTTAGTAAGGAAAAAAGAGTACATCGCGTATTTTACTCCCCCTGATGAAAACCTTGTTTCAAATATTTGAGTCTCCGCATTCCAATCTTGTATACCATCTTCTCAAAAGTTGAACTTGGTAAAGATTTAGTGAATAAATCTGCCGGATTGTCACTTGAACGGATTTGTTGCACATCAATGTCATCATTTTTATGAAGATCGTGTGTGTAGAATAATTTTGGTGAAATGTGCTTTGTTCTATCTCCTTTTATAAATCCTCCCTTCAATTGGGCTATGCATGCAGTATTGTCTTCGTATAAAATTGTAGGTCTTTTCTCACATTCCAAACCACATTTTTCTCGAATAAAATAAATTATTGATCTCAACCATACGCATTCCCTACTTGTTTCATGAATAGCTATTATTTCAGCATGATTTGAAGAAGTAGAAACAATAGATTTCTTTGTAGAGCTCCATGATATGATAGTACCTCCACATGTAAACACGTACCCGGTTTGAGATCTAGCTTTATGGGGATCAGATAAATAACCTGCATTTGCATAACCAATAAGATTTGCACTACCTTTGTTAGAATAAAATAAACTCATATCAAGAGTTCCCTTTAAATATCGCAATATATGTTTAATCTCGTTCCAATGTCTCCTTGTAGGAGAAGAACTATATCTTGCAAGTAAATTAACAGAAAATGCTATGTCAGGCCTTTTAGCATTAGCAAGATACATTAGTGCACCAATTGCACTGAGATAGGGTACTTCGGGACCAAGGAGTTCCTCATCCTCTTCTGGAGGTCGGAACAAATCTTTATTCACTTCAAGTGATCGAACAACCATTGGTGTACTCAATGGGTGCACTTTGTCCACGTAAAAGCGTTTTAATACCCTTTCTGTATAGGCAGATTGATGGATAAAGATCCCGTCTACTAAATGTTCAATTTGCAAACCAAGACAGTTTTTTCTTTCCAAGATCTTTCATTTCAAGTTCTTTCTTAAGATATTCAATTGCCTTTTGGAGCTCTTTTGGAGTTCCAACAAGATTTATGTCATCAACATAAACAGCAAGTATAACAAATTCTGAAGCCATTTTCTTTATAAAAATACATGGACAAATAACATCATATATGTAACCCTCTTTCAGCAAATATTCACTGAGGTGATTATACCACATGTGCCCAGATTGTTTTAAACCGTACAAAGATCTTTGTAATCTGATTGAGTACATTTTCCAAGATTTTGAATATGCTTCAGGCATTTTAAATCCTTCAGGGATTTTCATGTAAATTTTATTATCAAGTGACCCGTACAGATAAGCTGTAACCACATCCATTAGATGTATTTCAAGCCTTTCACGTAAGGCTAAACTGATGAGATATCGAAATGTTATGGCATCCATAACGGGTAAATATGTTTCTTCATAATCGACTCCAGGTCGTTGTGAGAATCCTTGTACAACAAGGTGAGCCTTGTATCTTTCAACTTTATTTTTATCATTCTTTTTTCGCATAAAAACCCATTTATGACCAACTGATTTTATACCACTCAAGAAAGAATAAGGAGACATTGTATAGGATTTTCACACTTTCCATAGGTAGATACTGGAGGATGACTGAAATACCAGAGCGTTTTTACGGGAACCCTAAATGGTAGTCTTAATTTGAATGTGACCTTTCAGAAGCAAAACCAATAGTCGTTTACTTGCCATTGTGAGTTGTGACCCTTCACAAGTAAAACTGTTTAGTCTTTTAAAAAAAAAGAAAAAAGAAAAAGGAGATAAAAGATAAATAGGTTTGCTAGGTTTTTAGAGATGCCACATCAACACGCACTCTTTGGCCCTGCTTTATATAAATATAAATATATAGATAAGAAAAAATTGGGTAATATTAGTAATTAGCCACTTTACTCCTGCTATTAGCGTTTAGCTATGATTTAAAAAGTTACTAGACTTTAGTCATTCCATTTAAACAAGGCTATATTTTGAATAAAATTACCCCAATACACTAAACAACTCCAGCAATTGTTACTGGATTTCGAACATCAGACTAGTGAAATTCTAGCATAATATACTTGACTGCGAAAAATTCTCTATAAGTGAAATTCAAAATACACGGTACTAGATTTAGAGCTTTTAAAGGTAAAATTCCAGCAAACTGTATTGGAATTAAAATATTTATAGGTTCAAAAACCAGTAATTGTACCTTATTTTGAACTCCGTGATACAATCACTGAGTTCTAACTTCTATAAGTTGAACTCCAAGGTATTATCTTGAGTTTAAAAGAGGTGCCATCGGTGAAAATGTTCTTTTTAGTTCAAAACCCAGCAATAATTACTGGGGTTCGAACCCCAGCAACGATTACGGGGGTTTGTTCAAACCTTTATAGATTCAAATCTCAGTAATGATAATTGGAATTTCAATCCTTTCACATTGTTTCAGATACCTTATTTTGAACTCCAGAAATTGTTCCTGGATTTTACACTAGTAAAGGCTAAAACAGGAATCATTATATTTTCGGGGCTTCGAATTCCGATATAAATTGTTGGAGCTATGTTTCATGTTTTAGTTGGGGGGCAAAAATATAATTTAGTCGCACCAGTGACTACGTTTCCAATGCATTGAAAATGCAGTCAAACTAAAAGAGCATGGCCTAAAAGTGGCTACACCAACTAATTATTTTGAAAAAATTACCCTCTTCATCAGTTGGCCCAACATAGCAACCAAATTGGGCCCATATTTTAGGTGCTTACGCGATTCAACCCAAATTGTACTTAAGTTATAAAATAGTTTTCATCCTTAAGCCCGGTATTAAAGAACAATATTTCTTTATTTATTTCTAACACACTCAATTCTCTCTCCAGTCGCCTCTCTCTCTCTCTCTCTCTCTCTCTCTCTCTCTCTCCAATACAAATCCTCTCCTCCTAGCCTCTACTACTTCCTTTCCTCCTACCCTCTATGCAGTTAGAAGAAGAAGAAGAAGAAGAAGAAGAAGAATAAAAAGAAGAAGACGAAGAAGAGGAGGAGGAGCAAGGGAAAGCAAAAAAGAGAAGGTGAAAATGCTATGTCAGGCCTTGTAACATTAGCAAGATACATTAGTGTAACAATTGCACTGAGATAGGGTACTTTGGGACCAAGGAGTTCCTCATCCTCTTCTGGAGGTCGGAACAAATCTTTATTCACTTCAAGTGATCGAACAACCATTGGTGTACTCAATGGGTGCGCTTTGTCCATGTAAAAGTGTTTTAATACCCTTTCTGTATAGGCAGATTGATAAATAAAGATCTCGTCTACTAAATATTCAATTTGCAGATCAAGATAAAGTTTTGTCTTTCCAAGATCTTTCATCTCAAATTCTTTCTTAAGATATTCAATTGTCTTTTGGAACTCTTTTGGAGTTCCAACAAGATTTATGTCATCAACATAAACAACAAGTATAACAAATTCTGAAGCCATTTTCTTTATAAAAATACATGGACAAATAACATCATTTATGTAACCTTCTTTCAGCAAATATTCACTGAGGCGATTATACCACATGCGCCCAGATTGTTTTAAACCGTACAAAGATCTTTGTAATCTGATTGAGTACATTTTCCGAGATTTTGAATATGCTTCAGGCATTTTAAATCCTTCAGGGATTTTCATGTAAATTTCATTATCAAGTGACCAGTACAGATAAGCTGTAACCACATCCATTAGATGTATTTCAAGCCTTTCATGTAAGGCTAAACTGATGAGATATCGAAATGTTAACAACAACAACAACCCAGTATAATCCCACTAGTGGGGTCTGGGAAGGGTAGTGTGTACGCAGACCTTACCCTTACCCTGGGGTAGAGAGGCTGTTTCCGATAGACCCTCGGCTCGCTCCCTCCAAGAACTCCCCACCTTGCTCTTGGGGTGACTCGAACTCACAACCTCTTGGTTGGAAGTGGAGGGTGCTCACCACTAGAGCAACCCACTTTTGTCTAAATGTTATGGCATCTATAACGGGTGAATATATTTCTTCATAATCCACTCCAGGTCGTTGTGAGAATCCGTGTGCAACAAGGCGAGCCTTGTATCTTTCAACTTCATTTTTATCATTCCTTTTTTCGCACAAAAACCCATTTATGACCAACTGGTTTTATACCAGCAGGTGTTTGGACTACTGGTCCAAAGAACTCTCTTTTAACAAGTGACTTCAATTCCGATTGAATTGACTCTTGCCATTTTGGCCAATCAGATCTTTGTCGACATTCTTCGATAGATCGGGGTTCAAGATTCTCACTATCTTGCATAATGTTAAGTGCAACATTATATGCAAAAATATTATCCACCACTATTTCAGATCGATTTAAATTAATGCCATCACTAGTAGAACTTATTAAAAGTTCCTCATTCACTTGAGTCTCGGGTTCATTGATTTCTTCAGGAATCTCATAACTAATCAGATCTTGGGTCTCTTCAGGAGATCCCTTCATAATATCATTTTGATCATTTGTCGATTATCTTTTTCTAGAATTTCAATCCTTAGAACCCAAAGGCCTACCATGCTTCAGGCGTGCTTTAGGTTCACTAGCTCTCATGCTAGTAGATGGCCCTGTTGGGACATCAATTCGGATAGCAACATTCTCTGCAGGGATATGTGACTTAGTTATCCTTTTCAAATCAGTAAATGCGTTTGGCATTTGATTTGCTATATTTTATAAATGGATGATCTTCTGGACCTCCTGATTACATATAAGGGTACGTGGATCAAAGTAAGATAATGATAAAACTTTTCACATAATTTCTCTTTTGATTTCCTTTTTCTCTCCTCCTAATTGTGGGAAATTTATTTCATCAAATCGACAATCTGCAAATCGAGCAGTAAATAAATCTTCCGTCAATGGTTCAAGATAGCGAATAATAGAGGGTGATTCAAACCCAATATATATTCCTAACCTTCTTTGGGGGCCCATCTTATTGCGCTGTGGTGGTGCTACTGGCACATATACAGCACATCCAAAATTCGTAGATGGGCAATATTTGATTCATGACCAAAAATTAATTATGACGGAGAATATTTATTATAATGTGTCGGTCTAAGACGGATAAGTGATACTGCGTGCAAGATAACATGGCTCCAAATAGTAATGGGCAATTTTGTTTTCATAAGTAGTGGTCTTGCTATCAATTGCAGTCGTTCAATAAATGACTCTGCAAGGCCATTTTGAGTATGAACATAAGTTATATGATGTTCAACTTTTATTCCAACTGATAGACAATAATTATCAAAAGCTTGAGATGAGAATTCTCTAACATTATCAAGGCGAATAGCCTTTATATGATAATCTGGGAATTGTGCCCTTAATCGAATTATTTGGGCTAATAACTTTGCAAACGCCAGGTTGAGAGATGATAGTAGGCACACATGAGATCATCTTGAAGATGCATCTATTGGGACCATAAAATATCTAAACATCCCATTTGGTGGGTGAATAGGTCCACATATATCCCCATGAATACGTTCTAAAAAGGCAGGGGATTCAATGCCAACCTTCATTGGTGATGGTCTAGTGATAATTTTTCCTTGATAACAAGCATCACAAGAAAATTCATTATTTGTAAGAATCTCCAGGTTCTTTAATGGATGCCCACTCGAATTTTCAGTAATTCGTCTCATCATTATTGATCCAGGATGGCCCAAACGGCCATGCCAAAGTACAAAAGTATTTGAATCAGTAAACTTCCGGTTTACGATAGAGTGTGCTTCAACTGTACTAATCTTTGAATAGTATAAGCCAGAAGATAAAGTTGGTAACTTTTCTTCAATGCATTTCTGGCTAGAAATATTCTTTGTAATACAAATATATTCCACGTTCATTTCATCTATTGTCTCAACATGATATCCATTTTGGCGGATATTTATAAAACTCAAAAAGTTTCTTCGGGACTTGGAGGAGAACAATGCATTGTCGATAATAAGTTTTGTTCCCTTAGGTAGAAATACAGTAGCTCTTCCGGAGCCTTCAATCAAACTTATATTACCAGAAATTGTAGAAACATTTGCTTTTTCCTTATGCAAATAAGAAAAGTATTTCTGATCTTTGAATATGGCATGAGTTGTTCCACTATCAATTACACAAATATCTTCATGATTGGTCTTTGATCTAAACATAATTTGAGGATTATCCATGTTCTTCAAAATGACATAAACAAAATAAATATGATAGTAAACATCATTTTCAAAGCATAACTTTTATTTATGTACAACAATTACATAACCATACTATCTACTACAAACAATAAAAATTAAAATATTTACATTTCTACAGATTCACTACCGATCACATGACTTGTTTCTCCTTCTGGGAGTGCAAAATAATCAGCTACATCCAAATGCATGAAGTCTAAATTATATTCAGAAATAAAATTTGCTTCAATATTTTTCTATCTTCTTCAGGGAGGCTTGATACAGCTCTACCAGGTGCTTTGGCATACGACATGTACGTGACCAGTGCCCTTTTCCTCCACATCTGTAGCATGTATTTTCTGGCTTTGCTGCTTCTACCGCTTCATGCTTTTGTTCCTTCCTTTTCCACTGGTGGTGGTGAGAAGGGTTCTTTAGTGCATTGTTATTACCACGATTAGAGTTTCCTCACTGACCACGGCCATGACCACGATTGGGGCCACATCCTCTTCCACGCTTAGCTTAGTGGAAGTTCGTCTCATTCACTTCAGGGAATGGACAAGAACCAGTAGGTCGGCTTTCATGGGTTTTCATTAATAGCCCATTATGTTGCTCGGCTACAAAAAGATGTGAGGTAAGTTCAGAATACTTTTTGAATCCCATCTCTCGATATTGCTGCTGCAGGAGCATATTCGAGGCATGAAAAGTGGTGAAAGTTTTCTCCAACATATCATGATCAGTAATATTATCACCACATAGTTTTTATTGGGAAATAATTTTGAACATAGTAGAATTATACTCACTGATAGATTTAAAATCTTGTAGCCTTAGATGAGTCCAATCATAACGTGCATGTGGAAGAACGACCATCTTCAAGTGGTCATATCTATCTTTCAAATTATTTCACAGTATGACTGGATCTTTAACAGTAAGATATTCCATTTTCAAGCCATCATCAAGGTGATGGCGTAGGAATATCATTGCTTTGGCACGGTCTTGGTTTGATGCCTGATTTTTATCTTTGATGCTGTCTGCCAGACCCATCGCATCAAGATGAATTTCGGTATCAAGCACCCAAGACATGTAACTTTTGCCCGATATATCCAGGGCTACAAACTCAAGTTTAGAAAGATTTGACATTATTTAAAAAAAGAAAGTTCTACCTCTCATACTTTCAAAGTATTTTCTCGAGATGACAGAGTTTCGTGCTGATAACGTGTTATAAAATAAAGACTGTGAAGTAAAGACAAGTATAAAGAGAAACTGATATATTATTCAAATTTCAAACTTATGTACATAATGAACTAAAAACTCTTCTATTTATAGAAGAAAGGAAGCAGCTGCGAGGATTTTCAGGAAGCAGCTGCAAGGCTTTTCTTTAGCTGCTTGTAAGCTGTCTGCATGAGCTGCTTGTAACCTGCCTGTTTAATAAGAAGTTGCTGCAAATTATTTCATTGAGCTGCTTGCAACCTGTCTGCATTAGTTGCTTGTAGATAAATTTCAATAGAGTACTAAATGGATAATCTTCTTCAGGAAGATTATCTATAACAGAGTAATAAATGGACATCCACAATATAATTATTTTCATAACAATATCACTCTTTTCATCAAAAAAGTTATTGGCAGTATCTAAAGCACGACCCTGTGAATTTCTATAGTATTAACTAACTAATGAACGCGCAATTATAAAAGAAACTATATAAGCAATTTAAAGAAATAATTTTGTAAGGAATTTGGTCGAGATAGAATAGATAAAAAATTTCATGTATATACATATAAAATTGATTTTATTTTATTGCTGAAATCACAAAAGATAGTACTCTATTTATTAGAATTACAGTTTAAATGAATTTCATTTTTTATCGTCGATTTTCTTTTGATAATAGAAAAGAAAAAACTATTAATATATATGGGCATTAACTTGAGAAGATTAGTCTCATCATCGTACTTCTTGTGTGCCAAGAGGAAACAATCTCATTCCCATTAACAGTTAGGAAATTGCAGTTGCTATGAATAAAAAATTTCAGTAGGTATCTCATCATAAATCAGTTCTAAAGGTAAATGTTTACTTGATTCTGGAATTGATCATGAATTATAATATGAATACTCAAGATATAGAAAGATTTTGGCCATTAACTTCCGGAACCCAACCACAAAAAAAGAAGAAGAAAGAATAACACCACAAACACTCGGGGTCGTTTGGTGCATTTGATAAGAATAATAATCTCAAAATAAATTTGGGATTAATTTTATCTCATGTTCGATTTGGGGTATTAACTAATCGCGGACGGTATAGACGAAACTAACTTTTTCTCTCAAATGGACTGTCTATCCAGAGGTTGTTTTCCTTTTCTTTCCATACAAATATTACAAGTTAACATAAGTCAAAAATTGCACAAAGGACTAAAAAGACTGGCCAAAAATATTTTTCTTTATGTAGTTTACCTTCCCTAGATTAAGATTTTCAAACAGAATGAAGTGGATGTTTATCGTTCTGGATAAGTTACTCAACCTTCTAAAACAGTATTTTCTTCAAATAACATTTTCACCAAGATGACAAAATTTATAATATTATTAAGGCAACATGAAAAATCAAACGGTAATTATGTGACAGAAATTGAGTGAGGAAAAGACTGAAATGATCCCTTATGTATAAGGCCAGGTTTAAGTTAGTTCTTTATATATTACCCTGGCCTGGACAGCATCGTCCTTTAAGTTTGCTGAAATTGGACAACATTGGTCTAAGGCTCACTAAAATCTTTTTACTTAACGGTAAAGTTCCATTTGTAACAGAATGTATTAACAGCAAGATGAGATCGTCACACCACCCAAGACTTCACTATCATTGGTCTGTTCTCTTTCTCTTTTTTGCTACTTTTCATCTGTTCTCTTCCTTTGCGATTTCAGCCCCCCTCCATCAACCATGTAAAAATATCACATTTAATTAGTGTATGTGTAAACACTTCTCCAACAAAATCATATTAAGCAGTTGTAGAACAAATATTACTAACAAGGGATTAAACACTTTTTCATTATTTGCAAACATCAAGAGAGTCATGAGTATTCGGGACTTGAGCGGTATCGCTGCAACCTTCCGCAATATTTATTTTTGGTGGCAAATTCTTCAAATCAAAACTGCATACAAAGAAAAATAGAAAGTGTAAGCAATCATAAAATTGATAATTTTTTTAGAAAATAAGACGTTGCAAGAAAGAATAAGGAGACATTGTTTAGGATTTTCACACTTTCCATAAGTAGATACTGGAGGATGACGAAATACAGTGAAATACCAGGGCGTTTTTACGGGAACCCTAAATGGTAGTCTTAATTTGAATGTGACCTTTCAGAAGCAAAACCAATAGTCGTTTACTTGCCATTGTGAGTTGTGACCCTTCACAAGTAAAACTGTTTAGTATTTTTTTTTAAAAAATAAAAAAGTAAAAGGAGATAAAAGATAAATAGGTTTGCTAGGTTTTTAGAGATGCCACGTCAGTACACACTCTTTGGCCCTGCTTTATACAAATATAAATATATAGATAAGAAAAAATTGGGTAATATTAGTAATTAGCCACTTTACTCCTGCTATTAGCGTTTAGCTATGATTTAAAAAGTTACTAGACTTTAGTCATTCCATTTAAACAAGGCTATATTTTGAATAAAATTACCCCCAATACGCTAAACAACTCCAGCAATTGTTACTGGATTTCGAACACCAGACTAGTGAAATTCTAGCATAATATACTTGAGTGCGAAAAATTCTCTACAAGTGAAATTCAAAATACACGGTACTAGATTTAGAGCTTTTAAAGGTAAAATTCTAGCAAACTTTATTGGAATTAAAATATTTATAGGTTCAAAAACCAGTAATTGTACCTTATTTTGAACTCCATGACACAATCACTGAGCTCTAACTTCTATAAGTTGAACTCCAAGGTATCATCTTGAGTTTAAAAGAGATGCCATCGGTAAAAATATTCTTTTTAGTTCAAAATCTAGCAATAATTATTGGGGTTCGAACCCCAGCAACGATTACTGGGGTTTGTTCAAACCTTTATAGATTCAAATCCCAGTAACGATAATTAGAATTTCAATCCTTTCACATTATTTCAGATACCTTATTTTGAACTCAAGAAATTGTTCCTGAATTTTACACTAGTAAAGGCTAAAACAGGAATCATTATATTTTCGGGGCTTCGAATTTCGATATAAATTATTGGAGCTATATTTCATGTTTTAGCTGGGGGGGGGGGGGGGGAGGGGCAAAAATATAACTTAGTCGCACCAATGACTACGTTGCCAATGCATTGAAAATGCAGTCAAACTAAAAAAGCATGGCCTAAAAGTGGCTACGCCAACTAAGTTTTTCGAAAAAATTACCCTCTTCATCAGTTGGCCAACATAGCAACCAAATTGGGCCCATATTTTAGGTGTTTACCCGATTCAACCTAAATTGTACTTAAGTTATAAAATAATTTTCATCCTTAAGCCCAGCATTAAAGAACAATATTTCTTTCTTTATTTCTAACACACTCAATTCTCTCTCCAGTCGCCGCTCTCTCTCTCTCTCTCTCACCAATACAAATCCTCTCCTCCTCTATTATCTTAGCCTCTACTACTTCCTTTCCTCCTACCTTCTATGCAGTTAGAAGAAGAAGAAGAAGAAGAGGGGGAGGAGGAGGAGCAAGGGAAAGCAAAAAAGAGAAGGTGAAAATTATGGTTTTGATCGACAATGCCACTTACAACAAACTCGTTTCTGAAGCCCCCCAGGTATAAGCTCATCAACCATTCTGTCCCCTATGACCATTTGAGGATTAGCGAGTCCCTTGCTAGGAAGCAAAACGAGAGAGAGCTGATACAAAAGTAGTTATGACCCAAATAGAATAGAGTCTGATGTTATACCTCATACCGGTCAAATGTCTGGAGAAATACATGTATCCCAATTTGAGTTGGCCGACGAGGACCTTCCAATTCAGATTTCCGAAACAAGAATTGTGATACATCCTACAGCTAAACTTGTTGATTCAACACTTTTACCTTCGCACAGGACTCGACATTCAAGTCGATGGAATTCTTCGCCTTACGAGACAAATTTCGACTCAGTCGGTCTGTAAATTTGTATACAAATATACATTGGTCTGTTCTCTTTCTCTTTTTTGCTACTTTTCATTTGTTCTCTTCCTTTGCGATTTCAACCCCCCCAACCCCCCCCCCCCAATCATATCATATATTTGCATCAAGACTTTCCTTCCCCCTCAGCTAAGAAGTTCCTTTTTTCCTCGATTTCAGCCCCCTCCATCAACCATGTAAAAATATCACATTTAATTAGTGTGAGTGTAAACACTTCTCCAACAAAATCATATTAAGCAATTGTAGAACAAATATTACTAACAAGGGATTAAACACTTTTTCATTATTTGCAAACATCAAGAGAGTAATGAGCATTCGGACCTGAGCGGTATCGCTACAACCTTCCGCAGTATTTATTTTTGGTGGCGAATTCTTCAAATCAAAACTGCATACAAAGAAGAATAGGAAGTGTAAGCAATCATAAAATTGATAAAAAATTTAGAAAATGAGATATTGCAAGAAAGAATAAGGAGACATTATTTAGGATTTTCACATTTTTCATAGATAGATACTGGAGGATGACTAAATACAGTAAAATACCAGAGCGTTTTTACGGGAACCCTAAATGGTAGTCTTAATTTGAATGTGACCTTTCAGAAGCAAAACCAATAGTCGTTTACTTGCCATTGTGAGTTGTGACCCTTCACAAGTAAAACTGTTTAGTATTTGTTTTTAAAAAGTAAAAGGAGATAAAAGATAAATAGGTTTGCTAGGTTTTTAGAGATGCCACATCAGCACGCACTCTTTGGCCCTGCTTTATATAAATATAAATATATAGATAAGAAAAAATTGGGTAATATTAGTAATTAGCCACTTTATTCCTGCTATTAGCGTTTAGCTATGATTTAAACAGTTACTAAACTTTAGTCATTCCGTTTAAACAAGGCTATATTTTGAATAAAATTACCCCCAATACACTAAACAACTCCAACAATTGTTACTGGATTTCGAACACCAGACCAGTGAAATTCTAGCATAATATACTTGAGTGCGAAAAATTCTCTACAAGTGAAATTCAAAATACACGGTACTAGATTTAGAGCTTTTAAAGGTAAAATTCCAGCAAATTGTATTGGAATTAAAATATTTATAGGTTCAAAAACTAGCAATTGTACCTTATTTTAAACTCCATGACACAATCACTGAGTTCTAACTTCTATAAGTTGAATTCCAAGGTATTATCTTGAGTATAAAAGAGGTGCATCGGTGAAAATATTCTTTTTAGTTCAAAACCTAGCAATAATTACTGGGGTTCGACCCCCAGCAATGATTACTGGGGTTTGTTCAAACCTTTATAGATTCAAATCCCAGTAACGATAATTGGAATTTCAATCCTTTCACATTGTTTCAGATACCTTATTTTGAACTCCAGAAATTATTCCTGGATTTTACACTAGTAAAGGCTAAAACAGGAATCATTATATTTCCGGGGCTTCGAATTCTGATATAAATTATTGGAGCTATGTTTCATGTTTTAGTTGGGGGAAGGGGGGGGGGGGGTATAACTTAGTCGCACCAGTGGCTACGTTGCCAATGCATTCAAAATGCAGTCAAACTAAAAGAGCATGGCCAAAAAAGTGGCTACGCCAACTAATTTTTTCGAAAAAATTACCCTCTTCATCAGTTGGCCCAACATAGCAACCAAATTAGGCCCATATTTTAGGTGCTTACCCGATTCAACCTAAATTATATTTAAATTATAAAACAGTTTTCATCCTTAAGTCTAGCATTAAAGAACAATATTTTTTTCTTTATTTCTAACACACTCAATTCTCTCTCCAGTCACCTCTCTCTCTCACCAATACAAATTCTCTCCTCCTCTATTATCCTAGCCTCTACTACTTCCTTTCCTCCTACCCTCTATGCAGTTAGAAGAAGAAGAAGAAGAAGAAGAAGAAGAAGAAGAAGAAGAAGAAGAGGAGGAGGAGGAGGATGAGCAAGGGAAAACAAAAAAGAGAAGGTGAAAACCATGGTTTTGATCGACAATGCCACTTACGACAAGCTCGTTTCTGAAGCCCCCCAAGTATAAGCTCATCAACCATTCTGTCCCCTCTGACCATTTGAGGATTAGCGAGTCCCTTGCTAGGAAGCAAAACGAGAGAGAGCTGATGCAAAAGTAGTTATGACCCAAATAGAATAGAGTCTGATGTTCTACCTCATACTGGTCAAATGTCTGGAGAAATACATGTGTCCTAATTTGAGTTGGCCGACGAGGACCTTTCAATTCAGATTTTCGAAACAAAAATTGTGATACATCCTGCAGCTAAACTCGTTGATTCAACGCTTTTACCTTCGCATAGGACTCGCCATCCGAGTCGATGGAATTCTTCGCCTTACGAGACAAACTTCGACTCAGTCGGTCAGTAAATTTATATACAAATATACATTCTGATTGTCTCATTAATATCCTATTAACTTCTATCAAGCTATATTTTATATCACCATGTTAACTATAATTATATGTTGCTATTTATGACTCCGATGAACTGCAGGTACTTCAGTGAAGTTGACTCCCATTTTTGACAAAAAATATCCCTTTGAAGATGATTTAATCTTGAGGCCACATCATACTTTAGTCATTCAAGAATTTAAGAAATGGGTTCGTGATGGTCTGCTTGCTAAACATGATCAAAGGTAAGTTTTGTTCGATTCATAATGTATGGTTTTACCCTTTATAATGTGAAAACTAATGTTTTTTTTTTTTTTTGTAAATCCTTGTAGAAAGGATAACGATGACCATTACAAGAAACATAAGTCAACACTGCCTAAACTATTGAATTTTGGAGTTCATAAAGTCACTAGCGAAAATTGGTTTTACCTTCTATCATTTGACGGGCAACTATGGAATGACGATGTAAGATATATCCCTTATACATTCAATTTAGTTTGTATTCAATGTATTGCAATATGTATTCAGTGTATTTTACCTGTTGTATTCATGGTGTTTCAATATTTGTGTTTCACTGTTTCATTCACTATATTCAAAGTTTGTATTCACTGTATTCACTATGTTATTTTCAGTGTATTCAAATATATTTGTATTAACAGTAGTTAAGTTATTCCTAATACATGTTATTACTGATGTATTTCGTATATTTCAATGGTTGTTTTCACTGTATTTCTAGTTGTATTTAGTGTATTTTACTGTATTCACTGTATTTCAAAATTAACTATATTCATTATTTATTTTCTGTTTTATTTTTACTGTTTGTATTCAATATATTTCAATATTTTGTATTCACTATTAATAAGTTGATTTTCATTTTTTTTGTATTCAATGTATTGACGCTATGTATTTACTAATCCACATCATATTGATGTCATATTTTACTACCTGAGAAAGAAATGCAAGTATAACCAAAGTAACACATTAATACACCACTGTTGATTGTATATTCAAGACAAGGATTGCTGAAATATTCGACAAGTATAATGATACAAGTAATGATGCAAGTGTAGCCAAGGAAGAAGATGTTGTATGCGAATACATAAGGGGATACATATTGCTAGCTAATGTACCATGGCATACAATCGACGATGTCTTAATACCAGTTAACTTGAAAGACAAACTTCATTGGATTTTGGCAGTTGTATCATTTAAGGAGAGATGTATCAATTTATATGACTCCTGCCGATCAGGAGATCATGATGCTTATGTTAGTTCTAAGATAAATAAGCTTGCTAAACTTATACCTCTGTACCTATCGATCAGTGGTTTTTATAAAGACAAGCAAGGCATAGATTGGTCCCGGGAACCAGCATACAATGACAAGGCACAAACTGACGCTTTTGATGTTGTGTTTGTTTCAAATGTGCCTCAACAAAGATCTGGGAGCATGTATGTATTCAATCCTTTTTTGATTCTGTATCATTTATAATCATATATATATATGCATTGTATTTAACTGTTATCAATCTACTTTTTTCAGGGATTGCGGGTTGTAGGTTGCAGCATATGCAGAGTATTTGAGCACTTATATATTGGTTCCATAAACAACCTTTGATCCTAATTTACTCCGGCTAAGATATGGTGCACTCCTTTGGGACTATGCTATGTTGAAGTTAGACGCCGATGCGATAAGCGACAATGAAGCTCCCACAAAGATTGTTAGGCAAATTACAGAATCAAGTACTTCTGTGAAGTTAGTTTTAGAATAGTTTTCTGTTATACAGATTGAATTTTCATCTTATTACTGAATTGGTCATGGTTTTATGCAACCTTTTTTGTTTTGAATACATGAATGTCTTTTTGTCTTAACGCAACTGTTACTCGGAATACATTCAATGTTTTTTATATGCTTCTGTATTTAAATTCTCATGATTCAAGACTCCATTTTAACTTTACTGTTTTTTAAAAGCGTTGAAAATAATCTAACAAAATATAGTTATATTAATAGTATTTTAGTTATGCTGTTAATACATGTATTCTGATGTATCTATATATTAGTATAATCATGTACATAGTTGTATACTGTATTCAAATGTATTTTGAATTGAATTACATCTATGTATACATGTCTTGCTATACATTATTTTGAATTGAATTAAATTATAACACATACATACATATATATACATTATTTTTTTATGTATCCTGTTATACTTCATTTTGAATTGAATTAAAATACATACATACATACATACATATATATATATATATATATATACACACATCATTTTTTTATATATCCTGTTATACTTCATTTTCAATTAAATTATAATAAATACATATATACATAATTTTTTAAGATATCAGGAAACTAAACGGAATTGTATTTATTCATGTATATAGATGTATTCTATATTCAAAAATAATCTGAATTGTATTATAACACTGTATGTAAGTGCATTCAATAAATATGCATGTCCTGTTAAACATATACATACCTATATATACATCATTTTTTATACATATCAGGAACTTAACAGTAATATATTTAGTCATCTACACTTAAAACCTTCATCCAGGAACAATCAAATACATCTATAAATCAATAAGTAATAGAAAACTTGAACAAATCCAAAAATAGTGATTGCATGAATTAAAATCAGAACATCATCTAATTCCTATGTGAGGAATTTATACAAGTACGCTTATTATGTCCACCCTGGCCGCATATACTACACGAATGTTTATTCTTCTTCTAGAGCAATTCACTTAATGGCTTATCGCGCTTCTTCTTTGGCCTTGCAGGAGGTAAGGCAACTTCTTCTAATATATGTGCTGGTATATTCCATTCACTTCGGTCAAGGAGAGGATACACGAGCACCTTGTATGTCATTACAACAAACTTTGGCTTGGAATAGTCTGAGCAATAATCATCTCGTATTAGAAACTTATTTTTCAAGACAGCCCAATCATGTGGGTATGGTAATTGTAAAGATTCGACCGGTCGTTTTGAGCATTTGTATTTCTGTTCAGCTATTTGAAGTCTTGAGCAATATCGTATGATGTATTATGACTTGTGTAAATCGTCGATTTTGGTTTTCAGGTTATTCAGAATTGATTTGGAAGAATGAATTTAATGATTGAAGCTTTAAAGTTAGAAGAGTTGACCAAGTTTTACTTTTTAGTATATGACCTCAGATTGGAGTTTTGATAACTCCGTTGGATCCTGATGGTGATTTTGGACTCGGACATATGCCCAGATTTACATCTGGATATTTCTAGAAGGTTTCGGCGCTAATTGACAAAAGTTAGAAAATTAAAGGTTTGGAAAGTTCATAAGTTTGACCGGGAGTTGACTTTTATGAAATTGGGTTCAGATTATGGTTCTGGGAATTTGAATTGCTTCGTTATGTCATTTGGGACTTGTATGTAAAATTTGCGTTCATTCCGAGTTGATTTGATATGTTTCGGCGCGAGTTTTGGAAGTTAGAAGTTTAAAAGTTTATTAAGTTTGATTTGAGATGCGATTTGTCATTTCGATATTGTTATGCATGATTTTAGGCCTCGAGTAGGCTCGTGTTAGGTTATGGGTCTGGTTGGTATATTCGGACGGGTCCCGATGGGCTCGGGCGTATTTCGGATTGATTTCAGACCATTTTTCTTCAAGTTTTCATTGCTGGTTGTTGATGCCTCGACTGTCCTTCACGATCGCGAAGATTGGTATGAGATCACATAGAGGAATTCGGGAGCTGGGCACTATCTTCATCACGGTCGCGATTGCATGGCTGCATTCGCGTAGAGTTGGGGCTGGTCTTCATCGCGTTCGCATCTGCTTCTACGCGTTCGTGTTGTATTTGGGGATGAGCTGAGCCGAATGCTAGTTATCCATTCGCGTTCGCGAGGTTGTTTTCGCGAACGCGTAGTTCTGTCAGTCTTGTGTATCATGTTTGTGAGTCTGTTGTTTCGATCGCGTAGTGCATTTTCAGGAGCATTGTTTTTTCTTCTTCGCGATCACGATGGTATTTCCGTGATCGCAATTCATTGATTCGCCCAGTGATTATAAGTACTCTAATTTCGGGGGGTTTCAACCATTTTTACATATTTGGAGCTATGTTCCTCGGATTTAGACGAGTTTTGAAGCGATTTTCACCTTATGGATTGAGATAAGTGTTCTCTACTCGGTTTTGATTTTATTTCATGAATCTAGCTTCGTTTTTGGCATTTAATTGAGGATTTCAAGAGAGAAATTGGGAGTTTTGTCTAAAGTTTCATAGAGTGAATATTTCAGTTTTGAACGTCGACTCGGAGTCGGATTTGAGTGGAACTAGTATGGTTGGACTCGTAATCGAATGTGTTATCGGATTTTATAAGTTTTGTTGGATTCTGAGGTGCAATCTCGGGTTTGACTTTTTGGTTGACTTTGAGGTTTTGATTAAAGATTCAACCTTTATCTTTTGGAATTGTTTCCTTAGGCATTATTGGATGTATTTGAGTTGCTTTTACCTAGTTTCGAGTCGTTTATAGGTCGGTACATGGCATTTTTGGAGTATCGTTTGGCTTGCTCGGTATTGAATTTGGCTTGTTCGAGGTAAGTAACAATTCTAAATTTGGTCCGGAGGGTATGAACCCCTGAATATACGTTATATGTGCTTGGTGTTGAGGTGACGCACATGCTAGGTGGCAGGCGTGTAAGCGTGCATCGTGTGAATTATGACTCGATTGATTTTGTGGTACTGTGTAGCGACCTAATCTTGTTTCTATTCATAAAATTTCTACGCACTAGAGTAATTGAGAGGTGATCCATGTTAGAAAACCATGTCTAGGCTATATGCTTATCCTGTTGAGACCTACTGAGGTCATTTCTGCTGTTGAGTTATTTGCTTACATTGCAATTACGTACTCAGTCATACTCACTCATTTGCTTATCATATCTCAGTCTCTATTGCCATTTACTGATACATCATATCATCATTTTTGGGCTGATTTTCATGACATTGTGAGCTCGAGAGACTGGAGAGATTGATGACTGAGTTGAGGCCTGAGAGCCGAATTGTGAGTGATATTGATGGTATCGGGTTGCACGCCGCAACAAGTATTATTGATTTATGATGGTATCGGACTGCACGCCGCAATAAGTATAATTGATTCATGATGGGATCGGACTGCACGCTGCAATATGCTTTATTGATTCATGCCATGATTGGCTTATTATAGCGCTTGGGTTGGATCTGCCCCTTCGGAGTGTGCACACCTACAGTGAGCGCAGTTGCTATTGATTTATTTGGGCTGGATCTGCCCTGTATAATGCTAAATGACTGAGTGTGCTGAGTGATTGAGCATGATGAGCGGGAGTATGAAACTGTGATATCGAGTACCCTGAGAGTGTGAGTACATGAGTTCATCACTGTGACACATTGTATCTGACATGCATAGTTGACATGCGGGCATAGAGATGCATTTTCTCATGTTACACTATTTTGTGATATTTATGACTTCACATGCACATTGACATGTAGGCATAGAGATGTACTTTCCTCATTCTATCTGAAATTGAATCATTTTATCTGTTGTTGAAAGTTTTTGGAAAAAATCAAAGGTTTCTGACTTACTTATATTTTGGTGATTTCGGTGAAGGATCTGGGTTTTACTGTTATACCTGAAAAGCATGACTATTTTCCGTAACTGTGAATGAGTTGAGGGATGCCCGCCTGCAACATGCCTTATAGGCTTTATTATTATATGGATCGGGACTGCCCGCCTGCAGTAGGTCATATTGGCTTTTTATTATGCTTGGGCTGAAGGAGCCTCTCCGGAGTCTGTACACCCCAGTGAGCGTAGATGATTATATATATTCGGGATGGACTTCCCAGGGCATGGACTTGCCTTACTTACGATGATTATATATATATTCAGGATGGATTTCCAAGGGCATGGACTTGCCTTACTTATTTGAATTGTAATGAGTTTACCTGGACATGGATCTTGTCCGTATCAGTTATATTTGGGGATAAAATTATTCCAGGGCTGGATTGGCCTTATACGGTACTGGGTGACCGATTGTCAGTGGATGTGTATATATATACGGGTTGGAATACCCCTGGGCTGGATTGGCCATAAACACTACCGCGTGTCCGAATAATTTGTGACCGGTATTTACATGAGGTCTTTCTACTGAGATGTCATATTCCTCATATCATGTAGTATTGATCTATTTCACTTGTACTGAGTTTAACGGGTGAACTTGAAAGCATGCCTACATTTCTGTACCATTAGTTATACTGGACTGTACCTACGGAGCTCATCATTTCTTTCAGCCCAGAGGTTAGTCTTGTTACTTATTCAGTTGGTTGTACTCATACTACACTCTGCACCTCGTGTGCAGATCCAAGTGCTTTTGGATACGGAGATTGTTAGATTTCAGAGTACTATCGGTTGGAGACTATCAAGGTAGCTGCTTGGCGTCCGCTGACCTTGTCTCTCTTTCCTTCAATTATTGTACCGTTCTATACTTTTAGACAATAGTTTTTATCAGTTAAACATTGTATTCATATTAGATGCTCATGTACTCAGTGACACCGGGTTTTGGGAGTATTATATTTGAAATTGTGAGATTTCTTCCGCTGAATTTAATTATTTTTTTTAAAATTTAAATGAAATGGTAGTTTATTAGGACTTTTGGCTTACCTAGTATTGAGATACGCGCCATCACGACATGTGAGATTTTGAGTAGTGACACTCTCCCACTAAATTCGTTACGTCAAATGTTCATCGCATAGTCCAGTCATATATAGGACTTTTTATTCACTTGTGTTTGTTTTGAAATTATATTACAAGTTAAAATGGTCATTTCCTTGGTATTTTATTGAGTTTGGGGTTGCTCATATTTTAACAAAGATGCTTACTTATAACTTAAATTATATTAGAGCTCGGTAGGAAGTGATACTAAGATTTGTGAGAAACAATATATCTAGATTAAAAAAGATAGTGAAAGTAAGATTTAAGGGGAGGCAAAAAGAAAAGGGGGTTCTATAACCTCTATATTAACTTCTTTAACCCTTCCAAAGCTTGACGGGAAGGAAGAGTATACCTTAATTTTAAATTATACACACTAATAATGTAATTTTTTTTATATCGGAGTTTTGTTAAGCTATTATAGCCACCACAATAAATTCGGCCAAAATCGATTGCGGTCGACCGACCGACTTCGGTCCGTCAAAAAACCGACCAAAAAACTAACCGAAGTCGGTCGGTTTTCAAAATATATATTTTTCAATTTTTTTTACGAAAACCAACGGTTGTTTTGGGTGCAAAAATGCAGGAAACTATTTTTGCATCCAGCAAAATTTATTTTTTAAGAAACCAACCAACTTTGATTGATTTTTTATTTAAAATAAATTAAAACTAATATTCAAAAAACCGACTGAAATCTGTCAGTTATTTTATTTTTTTAATAAAATCTATCGATTCCAGGAAAAATACAATTAAAAAGTACAAATAAAATAAAAGAAAATCTTAAACCAAAATGTACTAATGATCTAGTGGTAGAATAGTATCTTGCCATAATACAGACCTCGGTTCGATTCTCAAATGGTGTATTTTTTAATTATATAATTAAAAATATCGACCAACTTCATTCGGGTTTTTCGTGAAATTTAATTGACCGGCCGCTTTTGGTCGGTATTCCTGCACTGTTTTTCGCAGTTTTCTAGTAGTGGAAATAAAAAAGTCATAATGAAATCACCATAGCTGTTCAGGCTCTTTCACTCGTTTACTTTCTTATTAATGCTTTACGTACTTAGTAGCCTATCATTTTAAAATTATTTTCTGAAACACGCATAAAAGCTTAATCAAACAGTGAATTTGAATTTACAACTTTTCAAAAGAATTAAGGTATGGAGGTCCCAAAGAGTAAATTTGAGAAAACGTTAATATATACTATCGATCACAAGAAATATGACATTTGTTTTCAGAAAAAGTTCAAATTTTTAGTGAACGTAGTAGTTTTTAGTTTCATGCAAGACCTAGCTAAACAAGCTGGCTAAAAAGAAAAAGAAATTAGCATAGATACACCTAAGGGAAAATAACAGCAATATTCCAGAAAAATACAGTGATCTGAGTACGTAGCATATATAGACTAAGCTCTCTTCAAAATTCCAGGACCCCTATAAAATTATGATTGACGCCAGGTGGCTCCCAGAGTTCCCCCAAACACTTCAGTAGGCATTAATAATTAATACCCTTTCAATTTAAGGGCATTTTTCAAGTCCCAATGAAGTGATTCAGGAGAACTCTAGGGGAAACCTGACTTTTTTAATTAATCTTCCATTCCTACGTGATAGGAAATGCTGCTGTTCTTTGCATTGGAAAAAATTACCTATTTATAGAGAACTCAAGAATATAATTTGTGTGGCTAACACGGGTAGTTTTGAGATAGTAGAGCAGTCCGGTGCACATAATAGGGTTCGGGGAAGGGCCTCATCCTAAGGGGTGTGATGTAGACAGTCTACTCTAATGCAAGCATTAGTGGCTACTTTCACAGCTCGAACCTGTAATTCCCCTAAGATAGGTTACACAGAGACAATTTTATCGTTACTCCATGATTCCCCTAAGATAGTAATATTTCTGATACCAAGAAAACAAGGGAAATACATTTTGGAAAAATTGAACCTGGTCACAATTGTGGGTTGAATGTAAGAATTGGAATCATATTTTTGTAACAAGTGACCACAAATATCTCTACCTTTTGCTACATTGTTGTACAAGTTTCTGTTTTGGACTACGTCTGCAGACAGTAGTATGCAGAATTTTTCTTGCAAAATATAACGTAGCTTGCAATCTTTCAATTGGGGGCGTCAATGAATTAGTGAAGTTAAAATTTTTAAATTCATTCCAAGGTTAATGAAAAAGAATATTGCCCCACCTTTTGCTGCCGAAAAGAAGTGTACTGTAGATAAATTAGAGAAAAGCAAAATGACAGTAACTTTTTCGCTTTGATTCGCATCCTTCATCTAGCCTGTAAATTGGCCTAAATTCAAAAAAGACGATATTTTCCATCCATTTCTTTAACTTTTTGTTTTCTTTTATTGTAACCTGACCTTAGTTTTGCGAATACGTTTGGTTTTATGGTAGTAAAAGCGAGAGAATCAAACTGGTTTATTTCTCTTGAATAAAATGGTGGTAATTTACTTGCAAGTCCTACTATTGGCAAAGACGAAGGCCAGGATTTCAACCTTGGTTTCAGATTTCAGAGCGACAACGTTGAGTGTTAATAAGTAAATTCTAAATATAATAAAATGTGTATATATTTAATGAATTTCTATCTGTTTGAGCGAAGGCTATTGGTTTCCGCTGAACCTCGACTTCTACCTCCGCTCCCAATGATTGGACTTTGTGATTAACTTTAATTTTGACGTACCAAAGGTTAGAGGGCATTATATTGTCAGTTACAAGCACATAATAATGCATCAAATCGCTATAAATAGTAGCACCAGCGGACCTTATTCTTCTAGTGAAAAGGAAGGCAATGAAATAACAAGTTGATCAGGTTTCCCCAAGAGTTTTCTCAAATCACTTCACTGAGTTATAATTCCCTTTATTAAGGGGAAATCTACACACTGAAGTGTTTGTGGGAACTCCCGAGGTTGCTTGTTTATAGATGTACCTTGCAATTTTACAAGAGGTTATTTTTCATAAGAAATTTTAGTACGACTGTGAGGCATTTCTTCCAAATCTTCTTTTCTTTTCAATTTTGACAATTTAGTTCTAAAGTTATGATACTATAACTTACCTATAATACTGTTTTGTAAATTATTTGTCTCTACGCTTGCATTCTCAAACATTTCAAAGCAAATATTGACTGAACGTAGAGATAGATTTTGCCTCAAAACACACATTATATATCAAGTTTTGTTCTGTTAGTGATCCCTTCTTTTACTTCTGGAATTACTACTTTCCTGTTACATCAAATCTTGCAAAATCATCGCTTCCATTCTGCTCGAGTCATGTTATCCGAAATGGTAAAGGTAAAACTTACTGGCATGCATATAGTCAAGTAGAAGCATGGCTTAATTATGGGTATATTTATGCAGTTAATGAGTTAAATGATTGGATTTAAAAATCACATTGTTCACCTATAAAAGGGCGTGAGTTGAGACCATTCTCTACATCAGAAATTGCGAGTGTGAACCTTTAGGATAAAGAGTGTAGTTGTTTTGGAGAAATGATAAGACTCAACAAGTGATCATTTAGCAAACTACTTAGTTAGGCAATTGGTGGTGATAACACACTACTTATCCTAGAAAAAAGTATGTTTAATTCCACATAATCTCCAAGTTATTTATCCTTTATTGGTACCGGAGCACAGCATATATACATAATTACAGGAAAGGAAAACGACAACTTTGTCACTTTGTTCTCATCTTCATTTGGCGTGTAATTGACCTAAATCAAAACTTTGATATTTTCCATCCATTTCTTTTTATTTATTTTTAACCTGACCTTAATTTTGCAACTATGTATGATTTTATAGAGTAAGTTTAATGAATTGACTGCGTAATTTATTTTACATAATCATGTTACTTATAAGGTGATTGAATGTAAATTTTTACGATAAGCATTAACAAGCTATTAACTTGATATATAAAAATTAATTCGTAGCTAACATGCTATAATAGCTTAGACAACACTATTGATGGAAATTAAGGTATACTAGAATGAATTGGCCGATACTGAGACAACACTGCATGAGAATCAAATATGGAAAAAGTTTGTTCTATTAGACGAGATGACTGACTAATTTTCTGAAACTAAGGGCTCAAAGTGTGAGTTTTAAATTTTTTTTTTTTTTACTTTAATTCATCCATGATTATTAAAATCTGTAATGATAAACCTGAATATCACTCTCAAATCAGTTTCTAACATTGGTCTTCTTAATACCTGTGAAAAGAAGTTTCAAATCTCTCTCTCTCTCTCTCTCTCTCTCTCTATATATATATATATATATATATATATATATATATATATATATATATATATATATATGTAAAGGAGGGCCAAAGAATGCTGACATGGCACATCTCTTATCCCAGAATTGTTATTTATCTAGTCTCTCCTTTTTTTGATATTTTCCCTTATTTTCCGTATAAAAACTTTCTTTTCCAATCTTCTCAAATAAGTGACCAACGCGAACAGACTCTTGCTGTTACAATTTCATCCATAAGAGAAACTGAAGGGGCTCTTCACCCGCCATTAAACATTAAGTTCATTAGAAGAATCGTTTCAACCTTCGACGGCCAAATCTATAATTAATATAATTCTCTAATTAGAGCCCACAAAACCCTCTGATAAATAAAAGTTGAAATTGCCGGTTTGCAGCCAAGAAACCATACATTCCTTCTTCCCTTAATATTTAAAGCACTCTTTGTTTTCTGGGTATATTTTTTTTTTTTTTTTTTTGCTAATGAAAGAAGTACTTACTAAGTAATATATTTTTTGGGTAATTCTAAGTAATATATTGCATTCTCGCCTTTTTTGTCTTTTAATTTCTTAGTTATTATGCCTAACTTACTTATTTTTGTCATCTTCTGGTACTTCATGTTGCATACGTTTGTTTTGTAACGTCCTTCATCTCTTGTATTCTCAATTTTTAACCTTTTTTGTCTTTTGCTATGGCTAATTTGTGGGATACATTATAAGTTTTTTTTATTCCAGAGAAATGAAACAATATTTTTATTTTATCTTTTTCCTCTTTCTCATTATCTTTCATTTTCATTTCCTTTGTAGTCAAATTCACATAAATTGATTTATGTATGATGTTTCATATTTAACCTGCAATCATGTATATAAAATGTTAAAAGAAAACTAAAAGGATGGCTAATCAGTAGAGACGGATTTTCTTTTATAAGAATTATGACAATAATACTCTACTATATTTTAATTTTTCTGACATAATCTATCTGTGAGTGATATTGGTTATATGTTTATGAGTTTCATACAGCTTTCATTTAATGTTTACATACAATGTCTTGGAGCTAGTGTGGTGGAGCTGTGATTTTGAAACATCGATTTACCCATATTTGCTACGACTTGTAAAAAAATCCCAAGGTAATAGGCCCATAATATTCTGATATTTATCTCATTAAATCACTTTAATTATCATAAGTCTCTTGAGTCTTTTCATGTTCTTAACACTAATTTACATGTAAAATGTTGTCACGGTACTTTGTTGTCACTAAGTTTTAATTTGTTTAATATATATTCATTAGTTTTATTTTTGTTTCCCGGTTCAACTCTCTATGGACCTAATTAAGAGCAGCATATATATTATTAATTGTTTTCAAAGCTTTACAAAACTTTTACCCCTTGAAAATGAAATTGTCAGTTCAATTGAGACTTGAATTTCTTTCAAATTTCGAAATTCTTTGTTTTCGTTCTTAGTTAAATGTGTGGAAAGGAATAAATACTAAGAAGTTTTGAAAATCAAGAAAGAGAAAACCCATTTTATTCTATTCTTTCACTTATAGAATTACGTAGCAAATCTGGCTTGAATGGCAAAGTAGGTCCATCTTTTACTTACTTAATTTATTATTGGAATTTTTTCATTCCTATACACTATATAAATTTTTATTACCAAAAATGTCCATGTTTACTTAATTACCCGGACTAAATATGTTTTGTCTACAAATTATATACATTTACTTAAACTAGAACCCTTTCTGTAGTAGCCTTCCTTTTTAAGAGGGGGGATTTTGGGATCGCGTAGGATTCTTCCGAGAATTTTGCGACCCAATCATCGCAATTGAATTAAGCTTACTATTACGCCGATTTTCTCAATTTATCATCGCTGATACTCTGGTTTTCTCTGTCTCCACTGGTTTCACAACCATAAGCGAAGGTTTTGAAAAAACAAATTGCAAATAATTACCTACATTTGTATTGAATTCCGTGACATAATGTCAAAAATAGCTATTATGCTTTAGTTAAATAGTAATTGGGATAGCTTTGGGAGATACAGAGATTTTAATGTTGACGAAATTTTAGTCAGCGATGATTCAAATTATAGTCAATTGAATTCTGCAATCGTAGAGCATCTAATGATCGATACATCAGAAAAAATCATCGAAATCAAATACATTGTCAATGAATATTGTTCTCCAATGAAAATTCGGAACAATATGGGAGTTCGAGTATACATGGAGACAAAAAAGGAAAACAAAAGCTTAGGAGTGTATCCACTATGTATAACAGTGCGTGATTTCGATTTGGAATGCAGTATCTCTAATTCGAATACAATTGCAGGTTTGCTCTGTTATTTCAGTGGTGATATTTTTTTATATTTCATGTGTTCTACAATTTTTCTTAAATATAGCTACAAAAATACTACATAACAAGTTTAGTTCAACTGTTATAAATATTGAAGTATTGAATTTCACGTGTTCTACAATTTTATATCAAATTATCTACAATGTATGTCTGAACTGTAGTTAGCTTTAATTGAGTGCAATTTTATCTGAAACACTAAAGTTGATTGATATGAAAATATCTCCGGCAATAGTGGAATATGAAAGTATCATCATAACAGAACATATTTCAAATGTTATTGAAGTAGGCCAAGTTTACAAAGATAAGCAAATAATTGCCAGTGCAATGAAGCACTATTCTGTTATGAACAAGTTCCAATTTAGGGTGAAAAGGTATAGCGCAAGAAGGTAGGAACAGTTCAATTGTCAACATCATATTTTTTTTAATTTGTATTTTCTTTGTATTTTTTTGTATAGTTTGTAATATCATTGTATATAATTTGTAATTGTTTTATATATAAATTGTTAAATATAAGATTTTAATGCTTAAACAACCTATTATTTTGTAGCTACATTTTTCATAACATTCTCTAAATTGTTTTTATTCTGTAGCTACTGCCTGGTACGTGTTGGGGACAATTGTACATGGCACTTCAAGTCCACCAGCATAAATGATTCAGCATTGTTCAAGGTTCGAAAATTCAACAGCTTGCACACATGCTCTTTGATGGACAATGCATACATACAACGCAAACCTACTGCCACGGTAGTTAGTAGCATGGTTATACCAAAATATGCGGATCCTAAGACAATTTACACACCAAAAGACATACAAACTGATGTGTTGTCGGAACACGATGTGAACTTAACATACATGCAAGTTTGGAGAGCAAAGGAAAAGGCGTTGGAATTTTTGAGAGGTCATCCTGCTGATTCCTACAGTCGCTTGCCAAGTTATTTGTATATTCTGGAGAAGACTTATTCGGGGTCGAGAGTTAAATTGCAGAAAACTGACGACGTCTGTTTCTTGTACGCATTTGTTACGTTTAGTACGTCCATCAAGGGTTGGGAGTATTGTAGGCCAGTTGTAGTAGTTGATGTGACCTTCTTGAAGTCGGCATATAGGGGAATAATGTTAATTAACATCTAGCACAATGGATGCTGCAGGTATTGTAGATTAATTGTAGAAATATTGTTGTAAATTTGTTTTTTAGTATGTATTTTTTTTTCATCTCTAGTTTTATTATGGAAATTAAATTTTGTTTTTCCACATGTGATACGTAGCATATTACCACCGGTATACGTTGTTGTTGATTCAGAAAATGACACATCATGGAAGTGATTTTTTGAGCAATTCAAACATGCATATGGTAAAAAACCAAATATGTACGTTGTTTCGGATCAGAATGAGAGTATCTTAAAGGCAACATCTATTGTTTATACCGGCATGCCACATTATGCTTGCATGTGGCATATTTGGACAAATATAAGGTCAAAGTTAAAGAAGGGTCATCTAAAGTTAAGCGAATTGTACTTTGCCACGACACGATCATACACGCTTGATGAATTTAATGAAAGAATGTCAAAGATTGAAGAGATCGACACGCGTGTTAAAGCATACCTATACGATATTGGCTATCACAGATGGTCTCGGATACATACTACAGTGAACAGAACGTGGACGATGACATCAAACATTGCAGAGTCATTGAATGCGGTAACAAAATATGCAAGAGAGCTGCCCATAGTAGAACTATTAGAGTACATGAGGACTCTTCATGAACGTTGGACTAATGAAAAGTTATTGAAAGCAAATGGTACATTCACATACCTTGGGAAAAAATACAACAAAGAGTTGGAGGACAACGGGACATTATCGCAGAAGATGAGAGTAAGCTATATCCAGTAACATCGGATGAATGATTCCATCAAACTAAATATATACTGTTAATTGTAGATAAAATATTGTATAATTGTAGTTATTTTGTATATGTTTCTGACAACTTGTTGTGTGTTTGTAATGAAATTATAGGTGAGGGCTTCAACAGATTACATCCATATAGTGATAGATGGTGTAAAGCGCTTTATTGTTTGTCTTCATAATAAGAGATGTAGTTGTGGACAATTTCAGCTTGATGAACTTCCTTGTGCACATGCTTTGGCGGCTTGAGGCACAAGAATGAGTCTTATGAAAACTATTGTTCTCCTTATTACACGAGGGAGAGCCTTTTGCATACTTATGAAATACCAGTAGACCTGCTGCTTGACGAAAGCAAATAGAATGTGCCACAACATATAGCCGAAGAAGTTGTAATGCCACCTACTGAGAAAGGACAGCCAGAAAGACCTCAAAAATAAAGATACAAACCATATGATGAAGTAAATGCAAAGAAGTACAGGATTTCATGTGGCAACTGTGGACTAGAAGGACATAACAAAAGATCTTGTAAGAATGCTCCCAAGAGGAAATAAAATTTGATAAAGTCACAAGATTTTTTGATATATTGTGTTGAGGTGTTCTGGAGAATTATAGTTGAGGTGTAATTGTGTTGATAAATTGAATAAAGACGATCTCCTATAATGAAATTTTTTCAGCTCTTAATGCAATTGGTTTGTATTTATTTTGTTTAATTACTGAGTGTATTCATTTCAGCCTTTCATAACTTGATTGGATTATGTATTTTTTGTATGTATAATACATAATTGTAATTAAGTTGTAAAGAAATTATATGCTAACAATAACGATATCAAGTACTAACAACTTTAATCCAAAAAATAAAATAACAAATGTTTTCTATTCTAAGTAGTAGTATCCTGGATAAAATAACAAAACATAGGGTAAAACAATTGTAGCATAAATCTGCTACAAATAAACTTCAACTGACTTGTTCTTAGATAACAATTTGTCTACAACTTTACTACAAAACAGCTACAACTAAACAATTTAACTACAATATTTCTACAGAAAAGGGCAACTAATTCTTCTTCTTCTCGACTTGTGTTCTCTCGTTCACAGGTGGTGTACCTTTTCTTCTTCCCAATCTGCCAGTCAGCTCGCTCTCACTAATTGCACCAGTATCTTGCTTCTTCCTAGCATAATCCCAAAGTAGCACTCTATAGCGTCTACGATGTTGATCAATATCAGAAAGGTATTTCTTTGAAACTGCTAGCTCTCCAATGCTGACATATTCTGCAAATGCAGCCACGTATACACCACAGTCACTGCAAAAAAAATTAGGGGAAAAGATTTATCATTCATTGTAAAATAAAATCTGTTAAATATATGGAAGGAAAAACAACTTTTTCATACAGTGATCCCTGTTTTTGCTGGGGTATCTCACCGACCAACCACTTAATGTCAAGAGGGTCAGTAACACCTTTTTCAATGTATGCCTTTGTGTTCTTGTAGTTGATGTTTGGACGCTTACCATAGAAGACAGTGCATGAAAAGTAGAGGGGGATCATAACAGCAAACTTGTTGACAACAGATTCAACAAGGTTGTGATTTCGTGAAGAGACCATAGAATCATAAACATATAGAACCCTATAGGTAATGACAAACACAACCAACAACCAATGAAATTTTTCCACAATATTTATGGGCATAATCACAAAATCTACTTGATCCCATGCAACATTTGCGAGTAACTTGTACCCCAATATGTATTCTGATACGACGTCCTGGTGTTTGACAACATCAAGCTTCTTATCGGTAGGAGCATTGATGTACCTCTGATAAATTTGTTCAACTCTAGTCTTGAACATACAATCAGTGGTTATAAACCGTATTTTGTTTTGAGGACCATACTTTCCTCTCTTTCTCAAATAGTATAAAATAACATCAATGTACTACATAAAAACAGATTTTATTATTTCTCAATGCTTCATACAATTTAACTACAATTTTTAAACAACAAAACTACAAAATCTTTAGATGATAGAATACTACAGCTAGTCATTAAATTCTGCCAGGGTATGTGTTTACCGTGTCGTTGAGGACTTGCCCGGGATGTGCCAAAGTATAAAACTACTCCTTTTTATCAACTTTCTCCATTCCAAGATCATACCACGGCTTAAGCTGATTATCTTTTACAGAATAAGGCGCCTTCCTCCTATTTAAACAAATAGAAATTATAATAAATATGTAGATTCAAGTGGAAATCCAAAAGATGAATGCACTCGAAATATTAACACATTGTATAAACTAACCTCTTTGAAACTGTATTAGTACCAAAGTATAACCACTTATTGAATTCTTCCTACAAGCCAGGATCAACATCTTCACCAATAACCCTAGTAAATGGATGCTTGATGAGGAAAATTGGAGGTCCAACAGAAGTGCTCCCCCCAGAACTGTAAAAAGTGAGAAAGGGGGATCTGGCATGCTTTACAGGCTGCCTTGTTATTCCGTGATGCACAGGGGTTGTTTCATCTTCATTAAGCTCGCCGAACTTAACAATCAGGGAGATGTTCTCTGGCAGCTCAAAACCATTAAGTGTTACTTCCCTTTTTTCAGATCTGGAGTCATTGTCCGAATCACCTACAATAATGCAGTCAGCTGGTTAACCTTCAAAATTTAAGATAAAAGAATAAGAAGACATGTTGCATTAGCTCTTTATTGAAAATTTAAACTTATATTAAACCTATTTTTTCTACAATTATAATGTAATGTATAATACCACTGAAATCTTCATGACAATCATCTCCTTGTTGTATAATGTTCTCTTCCTGAATGGGAGATTGCATTTTTATCTCCTCCTCATTTTTTTGTTCTCCTGGAATGCTTATTGTAGCTTCCTGTTTTGGAGATTCTACATGCATAGTTTCCTTCTCTGTTACAATAAATATGTATAACTTAATAAAATTGTAGATAATTTGTAGTAAACATTAACATCATTGCATATAAATTATAGTAAATTTGTTGAAATGCTGTCCTGCAGTTGATATGCAAAATGTATTGTGAAATGTGATGATAACATGTACTAAATCATACATGCATTCTCTTTATCAAATGCCCCTTCAAATTGGGAAGATAAATCAACACCTACAGGAACATTCTCCCCAATTTCTATATCATTCACGTGCCCTATATCTAAAAAAAATTATTGAAAATATAATGCAGATTAGTTGCTGATAATTTAGGCAATATGTAGATATATAGTAGGCATAATGTAGATATGTAGATATATGTATATATATTGTAGACGTAATGTAGATATGTAGATATATGTAGATATATTGTAGATATATTATAGATATAATGTAGATGTCTGTTTTACTGCTGCTGGCATGCACTGGTTTAGCACTACTGCCCGGAAAGTGTTGATTATTCTTTCCTTTGGAGTGCTCATCATTTTTTGTAGAACTGCCAGTAAACTGCAGGCATTTAATTTGTTAGGATATATACTTTGTGAATGATAATATAAACTTAGACATGGTAAAAAATATTGTCTAAAATGAATATATTTCAAATGAAACCTTAGCATCAATATTTATCCTTTTGATTGTTTATCGCCTGTAAAACAGCCTTGATTGAATCATTGAGTAGCAGTCGAATGCTGCCTAGTTCTTGAAAAACCTCTTTCTTGAAAGTTCCAAGATCTGAACCAACCTACATATTAAAATAGAAAGAGTTAACTAAATTATTTGCATAACATAAATTAAAGAAACCATCTAGGATTGTGTATATATGTTACCTTGTCAACATCTTTTCTTAATTTTTTATTTTTTTTCACAATATCTTTCTAGTCATCTAATCCAATTGCCTGTTTATGTTCGGATGGAGATGGAGCATCTATCGGATGGTTGGACTTTGTTTCAACTTCTTCAAGGATGTATTCAATTTTATCTGGCAAATTCATTCTTGATAGCTCTTCTAGTGCTTCAATTATGTTGGTGAACTGAGTGAAAAAAAGAAATGTGAGTGACTTAGACATAATATGTATATAAAGTATAGATAATTTGTATTAGATTGTCTGCGCAAAAGTGAAAACCATTTACCTTATTCCATGATGGTTTGATCATTCTATCTTCAATTGCAGATAACCATATCTTGTGCTTACTAGCCGACCAACTAAGTATGCGACATATCGAATTAGCAACCCTTGTAGCTATATCAGTGTTGACGGTAGAGCAACACTCATACAACCATATTTTCATAGCTAGTGCAAAGCCTCGAATGACATAAAAATGAACAGAATGGTTGAGCTTGTGCCTAACGGACTAAAGTAATTGTGTATAAGATTCACTACCCCATGCGTAGTTCGCATACTGCCCTGATTCCACCAAATAGTGTATCAAACCTACGGCATCTTTGTCTAAAGGACAGAAGAAGAATTCTATGAGATAGAGAATACACAACTTGACTGCATCCTCATCGTTCACCCAAATACGACTGGTTACAATTTGTTTTAAGTATGACTTCTCAACTTTTTCCTTGTTTGGAAAATAGCTTCTCATTATTTTACAGTCATACTTAGGTGTTTAACCAAAGTCTGTCACTTCCATAAAATATCTAAGGCCATTAATCGGGGCAAACTCTCTCAAACCAAAATTCAGCCTCTCACCATTTATCTTTGCGGAAAAAAAGTCGGAACCAGATGCGTTCAATTCATACTTCATGAGAAGATGAATTGCTTAATTTTGCATACATATTTTGGGCAAGGAAAGAAAATAGCTAAAACATGTCTTCTTAAACAGCTTTAAACCATTTTCAGAGAGTAAATCCTTGATTTGGCCAGGAATAGTAGGGTCGGATAATGTCTAGAACCTAATGATCCCATAATCAACATTAGGAGGTGAAAAAGAATGGTCCATTCTTGTCACGACCCAATTTCCCCTCCGTATGACGTTGTGACTATACCTAGTCTCTATGACTAGGTAAGCCTATCATTTTGCGGAATAAATGAAATGAAAACATAAATTTAACAAATAACTATAGCAATAACACTATAACTGAGTAGCATGCCACTTGGCATGTACAATAACCAACTCCTCAATATACTACACAGCATTCCCAAAACCCAGAATATTCGTAAATCACAAACTACAGGAAGAAAATCTAGTGTCTCTATACATCAGAGTCTATCAAAAGAAAATACAGAAGATAATGGACATGGGGAAGAGTAGAAGGGGACTCTGAGGTCTGCGGATGTGGCAGATATACCTTGAAGTCTCCAAAGTTGTCCCGGTTCACTGATAGTGCGGCTGATAAGGAGTACCTGGATCTGCACACGAAAAACATGTGCAGAAGAGTAGCATGAGTACACCACAATCAGTAACCAGTAAGTGTCAAGCCTAACCTCGGTCGAGTAGTGACGAGGTCAGCTCAGGGCCCTGCTGGTATATATGTAATAACACAAGATAGAATGAAATACCGCAGTAAAATAAAGACTGAAATTTAACAAGAATGAAATCATAGAAAACAACAGCTCAGTACACAGAGATAACAACAGGAGATTTCCCGAGATACCGTCTCGTAGTCCTAACATAAATGTGTAGAACAGGGGGATCTCCCGGAATACCGTTCCGTAGTCCCAAAGTAAATATGCAGTATAGGGTGATCTCCCATAATACTGTTCCGTAGTCCCAAAGTAAATATGCAGCACAGGGGGATCTCCTGGAATACCGTTATGTAGTCCCAAAGTAAATACGCAGTACATGGGGATCTCCCGGAATACCGTTTCGTAGTCCCAAAGTAAATATGCAGTACAAGGGGATCTCCTGGAATACCGTTATGTAGTCCCAAAGTAAATATGCAGCCAAACAATAGAATTCAATAGTTACAGCACAAAATTTTGCAGTTCAACCTAAGTACCCGTTAAGGAAAGACAAGTAAATTCACTAAATATACTGCACGTAGTTCAAGTAAATTGTTAAGGAAAGTAGGCATGCTATTCTAGTCTAGCCGAATACCACACATGCAGATGGAACTCAAATAAGAAGGAAATCAGGTTATTACTTAGTAAAAAAAATTGGGTTTTTACACAATTACTCGTGTACGTACTCGTCACCTCACGTACACGATGCTCATATATCAAAAATAGTACAAATCCTACGGCGAGTTCCCCCACACAAAGTTAGGCAAGCCACTTACCTCGAACCCAGCTCAATCAATCGGTAAGAATACCATTCCTTGAATATCTGACTCTGAATGGCTCGAATCTAGCCAAAATAATTCGATACAGTCAACAAAAATTATAGGAATCAATTTCATAAGAAAATACTACATTTTTTTAATAAAAATACGAAATTAACTCAAAAATCACCCGTGGGGCCCATATCTCGGAATCTGGCAAAACGCACAAAATCCGACAACCCATTCAATTACGAGTCCAACCATACCAGTTTTACTCAAATCCGACTCTGAATCGGCACCGAAATCTCAAAAATTCGTTTCTATGATTTTTCTAAACATTTCCCAAATTTCATATCTCAAAACACTAATTAAATGGTGAAAACAAATGATGGATTCGGGTAATCAAACCATAATTGAGTTAAGAACACTTACCCCAATATTTTCTCTGAAAAGCTCCCAAACATTGCCTCTCCCCAAGCTCCAATTCGTCAAAAATGGCACAAGGGACGAAGTCCCCTATTTTATAATTCTTTCCATGCAGCCCTCGGTCATGCCTCGATCCTGGCCCTTGATCAAGGCTTCGATCGTGGCCCTCGGTCATGGATTCAATCATGGCGGTCGATCCTGGGCCTCGATCATGGCCCTCGATTCTGGCCTTCGATCACGGCCCTCGATCCTGAGCCTTCAATCATGGCCCTCGATCTTGAGCCTCGATCATGGCTTCGATCCTGGCCCTCAACCTCGCCCTTTGACCCTGGGCTCGATTTTTGCATTTCCAGCAGAAGAAAATTGCAGCAGCTTTTGCAACAGCTATTTAAGTCCAATTTTTAATGCGTTAATCATCCGAAACTCACCCGAGGCCCTCGAGACCTCAACCAAAAATACCAACAAGTCCTAAAACGTCATACGAACTTATTTGAAACCTCAAATCACATCAAACAACGCAAAAATTACAATTCACACCCCAATTCAAGCTTAATGAAATTTAAGAATTTCCAACTTCTATATTCGATGTCGAAACCTGTAAATTCAAGTCCGATTGACCTCAAATTTTGCACACAAGTGATAAATGACATAACAGAGCTATGAAAATTTTCGGAACAGGATTCCGACCCCGATATCAAAAAGTCAATTCCCCGGTCAAACGTCCAAACTTTAATTCCTATTTTAGCCATTTCAAGCCTATTTGAGCTACATACCTCCAAAACACAATCCGGATATGCCCTAAGCCCAAAATAACCTAACAGAGCTAACGGAACCGACAAAATTCTATTTCAGAGTCGTCTTCACACAGTTCTGACTACGGTTCAAATTCTAAGGTTTAAACCTCCATTTAGGGACTAAGTGTCCCAAAACACTCCAAAACCAAAATGAAACCTCCCAGCAAGTCACAATAGCAGGAATAGATATGGGAGAAGAAGTAAATAGGGGATCGGGGCTATTACTCTCAAAACGACCGGGCGGGTCGTTACATCCTCTTCCTCTTAAAACAATCATTCTTCCTCGAACGAGCATGGAGACATACCTGAAGTGGTGAAATGATGAGGATAATGGCCTCCCAAGTCGCCTCTTCGACCGAATGACCTCTCCACTGAACCTTCACAGAAGCAATGTCCTTTGACCTCAGCTTTCGAACCTGTCTATCCAAAATAGCCACTGGTTCCTCAACATAAGATAGATCCTTGTCCAACTGAACTGAACTGAAGTCTAACACATGAGATAGATCGCCGTGACACTTTCGAAGCATGGAAACGTGGAACACTGGATGAACGGCAGAGAGACTAGGTGGTAGTGCAAGTTTGTAAGCCACCTCCCCAACTCTTTCAAGAAGATCAAAAGGTCCAATATACCTAGGGCTCAACTTGCTCTTCTTCCCGAACCTCATAACACCCTTCATAGGTGAAACCCGGAGCAAGACCCGCTCACCAACCATGAATGCAACATCACGAACCTTTTAGTCCGCATAACTCTTTTGTCTGGATTGGACTGTGCGAAGTCTATCCTGAATCAACTTAACCTTCTCCAAGGCATCCTGAACCAAGTCTATACCCAATAGCCTAACCTCGCCCGGTTCAAACCAACCCACTAGAGACCGGCACCGCCTACCATACAAGGCCTCAAACGGAGCCATCTGAATGCTCGACTGGTAGCTGTTGTTGTAGGAAAACTCCGCAAGTAGCAAGAACTGATCCCAAGCACCCCCAAAATCTATCACACACGCACGGAGCATATCCTCCATTATCTGAATAGTGCGCTCGGACTGTCCATCCGTCTGAGGATGAAATGCTATGCTAAACTCAATCTGAGTACCCAACTCATGTTGTACAGCTCTCCAGAACCGTGATGGAAATTGCGTACCTTGGTGAGAGATGATGGATACCAGTACACCATGAAGTCTGACGATCTCGCAGACATAAATTCAAGCCAACTGCTCGGAAGAATAGGTAGTCATCACAGAAATGAAATGTGCTGACTTGGTCAGCGCATCCACAATCACCTAAACTGCATCAAACTTTCGCTGAATCCGTGGAAGTCCAACAATGAAATCTATAGTGATTCGTCCCATTTCCACTACGGAATCACTAACTTCTAAAGCAACCCACATGACCGCTGATGCTCATACTTCACCTACTGGCTATTTAGACATCGAGTCACGTATTCTACTATGTTCTTCTTCATCCTCCTCCACCAGTAATGTTGTCTCAAGTCCTGATACATCTTTGCGGCACCCGGATGAATAGAGTACCGCGAACTGTGAGCCTCTTGGAGAATCAACTCACGCAAACCATATACATTGGGTACACATAGCCTGCCCTTCATCCTCAATGCACCATCATCTCCAATAGTGACATCTCTAGCATCACCTCACCGAACCCTGTCCTTAAGGAAGAGAAGATGGGGGGTCATCATACTCACGCTCCCTGATACAATCATAAAGAGAAAATCGAGAGACAACACAAGCCAATACTCGACTCGGCTCAGAAATATCCAATCTTATAAACTGGCTGGCTAAGGCCTGAACATCCAATGCCAATGGCCTCTCTACTACTGGTAAACTCCCCAAACTCTCCGCCTTACGACTCAAGGCATCGGCCACCACATTGGCCTTCCCGGGATGATAGAGAATGGTGATATCAAAATTCTTAAGTAACTCCAACTACCTTATATGACGCAAATTAAGATCCTTCTGCTTGAACAGATGCTGCAAGCTCCAGTGATCGATGTAATCTCACAAGGAACACCGTACAAATAGTGCTGCCAAATCTTCAAGGCATGAACAATAGCTGCTAATTCCAGGTCGTTGACATGATAGTTCTTTTCATGCACCTTCAGTTGTCTGGACATGTAGGCAATCACCCTACCATCCTGCATCAACACCGCACCGAGACCAATCTGCGATGCATCACAATATACAGTATAAGACCATGAACCTGTAGGCAACACCAATACTAGGGCTGTAGTCAAAGCTGTCTTGAGCTTTTGGAAGCTCTCTTCACATTCCTCGGTCCACCTGAACGGAGCACCCTTCTGGATCAATTTGGTCATAGATGCAGCAATAGAAGAGAAACTATCTACAAATCGACGGTAATACCCCACCACACCAAGAAAACTCTAGATCTCTGTAGCTGAGAACGGTCTGGGCCAACTCTGCACTGCTTCAATCTTCTTCGGGTCTACCTTGATCCCCTCACTCGATATTATATGACCCAAGAATGCCACTGAGTCTAGCCAAAACTCACCATTTGAAAATTTTGCATATAACTTCTTTTCCCTTAAAGTCTAAAGCGCAATCCTCAAGTGCTGCTCATGATCCTCCAGTGTCCGGGAGTACACCAAAATATCGTCAATAAACACAATGATGAATGAGTCAAGATAAGGCCGGAACACAGTATGCATCAAGTGCATAAAAGCTTCTGGGGCATTGGCCAGCCCAAAAGACATAACAAGAAACTCATAGTGACCATATCTGGCCCTGAAAGCAGTCTTCGGGATATCTGGCTCCCAAATCTTCAACTGATGATAGCCTGAACGTAAGTCAATCTTGGAAAACACTCTGGCACCCTAAACTGATCAAATAAGTCATCAATACGAGGCAATGGATACTTGTTCTTCATTGTGACCTTGTTCAACTGGCGGTAATCAATACGCATCCGCATAGAGCCATCTTTCTTCTTCACAAATAAGACAGGAGCACCCCATGGTGACACACCGGGCCGAATAAAGCCCTTATCAAGAAACTCCTGTAACTGCTCCTTCAACTCCTTCAATTCAGGAGGAGCCATACGTTAAGGAGGAATAGAAATGGGCTGAGTGCCCGGCAACAAATCAATGCCAAAATCAATATCTCTGTCGGGCGGTATGCCCGGAAGATCAGCTGGAAAAACATCTGGAAAGTCCCTCACTACTAGAACTGACTCAACTGTAGGGGTATCAATACTGACATCTCTCACATAAGCTAGATACGCGTCATACCCCTTTTCAACCATTCGTTGAGCTTTAAGAAATGAAATAACTCTACTGGGAGTATACTCTAAGGTACCTCTCCACTCTAATCGTTGTACACCTGGCATACCCAGCGTCACGGTCTTAGCATGACAATCAAGAATAGCATAATGTGGCGACAACCAGTCCATGCCCCAGATAATATCAAAATCTACCATGCTAAGAAATAATAAGTCGGCTCTAGTCTCAAAACCACTAAGAGCAATCAAACACGACCGATACACGCGGTCCACAATAAGAGAATCTCCTACAGGAGTAGACACATAAATAGGGGAACTCATAGAATCCCGCGATATGCCCAAATACGGGGCAAAATAATAGGACACATAGGAATATGTAGAGCATGGGTCAAATAATACCAACGCATCTCTATAACAGACTAGAACAATACCTATAATGGCAGAATCAGAAATGACTGCCTCTGTACGAGCAAGAAGGGCATAATATCTGGCCTGGCCTCCCCCTTTAGGGTGACCTCGACCTCCCAGACCTCTACCTCGGGCTGTCTGAGCAGGTAGGGTGGAAGCTGGTTATGTAATCATAGCCTGAGGACCCGGTAGAGCACGCTGTGGCTGAGAAGTCTGTGGAGGTGTACCCCTCCTAAATCTGGGGCAATCCCTCACTATATGGCGAGTGTCTCCACACTCAAAACAAGCTTTGGGAGGGTGTGGCTGCTGTGACTGGCTCTGGCCAGATCTGCTGGACTGGCCGCAAGGAGCACCCCATGCAGGACGCACATTAGATACTGGCGGTGCATAATAAGGCTCCTGGGGCCTAGAAGGGGTTGGGACACCACTAGCGGCTGGAAGAGCTGAATGAACGGGGCGACTCACATAAACCCTACCATGGCAAGATGCTGGGGCACGAGCACCAGAATAATAACCAGTCTCTCAAGACCTCTTGGCCTCCCTCTCTTCTCTATCCCGGGCAAGCATGCCCTCCAATCTCCTGGCAATACTCACAACCTCCTGATAAGAAATATCCATCTCCAACTCCTTGTCCATACTAATCCGGATACTGGGGTGGAGTCCCTTAATAATTCGTCAAACCATCTCTCGAACTGTGGCAACCAAGGCCGGTGCATGTCGGGCCAAATCACTAAAACTGACTGCATACTCTGACACAGTCATGGATCCCTGGCGCAGCTGCTCAAACTCCGCGCGCCATGAGTCCCTGAGGCACTGAGGGACATACTCTCTCAAAAACATGTCCGAGAATTAAGTCCATGTAAGTGAAACTGCCTCATCCGGACTACTCAGCTCATAAGCACACCACAACTAATAGGCTGCTCCTCTAAGCTGGAATGTAGTAAAAGAAACCCCTCTCGTCTCCGCTACGCCCATGGTACGGAGAATATGATGACACTCCTCCAGAAAACCCTGAGCATCATCTGTAGCCAATCCATTATACCTCTCAAGTCTGAGCTGCTCCACCTCAAAAGCTGCTGCCCTAACCTCGGGATGAGCTGGAGCTACCTACTGCATTGGTATAATCTCTGGAACCTGGTCGACCTGAACCCGCTGCTCTGGAGTACCGGCGATGGGAGTTTGCGCTCCTCTCTCGGCCTAAGATGTGGCAGGATCAAGTGGGATCAATCCAGCCTGAGCTAAGGTGTTGTACATGCTCAGAAACTGGGCTAGAGTCTCCTGGAGTGCTAGTGCAGAAATAGGTACCTCAGGTGTCTGCCCTCCAGCTGGAGCTACTGGGGGCTCCTCTATAGTAGCTCGTGCGAGTGCCCTGGCTACACCACGTGGATGTCCTCGGCCTCTACCCCAGCCCCAGCCTCTAACGGCTCTAGCTGGGGGCGCGAGTGCCTGGTCATCAGATCCGCTTGTACGTGTCCTTACCATCTGTGAAAGAATAGAATACAGAAGTTTAGAATTTTTGAAGTCAACAATTTTCGCACAACAAGGAATCAAGGTTGTGAAATTTTCCTAACAGTTCCATAGCCTCCCGAAGATAAGTACAGACGTCTTCATACCGATCCGCGAGACTCTAATAAATCGGCTTGTGACTCACGACACCTATTAACCTAGAGCTATGATACCAACTTATCACGACCCAATTTCCCCTCTGTATGACGTCGTGATAGCACCTAGTCTCTATGTATAGGTAAACCTATCATTTTGCGGAATAAATGAAATGAAAACATAAATTTAACAAATAACTGTAGCAATAACACTATAACTGAGTACCATGCCACTTGGCATATACAATAACCAACTCCTCAATATACTACACAATATTCCCTAAACCCAGAACATTCGTGAATCACAAACTACAGGAAGAAAATCTAGTGTCTCTATACATCAGAGTCTATCAAAAGAAAATACAGAAGATAATGGACATGAGGAAGAGTAAAAGGGGACTCCGAGGTCTGCGGACGCCGTAGATATACCTTGAAGTCTCCAAAGCTGTCCCGGCTCACTGATAGTGTGGCTGATAAAGGGTACCTGGATCTGCACACGAAAAATATGTGCAGAAAAGTAGCATGGGTACACCACAATTGGTACCCAGTAAGTGTCAAGCCTAACCCCGGTCGAGTAGTGACGCGGTCAGGTCATGGCCATGCTGGTATATATATAATAACACAAGATAGAATGAAATACCGCAGTAAAATAAAGACTGAAATTTAACAAGAATGAAATCATAGAAGACAACAGCTCAGTACACAAAGATAACAACAGGGGATTTTCCGAGATACCGTCTCGTTGTCCCAACGTAAATGTGCAAAATAGGGGGATCTCCCGAAATACCGTTGTGTAGTCCCAAAGTAAATATGCAGTACATGGGGATCTCCTGGAATACCATTCCGTAGTCCCAAAGTAAATATGCAGTACAGGGGATCTTCCGGAATACCGTTGCGTAGTCCCAAAGTAAATATGTTGTACAGGGGATCTCCCGAAATACCGTTCCATTGTCCCAAAGTAAATATGCAGTACAACGGGATCTCCTGGAATACCGTTTTATAGCCCCAAAGTAAATATGTAGCAAAACAATAGAATTCAATAGTAACGACATGAAATTTTACAGTTCAACCTAAGTACCAGTTAAGGAAAGACAGGTAAATTCGCTAAACATGCTGCCTGTAGTTCAAGTAAACAGTTAAGTCAAGTAGGCATGCTATTCTAATCTAGCCGTATACCACACATGCTGATGGAACTCAAATAAGAAGGAAATCAGGTTATTAGTTAGTAGAAAAATTGGGTTTTTACACAATTAGCCTGTGTACGTACTCGTCACCTCACGTACACGACGCTCATATATTAAAAACAGTACAAATCCTACGGGGAGTTCCCCCACTCAAAGTTAGGCAAGCCACTTACCTCGAACCAAGCTCAATCAATCGGTAAGAATGCCTTTTCCATGAATATCTGACTCTGAATGGCTCAAATCTAGCAAAAATAATTCGATACAGTGAAGAAAAATTATAGGAATCAATTTCATAAGAAAATACTACATTTTTTCAATAAAACTACATTTTTCAATAAAAATTCGAAATTAACTCAAAAATCTCCCATGGGGCCCACGTCTCAAAATCCGACTAAACTTACAAAATCCTAAAACTCATTCAATTACGAGTCCAACCATACCGGTTTCACTCAAATCCGACTCCGAATTGACACCGAAATCTCAAAAAATCATTTCTATGTATTTTCAAAAAATTTCCCAAATTTCAAATATCAAAACACTATTTAAATGGTGAAAATAAATGATGGATTCGGGTAATCTAACCATAATTGAGTTAAGAACACTTACCCCGATGTTTTCTCTGAAAAGCTCCCAAACATCGCCTGTCCCCAAGCTCCAATTCGTCAAAACTGGCACAGGGAAGTCCCCTGTTTTATAATTTTATCCAGGCAGCCCTCGATCCTGGCCCTCGATCAAGGCTTCGATCATGGACCTCGATTATGGCCCTCGATCCTGGGTCTCGATCATGGCCCTCGATTTTGGCCTTCGATCTTGAGCCTTCGATCATGGCCCTCGATCTTGAGCCTCGATCATGGCCCTCGATCCTGAGCCTCGATCATGGCCCTCGACCCTATCCTTTGACCCTGGGCTCGATTTATGGGCTTCGATCCTGGGCTTGATTTCTGCATTTCCAGCAGAAGAAAATTGCAGCAGCTGTTTAAGTCTAACTTTTGATCTGTTAACCATCTGAAACTCACCCGAGGCCCTCGAGACCTCAATAAAAAATACCAACCAGTCCTAAAAAATCATACGAACTTATTTGAAACCTCAAATCACATCAACCAATGCTAAAATCACAATTCACACCCCAATTCAAGCTTAATGAAACTTAAGAATTTCCAACTTCTACATTCGATGTCGAAACCTATAAAATCAAGTCTGATTGACCTCAAATTTTGCACACAAGTCATAAATGACATAACAGAGCTATGAAAATTTTCGGAACAGGATTCCGACCCCGATATCAAAAAGTCAACTCCTAGGTCAAACTTCCAAACTTAAATTCCTATTTTAGCCATTTCAAGCCTATTTGAGCTACATACCTCCAAAACACAAACTCTACGCGCCATGCATCTCTAAGACATTGAGGAACATACTCCCTTAAGAACATATCTGAAAATTGAGTCCAAGTGAGTGAAGGTGCCTCAGCGGGACTATCCAACTCATATGCCTGCCACCACTGGTAGGCTGCTCCTCTAAACTGGAATGCCGTGAAAGAAACCCCACTGGAATCCACAATACCCATAGTACGAAGGATATGGTGACATTCTTCCCTGAGCATCATCTGAAGCTAAACCGCTGAAAGTGGGAGGGTGGTACCTCTTGTACCTCTCGAGCCTGAGCTGCTCCCCCTATGAAACTGTTGTCCTAATCTCAGGCTGAACTGGGACAACTGGCTGCACTGGTATAACCTCTGGGGCATGGTCAACTTGGGCTTGTGGCTCTGGAGTACGGGCGGCGGGACTCTATGCTTCTCCCCCGGCCTGAGATGTGGCAGGAGCAAGTGGAATTAACCCTGCCTGAACTAGAGTGCCAAACATGCTCAAACACTGGGCAAGAGTCTCCTGAAGTGCAGGAGTAGTAACAAGCGTCTCAGGTGCCTGTTGCCCAAATGGAGCTACTGGTGGCTCTGCTGCAGCAGCTCGTGCAGGTGCTCTGGCTGCACCACGTGGTCTTCCTCGGCCTCTGGCTCAGCCTATGCCCCAACCCGGCCTCTTGCGGATCCAACAGGGGACGCGAGTGTCTTATCATCGGATCCTGTTGTGCTTGTCCTTACCATCTGTGAGAGAATATAAAGATAATAGTTTAGAACTTTGAAGTCAACCGTGCGTACGATAAGGAATCAAAGAAGTGAATATTTTCCAAAGATTTCCATAGCCTCCCGAAGATATGTACAGATGTCTCCGTACCACCCGCAATACTCTACTAAACCTGCTTGTGACTCATAACGCCTATGAACCTAGAGCTCTGATACTAACTTTTCACGACCCCAAATTCCCTCCGTATGAGGTCATGATGGTACCTAGTCTCTAAGACTAGGTAAGCCTATCAATGCAGAATAATAATAGATATCTGAAATAAATAAACTACAATCCAAACAATTAGACCTCCCAAAACCCGGTAGAAATAAGTCACAAGCTTCTAAGAATTTATTCTCTATGTCTCTATACATCAGAGTCTAAGGCAAGTAAGGAAGACAAGATAGTAAGATATAAGGGGACTTCGGAGTCTGCGGACGCTGGCAGATATACCTCGAAGTCTCCTCGTACAACTAGTTTACTGATGCCTGGTCTGATAAGATGTACCTGGATCTGCACAAAAAGATGTGTAGAAGCATAGTATGAGTACACCACAGTGGTACACAATAAATGCCAAGCCTAACCTCGTAGAGTAGTGACAAGGTTAGGTCAGGCCCTACTGAAAAATAAGTAATGGCAAGGTAAAATATTTAACAATATAATAAGATATAATGACAATAGAAATGAATCAAGTAGTATGTCAATATTTAATTACACCAAATAATGTCAATTAATACCTCCTGGAAACAAAATATAATTCTTTTCAACTTTAAGAAAATCACAACAATAATCAAAGGCAATTGCGGCCATAAATGAATATAAACAAGAGCACTCCCGAGGTACCGCCTCGTAGTCCCAAACCATAAATAAATTCACAATATCTCATTTTCTTATATAACCGCGGGAGCCTTCACAATTTATTTTAAAGAAAATATTTTTCCCAAAATAGCATCCCGCATTATAGCCATCTTTATTACACCGCATAACTTCTAGTAGTTTCCCTTACTAGCCACGCGTATCAAGCCACCCTTATCTCACGCATGCGTTTCAACACCCAAACCTTATACCACCGCATGCGTATCAATATCACAATATATCACAATGTGCACCTCAAGTGCCAAAATATTTCAATTTGCCAAAATAACTCAACAACAATATTATTCCATAATAAAGAGCTCACGGCTCATGCCAAAATAATTCAAGAATAATATTTTTTCACAATAAAGAGCTCACGGCTCCATCACAATTAGTACGAAAATCTCACCAAAAATATTCGGGAATAAATAGCGCATCAAAATAATATTTCAAAATTTTAATACGTTACTTCAATACCAAATTTAAAATGTCAAATAATTCATACTAATAATATATAATTTAAAGAAAATCAACCTTCAAATAATGCACAGAATAAAAAAAACCAAGTTTCAGTTAAACAGGTAAAACAATTAGCAGGAAAATGTTAAGCAAATTTAAAGTATAAACATTTAAATCAACAATGAAGAATAAAAAAGGTAAATTATTTAATTGATATGCAACAACGATCTACATATTTAAAGAGATAATATTTCACATTTAGCCCGTGTACACACTCGTCACCTTGTGTATACAACTTTCAACACATTTCAATTTATCACTTCAATACCAATCCTAGGAGAAATTTCCACCACACAAGGTTAGACAAGTCACTTACTTCGACTTGCTCCAATTTAATCACGTAGTATGCCTTTTCCTCGATTTTCCGACTTCGATCGACTCGTATCTAGTTAAAATTAATTCGATACAGACAAAAATTATAGAATCAATTCCATAAGAAAATACTATATTTTTCAATAAAATCCGAAATTAGCTCAAAAATAGCCCGTGGGTCCCACATCTCGGAATCCGGCGAAAGTTACAAAATATGAACGCCCATTCAACCACGAGTCTACCCATATTGATTTTACCAAAATCCGACCTCAACTCGACCTCCAAATCTTCAAATCTTATATTCAAATCCCTAAGTTCAAACTCCCGATTTACACCCCAAAAACATATAATCTAGTTGGATTATTCGATGATAATTCAATATTATGAAGTAGAAAAGCTCACAAGGGATTTACCTCAAATTTTCCCGTGATTTCTCGCTCAAATATCGCCTCACACGTTTTTTGAAATGTCAAAAATGACAAAATCTCGGACTCCTCTGTTTTTAACATTCTGCCGAGGAGTCTTGCACCTGCGAAATTTGAACCGCTTCGGCGCATCCGCTTCTGGCGATTTTTCCCTCGCTTCTGCGATCACCCACGTGCAGGTGCGTGTCCGCACCTGTGAGATGCCTTCCACATCTGCGCTCCACAGTCACCAACCCAGCCTCCGCTTCTGCGCATCTCAGCTCGCACCTGCGAGCTCGCTTGTGCGAGTTTCCTGTCCGCTTCTGCGAACCTTGCGCACATGCGAGGTCTATTGCTCTTCTGCATGGTCACACCTGCGAGCCAAGTTCCGCAGGTGCGATTACATTAGAAGGCAGAACTAAAGATTTTTCTTCTAAGTCTGAATTTGATCCGTTAACCATCTGAAACTCACCCGAGCCCCTCGAGACCTCAACAAATTATACCAACAAGTCCTAAAATATTATATAAACTTAGTCGAGTCTTCAAATCATATCCAACAACACTAAAAGCAGAATCACACATAGATTCAAGCCTAATGAACTTTGAAACTTTTAATTTCTACAAACGATGCCAGAATCTATCAAATCAAGTCCGATTGACCTCAAATTTTGCACACAAGTCATAAATGACATAACAGAGCCATAAAAATTTTCAAAACTGGATTACGTCTCCGGTATTAAAAAGTCAACTCCCCGGTCAAACTTCTAAACTTAAATTTCTATTTTAGCCATTTCAAGCCTAATTTACCTACGGACTTCCAAAGAAAATTCCGAACACACTCCTAAATCCAAAATCACCATATGGAGTTGTTGGAATCATAAAAATTCTATTCTGGGGTCATTTTTTCAAAATGTTTACCGAAGTCAAACTTAGTATTTTAAGGCCAACTTAAGGAACCAAGTATTCTGATTTCAACCCGAACACTTCCAAATCCCGAACCAACCATCCCTACAAGTCATAAATTTATAAAAGCACATACGGGGAGTTTTATTTAGGGGAACGGGTTTTTAAAAGTCAAAATGAATGGTTGGGTCATTACATTCTCCACCTCTTAAACAAACGTTTCCTCGAACGGGTTTAGAATTATACCTGGAGTGGTGAAAAGATGAGGCTAACAGTTGCGCTTCTCATGCTCGGTCTCCCAAGTTGCCTCCTCGACCGGATGATCCCTCCACTGAACCTTACAGAAGCAATGTTCTTTGATATCATCTTTCGAACCTTCCTGTCTAAAATAGCCACCGGTTTCTCAACATAAGATAGATCCTTGTCCAACTGAACTGAACTGAAGTCTAACATATGAGATGGATCGCCGTGATACTTTTGGAGCATAGAAACATGGAATAACGGATGAACTGCAAAGAGACTAGGTGGTAGTGCAAGTCTGTAAGCCACCTCTCCAACTCTCTCAAGAATCTCAAAAGGCCCAATATACCTAGGGCTCAACTTTTTCTTCTTCCCGAACCTCATCACACTCTTCATAGGCGAAACCCGGAGCAAGACCCGCTCACCAACCATGAATGCAACATCACGAACCTTCCGATATGTATAAATCTTCTGTCTAGATTGGGATATACCAAGTCGATCTTGAATCAATTTAACCTTTTCCAAGGAATCCTGAACCAAGTCTGTACCCAATCGCCTAGCCTCGCCTGGTTCGAACCAACCCACTGGAGATCGGCACCGCCTACCATACAAGGCCTCATACGGAGCCATCTGAATGCTCGACTGATAACTGTTGTTGTAAGAAAACCCCGCAAGTGGTAATAACTGATCCCAAGGACCCCCAAAATCTATGACACACGCACGAAGCATAGACTCCAGTATCTGAATAGTGCGTTCGGACTGCCCGTCCGTCTGAGGGTGAAATGTTGTACTCAACTCTACCCGAGTACCCAATTCACATTGTACAGCCCTCCAGAACCGTGATGTAAACTGTGTACCCCGATTAGAGATGATAGATACCGGTACGCCATGAAGTCTGACAATCTCGCGAATATAGATTCGAGCCAACTGCTCGGAAGAGTATGTAGTCATCACAGGAACGAAATGAGCTGACTTAGTCAGTCTATCCACAATCACCCAAACTGCATCAAACTTCCGCTGAGTCCGTGGAAGTCTAACAACGAAATCCATAGTGATCTGCTCCCATTTCCATTCTAGAATCTCTAACTTCTGAAGCAATCCACCCGGTCGCTGATGCTCATATTTCACTTGTTGACAATTAAGACACCTAGCTACATACTCCACTATGTCTTTCTTCATCCACCTCCATCAATAGTGTTGTCTCAAGTCCTAATACATCTTTGTAGCACCCAGATGAATGAAGTACCACGAACTGTGAGCCTCTTGGAGAATCAACTCACACAAACCATCTATATTAGGCACACATAGACTGCCCTGCATCCTTAATATATTGTCATCTCTAATAGTGACTTCCTTGGCATCACCGCGTTGAACTGTATCCTTAAGGACAAGCATATGGGGGTCATCGTACTGATGCTCTCTGATACGATCATAAAGAGAAGACTGAGAAACCACAGAAGCCAAAACTCGGCTCGGCTCAAAAATATCCAACCTGACAAACTGGTTGGCCAAGGCCTGAAAATCCAAGGCTAAAGGCCTCTCTGCTACTGGTAAATATGCTAATTTGTCCAAACTCTCCGCCTTACGACTCAAGGCATCAACCACTACATTGGCCTTCCCGAGATGATAGAGAATGGTGATATCATAATCCTTAAGCAACTCCAACCATCTCCGCTGCCGCAAATTAAGATCCTTCTATTTAAACAGATGTTGTAGACTCTGGTGATTGGTGTAGACCTCACAATAGACACCGTACAAATAAAGCCACCAAATCTTCAAGGCATGAAGAATAGCTGCTAACTTAAGGTCGTGGACTGGATAATTCTTCTCATGTACCTTTAACTATCTGGACGCGTAGGCAATCACCCTACCGTCTTGCATCAACACTGCACCGAGACCACTACGCAACGCATCACAATACATAATATAAGACCCTAAACCTGTAGGTAATACCAATACTGGAGATGTAGTCAAAGTTGTCTTGAGCTTTTGGAAGCTCTCCTCACATTCCTCGGTCCACCTGAACAGAGCACCCTTCTGGGTCAATAGATGTAGTAATAGAAGAGAAACCCTCTACAAATCGGCGATAATGCCAAACCAAGGAAACTCCGGATCTCCGTAGCTGAGAACGGTCTGGACCAACTCTACACTGCCTCAATCTTCTTCGGATCTACCTTGATCCCCTCGCACGAAACTATATGACCCAAAATTCCCACTGAATCAAGCCAGAATTCACACTTTGAAAAATTTGCATATAACTTCTTTTCTCTCAAGGTCAGAAGCACAGTCCTCATGTGATGTTCATGATCTTCCTGACTCCGGGAATACACTAGAATGTTGTCAATAAACACAATGATGAAAGAATCAAGACAGGGCTGAAATACACTACTCATTAAGTCCATATATGCTGCTGGGGCATTGGTCAGCCCAAAGGATATCACAAGGAACCCGTAATGACTGTACCGAGTCCTGAAAGCAGTCTTCGGGATATCTAGCTCCCGAATCTTCAACTGATGATAGCCTGAACGCAAGTCGATCTTAGAAAACACTCTGGCACCCTGAAGCTGATCAAATAGGTCATCAATACGTGGCAATGGATACACTGGGCAATCCTTGTTCAGCTGGCAGTAATCAATACACATCCGCATAGAACCATCCTTCTGTTTTACAAATAAGTCAAGAGCACCCCAAGGCGATACACTGGGCCGAATGAAACCCTTATCAAGCAGTTCATGTAACTGCTCTTTTAATTATTTCAACTCTGCTGGGGCCATACAATATGGTGGAATAGAAATGGGCTGAGTGCCCGGTAACAAATCAATGCCAAAGTCAATATCCCTGTCGGGTGGCATACCCGAAAGATCCGCTGGAAATACATCAAGAAAATCCCTTACTACAGGAACTGACTCCACAGTAGGGGTATCAATACTAACATCTCTCACATAGGCCAGATACACATCACACCCCTTCTCAACCATTCATTGAGCCTTAAGAAATGAAACAACCCTACTAGGAACATGATCTAAGGTGCCTCTCCACTCTAGTAGCGATAGACATGGCATAGCCAACGTCACCGTCTTGGCGTAACAATCAAGAATAGTGTGATCGGGCGACAACCAGTCCATGCCCAAAATAATATCGAAATCCACCATACTGAGCAATAATAATCAGCTCTGGTCTCAAAACCACAGATAACAATTAAACACGATCGATAAACACGGTCCACAATAGTAGATTCACCCACGGGTGTAGATACATAAACTAAAGACCTCAAGCAATCACGGGATACGCCCAAATACGGGGCAAAATAAGATGACACATAAGAATAAGTGGAGCCTGGATCAAATAAGACTGATGCATCTCTATGATAGACCGAAATAATACCTGTGATAACAGAATCGGATACCAAAACCTCTGACCTAGCAGGAAGGGCATAATATCTGGCATGGCCTCCCCCTCTAGGGCGACCTCTACCTATCCGACCTCCACCTCTAGCTGGTTGTGCAGGTGGAGTGGCAACTGGTGTAGTAATCATGGCCTGAGAAACCTGAGGGCCTTATGGAATAGGTGGGGCCTGAGAAATCTGTGGAGGTGCACCCCTCCTAAATCTGGGGCAATCTCTCATAATATGACGAGTGTCACCACACTCAAAATAAGCCCTCGGAGGACGTGGCTGCTGGGACTGGCTCGGGCCTGATCGACTAGACTGCCTGTTGAAAGCACCCCGTGCAGGAGTTACAGTAGACACTAGCAGTGCATAATATGGAACCTGAGGTCTGGGAGTAGCCAAAATACCACTGGAAGCTTGAAGTGCTGCATGAATAGGATGGCTCACATAACCTCTACTATGACGGGCTGCAACAGGGGCACGAGAATTATTATATGTGCCAGAATCTCGGGGTCTCTTAGCATCCCCCTCTTCCCTCTACCGAGTCTGCATACCATCCAATCTCATAGCAATTGACACCACCTGTTGGTGTGTGATGTCCATCTCTATATCTCGGGCCATACTAAATCTGATACTAGGGTGGAGACCCTAAATAAATCTGCGAACCCGCTCTCGAACAGTAGAAACTAAGGCTGGTGCATGCCTAGCCAACTCACTAAATCGGACTGCATACTCTAACACGATCATAGAACCCTGGCGCAGCTGCTCAAACTCTACGCGCCATGCATCTCTAAGACATTGAGGAACATACTCCCTTAAGAACATATCTGAAAATTGAGTCCAAGTGAGTGAAGGAGCCTCAGCGGGACTATCCAACTCATATGCCCGCCACCACTGGTAGGCTGCTCCTCTAAACTGGAATGCCGTGAAATAAACCTCACTAGAATCCACAATACCCATAGTATGAAGGATACGGTGACATTCTTCCAAAAACTCCTGAGCATCATCTGAAGCTAAACCGCTGAAAGTGGGAGGGTGGTACCTCTTGTACCTCTCGAGCCTGAGCTGCTCCCCCTATGAAACTGTTGTCCTAATCTCAGGCTGAACTGGGACAACTGGCTGCACTGGTATAACCTCTGGGGCATGGTCAACTTGGGCTTGTGGCTCTGGAGTACGGGCGGCGGGACTCTATGCTTCTCCCCCGGCCTGAGATGTGGCAGGAGCAAGTGGAATTAACCCTGCCTGAACTAGAGTGCCAAACATGCTCAAACACTGGGCAAGAGTCTCCTGAAGTGCAGGAGTAGTAACAAGCGTCTCAGGTGCCTGTTGTCCAACTGGAGCTACTGGTGGCTCTGCTGCAGTAGCTCGTGCAGGTGCTATAGATGCACCACGTGATCTTCCTCGGCCTCTGGCTCGGCCTATGCCCCGACCCCGGTCTCTTGCGGCTCCAACAGGGGACGCGGGTATCTCATCATCGGATCCAGTTGTGCTTGTCCTTACCATCTGTGAGAGAATAGAAAGATAATGGTTTAGAACTTTGAAGTCAACCGTGCGCACGATAAGGAATCAAAGAAGTGAATATTTCCCTAACAGTTCCATAGCCTCCCGAAGATATGTACAGATGTCTCCGTACCACCCGCAAGACTCTACTAAACCTGCTTGTGACTCATAACGCCTATGAACCTAGAGCTCTGATACCAACTTGTCACGACCCCAAATTCCCTCCGTATGAGGTCACGATAGTACCTAGTCTCTAAGACTAGGTAAGCTTATCAATGCGGAATAATAAAAAATATCTGAAATAAATAAACTATAATTCAAACAATTACAACTCCCAAAACCCGATAGAAATAAGTCACAAGCTTCTAAGAATATATTTTCTATGTCTCTATACATCAGAGTCTTAGGCAAGTAAGGAAGACAATATAGTAAGATAGAAGGGAACTCCGGAGTCTGCGGACGCTAGCAGATATATCTCGAAGTCTCCTCGTACAGCTAGTTCACTGATGCCTGGTCTGATAAGATATACCTGGATCTGCACAAAAATATGTGCAGAAGCATAGTATGAGTACACCACAGCGGTAACAAGTAAGTGCCAAGCCTAACCTCGATGAAGTTAGGTTAGTCCCTACTGAAAAATAAATAATGGCATGATAAAATGTTTAACAATATAATAAGATAAAATGACAATAGAAATGAATCAAGTAGTATGTCACCATTTTATTACACCAAATAATGACAATTAATACCTCGTTGAAACAAAACAGAATTCTTTTCAACTTTAAGAAAATCACAACAATAATCAAAGGCAACTGCGGCCATAAATCAATATCAACAGGAGCACTCCCGAGATACCGCCTCGTAGTCCCAAATCATAAATAAATTCACAATATCTCATTTTCGTATATCACCGTGGGAGCCTTCACGATTTATTTTAAAGAAAATATTTTTTCCGAAATAGCATCCAGCGTTTTAGCCATCCTTATCACACTGCATGACTTCTAGTAGTTTCCCTTACTAGAAACGTGTATCAAGCCACCCTTATCTCACCGCATGCGTATCAATATCACAATATATCATAATTTGCACCTCAAGTGCCCAAATATTTCAATTTGCCAAAATAAATCAATAATTAAATTTTTTCATAATAAAGAGCTCACGGCTCATGCCAAAATAATTCAACAATAATATTTTTTCACAATAAAGAGCTCACGGCTCCATCACAATTAGTACGAAAATCTCACCAAAAATATTCGGGAATAAATATCTCATCAAAATAATATTTCAAAATTTTAATACGTTGCTTCAATACCAAATTTAAAATGTCAAATAATTCATATTAATAGTATATAATTTAAAGAAAATCAACCTTCAAATAATGCACAGAATAAAAGAAACCAAGTTTCAGTTAAACAGGTAAAACAATTAGCAGGAAAAGGTCAAGCAAATTTAAAGTATAAACATTTAAATCAATGATGAAGAATATAATAAGATAAAATTATTTAATTGATATGCAACAGCGACCTACACAATTTAAATACATAATCTTTCATATTTAGACCGTGTACACACTCGTCACCTCGTATACACGACTTTTAACACATTTTAATTTATCACTTCAATACCAATTCAGACAAGTCACTTACCTCGACTTGCTCCAATTTAACCACGTAGTATACCTTTTTCTTGATTTTCTGACTTCGTTCGACTCGTATCTAGTCATAATTAATTCGATAAACTCAACAAAAATTATAGAATCAATTCCATAAGAAAATACTATATTTTTCAATAAAATCCGAAATTAACTCAAAAATGGCCCATGGGACCACGTCTCGGAACCCGGCGAAAGTTACCAAATATGAACGTCCATTCAACCGCGAGTCTACACATACTAATTTTACAAAAAACCGACCTCAACTCGACCTTCAAATCTTCAAATCTTATTTTCAAATCCCTATGTTCAAACTCCCGATTTACATGCCAAAAACATGTAATCTAGTCGGATTATTCGATGATAATTCAATATTATAGAGTAGAAAAGCTCACAAGGGACTTACCTCAAAATTTTCCATAATTTCTCGCTCAAAAATTGCCTCACCCGCTTTTGAAAATGTCAAAAATGACGAAATCTCGGACTCCTCTGTTTTTAACATTCTATCCAGGAGTCTCGCACCTGCGGAAATTTGTGCATCCGCTTCTGCGGATTTTTCCCTCGCTTCTGCGAAATTTTTGCTTCTGCGATCACCCACGTGCAAGTGCGTGTCCGCATCTGTGCTCCACACTTACCAGCCCAGCCTCTGCTTCTGCGCATCTCAGCTCGCACCTGCGAGTTCTCTTGTGCAAGTTTCCTGTCCGCTTCTGCGAACCTTGCGCACATGCGAGGTCCATTACGCTTCTGCGTGGTCGCACTTGCGAGCCAAGTTCCGCAGGTGCGATTACACCGGAAGGCACAACTTCAGATTTTTCTTCTAAGTCCGAATTTTATCCGTTAACCGTCCAAAACTCACTCGAGCCCCGCGGAACCTCAACCAATTATATCAACAAGTCTTAAAATATCATACGAACTTAATCGAGTCTTCAAATCACATCCAACAACACTAAAAACACGAATCACACATATATTCAAGCCTAATGAACTTTGAATCTTTCAATTTCTACAAATGACGCCGGAATCTATCAAATCAAGTCCGATTGACCTCAAATTTTGCACACAATTCATTAATGACATAATGGAGCCATAAAAATTTTCAGAACTAGATTCCGACTCCGATATCAAAAAGTCAACTCCCCGGTCAAACTTCCAAACTTAAATTTCTATTTTAGCCATTTCAAGCCTAATTTAACTACGGACTTCCAAATAAAATTTCGAACACGCTCCTATGTCCAAAATTACCATACGGAGCTGTTGGAATCATAAAAATTTTATTCCGGGATCGTTTTCTTAAAATATTGGCCGAAGTCAAATTTAGCATTTTAAGGCCAACTTAAGGAACCAAGTGTTCCGATTTCAACCCGAACACTTCCAAATCCCGAACCAACCATCCCCGCAAGTCATAAATTTATAAAAGCACATACCGGAAGTTTTATTTAGGGGAACGGAGTTTTAAAAATCAAAATGACCGGTTGGGTCATTACACAAAATTTCTACAACTACAAAAATAAAAATTATGCATATTCATAAGAATGAGAACAAGTTTTTTAGCTTTAAAAAAAATAAATTGAAACTACTAAATTTTACCTTCTCCAAAGACTATTGGGGAATAGTTTTAGAAGATTTTTGAACCTTCTTCTTTTTTGAAGGTTTAACCGTAGGAGACACTCTAATATTTTTTGCAACTTTTATGATAGCTTCTTCTTCGACGAAATCATCATCGGAAGCAATTTCTTTGCCTTTCCGTTTTGCAGATTTAACAGGTATCGAGGATTCACCGGCATCCATATCGTGCTTTTGTTTTGTACGAGCTTCTGCCCTAGCTTCACGAGGGGAAAGCTTGGGCATGGTCTCTTCTTTTGCATGTGCTGATTTTGAAACTTTTTTGGGTGAATTCTCTGAGAAAACACTCAAATCAAATGTAGGAATATCACCTACTTTAACTTTTTTAGGGCTTATCTTCGAAACTATCTTCTTCTTCATTGAAAATTAAGCAAGTAACATGCATTAATGGAGGTATGTGGTAGAGTATTTAGAGCTTGAATCTATAAAAATGGAGAGAAATTTTTGAAGAAGAGTGAAAAAATATAGACTGATTTTTAAAAAAGAGTGAAAATAGGCGTTAATAGAGGGATACTGAAGTTTGTGGAGAGAGAAACGTGGGTGAGTGCAAGATACGTGGGGAGGGGGGGTTGTGGAGAGAGAAACGTGGGGGGAGTGGAAGATACGTTAGAGTAATTTTAGGACACTAATTATTATCATTAAATGCCTAAAACTATACATAATTGGTAATTAGATATATAATATGTAATTATATTAAAACTTGAGTAGGGAGGATAATAAAGATTGAAATAGTGTATAGGAACGTTAAAATTCCTTTATTATTTCTAAACTTGGATGAAATGTTTATTAAAGTCAAATTTATAACTCAAAGTGAATTTTTTATATATTCCTTACCTATATTAATTCAAAATTTTCATTTTATGCGCAGGTAACTATACTAGTTATATATATAAAAAAAAAAAAAGCTATATATATATAGTAAAATTGGTTGGGGAATACCCCACTTGTACTTCCCCGTAATTGTTTCTTTTTAATTTGTCATTCATTTTGTTTAGCAGTAAAATTAGTAAGAGTATGTTTGTTTCTGTCGATTTATTAAATCCTACCATGAATTCCAAACATAATTTTTTTTCACACGTTTATATAGCTACAAACTGATTTAATGAAAATACTATAATAGATTTCAACATAGGCAGGGTTACGAGAAACACGATAACACTAGAATTTGAAGATAATTTGGTAACTTATAAGAGAAATCGCTCCTCTAGAAAGAGAGAGCTACAACAATTTTATCCTAGGAATATTTTTCACTGTATATACGGAATCTCACTCGATGTTTCTCGGGCCAAAACTTGCCTGCAGCTTTTCGTGCTGCAAAAGAAAAAAAACAGATAAAGTTAATAATCTACGTAGCATTTTAAAATTGCAAATTGATGATATATAAGCTGACCTTTGTTTTCAATTGGGCAATCTCCTTGAGAAGCTTCTCAACGAGTTTCTTTTGTTCGTCGTTTTCGAGTCTGAGTGCCTCATTTTCTTTTTTCCTTTCGCTAAAAGAATTGAAAGCACCATATAAACCTCTTGAGGACTATAAAATAAATAATGAGAAAGAATGAAAAAGAAGAACGAAATGGAAAAGGGACTCACTTGATAAGTTCTTGTTTAGAACTAGAACTCGGTTGCCCTGGATCCATTGGTAAGAAACTCGAGCAAATCTATATAATTATATAATCCAGGGCCATAAGCCCGGTGACGTGGCATGAATCATTGACCAGCAATTGCCTTTTCCATTTTTCTCCGTTTTATGGGATTTTCTCCAATATTTTACCCAATTACCTCATTAATTAACCAATAAAACCCAAAGAAAAGCCACCGATTAACCTTCTTAAACAAACCGTTTCTACTTCCTTCGTTGATAATGGCAGCCGATCAAATTCAACCAAACCGTGTCTTTTTCCTTTCATTAATTATTATGGCAATTTCGAACATTAATCTCTCTTCCCTCTCTTCGATTAAAGATCTGTAATTAGCGATGAACCTACGGAATAATGCTTAAAATTCAAGGCATACTAACGTTCATCATAATCATCATTGAATAGCAAAGGAGAACATGAAAAGGACCAGCAATAGCGAAAAAGCACAATTAGGTTGCACCATGGATCCTTCAATAGATTTCGAGAAGGTACACTCTTTTTCTATTTATTCGTTTCATGGTATATACAATGCGTAAACGACACCCTTTTCACCAATTATTACGTTTTGGCAATTTGTGTATTGGCTTAAGTTGGATTTCTCATAACCAAAAATATATATATTTGCTTGATTAAAGATTGATTTTTTGCTAATTAGAATTGTCTGTGGAAGAGTTAAATAATTTGATAGGAGCATAATAATTATCACTGATAATTTATTATTCAAACTCTTCGGTAGTCCCCATTTAACTTTCCTTGAAACATTTTTTGTCAGGTTTATATATTATAAACCTTGCAGTATGGTCAATCCAGAACAATGATTGAATTAATGAGATGTTTTACTCCTTCTATAGTTAGTTTATCAGACATTTTTGTAGAATATTTAGAAATTTTGATCCAAAATATCTGCTTCAAATATAAAACCCGAGTTATTCTCGGAACCGAATATTATAATATGTTATAATATATGTCCTCTATAACATCACATCACTATAGTAGCCAAAATAATTCGGAACGAATTAGGCTGTTATAGAGAGGTTTGGCTGTATAATATTCTTTACTTTTTGCTCTCTTCATATTTTAATAGGGAAAACGATGTTGGACTGTGTTTTCACTATATGTCGTCACCAAAATTTCAATCTTTTGGTCACTTGGCTTCACTTTCTTGCAGATTCGCTTAAAAATTGGAAGCGAATTTTTTTTGTGTAACTGGAGCAAAACATCAGCCTCTATCATCATTAATTGGTAATGTCTTCCTTCTTCACTCTTTCTTTTTTAGTAAACTTCTTGTATCGAGATCTACTTCTATTTAATTACTTTCGGTACTATTGGAGTTATGCATATGGCTCCATTAGTTTTTATTCTTTCTGGCTTGCAGATAAGAACAATTTTGGCTCGCATTTTCTAACTTATATTTTTCTTTGCGGTGTCTCTATTGGATGCTTTCTGTCACTAGATCGTTCTCAGCTTCTTCTATTCGAAGGCATCAGATTGTGATGCCATATAATGCTAAGCCTAAATATAATGAGTCAATCTTCGATACTTCTTTAGCCTTTTTTTGTTTTCCTATGGACTTTCAAAGAATCTTTTCGTTTGTTGGCATATGAAGCAAACAACTTAATGTTTGACTTTAATTTTTCAATAAATTCATGCATCCTATTTCATAATCATGCTGTATAATCCTGGTCCATACCTTCCTAAATAAAGAATTTTGCACTGAAGTTCATTTCAACTGGAGTTTTCATCTTTGGTTTTCCTTTATAATTGTTTTTCATGAGTCTTGCTTTTCCTCGTAGAACTTCATTCTTCATACTGCCCAATTGCCTATTCTACAACATTCCAAAGAAAATTCGGATTACCACTATCCAACTTATAACATAAGATATAGAATTTTTTTCTAAATATGTGGAGTAATATGGAGTTTATTCTGAAAAATATGGCTTGATAATGTCACGATGTCCTCGGGCCATGATTATTACATGTACTTGGTTTGCAATTTTTTGTTCAAAAAGATCTATCAGATGGCGCAAATAAATAAATAAATAAATGAAGTATATTGTCTGATTTTATATGCCATTATGCAAGTGGCTAGGGAAAATAACTACTCTGCCATCCGCTGCATTGTTTATTATCCGATACCATTCTTCTATCATAAGTAGTCCATAATTAAATATTTATTTTCATTTTCTTTCTTGATAAATATTTTGTGACTTTATGAATATAACTATTTATTCCTAATTCTGAACCTGTTCAATGTAGCTCTGAACATATTAGGAGCATATACACACGAGATGAATGAGGAGGATAAAAAAAATCTGAAATGGTTTTGAGGGTCTGCATTCTTTGTCATGAGGTTGCAGAGTGTGTGTTCTCGTAATCATTTAGTTAGAAGTTTTAGCTTCCTTTTGATGCTAAAGAAGAATATATTTGTTTGAAGACTTTTTTTGAGGGTACATAGCTCCAAAAATTATAGTATACCTGGAAGTTTTGATGAAAGTGTGACTGAGGTTTACCAAGCAGAATGCAGAGAATGTAAATTTAAATAGAGGAGTTTGATGAATGACCACAAAAGTCATATTTCAAATGGAAGTTGAAAGTCACGCTTAATGTAAGAATGAGATTACAAAATCAATGGTCAAAGAAAAATTGGCTTGTATTGCCGTATTGGGAAGCAATGATACATGCTTTCTTTTATCCTACTTGCGTGGATAATATAGTAATATGTTTTAAGCACACGTTATTTTGATCTTATTAATGAGGGCTACGGATTACTACAAGACTAACATCATATAGAAGGTTTAGGGATGAAACATAAGTAAATGAGGAGGAATACATGGAAGATTTATGCATTATGCTGCTGGAAAATGAGTATTTTTCTTTTCTTTCTGCCCTTGAAAACTGTAGTTTGTCTTGTGAACATCTGGAAAGTATTCAATTATATATCAAATTTCTAAAATCTAACTCCCAGTGTTCTTTTGTATTACATTTAGATTCCTCTAAATTTGTTTCTATTACGTTCTGCTGGTACAAATTTGTTCCTGAATATAGTGCAACTTTTCTTTTTTGTCTTTCTAGACTAAAGTGTACGAAATTGTTCGTAGATTTATTTACAAACAGTATATCTTTCTATAATTTTATATGGAATCAATGCACAACCATGAGAATGCTACAATATTCAATCATTAATGTATACCATTTTCGACTTTTATAGGCTTTACTTATATAAATACTTACTGTTTTATTGATATACAATTTTGTTAATTTTTTTTGGTGATATTGCGAGTTTTGTACCTAACAAGAGAATTTATATTTGTATATAATGCATGATAATTGTATCTCTTCTATCTCGATTAAGTTTATAATACGATCATATGACATATTTACTATTTTCTGTGATGACCGCGCGAAGCGGGAGAATTTCACTAGTTAAGAATAAAGAAGGTTTTTTTCTTTTGTTTGCTATATGACTTGCCTCTTATAAGAGGAGAAAGCCCTTTAAATAGATTGTTTTCATAATGTTCTTACAAAATCTAATATTCAAAGTTCATATTATCATAATAGGAAATTAGGGAATCTGAAAATTTATCATATCTTGAGAAAATAGTAAGAAATTGATTTTATTACTTAATTGAACGTAAACTAAGAAGGCATAGATCGGGACTCTAGATCATGATGTTGGGATATATACTATTAATCATGGGTTTGGTTTAGATATGGTATTTATTATAAAATAATTATTTGTTCAATTTTAATAAAGTTTTAAATAGATCATTTGTGTTCTTTGCTTATATAGTAGATGATTTAGTGCATAGAGTTTAGCTTATACACGGAAGATTAAATCATCGGTTCTTATAAGTATAAAGTTTGAGTTCACAATCTAATGATGGAATTGGACAAACCATCATGGATGATTGATCATGCCCAACTATGCCTTATAAAAAGGACTAAGCGGTCGTTGTAAATATAATCCGGTTAACAAGTCCGGTTTAGAATTCCACATGGAATTAACCTACTAAGCACAGCTACTAGACTCGCACAAATTCACGTAATCAATCTTCAGAAATATTAAATAACGAATTAGATGTTTATTAACTAAAGATCAAGTAATAAAAATGCAGTAATTAATAACTAACGACGAACAGGTTGTAGACAAGATTTGGAATGATCTAAGGTTATGATTTCCCCTATTGTCGGAATTCTTTCCTCCACGTTTCTTATAAATTTGCCTAAGTTTTCTCTACCGATCATGAGCACTTTGAGTGTCGTAATTCTCTTCCGAGTAACTACCACAATTTACTAGACATATTCTTCCGAACTACGCTAGCTGGAACTAAGTCACGGCTCACTCAGATCTCACCAAGGTTTCGTTATTCCTAATCCCACCTTTAAACCCTCCGTATTGATCTCTCATATAGGTTAGGAGTGATGTTGTTCAACAACTACTTAAATATATTTTCTCTTCCAAGAAATACACACTAAATAGGCACAGTCGATGGAGAGTTCTTCAATCAAACAACAAAATAAACGTAGTTGAAAAAATAGAGAAACAGCTGCGGCAAATCTATATTAAACGTAATAGAAAAATCATCCTCCAATAGGCTCCATCAAAATCCTAGATTAGAAGTTTAGCTACTCATATTCATAGTAATAATTTTCCAAGTATTTTGTATAAATAAATTATAAAGAAAAGATGAAGGAATATAGAACTCGATGATTCTTTCCCCCAAAAGTTGTTCCACGAGCTATTCTTGCCTCTAGTCGCAAAACTCTCTCAAAAGTGGTGTTTAATAACTATTTATATGTGTAGGAAAAGACCTAAATGACATAGCCCAAGTCCAAGTCCAATAAGGAGACGAAATAGGCTTTTAAAATCCGGATCAGGCTCGCTACGGACCTTGCCTCGCGAGGCAAAATGCGAGCTTCACCTCGCCTCAGATTGTGCGGCGCAAGCCCTGCCGCACGCTCAACCTCATCATAACCCTTGCGTCGCGCGCTTCAACGCGAGCTAAAGAGCTCACCTCGCCTGCTCTAACGCGAGCCACTGGGCTTGCTTTGTCTGCTGCTTCATTTTCCATCTGCTCAATTCTTTCTTTCTTCTTTCCTATTGTTTTCGAGCATGATTTACACTTTAAATATTCACTTTTCTCCAATTTCATCTCCAATATACCTACACATAAATTAGACTCAATTAAGCGCAAATATGGTATAGTTTAGCATTAAAGCACCTAAAATGTAAGGTAAGTGATGCACTAAAAATATGAAATTATAGCCAAACATCACTACCCTAAACTTAAACGTTGCTCGTCCTCGAGCAATCAAACTATATTTTATAGACACGACCTTTTTAAGAAATTCTCTTAACTCGTCACACCAAGAATCTTTAACGTATACTAAGCACAAAGGTGTAACATCCTCACCTCAAGATTTGACTCACAAGTACCATGCATTATTCACAACTCACTCACTTACTCTAACATAGAGGTCAATAACATTACCTTTCCGTCATGAATCACGTGCCTTCACACAACAAAAGAGATTAGTTCCACACACAGTAAATTTTAAGAACGTAGGAATTCAAGATAGGAAGAATTCACTCGCTCTCAGAAATAACATTCGTATGCCACAACAAATGCACCATAGGCTTGCCCGTAGTATAATACTCTACTAATCGAGCTCATTCTGTCTAGGATCAAGTAGGACTTTAATTGGTTGTAATGTAGGCTGCGGTTCGGGTAGGATACATTTGGATATTATCATGACCCGAATTTCCCACCATCGGACCGTGATAGCGCCTAACATTTCACTTGCTAGGCAAGCCAACGTTAGAGTAATATTAACCAATTTGTAAACAATCTTTACATTATTAATAATCAAGGAAACAAAAGCGGAAGCAAAGTTTGAAATATAGTGAAATAATCCAAAAATGCAACGGTGTCTAAATACCATCCCAGAATTGGTGTCACAAGTGCACGAGCTTCTAGAATAAATACAAATAAAGGTTTGAATAAAATAAAGTTGTCTAGAAATAAACACACAGCTAAAGTAAAAATAGACGGGGACTTTAGAACTGCGGACGCCATGCAGTTATACTTCAAGTCTCCTCTGGTAGCTGAAATCCGAGCAAGTCTATGGTACGCCGCTGGGACCAACTCCAAAATCTGCACAAGAAGTGCAGAGTATAGTATCAGTACAACCGACCCATTATACTGGTAGGTGTTGAGCCTAACATCGACGAAGTAGTGACGAGGCTAAGGTGGGTCACTTACATTAACATGTACGCAATATTAGTAACAACAACAATAATAGAAATAATTCAGGTAACTTATTTATAATAATTGAAGCCAACTCAGCAGTCATAACGAGTTATCATTTCCATCAATTCTATTGCAGCGTGCAACCCGCTCTTACGATATATTCACACTCAATTCTGTTGCAGCGTGCAACCCGCTCTCACAATATATTCACATTAATCAAGTTTGTTATATATTTATTTCAATCAAGTATATATATAGACTTTTAAATAAGTCTATTGCGGCGTGCAACCCGATCCTCCAATATGGATTTTTAACAAGTTTGTTGCGGCGTGCAACCTGATCCTCCAATATGGACTTTTAATAAGTCTGTTGCGGTGTGCAACCCGATCCTCCAATATGGACTTATAATAAGTCTGTTGTGGCGTGCAACCCGATCCTCCAATATGGACTTTTAATAAGTCTGTTGCGGCGTGCAACCCGATCCTCTAATATGGACTTTTAACAAGTCTGTTGCGGCGTGCAACCCGATCCTCCAACATATTCATTCACCAATTCTTATAGAAGAATTTTCCCAATAAATGCAACAATTAATAAAAATTATAAGACAACAAGCATACAATAATTATAATTTAATTACGAAACAAACAAAGGCAAATAGCAAATTATTGTAGAAATCAGAGAGAAAATATGCAGTTTAAATTTAATATGCTAAATGTCAAATAACAATTAAGGCACATAATTCAAATAGTATGTAACAATTTATGCAGAAATTCAAGAATTTATATTTGGCAAAGAATAGGAGAGAAACAATTATTATAACAATTAATTCATAATTTATAATAATTTATGATTTTTCAAGTAAATACGCAAACAATTAATTTGACGATGTATAGACACTCGTCACCTCGCCTATACATCGTTCACATGCATTTCACATAACAAATAATTTAAGGGTTCTATTCCCTCAAGTCAAGGTTAACCACGACACTTACCTCGCTTTGTAAATTCCAATCAATTATTCAACCACAGCTTTTCCTTTTAAATTTGTCTCCAAAAGCTTCAAATCTATTGACAAACAATTCGATATATACAATATGAATATTAGGAATTAATTTCATATGAATTTACTAATTTTGCCGGATGAAAAATCCGAAATTCATTAAAATATTCGGCAGTGGGACCCACATCTCAAATCTCGGAAAAACTTACGAAATCTAAACACCCATTCCGAGACGAGTCCAACCATACTGAAATTATCCAATTCCGATGTCAAATGGACCTTCAAATCTTAATTTTTTTTTTTTGGAAGATTTTAGAAAAATCTAATTTTTCTTCCATAAATTCATGGATTCATGATATAAATAAGTATGGAATCATGAAATATAATCAATATAGGATAAGGAACACTTGCCCTAATGTTTTTCCGTGTAAATCGCCCAAAAATCGCCTTAACCGAGCTCAAAAATGGGAAGGAGCTGAAAATGGGTCGAAATCCCATTTCCAGAACTTAAGTTCTATTTCTGGGATTTTTACACTTCGCGTTCGCGAAGGTACTCTCGCGAATGCGAAGCACAACTTTGGGCTGTCCAACTTTTACTCTTCACGAACGCGAAGCTTGCCTAGCTTGGTCTTCGCGAACGCGAAGGCAATTGACCTGGCCAGTCTCTTTCCCTTCGCGAACGTGAGGCTTCGATAGCGAATGCGAAGCTTTGCATCTCAAGCCTTCATGAACGCGTTCTCTCTGTCGCAAATGCGAAGCACAAAAAGTGCCATCCCCAATTTGCTCTTCGCGAACGCGAGACTCCCCTCGCGAACGGGAAGTAGGAAACCAGAAGCAGGTTTCTGCATTTTCCTCAAGTCCAAAAATGATCCGTTAATCACCCGAAACCAACCCGAGCCCTCAGGGCTCCAAACCAAACATGCACCCAAGTCCTAAAACATCATACGAACTTGCTCGCACTATCGAATCGCCAAAATAACACCAAGAACTATGAATCGGACACCAAATCAAAGGAAATTTTCAAGAAAACTTTAAAACATACATTTTTACAACCGTACGTCCGAATCACGTCAAATAAACTCTGATTTTCACCAAATTTGGCAGACTAGTCATAAATATTATACTGGACCTATACCGGGCTCCGAAACAAAAATACGGACCTGAGGTCAATAAATCCAACATCAGTAATTTCTTAGAAATCATTAAGTTTTCAAGCTTTTTATTTTTCATCAAATTCCATAACTCGGGCTAAGGACCTCGGAATTCGATTCCGGGCATATGCCCAAGTCCCAAATCATGATACGAACCTAAAAGAATTTTCAAAACGCTAATCCGGGTCCATTTGCTCAAAATATTTACCAAAGTCAACTTAGTTGAGTTTTAAAGCTCTATTTCCCAGTTTAATATATTTTTCACATAAAAACTTTCTGGAAAATTATATGGACTGCGCACGCAAATCGAGGAATGATAAATGGTGCTTTTCGAGGTCTTAGAACACGCAATTACTTATTAAATTTAAAGATGATATTTTGGGTCATCACATTCTTCACCTCTAAAACAATCGTTCATCCTCGAACGAAGTTAGAAAAAGTACCTGAGCTGGAGAAAAGGTGTGGATATTTACTCCGCATGTCCGGCTCGGACTCCCAGGTAGATGCCTCTGCCGGCTGACCTCTCCATTGCACCCGAACTGAAGGATAACACTTAGACCTCAACTGTCGGACCTGCCGGGCTAGAATAGCCATCGGCTCTTCCTCGTAAGTCAAATCTTTGTCCAATTGGACTGAGCTGAAATCTAACACATGGGACGGATCACCATGATATTTCTGGAGCATATACACATGGAACACCGGATGAACCGCTGATAAACTAAGTGGTAATGCAAGCATGTAGGCCACTTCACCCACCCTTTCAAGAATTTCAACGGGTCCGATATACCTAGGGCTCAACTTGCCCTTCTTTCCGAACCTCATTACACCTTTCATAGGTGAAACCCGGAGCAATATTCGTTTTCCAACCATGAATGCAATATCACGAACTTTACGATCGGCATAACTCTTTTTCCTAGACTGAGCTGTGCGAAGTCGATCCTCAATAATATTGACCTTATCCAAGGCATCCTGTACCAAATCGGTACCCAACAACCGAGCCTCTCCCGGTTCAAACCAACCAACTAGCGATTGGCATCGCCTTTCGTATAATGCCTCATATGGAGCCATCTTAATGCTCGATTGGTAGCTATTATTATAAGCAAACTCCGCAAGTGGTAAGAAATGATCCCAAGAACCTCCAAAGTCTATAACACAAGCGCGAAGCATATCTTCCAATATCTGAATAGTGCGCTCTGACTGTCCGTCTGTCTGTGGATGAAATGTTGTACTCAACTCCACCTGCGTGCCTAACTCACGCTGTATAGCCCTCCAGAAATGTGAGGTAAACTGCATACCTCGATCTGAAATAATAGACACGGGCACACCGTGAAGGCGGACAATCTCACGAATGTAAATTTCAGCTAACCTCTCTGAAGAATAGGTAACTGCCACTGGAATGAAATGGGCTGACTTGGTCAACCTGTCCACAATGACCCAAACTGCGTCAAATTTTCTCTGTGTCCATGGGAGCCCAAAAACAAAATCCATAGTGATACGCTCCCACTTCCACTCAGGAATTTCTAACTTCTGAAGCAAACCACCAAGCCTTTGATGCTCGTACTTAACTTGCTGACAATTCAGACACCGAGCTACATGTGCAACTATATCCTTTTTTATTCTCCTCCAAGAATAATGTTGCCGCAAATCTTGATACATTTTAGCGGTACCTGGATGAATAGAATACCTGAAACTGTGTGCTTCTTCAAGAATTAATTCACGAAGCCCATCCACATTAGGCACACAAATATGGCCATGCATTCGCAGAACTCCATCTTCCCCCACAACAACCTGTTTGGCATCACTGTGCCGCACCATGTCCTTAAGGACAAGTAAATGAGGATCATCATACTGCCTCTCTATGATTCACTCATATAAAGAAGACCGAGTGACTGTGCAAGCTAGAACCCGACTGGGTTCTGAAACATCTAACCTCACGAACAGATTAGCCAAAGTCTGAACATCCGCAGCTAATGGCCTCTCACCAACCGAAATATACGCAAGACTTCCCATACTTACAACCTTTCTACTCAAAGCACCGGCAACCACATTGGCCTTTCCGGGGTGATACAAAATGGTGATATCATAGTCTTTCAACAACTCCAACCATCTACTCTGCCTCAAATTAAGATCTTTTTGTTTGAACAGATAGTGAAGGCTGCAATGGTCAGTAAATACCTCACACGAGACACCGTAGAGGTAATGCCTCCAAATCTTCAGCGCATGAACAATGGCTGCCAATTCTAAGTTATGGACAGGATAATTCTTCTCATGAACTTTCAATTGTCGCGTCGCATATGCAATTAATTTGCCATCTTGCATTAATACTGCACCAAGCCCAATGTGAGATGCGTCACAATATACCGTATACGATCCTGAACCTGTGAGTAATACCGACACTGGCGCCGTAGTCAAAGCGGTCTTGAGCCTCTGAAAGATAAACTCACACTCATCTGACCATCTGAATGGGACACCTTTATGGGTCAATCTGGTCTTAATAGTTATTCATAATGAATTACAGAATCGTCAATTAACTTCATGTTAACAAAAATCTCGTTTCAAACCTTCACAATACTAATAACGAGATGCAAGGCATGAAGACCTCATAATTATTTACCGAATTAACGAGTCACATTTAACTCCACCTGGGCGAGGCACCTACCTCGTAGGTTACAACTCAATATTACAATAAGCCTAGAAGGCATGACTCCCTATTAGTACTATAGTACAAATTTAATTTTCACTAGGGAGAATTTAAACACAAGAATGTTTTTTTTTTAATCACAAGGATCTCGTCCTTATATAACTTCCACCGCAGCTCATAGCCCGGTCTAAACAAATCAATTTATTTTAAAATATGAGGACCTCGGCCTCAGTTCTGAATCATAAGCAATGTGCATATCTTGCCAATCGAAACTTTCCATTTTCTCCTTTTAAATAACTTTCGTTAAACAAAATCACAACACATAATGAACCCTACACCGGTAGGGCATATAATTCACAATTTGTAATTAATTATCCGGAAATACATCAGAACATACCGAAATAAGTACCAGCAAGGCACCTTTATCCTCACAGATCTTATTAGAGTCCATCATGGAATGATAGGTGTAGTTATCTCCATAAAACCTCCCAACAGATGTAGACACATAAGTAGATTATAGATTTACGAAGTCCACTCATAAGTGGGACACAATAGGAGGACTCGTCTTGATTCTCATAACCAAATCAAGTTAAGGAAATTATTCCTTTATTTTAAATCGAGGTCGTACCTATAACAACACCATCTGAAGTAACGACCTCCACTATACCATAAAACAAATATAACAATGGTTGGGTCTCGACCTCTAGGACACCTTCTATCCACCTGTCCTCCAACCTTAACTGGTCGTGTGGGTGGTGTAATAATTGCAATGGGGCACATAGCCTGAGTGCTTTGATGAAATATGCCTCTCACAAGTTTGGGAATATTTTCTCATGATGTGCCTAGTATCGCCGTATTCATAACAACCCATTTGCGGGTTTGGCTGCTCATATTGAGTCCGTGCCAGATGACTGGAATAACCATCATAGGAAACTCATGCCGGTGGTGTATTAAAAGAACTTGCTGGAGCACCCCGGGTAATCTGATGTGTGGACTGGGCTGGCCGACTGCCCGAGCCCCTACCATAATGATTTTTTCAGTAGAATCTACTGAATCCCCCAGAACTTCGAAGCGTCTTGGTCTCCTTATCTTGGAAATTTCTACCACTAGCGGAAATGAAGTATGAAGTATTAGTCTGCAGCTCCTGAGTCATACAAAATTTTACGATCATAATTAAGTCCTTTAATGAGTCTGTGGACTCACTCTCTGGCTGTAGGAAGCAAAGTTGGAATATGACGGGCTAACTTATTGAACCCGATGACATAGTATGACACTGTCATGGTGACCTGACGCAATCATTCAAACCCTATGCGCCATGCATTACGGAGAGTCCGGAAAACAAACTCTTTCAAAAGCACTTTTGAGAACCGAGCCAAGTGGGCGGTGTTGTATTGACTGGTCTGCCCTCTTCATATGCTTGCCACAGACACCTGTGGAGAATTATCTCTCCCAAGACCAATTTCTTCTTTTGTTATGCTGACTCAACACTGTTGAGCTGACCCATTTCTTAACATCCTCTTTGATTTTTCTCAGAGGTAACCCTTACCCCTATTTATACACAACGATCACAAAAGTAGAGCTCCATACAGACAAATCTTGGCACAAACCACATAGTCCAAAATCTCGTCAACCACTGTACTTCCTCCGAAGCACCCTAAAATCCGCAATGTGGCGTCCACACTGAGTAGACCTTCTGTAAATTTAATGTTGTTTCTCTAACTCCTTTGGTACTGAAGTATAAGATTATTACGGAGGCGGACATACCGCAAGTCCCAACCTTATTCTCTACAAGATCTCAGGGCTTAAAACATGTAAATTTTGGAAGAACCTTTCAGTACCACATATATATATTTCAGGCCAAATCTAATATAACACATGACTCGCAATCCATTCATTGATAGTGGACTCTCCCACTCGGCGCGAAGTCATAGTTCACCACGTCCGATGGTCCACAATATTAACCTTCACAACTCGTATAAATCAACTATATGCCAAGGTACATTGCACCCCCCACATTATTCACTGGGTGATATCTTTATACGTCCGCATCTTCAGTCGAAATCACACATTGAAACAATGTTTGAGCATCTCTGGCTCCCTAGTAGTTCATCTGCAGCATCACGAACCGTCGACGCACAACTGATACTGAGTGCGCAATGTCATACACGAGTAGATATAAAGGAATGTGAGATATAGGTTTCAAGCAAAATCAATGTCGCATGAAAAGGAATGAAAGAGGTGATATTGTTCCTAAACTTCATAGCCTCTGAGAGATAAGTACAGACGTCTCTGTACCAATCCTTCAGACTCTACTAAGCTTGCTCGTGACTTGTGAGACCTATGTAACCTAGGGCTCTGATACCAACTGTCACGACCTGAATTTCCCACCTCCGGACCGTGATGGCGCCTGACATTTCACTTGTTAGGCAAGCCAACGTTAGAATAATATTAACCAATTTGTAAACAATCTTAACATTATTAATAATCAAGGAAACAAAAGCGGAAGCAAAGTTTGAAATATAGTAAAATAATCCAAAAATGCAACGGTGTCTAAATACCATCCCAGAATTGGTGTCATAAGTGCACGAGCTTCTAGAATAAATACAAATAAAGGTCTGAATAAAATAAAGTTGTCTGGAAATAAACACACAGCTAAAGTAAAAATAGACGGGGACTTCAGAACTAAAGATGCCATTCAGTTATACCTCAAGTCTCCTCTGGTAGTTGAAATGCGAGCAAGTCTACGGTACGCCGCTGGGACCAACTCCAAAATCTGCACAAGAAGTACAGAGTGTAGTATCAGTACAACCGACCCCATGTACTGGTAAGTGCTGAGCCTAACATCGACGAAGTATTGACGAGGCTATGGCGGGTCACTTACATTAACCTATATGCAATATTAGTAACAACAACAATAATAGAAATAGTTCAGGTAACTCATTTATAATAATTGAAGCCAACTCAGCAGTCATAACCAGTTATCATTTCCATCAATTCTGTTGCAGCGTGCAACCCGCTCTTACCATATATTCACACTCAATTCTGTTGCAGCGTGCAACCCGCTCTCACAATATAATCACATTAATCAAGTTTGTTATATATTTATTTCAATCAAGTATATATATAGACTTTTAAATAAGTCTATTGCGGCGTGCAACCCAATCCTCCAATATGGACTTTTAACAAGTCTGTTGCAGCGTGCAACCCGATCCCCCAACATATTCATTTACCAATTTTTATAGAAGAATTTTCCTAATAAATACAACAATTAATAAAAATTATAAGACAACAAGCATACAATAATTATAATTTAATTACGAAACAAACAAAGGCAAATAGAAAATTATTATAGAAATCAGAGAGAAAATATGCAGTTTAATATTTAATATGCTAAATGTCAAATAACAATTAAGGCACATAATTAAAATAGCATGTAACAATTAATGTAGGAATTCAAGAATTAATATTTGGCAAAACAATAGGAGAGAAACAATTATTATAACAATTAATTCATAATTTAGAATAATTTATGATTTTTCAAGTAAATACGGAAACAATTAATTTGACAACGTATAGACACTCGTCACCTCGCCTATACGTCGTTCACATGCATTTCACATAACAAATAATTTAAGGGTTCTATTCCCTCAAGTCAAGGTTAACCACGACACTTACCTCGCTTTGCAAATTCCAATCAATTATTCAACCACAACTTTTCCTTTTAAATTTGTATCTAAAATCTTCAAATCAATTCACAAACAATTCGATATATTCAATATGAATATTAGGAAATAATTCCATATGAATTTACTAATTTTTCGGATAAAAATCCGAAATTCATTAAAATATTCGGCAGTGGGACCCATGTCTTAAATCTCGGAAAAACTTACGAAATCCGAACACCCATTCCGAGACGAGTCCAACCATACAGAAATTATCCAATTTCGATGTAAAATGGACCTTCAAATCTTAAATTTTTATTTTTGGAATATTTTAGAAAAATCTGATTTTTTTTCCATAAATTCACGGATTCATGATATAAACGAGTATGGAATCATGAAATATAATCAATATAGGATAAGGAACACTTACCCCAATAATGTTCCGTAAAAATCGCCCAAAAATCGCCTTAACCGTGCTCAAAAATGGGAAGGAGTTGAAAATGGGTCGAAACCCCATTTCCAGAACTTAAGTTCTGTTTCTGGGATTTTTACCCTTCGCGTTCGTGAAGGTACTCTCGCGAACGCGAAGCACAACTTTGTGATGTCCAACGTTTACTCTTTGTGAACGCGAGGGCTACTTTGCGAACGCGAAGCTTGCCTGGCTTGGCCTTCGCAAACGCGAGATGCCCTTCGCGAACGCGAAGGCAATTGACCTGGCCAGTCTCTTTCCCTTCGCGAACGCGAGGCTTCGATCGCGAACGCGAAGCTTCGCATACCAAGCCTTCGCGAACGTGTTCTCTCTGTCGTGAACGCGAAGCACAAAAAGTGCCAGCCCCAATTTGCTCTTCGCGAATACGAGAGTCCCCTCGCGAACGCGAAGAAGGAAACCAGAAGCAGGTTTCTGCATTTTCCTCAAGTCCAAAAATGATCTGTTAACCACTCGAAATCAATCCGAGTCCTCGGGGCTCCAAACCAAATATGCACCCAAGTCCTAAAACATTATACGAACTTGTTGGCGCGATCGAATCGCCAAAGTAACACCAAGAACTACGAATCGGACACCAAATCAAAGGAAATTTTCAAGAAAACTTTTAAACTTATATTTTTATAACGGGACGTCCGAATCACGTCAAATCAACTCCGATTCTCACCAAATTCGGAAGACAAGTCATAAATATTATACTGGACCTATACCGGGCTCCGGAACAAAAATACGGACCCGAGGTCAATAAATCCAACATCAGTAGTTTCATAGAAATCATTAAGCTTTCAAGCTTTTAATTTTTCATTAAAATTCCATAACTCGGGCTAGGGACCTCGAAATTCGATTCCGGGCATATGCCCAAGTCCCAAATCACGATACGGACCTACCGAAATTTTTAAAATAATGATCCGGGTCCGTTTGCTCAAAATGTTTACCAAAGTCAACTTAGTTGAGTTTTAAAACTCTATTTCCCATTTTAATCTATTTTTCACATAAAAACTTTCCGAAAAATTGTACGGACTACGCACGCAAGTCGAGAAATAATAAATGGTACTTTTCGAGGTCTTAGAACACAGAATTACTTATTAAATTTAAAGATGATATTTTGGGTCATCACAGATATAAGAGTGACTACACCTCCCTACGCACTTTACAACATATACTTTAACACTCAAGCCCATACTTATGTCAAACTAAAACTCCACCTTCACATCAATGTATATTACCTCATAATTCTTTAAGCACAATTACATCACTAGCCACCACCATCAAGAAATATATTTTATATAATACAACTTTTTTTTTTCTTCAATCCAAGTGGCTTTTATTTATATATTTTTTTCAAAACGATGCACCTTTCTCCTTATTTCATTTGTTCCATTCAAAAGCCGAACCACCACCCCCATACTTTGACTTTTAAATAATTCATAATAATTCAAGTGTTCATGAGAGGCGACAAGGTTCAAATAGATGGTTAATTTAAACAAAGGGGTAAGGCTTGTAATGTAGTTACCAAAGAAACCGGATTATAGTCTCAAAAGGGTTAACTACGTTACATAACATTTAGGCGGGTAAACTATACATATCTGGCTCAACAAAGAAATATCTATCTCACTTCCCAGACTGAGCAAGACTACTATTTCGCTTTGCAAACACACGGGGCAAGTTCTAGACATCAACTGCAATGCACAGAACACACTGTCAAGACCCGAAATTTCCACCTTCGGACCGTGATGGCGCTTAACATTTCACTTGCTAGGCAAGCCAATGTTAGAATAACATTATTCATTTTTAAAATAATTTTTAAATTTATTAATAACAAGGAAGCAAATGTGAAAGCAATTTTGAAATAATCCATAATAATAACGGTGTCTAAATACCATCCCAGAATTGGTGTCACAAGTGCACGAGCTTCTAGAATAAATATAAATAAAGGTCTGAATAAAATAAAGCTATCTGGAAATAAACACACATCTAAAACACAATAGACGGGGACTTCAGAACTGCGGACGCCATGCAGTTATACCTCAAGTCTCCTCTGATAGCTGAAATCCGAGCAAGTCTATGGTACGCCGCTGGGACCAACTCCAAAATCTGCACAAGAAGTGCAGAGTGTAGTATTAGTACAACCTACCCCATGTACTGATAAGTGCTGAGCCTAACCTCGATGAAGTAGTGACGAGGCTAAGGCGGTTCATGTACATTATCCTGTACGCAATAATAGTAACAACAACAATAATAAAAATAAATCAGGTGATTCATTTATAATAATTTAAGGCAACTCAGCAGTCATAACCAATTATTATTTCCATTAATTTTGTTGCAGCGTGTAACCCGCTCTCACAATATACAATTCTGTTGCAGCGTGCAACCCGCTCTCACAATATATTCACATTCAGTTCTGTTGTGGCGTGCAACCCGCTCCTCCAATATATTCATTTTTAATCAAGTATGTTATATATTTATTTCTATCAAGTGTATATATAGACTTTTAAATAAGTCTGTTGCGGCGTACAACCCGATCCTCCAATATTAACTTTTTTAACAAGTCTGTTGCGGCGTGCAACCCGATCCTCCAATATTGACTTTTTAATAAGTCTGTTGCGGCGTGCAACCCGATCCTCCAATATGGACTTTTTAATAAGTCTGTTGCGGCGTGCAACCCGATCCTCCAATATATATCCATTTCAATCAATTCATATATAAGAAATTCCCCAATAAACGCAACAATTAATATAAAATCATAAGACAACAAGCATACAACAAATATAATTTAATTATGAAACAAACAATGACAATTTACAATTTATTATAGAAATCAGGGAGAAAATAGGCAGTTTAATATTTGATATGCTAAATGTCAAATAACAATTAAAACACATAATTCAAATAGCGTGTAACAATTAATGCAGGAATTCAAGAATTAATATTTTGACAAAGAATAAGAGAGAAATAATTATTATAGTAATTAATTTATGATTAAAAATATTTTATGATTTTTCAAGTAAGCAGGCAAACAATTAATTTGATGACGTATAGACACTCGTCACCTCGCCTATACGTCGTTTACATGCAATTTACATAATAAACAATTTAAGGATTCTATTCCCTCAAGTCAAGGTTAACCCCGACACTTACCTCGCTTTGTAAATTCCAATCAATTATTCAACCACAGCTTTTCCTTTTACATTTGCCTCTGAAAGCTTCAAATCTATTCACAAACAATTCAATATATTCAATACTAATCATAGGAATTAATTCCATATGAATTTAAAAATTTTCCGGATAAAAATTCGAAATTCAATAAATATTCCGTAGTGGGACCCACGTGTTAAATCCCGGAAAAACTCACGAAATCCGAACACTTGTTCCGATACGAGTTCAACCATACCAAATTTGTCCAATTCCGATATCAAATGGACCTTCAAATCTTAATTTTTCATTTTTAGAAAGTTTTACAAAAATTCTAATTTCTTCCATCTAAATCCGAAATAAATGATGAATATAGACATGGATTTGTGAAATACAATCACTTTATGATAAAGAATACTTACCCAGTTCGAAATCATGAAAAACTCCTTTGAAATTGCCCCTAAGCCGAGTTATAATTGAGGGTTTGTGAAAAATGGGAAAAATCCCGTTTATGGTTCTGTTTTAAGTCACAGAGGTCAGGCCTTCTTCGCGTTTGCGAAGAGCCTGTCACATTCGCGATGAGTAGCAGCCCGTGGCTTTCGCCTTCGCGAGTCCTCCTTCATGTTCGCTAAGGTCCCCCCCCCGACTTTCGCGTTCGCGAGGCATAGCTCGCGTTCGCGCTGAAGGAATGATCGACCCTCCCCTAGGTGTGCCTAACACTATGCGTTCGCGAGGAGCTTGTCGCATTCGTGAAGGGTAATGCCCCCATCGCTTCACGTTCGCGACCAAGTCTTCGCGTTCACAAAAAATAAAACTTCAGCTGCCCAGTTTATTCTTCGCGTTCGCGAGAGTACCTTCGCGAACGCGAAGAAGAACAAGCCAGAACACCTGCTGCGGCAAAATACCAGATTTTCAAAGTCCAAAACATCCCGTAGCCTATCCGAAACTCCACCGAGCCCTCGGGGCTCCAAACCAAACATGCACACAGGTTCTAAAACATCATACGAACTTGCTCGAGCGATCGAATCGCCAAAATAACAGCTAAAACTACAAATCGGACACCAAATCAAAGGATGTTTTCAAGAAAACTTTAAAACTTATATTTTTAAAACCGGACGTCCGAATCATGTCAAATCAACTTCGATTCTCACAAAATTCGGCAGACATGTCATAAATGTTATAATGGACCTGTACCAGGTTTCGGAACCAAAATACGGACCCGAGGTCAATAAATCCAACATCAGTAATTTCTTAGAAATCATTAAGCTTTCAAGCTTTTAATTTTTTATCAAAATTCCATAACTCAGGCTAGGGACCTCGGAATTCGATTTGGGGCATATGCCCAAGTCCCAAATCACGATACGGACCTACCAGAATTTTCAAAATACTAATCCGGGTCCATTTGCTCAAAATGTTTACCAAAGTCAACTTAGTTGAGTTTTAAAGCTCTATTTCCCATTTTAATCCATGTTTCACATAAAAACTTTCCAGAAAATTATACGGACTGCACAAGCAAGTTGAGGAATGATAAATGGTACTTTTCGATGTCTTAGAATGCAGAATTACTTATTAAATTTAAAGATAATATTTTGGGTCATCACATTCTTCACCTCTAAAACAAACGTTCGTCCTCGAACGGAGTTAAAAAAGTACCTGAGCTGGAGAAAAGGTGTGGATATTTACTCTGCATGTCCGGCTCGGACTCCCAGGTAGATGCCTCTACTGGCTGACCTCTCCATTACACCTGAACTGAAGGATAACGCTTTGACCTCAACTGTCGAACCTTCCGAGCTAGAATAGTCACTGACTCCTCCTCGTAAGTTAAATCTTTGCCCAATTGGACTGAGTTAAAATCTAACACATGGGACGGATCACCATGAGATTTCCGAAGCATAGACACATGGAACACCGGATGAACCGCTGATAAACTAGGAGGCAATGCAAGCCTGTAGGTTACTTCACCCACCCTTTCAAGAATTTCAACGGGTCCGATATACCTAGGGTTCAACTTACCCTTCTTTCCGAACCTCATTACACCTTTCATAGGTGAAACCCGGAGCAATATTTGTTCTCCAACCATAAATGCAATATCACGAACTTTACGGTCGGCATAACTCTTTTGCCTAGACTGAGCTGTGCGAAGTCGATCCTGTATAATCTTGACCTTATCCAAGGCATCCTGTACCAAATCGGTACCCAACAACCGAGACTCTCCCGGTTCAAACCAACCAACTAGCGTTCGGCATCGCCTTCCGTATAATGCCTCATATGGAGTCATATAAATGCTCGACTGGTAGTTATTATTATAAACAAACTTCGCAAGTGGCAAGAAATGATCCCAAGAACCTCCAGAGTCTATAACACAAGCGCGAAGCATATCTTCCAATATCTAAATAGTGTGCTCTGACTGTCTGTCTATCTGTGGATGAAATATTGTACTCAACTCCACCCGCGTGCCTTACTCTTGTTGTACAGCCCTCCAGAAATGTGAGGTAAACTGCGTACCAAACATGTGAAATAATAGACACAAGCACACCGTGAAGGCGAACAATCTCACAAATATAAATTTGAGCTAACCTCTCTGAAGAATAGGTAACTGCCACTGGAATGAAATGGGCTGACTTGGTCAACCTGTCCACAATGACCCAAACTGCGTCAAATTTTCTCTGAGTCCCTGGGAGCCCAACAACAAAATCTATAGTGATACGCTCCCACTTTCACTCGGGAATTTCTAACTTCTGAAGCAAACCACCATGTCTCAGAAGCTCGTGCACTTGTGACACCAATTCTGGGATGGTATTTAGACACCGTTATTATTATGGATTATTTCAAAATTGCTTACGCATTTGCTTCCTTGTTATTAATAAATTTAAAAATTGTTTTAAAAATAGATAATGTTATTCTAACGTTGGCTTGCCTAGCAAGTGAAATTTTAGGCGTCATCACGGTCCGAAGATGGGAATTTTGGGTCGTGACACACACACATGGCACATAACTCACTCAAGATTGGTTTTATCACGACATTCTAGTTAAAGCAGTTAAGCAAATTTAAGAATATATGATTTAAGGTACTTATACTAGAGTCAGAAACTGAGCCTAAGCGTCACAACCAGAGTACTCACTATTCTCAAGGCATAACAAAGTCAAGAGATATCGCTGCAATTCAATTCATAACACAATGGCTCCTACTTCTAAAATTTAAAACTAGCTACACCCGGTTCAACCAAAACCCTTGGAAAAGAACCGCGGTACAATGAAAAACCAAGGGGGAATCACTACACTACCGACAAAGAAAATCTTTTTTATTCTTTAGACTTAATTCCCTCAAGAAACCGTCTAGGAGATCCATCGTCGGGAAGAGTCCAATTTTTTAATTTTTTTTTAAAGCTAAAACGACACTAAAAATAAAAATAAAACAAGACTAATATTTACAAGTTCCCACCCCACCCTTATTTCATGCAATGTCCTCATTGTATACACAAACTAACAAAATAAGAGAAAAAAAACAAGTAGGGTGTATGAAAATTCCCTGATCAAGCCTTGTCATCACCTTCATCCTCGAAGGCTGCCCACTCCTCATCTTCCGCTTCCTCATCATCACCATCATCATCCGACTGCTCCAAATCGGCCTCACACTGCTCTAGTGTGTTGACATTTTTATCATTTGGGAGTCTGTAGCCATCACCAAGCCCAACCAGATGCTGAGCATGAGCATTGAGCGGGAAACGCTCCTCCAAGATGGCCCTCTCCTCTGTAATGGCCGGCCGTCCCCCAATCCGAAACTGCAAATCCATATTCCCATATAAATGGGCCATAAAGCTGTAATCGAGAGCATTGCGCTCGGCACCTGTCATTAATGGCATAGTATTCTCCTCCTTAACCCGGACGCTTGTAATGTCCATTAGTCGTAGGGGCTGATCAATGATGTGATCAAAAGTTGTCTCCTCCTCAACATCTTCTTGTCTCAAGTACTGAGTTAACATGTTTGCAAAGGGCATTCGATCAATTCTCTTGCTAGTTCTCACTAGAGTCATCTGGTAGCGGATCAAGTGGCCCACATTCACCCTCTGGAAAGTCATGAGGAAATATAACATGCATGTCCTCTCATGGCTAATAAGAGTGTTATGGTTGCAAGGTAGGAGCCGTGTATTAATCAATTTCAACCACACTTGAGCCTCTGCCCTTTTTTTTCTTAGGGAATTTCTTATGGCGATTGGTTTTATTGTCCCAAACCCAAGCCGCCACAGAATTGAAACCACAAAGAGTGTGTCTCAGTTCTCAATATGTTGGACGAGCGATGAAGTTGTCCAAGGGTTCCCGAGGAACATCCGGATCACCTAAGAAATTGCATATTGTCGAGGATGAAAAATCTATCAACCTTCCCCGAATAGGCACCAGCTGCTCAGGATCCTTTGGATCAAAACAGGCATAAAATTCCCGAACCAAATTAACATTGAGATCCCCGATATTTTTAAACACATAAATCAACCCCAAATCATTAATACCCCTCCAGATTTCTTGAAATTTGGCTTGTAAGCGACGATCATGAATATCTGATTCCGGATGTATATGTCGTGGCCGACAACGCTTGTACCAGTCCTTGACATGTGGGGGTAAGCTCTTGATTCCAAATTCCTGCTATCCTTGAGGTTGTGGGCGAGTGGCTGCTATAGCTGCCACTACTTGCAGTCCTTCATCCTGACTTGAAGTGGCTCCCCCCCCCCCCTCTTTTTCGGTGGAGGCACGGAGAGAGCCTTAACCTTGGACGGAGCAGTGGTTGTGCCCTTGCCTTTACCGGAGTCCTTACTTGGAGGCATGTTCGTACCTACACAAGTAAGCGTTAGTCAATTTAAGACGCATTGCAGTATTTCAAAACATGGTCTTGCGACCCCACACTGAAGAGTTCATCACATGATGTTCAACAATTTTCAAGGTTACTCAGACTTCACCTCATTATTTTATCATGAGGATCTAGATATGACACAAGGATATTTTCTCCAATTTCGAAGTATCGGGCTACCAGTGAGCCACCCCACACTTAGAATTTAAAGGGGTGCACGGCGACATAGCATTAGTATTACAATCCCGGAGACTCAGGCTCTAATGGGGACAAAGAATGCCTTTGAGGCATTTTGACAAATACTTAGCATGCACTAGTGCCACGGGAGTGCTTGTAGGGATGAGGGATTGCCTCACCCTCCCAAATTGACTTGGGAATTCCGTGCTACCACTTTTTCACACAACAACAACACCATTCATATGTGGTTTATGGGTTTGCGACACACAAACACATTGTTACTATGAAGAAGAACCCCAAAATTTTTATCCGATTTCATGCATTTACCTAATTTGAAATTTTCAATGAATGGAGGTAGAATACATACCTTAGATGTTTAGGAGGAGGGATTGCCCTTGAATTGATGAGTGAAGGAAGGAGTAGCAGAATGCGTGTCTTCAATGGGTTTGTGAGGGAGGGGGTTTTGGAAGTGTGTTCTTGAGGCATGAGTTCTTGAGGCGTGAGTGTGTGAGATTGTTATGAGGCAGCATGGTTGAGGTGTTTAGTTTAGGTTTTAAGTGAAGGGGTTAAAATAAACAAAACAAAAGAAATTAAAAGAAAACCAAAAAAATACTTACCTGGCGACGCGAGGCTACTGGCTCGCTATCCCCCTCGTGAAGCGAGCTCCAACGCGAGCTATGGGGCGTGCGGCGCGAGGGTTTTCACGAGATGCACCTCGATGTACCCCTTGCGAAGCGAGCTCCCACGTGAGATACAAACCCGGCGACGCGAGACTTGCCGCTTGGCCAAGCGCACTGGGGACCTAGCGCTGCGAGGTTTAGTGCCTGATCCACTGGTACTTCCTACAAACATGTTAGTTCCTACAAACAAAAAGAAAAATTCTAGTTACGTTAAAAATAAACTACGAATTGGGTTACCTCTCAACGAGCGCCTTAGTCAACGTCACGGCATGACGAATACAACATTACAATGGGTTGCCTCCCATGAAGCACCTGATTTAATTTCACGGCACAACGCAGACAATCGAACTTAAGGCTCAATCAAAAGTTTTGGCTCTTTCAAATGAGTCACCGATACTACTTTCGTCTCATCCATGCCCAAGTAATAATTCAACCTATGACCATTGACTCTAAACTTGCGAGAGCCATCTTCTGATGCAATCTCTATGGCTCCGGTGGGATGAATCTCTAGCACACAAAATGATCCTGACCATCTTGACTTCAATTTTCTCGGAAACAACCTCAATCTCGAATTGAATAATAATACCACATCTCCCGGTTCAAAATTTCGCTCAAGAATGTTTTTGTCATGCACCAGTTTCATTCTTTCCTTATATAACCTTGTACTCTCAAAAGCATAGTAACGGAACTCGTCAAGTTCATGTAGCTCTATGACTCTACTAGTTTCAGCGGCCTCCAAGTCAAGATTTAATTGTCGTAACGCCTAGAAGGCTCTATGCTCTAACTCCACCGGTAAGTGACATGCCTTTCCAAACACCAATTTTGTAATGACCCGGCCAGACGTTTTGAGTATTAAGGCCCATTTCCCCTATTTACTGCTCTATATGTGCTTTATAGTTGTATTATGACCTATCGGATTAGTTAGTTCGGGTCCGGAAGGATTTCGGAATGAATTGAGATACTTAGTCTCATAATGGAAAGCTTAAGTTGGAAAGTTTAACTGGATGTTGGCTTAAGTGTAAATGACCTTGAATTCTGATGATTCCAATAGCTCCGTATGGTGATTTTGGACATAGGAGTGTGTCCGAAAAATTATTTGGAGATCCGTAGTGGAATTAGGCTTGAAATGGCGAAAGTTAAATTTTTGGGAAGTTTGACCGGGGGTTAACTTTTTGATATCGGGGTCGGAATCCGATTCTAGAAATGGGAATAGCTTCGTTATGTTATTTATGACTTGTATATAAAATTTGAAGTCATTTCGGATTGATTTGATGTATTTTGACACAAGATATAGAATTTGAAAGTTCTAAGTTCATAGATTTTGAAATGGGGTATGATTCTTCGTTTTGATGTTGTTTAATGTGATTTGAGGCCTAGAGTAGGTCCGTCATATGTTTTAGGACTTGTTGGTGTATTTGGTTGAGGTCCCTAGGGCCTCGGGCGAGTTCCGGATGATTAACGGATCAAAAATTGGAGTTGTGAGGTTGCTGAAGTTGTAGCCCTTCTAGTGTGATCGTACCTGCGAGGGTCTTTACCACAGGTGCGGCAGCTCGAGCGTAGGTGCGGAGTTGGAGGGTATCAGCAGAGGTCGCAGGTGCGATGGGATTTCCGCACCTGCAATTGCGCAGATGCGGGAAGGGATTCGCAGAAGTGAAAAATGGTGAGGAAGTCGGGCAGCGCAAGTGCGACATTTTTCCGTAGAAGCGGATGCGCAGGTGCGAGCCCAGGCTCCACATGTGCAAAATGCCTGGGCAGAACCCTTTAAGTTCGAGGGTTCGTGATTTTTCACTATTTTCGAATTTTGGAGCTCGGTTTGGGCGATTTTGGAGAGAAATTTTTCCACACAACTTGGGGTAAGTGTTCTTGACTCCCTTGTGATAATATTTTATGAATTTATCTTCATTTTTAGCAATTGGTTGATGAATTTAAAGAGGAAAGTGAGGGTGTTGGCCTAAAGTTCATAATACGAATTTTTAAGTTTTGAACATCGATTTGGAGTCAGAATTGAATAAAATTAGTATGGTTGAACTTGTAATTGGATGGGTTGTCGAATTTTATGATTTTCGTCGGATTCCAAGAAGTGGGCCCCACGGGCGATTTTTGGAGTGTAATGTCGGATTTGTGGGAAAATATTAGTATTTTGATATGGAATTAATTCCTATAATTGTGTGGACTTAATCAAATTTATTGTGGCTAGATTCGAGCATTTCAGAAGTTGATACGCGTAGAATGGGAATTCTGGAGCATTGTTTAGTTTGCTCGACTTTGGATTCGTCTTGTTCGAGGTAAGTAACTCTTCTAATCTTGGAGCTCAGGGTATGAACCCTGAATGTATGAATTATGTGAATTGTTTGAAGGTGACACACATGCTAGGTGACGGGCGTGTGGGCGTGCACCATAGAAATTATTTGGTATTTGTTTTCGTGGAATTTTGTAGTCAAATAATCTTGGCATTTTCTATACAGTTTTATATGTTGAAGAAATTTAGCTGAGAATCATATTAAAAATCATGTTGAGGCTATGTGCCAGTATTATTTGGACCCACAGAGGTCATATTGCTATGAATTATTTGTTTTAAATTGAAAATTCATACTCAGTCATATTCATTTTATTGCATATCATACCTCAATCTCTGTTGTTATTTATTGATACATCATATCATCATTTTCGGGCTATTTTCATGACATTGTGAACCCATGAGAGAGAGAGAGACTGGAGAGATTGATGACTAAGGGAGCCCGAGGGCCTGATTGTGAGGATATTTTTGGGATCGGGCTGCACGCCGCAGCAAGCCATGTTGGCTTTATATATATTATTATTAATATGTGGATCGGGGGTGCCCGCCTGCAGCAGGCCTTATAGGCTTTATATAGCACGTGAGTTGTCCGTGCAGCACGTGAGTTGTCCGTGCGGTTTATAGCGCTTAGGCTGGAGGAGCCCCTCCGGAGTCTGCACACACCCCCAATAAGCGCAGTTGATATTATCGAGGGATGGATCTTCCCTGGACATGGATCTTGTCCGAAGTATTATATACCTGGAGATGGATCTTCTCCACGAGCTGGATTGGCCCTACTCGGTACTGAATGACTGATGATCAGTTGATGTGTATATTCCGGGATGGATCTTCCCTGGCCGGATTGGCCATATACAATACCGAGTGATTAAGCATGATGAGTGGAATGTGTGAGAAAGTGAGATTGAGTACTCTGAGAGTGTGAGTACATGAGTTCGTCTATGAGATACATTGCATTGACATGCACACATGACATACAGACATAGAGATGTATTTTCCTCATGATGTACGGTATCACGTCATTCATGACTTCTCACACATATTGGCATATGGGCATAGTGATGCATTTTTCACTGGATATCTGGAATGAAAATAAAACATCTTATTTATTGTGGAAAGAATTTTTGGGAAAATTTATGGTTTTCAAACTTACCCATAGTTTTGGCAACAACGGTAAACGATTTGAGTTTTTCACTGATATACTTGAAAGGCAGAACTATTTTTCAGAAATCATGATTTTTTTGAGCATTTTATTTCTGATTTACTTCAGGTATTACTTGTTTTATATTGTTATGAACTATTGTTGGTAATGGAAGTTGCACTCTGACCTTGGTACAAGCTCGTCACTACTTTCAACCTAAGGTTAGGTTTGTTACTTATAGGGTTCATGGGGTCGGTTGTACTCATACTACACTTCTGCACCTTGCGTGCAGATGTTAACTGCTGATGTTGCTATGTTTGTTGGGAGCTGGATCTGAAGATGTACCTGCGTTCCGGTTGTTGCTGCCTTTTGTTCATGGTAGTCTTAGATTCATAAAACTTTGTTTATTTACTTTTCGAACATATGATGTATTTACTTCATACCAGCTTTGTATATTCTATTCTTAGAAGCTCATAATTTGTACTACCAGTTCTTGTGAAAATGTATTAGTTTTATATATGTTCTTTTAATTAATTGCCTTATTAATTTCATTGGAATTGGATAGTTGGTAATTGGCTTACCTAGCGGGTTGGATCAGGTGCCATCACGACTAGTTAGATTTTGGGTCATGACAAGGTGGTATCAGAGCCCTAGGTTCATAGGTTCTACAAGTCATGAGCAAGTGTCTAGTAGAGTCTTGCATATCGGTATGATGACGTCCATACTTATCTTCGAGAGGCTACAGGGCATTTAGGATATATACTTCCCATCTTTCTTTCCTTATTGTGCGACATTGATTCAGCTTGAAACATCACTCTTTGAATTCCTTCCACACATTCGTATGCACACATAAGTGCTCGGTATCAACTATGCATTGCTGCCTTGTGATTCCATGAATGAGGTTCGAAATGTGTATTCTGTATTTTGGTGATGGGCCAGTCTGGAGGAGTTGAGGCCAGGTTTAGACTGCAGCTTAGGCTTGGTAGCTTCAGTTGTGTGAACTTGTATGTTTGGACTCATATGTCCGGTAATGTCCCTATGAATGGAATTTGTGGCTCGATGAGCGGTTGAATGGCTATATGATAAGTATGATGTAACTGTAGGATGTGTTAGGATGGTTTGACAGTGACGAGAAGTGTTTCCTTCAAATGTAAAGAAAGGGCCATTGGGTGCATGATTTTCATTTTGATGTAACGTACAATGTCGAGTATGAATGTTTTAAAGGATCTTTCACGTTGTTAAATTTTGGGACAAATTAAATTCTCATGCATGGTTAATGAGTGTGGACTCAGATAGACTAAGTGATTGCATAATAATTGTGACTGCAAAAGGGTATAACAAGATACCAATTTGAGGCTAAGCAGGTGGGTTATCCCCTACGGAGTAATCTACGTAGGTATGTTTCTAATATGTGAGTGAAGAGTTTCTTTTCTGCCAGCGAGGCGTATGTGTTGAGATTTGAATTTGAATCTGGCTGAGAAAGTCGACTTGAGTGTCAAGAGAATGAATGAAAGCTTAGCGGATGATTTGGGGTATTTTATGGTTGGCGTTACATGAGCTTGAGAAGAATTTTCGTTGAACTGACTGTGGTATTATGGCAGTAATAGAGTATGGGTATTGTGAGTTATGGAGTATTTTGTTCTATGGCTTTGAGCCAAGTGGGGGAGCCTACTGCTGACGGTTTAATTTCATGGCTATATGTTAAATTTTAGTTTTCGTTTGAGGCATACTTGTGAGTTAGTTATGACTTGCAGAGGTTGAGATCGAGAAAGACTAGAATAATGAAACATCTTGAATACGAATTATATTGCGCTTTATGAGTATATGAAAGTCATGGGATGCGTAAGTTGTTATTAGTGAATGATGCAGTGCACACAGAGTATGAATTGATTGGTGGTGTCAAAGCAAGGTTACTTCTTTGAGTGTTGTTGTACTAATGGGGCATGTATCTTTCGGCCCTTTCGGGCAATGTAATTTGGATCTGAGCAAAGTGGGTGACTCTCGAGAAAGTTCTAATGGGTTCGAGATTTATATATAGCAATTGAGGATTTCTCCGGACTTGTGTATGAATAAAGTCGCCTGAGATCTGCATTTGATGGTTTCTACCATGGTTTGAAACGGATATTTTCTACCGGTGTAGGGAACGTGTTGTGCATTATAATTTCCTCCTGGAAAGAACCAAGAGAAAGGTTTCCAACTAATAGGGTATGTAAATTGTTGGTGACTCAAAGTTGATAATGAGATTCTTGTGCTTGTCACATGATGGCATGATAGATGCGGTGTGTTGTGCGGGATTAAAATCTACATATACAAGGTAGTAGTTTAGTCTTGAAGGGAAGGTCCCGAATTTTGGACAACATGGTCAACTTCAGATATTTAGACGAATGTTATAACTGCTCGGTAATCCTTGAGAAGGGTGTGCATTTCAAAAGGCGCATTGTGTTTTGATATCATTGGTATTGTAGTACTCACCTGGTTGATAGACTGCTGATATTCAAATTATTGGTATGTGGCACAGAAGAATTATGGAAATATTTCGAGTGGGATGATCGTGCATTAAGGATGTGATAGACATTCGAGCGGCAGAGATGGAATCAAAAATAGTGATTCGTGTGTTCTATGGATTTAGAGACTGGGAGTTTACATGAGCAGATTGTTTCATGGTTGCGGACTGTGAAGTCGTGCCCGAAGCTAGCTAGATGATAGTATGTATTATGATTTCAATTATTGTGAATTTTTGGAGGGTTATTTATCTATATGTGGGTAACCAGAGCTGATTTGGGGGTCCATCGGTAGGCCCAATTAGGATGTGTATTCTACACCGAGTAGGATTGGTTGGCTCCATACTGCTATTGTTGAGGGATGTGCCATTCGGTTGGTGTTGGACTTATTCATGTTCTGAAATGATCTATGAGTTAATCTTCTATGCTACGAGGAGTTGTGATTCATTGGTTATATGCACACATGGTGCGGTTCTATTAGGGGCCTTATGGCGGTATTTGAGCGAGATGAGTATTTGGGGTATTGCATGATTGATTGTGTATTAGTTATATTCTTTCGGGTTTTTGTATGGCATTGTGTCATTTGCCTCTCCATGGTTATGGATTCTGAGCAGGGTGACTCGAAGTATATAATATGGACCAGCGTTTGGATGGGGTCAGGCATTGCAGCTGAGTTATGTTAAGGTATGAAGCTTGTGTTAGAATCGTGTGATGGTTCTACGGTTGCGGGGCAGTTCTCTCATTTGAGTCATTTTCCATGACTGAGTACATTTGAATTGTTGCGTATTGGTGCACGGATGGCACGATTTATGGCTCTGAGTTATATTGATATGGCATGTTTGTGGGATAGTTGTGTTTAATAATATAAGGTAATTGAACCTAGAATGGGATATAAGGTAATTGAACCTAGAATGGGTACTATTAGGTTTGATTACGGTATATTCGGGACGATAAAATTGAAAGTCGGCTTAGAAAGTGATTATTGTTCTGGTTGGGGTGAGAGAGCTCCATGACTTGTTGATCTGATAAGGAGTTATGAGATTCTGCGTGTTTCTTTTATTATCAACAGTGTACGGAGATTTTGGAATGAGGTTTTGTTCGATATGGGGGTTTAATACTAGTACTTGGTTGGTTTGGAGTAGTTACTGTGGTCAGTAATGGTGCTACGAGCATGCGAGTATGTAATATGTTAGATGATTATGTCTGTGGTTATGGTTATGGCTCGATGTAGCTTGTTCAGACTCACACAGTGTGTAAATGTAAGATTCGTGTCTTTAAAAGACATTCTTAAGGTTGGGAATTGAATCCCAAGGTTTATGGGCTAAGGTTAAATTAAGGATTTTCAATTGTATTATGTTGTCAGGCCTATGTGAAATATGGTAACGTGGGATCACCCCCGGGTACGTGCGTGGTAATATGGAATAATGATTTGATGGAGTGGAAACAACTCTGGGCGCATTCGAGGAAAAACATATGTTTAAGTAGGGGAGAATGTAACGACCCGATCAGTCGTTTTGAGTATTACAGTCCCGTTCTCCCATTTACTGCTCTATTGTGATTTATAGCTGTATTATAACCTATCGGATTAGTTAGTTCGGGTCCGGAAGGATTTCGGAATGAATTGAGACACTTAGTCTCATAATGGAAAGCTTAAGTTGGAAAAGTTAAGCGGATGTTGGCTTATGTGTAAACGACCTCGGATTTGAATTCTGATGATTCCAGTTGCTCTGTATGGTGATTTTGGACTTAGAAGCGTGTCCGGAAAATTATTTGGATGTCCGTAGTGGAATTGGGCTTGAAATGGCGAAAGTTGAATTTTTGGGAAGTTTGACTGGGGGTTGACTTTTTGATATCGGGGTCAAAATCCAATTCTAAAAATGGGAAGAGCTTCGTTATGTCATTTATGACCTGTGTGCAAAATTTGAAGTCATTCTGAATTGATTTTGATGTGTTTCGGCACAAGATATAGAATTTGAAAGTTCTAAGTTCATAGATTTTGAATTAGGGTATGATTCGTCGTTTTGATATTGTTTGATGTGATTTGAGACCTCGAGTAGGTCCGTGTTATGTTTTAGGACTTGTTGGTGTATTTGGTTGAGGTATTGGGGGCCTCGGGCGTGTTTCGGATGATTAACGGATCAAAAATTGGAGCTGTGAGGTTGCTGAAGTTGTAGCCCTTCTGGTGTGATCGCACCTGCGAGGGTCTTGGCCGCAGGTGCGGCAGCTCGAGCGCAGGTGCGGAGTTGGAGGGTGTCAGCAGAAGTCACAGGTGCGATGGGATTTCCGTACCTGCGATTTCGCAGATGCGGGCAGGAATTCGCAGAAGCAGAAAATGGTGAGGAAGCCGGGCAGCGCAGGTACGACATCTTTGCGCAGAAGTGGGTGCCCAGGCTCCGCAGGTGCAAAATGCCTGGCAGAACCCTTTAAGTTTGAGGATTAGTGATTTTTCACCATTTTCGGATTTTGAAGCTCGGTTTGGGCAATTTTGGAGAGGAATATTTCCGCACAAGTTGGGGTAAGTGTTCTTGACTCCCTTGTGATAATACTCCATGAATCTATCTTCATTTTTAGCAATTGGTTGATGAATTTAAAGAGGAAATTGGGGTGTTAACCTAAAGTTCATAATACGAATTTTTGAGTTTTGAACATCGATTTGGAGTCGAAATTGAGTAAAATTAGTATGGTCGAACTTGTAATTGGATGGGTTGTCGGATTTTATGAGTTTTGTCGGATTCCGAGACATGGGCCCCACGGGCGATTTTTGGAGTGTAATTTCGGATTTTGTGGGAAATTATTATTATTTTGATATGGAATTAATTCCTATAATTATATGGACTGAATCAAATTTATTGTGGCTAGATTCGAGCAGTTCAGAAGTTGATACGCGCAGAATGGGAATTCTGGAGAATTGTTTAGTTTGCTCGACTTTGGATTCATCTTGTTCGAGGTAAGTAACTCTTCAAATCTTGGAGCTTAGGGTATGAACCCTGAATATATGTATTATGTGAATTGTTTGAAGGTGATGCACATGCTAGGTGACAGGCGTGTGGGCGTGCACCATAGAAATTGTGACGTAATTATTTCCGTGGAATTTTGTAGTCAAATAATCTTGGCATTTTCTATGCAGTTTTATATGTTGAAGAAATTTAGCTGAGAATCATATTAAAAATCATGTTGAGGCTATGTGCTAGTATTATTGGGACCACAGAGGTCATATTGCTATGAATTATTTATTTTAAATTGAAAATTCATACTTAGTCATATTCATTTTATTGCATATCATATCTCAGTCTCTGTTGTTATTTATTGATACATCATATCATCATTTTCGGGCTATTTTCATGACATTGTGAGCCCATGAGAGAGAGACTGGAGAGATTGATGACTGAGGGAGGCCGAGGGCCTGATTGTGCGGATATTTTTGGGATCGGGCTGCACGCCGCAGCAGGCCATGTTAGCTTTATATATATTATTATTATTATGTGGATCGGGGCTGCCTTCCTGCAGCTGGCCTTATAGGCTTTATATAGCACGTGAGTTGTCCATGCAGCACGTGAGTTGTCCGTGCGGTTTATAGCGCTTAGGCTGGAGGAGCCCCTCCGGAGTCTGCACACACCCCCAGTGAGCGCGGTTGATATTATCGAGGGATGGATATTCCCTGGACATGGATCTTGTCCGAAGTATTATATACCTGGAGATAGATCTTCTCCACGGGCTGGATTGACCCTACTCGGTACTAAGTGACTGATGATCAGTTGATATGTATATTCCGGGATAGATCTTCCTTGGACGGATTGGCCATATACAGTACCGAGTAATTGAGCATGATGAGTGGAATGTGTGAGAAAGTGAGATTAAGTACTCTGAGAGTGAGAGTACATGAGTTCGTCTCTGAGATACATTGCATTGACATGCACACATGACATACAGGCATAGAGATGTATTTTCCTCATGTTGTACGGTATCACGTCATTCATGACTTCTCACACATATTGGCATATGGGCATAGTGATGCATTTTTCACTTGATATCTGGAAAGAAAATGAAACATCTTATTTATTGTGGAAAGGGTTTGTGGCAAAATTTACGGTTTTCAAACTTACCCATATTTTTGGCAACAACGGTAAATGATTTGAGTTTTTCACAGATATACTTGAAAGGCAGAACTATTTTTCAGTAATCATGATTTTGTTGAGCATTTTATTTCTGAGTTACTTCTGGTATTATTTGTTTTATATTGTTATGAACTATTGTTGGTTATGGAAGTTGGACTCTGACCTTGGTACAAGTTCGTCACTACTTTCAACCTAAGGTTAGGTTTGTTACTTATTGAGTACATGGGGTCGGTTGTACTCATACTACACTTCTGCACCGTGCATGCAGATGTTGGCTGTTGATGTTGTTGTGTTCGTTAGGAGCTGAATCTGAAGATGTACCTGCGTTCCGGTTATTACTACCTCTTGTTCATAGTAGCCTTAGATTCATAAAACTCTGTTTATGTACTTTCTGAATAGATGATGTATTTACTTCATACTAGATTTGTATACTCCATTCTTAGAAGCTCGTGATTTGTATTGCCAATTATTGGGGAAATGTATTAGTTTTATATATTTTCTTTTAGTTAATTGCCTTATTAATTTCATTGAAATTGGATAGTTGGTAATTGGCTTACCTAGCGGGTTGGGTTAGGTGCCATCACGACTAGTTGGATTTTGGGTCGTGACAAATTTATACGGTGACATACCAATCGGAGTTTTGAATGCAGTGCGGTAAGCCCATAGCGCGTCATCCAATTTTCTCGCTCAATCAGTCCGAGTAGCATTTACAATTTTGGTCAAAATACTCTTGATTTCTCTGTTTGACACCTCCACTTGCCTACTTGTTTGTGCGTGATACGGAGTAGTAACTTTATGGTGAAAGCCATATTTCTCCAACAACTTTGCAAAGGCTCGGTTGCAGAAGTGGGTGCCTCCATCACTGATGATCGCTCTTGGAGTACCAAATCGGGTGAAGATATCTTTTCTCTGGAAACCGATATCTGCCTTCGCATCATTTGTTGGAAGTGCCATGGCTTCTACCCATTTCGAGACATAGTCCACCGCTACAAGTATGTATTTGTTATTATATGAGCTGACAAATGGTCCCATAAAATTGATTCCCCATACATCGAATATGTCCACCTCTTGAATTGGGTTCATGGGCATCTCATGTCGACGGGAAATATTCCCCGTCTGTTGACACTAATCACAACTTTTCACCCAGAAGTGTGCATCTTTAAACAACGTCGGCCAATAAAAGCCCGACTCCAACACTTTAGCAGCTGTCCTTACTCCTCCAAAATGACCTCCATACGGTGAAGCATGACATGCCTACAAAACAAAATATTGGCCTATCTCGGGAATGCATCTCCGGATCATGTTGTCAAGACAAATCCTAAAACAAATATGGTTCATCCCATAAATATATGCGACAATCACAAAAAAACCTTTTCTTTTGCACAGAAGACAAGTCATAGGGAACAATATCGCTTGCCAGGTAATTTGCAATATCTGCATACCATGGCGTAGCCTCAAGGCTCGTGGCTAAAAGTTGTTCATCTGGGAAAGTCTCCATTATTTCTTCCACCTCAACCTTCTTTTTTGCTCCTTCAAGCCTGGACAAATGATCAGCAACTTGGTTTTCTGTTCCCTTTCGGTCACGGATTTCTAAGTCGAAGTCTTGTAACAGTAGCACCCATCGAATTAGGTGCGGCTTTGATTCCTTTTTCTCAATTAGGTACCTGAGGGAAGCATGGTCAGTATAAATAATTACCTTCGAGCCTATCAGGTATGACCTGAATTTATCAAATGTGAACCCAACAGCTAGCATCTCTTTCTATGTCACTATGTAATTCAGTTGGGCGCCGCTCAAGGTCCTGCATGCATAGTAGATCGGATGCATGACTTTATCTTTTCGCTGTCCAAGAACTGCTCCCACAGCATAGTCGTTTGCATAACACATCAGCTCGAAAGGTTTCCCCCCAGTCGGGGGCCACTATGATTGGTGCAGTCACCAATTTCTTCTTCAACTCCTCAAACGCTAAGGGTGATCTTTTTCAAGAAGTTTACACAAGGGGTTAGCAATTTTGGAGAAATCTCTTATAAACCGTCTTTAGAAACCGGCATGGCCAAGGAAGATTCTTATTGTTTTGACGGAAGTGGGTGGTGGTAACTTTTCTATCACATCAACCTTTGCACGATCCACCTCAATGCCCTTACATGACACTAGGTGCCCCAAGACTATCCCTTCTTGTACCATGAAATGGCACTTTTCCCAGTTAAGCACCAGATTAGTCTCCACACATCTTTTCAGCATTCTTTTTAGATTCTTAAGGCAGTCATCGAATGAGTCTCCCACCACTGAGAAATCATCCATGAAGACTTCTATTATGTCTTCTACCATATCTGTGAAGATGGCCATCATGCATATTTGGAATATGGCGGGTGCGTTGCATAGGCCGGACGGCATTCTCCGAAAAGCGTGGACGCCATATGGATAGGTGAATGACGTTTTCTCTCTATCTTCCGGGGCAATATAGATCTTATTGTATCCCGAGTATCCATCTAGAAAGCAGAAGTGGGACCTCCTAGCCAATCTATCTAACATTTGATCAATAAACGGCAGGGGAAAATGGTCTTTTCGGGTGGCTTTGTTCAATCTTCTGTAGTCCATAGAAATTCGCCATCCCGTGACTGTTCTTGTTGAGATCAGCTCGTTGTTCTCATTTTGCACTACAGTCGTTCCACCTTTCTTTGGCACACATTGAACTGGGCTAACCCCGTTGCTATCGGAGATAGAGAAAATGATTCTCGCATATAACCATTTTATCACCTCCTTTTTCACGACTTCTTTTATGTTGGGGTTCAGCCTTCTTTGATGTTCTCTGGAAGGTTTGTGCCCATCTTCCAGTAAAAGCTTGTGCATACAGAAGGCCGAGTTGATACCCTTAATGTCTGCAATGGTCCAACCAATTGTAGTTTTGCACTCTATTAATACATGCAAAAGTTGTTCTGCCTGCACATCTAACAAATCAGATGAGATAATAACAGTTAAAGTTGAGTTAGATCCCAAGAAATCATACTTGAGGTGTGGTGGTAGCGGTTTTAGTTCCAACTGTGGTGGCTCTTCGATCGATGGCTTAGTTGGAGGAGTCTTTCTTTCTTCTAAGTGCAAAGACTCAAATTCAAGCTCTCTTTTCCAGAACCCTTGGACTTCAAAAGCCAGTACCCACTCCGTTAAGTCCTCTCCATTTACTTCTTCTAAGTTCATGAGACAGTCTTTAGCGTTCAGAACCTCATCTTCTTCCGCTAAAATTACATCCACAGCTTCTATCAGAGAGCAGCTAGCAAATTCACTTGGTCGCCGCATAGACTTCTACACATTGAACGTTATCTCTTCATAGTTCAGTCTCATTTTTAGCTCTCCAGTTTCACAATCAATTAGAGCTCTCTCGGTGACCAAGAATGGGCTTCCCAAAATTAAGGGAATCTCATCATCAACACGACAGTCTAGAATGACAAAATCTGCTGGAAACACAAACTTTCCAACTTGCACTAGTACATCATCAAGGATACCTGATGTCCTCTTCACTGTCCGGTCGGCTAACTGTAGTAACATGGATGTGGATCTTGCTCTTCCAATGCCTAACCTTTTATAGATAGACAAGGGCATCAAGTTTATGCTTGCCCCTAAATCACACAATGCTTTAACAAAATCATAGATGCCTATTGTGCATGGGATTGTGAAACTCCCTGGGTCTGACAACTTCTCAGTTATGGGTCTCGTCACAACAGCACTACAGGTCTGGGTTAGTGTAATAGTGGCCAAGTCTTGGAAGTCGAACTTGCGAAACATCAAATCCTTCATCATTATGGCATACCCAAGCATCTCCCTCAAGGCGTCAATCAGTGGAATGTTCACCTAGATTTGCTTCAACATCTCCATAAATTTCTTATACTGCTCATCCTTCTGATATTTGGACAATCACTATGGGAAGGGTGCTGGAGGTTTCTTCCTTCCTGTGATTTGAATTTGATCCTGCTCGAGCACTGCTTCTACTGTCGTTTCTTGCACTACCTCAGTCTCCTTCGCAACCTCTTTTTCTTTGCTTGTGCTCTCTTGTGCATGTTGTATCGTTACCTCAGTTAACCATGTTAAATCATCTACCTCAATGGGTACTGGAACAAGTGTTTCAATTGGTCAGCTTTTGCGAGCAATATCTTGCTCTAGATCTAGATCTCTACCATTTCTTAGACTCACTTCCATAAGCTGCTTCGGGCCTTACTCTTTTGGATTGACATGGGTGTCTACAGATAACGTCCCTTGGGGACGATTATTCAGAGCCATCGATATCTGCCATAGTTGAATCTCAATGTCTTTGATGGGTGAGTCATGCAATACTACCTTTTCTTGTATCTGGTGGACCTTTTCTTCCATTTTCCCGCTGGCCCCAATGAGTTGTTGCAGCATTCCTTTAATTTCAAACAACCCATCATCTTGTCGCACCATCATCTTTTAGTAAGGCACAACTTAACCCTGTGGTTGCATAGCCCTAGGATTGTTGCTATTATTGTACTATTGTTGTGCTGGTCTATATTGTTGATTCTGATGTTCCCAATTCTGACCACCTTGCCTTTGTCCTCCATAGTTGGCCACATAGTTCATATTTTCCTGATAGTTCTAGTTGTCACTTTCAGCACTCCACGAGCATACATGTGGTTGGTTAATGCATGGTGTACATAAGCCCCCATTAGTCGCATCAACTTTGTGTACCTGGTTCTGGCCTGATTCATCAATCTTTTTGGTGAGGATACTCATTTGCGTCATCAGAGTGGCCATATTCTCGGCTATGGAGTTGTTTGAGTCCAAAGCTACTGAGTGAATGATAGGAGTGATTGTAGAGTCTCTTGTCATCCATCCTGAGTTTTGAGCCATTTTATCAAGTAAGATCTTGCATTCTCTGAATGATTTGCTCAGAAATGCTCCACCTACTGAAGCATCAACATTGGCCTTCAAGTTGTCTGCCAATCCCATGTAAAACCTTTTCCCCAATATCTGATCTGGAATGCCATGATGTGGACACTTAACCAACATACCTTTGAACCTCTCCCACGTTTCTTGCAGTGTTTTAGTTAATTCCCCAGCAATGGTGCCAAATTTTGATCATGCCCAACTATGCCTTATAAAAAGGACTAAGCGGTCATTGCAAATATAATCTGGTTAACAAGTCCGGAGTCGAATCCCATAGGGATATAACCTACTAAGCACAGCTACTAGACTCGCACAAATTCACGTAATCAATCTTCAGAAATATTAAATAACAAATTGGATGTTTACTAACTAAATATCAAGTAATGAAAATGCAGTAATTAATAACTAACGATGAACAGATTGTAGACAAGATTTGGAATGATCTAAGGTTATGATTTCCCCTATTGTCGGAATCCTTTCCGCCACATTTCTTATAAATTTGCCTAAGTTTTCTATACCGATCATAAGCGCTTTGAGTTTCATAATTCTTTTTCGAGTAACTACTACAATTTACTAGACATATTCTTCCAAACTATGCTAGCAGGCACTAAGTCACGGCTCACTCAGATAGCACCAAGGTTTCATTATTCCTAATCCCACCTTTAAACCCTCCGTATTGATCCCTCACATACGTTAGGAGTGATATTGTTCAACAATTACTTAAATATGTATTCTCTTACAAGCAATATACACTAAATAGGCACAGTCGATTGAGAGCTCTTCAATCAACCACAAAATAAACATAGTTGAACAAATAGAGAACAAGCTACGGCAAATCTATATTAAACGTAATAGGAAAACCATCCTCCAATAGGTTCCATCAAAACCCTAGATTAGAAGTTTAGCTACTCATATTCATAGTAATAATTTCCCAAGTATTTTGCATAAACAAATTACAAAGAAAAGATGAAAGAATGTAGAACTCGATGATTCTTTCCCCCAAAAGTTGTTCCACGAGCTATTCTTGCTTCTGGTCACAAAACTCCCTCAAAAGTGGTGTTTAATGACTATTTATATGTGTAGGAAAAGACCTAAATGACATAGCCCAAGTCCAAGTCCAAGTCCAACAAGGAGATGAAATAGGCTTTTAAAATCCGGATCAGGCTCGCTACGGACCTCGCCTCACGAGGCAAAATGCGAGCTTCACCTCACCTCGGACTGTGCGGCGCAAGCCCTACCGCGCACTCAACCTCGCCATAACCCTTGCGTCGTGCACTTCAACGCGAGCTAAAGAGCTCGCTCGCCTGCTCTAATGCGAGCCACTAGGCTTGCTTCGCCTGTTGCTTCATTTTCCATCTGCTCAATTCTTTCTTTCTTCTTTCCTATTGTTTTTGAGCATGATTTACACTTTAAATATTCACTTTGCTCCAATTTCATCTCTAATATACCTACACATAAAATAGACTCAATTAAGCACAAATATAGTATAGTTTAGCATTAAAGCACCTAAAATGTAAGGTAAGTAATACACTAAAAATATGGAATTATAGCCAAACATCAATGATTGTAGCACAAGATTAAATATAATTTATCTTGATTATGGGAATGGTTTAATTCCAACTTCTTGTGCTAGTACATTTTGTATGTATTGAATGGACCAAGTAGAGATAAGTATTTTATATTGACTTAATAAAATAAACTCTTTAGCCATTAAAAGTACTTATACTCTTAATATTGATATAATTATTATTAGCTGTATATATTATTATTGTTTTGATTTATTAAAAGGCGAGATCCTTTCGTGGGTCAGTATGCCTGGATAATTGAAAAACAATAATGTACATTGGCGAATGTAACGACCCGGTCAGTCGTTTTGAGAGTTGTAGCCATGTTCCCCCATTTACTACTCATTTTATATTTATTAGTTGCTATGTGACTTGTCGGGGTAGTTGGTTCGGGTCCAGAGAGGTTTCGAAATGAGTTAAGACACTTAGTCTCAAGGTTTGAAGCTTAAGTTTAAATGGTTAATCAGATGTTGACTTGTGTGTAAACGACTCCGGAATGTAGTTTTGATGGTTTTGTTAGCTCTGTTGAGTGATTATGGACTTAGAAGTGTGTCCGGATAGAGATTTGGTGGTCCGTAGTCGAATTAGGCTTGAAATGGCGAAAGTTGAAAATTTAGAAATTTGCCCGAGAGTGGACTTTGTGGTTAACGGGCTCGGATTGGGGTCCCAGAAGTTGGAGTAGGTCTGTGGTGTCATTTGTGACTTGTGTGCAAAATTTGAGGTCAATCGGACGTGATTTGATAGGTTTCGGCATCGAACGTAGGAGTTAGAAGTTCAAAAACTTTTTAGGCTTGAATCGAAGCATGATTTGTGATTTTAGCATTGTTTGATGTGATTTGAAAGCTCGACTGAGTTCGTATCGTATTTTAGGACTTGTTGGTTTGGTTGAGGTCCCGGGGGCCTCGGGTGGAGTTAGGATGGTTAACAGATCAAGTTTGGAAGTTGAGAGGCTGCTGAAGCTCACCAATTTTGGTGCAATCGCACCTGCAGAGTTGTGATCACAGGTGCGAGCGGGGGAAAAGCAGATGCGGCCTAGAGTTGAGCATGCAGTGTTAGCAAGTGCGAGGATATTGCCGCACCTGCGTGGCCGCAGATGCGGCGAGTGGAGCACAAAAGTGGGATTTGATTAGATTACTGTGGAGGGCAGATGCGGAAGTAGTTCTGCATGTGCGGACTCGCACCTGCACGTGTGTGGTCGCAGAAGCGAAGGTAGTGGAGCCTTGGGAAACCCGCAGAAGCGGAAGATTTCTCACAGGTGCGACTAAATGAGTCGCTTGTGCGAAAGTGCTGGGCAGAATATTAAGTTCGAGGGTTTCGTGATTTCCTTCATTTTGGACATTTTAAGCTCGGGATTAGGCAATTTTTGAAAGGGATTTCGAAGGGATTCTTAAGGTAAGCCACTTGTGGTTAAATTTACTCAATAATTATGTTTCCCAATTGATTTTTCTACCTAGATTGTGCGATATTTAGGTGTAATTTTGGAGTTTGAAGCTATGGATTTAGAGAGTTTAAATTGGGGATTTGAGTGACGAGTTGGTGTCAGATTTTGGAAAATTTGGTATGGTTGGACTTGTGGTTGAAAGGGCTTCCGGATTTTGTGACTTTTGTTGGGTTCCGAGACGTGGGCCCGGGGTGACTTTTGGGGCGATTTTACAATTCTTTGCTAAAATCATTATTTCATTATTTAAACTAGTTTTCTATAGTTGTATTTATAGTAGAAAATTGTTATGGCTAGATTTGAGCTATTCGGGATTGGAAAATCTAGGGAAAGCCATATAATTGATTGATTGAGCGCGGTTTGAGGGAAGTGGCTTGTCTAACCTTGTGTGGGAAAACTTTCCCTTAGGATTTGGTAGTTTGGTGATAAATTGTGATATGTGAAGGCCGTGTACGCAAGGTGACGAGTGCGTACACGGGCTAAATGTTGAAATTCCGATTTTGATGCGTAGTTCCTTTTCATGCCTTATTTGAGTTACTTTAGCACGTTATAGTCATCATGTTTAGCCTAATTTCACATGTCTACTTGTCTTATCTCCTATTTGCAACTTGAATCACATGTTTAGTTGAATTAATTGCTCTTCTTGATTTCCATATTCATTACTTTCTTTCGTGTTATCGTTATTGTTGCACGAGGTTTTTGTCGTGCGGTTGTTATTGTTTGCACGAGGTTTCTACCGTGTGTTTGTTATTGCTGCACGATATTTCTGATGTGTCGTTATGATTATTGTTACGCATACGGTGGTATAAGGTTTAGGTGTTGAAACGCATGCGGTGAGATAAGGTGGGCTTGATACGCATGGCTAGTAAGGGAACTACTAGAAGCCATACGGTGTGAGAAGATGGGCTAAAATGCGGGATGCTATTTCGGGAGAATAATTTTAGAAAACCAAATATAAAGGCTCCCGTGGCGATATAAGGAAAGACTGTGAGAAATTTTACTTTTGGGACTACGAGGCGGTACCTCGGGAGTGCCCCTGTTGATTTCATCTATTTGTTGTATTGTTTGTTGTTGTTTTTCTTAACTTGTAAGATTCTTGCTTCCTTTCGTGTTGTATTTGTCTTTTTTCTTCCTTTCATGTTGTTGCCTTTCGTAAATTCTTATTGTTTCACTTCTCTGTCATTTTATTATATCATTATATCTTCTACCTTGTTTCTTATTATTTCCAGTAAGGCCCTAACCTGACCTTGTCACTACTCTACCGAGGTTAGGCTTGGCACTTACTGGGTACTATTATGGTGTACTCATACTACGCTTCTGCACATGTTTTGTGCAGATCCTTGTACATCTTACCAGCCTCCGTGTTAGTGTGTGGAGTGACTTGCTTATCAGAGACTTCAAGGTACACCTGCCCGCGTCTGCATGCCTCAGAGTCCCCTTTTATCCCGTTCTTTTCTTATTTCTTTAGATTTTGATAGACAGTGATGTATAGAGATGCATCAGTCCTATTTCATCCAAGCTCCACTTATTCCTATGTGTCATCTTATTTTTCTCCATATTTGGGTGTATCCCGTTATTCCTTGGGTTCTCCTGTCTATGTGTCTACACTTGTGGGAGATTCTATTGTTGTTGACCAAGTGTATCGGTCGTGTTTAGTTGTTCTCGGTGGTTTTGAGACCAAAGCTGATTTATTATTGCTCAGTATGGTAGAATTTGATATTATTTTGGGCATGGACTGGTTGTCGCCCTATTTCGCTATCCTTGATTGTCATGCTAAGACGGTGATGTTGGCTATGCCAGATCTACCACGGTTAGAGTGGAGAGGTACTTTAGAATATGTTCCAAAGCAGGGTTATTTTATTTCTAAAGGCTCAGCGGATGGTTGAAAAGGGGTGTGATGCGTATATGTGAGAGATGTCAGTGTTGAAATTCCTACCGTCGAGTCAGTTCCGATAGTGAGGGATTATCCAGATGTATTCCTGGTGAATCTTCTGGGCATGCTGCCCGACAGAGATATCGACTTTGGTATTGATTTGTTACCGGGCACCCAGCCCATTTCTATTCTGCCCTATCGTATGGCCCTAGCAGAGTTGAAAGAGTTAAAGGAACAATTGCAAGAGTTGCTTGATAAGGGCTTCATTCGGGCTAGTGTGTCTCCTTGGGGTGCTCCAGTCTTATTTGTAAAGAAGAAAGATAGTTCTATGCGTATGTGTATTGATTATCACCAGATGAACAAGGTTACAGTGAAGAACAGGTATCCATTTCCAATTGATGACCTATTTGATCAGCTATAGGGTGCTAGAGTGTTCTCTAAGATCGACTTGCGTTCTGGCTATCATCAGTTGAATATTCGGGAGCTAGATATTCCGAAGACTGCCTTCAGAAATCGGTATGGACATTACGAGTTCCTTGTAATGTCTTCTGGGCTGACCAATGCCCCAGCAGCATTCATGCACTTGATGAACAGTGTATTTTAGCCCTATCTTGACTCGTTCGTTATTGTGTTTATTGACGACATTCTGGTGTACTCCCAGAGTCAGGAGGATCATGAGCAGCATTTGAGGACCGTGCTTCAGACCTTAAGTGAAAAGAAGTTATATGCAAAATTTTCGAAGTGTGAATTTTTGCTAGATTCAGTGGCATTTTTGGGTCATGTAGTGTCGAGTGAGGGATCAAGGTAGACCCGAAGAATATTAAAGCAGTGCAGAGTTGTCCCAGACCGTCCTCAGCTACGGAGATCCGGAATTTTCTTGGTTTGGAGAGGTATTATTGTCGATTTGTAGAGGGTTTCTCGTCTATTGCAGCACCTATGACCAGGCTGACCCAGAAGGGTGCTCCGTTCAGGTGGACCGAGGAGTGTGAGGAGAGCTTTCAAAAGCTCAAGACTGCTTTGACTACAGCCCATGTCACGACCCGAAATTCCTACCTTCGGGACCGTGATGGCGCCAAACATTTCACTTCCTAGGCAAGCCAACGTTAGAATAATTATAACCATTTTTTTCTTAACAATTTAATTTAATTAATAATAAAGAAACTAATAACTAGAATAAAATCTGAAATAAAGCGATGTCTAAATACCATCCCAGAACTGATGTCACACGTGCACGAGCTACTAGAATAATACAAATAAGGATATGAATGAAAATAAAGTTGTCTATCATAAATACACAGCTAAAATAAAGTAGATGGGGACTTCAGAGCTGCGAACGTCGTGCAGCTATACCTCAAGTCTCTTGTGGATAGCTGAATCCGAGCAAATCTACTATACGTTGTTGGGACCAACTTCGGTATCTGCACAAGAAGTATAGAGTGTAATATGAGTACAACCGACCCCATGTACCCAGTATGTGCCGAGCCTAACCTCGATGAAGTAGTGACGAGGCTAAGGCAGGTCACTTACATTAACCTGTACGCAATAATAATAATAACAACAAAAATATAGGAGAACAGGAATAGAAATTAAACCAGTAAATCATATCAACAATCAAGCCAACTCGGCAATCATAACCAATTATTACTTAAATCACTTTCTGTTACGGCGTGCAACCCGATCCCCACAATATATTCATATTCAATTTTATTGTTGCGTGCAACCCGATCCCACAATATATTCATTTTCATTTAATTCCGTTGCGGCGTGCAACCCGATCCTCAATATATCTTTTCAATCAATTATGTTGTGGTGTGCAACCGGCTCCTCCAATATATTCACTTTCAATCAATTCTGTTGCGGCGTGCAACCTGCTCCTCCAATATATTCACTTTCATTTCTGTTGTGACGTGCAATCCGCTCCTCAATAATATAATTTACCAATTCTTATAAAAGAAATTATTCCAATAAATGCAATAATTAATATGAAATTGTAAGACAACAAGCATATAATAATTATGATTTATTTAGAAACAATTGATGACAAGTAGCAATTAATTGTGGAAATTAAGGAGGAAATAGACAATTTAATATTTAGTATACTAAATGTCAAGTAACAATTAAGTCACATAAATCAAATAAGCATGTAGCAATTATAGCATGGATTCAAGACATAATATTGAGCAAGGAATATGAGAGAAATAATTAATATAATAATTAATTCAAGATTTAAAATAATTTATAATTTCCAGATAAATGTGCAAACAATATATTTGACAACGTATAGGCACTCGTCACCTCGCCTATACGTCGTTACACATGAAATTCACGTAACAATAATTCAAGGGTTCTATTCCCTCAAGTCAAGGTTAACCATGATACTTACCTCGCTTCGCAACCAAATTCAAGATTCCAATAAACCTTTGCCTCGGGAATTGATGTCTAAAAGCTTCAAATCTAGTCACAAACAATTCAATATTCTCAACACGAAATGTAGGAATTAATTCCATATGAAATTACTAATTTTCCAGACTAAAATCCGAAATTCATTTCAAAAACCGACAGTGGGACCCACGTCTCGAATCCCAAAAAACTCACAAAATCCGAACACCCGTTCCGATACGAGTTCAACCATACAAAAATTATCGAATTCTGATATCGGATTGGCTTTCAAATTTAAAATTTTCATTTTTGGAAGATTTTATAAAAATCTGATTTTTCTTCCATAAATTAATGGATTCATGATATAAATGAGTATGGAATCATGAAATATAACTAATTTCGGATAAAGAATACTTGCCCAACTCAAACTCGTGAAAAATGCCTCTGAAATCGCCCAAAACCGAGGCCTAAAACTTTAAAAATGAACAAAAAAAGTCGGACTCCGGACATATATATTCTATCCAAGCAAGTGTGAGATGCGACTTGTCTCAAAATTTTCAAGCATTCTGTCAATCGATCATAACGTTCTGTACAAATATCTAAATGATGAATGGTTTACCTTACTGGAAACTAGAATCAAAGGGCTACAACTTTCATGTTTTGATAATTTCCAGATTCGTTATAGATTGCGAGATATAAGCTTCCAAGATCAGCCTTGTACATCAGAAATTCCTGGCGATACACACTGCCAGGAAAACAAAAACTACATAACCAGCCTTCAGTCAATCGATCGTAACTTTCTATACAAATATCCAAATGATGAATGGTTTATCTTTCGAGAAACTAAAATCAAAGAGATACAACTTTCATGTTTTGATAATTTATAGATTACTTATAGATTGCGAGATATAAGCCTCCAAAGTTAGCTCTGCACGTCAGATATTTCGCACACTGCTATCAAAAACCAGCAATTAAAAATGACCTAAAAATGGTCTAAAACTCACCCGAGCCCCTCGAGACCCCGTACGAACACATCAACAAGTCTCAAAACATATTATGGACCTAATATAGGTCTCAAATCACACATAACAACGGCGAAACGATAAATTGCGCGTCGATTCGGACTTATGAGTTTATGAAAAATTTTAATTCTATAACTCGTGCCGAAACATGCCAAATCAATTTGGAATGAACTCAAATTTTTCATGCAAGTCATAAATGACATAATGGAGCTGTTTCAATTTCCAGAATCGAATTTTGACCCCGATATCAATAAAGTCAACTCTCGGTCAAACTTTTTCAAAAATCTTCTATTTTCCAACTTTCGCCAAAATGCGTTGAATTGTCCTACGGACTTCCAAATCCAAATCCGAACATGCGCCTAAGTCCGAAATCACCATATAAAATTATTGGAATTATCAAAATTCTATTCCGTGATTGTTTGCTCAAAAGTCAAATCTCCGGTCAAATTTTAGAAATTCAAGCTTTATAAAATCAAACCTTTTATTTTTTTTTTTAAAACTAACAAAAAATGTGACTACGTACCTTGGAATAACTTCAAATTTTGTACATAAGTATTAAATATTGTTACGAAGCTTACCAGACCCTTGGAATCTAAATTCGGACCCGGTATCAACAAAAATTCAATTATGACCAAATTTAGGAATTCTTAAACCTTTAAATTTCTAGTTTCCGTTAAATGCCGATAATTTGAGCTAGGGACCTTCGAATTCGATTCCGGGTATACGCCTAAGTTCTAAATCATGATAAGGACCTATCAGAGTTGTCAAAACACCGATCCAGGTCCGTTGGCTCAAAACGTTGACCGAAGTCAACTCAAATAAATTTTAAAGCTCTATTTCACATTTTAATCAATTTTTTCATATAAAAAACTTTCCAAAAAAATTTACTTATTATGCACGCAAGTCGAAGAATGTTGAATAGTACTTTTCGAGGTCTTAGAACACAGAAATGAATATTTAAAATTAAAGATGACATATTGGGTCATCACAGCCCCAATGTTAGTATTGCCTACTGGTTCGGGGTCTTATACTATATATTGTGATGCGTCACGCATGGGTCTCGGCACAGTGTTGATGCAGGATGGTAGGGTGATGGCCTACGTGTCTAGACAGCTAAAGGTGCATGAGAAGAACTATCATGTCCACGACCTTAAGTTAGCAGCTATTGTTCATAACTTAAAGATCTGGCGGCACTATATGTACGGTGTCCCTTGTGAGGTCTACACTGACCACCAGAGTTTACAGCAGTTGTTCAAATAGAAGGATCTTAACTTGCGGCAGCGAAGGTGGTTAGAGTTGCTTAAGGACTATGGTATCACCATTCTATATCATCCCGGGAAGGCCAATATGGTGGTCGTTGCCTTGAGTCACAAGGCGGATAGTTTGGGCAGCTTAGCATATCTACAGGTAGTAGAGAGACCATTAGCCTTGGATGTTCAGGCCTTGGCCAACCAGTTTGTTAGATTGGATGTTTCTAAGCCGAGCCAAGTTTTGGCTTGTGTGGTTTCTCGGTCTTCTCTTTATGATCGTATCAGAGAGTGTTAGTATGATGACCCCCATCCGCTTGTCCTCAAGGATACGGTTCAGCATGGCGATGCCAAGGAGGTCACTATTGGAGATGATGGTGTATTATAGATGCAGGGCAAGCTATGTGTGCCCAATATAGATGGCTTGTGTGAGTTGATTCTCCAGGAGGCTCATAGTTCGTGGTACTCCATTCATCCAGGTGCCGCGAAGATGTATCAAGACCTGAGGCAGCATTATTGGTGGAGGAGAATGAAGAAGGACATAGTGGAGTATGTATCTCGGTGCCTAAATTTAAAGCAAGTGCAGTATGAGCATCAGCGGCCAGGTGGATTGCTTCAGAAGCTAGATATCCCAGAGTGGAAATGGGAGCGGATCACTATGGATTTTGTTGTTGGACTCCCACGGACTCAGAGGAAGTTTGATGCAGTTTGGGTGATTGTGGATAGATTAACCAAGTCAGCTCATTTCATTCTAGTGGTGACTACTTACTCTTCGGAGCAGCTGGCTCAGATTTACATTCGCGAGATTGTCAGGCTTCATGGTGTACTGGTATCTATCATCTCTGACTAGGTTACGCAGTTTACATCGAGGTTCTGGAGAGTCGTACAGCATGAGTTAGGTACTCGGGTGGAGTTGAGTACAACATTTCATCCTCAGACGGACGGACAGTCCGAGCACATTATTCAGATATTGGAGGATATGCTTCGTGTGTGTGTGATGGAGTTTGGGGGTTCTTGGGATTAGTTCTTGCCGCTTACGCAGTTTGCCTATAACAATAGTTATCAGTCAAGCATTCAGATGGCCCAGTATAAGGCTTTGTATGATAGGCGGTGCCGGTCTCCAATGGGTTGGTTTGAGCCGCATGAGGCCAGGCTATTAGGTACAGACTTGGTTCAAGATGCATTGGAAAAGGTTAAATTGATTCAGGATCGACTTCGTACAGCCCAATCCAAACATAAGAGTTATACGGATCGAAAGGTTCGCGAAGTTGCATTCATGGCTAGGGAGCGGATCTTGCTCCGAGTTTCGTCCATGAAGGGTGTTATGAGGTTCGGGAAGAAGGGCAAGCTAAGCCCTAGATATATCGGACCTTTTGAGATTCTTGAAAGGGTCGGAGAGGTGGCCTACAGACTTGCACTACCACCTAGTCTAGTTGTAGCTCATCCAGTGTTCCATGTTTCTATGCTCCGAAAGTATCACGGCGATCTGTCTCATATACTAGACTTCAGCTCAGTCCACTTGGACAAGGATCTATCTTAAGTTGAGGAGCCAGTGGCCATTTTGGACAGGCAGGTCCAAAAGTTAAGGTCGAAGAATATTGCTTCAGTTAAGGTCCAGTAGAGGGTTCAGCCGGTCGGTGAGGCGACTTGGGAGACCGAGCAGGATATGCATAGCCGTTATCCTCAACTTTTCACCACTTTAGGTATGTCTCTATACCCGTTCGAGGATGAACGTTTATTTAAGAGGGGGAGGATGTAATGACTCGGTCGGTCGTTTTGAGAATTGTAGCCTCGTTCCTTCATTTACTGCTCATTCTATGCTTATTAGTTGCTATGTGACTTGTCGGGGTAGTTGGTTCAGGTCCGGAGAGGTTTCAAAATTAGTTAAGACACTTAGTCTCAAGGTTGGAAGCTTAAGTTGAAATGGTTTGACCAGATATTGACTTGTGTAAACGACTCCAAAATGTAGTTTTGATGGTTTCGTTAGCTCCGTTGGGTGATTTTGGACTTAGGAGTGTGTCCGGATAGAGATTTGTTGGTCCGTAGTCAAATTAGGCTTGAAATGGCAAAATTTGAAATTTAGAAGTTTGACCGAGAGTGGACTTTGTGGTTACCGGGATCGGATTGGGGTCCCGAAAGTTAGAGTAGGTCTGTGGTATCATTTGTGACTTGTATGCAAAATTTGAGGTCAATCGGACGTGATTTGATAGGTTTTGGCATCGAAAGTAGAAGGTAGAAGTTCAAAAGTTCTTTAGGCTTGAATCAATGCGTGATTCATGGTTTTAGTGTTGTTTGATGTAATTTGAAGGCTCAACTGAGTTCGTGTCATGTTTTAGGACTTGTTGATATATTTGGTTGACGTCCCGGGGGCCTCGGGTGGAGTTCGGATGGTTAACGGATCAAGTTTGGAAGTTGAGAGGCTGCTGAAGCTCACCAGTTCTGGTGCAATCGCAGGTGCGAGCGGGGGAAAGGCAGATGCTACCTGGAGTTGAGCGTGCAGTATTTGCAGGTGTGAGGGAATTGCCGCACCTGTGTGGCCGCAGATGCGGCGAGTGGAGCGCAGAAGTGGGATTTGATTAGATTACTGTGGAGCGCAGATGCGGAAGGAGTTCCGTAGGTGCGGACTCGCACCTGCGCATGTGTGGTCGCAGAAGCGGAAGATTTCCCGCACATGCTAGACCGTAGGTGCGACTAAATGAGTCGCAGGTGCAAAAATGCTTGGCAGAATATTAAGTTTGAGGGTTTCGTGATTTCCTTCATTTTGGACATTTCAAGCTCGGGATTAGGCGATATTTTAGAGGAATTTCCAATGGATTCTTGAGGTAAGTCACTTGTGGTTAAATTTACTCAATAATTATGTTTCCCATTGATTTTTCCTCCTAGATTGTGCGGTTTTTAGGTGTAATTTTAGAGTTTGAAGCTAGGGATTTGGAGAGTTTAAATTGCGGATTTGAGTGACGATTTGGTGTCGGATTTTGGAAGATTTGGTATGGTTGGACTCATGGTTGAATGGGCTTACAGATTTTGTGACTTTTGTTGGGTTCTGAGACGCTGGCCCGGGGTGACTTTTGGGGCTATTTTACAATTCTTTGCTAAAATCATTATTTCATTATTTAAACTAGTTTCCTCCTACGGAGGGAATCTGGGGTTGTGACAGCGAAGTAATAGTTAGTTGATGGAATCCATGTATCGGTTTAGAGATTGATGATACACCTTTATGAAAGCTTATAAGTTTTCATGTGTAAATCCGACCGGTGAATTTTGTATCCGACGCATGAAATAAGTTAAGCGAAAGTCTAAAGGAAATAATCAATAAATTAAATTATTAGTAATTCAATTTAATTGATTAGTATCTGAATCTTAACATGGGGAGTTAAATAAGATTTAATGGATAAATTTTGAAATTGAATAAGGAGTGAAATTACAAATTTTTGATGGAATAATTCGTAATTAATTATGGTGGATATTAATTTCGAAAATTGGAAATTATTCCATAATTGAAAGCCTTGTTAATTAAATTTTGTTGTCCATGTTGTGCCTAAATAATAGGAAATTAAGGAATCCTTTTTCTGGTGTAAAGGAAAATCCAACAGGTTTTGGAAAAGGGTTTTAACCCTTAAAACTTGTGCTATATAGGGGTGGGCGTCGGCCAGTGCGGTGCAGTTTGCAAGATGTTCGGTTCGGTTTGTTCGGTGTTTGGTTATTGATTTGGTGTACCGATAACCGAACACAATATAAATTCGATTGGTTCGATATTTGAAACTACGTTTCGGTTGGTTTTCGGTTTTGTTCGGTCAGTTCTACTTGCTATTCCTATGATTAAAAGATAATCATATCCTTTGGATGGTTTACGTTGATAAAATAATATATTTCTAAGTTTTGATTTCTGATAGCATAGAGTTTGTATGGGTTGTGAGAACTTTTAAATCAAATGGTCTAATGTCGAACATTTCAGTAACTAAAACCCATCTGCAGCACCATCCTAATTAAATGTAACTGGATTCATGAGCAAGAAAAGAGAGCATCATCATTACCTTTGCACTGCTTCCCGTGAATCAAGGTACCAACATCTATAGTTTGATCTGGATATCTCTAAGAACTCATTTGGAATCATTTTCTCATGTGCCATGGATGAGAGATACTGCTACAACTTGGGGATTTATTTGGTACCCTCGTAGTCCCTTCCATCGGGTGCTCTTTTGAGTGGATCTTTTTATTCAACTGCATAACAGACACAAAATCTTGGTAAGAATCATGGAAAATAACTTAGATATCACATTTGTTGGGCGAAAACTTTCACTACAGTCGAAGAAGCGAAGGGCTTTGCAAAGATAAACTTCGGTTTTTTGGTTAAATCCCAAAACCGATCACCAAATCGAGCACCAAACTTTAAAAATTTATAAACCGCAATAGACCTAATAAACCGAACCGAATAATTCGAAATTGTCGGTCCGGCCAATTTTTTTGGTTCGTTCGGTATTATGTCCACCCCTAGTGTTATAAATACATAAGGTTCTCCACCTATAAGAGGGAAGACATGCTGGCCGAAATTTCAGCCATATTTTCCTAGAAATTTTGCCCACACAAAATTGCTATTTTCGAATATTATTTGTGTAACAGAGTAAAAGACCGTGAAACGTTCAAGGATCATGATTGTGCGAGTGGTGGAGATTTCATTGAGAAGTTATGGAACTGAAGGCTCACGTGATAGAAAAGATTTGTTCACGCTTCAAGAGATAACCTGTATATACTAGTTGTCTAGATTACATATAATTTTGATACTGGGATTGCTTCCGATGCTTATAATAATCCATCAATTGGTATCAGAGCCCATTCATATTTAATTAGATAACTAGGTTTTTCATGAAACAAGAACATCGCGTTTATGTGCGTTTTTGAATTATATGTATATCTTGTTTTCTGAAAAACTGCAGTGCTGTTTTGTGAATTAATTTTGCAAACATTTGGATTATTCTTGTAATCATGAGATATCTATTTTTTATTGATATTTGATTGGGATGATCTGGATGTTTTTGGGTAAATCATAGAAAAATGCAAAACCCGATTTTGACCGAATTACCGGTATTTTCGGAGGTCAACGAATTTGACAGACTCTGATTGAGCAAAAAATTGGTAGGTTCATCGAAAATGACGTGGTGAGGAAAACTCATTGTTATACAGTGAATCATGTTATTGTTTGGCGTTTTGAGGTCGTTTGGATTGTGTTTTGGACGTTTTCTATTTTCTAGAAATGTAACGACCCGGTTGGTCGTTTTGAGAAATTAAGTCACATTCGGCAGCATAATGCCCTGAACAGCTTCGTATTACGTGAATTGACTTGTGTTCGTGGTTGAATTCAATTACCGGATGATTCTGAGTGATTTGAGACACTTAGTCCCTAAAACAGAAGCTTAAGCCTTAGAATTTTGACTGTAGTCGGAACTGTGTGAAGACGACTCCGGAATAGAGTTTTGTCGGTTCTGTTAGCTCCTTTGGGTGATTTTGGACTTAGGAGCATGTCGGGATTGTGTTTAGGAGGTTTGTAGCTCATTTAGGCTTGAAATGGCGAAAGTTGAATTTTTGGAGATTTTTTCCGGTAGTGGACTTTTTGATATCAGGGTCGGAATACGATTCCGAAAGTTGGAGTAGGTCCGTAATGTTGAATATGACTTGTGTGCAAAATTTGGGGTCAATCGGACGCAGTTTGATAGGTTTCGGTATCGGTTGTAGAAATGTGACGTTTCAAGTTTATTAAGTTTGAATTGGAGGGTGATTCGTATTTTTAGCGTTGTTTGATATGATTTGAGGGCTCGACTAAGTTCGTATGGTGTTATAGGACTGGTTTGTATATTTGGTTGAGGTCCCGGGGGTCCTCGGATGAGTTTCGGATGCTTAACGGATCAAAATTTAGACTTGTGTAATTGTTGAAGCTTTCAAGCGTCTGGTGTAATCGCACATGCGGTGTGGTGGCCGCAGGTGCGGACACGCCCGTGCGAGAGGCCAAGCGTAGAAGTGGGATTGAGTAGATGGCCAGGGGTCGCAGGTGCGAGGGAAGTTCCGCAGATGCGGAGAGTGAGCTGGAGGGGCAGTCTGCAGAAGCGGAAATTTGTTTGTATGCGCGCACTCGCAGGTGCGGCCATTTGATCGCAGAAGTGGACCCAGGTGTGTAAGTCAAGTACTCACCTGCGATGGATTTTTTGTAGGTGCGGTGACGCAGGTGCGAGATCGCTGGGCAGAAAAGAGGAAATTTCGAGGATTTGGTCTCAATTTCATTTTGGGACTTTGAGAGCTCGGATTTGGGCGATAATTTGGGAGATTTTTAGAGGAAACATTTGGGTAATGATTCTTAACTCATTTATGGTTATATTCCACTAATCTATAGTTGATTTCATCATTTAATTAAGGAATTTGGTTGAGAAATTTTTTAAAAAATGGGAGAAGTTCTTCAACTAAGTTTTTGAGTTTTGATTGGGATTTTGATATCAGATTTGGATAATTTTGTTATGAGTGAACTCGTGGTTGATTGGGTGTTCGTATTTTGTGACTTTTATCTCATTTCGAGACGTGGGCCCGGGTTGACTTTTTACGACGATTTTCGAAATTTTTGTTAAAGTCTTGATTTCATTAATTAGATTAGTTTATTATAGTTGTATTTATGATATGTAATTATTTTTGGCTAGATTTGGGTCATTTGGAGTCGGATAATCGAGGAAAAGGCATTGTTAACGATTGATTGAGCTTGGTTCGAGGTAAGTATCTTACCTAACTTCGTGTGGGGAAACTACCCCTAGGATTTGAGTCTTCTATGCTAATTGTAGTCCGTGTACGCGAGGTGACGAGTACGTGCTCGGACTTATTTATGGAAAGTTGGTCTTTTAGGGTTCTTAAGTCTTTGTATTCATTGATTATGCAGTTGTTATGTTATGAATACATCTCTTAATCACTAGTTTCACCTCTACCTATTTTAATTAGAATTAATTGCTTCATGATCCGCCCTTGATGCTTATTTGAGTCATCTGTGCCTTAACTGAAATTGTTATCTCTTTTGTAATTGCTCATCTTTAATTGAGGCTATGATTATCTTTATGCTGCTTATCTCTAATTGAATTTGTTGTATCTCTTTCTTAGTTGCCAACCTTAAAAGAAGTTACATATCCTACATTTTAGTTGACTTGTCCTTATTTGGAATTATTCGCCTTGTGTTAGCTCCCTCGTTGTCGAACTGTACATTGTGGATCGTTGTTACATAATATTTCCTTTCTTGTTGAGTTGTTCTTATTATGACTAGCATTCTCTATTATGGCCACTCCTAGTGAATTAATTCCTCTGTTCCTTTGAGTTCTGGAATTTCTGAGTTGATTTATTTGTCGTACCCTTGTATTAGTGTTATTGTTGTTGTTGCACTTATTGTTCTTGCATATTTACTTTGGGACTACGAAGCGGTACCTCGAGAGATCCCCCTGTCTTGCATATTTACTTTTGGGACTACGAGGCGGAACCTCAAAAGATCCCATGTTGAGCATTTACTTTTGGGACTACGAGACGGTATCTCGAGAGTGCCCTTTGTTGTCATCTCTTTGTTATGGGGTTGCACGAGATTTCTGTCGTGCTATTGTTACTATTGATATTTGCACATACAGCGTGACAAGGCGGGATATATATATATATATATATATATATGGGTTGCGCATATGGCGAGACAAGGTGGGAACATTATTATGCACGTGTGGCGAGATAAGGCGAGCATTTACTTTACTATTGCACATGTGGCGAGACAAGGTGGGCTATGTCAGGGATTGATTTGTGATGACTTGGGGGCATTCTTGTTGTTGATATTTATGTAGTGGTACACTTACCTGTGTGAGATTTATCTTGAGTCACCTTCTGATTTGTATTCATACTGTTACTTTATTTCAAACAGTTGTATTTAGAAGAATTGTAGTAAACTTTGTAGAGCTTATGACTTGTACTACCGGTTTTGAAAAATTATAAATTTTATAGATATTTCTATTTCAAAAGTTGTTAGATGTTATTTATTATTGTTGTTATTCAGTAAATATTAGGCTTACCTAGTCCCTAAAACTAGGTGCCATCACGATACCCAACGGAGGAGAAATTGGGTCATGACAGGAAATTATTTCTTAATAATTTTAATTTATTTTTAATTCAATGGTTGTGGGGGTGACTCGCCATGGTCTCCATGATTAAATACTAGTGATATAATGGGTTTACATATTGGCTATTAGTAAATAGACATGTAGTTGTATTGAATTCCGGAATATAGGTGGAGGATTTTATTGACTAGGTCTTACAAAGTATATTTGATATTGTGTGACGATACAATAATTTTGTAAGAAAGTGAAATCCTTTGTTTGATATCCTGGATGACTACTGATTGATTCGTTTGGCATATTTGTTAAAATATTTCTCAAATTTTGGTTTATGTTTTCATGCCCTACGTGATTACTAGTCTTGGATTTTCGATGAAAAGTTTTGTTCTCTGGTTGGAGATTGTAATTAAGTGAAATATGAAGTTATTTTGAATGATATTTATATTATTGTCATGGCTTTTAAGTTGTGGTCTATAATCTGTCATAAAATAATTTTATGAGCTACATGTATCTTCACTCGTAAATTGAGAATTTTGTGAGTAATAAATAGTTACCACTAAAGTGGTTTGTTCATTTGAACTCATGAAAAAATCTTAATAAATTTGTACATGTGAATCTATGTCTATTCATGGATTGAGCATTATGATTAATAAGTAGGATCCACAAAATGGTCTATTTATTTGAGTCATTAAAATCTACTTAATGTACTATGTAAAAATTATCCTTGATAAATCTACATTAGTGGTTGAAGTTTTTAACTAGAAAAAGAGTTTTATCTTTGGGTACTAATGAAACCAACTCCATCCATGAGAAGAGATATTGGGGTTTTCGCCGAACGGGAGAAAATATAATATCTTAGGTTCTTGTGTATTTAATAAAAGGATAATTTATTGCAAAAGGAGATATTATGTATCCTAGAAATAGGAAGAACATAATATATACCTTGAGCTCATAATATAATTATAAGGAGAATGGAAATCAATATCATATTTATTTTAATTCATGAAACAAGTTAAAACGGTTGTTCTCCGAGTTTGGTTACAGGCTGGTGGTTATGAATTTGACGAACTCTGATTGACCTGAAACTTGGTAGGTTCATCGAAAATGATCTAGTGAGAAAACCTCATTGCTATGCAGTGAATCATGATGTTTTCGGCATTTTGAGGTCATTTAGATGGGTTTTCAAGCAGTTTATTAAATTAAATTTGTTATAAATATGAAATATTATTCTTTATATATCGGCTATATTTGTGTTAATATGAAACATGATGACACATGATGATTTAACTTGATATGATATTGTCATGACCCAAAATCCTAACCTGTCGTGATAGAGCCTATTGTGGTACTAAGCAAGCCGTCATTACGGAATAATCCCAACACTTTTAACAGAAAATGAATTAAAGTAGTTTAAATAACAAAAATTCTAATAAGCCGGGATAGAAACCCAAAACTCAATGCGAAATTCCCAACTATCGGGGTGTCACAGAGTACATGAGTATCAATACATCACAAGTCTGGAAAACACGATCTATAATAGTCTAAACTAAATACAGTAGGCAAGAAGAAAGGGAAGAAGAGACAAGGTCTACGAAGCGTCGAGCAGCTACCTTGGAATCTCCAAAAGATCAACTACGCAAAGAAATCAACACCCACTATATCCGGGAACACCTGGATATGCACACGAAGTGCAGGGTGTAGTATGAGTACAACCAACTCAGTAAGTAACAATACTAAATAAAGAACTGAAAGTAGTGACGAGCTTCACAGCTAAGTTCAATTACAGTAATTTCTAATATAAGAAGGTAAGCATGCTTTCAAGTTCAACATTTAAGACCCAAACAGTAATTTCATATCAAGTTCAATTGAAACAGAAAATAATATCTCTCAAAAATTTCCAAAACAATGATATATGACAGCTGAAGTGCAAAAATAATGAAATCAATGCATCCTCTCAGAGCAACAGCCACTCAGTCCTCCCATTCACTCCAACCCCACCATCACTCTTTCCTAACAGTCACTCATTCCTCTCAATCACCCGGCACTCGGCACTCGTACTCAGTAGGAACTGCGCTCACTGGGGGTGTGTAAAGACTCCGTAGGGGCTCCTTCAGCCCAAGAGTTATACAAGACAATCAGGGCATAAATCAATGAAATATGTTGTGGCGTGCAGCCCGATCCCATAAATATCCTCACAATCAGGCCCTCGGCCTCACTCAGTGTAACGACCCGGCCGATCATTTTGAGAATTTAAGTCATGTTCAGTGGCATAAGGCCATGAGAAGTTTCGTATTATGTGTATTAACTTGCGTGCATGATTGAATTCAGTTACCGGATGATTCAGAGTGATTTGGGACACTTAGTCCCTAAAATGGAAGCTTAAGTCTTAGGATTTTGACCGTAGTTGGAACTGTGTGAAGACGACTCCGAAATGGATTTCTGGCAAATCCCTTAGTTTCGTTGGGTGATTTTGGACTTAAGAGCATGTCCAGACATTGAATTTGAGGTCTGTAGCTGATTTAGGCTTGAAATGACGAAAGTCAGAGTTTCAGAGATTTTGACCGGAAGTAGAATTTTTGATATCGGGGTCGGAATATGAATTCGAGAGTTGAAACAGCTCTGTTATGTTATTTGGGACTTGCCTGCAAAATTTGACGTCATTCCGGGTTGATTTGATAGGTTTCGGTACGGGTTTTGAAGTTGGATGATTTGAAAGTTCATAAGTTTGATTCTTGGCATGATTTGTAGTTTCGGCGTTGTTTGATGTGATTTGAGACCTCGAGCGAGTTCGTGTTAGGTTATGGAACCTATTGGTATGTATAGACGGGGCCTCGGGTGAGTTTTGGATGGGCTACGGGCCATTTCCTCCTATTTTTGGACTGCTGTTTTCTGTCATCTGGTTTCCTTAATCGCATCCGTGTCACTTCTTCTATGTTCGCGTAGTGCAATTTGTGGAGAATGAATTATTGTTCTTTGTGTTCGCGTGATTTCATTCGCGATCGCGAAGGTCTGCTTTTCCCTCCTTCGTGTTCGCACCCGTCTCTTTGCGTTCGCGTAGCTCAGTTCTTGGACCATCAATTGCCTTATTCGTGATTGCATATGTTGTTCGCGATCGCGTAGCACTAATTCCGGACAATAATTATTTCTTCTCCGCATTCGCAAGCTTGTCTGCGCGTTTGCGAGGCACTTCTTGGCACTCATTTTTTCTTCTTCGCGAACGCGATCCTTCCTCCGCGTTTGCGATGCATAATCATCTGGGCTTAATATAAGATCTTCAAATCGAGGGTTAGGCCATTTTTATCATATCTTGACTTGTGGAGCTCGGTTTTGAGCGATTCTTTGTAGGTTTTTCAAGCAAATCGATTGGGTAAGTGTTCTTACCTAGAATTTACTATATTCTATGATTTTATCTTCATTTTTATCATTTAATTTGTGTTTTGAGTTGAGAAAAATGGTGGTTGTTTTAAGAAAGTTTTCAAAATGAAAAGTCATGATTTGAGGGACGAGATGGTATCGGAATTTGATAATTTTAGTATGGTCGAACTCGTATTAGAATGGGTGTTCAATTTTTATGAAATTTGTCGGGTTCCGAGGTGCAAGACCGGGAGTTGACTTTTGGTAGATTTTAGATTTTGATAAATATTGAAGCTTTATGGTCCGGAATAGTTTCTTATGAGTTTTATTTGTGCTTTGAAGTTATTTTTATTAGATTTGAGCCGTTCGGAGGCTATTTCACGGAGAAGTTCATTTTTGAATATTGGTCTGTCTTCTTTGAGGTAAGTATCTTGCCTAACCTTGTGTGGGGGAACTACCCCTTAGGATTTGAGTTTTCTGTGTTGATTGTAGTCCGTGTACGTGAGGTGACGAGTACGTGGTGGGGCTTATTTGTTGAAATTGGCCTTTTAGGGTTCCTAGGTCCTTGCATTCATGGAATATGCAGTTGTACTTGTTATGATTACATTCCTTAATTAATAGTTTCACCTTTACCTACTTAATTAGAATCAATTTCTTCATGATCCACTCTTACTATTTACTTGATTCATATGTGCCCTAATTGAAATTGTTATCTCTTCCATTGCCATGTTATATTTTCCCTAACTGCGTATCTTTATTTGAAGTTGTAGTTGTCCCTTTTTGTAAATGCCCACCCTTAATTGAGGTTATGGTGATTTTCTCGCTGCCCACTTTTATTTGAATTGGTTGTATCTCTTCCGTAATTGTCCGAACTTAAAAGAAGCTTAGGTATCCTATGCCTTAGTGGACTTCCCCTTATTTGGAATTATTTGACTTGTGTTAATTTCTAGTTATTGAACCGTATATTGTGGGATCGATGTTATATATTATTTTCTTCCATGTTGAGTTGTTATTATTATGCCTAGTATTCTTTATTATAACTATTCCTTGCGAACTAGTTTTAACGTTTCTTGCGATCGAAGGTTCTTGAGTTGATTTACTTGTTGTACCTTGTTTTATTGTCATTGTTGTTGTTGTACTTGTTGTTGTGATGTAAGAGGTTTCTGCCGTATGGTTGTTGTTGTGATGCACGAAGTTTCTGTCGTGCGGCTGTTATTGTGATGCACGAGGTTTCTGACATGCGGTGTTATCGGGTTGCACGAAATTTCTGTCGTGCTATTATTACTATTGATATTTGTACATGCGGCGTGACAAGGCGGGATATATATATATATATATATATATATATATATATATATATATATATATATATATATGTGTGTGTGTGTGTGTGTGTGTGTGTGTGTGTGTGTGTGTGTGTGTGTGTGTGTTGCGCATGTGGCAAGACAAGGTGGGAACATTATTATGCACGTGTGGCGAGACAAGGCGGGCATTTATTTTACTATTGCACACGTGGTGAGACAAGGTGGGCTATGTCAGGGATTGATTTGTGATGATTTGTGATGGCCTAGGGCATTCTTGTTGTTGATATTTGTGTAGTGGTACACTTACCTGTGTGAGCTTTATCTTGTGAAAGTTGTAAGAAAACATTCTACGTGTTGTTCGTTCTTTTCCCTTATGCTCACTAGCTGGTATGAACTATGTTAGGACACTTGCACAAGCATACGCGTAGTTAAGCACTCTTATCGGATAAGAAGTTTTCATGATATTGTTGAGTATAGATGTACACCCTTGCTTACTTGCCTTTTATGTGAGAATGGCTCTACTTGGCACGCGAATCGTCAGTGCGGTTATGGGGTGTAATGAGGGCACAGGATGCCAAGTGTTAGGGTTCAGGTCTTGAGACCCGTGAGTTGTGATTTGTCCGAGGTTCGGTACCTCGTGAAGTTTATTGACTAAAACCTGATGTGAAAGCGGTCGTTGTTGCTGAGTTATTATTTGTTCTTGCTGTATCTGTGATTTCGGATTTAGGTTGTGTTTACATTCACCCTTTTGTGTCATTATTATGGTATTCCACTGATACTTGTTGTTGTCCTTTCCTATTACAATTACTGTATTGTTAGTCATATCGTGTAGTCTTTATGTAGATATTATACTCTATTATTTCTATACTTATACTTTGTTCGGGTCATTTAGTCCAGTAGGTGTCTTGACTGTTCCTCGTCACTACTCCACTGAGGTTAGTCTTGATACTTATTGGGTACCGCCGTGGTGTACTCATACTACACTTCTGCATATTTTTGTGCAGATCCAGGTATTTCGAAGTCAAATTATCATTAGCTAGCTGTACGGATTATTGCTGTGGAGACCCAAGGTAAACCTGATGTTGCGTTCGCATGCTTCGGAGTCACCTTCTGATTTGTATTCATACTGTTACTTTATTTCAAACAGTTGTATTTAGAAGAATTGTAGCAAACTTTGTAGAGCTTATGACTTGTACTACCGGTTTTGGGAATTGTAAATTTTATAGAGATTTCTATTTCAAAAATTGTTAGATGTTATTTAATTATTGTTGTTATTCAGTAAATGTTAGGTTTATCTAGTCCCTAAGACTAGGTGCCATCACAATACCCAACGGAGGGAAAATTGGCTCGTGACACTCAGTCATCAACCTCTCCAGTCTCTCGGGCTCTCAGAAATCATGATAAGTAGCCCAAACAGCAATGATATGATGCATCAATAATGAACAATAGAGACTGAGGTGTAATATGCAAGAAAAACCAAGACTGAGTACAAAACAGCAATTTAGCAGATAATACGACATGTACACGACCTCTGTGGATCCCTACAGTACCAACACATGGTTTAAACATGATTTATAGTTTGATTTCTCTAATACGTGGAAAATGTATGGATAACAACAAATTATTCAACTACACAAATCCATGGAATTGACCAAGTCACAATTCCTACGGTGCACGCCCACACGCCAGTTACCTAGCATGTGCGTCACCTCAAAACCAATCACATAACACATAATCCGGGGTCTCATACCCTCAGAACTAAATTTAGAACTGTTACTTACCTCAATCTGAGCAATTCTTTATTTCAATAAGCCCTTTCCTCGCGATTCGGCCTCCTAACGCCTCGAATCTTAGTCAAAATAATTCGATATAATCAACCCGAGGTATAGGAATCAATTCCATATAAAAATGCTAAATTTCAAAATAAAATCCGAAATTAACTCAAAAATCAACAGTGGGGTCCATGTCTTGGAACCCGACAAAAGTTACAAAATATGAACGCTTATTCAACCACGAGTCCAACCATACAAAAATTACTAAATTCCGACTCCGATTCGGCCTTCAAACCCTCAAATCAATTTTGGAAAAATTTCTATTCTAATCCCCCAAATCATGAAATAGGTATTGTAAAAGCGTTAGATTCATGAATAATGGACCAAATCTAGTTAATATTACTTACTTCAGTCCAATTTGTAATGTTTGCCTCTGAAAATCGCCCAAACCGAGTTCCCCAACTCTGTTTATGTCAAAAATGGCAACAACAAAAAACTCATTTATAGAGCCCCTTCTGTTTGTAGCGCCACAGGTAGCGTGGGGCGCTGCCTGTGGTGCAGTTTCTAGAATCCCAAAAATTCCCAGCACCAGGGCTAGTGCCCCATGCTACCCTGGACGCTGGTGGCGACGAGAAATCTTTCCCGACACGGAAATGGGCATAACACTCTCATACGATGTCTGAATTCGACGATTCTTTTTGCTATGGCTCCTAAATTTTAACTCGGATCTGATGCTACAATTAAACCTAATTTGTAGCTCATTTGCTTAATATAATACCGCTTATTCTTGAAGAAATGACGTCGAAATATTCTAGAACTATCCAAATTAAATTTCGTTAACCATCCAAAAATCCACCCGAGGCCCTCGGGACCTCAACCAAATATACCAACAAGTCCTAAAACATCATACAAACTTAGTCGATGCCTCAAATCACATAAAATAACACTAAAACATGAATCACACCTCAATTGAAGCTTAAATGAAACTATCGAATTCCAACTTCTGCATTCGATGTCGAAGCCGATCAAATCAAGTCTGATTGACTTTAAATTTTGCACACAAGTCATAAATGACAAAACGGACCTATTCCAATTTCCAAAATTGGATTCTGACCCCGATATCAAAAAGTTAACTCCCTGGTCAAACTTCCAAACTTAAATTTATATTTTAGCCATTTCAAGCCTAATTTAACTACGGACTTTCAAATAATTATCCGGACACACTCCTAGTCCAAAATCACCATACTGAGTTATTGGAATCATCAAAACTCTATTTCAGAGTTCTTTTATACATAAGTCAACATCTGGTTAACCTTTTGAACTTGAGTTTTAAATCTTGGAACTAAGTATTCCAATTCATTTCGAAACCTCCTCGATAAGTCACATAATTATAATTGAACACAGAATAAGTAGTAGATGGGGGAACGGGGCTATAATACTCAAAACAAATGGCCGGGTCATTACATATATATAGAAAGAATGCAAATCACATGGATTTAATCCTAAATACGCCAAAAATAATTTATTCGAATTTGGTCTAGTTTTTTGGCGATCGTGAATTTTACGATCTCCGAATGACCTGAAATTTGGTAGGATCATCGAAAACGAACAGTTAAGAAGAACTCACTGTAATGCGGTGAATTACATCGTATTTTGACGATTCGGGATCGTTTAGATGAGTTTTCTTGGAGGTTTGGCGGATTAAAATATGATTTACATACGAAAAGCCATTCTTTCTGTTATTTTATTTATGTCTAATCTGAAACATGATAACACATGTTGATTTGATATAAATTGGTATATGATAAGAATGTAAGTCATATTTTAAATTCTTAAAAAATGCTTTAAATGGTAATTTTCCAAATTTGGTCGCCGTTTTGGAGATTGTGATTTTAACGGTCTCCGATTGATTTGAAATTTGGTAGGTCTATCAGAAACATCCCAGTGATCAATACTCACTGCTATGCAGTGAAAAAAGTTAATGTTAGCGTTTTAAGACTGTTTAAATGGGGTTTTGAGTATTTCTTTTAATTTTGGAACTTAATCCTTAGAGAAAAGTTTGTGGTTGTGATCAAGTGGTGATAGGAATTAACCCCTATGGTCTCCAATTTTATTTATAGTGAGATAATAAATTTATGCGTTGACTTTAGATCTTCCTCCATATTGGATAAATTTATTATGAACTCACTGGCTATAGTTACTAGTTATTGATAACCTGTATTGAATCTCTATCTGAGTTTAAGGGTTGAATCAATTTAGTAATTAAAATACAATCATGATTAAGTGGTGATAGAAATATATTTCTATGGTCTTCCACTATTAATTTCAAGTGAGTAATAAATTTACGCGTTAACTTTAGGTCTTCCTCCATATCGGATAAATTTATTGTAAGCTCACTGGGTGAAATACTAGTAATTAATATCGTGTACTTACTATCCATCTGAGTATACATGTTAGATCAATGGAACTAGAGCTATTAATTATGATGTTCACTTGACTCAAATTAACAGTATACTCTCCATCTGAGTTGGGTTTGTTTTAATTATTGGAGTGAATAATCTGGAATTACATATATTTGTTGCATGAGTAGTTCTTTTCCCATCGAAATTGCTATTCAAGATGCATGAATACATATGTGTAGTGTGTTTAAAATTTTCGTATTAAATGGTTATATACAATTGACTGAAAATAATACTATACTTTCTATCTGAGTTGGTTCTATTTATTTTTGGATTGTATAATTCTTGCATTATATAATACACTTTGCATGAATGATTATTTTTCCATCAAAATTTATTATTCGAGATGCATGTATGTATATAAATATTGAGTGCAGTTTGAATTTTATTATTCAGTGTTTTGACTTATGTTGGCCTAAGTGAAGTTTGTTTTGATGATTGACAAAGAAACTCAAGCATGAACTAGGTCCATACACAGTGTGCACAGACACAGGCATAATTCGGGCACAAGGCATGCACGTGAAGGAGATAAGCTTAAGTAGTTATATCTGATATCTCCTGAATGAAAAGGCTGCATAATTGATAAGGAGAAGGACTCCTTACTCGAGAGAACTCTATCCTAGATAAGGGATGATTTAGAAGTTGAAGATAACTAGAACTCTTCCACCAAGAAAGAGTATAGCATTAGAACTCTAGTTATTTCATATTCTACTAACTCTATAAATTGCAGGATGTTCTAATTTTACAGGTACGCACAAACGCTAAAGTTAAATGTGAGTTGAGAGCAAAATAGCAAGGCATTTTGCAAGCAATTCTTGTAAGATTTAAGAGTGTGATCCTGAAGCTACACGAACCAGATTGACAAACCATCTCCATAAAGAGTTTTACGTGTCTTTCTTTATTTCTAGTTCAAAGTGTAGTAGGCATTTTGAGTTGTACCTTTCAGCTTTCTAAAAAGCAAATTATACTAGGTACTTGAGTTGTATCTTTCAAGTTATGGTTAACTTGAAGTAGCCGCAACAGCCTGTGGCGTGTTGCTATAAGGGTTAGAGTTAATTCTTAGGTTTGCAAGAGGTTGTAAACTCTAGTTGTATTGTTCAAGTTAGAGTTAACTTGAAGCAGTCGCAACAGCCTGTGGCTGGTTGCTACAAGGGTTAGAGGTAATCCTTAGGTTTGCAAGAGTTTGTAAACTTTGTTGTTGGCTCAGAGTTGTAGTAAAGTATTTGGAAAAAATCCTACTGGGTAGTAGGTCGTGGTTTTTCACCTTTTGAGTCGGGTATTTTTGTCACGTAAAAATTCTTGTATTCTTTACTTTATATATTATTTATTCCGCAATTATAATGTAAGAAACGCATAGAAGAACCAGATCCTTCGATAATCTAGTGCACGCGAAAATCAGGCACCACACAAATCACCCACCCCTCCTGTGTTGTATTGAAGTATAAAATATCAAGTGGTATCAGAGCGGGTTATCCTTGAAGAGGCTAACACCTTAGGAAATGAACAAGAAGAGTGCACTACCTGAAAATTGTAAAGAGCAATCCACGACTAGGCCACCACTATCCAATGATCACTACTATATTTTGTGGAAGGAGAGGAGAAGAGATCACTTGTAGATGACTAATAGATACTTCAAATGTGGTAAAAAGAACCACATGATCAAGAACTCTCCTATGTGGGGAGTCGAGTGGATTAAGGAAAGATCTAAAAGAAGAAACAGAAAGAAGGAACATGTTCATGATAAGAAGAAATACAACAAAGGGACATCCAAAGCAATGGTTGCTGCTTGGGAAGAATGTTCAGATAGGGACATTGATGATGATGATGATACTAAATGAGTTCTTATAGCAATTCAATAATCTGAAGATGAACCTAATAAAGAATCTGAGATAAGTCTTCTGGACCTAAAGGATAAAATTAAATTCCTTTCTAAAGATAGGCTATCAGAACTATTGCTAATTTTCATTGATGAATCTAAGAATATAAGTTCTGAAAAAGAACAGTTGTCAAAAGAGTGTAATTTTTTAAAAGCAAAGTGCAAAAAACTGGAAATTAGGGCTTGTGAAACTGAAAAAGAAAATATTATTTTGAAGAACCAGGTTCATGCACTTGACACAGCTATCTTAGAACTTAGATATGATAATCTGATTGGAGTTAGGAACATGTAAAAAACATAGCTAGTGTCACACAACTCACACCAGAAAATAATTTAGGAAAGGTAAAAGATGAGCTATATAAGAGGGATGAATAGGTAAGAGTCCTGACGGGGGATCTGAACAAGGTCAAGCATGAGCTAGACAGAACTTGTAAATAGAACACGTCCTCTGATGCACTTTCATGGCTACAAGAACATCATAGTAGTAACAGAAGAGGACTTGGCTTTGGGAACTCTTCACCAAAGTGGGATCCTAGAAATAAGTTCATCACACTCCCTGAGAACAAGTTTTGCACACACTGTGGTAACACTGGTCACTATAAAAGTGAATGCACTACAAAAGAGAAGGCAAGTCAAAAGAACAAAAAATTTGTTCTAGGGAAAAATAGGTTGACAAGTTGGGCTAAAAAGAATGTGATTTATCCTTTTGCCTATATAAAGGGACCCAAACTAGTTTGGGTTCCTAAGATAAACCTCTGATTTTCTTTTGCAGGTCCAAGTGAGAGAGAGCAGCCAAAAATGATATATGGAAAGTGGTTGCTCAAAGCACATGACAGGAAGCAAGAATTGGTTCCTTTCACTTGAGATCATTGGGGTTGGAAAGGTAGGTAAGACTGATTCTCACTCTATTGAGAATGTTTACTTGATAGATGGACTGAAGTACAGTCTAATAAGTGTATCACAATTGTGTGATAGAGGTAACATGGTAGCCTTCACCTCTACAAAATGCTTTGTGATTAATCTTACCACTGACAAGATATTTTTGCAGGGAAAAAGAGTGAACAACGTATATATTGTGGATCTGTCCACACTTTCAGATAATGAACTCACTTGCTTAAGTGTGTTGGATAATGATCCCCTCCTTTGGCACAAGAGACTTGGACATGTCAGTCTAAGCCAACTCAACAAACTAGTCTCCATGGACTTGGTGATAAGGATGTCTAACGTTAAGTTCAAGGAAGATAAAGTTTGTGAGGCTTGTGCAAGGAGGAAGCATGTAAGATCCTCTTGTAAAATCAAAAAAATGGTAAGTACTACCAGGACGATAGAACTGGTCCATATGGATCTTTATGGACCAATGAGAACATTGAGCAGAGGTGATAAGAGATATGTTATGGTGCTTGTTGGTGATTACTCTAGGATTACTTGGACACTATTTTTAACATCTAAAGATGAAGCATTTGACATGTTCACTTCATTTGTTAGAAAAACTCAGAAACAACTAGGTAATCAACTTGCATCAATTAGGTCTGATCATGGTACTGAATATGAAAATGCTAAATTTGCTAAATTTTGTGATGATCATGGCATAGATCATAATTTTTCTACTCCTACTACTCCACAACAAAATGGAATAGTTGAAAGAAAGAATAGTACATTGGAGGAAATGGCTAGGACTACGCTACTTGCTAGTAAATTGCCCCATAGCTTTTGGGCAGAAGCTGTGAACACTGCATGCTACATCATAAATAGGTGCATGACTAGACCTCATGTTGAGAAGACTCCCTATGAGTTACTTAAAGGAAGAAAACCAAGTATATCCCATCTTAGGGAATTTGGATGCAAGTGCTTTGTGCACAATAATGGAAAAGACTCCCTAGGTAAGTTTGTTCCCAAAAGTGATGAGGGAGTATTCTTGGGATATTCTTCACATAGTAAAGCTTATAAGATATATAACAAAAGAACTATGTGTATAGAAGAAAGTGCGCATGTTGTTATTGAAACTAACATTATTTCTGAGAGGCAGTAACAAGATGATGAAGAGATTGGACTGACAAGAAACTCAAATGATGAAGTTGCATCACAGGAAGTAACAGGTGATGGAACAGATCCTTCCACCCAGGGCAACCTGACAGCGGGAACTGACTAGAGAGGAACTGATCCTCAAACCTCGAGGGAACCTATCCATGAACCTATTCCTTAGTACCAAAACCAGGAAGGAACATCCAAAGAAATTGACACTCCTATTGCAACATCCACGAAATTGGATTTGCATTAACCTGGTTCATCTGTTAATCAGAAGATGTATATGGGAATGATTGGCTCTTTGTTATATCTCACTGCTAGTACACCTGACATTATTTTTAGTGTAGGCCTTTGTGCTAGAATTCAGGCAAATCTAAAGGAGTCTCACTTGAAGGCTGTCTAGAGGATCTTGAGACACCTAAAAGGCACTACTGATCTTTGCCTATGCTATCCAAAAGGTAGTAATTTTGATATGTTGATGTTGATTATGCAGGTTTTCTTGTGGATAGAAAGAGCACTTCAGGTATGGCACACTTTCTTGGCTCATGTCTTGTGTCTTGGGCCACCAAAAATCAAAATTATGTGGCCTTATCTACTGCTGAAGCTGAATATGTTGTTGCTGCCTCATGTTGTGCTCAATAATGTGGATCAAACAGCAATTAATGTACTTTGGTATTGATTTAGGTTGTGTCCCTATCTTTTGTGATAACATTATTGCAATTAGTATGACCAAGAACCTGGTTCATCACAAAAGAAGCACATAGATGTTAGGCATCACTTTTTGGGAGACAACTATGAAAAGGGTTTGATCACTGTAGAATTTTGTACTACTGACAAGCAAATAGATGACATCTTCACAAAAGCTCTAAGTGGAGATCATTTTGAAAGGAACATATTAGAATTAGGGATAATTAAGATCACCTAAAAGGAACCAGTATTAACTCAAAAATTGGTTAGAAAATCTGTGAATTTTGTATATAATTAGATTAGATTTTGCTCAGTCTCATACTTTCATCAGTATACTCTTGTGCCATGTGCTAAAATGTCTCATTAATCTCCAATGATATTATCTTTATTTTCTTAGAAAATTCAGACTTACACAAGAAATCTCTCAGTGAAGAACCTGGTTCATCAAGATTACATGGTACATACTCTCCACTCTACAAATTTTGGAATAATTATATTTGCTCTCCACTCTACAAATTTTGGAATAATTATATTTGGATCATGATCAAAAGAAGATTCCTATTTAATCCTAACCTCCTTGAGCCTATCCGCTACGAAATGAACCAGTTTCACCCAAAGAGGGTCCCAAAATGCAATAAGTGTCTAGATTATAGGGAGAGTCCTCAACGTCTTTTCAAACTGACTTCTAGTTTGATTAGACTCCTATGCTTCTGAAAAAGTTGTTGTTACCCAATCAAATCATCCCTCTTTAAATTGATTTGGCCTTAGTCGTTTCTTCTCTTCTAATTTACAACTGCCAAACAATTCTCTCTATTTTCTCTCATCTTCTAAACACATATAATAATCTTCTCTCATCCTCTAACCATCAATGGCTAACACCTCTGAAAATACCTCATTACCACTTAAAGAATCCACACCTACTCCTTCAACCACACTTATCTCTAAGAAAGTAAGATTCAAGATGCTTGCTCGCAAAGTAGCCGCTGGAGGAGAACAAATCAAGAAAATCAATGAGCAACTGAAGGCAAGTCGGGCAGATGAACCCCAAAAATCTGAAGATTCTTTCAAGTCTGCAACTGAGGGGGGAAGAAACTGTTTCATCTTAAACAGAGCAGGTAACATCTAGTCCAAAAATTACATCTGAGACTATCTCTGAGGTTGCTAAAAATCTGGAAAATAGGTTTGTTTTGGTAGGAACTATGGCTGGAGTTAAAACAACTAAGTCTAGGAAATTGGGTGGAAAAAATAAAAAGAGAGTGGGGGTTCTCAAGGCGATGTGAGGGAAATGGGAACCTGTTGGTTTGACTGAAGAAACATAAGCTATGGTAGTATGGAGTGAGGAATTTGCTGGAGAAGAAGAAAGATTGAAAGAAAAAGGGGGAAGTAGGTCTGGAAAAGCTGTTGAGGGATTGGTTAGATTGGGGAAGAATGTTCAAGAACCCGTTCCATCAGTACAGGAACCCATCGAAGATCTACTGAAACGTGTGTCGGATAGTTATAATCCAAAAAGGAAGAAGAGTTCAGGAGTTAAAATCTATGAAACTGCTAGGGCAAACAAGAAGAGCAAGGCTGCCTCTTCTATCCCTGTGGAGACTCCTCCTACAAGAGGAAGAGCTACAAGGAGTCAGAAGAAGCAGAGTGAGGCAAAACTGGAAAAAGCCCTAGAAGACAGTAAAAGAAAAGTTGCTGCAAAGGGAAAGAAGAAAGTGGTTGAGCCTATTGAGGCAGTTGAAATTGAGGAGATGGACATGTTCCTTCATGGTGAAGAGGAGGCAGAAGAGGTGGATGTTGTGAATCCAAAAATAAAAGAAAATCAAGACATCCAAAAAGAAGTCTCCTTCGAAAACAAAGTTAGCAGAACCTTCTACCTTGGCAAAAAGAACCAGGTCTGCCTTGAAGTCTAGAAAGGTGAAAGTAGTGGAGGAAGAAGTGAGTGAAGAAGAAAAAGAATCTGATGCAGAGAAGGACAAGATGGTTAAGTTTGGGAAAAGAACCATCTTGAAAGGTAGACTCCTCAGGGACTTGGAAGAGGAAGGCATGATGATGCGGCGGGAAAAACTACAACTTCAGGGTTGGAAGGGCATGGTCCTTCAGATGGATGGAAAGCTTGCCAGAACTGAGATTGTGGAGTTCATGGCAAATTGCGAGATCAAAAATGGCAGAGTCACCAGTGTGGTGAAGGGAGTGACTGTGACCTTTGACGACAAAGAATTGGTAGAAATTCTAGATGTACCTGTTGAAGGGTACAATGATTACAAAAAGCTCAAATGGCCAAGCCTAGAGAACCTCCCTTGACATTACAAGGAAATTTGCTGACAATGAGTTAGAGTTAGAAGACAAGGTTGTATACAAAAGTGAGAAGAAGCTACCCCATAAAGTGCTATTTGAATTTGTTAACAAGGTTGTGCTGCCCAGGCAGGAAAGAAGGCACATTGCCACATTCATGGACCTGGTCCTTATGGAATGTCTGGACAGTGGGAGGCAAATCAATTGGCATGGGTTTATTATCCAGCTTTTTGATAGGGTTCTAACTGGCACCAAAACTCATACCATACCCTATGGTTTCATTCTCATGGCTGTACTTGCTCACTTCAAGGTACCCCTCAAGAATGGGAAGCTGGTAATAGCAAGGATCACTTTGGGGCAAACACTTTGACTGCATGTGACTATGAAGTCCACACTACTCCCAAAGAACCTGGTTCAACCAAGAAGGTACCTGTGAACAGCAAAGTGCGAGCTTTGGTACACGAGAGTGCGGCTAAGGATGCTGAGATTGAGAGGTTGGCTGAAGTAGAAACTGAGAGGGATGCTCTCAGAGTTAAGCTTGCAAAGGAGAATGAGAAGAATGAACGCATTCTTCATGATATGTTAAATCTACTTCAGGCCAGAAACCAAGAACCTGGTCCTTCCCAGCCTTGAAACCTTCCTAGACTAGTTAGACAAACCAGTGACCCGGATGAGATTTCTGTTTGTTTCATTTTGCTCATGACCCAGTATCTTTATTTTTCTTTATGTTTTATGGATAACTAGTATCAATGTTAATCAACTGTTTTTGTGCTCTAACTGTTTGTTGATGCTTCTTAGATAGCTAATATCATTAGATTGATATATGATGCTTGACTCCATGATTGCATTTGAAGTAGCCTCAGTGGCCATGAGTAATATCTAGTAAAATCTGGTTCTCTAAAATAATTATGCAACTTTTCGATGATGCCAAAAGGGGGAAGATAGATTGTGCTTTTTACTTTAGACTGTGATGTTTATAACCTAATGAACCTGGTCCTTGATGATTAGTGACTTTAAAATGGAAAGTATTCTAACATTGTGTTGATATTGAGCTGAGTTGAAACATGGCTTATGCTTATGAAAAGCACATAGTTTGCCATCATCAAAAAGGGAGAATTTGTTGGCCCAAGTGAAGTTTGCTTTGATGATTGACAAAGAAACTCAAGCATGAACCAGGTCCATACACAATGTACACAGACACGAGCAGAATTCGGCACAAGGCAGGCACTTGAAGGAGATAAGCTTAAGTGGTTATAACTGATATCTCCTAAACGAAAAGGCTGCATAATTGATAAGGAGAAGGACTCCTTACTCGAGAGAACTCTATCCTAGATAAGGGAGGAGTTAGAAGTTGATAATAACTAAAACTCTTCTACCAAGGAAGAGTATAGCATTAGAACTCTAGTTATTTCCTATTCTACTAACTCTATAAATTGCAGGATGTTCTAATTTTACAGGTACGCACAAACGTTGAAGTAGTTAATCCTTAGGTTTAAAAGAGGTTATAAACTCTAGTTGTATTGTTCAAGTTAGAGTTAACTTGAAGCAGTCGCAACAGTCTGTGGCTGGTTGCTACAAGGGTTAGAGGTAATCCTTTATGATCTATTTAATATTTTTATCTCAACTCCACAATGACTTTATGCAATTTGTCGTATTACTTGTTAAAATTTTCTTTTGATAGTGATAAGACATTAAGTTAAAGAATGCAATATATGTACCTTTTGTTAGAAGGAATTTAATTTCGGTTTCTGGGCAAAATAAGAGATGGATATTTGTTTTATGTTTCGAATAACTCTTGAGTTATTGATCTTGATAAATATTTTATCTCTTGTGGTACATGAATGCATGACCTTGTTATTTTATATTAATGTCTTTCCTTAATAGAACAATATTAGTCTACCTCATAAGAGAATATGTTCTTCAAAATTGAGTAAAACTTATCTGTGCACTTTTGTCTAAGTCATATTAATCTGGATAGGATTTCAAGTTGGTCAAGGATGGACCTTAAGGTCCATTGAAAGTAGAGGCACTACCAACTTGTGGATCCTATTTGGAAGGAAATTTGACTAAAGGATGTTTCCCTTCAAAAGGAAATAAAGCTAGTGATAGAATGAATCCCTTCTTATTTGTATGGTTAAATGAACATACTAGTAAGAGATAGTTTTGAGCATTTTTGTGACGTTCATAAATGATTACTCAAATTATTAATATATTTATTTGATGCACCGTAAGTCTTAATGATTTACGTAATTCAAGGTTTTTAAGACTTGAAACGGAGAAGCACCAAGGAAATATACTAAGTTACTACAATTGAATTGTAGTGGCGAACACCTCTCTAAAGAGTTCTTTTGTTAATTATCAGAATAAGGGATTACATCTCAATTGTCTACACTGTAAACTCCATAATAGAGTGGTGTGGTACAAAGAAAAAATAAGTCTCTTTTGGATATGGATAGATTAATGAAGTGTTATTTAGATTTGCCTTATTCGTTTTTGGAATATTTCCTAGAAACTGCAAATTACATTCTAAATTTAGTTCTTTCTAAGTTAGTACCTGTGACATCTATAGAACTATGGACTGAATGTAAGCTCAGTCTGCGGCATGTTCAGATATAGGATTGTCCAGCATATGTGCTGAAAGGGAAAGTGGATATGTAAGTTGGAACTAAGAATGGATAGGTGCATATTTATTGAATATCCAAGAAAACGATTGGAGGTTTCTTTTATTGTCCTAAAGAAAATAAGGCAATTATTAAAACAAATACAGTTTTCTAGATAAGGACTTCTTAATAAACCATGTTCCTAGAAGTAAACTAGTTTTATAGGAACTAGGCAAAGAAATAACTAGATGTTCAAGAACATCAAAACCCAAACATTAGAATTGACGCTCCATTACATTTAAGTAGTGGAAAAATGTTAATAGGCAGAATATGTCTTTATCGAGTGGGAGTGATGTTTGAACAGTAAATACTATAGCAAGAAGTCGCTAATATTTTAATACTATAAGGTAATGAAGGTAATATTAGTAATACTTCGTCGTAGTGGGAGAATACTAAGAAAAATCATAGTTCGATGTACACTCTTGGGATAGATTTGGTAACAGGATCCCTGAAGAGTTTAATACCAAACTAGATAGTGACGACAAAGAACTACTGGACAAAGATTGCATCAGAAAATAACTTGGCAAGATTCTTTAACAAAACCTTATTTGGTGAAGACTTTTAATAGTCATGTAAAAAGAATGCCTGAGAAAGTTGTAGATGTATGGTTATGAGTCTAAGTGAGAGATTGTTGGGGCATATACTATTAACCATGTATTTGGTAAAGTATATTCTAACAATTGTCATGGTTAAAAGTCTAAATGGGAGATTGTTGGGATATATACTATTAACCATGGGTTTGGTTTAGATATAATATTTATTATGAAATAATTGTTTATTCAGTTTTAATAAAGTTTTAAATAGATCATATATTAGTTTGTATCATTTACTTATATAGTAGATGATTTAGTGTATAGAGTTTAGCTTATAAACAGAAGATTAAATTATCGGTTCTTATAAGTATAAAGTTTGAGTTCACAATCTAATAATGGAATTGGACAAACCATCATGGATGATTGTAGCACAAGATTAAATATAATTTATCTTGATTATGGGAATGATTTAATTCCAACTTCTTATGCTAGTACATTTTGTATATATTGAACGGACCAAGTAGAGATAAGTATTTTATACTGATTTAATAAAATAAACTCTCTAGCCATTAAATGTACTTATACAGATCTTAATCTTGATATAATTATTATTAGTTGTGTATATTATTATTGTTTTGATTTATTAAAAGGCGAGATCCTTCCGTGGGTCAATATGCCTGGTAAATTGGATAATAATAATAATAATAATAATAATAATAATAATAATAATAATAATAATAATAATAATAATAATAATGTACATTGGAATAATAATAATAATAATAATAACAATAATAATAATAATAATAATAATAATAATAATAATAATAATAATAATGTACATTGGCGAAGTAATAGTTAGTTGATGGAATCCATGTCTCGGTTTAGAGATTGATGATACACCTTTATGACAGCTTATAAGTTTTCATGTGTAAATTTGGCCGGTGGATTTTGTATCTGACACATGAAATAAGTTAAACGAAAGTCTAAAGGAAATAATCAATAAATTAAATTATCAGTAATTTAATTTAATTGATTAGTATCTGAATCTTAACATGGTGAGTTAAATAAGATTTAATGGATGAATTTCGAAATTGAATAAGGAGTGTAATTACGAATTTTTAGTGGAATAATTCATAATTGATTATGGTGGATATTAATTTCGAAAATTAGAAATTAATTCCATAATAAGAAGCCTTGTTAATTAAATTATGTGGTCCCTGCTGTGCCTAAATAATAGGAAATAAAGGAATCTTTTTTCTGGTGGAAAGAAAACCCAACAGGTTTTGGAAAAGGGTTTTAACCCTAAAGCTTGTGCTATAAATACATAAGGTTTTCCACCTAGAAGAGGGAAGACATGGTGGTCGAAATTTCAGCCATATTTTTCAAGAAATTTCGCCCACACGAAATAGCTATTTTGGATACTATTTGGGTAACACAGTAGAAGACCGTGGAACGTTCGAGGATCATGATTGTACGGGTGGTGGAGATTCCATTGAGAAGTTATGGAACTGAAGACTCACGTGATAGAAGAGATTTGTTCACGCTTCAAGAGGTAACGTAACTCGTGAAACCCCGTATATACTAGTTGTCTAGATTACATGTGATTTTGATACTAAGATTGCTTCCGTTGCTTATAATAATCCATCACATGAAATATAGTTACTTAGAAACAAATGTGAAACATGACGACTACTTTCCAAATGAGGGCAACAAAATATTGTGACTGTAAAATTTGAGTTGTTCGTAAAGTCAAGAATTTATCATAAGAAGTTTAACTATTAAATAGAATGGTTGTTGTCACCTTATTATTTTTATTACAATTTATTCATGTTGTTGTTTCGTTGCCATTGTCAATATTACTTGTATTGCTACTATAAAATTATATCGTTATTGATAATGTTATGAATATTATTGTTGTCATGAGTTAAAGATCTTCTCTGAAATTTTTATATTTCCAGTAGATTTGTCGTGAAATAAATAAACCCTACTTTGACCTGAGTAATAAATAAGCTTTTAGCCTCCCAGAGGTCTGAGAAAGAGTCCACAATCGCGAGGCTTAAGAGAAAAACAACTTAAGCTTCTCGTCCGAGGTTGAATTAATTGGTTGAGGCCGCCTCATGCAAATCTTAGCTCATATTAATATATCCTAGTACGACTTTTTAAGGGTTACACACTACTTTTTGGAGGCAAGAACATATAAGTAGCGAAGAAGAACGGATTCCGCAACGAGTTCTTTTTTTCTTGTTGGTAATGAATTCTAGTATTGTATTTCATATACTATATGAGTAGCTAAACTTCTACTCTAGGGTTTGATGGAACTAATTATTGGATACACTTTTTTATTATATATTATAATATAGTCGTTTACTCTCTATTTATTCAACTACGTGCTTATTGTTGCTCATTAAATGACCCTCAATTTATATATCATTGTGTTGCTTGAGAAAGAATACTTGATCAGGTTGTTGTTGAACAGTGTCACTCTTATGTATTTGAGAGATTAATTGATTGAGTTTAAAAGTGAGTTTTAGAGATAATACAACTTTGACATGACCGTAATGAGTCGTTAGAAGTACTAGCTAGAGTAGTTCGAGAAAATACTTCTAGTAAAATATCACTTTTGATCGAGAGATAATTTTGCGGTAAGTGAAGAACTCATGATCGGTAGAGAGTCTTCAATGAGATTATAACAAATAAACTAAGAAATCATTCCGATAATTGGAGAAATCTCAACCCCATGCTCCTTAAATCTTTATTAGCTAGAGTATGATGATTGTTTTTGGTGATTGATGCACGTCGAAGGTTGATGGTGAACCCGACCTTTGTTTTGCTACTGCATAATCATGTCACTTTTAAGGTAGTTACATGTAAAAAAAAAAAAAATTATAAGCATTAATTGATAACCGGATAAATATTAGTAGCTAACATACTATGATAATAGCTTAAACACTGCTGATGTAAAATAAAATTTCACATTATTAGTAAAAATATATAACCTAAACCTATTGTAGAAATTAAGATATACTTCCTTCATGTCGAGATTTTGAGGGGTTAAAGCTGTTGATATTGAGGTTATGGAGACCTTTTTTCTTCCCTTAAATCCTACTTTCACTCTCGTTTAATCTAGGTATTATTCCTCATTAATTATAGTAGAAATTACATCAGGTAGCCACTTTAAAGGGCTGCTATTTAGGAATTAGCCAGTGCGTCCTGAATTTCAATTTTTCAAGATAAAAATATCCTGAATTGTCCTGAAGTTACGGTTTTTAGTTTAAAATTTCAGGACAAAATAAGTACTGACTAATAATCTCTAAATAGCATCCCTGAGAATGGTTATCTGTGCACTTGCTTATAATATCAAGCATTTCCTGACGAGCTCTAATATGATTGGATTTATAAGTATTTCTCACAAAATATGAGTAACACCAAACCTTATAAAATACTAAGGAAAATGATCATCTCCACTCCTAATATTATTCCAAACCAAACACAACTGAATAAGAAGTCCAAAAATTTGGCTTTGTGATGAACATTTTACGTACCAACATTAGTCGGAGCAATATATATACACTTGATTTTCTGAGCTTCTCAATAAATTTTGTTAAACTTTCCAAATATCAAGATAATAAATATTTATGATTGATGTCAGGTGGCTCCCAGAGTTCCCCCAAACACTTCAGTACGCATTTTTGAAATCTCAATGAAGTGATTCAGGAGAACTCTAGGGGAAACCTGACTTTTTTAATTAATCTTCCATTCCTAGTTTGATAGGAAATGATATGTTGCTCTATGGATTGGAAAAACTTACATATTTATAGAGAAGCCAAGAATATAATTCATGTAGCTAACATGGGTAGTTTTAACATAAGTAATATTCAGAGGCGGACCTACCCTTAGGGTAGGAGGTTACCAACTCCCGGTAATTTTGGAAAAATATATGTATATATATGTATATACCTTTAATAATAAGTATATATTTTTATTGACATCCTAAGACTCAAAGCTTAAATAGCTACATTGGTCGATTTGGGAGGAGGGGGAGGGGCACAACTTGACTTTTATTCGATAGTGGGATAGTGGTGCCCCTGCCACCTTCAAATCTTGGGTCCGCCTTTGGTAATATTGAACGTGGTCACAATTGTGGGTTGAATGCAAGAAATGGAATCATATTTTTGTAACAAGTGACCACAAATCTCTCTACCTTTTGCTACATTGCTGTACAAGTTTCTTTTTCGGACTAAGTCTATAGAGTACAGTAGTATGCAGAAAGTTCTTGCAAAATATAACATAGCTAAATTAGTATAGTTTGATGTAAACATTGGGTGAGTAAGTTTTTACCATACTAGTAATGTGTCACCGTATAGAGGTCTCAACGAAAATATGTCTTAGAAAACATTGTTGCCTGTCCACTAAACTTCGCAATGCAAAGGACACGGACATACCTTGCAGACCTTGTATTTTTATAAGAGGTTGTTTCCATATGAAATTTATTTTCTGAACAGCAAATCTTTAGTCACCAAGGTCTGAAAGTTTCTTCCAAATCTTTTTATTTTCCTTCTTTTTCTTTTCAATTTGGATGCCTTAGTTCTAAAATTATGAACTATACCTTCTCTATAATAGTGTTTTGCAAATCACTTTTCTCTAAGGCATTCTCAAACATTTCAAAGCAAACATCGACTGAACATACAGAGAGATTTTGCCTCAAAACAGCACATTCTATATCAAAGCCAACCTGGTGAAGCCTTAATAAGACAAACCTATCTAAAGTATAGCGAGTACAAACTCACAAGAAACTCTTGGAATATTTCCCAAGCAAAAATGAAAAGACAACAAAAGCCACACAATCTATATCTTATAACTTGATCCCTTTTCTAACATTAACAGTAGGAATATGGACAAAATGAAGTTTTGTTCTGTCAGTGATCACCTTTTTACTTCTTAGGAGGGTACTACTTTCCTGTTACATCGGATCTTGCTGAATTACCGCTTCCATTCTGCTCGAGTTATCTTATCTGAAATGGTAAAGGCAAAAGTTAATCGCATAACGTCAAGTAGAAGCATTGCATATGGGTATAATGCACTAAATTATTAGACTCTACCTCTTAAACAAAACTCCAAAATTAAGCACACATTGGTTTGAGGATACTCAGAATTTACTAAATGAAAAAGAAGCTAAGATAAACTTGAATCCAAGTTCATGGGGTTGCTATTTCATTGGACCAACGATGTTGCTCCAGGATTAGTCAAGAAACTTGAAATCTCCCCATTCACCAGAAAGAGCTGATCTACTTCAATGGTTTCTTTTTATCAGGAGCTGATCTACTTTAAAATTAAGCAGAGAAATTTAATATAAGATGTTGCCGATACATGCATTAGTCTCTTAATAAAACTGTAGGACAATTTTCTATTGTTAAAGCTTAAAGTTTCTTGGTTTCAGTCAATAATGCACAAGTTGTATTCTGTTTAAAGGATCTTGTTTGTCTGTTTTAATAGACATACTCCATAAAGTGAACTAATCATTTGAGAATTCAACCTTTATCAAACAGCACCACTTGGCACTTAGAAATACTCACCAGTACCATCCCTTGAAGATGATAAAGATCTATCAATCTTGATTCCTTCTTTTGCACTAGCTTGGACCAGCCTCTGCACCCGCGGCGATGAACTCAGCTTGCCATTCATAGGGGATGGCAAAGAATGACGTCTACTTAGGGCATTCTTCTCGGACACATCTTGCCCAAACCTTGGTGAGGCTTGCTCTTTCAACTTAGCCTTAGCTGACTTGGTTGGAGCCATATAGCTGGGCACCTTTCTTGCCGTTGGCGTACCTGCATCTACATCATGCTTTGCAGGTAAAGAAACTCTTCTGTCAGTCATGTTACTCTCATTTCCTTCATTATCATGGTTAGTGCAAGAATTGTCATTTGCAACAGGAATATCCTCTCTGTTATCAGTGATCAATTTCTGATGCATATCAGATGGAGAAAAACTATCAACAGCATCAGAAATTGATTTCTGATGCTTATCAGATACAGAAAGGCAATCCAAATGAGTGATAGTATTATCCATCACTAGTGTTTCTGGAGGTGTCTCCACATTAGTAGAATTTTCTGTTGTCCCTTCTAATCTTTTAAACAGTTCGCCAGATGTCATGCTCCCCTCAGGAACTAGAATAGTTGATGTTGTGTCATGATTTAGCCTTTTCCTCTCAGAGTCAGCCTCAGACTGAACAGGTTTTTCCAATATAGGGCTGGACATTTTCTTTAAATTATGCTTTACTTTCTTTATCTCACTTCCTGGATTCTGAAGAACAGAGTTTACTAAAGGACTTGATTTCTTCTTTTCTGACCCCGAAATGGAATGATTTGAACCATTCTGCGTCTTTCTAGAAAGCACTTTCCGTCCATTGTGCTTTGACGTAGCCATGTCTGCTTCAACTTTTTTATGCTTTGTTTTTGAAAGCATTTTCAGTTTGGACCGTGGTCGCCAAATATGTGATAAAGTCCAGCGGACTAACCATTCCTGACTAGAATTTGGTTCCTCTGGACCATATTGGAGGCGTAGAGGCATTACAGTAGGTGATGAACCAAGTAGCTGAAATACACCACATGACAAGCATTGATTAATTAGTGTATCAGTAAACTTAGTAACAACCAAGTAAAGACGAGATAAGTGGGTTCTTTCATTCAGTGCTTGAAATTTCTTGATTTTAGCAATAAGAGGAGTTTTGCATGTCTGATTAATATATGCAAAAGGTCAATATCTGGGTAACTGCTTTCTGGTTATTTACATTTTACGGATAACCACATTTCATGTTGACATTAGGTCCAGTGAACCGAACACAGTAACAGTATGAAAAACCCTTGGTGCGAAAAAATAGCAAGAAGTAGGATGCTTACCTTTGTAGTGAACTCATTCTTGGATAGCTCTTGTGCTAGTTTGGATGCATTATTTCTTTGATACTCCAATTGTTTGGCATCCTAATGATGAAAGGTACCATTAAAAACTATAAACCGCTAAATCAAGTTATAGCAAAACAGTTAAAATGGTACACTGAACACCCTAGCAGCATAAATTGTGAGAAACTTGGATTCGTGGATGCTGTAATTTCAAATCAAAATAAGCGTTGATAATATAAAGATGTCAAAAGATTATAGATCTTAGCAACATTAAGTCAATTTGGCGGTTTACCTGTTGTCCAAGTCCTCGTTTGGTTATCACTTCACAGCCAATACTGGAACGCCTAACAATCTGGCCACGTGCATGTGCTTGAAGCTTGACAATGCCATGTATGCAGTATAATGTGGCAACAGCCTGCCTTCTGACCAGATGGCCGCGTATGGCAGCTTGTAGCCTTATGACGCCCTTGAGCCTAAAAAATGCTCGACGAGCCTTCAGAGAAACCATATTGCCATTAGTACAGGTTAAATGTTCAAGTTAAATTAGAAATGAGCAAAATTCAATAGAACAAGTTCTTAAACATCAACAGTAGCAAGATCATGTCAAAGTGAAGTAGTCAAGTCCTTTAACACCCAATCATTTGCAAACCAAGGAAGCACATACATAGAGAAAAAGAGAAACTATCAGTCAGGCAAACTTATCTATACATAATTCATAGATGGGACCGGTATCGTCCCATGTTATGTGAAGCACTTGACCAAGCATGGTGTTAAAGAGAAAGAAAGAAAGACTTTTGAAACTTATTTCTAAACAAGCTATTGATATTAGTGCGGCTATAAATCATCTCATTAAGGGTAAAATGAAAAGTTTAAAGTTATATATAAAAGGGTATCATTCTTTTTTGGGACAGACCAAGAAGGAAAGCACAACACATAAATTGGGACATAGGGAGTATTACGCAATGAAAAGATGCAAAGTTGGTCACTTTTGGATGTTTGGACTTCGGAGCCACTGGTGACCCAATTTTGTAGGCAGTAAAAGAACTCAGTGATGATAGTCATTTACCAAGATTTATGGCTCAAAAGAAATCTTTTCTAGCAATTCGAAGGTAGCATAACTTCCCTCCTTGATGGAAAAGATGCAAAGTTGGTCACTTTTGGATGTTTGGACTTCGGAGCCACTGGTGACCCAATTTTGTAGGCAGTAAAAGAACTCAGTGATGATAGTCATTTACCAAGATTTATGGCTCAAAAGAAATCTTTTCTAGCAATTCGAAGGTAGCATAACTTCCCTCCTTAATGGAAGTTGTTTACGTCTTTCCAATATAATCTTAACTTATTGCCCCCCCCCCCCCCCCCCCAAAACCCCACAAAAAAAAAACCCCTCAAGACAAGGATTAAATCCCTCCTTGTCTTCGGATCCACTGGTGACCCAATTTTGTTGGCAGTAAAAGAACTCAGTGATGATAGTCATTTACCAAGATTTATGGCTCAAAAGAAATCTTTTCTAGCAATTCGAAGGTAGCATAACTTCCCTCCTTAATGGAAGTTGTTTACGTCTTTCCAATATAATCTTGACTTATTGCCCCCCACCCCCCTCAAGACAAGGATTAAATCAAATGTACCGCCAAGCATAAGCACATAAAAACATAAACATCCAGTCTCGTTGTTCTTATATTATATGATATCCATGGCAACAATTTTAGCTGGCAAGATGCATTAGAAAATAAGTAGAAGACGGAAGAAAATTTCCAGTGTTCCCCCCACCTCCTGCACCCTTGTGAACAAAAAACGTTTATATAAATAAACCCTACTACACAAACATGGACAATTGCGTAATGTCTTAGTTTCATTTGAACTATGAGAAAAAATAGCACGTGCGACGACTTTCTAATCTCTTAACGTCAAACAATACTTTCTGTCTCTAACCATTGTAACAGAAAATCAAGACCTATTCATACATGTAGCTGGATGAACAATACAAATGCATTAAAGAAGAAACAGATTGAACCGCTCGCACATTCATTAAACACAAGAAAACTAGCATATTACAGTAAAGACTATGAAAGTAACTCGCTGCCACAATATTAAAGTGCAAGTGGAAAAATACCAAAAGGTACAAGACGAAGCTTGCGGAAGAAAATAAACATAATTCACTATCGTAATTGTGATAAAGAACAAAGAGAAAACCAAATATATTTTACAACAGCAAGTAAATCTTTAAGGTTAGAGCAGTTACCAGATAACCCCTAAAAATAGCTTGCATCTTCATAGCAGCTTCCTCAAGCCTCATTTTCTCAGTATCCTCGGGTAAGGTAAGACATGTATTTTGTTCATCTTCATCTTGCTTCATAGAAGGGAGACTCACCTCATCAGTGAACCCTCCTTTATCAAGGTTTGAGTCCTCTTTTATTCCACCACTACCAGCAACTGACTCAGATATCAAAGGCGGAGGGGCAGACAAACCAGATAATGCCGCGTTGGTGGAAATTACTGATGCTTTCTCATTTGAAGATTTCTTTAAAGAAAGAAATATAGAGTATAATAGCTCATTAGAAATTACATGAATAAAATAAACCCCAAATCAAAAAGAGGGATAAGCTGCATGAACATGTAATACTTGTGGAAACTCCTTCTCAAAAGAAAATATTCTTTCCAAGTGGCTCAATTCAAGTTTATTGCATTATGATGACAATATCGCTTTCCTGGTTGCAGCATGTCACCAGCGACCATAGGCATTAACATCAGAAGACAAGGTTCACTTTGAATGGTATTCACAACAGTAATTAGACAGTTCGCCTTAGGGCTTGCCTCATAAGAATGTCCACTTTCCAAGGAAAGTACTACCATGGCTTACGCCATACAAAGGTTTTAACTTTAAGGGCAACAATATTACATTTCTCAATATAAACCTTTTCCACTTCAATTTTAAAAGGAACAAAAAGTAGCTAGCATGTTTTGAATACACTAAATATTAAAAACGTAATACCAAATTTACACAGGCATATATAAACAAAAGGCATAACCAAAGCAAACTTCAATTTGAAACAAAATTGAATCGTCTATCTTACTTTTGATGTGCTAGATTTGGAAGACTTTCTCCCTGCCAGCAAAGACCTGAACCATTTTCCAGGAGATTTTCCCATAGTAATAAGTTTGACGCCTACACTGTAAGAACCTTGTGATAGAACGCCTGAAAGTTTCAAAAAACTGCTATATCAGGTAAACACATGCAAACTTGCAGCAATAAGGAGGCATAGAAGTAATATAATCTCTTAATGTGGTTTAAAATGTTCATTTATGGTTTCTTTTTCCCGGAACCAGAGAACAATAGTGCTTCTGCATATATAAATGTGAAGTAGCATAAAGAAAGTTTAGATTTCCAACACAAAGCCTACCATCAGTGATCAATTTAGTGACTCAAAAGAGGATTCATTGTCAATATATCCTATTTTTGAAGGACCTAGAGCCTAATGGGGTTATCGACATGTCTACAAATGAAAGAAGAAAAGCAAAAACAGGACAATAAGAAATTCCTGAAAAACACGTGAAAAGGCCATGTTATATATTCACGAATTCAGCACCTATCCAATGGAAGCCTCCAAACACAATCTCTTCCAGAAGAGAAGAGAATTAGATGTTTCGCAAACTTGATGAGTGTAATAGAGAAACTTCCTTCCTATAAGGTTGTGTTCCCTTCCTCTTTTGTGGTTTGTTTGAGAGCGGGGAAGGAAAAGCTTTACATACTCTAAGTAGTCACCTATAACACATTGAACAATAAGTTCTTTGACATTATCTTACTTCCCTCATAAGTGAGAAACTACATCTGCAGATCAATTTGGTGATTTATGTTTGACTTGCAATAAAAAGGACAAAATTAAAATATAATAAGAACCCTCATGGGCCTTGGGCATATTTAATTAAAGCTGCCCAAGCTTCTGTCAGAAACAATTGGATCAGGATATCAGATTTTGTGCTCAAATGAGTACCATTTCGTATAATAATTATCCAGGGAACTATATATTTTACACTCTAAAACTCCTTAATCACAGTTGATCAGGCAGGATTTCAGATATTTCACTGATGAGAGGCAGAGACAAATTTCCATTGCAACAGTTAAGAAGTTTCATTGTCTCAGTATTGGAATGTACAGTGTTGTCGAAGACACGCTAAGCCCTGAAGCGAGGCGCAAAACATGTTGAGCGCTTTGTCTTGCTTAGCAGGCGCTTCAGAGTCGTCATCAAGGCTCTAAAGCATACTTTTCCTAGTGAATGAGCATAATTATGAAGAGGCGCACACTAAACAATTGATATTTCATTTTATCGTAATTCTTTTTAATTTCTTTGTCCATATATTTGTTATTCATGCCTATTAATTATTAGTCTTGAACTACACATACATATTTGTACTTTTTCTCCATTTGCGCCTTTCTTCTTAAAGCCCACGCTTTATTTGCGCTTTGCGCCTTGATAACACTGCTATAGATAGAAAGGTTCATATTCATTTCAATGGGGGACTGGGATATCAAAGAACCTCATCAACTAAAACTAAGAAGCGCCATTCTCCAACCCAGTCCTTACCAACCCATGCCAAAGCCCACGAGATGTTATGTAGCACAAAAAAAAAATTGAGATCAGAAACCACTCTGTCAGATTAGAATGTTCTTTCCCCAAAAGAAAGGTTATGAGCTGCCAATCAAATAAGAGATGATTCTACCAGAAGCATTTGTCAATTTCCCGAGGCGTCCATCTGACTCCAACCAGAATATACTAAGAGACACACCATGTCTAAGCTTTGTCGGCTCTTAATTCTCAAGATCCTTCTAGTTGAACAATTATCATTCAACTAAAAAACACTATTCCCAGCATGCTCAAAATAGACACTGCCATTAACCCTTGGTTACATCATTAATATATCTCTTCAGCTCATCCTATTATTTAGAAGTCAAACAATGATTATTCTCTAGTCTATTCAATGAAAAATACAATAGAAAAGGATAAACAAGAAGCTGACAAGCTGATAGAAAGAAATCACCTAGTCTTGTTTGCCTCCATTGGGATTTGAATTTTTTTTTCCTATTTATTTCTAAAATTTAGCAAGTGTAACCATATTTTAAAATTTGAAGGAAACAAATAAAAAAAGTAATGCCCTTTTGCAAAAAACCCGATCACCAAATAACTCCAGGCATATCTTTGAGGATACCCAATTTCCAATTAAATCAGAACCCCAAATGCAACAATGTGGAAACAGTTAAAGTGTACACAGATTAACCCTAGCACATATAAGTAACGGATATTACTAATAATATCTAACAATGACAATATCACAACAATGTAGTTCAGGTATAACCATTAGCTTCAGAGTAAGCTCAAGAAACCAACATTTTAAAGGACCATGTAAAGTACATTGGATCTACAACTTACCTCAACAGTACAATATTGTAACTTCAACAAAAACCCTTCTCTAGCTGCAAAAAATAAAACTGGATTCAACAAAAGAACTGAAAAAATGAAAAGCGTCAAGAGAAAAAGTGCAGAAAAGAAAAGGAAAAAAAAAGGCAGCTAGAGAATACAACTTTATTTACTGAAAGATCTGAAAAAGAGTTTTGAGGAATGCTATTTAGGAGAGAGGTTTCACATTCACCATTTTTTTCATCTTGAAAGAAGAGTAGAGAGAGCCAAACGGCACTCAACAAGAAGCAGGGTAAAGTTTTTTGAAAAGAACCTGGAAAATTGGTACACTGTACTACTGCCTCTGTATTTGTTTTTGCCTGTTTCAGTTTTCAAGATTTTGGAAATTACCCAAAATGCTAAAAACTGAATGCTGTCTTCCAAAGAGGTTGCATTGGGCATAGTTGGGGGGTTTTGTTGGATCATTACTCTCTATAGCTTTAGCCCAAATGATTGTGGTCTCAGATTTGGGCTTTTTTTTCATTTTTAGCCAGCGCCAGAAATTATTTATATTCATTAGCCGAAAAAGTATGTAAAATTTGTATAATTTTTGTATATAACATACATAATATATATTTATTTATTTTTATTTTTATTTTTTATTTTGAAAGTGGTTATACAGTGTCATTTTTCCCTCAGATTTTGGCCCAATATTGTAACTTTACAAGCTAGTCCTTTCTTCATCTTAATTACTTGATCACCATTTTCTTTTACAAAACTATTTTGAAATATTTTCTTTGAACCGATGGTCGATCGGAAATAGCCTATCTACCTTTATGATGTTGGGATAAGGTATGCGTACATACTATACTCTCCAGATCTCACTTGTGGAATTATATTGGGTATGTTGTTGTCGTTGTTAATTACTTGATCACCAATTTAGGAGTTCTTGAAAGCCTCAATTTACCAAGGGATCTTTACACAAACAGCCGATCAGATTTACTGTTTACTTTTTTTAGTCGGTACACATAGATTATATACTGATTATACATAGTTATATACATATTATACATGAATTATATATATATATATTATACATTCGCCCGCTATTCTTAGTTTAAACGGTTAGGTGGACAGCTATTTAGGTTAATTCTTCATTTACCGATATATATTCGTACGTAATGTGAAAGTGACATGCAAAATATTCTCATCACTTAAATCATATAAATTGAAGATATATAATATTATACGGACTAATTTAAAGTTGATCTCTCTATAATTCGAGAGTTCTCAATAGAAATGTCTAGACTCTCGAGGATTACATAACCAATTTATGTTGCATTTCCTTACTTGGACTTCAAATCTTCAATATTACAATTTCAAATCGAAGTTTCATGCTACGAGTTTGAATTTAGTGATTTTCAAACAAGATTATCAGCTAAAGCTTTTATATACATGTTAAGGTTTTGCTTGAACATTACTATGAAAGAGTTTTGACACTTTTCATATGAAAATAGATCCAAAAGTGCAGAAAAAAGGTGTCATTTTTTAAAGAATTGAAATTTGTTTTAACATAAAAGCTAATCGCACCACACATTTCTTGATAATAGAATGTACTGAAGAAATATAGATTTGTCTATGAAATAAATGGCCACATCCGGGGACAACCAAAGTTATAAAATTGAGACAGTTTGAAACAAATAAAGTAGATAAAATAAGCTAACTAGGAAATCAATGATTTTATATTTTCTCCTTCTTTTGTCAATATTGGGCAAAATAAACTTCAACTAAATGTTGACTCTCGTAAAGTTTTCCAGTTTGTGGATAGAGCTTGGATAACTTTAAGGAAATAGATGGGGGAAAAATGCTTTATTCTACAAGAAAAAAGAAAGGAATTTAAATCTTTTTTGGATCGTTATTCGATTTATATTTGGCTTTTTTGACTTCTTTGTTCTGAAAAACAGCTAATGCTGTTTTATTCCTTCTTGGATCAATCTGACTAAGATATATGAAAGAAATAAAGTATTCTTCAATATCACAACTAATAATAGATTCTCATGAATTATTCAAATATATATCTGTATACGGTTAAAACCGATCCTCGATCATGAAGATCGATCGAGGATGGCATTTCAGTCAAGGGGTATCTTCATGGAGAACCCGAACGAATTCCGAGATAGGGGCGTCGAGCTCGGGGCGTTCGAATCGACCGAGGTAACGTCGACCGATACAGTTCCCGAACATCGATGCCCGAAAGTGATCACCTAGCTCGAAACCAAGGCCGAGGTTCCGATCCGATGCCGAGCTCGAGTCAGTATCGAATTCACAGACAAAAAGCTATTACAACCGCACCAAAGGAGAGAATCTCGACGAGAAATAAGGAGGAGACACACCATCATGGGTCCTCCACTAGTAATATTATTCCATCATGTTGCTATAGATAAAGTAGTGATCCTTGGCTATAAAAGGCAAGATAGATTGTAATAGAAGACACCTTCGCTAGGATTCAGAATTAATTGTGTTTATCTTTCTAAAGCTCACTAAATATCTTTGTTCATCATTTTCTATTTTTGCACCATAAAGACGTGTATTGTTATTTTCAGATCAAGGGAATCTACTTGCCCTTAGAACTATACATAAATTCAATGTTATCCGGTTTTTCGGATAAACAGTTTGGCGCCCACCGTGGGGCTAAGGATAACAAGTGATTGTTTGATACAAATATACAGTACACTCCAGCTTACAACTTCATACCAGCAATGGCTCCGCCAATCGACCTCGAAGCCGGCCTTCAGGATGAAACCAACAACTTGATGGCCGAAAGGCTACCTAACAACGGCAACGAGGCTCGAATCGAGGAACCCGAATTTTGAGCCGAAGTACCAGTAGATATCAATTCACGAATAGCTCTAGAAGCGAATCAACGTTCCGAGCAGGAAAGAAGCGTTCAGGGTGGCGCTCGACCCATAGCCCGAGACACCCACAGCACGGGGGAAATCGGGGTCAGCTTGCGTATGATTTTCGAAATGCTACAAGCCCAACAAGTAGCGATAGCTCAGTTGCAGAGCCAAACTCATATGCAAAGCAATCCAAACTCCAATCCACCTCTTCGAGAAGTAACCCCCAGAACGGAGCCCGACACAGTGAAATCGAACGAACGAAAATCAGGAACCGCTCCTGAAATTGCTAAACTGCTCGAGGAACTCACAAAACGAGTCGAAGCCAACGACAAAAAAATTCGAAACATATGATGCTAGGATCGATCAGATCCCGGGGGCTCCGCCCATGATGAAAGGGCTGGATTCGAAGAAATTCATACAAAAGCCTTTTCCATGGAGCGCGGCCCCGAAATCGATCCCAAAAAAGTTTCGTATGCCCGTAATTCCCAAATATAACGGTACGACCGATCCTAACGAACATCTCACCTCCTATACATGTGCCATCAAAGGCAACGATTTGGAAGACGATGAGATCGAGTCCGTATTATTGAAAAAGTTCGGAGAGACCCTCGCAAAAGGAGCAATGATCTGGTATCACAACTTGCCACCGAATTCTATCGATTCTTTTGCCATGTTAGCAGATTCGTTTGTAAAAGCACATGCTGGTGCCATAAAGGTCGCAACGAGGAAATCGGATCTATTCAAAGTAAAACAAAGGGGTGACGAAATACTGAGGGAATTCGTATCCCGATTTCAAATGGAACGCATGGATTTGCCACCAGTCACAGACGACTGGGCCTTACAAGCTTTCACCCAAGGGTTGAACGGACTGAGTTCGACAGCATCACGTCGGCTGAAACAAAGCTTGATCGAATACCCTGCAATAACTTGGGCGGATATACACAATCGGTATCAATCGAAAATCAGGGTCGAAGATGATCAATTGGGATTTCCGTATGAACCCACGAGTCAGAACCGCGCAACCACTAAAATTCTGAAAGAAACCAACAGAGAACAAAGGTCAAACAGAGACCGACACCAGCCGTACGTCACAGATCGGGTGAACCACGGTTCGGCACATGAGACAGTTAGGAATAACCGCAGGTATGATCGGGGGCAAAATTCTAGGGGACTTATGAGCAAGAGAGGCTTTGATAAACATGCCGATCCTATAGAAGTTCCTCGATTATCGGAATATAACTTCAACATCGATGCATCCGCCATCGTATCGGCTATCGGACGCATCAAAGATACCAGATGGCCTCGACCGATGCAGACCGATCCGGCCCAAAAGAATCCCAATCAGATATGCGAGTATCATGGCACCCATGGTCACAAAACTGAAAAATGCAGACAATTAAGAGAGGAAGTAGCCCGCTTGTTTAACAAAGGGCACCTTAGAAAATTTTTGAGTGATAGGGCGAAGAACCATTTTAAAAACAAGGACTTCGGCAAGCAAAACGAAGAAGAAGAACCACAGCACATCATTCACATGATCATCGGCGGCGTCGATACCCCTCAGGGACCTATGCTCAAACGCGCTAAAACGTCGATTGTGAGGGAAAAGCGATCTCGAATTCAAGATTACACTCCCTCAGGGACTTTATCGTTCAATGATGAAGATGCAGAGGGAATCATCCAACCCCATAACGATGCACTGGTAATATCCGTACTCATGAATAAAATTAAAATTAAGCGTGTGTTAATTGATCCAGGTAGCTCGGCCAATATCATCAGATCGAAGGTCGTAAAACAGCTCGGCCTACAAAACCAGGTCGTATCCGCAACTTTGGTTTTAAACGGATTCAATATGGCATGCGAAACCACCAAAGGCGAGATAACCCTACCGATAAACGTCGCCGTAACAATTCAGGAAACAAAGTTTCACGTGATTGAAGGCGATATCAGATATAACGCCCTTTTCGAAAGGCCGTGGATCCACAACATGAGAGCTGTACCTTTGACCCTACACCAGGTCCTCAAATTCCCAACACCAACAAGTGTCAAAATAGTGTACGGAGAACAACCAGCCGCAAAGGAAATGTTCTCCGTCGAGGAAGCAAAACCAACATCTTCGTCTTCGCCAGTGAATGGATCAGGTTCAAAAGGAGGGACAGTCGAAGACCGGAATGCCAAATAGCAACCAAAGACATCAGCCCCGACCCAGCCAGATAAGCAGAGCATCGAAGAAGATAATGATCAGTGGATCCCTCGATCCTTCGTGACCCCCGATGACTCCGATGCCACCAAATCAACTATTGAGGAATTGGAGCAAATCATTTTGATCGATCACTGGCCCGAACGAAAGGTATACCTGGGAAGGGGTTTGAGACCCGAACTCAGGAAGAAAATCATTCAATTTCTTATCGATAACATCGATTGCTTTGCTTGGTCCCATTTAGATATAACAGGAATCCCGCCGGACATAATAACACATCGACTAAGTGTGTCCCCTGGATTCAGACCGGTGAAGCAAAAAAGAAGACCCCAATCGGAGGTAAAGCACGCATTCATAAAAGATGAGGTAACTAAACTGCTCAAAATAGGATCCATTAGAGAAGTAAAATACCCCGAATGGTTGTCCAATGTGGTCGTAGTGCCTAAAAAGGGAAACAAACTTAGAATGTGTATAGACTACAAGGACTTGAACAAAGCATGCCCCAAAGATTCTTATCCACTGCCCAACATCGATCACTTGATCGATGCCACGGCCGGCCACGAGATCCTTACTTTTCTCGATGCCTATTCCGGGTATAATCAAATCCAGATGAACCCGGAAGACCAGGAAAAGACTTCATTTGTGACCAGATATGGAACATATTATTATAACGTAATGCCCTTCGGGCTAAAAAATGCAGGAGCTACTTATCAACGCCTAGTAAATAGAATGTTCGAAGAACAAATAGGTAAATCAATGGAAGTCTATATTGATGACATGCTAGTCAAGTCCCTGCGCACAGAGGACCATTTGTCCCATTTGTAGGAAATATTCGATATTCTGAGGAAATACAACATGAGGCTCAACCCCGAAAAATGTGCTTTCGGAGTCGGCTCGGGTAAGTTCCTCGGCTTCATGGTGTCAAATCGGGGAATCGAAATTAACCCAGACAAAATCAAGGCCATTGAAGACATCACCATCGTGAACAGCGTGAAAGCTGTACAAAGGTTAACAGGAAGAATAGCAGCCTTAGGCCGATTCATTTCGAGATCATCAGATCGAAGCCATAAATTTTTCTCTCTACTCAAAAAAAAGAACGACTTCGCTTGGACACCGGAATGCCAACTAGCATTACAAGAACTGAAACGATATCTATCGAACCCACCACTGTTGCACACTCCAAAAGCCGACGAAAAACTTTACCTGTACTTGGCAGTATCAGAAGTTGCCATAAGCAGTGTCTTGGTTCGAGAAGAGGAGGTATGTAATTTCCTGTTTACTACGTAAGTCGGACCTTAGGGGAAGCAGAAACTAGATATCCGCACTTAGAAAAATTGGCGCTTGCGCTGGTTAGCGCCTCTAGGAAGTTACGACCATACTTCCAATGCCACCCCATAAGCGTATTAACCACCTGCCCACTTCATAATATTTTACATAGGCCTGAACTATCGGGCCGATTGGCCAAATGGGCCATCGAACTCAGCGGGTATGATATCGAATATCGACCTCGAACGGCCATCAAGTCTCAAATTTTAGCAGACTTCGTGGCTGATTTCACGCCGACCCTCGTACCCGAAGTCGAAAAAGAACTACTTTTAAAATCAAATTTATTGACGAGGGCATGGATCCTCTTTACGGACGGAGCTTCGAACGTAAAGGGGTCCGGGCTAGGCATAGTTTTAAAATCTCCCACGGGTAACATTATTAGGCAAGCTATTAAAACTATCAGGTTAACTAACAACGAGGCCGAGTATGAAGCTATAATTGCAGGTCTCGAGCTAGCTAGAAATTTGGGAGCGGAGGTCGTTGAGGCCAATTGCGACTATTTGCTAGTGGTGAGTCAAGTAAACAAAACCTTCGAAGTCCGAGAAGGCAGAATGCAAAGGTATTTGGACAAACTGCTTATCACTTTGAACCTTTTCAAACAATGGAGTCTACGACATGTTCCACGAGAACAGAATAACGAGGCCGATGCGCTTGCTAATTTGGGATCATCGGTCGAGGTGAATGATTTGAACTCGGAAACTGTCGTTCAACTTTCAAGATCTGTAATCGAAGAAGGGCACGCCGAAATAAATTCTACTAGCTTAACCTGGGATTGGAGAAACAAGTATATTGAATACTTAAAAAACAGAAAGCTCCCTTCAGACCACACAGAGTCCAGGACCCTTCGAACTAAAGCTGCTCGATTTACTTTGACTGCGGACGGAACGTTATATCGAAGAACATTCGACGGACCGATGGCGGTATGCATAGGTCCGGGAGATACCAATTACATCCTCCGGGAAGTACACGAGGGCACTTGTGGCAATCACTCTGGTGCCGACATGTTAGTTTGAAAAGTGATCAGAGCAGGGTATTATTGGATCGATATGGGCAAAGACGCAAAAGAATTTGTTCGTAAATGCGATAAATGTCAAAGGTTTGCTCCAATGATCCATCAGCCCGGAGAACAACTTCACTCGGTCCTATCGCCATGGCCATTCATGAAATGGGGAATGGACATCGTCGGCCCCCTACCCATCGACCCCAGGTAAAGCCAGATTTATTTTGTTTATGACTGACTATTTTTCTAAATGGGTTGAAGCGCAGGCGTTCGAGAAAGTAAGAGAAAAAGAGGTTATCGACTTTTTGTGGGATCATATCATATGCCGATTTGGGATACCATCCGAAATAGTATGTGATAATGGGAAGCAATTCATTGGCAACAAAATCACAAAATTCTTCGAAGACCACAAAATAAGAAGGATACTAGCAACCCCATACCACCCCAGTGGAAACGGACAAGCCGAATCAACAAACAAAACTATTCTTCAAAACTTGAAAAAGAGATTGAACGACGCTAAGGAAAAATGGAGAGAAATCCTGCCCGAAGTCCTTTGGGCATACCAAACAACATCGAAATCCAGTACAGGGGCGACCCCGTTCTCCTTAGTATATGACTCTGAAGCATTGATACCAGTCGAAGTCGGAGAGCCTAGTCCCAGATTTCGATTCATGACGGAAGAATCAAATAACGAGGCTATGAACACCAGCCTTGAATTATCGGACGAAGGACGAGAAGCGGCCCTCATCCAGTTGGCCGCACAAAAGTAACGAATCGAAAGGTATTACAATCGAAGAACTAAACTTCGCCACTTCAAGCCAGGGGACTTGGTGTTAAGGAAAGTCACCATAAATACTCGAAATCCAAACGAAGGAAAACTAGGACCAAATTGGGAAGGACCGTACCAGGTGCTCGAGAACTTTGGGAAAGGATCGTACAGGCTCGACATCATAAACAGCAAATAGCTATCAAGCAGTTGGAATGTATCACATCTAAAACGGTACTACTGCTAAGGTCCGACCTTTCCCATATTTATTCAACTGTCCCGTACAGAAGTTCGAACAAAGAACAGAAGTATTCTTTTACTCAAAAGCACGTGTTGCACTCTTTTTTCCTTAGACCGGTTTTTTCCCAAATGGGTTTTTTGCGGCAAGGTTTTTAATGAGGCAACCATCGATCATGCTGCGCTTTCAAAGCAGTATCCGAGGCTTTCGACCCTTAGCCCGAACGGCCTCGAATACCGGGAGGGCACCAGGGCCTCAAGTACATCGAGTTTAGATGCAACAAAGTCTTCTCACAACAATAGAGGAAAAATTGTAAGAGCCAAAATGGTCAAAATGAACAATGCTCATATTAGATTGCCCCAAAACATATGTACAATGACTTGAGCCTACGGGCTACTTCTATATCAAGTTCGAAATACTCAGTCAACCGTTGAGCCTACGGGTTACTTCAACATCGAGTTCGAAATAATCACTCGAACATTAAGCCTACGGGCTACCACATTATCTCGAGTTCAAAATAAACACTCGAATATTAAGCCTACGGGCTACTTCTATATCAAGTTCGAAATACTCAGTCGACCGTTGAGCCTACGGGTTACTTCAACATCGAGTTCGAAATAATCACTCGAATATTAAGCCTACGAGCTTCCACATTATCTCGAGTTTGAAATAATCACTCGAATATTAAGCCTACGTGCTACCACATTATCTCGAGTTCGAAATAAACACTCGAATATTAAGCCTACGGGCTACTTCTATATCAAGTTCGAAATACTCAGTCGACCGTTGAGCCTACGGGTTACTTCAACATCGAGTTCGAAATAATCACTCGAATATTAAGCCTACGGGCTCCACATTATCTCGAGTTCGAAATACTCACTCGAATATTAAGCCTACAGGCTACCACATTATCTCGAGTTCAAAATAAACACTCGAATATTAAGCCCACAGGCCACTTCTATATCGAGTTCAAAATAAACACTCAAATATTAAAGCCTACGGGCTGCCGAGTTCGAACAAGGACCCAATCGAATTTGAAACATTGAAAAAGCTACGTTTACTCAGAGTTTACGTTAACCACCACATTATCATCAACTCAACAAGCAAAATGTCACTCCAAATCTGATCGATCAAAATCGACCTTGTTATATATATACAAAATTGCCTACATAATTAATTTACAGATAATGAGAATTAGACTCTAAGCTTCTGGGTCAGGGTCTTCCCCACCCTAGGACCCGCTTTTGCTACCATCATCGTTATCATCGTCATCATCATCAGAAGCCAAGGCTTCAGCTTCCGCTTCAAGCTCTTTTGCCTTTCTTACCTCTTCGGTAAGATCGAAACCTCGAGCATGAATCTCCTCGAGGGTCTCCCTCCGAGATCTACACTTAACAAGTTCAGCAACCCAATGAGCTCGAGCATCGACAATCTTCGCCGCTTCCCAGGCCTCCACCTGAGCGGCCTCAGCATCAGCTCGATATACATCAATAGACTTATCCGCCAAAACTTTCGACGACTCAACCTCCGCCTTAGACTCAGCAAGTCGTATCTCAAGCTCATCGATTTTCTTAGCCTGAACCGACACCTTTTGCTTGACGTTTCGAAGCTGAACGTCGGCTGATAATAACTTTGTTAAGATGGTTTCTTTCTCCGCCGCCAGGCGATCCATAGTCTCCTTCCACTAGTTGCATTCGGCCCGGATTTGATCGACCTCCTCTCGAAGTAGCCCGATTTTCTCGATCTTTTGCTGCAACTGAGACAACGGAGGGTTAACTTCCACAGTCGAGTCAAATCCATACTTTAACAGAACGAGGCTCACCTGCTGATCGAGCTCGACCCTTTCTTCACGAACCTTAGCCAAATCCGCTTGAAGATCCTTTATAGCCTCCTCCTTTTTGCTACAAAGAAGCCGAAGGTCATCTCTTTCACCTAGGACCTTCCGGAGTTCGGCCTCACACTGGCTAAGATCAACTCGAAACCTACCGATGGCCTGCATAGTTAGAAACTATCATCAACACCAATAAAGCAAAGAAGGATCACCGATATCAGAACCGTCAAGTATGGAAAAGAACAAAGAATCCAAGTATGGAAGAATCATTACCCGAGTAATAAAATGCTGAGCTTCCTCTAACAAAAGAGAAGCATCACCGATATCGGAACTGTCATCAACACCAGTAAAATAATACTTAAAAGGATCTGCTGCACCTGAGCCAGCACCAATATCGGGAGTCTTCAGCTCTCGAGCCTCCTTCAACGCCTCCTCAGAAAAAGACGGAAGGGAAGGTGAATGACCCATTGCCATTTCCCCGAGCAAATCACTTGGAATACTCTGATCAAGACTTAGGTCTTCGGAAGCAACCCCGATGGGCACGGTCGCCATCGGCTCAACAGCTCTAGCAACCTCGACTGCCTCCGTAGGTCGGACTACCAAAGCCGAGGAGCTATCTTCTTCTTCTTTTTCCTCCCTCAGTCGTTGGACCGAGTCGATCGAAGGGGCAATGATTTTTCTCCTCACCTTTCGAGTTTTGGGCTTAGGGTCCTCCGGCCGAGAGGAAGCCTTTCGTTTCTTTTCTTTTCCCTGTTCCAGGATCGGGGGCTTGTTTCCTTCATCACCGCTCGAAGGCCGCAAAACGGCATCCCTAGTTACACCTATATACAAAAGAAAAGTCGATAACGAAACGAACGCAGAATATACCTCGAGGGAAACAGGAACCAAACCTCACCATGATTCTTGGTCTCCCATCTACCTTTAGCCAAATCGCGCCAAGCGCGCTCGGCATAGGATGAAGTCGAGGCTAACTTTTGAACCCAATCCTCAAGATCAGGCACAGCTTGTGGCATCCAAGATGCAGCTGGATATCAGAAAATAATATTAACAAATACGAAAAAAGACACGAAAAGCAAACATGGATCACTTACGGTCGAAATTCTATTTTTCAGGAAACGGCATCTTTTCCTCCGGGATAAGATCACGAGTCCTCACTCGAATATATCGACCCATCCAACCTCAATCCTTATCTTCATCGATGCTCGACATCAAAGCCTTCGACGCCCGACGATATAGCCTAATTAGTCCACGATAAATCTGAGGCCGATACAGTCGTATAAGGTGGTTCAGAGAAAAATCCAACCCTCCGGCTTTGGTAGAAAAGAAACGCAATAAGATGACTATACGCCATAAGGAAGGATGAATTTGGCCGAGGGTGACCTGATATCTCCTGCAGAAATCAAAAATCACGGGATCGACAGCTCCCAACGTAAAGGGATAGGTGTAAACACTTAAAAATCCCTCCACATAGGTAGTGACGCTCTCATCGGAGGATGGGATTTGTAACACAACCTTAGAACCCCAGCCGCAGTCTTTTCTGACAGCCTCGAGGTGAACCTCCGCTATAGAGCACGTATTCATCGATACGTGCTCACACCGACCCGGAACGGACGAAGGATTCTCCACCTTAAAATCAGTTCTTAAAATACACGGGCCGGGAATATAATCTTGAACGGACGACTCGGTCGGTGCCTTATCGTCACACGGCCATGAGGAAGAAGCTTTCTCCTTGTGAGGTACGATTTTTGAAGTTTTCGCCATCAATATGAGAAGAAAAAGTCGCAAAGAAAGGTGAAAGAGGGGACATCACCAAAACTCTGGTATAAGCGGCACTAAAGCAACGAAATAAGAGAAAATAATCAAAGGAAATTTGGGAAAAGAGGAAGCACAAAAGTGGAAAACATTATATGGGAAAACTATTTATAAGGCATGGCGATTCGTTTCTAGCGGTGGCCGACCACCGACTGACACAAATTAAATGCCTCGATAAAACCAAATCGATGGGACAGCTATCATGCATGTCATAGTCAAAGTCGATAGAAACGTCATCATTGATTCGGTCGAACCTTAGGGAAATCACATCGTTTCTCGCCATCTCCTTTCCAAGAAACGAGGGGGCTATCTGTATACGGTTAAAACCGATCCTCGATTATGAAGATCGATCGAGGATGGCATTTCAGTCAAGGGGTATCTTCATGGAGAACCCGAACGAATTTCGAGATGGGGGCGTCAAGCTCGGGGCGTTCGAATCGACCGAGGTAACGTCGACCGATACAGTTCCCGAATATCGATGCCCGAAAGTGATCACCTAGCTCGAAACCAAGGCCGAGGTTCTGATCCGATGTCGAGCTCGAGTCAGTATCGAATTCACAGACAAAAAGCTGTTACAACCGCACCAAAGGAGAGAATCTCGGCGGGAATTAAGGAGGAGACACACCATCATGGGTCCTCCACTAGTAATATTATTCCATCATGTTGCTATAGATAAAGTAGTGATCCTTGACTATAAAAGGCAAGATAGATTGTAATAGAAGACACCTTCGCTAGGATTCAGAATTAATTGTGTTTATCTTTCTAAAGCTCACTAAATATCTTTGTTCATCATTTTCTATTTTTGCACCATAAAGACGTGTATTGTTATTTTCAGATCAAGGGAATCTACTTGCTCTTAGAACTATACATAAATTCAACGTTATCCGATTTTTCGGATAAACAATATCATACATTTAAGTGATTCTTTATCAAATGCAAATTGTATGATTGATGTAAATATTAATGTAACCGAAGGAACTCATCAGTAATGAGAGATCAATAGTTGGATTTAATGTAAGATTGATTCGTTTAAGTTATACCTATTTTCGTTAAATATGATATATTGTTTGAAGATCCGACTTTCCTATTTCCCTTCACCTTCCCTAATCCCACACTATAATGGAGTAGAATCCCTTTTTTTTTTTTATATATATTAAAAAGTGTTGAAGTCTGACACTTCTAATTTAAACTTTAAGTAAGCTTGATTTTTTGTTTTTATCCAATTGAGAACTAGTATTTCGACTTATAACTTATAAGAAACAGCTCATACCAACTTTGTCCTTCTTGTGACCATTATGACAAAGATATAGGAAACAAATAAACAATCCAGAGTTTCAACTAACCAAAGATTCCCATGATTTATTAACAATATACTAACATCTACGAGAGTGAGTTTAATAAGTGACCAATCAATACTAATATATCTATATCTATACTATATTAAAAGTACTAAATCCTTAGTGAAATGTCGTTCGCCTTTTTTACCCTTTAAAAATAAAATTTACAGTAGACATAATAGTCGTTTAATAATGTTTTTCCTAATATTTAAGACATTAAAAATAAAAATAACTAAAATTGTAATTACTAAATTTTCCATATTTGAAATATATAGGAAATCCTAAGATTATATAATATTTGGAAACATAATTAAGAACCTCGTATGGTACACTTGATGTAGGCGCTTATTTGAGTTCCAACCATATAATTAAAACATAATTAGCATAAAAATACTAAAACTTTAGGATTATAAAATTTAAAGGTTAAGTACAATTGAAATAAACATTAAGAGTTCAAACACAGCTATGACTAATACAAAAGCTTACAAAAGTACCATGATATACCCTTGCTACGACGTTCTAACAACAAACAAATTATTTTAAAAAATATCATCTTAGGAAGAAACTGTCATCTCACCTCTTAAAAAAAATAACAACAATAAAATTTTGGTAAGTAATATAAGTCATCATTTTTTTCTTTAAACTCAACTCATATTATTATTATGCCAAAATAAATAAGAATAGTAGCAGCAGTAGTAAAAATAAGTGTATAGTAGTAGTAGTAGTAATAATAATTAAAAATAATAGTAATAATTTTTATTACTATTTTATTATTATTATTAAAATAGTATTTATTTTTATTCAAAAAGTAAATACAAAAATATTATTTAATAGAGAATTCAATTTTTTTTTTCTCGAACAACAGTAGTTTCATTATTGAATTTTTTAAGAGCCAACCAAGTTACAAATTAAATAAATTAGAAAACGGTCTTAGAGGAATAAATCACAATTATATAACGCAACTTAGGAGTGTGTGCTTTCACTAAGTTGTAAATACTCTGATTCATTACTAAAATGAATATTAGTGATTATAGTTATTGTAAGTTGTTACCAACGGACAATAACTATTAAATTATAAGTTGCATAATCCACAAATACATAGATATTGTTATCAAACAAAATAAAATAAAATAAAAATTTGAAAAAAAATATTATAAAGAGTTGAATAATGAAGACCAAACAAAAGTTAAAATACAAAAAAAATTCGGATGGAAGGTTTTATCAAATTTACATTCATGACATGATATTAGTATTTATAATTTTTAAAATGTTTTTAATAAAGAGAGCTTTAGACGATTCAAAGGGTTTATATGAATTTTTAATGATTTACTTACAAAGCTAAATTACACATGATTGCACAAGAACTTTAGGATAAGTTCATGTATAAAGCTAAGTCCAAAATCGTTATACAAGTGTCTCATCCCAACATCAGTCTCAATTTCACCTGACTCCTATTTGGGAAGTTAAAAAAATAATAATTAAGATTCAGAACTGAAATACTCATCAATTTTAACATTCTGAAATCTTCCTCCTTTAAACTATATTGGAAGTGTTGATATTTTAAATTTTAAAAGCACTCATGATTTACCTCATATGAAATGTTTTCTTATTTGAATAATATAACAATGACCATAATTCCTTTTTTTGGTCATACCATGACTATAATCCATTTAATATTATTTTTAAATTTTTTAAATTTTTCAAAATTTTTACTCAAACAAATTTATCTTCTTCATGGATTTTTGTATAGTATTTTCTAAACAGCACTCAATAATCAGAAAAAATAACAAAAAAATAATTAAAAATATAAAAGAGACGGAGAGATGGAGGGAGAAAAAAAGTCAATTACATAACTTCGATAACTGGCGGAAACACCAAAAATCAAACTCATATTTCTCATTTATTGAGCAAGCTAAATATGATCAACATTTATTATTTTCAGTAACTTAGATTAAACAAATTTAGTTTTATAATGAAAGCATATTATTTTTATATGATTTTTTAAAAAATATTATATACTTATCGACGTAGGTACACGCGTAAAACGCGTATCATAAGACTAGTACTATATTAAAAGCACGAAGGCAAGTAGCGAAATATCGTTCGCCTTTTTTATCCTTCACAACTAAGCTTTATATTAGATAAAATTATAATTTAGTTATTTTTATAATATTTAGGACTTTAAAATCAACTGCAATTTCAATTATTAAATTTTCCTTATTTGAATTAAGTAAGAAATACTAAGGACTTTAAAATAGATGCTATTTAGGAGAAGTAAGAGTATTACGTTTCTTTTCTTTATATATCTCACGGCAATTTCTATGGAAATATGCAAATATGCTCACATTCATTCATCGTATTAGGGAACATATAATTCTAACATGATGTTTCTATATACTGTTACTACCAAAAGCAAGAGGTTTTGTACCTGATTAAATAATTATTAAATATAGTTTTTAAATGTTACACAAATTGATAAAGCGAATAATATATTGTTCGAGTTGGAGAAAAGTTCGAAAATAATTTGTATCTTTTATACTATCATAAAAGCATGAAATCTCAATAAATTATTAAGTCCTTGAATTAATAAATCAACAAAAAAATCAATTCAATTTTGTTTCAAAATCATTATATAAGTAAAATTATTTGCCAAGTTGATAAAACTCTTAAGGTACATTAAATATTTTACACAAGAAGAGCATTTGCCATGAAAGAAATACGAAAATAGAGTAAAATTCATTATAATTAGTATTAAAAGTTAAATTGCTAAAAATACTAAGTTGAAGCATTAAGGATTAACATAAGACAAACTGTATTCAAAAGAAGTTGTCATTATCATTTTTCTTTATTTTTATATTCATTCCAATAAATGATAGTTCCCTATATTCTTTTAATATTGTGTTACATTATTTTTTGTGCAATATTAGTTATATAAGAGTTTATAGTATTATTTATCAATATTTTTCTAGTAGCTATAGTTCTATCACTTCAGTCACAAATTTCTAAAAGGCCAAAAGATTCAAATTCTTCATTTTGTTTTATTATCTTTGAATAATTATGGTAAAAGAATTTTTATTATTTGTGTATAGTCTTGGTAACAAAGATAACAATAATTGTCAACAAATATGTATTTCACGTCTCATAAAGCATAATATAACATATAAAGACTTATGTGGAGTGGAATTTCTTTATTTAATAAGCTAGCTTAGTGAGATTAATATTTATTATTTTTAGGAACTCACATCTTCTCTTTAATATTTGTTTAATAACTCAAACACATTATTTAATAATATTTACATAATTTTAAAAATTGTATATTTATTGATATATGTACACGCGCAAAGCGCATACCTTAAGCCTAGTATCTCTAATTGAAGGAATCTATAAGTGATTAGAAATAATCAGATTATAAATTCCATTTTAATATTTATGCCTAGAAAACAATATGTGAAAGAAAGCCTCGACGTAACACTTCCTAATTTTAAACTTGCTTCAATTATTTGGTTATGACATCCTTACCTATATCGAACTCTATGTGTTAAGCATATAGCTTTTTCTTCTGAGTTAGAATCACACTTTACACTAACCGAATCTCGCATAGAATCCATAGACGAAGGAAGCATCTCAATTGGAGAAAAATTCGTTTTCCCGGGGAATTTGCTTGTCAACGAAATTCCACTCATAAATAGGTTCACATTGTGATCCAAGTTCCATTTCCCATCGAGAGGTTATGATACTAGTAAAGAGTCATATTCTTCTCCTTGGGTTATGAAATATAATTCAATCAATACAATAATAACAACAATGAAAAATTCAGTGTAATTTCACAAGTGGAGTCTCGAGAAGGTAGTGTACACACAACCTTACCCCTACCTTGCGAAGGTGGAGATGTTATTTCTGATAGACCTTCGGCTCAACCAAAGCATAGTCATAGCAGTGTTAAAAAGAAATACAGTAGTGAAAAAGTCATGAAAAAGAAGCAATACCAACAACAAGATAATATATTTGGTTATGTAATACTCTTTATAAAAAAGTGAAAATTGACAAATTGCTCTATAAGTCCAACTTCTCTAAAATTTGAAAAGTTCTCTAAGTGACCAAGTGGATGAAAATTTAGCATGAATAAGGAAACATATGAAAAGCTCTAAACTTAGTAAAATATAAAAGCAGAAAAACAAATACTATATAGATGCATTAAAAGAGTAGCAATACTACGGTAAGTACAATACTTATTTTTTGTTTCTTGGAGATAATATTCCATCTTACTCAATAAAATTTTGTTATTTTGCTAAATGCCAGAAACAAAATGAGAGGATTAGGTAAGGGTATAATATAATATCACTTGGGTTGGGTATTTCTTTTTACAAGGCTTTTTCTCTAGCTTTGCACCTCATTTTTGGCTTTGAGAAATTGTGACATAGCCACACCACACAAACCCCAAATCATGATATTCTATGCACTTATTTTCTCTTTTTTTAAATTAAAAAAAATTGTTCTAGAGCCAGATTGGACAATAATTTTTTATTACCAAAATTAGAATTTAAATTTCTGATATAACTCATATATTCTTAGAGATTAGTTAGAAATGAATTATTAGTATATGATGATGGTGATGATGATTTTGTAAACAGTACAAAGATAAATATTGATACTCATTTAACTTTAATTAGCCTCTTCATATCTAGTTGATCAATTATGTGGAATTGGTATATGAACTCTTTAATTACTGTTTACATAAGGCAAAGTTTTATTATTCAGATAATTTATCTGAATAATTGATGGGGCACGGAGGAATTTGGACAAAATGAATGAAACGGGAGAAATCCAATTTTATGATACTGTGGAGTCAATAAATAATTGATCAGTTAATATTTAATTCCTTTTCCATTCAACTGTGCTTCCTAATAAATATCTTGATAGCAGATATGATTTTTGGAATTGAAATTTATTATGAAATGATTATTTTGTTTTGTCTTTTATCGTATGGTCCTAAATTTTAAATAAAAAAGAATATATTTTTGGTGTCATAAAAACTCTTATGGTCATGGCCCGACCCCAACCTAAGGGGCCGCTGCCCTTGTCTAAATAATTAATGTTCTAACACTTGTTTTCTTTCTTTGTCTCTCAAGAAATTAATTGTTATGTATCAAGAATTGATCTGTACGACATCCTCGGGACATTTGATTAAAAACCCATAAAGTTCATGAAATTTATAATTTTTATGTCCTATCTATGTAGTTTGTCAATATTGAAGTTATTTTTAAGTTGGGAGTTTTACAGTTTGCTTCTTCTTGAGGTTATAATATCGTGAATTACTTTTTTCGAAGAAACAAATTGCAAATATGTACATCGCCAAAATATAGTCAACTTCACATTCCTTGTTGGCTAAAGAACTACACTTACTAAATGCACGTCACTGTTGATACTTTCATCAATTTTTATTTTATTTTGTATGTATTTTAGCTTTAATTTTGCATAAATATGCTTATTCTAGTGCCAAATTTAAAATTAATCTGAATTTCAATTCAATCAACTATATCTCAATCTCAAACCTTTAGCTAGGGTATATGAATTTTCTATCCTATTTTGGTCTATTCAACTCTTTACATTGAATACAAGCTTCATCATGATTTGAATTTATGGTAATTGTCCACCTACCAGAATAAATAATTATGAAAATAGTATGGGCTAACCAGTTTTCAGACTAGTAATTGAAAAATAGCCAGTGTTTGCAAAGTTATTGAAAAATATGTTGAAACTCCAGCACACGGAAAGTTTCATCATAATATGCTACATTATGGAGCTTCTGCGTATAAACTTCTAGCATATTATGTAGGAACTCCAACACATTATTGAAATCCAATCATATGTAAAAAATTCGAACACCAACATATTATGCTAGAATTTTTTCGGATTTTTAAGGGTACTTTTGTTTAGATTTTATCTTTACATGAAAAAGTGGCTAAATTTTAATTACTTTTGAAATTAGAATTATTTTTCAATTATCAGTTATAAATCTGATTATTTCTGATTTTCCCCTAAATAATCTTCCTCTTACTTGAGTTTGGAACAACTTGGAACTAAAGTATATTTTGCAGAAATTATACAAGTGGAGTTTGAAAGTTCATAATAATTTGTCCAAAGAAAGAATTGGGTTTGGGGCAATTGGTTCAATTATTGCTAGCTACCATTCCACCACTCGTTATCAAAGAATTATGAGTTGTACGACCCTTGGGCAAGTGACAATAAAGATAGACTAAGTCGTAAGTCAAGAACTTTAGTTCTAAGTATAAACAGTCAAACAAGTAGAATACTAGTTAGTACAGTACAATATATGAAGTGTGTTTTGATTTGAGAGCCACTTTTGACTTTGGCATCCTTAGCAATACTAACAGCCATGCACAAAAATATATACAAATCCAATCTACGTTACAAAAAAACAATTTGTAATTTAATAAGATAGAACCCCTTAGCTCTATCCTTAACCGCAGGACCAGGAAATGTGCATTGGCTTTATTGTTTTGTACATATGCACCGACTGACAGATCCAACCATTCACCATGTTACCTTAATTTCACATTGAAACTTCACTTTCTTTCCTCTCACATCTCTGACCCCTCCCCTCATTCAATTCCCTTATTCTTTTTAAGCAGCCCTCTCTCTCCACATTTCTTTCTTACCATTTTCTTTTTGAATTATAAACTAATAATATGTATGAGGGCAGACTTGGAATAACATGAAAATTATTTTTATATAACTTACACGTCAGGGTTCGAATTATAGTATCAACTATTGTCGTTTGTATTAGGTTAAGCTATTTACATTGGGTGCGACTCTTCTTTGAATCCTGCAAATGCAAATGTTGCATGTAGCAAGCTGCTTTTTTTATAACTAATAAAAAGGCAGTTTGATATACAAAGCATATCAGATTCACGCATGGTCCATGGAAGAGTCGCACCCCAAGGGTATTGATGTAGACAACCTACGCTAATATAAACATTAGTGACTACTTCCACGGTTTAAACTCTTGACGTATATATCACAAGAAAATGGTATGCTTCTGATCACATACATTTCTTAATAAAGGGTGAGAGTGACGAAACAACTTTACCGTGGCTCCAAGATTCTCTACGCTCTTTTTATAAATTATAGTAATAATTTTTATACTATTAATATATTAAATCTATTGTCGCATGTAAGATACATTATTTTTCAATGTTAATAATTTCGCTTTTTATAGATAACTATTTGTAATTATCTTTTGGATAACTTGATTTTATTTTATTAGTGTATAAAAATTACTACTCTTTTTTGTTCTCTCTACTATCTCAGTCTCTGCACATTCTTTTCTACCAATACACGGTGTGGCATATTATGGAATCCTTGTCACAAAAGTTGTACAACTAGACTAGCTACAGACAACACATCTGTACTCCATTATTTATTAATGTAAATCATTTAAAGCTTCTTCTCTGTGTATCATTACTCTATTGTTGGATTCTTGAAATTATTTCATTCCATAAACTCTCTAGGCTTTAGGCAAGTGCTCACTCTTTTGTGAGCTGAAAATATTATAGCTTTGATTTCTCTTTTCTGCTACAAGAGATGATGAGAAACAGTTCCCAGTTTCCTTTTATTCTCTTTTTTCTTGGTCTGCTTTTGTTTTTATTTGTTCCATCTTCTTCTGCTCAGTTAGTTCCAGCTGAAAATAGAATCCTTTTCCAAATTCAACAGTTTCTTGAATATCCACCAGTTTTACAAGGATGGAATAATTGGACAAATTTTTGTTACCTTCCAAAATCTCCTTCTCTTGTTATTACTTGTTCTGGTAATCACATAACAGAATTAACAATTGTTGGCAACAAAAAATCCCCTTCTCAGACTTTAAAATCCTCTACTCCTCAAGCTTTATCTGGTAAATTTTCCATTGATTCATTTTTCACTGTTGTCACTAAACTTTCAAGTCTAAAGAAATTGTCATTAGTTTCACTTGGATTATGGGGTCCATTACCTGCCAAGATTAGTAGATTTCACTCACTTGAGGTACTAAACATTAGTTCAAATTTCATTGTTGGTGATATTCCATCATCAATAGTAAAATTCAAGAATCTGAAATCTCTTGTTTTGGCTAGAAATTTGCTTAATGGATCTGTACCAGATTTGAAAGGGTTAGTAGCAATTCAAGAACTGGATTTGAGTAACAATCATTTAGGACCAAAGTTCCCATCTATAGGAAATAACATTGTTACACTCGATTTGAGTAACAATTTTTTCAGATCAGAAATTCCTAATGGACTCAACAAGTTTAATCATTTGCAAATTCTTGATATCTCTTCAAATAAACTTGTTGGTCCAATCCCTTCTTTTCTGTTTTCAATGCCAGCAATTCAGTCTATTAATGTTGCCAAAAACCAGCTAAGTGGTGCACTTCCAGCAACTGTATCTTGTAGCAATAAGCTTAATTTTGTCGATGTTTCGAGTAATCTTTTGATAGGAAAATTGCCTGCTTGTCTTGGATCAAGTTCAAGAAACAGGACAGTGATTAATGTTTGGAATTGTTTGTCAAGTACAAGTAGTACTAAGTATCAACATCCACATACATTTTGTGAAAAACAAGCAATAGCTGTTAAGCCTCCTTCAAAAACTGATGATGATAAGAAAAAACAATCCACAATCAAACTTGGTGTTGTAATAGGATTAATTGCAGGAATTGTGGTAGTAGTGAGTGCAATAGGCTTGTTGATATTTTTCATTGTCAAGAAAGTTACAAGAAATAGAGTTCAAGGGTACAAGAATGATAGCTTTGCTTTTGAGAAGAATTCAACCCTTTCTAAAACTGCTGATGGAGGTAAATTTCTTTAATAAATCTTGAATTTTTTATATTTTAGATTGTAGTTTAATCAATATTATTATTAACTTGATTTGATCAGGGAATGCAAGGAGGACAATGAGGTTGACATCATTAGGATTGCCTCCATATCATGTTTTCACTCTTGAGGAAATGGAAGATGCAACAAACAATTTTGATCCAACTAATCTAGTTGGAGAAGGTTCCCAGGGTCAGGTAAAATTGTTTGATTTCATTATAAAATGAAAAGAAAAAATAGGAAGAGATATTACTATCTCCGGTCCATATTATTTGTCGTTTTGGAAAATTGAATTTATTTCAAAATATTCAACATTTTAGAAAACAAGAAGCATTTTTTATGTTTTTCCCAATTCACTCTTACTGCTCCGATTAGTTGAGTGTTAATTAAGCGAGACGTTTAAGAGAGAGATAAGTTATATTTTAGACTAAGGCTATTAAATGTCTTTATTAAGGGGTATGCAGCCTTACCTGTATTTCTGCAAGAGGCTATTTCCACGGCTCGAACCCAACTTTACGAGTTACGCCAAGGTTCCCCTTCAAATGCAAAAACCTTAAAAGAAAAGATAATATAGATTGGAGATAGTAATATCGATATGTTTGTCAAAAATCTAGGTGAATACAAACTTTTCTTTTTGACATGTTTTTTGAGATATGGGAATTGGTGTTTTATTAATGACAGCTATATAGAGGTTGGCTTAGAGATGGAGCAGTGGTCCTAGTGAAATGTCTGAAATTGAAGCAGAAGCATTCACCTCAAATTCTACAGCAGCACATGGAGATGATATCAAAGCTAAGACATAGGCATTTGGTTAGTGTACTTGGACACTGTGTTGTTACTTACCAAGATCACCCAAATACAGCTAGCACTGTATTTATTGTGCTTGAAAATGTTGTCAATGGATCACTAAAGGATCATCTTAGCGGTAAGCTATTGTTATCATTACTTTAATCGCATCCCTAAAACTGCAATCTGAACGATTAAGGGCTGAATTTATTTTCCGGAATTTGTTCTTTTGGCAGATTGGAGAAAAAGAGATGTATTGAAATGGCCACAAAGAATGGGAATAACAATGGGAATTGCAAAAGGAATCCAGTATTTGCACACTGGAGGAGTCACTGGAAATGATATAAAGCTTGAGAATGTTTTGTTGGATGAGACTCTTACTGTTAGAATAAGCTGCTATAACATATCTTTGCCTTCTAAGGTAATGCTAGTAAATCACAAACAACAATACAAAAATCTTGCTCAAAACGCGTTATTGACCATACAAAATATTTACAGGTTGGTTCTGAAAGTCCTCTTGTTGGACCGGACCAATTAACCAGGTATGCTTTCACCTCCGTTTTCTCTTTTTTTTCTTTGTTTTCCTGCTGTCATTTCCAATTTACCTACTAATATAAGCTTCACATTCAGCGCGAAAGAAGCAGAAAAGGAAGACATCTATCAATTGGGAACAATTCTACTAGAGGCTATTACTGGTCGGCCAATCAACTCCCAAAGTGAGACAGAAGACCTTAAGCTTCAGGTAACAATAATAAGACCCTAATAACTCTCAAGCCATAGAAGAAGTATTGTTCCCTTTGAGAAACAAGAGACACGCGAAGAAAGAATTCTCTCGTTACACTAACCTGCTATCACAGCTTAAAACTCACTTAATCTTTACGCTATCGGTATATATAACTTAAATCTATCTAACGACCTCAAAACCAAAATTGCATCTTCTATGACATGCAGGTGGAGACTTGCTTAGCGGAATCACCATCAAAGCTACGAGATTTAACAGATCCTTGTATTAGGGGTACATTTGCATATGAATCGTTGAAAACTATGGTCCAGATTGCAGTAAATTGTCTTGATAAAGAACCGAGCAGGAGGCCATCAATTGAAGATGTTCTTTGGCATATGCAATACTCAATTCAGGTTCAAGAAGGAGCAACCAACAGTGGAAACCTCAGTGGGAACCTCAGTGGGAAAGTCAGTGGAAACCTTAGCAATAAGTTTTACTGATTAGAGAACTGGCATGATATAGTTTTTACCTTGTTATAGTCATTTGTATGCCTCCTGTATAGCGCAGTTCAGTAGCTTACTGAATAAATGTTTATGTTTTCTCCATCATAATAGCACCCAAGTATACAAAGCATATATTGTTAGTTGAGAATCTATACTGGGATCTCGGAGAAAACTTGCTTGCATCCGGTGTTTACACCAACTTAATGAGTACCAAAATGTGTCTTTCTCATACATTGTTATCACTAAATCATAGTTAATTAATACACATTCTTACCTCACTTATTCACTTAACCATAGTAAATGAATATATGGTTTGTTGTGAACACTGAGTTAGGGCTGGGCATATATCGGGCATAACCGATAGTCCGAACCGATAAAATGCTATTGGGTTATCGATATCGGGTTATTGGGTGTCACGACCCGAAATTACACCTTCAGGATCGTGATGACGCCTAACATTTCACTTGCTAGGCAAGCCAACTTTAAAATAATCTTAATCATTTTTAAATAAATCAAATTAAACGGAAGTTTATTACTGAAATAAAATGCAGAAGACCATAACAACCGAATCATCCAAATACATCCCCGAATCTGGTGTCACAAGTGCACGAGCTACTAGAATAATACAAATAAAGGTCTGAAAAAAATTTAAGTTGTTTGAAAGATAATACACAACTAAGATAAGATAGAAGGGGACTTCAGAACTGCGGACGCTGTGCAGTTATACCTCAAGTCTCCTCTAGGTAGTTGAATCCGAGCAAGTCTATGGTACGCCGCTGGGACCAACTCCAAAACTGCACAAGAAGTGCAGAGTGTAGTATGAGTACAACCGACCCCATGTACTCCGTAAGTGTCGAGCCTAACCTCGACGAAGTAGTGACGAGGCTATGACAAGACACGTACGTAAACAACCTGTACAAGCCTATATAAATACGAAGCAACACTAACACAATAATTAACAATTTATAAATTTGGGAGGGAACATGCGAAGGGGAATGATATAGAAATTTCAGCAGCAGAAATGTCACGTAGCAGCCAATTAATTCATCAACAATAAAATGAGTAACTGATAATATGGAAATGGCACGGCACCTACCTTCGTGCTTTTACTCTCATTCTTTTCATGAATTTATAAATAAATAATAAGATTGGCACGGCATCGCCTTTCGTGCTTTAACTCTCTTCTGGCACAGCATCACCTTTCGTGCCTTAAACTTTCTTCTGGTACGACATCACCCTTCGTGCTTTTACACTCTTTGAAAATAGCACGGTATCACCCTTCGTGCTTTTACACTCTTTCTCACCATGACAAGGATAATATAAATAATATAAATGGTACGACATAACCTTTCGTGCTTTTACACTCTTTTACAATATTCAACAATAATTAAATCAATAATAATTTCATGAATAATGATCAAATAATCAATAATAAACTTAAGAATGAATATCTTAATTAAATAGACAATTATTCAAAATGAACAAATTTCTACAGCATGCTTTGACTCAACCACAACGCATAAGTACTCGTCACCTCACATATACGTTGTACGTGCACATTATATCAAGTAACAAATAGACAAACAAGTCATACTCCCTCTAGTCAAGGTTAACCACGACACTAACTCGATTTGCAACCAACTCAAGATTCCAATACACCTTTGCCTCGCGAATTAGTATCCGAATGCCTCGAATCTAGTCACACTTATTCGATTCAGTCAATACAAATTATAGAAATTAATTCCATATGAAAATATTAATTTTCTAACAAAATCCAAAATTGCACTCAAAAATCGTCCGTGGGGCCCACATCTCGGAACCCGACAAAAATTACAAAACCCGAAAGCCCATTCAACCACGAGTCTAACCACATAAATTTTACCAAATTCTGACATCATCTCGACCCTCAAATCTTCAAATTAAACTAAGAGGGTTTTCTAAATTTTTCAACTCAATTCACTAATTAAATGTTAAAAACAACTATGGATTCGGATAATTTGACTAATATTAAGTTACGAATGCTTACCCCGTTATTTTTCTTGAAAATCTCCCAAAGATCGCCTCTTCCCGAGCTCCAAATCTTCAAAAATGCAGAACTTAAACATTATCTCCAGGTTTTTTTCCTCTTCGCGAACGCGACAGGACCCTCGCGTTCGCGAACCACATTTTTGTGCTGCCCCAGATTTCTTCTTCGCAAATACAAGGGCAGTCTAGCGAACGCGATGCTTTGCCAAGCTTGGCCTTTGCGAACGCGGTCTCCCCTTCGTGAACGCGAAGCCTTATTGCCTGGTGCCCAGTCAGGCCTCGCCCTTCTTCGCGAACGCGAACACTCCCACGCGCTCGTGATGAACACTGTCCATTACCCTTCGCAAACGCGCTCCCCTCTTCGCGAACGGGAAGAGTAAATTTTGCCTGCCTCCGGTTCTTCTCCACGAACGTGAGACACTTCTCGCGAACACGATGAAGGAAACCAGATACTGCACCAAAAAATTTCCAGCAAGGTTCCAAATCCAAAATTCATTCCGTTAACCATCTGAAACTCACTCGAGGCCCCCGGGACTTCAACCAAATACACCAACAAGTCCTAAAACATCATACGAACTTAGTCGAAACCTCAAATCATATTAAACAACGCTAAAACCATGAATCATACCCTAATTTAGGTTTAAGGAACTTAAGAATTTTCAACTTCTACATTCGATGCCGAAACCTATCAAATCAAGTCCGATTGACCTCAAATTTTGCACACAAGTCATAAATAACATAACAGACCTATTCAAATTTTCAGAACAGGATTCTGACCTCAATATCAAAAAGTCAACTCCCCGGTCAAACTTCCAAGCTTAAATTTCTATTTTAGCCATTTCAAGCCTAATTTAACTACGAACATTCAAATAATTTTTCGGACACGCTTCAAGTTCAAAATCACCATACGGATCCATCGGGACCGTCAAAATACTGATCCGGGTCCATTTGCTCAAAATATTGACCGAAGTCAACTTAAGTGAGTTTCAAAGTACAAATTCACATTTTTATCATTTTTTACCATAAAGCTACCCGAAAAATTATACGGACTGTGCACGCAAGTCAAGAAAAGCTGAATGGTGCTATTTGGGGTCTCAGAACACATAAATGAATATTAAATTTAAAGATGACCTTTCGGGTCATCACATTGGGTAAATAGTTCGATAACAATTTAATGTTATTGACTATTGGGTTATCGGTTCGGGTCTCGGTTTGTCTAATTTTATTAACGGTTTAACCGATAGCCCAATAAGCTTTATTAAAATTATAATTTTATCCACTAAGTATATAAAGCCACCTTATAGCTACATTCATTCATTCTCTTAATTCTCTCAGTAGTTACTCTTCTGACCTTAATCTTTAGAGTAAGTTTTAAACTTTTATGAATTTCTCATCTTAATTCTTCCGTTAAGATTTTTAGTTTTAAACTTTAAAGAACTAATTGTTCAGATTTTTAGTTTTTCTATTTGTTTCTTTTGTTGCACTTGTTCTTTAGCATTTACAAGATTAGAATTTTATTATTTCCTATGAATTATGCCCGCCCGTAGTAAGATAGTTAGTAAGATTAAATTGTTGAATGTCTTATTTCTTACTCATGCTAACTTATAACTTTGAAAATTGAGATCATTCATTGGGATTTTCAAATGCAAAGAAAGTTTTCTTTTCTAAAGTTAGACATTTAATCCCTCTTTTCTTAAGAGCAAAAATTTAGTTCATTTCTCTTAATAATATGATCACGAATTCTTTAATAAAAATATAAAACTTTTGGATGTATTTGATTCTTATTGGGTAAACCGATAACCGAACCGATAAGGATCGATAACCGACTAATCGATAACCGATATCTTGTTGGTTCGGTTATTGGTTTAACATATTTATAAACCGATAACCGATATGCCGAACTAATAACATTCACAATCGAACCGAACCGACCGATGCCCACCCCTACACTGACTGCGTCACGGTGTGCTTGGGAACATCAAAAGTAGATATGTATTCGAATTCGAAGTACGGCCCGTACGAATTGAACTAGTGACCTCACAAAGGTTTTGAACCCCCTTGACGACTAAACAATGCTTTTGGGCAATGTCAGAGGATTCAAAACATAATATATAGAGGTAAAAAATAGATTTTGCCTTATATACATGGTATAATTTAACGGCGAAGGCTTTTGCCCCCTAAATCCGTCCCTGACGGTCAGCCAGAGGTCATAGCTTAACCCCTAACCCCCCCCCCCCTCCCCCCTCATGAAACTGCTCTGTTGCAATGGATGGCAGAGGGCCCGTAGTAGCCGAAGCACTAGAGTGATCCAGTAACCGGGAAGGGGCCTAGAAGTGCCTACTACTATACCACACTACACTTGGCTCTACACATTTACTTCTCTAAAAAGGTCGAGATATTTCAGAATTGTCTGCGGTCAAAGTAGAATAGTAAGAAAAACCAAACTGTTGTAGTGACATAAAGAAAATCTTGAACATGTCTTAAAGTGGACGGATCTTGTGTTTTATTTGCATCTACTCACACACATCTTGCTTATTCACCAGCAGATGCATCATTCCGCCGACGTTTCTTGTGCAGAAAAAACAAAATAGTTATCAAAAAAAATTGGTGGTTCAAAGATGAAAAGCAAGAGATGACATCTCTGGGTGTAATCACACCAATGACTTCATTATCTTCACCAGCTGTGACATATATCCTGTGAACTGACATGGAAGCAAGAATGTCTATCACATTACCAAGAGTTGAATCAAGCTTGCATGTTATTGGTGTAGCAGTCTTACTAGGTTCATGACTTAAAGCAACTGTGTTCATAAAGTCCTTGACAGTCAATTGCCTGCAATCAGGATGGCCAAATTCCAATACCATTATAACGATAGATAGGAAATATGAGTGAGCTATTACGATAAGGATTTAACTGATCAATGTTTATTAACTTGTTGTAACAAGTAATCTATCTTATTTTCCACGTTACTTATCTCACTTTTTAGGAGACGGTTACCCGTACATGGTTGTTTAGGTGACCTGATATAGTATTGAAGTTTTAAAGGGCCAGTGCATAAAAGTTAAACTCTTATGATTAATTCTCATCATAGTAAAATTGAGAATTGACTTAATGTGTGAGTTTATCATGGATAGTACTATCTGATTTGCTAACATAGTTCAACTATGAGAAAGTTTCACTAAAATGGGGGCTCTAATAATCTTGAAAATGATCAGATATATCAAGAGGAACAGACAAGTTGACCTAAAATATACCTGAAATTGGAGAAGAGTTCAGGTGAGTAACAAGAATCTGATGTCTCTTAAGCTTACATTGCCAACAATCTTCTTTTTTGGTCCTTGAACAACTGGAAGAACTCCAACGTTGTTATCTCTCATTTTCTTGAATGCTTCCAATATCAGTTCATCACTTCGGATGCTAATAACCTGGTGCACATGTGAAAAAATCACGAACTTTGCATCGTTGTTTTCTGTATTATCAGAAAGATAATATACGATCATTAGCTATGAAATAGTTAACCTCATCAGGGGACATGTAAGGGAGACCAAGATCTGATATAGGAAGAGCAGAACTGCAATCAAACCAATCCCTCCCTCCCTTTGCATCCTTCAAGGCCCTGTATCACAGCGGATTGAGTTATGAAGTTCCTTAGTAATGGCTTCCTCGTTTCAATCACGGGCACACTCCTTAGCCTATACTTTGATAACAGCAGCATGACAGCCAAAAGTTGCCCTGGGATAGGATTTTACAATGGACTCCACCTGCAAAAATAGGTGCACGAGTCGTCATTTTACAACAACTATGCCTCAATCCCATGCAAGTCAGGGTCAACTATATGAGTCCTTACTGATCATGTCGCTACAGTTAAGCTCATCTCGGACCAATATTACACACGAATCATCATATATTTCAGAGTCTTGAACCAACCCATCTTGACCCAAATAAACTTTGGGCAGATTGGGTCATGACCGTCTATTAACGTAACCCATTTTTGACCAGCCCAAATTTGACCCAACCCACCCATTTGCCATCCCTATTTCAAACTAATGACCGAAGAGCTAAAAGAGTGGGAGGGAATGAAATAGCAATAGCCGCTACTTCTGTCTGCGGCTATCTTCATGATAATGGTCCGGTTTCTTGTACTCAACTTGATTAAATATTTAATGAACTTTTGGTCTATCAAGCTGTCTGAATGAAATACTAGAAGCTTAAGGGAATTCTTTTTGCAAGAGCTGCTTACCGTTGTTGACATAACAGGCTCTTCTTGAAGTATAACTTTGTAGAAATCCTCGCCCAACTTATCCGCTGCAGTTGGAGCATCGTTTCCTATTCCTCTTTCTGCAGCAACGCCACCTGCCACGGCTGCACCAACCGCGGCAACCGTTAGGCCAGCAGCAACAGCAGGTCCTGTTGTGGCGCTCAAAGCTAGTGCTCCAAGAGCACCAACAGCACTTACACCAGCTCCAGCAATTGCGGCTGAATAGACCGATAGGTGATAAAGGATGAAAAGTGCATGTTTTGAGTGCGTTTGTGTGTAGTTTTTGTGTGAGTAGCGGGAATTCATACCGCTTTTAAAGTGAAAATATACTCATTACGTGTTTCTTATGTGTAGGAACAAACTTATGCGGAAACTTGATCAAATAGGAGAAAAATTGGTGAAAAAAGAGCCGAAGAAAAAAGTCTCGGACAACGAAGCGAGGTTCATTTCGCCAGACCGGGACACCAACAGAAGAAACCAGAAAAGTCCCGGATAGCGAAGCGAGGTTCACTTCGCCAGACCAGGACCAGAGTAAAAGAAACCAACTTCTCCAATCCGAAATAGAAGAAGAAAAATCCGCCCCATACAAACCCTAGTCGCTATAAATACATCCTAAAACGTGCTTTTGAAGGAGAGACATTACTTTGGAGGGAGAGAAGACTTTGGGGAGGCAAGAACACACTTGGAGCAAGGAGAAGGATTCAACTTCACGTTTTTCCCTCTTTCTTCCTATATTTCCATTATTGATTATGAATTCTAGTATTATAGTTTTGCATACTATTATGAATAGCTAATTTATTATCTAGGATTTTGATGGAACCTTTTGTAGGATAACTTCTTGTTATGTTTTTATATAATTGAACCGTTAGATTTCTCTACTTGTTCAACTACGTGTTTGTTGTTGTTGAATGAACGACAATCAATTGACTGTGCCTATTTAGTGTGTATTGCTTGAGAGAGGGTACACATTTAGGTAGTTGTTGAACAACATCACTTCTAACGTATGTGACAAATCAATACGGAATGTTTAAAGGTGGGATTAGAGATAATAAAATCTTGGTGTGATCTTAGTGAGCGGTGAATTAGTGCCAACTAGTATAGTTCGAGAGAATACATCTAGTAAATTGTGGTAGTTACACGAAAGAGAATTACGATAACCAAATTATTCACGATCAGTAGAGAATAATTAGGAGAAATTATAGAAGACATAGCGGGAAGGATTCCGACAATTAAAAAAATCATAACTTTAGACCTCCTTCATCTTGTCTCCAACCCTTAGTATCTTTAGTTGTTGATTCACTTCTTTAATTTGTTAGTTAATTCGTTAGACATAATAATCTTTATATTTATAACTTAGGAATTGTTCGAGCTTGCCTACTAGTGATAATATTATACGTAGTCATCCATTTTGAGCTTGTAGACATTTTCTTTGGCAACCACATTATAAGCCGAATCCCCTTTGTTCTTAATCAATCTTGTTGAACTTTTACCTCCGAAAGCACTTAAGTAGCTAGAAGAGTAAAAAAAGAGAGTGGATAGCTTTTGAGTAGAACCATAGAAAGGCCGAAAAGGTTCACTTGTGTACAAAAAAAAAAAGAAGGTACTAGCCGAAAATACCAAATTAAAGAGAGTGAAAAAAATAACACCTCCATATCTTTGTCTGGGATAGAAAATATCTATATATTGATGTGCTTAATGAAGAAGGGCCTAAATGTGTATGGTTTCATGGCAAGACATTGAATTGCTCATGCCAAGAAGGTATTTGGAAGTGAAGTGTAGTGTATTAAAGTGCTTAGGAGGGTTAGTAACTATTTTCTCAAATATATCCTAACCGCCCTTTAGCCTACATTACAACCTATAAAGTTCTACTTGATCCTAGACTTTGCGAGCTTAAATTAGTAGAGACTTACATTACGGGCAAGCCTATGGTACGACCTTTGATGGCATAAGAGTTTCTTTGTGACAGTGAGCGAATTATTTAAATATTTGTGTCACGACCCAAAATTCGCTAAAGGTCGTGATGGCGCTTAACACCGCCGTCAGGCAAGCCAACAGTAACCTATCAACCTACTTACCAATTTTAATAATTTGAAATCATAATTTTTCAATAATTAAATAACATGAAATAGAATTTATAGGGTGAATGATAATATTAACACGAACTACAATGATAAATAACCTGCAGGAACCACCTCATGAGCATCAACTAAGAAATATAATAAAATACAACATCTTTCTAGAATACAAATTAGACAGGAGAATATAAATAACTCTCATGGAGACTCTACAGGCTGCGGATCGTAACATCAAATGCAGCGCACGGTAAAGTCCCAGCAATAGCCGCGCCTCTGCGCCCAAAAGACCACCAGACATATATGTACCTGCACAAAAAGTACAGCAAGTGTAGCATGAGTACGTAAATTAATGCGTACCCAGTAAGTATCTAGCCTAACCCCAGAAAAGTAGTGACGAGGGGTCGACATCAACACTTACTACTGGTCCAATAAGATAGATACAGTAAAAGTGAATAGATGTGAGTCATAGAAAATAAATGAAATAAGAAGCATAAATACATGGTAAAATTCTCCTCTCAGCAATAACTCAAACTCTCAGCTAGTAGTTACCTCCTCAATCGGAGTATATATAATGGACCTCACCAGATAGGTCGCCACAGTTCAAATCAGGAAACTCACAGATATACTGCCTTCTTATCAATTATTACGCACGATTTCATAAGAGTATTTTATAGAAATGCCGAGGCGTACGACCCGATCCATCATAATATTTTCAAATCATAGATACATCTATTATATTGCCGAGGCGAACGACCCGCTCCCATAAGAGTGTGATACATAATCCTGCCGAGGCGTACGACCCGATCCATCATAATGTACGCACTACCGAGGGTCGAACGATACGAACCATAGATGTATCTATCCTGCCAAGGCGAACGACCCGATCCTATTAGAATAAGAATCTTTGACGGGTCCTTGACCACACTCACGAACTGACGTATGAGTTATAAATCTTTGGGAAACCTTTCGATGAAAACGCATAGCGCGGGAGAAATTCATAAGAGGAGTACAATTATTTCGCGGCTAATCATGAAGCCCGTCGAATCTCTACAATAGCAAGTCTATCATTCTACACAAGTCTAGTCTAAAGTTGCAACGTAAAATAAAGGAATTAAATAGGCAACAGACAACTCAAATAGTACAGTTATAGCATGCTAAGTCTATCCGGACATAACATGAATCTAGTTACGTACGAACTCTCGTCACCTTGTGCGTACGTATCCCCGCAACAAGTAGCACATAACAAATACATCACCTAGGGGTAGTTTCCCCCTCACAGAGTTAGACAGGAGACTTACCTCGCTCCGAAGTTCCATAACCGGCTCCAAAGCCTCTCTAACACCTCAAACCGATGTCCGTCTCTTCAAAACTAGTCAAACAACGTGCAACCCAATCACAATATACCCCAACACGTATAATTTAACAATTTATAATGATTCCCAGCTTCGCTCAAATATAAAATTTATTCCTAATTCCATGTCCAATTTCGTGGTCAAATTTCAAAAATACCAAATTCTAGGTTTTCTACCAAAAATCCCAAATTTCTACTAATTTCTATGTTTAAACCCATATACAAACCATGTATTTAACTTGTAATAGGTGGGAGTCACTTATCTTATGTTGCTTCATGAAAATCTCCCCTTGAAACTCTTCAAAATCGCCCCAACCAAGTGAAAATGAAAGGAAATGGGCCAAATCCCGTGTTTATAAAAACCTCACTGCCCAGCGACATTTTCGTATCTACGGAACATGAGCCGCTTCTGCTGCATAGAGTCCATTTCTGCGGCTCCCTTCAGGCCCCTCAACCTCTGCATCTGTGGCCCCTCCAGCGCTTCTGCGGCTCCTCATGCGCAGATGCGGTTCCGCTTTTGCGGAACTCGATCGCATCTCCGGTCCCAGCCTTCCCTAGCCATTCCGCTTCTGCGCTCAAAGACGCTGCATCTGCGCCATCGCAGATGCAGAAAATGGTCTCGCACCTGCACCACTACCCAGATCGCCTAGACCTGCTTCTGCGACCCTCTTTGCCGCTTCTGCGGCCAAAACCTCGCAGGTGCGGTTACACCAGATGTGCTGCCACCTGAAATTTCATAAGGCCAAATTCTCACTCCGATTCAATCCGAATCAAAACCGATGCCCCCGGGACCCCATCCAAACACACCAAAGCATCCTAAAACATGACACAGACTTAGTCGAAGCATCAAATCATGCCAAACAACATCAAAACTATGGATCGCACCCCAATTCAAGCTTAATGAACTTTAGAACCTCAAACTTCTAAACTCGACGCCGAAACCTATCAAATCAAGTCCGATTGACCTCAAATTTTGCACACAAGTCATAATTAACATTACAGACTACTCCCACTTCCGAAATCAGAATTCGACCCCGATATCAAAAAGTCCACTCACGGTCAAACTTCCCAAAAATATTCCAATTTCCAACTTTCGTCAATTGATGCCGAAATGACCTACAGACCTCCAAATCAACATCCGAACCTGCTCCTAAGACAAAAATCATCATACGAACCTGTTGGAACCTTTAAATTCCGATTCCGAGGTCGTTTACTCAAAAGTCAAACCTTAGTCAATTCTTCCAACTTAAAGCTTCCAAAATTAGAATTTTCTTTCCAAATCAACTCCGAACTTCCCAAAATTCAATTCTGACCACGCGTACAAGTCGTAGCACCTAAAGTGAAGCTACCCTAGGCCTCAAACCTCCGAACGATGCACTAAATCTCAAAACGACCGGGCGGGTTGTTACATTCTCCCCCACTTAAATATACGTTCGTCCTCGAACGTGCCGAGGACTGCCTCGGGGTTGTCCAGAATCACTGTTTAATACCTCGTACACCTACCTGTGCCACCACAATCCAGTTGAACACATTATCCCGAGTCTCACTGAAGATCCTCCCTTTTATTTTATCAATAAGCTTTAGAACCAAATTCCAACCTCCGGATTTCTCTACAAGACCTGATTCCAACATACGAACACCGCATCGGTCACTACAAACTATACCAAAATATGATCATGCACCCATGATGAAGTCACACCACACACCACATAACTCGGTTGCCCATAATAACATCCTCCGACCACAATAACTGGAATTTCACGAATCTGGTGCCTGCAGTACACCTCATGACGCATATAAGTCTTGTTCCAACTCTCGAAATACTGCCACAACGGAGGAGATGTGTAGAAATTAATAACCACCTACCAAATTAACAAATCATGGAGCCTCTCCTCCTGACAAGAACCATGACCTCATTCTGAACTGAATAATGATATTTGCTCTTAAATATACCTTATATAAATCTGATTGCACTAATTTTAGGTCCAATAATCTCGTCTCACCCAGTACAAGCTACTCAGCCAATAAGCCACCTCAAACACTGACCCAGATCTCATATGGCGCCATCAGTGTGCCAACAAGCTACAACTCGAATATGACACATAAGGAGGAACAAACTCTGGAAAAGAATTACCCAGCCCGCGTAACGAATAAAACGGTCGAACAGATGTTATGAACCCTTCTTAGAGAATGAGAAACAAAATACGCAGGAATAGATACAGGGAACCATACTCAACATGTCACTGTTGTGGCGTGCAACCCGATCCAAATAACGTACCCGTGGCGGCAAGCCACCCGATCCACACATAACAATAAATAAGGAAATGCCCATCAAGACATAATACTTATACCTATGAAATAATGAATATCGACCACAAGCACGCCAAGTGCGAAACATACCACCCTAGGGAGATGGATAGCGTCATACGCTACAAAACCCAAGCACGACTAAGGTGCAATAAATGATATGCATCTTGAGAGCCATCTTGCTCATATAATACCATAAGCTACACGGGACGACAACACATATGCAAATAATCAAGCCATCTCAATCCGAAACAAACTCCCACAGTTCACAACCAAAGGACTAGGGTGCCTTCCAAGCATAAACTCTCACATTAGCGACAGTAACGGAATCTCCATACTTGGTTTCAATCTTTAACAATCAAGTGACTAATATGTCATACTTATACAATTTTCCCCGTGGAATACAGTCCCACGACCTTTCGCACCAGGTAGCAAAGTCTGCACATTCATACCACCAACCATTCTAATTCTGTAAAGCAAATCAAGAATCCGCAAATCAATACACAAAGCCTCTTACACAGGACGCCGTCCTCAGGTGACACTAAAGAAAATGCCAGCTTACTCTGAACATCTGAATTCTCCCCTACTCATCCGAGTTCGTGACATTCTTGTCAACACCGAACCGTAACCTTGATCCTCAACTTTCTAATTCCCATACCGCTCACTGCACCTATCATGCCGACGAGAATACACGAATTCATCATAACCACTAAACTACCAGTAGAATAAACACTTTATTGGCTAGAAACCTTTCACTTAGCTCATTTCAGTAGAGCCAATGCAATACACAACTGAATTCCCAAACTGCAGAAAATACAAACCTCAAGTCGTGATCTAAACCGCCATGACTCCTCCGGAATCTATTTACACAACAAGGCCATCCGAATCAACTACCTCCCAAATCAATCAAGTTGTGGTGGCACTTAAGCCCACGCGTACAACCACAAACCACATGTATAACTAACATGCCGAAGGAACAGATCATTGCCACAATCATGCCGATTCAAACCATTACTAACCGACCCAACTTCTTCCGATTTACTCTTGACTTGCCTTAGAAACAATAATAGATCCATTCAAAATATGACGAACTCAATCAGCACTTGTCCCGAGTGACCCGAATCACGAGACCACATCGTCTCGATACTCATGAACCATCTCACACCCTTCTCATGTGCACTATAACATCTCCAACGAGTACACCCATTATGAAGGACCTTTCGCGAATCCAAAACTGTTTCTTCCTTTCTTCCAATACTGCACCGTATACCCGATGGTAACATAGAATATTCCAAGTCCCGTTCGTAAATCCACTACGAAAACTCGATCCTTAACCACACAACGAACCAGAAATCCTTAGGCACTGTACTTAGATCCTTGAACCCACTAGGATCGTTGTTGAAAGTCACCCACTTTGACCTGATCCTGAATATAACCAAACTTCAATGCTCTGCTAGCACATGAACACCCTCTCAAAGAAGAAACTGGCTGATGTCTTTCCAAAAACCTAAACATGAATCAATAAGGCCAAATGGAGCACACATCCATCAAGTTCCTTGCGGGGATTACCCCTGATGTCTTTATTTTCTTAGTCATAATAACCCACCAAATGTTGATAACCAGAAATCGCACAAGCAGACAACCATGTGATCTAATCGTAGACGGTGGGGATCCCCTACTTAGCTTTAAGCTACCCTCACATAATGTAGAGACACAACGATTCCTTCTTCTCAATTACCTTGATCCCGTACCGTTAACCCTCCAAATTTCTTGAAGTCTTTTGTTAAGCCTTTCATGAACATTCTGAATCATCCGTCACAAACACATATTTGACCTCTTACCGGGTAGCAAGTAGTATTCTTCGCAGAAGATTCATCAACATCACACAACCTCTGACCTGCTCACAGGAGATAACCCTCTGTGGAAATTCCATACCGACATCTCCCTACGACACTGCACTGGGTACAACTACCATGAAATCAGTAAACCCTCCTGAGCCCGTGCTCATCCACCAGCTGTACAAATCCGTTTATTCCCCATTGACATCAACTGAAAGTTCAACAATACCTTCCATACTCAAGTCATATTGCATCTGAAACGATAGTCAAATCTTTACAACCCTCTTCATTTCAAGCAAACTCCTTACTGCCATATTAAATCTTTCTCCGTACAGTAACCACCATTCCAAATAAAATTCGTAGACCAAGTCACCTTCCATCATGATTCCCAAACTGTTCTACACTTTCTCAAGGCACGCGACTAGCCTACCACAGAATCCATATGCTAATCTGCCATTCTTACTTCGGTTAGACCATATCCTTTAAGCAACTTCTCGACCTCTGCATTTTATACTTGACTTGCTATCAACCATCGCGAGACACCTCCCACCATGTCCTTCCTTATCCTTCGTAGCCCAAATGCTGCCTCAAATCAAAACCCATCTCTATAGAACCTGAACTAGTGAATTTCTACCAACTCTAAGCCTTCTCGAAAACCATATTTCTCGAGCCATCAGTGTTAGAAACACCGATTCGATTCTGAAACCACTACACACCGCCATCTCTGACAACCGCTTCTCAGGCACCCTTTCACAACACCATGCCCCAAAGGCAAATCAAAGAATACCATAACACCGGCAAACCTTAATGCGCTTAAACAAGGACGACGACACCACATCACAAATGAGAATTCCACCACGCTCGAAAATATCAAGTCTCGTTACTCCATCAACCAAAGCCCGAACATCCATAGTCCGATTGCCTTTCCTCCACTGGAATTAAATGCCGAACCTTTAAACCATGTACTGAGAATTCCTCCTTTCGAGTCATTCATTGCCGCGATCCATAAATAGGCACTCTACTATTACACCAACACGGTGCGATAACAATTCACAAACATCATAGCAACTTGTGCATAGCCTTAAAACCATAGGAAATACAGATACTGAGTCAAAACGACAAAACATCCTTTCGCTAGGCGACGATAATAGCATGCATGAACACGCATGGAAGAACATCTTGTACCACGTCTGTAGTACCACTACAACTCCTCGACGCCCAATTGATAACCAGAGCTTCACATCGCATAATATTGAGTAGGAAGGAAATAAAGGCACAAGCCTCAATGGAATCAAACAGCACGATGAAGAAATAAAGAAGGAAAGTGCTCCTAACAGCCTTGTAGCCTCTCAGAGATAAGTACAGACGTCTCTGTACCGGTCCACAAGACTCTACTAGACTTGCTCATGACTCCTAAGACCTAAGTGAACCTAACGCTCTAATACCAAGCTGTCACGACCCAAAATCTGCTAAAGGTCGTGATGGCGCCTAACACCGCCGCCAGACAAGCCAACGGTAACCTATCAACCTACTTACCAATTTTAATAATTTGAAATCATAATTTTTCATTAATTAAATAGCATGAAATAGAATTTACAGGGTGAATGATAATATTTACCCGAACTACAATGATGAACAACCCGCAGGAACCCCCAAAACCCGATGTCACAAGTGCATGAGCATCAACTAGGAAATATAATAAAATATAACATCTGTCTGGAATAAAAATTAGACAGGAGAATATAAATAACTCTCATGGAGACTCTGCAGGCTGCGGATCGTAACATCAAATGCAGCTCATGGTAAAGTCCTCGCAATAGCCGCATATCTATGCCCAAAAGACTACCAAACATATATGTACCTGCACAAAAAGTGCAGCAAGTGTAGCATGAGTACGTAAATCAACGCGTACCCAGTAAGTATCTAGCCTAACCCCAGAGAAATAGTGACAAGGAGTCGACATCAACACTTACTAGTGGTCCAATAAGACAGATACAATAAAAGTAAATAGATGTGAGTCGGAGAAAATAAACGAAATAACAAGCATAAATACATGGTAAAATTCTCCTCTCAGCAATAACTCACTCTCAGCTAGTAGTTACCTCCTCAATCGGAGTATATATAATGGACCTCACCAGATAGGCTGCCACAGTTCAAATCAGGAAACTCACAGATATACTGCCTTCCTATCAATTATTACGCACGATTTATAAGGGTACCTTATAGAAATGCCGAGGCATACGGCCCGAACCATCATAATATTTTCTAACCATAGATACATCTATTATGTTAACGAGGCGAACGGTCTGCACCCATAAGAGTGTGATACATAATCCTGCCGAGGTGTACGACCTGATCCATCATAATGTGCGCGCTGCCGAGGGTCAAACGGCACGAACCATAGATGTATCTATCCTGCCAAGGCGAACGGCCCAATCCCATTAGAATAAGAAGCTTTGACGGGTCCTTGACCCTTCTCACGAACAAACATGTGAGTTATAAATCTTTGGGAAACCTTTCGATGAGAACACATAGCGAGAAGAAATTCGTAAGAGGAGTACAATTATTTCACGGCTAATCATGAAGCCATTCGAATATATATAATATTAAGTCTATCACTATACACAAGTCTAGTCTCAAGTCGCAATGTAAAATAAAGAAATTTAATAGGCAACAGACAACTCAAATAGTACAGTTATAGCATGCTAAGTCTATCCGGACATAACATGAATATAGCTACGTACAGACTCTCGTCGCCTTGTGCGTACGTAGCCCCCTCAACCAGTAGCACATAACAAATACATCACCTAAGGGTAGTTTCCCCCTCACAGAGTTAGACAAGAGACTTTCCTCGCTCCAAAGTTTGATAACTGGCTTCGAAGCCTCTTTAACACCTCAAACCAATGCCCGTATCTTCAAAACTAGTCAAACACCGTGCAACCCAATCAAAATATACCCCAACACGTATAATTTAAAAATTTATAATGATTCCTAGCTTCGCTCAAAAGCCAACCAAGTCAACCCTCGGGCCCACGCTCCCGGATTTCGGTAATTTTTGAAGATAAACTTTACCCATAATACCACAAACTCAAATATATAATTTATTCCTAATTCCATGTCCAATTTCGTGGTCAAATTTCAAAAATAACAAATTCTAGATTTTCTACCAAAAATCCCAAATTTCTACTAATTTCCATGTTTAAATCCATATACAAACCATGTATTTAACTTGTAATAGGTGGGTGTCACTCACGTTGTGTTGCTTGATGAAAATCTCCCCTTGAAGCTCTCCAAAATCGCCCCAACCAAGTGAAAATGAAAGGAAATGGACCGAATCCCGTTTTTATAAAAACCTCACTGCCTAGCGGCATTTTCGCAGCTATGGAACATGAGCTGCTTCTGCGGCTCCCTTCAGTCCCCTCAACCTCCGCATCTGCGGCCCCTCCAGCGCTTCCTCTCCTTCGCTTCTGCGGCTTCTCATGCGTAGGTGCGGTTCCGCTTCTACGGAACTCAACCGCATCTGCGGTCCCAGCCTTCCACAGCCATTCTGCTTCTGCGCTCAAAGATGCTGTATCTGCGCCATCGCAGATGCAGAAAATAGTCTCGCACCCGCGCCACTACCCAGCTCGCCCAGACCCGCTTCTGCGGCTCTGAACCTCGCATGTGCGGTTACACCAGATGTGTTGTCACCAAAAATTTCATAAGGCCAAATTCTCACTCCGATTCAATCCGAATCAAACCCGAGGCCCCTGGTACCCCATCCAAACACACCAATGCATCCTAAAACATGAAACGAAATTAGTCGAAGCCTCAAATCACGCCAACCAACACCAAAACTACGGATCGCACCCCAATTCAAGCTTGATGAACTTTAGAACCTCAAACTTCTAAATTCGACGCCGAAACCTATCAAATCAAATCAAGTCCGATTGACCTCAAATTTTGCACACAAGTCATAATTGACATTATGGACCTACTACCACTTCCAAAATCAAAATCCGACCCCGATATCAAAAGTCCACTCCCGGTCAATCTTTCCAAAAATCATCCAATTTCCAACTTTCTCCAATTGAGGCCGAAATGACCTACAGACCTCCAAATCAACATCCGTACCTGCTCCTAAGACAAAAATCATCATACAAACTTGTTGGAACCTTCAAATCCCAATTATGAGGTCGTTTACTCAAACATCAAACCTTAGTCAATTCTTTCAGCTTAAAGCTTCCGAAATTAGAATTTTCTTTTCAAATCAACTCCGAACATCCCAAAATTCAATTCCGACCATGCGTACAAGTCGTAGCACCTGAAGTGAAGCTAACCTAGGACTCAAACCGCCGAACAACATGCTAGAGCTCAAAACGACCGGTCGAGTCATTACAATTTGAGTCCTTAAAATATACTTGAACTTATATAGAGTGTGTGAACTACTTTCTTTGTGGTTTGTTGGTGAGGCACATGATTTGCACAGAATTGGTAAAGACCTTGATTTTTGAGTTGTCACAAGGATCGAGTCGTAGCGTGCAATGCATTGGAGTTATGTTTTGAGGCGAGGATGTTAGAAAGAGTCACATGAATATTTTAAATAATCTTAGCATGAGTTTAAAACCTGTGGAAATGTATAAAGAATGCATATGTTGGGTTCTAAGCATTAATATAAACCACTGTCATTGGTCTGATGCTTGAGTATGTTTTGAAAGGTATTTCTTGCCTATGCGCTTAATTTTAAGTTGCTCGAGTAAGAGCAAGAGTTTAAGTGTAGGGTGGTGATAAAGGATGAAAAGTGCATGTTTTGAGTGTGTTTGTGTGTAGTTCTTATGTGAGTTGCAGGAGTTCATACCTCTTTCAAAGTGAAAATATGTTCATTACGTGTTTCTTATGTGTAGGAAAAAACTTATGCGGAAAAGGATCAAATAGGAAAAAAATTGGTGAAAAAAGAGCTGAAGAGAAAATTCCCTGTCAACGAAGCGAGGTAAGGTTCACTTCGCCAGACCGAGATCGGAGCAGAAGAAACCAACTCCTGCAATCTAAAATAGAAGAAGGAAAATTCACCCCATACAAACCCTAGTCGCTATAAATACATCCTAAAAGGTGTTTTTAAAGGAGAGACACTACTTTGGAGGAAGAGAAGACTTTGGGGAGTCAAGAACTCACTTGGAGCAAGGAGAAGGATTCAATTTCACGTTTTTCCCTCTTTCTTCCTTTATTTCCATTTTTGGTCATGAATTCTAATATTGTAGTTTTGCATACTATTATGAATAGTTAATTTGTTATCTAGGGTTTTGATGGAACCTTTTGTAGGATAACTTCTTGTTATGTTATTATATAATTGAGTCGTTAGATTTCTCTACTTGTTCAACTACGTATTTATTGTTGTTGATTGAATGACCATCAATTAACTGTGCCTATTTAGTGTGTATTGCTTGAGATAGGGTACGCATTTAGGTAGTTGTTGAACAACATTACTCCTAACGTATGTGAAAGATCAATACAGAGGTTTTAAAGGAGGGATTAGAGATAACGAAACCTTAGTGCGATCTTAGTGAGCGGTGAATTAGTTCTAACTAGTGTAGTTCGAGAGAATACATCTAGTAAATGGTGGTCGTTGCTCGAGAGAGAATTACGACAGCCAAAGTACTCACGATGTAACGACCCGGTCGATCATTTTGAGTATTACAGTCCCGTTTCCCCATTTATTGCCTAATTTATGCTTTACAGTTGTTATGTGACTCGCCGGGGTGATTGGTTCAGGTCTAGTGAGGTTTTGGAATGAATTGGAACACTTAGTTCTAAGGTTTAAAGTTTAGGTTAAAATACTGACCGGATGTCGGCATATGTGTAAACGACCCTGGAATAGAGTTTTGATGATTCAAATAGCTCCGTATGGTAATTTTGAACTTCGGAGCATGTTCGAAAAATATTTTTGGAAGCCAGTAGCTAAATTAGGCTTGAAATGGCTAAAATAAAAATTTAAGGTTGAAAATTTGACCGGGGAGTTTACTTTTTGATATCGGAGTCGGAATCCAGTTCTGAAAATTTTTCATAGCTCTGATATGTCATTTATAACTTGTGTGCAAAAGTTGAGGTCAATCGGACGTGATTTAATAGGTTCCGTAGTCGTTTGTAAAAATTGGAAATTTTAACGTTCATTAGGCTTGAATCCGTGGGGTATTCGTGTTTTTGATGATGTTTGAGGTGATTTGAGGGTTTGCCCAAGTTTGTATGGTGTTTTAGGACTTGATGGTATCTTTGGTTGAGGTCCCGGGGGCCTCGGGTGAGTTTCGGGGTGAGTTCTGAGCTATTCCGGGCATTTCGACACTCTGATGTTGTTCTGGAACGTTGGAAGTGCGGACCACATAATTTCATGTGCTGAGGCACATTTTTGAGTGCCGTAGTAGATGAAAAAGTGCTACAGCAGATGAAAATGTGCGGACCGCACAATTTTGTCTGCAGCCGCACTTCAGGGTGTTCTGTAGGTTCGCTGGCCCGACTTCGAAAGCTTATATCGTTTGTTTCACAAGCAATTTGTAGATGATTTAAAAATGAAAGTTATAACCCTTCATGTCTACTTTCTAGAAAGGTAAAGAAATCATCATTTGGACATCTTTAGAGAAAGGTATGGCCAATTTACTGAAGCCTGATAGAGGAGAGGTTGTGATGTGCGGCCGCACAATTTTTGTGCGACCGCCAAACTTGGAAATGTGCGACCGCACTTGGAAATGTGCGGACCGCACATTGGGAGGTCAGAGGGTGTACTATATAACCGAGGCCTAGGGTAGTTTTTCATTTTTGGGACCTAGAAAGTTCCGTTTGTGACGATGTTTCGTGGGTTTTTCAAGACATTCATCGGGGTAAGTGATTCTAACTCAAATTTGGTTAACATATATGAATATATCATTGTTTTCATCATTTAATCAGTATTTTGAAATGGAAATTTGGGGAAAACTGTAGAAATTTCATAAAACGAATATTTGGGATTTGAATACTGATTCGGAGTCGGATTTGAGTGAAATTAGTATGGTTGAACTCGTAATTGAATGGGTTGTCGAATTTTATGATTTCGTCGGATTCCGAGACGTGGGACCCACGGGCAATTTTTGGAGTGTTATTTCGGATTTTGTGGGAAAATATTAGTATTTTGATATGAAATTAATTCCTATAATTGTGTGGACTGAATCAAATTAATTGTGACTAGATACGAGGCTTTCAGAGACCAATTCTCGAGGCAAGGGCATAACAAAGTGAGAAATTACACGGTTTGAGGTAAGTAACACTTCTAAACTTGGTTCTGAGGGTATGAATCCCCGAATTGGTGTTATATAAATTATTTGGAGGTGACGCACACGATAGTTGACGAGTGTGTGGACGTGTACCATTGAAATTGTGACTTGAATAAATTCTGTGAAGTTGTAAAAATTAAAGAATCATGTTATTATATGAACATTTCCCATGTGTTAGAGAAATTGAGCCGAGGCTCTTATTAAAGATCATGTTTAGGCTATGTGCCAATATTTTGGAACCCATGGGGTCGTGTTGCTGTTAAATTAATTGTTTTAAAATATACATTTCATACTCAGTCATGTTCATCCATTGTGAGGATATTTATGGGATCGGGGCTGCTCGCCTGCACCAGGCCATATCGGCTTTATATATATTATTATTATGGGATCGGGCTGCACGACGCAACAGACCTTATAGGCTTTACTATTATATGGATCGGGGCTGCCCGTCTGCAGCAGGCCTTATTGGCTTTATTATTATATGGATCGGGGTTGCTCGCCTACAGCAGGCCTTATAGGCTTATTTATTATACGGATCGGGACTGCCCACCTGCAGTAGGCCATATCGGCTTTATATTACACTTGGTTTGAAGGAACCCCTCTCGAGTCTGTATACACCCCTAGTGAGCGTAGAAGATTATATATATATATTCGAGATGGACTTTCCAAGGCATGGACTTGCCTTATTTATTTATATTGTGATGAATATTTCCTAGACATGGATCTTGTCCGTATCATTTACATATGGGGGTAAATTACCCAGGGCTGGATTAGCCTTATATGGTACTTAGGGACTGACTATCAGTCGATGTGAATATCTATACGGGATGGAATGTCCCCGGACTGGATTGGCCATAGACAATACCGAGTGACCGAATGATTTGCGACCAGTAGTACAGGAAGTCTTTCCATTGAGATGTCATATTCGTCATATCATGCAGTATTGATCTATTTTGCTTGTACTGAGTTTAACTGTTGAACTTGAAAGCATGCCTACATTTCTATACCATTATTTATGTATTGGACTGTACCTGCGGAGCTCGTCACTACTTGTAGCCCAGAGGTTAGTCTTGTTACTTATTGAGTTGGTTGTACTCATACTACACTCTAAACCTTGTGTGCAGATCCAGGTGCTCCCGGATACGACGACTGCTATATTTCGGAGTTATTTCTGTTGGAGACTATCAAGGTAGTTGCTTGACGTCTGCAGACTTGATTCCCTTCCTGCTTAGTTATTGTACTGTTCTATATTTCAGACAGTAATTTTTATCAGTCAGACTTTGTATTCATTTAGATGCTCATATACTCCGTGACACCGAGTTTTGGGAGTGTTTATATTTGTATTTGTGAGATTTATTCCTATAATTAATTATTATATTTTCAAATTTAAAAGATATGGTGGTTCATTGGGATTGTCGGCTTGCCTAGTATTGAGTTAGGCGCCATCACGACATGTGAGATTTTGGGTCCTGACACATAATTGGTAGAGAATAATTACACGAAATTATAGAAGACATAGCGGGAAGGATTCCGACAATTGAGAAAATCATAACTCTAAACCTCCTTAATTTTGTCTCCAGCCCTTAGTATCTTTAGTTGTTAATTTACTTCTTTAATTTGTTAGTTAATTCGTTAGACATAAGAATCTTTATATTTATAACTTAGGAATTATTCGAGCTTGTCTTCTTAGTGATAGTAAATAGTTGTAGCTAAACCTTAGTTCTCTGTGGAATTTGACTCCGGACTTTTAGACCGGATTATATTTGTAGCGATCGCTTATCCTTTTTAGGACTAGAGTTGGGTGTGATCAAATTTTGATCAAATTTTGGCACCGTTGCCGGGGAACTAACGGTGTAGCTGTATCTGTACATATTGCTAGGTTTCAAGTTTGAACTTTTTTTTTAGTATTTGATTTTTTTATTTTAGTTTTACTTGTTGATTTAAGAAATATGATATCTTGGAATTATGGGAGTTTCGATGTTGGTAATTCTACTATTGATCTGCCTTGTGTTTATTGTGGAGGAAACCACATGCGGCAAAATTATAAAAATATTCCCGAGAGCGAGTTATGTGCACCAATTCAATCTTATGTGTCAAATGTATGTGATGATTGTGGTGGTCAAGATGGTCACTTTTATGGTTGTGCTTATATTTCTTATCCTCCCCCACCCCTTATTATGATGGTTCTGTTTTTACTTGTGAAGTTACTAGGAACAAAGAACCTGGGGATGCTGACCTAAAGGAGATCAATGATATGCTAAAGTGACTTGTGGAACAATATGATGAGAAACCACTGCAGATACAAAGGCAAGAGGCAACTATGCACAACTTGGAGGCTCAACTAAGTCAACTAGTTAAACCTTATAAAGCTGACATTGTGGATAGTAGCCAAGAAGAGCGTGAATTAGTAGCAGAAATTGACATTATAATGGAGGAGTTGAGAGTAGAATATGACCAAACCAACCAGTTAGAATTTGAGGATGCCGATGTTGAAGACATGATACTAGAGTCAACCAAGTACATTGAGGATACAAATTTAGTTGACTCTAGTGTGATCTGTGTTGAGGATGTCAAAAATCTTGAAGTTCATGTATTTGAGCATTTTGGAACTCATTCCAAACACTTCTCTACCTTGTGTTCTGATGGTGAAATGGGAATGGATCCTTACGAGCATACAAAGGAGTCAACAGAAGAGGTAGATGAGTCTTATATTCTGAAATTTTCGAAGTTGTCTAGGCAAGATGACACTCCTCAGCTGGAAGCCAAAAAGTGCAAAAAGAATCATTTAATTTTTAGCTTACATGAATTTGTACCACCCCAAGAGCATAATCATAAGCTTGAGTCAAAACTTGGGGTTCAGTTCATAAGCTCAAGGTGGAGGCAAAAAGTAGTTTACGTCATACCGCGATGTTAAATCAAGCGCTTGTTGGGAGGCAACTCAGCTTTACTGCTTTCTTTTATTTTTATTTTTTACTTTTTATTATTGTAGTGTTATTTTTTATTTCTCTAGGAGTATGGGAAGCAAGGCTATTGGAAGAAAGCAAAAGCAAGTGAGATGGTTAGAACTAAGTGTGGGGTGCCCGCAGAAAGAACCAAGTATGGGAGAAGTCTGAATACCCCATGAGCTACTAATGCTTCGGTCTTTGGCCTACCAGGGAGTTTTATTTACCCTCTTGTATTTATGGGTGTGCATTGGGGATAATTCACAATTTTAAGTGTGGGGTGACATCATTGTTTGGGTGTTCCTATGCTATTTTAGTTGTGTTATTTTATGTGTGTTGAAAAAAAATCAAAAAAAAAAGTTTAGGTAGAAATAATCCCTCTTGGTTTTTCTTATAGCCACGGTTCTTTTCCAAGGGACGACTCTTTGAACCGGGTAGTAGTTTTTTTTGTAGGTAGAATTTTTATAAAGTTTTGGACTTTTTTCGACGATAGACTTCCTATATAGTTTTCTTGAGGGTTTAAAGTCCAACAAAAAACATAAACCAAATTCTTTTTGAATTGATAATGGAATGGGAAGAAGCTTGAGTAAATTGTGCTTTTGATATATTTTATATCGGGGCTTAGGTAAGGAGCATTTGAACTAAGTACTTTCTTCATGGTTTTTGAAATTACATGACTAGAAAATATGTGTGGCTTCCTTTTGACACCGAGGCTCATCTTTCGACTATTGTGATTAATTCTCGTGTGCTTCAATTTTATGATGACTATGCTAGTTGCTTTAACTTGAGAGTCGGGTCCGAGCCGTACTAAGTGAGTCATGTGCATCGTGTGAGGTGAGATTTTGGTGTACTCTGTTCCATCCTTGCTAGTCTAGAACTTGCCCCACGTGTGAGTCATAGCGAAATGATTAAGTCTTGTAAGTTTGGGAAGTGATGTAGACTTTCTTTGATTGACCATTTAGTCTATTTGCCTACCAGTGATAATATTATACGTAGTCATCCATTTTGAGCATGTAGACCTTTTCTTTGGCAACCACATTACAAGCCGAATCCCCTTTGTTCTTAATTAATCTTGTTGAACTTTCACCTCCGAAAGCACTTAAATAGCTAGAAGAGTAAAGAAAGAGAGTGGGAAGCTTTTGAGTGGAACCATATAAAGGCCGAAAAGGTGCACTTGTATACAAACAAAAAGAAAAAGGTACTAGCCGAGAATACCAAATTAAGGGGAGTGAAAAAAAATAACATCTCCATATCTTTGTCTGGGATAGTAAATATCTATATGTTGATATGCTTAATGAAGAAGGGCCTAAATGTGTATAGTTTCATGGTAAGACATTGAATTGGTCATGCCAAGAAGGTATTAGGAAGTGAAGTGTAGTGTATTAAAGTGCTTAGGAGGGTTAGTCACTATTTTCTCAAATATATCCTAGCCGTCCTTTAGCCTACATTGCAACCTATAAAGTCCTACTTGATCCTAGACTTTGCGATCTTAAATTAGTAAAGACTTACAATACGGGCAAGCCTATGGTACGACTTTTAATGGCATAAGAGTTTCTTTGTGAGAGTGAGCGAATTATTTTAATATTTGAGTCCTTAAAATATACTTGAACTTACATTGAGTGTGTGAACTACTTTCTTTGTGATTTGTTGGTGAGGCACATGATTTGCACAGGATTGGTAGAGACCTTGATTTTTGAGTTGGCACAAGGATCGAGTCATAGTGTGCAATGCATTGGAGTCAAGTTTTGAGGCGAGCATGTTAGAAAGAGTCACATGAATATTTTAAATAATCTTGGCATGAGTTTAAAACCTGAAGAAATGTTTGAAGGGTGCATATGCTGGGTTCTAAGTGTTGATATAAACCATTGTCATTGGTCTAATGCTTGAGTATGTTTTGAAAGGTATTTCTTGCCTATGCGCTTAATTTTAAGTTGCTCGAGTAAGAGCAAGAGTTTAAGTGTAGGGTGGTGATAAAGAATGAAAAGTGCAAGTTTTGAATGTGTTTGTGTGTAGTTCTTGTGTGAGTTGCGGGAGTTCACATCTCTTTCAAAGTAAAAATATACTCATTACGTATTTCTTATGTGTAAGAACAAACTTATGCGGAAAAGGATCAAATATAAGAAAAATTGGTAAAAAAAAAGCTGAAGAGAAAAGTTTCAGACAGCGAAGCGAGGTTCACTTTGCTAGATCGGGACCGGAGCAGAAGAAACCAACTTCTCCAATCCAAAATAGAAGAAGGAAAATTCGCCCCATACAAACCCTAGTCGCTATAAATACATCCTAAAATGTTCTTTTGAAGGAGAGACACTACTTTGGAGGGAGAGAAGACTTTGGCGAGGCAAGAACACACTTGAAGCAAGGAGAATGATTCAACTTCACATTTTCCCCTCTTTCTTCCTTTATTTCCATTTTTGGTTTTGAATTCTAGTATTGTAGTTTTGCATACTTTTATGAATAACTAATTTGTTATCTAGGGTTTTGATGGAACCTTTTGTAGGATAACTTCTTGTTATATTTTTATATAATTGAGTCGTTAGATTTCTCTACTTGTTCAACTATGTGTTTATTAATGTTGATTGAATGGCCATCAATTGACTGTGCCTATTTAGTGTGTATTGCTTGAGAGAGGGTACGCATTTAGGTAGTTTTTGAACAATGTAACATTACTCCTAATGTATGTGAGAGATCAATACGAAGGTTTTAAAGGCGGAATTAGAGATAACGAAACCTTGGTGTGATCTTAGTAAGCGGTGAATTAGTGCCAACTAGTGTAGTTCGAGAGAATACATCTAATAAATTGTGGTAGTTGCTCGAGAGATAATTGCGACAACCAAAGTACTCACGATTGGTAGAGAATAATTATGCGGAATTGTAGAAGACATAGTGGAAAGAATTCCGATAATTGGAAAAACCATAACTCTAGACCTTCTTAATCTTGTCTCCAACCCTTAGTATCTTTAGTTGTTAATTTACTTCTTTAATTTGTTAGTTCATTCGTAAGGCATAAGAATCTTTATATTTATAACTTAGGAATTGTTCGAACTTGTCTTCTTAGTGATAGTATATAGTTGTAGCTAAACCTTAGTTCTCTGTAGGATTCGACTCCGGACTTTTAGACCAAATTATTTTGCAGCGATCACTTATTCTTTTTAGGACTAGAGTTGGGTGTGATCAAATTTTGGCGCCGTTGCTGGGGAACTAACGGTGTAACTATAGCTGTATATATTGCTAGGTTTCAAGTTTGATTTTTTTTTATTTTTTTTAGTATTTGATTTTTTTTAATTTTAGTTTTACTTGTTGATTTGAGAAACATGAAATCTTGGAATTATGGGAGTTCGATGTTGGTAATTCTACTGTTGATCTTCCTTGTGCTTATTGTGGAGGAAACCACCTACGGTAAAATTATCAAAATATTCCCGAGAGTGAGTTATGTGCACCAACTCAATCTTATGTGTGGAATATATCTGATGATTATGGTGGTCAATTGATGGTCACTTTTATGGTTGTGCTTATATTTCTTATCCACCACCACCCCTTATTATGATGGTTCTGCTTTTACTTGTGAAGTTACTAGGACCTAAAGGAGATCAATGATATGCTAAAGTGCCTCTCAGGCTGCAGAAATAACAATCTGGCACTACTTGGTACTCCCTTCATTTTATTTTACGTGAATTCGTCTGACTTGACACCTTAAATATGCCATGACATTTGTGCTTGTGCCATTTACTGCATTAAATTCAAAGAATACAACTTATTTTATCTACTTCTGAGTAGTGAACACACATTAGAGTAGACAAAATTCAGACTAGATTAAAAAAAAAAGCATGTACTGCTGGATTTATATGACACTAGATTGATGCAACATATTCTTAACACTTTGTGACTCTTCATAATTGTTTCTTTGTCTGCAAAGACCATATTTAATATTTTGCCTAAGCTAGCTCAATTTTGTATCATGCCTAAGCAATTTTTTGTTGAATGCAATATTAAATGGCAGTTTTTATATATACGAGTCGGTTACTATATATAGCTGCAAAAATATCCCAAGAGTTTATACCTAGGACCCGTAAGGTCAATTTTCTCCTTTAGTATTTTCTATGCATGCAAAGTTGCAACAAGTTTCTTCTGGTCTTAAAATTGTTTCCCTGAAAAACGGATAACAATTGAATTTATACGCGGTTCTAAGGATACGTAGTATAACTTGGTACAAATTGAGAAAATATATAAATGAATATCGAAATTAACTGTAAAAGAAATGAATGCAAACTGAATGAATTAATTAGTCTAGGCCCCCAAGTTTGATCACCCTCAAACTCAATGGAGAGTAACGAATACAAGAACAAAGTGATTCAATATCAAAACCAGAAGAAAAGGCAGTATATTGCTTTATATTCTATGAATCTGAATCTGTTCGTCTTATAAATAATCAGACCCCTCTTTATATAGTAGGAAAGTCCTATTCTTAATATAATTTCTAGATACAGTAAGGAATCCCATGATTGATTAATTAATTGGTCTCTCCTTGATATGCACCGAAATTTTCGCCGAGATTCTCGCCCAATTGTGGATATTCCGGCTTTCTATTTTTTGGCTCGATAAGCTCTCCTCAATTTTGGTCGATCTCGATCTTGATCGGTCTATAACTTTCTCGATCTCGATCTTGGCCGATCTTGATTGTGACCGGTCTCGATCTTGCTCGATCTCGATCTTTGCCGATCTCGATCTTGATCGGTCTCTGGATCATAAGCTCGGAGACCCAACTTGGTATTATGGCTCGATTCTACATGAGGCTGAACCTTGGTCTATCATGTTCCAGTCTCGATTAGTCATACGAAGGGCAAACTCGATTTTGACCATACACAGATAGTCCCCACATTTTTCGTAAAGAAGATGACGAGAAAAGATATGTATTTCTGAACTCCGACTCGGTGGGTGACAATGTCAGCGATGAGCCCGATTATAACGTATGTGACAAACGTCCCGTCAGTCCAGTTACCAAGGCATTGAATGCCTATCAGTCGTTGGTCGACCACTACCAATTCTGAACCGTCATTACCAAGTTATAAGTATTAAAACTTTCATCTCATTCAAACTTTTCACTCAAAGCTTCTTCTCTACTCTTGCATCTTCTTTAGAAAATCCCTTTGCTTCATTATTTTCACACCGCATACAACCTTAATTCTCTTTTCCTTTGTTCATCAATGGCGAAAACCTCCAAAACAGTGCCGCAAAAAGAGGCCGCTTCTTCATCACGATCCGCCGGTGGCGAGGATGCGGTGGAGCCTCACCCTGAGGAATTCATTCCGGTAGGGTGCTCAATCGTCATACACTTTAAGGTTGAAAACGCATCTTCGATACCGGGCCGATGTGAGCCGATCTCGAGGTACCAATATACAATCACCGAGAAAATCCTTGACAAAGTAAAAAAGGAACGCAACTGGGGAGAAAAGCATATGGTAGTCCCATTGCCTGAAGAATCTATTATCACCCACGTGGAGGGGCTCTTAAGTGTTTATACTTATCTTTTCATGTTGGGTCCCTTAGACCCTATTATCATCGCTTTTTGCAAGAGATACGATGTGTCCCTCGGCCAGATCCATCCTTCTTTTTGGAGAATAGTAATTCTTCTCCGATTCTTCTCGAGAAAAATCGAGGGGTGTCTTTTCACCCTCGATCACCTTATGCGACTTTACAGTCCCTGACTCTATCGAGGAGGGCTAATCAAGCTTGCTCACCGAGCCACCAAAGCCCTGATCTCGAGCATAGATGAGACTCATAACCGAGGTTGGATGGGCTGATTTGTTTGAAGCAGAACTTCAGACCTGATCCCCACTGATGACATGCCGTTTCTTGAGAAATGGACTATGAATCATGAGTAGTATTCCCTTTTGAATGTTTAATTTTGTGGCTCTGCTTTTCATTTTCTTTATCTACTTTTTCTATGTTTGTTACAGCCGTGGCCCAGATGCCGAAACCTATTTTGGAACTTAAACAATGGGTTGAAGGTCTAGTGCTGCAGAGACCGTACTCCGAGCGTGCTGGGATGGAATTATCAAAGGGCCGATGGGAGGCCCACAGTCATAGTAAGTTTCCTTCTTAGAACGGTTGTCGTTTGATATTCTTCTCTTGCTTACTCCCATTTTTCCTTTGTAGGCATTGGGAAGGACGTTGCTATAAGGCCCTCATCTGGTGATGAAAAAGTCCCCGCTCCGAAGCAGGTCAAAGAGAAGAAGAGAAAATGGGCTCCAAGTTCCCCGGCCTCGGAAAAGAAAAAACCGACGAAGAAATCTTGCAAGCCCAAGGGGGGCTCCGGTATTATGCCTTCAGACTTGATCCATTGATTAAGGGATAAGCCCGAAGAAGGAGAAGAGGAGGTAGCCTGTGTGCGGACTAATGTTGTGATACAAAAGTCCTCTGAATCGGCGGAGGTTGATAAAGGCGCTCTGGCCATAATTCCTAAACAAAGAAAAGTTAAGGCCATTCCGTCCCGAGCTGAGATGGTCGAAGGAGAGACCGGGGGCAAGGCTTCTCGGGCAACAGAAGATATCTCGAGGGACGAGCTCGGGATAGTCGACATTACTGGATCCCATCAGATTTCAGATGCTATGATCCATCAGGCTAACATGTTAGAAAGTCGATCTTACGAAGGTATTCAGGGGTCGACTGATATCCATGACTTTCTGGATGGGCTCGAGTCTGCTGCCTCGAAGGATATTATCGGGTTCGGTAGATTACCAGTACCGAAGAAAGCATCATGATCGGGGCGCTATAGGGTCTTCATCGAGCCTAAAACTAGGGTCTTCCGATCGTAGGCGAAAAATAGTGCTCTCCGTCCCGGAGGACGCCCGAGTTTTCTCTCCCCCCCCATGGGGATTGCTAGTTACCTTAGGTCCTTGGTGACTGAAGATGATCAAGCCATGATGAACACGATAGGATCCGCTTGCCTTTTCAACGAGGCCCAACATGCTCTGAATCGGGTAACTTCGAGGGTATCTCTACTGTTTCCTTTATACGTAGAGTTGTAGATAATTCTAACATCTTCTTCCTTGTTTGCAGGCTTCGATATTGCATCACGAGGCTTTCCTCCGAATTCGGGAGGAACATGAGGCTGAGGTTCGGAACCTCACTGAGAAGAGTGACACCTACAAACTTCTTAGTGAGAAGCTTCAGGCAGATTTGGCAACGGCTCATGATGAGCATGCCGAGATGGATTTCTATGGCCCATTTGGCCAACCGTCCCGAAATCTCGGGTTTATGAAAAATATTTCGAAGTGGATAAGTTGTTACAACACATATGGGGTGACACTGAAAGTATGGTTTTAGTTTCCTAGAGGCGCTTATCAAAGCGAGCGCCAATTTTTATAGGTGGGGATATCTAGTTTCGGCCTCACCTAAGGTCTGGCTGACATAATAAATGGGAAATTGCGTACCTCATTCTTTCCGGACTAGGACTCCACTTACCGCTACCTCCGATACTGCCAAATATAAGTAAATTTATTCATTTTCCCTTGGTGTGTGAATCAGCAGTGGGCTCGATAAGTATCGTTTAAGCTCTTCCAAGGCCTGCTAGCATTCCGAGGTCCATGTGAAACTATTTTTCTTCTTTAGCAGCAAGAAAAATTGGTGGCCTTATCGAAGGACCTCGAGATGAATCGTCCCAGGGTAGCCATGCACCCAGTAAACCTCTGCACAGACTTTACGCTATCTACCACCGTGATGCCATCAATAGCTTTGATCTTATCGGGATTAATCTTGATTCCTCGGTTAGATACCATGAACCCGAGGAATTTTCCTGACCCGACCCCGAATGCATATTTTTCGGGTTTAGCTTCATGTTGTACTTCTTCAATATACTGAGAGTTTCCTGCAAGTGCTTTAAATGGTCCTCTACTCACAGGGACTTAACTAGCATGTCATCAATGTAAACTTCCATAGATTTCCCTATTTGTTCTTTGAACATCCGATTTACTAGGCGTTGATAAGTGGAACCAGCATTTTTTAATCCAAATGGCATTACATCGTAGTAGTAGGTACCATACTTAGTGATGAACGAGGTCTTTTCTTGATCATCTGGGCTCACTTGTATTTGATTGTACCCGGAATAGGCATCGAGAAAACTAAGGATCTCGTGACCGGTCATGGCATTGATCATGCGATCGATATTAGGCAAAGGAAAAGAATCCTTGGGGCATGCTTTATTTAGATCCCTGTAATCTACACACATTCTAAGTTTGTTTCCATTTTTAGGAATTACTACGTTTGCTAACCATTCGGGGTATTTTACTTCACGGATGGACCCTATATTAAGAAGCTTGGTTACCTCGTCTTTGACGAAAGCATGTTTGACCTCGGACTAGGGTCTTCTTTTTTACTTCACCGGATGGAACTTCGGATCCAAGCTTAGTCTATGGGTGGTGATTTCCGGTGGGATCCCTATCATGTGAAGATGGGACCAAGCGAAAGAATCCATGTTAACTATAAGAAATTGAATAAGCTTTTTCCCGAGCTCGGGATTTAACCCCGTGCCCAGGTATACCTTTCGTTTGGGCAGATGGTCGATTAGTATGATTTGCTCCAGTTCTTCGACCGTTGATTTGGTAGCGTCGGAATCATCGAGGACTATAAAGGATCGAGGGACCCTATAATTATCATCTTCGTCAGACTCCTGCTTCTCTATTTGGGTCAAGGCCGGCATTTGTGATTGCTATTTGGTCTCCTATTTTCCATTCGAATTTGACCCCTTTGTCGATAAAAGTGACGATATTGGAATCACTTCGTCGACGGCAAACATTTACTTTGTGGCAGGTTGCTCCCCGTAGATTGTTTTGATTCCCTCTGGTGTTGGGAATTTTAGAACCTGGTGAAAGGTCGAGGGTACTGCTCTCATGTTGTGGATCCATGGTTTCCCGAACAGGGCGTTATACCTCATGTCGCCCTCGATCACGTGGAACTTTGTATCTTGGATGGTCCCGGCCACATTTACTGGCAAAGTTATCTCGCCCTTAGTAGTTTCACATGCCATGTTGAATCCGTTTAGTACTAGGGTTGTGGGCATAACCTGGTCCTGTAGACCGAGTTGCTCTACGACCCTTGATCGAATGATGTTGGCCGAACTACCTAGATTAATTAACACACACTTAACTTGAGTCTTATTCATGAGTACAGATATTACCAATGCATCTTTATGGTGCTGCATGATTCCTTCTACGTCTTCGTCGTTGAAGGAGAAGGTTCTTTTCGGTATGTAATCCTGAGCCCGAGATCGCTTCTCCCTTACGATCGACACCTTAGTGTGTTTAAATACTGGCCCTTGGGGAACATCGATCCCTCCGATAATTATGTGGATAATGTGTTGTGGTTCTTCTTGCTTGTTTTATCTATTGAACTCTCTATTTTTGAAGTGATTCTTGGCCCGATCACTTAAAAACTCCTGAAGGTGCCCTTCATTGAATAATCAGGCTATTTCCTCTCTCAACTGCCTGCAACATTCCGTTCTGTGGCTATGGGGTGCCATGATACTTGCATACTTGATTGGGATTTCTCTGGGCTAGATCGGTCTACAAAGGTCGAGGCCATTTAGTATCTTTGATGCATCCGATAGCCGATACGATGGCGGATGCATCAACATTGAAGTTATACTCCGACAATTGCGGTGCTTCCTTAGGTCCGGTATGCCTGTCGAAACCATTCTTGCTCATCAGCCCTCGAGAGCCTTGGCCTCAATCACTTCTCCTCTCACCTCGTACAGAGTCGTGTCCATGTTCGTTGCCCCTACAATCTCTATTATACGGCTGGTATCGATCCCTGTTTAACCTCGGTTCTCGATCGATGTCTCTTTCAGTAACAGATCCAGAAGGAGCCCCCAGCTGGTCATCTTCGACTCTAATCTTTGATTGATATCGATTATGTATATCGGCCCAGGTAACAGCTGTGTACTCAATCAAGTTCTGCTTCAACTGTTGTGAAGCCACTGAGCTTCGTTCATTTAGTCCTTGGGTGAAAGCTTGAACGGCCCAATCGTCTGTGACCGGTGGTAGATCCATTCGTTCCATTTGGAAACGAGATACAAACTCTCTTAGCATCTCGTTATCTTTTTGCTTTACCTTGAAAGGGTCCGACTTTCTAGTCTCGACCTTTATGGCTCCGGCGTGTGATTTTACAAAAGAATCTACAAGCATGGCAAAACAATTGATAGAGTTAGGTGATAAATTATGATACCATATCATTACTTCTTTTCATAGGGTTTTCCCGAATTTCTTTAGTAATACGGATTCGATCTCGTCGTCCTCTAGATCATTCCCTTTAATGGAACACGTGTAAGAGGTGACATGCTCATTGGGGTCGGTCGTTCCATTATACTTAGGAATCTCGGGCATGCAGACCTTCTTGGGGGTCGGTTTGGGAGCTGCGCTCGGGGGGAAAGGCTTTTGTACGAACAATTTGGAATCCAAACCATTCAATATTGGTGGTGGATCAACCATGAAGTTATAAGTTTCCACTTTCTTATCGTTTTCTTCGATCCTCTTTTTCCCTGATTCTATCCACTTTGTCAGTTCCTCGAGCATATTTATAATTTTGGGTTTAGTCCCCGATTCTTGTTCATTTGACCTTATCACAGTTGGCCCCGTTCTGTGGGTGACTTCCTGAGGTGGACCGGGCTCAACCCTGCTCGGTGCCTGGGTTTGGCTCTGCAACTGAGCTATCGCCACCTGTTGAGCTTGCAGTATTTCGAAGATCATATGCAGGCTGATCCCGTCTTCTCCAATATTTTAGGTATTTCGAACTGCAGATCGGATTCCACCATGGATGCTGTTTTCGGGACCAGAATGTTGGTTCGCTTCGATGGCCACATGCGAATTAACATCAATCAGATCCACGACCCGAGTTTCAATAGGGTCAGCCGGTGGACTTTCATCCCCGGGCGACCCGTTGTTATTCTCCCCTTGATTGCCAGATTCATTGTCGATATGTAGGGGTATTAATTGAGAGTTCGTCATTTTTAGCCTAAAATCAAAGATACTTCTAAGAGCAAATGTAAAATATTGTGTTTTGCAGAGATTTGTATCAAATAACCACTATTATCCTTAGCCCCACGGTGGGCGCCAAACTGTTTACCCGAAAAACGGATAATAATTGAATTTATAGGCGGTTCTAAGGATACGTAGTATAACTTGGTACAATATGAGAAAATATATAAATGAATATCAAAATTAATTGTAAAAGAAATGAATGCAAACCGAATGAATTAATTAGCCTAGGCCCTCAAGTTTGATCACCCTCAAACTGAATGGAGAGTAACGAATACAAGAACAAAGTGACTCAATATCAAAATCAGAAGAAAAGGCAGTATATTGCTTTATATTCTATGAATCTGAATCTGTCCGTCTTACAAATAATCAGACCCCCCTTTATATAGTAAAGAAGTCCTATTCTTAATATAATTTCTAGATACCGTAAGGAATCCCGTGATTGATTAATTAATTGGTCTCTCCTTAATATGCGCCGGGATTTCTGCCGAGATTCTCGCCCAATTGCGGATATTCCGGTTTTCTGTTATTTGGCTTGATAAGCTCTCCTCAATTTTTGCCGATCTCGATCTTGATCGGTCTATAACTTGCTCGATCTCGATCTTGGCCGATCTCGATCATGACCGGTCTCGATCTTGACCGATCTCGATCTTGATCGGTCTCTGGATCACGAGCTCGGAGACCCAACTTCGCATTATGGCTCGATTCTACAAGAGGCCGAACCTTGGTCTATCATGTTCCAGTCTCGATTAGTCATACGAAAGACAAACTCGATTTTGACCGTATACAAAAATAAGCTGCTAAATGCACTACTATGCACGTGGAATATTACAAAGTTTGATGTTTATGTCTACCTCCATATATCTCATAAGTAGGACCATCTACGTGAGCTAGAGTCAAACTTATAGCTTTAGGCTTATCTTGGCTAAAAAATATTTAGCGCTTTTAGTGTAACGAAATCAAAAAAATACCTTTTGACCACCTTTTAACCAATCCAAATATATCCTAACAGTACTGATTACGAGCATTGACTAGCAACACAATGGCCTAACCCTAAACATGATCAATTGGTTTAAAAGAATGGGAAATAAAATGATAAAATGGACAAAGAAAAATCAAATGTCTAATCCAGTAATTTACCTCTCTATAGCTGTTTCTGCAACACCTTGTTGTCTGTAAGATCTGTGTGAGAACTGACAAGTTCCAAGAAATTAATATTGGCAGTTAATTAGCTGGTTTCTATAGCTCTGCCACGTGTGAGGTTTTAGTCAACGTGGCAATGGACTTGCAATTAGAGATTATTGGCTACTGGGTTCACTTATTTTCAATAAAGAAACATTCAGTTGGTTATTTGTCCTTAATTATTTGACCAATTTATCAGTAGTGTTTAGCAGGTTTCAAATAATAACTTTGTAATAAAACAACATTTTTAGAAATTCTATTCTTCTCGATGTATTTATGTTAAAAGATAAATCATTTAGTATTAAATTCAATAGATTGATCATCTCTCGATGTAGATAAACAAAGATACAGTTATGACAATTGGGAGTATTGGTACACCATGCTAGCTAGGGAAAATCACGAATAAATCTTGGATTGACCTATTGACGCACTGACCTTACATTGGCAAAATGTTATCTTATATAGAAGACAAAATATATTAAATTCCTCTACTTGATTATGTATATTTTTTATACATCGACAACACATAAAAATTAGCCTTGTGAATAATCAACCAAAACTTTTTTCCCATAGGATGTGTTTGGTACGAAGGAAAATATTTTCTCCAATTTTTCCATATTTGGTTGATTTAAATATTTTAAAAAATATTTTCCTTATGAACTCATTTTCCCCAATTGCAGAAAAATGTTTTCCTTATCAAGACAAGGGAAAACATTTTTCAAAACTTCTTCTCAACCTTTCCCACCCTCACCAACCCACCCACACCCCACACCCACCCACCTAATCCCACCCCATGCCTACCCACCCTACCCCCTCTCTCAGAAAAAAACTTTTGTTTTTTCAAATTTCAGTTTTTTTTTCCGTCACCACCCACCCTACTAAACCTCCCCCCTCCCGCAAAAATATTTTTTTTTTACCTTTTTTTTTGTAATTTTAAATTTCTGTTTTTTCGTTTTTTTGCACCACCCACCCCCACTCCCACACAATTTTTTTTTTGTTTTACTTTTTGTTTTGTAATTTCAAATTTCTGTTTTTTCATTTTTTCTGCACCCCTGCCCCCTCCCTCCCTCCCCCGAAAAAAAATATTTTTTTTTTATATATTTTCAGTTTTAGTTTTTTCATCTTTCGGTCTATATGTTCGAAATTTTACAAGTTCCAAAGTTATGAGTTTAGAGGTTTATTTGTTTGGAAGTTTAGTCGTACCAAACATCGAAAAATGAATAAAATTCCAAGAAAATATTTTTTTGGAAAATATTTTTCACGCAAAACATTTTCCGTTATACCAAACACACCCATAGTGTTACATGTTTGACACTTTTCTGAGCAAGTCATAAAAGAAGAACTAACCGCATAAAAAATTCTCTTCCCATTTTTAATTTTTGCTAGAGTTCTCTCCAGTCTCCACGCATATTACTTTCTCGAAACACAAATTAACTATTGCAAACTATTGAAGAAATTGCAGCAACAAAGACTGATCCAAGACTCGGGTCCTTAGAATGGCCATATGTATAAATCTTTTTCGTCGGAATGTTAAAGTACAAATTTTTGTTTTTCCTTAACATAAACAAAGATTCTAGCATAGTGACAAAAATGGTTCAAAAATTTTACTTTAGGTTACGGGGCCAAAGTTTATTTCTTATTGTATCTATTTTGTTTGAAATTTAGAGGATGAAAAATTAATCACCATTTGGCGCTAGAGAAATGTCAGATGTTAGCCTGTCAAATACTAAGAAATTTAGTGGGCCAATCATAATCAATGTAGAACTGTAGACTAAAGAAGTAAATATGGTTCCACGTGGCAACATGCATTTTGGGCCTTGAAAATGCCTCAAAATTTCCCTTATTCAGTAAAATAGAGTATATGACAAATCTATATATATTAAAGAAATAAAGTTACCATATATAAATGACATTATGGTTAAGCCAAGTGGCAAGCTAATAAATGTCAATAGTATATGATAATTTTATTCTATAACTGACTATGTTAGTCAAATACAAATATATATATATATATATATATATATATATATATATATATATATATATATATATATATATATATATATGAATAAAAATAATTTTGAATTTATAGATAAAGTTTTAAATTCGAATTTAAATTTAAATTAAAAATTTATCTTTTTTTAATCATGTTATGATACTTAATTCGGTTAATGATCATATGCAATCATGTTAGGAACTTTTGTTATCTTTTCTAATTATTTAAATACTACTTCACCTCTAGCCAAAAAAAAAAACTATTCCATATAACTATAAAACTCTTTCACATTTAAAACCCTATAATTATAGTTCCTAAAAACACTGTAGCTAGATTTGAATAAAGCAAATTTCTTTTAAAATAAATGTAATATATAGGGTACACGTCTATATTTATCCAAATAACAAAAAAGAGTTTAAAAATCGAATAAAAGTTTACTTACATATATAGTGAAGTAAACATACATGCTGAAGAAATAAACATTACAAATATCAGTCAATATTAAAAAAAAAAAAAGTTATTTTTTTCTTTTCTTTTTGAAGAATATTTATTTGAAGAGTCAATTTGTATAAATGGACATCAAACAAATAACAAAACTTTGGCTATACAATTGCTATCATTAATTTTAATTTAGCATATTCTAGGAATTGAAGGGTATAAGCTGAAACCTCTTCATTTAGCTGCAGTCAAGCCAATAATGCAAGGGTATAATATTTTTTTCGTTGAAGAATATTAGTTTTGAATCATTAGATTATGCGAAAGGTTTTTTATTTCTCGAACTCAATAAGAGAGATATTAGTTTCTAATTGATAGTTTCTATAGCGATTTTCAAGTGTAACAAAGAGTATATCTTTTTAAAAAAAATTGGTATGATGTGAAATATTTTTTTTAAAATGTAAACAAATTATTTCGAAAAAACTCTTTACTTTTTTCTACTTCAAAGATAATAAAACGATAATATATTTTTGAACATTATTAGAGAGTTTTTAAAATTATTATAATAGGATTCATATCATGGATAAACTCAAAAAATTAAAATCTTATGGAATATTTACATAAATGCCGACCAGATAATATACAAACAACACACGATTATACATATATTATATATAGATTATATATAAATTACATATCCTTTAATTTTTTAATTTAAGTAGTCGGGTGAGCACTTATTTAAGTTGATTAGATAAAGTCAAAAGAAAAATATGAAAGAATTTCAACCAAAGACTAAAAATATAAATAAAATTCTTATGTAGACAATTTCTATTAAAACTCATCCTTTTATAGTGAAATAAAGTATTTTTTGTAACAAAAGAAATAATGACATAAAAAATAAGATAAAAGAAAATAAATATTGAAAAAATGTATGAAAGATCTAAAAACCAGAAATAAGAGATGACAACGATTTTCTTCTTATGTTTCATCTTTGTTGAGTATAAAAAATTTGGAAGCTAATCTCATCGATTTCAAATATGTTTTTCAACTCAAATACATAGATTATAAGATAAGGATATCTTAGAATATTTGTTTATTTACATTGTGTGTCGTTTTTAAAAAATTACTATTACTAACAAACTGATATGATATTCGAATTTGAATTTAAATCCAATTTGAGTAGTTTGCATTGAGGTTAAGCTAAGTATGGTGTCAAAAAATAAACTACTTGGCAATTTTAAGACAATATATGCAATGTTATATAATAACAATCAACCAATTTAACATTTAATGATTCAAAGAACAAAATTTTTGTATATATAAGGTATTAAAAATTCAAAATTTGTGGGTAGAGATATCGATAAACTTAAAATGGATTCATATTGAAATAAAATTTTTCCGGCTAAAGAACCATTTAAATTTTTAGATAGCTAATTAAAGTGAAGTTTAAATTAAGGATAATATCTTCACTTGCATCATTATAAAGATAATCATTATTGAAATATATATAAAGTTTTAGAAATTGGAATTTCAAAATAGAAATATTTTTTGAAAGATAATATCATACAAAATAAGAGTTCAAGTCGCAGTAAAAGAGACACGTGGTAATCAAAGAATCGTTTATATTGTGTCAACCTTTGTGCTTTGACATAAATATGAGTTATTATTTTACTTTGTGGTTATTTTTAGGTTTTAATGACACCAATGAAATAGTGCAAAAGTAAAATTATCACTACGAGATTTGAGAAAATGTTAGTCTTTTTTAATGTAGTGTTTCTTAATTAATATCTAACGATTATTTATAATTATTTAGAAGGTTTAAATTTTAAGGTTATTTACCTATAATTCAAATAACTCAGATATTTAACATGGTTAATGTCAAGTATCAAAATGGAGTCATACTGTAAAAAACAATTCACTGGCTAAAGAATTTTTAAATTTTTTAGATAGCCAACTAAAATGAGTTTTGAATTAATGATAATATTTTCACTTACATTATTATAAAAATAATTATTATTGAAAAATATAATTTTAGAAACTAAAATTTTAAAAAAGAAATATTTTTTAAGAGATATCAACATACCAAATAAGAGTTCAAGTAGTAGTAAAAGAGTCCAGTCGTATCCAAAGAGCCATTCATAGTCTCAAAATTTAATTGTTTTACCATAAATATAAATTATTATTTTGCTTCTTGACTATTTTTAGGATCCAATGACATCGGCGAGAATGATATCAAAAAAGAAAAATAGAAGAAATGGTTAATTTTTTTCATGTAGTATTTTTTATTAATATCCAATGATTACCTATATTTACCGAGAAAGTTTAAATTTTAAGATTATTTACATATAATCCAAATAACTTAAATATTTGACGTGATTAGTGTCCGCACATCCGTGCGGGTGTTAATACTAGTGGTGTAATAATATAAAGAAACTAGGGCTAAAATAGATGTTTATTAAAGCAGACATGGCCTAACATTTTGGGCCTTCAAAATGCCTTAAAAGTTGGGAGAAATTTAAAAATAGTCAGATTTACTAGTGGTAATTGAAAAATTACCACAGTTTCAAAAGTAATCGAAATTTAGTCACTTTTCATGTAAAGATAAATCTGAATAAAAATACTATTCAAAATCCGGAAAATATTCCAGCATAATATACTAAAACTATGCTAGAGTTCCAATATAATATATCGGTCCAGCATAATATGCTGGAAGTTCATACACAAGTGATCCAATCTCCAGTATATTATGCTGGAACTTTCTGTGTGTTGGAGTTCCAGCATAATATGCTGGAAGTTCATACACATGTGCACCAATCTTCAGTATATTATGCTGTTCCGGTCCGTGTTGCAGAAAAATAGTAATTATTTTTTAATGACTTTGTAAATGCTGGCTATTTTTGAATTACCAGTCCGAAAATTGGCTATCCCGTGCTATTTTTACTCAAAAGTTCCCTTTATTTACAAAATTCTGTGATGGAAATTGAAGTAATATTATGTAAAACCAGGGCAAATATCTTTTCGATGAAGCTGGCATGTCAACGAAGTCCATGCTGGAGTTCCAGTATAATATACCGGTTCAGCATAATATGCTAGAAGTTCATACACAAGTGCTCCAAACTCCAGTAAATTATGCTGGAACTTTCCGCGTGTTGGAGTTATTATGCTGGAAGTTCATACATAGGTGCACCAATCTCTAGTATATTATGCTGGACCGGTCCGTATTGCAGCAAAATAGTGGCTATTTTTTAACGACTTTGCAAATGCTGACTATTTTTGAATTACCAGTCCGAAAACTGGCTAGCCAGTCCTATTTTTACTCAAAAGTTCCCTTTATTTACAAAGTTCTGTGATGGCAATTGAAGTAGTATTATGTAAAACCAGGGGCACAAATCTTTTCGATGAAGCTGGCATGTCAACGAAGTCCTGTCAGCTTCACATGTTCCTTAGGCACTTCTTATATTGGAGAAAGTAATAAAAAAATAGAAAAGAAACATTCAGTTGGTTATTTGTCCTCAAAAAAAGTAAGTTTGTTAAAAATAGAATTGTATTTAAGGTGAATGTCTATATTTTAGAGAGATTTTAAGGATTTACTTGGTGGCTAAGTCACTCTTTCTCTTTAAATAGAGGTGTCCTATTCCATTGTAATTCATCTCATATCAATAAGAATTCTCTCTTTATTTTTCTCTGTAATACTCTTCTTCTTCTTTTATTATTTCATAACACGTTATTAGCATGAGACTCTAACCAATTGAGTAGAAGCTTTGGGATTGAGCATAATGATTGTCAATTGTTCTATGAACTTTCTTCATGATTAAATTTTGAATTTAAAGTAAGTATTTTCCTTTATTTTTCTTTTTTGAATTCTTGAAATTCTATAATTTAATTTTAAATACAAGCAAAGACAATAAAGGTTGATTATAACTCTAATAGAGTTTGTTAGAAATTATAACCTGTAACGACCCGACTTATCGTTTTAAGAATTAACACCTCGTTCAGTGACTTAAGGTATCGAGAAGCTTCGTAATATGTATTATGACCCGCGGGGTAAATTATGTCGGGTTCCGAGAGACGAGCCCCGCGTTGACTTTTGTTGACTTTTTAGAATAAAATTTTAAGTCGACGTATTATTATCCGGAATTATTTCAGATAAATTTTAATGAAGTTGTACAATTAATTTGGATAGATTTGAGCTGTCCGGAGGTCAATTCAAGTAAGAAGGCGATTTTGAAATATCGGCATAACTTCAAAAAGGTAAGTATCTTGCCTAACCTTGAGTGGAGGAATTACCCCTTAGGCATCGAGTCTTATGTGCCATTTGTGAAATGTGAAAAGCCGTGTACGCAAGGTGACGAATACGTACTCAGGCTATATGTGCAAAATATATTGAGTTAAAGTCTTGGGCATATTATGTAGTAAATTGGATAATTGTTGGCATTTTTAATCATCTGTTTGCCATGTCTCAATTCGCATTTATTGAATTTGTTTTTATATGACGATTTGATGTGAATGTTACTTGTATATTTATGTGAATTCCGTTAGTTTGATGGTTTGATATTCTTGAAATTTAATTTCATTATGGATTTTTTCTCTGCAAATAATTAATTAAATGAGCTTAAGAATAGGTATTTAGATAATTATTGAGAATTTGGATTAATGAAGGCATTGCCCTATGCTAAGTAATTTCTATCTCTGTTGATTGTTTTTGAGGTCTTATACACATTGTGTGGAGCCTTCGGCTATTTGTTGTGAAATTAATTGATTTGTTATATCTTTGAAATTGGTTGTGGCTAAGGGTGTTCATAAAAATCCGAAAAACCGAACCAAACCGAAAATCGAATCAAACCGACTAAAAAAACCGATACTTTTTAGGTTTGGTTTGGTTTTGGTTTTTTAAATTTTAAAAACCGATCAAATTTGGTTTGATTTTGGTTTTAATAAAAAAATAATCGAACCAAACCGACTATAAAAGTAGCTATTTAAATTTATTATTACATCTATATATATGTATATTTTTATATAAAGTTTCTGAAATTTTATGGTACATATTAGTCATTTGTATATTTAGTCTTGTTCTTTACTATTATAATAATCTAATTCTTTGCCTTCTAGTTTGATTGGTAGTTTTCTTTTGCTAAGTACAATAATTTTTTTCATGTTAAAAATAATCGATTTTTAATTGAGTACTTAAATTATTCATCACTATTTGAGTCAATTATCATCAATATATCTTGGTAAATGATAGATTTCTCAAAAAGCAATTAGTTTGATAGCGTTACGTTGAAAATGTAGTCGTCAGAATATGCGTTTGGTAGTGTACGTTTCATATTTAAAAAAAATCGATAAATAACCGAAACAACCGAAAACCGACAAAAACCGAACCGATAAAAAATCGACTTAATTGGTTTGGTTTGGTTCCAATATTTAAAAAACCGACTTACTTGGTTTGGTTTCTTTTTAGGAAAAAATCGACCCAAACCGAATCATGAACACCCCTAGTTGTGGCCATTGGGCAAATTGTGATATGAATTGATTTTTGTTATGTTACCATGATAATATTTCGTGTAAATTATTGCGTTGTGTGAGTTATTATTTTGAGGATATAAGGGTGGAATTCAAAATTTGATATTATGAGGGCATAAGGGAGGCATTTCACTATTGTTATGTGTGTTGGATATTATCTGGGCGGAGCGATAAGGGTCGCTATAGGAGAGATAAGGGTGGCTATTGTCAGGCATGATATGAGATGATGTGGAGTTATTGTGTTGGTAATTTTCATGTGATGTTGGAGTATTCCTTATGTTTATTTTTATATCTTGTGCAACTTGTCTTGTTGTTTCGGTAAATTTGATAACAGCCTGATTTATGTTGAAATTGTGAGCCTGTGGCTATTGCCGGCCAAGTAATGTTATATGGGATCGGGTTGTACGCCGCAACTGGTATGAAATGTGGGCACATGGTACCGGAAAAAATATGATGGTTTTATTATTGGCACGTGAACTGTCCGTGCAGCTGTGATATGAAAAGTAGGCACGAGGTGCCGTAAAAATATGATGATTTAATTAGGGGCATGAAGTGCCGTGGAAATATAAAAGTGGGCTGAGACCCGTATTTACGAAAAATATGAAAAAGGGCTGAGACCTGTATTTTTATGATTATGAAATGGGGTGTCACATGGTGACTTTTAATTGAAAGAATTATATTCAAAATATTATATTTGAAAGAGATTTATTGAAAGAATTATATTTGAAAGATACTTATTTGAAGAAATTATATTTGAAAGAGATTTATTGAAAGAATTATATTTGAAATATATTTATTTGAGAAAATTATATTTGAAAGAGAGTTATTTGGAAGAATTATATGTGAAAGATATTTATTTAAAGGGAGTATATTCGAAATATATTTATTGAAAAGTATTATATCCTGAAGAGTATAATTTGAGAAGCATACAGACGAAAGATTTATATTTGAAGGACTTGATTTAATTGGATGTACTTGTATTTATTATTTGTTAAGCAATATTAATGGTGTTCTTGTTGTCCTATTGTGCATATCACTGGTTGATTTGTGTTGCCCTTATTGTTATTTGTTTCCTATTATTTTTGTATACTATATTGCACAGGTTATTAGACTAGTGAGTGTCTCGACTGTACCTCGTTACTACTCCACTGAGGTTAGTCTTGATACTTACTGGGTACCGACCGTGGTGTACTCATACTACACTTCTGCATATTTTTGTGCAGAGCCAGGCATTGGAGCTATCGGACTCAGACATAGTTAAAGTGTGATCGCAAGGATTCAAGGTAGAGCTGCTTGGTCATCGCAGTCCCTTGAAGTCTTTTCATTTTATTGTACTGTTAATTATTAATCAAACAGTATTGAGTATTCGATCCTTGAGATCATTTCATGTATTCAGTTAGAGTTCGTGACTCAATATTTACCAGTCTTAGGAGGTTGTTTGTTGAATATTTTCGCTGTTAGTGTTGACACTTGTATTGAAAAAAAAATAATGGCTTGAAATGTATTTGTAATCGGCTTACTTAGTCTTAGAGACTAAGTTCCATCACGACGCTTGTGGTGGGATTTTTGGGCCGTGACATAACCACTCGAAGTGATAAAATTTCTATGTCTTGCCATGATCAAATTCATGTATGATTGTGAGCACAAAAAGTGAAAAAATGTCCCATTAATTTTGCTTCATTCTCATTCCCTTAAGAGAATATGATAGCAGTATGTGATAAGTTTGAAAGAAGACAAAATTATTACCGTAAAGGTATCAATGGATGTGGACGTGGCAATAGACGAAATTATAATCGTCATCATTATGGTAATGAGAATAATAAGGATTCTCAAAATAATCCTTCACTATGTGAAAGTAATATTTGTCATCGATTTGACATGAGATTTTGTAAAGCACATATAGATAATTATAGTCCATTCATGATGTGAATGTGATAACATGTGATTTATGAATACATATTTATTTTTAGAAGAATATGAGCGTGCTAGTGGTATATACCACACTCACCTCTAGAAAGAGGTTTGAGAGGAAATAAGAAAATAATGTCATTATTATGGCATAAATGGTCATTGGTCACGTACTTATTGTACGCCAAAATATTTTGGCAATGTGATTATTAAAAGACAACGGTAATGTAAGAAACAGATCTTGCATATAATTTTGACCATAACCATAATGGTATAACTTTCTCTTTAAAAGAGATATTCACCATATGGATATTGATGAATATGTGGTAGTACAACATTAATTGAGAGCTCTGGAAGAGCCAATTATTACTATTTTGGAAGAACAAAATTGATTATCAATAAGGCATTATGTTGTAGTAAGTCTCAAAGAAACTTATTTAGTTTCTAAAGTATTCGCGAAAGCGATTGGTTATATTGAGACTATAAAGAAAGGAAAGATTTAATATCTTCTATTATTACAACTTGTAGCGGGGTAATATGTATGTGAAAAGCTACCCGCTATATTCTCCAATTTATACTACACAAACAAAAGAATGTCACAATAAAGTAGAAGTTTATTGATATAAAAACTCATATCATAATAAACTTGGAGTTTATTCATAATTGCACATGTCATGGTGTAAACCTGAATTTTATCAATATTAATAATTTATTCAGTTGGCATAATTGATTTATCCATGTTAATTTAAGTATGATGTGCAAAAATAAAAGAGAATTTACATGGGTAGATATTAAAGAACTAAAAAGTTCTTTACGAATTTTCTTATGTTGCTTGTTCTCGCGATTATTATACTAACTAAAATTGGGATTGAATCCCTTGAATTCTGAAATTTATCAAAGGTGATGTCACAACCCAATTTCACATATAGGTCATGATGGCGCCCAACACTATAGCTAGGCAAGCCAACTAATACATTAAACATATATCGATAAAATTTAAATTCAAGAAAAATAATAAGACACCAATGTGTATGCCAAGACCTGGTGTCACAAGTGTATGAGCATCTAGTAGATTATACAAAACCTTAAATACTTTCTGAAATAAAAATAGATAGAATGAAAAATAAAATACAAGGAGAGAAACTGGTAGCTGCAGAACGGCTCAGAAAGACAGCTCACCACTATGTCCCTTGTAATGACCCAACCAGTCATTTTAACTTTTAGAACCCCGTTCCCTAAAATAAAATTTCCGTATGTGCTTCTAATGATTATTGACTTGCATGGATAGTTGGTTCGGGATTTGGAAGCATTTGGGTTGAAATCGGAACACTTAGTTCCCTAAGTTAGCCTTAAAGGCCAAGTTTGACTTCGATCAATATTTTGAGAAAACGACCCCGGAATCGGGATTTGACGGTTCCAATAGGTTTGTATGATGATTTTGGACTTGGGCGTATGTCGGAATCGGGGTTTTGATAACCCGGAAGCATTTTGACGCTTAATAGTAAAAATCAACTATTTGAAGGTTTAAAATTCTTTAAATTTGGTTTGGAGTAGGACTTTGAGTAATTGAAGTCCGTTTGGAATTTCGAGTTTGGGAATAGTTCCGTATAGTGATTTACGACTTGCACGCAAAATTTTGTGTCATTCCGAGTAGTTTAAGTATATTTTGGCGCATTAGAAGTAATTTGAAGAACTTGAAATTTTTAAGTTTGAATCAATTTGGTTTAGGGAATGATTCCTAGATTTGGTGTTGTTTTACATGTTCCGTGTGTTCGGGCGAGTCCGTTTTATTATTTCAAACTTGTTGGTATGTTCGGTCGGGGTTCCGGGGGCCCTGAGCGTCAAGCAGACGAGGCTCAGACCAAGTTGGAAGTTGGGAGCCAAAACTGAAGCTCCCAACTACTTTCAGAATCGCACCTGTACTTGGCCAGCCGTAGGTGCGATACTCGCAAGTGCGGTAGTAGCTCGCAGATTCGAGTTTTGGTGTGTAGAAGCGGAAAAAAGGGAAGGGGCAATCGACCGCTGATGCGGAGAATTTGCGCACCTACGAACGCGTCGGTGCGAAGCTTTGTGCGCAAGTGCGAGAATTTGCCAGGCAAGTGGATGCGGTACACTGTCCGTAGGTGCGAAAGGCCTATTTGGCAGAAACCTTAAAAGAACGGGAATTCACCATTTTTGCCCGTTTTCTCTCTATATTTGGACGATTTCAGAGCTTTTGAGAAGGGGGTTTCAACTAACAACTTTGAGGTAAGTTAACTCTACACCCTTTGAGTTAAATACATAGATTATAGGTAAATTATAACTAGTAAATCTTAGAAATCAAGGGTTTAGGTAAAAAAAACCTAGATTTTTATAAAAATGAGATTTTAACCACGAAAATGGTTATGGAATTGGATAAAAATTATATATTTGAGTTCTTGAGATTATGGGTAACGTTTTCATCCCAAAATTTCCAGAATCCGGGCACATAGGCCCGAGGTGAATTTTAAGAATTTTACCATTTTGGATAGAGTAATTTAATTAATAGATGAATTTCGAATTTATTGAACATATATTAATTATTTTATATAACTTTTGGATAGTTTCGGATTTTTCGGCATTGAATCGAGAATTTTACGTGACGCGATAATCGAAAAGTGGAGTTTGAGACGAGGTAAGTCTCTTGTCTAATATTGTGAGGGGGAAATTACCTCATAGGGATTAAATTGAATAATTATTGCTAATTGCGGGGGCTACGTACGCACGAGGTGACGAGAGTCCGTGTTTAGCTACTATAAATGCTAAAGTCCGGGTAGTTTAGGACTTAAAGCATGAATTATTTGTGTGAACTGTATTCCCTGATTAACTAATATTAAATATATATATATATATATATATATATATATATATATATATATATATATTGTGAATTGTTAGATAAAGATATTAATGGATGAAAATATCATATGCTTGATTTTCTGTTTAAATCAATTTAATTGTTAAAAAAAATTATTCTTCCTCCCGAATTTATCTGATAATAAATATACTCTCCTTCCGGAGGTACATAAGAAAATGTTCTCCTTTCTTGTGGAGCGGGCCGAACGCCTCGGCAGGATAGATGCATCTATGGATCGCGCCGCACGTCCCTCGGCAATGTACACGACACTCTGGATCGGGCCGTACGTCCTCGGCAGAAATCGTGCTTAATAATAATAATAATTACATGATACTTTAATAGTTATTTCAGCTTGCGAAGCGAATTGATAAATTGAAAAATACTTGAAATTTAATGAATTATTATTCTTGCTTGTTAAAGAATTAATTGTTATTACTGAAAATGATATTTAATTGATAAAATGGAAATTATTTGAATTGAAGGAATTTAATTAATATATTGAGAGTTGTTACATTTGAAAGAATTTGATTATTTCTGCTGATTAAATAAATTATTATAAATTCTATAAATCAAGCTGATTTAAATATTCTAATTGTATTTCAATTATTATTATTATTGACCCATAGTGAGTGTCAAAGTCGGCCATCTTATCTCTACCACTTCGAGATTAGGCTTGATACTTACAGGGTACATGTTATTTACGTACTCATACTACACTTGCTGCACTTTTTGTGCAGGACCTGAGGCAAGTACTCGTGGGGGACCTATCGTCTTACACCCACGCTATCCGGGGACATAGTGGTGAGCTGTCTTTCTGAGCCGTTCTACAGCTACTAGTGTCTCTTCTTGTATTTTTCATTCTGTCTATTTTATTTCAGACAGTATTTGAGGTTTTGTATAATCTACTAGATGCTTATACACTTGTGACACCAGGTCTTGGCACACACATTGGTAGATTTTGGATTTTATTATATTTTGTTTGGTTTTAAATTTTATCAATGTATGCTTAATATATTAGTTATCTTGCCTAGTTGTAGTATTAGGCGCCATCACAACTTATAGGTGAAATCAGGTCGTGACAACATGGTATCAGAGCACTAGGTTCACGTAGGTCTCACAAGTTATGAGCAGACCTAATAGAGTCTTACGGATCGGTATAGAGACGTCTGTACTTATCTTCGAGAGGCTATAGGGTATTAGGAAATTACCTTTCTTCATATTCCATCGTACAACTGATGTAGTTCTAAATATTCTTCTCTTATTCTCTCTCAGACGGTGAGAACACACTCGAATGAGGTTCCAGACCAGGGAAGAGCTACTCCCCAGTTATTAGAGGCCGAGGCAGATGCCGAGGCCGGGGGAGGGCTCCAGCCCGTGGTAGAGGGCGAGGACGTCCCAGGATTGTTCCAGTTATGCCTCCAGTGGGTCCAGCAGAGAATCCCATTATTGAGGAGCAGGGTGAGGTGCCTGTGGCAGATCCAGCTCCGGTGAATTTCACATCTGCACCGGGATTTCAGGATGTCATGGGTCGTATGCTGCGGTTCATGGACAATATGACTCAGGCCAGTTTATTTCCGGCAGACCCAGCCACATCTCAGGCGGGCGGGGGAGCACAGACCCCTACCGTGCAGGCTCATGGATAGGCAGCTGCTGTATATCAGACCCAGGGTGCACTACCCGTGGGAGGAGCCCAGCCAGTGGCAACAGCTATACCTGAGCCCAGGCCAGCTGTAGCCGTTGATACTCAGAAACTATTGGACAGATGGACTAGGCTACATCCTCCTGTCTTTGGGGGTGAGCGACATGAGGATCCACAGGATTTAATTGATCGTTGCAGGGATAGACTGCACAACATGAGTATATTAGAGTCTCATGGCGTAGACTTTGCTACTTTTCAGCTAGAGGGCAGAGCCCGTAGATGGTGGCAGTCTTATGTTCTTAGCAGACCAGCAGATTCTCCTCCCATGACTTGGGACAGGTTCTCTTGTATCTTCCTGGACAGGTATATTCCACCCTCCCAGAGGGAAGAGTTGTGGTTTCAGTTTGAGTAGCTCCAGTAGGGTCAGATGTCAGTGACCGATTATGAGGCGAGGTTCTTTGAGTTATGTCGCCATGCACTTATGATACTCCCTACTGAGGCGAAGAGAGTGCGGAGGTTTGTTGCAGGTTTGCATACTGGCATTTAGGCCACTATGGCTCGAGAGGTTGAGATGGGTACTTCTTATGAGCTAGTTGTAGAGGTAGCCTGCAGGATTGAGGGTGTACGTCAGCGGAGCCGAGAGCAGATTATGAGAGATAAACGGTTCAAGTACTCTGGAGAGTTCAGAGGTGCTCCGTCTGGGGGCAGAGGTCAGTTCATGAGAGGGCAGTCCAGCAGACCCCCAATTCCAGCACCACCACCTCCTCGAGGTGCTCCAGTACAACCTTATCTTAGTGTTATACCAGAGAGTTCTTACCGCCCACCAGCTATTCAGGGTCCTCCCAGTGGGTATTCAGGTCCCTAGGGCCAGACTCTTAGTCAGCATCCCATCGCACCGAAAAGTTATTACGAATGCAGGGATCCAAGTCACATGCGGAGGTTTTGCCCCAGACTTCGGGGTAGACCAGTACAACAGGGTCAGCAGCCTATGCTTACCGGTCCAGTTGCTCCACTAGTGTTCCGACCACCAAGAGGTGGAGGATAGGTGGGTAGGGGCCGTCCTAGAGGTGAAGGTCAGCCAGGCGGAGGCCAGCCAGTTGGCGCTCGAGCTCGGTTCTATGCTTTTCCGGCTAGACTAGATGCAGAGGCCTCAGATGCTGTGATTACAGGTATTATTTTTGTTTGCGGTAAAGATGCCTCAGTATTATTTGATCCAGGATCCACGTATTCATATGTGTCATCTCTATTTGCTCCATTCCTTGGTGTTTCTCGTGAGTCCTTGAGCACTCCTATTTATGTGTCCACTCCTATAGGCGATTCTATTATTGTGAACCGGGTCTACCGGTCTTGTATTATTACATTCTGTGGTTATGAAACTAGAGCAAATCTCTTATTGCTCGAGATGATTGATTTTAAAATTATTCTGGGTATGGACTGGTTATCTCCATATCATGCTATTCTAGATTGTCATGCCAAAACTGTTACCTTGGCTATTCCTTTTTTTCCTAGGCTGGAGTGGAAGGGTTCGTCGGTTAGTTCATTTAATCGGGTTATTTCTTTTATAAAGGCTCAACACATGGTTGAGAAGGGTTGTTTGGCTTATCTAGCCTATGTTCGGGATACTACTGCAGAGACTCCAATTATTAATTCAGTGCCAGTAGTTCGAGAGTTCTCCGATGTATTTCCTTCAGATCTTCTAGGTATGCCACCTGATCGTGATATTGATTTCTGTATTGACTTGGCTCCAGATACTCAGCCTATATCTATCCCACCGTATCGCAAGGATCCGAAAGAATTGAAAGAGTTGAAAGAACAACTTGAAGAGTTACTAGCCAAAGGGTTCGTCAGACCGAGTGTATCGCCTTTGGGTGCACCGGTATTATTTATGAAGAATAAAGATGGCACAATGCGAATGTGTGTTGATTATCGCCAATTGAATAAAGTTACTATTAAGAACAAGTACCTGTTGCCGCGTATTGATAATCTATTTGACCAGTTGCAGGGTGCTAGGGTGTTCTCTAAGATCGACTTGAGGTCGGGGTATCATAAGTTGAAGATTCGAGATTCGGATGTTCCGAAAATTGCTTTCCATACTAGATATAGTCATTATGCGTTTCTGGTAATGTCTTTTGGTATAACTAATGCCCCGACAGCGTTTATGGATTTCATATATCGATTCATTTGTCATTGTCTTCATTGATGATATTTTGATCTACTCGCGTAGTAAGGAGGAACATGAGCAACATATGAGAGTAGTGCTTCAGATATTGCAGGAACAAAAGCTATATGTTAAGTTCTCTAAATGTGAGTTCTTGCTAGAATCTGTAGCATTTTTGGGGCATATTGTAGCGGGTGATGGTATTAAGGTTGATCCCAAAAATATTGAGGCAGTTTAGAATTGGCATCGTCCCACTTCGATGACTGAGATCAGGAGTTTTCTGGGTTTAGCAGGTTATTATCGTCGATTCGTGAACGGTTTTTCATCTATTGCAGCACCTTTGACCAAATTAACCCAGAAGGGTATTCAGTTCAGATGGTCCGATGATTGTGAGTCAAGCTTTCAGAAGCTCAAGACAACATTGACTACAGCCCCAGTGTTAGTGTTACCTTCCAGTTCGGGAATGTATACAGTGTATTGTGACGCTTCGCGTGTTGGTTTGGGTTGTGTATTTATGCAGGAAGGGCGAGTTATTGCATATGCTTCACGTCAGTTGAAGCCCCACAAAAAAATTATCCTGTACATGATTTGGAGTTAGCTTCGATTATTCACGCTCTTAAGATTTGGAGGCATTATCTTTATGGGGTGTCCTTTGAAGTTTATACTGATCATCACAGTTTGCAGCATTTGTTCAAGCAGAGGGACCTAAATTTGAGGCAGCGCAGATGGTTGGAGTTACTAAAAGATTATGATATTACTATCCTATATCATCCAGGTAAAGCAAATGTAGTTGCAGATGCCTTGAGCAGGAAAGCGAAGAGTATGGGTAGTTTGGATTTCATTTCAGAAGAGGAAAGGCCATTAGCCTCGGATATTCAGTCCTTGGCCAACAGACTTGTGCGGCTAGATATTTCAGAGCCCAGCCGAGTTCTTGCATGTGTCGTAGCTCAGTCTTCACTAATGGTTACATCCACACTTAATGGTTCTTCGAGAAATGGTACTATGAGGTGCTACCAAGGAAGTTACTATTGGTGCGGATGGTGTTCTGCGACTCCAGGATCGTCTATGTATTCCTAATGTGGTTGAACTGAGGAAAAAGATCCTGGAGGAGGCACACAGTTCTCGGTATTCTATTCATCCAGGTGCTACGAAGATGTATCATGACTTGAGGCAGCATTATTGGTGGCGACGAATGAAAAAGGACATAGTTGAGTATGTAGCTAGGTGTCTAAATTGCCAGCAGGTTAAATATGATCACCAGAGGCCAGGTGGCCTACTTCAGCAGATGACTATACCGGAGTGGAAATGGGAACGCATCACTATAGACTTTGCAGTTGGGTTGCCGCAGACCTTGCAGAAGTTTGATGTAGTTTGGGTCATTGTTGATAGGTTGACCAAGTCGGCACATTTTGCTCCTGTTGTGACTACGTATACTTCAGAGAGGTTGGCCCAGATTTATATTCAGGAGATAGTTCAGTTGCACGGTGTGCCAATTTCCATCATATCAGATAGAGGCCCTTAGTTTACTTCACATTTATGGAGAGCAGTATGGAGTGAATTAGGGACCCGTGTAGAGCTCAGCACAGCCTTTCATCCGGAGACCGACTGGCAGTCAGAGCGGACAGTTCAGATTTTGGAGGATATTCTCAGGGCATGTGTGATTGACTTTGGAGGTCAGTGGGATTGTTTCCTGCCTTTGTCCGAGTTTGCTTATAATAATAGTTACCAATCCAGCATCGAGATGGCTCAATTTGAGGCTTTATATGGCCGCCGATGCCGTTCACCTATCGGATGGTTTGAGCCCGGTGAGGCTAAGTTATATGGTACTAATTTGGTAAAGGATACCTTGGAAAAAGTAAAGTTGATTCAGGAGCGACTTCGTATAGCACAGTCCAGGCAGAAGAGTTACGCGGATCAGAAAATGCGTGATTTATCATTTATGGTAGGTGAAAAAGTTCTCTTGAAGGTTTCGCCGATGAAGGGAATCATGAGATTTGGGAAAAGGGAAAATTGAGCCCAAGGTTTATAGGCCCATTTGAGGTGTTGAGACGAGTTGAGGAGGTTGCTTATGAGCTTGCATTGCCTCCCAGTCTATCGGGAGTTCATTCGGTTTTCCATGTATCTATGCTCCGGAAGTATCATGCTGACCTATCACATGTGTTGGACTTCAGCACAGTTCAGCTAGATAAGAGTTTGGGTTATGAAGAAGAGCCATTTTCCATTGTTGACAAACAAGTTCGCCAGTTGAGGTCCAAGAGGATTTCTGCAGTAAAGGTCCAGTGGAGGGTCCAACCAATCGAGGAAGTGACTTGGGAGGCCGAGGAGGACATGCGGAGCAAGTATCCACACTTATTTAGCACTTCAGGTATTATTCTAAATCCGTTCGAGGACGAACGTTTGTTTAAGAGGTGGAGAATGTAATGACCCAACCGGTCATTTTAACTTTTAGAACAATGTTCCCTAAAATAAAATTTTCCATATGTGCTTTTAATGATTATTGACTTGCGGTGATGGTTGGTTCGGGATTTGAAAGCGTTTGGGTTGAAATCAGAATACTTGGTTCCCTAAGTTAGCCTTAAAAGGCCAAGTTTGACTTCGGTCAATATTTTGAGAAAACGACCCCGGAATCGAGATTTGACGGTTCTAATAGGTTCGTATGATGATTTTTGGACTTGGGCGTATGTCCGAATCGGGTTTTTGATAAACCGGGAGCGTTTTGACGCTTAATAGTAAAACTCAACTATTTGAAGGTTTAAAATTCTTTAAATTTGGTTTGGAGTAGGATTTTGAGTAATTGAAGTCCGTTTGGAATTCAGAGTTTGGGAATAGTTCCGTATAGTGATTTAAGACTTGCACGCAAAATTTCGTGTCATTCCGAGTAGTTTAAGTATATTTCGGCGCATTGGAAGTAATTTGAAGAACTTGAAATTTTAAAGTTTGAATAAATTTGGTTTAGGGAATGATTCCTAGATTTGATGTTGTTTTACACATTCCGTGTGTTCGAGCGAGTCCGTTTTATGATTTCAAACTTGTTGGTATGTTCGGGCGGGGTCCCGGGGGCCCCAAGCATCAACCGGATGAGGCTCGGACCAAGTTAGAAGTTGGGAGCTAAATCTGAAGCTCCCAGCTACTGTCAGAATCGCACCTACGCTTGGCCAGCCGCAGGTGCGACAGTATCTCGCAGAAGCGAGCCTCGTAGATGCGAGTTTTGGCGCGCAAAAGCGGAAAAAAGGGAAGAGGCAATCGACCGCAGATGCAGAGAATTTGCGCACCTGCGAACGCGCAGGTGCGAAGCTTTGTGCGCAAATACGAGAATTTTCCAGGCAAGTGGAACTCGCACGTGCGAGGTTTTTCTGCATGTGCGGAAGCCGCAGGTGCGGTACACTGTCCGCGGGTGCGAAAGGCCTGTTTGGCAGAAACCTTAAAAGAACGGGAATTCACCATTTTTGCCCGTTTTCTCTCCATATTTGGACGATTTTAGAGCTTTTGAGAAGGGGGTTTCAACTAACAACTTTAAGGTAAGTTAACTCTACACCCTTTGAGTTAAATACATAAATTATAGGTAGATTATAACTAGTAAATCTTAGAAATCAAGGGTTTAGGTGAAAAACCTAAATTTTTATAAAAATGAGATTTTAACCACGAAAATGGTTATAGAATTGGATAGAAATTATATATTTGAGTTCTTGAGATTATGGGTAACGTTTTCATCTGAATTTTGATAGAGTAATTTAATTAATAGATGAATTTTGAATTTATTGAACATATATTAATTATTTTATATAACTTTTGGATAGTTTCGGATTTTTCGGCATTGAATCGAGAATTTTATGCGACGCGATAATCAGAAAGTGGACTTTGAGACGAGTTAAGTCTCTTGTCTAATCTTGTGAGGGGAAAATTACCCCATAGGGATTAAATTGAATAATTATTGCTAATTGCGGGGGCTACGTACACACGAGGTGACGAGAGTCCGTGCGTAGCTACTATAAATGCTAAATTCCGGGTAGTTTAGTACTCAAAGCATGAATTATTTGTGTGAATTGTATTCCCTGATTAATTAATATTAAATTGATATATATGAATATATTATGAATTGTTAGATAAAGATATTAAAGGATTGAAATCTCATATGCTTGATTTTCTGTTTAAATCAATTTAATTGTTAAAAGAAATTATTCTTCCTCCCGAATTTATCTCATAATAAATATACTCTCCTTCCGGAGGTACATAAGAAAATGTCCTCCTTTCTTGTAGAGCTGGCCGAATGCCTCGGCAGGATAGATGCATCTATGGATCACGCCGCACGTCCCTCGGCAGTGTACACGTCACTCTGGATCGGGCCGTACGTCCTCGGCAGAAATTGTGCTTAATAATAATAATTACATGATACTTTAAAAGTTATTTCAGCTTGCGAAGCTAATTGATAAATTGAAAAATCCTTGGAATTTAATGAATTATTATTCTTGCTTGATAAAGAATTAATTGTTATTCCTGTAAATGATATTTAATTGATAAATTAGAAATTATTTGAATTGAAGGAATTTAATTAATATATTGAGAGTTGTTACATTTAAAAGAATTTGATTATTTCTGCTGATTAAATAAATTATTGTAAATTCTGTAAATCATGCTGATTTAAATATCCTAATTGTATTTCAATTATTATTATTGACCCATAGTGAGTGTCAAAGTCGGCCATCTCGTCTCTACCACTTCGAGATTAGGCTTGATACTTACTGGGTACACGTTATTTACGTACTCATACTACACTTGCTGCACTTTTTGTGCAGGACCTGAGGCAAGTACTAGTGGGGGACCTATCGTCTTACACCCACGCTATCCAAGGACATAGTGGTGAGCTGTCTTTCTGAGCCGTTCTGCAGCTACTAGTGTCTCTTCTTGTATTTTTTATTCTGTCTATTTTATTTCAGACAGTATTTGAGGTTTTGTATAATCTACTAGCTGCTCATACACTTGTGACACCAGGTCTTGGCACACACATTGGTAGAGTTTGGGTTTTATTATATTTTTCTTGGTTTTAAATCTTATCAATGTATGATTAATATATTAGTTGGCTTGCCTAGCTGTAGTGTTGGGCGCCATCACGACTTATAGGTGAAATTGGGTCGTGACACCCCTGGATAACGCGGGTGTAAGACGATAGGTCCCCAATAGTACTTGCCTCAGGTCCTGCACAAAAAGTGCAGCAAGTGTAGTATGAGTACGTAAACAACGTGTACCCAGTAAGTATCAAGCCTAATCTCGAAATGGTAGAGACGAGATGGCCGACTTTGACACTCACTAAGGGTCAAAAATAATAAATGCAATAAATTATAATTATTCAAATTAGCATGATTCACAGAGTTAACAATAATTTTATTCAATTAGCAGAAATAATAAAAATCCTTCAAATGCAACAATTCCCAATCTAATAATTAAATCCTTCAATTTCAATAAAAATTTCAATTTATTAAATAGCTTTACAAGCTGTAATTAAATTTCAATAAATTTCTAATTTATCAAATAGCTTTACAAGCTACAATTCAATTGTCCAAAAATTGTGTAATTATTATTATTATCAAGCACGATTTCTGCCGAGGTCGTACGGCCCGATCCAAGAGTTTTGTGTACACTGCCGAGGGACGTGCGGCACGATCCATAGATGCATCAATTCTACCGAGGCGTTCGGCCCGCTCCACAAGAAAGGAGGACATTTTCTTATGTACCTTCGGAAAGAAAGTATGTTCATTATAAGATAAATTCGGGAGAATGAACAATTCATTTTAACAATTAATTAATTTAAATAAAAAATTCAAGCATATGAGATTTTCATCCTTTAATATTTTTATCTAACAATTCACAACATATATATAAATATATCAAATAATTTAATTAAGTAAAGACTACAATTTACACAAGTAATTCATGCTTTTGAGTCCTAAACTACCCGGACTTTAGCATTAATAGTAGCTACGTACGGACTCTCGTCACCTCGTGCGTACGTAGTCCCCACAATTAGCAATAATTATTTAATTTAATTACCTATGGGTTAATTTCTCCCTCACAAGATTAGACAAGAGACTTACCTCATCTTGCTCCAATTTAATACACTAGTAGGCCTTTTCCTCGATTATCCAACTTTGATTGGCTCGAATCTAACCAAAAATAATTCGATACAATCACGAAAATTTATAGGTTTCCTAACACTCTATAGCCTCTCAAAGATAAGTACAGACGTCTCCGTACCGATCTGCAAGACTCTATTAGGTTTGCTCAGAACTTGTGAGACCTACATGAACCTAGTGCTCTAATACCATGTTGTCACAACCCAATTTCACCTATAGGTCATGATGGCGCCCAACACTATAGTTAGGCAAGCCAACTAATACATTAAACATATATTGATAAAATTTAAATTCAAGAAAAATAATAAGACACCAATGTGTGTGCCAAGACCCGGTGTCACAAGTGTATGAGCATCTAGTAGATTATACAAAACTTCAAATACTCTCTGCAATAAAAATAGACAGAATGAAAAAAAAATACAAGGAGAGACACTGGTAGCTGCACAACTGCTCAGAAAGACAGCTCACCACTATGCCCCTGGATAACGTAGGTGTAAGACGATAGGTCCCCCACTAGTATTTACCTCAGGTCCTGCACAAAAAGTGCAACAAGTGTAGTATGAGTACGTAAACAACGTGTACCCCGTAAATATCAAGCCTAATCTCGAAGTGGTAGAGACAAGATGGCTGACTTTGACACTCACTAAGGGTCAACAATAATAAATGGAATAAATTATAATTATTCAAATCAGCATGATTCACAGAGTTAACAATAATTTAATTCAATTAGCAGAAATAATAAAAATCCTTCAAATGCAACAATTCCCAATTTATTAATTAAATCCTTCAATTTCCATAAAAATTCTAATTTATCAAATAGCTTTACAAGCTGTAATTCAATTTCAATAAATTCCAATTTATCAAATAACTTTACAAACTAAAATTCAATTGTCCAAAAATCATGTAATTTATTATCAAGCACGATTTTTGTCGAGGTCGTACGGCCCGATCCAGAGTTTCGTGTACACTGTCGAGGAACGTGCAACACGATCCATAGATGCATTTATCCTGCCGAGGCGTTTGGCCCGCTCCACAAGAAAGGAGGACATTTTCTTATGTACCTCCGGAAAGAGAGTATGTTCATTATAAGATAAATTCGGGAGAATGAACAATTCCTTTTAAAAATTAATTAATTTAAACAAAAAATTCAAGCATATGAGATTTTCATCCTTTAATATTTTTATCTAACAATTCACAACATATATATAAATATATCAAATAATTTAATTAAGTAAAGACTACAATTTACACAAGTAATTCATGCTTTTGAGTCCTAAACTACCCGGACTTTAGCATTAATAGTAGCTATGCACAGACTTTCGACACCTCGTGCGTACGTAACCCCCACAATTAGCAATAATTATTTAATTTAATCACCTATGGGCTAATTTTTCCCTCACAAGATTAGACAAGAGACTTACCTCGTCTTGCTCCAATTTAATCCACTAGTAGGCCTTTTCCTCAATTATCCAACTTCGATTGGCTCGAATCTAACCAAAACTAATTCGATACAATCACTAAAATTTATAGGAATCAATTCTATAAGAAAATACTACATTTTCAATAAAAATCCCGAAATTAATTAAAAATTTGTCCGTAGGGCCCACATCTCGAAATCTAGCAAAAGTTACGAAATCCGATAACCCATTCAATTACGAGTCCAACCATACCAGTTTAACTCAAATCCGACTCCGAATCGATACTGAAAATCTCAAAAATCCGTTTCTATGAGATTTCTAAAAAATTTCCCAACTTTCAATCTCAAAACACTAATTTATGGTGAAAACAATGATATACTTGTATATGTAGACCAAATCCGAGTTAGAATCATTTATCCCAATATTTTTTCCTTGAAAATCTGCCAAAAGTCGCCTCTACTCAAGCTCAAGTTCGTAAAAAATGACAAATGGGACGAATGTTTTCTTTTATAAACTGCCAAGGCAGCCTTCGGAATTGGGCCTCGATCGTGGCCCTCGAGCCTGGGCTTCGATCATGGTCTCAATCCTGGGACTCGGTCATGGCCTCCATCATGGCATCGAGCCTGTGCCTTCGATCGTGACCCTCGATCTTGGGTCTTGATCCTGGCCCTCGAGTTGGACCTTCGATCATGGCCCTTGAGCTGGACCTCCGATCGTGGCTTCGATACACAAGCTCGAGCCTGAGCCTCGTCAACACTGGGGTCGATACCTGGGCTCGATATCTGGGCTCGATATCTGGCTCGATCACAGCCCAAAATGTCCAACAGAAGAGGAAAAATTGCAGCAGTTTTTTAAGTCCAACTTTTGATTCGTTAACCATACGAAACTCACCCGAGGCCCTCTGGACCTCAACCAAATATACCAACAAGTCCTAAAATATCATACAAACTTATTTGAAATCTCAAATCACATAAAACGATGCTAAAATCACGAATCATGCTCCAATTCAAGCTTAATGAAACTTAGAATTTCCAACTTCTACATTCGATGTCGAAACCTATCAAATCAACTCCGATTGACCTCAAATTTTGCACACAAGTCATAAATGACATAACGGAACTATAAAAATTTTCAGAACATGATTCCGACTCTGATATCAAAAAGTCAACTCCCCGGTCAAACTTTCAAACTTAAATTCCAACTTTAGCCATTTCAAGCTTAATTTAACTACGGACTTCCAAATAAAATTTCGAACATGCTCCTAAGTCTAAAATCACCATACGGAGCTGTTGGAATCGTCAGAATTCTATTCCGAGGTCATTTTCTCAAAATGTTGACCGAAGTCAATTTTGGCCTTTTAAAGCCAACTTAAGAAACCAAGTGTTCTGATTTCAACCCAAACACTTCCAAATCCCAAACCAACCATCCCCGCAAGTCATAAATCATAAAAAGCACATACAGGAAGTTTTATTTTAGGGAATGGGGTTCTAAAAGTTAAAATGACCGGTTGGGTCATTACATTCTCCACCTCTTAAACAAATGTTCATCCTCGAACGGGTTTAGAATTATACCTGAAGTGCTGAATAAGTGTGGATATTTGCTCCGCATATTTTTCTCAGCCTCCCAAGTCGCTTCCTCGCTGGTTGGCCCATCTACTGGACTTTTACTACATAAATCCTCTTGGACCTCAACTGGCGAACCTGTTTATCAACAATGGCAACTGGCTCCTCTTCATATCCCAAGCTATTATCTAGTTGAACTGTGCTGAAGTCTAACACATGTGATAGGTCGGCATGATACTTTCGGAGCATAGATGCATGGAAAATCATATGAACTCCCGATAGGTTGGGAGGCAATGCAAGCTCATAAGCAACCTCCCCAACTCGTCTCAACACCTCGAATGGGCCTATAAAATTTGGGCTCAACTTGCCCTTCTTCCCGAATCTCATGATTCCCTTCATCGGCGAAACCTTCAAGAGAACTTTTTCACTCATCATAAAGGATAAAATCTCGCGCTTTCTGATCTGCATAACTCTTCTGTCTGAACTGTGTTGTACGAAGTCGCTCCTGAATCAACTTTACCTTTTCCAAGGCATCTTTCACCAAATCAGTACCATATAACTTAGCCTCACCTGGCTCAAAACACCCGATGGACGAACGACATCGCCGACCATATAAAGCCTCAAATGGAGCCATCTCGATGCTGGATTGGTAACTGTTATTATAAGCAAACTCGGCCAAAGGCAAGAAACGATCCCACTGACCTCCAAAGTCAATCACACATGACATAAGCATATCCTCCAAAATTTGAATTGTACGTTCTGATTGCCCGTCGGTCTGCGGATGAAAGGCTGTGCTGAGATATACGCGGGTCCCCAACTCACTCTGTACTGCTCTCCATAAATGTGAAGTAAACTGAGGGCCTCTATCTGATATGATGGAAATTGGCACGCCGTGCAACCGAACTATCTCCTGAATATATATCTGGGCCAACCTCTCTGAAGTATACATAGTCACAACAGGAATAAAGTGTGCCGACTTGGTCAACCTGTCGACAATGACCCAAACTGCATCAAACTTCCGCAAGGTCCGCGGCAACCCAACTACAAAGTCCATAGTGATGCGTTCCCATTTCCACTCTGCTATAGTCATCTGTTGAAGTAGGCCGCCTGGCCTTTGGTTCTCATATTTAACTTGCTGGCAATTTAGACACCTAGCTACATACTCAACTATGTCCTTTTTCATTCATCTCCACCAATAATGCTGCCTCAAATCACGATACATCTTCGTAGCACCTAGATGAATAGAATACCGGGAACTGTGTGCTTCCTCTAGGATCTTTTTCCTCAGTCCATCCACATTAGGAAGACATAGACGATCCTGGAATCACAGAACACCATCCGCGACAATAGTAATTTCCTTGGCACCATCTCGTAGTACCGTTTCTCGAAGAACCATTAAGTGTGGATCATCATACTGGCTTGATCTGTTCAAATAGTGAAGACTGAGCTACAACACATGCAAGAACTCGGTTGGGCTTTGAAATATCCAGCCGCACAAGTCTGTTGGCCAAGGACTGAATATCCAAAGCTAATGGCCTCTCCTCTACTGAAATGAAAGCCAAACTACCCATACTCTCCGCCTTTCTACTCAAGGCGTTTGCAACCACATTTGCTTTGCCCGGATGATACAAGATAGTAATATCATAATCTTTTAGTAACTCAAGCCATCTGCGCTGTCTCAAATTTAGGGCCCTCTGCTTGAATAAATGCTGCAAACTGCGATGATCAGTGTAAACTTCACAAGACACCCCAGAAAGATAATGCCTCCAAATCTTTAGAGCGTAAACAATCGCAATTAACTCCAAATCGTGTACCGGATAATTTTTCTGGTGGGGCTTCAGCTGACGTGAAGCATATGCAATAACTCGCCCTTCCTGCATCAATACACAACCCAAGCCAACGCGTGAAGCATCACAATACACTGTATACATCCCCGAATCGGAAGGCAACACTAACACTTGTGATGTAGTCAATGCTGTCTTGAGCTTCTGAAAGCTCACCTCATAATCATTGGACCATCGGAACAGAGCACCTTTCTGGGTTAATTTGGTCAAAGGTGCTGCAATAGACGAAAAACCCTCCACGAACCGACGATAATAACCTGCCAAACCCAGAAAACTCCTGATCTCAGTCGCCGAAGTGGGACGATACCAATTTTAAACTGCCTCAATCTTTTTGGGATCAACTTTAATGCCCTCGCCCGATACAATATCCCCTAAAAATGCTACAGACTCAAGCCAGAACTCACATTTAGAGAACTTAGCATATAGCTTTTGTTCCAGCAACGTCTGAAGCACTACTCTCACATGCTACTCATGCTCCTCCTTACTGCACGAGTAGATCAAAATGTCATCAATGAAGACAATGACAAACGAATTAATATATGGCCTGAATAACATGTTCATCAAATCCATAAATATTTCCGGGGCGTTAGTTAGATCGAAGGACATCACCAGAAACTCATAATGACCATATCTAGTTCGAAAAGCAGTCTTCGGAACATCCGAATCCCGAATCTTCAACTGATGGTACCCCGACCTCAAGTCGATCTTAGAGAACACCCTAGCACCCTGCAACTAGTCAAATAGATCATCAATATGCGGCAACGGGTACTAGTTCTTAATAGTGACTTTGTTCAGTTGACGATAATCAATACACATCCGCATTGTTCCATCCTTCTTCTTCACAAATAATACTAGTGCACCCCAAGGCGATACACTCGGTCTGACGAACCCTTTGGCTAGTAACTCCTCAAGCTGTTCTTTCAATTCTTTCAATTATTTCGGAGCCATGCGATACGGTGGGATAGATATAGGCTGGGTATCTGGAGCCAAGTCAATACAGAAATCAATATCACGATCAGGTGGCATACCTAGAAGATCTGAAGGAAATACATCGGAGAACTCCCGAACTACATGCACTGAATCAATAGCCGGAGTCTCTGCAGTAGTATCCCGAACATAGGTTAGATAAGCCAAACAACCCTTCTCAACTATGTGTTGAGCCTTTATAAAAGAAATAACTCGATTAAATGAACTAACAGATGAACCCTTCCACTCCAGCTTAGTCAATGCTGGAATAGACAAGGTAACAGTCTTGGCATGACAATCCAGAATAGCATGATATGGAGATAACCAGTCCATGCCCAGAATAATTTCAAAATCGGTCATCTCAAGCAATAGGAGATCTGCTCTAGTTTTATAACCACATAATGTAATAATACAGGACCGGTAGATCCGGTTCACATAACAGAATCGCCCATAGGAGTGGACACATAAACATGAGTACTTAAGGACTCACGAGAAACACCCAGGAATGGAGCAAATAGAGATGACAGATATGAATACATAGATCCTAGATCAAATAATACTGAGGCATCTTTGCCGCAAATAGAAATAATACCTGTAATCATGGCATCTGAGGCCTCTGCATCTGGTCTGGCCGAAAAAGCATAGAACCGAGCTGGACCGCCAACTGGCTGACCTCCACCTTTAGGATGACCCCTACCCACCTGTCCTCCACCTCTTGGTGGTCGGAATACTGGTGGAGCAACTGGTGCGGTAATCATAGACTGCTGACCCTGTTGCACTGGTCTACCCCGCAGTCTGGGGAAGAATCTCCACATGTGACTGGGGTCCCTGCACTCGTAACAACTCTTCTGTGCGATGGGCTGCTCACTAAGTGTTTGGCCCTAGGGACCTGAATACCCACTGGAAGGACCCTGAATAGCCGGTGGGCGATAAGAACTCTCTGGTATAACACTGAGATAAGGTCGCACTGGAGCACCTTGAGGAGGCGGTGGTGCTAGATATGGGGGCCTGCTGGACTGCCCTCTCACGAACTGACCTCTTCCCCCAGACCACCTCTGAACTCTCCAGAATACCTAAACCGCTTATCTCTCGTAACCTGCTCTCGGCTCCACTGACATACACCCTCAATCCTGCGGGCTATCTCTACGACTAGCTCATAAGAAGTACCCATCTCAACCTCTCGAGCCATAGTGGCCTGAATGACAGTATGTAAACCCGCAACAAGCCTCCGCACTCTCTCTGCCTCAGTAGGGAGTATCATAAGTGCATGGCGAGATAACTCAGAAAACCTCGCCTCAAAATCGGTCACTGACATCTGACTCTGCTGGAGCTGCTCAAACTGAAACCTCAACTCTTCCCTCTGGGAGGGTGGAATATACCTGTCCAGGAAGATACGGGTGAACCTGTCCCAATTTATAAGAGGAGAATCAGTTGGTCTGCCAAGAACATAAGACTTTCACCATCTACGGGCTCTGCCCTCTAGCTGAAAAGTAGCAAAGTCTACCCCATGAGACTCTAATATCCTCATGTTGTACAGTCTATCCTTGCATCGATCAATGAAATCCCGGGGATCCTCATGTCTCTCACCCCCAAAGACTGGAGGATGTAGTCTAGTCCATCTATCCAATAGTTTCTGCGGATCAGCGACTACAGCTGGCCTGGGTTTAGGATAGCTGCTGCCACTGGCTGGGCTCCACCCACGGGTAGTGCACCCTGGGTCTGATATACATCAACTGCCTGTCCATGAGCCTGCGCGGTCGGAGTATGTGCTCCCCTGCCTGCCTGAAATGTGGCTGGGTCTGCCGGAAATAAACCGGCCTGAGTCATATTGTCCATGAACCGGAGCATAAGACCCATAACATCCTGGAATACCGGCGCAGATGTAAAATCCATCGGAGCTGGCTCTGCCATAGGTACTTCACCCTATTCCTCAATAATGGGATCCTTTGCTGGACCCACTGGCGGCATAAGTGGAACAGTCCTGGAATGTCTTCGCCCTCTACCACGAGCTGGAGCCCTCCCTCGGCCTCTGCCTCGGCCTCTAGCAACTGGGGGAGTAGCTCTTCCCTGGTCTAGAACCTCATTAGAGCGCGTTCTCACCATATGTGAGAGAATAAAAGAAGGATATTTAGTACTACATTAATTGCACGATGGAATATGAAGAAATATAGTTTCCTAACACTCTATAGCCTCTCAAAGATAAGTACAGACGTCTCCGTACCGATCTGCAAGACTCTATTAGGTTTGCTCAGAACTTGTGAGACCTACATGAACCTAGTGCTCTAATACCATGTTGTCACAACCCAATTTCACCTATAGGTCATGATGGCGCCCAACACTATAGTTAGGCAAGCCAACTAATACATTAAACATATATTGATAAAATTTAAATTCAAGAAAAATAATAAGACACCAATGTGTGTGCCAAGACCCGGTGTCACAAGTGTATGAGCATCTAGTAGATTATACAAAACTTCAAATACTCTCTGCAATAAAAATAGACAGAATGAAAAAAAAATACAAGGAGAGACACTGGTAGCTGCAGAACTGCTCAGAAAGACAGCTCACCACTATGCCCCTGGATAACGTAGGTGTAAGACGATAGGTCCCCCACTAGTATTTACCTCAGGTCCTGCACAAAAAGTGCAACAAGTGTAGTATGAGTACGTAAACAACGTGTACCCCGTAAATATCAAGCCTAATCTCGAAGTGGTAGAGACAAGATGGCTGACTTTGACACTCACTAAGGGTCAACAATAATAAATGGAATAAATTATAATTATTCAAATCAGCATGATTCACAGAGTTAACAATAATTTAATTCAATTAGCAGAAATAATAAAAATCCTTCAAATGCAACAATTCCCAATTTATTAATTAAATCCTTCAATTTCCATAAAAATTCTAATTTATCAAATAGCTTTACAAGCTGTAATTCAATTTCAATAAATTCCAATTTATCAAATAACTTTACAAACTAAAATTCAATTGTCCAAAAATCATGTAATTTATTATCAAGCACGATTTTTGTCGAGGTCGTACGGCCCGATCCAGAGTTTCGTGTACACTGTCGAGGAACGTGCAACACGATCCATAGATGCATTTATCCTGCCGAGGCGTTTGGCCCGCTCCACAAGAAAGGAGGACATTTTCTTATGTACCTCCGGAAAGAGAGTATGTTCATTATAAGATAAATTCGGGAGAATGAACAATTCCTTTTAAAAATTAATTAATTTAAACAAAAAATTTAATCATATGAGATTTTCATCCTTTAATATTTTTATCTAACAATTCACAACATATATATAAATATATCAAATAATTTAATTAAGTAAAGACTACCATTTACACAAGTAATTCATGCTTTTGAGTCCTAAACTACCCGGACTTTAGCATTAATAGTAGCTATGCACAGACTTTCGACACCTCGTGCGTACGTAACCCCCACAATTAGCAATAATTATTTAATTTAATCACCTATGGGCTAATTTTTCCCTCACAAGATTAGACAAGAGACTTACCTCGTCTTGCTCCAATTTAATCCACTAGTAGGCCTTTTCCTCAATTATCCAACTTCGATTGGCTCGAATCTAACCAAAACTAATTCGATACAATCACTAAAATTTATAGGAATCAATTCTATAAGAAAATACTACATTTTCAATAAAAATCCCGAAATTAATTAAAAATTCATCCACGGGGCCCACATCTCGAAATCCGACGAAAGTTATGAAATCTGAAAATTCATTCAATTATGAGTCCAACCATACCAGTTTCACTCAAATCCGACTCCGAATCGATAGTGAAATCTTAAAAATCCGTTTCTATGAGATTTCTAAAAAGTTTTCTGACTTTCAATCTCGAAATACTAATTTATGGTGAAAATAATGATATTCTTGTATATGTAGACCAAATCCGAGTTTGAATCACTTACCCCAATATTTGTCCCTTGAAAATCTACCAAAAGTCTCCTCTACTCAAGCTCAAGTTCGTCAAAAATGACAAATGGGACGAATGCCTTCTTTTATAAACTGCCCAGGTAACCTTCGGAATTGGGCCTCGATCGTGGCTTTGATCGTGGCCCTCGAGCCTGGGCTTCGATCATGGTCTCGAGCCTGGGACTCGGTCATGACCTCGATCATGGCATCGAGCCTGTGCCTTCGATCGTGACCCTCGATCTTGGGTCTTGATCCTGGCCCTCGAGCTGGACCTTCGATCATGGCCCTCGAGCTGGACCTCCGATCGTGGCTTCGATACACAAGCTCAAGCATGAGCCTCATCAACCCCGGGCTCGATATCTGGGCTAGATATCTGGCTCGATCACAGCCCAGAATGTCCAATAGAAGAGGAAAAATTACAGCAGCTTTTTAAGTCCAACTTTTGATCCGTTAACCATACGAAACTCACCCGAGGCCCTCTGGACCTCAACCAAATATACCAACAAGTCCTAAAACATCATATAAACTTATTTGAAATCTCAAATCACATAAAACGGCGCTAAAATCACGAATCATGCTCCAATTCAAGCTTAATGAAACTTAGAATTTTTAACTTCTACATTCGATGCCGAAACCTATCAAATCAACTCCGATTGACCTCAAATTTTGCACACAAGTCATAAATGACATAACGGAACTATAAAAATTTTCAGAACCGAATTCCGACTCCGATATCAAAAAGTCAACTCCCCGGTCAAACTTTCAAACTTAAATTTTTACTTTAGTCATTTCAAGCTTAATTTAACTACGGACTTCCAAATAAAATTCCGAACATGCTCCTAAGTCTAAAATCACCATACGGAGCTGTTGGAATCTTCAGAATTCTATTCCAAGGTTGTTTTTTTTAAAATATTGACCGATGTCAAACTTAGCCTTTTAAAGCCAACTTAAGGAATCAAGTTTTTCGATTTCAATCCAAACACTTTTAAATCCCGAACCAACCATCCCCGCAAGTCATAAATCATAAAAAGCACATACGGAAAGTTTTATTTTAGGGAACGGGATTCTAAAAGTTAAAATGACCGGTTGGGTCATTACAGGTGAATATGAGCCCATTCACCTGCTATGTAAACCTTATAAAGATGCATCTATGAGATGGTTACATGTGCGTTTATTATTAACCCGCAACCTGGTATTTGTGAGGTAACTTGCTGAATAATTTAATTTAGAGCATAATTTTCAGATTTTTTATTCAAGACAATTCATCTTGATAAGTTAGTTTACATCACAGCTGGTTTAGCAAAATAATTTATTGAGTGCCTCCACTTAATAGTTAAACTATTGCTTATGAGTACAAAGTTATCTATATTAGTTTGATATATGTTATACACGAAAGTATATTACATTCTCCCCTCACAAGTGGTTCAGGGTCAGGAACCAAATATTTTTATCTTATTATTATTGATGTGCGGTGTATATTTTGATTAACACCATAATGCACAAAGATGAGTTCCTAAAGTTGAGGAAGCAAGTTAGTTTTTCTAACATGAGGGGGAGACAGGATAAATAGTTAAGAAAAAGTTACATGGAATGAATTATCATTTCTATATCTAGATCCTCGAATAAGATAATATGAACTTGAAGTTCATAAAAAGATAATTCATCTGCAATATATTGCAAAGAATGCAAGACGCATTTGCTGATCCAAAGAAAGTAACTATATTCTCACTAAAAATGCTCCTATTAGAATAAGTCCTAGAAGGACAAAGTCTATGGTACGTTTAAAGCGTATAGACAAATCGGTTTCAAATAAATTTCTTGATAAAGAAGATGAGCAAATGATCAAAATAATTATAATAAAGGAGGCAAGTGATCTAGAAGATCACATGACATAACATTTCATAAAATCTCATGAGAGATTCAGGTATCTGAATATATGAATGAAGAGATTTATATGTTATGTCTTTAGGAAAAATAAGGAGGTTGGAACCGATATAAAAATGTTCATCGACGACATATATGATAACGCTAAATATATTAGAGGATCTTAAGTCTGGAGAAACAATAAATTGGTTTCATATGAAAGACATATAGTTTTGGACATGTAGTTCAAATACTTGAAAGTATAAAGTCAATGGTGTGTGCAATCACTTTTATCTATTTTAGATGTCTAGCATGACATGAAAACTTGATATGCATCTAAAGTCTATTTATATGGCTTATATGACTTAACTTATATGACAATCCCTGAAGGATTTAAATTGCTTAAAGCATATAGAATTCTTGGTCATGAAGTACTACATCCTAAGTGCAATTTGTGCACATTTGTATCTCGCTATAACTATAACTATGATAATATAATAGCGAGAATCTCTATGGAGATATTGAAAAAGTCATTCCACGACATTATATAAAGATATTACATATCTATCAAGAATGATGTTCATTCAAGTTAATATGACTGATTTGTGTATCAAATCTATACCAATGATATTTTGAAGATGGTGCACAAGATTGGAATGTGAAGGCTCAAGGATGTAAATTGATGCTCTCATCAGGGGGAGTTAATACGCGTTGTACTCTTTTTTCCTTACAAGGTTTTATCCCACTGGTTTTTCTTACAAGGTTTTTAACGAGGCAACCAAAAGATGTATTTCTAAATATGTATACTCTTTTTCCTTTTCTAGAATTTTTTTCCCACTGGGTTTTATTTTAGTTAAGGTTTTAACGAAGCACATTATCTGTTGAATAGACATTCAAGGGAGAGTGTTATAAATAGAATAGTATTTAAGGTGAATGTCTATTTTTTAGAGAGATTTTAGGTATTTTACTTGGTGGCTAAGTCACTATTTCCCTATAAATAGAGGTGTCTTATTCCATTGTAATTCATCTCATATCAATAAGAATTAACTCTCTATTTTTTTTCTGAAATACTCTTCTTCTTCTTTTATTGTTTCATAACAAAGTTAATTATTTGATCAATTTATCAGTAGTGTTTAACAGGTTTCAAATAATAACTTTGTAATAAAACAACATTTTTAGAAATTCTATTCTTCTCGATGTATTTTATGTTAAAAGATAAATCATTTAGTATTAAATTCAATAGATTGATCATCTCTCGATGTAGATAAACAAAGATACAGTTATGACAATTGGGAGTATTGGTACATCATGCTATAGCTAGGGAAAATCACGAATAAATTTTGGATTGACCTATTGACGCACTGACCTTACATTGGCAAAATGTTATCTTATATAGAAGACAAAATATATTAAATTCGTCTACTTGATTATGTATATTTTTTATACATCGACAACACATAAAAATTAGCCTCGTGAATAATCTACCAAAACTTTTTTTACATAGCGTTACATGTTTGACACCTTTCTGAGCAAGTCATAAAAGAAGAACTAACCGCATAAAAAATTCTCTTCCCATTTTTAATTTTTGCTAGAGTTCTCTCCAGTCTCCACGCATATTACTTTCTCGAAACACAAATTAACTATTGCAAACTATTGAAGAAATTGCAGCAACAAAGACTGATCCAAGACTCGGGTCCTTAGAATGGCCATATGTATAAATCTTTTTCATCGGAAAGTTAAAGTAGAAGCAAATATTTTTGTATTTACAAATTTTTGTTTTTCCTTAACATAAACAAAGATTCTAGCATAGTGACAAAAATGGTTCAAAATTTTTACTTTAGGTTACGGGGTCAAATCCTAGGTGCGACACTTTTGTATTTTTTTGAATCCAATTAATAGAATTTCTAGCTCCACCACTGTCCTCGACAGTCATATTCTGAGTGTTGTTGGAAGTGAAGGGCTGAGAAAAACATGGCCTCCCAAGATATGAAGCAGCTCCAGTTTGGCTTTTGAAGTTATTGCACAATGGAGTGTAGGAATTAATGAAGGAAGAAGAAGGAGGAGTTGATGGTAGTGTAGAGAAGTTGAGAGAAGTGGAAGAATATCTTTGAGAAGAGAATGTATTAGTAGATGATGATGTTGTTGTTGGGACAGTAGTGAAATCAAGAGTGATTGTGGGGTGTGTTTGGGATGTGGAAATGGAAGTTCTTGGTACGTAAAAAGTATTTGGTGCATGTGTGGCTAATAAGTTAGTATTTGAAGTGGTGAAGTTGAAAACATGAACATTATTATTAGTATTAGCATTTATTATCCCTTGTTGTGATGTTGAGGAGGAGGTGCAACTTAGCATAGAGGCAGCAGCAGAGGTGGTAGAAGCCATGGCAGTAGCTGAAAATGAAAGGGGGTGATTGTGTGTTCCTTCATAGGTAGTGATCAATATGGACATGTCTTCAAAACACCTTTGAACCTGTGTTGGATCACAAAATATGATTATTGCATAGAGTTTAAGTTTTATGTACCGTAGGTGTAAAATGTATTTACAGAATTAAATTACGTAAATCTCAATAATAAACATTAATTGATAACTTGATAAAGAAATACTCGACGTAATTACCTGTTTTCTTACAGGACAGGATGGGGAGACAGTGCAACGGTAGTATGCCCTAGGACATGGATTCCCTTTTGCTATTTTTTGTCCATATTTTCTCCATTGACATCCATCATGCATCTGCATTTAGTTTGCAAGTCCATTAATTTCACATCTAACATCCTATCACGTCTCATCTAATTTAATGAGTTCAAAATTTATTATTTGTACATATTTAATAATGTTTTGAGCAAAAATAAGCGAAAGCTATATATGAACCCATAGCTTCTACACTAGATACGCCTTTGAGTGGGCATCAACATATTTTATTGCTAATTGTAATCTAGCATAACATATCATTTCATCCATCCCATTTTAAGTTATACTACCAGATTATTGGACAATGGAGTACAATATACCAATTATTTAACATTTATATTACAAGTGTAGTGGTAGAAGAATGATATTAAAATAGTTTTTGCTGAATTAGTTTGATATCGAAAATATCACATGAAAATATAGTACAAAAAAATTTAAACGTTTTAAATTAGTAGGAGTGTTAGACACAAAGTGAATTATTGTAAATACAATCTTTAACTACATGATTAATGTGATTTTGGTTGAGTAATAAGTAATTTCTCTATTTAGCAGATAAAACCATCAATTCCTTTAACATATACTTTCAGGACATCAAGATTTTCTAGTAGAATCAGGTAGCCACTTCAAAGGGTTGCTATTTAATAATTACTCAGTGCCTCCTAAATTTTAGTTTCTCAGTTCAAATTTTTGGGACAAAAGTGTTTGTTCTGAAGTGCTCTGTAGTTAAGATTTTTAGTTTAACATTTCAGGACAAAATAAATACTAGTTAATCTCTAAATAACATTCCTGAAAATGGCTATCCGTGCACTTGCTCCGATTTTCTTTATAGACAATTTCAATGAAGTATATATATTGACTGATTACTTACCGTAGTAGTGTCACACACAGCTCTTATAGATACCCTAGCCTTCTTTTGAGGGTTCTGCTGCAGAAAATCTTCATCCTCATCTCCACAAATTCGTGACATTTTTGAACTAGGGTAATTTTGTATACATGGTTCACTTATTATATGCTCCTTCTTTGATTCCTCAAAGCTATTTTCTGGGCTATCATCATAATGTTTTGTGACTTCAGTAAAATCTGGACTACATCTGTAGTTCAATCCCAGCTCAAGCCCATCAAATAATTTACTTTGCTTTTTAATATCTTTACACTCATTTTGATCATATTCCTTTTCATCTTGCTTGAACTCTCTTGAACTTCTCCCTAGGCTCAGTGAAACAAGTTCCACTTGTTCTTGTTCAATACTTGTTGCAATAATATCCTTTGAATTTTGAGATATGCCTTGAAAATGCATTTGTAAGGATTGGTAATCCTTTATGGTTTTTGATAGCATGGACTTTAGCCTTTCGTTTTCTTGTTTTGCTTCGTCAATCTGAGCTTTTGTTGAATTCAGCTTATCCTCCTGATAAAATATGTACACGAGTTATATATACTTGGATTCAAACTAAAATTATATACATATATTGCATTCAAGATTTTTATCATCTATTCACAAACATGATATTTATATATGTGCATGTTTTGTGATTTAGGATGTTTCAGCGACAAGACTATTCTCAGCAATCCTCAAGTGGTAACTCTTTTACTTTCATAATTAGGACTATAATCGCCAGGAAGAACCACGTTTCTTATAGTGATAGTCAAAGTACATATATATAGGTTGATCGATCAGCTTAAATTAAAGTTTGTATAAGAGACTTTTTTATAAGTGGTATAAATAATTAATTATCCGTTAATAATTATGGTAATTCCATAACTATTGGGTGCAAATGAGCAAGCTAATAATTAAACCTCTCAACTAAATGTATACCTGATCATTCTTCTTATAATTTAAGGAAGAGTCTCTTGAATTGGTATTCATGGTTGTTGTTAGAGTTGCCTGCATGAACATGGGATAGTTACTACATATATTATTAACTACTACTAGTAATAAATACATATGAAATTTGAAATGATGCATGTGCTTTAGGAGGGGAGGATCAAAGGACAAAGATGTCATTTTGGCTTTAAAATATCACTCTTCTTCCTAGTAGATCTACTATAAAGGAAAGAAGTTATTGACTAAGTTATACAGTTAAACATCTTTATAACAGACTCGTTTGTTTCGAATATTTTTGGATGTTATAACGAAACCCTGTTATAGAGAACATATATTATAACATAACATAAAAATTGGTTCCGAAAAAACTTGTGAGCAGTCCACGTTGCCTAAAGTTTCTCTCAAGAATAATAATACAAAGTCGAGACCACCACATGGTGTAATCATAATAAATATTATGAACTCTGACCCATGACTATCACATATTTGATTTTATATATAGATATAACAGGAACTCTCTTTAGCTAAATCTTAATTCTCTTTCTCGTACCTTTTGTCTTTTCCATTCCTTAGCATCTGTGCAGAGATACATTCACCAAGATTTTAGAAGAAAATTACTTGTACTAGTTGCTGATCTTTCTCCCTATGAACTTGATATCTTAATTAAGATAGATCTTCAACTATTCAAGCATGAAATCTTAAAATGAAAATCATATATATGGTTGATTTACACATCTCCCTTTGATTTGTATCTTCAAATTAAAGAGAAATAATAATTTGTAATGATATCCTGCAACTTATGCATATCAACAAATGATCGATAAAGAACAATTAGATGACCATTCATATAATATAACGATGATGAAATTTGTGAAAAAGTAAGTTCGCGCAATTACATGAGTTTTACAAACATTTACCTTCTTGGTAGAAACTAGTAACACTTGTTCTTTATCATAAATGCTAGTAGTAGAATCCATTGCGCTATATTTCCTTAGCATGATTGAACTACTCTTAGCATTTGCAAGACTTTCTTCTCTTTGGACAAGTCTTCTTATAGGACAGCCACCAGATCTTAGATAGTAGGAGTATATTTTTTTATTTTTTATTTTGTCTAAAAGAGGTAGACGACGAAAATAAAAGTCTAAATTATGTAGTTATTACATTGACATGTTACACACCCCCTAAATAAAAATGTCAACTAGTCAACTAACCAAGTTTTTCCAACTCATTTCTAATTTCAACGATTTGGAGAGAGACAAGAGAGAAAATTTTATTTGCCGCCATCCTGTTTGGTTTGAATACAATCATTCTTAATGGAAAGATTCGTACGCCAAATGAACGTCACTTCATTAATTTCCGTCAAAACTAATAGCCCCTCTTCTTGACTACATGGGGTGGTAGGGTGGAAATCAATTGTTTTTCGGTGGTTGATCATATATTTTTCAAAAGAAATAATATTAGATAATATTTTGATGAAAAGTTTTAGTATTAAAAATAGATAATAGTATTATTTGGTTGATGCTTGAGCAAATCATATGAATTTAAAAATTGAGATAATTGTGAGAGCAATGATTTCGGTTCATTAGTGAGGGAAGGATGTATTTTTTTCAACTAAAATAAATAGAAATATAATGAAATGAGAGAATATATTATGAATTAAATTTATTAAAATCTGAAAGTAAACTCTTTACTCTGTAATCTTAGTGATGATGTAATGCTGACCATAGTTATGTAGAGTATTTAAACTCTTTCACTCTTTAATCTCTCTAAGCGTGAGACATTCTTAAAGATTCAAGGGAAATTACAAAATGGCGTGACTGGCTGCAATTTTGTGACATATTTGTCTATAACATTAGTAACGAAATTAGTTTGTCCTTAATACTTTTAATTTTTTGGCTAATGTTACTCAATATTGGGCGAAACAACATTATTTTGGTGGGAAACTTTTTGTCGCGATCCAAAATTCGCATGATATGATGGTGTCTATCTCAATACTAGGCAAGCCGACAATTTCAATAAACCACAATTTCTCTTAAGGTTGAAAACATAATATATAAATTTAATAGAAAAACCCCACACATACTGATAGAAATACACTCTCAAAATCCGGTGTCGCTGAATACGTGAGCATCTAAGTGATAACATAGTCTGACTGATAAAATACTGTCTGAAAATATAGAACTGTACAAACAACTGAAAGGAAAGAGAGTCAAGGTCTGCGGACGCCAAGCAGCTACCTCGATAGTCTCCAACAGATAAATCCACAAATCTAGCAACCGCCGTATCCGAAAGTACCTGGATCTGCACACGAAGTGCAGAGTGTAATATGAGTACAACTGACCACATGTACCCAATAAGTAACAAGACTAACCTTTGGGCTGAAAGCAGTGACGAGCTCAACAGGTACAGTCCAGTATAGAAATAACAGTACAGAAATGTAGGCATGCTTTCAAGTTCAACAGTTAAACTCAGTACAAGTAAAATAGAAAAATTATGCATGATATGAGGAATATGACATCTCTATATCTACATGCCAAAATATATGATGTATGTGATGTACCACAATGGAAACCTCGTGTACTCACACTCTCAGAATACTCAATCTCTCAATATTGTATATGGCCAATCCAGCCCAGAGAAGATCCATCCCATATATATATATATATATATATATATATACATACACACATATCAACTGACAGTCAGTCACACAGTACTGTATAAGGTCAATCCAACCTAGGGAAAGATCCACCCCAAATATAAATGATTCGGACAAGATCCATGTCCAGGGAAGATCCATCCCTCAATATAAATGCTTCGGGCAAGATCCATTCCCAGGGAAGATCCATCCCTCAATATAAAATGCTTCGGGCAACATCCATGCCCAGGGAAGATCCATCCCTCTATATAAAATTAACTGCACTCACTGTGGGGGGTGCAGACTCCGGAGGGGCTCCTTCAGCCCAAGCACTATAATAGCCAGATTCAAGTATAAATAAATAAAAAAGGATGCGGCGTGCAGCCCGATCCCATAAATATCACTCAAAATCTCCAGTCTCTCGGGCTCTCAATGACATAAAAATCAATCTGACATGATGATATGATGTATCAATGAATAACAACAGAGACTGAGATATGATATGCAAATGATAGATGTGACTGAGTACAAAATTATAAATTTAAACAAGTAATTCAATAGCAATAAGACCTCTGTGGGTCCCAAAATATCGGCACGTAGCCTAAACATGATCTGTAACATGAGTTTCAACTCAATTTCCTCTAACACGTGGAGGATATGTGGATATTGACATGAGTATTTGACTATGCAACTTCACGGAATCAATTAAGACATAATTTCTATGGTGTACGCCCACATGCCCGCCACCTAGCATGTGCATCACCTCCAAACAATTCATATAATACGAAATTCAGGGATTCATACCCTCAGAACCAAGATTAGAAGTGTTGCTTACCTTAAACCGTGAAATTCTTTATTCCAATACGCCTTTTCCTCGCGAATCGGCCCCCGAACGCCTCGAATCTAGTCACAATTAATTCGATACAGTCAACACAAATTATAGGAATTAATTCCATATGAAAATACTAATTTTCCAACAAAATTTAAAATTCAACTCAAAAATCGTCAGTGGGACCCACGTCTCGGAACATGACAAAAGTTACAAAATATGAACGTCCATTAACCACGAGTCCAACCATACCAAATTTACCAAATTCCGATATCAACTCGACCTCCAAATCTCAAATCTTATTTTCAAATCCCTAGGCCCAATTTCTCTAATTATACCTAAAAACACGTAATGTAGTCGGAATACTCAATGATAATTCAATATTATTGACTAACAATGATCACATGGGACTTACCCCAAGTTTTTCCGTGAATTCTCGCTCACAAATCGCCTCAACCCGTGTTCTTTCGCCCAAAAATGTTGAAATGAGCTAAAAAACAAAACAAAACTGCTCAATAAAAACACTAATCTGGTCGCTAAAAATTCATTTTCCGTCACTAAAAGTCAATTTCCCGTCACTTAAAGGTCCGCACTAGAACCTGCTTGCACCGGCAATTTATATTTTTACTAAAAAGGCTCTAACTCCATCATACGAACTCGGAATTCGATGATTCTTGTTCCTATGAGTCACAAATAATATAATATGAACCTAGTCGTTTAATCGAAACTTAATTCAGAGCTCATTTGCTCAATGTGATACCAATCTCGCTCGTTAAACAATTAACTCATGTTTCGCGCTAAAAATCCAATCGCGACTTGATGAAATTAGACCAAACATTCCATATCATTCCTATAATTCATTATCAAACTCCCGGAAGTATCGAAATAGAATTTCGATCTCTAGAACTAAAAATGGACCTTTGGATCATTACATGCTTATGCTCAAAACACCAAATTCTTCCAAAAACTCTTCCAAAACTCATCTGAGCCCCATAGGACCCCAACCAAGTATACTAACAAGTCCCATAACATTACACGAACTTAGTCGATGCCTCAAATTATATTAAAACAATACTAAAATATGAATCGTACCCCAATTCAAGCTTAATAAAATTAATGAATTCCAAATTCTACATTCGATGCAAACCTATCAAATCAAGTTCGATTGACCTCAAATTTTGCAAACAAGTCATACATGATATAACAGACCTATCAAAATTTTTAGAATTGGATTCCGACCCCGATATCGAAAATTCAATGTCCCGGTCAAACTTCCAAACCTTAAATTCCTATTTTCGCCGTTTCAAGCCTAATTTAACTACGGACTTCCAAATAATTTTTCGGACACACTCCTAAGTCCAAAATCAGCACACGGAGCTATTGAAATCATTAAAACTCTATTCCAGGGTCGTTTACACATAAGTCAACATCCGGTCTACTATTTCAACTTAAGCTTTAAATGTTGGAACTGAGTGTTCAAATTCATTCTGAAACTTCCCCGACAAGTCACATAATTATAATTTAACACAGGATAAGTAGTGAATGGGGGAACAAGGCTGTAATACTCGAAACGACCAGTCGGGTCGTTACACTTTTGTGGACAAAACTTTTGCCACGAAATTTATGTTTTATCACTAAAATTATGAAATGTAATTTTTGTCACGAAAAGTGAAGAACTAGTGATGATTTTTTGGTCGTAGCCAATAATTTACGATGTTTAACTGCAAAATTTTAATTTGTCGCTAATGTAACAACATATTTTTTATGACAAATTTTTTTTTGCGTCCAAAATTTAACTAATTTTAAGACAAATAATGGTTCATCACAAATTGTACATCAATAGTGATTAAATAATGTGTCAGTAATAATTTTAAATTGGTGAGTAATGTTACTCAATAAATGACGCCAACTCATTTTTTTGGTGCAAACTTTAATTAGTGAACAAATTTCTTGCTACAGAATTTTGTGTTCTGTCACTAAAAGTGTGGCTCATGTATTTAAGTACGAAATATAATTTTCGTCATGAAAATCAAATAATTAGTGATGAATTTTGTGTCGTAACTAGTAATTTCGTAGCTAAACATCACATTTGTTATAGTGAGGCCATCAACTTTGGTTAAGTCGTCCCTGCTCTTAGACTCGTTAGTCACTACTTGACTTATGAGGAGGACAAATCAGTGGCTTTCATATGTTGTCAGTGGGAAACCTCTATCGTATGCTTTGAATAGATCATGTTTTTTTTCGTCTTTTCATTAATTTATATTTCTAATTGGAAACTCGTAAATTCGCTACAACTAGAAAGGGTCTGTCAACCCTTTTTTTCTAGACTGCGGAATCTTTTTCTTAATATTACTCCAAAAAAGAGAAAGTGGGAAAATTAAAAGCTTGGAATCAGTTGGAAGTACGTGAAAATTCAAGAAAAGGACTAATAATTCGGTGTCCAATACAATAGTCGCAATTCCGTTTGACATCATAGGACTAAATAATCTTATACTCCCTCCGTCTCATATTATGTGTCATGATTCTTTTATACGGGTAAAAATTTACTCGCACCGGGTGTTTATGACATATGTCATATTATTTTACTATAACTACTACTAGTAATTAATCATAGTTAACTACCATATCTTTTGCACATTATCTTAAAAAATAATGCGTAAATACACTTAATAATCCAGCTATTCCATTATGTTTTAACTTAAGTAGATAAACGTGGGAGCATCGACAAGTTACAGAAACCAGAAATATGGGGAAAAACTCAAACTTTTAGCTACCTATTGGCACGACATTTATCTCAAAAATTATTCCACAGGTTATCTATCTATATCTATATATCTATATCTATACATACTATATTAAAAGCACGAAATCCCTTAGCGAAATGTTGTTCGCCTTTTTTACCCTTTAAAAATAGAGTTCACATTTGATAAAATTATAATTGTAATGTAATTATTTTCCTAATATTTAGGACATTAAAATTAACTAAATTTTACTTATTAAATATTTCCTTATTTGAACTATGTAAAAGCTCCAATATTTAGGAATCTAAAATTGAATAATTACTTAAAAGATTTATTATTCAAATTGTGTAACTATTTCCCTTAAATCGGACCTTTCCAGGTTTCTAAGTTGTTGACATTTCCACGTTTCCTTAAATCTGACTTTTCCTCGTTAGGAATGGTAATGCAATGAAACTATTTTTCCAATTTTTTTCTTCGTTTTAATTTTATAGAGCTAAACACCTAAGAATTATTAAGCATGTTTTCAAATTCTAATTTCTGTAGATTTATTTTTGGACCTTGTGAGTAGTGTTAATTCTAATTTTTCATATATGCAAGAGTTTAAAGTGACCTATAAATTTGTTGTTTTTAATATAAACCGTTTAATCTAATGATGGATAACCCCGCATATTATATTTTATATTGGATATAATTGTCATTTAATAAATTTTTAATATTTAAAACTTTAAAATTAATTAAAAGTTTTTATTAGTATTTTCTTATTTGAACTATTCGTAGGAACTCCTAATATTTATATTCAAAATCGAACAAGATTTTTACTTATATGAATCATCTTCTTATTTGAATTATGTAAAATAACTATAGCTCCATAGTCTAATTCATATCCAAAGAAGAAGAACTGAAAAGTTAAATTCAATTCCTTAATTATCAAGATCTAATATCAATCATGATCATTGAATATGAACGATGAAAAGACTATCTTACTTTTGTTATACTAATATTTAGGTTTTAGCTTATAATGATCTTTGAATTCAAGTAGAGTTGTTTTCACTTAGAATTTTAATAAATTAGTGCTGGACTATATCTCTTAACATTCAAATTGATTATGATATTCTTGTGAGACGATTATGATATTCTTGTGAGACACGAAGGAAGAAGGTATGGGTTGATCAAAATCTGGGTTAAATGTATGTGTTGTTTGGATTTATATTTACATCAATATTTTATTTTAGAATATTTTTCTAACAGTGTTTGCATTATATGTCTGAGGATTTCTGTATGGCAGGATTTTTTCCTTTATTGATATATCTAAATATAATCAATATTAATCATTTTCAAGAACTCATACCTTTTTAGTTTTATTTTATTTTTTAATTATATACTCATTGATATAGGTACACACTCAAACGCATTGCAATATATCGTTCACCCTTTTAAAGTTAAAATATAATTTTAATATAATATTTATATAATTTTTAAAAATTATAGTTATCTAGATAGAGTACACGCGCAACGTGAATATCCTAAAACTAGTACAATATGAAACAGCTTAATAGAAATTATTGATAAGGAAAAGAAAAAAAAAAAAAAAGGCAGAGTATTTTTTTCGTGTTACTGTACTCAATGAGAATATAAAGAAGAAAATGAAAAACTTGTCTCCCATAATATACTTTCAGATTAATTTATTTTTACATAAAACTGTATATTAATTTTCCAGATGCATCATTGCACAAGTAAACTCAGTTTCCTGTGAAATCAAGACAAAAAGAGAGCAAAATAATTCTTAGATGCAGTCATTGAATGACGTTCATACGACTTTGAATAAAATATAGAGGAACAGGCGAAAGAAAACGGCAACCCTAGATTTCGTAACGTTAGTTACTATTCCTATGACTTTAATACCTTTTAAAATTTTATTTGCTAACAACAACTCCTAATAAACCTTAATTTTTTTGTATGGTTAACTTAACTAAATTAGGTGTAAGCATCCGGTGCGGGTAAGTTTTACCCTCTTGTACACGCCCCTTAAGAAAAATTAGTTAGGATATAATTTTGACTACTTTACCCTTATTCTTGTCTTAATATTTATTCCTTCTTCATTGGTATTTGAACAAAGTTGTTCATAATTGAAGTATTTGTAGTCTTCAAGGATAATTATTACTAAGGGTAAAAAAGAAAAAAATTAATTAATTTTACAACTTCTAAAATGACAAATAATTTAAGATAATTATTTTTAGTAACCAAGACTGACAATATGAAATGGAGAGAGTAGTTCCATAAATTAAAAACTAAACTGGTTTAGAAAAATGATTTGAAGCACTAGATACTTGCAAAATGAGATTGAGTTGTAGCCTAATGGTCGAAACCATAGAAATATTGCACAACTTCAAATCTTTTTTCTTTAGTTGAAAATTTTCCGGGAAAATTCGTAGTCGCTATTCTTCAGGTTCGCACTGGGTAACCTGCTCACTATGCAATAGCTCACAAACTACACAAAAAATATAAATCGTACTAGACAAATCTTGTGCGATGAGCTCTGACTTAGGAAGTTGACGGACAAATTCAAATCTTATCAAGGATCTTTCCATATTTAAGGCCTACCCCTCCCTAAGAGGAAAAAAAAAAAAAGACAAGGGACATTTTGTCTTCCTCGAAAATAAACAAGACCACAATAGATACAAAAATGTGTAAGATTCTCATGAAGATTCAAGACATTAATTCATTGTTTCTTACCATTTAAATAGATCTAGAAGTTTGTTTTACTAGAAAAATCGTGTTGGACTGCATGATACGTTCAGTTCATATTTGGTGTAGTAATATTTATTTTTATCAATCCTACGAAATTCTTCACAACTTTTCAACCTTGTAAAGGGCAGTTGATCATTTTCCAATAAAAAATATTGTTCGTAATCTAGAGGCTTACAAGGGATAAGAACATTAAAGAAAAGTTATTTTCAAGTGGTCTTTATTAATGTTGCCGGAAAAACAAAAACTTATAGTAGTACTCTATCATGCAGAGTAGATAAACATCCTAAGACTTGACTACAATTCCTAGAATATAGTAATTATAGACCTATTATTATCTATATGATGCATAATTATCTACATAATATTTCCGCCTTTCAATAAAAGAAGAGAAGACTTATTTATAACCCCCCCCCCAAAAAAAAAAAAAGAAGGTATGCATTTTTTCTTCTTCTTTTGTATTCATTCTTCACGTAAGTATGATATGGTAACTTGAAAAATAGTGTAATATAACTTATTATAAGTACTTAAAATTGAGTTGATATTATAAAAGTTCTATACACTGTCAATGCACATAACTTAAATCCTTTTTAATTTTTCAACGAAAAGAAATGTAATTTTCTTCTATTGTTTTTATACTTGTTTAAAAGAGAAAGAGAGTGAGACAGACATTTGTGATTTAACTCCTTATTTATAAGCAGAAAGTGAAACTACGAAGGAAAGGAACATAAGTATTACCTTATCTCCATCTTATATAAAAGGTGAATCGACATGCTCGTTCACATATTGATACCCAAAATAACAAATATGTATTGATATGACGACTAATTTAAATGTATTTATTTAGATTGTAAAGGCCTTCACCTATAGCTAGGTTGTCAATAGCACGACTTCTTTGTCCAACTTGTCGCATTGCCCAAAATAAAAATAGGTACAAGTTGCAATTTATTAGGAACGGCAGTCAATTTAATAGGGTATGTAGCACTAAAAAATCATTAAAATTTGTTGATTAGCTCTGGATTTGCTAAGGTTCGTAATAAAATAATAACCGGTCGTTTTGATACCAGAGTGGGTTAACAGATGCTGATTTAAATTTACTGTTTTCTATAGCACTTCCTTTGAATTAATATATTGACCTAAGCATGTTTATTTAAAAGCTTACTGATAAAACTTATAGTATTTTTTTATCAAAATATTTTTATTGTGTCTCCTACTTTTATTGCAATAGTTTCGCAGGTTCTTTCTATATATCACCATTTATTAGTCCACTCTAATAAGGGGCAGATTTATAGGGTAGTGTATGGGACACGCGAACTCATAATTTCTTCGCAAAATTAGGTATTTTATGTATGTATTTTTTAGAATTGATCTAATATTATCGGTTGGCATAATGCTCCATAAAGACTGAATGGTGCACTTGATTGAATACTGAATTATTTATTCAAAAGAATACAGATCAATTCTCACTTAACTTTTTTTTTCTCTTTTCTTTATCTGTGCACCAATATGTCCTAGAAATCCTAGATTCTCTAATATTCTAATTAGTCACAACACGACCAAAAGAGTCTTACCATTTATTTTCAGGGAAGAATAATTAATCGAATCCTTCATTTTTTGAAGATTAGACGACAAAAATCAATAAAAAGAGTGTTATACAACATGAATAATATATATATATATATATATATATATATTACATTTGATATATTAGCTCGCCCACATTGCTTAATTTTCGTATAACTAAAAATATATATATATATATATATATATTACATTTGATATATTAGCTCGCCCACATTGCTTAATTTTCGTATAACTAAAAAGTATTTAAAGCTTTTTACTTCTTGATTCTCTAAAAGAGTTTGAATATAAAATAGAAATATTTTAATATAACTATCTAAAGCTCAAAATTATTAAAATTACTCCCCTCATTCCAAAATTGATGCTATTAAATTGTTATGTGGTTAGGCAAATACTATTTCGCGATGCCTATAAACTAGCCATTGCTTTTACCCATTTTGTATGCTAAAACAAATTTTACCAGGAAATATGGGAAATAATTAACACAAATTTGTTTGAATTCATTAGAAGTAGGGATCCAACTCCCCTCCATTTCCTAGTCTCTCCATTTCTCCAAGTTCCTACTTGGATTTGATACACTTGTCATGGTTAAAAATTAATGGATGAGATTTAATTAAATAAATTAAAATACTAATCATGGTTAAAGTATTTAATTTCTTCTTTTATCTATTTTCAAATAATATCTTTTGTCTCTTTTAACGGTGAACTTGCTATAATTCTACTACTCTTTTCTCTCTATTTTTGCTTATTACTGCTCTTATTCTTTGCTTTTTGAGATGTTACTTTATAAACTATAACATGTTGCTTTATTCAAGTTGTTGTGGGGGTGGTATCTAAGATTATCTAATATTCCTTCTCTTTTTTTTGTAGTAATTATTTTTCCGCGAGTTAATTTTTCTTTTCACTTGTAAAAAATCTTCTTGTATTCTCATTACAAAAATAAAAAAATAAAAAAATATTAGAAGTAAATTCCAACATTTGACAATAAAAATTAAAGAACGGTACAAATCCATTTTGAGGCTTAACTTGAGTTGCCATTTCTCTGTTATTTTGTATTTTCCTCAAAATAGATTTGTACCATTCTTTAATTTTTATTGTCAAATGTTGGAATTTACTTCTAAATTTTTTTTTTTTTAATGAGAATGTAAGATTGTAGAAGTAAAAAATAATTAACTCATGGAAAGAAAACTACTACAAGAAAGAGTGAAGGAATGTTAGATAATATGTAGCTATAATTATGGGATTGTAAAAGATATTATTTGGGAATAAAGAAAGAAATAAATACTTTAACTGTGTTTAGGGATTTAATTTATTCAATTAAATCTCATCCATTAAATTTCAACCATGACAAGTGTCTCAAATTTAAGTAGGAACTTGGAAAAATAGAGAGACTAGGAAATGGAGGGGAGTTGGTATATCACTCTCTATAATTCAACTAGGAAACAAATAATTGATCCATGAAGATTTTCATCAATAGTCAATTAAGAGGTCGGTACAAATTGCAATACTAATTGCACATTAATTAAATACCACATACCTATTTATCTTATTCGTTCTCGTGGATCAAACTATATTAATAGTTGCTTTATATTTAGTTACTTAGGTGGGCAAGTAAACCTAAATGATTAATTTTAATCCGTTATCTATAAAGTCTAACCTTTTCCTCGTTGAAAACAGACAGAAGTTATACATATGACGATTTTGAGTGTGATGGTCAATGAGTTAGTAGATACGACGCTATGTTTCAACAACTGTAGTATTATAATTAACTAAGTCACACTTTTATTAATAAAAAAAAATACATCTAATGACCAAAAAGAATTAATATATTTTTCAGATAAAATAGAAATTGACGAACTCATAATGTAAGGTAGTAGTTGAAGGTATGAAGTTTGCAAATCATCTATTCGTTTTAATTTTTACTTTCATACAGGGTAAAAAGTCGGTGTCTTCATCACTTATTATGGCTTTTAAATAGAAGAATTTACTATTAAATGTCTAATAGGTCTTCAAAGACGTGAATGACTATCGTTGAGATGACGTGAAATTAATCTGAATAAAATACTAACTTTTTTATGCACTAATCTTTGACTTATCGTCGAGAAGAAAGAAAAATAAAATGAAAAGAATTAATTAAAAAAAATTATCTGGCTTACAGCTTGTTTGGATGGTTATTTCGTGTCGTTTCATAATATATCGTATTGTGTTATACTGTATTGTATTGTATTGTTTGATGAATACAATGTTTGGATAGATTGTATCGTTTGCCGTTTTTTCATGATGTTATGCACCAAAAATATGAAGAATAAAACTTGCAATATTACTAAGAAAAATTAATATACGGAGTAAAATCATTTAGGATTTATTGGCATGTTTGGTCGAGGTCCCGGAGGCCTCTAGGGTTCGTATGGTCGAGGGAGCTTGGTTGCACTTTGGCAAGGTGCTGAAGATTTTTGGTATTTGGTGCATTCGCACCTGCGGTGGGAGTGGCCGCAGGTGCGGCACCTTCATCGTAGGTGCGGAATGGCGGGGAGTGAGCGAGGTCCGCAGAAGCGAGTGACTTTCCGCAGAAGCGAAAGCGCTTCTGCGATGAGGGGTTAGCATATGCGGATCGAGGCAACCTGGCATTGGTCGCAGATGCAGGTGATCCGCAGGTGCGGGCGACGAACCGCAGAAGCGGGCTCGCAGATGCGGAACGTGGCAGCATGTGCGGCTGATCGAGAGTTTGTTTTCCGTAGATGCGAACGACTGACCGCACAAGCGGAGATTCCGACCACAGGTGCGGAAGTCGCTGGGGAGTGGAGCGCATTTAATTCAGAACTTAGCCTATTTTCCACACACTTTCACTTGGTCTTGGGCGAATTTGAGAGCACTTTTATGAGGATTCTCATCAACAATCATAAAGTAAGTAAACTCTACTCATTCTTAAGTTAAATACACGAATTATAGGTAGATTAAACATGAAAATTAGTGAAACTTATTGGATTTTGTGAAGAGCCTAGGGTTTAAGTAAAATTGAGATTTGATCACGGATTTGGTTATGGAAATTAGAATGAATTATATATTTGAGTTCGGGAGGTCATGAGTAATATTTATCTTCAAAAATTTCTGAAATTCGGGCACGTGGGCCCGGGGGTGAATTTTAGAAATCTTTCAAAGTGGGTTGGGTAATCACTCTAATAGTTAAAATATAAATTTTTGAGCAATTATTGATTAGTTTGTACAACCTATGGCTAGTTTCGGAGTGTTCGGCATCGACTTGAGGCTTTTAGAGTGATTTGTGGACCGGAAAGTAGACTTGGGAACGAGATAATTCTCTTGCCTAACCTTGTAAGAGGAAATTAACTCCATAGGTGTTTAAATTGTTATTTGCTATTAATTGCGGGAGCTACATACGCACGAAGTGATGAGGCGTAGCTAAAAATTTATGTTATGTCCCGGTAGACATAGGCCTTTATTATGCTATTACTTGCACTGTTTGGACTCAACTTGCTTGTTTAATTGCGTGCATTAATAAGTAAAACTTGATTAAAGATTATGTTGAATCGGGCTTCATTACTTAGAGAGTTGGCGGAATATTTAATTATTGATGAAAATTATATTCTTTCATGGGTCTACCTTGGAGTTGTAAATATGCAATTCAAAATCCGAAAAGTTTTCCTATACCTGTGAATCGGGTCGAACGCCTTGGCAATATATATATATATATATATATATAATGTTATGGGATGCATCCATGGATCGAATCGTACGACCTCGATAGTGTATGTACACAATTATTATAGATCGGGTCGTACGACCTCGGCATAACTCGTACGTGTCGTAACTCGGAGTTCGATTATACCTAATACATCTTTTATGACTTGAGGATTTATAAATACATGTTGAACCCTTACTTGCTGAGATTAGCATGTTATATTTGGGGGACTTTTAATTATTATATTGTTAAAGGATCATTTAATTATTGCCTACTGTCAGTTTCTAAGCTAACCAAAGAATTGCAGTACTCTAACATATTCTTTCCTGATTTTTGTGTGTTTTAGAAGCTCTTCACTAGGAAGATAAAGGGGATTGGTAAAGAAGATGATGGACTCTACCTACTGTACGCTAATACAACTGAAAGGGACAAAGTGGTTGCTCTAACTGCAAGAGGCTGAAGCTAACAAATCAAATGTAGTTCTTTGGCATAGAAGATATGGCCATGTATCTACACTAGTTCTTAGGAAGTTACTTTCAGTAGATTTTGAAACTATCAAAAGTAGAATAAATAAGGGCATACTTTTAGTAGATTTTGAAACTATCAAAAGTAGAATAAATAAGTGCATTGTATGCCCTTGTGCCAAGTGTTGACGGTCAATTTTGACCCTCCCTTTTAAAATTAATTTATTTATACTTAAATATTTACAATGAATGTTTTAAAAGTATTTTTCATCAATAAATACCTATTTTTTAAAATTAATTAAGTATTAGTTTTGAAATTAATACCCTAGTATTAGCATTACGTAATTATAAATATATTTACTATTTTAATATCACAGGCTTTATAATTAATTTAACGAATTATTTCTTAAATGTTAGATTAATTAGATTACTATGTTAACAGTTCCACATGCAATAAGGCACTTCCTTCTATTCTGCATTCTTCTGCTTCATATTTTGTTTCACCTTCGTCTCGTGGGTGATGTTGATATATTGTGGCACAATGGAGTACGACATGTGCTCTTTATTAAAATATGTTTATTTAATAATAAAGAATGACAAAATGAGAGGGAAAAAAAATAAGGTAACGATGCTATCACGCCAAATATGTCGTTACATAAAGTGACACTTTTCGTCGTTACGTAACGACGAATTTAACGATACGATACAATAAAATTTAAGTAACAATCAAAACAAACATGGTAACAACCATCCAAACAAGTACAGTTTACATAATTTTTGTCATGGGCTTTGTCTAAGATCCATCATCTCTTTTGGATACGATGAATAAAGATGGTAATGAAATGTTCTGATGATATTGTTCTTAGGGTCTTAAGTGCATTATATATTTAACATTTCTCCTTATTTTAGCGGTGTAAAGTGCTAGATCCACTTTTTAAGACTCTTGCATCCTTCCGCATCCATAACTTTAAAACGTGTCCCTAGGGTCTTAAACTTTCTTCATTATATATCTCTTCCGTATTCTCATTTGTCCTCAAGTATTAGCTGTGGTATACTGTTTTTCTTCTTGGTTGTTGGCCGATTGTGTGTGGAACATCAGATACTATTTATTTGTTTAGTTAAATAGTCTGGTCCTTATATGAGTGAGCGTGCTAAGTCGAAAACAGCCTCTCTATTTCCACAAGGTAGAAGGTAAAGTCAGCATACACATTACCTTCCTCAGATCCTACTGGTGGGTATATACTGGGTATGCTGTTGTCGGTGAGCATGCTGAGGACTAGTACAACTTAGGGCAATTTTCCCTTGTATTTGCACACTTCTCTACTTTACTAGAACATGTAAATACAGTGGAGAAATCCTCAAGTATACTTTGAACCTCCTAAAACATAGCTATGCACAGGTCAGACAGTGCCAACCTCATTCTTGAGGCAAATATCAGGTCAAAAATTCCCTTGTTTGACAAGCTGACATCTTTCCTCTTTTGTGATTCTGGGAAAAGCTAGGTGGAATAGCATATAAGCCTGAACTAAGGACATAAAAAGAACCAAATAGGTTGGCAAAAACTAGATGATTTCACATTCAACAGAATAATCAGTGAATGGGAATGTCCACTGCAATATGGCTACACAATAAACACACCTAGACACAACACAACTACATTCAGCATTACAACAGGAGAGTTAATTCAACCGTCGCGGAAACTTCTAGGAAAGCACTCCCAGTTAAAACCCCTTGTAGAATCAATGGAGGGTGCAAGACAAAGAGGGTCATACAAAATTTTGATTGAAGGGCCAAAGAACATCCTGCTCCTCGATCATAGTACATACGACGTACTCTATCCTGCCAGAACTATCGACTCCATTCTAAATCAGCACCTAATCTTGGATTTGCATTGTTTGAACGGCTGGCATCTTCCGGCTTGAAGGAATTCACAGCAGTGTGCCAACCTAAAAGGTATGGCACAACGAACTGCAAAAAATATTAGCAGAAAACATGTTAAAAGAGGTAATCCTGCTGGAAAGAAAGAAGAGTATAAATATCAATCAGAAAGAAAAACCGCCTTGAAATGTCCACACCGACAACAATCACAAAGGGTTAGCTAGTCACAATGCTTCATCTTTAGCAAGAGGAATAGTCGAAGGAGGGCAATTTTGTTGGCAAAGAATACTATGGCCTGAATTATACTTGGCACCTTGTAGATAGCTTAATTCTAAGATGGTTTAACTTGTAGTATAACACGAGACACTTTTTGAAAAGCAAGATTCAGCTTCCACCACTTGCTATTAATTCAAAATGCAAGAAAAGTAACAGGAGAAACCTTATCAACTCAATTCCCAGGTTTTCACAACAAAGCACAAAGTACTCTGCATCTGAATGGACTCTGACCACTTTGCAAGGTCCAGGGGGACCTAAAGAAAAAGGCAATTTCCCAAAATAGACTGATCCTAAGATATTCTACTTACGAAGCCAAGTCTTAAGCTTGCACAAGTTGCCACTCGTCTTGTTTCTTTCTCCATTCTCATCCACGTTAATAGCAAACAATGGGGCTATTGAAATATTCAGTGTCAACCTTGCCATCGACTCCTAACTAGTGAATTTAAGCAAAAATCAAAGGAACTGGATCTATACGCAGCATAAATAGCCAGCTATCTGCATGCATGAACTTTGGCAAAAATTCGCTATTTAGCCCCTCAAGCTGACAAATTTAAGAGGCTTACTAACTTAACAGAATACCACACGGGTGAGGAAACAAATAACGACTATATGTCAAGAAAGAAACTGGGAAACCAGCTTCATCTTACATTGAATGCTGAGACAAGAACTGCAAACTCTGCCTTTGTAACAGGGATGTAAATGCTCTCATCCAAATTGATAAGCTTGTTCTGAACACCTGCATTTATTTAAGGAATGCTAATGAGTCATGTTCTATAGTTTAGAAATAAACCATCCAATTTTCTGCGTAATAGAATTTCAAGGAAGAAGGCAATTACTGAGATTAAAGAAGTGACCAGAGCCATCCGGAAGTGGCTCAACCCTCAACACCTTCCTGACTTTACCTTCATCACTGTAAAGCACACATAAGATGCCTTCTTAGAACTTAAACTGATGAGGATACATATTATCAATTAATTAAAAATATTGATCTCCAAGCAAGTATTTTCACAAATAGTGTATGTTTATGCCTACAAATATATCAAGAAAAACAAATCATAACCATACCCAGGACAGTCGATAGATGGTAACTGGAGCTAATTGCCGAACGGTGGTTACTACAATGTTCACACTAAGAATCAATAACACTAGGTCTTGTGACTTTGCGAAAAGATGTACTCTCTTTGTTTCAATTTAAATGACACACTTTCCTTATTAGTCTGTTCCAAAAATAATGACACATTTCTATATTTGGAAACAATCTAACTTTGAACTTTTTATTTTACCCACTTTACCCTTAATGATAAGCTTTCATTAAGCCACAAAAATGTCATGGCCCCACAAAGCTTTTGTCCCTAAAGCAAGCTTTTAAGACCACATGTTTCAAAAATCTTCTTTTTTTTCTTAAACTTGTGCCAAGTCAAACTACATCATCTAAATTGAAACAAAGGGAGTAGGTGTTACCTTCTTCCTTTGTTTGGATCGTGGAAAAATTCACATGAATCTTTTGCCCCAAGGCTGATAAGAGATCCCATTTCAGTCACAGACAATGAGAAGACCTGAAAATACAAAAACACCGAGAAAGGCACTCAGAAATCAACACAAGGAGAGCAGAAATAATGCCCGACTCCATGGCACACTGACCATATTAGTGAAAAATCACGTACATGTCTCCCACAAATCACTACTACATATTCTACTATCTGATCAGACCTTAGCCTCGCCCCAATCCATTGTAAGAGAAGCACATAAAAAATGCATTCTACAGCGGGGCAAAGATAGGAATTAACATAATGATTACCTGCTTTCTACCCCAATCATATTGGCGAACGCCAGCAGCAGGTGCAAATTGAAGCAGCACAAAACCCTCTCTTGACAGCTTGAAGGCCCCTGACTGCTCCATAATTTACAACAAACAAAGAAGGCATTAAATTACCAATTCCTCAACGACTAATACAGATTAAGCAGAAGAAGGGCAACCCGAACACATGGGGAAGCATACATCTAAAGGTGAAAATTCTGGAGGCCGAGGGTCGACAGTGAGAGCTGCCTTCCCTTTGTATATCGAGTATCCAACATAAACCTTAGGCGTAGATGCCCCTAAAAAAACAAGAACAATTTTAATTCTTTCATACCATGAAATGGCTCATAAGCATATAAACTGACCAAGTCATCATTACAAACCAATACTAGTCATGCTCTAAGCACAATGTACTAGAAAAAACAATACATAAGGTAGAAGGGAGACAAAACTCTTTCTCGGACGAATCAAAAGCGGGAAAATATTCTGACATTTTCGTTAATGACTACAGTTCGAAAAAATATTTCAGTATTTCCTGAAATTCTCTTTGGCCATCAGCAACTGCCAATACTGAACTTCAGTATTTGAAATACGGGTGAAATATTGAAAAACTTGTTTGTGGAGCATTTGAACTAAAATAATGGTTTTTTTACTCTCAAATCTTCAACCTTTTTTCCAAGTAAAATTTATGTCCAAACACAACAACTTGCAAATGCTCTTTCCAACTTCAGCTTCAAATCCTCTTTTTTTTTCTTTTCAATTTCAACTAAATATTGTCCAAATGCCTAATATAGACTGCACCTACAACAAACAACTGTAAATCAAGCAAAAAGGCACTATTTTGAGTTTAACAAATGAAGCAAATAGGGGAATTTTAGCAATCTCATTGTAGAAAAAGCCCTCAAACCTTAACCATAGCCACCCAAAACCAAAACCCATTGAGAGCTAGAATTTTAAGTTAATCGGTCCATAAAATAGGAAAATAATAAAATAAGAATAAGACACAGTCCAAAAAAAGAAAACCCATTTTGCAAAACTTAACAGAGTTTACCCTGTTGTTGCTGTTGAGGTTCAAAGTATTCAGAATGGCGGCATGTTAAGGAAAGGTTTCTGGGCAAAGCTTTAGAGTATTTTGTGTTGGAATTAAAGGGGTTAATATTATAGAAGGAGGAGGAGAAAGAGAGAGGTTGATGATAGGGATAAGGGGAGGAGGTTTTAGTAGGGTTTTGGAGGTTAAGGCCAAACCCCGCAGGAGAAAGAGAAAGGTTTAACATGGCTTCTCAAATGGCTAACGGTATGTATATAATAAAGCTTTTTGCTGCCCAAAAATGGAAACTGGAAAGCCCTATTCTTGGAGCGAGCGAGCTTTCGTTTTAGTGATGGAGAAAGGGAAAATCTTTTTCTATCACCTACTAGTGTTTGAGCAGGCATTTTGAGGGACAGTGTATTTATTTAAAGTAAAATGAAATTAATCTTCCAATTATGGCAAAAAGCAATATCCAAATTTATGGAATTATAGCCTATTTGACCAACCTCAGCTTATTTTGAGAAATATTTTTTTCAAAAGTACTTTTGTAGAAAAACAGTTTGTGTTTGACTAATCAATTTGAAAAGCACTTTTGAACAATAATTTGTGTTTGGCCAAGCTTTTCAAAAAGTATTTTTATGTGTCAAATTACAAATAAGGACACGAAGAGATTTGCTTAATAGTTAATATTATATAAGTAGATAAATAAAATAAAAAACTTAATTATTATCTTTAATAATAAATATTTATAATTATTTTAAGTAAAATATAAAAATAAAATTAAAAAGTACTTTATTCTTTCAAGATAATTTAAATATATCAAAAAATCATCCAATAAATATGAAAGTTCATTCCAAAAGTTATTTTATATTACTTAATAGTTAAAACTAAGTAAGGTTATTTTGGTATATATAATTTTTTGCCGAGGGTATTTTTGGTAGGAAAAAAAGTCAAAACTACTTTTGCTTCTACTTCTTCGGGAAAGAAATTACTTTTTTCTGCTGCTTCTGCTTCTAGCCAAAAGCACTTTTTTTTCAAAAACAAAAGTTTGGCCAAACACCTCAAATTAAGGAAAACAGCACTTTTTTGAAGAAGAAAAAAAGAAGCATTTTTGACATGGTGAGAAATTTGGCCAAACAGGCTATTAGAGTATTGCAATTTCCTCCTATATGAAATTTTTGAATCCATATTCTTTTCATATATGTACTTCTTGTCCCATGGTTAAAGTTGAAAATAAGTCCTAACTTACCGACCTCTAGTCATTTATTCTAAATTTATCAAAATTTGTCAAGCACATACAATAATTATAAAACCTAAATAAATAAGGGTCTTTCTCTCCAAAACCATACGCAAAGATCTATTTCTATATTTTTAAGCGTGATCAGCAACATTAAATGCAAGTCATAAATGAAATTTCATGGGCGAGGTAGCAAACAACGTGATAAAATATATAAAATAAATAAATAAAAAACAAGCTTCCAAAAATCTAAGCTAAAATGAATCCTTTTCAATGTGTATAGTTGAAATTCATTGAAAACATATAGATGCGTCAATATACGAAATTTGAGGAAGATTGGAGGTGATTTGGACAGATTTGGTATTAAAAGTCATAGTTAAAATATTTTAAAAAAATTCTGCGACACATGTATCAAACATGTACCACACATGTATCTCGCACAGAGTTTTACATGGATATACATATCATACACATTTGATATAAATATGATACAGATATGATACATAAATGATACACAGTGTGATACACATATCATCTTTTTTCATATTCATCTTCTACTTCGAATTCTCTACCTCCCCGGGTAGGGATAGGGCCTACGTACATATTTATCCTTCCCAGAAAGCAAAAATTTGACAATCAAATAGCTAATTGACTAATATTGATAATATTTTATGAATTAACTAATTTTTGTACTAACTTGCTTGTGGGCTAACATAATCTCCCTTGAGTTAAATGACGAAAATACATGTTAAGTCCCAACTTTTAGTTTACTGGATGTTAGGCTTACAAATATTTATTCACGCTTTAATTAGCAAATTTAAAACATGCAAGGGTGTCGAGTTTGGCCATGCGAAAGTCTCTTTGTATATTATTGGACAATTCTCGCCTTATGACCTATTTTTCGGTTTGTGTTAGACTTAGGGTTTATCTTTTTAACAAAATATAGAAGTATTGCAGATAAAAGTAGAGATACAAAATTCTTATTGATTTGGGATGGATTACAATGGAAAATAACTCTTATATTTATAGGGAAAAAGTGGCTTAACCACCAAATAACAAACCCTAGAATTTCTATAAAATATAAATATTCACCTTAAATATAATTCTATTTATACCATAGGTATAATTTTATTATTATTTTTTATTTCGTGTGTTATATTTTTAGAGTTCGATGCATCTTTTTTTAGGTGCAATCCCCCTGCTACTTTTTATCCATTTCGGTGCAATTTTTGATATTGTAGTTTATCGGATTCGACCAAGTTTTTCTAGTGTTTCTCATTAAATCTTTTTTTTTTTCCCCACGGGTCCCGTTAAATCTAACAAACACAATTTGTTTACTATTTGATATTTTAAAACTATTCAGCATCATAAATGAGAAACTAGTTTAAACCAATTTGTCATTTTTTCTATCCTATTATCCAAAACTTTTCCTCATTGTATATTTTGTCAACCGTTGGATTGGATTGTCATGCAACGTGGTGGAATAATATGAGCCGTAGATAGGAAAGTATGGAGCCCATTATCCAAAACATTTAAGACCAAAAGCAGAGGATAAATCAATGGAATATTGCTGTCTACTTTGCATCCACATATATACCTCCTAAAAAATCACAACTCTCTGCTCTTTCAATTCAAGGAAATCTATCGTTGTTTTTCCATGAACTATAGCAAGAATGTCACCAGCATTATGTTCATCATTTCGGGTAATGTTGCCTCAGTGGAGATACTGTAACAAGAACTTGCACTACTGGATTTTGTCTCCTTCTAAGACAAAACTTAACTTCCTTTATTTTCCAATCTTCTCTTCTTTTACTGATGATGATTCTGTCAAACCCATCAAACAAAATCAGGTACTATTATTTTTTTTTAGTCTCTTCTGTTTTTACATAGACATATACAAACCTATGGCAGTGAAATGAGATGAAATGTGCTGTTTCTTACCCAGTATACCGTTAAAGTCACACAATTATTTTTTGTCACATTTAAGCAACTGAGCTTGAGCTTCACCGACTATGAAAGTATAGTAACTAAACTATAGTGGTAAAATTTATTAACTTTACTTGTGGTGAAGTACACTAGTGGCTTATCGAAATAGAAAGGGTAGGAAAGATCCCGTGTACCTTGTTCAAGTTGCGGATCTCCTTCATTAGCTTTGAGTTCATTGTTGTTCTTCTGGTTCTCCTTTAAAAGCAACGGGTAAAATTGAGTGACTTAATTGTTATAGTGGATAATGGGTAGCATGATGCACAAGCCTTCCGGCATTCACGTAGGTCCGGGGAAGGACCGTATCCCAAAGGGTATAATGTAGAAAGTCTGCTCTAATGCAAGCACTAGTGACTGCTTTCACGACTCGAACCCGTGATATACAGATCACGCGGAGACAACTTTACCGTTGCTCCAATGCTACCCTTCCAAGTAAATGCACCATCAAAATATAATTGTGACATTATTGTTACAATGTGAAAAGTTTAACAGTTATAGTGAATAAGGTTCAATTACTTTTAATGCGATATTTGTGACTTTAACTGTATAGTGGATAAAGTTAAATGACTTTAAGTGAAATTAACCTTTTGTTTCTTGAAATACTGTATGATAAGAGGGCTTACATTTCACATGTTCTATTAACAGGTTATGCATGACCCTTCAGAGGAGCTCTTTGGACTTGCTGCTGATTTGCAGCCAAGGTTTTAGCTTCTTCTTTTTCTTCTGTTTCTATTTAATTGCTTGCATTAGTTCATGGGCTATGTTTTGTTGCTGCTATAGTCATTGAAATCTGCATAGACTGGTTATTTTGATAATTGAAGCATAAATTCTATACCCCTTCCTCATGATAAGAAACCCCTTTTTCGCGTATTTACTCATAATTATCTATTGAATAAGTTAACTATCGATCTTCTATCTGCATTCCTATGACTTTTTTTTTATTCATTTTCCAGGAAGGTTGTTTCTAGTGCGTCGAGTCCAAGATCATGGTTTGGCCCAAATGGCCAATATATAAGAGAATTGCCTTGCCCGAGCTGCAGGGGAAGGGGCTACACTCCATGTATTGAATGTGGAATAGAGAGATCCAGTTTAGATTGTTCATTGTGTAATGGAAAGGTAACTTCTTTTCTGGCTGATGTGTGCTATTACCTCCACCCCTTAAGAAAGAAATTTAATAGTCTTAATCGTAAAAATGTACTCTATTTGTTTAACTTAAACATCTCACTTGATTAACACCCCACTAATGGGAACAGTAAGGGTAGGTTCGCAAAAAAAGAAAGTAATAAATGACTTCTTTCTTTTCTAAAGCGTCAAATATTTTGAAACAAATTCCATTTGCATAAGTGACTAATATTTGGGACCGGTGGGAGTGAGCTCTAAACTTACCTAAATATACACTTGATATGTCAGTTGGAATATCGATGTGATGCTCATATATACAAAAGCTATATATGTTCTTAATAGAAGTTTTCATGTACGGCAGGGTATGATGACTTGTCATCAGTGCGGTGGAGATTGTGTCATTTGGGAAGAGTCTATTGATGAAAGGCCTTGGGAGAAAGCTCGATCAAGGTAAATATTTCCTGCCTCATGTTTCAATCAGATTCCGGTTTTTCAAAGTCATGTGTTCTCGCTGTAATATTGTTACATCCAACGCATAAATTTGCTCTATAATCAAGTTTTCATCAGTGTGCCACTCAATATGTACCATGGTACATGTTTGTCTTGCCACATTTGGCTTAAGCATAGCAATACTTCTTTGCAAATTTAGTTAACGTTGCTCTATAAGAAGCCTACATGATCTTTTTCAGTTCCCCTTTAAAAGTAAAGGAAGACGATGAAGTGGACAACTTAGACATAAAGCTTGACGCGAAGAGGAAAACTAAGCGTGTCTACCAATCTCCAAATACAGAAGTCAATTTGAAGATCAGCAGATCATTAAAAGTTAGTATTCATTTTTCTGTCAGCAACCCACTTGTCCTCTCCGATAGGTGTAATTCTTCAATCAAACTATTGTCACTTGGTTTCCTTATTTTGATGTTTCTATTTCACCATTATTGCATGGACAATGTCATTTGGATGATTCTTTGGATCCCTATGCAAAAGCTTAAACTTCAGAGGGATTCGCCAATTCTTGAATATAATCTTTTTTGTTTAGTTGGATGATTGCAGAGCTTAAATGCCAAGACTGGACTATTTAGTAAGAGGATGAAGATTATCCATGGCGATCCTACGCTTCATGCTCAAAGAGTAGCTGCTATTAAGGTTTGACTTTGTCAACTTCATATCCGACTAATTGATTGACTTCAACCTATGTGTAACTTTAGCTTGATATAGGCAAAATACATAAGTAGGCACCTGAACTATACACCAAATTCTTGTTACACATTTTTTGACGACGCATATCACCTTACACACTCAACTTTTTTCTTAGACCAATTTTTTCAAAGATCGGTAATATCACACACCAATAAGATTATGACATGTGTCATTAACTTAAAAAATAAAAATATAAAATATAAAATTACAAATATGCCCTCATCTTCTTCAAACTCATACCTGCAACACCATTATAGAGCAGGTTTAAAAAATGTAGACAACCTGCTCATTAAGCTATAAGACAACTTTTTGAAATCTTTGCTCCCATTCGAGTAAAAATTACAGATGTAAAACCAAATCGAGGAGGAATTTAATCAAAAACACGACCGGCTCAACCTGACCCACCCACTCTTTAGGCTCGCTTTCTTCAAAGAACACCACCGGTTTAACTCGCCGGTCACTCGCCACGCCGACACCGGCGTAACTTCCCCGCTCGATACCCCTTTCCCTCGCATCCAGTTCCTTCCTCCCCGCAGTCGAGCTGGAACTCGAACTCCCTGTTCTCTTGTGCGACCACCGGAATTTATCCAACGACGTCGAGTTCAACATGTCGTTTTGGCTTCCGTAGTTCCATTCTTCCATAGAGTCGTCGGCGGCAGAGTTGTACATGGAGTACCTTGCTTATATGCTCCTGATGTTTTCAATGCCATGTCCTTTATCTACACCATAAATTGGGGGAGTGATTTCAGACGATGAAGATGGAGAAGAAGGGGTTGTAACCCAATAAAAAAAATTAAATAAAATTTGAACACGTGGAACTTTATTAAATAAAGTATTAGTTACACGCGAGTCAAAAATGGTGTGTATTAGTTGCATTCTGAAAATGTTGAGTGTGTAAAATGATATTTGTCATCAGAAAGTGTGTAACAGGGATTTGGTGTATTTTTCAGGGATTTGGGTACTTGTGTATTTTGCCGCTTTATATATATCGTTCTAATCCATAAGCTCATATTCCATCAGCCCTCTTGCCGAGTAGCATTGCAAGTTCTGTTAACTTATTGTTAGTTACTGCAGAGCATGTCTGTCTGATTTTTAAAGTTATCAATCATGATGTAAATCTATCATAAATCGCAGATCTCCATAATGATTAGAATAGATGAGGTAGAAAGGGGAGAATATTTTCTCAATATTGCTTCAGCCAAACCTAAAAGTTTTACTTTGACATGATACTTGTTATGCAGAAAGCAAAGGGAACACCTGCTGCTAGAAAACGTGCCTCCGATTCCATGAAAGATTACTTCCGTGATCTAGATAACCGTCGCAAGAGAAGTATATCCATGAAAGGTCTATAAAGTATTTGCTTATGTCACACTTAAATTTATGGTGGTTTTGCTTTCTTCTTTGATTATGTCATAGTTGTGCTGCAGATGTCAAAAGCCATCCCTTGAATGTTTCTTTAAGGGTCTTGAACTATTACACTACAGAAAATGATTACTGTAAACCATTAAACACTTGAACAATGGAAAGATTTTATTCTTGTTTCCCTTCATTTACCTGTCGCAAAAAGTTGAGTTCACCATTTGGCTATTGCGGCATAAATATTGCATATAGCTCTTGATATTCAAGCACTACATCTTATTGGTATTTTCTGTAGGGGGCTTGGTTTTTTTTTTTGGGGGGGGGGGGGGGGGGGTGGTGTTTTGGATTTAATATGGATCACATTATTATTTCACTTATCAGAAAAGCCAATGTCTTGGTACATTTTCCTGAATATCAAGTGGTGCTCTCATTAAGGTCTTCTGTTTATACTGAATTAGATATGCTTTTTTGTTTGAGAATTGTAAAATGAAAGCATGTTTCTCTTCAAGATGAAGATAATAGCTGATTTTTCTAATTGCAGGAGTGAAATTTTACTGTAGAAATTGTGGACAGGAAGGGCATAGGAGTAACTACTGTCCAGAAATTCGAGACAATACAGATAGACGTTATAGATGTCGACTATGTGGAGCAAAGGGTCATAACAGAAGAACCTGCTTAAAGTCGAGCTTAATTGTACCGAAGAAGATGGTCAAGATTAACCATCATTGCAGCAAGTGTCGAAGAACTGGCCATAATAGAAGGACATGCAACCAAAAGAAGAATGAGACTAAAGTTGTTGCTACAATCAATAGTTCTGCTACTCGGGCAAAGAGAACTTATAGCTGCAGTGTGTGCTTAGGGAAAGGGCACAATGCTAGGACATGTCTTCACAAAAACAACTTCAAAAGAAGATAGTTCTTTGTAAGGAAATTCCTTATGTCTGACTTTGTGCCCATATATCAATTAATCCAATATTCTGTTTCTTTTCTGATAGTTCTTCGTTTTAAGTGTTTGTTCGATTGAAAACTTTGGATCAATTTTCTATAAGGATATGGAAAATCTGTGTCTTGAATATAAAACTGTGACAAATAACACGATTGATTTTTGCATGAGAACACGTACATTGATGGAATGGAAAAATGACAGAGAAGAGTTTCTATTTGATAGGTTCTGCTGCATATATCTGTTCTTGAAATCCATATTTTCTTAAACGAAGTATAAATATATCGGCATTATGTCTTTATTACTATGTAAAAGCATAGAGGTTGATACAATAAATTTCACTCTTGGGGACACATGTAGCCTATATTGAAATTCAAACAGGGAAATTTACATTTATTAGAAATCATAAATCAAAACTTTCTGTTACAAAAAATAAACTTGATCTCTCACCAGAACCCACTTTTTTCCTTTTTTCCCTCTCCCAACTGTTTTTCCCTATAGAGCAAACCAGCCAGGAAAAAGCAAAAAAGGAAAAACAGTAGAAAAAAACTGAGAAAACAACGAGACAACAGATAGATGTCTCAGCCATTTCTTTCTTCTCTTACTGTAAAAGAACCCCCCCAAAAAAATCTTCGGCTCCATGTCAACCCCAAAAAGTGAAATGTACATATGGTTTATATATTAATATTATGTACATAAATATAGAACATTGGCTAGCATGCTTTTCCAATCTTGCACTTGATTACACCAGCTTTGCGAGTGAGTCTGCCAACAAATTTAGCAGGCTCAAACTTGATGCTGGTGTGTTCTGTGAATGGAGTATGCTTGATATCTGGTCCAGACTCTCTAAAGTAGGCTCCGTTCAAGAACAAATCCCCCTCAGATCTCCATTGCCAGTTTCTCCACAGAGATTCTGGGGCGCCATTCCGGTTTGTCACCTTCATTTAGCATACTTAATGTTAGAAATTTCACATGCAATAAGCCCCAAAAGGGAAATGATGACTCTCTACTGTTTTAACTGAAAAACTGTTTATGTTAGCCTTATGCTACAATCTAATAGAACATATCAAAATGTGATTGGACAAGAAACGTTAGGTTGATTTATTCGCATATGCTTAAGCCTTGGTAAGCAGATACTATCTGGTATATGTACTGATTGGAGTTAGCAGATACTCGGTGAAATCACCGACAGACACCACTATTGTTATAAAAAAAAATTGATTAGAATTTTAAGCATACCTCTTTAGTGTTTGGATTGTTGGAAGCCTTGAAGCGGTTACCCTGGCTAATAATGGTGGGATTAGCAGTGCCACCAATTGCATACATTTCCCATTTAGCATAGTCATTGTTGACAACATGGAAGAATCCCCATCTGCACCTTGGCATCCTCTGAATACATCCCTTTCCGAACCGATTGAATGCAACTGTAACTTGCATGATTTTATCTTGAGGAAAGGCATCATTTGCTCCCAAAAGCATCACCTGAATCATCATTTGTAGTTATTAGGCCAAATACACATCGACAACCCCCCTAATCTTTTTGAATTTTTTTTATTTAGACACCTTATCTAAGTGTCTGACTTATTAAGAATAGGAGAAGAGAAAAACTTACGTCGTTATGATGATTGAATTTGCAGTTAGAAATGGTGATAGCAGTGGAAGCCATGATTGCATCAATGAGGCCATCAGCACCCTTAGTTAAAGTACAATGATCGATCCAGATACGGTTGGCACCAAAGATGGAAATAGCATCACCATCACTCACTGTCCTAAGACCAATATGATCAATAGAATCTCTGATCATACCACCTGAGGTAGAAAGAATGTGATGAACTCTAATGTTGTGGACAATCACATTGTGCACAAATTGTATGGTTAGTCCTGCTCCATATGCAACATGAACAGAAACTCCCCTGCCATCAATTGTCTTATCATTGTTGATCATCAGTTCTTGTTTCAACCTGATTATCATCGACTTCTCGAAGATAATCCACAACGGCTCTTCTTGGATGACAGCGTGGCGAAGGGTTCCTGGATTTGGCTCTTCCACGTTGTCATCCGAGGGATCGGTGACAACGTAGAATTTACCGTCTTTACCACCAGTTGTGCCATGGCCAAATCCCCTAGCACAATCTGCTAATGCCTTCCTGTTATTAGCCCAGTTTTTGTCACACCTCCAACATTTGTCAATTGGATTGTATGCCTTGCAACCATCATTGTCATCCTTATCATCTTTATCTTCTTCCTTCAGATGCCTCCTTGTGCCATTAAAAATTGTTCTGCAATGTTGGACAATAACTAATGTTAATTAAAAAAGGGAAGATGTCCAAGATTTACCACTCTATTATACAAAATATCTTAATTTTATCCTCCATTATACTTCCAGCTTGGGGCTATTCATACCTTTGTCGTTAGCAAATCATCTCATATTTGCCCTTGCTTTTAATGGAGCTCCAACGTGGTCTAAGCAGATTCCATATGTCAAAATACTAGGGGGGAGGTCTAAATTTACCCATGTACTTTTTATTATGGGTTAAAATTACCTCAGTAATACTTTATTGGAGTTTCATACGGAAAAATACTAGACGATTTGCTAACGATAAGGGTATGATCGACCCTTCCCTGGACACGCGCATAGCGAGAGCTAATGCACTGCGCAACCCTTTTAGGGGTATGATTAAGCTTTTGATCAACCCAGAAACCAAGAGACCCTTAGACAAAGAAACCATTTGTTCAAAAAAAGAAAATAAAAAATACTTACTCTCCAACTTCTTTGTTGAAAGTATCAGTGAGTTCCTCAGGATTTTCATTGTAAGCAGCAAGAGAAGACTTGAGGGCTTCTTCAGCTTTCTTTTCCAAATAAGGGTCAAATTCAGCAATATTGGCATGCAAGTTTGGGATTAAAGAAGCAATACATAAAAGGGAAAAGAGAAAAATAACTGAATTACAACTAAATGAGGCCATTTTTTTTTCTTCTTTTTCACTTTCGTTTTTATTATGGTAGCAGAATAACTTTTTTGTTAGTTTATTTCTGCTACCACCTGCAGCTTGGGGAATCCCAAGTTTTGGTAGTAGTTGATATTTGTAATACAGGTGAGTTCCCAAAGCTTGGTAATACAATAATAGTAAACACATATATACCACTAACATAGGAAAAGATAGGGACATTTTTTTAGCGGGAACAACGGATGACCAAATACTAATTTGAGGTTGAAACCAACGGTTTTCCTAACTAACTTTTGAATTTTTTTTTGGGTGGAAAAACACAAGTCAAGGGATGTTAGCAAACAAGGAAACATCAAAAGCGGATCTAGGATATTGTTTGGAACTATATTTATAGTTCCGTTGTTGGAATATTATATATATCTACGTACAAATATAGTCAATAAGTCACAATTCAAACTGAAACTAAGTCAAATATATGAGATCTCTACACTATTTTGAACACTTTTTTAACTGATAGTAAAGACACTTCGAATTAAACGTATGTTTTTGAAAATTAATCTATATTAAGTGTTTTTAAATATTTTCTTCTTTATAACCAGAACGGATATAATATGAGTTCAAATCACATTTTACTACTTAACTAGTCCGAATTTCTTTTTCTCCTTCTAAATCACTACCACTGCACCAATTTTATGGCCATCTAACATGCTCATCAAGAAGAGAGCATGATTTCGACAGAAAATAACTCTTGCTCTTCATGATAATTTCGACTCAAGAATGAAAACTTAAAACTTAAAGACGACATTTGAGATGCCTGTAAGTATTCAAGCGTCTGCAGTTTGCAGTTATAGTATATAAACTAAACTCACTTAAAAGGCGATCTTGTGGTCCGGCCCTTCCCCGGACCCCGCGCATAGCGAGAGCTTAGTGCACTGGGCTGCCCTTTTCAGTTGAAATCGAAATGAAAAACTAATTTCTCGATTTTTGACAGAGATAATACAAGATGTTTATAAAAACATTTGCAGATTAAACCCAGCGAGTTAGTTTAAACGACATTGAACATCTCGAGCTTTTGGGAGTTGATTTCACGTTTCTTTAAACATTTTAAAGGATTCCATATTATGACAAGATAAAAATGAATTGACTCATATTAACCCATATTTTACGGGAGCATTTTTTTTTTTTTATTCCCCCCTCCCTTTGATTCCTCTTTGTTGGAGTTATTGCTCCTTTTGTAACTTTAACCCATGACCCTGGGGTTGTATAGGTAGGGGTGCCGACGATCTGAGCAACCCCTTCTTGTCACGTGCAGGTTGAATACAAGTTGATCTCGTGTGGGTTAGACCGGATCAACCTATTTTGGGTCAAATTTGCCACTAATCTTTAGTATTCTCATCAAGTGAACTCAAATCTTTACAAATTAGGACTATTGTCCGAATCATCATGACAGGCAGTAGCTTCAGTGACCGAGCCAGAAACTCCATTATTTACATCATTACCAGACTACTATTCTGAGCAAGGCAAGCTTGATTCAGTAAAAGAAATAAAGTACAATTTATCAATAGGTACATTCCAATATTTATACAAAAATAATGTTGTCCTGATGCCAATATGGCTACTAGTTGTACAGAAGTCCTTACATCTACAAAGCCTCTATCGTCTAAGAAGGCAATACAATGTAGTGGTTCTATATACATTTTTTACCAGACTGTATACAGTGTCCGTGATTTCACGAAATCTAATAAGTAATATTAACTACAACTCTTGCTCTTCGTACTTTTTAGAACTATTTTTACTCCAACAACTTAAATTAACTACCCATATCAGGCTTAAGTTGCAGCAAAACTAATATACCGCTGCAGTACAACATTTTGATGACATTAGTTCCTTCCATCTCCACTCACTTGGCAGACAAATTGGTGCAACATTAACCTCAAACATGTCCGAATAGTTTCTAGTCCTTTGACACAGCGTAAGAGAGTGATTTTTCTTATGAAGATTCCCAAACCTTGTAATTGTTACCCTCAGCAGCCAACGACCATCTCTGATCCCCACTTGGAGGCTCATAGTGGCCTGGTCCTATTTTAACAGCCAGCTTATCATCAACAACTGCTGCATAAACATCCCTTTCGGCCTTAGTTATTTTCACCTGATTCAGACAGACGGCTTAGCATGTTGGGAATAGGATTGGTTTTGCATCCACATTACGAAAAGATATCTTGATAAGGCCCATAGGAACAGAATTTTAAAATAACAAAGCTTGTTTCAGAGTATTTTAAGTATTTGAATTACTAACTATAAAACACCTCAGCATTAAAAAAAACCTAATCCCCACCTTCATAACTATACCAGGGTCAGAAACGGAAATTATTGCAGCTGACTAGCAAATACCAGTTCCACTGTTGTTAACAATTTGAATATATGTGTTGAATTCATACAAAATACCATTCTGACATACTTTTTAATAGAAATATAATGCTTCACCTTACGATGATCTTATCACCTGATACTTCCCAAGATTGAACAACCAAGGTTCATGTATTGCAAGCATGTAATATTTATTTGTTAGTTCTTTCTAGAGGTCCTTTTCACTGTATCATAACTAGGCAATTCTAAAAAAGAGTTGGCTTCATGTTGATTTGTCAGAACAGAAAATAAGGAAATGGAGAGGCCATATGTTAACTGAAGAAATATAGAATGTTTGTTATCCTCTTCTCTCCTTCCCCTATTCATTCAAAATCGATCAACCATAAATTTTCAGATTAGGCTGAAATTAACCTCAGAAGTCAAATGAACCTGCATCAGTCAACATGGTTTTTGAGACTTACCATACTCCGACAGTTGATCTTATTCCGCTTTCTGAGTGACATAAGAGTTCCTATTTCAGATCGATAACCAGAGAAAATGTGATCAAAGAAGACTGACGGGGTTCCAGGGTGAGTCAGGATATAGGCATAACCTTGCATCTCCTTCCCACCAGGAAATCTCCAATGACCCTTCAAGGAAAAGGCCCAAAAAAAAGTTAACGATGAAAAGCAAGTCAGATCTTATGCTTACTCGGTATTATCCAACCATCTAGCGAACAAAAAATTACAAGCCCATTGAGGAGATCATGAGACAAGCCCTACGCATTGGACTAGAGATTCAGAATGAGAAAGAAAAATATGGAACTAAAATAAGGTTATGTTACCCAAAAGAATAAAAGATAACAACAAATAATAACGATAAGGACTCCATTTGGATTATTTAATGCACCGGCTCGTGAAAAATTCCAGATTTGCAACTAACAAACTCTAAGCACTGGTGAAAATGTAAAGAAAGATTTTGAAGAACATCAATGGAAAGTTTGGAGTGATACTTAAATGAGACAAAATCCATTTCAAAAAAAACAATTATTAGATTTACTATTATCCCATTAATTCATACAGGCAAACAAAAATTTGAGCTCAAACGCATGGACTTTATTGATGAGTCCAAATGGAACCTAAGAGAGATGATCTAGTACCAAAAAAGTACCGAAGACTTTTAGGGTATGTTTGGAAAGCCACCAGGTAATTGGAATTGGTGTAATTACTATGGTAGTAATTACACAACCTAGTAATTACATAGTTGTGTAATTACGATGACCTGTTTGTTTGTCATAGTGTAATTACAGTGTAATTACAAGTTTACTGTTTGGTTGCACAAGTGTAATTACATAGTTAGATTAAATTTTAAATGAAATAATTATCAAAACTTAAAAGTTAATATAATAAATATATGCCTATAAATTTTTATACGTATAAATGATATAATATTTGGTATTTAAGATGTATATCTTTTTTGTGAATATACATTAATTAGTAATCATATATTTATAACCAATATTGTAAAAATAATTTATATATATTTTTAAAATTAATAATATATAGTTTAGATACTTACAAAAACTAAAAATATATGTTTTGTAAGAACATCATGGAATTCATGTTTGATAAAATAAATTAATATTTATAAATATAATGTCATAACATTATTCAAATGTTTGACAAAACTAATCTATCAATTCTAACTAAAAAATAAACAACATACAATGTGAGCCAATACTACTAAAACAAGTAAATTGGAACTATGAATATAACACAATTCCAAAATTCAAAAAAAAAAAATAGTTTAACATATGTCAAATTCCAACATAATAATAGTAAGTTCCACTACAACTTAAGATTAGGAAACGTAATAAGTTTATAACCACATTCAACAATGAAATTCCACTTTAGTCCTCTAGAAAATACACCAGTAAATATAGACACTAAAAGCATATTTACCTGTGTAGAACCAGTATCATGATTCTCTATAAAGGTAACAGCACGAGATGGCCACCACCCAACAACACCAGGAGGTTTTCCCTTCTGATCCGATAATCGCCAGTATTCACATCTCTCAATTGCCTAATTACATAGAAGTTGAAAGGAAATGCTGTTAACACCAGGAAAAAGTGATTTCCAACCACTTCTCTTTCTTTTTTATTATTATAACAAGTACTGCTGGCCAAGTACTTGTATCCACTGTGCCAGGAGCAAAGTTTGAGAAACTTACAGAATGAAGAATTCCCTTTGTTGTCACGTCAAATGCTCCTGCAGTTCCATTAGTAGCATTGATCCAGTCAACAATTCTCTGCCGATGCGCATCTTGATTGTGATCCATCTCTCCATAAGTATAACTGAGTGAATCCCAATACTCGCCCACAGCAAAGTAAGGCTCAGTTGAGTCCAAGTAATCCTTCACATAACCACCCCAGAACCCACGAACAAAATCAAGCCTCCACCCATCATAACCAATTTCCTCCCTGGCAAATCAGTGCAGTCATAAAAATTTGTTACAAGGTGACCTTTGAAGTTGGAACATTCTTGGGTAAGACATTGGAAGAAAGTAAAACAGAGACAATTATATTGTATCCTATGCAAGAAAACAGCATCTTCATACAATGAGGCAGAAATACCCAAGAAACAGATGGAGAAATACCCACTTCTTACACAGTTTAACAGTTGGGCAACTCCACTTGGTATTTCAGTCTTCTTCATGAGCGGGTGCAATCAAAGAGACAAAGACAGTTATTACCAAAGGAGCGGACGGGATAAAATGACAACATCCTGTGGTCATGGATGAGATACTAATCCTGCTGCTATATGCAAGTGAATAAAGTAAAGAGCTACTGATACTGATTATCTGTTCACAAAAATGGACAGTGCAGCACAGGAAGCAGCTGTTGAATCTACAACTATCAATCGAAATTATTTGTTTCTGAATGTCGTAAAGGATATTGTTTGCACCTCATTTACTTTTTTCACATTTTGAATCAAAGCATTAGTGTGGATCAAGTATTCTAGTCCTTTGGCCAACCACAATTTCAATTTTAACTGCCTTCAATTATCGACTGCTTTCTTTGAGATTGTGTTAAAATTTAGAGAAAAATTGACATCTGATGTCTTCCAGAGTGATAGCAGTACATTTCAGGTCTTCTCTTTAAGCACTACTCAATTTCCATCTACCGTCTCTTTCCTATTCTTGACACAGAATGCATCAATCTTCCGAAACCCAGAAGTCCTGTCTGAACCACCAGATATTTATATTATGTTGGCAACTGTTCCTAATGTGCTTGACATAGAGACATTGCAGAATTTTTTTTTTCTTGATAAGTAATCGAACATATGTACAGAATCAGAGACGAATCTCTTTCTCTTAATTAAGTGCTTTGTATTTTGATATGTAGTGTCAACAAATTTTAATCCTGATTGACAGACATCAAATTTACTTCGACATTGCCAATGCATAATTATTGTTAAATAGCTAGGTCACTAAAATCCCAGGCATACAAGTACAAGGATGACATTCTCTTGCTTTGACGATCAAAAGGTGTTCAGATGAAAATAAAAGGGGGGAAAGAAGAACAATGGTATAGGTCAAAAGCTATGAGAATTAAACCTCAGCCAGTGTAACCATTCCTTGATATCCTTTCTCACAAATTCCTGGGAATGATCAATGTTAGGAGCAGCATGGAAGTTATCTCCACTACTTTTGTTACCCCTTCCCTGTAGAAATAAAAGGTAGTTTAGACATCTGATTCAGCAGATCTTGTAAAAACACGTCAGTATATCATAGGGTAAGGGAAGCAATAATGTCCTGATAGCCACAATGTCTGAACTATTCTTTGCTAAACCATAGTAGAGGAGTTGCAGAACATTTCGTTGGCGATTAATAGATATTCTAAAGAGTAACCTAGTCAATTTGAAAGCAAGAATGAAAATCAAATGAGTATAGCAAAGTGTAGCTCCGCACACACACCATCTATAGCAAAACTCATATATATCATTAGTCGGGACAATCGTTAGCAAAACCCATACATGGAAACATTTAGACCTTTCATTTTTCCAACTTTAACAGCACTTCAAAAAACCTTACTTGTTTTGACATATCAAATATTTTAATGTAAATTTTTTCTCTGAACTAATATTTCACTGCAATTTATTTCAAATAACAAAATAATGATGGGTATACTATTCATTAAATGGTGGACAGGCACATTCTCAAACATTTGAGTTTGCTACTTTGCGCCCTCTCTGAATTTGTGATTATTTATAATCTTCCAGTGAAGGACAAGCATCACCGCAAAAGTTTCCTTTGCTAGTACAACAGCAAGGCAAAATCTAAGAAAAGCACACACCTGGAAATGTGGATCATCAGCAACAACTGCACGATCATCCCAATTTAAACGACCACCAAAGATATTCCATATACCATTTTGGTTACGTTCACTTGCACATCTATGATTTAAGACAACATCACCGAGAACCTTGATGCCCACTTCATGGAATTTCTTTACAGTAACTTTCAATTCATCAAAACTACCATATCTGACAAAGATACAGAAAAACAATGCAAAAGTTGAGATACCCTAAACAAGTCAAGATGATAAATAAAAATAAGAACACAAACCGAGGGAGCAATAAGTATGCTTCATTTAAGTCTCATTTGACCTGGTAGGAACTATCTAATCATTGTTCAAAATGAAGGATAAAATAAGATGCTAATTCTGTACTAAGGAATAGCCTACTTGAACCAGAGAAAGACAGAAAGCAGAACCAGAAATCTAGATAACAAAACAGATATTCTTACTGCGTTATTTTGCATGTTTAGTCATAACAAGCGAGTAGAAAATGAGAGATATGTCTGATCTTCTGCTGGGAAAAAGGAATGACGTAGTAAGAGCAATGTGCCCCTTCTTAATTATTGGCATATCCCCCAGTTTAACTTCAAATAAAGAGGCTAATAGCCAAGAGAAATTGAGTTCTCATCCATAATAACCCTAACAATAGATTGCCCTTCTTAATGTTTGGCGTATCTCCTACTTTAAATTATAAATGGAAAAAAATACTAGAACTTGTAGGAGATACTTAGAATTTCATCTCATAAATCTAGAAGGGATATCCATGACTTACGTTTTAAATTTGACCAAAAATGGAAGTGAAGAAAATTTTTATTATAATACCTGGAATTTAAGTTATATAAATCCCTAGGCATGTAGCCTTCGGGTGACACCGAGTCAGTTGGTGGAGGTAACCAGATGACACTGAATCCAAGTGAAGATAACTCTGTAGCTTTTTCATGTAGCTCCACGTACCATCTTCCAGATTTATGAGATTCCCAATTGAAACCTTGGCACAAAATTTCAAATCCTGAACCAGTACCTGAAGATACTTTGACATCAGGTTGTGAAACTTCAGCTTCAGAAACAACATTTTCTGGAATTGTTGGGATTGAACTTCTGAATATACTATAAGCTTCCGCGGCAAGCTTCTCAATTTCTTGAAGAATGTTTTCTTGTGTTTCCTTGCTTTTTGTCTTCCGACTCTTTTCAGAGGAAATGTCAGTCACCAAATTCCTTATCTCCTTTATTATTTCATCAGTAAACACAGAGCCTGCTTGTTTCTCCTCCGGAGCACGGTTGAGTATCTCTGAAGAATTTGACTCTTCATCTTGTTTTGTCTCCTCCAAATGCTTTGTGCTAGACTGATATATGCCACCTGACAAAGGTATATAAAAGTCGTTTCCCTTACAATTCAACCATGTATTTTCATCCAGCTTCACCACAAAGACAAATCCGGAAAGTCCTCCGTCCAAAGTAAACAGTCCGGAAGAACCATTGCCTCCCTCTTTTCTCTGTCATGAGAGCATATATCATCAATAAGCAAAGAATGGCTGGTCTTAGGAACAAAAGGTTACTAGTTCTTTCTGGTCAGTGAGACACATTTTTCAAAGAAAAGTGAATGAGATGATAATAGAGAAAAAGAGACCCACAACTATTGCATGGCAATTTTGTTTCTGAATATGGATCGATTCTAAGTAATAGTAGCACTCTGCATAAATCCGTGCCGGGAGATAAACTAGTATTTGAGAAGAATGCTAGAAACTAGTATTTGAGAAGAATGCTAGACACACCATATAGGACCCTTCCATCATGTTGGAGATTCAGGGCGAATCTAAAATACTGTAGTTGTTGAAGGGGGAAAAGATTGCAAACTTTTAAGAGCTTGATGACAGAAGTGACCTTATTTGCCCAGGTATCAATGAAGATTCCAAGAATTAAGCACTTCACAGAATCCTTGATTGGATGTTACGATAGTCAATAATCCAAAATACCAGGTTAGAGAATCTGGCTGGTGGAATCCAACGACTTACTGGTCAGGAACAGATTCACATGGCAAGTTCATATTTTGTTTCTATAAGTACTTTTTTTAATATACCAGCACTAAAATAGTGCTTACAAAATTACATCAGTCTTAGACTGATTCCTTTAGAACGATTCACACGGCACTTTCATTGGATAAAATGTTAATATGAAAATGCTCGTATCCTTGCTAGACTCAATTGAACCACACAACAAAGGTAAAATTGGACCAGCAGATTAAAATCTTAAAATAGAAAAGGTTATTGCATCCTTTCATTCATTAAAGAAGAAGAGAAAGATTAGTTTATCTGTATGAACACATACTAGCTATTACAAACGCACAACCTTACACATTTGCAATATCCAGAACTATTGAGCCACTATCAAGCAGAACGTGTAGGGAGGGCAATGATTTCCATTTTCTGAGGCTTCTCAAGTATTAAAAGCGGTAGATCCGGCCAAGGAATAAACATATGACCAATGGAAAGAAGAAAAAAGGAAGAAAATTTAGTACTCCCTCTATCCCAAAAAAATTAATCTTACTCCCCTTTTGTGGACCGTCCCAAATTGTGTCCAGTTTTCCTCTAAAAAAAGGCTTTAATACAGTGAAACACAAATACTAAGCAATTCACATGTTCCACTCCTTTCTAAAATAATCACACCGGGAAACTAAGACCGTTAACTTGGATGGAGGGGAGTATAAATGAAGATTCCAGGCTTAAAGGACTTTGAAAAATCCAGGATTGGAGATTACCATGGTAACAAAGCTACAGTACCAGGTTTTGGTCACTAATCTACAATACCAGGTCGGAGAAACCTGGTTGTAGAATTCAATGACTTGTTGGTAAGAAACAGATTAAATTAGATAACATTAGAGGTTAAAAGAACAGCATTTTCATTGGATAAGATTAGAGGCTTGTACTCTTGCTAGTCTCAATTGAACTACACAACTAAGGTAGAAATGGAAAGTTCGTTAATCGAAAAATAAGTACCTGCAGCAAAGTCCTCAGTGCCTTATTCTTGAACACTACTGTTTCCGCTGGATATGGCATTGTAGGAAGTTCCCATGTTTTAGCATCATCTTTGCAGACTCCCCAGTGAAGAACTACATTTCCAGGTAAGTCGGTATCTATATACAAGATATTCTTTTTAGTCTCTGGACAGTGCTTAACAGAGACACTAACAGTGTTATCAACAAGAGTCTCTTTTACTATGGTATGCACTTCATAGAACCCTTCAAGACGCTTGCTTTTCACACTAGACCCATCATTGCTGCTTGCTTCCCCTTTTGAGGGAGCTGCTTCTGGCTTAAGGAGGATGTTCGACAGCTGCCCTAGCGGTCCTGCAATAAAAAAAAGAGCTACTGAACTTTTACAACTTGAATTTGGAAAGACACAACATTACTCAAACAAGACATAGACATAGAGGGTCTTTCTGTCTCTGCTAATATTTCAGCTAAGCACAATAATGGATTGATAATTAATTTCTATGAACTTATCAAAAAAAAAACCTATTGTAATACTAAATTGAGGAAAAATAGAAATTCATAACAGTAATGCATCATATATCATAAACAGATATAATCCTTGTTTAACCTAGGTAAATAATTTTCATTGTTAGAAAAGATAGGTTTCGACATATTTGAGTTGTTTTTCCTTCGGAGGAAATCAGCCAGGCTAACATGAAATAGATTGCGTATAAGGGCAGACGATAGAAGAATGAACGTATTTGTACATTTCACGACAAAAAGTATCCTAAACAACCTGGCCATATGCCTGATCCCTTTTTAACTCCAACAATATTAGCATCATCTTCAAGGTAGTCAATAAGAGGAATCTTGAAGTCCCGCCCTCTGTGCTGATACCAAACTCCAGTTTCCTCATCCTGTATCATCAAAATAAAACGGCAAAAAAGCACCATCACAACCAAAAAAGTGAACACCAAAGCTATCAGAGGAGCAGTAATGCAGTATACATGAAGATGGTTCTTGTTGAATGTGTCCTAAGCAGCATAATACGTAAAGAAGAAAGCCTAAACATCTAAGCGTAGAAGTCCACCTTCAACACAAAATTTATAGCTGCAATAGACCACGTAGACCTTATGTCAATCTTCACTTCCTGAAACTTTTCTCCTTCCAAAATCGTGGATGACCCTTTCAAAGGAGTTTCAATTGCGTAATCCTGTAACAGTAATGAAATTCCCATTTAAAGAAAAGATATGAGAAATGTAGGAAAAAGGTAGACGAACACCTTCGCGGAAATTGAAAATTAAAGTGATTATATCCACATTCAGAGAAGAAATATTAACAAAACAAGAACGAGCAAACTTCCACGAGAAAGAGTACTAGACACCTTTATGGCGATCGAACCCGAGGGCCGCATCTCTGGAGGAGGTTGATCCCATTCACTGCCGGATAAAAAATGCAAAATTTAGAAACAATGTATCCAGCGTCGTTAGGTATTCAACAACTATTGAAGCACAAGTTCATGAGGTATAAATCTCTAAATCAAAACTAAAAGATCAGACCATCCCCATCCGAAAGACCATTGGCGGAGCTAGCTTGGAGAAAGGGGGTTCAATTGAATCTCCTTCGCTGAAAAATTATACTATTGAAATAAGGTAAAAACTAGTTCTTTTTGGTTGTATATAAGTTGTTGAATCCCCTTGATGATATGAGGAAAATTTTAGTAAAGTGGCACAGGGGTTTCAAAAATTACTTTTGATCACAGGTTCAATTCCCACATGAGACATTTTTGAATCCCCTTATATAAAATCCTTGCTCCGCCACAGCAAAAGACTAAAACTTGACATTAAATTTAAATCCTTCCTATAAAAGATAATGTAAGAAAATTACACCTTAGTTATTTCTACCTCCAAAGCACAAAAAATAGCAGAACTTCCATTATCAAACCAGACTAACCTGCCAGCATCACCAGCATAATGGACCCCCCAATGAAGAATCCATTTCCCTGGAACGCTACATCCCACGGAGAGGTGCCAATTCTCTTCGTCTTTCCCCTTATCTAATCTGATGGCTATCTTTCCTTCAGCCTGCAATAAGCCAATCAACACCTCAGCAGCTCTTAATCTTTCTCTACTTCACTATCGGTAAAACAAATGACACTTACACAAAGCACAAATATTTAACAAAGAAAACAGAGGAGCGTCAAATATATTACTCCCTCCAATTTCAATTTATGTGGACCTATTTGACTAAGCACGGAATTTAAGAAAAAAATGAATACCTATGGATCTTATGGTTTTAAACATACCACAATATTTGTGTAATTATAAAACTTAAGAGTAAAATTGGAAGTTTAAGTTAAATTGCTTCCAATTTTAAAAAGAGGTCATTCTTTCTAGACTAGACCAAAATAAAATAGGGCCACATAAACGGAAAACTACAGACCTAAGAATGAAGATTTCAAATTTCCAATTATTCTCTCTCGTTTTTGTAAGCTTGATCAATTTATCTTCTTCTATTCTCCTTCTTTTTCTTCCTCTTGAGCGAACATAAATGTGAATAGTTGCTTCTCTCACTTGTCCAAAGATAGGATGATATTCAGGAAGCAATGACGGAGACAATACACCTCTCAGTTATGCAGAGATTTATACAATTTTTACCTTGATAATAATTCAAACAATTCTGTTCTAAATAAGTTGAACTACTCCGTGAACTTAATAAAGGGATTGTTTTTTTTTAATTGTTAACTTAACAAAGAGGAATTTTTTCACAGAATTGGCGGCAAACCGCGAAAACTCAATTCAATTAGCTCCAAACACTCCTTAATTCCTACAAAACGTCTCATTTCTATTGATTCAATGAATTTTCAAACACAATAATTAGAGCCAAGATAAAAGTAGAGCACGCCATATAGAAATCGGCGAATCTCTAACTTAATAATACACATACACACGAAAAAGAAAATATCTAATACAGGTATTTTACCCTTTCCGGTCGTTTCACCGAGAAAGTCTCTGTTAAAACGACGTCGGACTGTTCCGATGTCTCAATGACGGCAGCGTCGGTGGAGCTAGCTCGGAGAGCGAACGTTATCCGGCGAGGCCGGAATCTCAAAGTCACGTTACCGGAGAGCGGCTTCCGAGAGTAATTTAGAGAAAAATGAGGGGTTATTTTTGGATTTAAATAAAGTTTTGGGCTTCGCCGTAGACTATGACCGACGAGAGGCTCTATAGTAACAGTCGACATTTATTTTCCGGTCGCTAGATCTCTCACCTGAAAAGCATGAGAAAAAAAGAGAGAACGAAAATAATTTGGTTTGTCAGATATATATAGTGGATAATTATTGCTTTTTCGGTTCTCTGATGTTCAAACACTTTCTTTTCATAACATAATCTTTACTCTTTTTAAAAGGATTACGAAAAGTACCCCTAAAGTAATCTGAATTAGCGATCAGGCACCGCACTTTTAAAAAAGAATGTTGCAATAATAATTTATAATCCAAATTGACCTTGCTTTTAGTTTTTGCAAAACAATTTTCGCAAATCTTTTTTGCAAGGCATAGTTTAAACAAACAAAAGAATGTTTGAAAGTTGTTAAAAAATATTTTATATCATGCATAACAAAAATTTATTTTAAAAATGGTATCGATAAAGTTTCAAATGATTGTAAATTTTATTTATTTAGTGGACACATATTTGATTAATATATGCTACTATTCATATATAAAGACCTATAATTCTAGATCCCATCTGGATAAATGTGTCCATTGTAAATTGCAGAGTAGATGGCAACTGAGGTAATTAATGGGTACTCTATAGCAATAATGATAATAAAATAATGACTTGATTATATTAAGATGATAAAGTAATGGGCCAAACCAGGGGGAAAAGAAAAAAGTATTTGCTGTTTGTCGGAAAGGGATTGCACTTTCCATCGGCTACGGACTTGAGACTTGGAGAGTACTATTCTATATAATACTTCCAACTTTACGTAGATTCGAAGTTTCTCTCTCTCTCTCTCTCTCAATTCGGGGTCCCAAACTGAAATAATATCTGAAATATCTCAATTCAAATTGCTTATTTGGGATCCGTTTTTGCCAAAATAAATTTGAATTTTATTTGGCAAACACATGCAAAATTTCAAATCCCAATATCAGTTCAATAGGTGGTTTTGAGCCAAAATATCACTATTACATTTTAAAAAAAATTACCCCAAACTTTTGTATTTTATAAAAGAGTCCACCATTTATTATTTTGTAACAATGTTGCTTCGTTTTCTCGGTCACCTGATAGTGTATCATGTAATTCTTAATAAAAATGATAATTTTGTATCAAATTTATTTATGTTCAGGACTATGGTTTGCGATAATATAATGAATGTTATTGATAATGGTACTGCTGGATATTTGTGATAGTTTTTAGAACTTGTGGGTATAAGTCATGTTTCATGTTTTTCCAAAATAAATTTGGGGAATATGTTTTGAAAACTGATGTCCAAACATATTTTCATCTTCAAACCAAACTTCACCTAAATCAGATTTTTCAGAATAAATTTGGGAATCTATGGCCAAACGCTAGCTTGATAAAGACCTGTCATTATTTTAACTGGCTATGATTTTTTTTTAGTTGGTTTTAATTTCTACTATAATAATTTACTGTATTTTTATATATTTCAAAAAGGAACAAATAAGCGACTACCATGCAAATATGACTTTTGATTGGATCTTTATAGAAAGAATAAGTGCGGGGTCCAGTACTTAAATTAATATAGTTATAATTTGTAGTGGTAGTTGAGTGAGTTAGTTGGTTAGTTGTTATAAATAGTGTAGGTCGTTAGCCTTGTAAACAGTGACTTTCGTTTTTTCCTGTTATTGCTTCTCAATATACGAATGGAGCTTCTTCTCCACTAACTCTTCTCTCTCCCTGCCATGGCTGAGCTCTTCAACATGGTATCAGAGCACCCAGGCTTGATCAGTTAGCTCAGTAATATCTGAAGAGAAAGGTCTACAATTCGACTCGCCATTTGCCTGTTACTTTGCTATTTCAACCAAATCCCTACCTTTAGTGTTTGTTTTTTTGATCTGGTTCAATTTCTAATGCAATTTGTCCACAAGCTCAGAAAATTCACTTCTATTTTGTGTGATTTTGATTTCGATCTGCCTCAGTTGTGTAATTCGACACTATTTGGTGTAAAATCAACAAATTACGATGGTAAACGATGAAGGAATCTCTACTCCAGCTCCTCAAGTACCAGTTGCAACTCAGGCATTGAATACTCAACATCTGGATTTGGTACATCACAATCATCCTCTGTACATTCATCCCCCAGATACACAAGGTTTTGTACTTATTTCAATTCAGCTTCAAGGTTCTGAAAATCACTTAACTTGGAATAGGTAGATGAAAATTGTACTGCGTGGTAAAAATAAACTAGGATTTGTTCTAGGAACTTGTAGAAAAGACATGTATGATCCTAGTTTACATGAACTATGGGACAGATGCAATGTTATATTAGCTTGGATAATGAACATCGTGGCTCAAAGTCTAATAAGTACTATGATATATACATCTGATGCTCATTAGGTCTGGGAAGATCTTAAAGAGAGGTTTGATAAGGTAAATACTTCTAGAGCATGCTATCTGCACAAGGAAATTACTGCCCTCACTCAGGGAATATTATCTATGTCTGTGTATTTTTCAAAACTCAGGGAGTTATGGGATGAGTATGAGACACTTGCTCCTCCTCCCTCCTATGAATGTCCAGAATCCACTAGACATGCTGAACACTACCAGTTATAAAAGTTGTATAAGTTCTTAAGCGGTTTGAATGAATCTTATGAAAATACAAATGATCAAATCTTTATGACACGCTCATTGCCCAACATAAATCAAGCTTATGCCATGATAGTGAATGTAGAGAGTCAAAGGAAGAGTTGTTGTGCAATCAACACTAGTGTTGACGTTGATGGCAGTGAACCTGCTGCTCTGCTAAGTAGTAAGGTGAATAACAGTGGTGGCAACAACAATGGTGGAAATAACAATTACAAATCTAGAAACAACTTTAACTATGGAAGGCATGTGATTCAGTGTGACTATTGCAAGCTCAAAGGTGTCACAAGAGACAACTGCAACAAGTTACATGGATATCCAGCAACCTTCAAGTACAAAAAGAAAGGAGGATCAACAACACTTATGCTAACAATGTGGCTAACATAGGAAATCAACTATCATATGCACAATTTTCTTCTCAGCATACAACATATGCCTCTACACCACCAATTCCAGCTCAGTTCTTTACTCCAGAACAGTACAATCAGATTCTGCAGATGTTGAACAAAGGGAAGAAAGTAGAATCTATGGCTACTCCAGAACAGAACAATAGGTATCACTACTGCTCTGATGTCTAATCTAGTTGACAATAACTAGATAGTAGACACAGGAGCAACCAATCATATGGTTCACAAGTTGAGTCAGTTTAACAGGTTTCAAGAATTGTCACAAATGAGTAAGAATACAGTTCACTTACGTACTGAAGAACATGTGGCTATAAATAAGACAGGAGAATCTCATATCATTCAGGATAAAACAATTGGAGATGTGCTATATGTTCCAGAATTCAAATACAACCTAATGTCAGTTTCAAAGATCACGAAGGAGTTACAATGTTGTGCAATATTTTTTCCTGATTTCTATTTCTTTCAAGAACTCTCAAGTGGGAAGGTGATAGTGATTGGTAGATAAGAAGTTGGCCTCTATATTCTGAAAAACAGAGGTGATATAAATTCAAGGCAAGCAGCTGACATCAAGGATACACTTCTTAATCATTCATTTGTAAATATCATTTCTAGTTCTACTGGTAACTGTGAGAGTAGTTCTAAGAATAACAATAAGACTACTGATACTTCTCTTTGACATAAAAGATTAGGACATGCCCCTTTAAAATTATTGAGAAGCATAGATGGTTTGAGTAAGATCCAATTAAAAGATCACACGTGCATTGTATGTCCTATTGCTAAACAATCAAGACTGCCTTTTTCTCTAAGCACTACCTATTCTGCTTGTCCTTTTGATCTTTTACATGCTAATGTTTGGGGTCCCTACAGAGTCACTACTTATGATGGTAAAAGATACTTCATGACTTTAGCAGATGATTACTCTAGATACACTTGGATTTTCTTAATGAATACCAAGGCAGATTCTATTATAGTGTTGAGAAATTTTCTGACGTTTGTCAAGAACGAGTTTAACTGTGGTGTGAAGTGTATTAGAATAGACAATGGTTTAGAATTCTTTAATGATCAGGTGAACAGATTGTTAAAATATCATGTCATTATGCATCAAAGTTCATGTGTATATATACTACAATAGAATGGTGTAGTTGACAGGAGGCATAGATATATCTTGGACATGGCTAGAGCACTAAGGTTTCAGGCATTTGTTCCTTTAAGGTTTTGGGGTGAATGTGTATCCACTGATATATACCTTCTTAATAGCTGCCCACTGTCTTGTTGAAAGGTCAGTCACCCTTCCAAAGGCTGTTTCATAGAGTTCCCTCATTACAACATCTCAAGGTGTTTGGAAATCTGTGTTATGCTAAAAATGTCAAGAAAATTGATAAATTCAGTCCAATGGCAATCCCAGTTGTTCATCTTGTATATTCAACCACTCATAAGGGATACCATCTCTATGAGTTGAACTCCAAAGAGTTTTTTGTGAGCAGAGACACTGTGTTTCAGGAAGACATTTATCCTTTCAAGGATATGAGAACTGGTTCCTCTCCTATGTTCCCAGTATTGGAGTTGTTAGAACCTGATTCTCCTGGTGTCACTACACCTCTTCCTCCAGTCATAGACAACATTTCACAGTCTTCTCAAAATTCCTTCACAAGAGAGCCTACTTCACCACCTCATCCAGTACAACTCAGAAGATCTTCAAGAGAATCTAGACCACCAATCTGAATGGAAGATTATGTTGTTCAGCAGAAGTCATATTCTTGTTCCTATACAATATCCAACTATGTGGTATATGATCATCTTACTCCTACCTACATGTGATAAGTGTAAATTTGAACCACTTATTAATACCTTCTTGCTTTAGTTTTAGTCCAAAAGGTGTTGATTTATGTTCTCAAAACTAATAAAAGTGTGCATATTGCAGAAATGTTGGAGATTTGGACTCTAATAAAGAAATCTAACTAAAAAAGGAGTATTTCGGCTCATAAGGCAAGAAGGGGAGTAGCAGACCAAAAGTGCAGTCCGCAGAAGTATTTCTACGGTTGCAGAAGAAAGCGCGGACTACAGAATTCTCTTTGCGGCCACAGATTTGGTGATGAATCTCAGAAGTTGATTGAAGAAAAGTGCGGACCGCACACAATTTGTGCGGCCGCAAAACATAATCGCACTGTCACACCTCCTTTTTCCTGAGGGGATAGGGAGTTTTTCCAATTTAAGTGACATTATTTGAAATGGGATTATTTATTTAATTCAGAGTCGCCACTTGGAATAATTTATGGTATCCCAAGTCACCGGTTTATTTTAGAATCCCAAATCGAGGAAATTTGACTCTTATTTTTGGTTTGTGAACACAGAAGATCGGGTAAGGAATTTTGTTAACCTGAGAGAAGGTGTGAGACACTTCCAAGTTTCGTGGTTTTAGCACGGTCGCTTAACAATTAATACTTGGCGTAATTATCTGATTTATTACATGTTTTAAACCTATTGTGCATTTTTGTCTTTTACCGCTTTTTAATATTTATGAAACTTATTTGAATAAGTCGCGATGTCGTAAACTCATTTGTTTTTGTACATATTGCGAATCGCGTCACGTGAAATGCACCCGCGATTTACAACATGTTTATTTTTATTAGTATTCGAAGTTGAAGTCAAGTCGCGTGAAACGCGTACTTGAGTTGGGGTTTACGTATCGTGACCATGCCACAGGAACCATACCCATAGTCACGATGATTTATTAATCACGCCTAAAGCAACTAGCACGTGTTCATGATTTGTTTTTCCTTACGGGTTTGAGATCTGTGTAAGGTCAAGAGCTATGGAAATCAATTGTGGAAAATGGGTTAGCTTCTGCTCTTACTAAATTGGGCCTGACAGAAACTATTTTGGACCAGATAAATTAAATTGGATCGTTGTACAATTTGCCCTTTAAAGCCAATTAATGAGTATTCTCAGATACTAGTTCATCAAGCTACTCCCTTATCAATTAGTCAATTGAAGTAGTACATGTTTCATTAAGCACAGCCCAACCACTGGGCCCAATCATTATTTTTTTTTTAAGTCCAAACTTTATTTTTCAATTTCAACTAGCAGACATAGATTTTATCCCCAAAGTTCAAACATTCACTACGTGCCCAAAAATTATTTTTTATAAATCTTCATGTTAATCGTCAAGAAAGTAGCAAAATTTAACAAAGCTAATAAGACCTAACAATTAATACAAAAAAAAATATTTCAATCTTCATGAATCTAAATAAGATCAAATTATATATTCAAGCATAATATCTTAATAAAACAATGATGAGATAAATGGACCTTTACAAGACTGTTTTGAAGCTCGGACAATGGACAAGGATGTAAATGGAGCCTCGACTAAAATCGACAAATGGAGCTCGAACTCGAGGACTCAACTTTGGAGCTGTTGTTTTCTATACAAAAGGGGACTGTTTTGCTGGGTTTTCGGCTCGTTTTTGTGGTGCTTTTTAGCTTGGTTTCCAGTTGGTTCGGGGCTGGAGTTTAGGTGATGAATTGCTGGATTTTTTGAAAGAAAGCCGAAGAAAGAATGACACGAGTAGAAATTTCCTTATCCTAGAAGAAAATAATTTTTTCTCAATTCCTTATTCCCTATTTTTTCCTTTTTCTCTCTCTTTTTTTATCACATTTCTCTTCTATTTATAGAATTTTTTTTTTGAAATTTTCAGATTTTTATTATTTATTTTTTTATTTTTAATTAAAAAAAATTTTCACTTCCCATTTTTCTTATTTTTTTTAAAAAATAATTCCCCGCTTTCCTTTACTTTTATTTTTTAATTTCTCTTTTTTTTTTACTTTTAATATATTTAAAATCTCATTTTTTTACTTTTTTTTTTATTTTCCACTTATTTTACTTTTTTTTATTTCCCACTTACTGCTACTTTTTTAAAAAAACAAAATCAGATACCCTTACTTTTATTTTTTAATTCCAACTTTATTTTACTTTTTATTTTTTAAATTTCCACATTCTTTTACTTTTATTTTTTTTAATTTTCCACTCTCTTTTACTTTTTTTATTAAACAATTTCTACCTACTTTTACTTTTACTTTTTAATTTTATATTTCTACTTTTCCTATTTTTTTAATTCCCATCCGAATGTTTTTTAAATAAATAAATAAATTTATATTTATTTATTTTTGGTTTTTAATTCATTTTATTTAAAAATAAAGATAAAAATAATAATAAAAATAATACTAATAGTAATAATTGACCTTTTAAATACCCTAAACCCTAAACCCTAAACCCTAAACCCTACACCCTAAACCCTAAACCCTAAACACTTATATATATATATATATATGTATAAGTGTAACAAAGCTAAAATATATATATATATATTAAATTCTAAAAATATTTACATAGTAGAAGGTGATAAAAATTCAAATATAGTAAACAATTAGGTGCTCACACGCACTAACAAAAATTCAAAAAGTTCAGAGAGTATGTAAAACGACCAAGATGGAAACCTTGCCAAAAGTGCGGACCGCACACGAAATTGTGCGGCCGCAGAAGCTGAAGTGCAGCCGCATATCAAATTGCGCGCCTGCAGAATCCCTCTACCTACAGACTCGAGCAACGTGCGGACCGCACATGGAATTGTGCGGGCACAGAACCTCCCGAAGGGCATTTTTGTTAGCGGATTTTGGGCCACTATAAATAGACAGGAATCACTTTTTTAGGTCAAGTTTTGTAGTTTTTTTTAGCTGTAGCCATTGTAGTTTGCCATTTTTTGTAATTTGTGATCAATTTGGGTAATAAACACAATAGTTTATCATTTTAGTTTTATATTATGGCTTTAATTGGTGTTTCTTATTTATTTTCTTCCATTTCTACTATGAGTAACTAGATATTTACTAGGGTTGTGACCCAACCCTAGTTTATAAACCTTATGGGTAATTAATCTGATGCTTGTTTATGATTGAGTGTTTGTTATTTAGCCATGTTCATACTTTAATTTTAGATCTAATGGTTGTAAATATTGATTCATGCCTTTCTGACTTGGTCTTTACTTGAGAAAGAGGGAGTTAATATCGGAAAACTTGGCTAACAAGAAATTGGGCTAGTTAAGGTTTTGACTTGCCTAATTAAAGGTTTTGAACTAGAGATAGGGAAACCCAACTTGAACTCATATCAACCATTTGGTTTGATACCCATTTGGGCTTGAGAAAGCCAAATTAGGTAAAATCACTCTATGACCGAGAGGTATTGAGTGGGTAACTTAGAGTTGGGAGCTATAATACACCCCAATCACTAAAACAAGCGTCAACATAATTAATCCATTAGACTAGTACCTAGGCGAAGGTTACATCCCTAAGCCTTTTACCTATTTGAAAACAACCAAAAATAATTAATCAATTTCTAGTTTCATTTCTCTAGTTAATCATTGATAGTATAGTTTATAGAAGTAATTTGCAAAATCAACTTGTTTGGAAGCATATTTAAGTTATTTCTTCTATACGCATCAAGTGTACACTCTAACACCCACATTTAGGTCCCTGAGGAAATTGACCCCGACCCATAGTTGGGTACTATTCTTCCAATGACCTTTTCCACTCATTATTGAGTGTGGATTGGGAGTGGATCACATTTTTGGCGCCATTGTCGAGGAGTTATAACAGTGTTAGCTATATATTTGAGTATGTTTTTGGTATATCTTCTTTTCCTTCCGTGTTACTAACTTGTTTAAGAAATCATAGCTTCAAACATGGCGAACAATGAGCTCGAAAATATGCTTTTGGGGGACTTAGACGGAGAGGATGAACAACTCGATGAGGTACCTCAAGTGCCTCAAGCTAATAGGAGAGGACGGGTACCACAAGACAATGTGCCCATTCCACCTCACCTCCACCGCATCCACCACAAGCGGCACAACACCAGATATTGCCCAACGAAGGTTATGCTAGTAGAATAGCCCCTCCCCGTATTAGGGCGGGCAACTTTCAAATCACCAACGTGATGCTCACTTTACTTGAGCAACAGGGCTTCTTCACCATTGCACCAACCCAAAATGCTTACAAATATTTGAAGGGCTTTGTGGATACATGTTGGGGAGCAAGCAAACGAATGTTTCCGAGGATACATTGAAGCTAAGGCTTTTTCCCTTCTCTCTATAGGGAAAAGCTTTAGATTGGTTGGAACGTTTTCCGAACCATTCAATTCACACTTGGGATGACTTGACGGCAAATTTCATTGCTAAGTTTTTCTCTCACGAGCACATGGCTACACTTCGAGATGAGATCTTGGCATTCAAACAAGAGCCGAATGAGCCACTACACGAAATTTGGGAGCGCTATAGAACAATAGTTAAGGAATGTCCCAACAACAATATGATTGAAAACATGTTGCAACAAACCTTTTATCGTGGGATTAACACAACCAACCAATAGGAAGTGAATCAACTAGCCGGTGGAAAATTTATGACCACACCTTATGCAGAGGCATGTGACATCCTAGATGAGATGGCGAAGACGTCATCATCTTGGCAATTCTGGGCCAATGTTCCACAAGGTGATCCGAATATGATCCACCTTCACAAAGAATTGCAAGACCATGGGCAAGCCATTTCCGAATTAACCACTACCATGACTCAAATAGCAAAGGCCCTACTCAATCAAGTGAAATCCCCTAAGCAAGTTCATGCTATGGAGGGAGTTAATATTTCAGTGAAGAAGAAGAGGACCAAGGGTCCACAAATGCAAACCCAAGTAGAGAACTCTGTGCAAGATGATGGCGTTTTTTATCAAAATAATTCTTATAATGAGTAGGAGGAAAAAGTGCAATATGTGAACAATTTTCATGGGCAAAAAAATAACTTCCAATGCCTAAACCAACAATAATGGCGACCACAAAATAACCATGGCAATTAGAGTTGTAATAATCAAGGGAATTGGCATAACAATAACAATCACGGAAATTGGAGTGGAAACAACCAAGAAAATTGGGGAAACAATAACCAAGGTGGTTGGGGTAACAATCAAGGCAACCGGAGGTCGGGTTTTCAAAGGTCCCCAATATATCAACAATCGAGCAATCCACCTCCTTATCCTTCCCATGGTTCAAGTTCTTCAAACAATGAAATGGGACGTATTGATAATATGTTCAAACAAATGATGGAAAAGAATGCCAATTCAAATGCCCAACTTGCCTCACACAACACATCAATCCGAAATCTAGAAGTTCAAATGGGGCAAATCTCTCATGCTCTAAATTCTCGTCCTTAGGGTGCACTACCAAGTGACACGATAGTGAATCCAAAGGGTTGTAACAATACGGGGCATGCTATGACGGTTATCACAAGAAATGGAAGAGGCAGGAATGCACCCACCTCAAGTGAAAGGCAACTTATCGATGATGACTAAGTGATGCAAGAAGAAGAGATCCCAAACAATGTTGATCAAGCAAACGAGGAAGTTCGGATTGATATTGATGATAGTGTGGAAGAGATCAAGAGGAGGTGAACCCAATTACGGAACACATCATTGACATACCGGAACCGGTAGTACAAAAGGCAAATGCACAATTGCCTAAGCCTCTACCTCCATACCCTCAACCAAGCAAAATGGTGAGAATCAATTCAAGAAGTTCATTCAAATGATGAAGAATCTTTCAACCAATGTGCCATTGGTGGAAGCTTTAGAAAAAATGCCCGGTTATGCAAAGTTTAAGAAAGATCTTGTGACAAAGAAGCGGTTGATGAATTTTAAAACTATCAAAGTCACTCATCAAGTGAGTGCGATTGTTCATTCAATCGCTCCTAAGTTGGAGGATCTCGGTGCTTTCATAATTCCTTGTACAATTAGAAGTGTTGAGTTTGCTAAGGCTCTTTGTGATCTTGGGGCAAGTATAAATCTGATGCCCAATTCGATTTTCAAGACTTTGGGGATTGGGCAACCACGACCCACTTCTATGAGATTTCAAATGGATGATCGTACCATGAAGAGGCCGTTGGGTGTGATTGAAGATATTTTAGTCTGGGTTGATAAATTCATTCTTCCGGCAGACTTTTTCATTTTAGATTATGAAGTTGATTATGAAGTGTCAATCATTCCTAGAAGACCTTTCCTTGCTACGGGTAAGGCTCTTTGTGATGTAGAAGCCGGAGAGCTCACTTTCTGGGTTGGTGATGAAAAAGTGATAGTCTATGTGTTTAAGTCCATGCGGCAACCAAATAGCAATGAAGTGTGTTCTTTTGTGGACTTAGTGACCGATGTTAATGTTGATGATACAAGTTCTACTATCAATGTTGGTGATATGTTGGAGGCCGTTTTGCTCAATTTTGATGATGACGAGATAGATGGTTTCATGGAATGCGTGAACTCTTTGCAAGGAATGGGATCATACAACTATGCACCCCCAAAATTATCTTTGGATCTTGAAATAGGAAGACTCCTCCTACAAAGCCTTCTATTGAAGAGCCACCTACTTTGGAGTTGAAGCCATTTGCCTCCACACCTTCGGTATGAATTTCTCGGCACTTGTTCTACTTTATCGGTTATTATTTCATTTTGTTTGACTAACGTGCGGGTTGATTCCATATTGGCGGTGTTACAAAAGAGGAAGAAGGCTATTGGGTGGATCTTGACGGATATTTGGGGTATAAGCCCCTCCTTTTGCATATATAAGATCAAGTTGGAGGATGATACTAAACCGTCCATTGAACATCAAAGAAGACTCAATGAGGCTATGCAAGAAGTTGTCAAGAAGGATATTATTAAGTGGTTGGATGCCAGGGTTGTCTACCCCATATCCAATAGTTCATGGACCTCTTCGGTTCAATGTGTCCCAAAGAAGAGGGCATGACGGTGGTTACCAATGATAAAAATGAATTGATTCCTACAATAACGGTGACCAGTTGGAGCGTTTGTATGGATTATCACAAGCTTAACAAAGTAACAAGCAATGATCACTTTCCACTTTCTTTCTTAGATCAAATGCTCGATAGATTGGCCAGCCATGCTTTCTATTATTTTCTTGATGGGTACTCGGGCTACAACCAAATTGTCATTGCTCTAGAGGATCAAGAGAAAATAACCTTTACATGTCCCTATGGTACTTTTGCATTCAAGAGGATGCCATTTGGTTTGGGCAATGTACTAGTAGATTTTCAATAGTGTATGATGGCTATTTTCACGGATATGGTGGAGGACTATGATAAGTGGGAATTTTGACTACTTATTAGCACTTTTTTGCTTTTGTTTTAGTCCGAAAGTATTGATTTATGTTCCCGAAACTAATAACATTATACAAATTGCAGGAATGTTGGAAGTTTGGTCTCCCATGATGAAATCTGACTCAAAAAGGAGTGTTTCAGAGCACAAGGCAATAAAAGGGTGCAAAAGCAATGAAGCTCTGCGGACCGCAGAATTCCATCTGCGGCCACAAACCAAGCGAAAAACCCAACAGGATTTTGACAATGTGCTGGCCGCACATGAATTGTACGGCCGTAAAACAGGGTCTGCACTGACAAATGATTCCAAGACTGACAAATGATTCCAAGTTCGGAGAGTTTGCGAAAGACCAAGTTCTGAAACCTTGCTGATGTGTGAACCACACAAGAATTGTGCGGCGGCAGAAGTTGCTTCGCAGCCGCAATCCAGAAATATGCGGTTGCAGAATCCCATCTCCTGCCAACTGAAGAAATCTGCGGACCGCACATGAAATTGTGCGGCCGCAGAACCTCCCGAGGGGCATTTTTGTCAGAGAATTTTGGCCCACTATAAATAGACGAGTTTCACAATTTTAGGTCAAGTTTTGAAGTTTAAAGATGTTGTAGCCGTTACCTTTTGCCATTTTAGGAAGTTTGTGATTATTTTAGTGTTTAAACATTATATTTTATCGTTTTAACCTTTGATTATGAGTTTAATTAGCTTTTCTTCTTTATTTTCAACAATTTCCATCATGAGTAGCTAGATTCTTACTAGGGTTGTAACCCAACCCTAGTGTGTAAACCTTATGGGTATTTAATTTAATGCTTATTTATGATCGAGTGTTGATTATTTAGCTTAGTTCATACTTCAATTTTAGAATTAATGGTTGCAAACAATGATTCATGCCTTTTTGACTTAGTCTCTACTTGAGAAAGAGGGACCTAGTCTAGGATAACTTGGCTAATAAGGAATTGGGCTAATTGAGAGTTTGATTGGCCTATTTAAAGGGTTCAAACTAGAGATAGTAAGAGCACGACTTGAGCTCAAATCAACTATTTTGTTTGATACTCATTTGGACTTGAGAAAGCCAAATTGGGCAAAATCACTCTCTGACCGAGGGTTATTGAGTGGGTAATGTAGTGTTGAGAGCTATAATACACCCAATTAACAAAATAAGTATTAACGTATTTAACCCATTAGGCGAACACCTAGGTTATGGTCACATACCTAGGCTTTTAAACTAGTTGGAAAGACACCGAAAAAAATCGTTCATTTCTAGTTTCTTTTACTTAGCTTACAATTGTTAGAGTAATAGTAGAAGTAGAAATCAAAACTCATTATGGAAGTGCAAATTTAGTTAGTCCGTTCGCTTTCTTCAAGTATATACTCCTAATACCCCTTATAACTCCTTATGGATTCGACCCCGACTCATAGTTGGGTAATTTATATTGCATACGACCATATCATATCTCTTATCGAGATATGTTATGGACATCATCAGACTACCTTGAGGTTTTCATGGATGACTTCTCGGTGGTTGGGAAATCTTTTGATGATTGTCTTGCAAATTTTGACAAAGTGTTGGCTAGACGTGAAGAAACCAACTTGGTACTCAATTGGGAGAAATGTCATTTCATGGTTGAGGAAGGTATTGTCCTTGGCCATAAAATCTCAAGGAATGGAATTTAAGTTGACAAGGGAAAGATTGAAATGATTTCTAAGCTTCCACCCCCAATTTCAGTGACGGGTGTGCGGAGTTTTCTAGGCCATGCAGGTTTTTACCGGCACTTTATCAAAGATTTCTGTAAAGTGGTAAACCCATTGTGCAAGCTCTTTCAGAAGGATTCCAAGTTAAATTTCAATGATGATTGCTTGAGAGCTTTTAAATTATTGAAGCTCAAGTTGATAACTACCCTTATCATCACCGCAATATATTGGAGTGTGCCTTTTGAACTCATGTGTGATGCAAGTGACGTAACGGTTGGGGCTGTTTTGGGGCAACGTATCAACAAGAGTTTTCATCCGGTCTACTATGCTAGTAATACCATGAATAGTGCCAGAGTCAATTATAACATTACGGAGAAAGATCTCCTTGCTATTGTGTTTGCAATTGAGAAGCTCCGCCCGTACTTGATGGGTTCCAAGGTTGCTGTCCACACAGACAATGCGGCGCTTCGTTATCTTATGAGCGAAAAGAATTCCAAAGCTCGGTTGATGAGATAGGTACTCTTATTTCAAGAAATTGATATTGATATCCAAGATAGGAAAGGTAGCGAAAACCAAGTAGCGGACCACTTGTCTCATTTGGAGGAGAGGGGAGGCCCCATGATGGCCTTGAAATCAATGACTCCTTTCCCGATGAGCAACTTTTGGCGATTTCAATGAAAGAGCTGCCATGGTTCATGGAGTTGGTAAATTTTCTTGTGAGTGGAATCATTCCAGATGAGTTCTCTTCAAACCAAAGGAAGAAGCTCAAAAGTGATTGTCATGATTATTATCGAGATGAACCATACCTTTTCCGGATTTGTACGGATGGAGTTATTAGGAGGTGTGTACTGGAAGAAGAGCAATGTGATATTCTTGGGCTTGTCATTCTTCACCATATGGTGGTCATCATGGTGGAGCAAGAACGGCGGCCAAAGTGCTTAGTTGTGGTTTCTATTGGCATACTCTTTACGAGGATGCTAGTGATTTGGTTAAAAGATGTGATGAATGTCAATGGGCCGGTGGAATCTCAAAGAAAAATGAAATGTCTCTCACAACCATCTTAGAGATTGATATTTTCTATGTTTGGGGCATTGACTTCATGGGCCCTTTTGTGAGCTTTTGTGGAAACACCTACATATTGGTCGAGGTGGATTATGTGTCCAAATGGGTTGAGGCCGTCGCTTTACTCAACAATAAGGCGAGAAGTGTAGTGGCTTTTTTGAAGAAGAATATTTTTACAAGATTTGGTACTCCACGTGCAATCATAAGCAATGGGAGGTCAAACTTTTGCAACAAAGCTTTTGACACTTTACTTAGCAAGTATGATGTTATTCACAAGGTCACGACTCCCTATCACCCAATAGCTAGTGGGCAAGTGTAAGTCTCCAACCGGGAGATAAAGAATATCTTGTGTAAAATGGTGAATGCTAATCGGACGGATTGGTCCAAGAATCTTGATGATGCATTATGGGCTTATCGGACGGCATACAAAACACCTATCTAAATCTCTCCATACCGGTTGGTGTTCGGGAAAACTTGTCATCTTCCGGTGGAACTAGAGTACAAAGCAATGTAGGCTCTGAAGAAATTGAATTTTGATTGGGATGTAGCCGCTAACTTGCAGGTTACACATTTGAATGAATTGGATGAGTTCTGGTACCATGCTTATGCGAGTTCTTCCTTGTACAAAGAAAAGATGAAATATATTCATGCCAAATACATTTGGAACAAAGAGTTCAAGGTGGGCGATCTTGTATTGTTGTTTAACTCAAGGTTGAGAATGTTTCTCGGGAAGCTAAAATTCAAGTGAAGTGGTCCATTTGAAATTGTTGGTGTGACACCTTTTGGTGCATTAGACTTGAAGAGCAAACACAATGAAGTATTCCGAGTCAATGGTCACCGGGTGAAGCACTACTTGGGAAAGGTTGGAGATAGCCATGGGGTGGCTGTCATTTACTTCACTTGAGGGTGCTTTGACATTGCGTCGTCTCGTGACATTAAATCAGGCACTTCTTGGGAGGCAACCCATGTTCTCTTCCTTTTTCTTTTGTAGTTAGATGTTATTTGTGTTCTAACATGATTTGAAGTGTACTACAGGGTTGAGTGTGACTTGCAATAAGGATGAACTAACAAATGGCCAAGTGTTAAAGGAACTACGGACCGTACTTTATTTGCACGGACAGCACAATTTTATGTGCCACAGTAGAAATACATGCGCGACTGCAGATTTCACATGCGGACTGCACAATTGGAAGCTGCCAAAGTGCGAAAATGTAAACTCTCTAAAGTTTTAAGTTTGTCAGTGCTGGGCAAATCTGCGACCGCGAGGCGATTTGTGCGGCTGCACTCAAAAAATGTACGAACTGCACATGAAGCTCAGAGAAGGTAGACCCAGGTGAAAGAGTGCGGACCACACATGGAATTGTGCAGCCGCACTCGACTCTTTTTCCCTCTTATACTCTTAGTATAAATAGAACCTTTGGGTTCATTCTATACTTTTTACTCTTCTCACAATCATTGTTACTCTGCAAGTTTTTCTAAGAGATTTTCATTGTACCCCACACACACCTACTTGTGCTTACAGACCCAGTGTACTCACTCTATCTGGTATGCTTCATTTCATGTTAATTTTTTGTGTTAGTTTAATTTTTGAAATTTTAGTTTCTTTTTAGGCCATCTATTATTAGAGTTCATCCATGTGTCCATGAGGGGTAGATCTTACTGGGTAGTTAATAATACATGCTTTAACGGGTTGGGTTAGTGAGATTTCATGTTTATACCATGATGTCATACCGATGTGTACAAGTAATTGCAAAATCTAAGTACAAAAGTAACTGCCTGTTTGTAAATTTTGAATTCTGCGGCCGCACTTGAATTTGTGCGGTCCACAGTTTTGTGTTTTAGGCAACCTATTGAAGGCAAGTGCTTCTGCGGCCACTTTAAATATTCGGACCGCAGAAATCTAAGTGAGGCCGCATTTTAGTCCACATAATCTATCAGAGGAATAACTCTTGAGAAACCAAAATGTGCAGACCTCACTGTAAATTGTGTGGACCTCAAACGCATTCTGCGGCTGCAAATTGGCCTCCATACAGTCTTTAAAGAAGAGGCTTCTGAGCCTTTGTAGTTTTATTTTAAAAGCACGGCTGCACTTGCAATTTTGCGGTCCGCATTCCCCTTCTGTGTCCGCACATCAAAAATGTACAGACCGTAGTGCCCCATCTCTGCAACATGTTATTTTTATAGTTACCTTATTGTTTCCACAATGTTCCCCCTTGCCTACATAAGTCTTGAATATATTGAATGATGACTTGCAACTAATAATCCACTTTGCTTTAATACAGATAATGGTTCGATTGCGTGGCCGCAGTGAAAGTACAAAAGGCAGAAGTGACTATTCTAGGGGTCGAGGTAGAGGTACCTTGCCCCTTAGCTAGGCTAAAACTATCAAGAAGAAGGCCACAACAGGTAGAGGAAGGGGTGTAAGCCTCTCCGAGTCTAGCTCTTATGTCCCGTCTAGGGAAGTTTCTGAGGGCAACTCCACCTCTATTCCGGAGGAGCAAGAAGTTGCACAGTCTAGGCAGCAGGGGCAATTTGAGCTCATAGACGAGGCCTCTTCATCTTACAGCACTTCCGAGGGTTCGGAAAGTGATAGCCGAACTTCTGAGTTGGCAGCTGTTCCAGACAGATTGTTTAGGATGTCGTTGATGATGATAGAGGGGGAGATGGTACATCCGCTGATGTGGAGAGATCAAAGAAGAAGGAGACATGGGAGGACAGATTTGTTAGCTTGGCCGCCTTCACTGACTTTCGAATGTGGTGGCCCATGAGATCTTTGACCCTTGGGAGGTAGTTTCTGTTGAAGGATCTAGAGACATACAATCCTTCAGTGCTGAGATAGTTTAGAGCGAGGAAGGGTTGGATGTTGTTCACTGAGAGAGTGGTAGACACCAAAGAGTACCTTGTTCGTGAGTTCTACGCCAACATTTCTCACATCAAGAAGGGGACAAAGGTGACCAAAGTACGCAACCTCAATGTGAGGTTTGATCAGCACACACTAAATGCGTACTTATGGTTTGAGGACTTAGAGCCAAAAGAGTACCTAGAGAAGTGTGTTATGAAAGAAAAAGTCTGACCATGGCTAGTTGAGATCTTAGCACCACCGGGACCACCACCACCATGGATCACTACTGGGGTTTCCATTCACCGGAGCGCATTGAGCTTTGAGGTGAAGGGATGGCAAACTTTTGTGTGTAGCAGACTTGATTTATTCCAGAATGAGACCCATCTGCCTATTCCATGGGATGTTCTCATGGATTTTATCATGGCCGGGTACCCAATTAATGTGGGTGCAGTGATGTCGGACAATATTACATTGGTAGCACAGCATACCAACACGGCCTACCCTTATCCCAACACTATCACAGAGTACCTTACTGATGCAAAGGTAGAGTACCTTACTGATGCAAAGGTAGAGCCGAGATCATATGATACAAAGGTGAAGCCAAAGAAGTCATTTTACTGGTACTCATTGATGGATTTTACCAACCCAAAGAGGAGAGCTCAGCCTTCTACCACCACAGGTCAATCTGATAAGCCGACAACGGTAGTTTCTGAGATAGCTGACATTCCATCTACCTCTGCTGAGCCCTCTTCCAGTGCTGCTACTATGTCTCTACCACCGTCTTCAGGTCCTACAATAGCCCCCAGGGCAGCCCCTACTACAGCTCCAAGGCCGGTGATCATGCCTACAACTCTATTATCTGCTCTGCAAGTCTCCCATACATTGGTGAGTCTCAACAATTAGATGCAGACAACTACTTCAAAGCTGTCTGAGATATCTAGTATTGTTGTAGTGCAGTCATCTACATAATCACCGCAGGTCACCACTAATATTGATGAGAAGTTGCACAAGATTCTAGACAACCAACAGATGATCATGGACACTCTTGTACAACACTGGTCGGTTATTGAGGAGTTGACCAAGGAAGTGAAGAAGATGAGGAAGTCCCAAGCAAGCAAGAGATCAGTTGACAAGCTTAGGAAGGAAGTAACCCGACTTGCGACAGCTGAGGATTTTCCATTTGACATGTTACTTGACCCAGACCAGTCCGCCCCAGATCCATCTGCACCGGTTACACCAGATGGCCAGTCTGATGAGCCATGGCTTGCTACCGACACTGCTGAGAAAGTGCGTGCGATGTTTGCCACTCCTGCCACTCCCAGATATGATGATGATGAGATACAGTTGGCTGACCCAACGGGAGATGATGTTGTTGGGGCCACTGAGATGTCCAAGGATGCTTAGGGAGTTTTCTTCGCCCTCTCTCTTTTCACTCTTATTTTGTTAAGCATTGGGGACAATGCTTACTTTTATTCGGGGGGGTGGAGTTTATTTGATTGACACATTATTGTAATAATTGGACGATTCTATGTTCTGTTCTTATTTTTAGTTTATCTATCTTTAGTAGTTATTGTTCATTAGCTTCTTTAATTTTCCACTATAGTTTTTGTTGTGTTAGCAGCTTTTATTTTTTTATGTTAGTAGCTTATTTTTATGTTTTTCGTAGTAGTATGGATAATAAGACTTTGGTTTTCTTAATGTCACGGTTCTTTTTAAAGATATTTTTGTGTGAACCGGGTGACTTGTCCTGATAATGGATGGCGTGACAACCTTCTTAAGTGAATGAGTCCATTTTTTGTGTTTAGATAATAAAAATAATAATAATAGTAATAGTAATGAATAAAAGGCCTAATCAAGTCATTCTCGAAAAAGAGTTATTCATGCTTCATTTGGTACCAATACACTTAACTAGGTGCTTATGGTTTGAAACAAGGCTTTTTGAAAGAAAAATAGCTCTAGTTAGTGACTTTGAGACTCTTGAGTTGACTTTGGTAATCATCGAGTGGTTTATTGGACCATAGTGATCTTTAAGTTGATTGTGATTGTTGTAGGCACTCAACTCTATCCTCTTTTACGGTGTAGTTACGTGAGGGGTGAGGTGATTCGTTGCTAGTCCAAGTACCCATGCGAATGGTCTAGAACTTGCCCTGAATGTACTTCAAAGCGAAATCTTAAATTTTGCTTGGTTTGGGAAATGATTGTAGGTCCCTTCTGAGCTTTCTATTGCCAACCAATGTTGTTATCCCTAGTCAACCCCCTTTGAGCCTCTACCCTTTCTCATTTGATAACCATGATATAATCCTTTACCCATTTTGTCGTGATCCTCTCTTGGCACCCGGACCTTCCTTAACACTCTTGTAAAATAAGTGGCTTAAGGCATAAGTTTGGGAGAGAGTTGAGGATTTTGAAAGAGGTATCAAGGCATAAAAAGAGAAAAGAAATGATCTCTATGAAAAGAGAAGGCAAGAAGAAAAAAGAGCAAAAGAAAAATGCAAGAAAGAGAATAAAAGGAAGGGTTGATGGAATCAAAAAAAGGTAATTATCCCTAACATGAGCATAAAGGGAGAGAGAGAATGAAATGAACAATAAAGAGTGATGTCAAGTCTCTCTAACCCCCAAGAAAAAGAAAATGCCTCTAAGAATTGGTAAATGTGAGCCAAGAAATAAAAATGTGGAGTGCTTAAGGAAAGGTGTAACCACTTACCCATATGGTATCCTACACCAATCCAAAAACCTTCGTTACAACCCGAAAGAAGTCCAACTTGATTTTGAACCTGTGAGCTTATATTAGTGGTGATCTACATGAGGGGAAAGCCTATAGTACTTAAAGCCGTACTTGTGACATTCTTTTGTGAGAGAAGAGTAAACCTTTCATTGATCTTAAGATTCAGTGCTAACTTTTGAAGTGAGCTTGGCAAATAGAAGGTAGAGGAGGAAGAGTTTGGAGTCCACCATGATCTATATGATAGAACAAGAGTCCTTGATGAGTAAAGTCAATTCTTGAAGCTCAAATGTTACATTAGAACTATATGTGCATGATATGTGAATTGTCACCTTGTTTATAATGCATGAGTATTGTGGGTAATTTCTGGTCTCAACTGAGTATGGATGGCTTACCATTGACTCTCTGAAATGACCTTTCACTCTGAGGAGGTGGGAACTAATCTATTTGCTTAAGGAAAAATAAAGACTTAAGTTTGGGGGAGTTGATAAGTGTGAATTTGAACCACTTATTAGTACCTTCTTGCTTTAATTTTAGTCCAAAAGTGTTGATTTGTGTTCCCAAAACTAATAAAATAGTGCATATTGCAGGAATGTTGGAGTTTTGGACTCTAATAAATAAATCTAACTCAAAAAGGAGTGTTCCAACTCATAATGCAAGAATGGGCGCAGCAGGCCAAAAGTGCAGTCCGCAGAAGAAAGCGTGGACCGCAGAATGCTCTATACGGCCACAGATCTGGTGATGAAGCTCAGAAGTTAATTAAAGAGAAGTGCGGATCACTCACAATTTGTGCAGCCGCAAAATATGGTCGCACTGACAAAAATTTAAAAAAGTTTAGAGAGTGTGCAAAATGGCCAAGATGGAAGCCTTGCCAAAAGTGCGAACTGCACACGGAATTGTGCGGCCACAAAAGCTAAAATACAACCGCAAATCAAATTATGTGGCTGCATAATCCCTCTACCTGCAGACTCGAGCAAAGTGAGGACCGCACATGGAATTATGCGGCCGCAGAACCTCCCAAAGAACATTTTTGTCAGCGAATTTTGGGACACTATAAATAGACGGGAATTACTTTTTTAGGTCAAGTTTTGTAATTTTTTGAGCTATAGCCGTTATAGTTTACCACTTTTGGTAATTTGTGATCAATTTGGGTAAACAACATAATAGTTTATCACTTTAGTTTTATATTATGGCTTTAATTAGTGTTTCTTCTTTATTTTCTTCCATTTCTACTATGAGTAGCTAGATATTTACTAGGGCTGTGACCCAACCCTAGTGTGTAAACCTTATGGGTAATTAATCTAATGCTTGTTTATGATTGGGTGTTATCCTTGTTCATGCTTTAATTTTAGAATTAATGGTTTCAAAATTCATGTCTTTTTGACTTGGTCTTTACTTGAGAAAGAGGGACTTAGTCTAAGGAAAACTTGGCTAACAAGAAATTGGGCTGGTTAAGGTTTTGACTAGCCTAATTAAAGGGTTTGAACTAGAGATAGAGAAAACCCAACTTGAGCTCATATCAACTATTTGGTTTGATACCCATTTGGGCTTGAGAAAGCCAAATTGGGCAAAAGCACTCTATGACCGAGAGGTATTGAGTGGGTAACTTAGAGTTGAGAGCTATTATATACTTCAATCACTAAAATAAGTGTTATAGTAATTAACTTATTAGGCTAGCACCTAGGCGAAGGTTACATCCCTAGGCCTTTTACCTATTTGAAAACAACCAAAAAAAAAATAACAACAAACCCAGTAGTTTCCCGCAAGTGGGATCTGGGGAGGGTAAGATGTACGCAACCTTACCCCTATCCCTGGAAGGGCAGAAAGTTTATTTCCGATAAACCCTCGGCTAGAGAACGACTGAAAAATAAAAGGTAATTGAAATAAGTAGGAATGACATCAAGATGAAATAAGATCGAATCCAAGAACGTAGTCAAACTATAGTTAGTAATAGCCATCTATGAATAAAAGATATCATACTAACACTAATGCTACCGAACTGAGTAATACACAGAGAAATGCTCGACTACCTACGAACTTTCTACCCTAATCTTTGACCTCCACACCCTCCTGTCTAGGGCCATGTCCTCAGTCAGCTCTAGCCGTTCCATGTCCTGCCTAATAACTTCTCTCCAAGACTTCATAGGCCTACCTCTACCCCTCTTACTGCCCATCGAGGCTAACCGCTCGCACCTTCTAACTGGGTCTTCTATACTTCTCCTCTTAACATGCCCGAACCATCTCAACCTCGCCTCTTACATCTTATCCTCCATAGGGTTCGCTCCCACCTTTTTCCAAATAACTTCATTCCTAATCTTATCCAACGGGGTATGCCCACAAATCCACCTTATCTCAGCTACTTTTAGCTTCTGGGTATGAGAGTTCTTGACCGGCCAACACTTTGCTCCATACAACATAGTCGGTCTAACTACAACCTTATAGAACTTACCGTTATGTCTTAGTGGCACATTCTTATCACACAAGATATCGGAAGAGAACCTCCACTTCATCCATCCTGCTCTGATACGATGCATGAGATCTTCATCAATCTCCATGTTACCTTGTATTATAGATCCAAGATATTTGAAATTACCTCTCTTGGGGATGACTTACGTATCAAGCCTCACCTCCATATCCCCTTCCTAGGTACCGTTGCTGAACTTGCACTCCATGTATTCCATCTTGGTCCTGGTCAACTTGAAACCCTTAGACTCTAGGGTCTACCTCCAAACCTCCAACCTCTTGTTAACACCACCCCGCGTCTCGTCAATTAAAACTATGTCATCAGCAAATAACATACACCATGGCACCTCACCTTGAATGTGTCTCGTAAATGCGTCTGTTGCCAAGGAAAATATGAATGGACTAAGAGCTGATCCCTGGTGCAACCCCATCATAACCGGAAAGTGTTCTGAGTCTCCTCCCGCTGCCCTAACCAGAGTCTTCGCTTCATGATACATGTCCTTAATCACCCTAATGTAGGCTACTGGGACCCTTTTAGCCTCCAAGCATCGCCAGAGCACCTCTCTCGGTACTTTATCATATACTTTCTCTAGGTCAATGAACACCATGTGCAAGTCCTTCTTCATTTCCCTATACCACTCCACCAATATCCTCACAATGTGAGAAAACAACCAAAAATAATTAATCAATTTCTAGTTTCATTTCTCTAGTTAATCATTGATAGTATAATTTATAAAATTAATTTACAAAAACCAACTTGTTTGGAAGCGTATTTAAGCTATTTATTTTACACGCATCAAATGTACACTAAAACACCTACATTTAGCTCTCTGAGGAAATCGACCTCGACTCATAGTTGGGTACTATTCTTCCAACGACCATTTCCACTCATTGTTGAGTGTGGATTGGGAGTGGATCAACAGGGCATCCCTAGCAGCTTACTCAGCTATTGTAGAGCCAATGACCTATGAAGATGCTAGTACTAATCCACTTTGGGTGGCTGCTATGAAATCTAAAATCTCAGCACTTGAAAGTAACAAAACCTAGACAATTGTGGATCTTCCTCCAGATAAGATCCCCATAGGATATAAATGGGTGTTCAAGGTGAAGTACAAATCCACCGGTAAGGGGAAAGGTACAAAGGTAGACTTATAGCTAAGGGATACAATCAGCAGGAAGGCTTGGACTATACTGAAACTTTTTCTCCTATGGCCAAGATGGTTACAAATAGTAAGGTCTGTAGTGGCACTTGCTGCTGCATCACACTGGTATGTTTTTCAAATGGATGTGCATAATGCATTTCTTCAGGGTAATCTATGTGAAGAAGTGTACATGCAAATCCCTGATGGCTTTTCACGCCAAAGGGAATATCAGAAGGCGTGTAAGCTGAATAAGTCCTTGTATGGACTCAAAAAGGTTCCAAGAAGTGAAATTTGAAGTTAACAGAGGCATTGACAGACTTGGAATTTGTACAATCATAATATGACTATTCTCTATTCACACATAGAAAGGGAAAAGACTTGGTGAATTGTGCTTATGTATGTAGATGACTTATTGGTTACTGGAAACAACCTGACACTGATTAAGAAGGCCATAAAAGACTTACAGTCCAGGTTTAAGATAAAAGTCCTAGGGGAATTGAAATACTTTCTGGGCATAGAGGTTTCAAGATCAGAGAAAGAAGTTCAAATGTGCCAAAGAAAGTATGCTCTTAAGCTGATATCTAAAACAAAATTATCAGGAGGCAAGCCAGTATCCACTCCAGTGGATTTTAATCATAAACTTACCTCTGTAGAGTTTAACAAGGTGTACAACAAAGATAAATTGGCTGATGACGGATTACTTGAAGATAGAAGTGGTTATCAAAGAATAGTTGGAAGACTACTATATTTGAATATGACTAGAGCGGACATTGCCTTTGTGGTACAGGTTCTAAGTCAATTCATACATGCTCCTAAGAAGTCACATCTAGATGATGATATGAGAGTGATCAAATACATTAAAGGGAATCCTGGACTTGGACTATTCTTGCCAGCATGTGGCACTCAGAAGCTAGTTGCATTTTGTGACTCAGACTGGGGTGCATGTGTGGAAATAAGGAAGTCAGTTATTGGCTATGCTATTAAATCTGGTCATGCATTGGTTTTCTAGAAATCCAAGAAGCAAGGGACTGCGTCAAGAAGTTCAACTGAGGCAGAATTTAGGAGCATGGCTACAACTATTGCAAAAATCAAACGGTTAGTTGGTTTGTTTAAGGAGCTGGGAATTGCAATTGAACTTCCAATTCAGCTCTACTGTGATAGTAAAGTTGTTGTCCAAATTGTAGGTCACCCTATCTTTCATAAGAGAATAAAGCATATAAACATTGATTGTCACTTTGTAATAGAGTAAATTCAAGAGGAATGATCAAAACACAACATGTTGGCACAAGGGAATAGCTGGCAGACATCTTCACTAAGAGCTTGTGCAGTCCACAACACGATTACTTAATAGGCAAGCTGGGAATGAAAAATATATTTTCATCCTTCAGATTAAGGGAGAGTGTAAAAAGAATAAGTGTGGGGTCCAGTTGTTAAATTAATACAACTGTAATTAGTAGAGGTAGTTGAGTTAGTTAGCTGTTATAAATAGTGTAGGTTATTAGCCTTGTAAATCGTGACTTTCATTTTTCTCTGTTATTGCTTCTCAATATGCAAATGTGGCTTCTTTCCACTAACTCTTCTCTCCCTTCCATGGCTGAGCTCTTCAACAATCTTACTCTGTCCTAGAGAGCTGATTAATCTTTAGGCATGAGGAGCACTAGATGTATCATTTAACTATTTATACTTAAAATAATTTTACTTTTAGAAAGTACTATATAATATTTTGATTGGCTATCAATTTTTCAGACACTATTTGTTAATTGATAATGACTTACAATAATCTGATGTAAATGTATAAATTTTATTTTCAATATATGAAGCTAACATAAGTATTGAAAGTGAAACATTTAGATTCTAGTAGTCCAACAATAGAGAGAAAGAGCTTGGCAAAATGCACTAGAAGATTGGAGATCTCTCCTTGCAATGACCAATATCACATCATTGGATTTCATAACATACAACAAAAAAGGACAGTCCGGGGCACTAAGATTTTGCTATGCGCGGGGTCCAAGAGACGGTCGGACCACAAGGGTCTATTGTACGTAGTCTTACCCTATATTTTTGCAAAAGGTTATTTTCAGGGCTCGGACCCGTGACCTCTTGGTCACATGGCAACAACTTTACTAGTTACGCAAAGACTCCCTTTTGAATTTCATAACATATAGTGACAAGATATATCTGGTTATAAACTTTTAGTCAAATTTCTCTTCCGAAAAAGGGCCAAAATTGCACTAACTAAATAAAGTTAACAACCAAAGAGAATGTATTTAAACTTTAATCATGTTTCTCCTAGTTTGGGGTGAGAAGATAATTCTGTCAAGGAGGAAGTAGGGTACATCTGTTAAAATATAAATTATAATATTATATATTTTAGAAAAAAAAAACTCTTAAAATATTCCTAAACAATTTCCATAGTTTGACCTTTTCTAATTTGTTGGCATGTAATTCATCACAAACGTTATCATATTAGTTCAACCTCCATTAATTGGATTACCCCACAAAAATTGAAAGGAGATAACATGCAAAGGTGTAAACTTTAATCATGTTTTTCCTAGCTTTATGTGAGAAGATGAATTTAGTTAGGGAGGAAGTCGGGGTACACTTGTTAAAACATAATACATATATATTATTTACACGGTAAATAGTACAGTTAAATTTCTAATATAATTTATAGATAAGTGAATTGATTTTATCCTAAAGTACGAAATGAATAATAACAGAAATAAGAATATGACATAAAATTATGGAAAATACAAACTTGGCTATGAACTTAGCCTCTCTGGTGGCAAAAGTGAGAATAATATTCAGGAATAAAGACTAAGAATAGTGTTATAAAATGAGAGCATAATATAGCTTTTGTGTACAAATTTTTTTTTTCTACAATGGATGTTAATTCTCCTATTTATAACTCTATTGAGGGAGACAAGATCCCCAAATCAAGCTCTTCGTTAATGGGATTAAAACCGCTATTTATGGTTGCTTAATAGTTGGTTATAAATGCAAATATTCTCTGTAACGGTTGCTTATTGAATACTACCCGATGTCAATACTTTGAACTTCTGTCGTCGGCTACTCTATCTTCGGACTCATCCGACACTGGTCACATGCTGGCAACCAGTATTGACTATTTGCTGACTCACATCCTGCCTGTCTTCAGCTCCACGTGTTATCTCTTCATTCTGTCACTAGATAATTTTACCGTATACAGATAGCCCCCCTACTTTTTGGTGACAATACTTTAATATCACCAGGAAGTAGAGAAAACCTCTTTCCTTAGCAGACAAGTTTCTGAACAGTTTCTGATATTTGAAAGATGCACGTCTCTCCGTATTTAATGACCCGAACATGGTCATCCCACAATTTGACAAATATTTTTGCTAGTTCTCGAGGTAATCATGACTACAATTTTTGTCGTCTATAACTTCTCCACTTCTCCTCATTTTTATTTTTTACATTTTACAACTTCTTCTTCTTCTCTGATTTATCTTAGAACCCTATTGCAAACTTCAACTTTCTCAGTAAAAATTTCCTTCACAAATTTCTTAACATCATGTCTTCTAACATTGTTGCCTTCAAAAATTTTGGTCTTCTCTTCGGTGGAGGTCCAAAGAAGAACAGAACCACAGAGGTTAATGTCGAGTCTGAACCTCCAACCGTAAACACCATTATACCCCTTCACCTTAGCACGAAATTTGACCTTCAGAAACAAAAAGAACCTGCAAATCCCAAAAGTGATAGACACTGGGATTATAACTGGAATACATTGAAATTCTCACCCCTGGCAAGGTAGAAAGAGTCACCTTCTCCAAACCAGGGTTCATATATGTTTATACATACCCTTTCACTTTGAGCCCTTTCACTTTGAGAGTGGGTGAAGGAATCGACTCAATAATCTTAGAGTTTTGCCACCGGTACCAAATATGTTTGGCACACGTAGGTCCTTCCGTGTAGCATATGGTGGCTTGCCTCTGCCAGTTGTGTTATGAGACCAGGGAAACCCTGACTCTAGCACACATGATGAATCTCTACTCCCCAAAGATCTTCCATGGGGGTGTGCTAAAACTTAGCAAACGTGGTCATCATGCCCTTCTCACCAGCGTCGATGATGATAACAACAGTGGATGGATGGAACAGTTTGTTATTATTGCTACCAGAAGCATCCTCCTGGCCACAACACCTGTCCTTCTTGAATCATGGAATCTTTTCCGTAAGTCTTCAAATATGATTTTTCTTTTCATGTTCAGAAAGTCCTTCCTTCGCTACTAACTTTACATTTTTCTTACTCCATATACTCTTGAAAACCACCACGGGTTCAAGATCTAGCCCAATAGGTACAGAAATTCTGGATATTACTACATCAGAGTCCTGAAGGTGGAAAAAATGGCTCCCAAATATGGGTGAAAATCCAAAAACCACGGTAAACAAAACTTCTTCTTTCAAGCTTTCATTATATATTGGTAACAATTTAACTGTCTCCCTGTTTCACTCAAGACTTCCAAAGGGATCCGTCGTTTGCCCTGATATCAAGGCTCTCAATAACCCGATGGAAGCCAAACTATTATTGCAAGATGTCCTTATCCGAAGGAGAGCTCGCGAATCTACTCGTACTTCCGATAAAGGCACCTCCTCCCGGAGTCCCCGGCCCAAAAATAAGAAACCAAAGAGGAAGTGTACCTCCTCCGTTGGGACTCAAGAGAAGAGAGTGAAAGAAGGACCAACCGGACTGGCCACATGGTCCTTGATGAATATGAAACCAATGATGAAGCAGCTCCTCTTCAAAGAAGAAAAAGATCTTCATCGACTTAACCGGATGCTCATCCGGGAGAGCTTCAAACTCCACCACCAGAAGAAGTTCAAGAACTCTAGGGGGTGGAAAGTGTTGAAAATGTTTCATCTCGTGTTCGAATTCCCTCAGTTGCTTCTGGTCAAAGGAGTTCAATTGCTGACCTTCCTCCACCACCAACATCTGAACCAACAACAATCACCCCTCCATCTACACCAACTATTTCTTCTCCGCCGGCCTAGGTTGAACAAACAGAGAGTGGTCAAGCTATTTCTTCTCCTCCGGCCCAGGCTGAACAAATAGAGAGTGCTCCTTCTCCGCGGCTACCGCACCATGGAAATTTGGGAAGTACTTACTCGGCACCCACCGAAGACCATTATAGGAAATGAAGTGCCATTCTTTCAGTTTTGAAGGAGTGCTATATACTTTCCAAGCTGGTGGAGCTTGCCAATTATCTCAAGCCACCGGCCTCAACAAAGGATTAGATAAAAATGGACTCTCTTTCTGCGGAGTGTCTGATAAATAATAACATGCACTAATTGGCGCAAGTAACGATCTAACTTTCTTATATCTCCTTTCAATTTATATTCCGCATTAATAACCTTATTACTGGCCTTTTTCAGGCCAACCTTCTTGCTTGCGAGGGACTATAAAGGTTGATATTGGACAAACAAGAGCTTATTTTGAAACAAGATCGGCTTTTGGCTGAACCTGAATCAACTTGTCGGGCGCCTCCCGATGTGTCACGACCCTAAACTCAAATCTGTCATGATGGCGCCTATATATGGTACTAGGCCAGTCGACTCCCACAATACTACAACAATTTATTCACAGATATGCCAAAAGGTGTCTTGTATAGCAGAATTTCATAAAAACAATAAGGGTTGAACTCAAAAATAAAAATGCGGAATGCAAAGCCCCAATCATCGGGGTGTCACTGAATCATGAGCAACTAGTACTAACTGGTCCGACAACAATAGGACTAACATAGTCTGGGAAAATCCAAAATACAACTAAGGGGGAGATAAAGAAGGAGAAAACAGGGTTGCGATTGTCAGGCAGCTACCTTGCTAACTCCAATGATCAGCTACAGGAATATCAACAGCTGCTACCGTGACCAAAAATGCCTAGATCTGCACACAAGATGTAGGGAGTAACGTGAGTACACCAACTAAGTAAGTAACAGAAATAAATAAAGGCTGAGAAGTAGTGACGTGCAAAATGCAAGTACCGTTCATATCACAAAAATTTAGTAAAGTGCGGCATGCATTGTAAGCAGAGTTTAAGTCAAATCAGCTTGTTTAAATCAAGTTCAAGTAAATCAATTAGAAATATCTTTCAACAGTTCTCAAACAAGGACTCAAAGCAACTATGAGCATGGATGATGAAATCATATACTGCCCCTCGGGCTAACATCACTCAGTCCTCCCAATCACTCCAACCTCACAATCACTCATGCCTCACCATTACTCATGCCTCACGATCGCTCAGCACTCGGCACTCGCACTCAGTAGGTATTTGCGCTCAATGGGGGAGTTCAGACTCCGGAGGGGCTCCTACAGCCCAAGCGCTATAATCTGTACAGACAACTCACGTGCTATAATATCATATCAGAATCCGCACGGACCACTCACGTGCTGAGGTACAATACCTCACAAACAGGCCCTCGGCCTCACTCAGTCATAAACCTCTCCAATCTCTCGGGCTCTCAAAAATCAAAGAAATCAGCTCAAACAACATTACATGATGCAACAAATAGAATAACAGAGACTAAGCTATGGTGTAAGAATGCATGAACATGGATGAGTACGAGATATCAACTAAAGCAGTGAGAGGAAAACAAGAAAACGACCTCTAAGGGTCCAAACAATACTAGCATAAGGCCTAGACATAGTATCTAGCATGATTTACAGCAAATCTTTCTAAAACACATAAGGAGCATATAGCTACAACAGGTTGTTCAACTTTACAGTTGCTACGGGACGGACCAAGTCATAATCCCCCAACGGTGCACGCCCACACGCCTGTCACCTAGCATGTGCGTCACCTCCAAATAGTCACATGACACACAAATCCAGGGTTTCATACCCTCAAGACTAGATTTATAACCATTACTTACCTCAATCCGAGCAAATATCTACTCCGCAATGCCCTTGCCTCTCGAATCGGCCTTCAAGCGTCCCGAATCTAGCCACAAGCAGTACAATACCATTAATATATGCTAAAGGAATTAATTCCACAAGAAAACTACTAAATTAGACTCAAAACCTAAAATTGGCTCAAAACCGGCCCCCGGGCCCACGTCCCGGAATCCGACAAAAGTCACAAAATCCGAAAGCCCATTCACTCACGAGTCTCACCATACCATCTCAGGAACTCTTCCACTTTTCCCCCAATTTTCACCCCAAATCACAATTTGGATGACAAAAATCAAGATATAATCATGGAATTTAACCAAAATCAAGCGAGAAACACTTACCCCTATCAACTCCCTGAAAATCCCTTTAAAAATCGCCTAAATCCGTGGTCTCTAGATCAAAATATGAAAAAATGGGTTCAAACCCCCGATTTTGAAATTTAACACTGCTGCCCAGATTTCCTTCTTCGCGAACGCGGAAGTACCCTCGCGTTCGCGAAGCACAACTGCCCCTGCCCAGAAATCCCTTCTACATGAACGCGATCTACCACTCGTGAACGCGAACCTTTACTGAACCTACTCTTCGCGTACGCGACCTCACCCTCGCGAACGTGTAGACCAAATGAATGGGGTCCCCAGCTACCTCCTCTCTTCTTCGCGAACGCGTTACTCATCTCGCGTCCGCGATGCACTCTGCTCCTAAACCTCCGCGAACGCATCCCTTACTTCGCGAACGCGAAGAACAATTCTTCCTCAATCTCTAGATACTCTTCGCGAACGTGAGACCTACCTCGCGAGCGCCTAAGAGGAAACCAGCAACAGCAAAAACCAGCAGATCAGCTATCTCTCAAAGGCCGTAATTGGTCCGTTAACTACTTGAAACTCACCCGAGACCCTTGGAACCTCAACCAAACATACCAACACGTCCCATAACATCATACGAACTTAGTCGAACCTTCGTATCACTCAAAACAACATCAAAACACCAAATTACCCCCGGATTCAAGCCTAAGAACTTCTAAACTTCCGAATTCCACCAAAAACCTACCAAACCATGTCTGAATGACCTCATATTTTGCACACAAGTCAGAGATGACACCATGAACCTACTTCAACTTTCGAAAATCCAATCCGACCCCGATATCAAAATTTCCACTGCCAGCCAAAATCGCCAAAATTGTAACTTTCGCCAATTCAAGTCTAATTCTACCACGGGCCTCCAAATCACATTCCGAACGTGCTCCCAAGTCCAAAATCACCTAACGGAGCTAACAAGGCCATAAAAATTCAAATCCGAGGTCATTTACATATAAGTCAATGTTCGGTTGACTTTTCCAACTTAAGCTTCTACTTTAGAGACTAAGTGTCTCAATTCACTCCGAAACCACTCCGGGCCCGAACCAACTAACCCGATATATCATAATATAGCTGAAAAGCATAAAAGGAAGTAGAAATTGGGAAAACGGGGCTATAACTCTCGAAACGACCGGCCGGGTCGTTACATCCTTCCCCTCTTTAACAACCGTTCGTCCTGGAACGGGTCTAGAAACATACCTGGAGTCTCAAATAGGTGTGGATATCTGCTCTGCATCTCCCGCTCGATCTCCTAGGTGGACTCCTCTACAGGCTGACCTCTCTAATGCACTTTTGCTGAAGCTATATCCTTTGACCTCAACTTCCGAATCTGCCAACCCAAAATGGTCACTGGCTCCACATCATAAGTCATATCACCGTCCAACTGAACCGTGCTGAAGTCCAAAACATGGGAAGGATTGCCAACATACTTTCGGAGCATGGAAACATGAAACACTGGATGAACACTCGACAAGCTGGGTGGCAAGGCAAGCTTATAAGCCATCTCCCATATCCTCTGAAGCACCTCAAAAGGCCCAATAAACCGGGGGCTCAACTTGCCCCTCTTCCCAAACCTCATAACACCCTTCATGGGTGATACCTTCAGCAAAACCTTCTCCCCAACCATAAAAGACACATCACGGACCTTCCTATCTGCGTAGCTCTTCTACCTAGACTGCGCCGTGCGAAGCCGCTCCTGAATCAATTTCACCTTATCTAATGCATCCTGGACCAAGTCTATACCCAAGATCCTAGCCTTACCCGGCTCAAACCATATTATTGTAGATCTACACCTCCTACCATTTAAAGCCTCGTACAGAGCTATCTGAATGCTCAACTGATAACTATTGTTATATGCAAACTTCGCGAGCGGCAGAAACTGATCCCATGAACCCCCAAAGTCAATGACACAAGCATGCAACATGTCCTCCAATATCTGAATAGTGCGCTCGGACTGCCTGTCCATCTGAGGGTGAAAAGTGGTGCTCAACTCAACCTGAGTACCCAACTCTCACTGCACGACCCTCCAAAACTGTGATGTAAACTGAGTGCCCCTATCTGAAATAATGGAAACTGGGACACCATGTAGGCGAACAATCTCTCGGATGTAAATCTCAGCCAACTGCTCTGAAGAGTAAGTAGTGACAACTGGAATGAAGTGCGCGGACTTGGTTAGCCAATCCACAATAACCCAAATAGCATCGAACTTCCTCGAAGTCTGTGGGAGCCCAACTACGAAGTCCATGGTGATTCGCTCCCATTTCCACTCTGGGATCTCTAACCTCTGAAGCAAGCCACCCGGTCTCTAATGTTCATACTTAACATGCTGACAGTTGAGACACCAAGCCACAAACCCAACTATATCCTTCTTCATCCGCCTCCACCATTAGTGTTGTCTCAAATCCTGGTACATCTTTGCGGCACCCGGATGGATGGAGTACCGCGAGTTGTGGGCCTCCTCAAGAATCAACTCCCGAAGCCCATCCATGTTGGGCACACATATCCGGCTCTGCATCCTCAACACACCATCATCACCAATAGTCACATCTCTGGAATCACCTTGCTGAACCCTGTCCTAAACAACGAGCAGGTGGGGGTCATCATACTGATGCTCCCTGACACGGTCGTAAAGAGAAGACCTGGAGACCATACAAGCCAATACCCAACTCGGCTCCGAAATATCCAATCTGACAAGCTGGACCACTAGGGCCTGAACATCCAATGCCAAGGGTCTCTCTACTACTAGGAGATATGCTAAACTCCCCAAACTCTCTGCCCGGCGACTCAAGGCATCAGCCACCATATTGGCCTTCCCCGGATGGTACAAAATAGTGATATCATAGTCCTTGAGAAGCTCTAACCATCTCCGCTGACATAAATTAAGATCCTTCTACTTAAATAAATGTTGCAAACTCCGGTGATCAATATAGATCTCACAATGAACCCCATACAAATAATGATGCCAAATCTTCAAGGCGTGAATAATGGCTGCTAACTCAAGATCGTGGACAAGATAGTTTTTCTCATGGGTCTTCAACTGGCACGAGGCATAGGCAGTCACCCTACCCTCATGCATCAAAACACATCCAATGCCTACCCTCGAGGCATCACAGTACACGGTGTAAGAACCTGAAGCTGATGGCAGAACTAACACTGGAGTTGTGGTTAAAGCAGTCTTGAGTTTCTGAAAGCTCTCCTCACACTCATCGGACCACCTGAATGGAGCACCCTTTTGGGTCAATTTGGTCAAGGGCTATGCAATAGATGAAAATCCCTCCACAAAGCGACGGTAATAACCCGTCAAACAAAGATAGCTCTAAATCTCCGGGGCTGAGAACGGTCTAGGCCAACTCTGCACCGCCTTTATCTTCTTCGGATCCACCTGAATACCCTCACTAGACACCACGTGCCCCAAGAATGCTACTGAACCGAGCCAAACCTCACACTTGGAGAACTTTGCATAAAGCTTCTCCTCCCTCAATCTCTATAATACAATCCTCAGATGCTGAGCATGCTCCTCCTGGCTATGAGAGTACACCAGGATATCATCAATAAATACAATAACGAATGAGTCCAAATAGGGATGGAATACATTGTTCATCAAATGCATGAACGTTGTTGGGGCATTGGTCAGCCCAAAAGACATAACTAAGAATTCATAATGGCCATATCGGGTCATGAAAGTTGTCTTAAGAATATCCGAATCCCAAATCTTCAGTTGGTGATACCCGGACCTCAAATCAATCTTGGAGAACACCCTCGCTCCCTGACGCTCGTCAAATAAATCATCAATACGAGGCAAAGGATACTTGTTCTTGACTGTGACCTTGTTCAGCTACCTGTAATCAATGCACATCCTCGTGGAACCATCCTTCTTCTTTACAAATAGAACCGGTGCAGCCCAAGGTGACACACTAGGCTGAATAAACCCCTTATCAAGGAGTTCCTGAAGTTGTTCCTTCAACTCCGTCAGTGCCATACGATACGGTGGAATAGAAATGGGCTGAGTGCCCGGCACCAAATCAATACCGAAGTCAATATCCCTGTCAGGAGGCATGCCCTGCAGGTCTGCAGGAAACACCTCCGGAAAATCAAGTACCACCGGAATAGAATCAATGGCAGGAGTCTCTGCATTAACATCCCTCACAAACTTCAAATAAGATAGGTAACCCTTCTCAACCATACGCCGAGCCTTCAAATATGAAATTATCCTACTAGGTACATAATCTATATAACCGCTCCACTCAACCCTCAAAAATCTCAGCATTGCCAGCGTCACGGTCTTAGCGTGACAATCTAGAATAGCATGACATGGAGATAACCAATCCATACCCAATATCACATCAAAGTCAACTATACTGAGCAGCAAAAGGTCCACTCGGGTCACCAGACCCCCAATATACACCACACATGACCGATACATGCGGTCCACAATAATAGTATTGCTTACCGGAGTAGATACATGAACAGACGAGACTAGAGACTCACGGGACATATCTAAAAAATGAGCAAAATACGACGAAACATATGAATAGGTGGAACCAAGGTCAAATAATACAGAGGCATCTCTGTGACAAACTGAGATAATACATGTAATCACAGCATCTGAAGCAATAGCATCTGGTCTGGAAGGGAGGGCATTGAAATGGGCCTGGCCATCCCCTGATCTGTCTCCCCCTCTAGAGTGACCCCTAGCTGACTGACCTCCACCTCGAGCTGATTGGGTGGGTGGTGAAGTAACTGGTGCTGAAGTCGAAGGATGACTCCTCTGCTGAGATAGACCTCCATGACAATGAGGACACTGCCTCCACATATGCCCAAACTCCCCACAACCAAAACAACTCCCTGGTGCTGGTAGCGGGGATTGAAGGGAGCCCCGAGCATCGAGATAACCGGTAGAATAACCTGGCATAGAGGAGCCCTGAACAGATGGAGTATGGGATGAACTCTGGGCTGGAAGGGCACTGAGTGATGAGTAGCCCTGATGAGAACTGTGAGAACCATGGCCCGATGATGCACCACGGTGAATTGGGCTGGCTGGCTGAGCATGCCTGAATGGACGACATATGTCATGCTGGAACTGACCCCCATAAGGAGCACCACTAAATCCTCCCTATCCTCGAGGCCTCTTGGCCTCCCTATCAATCCTCTCCTGACCACGAACCATCTCAATTTACCGAGCAATGTCAACAACCTCATCAAAAGTAGCACCAGGCACCCTCTCTATGGTCATAAGCAACCGTAGGTAAAAAGTGAGACCATCTATAAACCTCATGATCCTCTCCCTGTCTGTGGGAACCAACCCGATAGCATGACGGGCCAATTCTGAGAATCACATCTCATACTGTGTCACAGACATATCACCCTAGCGAAGCTGCTCAAACTGTCTGCGCAACTCTTCTCTGCGGGACTGAGGCACGAACTTCTCCAAGAAGACCACGGAGAACTGCTGCCAAGTAAGGGGTGATGCGCCAACAGGCTATGCCTCTTATAAGTCTCCCACCATCTAAGTGCAGCCCCAGAAAACTGAAAAGTAGTGAATGAGACCCCACAAGTCTTCAAAATACCATCTGTATGGAGTATCCTCTGACACTTGTCCAAGAAGTCCTGAGCATCATCTCTCTATGTGCCACCGAAAGGTGAAGGCTGGAATCTCCCAAACCTCTCCAACCTATGCTGATCATCCTCAGACATAGCAGGAACCACATAGTCCTAAGTAGCTATAACCGGTTGGGCTGGTGGTGCCACTGGTGTCTGGAGTCCCTGAACAACCTGCTTGGATGTGCGAGCGGCAGGAGTCTGAGTACCTCCCCCGGCATGAGAAGTGGTTGTGGCCGTCGAGATACAGACCACCTGAGCAAGGCCGGTACACGCTGTCAGAATCTGAGGTAGGGCCTCCTGAAGGCCTAAATCACAATAGGCATAGGTGGTGCCTGAGTTGGTGCATCAACAACTGGAATCTGATCCTGATCTCGGGCAACTGGTGGGTCTGCAGGTACTTCCTCAGCTACTATGCGGGTTGCACCTCTGCCCCTACCGTTGCCTCTACCGTGACCTCGGCCTCTCACGGCTCTAGCTGGTGGTATTGGTGGCTGTCCATCCTGTCCGGTAGTACGAGTCCTCACCATCTGTGAGAGAATGAGACAACAAATGTTTAGTTACTAGAATCAACAGATTCGCACGACAAGAATTCAAGAATGTGGAATTTTTCCTAAAGGTTCTGCAACCTCTCGAAGATAAGTACAGACGACTCTGTACCGATCTGCAAGACTCTACTAAACCCGCTCATGACTCGTGAGACCTATGTAACCTAGGCTCTGATACCAACTTGTCACGACCCTAAACTCAAACTTGTAGTGATGGCACATATTAATGGTACTAGGCCAACCCACTCCCACAATACTACAACAATTCATTCACAGATATGCCAAAAGGCATCTTGTATAGCAAAATTTCATAAAAGAAACAAGGGTTGAACTCAAAAATAGAAATGCAGAATGAAAAGCCCCAATCATCGGGGTGTTATTGAGTCATGAGCAACTACTAAAAACTGGTCCGACAACAATAAGACTAACATTATCTGGGAAAAATCTAAAATACAACTAAAGGGGAGATAAATAAGGAGAAAACAGGGTTACGATCGCCAGGAAGCTACCTTGCTAACTCCAATGATCAGCTACAGGAATATCAGCAGCCGCTACCGTGACCAAAAATGCCTGAATCTGCACACAAGGTGCAAGGAGTAACGTGAGTACACCAACTCAGTAAGTAATAGAAATAAATAAAGGCTGAGAAGTAGTGACGAGTTAAATACAAGTACCGTTCATATCACAAAAATTTAATAAAGTGCGGCACGCTTTGTAACCAGAGTTTAAGTCAAATCAGCTTGTTTAAATCAAGTTCAAGTAAATTAATTAGAAATATCTTTCAACAGTTCTCAAACAAGGACTCAAAGCAACTATGAGCATGGATGATGAAATCATATATTGCCCCTCGGGCTAACATCACTCAGTCCTCCCAATTACTCCAACCTCACAATCACTCATGCCTCACCATTACTCATGCCTCACAATCGCTCAGCACTCGGCACTCGCACTCATTAGGTACCTGCACTCACTGGAGGTGTTCAGACTCCGGAGGGGCTCCTACAGCCCAATCGCTATAATCTGCACGGACAACTCACGTGCTATAATATCATATCAGAATCCGCACGGACCACTCACGTGCTGAGGTACAACACCTCACAAAAAGGCCCTCGGCCTCACTCAGTCATAAACCTCTCTAGTCTCTCGGGCTCTCAGAAATCAAAGAAATCAGCTCAAACAACATTAACATGATGCAACAAATAGAATAACAGAGACTGAGCTATGGTGTAAGAATGCATGAACATGACTGAGTACGGGATATCAACTAAAGCAGTGAGAGGACAACAAGAAAATGACCTCTAAGGGTCCAAACAATACTAGCATAAGGCCTAGACATAGTATCTAGCATGATTTACAGCAAATCTTTCTAAAACACATAAGGAGCATATACCTACAACAGGTTGTTCAACTTTACAGTTGCTACGGGATGCACCAAGTCACAATCCCCCAACGGTGCACGCCCACACGCCCGTCACTTAGCATGTGCGTCACCTCCAAATAGTCACATGACACACAAATTTGGGGTTTCATACCCTCAAGACTAGATTTACAACCGTTACTTACCTCAATCCGAGCAAATCTCTACTCCGCATGCCCTTGCCTCTCGAATCGGCCTCTGAACGTTCCGAATCTAACCACAAGCAGTACAATACCATTAATATATGCTAAAGGAATCAATTCCATAATAAAATTACTAAATTAGACTCAAAATCCGAAATTGGCTCAAACCCGGCCCCCGGGCCCATATCTCGAAATCCGACAAAAGTTACAAAACCCGAAAGCCCATTCACTCACGAGTCTAACCATACCAAATCTAATCAAATCTGACAACAAAATTCCCTTCTAAACCTCAAAATTCCATCTCAGGAACTCTTCCACTTTTCCCCCAATATTTCACCCCAAATCACAATTTGGATGACAAAAATCAAGATATAATCATGGAATTTAACCAAAATCAAGCGAGAAACACTTACCCCAATCAACTCCCTGAAAATCCCTTTAAAAATCACCTAAATCCGTGGTCTCTAGCTCAAAATATGAAAAAATGGGTTCAAACCCCCGATTTTGAAATTTAACACTGCTGCCCAAGATTTCCTTCTTCGCGAAAGCGGAAGTACCCTCGTGTTCGCGAAGCACAACTACCTCTGCCCAGAAATCCCTTCTACGCGAACGCGATCTACCACTCGCGAACGTGAACCTTTACTGAACCTACTCTTCGTGAACATGACCTCACCATCGCGAATGCGTAGACCAAATGAATGGGGTCCCCAGCTGCCTCCTCTCTTCTTCATGAACGTGTTACTCATCTAGCGTCCGCGATGCACTCTGCTCCTAAACCTTCGCGAACGCGTCCCTTACTTCGCAAACGCAAAGAACAATTCTTCCTCAATCTCTAGATACTCTTCGCGAACACGAGACCTACCTCGCGAACACGTAAGAGAAAACCAGCAACAGCAAAAACCAGCAGATCAACTATCTCTCAAAGGCCACAATTGGTCCTTTAACTACCCAAAACTCACCCGAGACCCTCGGGACCTCAACCAAACATACCAACACATCCCATAACATCATACAAACTTAGTCGAACCTTCATATCACTCAAAACAACATCAAAACGCCAAATCACCCCCGGATTCAAGCCAAATAACTTCTAAACTTCCGAACTCTACCAACGATGCCGAAACCTACCAAACCACGTCCGAATGACTTCATATTCTGTACACAAGTCAGACATGACACCACGAACCTACTCCAACTTCCGTAGATCCAATCCGATCCCGATATCAAAATTTTCACTGCCGGCCAAAATCGCCAAAATTGTAACTTTCGCCAATTCAAGCCTAATTCTACCACGGGCCTACAAATCACATTCCGAATGCGCTCCCAAGTCCAAAATCACCTAACGGAGCTAATGGGGTCATAAAAATTCAAATCCAAGGTCGTTTACACATAAATCAACATTCGGTTGACTTTTCTAACTTAAGCTTTTACTTTAGAGGCTAAGTGTCTCAATTCACTCCGAAACCACTCCGGGTCCGAACCAACTAACCTGATATATTATAATATAGCTGTAAAGCACAAAAGGAAGCAGAAATGGGAAAAATGGGGCTATAACTCTCAAAACAACCGGCAGAGTCGTTACACGATACTAGAAGCATAAATTGCTTGAGTTGATGATCTTGAGACCCTATTGCATAAGTCCGAGCAAGAAAGAATGGCCCACAACCAGGAAGCTGCCCAGCTACATGAAAACCTTAAGGAAGCAAAGGCTAAGTGGGCTGAACTGCACGACATCGTGATTGTTGCTGCCGAGTGTGGGTCTGCTTTGATAGAGGAAGTTAATAATTTGGAAGCTAACTTGCGTTCCAAAACTGAGGAATCTAATGTTGCCGAGGATCAGAGATCAAGTATGGAGGAACGGTTAAAATGGGTTATGGAGCAGAATCACATTCATGCTACATCAAACGTTGACCTTGATTCCAGTATCAACATTGTTAAAGCTGAAAATGATAAGCTTCAAGCGAAGATCAAAAAACTCCGAGCTAAACTCCAAGACCCAGAAGATTCTATCATCTTCGAGAAAACCTATGCCATATATCATACGAAGAGGAAGACTTTGGAGGAAGCCAAAGAAGGCATTGCCAATATTGATGACTGCATTGCCAAGGCCCAGGAACTAGAGACTACTACTGATGAGAACCTTCGTGCTCGACTCATTGCTTCTGATTCTTCGAATATTAACTCTGAGTATTTGGGAACCGGAGAAGATGAAGGCCTTGAACCGGAAGCAGAACAACCTTCTTCCCATAGAGAAAATGAAGACTCTTCTCTTCCTTCGGGTTCCAGTAGAAAGAACTGATGTATATATCTTTCTTTAATTTTTATAATTATGCCAAAACCTTTTACTAAGTTTGGCAATTTAATTAATAAAAGAAACTTTTTGCTTAACTATTGTGCAAAAGATATTTTTTTTTATTTAACTGACAAAGCTTCGGGAATCTTTTTATATCTGATAGCTTTTGATTTCGGGCATAAATACTTCCGAAATCTACCCTTTACTATGAGAGTTTCATAAGAGAGGTCCCTTATGTTTATGGTGCTCTTGAAGAGGACGTCTCCTGTTCATTTCGGCACAAGCATTTGAAGTTTTTGTTAACTCTCAAATGACAAAATAAATTAACTTATCATTCGGACAAGAATAAGATAAAAATAAAAGGACTTTGATTTATTTCCTCTATATTTAAAAGTAAATTTACATAAACATTCATTTTCTTAAGTAAATAAAGCTGTCAATACATATGGCTAACTTGTACAACTTATTTTTATGGGACTGATCATGCAATCCCCGGTCTTGATAAGACATTGATCCCGGTTCTAACAGTCCCCGATCTTCGTAACACTTTAGTGTCTTATCATGTATTATTCCCCCTTAGTGTTCGGATGCTAAGTATGAGAATTCAAACACTGGAGGTCTTGCATTTACCGATGACCCTTCCTTCGTAGTATGCTTTACATTGCTACCTCATTAGTGGGAACAGCTTGCGGATGATTAAATAATCTATTTCCAAAGGCTAATGAAAACGATGAGAGTTTTGGGAGATGAAATATGCCATCGAGCCAAAGATTATTTAACCATCCACAAGCTAGTTGTCGCATGAGTTGATCTACACAGAACTATTTATACTCATGCTGAAGTGACGGCAATAGAGCTTTCGGTTGTTGATTCACCAGCGAAGGAACTTAGTGCCTTAGCACTAGAAGTCTCGAGTTTGCCGATGATTCTTATTTCGTAGTATGCTTTACATTACAGTCTCATTAAAAACCTTACAAGAAAAACCTAATTTGGACAAAAATTGGTTGAAGGGAAAAAAGAGTGCAACACATACTTTCAGCACCAGCAAGGATTTTCAGCAATAATACCTTTTGAGGTGAGTTACGTTCCAATTGCTCGGAAATTTAACTCCATATTAATTTTCCAATTCATATAAACATTTACCAGTTATAGCTGAAACTCGGTAAGGTCCTTCCCATATAGGTCCCAGCTTCTAGGTGTTAACTTCCCGGGAGCTTTGAGTAACATTTTTTAGAACCAAATCCCCAACTTTGAAATATCGGATATTTTCTCTACGGCTATAATATATTTCGATCCTTTGCTTTTGTGCCACCATCCTCACATATGCTAGATCCTAGTGCGCTTCCAGCAAATCTAGTTTAAGCAGCAATGCCTCATTGTTTGTTTCTTTGTTTGCTCGGGAAAACCTTAAGGTCGGTTCCCCCACTTCCACAAGTATTAAAGCCTCTAAACCGTATTCAAGTAAAAAGGGTGTTTCCGCCGTGCTCTACATTGCCCTAGTCTGGTATAGCCTATAAAACATCTGGTAGCTCATCTGGCCACTTGCCTTTAGCATCTTATAACTTTTTTTTAGGTTTTAAATAATTACCTAGTTGGTTGACTCCGCCTGTCCATTAGCCCTTGGGTGGTATAGTGAAGACGTAATTCGTTTGATCTTCAATCCTTCCAAAAGCTTCGTGACTTTGGAACCTATGAACTGTGGCCCATTGTCACAAGCTATTTCTTTGGTATTCCAAATCGACAGACTATGTGTTCCCATATAAAATCAATCACTTCTCGTTCTCTTATCTTTTGATAAGCACCTGCTTCAGCCCATTTAGTAAAATAGTCAGTTAAAACCAAAAGAAATGTTACCTTTCCGGGTCCTTATGATTAGGGACCAACTATGTCCATTCCCCATTTTATGAATGTCCATAGTGACACCACTGAATGCAAAAGCTCCATCGGTTGATGCACTAATTATGCATGGCGTTGACATTTATTGCACCTTTGTACAAAGGTCCTTGCGTCTTGCTCCATCTCGGGCCAATAGTAGCCAACTCTGACTAACTTGAGAACCAACGAGTCTGTACCGGAATGGTTCCCGTAGACTCGTCCATTAACTTCCCTCATTGCGTAATCAGCATCCGATGTCCCTAAACATCGAGCCAATGGCCCTTGGAATAACCTCCTGTATAACTGTCTGTCAACAATATAGTAACGAGCCACCTTGGTCCTTAGTGTCCGGGATGCTTATCTTCAGGCAATTTGTCTTCAAGCAATTTGCCATGCCTTAGTTATTCAATGAACTCCTTCCTCCAATCCCATATTAATTTGGTTGAATTAACTTCACTGCAGCCATCCACATCTAAAACCAAATGCAACAGTTGAACTACCGCACCGGAATAAGATCCTTTCATTTCTATGGACGAACCCAAATTGGCTAATGTGTATGCCTCACATTTTCCTCTCTTGGAATGTGGATAATTTACCACTCCCCGAACTAGGCCAGTAATGCTTGAACCTTGCTCAAGTATTGTTTCTAGCTTAGTATCAAAAATTCCATATACTTGGTTCACCAACAGCTAGAAATCGCACTTTTCTTTGATGACCTCGGAGCCAAGTTCCCGAGCTACTTCAAGTCCTGCAACTAAAGCCTCATACTCGGCTTCATTGTTAGTTTATGACACAGTTCTAATGGCCTGCCTTAGGGTTTCCCCTGAAGGAGTGATTAAAACTATACCGGGACAGGACCCTTTTACGTTGGAAGCTCCATCTGTAAACAAGGTCCAAACTCCTATTTCCGATATCAACACTGCTTCTTTAGTAGCTAAAGGCATTAATCCCAGACTAAAATCGACCACGAATTCGGCCAAAACTTGTGACTTGATTGTAGTCCTGGGCTTGTATTTAATGTCGAATTCACTAACTTCGACTGTCCATTTAGCCAAATGGCCTGACAACTCAGGCTTATGAAGACATTCCTTAAGGGAATGGTCATCACAACGATTATTGGATGACATTGAAAATAAGGCCTTAGCGTTCAAAAGGCAAATACGAGAGCTAAGGCCAGCTTTTGAAGATGTGGATATCGTGTCTTCGCTCCCGATAATATTTTACTAACGTAATAAACGGGAAATTATGTACCTTCTTCTACACGGGTCAAAACAGATCTTACCTCTACTTCCATGACCGCCAAATAAATCAACAGTTGCTCGTATTCCCTCAATTTTGACAACAACGGAGGGCTACATAGATACCATTTTAGGTCTTTCAGCGCCTATTGGCATTCCGAAGTCCATACAAAATCGTTCTTCTTTTTCAAAAGTGAAAATAAGTGATGGCACTTTTTTGAAGACCTCGAAATGAACCTGCTTAGAGCTTCCAATCTACCAGTCAACCTCTGTACTTCCTTCATGCTTGTCATCTGGTCCGAGATATCCTCGATGGCTTTGATTTTATCAGGGTTTACCTTGATTCCTCTTTAAGAGACCAAAAATCCTAAGAACTTACCTGAACCAACTCTGAATATGCACTTCTTCGGGTTGAGCTTCATATTATATTTTCTCAAAATGTCGAATGTCTCTTGGAGATGTTTCAGATGATCTCCTTCATTAAGAAACTTAACTAACATGTCACCAATATAAACTTTTGTTGTCTTACGTATTTATTTTTCAAACATTTTATTAACAAGCTTCTGGTAAGTGGCTCCAGCCAAAAGGCATCACATTATAGCAATAAGTGCCAAATTCGTGATGAAAGAAGTCTTCTCTTGATCTTCCAGGTATATCCTAATTTCATTATACCCGAAATAAGCATCAAAAAAATTTATTAACTCATGCCCGGTCGTAACATCAATCATTTGATCAATGTTCGGCAATGGAAAAGAGTCTTTAGGGCATGCCTTATTTAAATCATTATAATCTACACACATTCAATATTTATTATTCTTCTTATGCACTACTACTACGTTAGCTAACCAATCAGGGTAACTGACTTCTCGAATCGAACCAAAATTAAGTAATCGGGTTACCTCTTCCTTAACAAACTTGTTTCAGACCTCTGCTATCGGTCGCTTATTCTACCTTACCGGAGGGAATTTGGGATCCAAACTCAGTTTGTGGACCGCCACCTCCAATGGAGTACCTATCATAGTTGAATGCGACCAAGCAAAACAATCGACATTAGATTTAAGAAAATCCATAATTTTTAACTTGAGTTTAGGATTTAACCTTGTTCCTAAATGGAATTTTCTTTCCAAAAATTCTACGAACAAGGCCACTTTTCTAGCACTTCTGCGGTTGACTTAGTCGCATCCGTCTCCTTTGGTACTTCAAAAAACCTCGGTACCTAATATAATTCCGATGACTCCTCGTCTTTTTCATCTTCAATTGAGATGGAAGAAGGCATCGACCTGTAATTGCTATTTTCTCATTTCTTTGCCCTTGCTAATGAAAACGGCTACTGTATTCATCTCCCTTGCAGCCGGTTGATCTCCTCTAATTTGCTTGATCCCTTCAGGTTTTGGAAATTTCAATAGTTGATGGTATGTTGAAGGTACAGCCTTCATTTCATGTATCTAAGGCCTTCCGAGGATTACATTGTAGCCCATGCTATCAACCACTTCGAACATAGTGGTCTTTCTTACTCCTTCGGCATGTATGGGCAGAAAAATTTCTCCTCGGGTTGTCACTCTTGTTAAGTTGAAGCCAGCTAAAAGCTTTGTCTCCGGAATGATGTTCCCAGTTGACTTTGCTTGATCCAAAACTCTCCATTGTATGATGTTGGCCAAACTCCCTAGATTAACCAAAACATGCTTAATTTTGAAATCTAAAACATTAAGAGAAATTACCAAAGCATTATTGTGCGGTAGAAGAAGTCTGCCAGCATCTTTCTCTATGAAGGAGATATCATCTTCTAAGACTTCTCGGACCCTCTTGCCATGAGTCACCGATATCTTCCTCTTCTTTGATGTTGAAAATGTCTCCCCATGACTCTGTCTCCTCTGAAGATCATATTGATTCTCATCCGAAGTGATCGTGTTGTCGGCTTCAATGGTTCTGCATTATCCCGGTTTCCCATAGTTGTTCTTGGTGCGGTCACTTAAAAACTCTCTGAGGTGACCATTTTTCAATAATGTTGTCACCTTTTCACGAAGATGTTGGCAGTCCCCTGTCCTATGGACGTGAGTCCCATGGAATTCACACCATAGATTAGGATCCCTTTGGCTAGGATCCGATCGGATTAGTTTTGGGAACCTAGCTTCTTTAATATTCCTCATTGCCGACACCAATTCTACCAAGCTGATATTAAAATGGTAATCAGATAACCTAGGATATGTGGGATCTTAGGACCCCGAGGCCTCTTTCTCCTATAATAATCTGTTTCTCCGACCACGATCACCCTTCTATCGGAAGCGAACCTATCCAATGACTGAAATCCTTTATTACCACGCCCATCGGCCCTCTCGTAAAGCTGAAAACAATTTCTAGAGGGCCTCTGATCTGTATCAAATCATTCTTAAAGTTATCTTGATTCTGGTCATGATTCTGTTCTTTGGAAGACACTGAGGAGCCCAGTTGATCATCTTCTATTCTGATTTTGACTCGTAACGGTTGTAAACATTTGTCCATGTGGTTACCTGAAATTCAAGCAAGCTTTACTTTAATTTTGGGAGGCCTTAGAGCTCAATATGTTGAGACCTTTTGTAAACGCCTCCACTGCCCACTCATCCGGAACCGCTAGTGACAAAATCCTATCTTTCTGGAATCGGATCACGAACTCTCGCAATAGTTCAGATTCTCCTTGGGATATTCTGAATATATCCGCCTTCTTTGCGTGGACCTTTATTGATCTAGCATGCGAATTGATAAACGAATCTGCGAGCATTTCAAAAGAATCATAGAATGCTCGGGCAAGAGATAATACCACGTTAAGGCACCCTTCGTAAGGGTTTCGCCAAGTGTTTTCAACAAAACCGATTCGATCTCGTGCTGGGCCAAGTCGTTTTCCTTTGCTGCCATAGTGTAGGTCATGATGTACTCATGTGGATCCGAAGTCCCATCATATTTTGGTATATTCAGGATCTTAAATCTCTTTGGGATCAACTCCGGTGTCGCACTTGGTTTAAACGGTAACTATGTATACTTCTTTGAATCTGGTCCATTAACACCGGCAACGCTCCTGGGATCTGATCCATCCGAGCATGAAATTCCTTTGCATTATGATCCATTCATTCATTCATTTCTCTCATGAATCTAATGAGCTCGATTTTGAAAGGGTCATTTAAGTTGTTATTCCTAGATCCACTACCGGTACCTATGGCCTCGTCGAAACCGACCCCTTCCCTTGGAGTGTCATTATCGGTTCTTTGAGCCGTTCAATTTATGGGAACACTGGGAAGAACTGGAGACCTTCCATTAGCATTATTGTAAGTATCCAATAACACCTGCTTCAATTCCGTCATTACCCGAACTTGTCTTGAGAGGTGATCCATAATCACTTTTTGTTGTTCTCTCAAGATTTTGACTGTTTCAACAACATGCACATCCTCTGCATCATCAGGAGTTGATCCCTGCACATGCCGAGGATACTGACCTTTGCGAGCTGGGGTTGCTTCATCCCCTTTATTGCGGGTTTCGCTGGTTGAATCATTACGCTGGAACACATCATCTCGTCATCGTGTGCTCCAACATTGTAAACATTGTTGACACCATTAGCTTCCATACCTGATATTTCTTTTGCTAAGGGAGGAATCAAAATTTATTTATAACCGATGAATGGATCAAAGCAATTACACAATTGTCTATGCCCCATGGTGGGCGCCAAACTATTTACCCGTAAAGCGGTACAATTAAATTTGTAACGTGGTTTATAGAAAAGTGAATAGATTTGATCCTAAAGTACGAAATGAATAATAACAGAAATCAGAATATGAAATAAAATTAAGGAAAATACAAGCCTGGCTATGAACTTAGACTCTCCGATGGCAAAAGCGAGAATAATATTCAAGAATAAAGACTGAGAATAGTGTTATAAAATGAGATCAGAATGTAGCTTTTGTGTACAATTTTTTTTTTTTTTTTTTTACAATGGATGCTAATTCTCCTATTTATAGCTCTATTGAGGAAGACAAGATACTCAAATCAAGCTCTTCTTGAATGGGAATAAAATCGCCATTGATGGTTGCATAACGGTTGGTTATAAATGCAAATATTCTTTGTAACGGTCGCTCATTGAAAGCTACCCGATGTCAATACTTTGAACTTCTATCATCGGCTACTCCGTCTTCGGGACTCATCTAGTACTGGTCACATACTGGCAACCGGTATTGACTATTTGCTGACTCATATCCTGCCTGTCTTCAGTTCCACGTGTCATCTTTTTATTCGTCCAACTGTCACAAATCTATTTTACCGTATACATATATTATAATATTATATATTTCATCATAAAATATTATCTTATTGGTTCAACTTATATTAATCGGATTACCCAACCAAATTTGGAAGGAGATAATAGGCAGAGGTTTAAACGCTAATCATATATCTCTTACCCTGGGGTGAGAGATGAATTTGGCTTAGGAGGAAGTAGGGTAGACTTGTTAAAAATAAATATTATATATTTCAAGCAAAAATCTTAAAATATTTTAAACTTTTATAAGGTTTTATCTTTTCTAATTTGTTGGTAGGTAGATTCATCACAAATGTAATTTTTTGGTAATAACATGTACAAAAGTAAGGAACAAATCCACAAGATTTGGACATGGAGCCCCAAATTTGCAGCCAACATCCATATAACTAACCACTCCTAATAGCTTGCTACCTCATCCCACATAAGCTAAGGATAAAAATTAAGAGTTGCTAATGTCTACTTAATCTAAAATTGCATACATCACCTACAGTGGACTTCCTAAATGAACAGTCTCACAATTGCTTCTGGAGTCCTACTCTTCTGTTGGAAGATTCTCAAGCTTCTTTTATGCAAACATAATAAATAATTATTCTATAGAGAGATGTATTTAAAGAACTTTTTGCTTACAAACTAGCCAAACTCAATTTACTTTGCCACTCCATTGCTTGCCTGTCTATTCTCATTCATTACAGCATCTTTGTCCGATCATTAGCACAAACATGGCAAGTAATGAGCAGGTGATCAATGATCTCATCATCAGAAGAACACAAAGGACACCTCAGATTAGTTGTAACATCCAATGTTACCCATTTGTCTTTAGTTAGCAATCTCTTGTTAATAGTGCAATATAGAATAACGATCCACCAGGGAGTACCTTGGTTATTATAGACAACCCTCCTCTATTTAACTTCAGGGAACTTCCCCTAATCTTAGAGTATAGCATCTTGACTGAGAACTTATCCATCTATTTCACTTCATCTTCTAGTATTGAAGCTTCTATAAAGGTTTAATTATTTTTAAATTGCTAAATGCCAGACTTAGTAGTATCCTCCCTAAAATCATTACCCTTAACCAACATGGTTTTATCAAATGAAGGGCTATTACAGAGAATATTCTACTTACTCAGGAGATAGTCAATGAAATTGACAAACCTAAGGTTGGAGGCAATGTGGTCATAGAGTGGCCTGGCCTTTTTCATGCTTCATGCTCAGACAACTAGGTTTTGCAGAGAATTGGATTGATCGCATATATAGATTCATCTCCAACAATTGGTTGCCAATGGTAGTAGGCATGATTTTTTTCAAATCCGGGAGAGGGTTGAGACTTGAGACAGGGTGATTCAATTTCTCCCTCTTTATTTATTTTTAATGTTGAACTGCTTTCACATATTCTTAATAATCTTCAAAACAACAACTGATTCAAAGGTTTTTATATGAATTCTCTTGGCCCGCAGATAAATCACTTATCCTTTGCAGATGACACTATTATTTTCTGTAGTGGTGTAAAGCAGTCCCTCCAACTTGTTCTTGATACTCTAGATAAATATGATAAAGTCTTTGGACAATCAATCAACAGGTCCAAAAGTTGCTATACTATGTCCACTAACACTACTCAAAAATCCATTGCTAGAGTTGGAAGGATTTTGGGTATGAGATTTGATAAGTTACCATTGAAGTACGTGGGTTGTCTTATTTACTCTAGTAAAAAAGCTATATTTTTTCTCTGATTTGGTGAACAAGGTGATTAATAAAGTGAAAGGATGACACTTAAAGTTTTTGTCTACTGAGGGTAGAGCAGTATTTATTAAGCATGCCCTTCTTGCTCTCAACATTCATACCATGGCTGCATTATACCCTCCAAAGGGTACTTTGGAGATGATTGAAAAATATATTGCTAGATTTTTTTGGTCTGGCCTTGACACAGGTGGGAGGCATCACTGGGTTTCTTGGCTCAGTCTTTGTTTCCCATATGAGGAAGGAAGGGAAAATTTCAGGAAGCTTGATGACACTTGTAATGCCTTTACTGCTAAGCAATGGTGCAAGTTAAGGACGACTAACTAATGGTCACAATTCATGAGAGCTAAATACTATAGAGGGTCTAGTCCAGTCACTTTAACTTGGAAGAAGGGTCAATCTCAAAGTTGGAAAGCCGTGTGCTCTGTGAAAGGCAATGTGAAAAATAACATCCTGTGGAAAATAGGAAGAGGGGATATCAATTTTTGGTTTGATAAATGGTTGTCTGTTGGACCATTTTACAAATTTTTGGATGGGAAAGATATCCAAGGCAATATCAAGCTCAATGGGGTGTTCAAAGATGGCCAGTGGGTCTATTTTTCATAATCAACCTTCTGATGTTGTGAATGATTTGGTAGCCTCCCTTACCTGCATCAGTCAGGAGGTTGATGACACTCCTATTTGGACTTCTTATACCTCAGGTAAATTCACGGTCTCGTCTGCATAGAACTTACTCAAGCAAAAGAGAGTGCTAACTCAGTTTGACTCTAGAATTTGATCCAAAAATGTCCCTATTAAGATGTCTTTCATGACTTGGAGAGCTGGATGTGACAAGATCCCTACCGATGAGAAGATCAATATGTTTGGCATTTATATAGCTCCTAGATGTTGTTGATGTATTGCCCCTGGTATGTATCCTGGACTCGAAACCACTGAGCACCTATTTTATTCTCGCTAATTTTCCCAACAAATTTGGAGCTATTTTGTGGGTAGCTTAGGCATAGCGTACAGAGGCATTAATCTGAGAACCTTGCTCTATAACTGCTGGAGGCATCATGCTAAGAATCTCATTGCTTCTTATATTCACAAAGTTCTTCCTCCTATTATTTTTTGGGAGCTTTGGCAATCAAAGTGTAGCTCTAAATATGGGATGGAGCATCCGTCCTTTATTAGATCTAAAGGCGTAATATCCTTTACCGTCATCCATCTTATCAATTCTCGATTCAAGAAGGTCTCTGTTAGGAATAACTGGGAAGATGTGTGCAGACTATGTGAAATCTCTTTAGTAGACTACTCAATCTCTATGGTACTATTGCTCAAACCACCCAATTTGTTTGTAAAGCTAAATAGTGATGGGCCATGTATTAATGGAGTTTGAGGAGGAGGAGTGATTAGAGAATGTGAAGGTAAATTTATTATGGCTTACTCTATCTCTATGGGACAAGGCATAAGTAATTGAGTTGAGGCATGTGCTCTCCTTTTTGCACTTAAATGGTGCATTGATAAGGGGTACAATTTGATTTTAGGGGAGACTGACTCTCTATTGCTCCAAAATACTGTAAAAGACATATGGACAACCCCTTGGAGGGTTGATGACACTGTTAAAGAGATAAGAAATTTGGTTAATGGGCATGGTATTATTATTGTACATTGCTTTAGAGAAGCCAATCAAGTTGCAGATAAACTGGCCTCTCAGGGCCATAATCAGGATGTTTTTCTTCTATACACTAACTTTGTTGATCTACCAAGGCAGGATAGAGGTCTTTGAACACCGATAAGTGGCAAATTCCATCATTCAGAGTCAAGAAGAAAAGATCAAGTATGCTCACTTATCAGCCTTCCTGAAGTTTTTAGCTTTATTGTCACTTAATGTAAAATATTTTGGAGTTCTACAAATTAGAATATTAGTTCTCTCTAACTTGATTTATCAAGTTTACATTATGTAGTAAAAGGTAAAGCCTAGTCCCCCTTTTACAATATCATTTTTCAGTGGCAATAAAATCGTGACTCAATTTGAGGAAAAAAAAAAGTATGTCCAAACCGCTAGTAGTTGTGGGCCAACATAGTCTATCTCATGCAATTAGAGCTTTCTTAGATATTTCAGCTCCTCCTGTCCAAAGAAATCTTCAGCATAGGAATACAATCACCTGATCTTTTTTTTTTTTTGACAGAATGAATACTTATAGCTCAAATACTTGGACAGCAAACACCATAGTCTTAATCAACTGCAATCTCTCCGCATAGGAGATAAGTGTGGAGGTTCATGAGGTAATTTTTTCCCTAATCTTATCGAATATGGGTTCTTATGACTGTTGTAGTGATACTAATATTTACTAATATTGTCTCCCTTTGCTTTGCATCTTTCTTCTGGATTTCATGGTGTTCCTATTTATCCTATGATTGTTGTTGTGATACTAATATTATCTCCCTTTTTGTCCTTTTGTCTTTTTTGTTTTTTGAGCCGAGGGTAGGGGTAAGGTCTGCGTACACACTACCCTCCCCAGACCCCATTAGTGGGATTTTACTGGGTTGTTGTTGTTGTTGTAGTAGTTCTCTTTGCATCACAAACGTTATTATATTGGTTCAACCTCTATTAATTAAAAATAATAATGGCACAATTTCTCAAAAATACTACTCCCTCCGTTTCAAGTTAGATGAGGTACTTTTCTTTTTTAGTCTGTTCCAAAATAAATGACACATTTCTAAATTTGGAAATAATTTAACTTTAAATTCTTCATTTTACCAATTGTATCATTAATGAGAAATTTTTATAACCACACCAATGGCATGGCCCCACAAAGCTTTTACCCCTTAAGCTTTTAAGACCACAAGTTTTAAAAATCTTTTTTTTACTTAAATTTCGTGACGAGTCAAAGTAGCTCATCTAAATTGAAACGGAGTCAATAATAAAATGAACAAGTAATCATGGCGTTGACTTTGGCCAAAAGAGTCCTTCCCTCATCAAAGGAAGTGACCTCCTAATAGAGAAGTCCAAAGACGGTTGGATTTTTGTTGTATATGGTCGTGTATTGAAAAAACTTTTACCCATGTTTTTATCTCTATTATTTTTTTCTATCAATATTTGTTTTTTCAGTATTTTTATCTTAGCTTTTTAAATTTCGTATTTTTCAAACGTGCAATAATTGCACGTTCAACAACACACGTAGCAACTGCATATTCAGCAGCACGTTCAGTAGCGAGGGCAATTGTAGAAGAAAGGTTTAAGAAAATTCGTTGAAATAATTTTTCAGTAGTAAGTCCATCTTCCAAAAAACTTACTGCTTTATGATTGTTGAATTTTCGCTTTTGTAAATCACATATCCACAGTTTGAGAAAACTTTTGATCTTTGTAGTAATCTTTTGTCTAACCATTGTTTCCCTTAGCCATTACAACGGTGGAGAAATTGTTTATATCATCAGCTCTTAGTTGTACTTGTTTAATCTATTTATTTTTCATTCATAATAAAATAAAATAAAAAGTAATCTTGGCGTTAAAAGATTTCATTGAATCCATACATTTCCTTTTCTCTTTAGCATTATTATTGTTGTTATTCATTTACAACTTAAAAATACATGTATGGAAACCCATTTTCAACTAGGACTAGTTACAATAACTCAAACCAGGTATCTTATCAAAAAATAAATCAAAAGTCAAACTAGCTCCAAATACCACAACAAAGGCAGCTGAGAGGAGACGATGCCTAAACAAAAGAATTTTTTTTTACAATTTGTTCAACTTTTACTAAATTTGTCCACCTGAATACCTAGTATTTAAACTTAAACATAGAGTATTAGCATAGTCTGGATTCTGGATTTATCTGATATATCGATGTTGTGATAATAATTGTGAAATTAGAAAATTGCCCAAAAAGGAAAAGAGAGAAAAATAAAGAAATTATCATGAGACAAAAATCAGGGGCAAAAATGAATTGTGAAAGTCAATAAATGAGATCAATTATGAGAGCTCTAGTGCTACTGTTGTATTTTAAAAAGAAGAAAAAAATATTCTTAAAATGTGATTTAAAACTGATAATGCTTGACAAATTGAGATTCTCTTACACTATGATCAACGAGTTTTCCAATTAAATCTCCTTAAAAATCATACTCCACAAGACCAAATAGTAAAACTACTCAGCTTTATAGGAAGTATAGGCAAGTGCATCAGACATATCAATTTGGAGAAAACCTGCTTAGACTTTGGTTTGGATAAGGCGAAAATTGAAGTATTTATTTTACCTAGTATATTTAATAGCATTCATGAAACTAAGAAAAAGTATTTGTTCGAAAAACCCGCCTCACCATTGTTTCTACAACTGCCGAGAAGTGGTTTCAGAAATACTTTCGCTGTAGAGTATTTTCCAGAAAGGTTGATTGGTTTCTTTCTTTTACACACAGCCTCAATAAAAAGACAAATCATTGGCTTAATTTTGTATGGAGCTACTTTCCTACTAAATTGTATTAAAATAACAAAAATTTATTAGAAGAACAAAAAGAGACATATACCACCGTGGAACAAGTTATCCTGACATTTCAATCAATCAACTAAACTCACCAATCCCAGATTAGTAGAAAACAATTACTCTTTCCTTATCAGTTTGTTTATTCAGGTCAACTCAGCACAAAGTATAAAAAAAAAATTGTTACTTATGGTCTTAAATAGGGGTGTACAAAGAAAACCGATAAACCGTACCAAACCGATAATTCGAGTAAAACCGGAAAAAAAAAAATCAATGTGATTTGGTATTGGAAAATAAAACCCGACCATAATTGACTTGATTTGGTTTTAACTAAAAATATCAAACCGAAACCAAACCAACCCGATAGTACATTTATATAATTTTTAAAAATATTTTATACATATAAATATTTAAAAGCCCGACATCATTGGTTTGGTTTGATAATTGAAACATGTCAAAACATTTGTGTAACTTAAAACTTTTGAAACTAATGATCTTGAACATACCATAATATTTGCATAACAACAAAACGTGTTATTAAAAATAAAATGAAAAGTTTAAAAATACATTATTTTCAAATATAATAAAATATTAATCTTTTTAAAACGAACTAATAAGAAACTATGCCAACAAATTGGAATGAAGGGAAGTATATGAATCATTTTATACCTTCCTCTGTCTCGGTCTATTTCATTTCAACACTAATTTGTTCTTTATAGACAAATTAAGATTCATAAGATTGAAGTTCTCCGTAACTCTCACATCTATCCGTGGAAATACAGGTTTTCATGACACACTTTTGATACGATTATAAAGGAAAAAAGACATAAAAATGAGACATTTTAAGAAGGAAATTAGCACCATAAGATCAAGGTTTCCGCTGCTGAAGGATATCGGTATACACGGAACAACTTGCACGCACCTTAACTAGTCTACTGCTACAGGCAACAATAACCTGCATCAATAAATTTGCTCACCAAGACTCGGGCAGATAACTTACACAAGCTCACAATATAACAAGAAAGACAAATTAATCAAATAAACACAATTAACCTTTTGGATAGGTCAAAGCAGAAAATCATACTGGTTTGCACTTTGCACCACCAGCTAAAGATTATTCTTTACAGCCCAGAAAACGTATAGGATATCAGTAACACTCATAAGATCGTTGTCCACCTAGTGAGAAGGATTATGTGCTAAAAAAATTCTACCTAATTTGTTGATTCGGGCTAAGACAAAAGAAACCAGCCGCATTTACTTTCCTGTATAAGGTAGTAACCAGCTCATTGTTTGAGCGCTACAGCCAATCCAACCTTGGCGCTCTTTTCAATTGCCCTGGTGTCCACTTCGCCAGAGATTGTAAAGAGGGATTTTGGACGCCACTCGTGCTGAATGAGAGCACTTGCCTTACCATAGCTGTTAACCCGAGCCTTCACTGTGGTCAGTGGGTCCAAGGAATGATGTGTTCCAATGGTCATAGTGTTCTCGTTGCTTGAGAAGCTGTGAGTCAACTCTGCACCAACAGCTGTATTGGTCAACGGATTCACGGTGTGGTAGTAGGATGCAGTGAGCGTATCAGCCTTGTCATTCCTGATAATTGATTTCATCTTATCAGTCCAGAAACAATGATTGATTGACCATAATATGGCATTGGATAAGCACAGAGAGGAACAGTCAAGAGACATGTAAACCCCAAGTCATGATTTCGTAGAATTACATTACAGTAGTCATGTCTTTTCAAAAGAGCAACTCATCAGTGGATGAATTAGTCTTCCGCCTTAATAAAACAATATGAATCCAAAACCAGTGTTTTCCTTGTGGCACAAAACCAGAAAACTAACAGAAAAGTATAGCATTTTATGACAACCAACACAAAAGTAGGGCTAGAAGACAATTTAAATCAATGAGAAACCAAACATATTTAATGTCCAAAAAGAACCCACTTGAGTACTTACAATGCTAAGGACGCGATCAAATCGGAAGTGGTGAAATTCAAACCGGCATTGCATTTCGTGAAATTGCCTGACGAGGTATCAAATGAAAGATCAGTGCCCAATGCAATCTTATTGTTGCCGGCAACACCAGAGAAGTTGACTAAAGGACTTGCTGCAAGTCCAATGCTAGTACTGATTCCGGCATACTCATGCAAGTACTGGAGCTCTACCTGTAAGCAATATGATTCGTTTAGTAAGAAATAAAGAAATTCCGAAAAATATTCATGCGATGAAAGAAGAACCAAATACCTTTCCAGATTTCTGATCTGGAACAACAAAGCTGAAGATCGTCTTCAGTCCAGGTGCAGGTTCATCAACAGTAATGGTAGTGTAGACCTGTGTTATTAAAATCAAATTAATGGTCAAGAGCACTACAGTCCCAGCTCGAACGGAAATAAAGTCAAACTTAGCTTTAATACCCTAACAAGGAACAACCTCTGGAACTTCAAAAACCAAAAAAGAAGAAAGAGCACAAAAATCACTTTTTCCTTGGGGAAGGGGGGGTGTGGAGCAGCAAGCTAGATAACTAAAAACTCTTCTACTCAATTAAGCAATCATGATTTGACCTTGCTGTCAAACTCATTCGTTTTGATTATCAAATTTGCCATCATATATCTAGCCTTTTCGAATTTAAAATATACATAAAAATCAGTCTAAAAATAGATTAATCCACCATTACCAAAATGAACAGAGTGGGCATCCACTAAATAAAGTTCCATTACAGACATAAAATCCATGCATATTTTTTGCTAAAAGTCAATGATTTCTCGATCTTCTTATAGCTACAGAAAACAAAAATCTTTATCTTAATAAATCTAAAAGGTAAGTCCTTTTATTAAAGGATAATGCATGTAATAACTATATATCTGTTATATTCTTAAGCCTTGTCCTCCACTTTTGAGAGAGAGAGAGAGAGAGTCAGTCAGTCTCAAGTAGCTTATCCAATCACATCACACAGGAGCATCACTGTAACCAAGACTACTAAACATTATAAGCTAACATAGAAGACATGATTTGTTGATAGAATCAGAGAATGCAGGAAGAGAATGGACAAAGTTCGAGCGGACGACATAACACAACACTGATGGATGGAACTTCTTCAACTGTCTGACGAAAGAGAAACGCACAGAAACTATGTATGATAGACATTGATACACCGGCTGTCATAACATTTCAACTTACAGCTATAATTGCTGGACAAAGCATTAGATATCTGTTGTAATTTAAAACCAGAATATGAAACAATCCCAATAAGGGGTCGTTTGGTAGGATGTATTAGATAAAATAATACATGCATTAGCTTTGTGTATTAATAATACCTTGTTTGGTACACTTTTTAAACCTATGCATTAGTTATGCAAGCATTAGTTATACACCTTATTTGGTATTATCCTATGCATAACTAATGCATAGGAAACCATGGTATTAACGATGCAATGGGTTTTAATGCATGTATTAGCTTAGTTAAAGACAAAATTGCCCCTCAAAATTTATGCTTGATTAAAATATGTTATTATACTAATGCAAGTTTGATGTAAAGTTTGATACTGAAATTTCTCCCGCTATTTATATTCATACTCCGCCAATTTATTCATTGTAAATTTATAAATCTGTACTTTACTACTACGTACTGGAATGCTCTTGTAATCAACTCATTTTCCTTTTATTTTTTTAATTCAAACTTTCTTTGCCTAATAATTCAAGAAAGTGGGAAATAAAATTATATCCCTAGTAGATAAATAAATACTTAGCATATTTTCTTTTTTATAAATAAATATTTAGTTCTATACTACAATATAGGTAGACAAATCAAATAATTTGTTTTAAACCTTTTTCATATAAAAACATTCCTCAACATATGTTTCTTTTAAAAAGATAAAGTGATGGACTGGTTATGAGGATATTTTTATAAACAAACAATTCTTTTAAAAATTGTGCAATGCTTAAATACATCAAACCAAACGATGGATAAGAAATATGTCGGCATAACTAATACCATCATTACTAATACACCCTATTCAGCATTATTCTTATGCACCCTACCAAATGACCCCTAAGAGCAAAGAGAAATAAACTGTAAATTCCAAATTTCTTGAAGCATTAAATCATCCAATAACAGAAAAACAAATCTCCAAAAATTTTCCATTTTGTCATGATGTTTGAAACTCTAAAGAAAATGAAGAGGAAACAAACAAAAGAAATTGATGCAAAACTTACATTCGAATTGGTGTCCACTTTTACATCAGTGGTGAAGTTTTTGTTCTTCAGCTGAGTGTTTACATCAGCTAAAAGGAACTCGCCTTTCTTCACACCAGATGAAGTAATGGCCTGAAAAGTGAGACAGAACAGCAATACATTTACTTACAGACCCACTGGAGCAGTATCAAGAAACAGTAATCCATTGTTAAACAAAGCAATGCAACCAATATACGCATCAGGCAACAGCAAAGAAACTATTCTAAGATATGCATAATGCAGTTTGAGATTATAAGGAGAAAATAACTCCTACAAAATAAAGATGATTACCATCATCCCTAACTTTCAGCTACAAGGATTTCACTTCAGATTATTTAATGTTAATATGACGACAGAACAAGGCATTAAAAACTTCCAAATCATGTTACTCTGCAAGAAAAATAATATTAAACATAAAGGAATGCACATGATAACCAGAATTGCAGTTTTACAATTAACTTCGGAAACCAAGCTGCATGCAGCCAAAGAAAGAGAAAGTTCTAAAGTTCTTTTCAATTTGAGAAAGAGGAACAGTAGACAGTAATACAAATATGCAATTAAATAAGAACCCATTTCTTCTTTCCAAATGAGTAGTGCTTATTTCCTCATTAACCGCCATATTGCCCAAACTCTTGGCTACATAACTGGTTACCTTTTTTTCTCTGTCCTCAACTTCTTCTTAGTTTTATTACCAAACAAAAAAAATGAGGAAAAAATGACCTGGTGGTTGATGAAGCTCAAATCAACCATATGGAGACCAGAGTACTAAGGCAAAAAAGGTGAGTGATTTCTTCTCGTATGTCTATGTCTTAGTGCACAATGTCACCTGGTACTTATGGTGGTGGGAGATAGCAGGTACCCTGATGGACTAGCCGAAATGTGCGCAAGTTGGCCTAGTCACCACTATTATCAAAAGAAAAAGAAGAATTTCCCACTTTCCATTATCTAGCAAGGAGGCTCACTCACAAGATTCACTTCTCAACCCACAATATAATCTTAGTTGGTCTGCTTGCGCGCACCATGGCTAGGTATCTACTACCTCCTATCAGCCTAAGTACCAACTAACTTTATCCGTCAAAGCTTAGTCAAATAAAAACAAATCACCTAGCTTTATTTGATGTTGTAATTTGAACCATGGTCACCCATAATTTTTACCCACTTCATTAACCGCTAAGCCACACCTTGGGTTAAATCTCACAATAATCTTCACCAGATTTTCCACGGCATATTAAGCAGGAAAAAAAATCAAACAGTAGATTTCCATCTAAACTGAATAGCGAAATTCCAATAATTAAAAAATGCAACTTAAGGAACAAAATAAAATAACAAAAATCAAGAATACTGGCCCACAACTATGAACCCAAATGCAAAAATACAACAAAAAACATGTAAAGCTGTAGAAAAAGATATACTAACCACTCCGTTTGAAGTGTAAGTAGTAACGGTAAACTTATGGTCACTGACATAATCCCTGTATAAAAGATCTATATAACACAAACAAATGAACATATTAATACATTTCAATCCAATTTTACAATACCCATTATTAAAAAAATTAAGGGATGGAAAACTGACCTCTGGCTTTCTTGCCGATGTCGGAATAAAGACCTGGACCCATCACCATTTTTTCTGCTTATGAGTTCTCGCAACGAAAGAGAGAAACTTGTAGAGAAAATAAAAATGCGTGGGGGAAAATGGTGTTCTTTGTTTTTATAAGCTCTTTTAATTGAATCGTGTTTATCAAGTTGTTTTTCTGTCGGGGAAATTATTTTATACGAACCGAATTAGCCTTAGTTTATTAGTTGGGTTTTCTACACCGTCGGATCTCAATTCTCTTCATCGTGTGAGTGGTACAATCTTGTAGACCGTTGACTCTCTCGGGTAATACTCTTTTTTCTCTTTTTATTTTTTTTTTTTTTTTTACTTTGAAGTATTCATTATTTTGTAAAAAGTGTTTCCTAAAAATATCTGTCTTGCTTATTCTTGATAAGGTGGTTTTAATTTGATAGATAAATATCAAATTAAAATTACATTTTGAAAATTTTAAGTTATAAAAGGAATAGAAATAAAAGTATACTAAATATGACAAGAAATAGAAAAAATAATATTAATTAGAATTATGGGAGTAATTCTAGACTTGACAACAAGAGGCGATTTATCAAATTCTTTAATATTATTTCTACAAATTTGAATAAAAAGTATTCATTTAGTCCGTGTGACATATTTAATATAAATTCTGTAAATTTATTCAGGCTTTATCATATATATTTTTTTCTTTATAAAAAATACAAGATTACATGATATAAGGCGGAGAATTGAACTCTCACCAATAAAATAAAAGTTAACGCAGCCAACCAACTTATTTTTTCTTTCTCTGTCTGTTACCAACTTAAATGAGAATGCAGACATTATTTTCTTCTTATTTTTTCCTTTCTTTTTTCTTTTACTTTCTCCTCTGTCTCTCTCTTAAAGGAAAGGTCAAGGTAGATCCTTGAATAATGGAGGAGAAGACACGGGATAGGAACTACAAATTGAAGAGGAGAATGAGGTGACTTATTGTGAAACTGAAACCTTTTTGTGTACATAATTGTAATGACAAAAGTATGTAGTAAATTAAATCATTATAATTTCACATTTCGAGCATGTTTGGTCAAATGTCAAAAACGACTTATTTTGAAAAGTAAATTTTGTCATTAGTACTTTTCAGAAATGTACTTTTAAAGAATAATAGTTAGTGTTTGGCCAATTTATTTGAAATGTACTTTTTGCACTATTTGATAAGTATATTGTATTTGGCCAATCTTTCTACTTTTGAGCGTCAAATTATAAAAAAGGATAATATCAAGGTTCAGTCTATAATTATTTAAAAAATATATATATATTTAAATATTTATTATAAAAGAATTTAAATTATTTTTATTTAATTAAAATATAAAATATATAAGTATATATATATATATATTAGCAATATTGAGAATATGGTATAATTACTTATTGTTACATGATTTAAAATTTTAAATTATCAAAATACATAATTCAATATAAATAAAAAAATTTACTCCATAAATCACTATTTACCAAAATATTACCATGAAATAATAAACGAAGTAATTTCTCATACATTATAACATTTCTCAATAATTTCATCTTTAATTATATTACTCAAAGCCTCCATAATAGTAGAACATTTGCCTTGAATTTTTAAAGGAATTCGTAGGAAATAAAAATAGAAGAAAATAATGATAAAAACAAAAAAGGAAAGGGACAAGCTTAAACTAATGAGATATAATTTTAAAAATATAAATAGAAAAATACACACAATTGAAGAAATAAGAATCTCTCATCTCTTTCTCTCTATATCTCTTAGCTAGTTTTTCCTTGTTCTATATTGTTACTTTGAGCTATATTTCATAACACGTTATCAGCACGAATTCTCTAACCTCAAGGTTGAATTCCACTTCTGGTAAGGTATATCTCGATGACCTATTGTCAAAATTATCCAGATTTTATTCAGAAAGGTATGTAGTATTACAGGCACGTCTTTCTGCTACAACAACAAGTCTAAGCTTTAAACGAGATAAGTTTGTACCACTATTTAGAATAAGCAATTGTGTGGTTATTAGAAAATTAGTATATATGTGGCTGCTAAGGATGTCACCTTGTTAAATTTTCATGAACTAAATAATAGGTGGCATGCAGTATACTAAATAATCTACAAAATTAAAATTATACTTTATTATGTATGCTTGGTATAATGATTATATATTAGTTTACTGTTAAATATAATATAATATAATAATAATAATAATATTCGTAACTATTTTATTTTGATAAGATAAAATACTAGTACAAGAAGTATGTACTACACCAAATTTTTTATTGATGATAGTTCTTATCAAATTAACATGTCGAATCATTTCTATATGGAAAGCATATAGTAGTAGATAGTAGAGAGAGATTTGTCCACTATTTTTTTGATTCCCTGATTGACTTAAAGGTTCTGCTATATACTTTTAATTTTCTAGAGAGCATAATACTTAGTTTCTACAAAAGTGCATGGTAACTAGTAGTAGTATTATTCTGTTTGATACATAATTTTTTCTTAATGTTCTGGTCATATCACTTTCATCTTGAAGTAAGCTTATTGCAGTAAAGACCACATGTGAATTTTCAATATTATTTTATATTTTCATATATCTATTTGACACTAATTACTTAACTGATTTGAGTAAACGAAAGTCTATTGTTGAGAATTATATCCAAATGACATTGTGAAGAGTTTAACTCAAGAGGTAAATATTTTCTTCGCATTTGAAATTGTTTTTGTCCTTTGCTATTAATGATATCAACTTCAATAAGTTCAAGTCGCAATGCACCACGAGGGTAAGACATAGGATCAAGTTTTGATGCTCCATGATGATAAGAGTTGGGTTTGAGTCCTAATTCATTATGGCCTAACATGCCTTTATATTGGTAAGATATTGGGTTTGAGTCCCACTATACCATATTGATGATATAATGATGACTAAATAAAAATAATATATTTTTCATGAAAAAACATGAATATTGCCCCACTTGATTTGCTCCATTCTTGAAGTGAATGTGGTAGCGGCGCATAATAAGTCTAAATGAAGACAAGTGGTTGAATAATGAACGTGGGCGTTCCAAAGATCAAAATAATAATAATCATCACTATGATTATAAAAGGAGAACAATAAGGGTTCTCAAAATAGTCCTTCAAAATGTGAAGGCAATGTTTACTGTCAAATTGATATGAAAAATAATAAAGCACGCTGCTGATTATGATCCATTCCTTGAAGAGAATATGACTTGTGATAAGCATTGAGAATGCGGATCCATTCTTAAAGATGAATGTTACAATATATGATAAAAGTAATGAATAAAGACATGCAATGCATGATTAGATGAATACCACACAACTCATCTCTAAGGGAGGTTTGAGTGAAATAAAGAGAATAAATATTATTGTGTGGTTACATGAATATGTCATTGGCTGTTGCGTACATGTGATACACAAAAAGATATTTTGGTGTGCCTTATAAAAGGTTATTAAAGGTAAAATTAAAGCAAGAAATGATTTTGCTTATGATGATTTAGACAATGACAATTTATTATGATATAATTTTCTCCGTGAAGGAGATATTTACCATATGAATGGTGTGACAAAAGATCTTGTAGCGCAAAAGTTATTAAGAGCTCCGAAAAAAATTAATTTGTTACTACCCGGATGAATAAAATTATACACGATATTGATATTGTAAAGTCTCAAAAGAAACTTTTTGAGTTTCAAATGTATAAGTCAAAGTGGTTGGCATATTGAGACTATAAATAAAATGAATATTGAATATCTTCATATTTCTATAATCATAACGGGTAAATCTGAAAGATTACCCGATTTTCTTTCTATTTGTACTATACAAATATAAGCATGATGATGGAATCACATGTCACAAGTAAATTAGAGGTTTACTGAAATAAATATTAGTTGGCATGACTGGTTGACCATCCCGGTTCAATTATGATACGAAAAATTAATTTAAAATTACATTGGCATATATTGAAGAAATAGAAGATTCTTCAAGAATTCTCTTGTGTTGCTTATTCTCATGATATACCAGTTAAGGTTAGGATTGAATCCCTTGATTTCTGGAATAAATAAAAGGTGATAAATATATGGGCCCAGTCACCTGCCATATCGACCGTTTACTATTATATGATTTTAATAGATGCATCTATTCTATGGTCACGTGTGCATTTGTTATCAACTTGCAGTTTGGTTTTTGCAAGATTGATTGCTCAAATTATTAGAGTACAGTTCCAGAATATAAATTATGATGATTTATCTTGATAATACTAGTTTAAATCCAAGTTGGTTCAGAAATTGTATGCCTCCAATTATATCTAAACCATTGGTTATGAGAACAAAACTGTCAAAATAAAATTTGGTATGTGATGTATTATTTAATATATAACAGCACTTATACGTATTTAGCCAAGTTAATCTCCCTATCACAATCAGTTCAGGATCAGGTTTTGAAGCCTTATTTAATAAATTTCTTGAAAACCTTAATATACTTCAGAATAATTTAAATCCTTCAATGATTTTCATTATATGCATATCACGTTTTTCTTGTATTGCCAGATTAAAACCTGAAATGACGACATCCACCACAGAAAAACATGTCTCTATATAATCAATGTTAGGATATTTACAAATCTTCTTGTGATACAAGTCGTCTTCATGTCTATCGACTTGACCTTTTTTTCGCAAAAGAACACATTTATATCTCCACTGGATTTATACTTTCAGGTGTTGGGACTATCCGTCCAACTTCATATTTTTCAGGTGAAATCAATTTTCATTGCGTATTTTTCATTGGCCAATCATTTATCTGTCCAAATTTAATGACAGATTTGAGCTCAAGATCTCCGTCAATATTAATAATATTGAGTGCTACATTATATTAAGAATATCCTCAATAATTTTTTTTTTATCGGTTCTACTATTATCCAATAAAGACATAACTTATTGAGATATCTTTATCTTATTATTTTCAGGTACCTGGAACTCCTAGGGAGCTTCCTAAAGCAGTAGACTATTTAAAAAAAGAATTTAATGAAAGATCTTGGAAAGACAAAATTTTGTTTTGGTCTACAAATTGAGTATATGAAAGATAGAATTTTTGTCCATCAATCAGCATCCACTAAAAAGATTTTAAAGAGATTCTATATGTATAAAGCACATCCATTTAGTACCCCCGATGGTTGTGAGATCACTCGATATAAATAAAGAACCATTTCGACCTCATGAAAATAATGAAGAGTTTCTTGGTCTCGAAGTACCATATCTTAGTACAATTGGTGCACTAATGTATCTTTCTAACATTACAAGGTCTCACATAACTTTTTCAGTTAATGTCTTAACAAGATATAACTCTGATCCTACAAAGAAACATTGGAATGGAATCAAACACATATTGCGGTATATAAAAGGACTACCGATATGGAATTATTTTATGGCAATGATTGCAGTCCCGATCTTGTTGGTTATGCTGATGCTGGGTATTTATCTGACCCACACAAGGTTCGATCTCAAACATGCTATGTGTTTATATATGGAGGCACTGTCATATCTTGGCGATCGACTAAGCAATCAATCGTGGCTACTTCATCTAATCATGTTGAGATAATTGCTATTCATGAATCAAGTCGTGTGTATGGTTGAGGTCTATAATATACCTTATTCGAGACAAATATGGTTTGAAGTGTGACAAACTACCCACAATTTTGTATGAAGACAATGCAGCATACATAGCCCAGTTGAATGGAGGATTCATAAAAGAGGATAGGACAAAGCACATTTCACCAAAGTTATTTTTCACACATAATCTTCAAAAGAATGGTGATATCAATGTTACAACAGATCCGTTCAAGTGATAATATGGCTGATTTGTTCACCAAATTTCTATCGACGTCAACCTTTAAGAAACTAGTGTACAAGATTGGGATGTGAAAGATCAAGAATGTGAATTGATGCTTTCATCAGGGGGAGTTAATACGAGTTGTACTCTTTTTCCCTTATAAGGTTTTGTCCCACTGGGTTTTCCTTGCAAGGTTTTTAACGAGGCAACCAAAAGGCGTATTTCTAAACATGTGTACTCTTTTTTCTTCACTAGAATTTTTTCCCATAGGGTTTTTTCCTAATAAGGTTTTAACGAGGCACATTATCTATGGACATCCAAGGGGGAGTGTTATAAAAAAAATCAAATCATGATGGATGTCTACTCTTCTTCCATGATCTTCTCAAATGTTTAATGACATATTCAATGACATATTTTTATGCTTAATGACATATTCAATGACATATTTTTCTTCACTTTTCATGCCTATATAAAGGCCTTGTAATAGATAGAAAAATATACACAATTGATGAAGAAATAAGAATCTCTCCTCTCTTTCTCATTATATGTCACGACACGGAGTTCCCACCGTCGGGACCGTGATGGCGTCTAACATTTCACTTGCTAGTCAAGCCAACATTATAGAATCATTAAACCAATCCTTATTCCATTCAGTAAATAACAACAATTTAGCTAAGATGAAATATATAATGAGTGTGAAATAATATAACAATAATCTGCATTAATTACTACCACCCGGATCTGGAGTCACAATTCACGAACTTCTAAGATTTCACTACAAGTAAATGTCTGAAGAAAATACAATTGTTTTCGATACAAATAAAACAGTAAAGGAAATGCATAGAAGGGGATGCCAGGGCCTGCGGACGCCAACAAGACTACCTTGGGTCTCCAAACGGATCAAGCCAGCAGCTAAACTCAGGTCAACTCGGTCCGGTACCAAAATTTGCACAGAAAGTGCAGAGTACAGTATCAGTACAACCGACCCCATGTACTGGTAAGTGTCGTGCCTAACCTCGACGAAGTAGTGACGTGGCTAAGACAAGGCACCTACAAATTAACTTGTATAATTTAACAGTGTATATACAAGTAACAACAATGAAAAACTAGACAGGTAATATCGGGAGGATGAATATGCTGAGGGAAGTACGAGATAAAGAACTACAACAGAATAATGACTGAAACAACCAATATGCTATGAATTAACAGGAACAATGAATACAGTAAAGGAAAACAAATTGCACGGCATCATCCTTTGTGCTTTTACTCTCAATCTCACCATAAAAATCAATAAAAACGGCACGATATCACCCTTAGTGCATTAACACTCACAATATGGCAAGGCATCACCCTTCGTGCATTAACACTCACAATATTACACGGCATCACCCTTTGTGCATTAACACTCACAATATGGCACGACATCACCCTTCGTGCATTAACACTTACAATATTGCACGGCATCACCCTTCGTGCATTAACACTCTCCATTACCATAATACAATGGGCAATTAACAACATGGAGATAAAATAACAAATACAAGCCTTACTTCAACATTTGGTTCCACAATATCAACATTAACTTCGGAGTCAATATTCAATTATCACCAGAAGATCCTTAAACATGATAAGACACAATCAACTTAACAATACTAATCTAAACACGTAGCAATTAGACATGGGAAAAAGAGACAATATGAGAAAATAAGAGAAACATGGAGAATAGGTATATTGGCGGCGCATAAGTGCTCGTCACCTCACATATACGTCGCTCACATGAATTTCATATAGCAAATAGTCCGATGTTCTTAATTTCCTCAAGTCAGGGTTAACAACGACACTTGCCTCGCTTCGAAGGCCACTCAATACTCAATCACAGCTTTTCCTCTAGAATCCACTTCCAAACCACTCGTATCTATTCAAAAACGACTCAATAATATCAAATATTGCTAAAGGAATCAGTTACATTGCATAAATTTAGATTTTCCCAAACTTTCTCCAAAAAATCAAATATCGACCCCGAGCCCGCTTGGTCAAAACCCGAGGTTCGGACCAAAATCCATTTAACTATTCACCCCCGAGCCCGGATATATAATTGATTTTGGAATCCGACCTCAAATTGAGGTCTAAATCTCCAAATTTCGAAATCTCTAGTTACTACCCAAAACCCCAAATTCTACCATGAGAACTCTAGATTTTAGGTTGAAAATTCATGAAATGTAATGGGTAATTGAAAGAAAATGGTTTAGAATCACTTACCAATACTTTGGGGAAGAAAATATCTCTTGAAAATCACCTTTAGCCCGTTTGGTTTTTAAGAAGTTGAAGAAATGGCTTAAGTCCCGTTTTGGGACTGTTTTATGAACTGGGCGACAATATTTATCGCATTCGCGAAGCCACTGTCGCGTTCGCGAAGAGCAGAGCTTGCCAAGCTTACGCGTTCGCGAGACCACTATCACGTTCGCTAAGGTTACGCCACCTGGCCTTCGCGTTCGCGAGTCCCTGCTCGTGTTCGCAATGAAGAGTGACTGACCCCTCCCCAGGTCCCTAACACTACGCGTTCACGATGAGCTGGTCGAGTTCGCGAAGGGTAAAGCCCCCATCGCTTCGCATTCGCGAAGGGTAAAGTCCACATCGCTTCGCGTTCGCGACCAAGCCTTCGCGTTTGCGAAGAGTAAAAACTCACCCTGACCAGCTTATCCTTCGCGTTCGCGAGAGTACCTTCGCGAACGCGAAGAAGAACATACCAGAACAGCTGCTGCAGCAAAAATACCAGATTTTCTAAGTCCACACATCCCGTAGCCTATCCGAAACTCACCCGAGCCCTCGGGGCTCCAACCCAAATATGCACAAAAGTCTAAAAACATCATACGAACTTGCTCGCGCGATCAAATCGCAGAAATAACACCTATAACTATGAATTTATCACCAAATCAAATGAGATTCTCAAGAACACTTTAAAATTCTTATTTTCACAATCGGACGTCTGAATCACGTCAAACCAACTCCGTTTCTCACCAAATTTTACAGATAAGTCATAAATGTGATATTGGACCTATGTCGGACTCCGAAACCAAAATACGGACCCGGTATCAATAAGGCCAAACATCAACCAATTCTTAAAAATTATTAAACTTTCAAACTTTTAATTTTCATCAAAAAATCATAACTCGAGTTAGGGACCTCCGAATTTAATTCCGGGCATACGCCCACGTCCCATATTTCGATACGGACCCACTGGACCGTCAAAATACGGATTCGGGCCCATTTACCAAAAATATTGACCGAAGTCAACTCAACTAAACTTTTTGGGCAAAAATCCTTATTTTTATCAATTTTTAACATATAAGACTTCCGGGGCAATATCCGGATGCACGCAAATCGAGGAGGGTAAAATGAGATTTTTAAGGCTTAAGAGCGCAGAATCGAGTTCTAAAATATAAGATGACCTTTTTGGATCATCACACTATATCTCTTAACTAATTTTTCCTTGTTCTGTATTGTAACTTTGAGCTATATTTCATAACAAAATTTATGATAAGGATAATTTTGTCTTGGAATTAATTTTCTGCTTCTGCTTGTTAGAAGAAACTAGAATTTGTAGCTTCTTTACAAAAATAAAAAAATTGCTTTTGATACTGCCCAAAAGCACTTTTCCATTTTGGCCAAACACCTAAAAGTTCCAAAAAAGTATTTTTCTTTTTTAAAAACAAAATATGTACTTTTGGCCTTCCATATCTTAAACATCTTTTCCTTCTACAAGTCAATAAACTCTAAAATAGTTGTCATTTTCATCAAATAATAGAAAAAATCAAACTTCATCACCTGTCCAATTCAGATATGATTGGCCACAGCCGGTCCAAATTTGATAGGTAGTTTTATGAGCTGAAAAATCCCTTTGATACAGCAACCACATCATTCCATAGAAAACAAAGGCGTAAAATCCAGGTCACAATTAATAGGAGGATAGATTTTTTCAACTACAATTTTATTAGTATTGTTTGTATATTTTTTTCTAAAGAACATGTCAGAGTATGCCCTTACTTTATTGCCCTCTAGAAATATAATATGCAGTTGTCAATTCCTCAAAAGATGCTTTTACACATAAAGAACTATCTTTAAAAAGATATTTTTTAATTTCAATATTGTAAATTTGAAAAGGACATTTTTTAAATTTTAATATTATAAATGAACATAAAAACTCATTTCCTCTTTACTTTCTATTTTTCTTTTGCAGTCCTTACTTCTCATACTTTTATAGTTTTATAGTTGTAAATTAACCAAAATGTCTCGCAGCATTGCCATATGTACTATGTGTGCGCACGTGTGGATAATATTTTCCTTGGATGTAATAGGAAAAATGATACTGTATAGTTGCTCTCAAAATAATAACCGAAATATATATATATTTTTACACACACATATATATATATGCTATATACAAAAAATATACAAATTATTTACATTTTTACGGTTACTGAATATAAAATATTTTGGTGGCGAACTGAAAGTGATCTTTGCCCGGTATAATATGTACATATTCAACGAATCGGTGCCACTTGAGAAACTACAATGTAAGTGTCTGTTTGAACTTTGAAACATGACATAAAGTTTATAATCATCTTAATAGCAGATACAAATTTATTTACAAGATGAATTGTAATAATAAGTCGACCCTGCTTATATAAGATTCTAAATATGCTACCGGTGGTATTTTTTGGACACAAATATATGAATTTTTCGAAGGAAAGTAAGAGGAAAAAGTGGTTCTTCTCAATTAAAACAAGATGGTAATGTAGAGTTGGAGCAGAAACGAAAATAGCCCGCCTTCAACTTGTTTTCCCCAGTGTTTTCGTGCCCCACAAACACAAATACACGCACGACATAAATAAGATCTGCTAATAAACTATTCTCCACCTCGATCGTAGCCAAAACTTTAGCCGTAACCCGTGGGCTTGCTTTTGATAATTAAAAAAGAAATTTCACAAATTACTAGTGTTTTGTAACTCCTCGGCCGATCGTTTCGAGAGTTGTAGCCATTTTCTCCCATTTACTGCTCTTTTTGTATTGTATAGCTGTTAGTTTTATGAAATATCTTAGAGATCAAGGAGCAGATGCTTTCTTCAGGAAATATGAATACTTTATGGTAGGGACAAAAAAAATTTTGGCGTTGAATCGGGTCAGGAAGAACATGTTGTTCCACCTCCGGGGAAAAGATTCATCTTCCAATTTAATATTTTTTAATTTAACTTCCCTCATTCCTTTTATTGAGCATAATGATGTGAATCGGGCTTGTTGTATTTAGTATACAACGTCAAGCATTTCCGCTTTATGACTTATCGGGTTAGTTGGTTCGGGTCCGGAGAGATTTCAGAATGAATTGAGACACTTTGTCTCATAATGGAAAGCTTAAGTTGGAAAAGTTGACTGGATGTCGACTAATGTGTAAATGACCCCGGATTTGTATTTTGATGGTTCCGTTAGCTCTGTTAGGTGATTTTGAACTTAGGAACGTGTTCGGATTGTGATTTGGAGGTTTGTAGTTGAATTAGGCTTGAAATGACGAAAGTTAAATTTTTGGAAAGTTTGACCGGGAGTGAACTTTTGATATCGGGGTCAAATTTCGATTCCGGAAGTTAGAGTAGGTTCGTGGTGTCATTTGTGACTTGTGTACGAAAATTGGGGTCAATCGGATGTGATTTGATAGGTTTAGGCGCCGGTTGTAGAAATTTAGAAATTCAAAGTTCATTAGGCTTGAATCCATGTGCGATTCATGTTTTTGATGTTCTTTGATGAGATTTGAGGGTTCGACTAAGTTCGTATGATGTTTTAAGACTTGTTGGTATGTTTGGTTTAGGTCCCGGGGGCCTCTGGTTGATTTCGGATGATTTTCGGAACGAGGTTTGAAGTTGAAGAATTGCTGAAGATTTGCAACTGTTGGTGTAATCTCACATGTGGATTGGGAACCGCAGATGCGAGCTCGCAGAAGCGAGAAAGGGATCACAGAAGCGGTCAAGAAGGAAGCTAGCATAGGTCGCAGATGCGAGGTCCTTTCCGCGCTTGCGTGTCCGCAGATGCGGGGTATTGGATCGCAGAAACGCATGGGAGCTTGGTGAGGCATCTTTACAGAAGCGGACGACCCGTTGCAGAAGCGGACTGGGCGCCGTAGAAGCGTGAAAGGACGCAAATGCGGTCAAGTGAACCGCAAAAGCAGTTTTGTGATGACCCAAAATGTCATCTTTAAATTTAATAAGTAATTCTATGTTCTAAGACCTCAAAAAGTACCATTTATCATTCCTCGACTTGCGTGCGTAGTCCGAAAAAATTTTCGAAAAGTTTTCATGTGAAAAATGAATTAAAATATAAAATAGAGCTTTAAAATTCAAGTGAGTTGACTTTAGTCAACATTTTTAGCAAACAGACCCGGATCAGTATTTTGACAGTTCCGGTAGCTCCGTATCGTGATTTGGGACTTGGGCGTATGCCCAAAATTTAATTTGGAGGTCCCTAGCTCAAGTTATGACCATTTAACGGAACTAGCAATTTAAAGGCTAAATATTTCAAGTTTCACCACGGGGTTGACTTTTTGATATCGGAGCCGGAATCCGATTCTGATAATTTGAACTGCTCTGTTATGTCATTTATGACTTGTGTGCCAAATTTAAAATCATTCCGGATTCATTTAATATGTTTTGGGACGAGATTTGCAAATTGAAAGTTTAAAACTCAAAGTTCGAATCGGGGTGTGAAATATAATTTTCAGCGTTGTTTGACCTGAGTTTAGACCCCGAGTAAGTTCGTATTATGTTACGGGACTTGTTGGTATATTCGAGCGGGGTCCCGAGTACCCCGAGAGTGAAACGGATTGAAATCAGAACAAGAATTGGACTTAAGCAAAATCTGAAATTTTGAGTTCAAGTGTAATCGCACCTATGGAATTTTGACCGCAGGTGCGAGCTCGCAGAAGCGAGACTTCCATCGCAGATGCGGCCCTTTCGCGCAGAAGCGGACATCGCAGGTGCGACATTTTTGTCCGCAGATGCGGAACCTCGCCTGGTAACCCACTTCGCAAATGCGAGCTTTGTCTCGCAAATGCGAGACCGCAGTTGCGAAAATATAGCCCACAAATGCTAAAATGCTGGGCAGAATACATAAAATCGGGTCTTAGCCATTTTTACTCATTTTTGAGTTTTAAGTCTCGGATTTGGGCGATTTCAAGGGGGATTTTCACGACTATGAACTGGGTAAGTATTCTTTATCATAAAGTGATTATATTTCACAAATCCATGTCTATATTCATCATTTATTTCGGATTTAGATGGAAGAAATTGGAATTTTGTAAAACTTTCCAAAAACAAAAAAAATTAAGATTTGAAGATCTATTTGATATCGGAATTGGACAAATTTTGTATGGTTGAACTCGTATCAAAACAGGTGTTCGGGTTTCATGAGTTTTTTCGGGATTTGAGATGTGGGTCTCACTGCTGAATATTTTAATAAATTTCGGATTATTATCCGGATATATTATAAATTCATATGGAATTAATTCATATGATTAGTATTGAATATATTGAATTGTTTGTGAATAGATTTGAAGCTTTCGGAGGCAAATTTAAAAGAAAAAGTTATGGTTGAATAATTGATTGGAATTTGCAAAGCGAGGTAAGTGTCGGGGTTAACCTTGACTTGAGGGAATAGAACCCTTAAATTGTTTGTTATGTGAATTGTATGTAAACGACGTATAGGCGAGGTGACGAGTGTCTATACGTCGTCAAATTAATTGTTTGCTTGCTTACTTGAAAAATTATAAATTATTTTTAATCATAAATTAATTATTATAATAATTATTTCTCTCTTATTCCTTGCAAATATAAATTTTTGATTTCCTGCATTAATTGTTACATGCTATTTGAATTATGTGCCTTAATTGTTATTTGACATTTAGTATATTAAATATTAAACTGCCTATCTGCTCCCTGATTTTCATAATAATTTGCTATTTGTCATTGTTTGCTTCATAATTAAACCATAATTATTGTATGCTTGTTGTCTTGAAATTCTATATTAATTGTTATATTTATTGAGAAATTTTTTTCTATAAGAATTGGTAAATGAAAATGTTGGAGGAGCGGGTTGCACGCCGCAACATGATTGATTTTAATGAATATATTGGAGGATCGGGTTGCACGCCGCAACAGACTTATTAAAAGTCAATATTGGAGGATCGGGCTGCACGCCGCAACAGACTTATTAAAAGTCAAAACTGGAGGATCGGGTTGCACGCCGCAAGAGACTTGTTAAAAAGTTAATATTGGAGGATCACCGCAACAGACTTGATTAAAATGAATATTTTGGAGGAGCAGGTTGCACACCGCAACAGAACTGAATATGGATATATTGTGAGAGAGGGATGCACGCTGTAACAGAAATAATAGAAATGATAATTGGTTATGACTGCTGAGTTGCCTTCAATTATTATAAATGAATTACCTGATTTATTCCTATTATTATTGTTGTTACTAATATTGCGTACAGGTTAATGTAAGTGAACCGCCTTAGCCTCGTCACTACTTCGTCGAGGTTAGGCTCAGCACTTACCAGTACATGGGGTCGGTTGTACTGATACTATACTCTGCACTTCTTGTGCAAATTTTGGAGTTGGTCCCAGCGGCGTACCATAGACTTGCTCGGATTTCAGCTATCAGAGGATACTTGAGGTGTAACTGCATAGCGTCCGCAGTTCTCAAGTCCTTGTCTATTGTACTTTAGTTGTGTGTTTATTTCCCGACAATGTTATATTATTCAGACCTTTATTTGTATTTATTCTAGAAGCTCGTGCACTTGTGACATCAATTCTGGGATGGTATTTAGACACCGTTGTTTGATGGATTATTTCACTATATTTCAAACTTTGCTTCCGCATTTGCTTCCTTGTTATTAATACATTTAAAAATTGTTTTAAAATGGTTAATATTATTCTAACGTTGGCTTGCCTAGCAAGTGAAATATTAGGCGTCATCACGGTCCGAATGTGGGAATTTCGGGTCGTAACAGTTGGTATCAGAGCACTAGGTTACATATGTCTCACGAGTCACGAGCAAGCTTAGTAGAGTCTGGAGGATCGGTACGGAGACGTCTGTGCTTATCTTCCAGAGGCTATGAAGTTTAGGAACAAGTTTCACTTCTATTCTACTATGTCGAGCAATTTATTTCTATCATTGATGATTGAACTCTTCTATTCTTGTCCTCTCGTAAATGGTGAGAACACGCACTGCGTCCACAACTGGACAGGAGCCAGAGCCCCCAGTGACAACTATGATTAGGGGCAAAGGCCGAGGCCGAAGTCGCGCCAGAGGCCGAGGTAGAACTAGAGGTAGAGCTCAGTCCAGATCTCGAGCACCCGCACCTGTTGTAGAACCTTAGGTAAATCTTCAAGAGGAGGTTGCAGTTCAAAATGTACCAATTGGACCAGTTCAGGTCCTGGAAGGTTCATAGCCACTCAAGTGCTTCAGGACGCTCTAGTCCGATTGGTGAGTCTTATGGAGGGTGTGGCCCAGAATGGTACTTTTCCAGTGGCACCAGCCGTCTCACAGGCTGGGGGAAGAGCACAAACTCCCACTACTCCCGCCCCCAGAGCAGATGGCTCCCCAGAATCAGGCTCCAGCAGCCCCTCCAATTGGGGTAGTTCAACCAGTTGTTGCGGCACAGACCGGTGATAGGCTGCCATGTCTTTGAGGCCTTATTGAGACTGGATAATTTTACCAAGCTCTTTCCAGTTCACTTCAGTGGTATACCTTCCGAGCACCCACAAGAGTATCTAGAACGCTGCCATGAGGTGCTGCGGAACATGGGTATAGTTGAGACCAATGGGGTTGATTTTGCTGTATTTCAGATGACGGATTCCGCCAGGAGGTGGTGGAGGGATTATACATTGACTAGACCAGTTGGATCGCCTGCACTTACCTGGGAGCAGTTCTCTCAGCTATTTCTGGAGAAGTTCCTTCCTATCACACTGAGGGAGGATTACCGAAAGCAATTTGAGCGTCTACAGCAGGGCAGTATGACTGCTACTCAGTATGAGTCCCGTTTAGTGGATTTGGCCCGTCATGCTCTCCTTTTACTACCTACTGTGGGAGAGAGACTGAGAAGGTTTATGGAGGTACTCACTCATCCTATCAAACTTAAGATGTCCAAGGAGACCGAGAGTGAGATTTCTTTTCAGGCGACTGCTAATGTCCTGAGAAAGATCGAGATGGTTCTTGCATAGGAGAGGACAGAGGTCTGATAAGAGACCTCGTCAGTTCGGTGGTTTCGGTGGTGCCTCATTTGGAGGCAGGGGTACTTATGACAGGGGTCATGTACCTAGAGGTGGAGGTCAGACCATTAGAGGTGGATGACAAGTGGGTAGAAGGCGTCCTAGAGGTGGAGACCCAGCTGTTGTTATATTTGTTTTATGGTATGGCGGAGGTCGTTACATCAGGTGGTGTCGTTATGGGTACGACCTCAATTTAAATTATAGGAATAATTTCCTTAACTTGATTCGATTCTGAGTGTCAAGACGAGTCCTCCTATTGTGCTCCACGTATCTGAAAGCTTCATAATTCTATAATCTACTTATGTGTTTACTCCTGTTGGGAGATTCTATGGGGATAACTACGCCTATCATTCCATGTTGGTCACTAATAAGAGGTGTAAGGCTAAATGTGGCTTTCTGTTACTCATTTCGGTAAGTTTTGATGTGATTTACGGATAATTAATTATAAATTATGAATTATATGCCCTATCGGTGTGGGGTTCATTATTTGTTGTGATTTTGTGTAACCGAAATTATTTAAAAGGAGAAAAATGAAAATTTTCGATTGGCACGATATGCATATTACTTGTGATTCAGAACTGAGGATGAGATCCTCCCTTTTTAAAAGAAAATAAATTGATATGTTTAAACCGGGCTACGAGGTGCGATGGAAGTTATATAAGGACGAGATCCTTGTGATGAAAATTCTTGTGTTTAAGCACTCCCTTGTGAAATTAAATTTGTACTATAGTACTAATAAGGAGTCATGCCAGTTAGGCTTATTTGAGAATTCTTGTATGAAATTCTCTGTGCCCATTTGCCAAAATTCGTGTTTGTAATTATTGAATTTTAACCTACGAAGTAGATGCTCGCCCAGGTGGCGTTAAATGTTACTCATTAATTCAGGTAAATAACTATGAGGTCTTCATGCCTCACATCTTGTTATCAGTATTGTGAAGGTTTACAATGAGATTTTTTTTTTACATGAGGTTAATTTGCAGTTCGGTAATTGATCATGAACAACTATTAAGAACAAATATCTCTTGCCAAGAATTGATGACTTATTTGATCAGCTTCAGGGTGCCAAGGTATTTTCGAAGATTGATTTGAGATCCGGTTACCATCAGTTGAAGATTAGGGCGTCTGATGTCCCAAAGACAGCTTTTCGGACTCGGTACGGGCATTACGAGTTCCTAGTGATGTCATTTGGGTTGACAAATGCTCCAGCAGCATTTATGAATTTGATGAATTAGGTGTTCAAGCCTTATTTGGATTCTTTTATGGTTGTATTCATTGATGATATCTTGATTTACTCCAACAGTCGAGAGGAGCATGAGCAACATCTTCGAAGTGTGCTTCACACCTTGAAGAATAATCAGTTATATGCCAAATTTTCAAAATGCGAGTTTTGGTTAGACTCAGTTGCCTTTTTGGGACATGTTGTATCGACAGAAGGCATAAAGGTGGATCCTAAGAAGATTGAGGCTATTCAGAATTGGCCTAGACCTACTTCGATTACAGAGATCCGGAGTTTCCTGGGTTTGGCAGGTTATTATCATCGGTTCGTGGAAGGGTTTTCATCTATAGCAAGCACCTTGACCAGACTAACCCAGAAGGGTGTTCCATTCAGATGGTCAGACGCGTGTGAGTTGAGTTTTCAGAAGCTCAAGACTACTTTGACTATGACACCAATATTGGTATTACCTATAGGTTCAGGATCGTATACGGTATATTGTGACGCATCTCACGTTGGGCTTGGTGTAGTATTAATGCAAGATGGCAAGGTAATTGCATATGCGTTGTGACAGTTGAAAGTTCACGAGAAGAATTATCCTGTTCATGACTTAGAATTGGCAGCCATTGTTCATGCGCTGATGATTTGGAGGCATTACCTCTACGGTGTCTCGTGTGAGGTATTTACTGATCATCGTAGCCTCCAGTATCTGTTCAAACAAAAGGATCTTAATTTGAGGCTGAGAAGATGGATGGAGTTGTTGAAAGACTATGATATCACCATTTTGTATCACCCCAAAAAGGCCAATGTGGTGGCCGATGCTTTGAGTAGAAAGGCTGTGAGTATGGGCAGTCTTGCATATATTCCGGTTGGTGAGAGGCCATTAGCTGCAGATGTTCAGACTTTGGCTAATCAGTTCGTGAGGTTAGATGTTTCAGAACCCAATCGGGTTCTAGCTTGTACAGTCGCTCGGTCTTCTTTATATGAGCGCATCGGAAAGAGACAGTATGATGATCCTCATTTACTTGTCCTTAAGGACACGGTGCGGCACAGTGATGCCAAACAGGTTGCTGTGGGGGAAGATGGAGTTCTGCGAATGCAAGGCCATATTTGTGTGCCTAATGTGGATGGGCTTCATGAATTAATTCTTGAAGAGGCACACAGTTCCAGGTATTCTATTCATCCAGGTACTGCCAAAATGTATCAAGATTTGCGGCAACATTATTGGTGGAGGAGAATGAAAAAGGATATAATTGCATATGTAACTCGGTGTCTAAATTGTCAGCAAGTTAAGTACGAGCATCATAGACCTGGTGGTTTGCTTAAGAAGTTAGAAATTCCTGAGTGGAAGTGGGAGCGTATCACTATGGATTTTGTTGTTGGACTCCCACAGACTCAGAGAAAATTTGATGCAGTTTGGGTCATTGTGGACAGGTTGACCAAGTCAGCACATTTCATTCCAGTGGCAGTTGCCTATTCTTCAGAGAGGTTAGCTGAAATTTATATTCGTGAGATTGTCCGCCTTCACAGTATGCCCGTGTCTATTATTTCAGATCAAGGTACACAGTTTACCTAACATTTCTGGAGGGTTGTACAACGTGAGTTAGTCACGAGGGTGGAGTTGAGTACAGCATTTCATACATAGACAGACGAACAGTCAGAGCTTACTATTCAGATATTGGAAGATATGCTTCGCGCTTATGTTATAGACTTTGGAGATTCTTGGGATCATTTCTTGCCACTTGCGGAGTTTTCTTATAATAATGGCTACCAGTCGAGCATTCAGATGGCTCCATATGAGGCATTATATGGAAGGCGATGTCGATCACCAGTTAGTTGGTTTGAACCGGGAGAGGCTCGGTTGTTGGGTACCGATTTGGTACAGGATGCCTTGGATAAGGTCAAGATTATTCAGGATCGACTTCGCACAGCTCAGTCTAGGCAAAAAAGTTATGCCGACCGTAAAGTTCGTGATATTGCATTCATGGTTGGAGAACGAATATTGCTCCGGGTTTTACCTATGAAAGGTGTAATGAGGTTTGGAAAGAAGGGCAAGTTGAGCCCTAGGTATATCAGATCCTTTGAAATTCTTGAAAGGGTGGGTGAAGTAGCCTACAGGCTTGCATTACCACCTAGTTTATCAGTGGTTCATCTGGTGTTCCATGTGTCTATGCTCCGGGAATATCATGGTGATCCGTCCCATGTTATAGATTTCAACTCAGTCCAATTGGACAAAGATTTGACTTACGAGGAGGAGCCGATGGCTATTCTAGTCCGGCAGGTCCGACGGTTGAGGTCAAAGAGTTATCCTTCAGTTCGGGTGCAATGGAGAGGTCAGCCGATAGAGGCATCTACCTGGGAGTCCGAGTCGGACATGCGGAGTAAATATCCACACTTATTCAAAAGCTCAGGTACTTTTTTCTAACTCCGTTCGAGGACGAACGTTTGTTTTAGAGGTGGAGAATGTGATGACCCAAAATATCATCTTTAAATTTAATAAGTAATTCTGTGTTCTAAGATCTCGAAAAGTACCATTTATCATTTCTCGACTTGCGTGCACAGTCCGAAAAACTTTACGGAAAGTTTTCATGTGAAAAATAAATTAAAATGTGAAATAGAGCTTTAAAATTCAAGTGAGTTGACTTTAGTCAAATTTTTTAGCAAACGGACCCGGATCAGTATTTTGACAGTTCCGCTAGCTCCGTATCGTGATTTGAGACTTGGGCGTATGCCCAAAATTTAATTTGGAGGGCCCTAGCTCAAGTTTTGACCATTTAACGGAACTAGCAATTTAAAGGCTAAATATTCCGAGTTTCACCACGGGTTTGACTTTTTGATATCGGAGCCGGAATCCGATTCTGAAAATTTGAACTGCTCCGTTATGTCATTTATGACTTGTGTGCCAAATTTGAAGTCATTCCGGATTCATTTAATATGTTTTGGCACGAGATTTGTAAATTGAAAGTTTAAAACTCAAAGTTCGAATCGGGGTGTGAATAGTAATTTCAGTGTTGTTTGAAGTGAGTTTAGACCCCGAGTCAGTTCGTATTATATTACGGGACTTGTTGGTATATTCGAGCGGGGTCCCGAGTACCCCGAGAGTGAAACAGATTAAATCGAAATAAGAATTGGACTTAAGCAAAATCTGAAATTTTGAGTTCTGGTGTAATCGCACCTACGGAATTTTGACCGCAGGTGCGAGCTCGCAGAAGCGAGACTTCCATCGCAGATGCAGTCTTCGCAGGTGCGGCCCTTCCGCGCAGAAGCGGACGTCGCAGGTGCGGCATTTTTGTCCGCGGATGCGGAACCTCGCCTGGCAGCCCACTTCGCAAATGCGAGACCGCAGGTGCGAAAATATAGCCCGCAAATGCGAAGATGCTGGGCAGAATACATAAAATCGGGTCTTAGCCATTTTTACTCATTTTTGAGTTTTAAGTCTCGGATTTGGGCAATTTCAAGGGGGATTTTCACGACTATGAACTGGGTAAGTGTTCTTTATTATAAAGTGATTATATTTCTCAAATCCATGTCTATATTCATCATTTATTTCGGATTTAGATGGAAGAAATTGGAATTTTGTAAAACTTTCCAAAAATGAAAAAAATTAAGATTTGAAGGTCTATTTGATATCGGAATTGGATAAATTTTATATGGTTGAACTCGTATCGGAACATTATAAATTCATATGGAATTAATTCATATGATTAGTATTGAATATATTGAATTGTTTGTGAATAGATTTGAAGCTTTCAGAGGCAAATTTAAAAGAAAAAGTTGTGGTTGAATAATTGATTGAAATTTGCAAAGCGAGGTAAGTGTCGGGGTTAACCTTGACTTGAGGGAATAGAACCCTTAAATTGTTTGTTATGTGAATTGTATGTAAATGACGTATAGGCGAGGTGACGAGTGTCTATACGTCGTCAAATTAATTGTTTGCTTGCTTACTTAAAAAATCATAAATTATTTTTAATCATAAATTAATTATTATAATAATTGTTTCTCTCTTATTCTTTGCAAATATAAATTCTTGATTTCCTGCATTAATTGTTACATGCTATTTGAATTATGTGCCTTAATTGTTATTTGACATTTAACATATTGAATATTAAACTGCCTATTTGCTCCCTGATTTCCATAATAATTTGTTATTTGTCATTGTTTGCTTCATAATTAAACCATAATTATTGTATGCTTGTTGTCTTGAAATTCTATATTAATGGTTACATTTATTGGAAAAATTTTTTCTATAAGAATTGGTAAATGAAAATGTTGGAGGAGCAGGTTACACGCCGCAACATGATTGATTTTAATGAATATATTGGAGGATCGGGTTGCACGCCGCAACAGACTTATTAAAAGTCAATATTGGAGGATCGGGTTGTACGCCGTAACAGACTTATTAAAAGTCAAAATTGGAGGATCGGGTTGCACGCCGCAAGAGACTTGTTAAAAAGTTAATATTGGAGGATCGGGTTACACGCCACAACAGACTTGATTAAAATGAATATGTTGGAGGAGCGGATTGCACGCTGCAACAGAACTGAATGTGGATATATTGTGAGAGCGGGATGCACGCTGCAACAGAAATAATGGAAATGATAATTGGTTATGACTGCTGAGTTGCCTTCAATTATTATAAATGAATTACCTGATTTATTCCTATTATTGTTGTTGTTACTAATATTGCGTACAAGTTAATGTAAGTGAACCGTCTTAGCCTCGTCACTACTTCGTCGAGGTTAGGCTCAGCACTTACAAGTACATGGGGTCAGTTGTACTGATACTATACTCTACACTTCTTGTGCAGATTTTGGGGTTGGTCCCAGCGGCGTACCATAGACTTGCTCGGATTTCAACTATCAGAGGAGACTTGAGGTATAACTGCATGGCGTCCGCAGTTCTCAAGTCCCCGTCTATTGTACTTTAGCTGTGTGTTTATTTCCAGACAGCTTTATATTATTTAGACCTTTATTTGTATATATTCTAGAAGCTCGTGCACTTGTGACACCAATTCTGGGATGGTATTTAGACACCGTTGTTTGATGGATTATTTCACTATATTTCAAACTTTGCTTTCGCATTTGCTTCCTTGTTATTAATACATTTAAAAATTGTTTTAAAATGGTTAATATTATTCTAACGTTGGCTTGCCTAGCAAGTGAAATGTTAGGCGCCATCACGGTCTGAAGGTTGGAATTTCGGGTCGTGACAGGTTTTGCTGGGCAAAATTAAAAACATAAGGGTTTGCGATTTTCTTCATTTTCAAACATTTTGAGCTCGGACTAGGACGAATTTTGAGAGGGATTTCGAGGGGATTCTTGAGGTAATTCCCTTGTTCTTGTTTTATCAATAATCTTGTATCCCCATTGATTTTTCACCCAGTTTGGGTGTTTTTGAGGTGTAATTTGGGAGTTTGAGATTAGGGATTTGTAGAGTTGATTTGGGGGATTTGGCTGACGATTTGGTGTTGGATTTTGTTAAAAAATGTATGGTTGGACTCATGGTTGAATGGGCTTTCGAATTTTGTGAGTTTTGTTGAATTTCGAGACGTGGGTCCGGGGGCGATTTTGAACCAATTTTGGATTTTTGAGTTATAACTTAGTAATTTCTTGTGGAATTGATTCCTTTAGCCCGTGTTGATTGTATTGTACTGTTTGTGGCTAGATTTGGGTCATTTGGAGACTGGTTTGCGAGGCAAAGGCATATTGGAGTAGGGATTTGCTCGGATTGAGGTAAGTAACATTTCTAAACTTGGCTCTGAGGGTTCGAAACCATGAAATATGTGTTATATGATTGGTGTTGAGGTGACACACATGCCAAGTGACGGGCGTGCGGGAGTGCACCGTGAGAATTGTGGCCTGGTTGATTCCATGGTACTGTATAGTGGACTTATCTTGTTGATGTCCGCATTTTCATCATGTAATAAAGTAATTAAGCTATTAAATATGCTAGAGATCATGTCTAGGCTATATGCTGGTACTGTTGTTACCCATAGTGGTCGTTTCTTGCTGTTATCTTATTGATTTTATTGATATTACGTACTCAGTCATATTCATTCATTTCACACCATATCTCAGTCTCTGTTGTTATTTATTGATGCATCATATCATTATTTTCAGGCTAGTTTCATTGACATGGTGAGCCCGTGAGAGAGACTGGAGAGATTGATGACCGAGTGAGGTTGAGGGCCTGACCTTGAGTGACATTTATGGGATCGGGTTACACGTCGCAGCGGTTATACTGATTTATGATAGCGCTTTGGTTGAAGGAGCCCCTCCGGAGTCTACGCACACCCCCAATGAGTGTGGTTGATTATATTGAGGGATGGATTTTCCCTTAACATGGATCTTGTCCGAAGCATAACATACCTGGGGATGGATCTTCCCCACGGGCTGGATAGGCCCTACTCAGTACTGGTGACTGGTGGTCAGTCGATGTATATATTCTACGATGGATCTTCCCTGGGCTGGGTTGGTCATATACAATACTGAGTGATTGAGTAAATGAGAGTGTGAGCACATGAGGCTAATAGCATGGTGCATCACATACAACATGTGCATTGGCATGTATGAGTATAGAAGTTATATTCTTCATATTATTCAGATTTGATCTATTTTACTGTTTTGAGCTTATCTGCTGAACTTAAAAGCATGCCTACATTTTTGCACTGTTACTTCTATTTTGAACTATGCCGGTTGAGTTCGCTACTACTTTCAGTCCAATGTTTGGATTTGTTACTTATTGAGTTGGTTGTATTCACACTACACCCTGCACCTCGTGTGCAGATCCAGGTGCTTCCGGTCATGGCGGCTGCTGAGTGTGGAGTCAAGATCTCGGGAGACTATCGAGGTAGCTGCATGACGTTCGTAGACCTTGACCCTCCTTCGTTATCTTTAATTATATTTCAGTTTTTACTCTTTAGACACTGTATTAGACTATCTTCCGTTGTAGATGCTCATGTGCTCGATGACACCCCAGTTTTGGGAGAGATTGTATTGGGTTGCGTATTTATTTCTATTTCAAAGGTTTTCCTTAAATATTAACTGCTTTCATATTTTTTTCAAAGCTTTTGGTTATGTTGGAATAGTTGAGTAATTGGCTTGCCTAATTCCACGATAGGCGTCATCACGACGGTTGGTTTTGGGTCATGACATGTTTAGTGGCTATTAACTTCCTATAATTATCATATACATAATTATTTCTTATAGCTACTATTCAGTTGTTACGGTAATGTATTTGTTGTATTCGTGCTACTGTATTCATGAATACAGTAGCAAAAAGCGCCTAAAAACAGGGCAGTCCAGCTGGATATGACTGTGTTCACATGTTTTCGCGACAAGTATTCATGAATACAGTAACGACAATCACCTTTAAAATAGGTCTCTCCAGCTATATAATAACGGAAAGGGGATCAATTAACGTGATACACTCCTAATATAACTCAAGAAAATCAATTCTAACACGCCTCATTATCAACCCAATTAATTAGAAGATTTATCAGACGCTAAACACAAAAAATAGAGCATGCTTCAAAGTTTCAGTCCCTCTTTTTTCTGATATAGTTCGAGGTTCTACACGGAATTGATACAAGTATCTACGAAAATATTTAGAAATTCGATTTACTAGATGGCAAGCTTAACAGTGCTAATTCGTCATTATAGGAAGTGGAACATTGAAAATTGTTATGTCGGTTATTCGATTGAGGGGATATTGATAAAAGAGTATGCGTCGTATAATAATTTAGTTGCTTCAATTTCGAAGCAACTTGACATAGATTTGAGTTCCAAGTCAATTAAAATTGAATACAAAGTGGAAGGAAATTGCACGCCTATGGAAATACACATCGACATGGGTTTCAGGGTATATGTAGAGTTGAAAAAAGAGAGCAGAAAATTCGGGATGTATCCATTGTGCATAACTCTATTGGATAAATAAATTGTAGATGGAGGAAGTTTAATAAAGTGACCTAATGCAACTTAACTCTACAAATGGTGTGAATAAATTTGATACAGTTGATACACTTACACTTGCGTCTTTAAACTAAGGTAAACCAATTGAGGTTTTCGAACCGGAAAGGAATTTGATTATTTCAAATAATAATCAAAAAGAGGTGATGGCTTGACAAGTATTTAAGTATAAGGCCACATTGAAGGTGGTGATGGAGCAATATGCAATTGCTGAAAGGTTTCAATTTCGGGTTGATAGGTCAAATCCTATCAGGTTTGAGTGTTATTACTTACAACAACTTCATAATATATGTTGTATTCAATTGTATGTTTGTGTATTCATAGCAGCATTTTATAAATACAACATATATTATGTTGTATTCATAATATATGCTTTCTTTCATGGTATGTTTCTGTATCAGTATTTTTAATAGAATGTGCTGAAATAATTATAGGAGAAATGAACCATTTATATTAATGTATTCATAATACACTATTGTATACAATATATTCAACATTTTTTATGGTGTATTCATGTAACATACATTGTATTTGATTGTATGTTTCTATATTCAAAAACTTGTTGAAAAATAAAAATGTTGTGTATCTGTGGTTAGAAAAAAATTAGCCGAATCAGTTGTAGGAGTAATTCTCCAGTTGTATTTAAATATGCATAATTCCACATTTATACAACGATATTCAACATTAACCTGCTGTGATCTGTATATATAGTATTCATACATAACCAATTGTATTTGTAACACAAATGTATTTGCAGCTATACCTTGTTATGTATTTCTGAGGACTGTGAATGAAAATTTAAGGCTTCTAGTATTAATAAATCACAAATGTTCAAAGTAAGGGAGTTCCATGATAAGCATACATGTCCGTTGAAAGATTAGGTATATGAGCAACGTCAAGCAACCAGTAGGTGGATTGGGGAAATGATTAGATCCAAGTTTACTAATCATAAGAGGAAATATACTCCAAATGATATAATTGATGATGTGAAATCGGAGTTTGGTGTAGATGTCAGTTACATGTTGGTGTGGAGCGCTAGAGAAAAGGCAGTGAATATTCTGAGGGGTGAACCAACTGATTCATACCATAAATTACCAGGGTACTTATATACACTGAATATAACTTATCCTGGTTCACATATTAGAATGGAAAAATCTCCTAAAAAGGAGTTCATGTATTTGTATATATCGTTGTATGCTTTTATAAACGGGTTCGATTACTGTAGACCCATCATCGTTGTAGATGGCAACCATCTAAAATCAGCATACACAAGGACATTCGTCTCGGCTAGCACGTTAGATGGTACAGGTTAGTCAATTAAAAAAAATACATACAAGTTAGACTAACATAAAAAATGATATTTTGATTTTTTAATACAGCTGTAATGATATTTTTTGTTTGTATGCAATTGTATTTACAGGACATATACTGCCACTAGCATATGGTGTAGTTGATTCAGAGAATGATGCTGCTTGGTTGTGGTTCTTTGAGCAATTTAAGGTAGCTTATGGAGAGCGGAAAAATATGTGCATCATTTTAGATAGGAATGAGAACATCATCAAATCTGTATCCAGAGTGTATCCTACCGTACCCTATTTTACTTGTATATGGCATCTATGGAATAACGTATACAAAAAATTCAAAAAGAGTCATGAGAAGTTGAGCTAGGTATACTTTCCAATGGCAAAAGCATACACCCAGGATGAATTTGATAGTCTAATGGAAAAAGGTAGAGAAGGTAGATATTTGGGTGAAAGATTACTTGGAATTAGCTAGATACGAAAAGTGGGCTAAGTTGTATGCACCTGTTAACCGTGGATGGATTATGACGTCAAATATTGCTGAGTCAATCAATTCGGCACTTGTATCAGCAAGAGAATTACCAATATATGACTTCCTAGAAGAAGTTAGGAAGATTTTTGGACGTTGGAATTGCATCAATCGAAAATAAACTTCACACACGTACCCAACGCTTGGGAAAAATATCAAGAGATTCTTACATTGAATGAGGCACTGTCGACACATATGACTGTAAGTTTTTATAGTTTGCTATAATTACATGCATTGATGAAATTAAGATATATGAATACATCATGTATTTATGTCGGATACAACCTGTAATATTAACCTACTGCATGCATATGTCTTAATAAACCTAGTGCTTGTATTCTATTATATTTAACAGTTGTATTAAATGTATTCAATTTTATTTGAATTAACAGTATTTTATTTATTCCTAATACATATTATTATTGCTGTATTTAGTATATTTCATTGGTTGTATTCATTGATTTTTTTATTTGTATTGAGAGTATTTTACTATATTTCATTGTATTTTAAAAATAAATGTATTCACTTTTATATTCTGTTTAATAAATAATGTTTGAATCCAGTGTATTTCAAATGTTTATATCCTGTATTCATGTATATTGTATGTACTCCATGTATTCATTGATAGATACATATATTTGTACAAATGTTCAAAACTAATATTTCTCTGTTTAATGTAGTATGTACCATTGACTGAACACTTGCACAAGGTGAATGATGAAGGAAGGCATTACATTATTTGCCTCTTAAAGAAAAATTGTAGTTGTGGGAGGTTCCAAGTTGACGAGTTACTGTCATAATCCAAAATCCAATTAGTTGTGATGGCACCTAACCCAACCCGCTAGGTAAGCCAAATAGCAACAATCCAATTCAAAAGAGATTCTATAAGAGAAGTAATGATAATACAAGTATATAATTATGCTTTTATACAAAGAATTCCCAAGGACTGGTAGTACAAATCATTAGCTTCTAAGATTTAGAGCTTACAAAGCTGGTATGAAATAAATACATCATCTGTTTGAAATATACATGAATAGATTAATAATTCTAAACCTATCAAGTACAAAAGGCAGCAATGACCGGAACACAGGTACACCTTCAATGCAAGCTCCCGCCATACACTACAACATCAACATTAAATATCTGCACGCAAGGTGCAGAAGTGTAGTATGAGTACAATCGATCTTATGTACTCAATAACTAACAAACCTAACCTTAGGTTGAAAGTAGTGACGAGCTAGGACAAAGGTCGGAGTCCAACATCAATAGCCAACAACAGTTCATAACAATATAATAAAAGTGGTAAAATGTAAAGATTCAGCCGGTCGTTTTGAGAGTTGTAGATTTTTTCCCCTATTCACTGCTCTTTTGATACATTATAGCTATTATGTGACTTGTCGGGGTAGTCGGTTCGGGTTCGGTGTGATTTCAGGATGAAATGAGATACTTAGTCTCAAGGTTGAAAGCTTAAGTTGAAATGATTGACTGGGTGTTGATCTTTGAGTAAATGACTCTGGAACGGAGTTTTGATGGTTCTGTTAGCTCTGTTAGGTGATTTTAGACTTAGGAGCATGTCCGGATTGTGATTTGAAAGTCCGTAATGGAATTAGGCTTCAAATAGCGTAAGTTGGAATTGTTAGAAAGTTTGACCGGGAGTGGACTTTTGATATCGAGGTCGGATTTCGATTCCAGAAGTTGGAGTAAGTCCGTAATGTCATTTGTGACTTGTGTACAAAATTTGGGGTCAATCAGATGTGATTTGTTAGGTTTCGACATCGTTTGTAGAAATTGAGAGTTCAAAGTTCATTAGCTTGAATTTATGTGCGATTCGCGTTTTTGATGTTGTTCGAGGTGGTTTGAACTTTGAAGGCTCGACTAATTTTGTATGAGGTATTAAGACTCATAGGTATGTTTGGTTGAGGTCTCGTGGACCTCGGGGTGATTTCGGAAGGTTTTCGGATCAAAGTTTGAGTTTGAGGACTACTAAAGTCTGCTGGTGTAATAACACTTGCGGAGCTTTGATTGTAGATGCGAGCTGAGGAGCGCAGATGTGGCTAGACGTGGGGAGGACAGTGGTCGTAGGTGCAAAAACTTTTCCACACCTGCATGGTTGCAGGAGCAGAGTGATGGGCGCAGAAACGGAAGTTTGCGCGGTGCGATGGGCAATTCCGCACCTGCGATGGCGTAGATGCGGGGTAAAGGATCGCATAAGCGGAGGCCCAACTCTAGTGGTTCACCGCAGAAGTGGAATTTTGGTTGCTTCTGCGAAGCCGCAGATGCGGTTAAGTGTCCGCAAAAGCGGAAGTGCTGGACAGAATGTTAAAAGCAAGGAGTTCGCGATTTTTGCTTCATTTCTAACACTTCAAGTAGGGTTTAGGCGATTTGTGAGAGGGTTTTAGAGGGGATTCTTGAGGTAAGTCCCTTATGCCTATTTTTTTTATCAATAATATTGCTTCCTCATTGATTTTCCCACCTAGTTAGTATGTATTTACGGTGTAGATTGGGAGTTTGAGGCTAGGAATTTGGAGAGTGTGATTTGGAGATTTGGGTGACGATTTGGTGTCGGATTTTGATAAATTTGGTATGGATAGACTCGTGGTTGAGTGGGCTTTCGGGTTTTGTGAATTTTATTGAATTTTGAGACGTGAGCCTGGGGGCCAGCTTTTGAGCTGATTTTTTGATTTTGATTAATAACTTAGCATTTCCTTATGGAGTTGATTCCTTTAGCCCGTATTGATATTATCGCATTGTTTATGGCTATATTTGAGGCATTCAGAGGCCATTTCGTGAGGCAATGGTGGGTTGGAGTTGAGATTTGCTCGTATTGAGGTAAGTAACAGTTTTAAATTTGATTCTGAGGGTACAAAACCCCATATTACGTGTTATGTATTTGGTTTTGAGGTGACGCACATGCTAGGTGACAGGCGTGTGGGCGTGCACTGTAGAAATTGTGACTTGGTCAAACTCCGTGGAACCATGTAGTTGTATAATCTGTTATTATCTGTACATTCTCCATGTATTAGAGAAATTTAACCATAAATCATGTTTAGACTACGTGTTGGCATTGTAGGGACCCATAGAGGTCGTGTACATGTTGAATTATCTGCTAAATTACTGTTTGTACTCAGTCATAGTTTATTTGTATATTACATCTTAGTCTATATTGTTCATTTTTGATGCATCATATCATTGATGTCTGGGATGCTTATTATGATTTCTGAGAGCCCGAGAGACTAGAGAGGTTGATGACTGAGTGAGGCCGAGGGCTTGGTTGTGAGGTATTATACTATAGCACATGAGTTATCCGTGCAACACGTGAGTTGTCCGTGCGGATCCAGATATTATATTATAGCACGTGAGTTATCCGTGTAGCACGTGAGTTGTCCGTATAGCACGTAAGTTGTCCGTGCAAATTATAGCGCTTGGGCTGAATGAGCCTCTCCGGAGTCTGCACACACCCCCAGTGAGCGCAGGTACCTACTGAGTGCGAGTGCCGAGTATTGAGTGAATGAGAGGGATGAGTGACTAGGGCCCTGAGAGGATGCATTTGATTTCATATTTGTTGCACTTAGCTGTCATGTATCACTGTCCTTATAATTTCTGAAAGATATTACACCCTGTTTCAGTTGAACTTGACATAAAATTACTGTTTTGGCCTTAATTGTCGAACTAGAAAGCATGCCTACTTTCTTATGTTGAAATCACTGTAACTGAACTATAACTGTGAAGCTCGTCACTATTTTCAGTTCTTTATTTAGTATTGTTACTTGCTGAGTTGGTTGTACTCATACTACATCCTGCACTTCATGTATAGATCCAGGGTTCCCGGACACAGCGGGTGTTGATTTTCGTGCACAATTGATCTTTTGAAGATTTCGAGGTAGCTGCCGGCATTTCGCAGACCTTGTTTCTCCTTCCCTATATTTTCACTTATTGTATTTGGTTTCAAATTTTATAGACAATATTTTTTGGACTAGTGATGTATAGATACTCATCTACTCAGTGACATCCCAATGTTGGGAATTTCCGCATTGTATTTTAGGTTTCTATCTTGTTTATGGGAAGTTGTTATCATTTAAACTATTTTAAATCCGTTTTCTGTTAAGTGTTGGAGTTATTTCATAAATGTCAGCTTGCCTAGTACCACGATAGGCGTCATCACGACGGGTTAGGATTTTGGGTCGTGACATAAAAGAAATAACTTAGTCGTGAAGGTACCGGACACCGTCAGGCAAGCCAACAATAAATACTCAATTTGGTTCTCGTTTTTAATATTTTGAAATCACATTTTTCCTTCAATTAAATAATAAGAGATGGAATTTACAAGATAACTAATAATGTTTTCAACAAATTTCAATACGGGACAACCCATAATCACCCCAAAACCCGGTGTCACAAGTTAATGAGCATCAACTAGGAAGTAAAATGAAATACAACATCTGTCCGGAATACAAATTTGGACAGTAGAAATATAAATACTCTGAAGGAGACTCTGCTGGATGCGGATCGTAGTAGAGAGTGCAGCTCACCTAAGTCCCCTGAATAACAGCGCCTCTGCGCCCATAAGGCCTATAGATATATATACCTGCACAAATGGCCTGCTGCAGGCGGGTAGCCCCGATCCATTTAATAATAACATATATAAAGACAATATGGCCTGCTGCGGCGCGTAGCTCGATCCCATAAATATCCTCACAATGGATGAATTGACTGAGTGTGAATTTGTGAAACAATTAATTCAACAGAAATACGACCCCATGAGTTCCAAAATATTGGCACGTAGCCTACACGTGATCTTTAATAAAAGCCTTAGCTCAATTTCTCTACCATGTTCAGATAATAATATGATTCTTTAATCTTTACAACTGCATATGATTTATTCAAGACACAATTTATATGGTGCATGTCCACATGCTCGTCACCTATCATGAGTGTCACCTCCAAACAATTTATATCATACCAAATTCGGGGATTCATATCCTCAGAACCAAGTTAGAAGGGTTACTTACCTCAAACCGTGTAATTCTTTACTCCGATATTCCTTTGCCTCGTGAATTGGCCTCCAAACGCCTCGAATGTAGCCACAAATAATTCGATACAGTCAATGAAATTTTATTGGAATTAGTTCCATAAGAAAATGCTAATTTTTCATAAAAATCTAAAATTTAGCTCAAAATTTGCCTATGTGGCCCATCTCTCAGAATCCGATAAAACTCACAAAATTCGAACCCCCATTCAACCACGAGTCCGACCAAATCAAAATTACTCAAATTCGATCACAACTCGGCCTTCAAATCCTCAATTAAAGTCTATAAAATTTTCTACTATTTTCAACCCAAGACACTAATTAGATGATAAATTCAATGATATAATCATGGGATTTAACGAAAACCAAGTAAGGAACACTTACCCCAATCAACTCCGCGAAAATCCCTTCAAGAATCGCCCAAATCCGTAATCTCTAGCTCAAAATATAAAAAATGGGCTCAAACCCTCGATTTTGGATTTAATACTGTCTACCCAGATTTTTTTAATCGCGATAGCGGAAATGGACTCGCGATCGCGAAGCACAAGCAGACTGCCCACACATTATACCCTACGTGAATGCGGAATCACTCACGCGATCGCAGAACACTGCCTCTCAAACTACGCGAACGCGTTCAGCCCCGCGCGATCGCGTAGAACAATTGCCTCCTCTCATCTACTGCTCAAATCCTTCTACGCGAACGCGACCTCATCCACGCATTTGCGAAGCACAACTTAATTCACTTATGCGATCGCGTTTCTTCCTATGTGACCGCATAGAACAAAAATCACCCCTGCACCAAATAAGATTACGCGATCGCGGATGAACTTATGCGATCGCGTATAAGGAAACCAGAAGAAAAATACCAGTAGTGGTTTTAAGTCTGAATTTGATCCGTTAACCCTCTGAAACTCACCCGAGGCCCCCAGGACCTCAACCAAATGTACCAATAAGTCCTAAAACATCATACAAATTTAGTCGAGCCTTCAAATCGCATCAAACAATACTAAAAACATGAATCACACATAGATTCAAGCCTAATGAACTTTGAAACTTCCAATTTCTATAAACGACTCCGGAACCTATCAAATCACGTCTGATTGACCTCAAATTTTGCACACGAGTCATAAATGACATAACGGAGGTAATAAAATTTTTAGAATCAATTTTCAACCCCGATATCAAAATGTTAACCCCCCGGTCAAACTTCCCAAAAATTTCAACTTTCGGCACTTCAAGCCTAATTCTACTACGGACCTCCAAATAATTTTTCGGACACGCTCCTAAGTCCAAAATCACCTTACGAAGATATTAGAATCATCAAAACTCTATTACGGGGTCATTTACATATAAGTCACCATCCGGTCAACTATTTCAACTTAAGCTTCCGACATAAAATTTTATTCTTCCAAGCTAACTCTGAAATACCTTAAAACCAAAACCGACAATTCACACAAGTCATAATACCTCGTAAGAAGTTATTCAAGACTTCAAATAGTTGAAAGGAGCACAAATGCTCAAAATGACCGGCCGGGTCGTTACAATCTGCCCCACTTAAACATACATTCGTCCTCGAACGTTCCAAGAGTTGTTCTTAACCTTCAAATCTTTATTCCACCTTACCACGCACATACCCGGGGGTGATCTCATGTCACCCTATTCTAAATAGGCCTGACCACACAACCTAACTGAAAATCATTAATTTAACCCTAGCCCAAAAACCTTGGAGCCAAATTTCTAACATCCAGAATTCTTTTCAAGATTTAAATCTCACACACCGTATAAGTCTGAACAATCTATATCAAGTCATAGCCATAACCCTAAATATACTCACATTACATACTACACAACTCACATGCTCGCAAGACCATTCCCGATCACAATCACAGTAATACCAACCAAGTACAAGTATTAAAACCTCGCATTCAACAGAACATCATTCCAAAACCTTCGTACACTGCCAATGATGAAAGAAATAATCAAAAACTCATAACCACTCATCAGATCAACTAGCCATGGAGCCCTCTCGCCCCAACCAGGACCATAATCCTCTCCTAAGCCGGCTTTCAATATTATCCTCCCGAATATGCCATAAAGAAACCCGATAGTACACATTCTAGGTCTGATGACCTTATATTATCAAACACAACTATTACACAAATACACCACACCAATACAACTCAATCCACAACTGCGCAACCTTGTACCCAAAACGGAAGATGTCTCAGAGTAGAGAACTGTATTGCAAGTTCAACAATCACCACTACAACTGTAATGCTATAAGCTCATTATATATAGTAGAACCAAGACACATAAATTTAATAACAGTAACCAGCTCTTCTAGAGCTCATATTAACATCACTCGCACAGATAACTCACGTGCTATAGTATCAATATCTGGACCAGCACGGACAACTCACGTGCCAATAACATAATCCGCCTGGCATGGTCACAGGCCTTTAATTCAAGCATAACATACAGGAGCAATCAAATAAGTACACATAAACCATTGTAACTGATCACAACTCCAGTACTCCCATGGCTATCACATTCCTCAAGCACGATCATCCCACTAGGAATATTCCCATAATTCCTCTATGCCACATATCGATAACTCATATATCAGTAGTCTATTAACTAGGTGAGTATCGCAATACCGCTGACATCCGAAAGTCAAAACACAACGCGCCTTTCAAAATGCGCACCCTTCATAGGGATTACCAAGCAGTTATAACATCCATCGAAATATCTAAAACTGACCATGCGGCCCCACATTCACTACCTTCTCTTTAAGACCAAACTGTCACCTTGTACATGTAAATCCTAATCTCGCACAATACACCACCTATTTTGCCATCATGTGACAAGCACAAGAATCTCATTATCAACTCTAAGTCACCAGCAAATTACATACCTTATTAGTTAGAAACCTCTCTCTTGCTTCTTTGCAGGAGAAAATCACAATACACAACACGTTCCATACATCGGTAGAAAATATCCGGTTCAAACCATGGTAGAAACCATCATGAACACTTTGAAATCCATTCGCACATAACCGAGCTATCAGAACTGAATTCCTCTAACTCGACCAAACCTCGTAGGTCATCAAAACCCAAGAATATTGCCACCAAAACATCTGTAGAGTCTCACCACATCATAATTACCCCTATAAATACCACAACCGAAACACCCACTCTGAAAATACCTTATTTAAGTCTAAGGCGGTTTCATTCACCTTCCTGATATCGAATATAAAATCCATAATGATATATAAAATACCACAAGTCTCGACACCATCCAACTTAAATCTCAGATTTTAGCCATAAACAAATCCGCAAAAAATTCTCAGTTGCTACATATTAATCTCGAATCCATTAGAACTTTCTCGAGAGTCACCCCCTTTGTTCAAATACACATTATACCGCCCAAATGGGCCAAAAGACACAAGCCCCATTATCACATCAACACTCAAAGAAATAACTCTACTTTAATACCACCTATCAAATTCATACTTCGTGCGCACTACATCATTCACAAATAACAACTCACTCATCCCACAATTTTCATATACTCATAAAGCGCAATCAAATCATAGATAACGGAATCCCCCACTTGGCCCAAGTCCATATAATAAAATATCTGATATGTCACCATACCCAGATAATATATAAATTGACCATATTAAGCAATAAAATACCAACTCTGGTCTCGTCCCCCCAATAATTCCCACACACGACCGATACACTGAGTACATAATTATAGTATCGCCTATCGTCATAGATACATGAACAGGTGAAACTAAGGACTCACAGGGCATATCTAGTAATGAGCAAAATACGATGATACATATGAATAAGTGGAACCGGGGTCAAATAATATAGAAGTCTCCCTGTGGCACACTGAAACAATACCTGTAATCACTGCATCTGAGGCAACAACATCTGGCCTGGCAGGAAAAGTATAAAATCGGGCCTAACCGCCACCGGATCGGCCTCCCCTTCTTGGGCGACCCCTAGCTGACTGAGCTCCACCCTGAGCTGGCTGAGCGGGTGGTGGAGCAACTGGTGCAGAAGTAGTAGCCTGACTCCTTTTCTGAACTGTACCTCGCGTACGGCGGGGATAATATTTTCTCACATGTCCCAGCTCTCCACACTCATAACACTCCATCTCGAAGAATAGTGGCGAGTTCTGAGGCGGACCTCAGGAACTAGAATAACTACCAAAAGGACCTGGTACATATGATCCTTGAACTGATGGTGCATGGAGCGTACTTGGGGCTGGAAGTGCACTGCGAGATGACTGACTCTGATGAGAACTGTATGAACCACGGCTAGATGATGCACCACGGTGAACTGGACGACCCCTTTTGTGGTAGAACTGCCCTCTAGAATGTACCCCACCAACACTGCCCGAACCTCGGGGAATCTTAGCCTCCCTGTAACTACGCTCCTGGCTACAGATCACCTCTATCTGTCGAGCAATGTCAACTACCTCGTCAAAAGTGGCACCAGATACCCTCTCCCTAGTCATAAGCAACTGCAGATGATACATGATGCCATCAATGAACCTCCCAATCCTCTCCCTATTAGTGGGAACCAACCAAACTGCGTGACGAGCCAACTCAGAAAATCTCATCTCGTACTGCATCACGGACATGCCATCCTGACGTAACTGCTCAAACTATCTGTGCAACTCTTCTTTGCGAGACTGTGGCACAAACTTCTACAAAAAGAGAATGGAGAACTCCTGCCATGTAAGTGGTACTGCACCAACCGGCCAGCGCCTCTCATAAGACTCCCACCATCTGAAGCCAGCCCCAGAAAATTGAAAAGTAGTGAACGAGACTCCACTAGTCTCCAGAATACCTACTATCCGAAGCATCCGCTGGCACTTATCCAGAAAACCCTGAGTATCCTCTGACTCAGTACCACTAAATGATTGAGGTCGAAGCCTCCCAAATCTCCCAAGTCTTCTATGCTCATCATTTTCCATAATAGGGTCTACCGGGGCCTGAGCAGCTGCAACTGGCTGGGCTGGTAGTGCCCCCGATATCTGAAGTCCCTGTACTACCTAGTCTGGAGTACTGGCAATAGAGGTGTAAGTACCTCCCCCGGCCTGTGAAGTGGAAGGTGCGGCCTGAGCCGAAACCACCTGAGCAAGACCGGTACAAACTGTCAATATATGGGCCAGAGCCTCCTAAAGGCTTGGAATCACAATAGGTGTAGCTGGTGCCTGAGCGGGCCCCGTCGGCTCAACTGTATCCTGAATCTGTTCCTGAACTGGAGCAACTGGCGGTACTACAGGTACTACTCTAACTGCCGCACAAGCTATACCTTGACCTCTACCTCGGCCTCTACCACGGCCCCTGCCTCTCGCGGCCCTAACTGGTCGCACTAGTGGCTGACCGTCCGATCCAGTAGTACGTGTCCTCACCATCTGTGAGAGAATAGAATAATAGGACTTTTAGTTTCTGGAATCAACAAATTCGCACAACTGCATACAATAAAGTAAAATTTCCTAAGGGTTTGGCAGCCTCTCGAAGATAAGTACAGGCGTCTCTGTACCGATCCGTAAGACTCTACTAAACCTGCTCATAACTCGTAAGACCTACGTCACATAGGGCTCTAATACCAACTTGTCACGACCCAAAATCTCACATGTCGTGATGGCGCCTATCTCAATACTAGGCAAGCCAAAAATTCCAATAAACCACCATTTCTTTTAAATTTTAAAACAAAATAATTACATTCAGCGGACGAAATCTCACAATTTCAAATATAACACTACCAAAATCCGGTGTCAGTGAGTACATGAGCATCTAATATGAATACAATGTTTGACTTTTAAAAACCACTAATCTGAAAGTATAGAATAGTACAATAATTGAAGGAAAGAGAGACAAGGTCAGCGGACGCCAAGTAGCTACCTTGATAGTCTCCAACTGATAGTACTCTGAAATCTTACAATCTCCGTGTTCGAAATCACCTGGATCTGCACATGAGGTGCAAAGTATAGTATGAGTACAACCAACTCAATAAGTAACAAGACTAACCTCTGGGCTGAAAGAAATGATGAGCTCCGCAGGTACAGTCCAGTATAACTAATGGTACAGAAATGTAGGCATGCTTTCAAGTTCAACCGTTAAACTCAGTACAAGTGAAATAGATCAATACTGCATGATATGAGGAATATGACATCTTAGTAGAAAGACCTCATGTAAATACCGATCAAAAATTATCCAGTCACTCGGTACTGCTTATGGCCAATCCAACCTAGGGGTATTCAAACCCGTTTATATATACACATTGACTGACAATCAGTCACCCAGTACCATATAAGGCCAATCCATCCCTGGGATACTTTTATCCCCAAATATAACTGATACGAACAAGATCCATGTCCAGGTAAACTCATTACAATACAAATAAGTAAAACAAGTCCATGCCCTGGAAAATCTAACCCGAATATATATATAATCATCGTAAGTAAGGCAAGTCCATGCCATGGGAAGTCCATCCCGAATATATATAATCATCTACATTCACTAGGGGTGTACAAACTCCAGAGGGGCTCCTTCAGCCCAAGCGTAATACAAAGCCAATATGGCCTAATGCAGGCAGGCAGTCCCGGACCGTATAATAACAAAGCCTATAAGGCCCGCTGCAGGCGGGCAGCCCCGATCCATAAAATAGTAAAGCCAATAAGGCCTGCTGCAGGCGGGGAACCCCGATCCATAACAATAATAATGTATAAAGCCATTCTGGCATGCTGCAGGCGGGCAGCCCCGATCCATTTAATAACAACATATATAAAGCCAATATGGCCTGCTGCGGCATGTAGCTCAATCCCATAAATATCCTCACAATGGACGAATATGACTATGTGTGAATTTGTGAAACAATTAATTCAACAGCAATACGACCCCATGGGTCCCAAAGTATCGACACATAGCCTACACATGATTTTTAATAAAAGCCTCGGCTCAATTTCTCTACCTGTTCAGACAATAACATGATTCTGTAATCTTTACAACTGCACATGATTTATTCAAGACACAATTTATATGGTGCACATCCACATGCTCGTCATCTATCATGAGCGTTACCTCCAAATAATTTATATCATACTAAATTCGGGGATTCATATCCTCAGAACCAAATTTAGAAGTGTTACTTAACTCAAACCGTGTAATTCTTTACTCCGGTATGCCTTTACCTCATGAATAGCCTCCAAACGCCTCGAATCTAGCCACAAATAATTCGATACAGTCAATAAAATTTTATTGGAATTAATTCCATATGAAAATGCTAATTTTCCATAAAAAATCAAAATTTAGGTCAAAATTCGCTAGTGGGGCCCATGTCTCGGAATCTGATAAAACTCACAAAATCTGAACCCCCATTCAACCACGAGTCCGACCATATAAAAATACTCAAATTCGACGACAACTTGGCCTTCAAATCCTCAATTAAAATCTATGAACTTTTCTACTATTTTCAACCCAAGACACTAATTAGATGATAAATTCAACGATATAATCATGGGATTTAACGAAAACCAAGTAAGGAACACTTACCCCAATCTACTCCGCAAAAATCCCTTCAAGAATCACCCAAATCCGTAATCTCTAGCTCAAAATATGAAAAATGGGCTCAAACCCTCGATTTTGGATTTAACACTGTCTGCCCTGATTTTCTTAATTGTGATCACGGAAATGGCATCGCGATTGCGAAGCACAAGCAGACTGCCCACACATTATACCCTACGCGAACGCAGAATCACTCACGCGATTGCAGAACACTGCCTCTCAAACCTACGCGAACGCGTTCAGCCCCACGCGATCGCATAGAGCAATTGCCTCCTCTCATCTACTGCTCAAATCCTTCTACGCGAACGCGACCTCATCCACGCGTTCGCGAAGCACAACTTAATTCACTTGCGCGATCTTGTTTCTTCCTATGCGACCACATAGAACAAAAATCATCCCAGCACCAAATAAGCTTACACGATCGCGGATGAACTTATGCGATCTTTTATAAGGAAACCAGAAGGAAAATACCAGCAGTGGTTTTAAGTCCGAATTTGATCCGTTAACCCTCCGAAACTCACCCGAGGCTCCCGGGAACTCAACCAAAATATACCAACAAGTCCTAAAATATTATACGGATTTAGTCGAGTCTTCAAATCGCATCCAATACAAAAAATACGAATCACCCATAGATTCAAGCCTAATGAACTTTGAAACTTCCAATTTCTACAAACGATTCCGGAACCTATCAAATCAGGTCCGATTGACCTCAAATTTTGCACACAAGTCATAAATGACATAACAGAGGTAATAAAATTTTCAAAATCGAATTTCAACCTCGATATCAAAAAAGTCAACCCCCCGCTCAAACTTCCAAAAAATTTCAACTTTTGGCATTTCAAGCCTAATTCCACTACGGACCTCCAAATAATTTTTCGGACACACTCCTATCACCAAATAATTTTGCCAATTGATCGGAAGTTGACTTTGGTGATATCGGGTTCGGATTTTGGTTCCGGGATTTGGAATAGTTTCATTATGTGATTTAAACTTGTGTGCAAAATTTGAGGTTATTCCGAGTTGATTTGATAAGGTTCGGCACGCGTTTTGAAAGTTGAAAGTTCAAAAGTTCATTAAGTTTGATCTGAGGTGCGATTCGTGATTTTTATATTGTTTGATGTGATTTGAAGCTTCGAATAAGTTCGTATCATATTTTAGGACTTGTTGGTATAATTGAATGGGGTCCTGAGGGGCTCAGCTGTGTTTTGGATCATTGGTTGAGAAACTAGTTAAGGATTTGGAGTTTGACCATGGTCAATATCGGGTAAAGATAACGTCTTTTCGGTGTTTTGAGTCGCGAGTAGGTTCGTACCATGTTTTATGATTGAAATACATATATGATTTGTGTACGAGAGGTTTCGAATGAGTTGTGGGTGCTAAAACGAAAATTCTTTTGTTGCTGATTTTCTGGTGTAAAATAATTACTAAAATTTCATTTTTATCTCTTAAATTTTCAGATTTCCTTTAAAACATTAAAACATCATAACTCCCAAATTTTAAGGCCAAATTGGGTGATTCAAAAGGCTACCTTTGGTGTAAACTCACAAAGATTATGTTGGGATTATAAAATATGAGTTTTGGGGCCATCTTGAATCTAATTCAAACTATAATAACCGCTGCATTTTGTTACTTATTCCGGAATTTAGTCACTTTTTCTCACATGATTTTGGAGCTCGGATTTGGGCGATTTTGCATACGATTTTCACCACATGGTTTAGGGTAAGTATTTTCTACTCGGTTTTGATTATATTCTGTAATTCTATCTTCGTTTTTAGTATTTGATTGATAATTTCAAAAGAGAAATTGAGGGTTTTTGTCTAAACTTTCCTAAAGTGAAGTTTTTGAGTTTTGAACATCGATTCGGAGGCGAAATTGAGTGAAATTAGTATGGTTGGACTCGTAAGTGAATGGGTTATCACATTTTATGAGTTTTGTCGGGTTTTGTGGTGCGCACCCTGGTTTGACTTTTTGGTTGACTTTGAGTAAATGTGTAAAGATTTGACCTTTATCGATTGGGTTTGCTTCCTATGGCATTATTTGATGATTTTGAGTTTCTTTTGGCTAATTTCGAGCAGTTCAAAGGATGATTTGAGCGGGATGGTGCTTTTAGTGTATCAATTTGGCTTGTTGGGGGAATGTTTCCTACCAATTGCTATTGTTTGCTACATGCGGGGGTGATGCATATATGAGGTAACGAACGTATATGCATGTGCTAGGATTAACCATGCTCGGGGGTAAATTATACGATTAATTGTGCCTTGTAATTATGTGACCTTATTGTTCCATGTCTTACTTGACTTCTATATTACTAAGAATATGAAATTAAATTCTAGAAACCAAGATTTAGCTTATTATAACTTGATTAAAATTTGACGGATTTTTGTGAAACTATTGATGTGTTTAATTCGGTCATCACTATGCTTAATCACTAATACATCACTACGACCGTTATTCTTGAGATATTGGATTCTATACTTGAGTAGAAGATCATTTTGAGACTTGTTGAAATATTTGAACAATATGGTTCTTGAGGTTTACTAAATTGTTATTGGCTTGAAAGTTGTGATTGATGTTCATTTGGAATATTCGTTTAATCACTCTTCTTGATGTTATTCATGATTCCTACCTTGCTTGTTATTGATATACATATGCTTGGTGAGGAAAAGTGCAAAGCACGAAGGGTGATGATGTGCCATTTCATTTACATTATCATGTGAGGATGAGAGTAAAAACACGAAGGGTGATGTCGTGCAATTTCATTTACATTAGCATGTGAGGATGAAAGTAAAAGTACGAAGGGTTACACCGTGCCATTTTATTTATATAATCATGTTGTTATATTATCACGTATTCATGGCACGAAGGGTGTTTCCGTGCAGTCGAAGACGAGGGACAGGCATTATGTTGTAATAATTTTTCCTTGTGTATACATTCATGCCTTTACCTTGAGTTGTTACTGTTGCACCTATGTTTTCTGTGTCACTTGTCATTGTTGTTCTGTCTTTGTCCTCTATCTCAATTGTTGTTGTGTTGTCCATGCCTTTTATCTGTTTAACTTGCAAATAGCATGATTTCCTTCTTGTTGTTATATCTACATCCATGGCGTTCCTTATTTGTTGCACTTTCGTATAAGCCTTCTACCATGTTAGTTATTCATGCCTTCTATTTGTTAGCTCATGAAGATCATGCTTTACCTCTTATTTGTTATATCTACATCTAGGCCTTCTACCATGCTAGTTAGTGAAATTTATGTTCTTCTTTCCTAATTGTTGTCATTACTTCTATGCTTTTTACCTAGTCTGTTACCGTTGTCCACACATTGTAACGACCCAAAATCCACCTAGTCGTGATGGAACCTAACCCAACCCGCCAGGTAAGCCAACTAACAACTATCCAATTTAATGAGATTTGTTAAGAAAAGAAATGATAATACACTGCTTTTATACAAAAATTTCTCAAGGACTGGTAGTACAAGTCATGAGTTTCTAAGATTTAGAATTTACAAAGCTGGTGTGAAATAAAGTACATCATCTATTTGAAATATACATGAATAAACTAAAATTCTAAAGCCACCAAGATCAAGAGGCAACCATGACCGAAACGCAGGTACATCTTCAAATCCAGCTCCCGACGTGCACAGCAACATCATCATCCAACATCTGCACGCAAGGTGCAGAAGTGTAGTATGAGTACAACCGACACCATGTACTCAATAAGTAACAAACCTAGCCTTAGGTTGAAAGTAGTGACGAGTTGGGTCAAGGGTCAGAGTCCAACTCCAATAACCAATAGCATCTCATAACAACACAATTTAAAACACAAGTAATAACTCAATAAATAAATGCTCAGCTCGTATACAATTCCGAAAAATTAACATTTTCTTTTCAAGTATAATAGTAAAAACCAAAATCTTTTGCCGAAATCACCAAAAATATGAGTACGTCTAAAAGCTGTGATTTTTCTCAAAAACTTTAACGACAGATAAGAAATTCCATTATCAGATGGCATGAGGAAAAATGCTTCTCTATGCCTACATATCAAGTATTCATGTCTAATGCAATGCAACAAAGTGATGAACTCATCTACTCACACTCTCAGAGTACTCAATCTCACTGTCTCGCATTTTCACTCATCACGCTCAGTATTCAGCACGCTCAGTCACTCGGCATTGTACAAAGCAGATCCAACCCAAATATAAATGAAAACTTGTGCACAGACACTTAGTACTATATATGGCCAATCCAACCCAGGGAAGATCAATCAAGTATGTATATATATATATATATATATATATATATATATATATATATATATATACATACTTGGGATGGATCTTCCCTGGGTTGTATATATATATATATATATATATATATATATATATATATATGTATGAGATAACTGACATGTAGTCACTCAGTACTATATAGGGCCAATCCAGCCTAGGGAAGATCCATCCCTTAATATAAATAGTTAGGCAAGATCCATCCCTTAATATAATATCAACTGCGTTCATTGTGGGTGTGCAGACTTCGGAGGGGCTTCTTTAGCCCAAGCGCTATAATACGTCAGATCCAGGCATAAATCAATAAAATATATTGCGATGTGCAACCTTATCTCATAAATATCACTCACAATCAGGCCCTCGGCGTCACTCAGTCATCAATCTCTCTAGTCTCTCGGGCTCATAATGTCATTAACTAGCCCAAAATGATGATATGATGTTTCATTAAATAGCAATTGAGATCGAGATATGATATACAATGAATGAACATGACTGAGTACGAAATTACAATTTAAACATATAATTTGACAACAGAAATGACCTCAGTGGGTCCCAATAATACCAACATTTGCCTAAGCATGATTTCTAACATGAGTCTCAGCTCAGTTTCTCTAACACATGAAAAATACATGGAAAATATAAGTCAATTGGCTACACAACTCTACGGAATCGACCAAGACTCAATTCCTATGGCACGCCCACAAGCCTGTCACCTAGCATGTGCGTCACCTCCAAACAAATCACATAACACGTATAGTCAGGGTTCATACCCTCAGGTCCAAGTTTAGAAGTATTACTTACCTCGAACAAGCCAAATCCAATACCGAGCAAGCCAAGCGATGCTCCAAAAATGTCATCCCGCACGTACCGACCTCCGAACGGCTAGAAACTAGCCAAAAGCAACCCAAATACATCAATTAACGCCAAAGGAAACAAACCCAATCGATAAAGATCGAATCTTTAATCAAAAGCCCAAAATTAACCCAAAAGCCCAACCTGGGCCCACACCTCAGAACTCGACGAAACTTATAAAATCCTATAACCCATTTAATTACGAGTCCAACCATACTAGTTTCACCCAATTCTGACTCTGAATGGATGTTCAAAACTCAAAAACTCACTCTATGAAACTTTAGGCTAAAATTCCCAATTTTCTCTTTAAAACTCATAATCCAATTACCAAAACTGAAGATAGAAATATAATTAAAACTGAGTGTAGAACACTTACCCCCAATCCTTGTGATGAAAGTTTCCTCCAAAATCGCCCCATTCCGAAGTCTATAGCACAAAATATGATAACAATGACCAATCCTTGAATTTAAAACATTCGGCCCGGCTTCATCGCATTTGCGATCAACTCGTCGCATCTGTGACCACCGCTTATGCGGTAAATATCTCGCTTTTGCGAAAAGTTCCTGAACGAGCAGTCATCGCTTCTCCGATCTCCAACCCGCTTCTGCGATCGCGGTTCTACGCACACTGAACTGCATATGCAGTCGCGCAGATGCACCCATGCACCCAGGTCTTGTAAGAATCCCGGATGTTGGAAATTCCAATTTAGGCCATTCAGACAATTTATAAAACACCTCGTAGGCATAAATTTCTACATCTCTTAACCATAGAATCAGTTCATCCAATTACCACCATTTTCCAACAATTTATCCCACCTTCATTCTTTAATAATTTATACTCCCAACATCACATGTATGACCAACCATTCATACCCAACCAACAAAATTCCATCAAATAATCACTTTTCAATCTCTACAATGGTTATGCATTTAAATTGGGAATTTATGGCTTCCAATCACCATACCATGAGTTCTAATACTTGATTCATACTCATATTTCCATAATAAATCCGTGCATGTAAGTCTAAGGGTGTAGGATTACCTTTTTGGAAGAAATCTTGCAAAACCCTCCTTTGAGTTCTTGAAGAAATTTTTTGAAGATCTAAGTATTTTATGTGTAGATTTCATCAATACTAGTGAAGAAATGACAGGATTTCACACCAGGATAATGGGGATTGCTTACCTTGAAGAAGAGAGGAGTTGGTGGTCTTGAGAGAGTGGAGGAAAACCCCAAAATTCCTCTAAGATGAATGGGGGAAATGAACCCCCAAAATGAATACTTAAAAGAAAAGCTTCAGGTAGTAGCGTGCCAGGTCCAACGTCAAACCTCTATACTGCACTGGTTCTCAAAGTTACTGATAGGGATGGCGTGCCACAATCCGCGTGTTGTACGGACTCTAGCACTCTCTCAGTGGTTTTCTTTTCCATTTCTTGCTTCTCTACTCACCCTCACTTGATACCTTGCTATGATATAGATCCGAATTGACTATAAATTTTGCACACAAGTCTCATTTGACATTACGGACCTACTCTAACTTCTGGAATCTAAATCCGATCCCGAGGTTCAGCCCATGACCAACCCCTGCAACCCTCACGCCCAGCTATCCCTGTCCGCTTCTGCAATAGGCTGCTCGCTTCTGCGGAGTCGCTTCTGCGACCAAGCTTCCGCAGAAGCGGTTGCACCAGCAACCCAAAAATTTCAGCAACTTCAACAAGTCTTCAATCGATATGAACCCTATCCGAAACTCACCCGAGCCACTCGGGACCCTCGGATCAAACTCACCAAAAGTCAAACTTGGTCAACTCTTCTAACTTGAAGCTTCAACAACGAAATTCATTCTTCCAAATCAATTCCGAATAACCCGAAGACCAAAACCGATGATTCACATAAGTTATAATACATTATGTGGAGCTACTCATGCCCTCAAACTACTGAGCGAAGTGCAAATGCTCAAAACGACCGATCGGGTCGTTACATCCTCCCCCACTTAAACATACGTTCGTCCTTGAACGTGCCAAGAGTCTTTCCAAAGCCATCAAACCACCGTGTAACCTTACCATGCACATACCCGGGGATAATCCCATGTCACCCTATTCCATATAGGCCCAATAACACAACACACTGAAGATCATTACTTCAACCTTAGCCCGTAAACCACAGAATCTAATTTCCAACATCCGAAATTCTTACAAGACCTAAACCTCACATCTACACACTCTATAAGTCTGAACAAGTTGTATCAAGCCATAACCATAACCCAAGATGAAATCACATGACATACCACACGACTCGCATACTTGTAGCAAAATTGCGGATCATAACAACTGCTCAAAACAACCCAATACCGGTAATAAACCTCGTATCAAACAAAACCTCGTTCTGAAACCTTCGTACACTGCCGATGATGAAAGAAACAAGCAGAAACTCATAACCACTCATCAGATCAACAAGTCACGGAGCTCCCTCTCCTTCGACAAGAACTATAGCCAATTTCTAAGTCGGTCAACAACTTTATCCTTCCAAATATACCGCAAATAAATCCGATAGCACCCACTCTAGGTTTGGTGACCTCATCTCATCACACAACCACTCTGATGACATGCCATATCAATACAACCTATAACCAAAACTGACACAATCTGTGCGCCAATAATCAACAAACCAAATGTACTCAATCATGGAAAATAACTCAAATGAGAGAACCACCCCGCAAGTTCAACAATTGCCACCACAACCGCAATGCTATAAGCCCATCATACATAGTAGAACCAAGACTCATGAATCAATCATAAAGTATCATATCTCAACAACACTCAGCTGCAATGTGCGAGCCCATCCTAACACTGGTCCATATGAAATACCTCAAGCCACAATGCTCAAAATCAACAACTACACGCAATGCGACATCAAATACACGAAGTGTATGACCATAATCATGAAGAATCAAATAGCACAATATACCACAGCCCGGAAAGAACATAAATAATGCGCAATCAACCAGTCGATACCCCAATAACCATCTCGCTACAAGACCCAAACAGAACCACATAATGTGTGCTTATAACCAATAAATCACAACCCCTCGTAGCATAGAGGAGTAACACATAGATCATATCAGAAAATGAATAAGCTCAACTCTAATCGAATGGAACATCCCCCAATAATAGTAGTACGGAGTCGACCAATCCGACCCGGTATAGAATTACACATCCTCGTCGGGCCTACCAATGGGCCCCAACTAACTCTGATCATCCACAAATAGAGAAATAATCCTCCGAAAGTCCACAATGACCTAACTATAACATATACTACCATCTGGCTAGCTTGGCCACATCTTCACAGTCCACAACCACGAAACAATCTACTTATGAGAACTCCTGGTCTCCTAATCCATGGAACACACGAATCACCATATCTGATCCCAACTCCACCACCCAAATGTCTAACACATCTCTCATACACGATCATCCCACGAGGAATACCTTAATAATTTTTTCGTGCCACATAACAAAATCTGAATATCAGCAGTAGATCAACTAGGCGAGTACCTCAATACCAATGAAGCATCTGAAAGTCAAAATTGAAATGCCTTCTGAAATGCGCACCATCTCAGAAAATACCAAGTAATAATAGCATTCGGCTATACATCTGAAATTGTCCATGTTGCCTATGAATTCATGACCTTCCCTTCAAAACTGAACTGTGACCTTGCACATGAAATCTCAATCCTACACCACACATCATATCTATCACGCCATCATATAAAAAGTACGAGAATCTCATAATCAACTCTGAGTCACAAGCAGAATACATTGTCAATTAGCCAAGAACCTTTCTGTAATGACCCGGCCGGTCATTTTGAGTATTACAGCCTCGTTCCCCCATTTACTGCTCAATTTGTATTTTACAGTTATTATATGAGTTGCCGGGGTAATTGGTTCGGGTCTGGTGAGATTTTGAAATGAATTGAGACATGTGTTGAATTATGTGTAAACGACCTCGAATTTGAATTTTGATGGTTTCGTTAGCTCCGTTGGATAATTTTGGACTTAGGAGCGTGTCTGGATTTTGATTTGGAGGTCCGTAGTGGAATTAGGCTTGAAATGGCAAAAGTTGAAGTTTTGGGAAGTTTGACCGGGAGTGGACTTTTTGATATCGGGATCGGATTTCGATTCCTGAAGTTGGAGTAGGTTTGCGATGTCAAATGAGACTTGTATGCAAAATTTGTAGTCAATTCGGATCTATATCATAGCAAGGTATCAAGTGAGGGTAAGTAGAGAAGCAAGTAATGGAAAAGAAAACCACAGAGAGCGTGCTAGAGTCCGTGCAACGCACGGATTGTGGAACGCCATCCCTCTCAGCAACTTTGAGAACCAGTGCAGTATAGAGGTTTGGCGCTGGACCTGACACGCTGCCACCTGTAGCTTTTCTTTGAAGTATTCATTTCGGGGGTTCATTCCCCCCATTAATCTTGGAGAACTTTTGGGGGTTTCCTCCACTCTCTCAAGACCACCAACTCCTCTCTTCTTCAAGGTAAGCAATCCCCACCATCCTGGTGTGAAATTCTATCATTTCTACACTAGTATTGATGAAATCTACACATAAAATACTTAGCTTTTCAAAAAGTTTCTTCAAGAACTCAAAGGATGGTTTTGCAAGATTTCATCCAAAAAGGTAATCCTACACCCTTAGGCTTACATGCACGAATTTATTATGGAAATCTGAGTATGAATCAAGTATTAGAACTCATGGCATGGTGATTGAAAGTCATAAATTCCCAATTTAAATGCATAATCATTGTAGAGATTAAAAAGTGATTATTTGATGGAATTTTGTTGGTTGGGAGTGAATGGTTGGTCACATATGTGATGTTGGGAGTATAAATTGTTAAAGATTGATGGTGGGGTAAATTGTTGGAAAATGGTGGTTATTGGATGAACTAATTCTATGGTTAAGAGATGTACAAATTTATGTCTACCAGGTATTTTATAAATTGTCTAAATGGCCTAAACTATGGAATTGTTACAAATGTTGGTCCCATGGGATGTTGATATTGTAGATTGAAGTTTCTTAGTGTAGTTGATTGTTGTAGTGTCATTAGGGGGGCGCATTTCGGGTGTGTTGGCTAAATTTTCTCTCTTAGAATCAAATTCCATAATGTCCCCGTAAGTTTCAAGTATGGCTGGCTTCGGGGTTTTTAATTAAAGATCCGCCCTTTAGCATTTGGAATTGATTTTGATAGCTTATGTTGATTATATCAAACTAATTATGGTTAGATTCAAGCCATTCATAGTTGGATAATCGAGGAAAATGTTCTACTATTGGATTGAGATAGAATGATTGAGGTAAGTAACACTTCTAAACTTGGTTCTGAGGGTATAAATCCCTGAATTACTTGTTGTATGAATTGTTTGTAGATGATGTCATTATCCGTATAACCTCCACGTGTTAGAGAAATTGAGCTGAGACTCATATTAAAGATCGTGTTTAGGCTACACGACGATATATTTTGGGACCCACATGGGTCGTATTGATGTTGAATCATTTGTTTAAATTTACAATTTAAACCCAGTCACATCTATCACTTGCATATCATATCTCAGTCTCTGTTGTCATTCATTAATACTTCATATCATCATGTCGGGTTGATTTTTCCTGTCATTGTGAGCCCGAGAGACTGGAGATTTTGAGTGATAGTTACGTTTATTTATTTATGCCTCGATCTGGCTATTATAGCGCTTGGGCTAAAGGAGCCCCTCCGGAGTATGCACCCCTACAGTAAGTGCAGTTGATATATATATATATATATATATATATATATATATATATATATATATATATATATATATATATATATAAAATCCAATAACCCATTCAATTACGAGTCCAACCATACTAGTTTTACCCAATTCCTACTCCGTATCGATGTTCAAAACTCAAAAACTCACTCTATGAAACTTTAGGTTAAAATACCCAATTTTCTCTTTAAAACTCATAATCCAATTACCATAAATGAAGATAAATCACATAATATAATCAAAACTAAGAGTAGAATACTTACCCCAATCCTTGTGATGAAATTTGCCTCCTAAATCACCCCATTCTGAAGTCTATAGCACAATATCTGATAAAACTGACAAACCCTCGAATTTAAAACATTCTGCATCTGCGGCCACCGCTTCTGCAGTAAATATCTCGCTTTTGCAAAAACTCCCTGAACCACCAGCCATCACTTATGCGATCTTCAACCCGCTTCTGCGCACACTGAACCGCATCTGCAGTCGCGCAGATGCGCCCATGCACCTGCACCTGCGACCCTCACACCTAATTGTCCCTGTCCGCTTCTACGATGGGCTGCTCGATCCTACGGAGTCGCTTCTATGACCAAGCTTCTGCATAAACGGTTGCACCAGTAACCAAACATTCCAGCAGCTTCAACAAGGCTTCAATCGATCCGAACCCCATTCGAAACTCACCCGAGCCAATCGGGACCTCGTCCGAATATACCAATAAGTCACATAACATAACACGGACCTACTCGAGTCCTCAAATAATACCTAACAACATCGAAACGATGAATCGCACCTCAAACCAAACTTAAACGAACTTTGAACTTTCAACTTCCAAAACTCGCGATGAAACATATCAAATCAACTCGGAATAAACTCAAATTTTGTACACAAGTCCCAAATGACATAACGAAACTATTCCAATTCCTAGAATCACAATCCGAGTCTGATATCTACAAAGTCAACTCCAGGTCAAACTTATAAACTTTCCAAACCTTCAAATTTTCAACTTTCGCCAATTAGCGCTGAAACCTTCTAGAAATATCGAGATGAAAATTCAGACATACGCCCAAGTCCAAAATCATCATCAGGACCTAATGAAACCATCAAAACTTTATTCTGGGGTCAAATTTACTAAAAGTCAAACTTGGTCAACTCTTCCAACTTAAACTTCAACAATAAAATTCATTCTTCCAAATCGATTCCGAACAACCCGAAGACCAAAACTGATGAATCACACAAGTCATAATACATCATACGGAGTTACTCATGCCCTCAAACTATCGAGCGAAGTGCAAATGCTCAAAATGACTGGTCGGGTCATTACACACGTACTTCCTTGTTCGTTATTGCTACATGTGTATTTCCTACTTTGTCATTAATGTTATTGGCATTCTTTCATTTGGTTAGTATTGTTATACACATATTTAGTGAGGATGAGATAAATTCAAGAAGGGTGTTGTCGTGCCATTCGCTTTGATATCTTGAGTACATTTCTCATACTGTGAAAGTTATAGATTTACTGTCGTGGTTTGTTAGTTATCTCTTTAAGGAAAGGATTGGTCGAGATATTGAGAAATATTAAATCGTGATTTCTTCTAATGATCATTTACTACTTCGCATATTCGTTTCTTGTACTCTTTTCTGTTATGTTGTAGTATTGTTCTATTGTTAGTCTACTGCTCGCGTTATATCAGTGAGTATCTTTTAACTAAAAAGCATCGTCACTACTTCACCATGGTTAGTCAAGATACTTATTGAGTACATGGGGTCAGTTGTACTCATACTACACTTCTGTACCTTGCGTGCAAATCTTGGAGCGGAGCTGCGGTGGATTACGGGAGCTGACTCTGGAGACGTTCGTGCCTTCTGGGTGTGGCTACCATTTGTCCCTGGGTAGTTTTAAAGTCGAATCCTATTTATATATATTTCAAAAAGAAGTTATATTTATTTCATATCAGTTTTTTCAATAATCCAGCCTTGGTAGCTCATGACTAGTACTACCATTCCTTGGGTTATTGTATGGAATCTAGATATAGCATCTATTGATCACCTTATTTTATTAGAATTGTGTTAACTATTAATTAGCTGACCTAACAGATTGGGTTAGATACCATCACGACTAGTGAATTTTGGGTCGTGACATATATATATATATATATATATATATATATATTCTATCGAGTATTATATTTGATTGCAGCTAAAAATATACATTTCTCCAATAATTAATCCCATCTATTGCGCGTCAAACACCACCACCAACTACCTTTTATAGGCAGCAACCGCAAAACAATTTTTTTTTGGTCAAAATGAAAAAGATTTTATTCAATCAAGTATAATTCTGTACAACATCTAGTTTACTTGGACTCTTGAACTGTTAGAAAAAATAATGGGATGAAATAATTTGGCTTCAATAGTGTAATCATTGTCCTTAAGGAATTTAAACTTCCTACTTTGTTGATGTCAGGGATAACAGCAGAATTCCTCAAGGACTTTACAAAGCCACTGAAATTCAAGTTTAAGTAATTAACTCGAATTTCCCACAAGAACAAAATATTTGTGAGTTGTAGAAATAAACAAAAGAGAAAGAGATGAAAATCTTAAGTTGTTTTCGTTTTGGAGATGGTACGGATATTTATAATACCTCTAGGAGTCTATTGGAATTAACAAACTCATCCCTTCACGAACAGGCACCTTTTAAAAATCAATAGTCACCTATTTTAAATTTCAAACTTTAAAAACTGTTAAAAACATTTTCTTAAATTTATAAAAAAATGTTTTTAAAATAATAGGTGGCTAAAATATTAATTTCGTGCTACATAATAGGCCCAAAACCCAATTGCTAGGGTTGTTCAAGTGCCCACTCTTGACTATAATAATATAGTCAAATTTTAATTTTCCTCCAAAACATCCTTTAAAATATACCAACTATATAAGGCAAAGAAGTGCTTTTAAACAGTTCTTCCTTTCTTTATTTTCCAACGAGGGATAAAATATCCTCTTCTCAAATACTCCCATCAAACACTAATTAATCCTACATAAACTAGTATTCATATATACAAATTTCCTATCCACTCATCTTTCTAGCTAGTATGCCCTCCTAGATAATTACATTTAACACAGGCAAATAAAATCTTTCCTTAACCGCAACACGAACATTAAGTAAATAGTTTTTACAATATTATATAAGTTAATTTTTTCTCTACTATATTTTTTGTATAATGTATATTTATAAGTGTTTAAAATTATACGCATTCTTTTTTTTAATGTCAAATCATCCATCTTTTTATACACATTCTTATGTTCAGAAAACTAATAACGTTATTTATTCAATGTTTATAATGACGATGACGAAACAACAACATAAAAAATAACTTATAGTAATAAAAATAATAAGGTGATCACAACAACTATTCTTTTAATAGTAACATTCTTAAGAGAAGTTTTCTTAAATGTTATTTGACTACGCAACAACTCGAAATTGGCACTCACAATATTTGGTTACCCCCATTTCGAAAGTAGTTGTCATATTTGAAACTTGTTTCTAAGTAAGTACCTATATTTTGAGATCTAGAGACCGATTTATGACTTTCTAGGTTACTTTCTATTAATCTCATGAAATGAAGCAACAAGATCAATTTCTTACCATTTTCTCAAGATATGCTAAATTTTCAAGATTCATAAATTTCCTATTACAATAATATACAACAACAAAAACAACAACAACATACCCATGATTTTCAAGATTCATAAATTTCCTATTACAATAATATGAACTTTGAATATTACATTTGGTAAGAATATTATGAGAACAATCTATTTAAAGGGCTTTCTCCTCTCGCAAGAGGCAACTCATACTAAAAAAAAACCTTCTTTATTATTAATTTGCTCTAGTTTCTAACCAATGGCTTTTCGGAAATGGGGTTCTAGTTCAAAGCAAGAACCTAACAAGTGAGTTTCTTTCTATTTCATTTTTCTTTTTCCTCTTTTCCTGTTATTAATTTTTACAGCCTTCATGAAGTTTTTCTGGTGCTTTTTGTTTTAGCGAAATGAAGAAAGAAAACAAGGCACTTAAGCTCGAAAATGAAATGCTTCGCTTGAAAAACAAATTGCTAAGTGAAAGGAAGAAGAATTTAATTTTCTCTTCACGTCGTGAAAGTAGTGAAAAGTAAAAGAAAATCCTTGAACAGGTGCTCAAGGAGATGGACCAATTGAAAACAGACATCAGCTTTTATCTCAGAAATATTCAACTTTTTTTTTAGTAAATAACAGTTTTGAAATGTTGTAAAGATTATTTACTTTATCTCTTTTTTCTTTTGCAGTACGAAAAGCCACCAAGTTCTTGCCCTAGATATTCCCAGTGAGATTTCATAATGAAAAAGTTGTGTATTTTTAAGATAAAATGGTTGTAGCTCTCTCTTTCTGGAGGAGCAATTTTACTCTTATAATTTACCTATTATCTTCACATTCTAGTGGTATTGTAATTTTTCAGATCAATTGCTATCATGTTACTTATACCCTGCCTTTGTTGAAATCTATTACAGTTTTTCATGAAGTCAGTCTGTAGCTATATAAATGTATGAAAAATTAGATATACAAAAATAATAATATTGTTTTTACCCGAAAAACGGATAGAGTTGAATTTGTACGTAGTTTTAAGGGTATGTGGTATAATTTGACACAAATCGCAAGAATGAATAGAAATATCGAACGTTAACTGTAGAAAATAAAAAATAATCAAAGTTGGGAAGAAGATGATTTACAGATTAGGCAAGATGAATCAATTTATCAAGCTAAAAAAGGATAATTCTTCAATATATGGGTGTATGATATCTCAGTTACAATGTATGCAAAAACTTGATGCTTACAGAAATAATAATCATCCTCTTTATAGTGGAGGGATTCTACTTTAGATATAATTAAAAATACATAGTGGGAGACCCATGATAAATCAGTTTTTCCATAATTCCTGCCATAATTCTCTCCTCTAGTGGGATTGCAACGGCTCTTGTCTACGAGCTCGATATTGACTCGAGCTTAGTATCGACTCGAGCTCTCGATCTTGACTCGAGCTCGATTCTGACCCGGCCCCTTGTATTGATTCGGGTCAGTGTTGGTCGGTCTCTGCCTCATAAGTTAGATAACTTCACTTTGCATCATAGTTTGATTTGGATTCGAGCTCGATAATGATATCGAGCTCGAAATTGATCGGTCCTTAGGGCTCAAAGCTTGGTGACCTGACTTCGGACCTCGACCTGATTATGAAGATGCTTCTCCGATCGAATGCATTACCATTTAGACCAGTTCGTACGAAAGGACTAACTGGTTTTTACCGTATATAGATAGTCTCCTCGTTTTTCGGGAAGGATGTAACAAGAAACGACATGATTTCTCAACAGCTCGATCAGATATAAGTGTACGTTTACATTGGGATCGATCATGACACACGTGATAGCTGTCCTGTCGGTTTAGTTTTTCAAGGTTTTTAATGCGTGTCAGACGGTGGTCGGCCATTATCGAAATTGAACCGCCATTGCTATACCTATAAATAACCCCCTTTTTCATTTTTAATCACTTTTACATCTTCAAACTCTAAATTTTCTAACTTTTTTCTCACACTTTCTGAATTCACTCGCAAACTCTGTGACTCTTCTCTACAAAATCTTTCTTCAAAAACACCACATATCTGTTACCTCCTTCTATTTTCGATCTTTAAATCCAGAAATGACGAAAATATCAAAAACTATTCCTTAGAAAGAAAAAGCTTCTTCTTCACAACCTGCCACCGACAAAACACCAGTGGAGCCACGGCCTGAAGAGTGCGTTCCTGGGGCGTGTGTTTTTACCTCTGATTTTAAGGTCGATAAAGGCTCATCGATTCCTAGCCGATGTGAGCTAGTATCGAGTTATATGTGTTCGATAACCGAGAGGCACCTCAAACAACTAAAGAAAGATTGCAATTGGGAGAACAAAGAAATAGTAATCCTGTCTTCTGAAGAAGATATCACCACTTATGTGAAATGATTTTTAAATGTATATACTTACCCTTTTATGTTAGGTCCCCTCGATCCTATTATTATTGATTTCTGCCGTCAATACCAAATAACCTTAGGCCAGATCCATCCTTCTTTTTGGCGGATCATTATTTTTATCTGTTACTTCGTGAACAAAATCGAGGGGATGACTTTGACCCTCGATCATCTCATCCGATTGTACTGGCTTCACCTCTTTCGAGGCGATTTAATAAAACTTCAACATCGGGCTACCAAGGTTCTGTTCTCGAGTATAGAAGAGGACAAGGATCGAGGCTGGATGGGCAGGTTCGTTCGAGTAAAGACTTCGGACCTGATTCCGACTGAAAAGATGCCTTTTCCCGAGGAGTGGAACATGAAGCATAAGTGTAATTCTGTCGTTATCTTCTACTATTTTGACTTTTCATTCCTTTTCTCACCGATATACCCTTTTTGTGATGCAGAAGTTCCTTGGATGACTGGTGCAGTCCCCGATCTCATGAACTGGACCCCAAGTGATTTGTCCAAGGGCCGATGGGAGGCCAAAAATCATGGTGAGCCTCTTTCTTGTATCTTTGGTAGTTCGAACGAGATGCTTTCCATATGCTTAAATCAATTTTCCTGTATGTAGGTGTGGGCAAAGATGCGGTTTTGAGGCCCTCATCCGTTGAGGAAGAGGCTTCGGCCTCTGATCCAAAGACGGTGAAAGATAATAAGAGAAAAAGGGCCTCCGCCTCCTAAGATCCAAAATCGAAGATGGGGATGGCTCGTAAGCCGAGGAAGAATACCATTCCTTTGACCGTAGAATCAGTTCTGCGTCTAAGGGATGGTGAAGAAGAAAATGACGGGCCCATGCTGGTGGCTCGAATGAAGAAAACCATCGATGCCGCAAAGGCAGCTGCGTCGATGGTGATTTATAAAGGTCAGCGTCGGACTAAGGAGATATCTGAGAAAGGTTCGGGCAGAGTCCTCGAACCATTAGAGATCGATGATGCTTCTTACCGAAGTCGAAAATCGGTGGGTATATCAAAAGGGACCGATCCTCAAGCTCTCTGAACTGAGGAGAATGCCCCTGCGAGTCGCTTGGGGTAATAGTAATCGGGGACTCGCCCAATCTCCCTGCTTTTTTCCGAAGGGGCGATTCGGGATGCCCAAGCTTTGGGGGCCCTCGAGATGAACCAATCACATGAAGGTGAGGACCCCTTATGTGATTTGTTTACTGGTGTCGAGGATGTTGTTGGCCCTAGTGATGTGTCAGGCCTTTTCTGTGAAGTGCAACAAGCTCTAAATCATGTAAGCTCTAACTCCCTTCGTTGATACCACTTTGATGTTCGCTATTCAATTCTAACTTCTTTTCTTCTTTCTTCATAGGCCGCAGTAGCACATCGAGAAGCATGTTCTCGGTCTCGAGCTGAGCTGCATCGATACGAGGCTGACCTTCAACGGGTCATGGAGGAAAGAAACGCCCTTAAACTCCTATTAGGGCAAAGGGGAGAGGAAATCAAAGACTTCCGAGCTGAGCTGGCCAGGGCTCACCAGGATCGGACCGATCTGTCCGAGCAGGCAATGATACTATTAAAACCCTATGGGCTAGATATCGGATCGATGGCTAATATTTCAATCTCACAGCTGCAGCAGAAACTTGAGATGATCGATAAACTCCGTGAGGAGGTCGATGTGATAAAGGCGGAGTCCTTGAAGTGGAAAGAAAATATGGAGCGCTTTGCTGTATAGAAAGAAGCTGCTCGAGCCCAATTATCATCGGCCAAAAACCAACTTCAGAGCATGAAGGGGAAAAGCTCGGTTCAAGCAAGAAGAATAGAGGAGCTCGAGGCTAGGTTGGCCTCCGAACTTGCCTAGGCCAAATCTGACGCTGAAAAGGCAAAGGCCGATGCAGATGCATTTGTGGCCGTCTATCGGGCCGATGCTGATGGCGCTCAGGTACAAGCAAGAGAGGCAGTCGAGACCTCCAACATTCGAGCACATTGGGTTGCTGAACTTGCTAAGTATCGATCTCGGAGGGAGACCCTCGAGGAGATCCATGCCCGAGGTTTCGATCTCGCCGGAGAGATAAAAAGGCTAAAGAGCTCGAAGCCGATGCTGAAGCCTTAGCTTCAGATGATGACGATGGTGATGCTGATGATGGGAGCAAAAGTGGGTCCGAGAGCGGGGAGGAGCCCGATGGAGAAGAGACTGTCCCCGTAGATAACCAAGAAACTTAGCCCTTAGTTTTCATTTTGGTTTTCTGTGTAGGGTCCTGTTCGGACATTGTAAACATTCTTGTATATATATATAAAGATCTTTTCTTTTCCTGACTTTCCTCTATTTCATTCTCTACCTCATGAAGATTTTGTTTCATTTATGCCTTATGAAGATTTTCATAAGGTTTTAGGCAATCCGATCGTATTTGGACCTTGTAGCCTTTATAACTGAGGGAGTGCTTGCTTAAACTCGAAATTGGCCATTTTCGTTTTTAGATTTTTTGAGCTCGGATTTGGGCGAATCTGGAGGGATTTTTCACAAGCTTGGTTGGGGTAAGTGTTCTATATCCTAAAGTGTTTATATTTCATGAATCCGAGATTATATTCATCATTTAATTCGGATTTAAATGGAAGAAATCAAGATTTTTACAAAACTTTCAAAAATAAAAATTTAAGATTTGGAGGTCGAGTTATTATCGAAATTTGATAAAATTGGTATGAACTCGTATCAGAATGGGTATTCGAATTTCATAAAACTTATGTCGGGTTCCGAGGGGCGAGCCCCGCGTTGACTTTTGTTGACTTTTTGGAATAAATTTTTAAGTCAACGCATTATTATCCGAAATTATTTTCGATAAATTTTAATGAAGTTATACAATTAATTTGGATAGATTTGAACTGTCCGGAGGTCAATTCAAGCAAGAAGGCTATTTTGGAATATCGGCCTAACTTCAAAAAGGTAAGTGTCCTCTTAGGCATTGAGTCGTATGTGCCATTTGTGAAATGTAAAAAGCCGTGTACGTGAGGTGACGAGTACGTACTCGGGATTATACGTGCAAAAATTCATTGAATTAAAGTCTTAGGCATTTTTGTGTAGCAAATTGGGAAATTGTGGAAAATTATTAAATCATCTGTTTGTCATGCCTAAATCCTTATTGTTGAATTTGTTTTTATATGATAATTTGACGTGATTGTTACTTGAAATATTTATGAAATTTCGTGAGTATTGTTGGTTTAATATTTCTTGGTAATTAATTCCAATATGAATTTTCCTCTGCAAATAATTAATTAAATGAGTTTAAGAAGAGGTGTTTATATAATTATTAAAAAATTTAATTTAATGAAGACTTTGCTTTTAAGTTGAGTAATTTCTATCTCTATTGATTGTTTTTGGGTGTTATATATATTGTGTGGAGCCTTGGGCTATTTGTTGTGAAATTAATTGATTTTTTTATATCTTTGGAATTTGGTTGTGGCCATTGGGCAAATTGTGATATGAATTGATTTTATTATGTTGCTATGATAATTTTCCGTGTAAATTATTGTGTTGTGTGAGTTGTTATTTTGGGGAGATAAGGGTGGCTATAGGAGCGATAAGGGTGGCTATATGAGCGATAAGGGTGGCTATAGGTATTGTCTGGGCGGAGCGATAAGGGTGGCTATAGGAGTGATAAGGGTGGTAATAGGAGCAATAAGGGTGGCTGTTGTCAGGGACGATATGTGATGATGTGGGGTTGTGGTGTTGATAATTTTCATGTGATGTTGTGATTTTCTTGTATTTACTTTTATACCTTGTGCAATTTGTCTTCTTGTTGGTAAATTGATAACAATCTGATTTATGTTGAAATTGAAAGCCTGTGGCTATTGCCAGGCGGTTTATAAAATGAAATGTGCGCACGAAGTACCGTAAGTAAATAATGAGGATATTTGGCACGTGAATTGCCCGTGCAGTTGTGATATGAAATGTGAGCACGAGGTGCTGTGATGAAATGATAATGATAATTGGCACGTGAATATGATTTGGAATGAGGGCACGAGGTGCCGGAAAAATATGATGATTCAATTATGGGCACGAAGTGCCGTGAAAATATGAAAATGGACTGAGACTCATGTTTACGAAAAATATGAAAAAGGGCTGAGACCCGTATTTTTATGATTATGAAATGAGGTGTCACATGGTGACTTTTGAATTGAAAGAATTACATTCAAAATATTTTATTTGGAAGGATTTTTATTCAAAAAGAATTATATGAAAGAATTGTATTTGAAAGATATTTATTTGAGAAAATTATATTTGAAAAGATTTATTGAAAGAAATATATTTGAAAAATAATTATTTGAGAAAACTACATTTAAAATAGAGTTATTTGGAAGAATTATATGTGAAGGATATTTATTTTAAAAACTTGAATTAATTGGGCGTACATGTATTTATTAATTGTTGAGTGATATTTATGTTATTCTTGTTGTCTTGCTGCGCATACCACTGGTTGTTTTATCCTGGCCTTATTGCTATATGTTTCCTACCATTTTGTATATTATATTGCACAGGTTATTAGACTAGTGAGTGTCTTGATTGTACCTCATCTCTACTCCATTGAGGTTAGTCTTGATACTTACTAGGTACCGACCGTGGTGTACTCATACTACATTTCTGTACATTTTTGTGCAGAGCCAGGTATTGGAGATATCGGACTTGAGTAGAGTTAAAGCGGGATCGTAAGGATTCAAGGTAGAGCTGCTTGGCCGTCGCAGTCCCTTGGAGTCTTTTTATTTTATTACAACAACAACAACAACAACAACAACAACAACAACCCAGTATAATCCAACTAGTGGGGTCTGGGAGGGTAGTGTGTACGCAGACCTTACCCCTACCCTAGGGTAGAGAGGCTGTTTCCGATAGACCCTCGTCTCCCTCCCTCCAAAAACTCCTCACCTTGCTCTTGGGGTGACTCGAACTCACAACCTCTTGGGAGGTTGTATATTGTAATTATTTCTACTGTTAGTTTAAAAAAAATGGCTTCAAAAGGTAATTGAAATCGGCTTACCTAGTCTTAGAGACTAGGTACCATCACGACGCCTGTGGTGGGATTTGGGGTCGTGAAAATCTTAAAACTACCCGTTTAGCCATATGAGTTATATTCTTTGGCTTCTCTATAAATAGGTAATTTTTTCCAATGCAAATTGAACAGCAGCATTTCCTATCAACTAGGAATGGAAGATTAGTTTTAAAAAAAGGTCAGGTTTCCCCTAGAGTTCTCCTGATCACTTCATTGGGACTTCAAAAATGCCCTAAAATTGGAAGGGTGTTAATTCCTACTGAAGTGTTTGGGGAACTCCGGGAGCCACCTGACATCAATCATAAGTTATTTTATTTATTTATTCCATATTGATATTCCGAGAGTTTATCAAAATTTATTGAGTAGCTAAGAAAGTCAAGTGTATTTCAAGAGAGCTTAGTCTATGCGACTCAGGTCACTGTTATTTCTCTAGAACATCGTTGTTATTTTCCCTAATGGTGTATCTAAGTTAATTTTTCTTTTTAATCAACTTTTATATCTAGTTCTTATAAGCATGAAGCTAAAAACTATTATTTTCAACCCTCTCATTTCTTTGATTTAATGCGTTAGTAAAGCACAAGATTATAGTGACCATTATAGTGACCATCCTCGGTTTTTCAAATTTTTTCCCTCACCATCCTCGGTTTTTCAAATTTTTTGTCACGACCCAAAATCTAACTAGTCATGATGACACCTAACCCAACTTGCTAGATAACCTAAATAACAGTACACATAATTTAATAATAAAATTAGGAGTTAAAAGTGAAATAACTGAATCTTTATACAACTTCCCAAGGACTGGAAATACAAGTCATGAGCCACTAAGACATAGATGTACAAACTGAAATAAAAATGATACAATATCTGTTTGAAATATGCATAAACATAATCGCAAATCTAGAAATACCAAAAACTAGTGGTAGCGAAAACTGGAATGCGGGTATATCTTCAATGTCAGCTCTTGCCATTCACAACAACATCAACTCCAAGAACTGCACGCAAGATGCAAAAGTGTAGTAAGAGTCCAACCGACCCCATGTACTCAATAAATATCCTAACTAACCTCGACGAGGTATTAGAAGCAAGAATCATAAATGATAGTCATTATCACTTGTACAATTCATAATTTCAACAAGTATAGAACATGTATATGATCAAATTAGGAAAATCTGAAGTAAAACCACCTTGGTGCTCATAATTCTTTATTTTAAAATATTTTGTTCAGTCAACAATCCAGCATATAAGGAAGATAAGCAAATAAATCAGGTAAACAGTCAAGGGAATTGCAAGTAAATTATAACGACCCGACTTGTCATTTAGAAGCTTAAATAAAAAGAGTTGACCGATTTGACTTTTTGTGCAAAAGACTCCGGAATAGAGTTTTGATGGATCCAATAGCCCCGTATGGTGATTTTGTACTTAGGAGTGCGTCCGGATATTCATTTTGAAGTTCGTAGTTAAATTCGGCTTGAAATGGCAAAAATATGACATTTAAAATTTGGAAGTTTGACCGGGGAGTTGACTTTCTGATATCGAGGTCGGAATCATATTTTGGAAATTTGAATAGCTTTGTTATGTCATGTATGACTTGTTCGCAAAATTTGAGTTCATTCTGACTTGATTTGATAGGTTTCGTCGTCGAACCTAGAATCTTCAATGTCGATTCTTCAAGAATACGTGGTATCACATTAAGAAAATGAGCTCTAAATTCGGTTTTTATTGAAGAATTAGATCCGTATTAAAATTACAGATCCATAGCAAAAAGAATCATCGAATTCAGACATCGTATGAGAGAGTTATGCCCATTTCCGTGTCGAGAATGATTTCCTGTCGACGTCAGTGCCTAGGGTAGCGTAGGGCGCCATCCCTGGCACTGGGACTGCTGGAGGTACTGGAAAGGGCGCCATAGACAGCACCCCACGCTACCTGCGGCTCCACAGACATAAAAACCCCATAAAATGGGGAGTTTTGCCATTTTTACTCATTATTGAGTTTGGGGAGCTCGGTGAAGGCGATGTTTGGGTGATTCTCACGGGAAAATATTGGGGTAAGTGTTCCTTATCCTATATTGAGTATATTTCACGATTCCATATTCATTTACATCATGAATCGTGAATTTATGGAAGAAAAATTAGATTTTTATAAAATCTTCCAAAAATATAAAATAAAGATTTGAAGGTCAATCCGATGTCGGAATTTGATAATTTTTGTATGGTTGGACTCGTATCGAAACGGGTGTTTGAATTTTGTGAGTTTCGTCGGATTCCAATATATGGGCCCCACTATCAATTTTTCGAGCGGAGTTGAGAATTTTTGTAAATTGTTAAATTGTAAGTATTAGAGTAAATTGTGATTAATTTGCACGTTGTTTGAATAGATACGAGTCGTTTGGCTTGAATTGATGAGATAGGAAGGCATATGGAGGTTGATAAGCGCGGAATGTAATTTCCAATGTATTGTACAACTTGCTCAGTATTGGATTTGGCTTGTTCGAGGTAAGTAGCTCTTCTAATCTTGGAGCTGAGGGTATAAACCCTGAATTATATGTGTTATATGTTTGGTGTTGAGGTGACGCACATGCTAGGTGACGGGCGTGTGGGCGTGCACCGTATGAACTATGATTCCGTTATTCCTGTGGTACTATGTAGTTACCTGAACTTATCTGAAATCATGGAAATCTCAACGTACTAGAGCTATTAAGCTGAGAATTATGTTAAAATCATGTTGAGGCTATATGCCAGTATTATTGAGACCCACAAAGGTCATTTTATTGTTGAATTTGTTTAAATTAAAATTTTAAAACTCAGTTATGTTCATTCATTTCATATCATCTCTCAGTCTCTGTTGCTATTTATTGATTCGTCATATCATCATTTTGGGCTGATTTTCATGACATTGTGAGCCCGAGAGACTGGAGAGATTGATGACTGAGTGAGGCTGTGTGATGACCCAAAAGGTCATCTTATATTTTAGAACTCGATTCTGCACTCTTAAGTTTTACAAATCTAATTCTTACCCTCCTCGATTTGCATGTGCAGTCCGGGCATGTTTCCGTAAATGGGCCCGGATATGTATTTTGACGATCCCGATGGATCCGTATCGAATTATGGGACTTGGACGTATGCCCTAAATCGAATTCGGAGGTCCCCAGCTCGAGTTATGGATTTTTGATGAAAACTAAAAGTTTGAAAATCTATTGTTTTGAAGAATTGATTGATGTTTGACATTGTTAGTATCGGGTCCGTATTTTGGTTCCGGAGCCTGGTACAGGTTCATTATGATATTTAAGAATTTTATGTGAAATTAGGTGAGAAACGGAGTTAATTTGACGTGATTCGGACATCCAATTGAGAAGCTAGGAATTTTAAAGTGTTCTTGAGAATTTCATTTGATTTGGTGCTAAATTCGTTGTTCTAGGGTAGAAACTAAGGATTTCAAAAATTGGGAGATTTAGACCTCAATTTGAGGTCGGATTCCAAAACTAATTATATATCCGGGCTCGGGGGTTAATGGGTCATTGGATTTTGGTCCGAACCTCGGGTTTTGACCAAGCGGGCCCGGGTCGATTTTTAATTTTTTTAGAAAAAGTTGGAAAATTTAATTTATGCAATATAATTGATTCCTTTAGCAATATTTGATATTATTGAGTCATTTTCGAATAGATACGTGTTGTTTGGAGGTGAATTCTAGAGAAAAAATTGTGATTGAGAATTAAGTGGCCTTCGGATCAAGGTAGGTGTTGTGTCTAACCCTGACTTGAGGGAATTAGGAACCTTAGACTATTTGCTATGTGAAATTCATGTGAGCGCCGTATATGTGAGGTGATGAGTACTTATGTGCCGCCAATTTACCTGTTTTCCATGTTTCTTCCATTTTTTCTTATATTGTCTCTTTCCTATGCCTAATTGCTACGTGCTTATACTAGTGTTGTTAAATTGATTGTTCTTATCATGTTTACGGATTTTCTGGTGATAATTGAGAATTTATTTCAAAGTTGAGATCGATATTGTGGAACCAAATGTTGAAGTAAGGCTTGTACTTGTTATTCTATATCCCTGTTGTTATTTATGCATTGCATTATGGTAAGGGAGAATGTTAATGCACGAAGGGTGATGTCGTGCCATATTGTGAGTGTTAATGCACTAAGGGTGATGCCGTGCCATATTGTGAGTGTTAATGCACGAAGGGTGATGTCATGCCATATTGTGAGTGTTAATGCATGAAGGGTGATGACGTGCCATATTGTGGGTGTTAATGCACGAAGGTGATGCCCCGTTTCTATTAATTTATGGTTAGATTGAGAGTAAAAGCATGAAGGGTGATGCCATGCATTTTTTCTTTAATGTATTCGTGTTCCTGTTGATTCATAATATATTGGTTGTTCCAGTTATAATTCTATTGTAGTTCTTTATCTCGTATTTCCCCCAGCATGTTTCCCCTTCCCGATATCTCCTGTCAAATTCTTCATTACTGTTATTTGTATATATATTGTTAAACTGTACAGGTTGATTTATAGGTGCCTTGCCTTAGCCTCGTCACTACTTAGTTGAGGTTAGGCTCGACACTCACTAGTACATGGGGTCGGTTATACTGATACTCTACTCTGCACTTTCTATGCAAATTTTGGTACCGGCTCGGGTTGATCGAGACTCTAGCTATTGGACCCGCTATCCGGAGACTCAAGGTAGATCTATCGGCGTTCTCAGAACTTGAAGTCCCCATCTATCTTTTCTGTTTTACTGTTTTCTTTCATTCAAACAATTGTATTTCTCTCAGACTATTACTTGTAGTGAATTCTAGAATGCTCGTGAATTGTGACTTCAGATCCGGGTGGTAGTAATTAATGTAGTTTTTATATTATTCCGCACTCATTGCATTTCACCTTAGTTAATTTGCTGTTATTTACTGAATGGGATAAGAATTGGTTTAATGAATTCTCTAACGTTTGCTTGCCTAGCAAGTGAAATGTTAGGCGCCATCACGGTCCCGACGGTGGAAATTTCAGGTCGTGACAAGTTGGTATCAGAGCACTAGGTTCCCTAGGTCTCACGATTCACGAGCAAGCTTAGTAGAGTCTAGAGGATCGGTATGGAGACGTCTGTGCTTATCTTTCAGTGGCTATGAAGTTTAGGAACAAATTTCACTTCTATTCTCCTCTGTCGCGCGATATTGTTTTCTTAATACCAAATGAACTCTTCTACTCTTGTTCTCTTGTAGATGGCGAGAACATGTACCGCTTTCTCAGCTGAGCAGTAGCCAGAGCCTCTTGTGGAAGCTCCTACGCAGGGCAGAGGTCGAGGCTGAGGCCGAGGTAGGGGTAGGGCTTAGCCTAGAGGCCGAGGTAGGGGCAGGGCTCAGCCTAGAGCTTGAGCAGCAACCTCAGTAGTGGAGCCTCAGATAGATCTTGACGAGGAGGTTCCAGCCCAGACTGTTCTTGCCGGGCCAGCTCAGGTTCCGGGCGGGTTCATTGCCATCCCAGTACTTCAGGACGCTTTGGTCTGTTTGGTGGGCCTTATGGAGAGTGTGGCCCAAACTGGTGCATTTCCCATGGAACCAGCAGTCTCTCAGGCTGGAGGAGGAGCCCAGACTCCCACTACTCCCTCTCCGGAGCCGGTAGCTCCCCAGTATCAGGTTCTAGCAGCTGAGCTAGTCGGAGTAGTTCAGCCGATTGTTGCGGCACAAGTTAGAGATAGGCCAACTATGTCTTCTGATTCTTTATGGAGATTGGGCAGGTTTACCATGCTCTTCCCAGTTCACTTCAGTTGTTCCCCTTTAGAGGATCCCCAGGAGTATCTCGACAGCTGTCACGAAGTTCTACGGAACATGGGTATAGTGGAGACCAATGGGGTCAATTTTGCTGCATTTCAGATGACTGATTCCGCCAAGAAATGGTGGAGATATTATTTGTTGACTAGACCAGCTAGGTCGCCTGCTCTTACTTGGGACCAGTTCTCTCAGCTCTTCATAGTGAAGTTTTTACCTATCACATTGAGTGAGGAGCGTCGCCATCAGTTTGAGCATCTCCATCAGGGCAGTATGACTGTTACTCAGTATAAGACACGTTTTGTGGATTTGGCCCGTCATGCTATTCTTCTGCTTCCCACAGAGAGAGAGAGAGAGAGGGTGAAGAGGTTTATTGATGGACTTGCTCAGCCTATCAGATTGCAGATGGCTAAGGAGACTGGGATTAAGATTTCTTTTCAGGCGGCTGCTAATGTCGCCAGACGAGTCGAGATGGTTTTTACTCAAGGAGGTCAGGGGTCTGACAAGAGACCTCGTTATTCCGGTGAGTTCAGCGGTGCCTCATCTAGAGGCAGGGGTACTTTTGGTAGAGGCCATCCTCCCAAGCCGTTTCATTCAGCACTCCAGGCATCCCACGGTTCCTCAGGTGGTCGTGGCCCTCAGATGCATTATTCCGACCAGCTAGCCTACAGTGCACCACCAGCTCTTATTAGTGCACCTCCACTCCAGAGTTATCAGGGTGGTTATTTAGGTCGACAAGGTCAGTTTCAAGGTCAGTAGTCACAGCAGCCGAGGTTATGTTATACTTGTGGTGATCCGAGGCCCATTGCTAGATTTTGCCCTCGGGCAACGGGCAGCTCACAGCATCAGAGTTCTCGTGCCATGGTTCCGGCACCAGTTGCTACACCACCTGCTCAGCTAGCCAGAGGCAAGGGTCAGGCAGCCAGAGGTAGAGGCCAGACTATTAGAGGTAGAGCTTAGGCCGTTAGAGGTGGAGACCGCATCCTGCCGATCTCTGATGCACTCAACCAAAGAAGACCGAGCAACTTTACAAGCTAGAACATGAATGGGCTCAGAAACATCCAACCTTACGAACTGATTGGCCAAGGCCTGAACATCCAATGCAAGCGGTCTCTAACCAACTGGAATATAAGAAAGGCTACCCATACTAACTGAGTTTCTCCTCAAAGCATCGGCCACCACATTGGCCTTCCCGGGATGAAACAATATGGTTATATCATAGTTTTTCAATAGCCCTAACCACCTCCTCTGCCTCAAATTGAGAACCTTTTGCTTGAACAAATACTGCAAGCTCCGATGATCCGTGAATACCTCACATGACACACCGTAAAGGTAGTGCCTCCAAATTTTCAGCGCGTGAACAATGGCTTCCAGCTCTAGATCATGAATATGGTAATTCTTCTCGTGAACCTTCAGCTACCGCGAAGCATATGCAATAACCTTGCCACCCTGCATCAATACCACACCCAGAACAATACGAGATGCGTCACAATATACTGTATAACATCCTGAACCTGTGGGTAACTCCAATACCGGTGCCGTAGTCAAAGCTGTCTTGAGCTTCTGGAAGCTTGCCTCATACTCATCTGACCACCTGAACAGGGCATCCTTCTAGGTCAACATGGTCAACGGGGCTGCTATGGATGAAAACCCCTCCACAAATTGGCAGTAGTAGCCCGCCAAACCTAGGAAACTACTGATATCTATAGCTGATGTGGGTCTAGGCCAGTTCTTAACTGCCTCAATCTTCCTAGGATCCATATGAATACCCTCTGCTGATACAACGTGACCCTGGAAAGCAACTAAACTCAAAAAAAACTCGCATTTTGAGAACTTAGCATATAACTGGCTGTCTCGCAGAGCATGAAAAACGATCTGAAGGTGCTGCTCATGCTCCTCTCGGCTGTGGGAGTAGACCAAGATATAATCAATAAACACAATCACAAAGGAATCCAAGTAGGGCTTGAACACTCAGTTCATCAAATCCATGAATGCTGCTAGGGCATTTGTTAGCCCAAATGACATAACTAGAAACTTGTAATGCCCATACAAATTCCGAAAAACTGTCTTAGGGACATCGGATGCCCTAATCCTCAACTGATGGTAGCCAGATCTCAAATCAATCTTCGAAAACACCTTGGCACCCTAAAGTTGATCAAATAAATCATCAATCATCGATAATGGATACTTGTTCTTGATGGTGACTTTATTCAACTGCCGATAATCTATACACATCCTCATCGATCCATCTTTCTTACTTACAAACAACACAGGTGCACCCTAGGGTAAGACACTAGGTCTAATGAAGCCTTTATCAAGCAAATTTTGCAACTGTTCCTTTAATTCTTTCAACTCTGGCAGGGCCATGCTGTATGGAGAAATGGAAATGGGATGAGTGCTCGGAGCCAAATCAATACAGAAATCAATATACCCTGTCGGGTGGCATCCCCGGCAGGTTTGCAGGAAACACCTCTGGAAACTCACAAGCAACTGACACTGAATCCATGGAAGGAACCTCCGCACTAGAATCGCAGACATAAGCCAAATAAGCTAGACACCCCTTCTTAACCATATGCCGGGCCATCACATAAGAGATAACCCTGCTGGTAGAATGGCCAAGAGTCCCTTTCCACTCTAATCGAGGCAACTTCTGCAAGGCTAAGGTCACCGTCTTGGCATGACAATCTAATATAGCATGATACGGTGAAAGTCAATCCATACCCACTATGACATCAAAATCAACCATCTCAAGGAGCAGAAGATCTACACGTGTCTCAAGACTCCCAATGGTGACCACACACGAACGATAAACACAATCTACAACAATAGCATCTCCCACTGGTGTGGATATATACATAGGAGCACTCAAAGAATCATGGGGCACAACCAAATATGAAGCAAAATAGGATGACACATAGGAGTAAGTAGACCCTGGATCAAATAGAACTGAAGCATCTCTACTGTAAACTGAAACAGTACCTGTGATAACATCGCCAGATGACTCACCCTCAGGCCTGACTAGGAAAGCATAACATTGGGGATGGGCCCCACCACCCTGAACTACGTCCCTGGGATGGCCTCTAACTGACGATCCTCATTTACTTGTCCTTAGAGACATAGTGCGGCACGGTGGTTACTGTTGTAGATGATGGAGTTTTGAGGATGCAGGGTTGTATTTGTGTGCCTAATATGGATGGACTTCGTGAGTTGATTCTTGAGGAGGCCTACAGTTCCCGGTATTCTATTCATCCTGGCGCCGCCAAGATATATCATGACTTGTGGCAGCATTATTGGTGGAGGAGAATGAAGAAAGACATAGTTGCACATGTATCTCGGTGTCTAAATTACCAGCAGGTAAAGTGTGAGCATTAGAGACCTGGTGGTTTGCTTCAGAAGATAGAGATTCCTGAGTGGAAGTGGGAGCGTATCACTATGGATTTTGTTATTGGACTCTCACAGACTCAGAGGAAGTTCGATGCACTTTGGGTCATTATGGACAGGCTGACCAAGTCAGCACACTTCAATCTTGTGGTAGTTACCTACTATTCGGAGCGGTTGTCAGAGATTTACATTCGTGTGCCCGTGTCTATCATTTCTGATCAAGGTATGCAGTTCACCTCGCACTTCTGGAGGGAAGTACATCATGAGTTGGGTACGCGGGTTGAGTTGAGAACAACATTACATCATCAGATGGACGGGCAGTCCGAGCGTACTATTCAGATCTTGGAGGATAGGCTCCATGCATGTGTTATAGACTTAGGAGGATCGTGGGATCAGTTCTTGACCCTTGTAGAGTTTACCTACAACAACAGCTACTAGTCGAGAATTCAGATGGCTCCCTATGAGGTATTATATGGTAGGCAGTGTCGTTCGCCAGTTGGGTGGTTCAAGACGGGGGAGGCTCGGTTGTTGGGCACAAACTTAATACATGATGCCTTGGATAAGGTCAAGATTATTTAGGATCGACTTCTCACAGCTCAGTCCAGGCAGAAGCGTTATGTCGACCGAAGAGTTCATGATGTTGCATTCATGGTCGAGGAGAGAGTGTTGCTTCGGGTATCACCCATGAAGGGTGTAATGAGGTTCGGAAAGAAGGTCAAGTTGAGCCCTAGGTATATCGGACCTTTTGAGATTCTGGAGAGAGTGGGAGAAGTGGCTTACAGGCTTGCGTTGCCACCTAGTTTAGCAGTTGTTTATCCGGTATTCCATGTGTCCGTTCTTCGAAAGTATCACGGCGATCCGTCCCATGTGTTAGATTTCAGCTCTGTCCAGTTGGACACGGATTTGACTTACGAGGAGGAGCCGGTGGCTATTCTAGCCCGGGAGGTTCGCCAGTTGAGATTAAAGAGTCACCCTTTAGTTTGAGTGCACTGGAGATGTCAGCCTGGTGAGGCAGTGTCACAACACAAAATCTCACCCGTCGTGATAGAGCCTATCTCGATACTAGGCAAGCCGACACATCAATAACCCACAGTTTATTTTAAATACTGAAAACATAATAATTAAGTTTAAGAGTAAATCACACAAACATTAGAAATAAACACGCACCCCAAACCTGGTGTCACTGAATACATGAGCATCTATACATTACAAGTTTGGAAAAAATCTAGTCTATAATAATAATCTGAGATCAAATACAATAACAAAAGGATAGGGAAGGAGAGACAAGGTCTGCGAAACATAGCAGCTACCTCTGAATCTCCGAAAAATCGACTGTGCGATAGAATCAACACCCACTGTATCCGGGATCACCTGAAGCTGCACACGAAGTGCAGGGTGTAGTATGAGTACAACAAACTTAGTAAGTAACAATAATAAATAAAGAACTAAAAGTAGTGACGAGCTTCTCATCTAAGTCCAAATACAATACTTTCCAATATAAAAGAGTAGGCATGCTCTCAGTTCAACATTCAAGATTTCACTAAAATTTAATATCAAGTTTGACCGAAACAAAAAATAATATTTTTCCAAAATCTTCAAAATAGTCTAATATGACAGCTGAAATGCAGCAAATAATGAAATCAATGCATCCTCTCAAAGTAACAGTCACTCAGTCCTCCTATTCACTCCAACCTCACAGTCACTCTTTCCTCACAGTCACTCTTTCCTCATAGTCACTCATTCTACACAGTTACTCATAACTCGGCACTCGCACTTAGCACTCGCACTCAGTAGGTACCTGTGCTCACTGGGGGTGTGTACAGCCTCCGGAGGGGCTCCTTCAGCCCAAGTGTTATATCAATCCAATCACGGCATAAATCAATAAACATGATGCAACGTGCAACCCGACATAAATATCTATACAATTAGGACCTTGGCCTCACTCAGTCATCAACCTCTCCAGTCTCTCGGCTCTCAGAAATCATGATAAGTAGCCCAAAAATAGTGATATGATGCATCAATAATAAATCAGAGAGACTGAGGTATGGTATAAAATGAATAAACATGACTGAGTGAAAAATTACAATTTGAACATATTATTCAACCACAGAAATGACTCCATTGGGTACTAATAATAACAGCATATGTCTAAATATGATTTTTAATACGAGCCTCAGCTCAATTTTCCCTATCACGTAGAGAATGTACGGATATCAATAGATAATTCAACTACACAGTTCCATGAAATTTGACCAAGTTACAATTCCTACGGTGCACGCCCACACGCCATCACCTAGAACGTGCGTCACCTAAAAACCACTCACATAACACATTATCCGGGGTTTCATACCCTCAGGACCAAATTTAAAACTGTTACTTACCTCAACTCGTGAAATTCTTTATTCTGCAATGTCTTTTCTTCGTGAATTAGCCTCCAAACGCCTTGAATCTATTCACAAATAATTCAATCCAGTCAATAAAATTTATTGGAATTAATTCCATAAGAAAATACTAATTTTCCCTAAAAATCTAAAAATTAGCTCAAAAATCGCCCGTGGGGCCTACGTCTCAGAACCAGACAAAAGTTACAAAATATGAACGCTCATTCAACCACGAGTCCAACCATACAAATTTACTCAAATCCGACATCAACTCGACCCTCAAATCTCCAAACTAAACCAAGAGGATTTTCACAATTGTTTTCCAACTTAATTCACCGATTAAATATTACAAACAACCATGGATTCGGGTAATTTAACCAATATTGAGTTTAGAACTCTTACCCCATTGTTTCCTCTGAAAATCTCCCACAAATCGCCTTTTCTCGAGCTCCAATCCGTCAAAAATGGAAGTCCCATTTTCAGAACTTAAACTCTCTGCCCAGTCCTTTGCTCTACGCGATCGCAAACATTCCCATGCGATCGCGAAGAATAATTTTCCACAGCCCAGATTTAACCTTACGCAATCGCGGACTTTCCCACGCGATTGCAATGCACAACATCACAGACCTGCACGATCGCGATGCACAACATCATAGATCTACGTGATCGCGGACTCGTCCACGCGATCGCGAAGAACAAAACGCGTGACTTCTACCTCCGCTCCTCTTACTCTACGCGAACGCGACCTTCTTCACGCGTTCGCGAGTCAAAAAATCTCAAAGCTACGCGATCGCATCCAGCTTCATGCGATCGCGAAGCACAAAACTCAGCAGCCCTCAATTAACCTTACGAGATCGCAGATATACCCACGCGATCGCGTATAAGGAAATCAGATATAGATATCAGAAAATTCTAGCAGCTGTTTAAGTCCAAATTTTGATCCGTTAATCATCTGAAACACACCTAAGCCCCTCGTGACCTCAACCAAATATTCCAACATGTCCTAAAGCGTCATACGAACTTAGTCGAACCTTCAAATCACCTCAAACAACGCTAAAACCATGAATTACATCCCAATTCAAGCCTAATGAACTTTGAAATTTCCAATTTCTACAAACGACTTCGGATCCTATCAAATCACGTCCGATTGACCCCGATATCAAAAAGTCAACCCCCGGTCAAACTTCCCAAAAATTCAACTTTCGGCATTTCAAGCCTAATTCCACTACGGACCTCCAAATAATTTTTCGGATACGCTCCTAAGTCCAAAATCACCATACGGAGCTGTTGGAATTATCTGAATTAAAATCCGAGGTATTTTACATATAGGTCCACATCCGATCAACTTTTCTAACTTAAATTTTCAATTGTGAGACTAAGTGTCTCATTTCATTCCGAATTCCTTCCGGACCCAAACCAACTAACCCGGTAAGTCATAAAATAACTATAAAGCATAAATTGAGCATTAAAAAGGAGAGCGGGGTTATAATACTCAAAAGGACCGGCCGGGTCATTACATTCTCCCCCTCTTAAATAAATGTTCGTCCTCGAACGGGTTTAGAATAATACCTGGAGTCTCAAATAAGTGAGAATATTTGCTCTGCATCTCTTGCTCAATCTCCCAAGTAGCTTTTTCGACTGGTTGGCCTCTCAACTGTACCTTAACTAATGCTATGTTCTTTGACCTCAGCTTTCGAACCTACCGGTCTAAAATAGCCACCAGCTCCACATCATAAGTCAAATTACCGTCCAACTGCACTGTATTGAAATCCAGAATATGAGATGGACCCCCGACATACTTTCGGAGCATGGATACATGGAACACTGGATGAACACCTGGTAGACTAGGTGGAAAAGCAAGTTCATTATCCACCTCTCTAATTTTCTTAAGTATCTCAAAAGGCCCAATATACCGAGGGATCAACTTGCACTTCTTCCCGAACCTCATCACACCCTTCATTGGTGAAAGCTTTAATAGAACCTTCTCCCCAACAATGTAAACAATATCACGAACCTTATTGTCAGCATAACTCTTCTGTCTAGACTGTGCCGTGCGAAGCCGTTCCTGAATCACTTTGACCTTCTCTAAAGCATCCTGAACCAAGTCAGCACCAATAGCCTAGCTTCACCCGGCTCAAACCAACCAACTGGAGATCGACACCGTCTCCCATGTAATGCCTCATACGGAACCATCTGTGTACTCGACCGGTAGCTGTTATTGTAAGCAAACTCCGCAAGTGGCAGAAATTTATCCCAAGAACATCCAAAATCAATGACACAAGCGCGTAGCATATCCTCTAATAACTGAATAGTACGCTCGGACTGCCCGTCTGTTTGAGGGTGAAATGTTGTACTCAATTGAACCTGTGTGCCCAATTCTTGTTGCACTGCTCTCCAATACTGTGATGTATACTGCGTGCCCCGATCTGAAATAATGGACATTGGCACACCGTGTAGGCGAACAATCTCGCGAATATAAATCCGAGCCAACCGCTCCGAAGAATAATTAGTACCAACTGGAATAAAATGCACAGATTTGGTCAACCGATCTACTATCACCCAAACAACATCAAACTTTCTCAAAGTCTGTGGGAGCCTAACTATGAAGTCCATGGTATTACGCTCCCACTTCCACTCCGAAATTTCAAGTCTCTATACTAATTCGACCGGTCTCGGATGCTCGTGCTTTACCTGTTGACAATTTAGACACTGAGCTACAAATCCAACTGTATCTTTCTTCATTCGCCTCCACCAATATTGCTGCCTCAAATACTGATACATCTTCGCGACACCTGGATAAATAGAGTGTCGCGAACTGTGAGCTCCCTGGAGAATTAGATGACGCAAACCATCTACATTAGGCACACATAGCCTTCCCGACATCCGTAATTCACCATCATCTCCAATAGTGACTTCATTTGCATCACCATGCTGAATCGTGTCCTTAAGGACAAGCAGATGTGGATCATCATATTGGCGCTCCCTAATGTGATCATATAAAGAAGACCAAGAAACTACACAAGCCAAAACTTAATTCGGCTCAGAAACATCCAGTCTAACAAACTGGTTGGCCACGGCCTGAACATCAAAGGCTAAAGGCCTCTCTGTTACCGGTAAGTATGCTAAGATGCCCAAACTCTATTCCTTACGACTCAAAGCATCGGCCACCACATTGGCCTTTCCGGGATAATAGAGAGTGGTGATATCATAATCCTTAAGCAACTCTAACTACCTCTACTGCCGTAAATTAAGATCTTTCTATTTGAACAGATGCTGTAGACTCCGATGATCGGTATAAACCTCACAATGGACACCGTACAAGTAATGCCGCCAGATTTTCAAGGCATGAACAATAGCTGCTAACTTAAGATCGTGGACTGGATAATTCTTCTGATGTACCTTTAACTGTCTAGATGCATAGGCAATTACCCTACCGTCTTGCATAAGCACCGCGCCGAGACCAATACGCGATGCATCACAATACACAGTATAAAACTCTGAACCTGCAGGCAACACCAATACTGGAGCTGTAGTCAAAGCTGTCTTGAGCTTCTGAAAGCTCTCTTCACATTCGTTAGACCACCTGAATGGAGCACCTTTCCGGGTCAATTTAGTCATAGGCGATGCAATAGACGAGAATCCCTCCACGAAGCGATGATAATAACCGGCCAAACTGAGAAAACTCTGAATCTCAGTAACTGAAGATGGCCTGGGCCAATTCTGAACTGCCTCTATTTTCTTCGGATCCACCTTAATTCCTTCACTGGATACTATATGTCCCAAGAATTCCACTGAACTAAGCCAGAACTCACACTTAGAAAATTTGGCATAAAGTTTCTCCTCTCTCAGCCTCTGTAATACAATACCCAAGTGTTTTGCATGCTCCTCTTGGATACTTGAATGCACCAGAATATCATCAATAAATACCACTACAAATAAATCAAGATATGGCTGGAATACACTATTCATCAAATGCATAAATGCTGCTGGGGCATTGGTTAGCCCAAAAGACATCACAAGAAATTCATAGTGGCCATAACGAGTAATGAATGCCGTCTTTAGAATATCCGAATCCCGAATTTTCAACTGGTGATACCCAGATCTCAAATCAATTTTGGAGAACACCCTCGCTCCCTGAAGCAGGTCAAATAAGTCATCAATACGCGGCAAAGGATACTTATTCTTGATTGTAACTTTGTTCAAATGCCTGTAATCGATACACATCTGCATAGTACCATATTTCTTTTTCGCAAACAGAACCGGTGCACCCCAAGGTGACACACTAGGCCTAATAAACCCCTTATCAACAAGTTCCTGAAGTTGGTCTTTCAATTCTTTTAACTCAGCTGGTGTCATACAATACGGAGAAATAGAAATGGGCTGAGTGCCCTGCACCAAGTCAATACCGAAATCAATATCCCTGTCGGGCGGCATACCCCGCAAGTCTGCAGGAAATATATCAGGAAAGTCTCGTACGACTGATACGGAATCAATAATAGGAGTATCTGCATCAACATCTCTCACAAAGGCCAAATATAACAAACATCCCTTTCCAACCATACGTTGAGCCTTCAAATAAGAAATTACCCTGCTAGGAACAAACTCTAGAGAACCCATCCATTAAACCTTCGGTAACCCCCGACATCGTCAAAGTCATGGTTTTTGCATGACAGTCCAGAATAACATGACATGGAGACAACCATACCGAGTAATAAGAGATCAACCTTAGTCTCCAGTTCCCTAATAGTTACCACACACGACCGATACACACGATCCATAGTAATAATATCGCCCACCGGTGTAGATACATAAACAGGTAAAACTAAGGACTCGCAGGGCATATCCAGATAATGAGCAAAATACGATGATATATATGAATAAGTGGAACCAGGGTCAAATAAAATAGTAGCCTCCATGTGGCACACTGAAACAATACATGTGATCACTGCATCTGAGGCAACAACATCTGGCCTGACAGGAAAAGAATAGAATCGGGCCTGAACGCCACCTGATCGGGCTCCCCCTCTTAGGCGACTCCTAGCTGACTGACCCCCACCCCGAGCTAGCTGGGCGGGTGGTGAAGTAACTGGTGCTGATGTCGTAGTCTGACTCCTCTGCTGCACTGGACCTCCGAGTGATGAGGACAATGTCTCCACATATGCCCAAATTCCCTGCACTCACAGTAGCTCCCTGGTACTAATGGTGGTGCAGACTGAATCGGGCCCCAAGAACCAGAATTTGTGCTAGAAGCACCCGGTGCAAATGAACCCTGCACTGAAGGGGCACGAGACGAACTCTAGGCTAGAAGGGAGTCGAGGGATAGCTGACTCTGATGAGAACTATATGAACCATGGCAAGACGATGCACTATGGTGAACTGGACGACCCGTCTGAGCGTGTCTGTAAGGACGACCCCTACTGCGGTAAAACTGACCCCCTGATGGAACACCGCTGAAATCACCTGGTCCACGAGGCCTCTTGGCCTACCTCTCTCCACGTTCCTAACTGCGAACCATCTCAATCTGGCGAGCAATGTCGACAACCTCATCGAAAGTAGCACCATACACTCTCTCTCTCTCTAGTCATGAGTAACCGCAGCTGATATGTAAGGCCATCAATGAACCTCCTAATCCTCTCCCTATCAGTGGGAACCAACCAGACTGCATGACGAGCCAACTCAGAAAATCTCATCTCATACTGCATCACAAACATGCCATCCTAACGTAACTGCTCAAACTTTCTGCGCAGCTCCTCTCTACGAGACTACGGCACGAACTTCTCCAAAAAGAGAACAGAGAATTCTTGCCATGTAAGTGGTACTGCACCAACTTGCATGTGCCTCTCATAAGCATCCCACCATCTGAGTGTATCCCCGAAAAACTGAAAAGTAGTGAATGAGACCCCACAAGTCTCCAGAATACCCGTTGTCCGAAGCATCCGCTGAGACTTATCCAGAAAACCCTGAGCATCCTCTAACTCAGTACCGCTAAATAAATCTCTCAAGTCTCCTCTTTTCATCATTTTCCATAACAGGAACTACCGGGGCCTGAGCAGCTATAACCGGCTGGGCTGGTACTGCCCCCGGTATCTGAAGTCCCTATACTACCTGGTCTGGAGTACATGCAATAGGGGTATGAGTACCTCCCCCGGCCTGAGAAGTGGCAGGTGCGGCCTGAGCCAAAACCACTTGAGCCAGACCAGTGCAAGCTGCCAATATCTGGGTCAAAGTCTCCTGAAGGCCTGAAATCTCAATGGGCACAGCTGGTCCCTGAGTTGATCCTGTCGGCTAAGCTATATCTTGAATCTGCTCCTGAGCTGGAGCAACTGGTGGTACTACAGGTGCTGGTCCAACGTGGTACGAGTTTCACCTCGACCTCTACCTCAACCCCGACCTCTACCACGACCCCGACCTCTCGCGGCCCTAACCGGTGGTACTGGTGGCTGACCATCCGATCTGGTAGTACGTGTCTTCACCATCTGTGAGAGAATAGAATAACAAAAATTTAGTTTGCGGAATCAACAAATTCGCACGATAGAATACAAGAAAGTGAAATTTTTCTAAGGGTTCTGCAGCCTCTCCAAGATAAGTACAGACATCTCTGTACCGATCCGCAAGACTCTACTAAATCTGCTCATGACCCATTAGACCTATGTAACCTAGGGCTCTGATACCAACTTGTCACGACCCAAAATCTCACCCGTCGTAATGGTGCCTATCTCGATACTAGGCAAGCCGACACATCAATAAACAACAATTATTTTTAAATACAAAAAATATAATAATTAAGTTTAAGAGTAAATCCCACAAACATTAGAAATAAACACACACCCAAAGCCTGGTGTCACTGAGTAAATGAGCATCTATACATTACAAGTCTAGGAAAAATCTGGTCTATAATAATAATCCGAGACCAAATATAATAACAAAAGGATAGGGAATGAGAGACAAGGTTTGCAAACATGGAAGCTACCTCTGAATCTCTGGAAAATCGAATGTGCGATAGAATCAACACCCACTGTATCTGGGATCACCTAAAGCTGCACACGAAGTGCAGGGTGTAGTATGAGTACAACAAACTTAGTAAGTAACAATAATAAATAAAGAACTAAAAGTAGTGACGAGCTTCTCATCTAAGTCCAAATACAATACTTTCCAATATAAAAGAGTAGGCATGCTCTCAGTTCAACATTCAAGATTTCACTGAAATTTCATATCAAGTTTGACCGAAACAGAACATAATATTTTTCTAAAATCTTCAAAATAGTCTTATATGACAGCTGAAATGCATCAAATAATGAAATCAATGCATCCTCTCAGAGTAAATGTCACTCAGTCCTCCCATTCACTCCAACCTCACAGTCCCTCATTCCTCAGAGTCACTCATTCTTCACAGTCACTCATCACTCGGCACTCGCACTCAGTAGGTACCTGCGCTCACTGGGGGTATGTACAAACTCCGGAGGGGCTCCTTCAGCCCAAGCACTATGTCAAGACAATCATGGCATAAATCAATAAACATGTTGCGGCGTGCAACCCGATCCATAAATATCCTCACAATTAGGCCCTCGGCCTCACTCAGTCATCAACCTCTCCAGTCTCTTGGGCTCTCAGAAATCATGATAAGTAGCCCAAAAATAGTGATATGATGCATCAATAATAAATAAGAGAGACTGATGTACGATATAAAATGAATAAACATGACTGAGTGAAAAATTACAATTTGAACATATTATTGAACCACATAAATGACCCAGTGGGTACCAATAATAACAGCATATGTCTAAACCTGATTTTTAATACAAGCCTCAGCTCAATTTTCCCTATCACGTAGAGAATGTATGGATATCAACAGATAATTCAACTACGCAGTTCCATAAAATTTGACCAAGTCACAATCCCTATGGTACACGCCCACGCGGCATCACCTAGCATGTGCGTCACCTCAAAACCACTAACATAACACATAATACGGGGTTTCATACCCTCAGGACCAAATTTAAAACTGTTACTTACCTAAACCCGTGAAATTCTTTATTTTGCAATGTCTTTTCCTCGTGAATTGGCCTCTAAACACCTCGAATCTAGCCACAAATAATTCGATTCAGTCAATAAAATTTATTGGAATTAATTCCATAAGAAAATACTAATTTTCCATAAAAATCCGAAAATTAGCTCAAAAATCGCCCATGGGGCCCACATCTCGGAACCCAACAAAAGTTACAAAATTTGAACGCCCATTCAACCACGAGTACAACCATACAAATTTTACTCATATCCGACATCAACTCTACCCTCAAATCTACAAACTAAACCAAGAGGGTTTTCACAATTATTTTCCAAATTAATTCACCGATTAAATGTTAAAAACAACCATGGATTCGAGTAATTAAACCAATATTGAGTTAAGAACACTTACCCCGTTATTTTCTCTAAAATTCTGACAAAACTCGCCGCTTCCTGAGCTCCAATCCGTCAAAAATGGAAAACAGAAAGTCCCATTTTTAGAACTTAAACTCTCTGCCCAGTCCTTTGCTTTACGCGATCGCGAACATTCCCACGCGATCGCGAAGAACAGTTTTCCACAGCCCAGATTTAACCCTACGTGATTGCGGACTATCCCACGCGATCGTGATGCACAACATCACAGACCTACATAATCGCGGACTCGTCCATGCGATCGCGAAGAACAAAACGAGTGACTTCTACCTCTGCTCTTCTTACTCTACGCGAACGCGACCTTCTTCACGCGTTCGCGAGTTACCAAATCTCAAAGCTTCGCGATCGCATCCAGATTCACGCGATCACGAAGCACAAAACTCAACAACCCTCAATTAACCTTACGCGATCACAGATATACCTACTTGATCGCGTATAAGGAAATCAGATACAGATATCAGAAAATTCCAGCAGTTATTTAAGTCCAAATTTTGATCAGTTAACCCTCTGAAACTCACCTGAGCCCCTAGGGACCTCAACCAAATATGCCAACAAGTCCTAAAACATCATACGAACTTAGTCGAACCCTCAAATCACCTCAAACAACGCCAAAACCATGAAATACACCACAATTCAAGCCTAATAAACTTTGAAATTTCCAATTTCTACAAACGACTCCGGAACCTATCAAATCACATTCGCTTGACCTCAAATTTTTCACACAAGCCATAAATTATATAATGGAGGTATTCAAACTTTTAGAATCGTATTCCGACCCCGATATCAAAAAGTCAAACTTTTAGAATCGTACTTTTCTATGTCTGTTCAAGGACGAACGGTTGTTTTAGAGGTGGAGAATGTGATGACCCAAAAGGTCATCTTATATTTTAGAACACGATTTTGTGCTCTTAAGAATTAAAAATCTCATTCTTACCCTCATCGATATATGTGCGCAGTCCAGGCGTATTTTCGAAAAACCTTTATGTTGCAAATTGATGAAAATAAGAAATTTTAAATTAAAAGTTGATTTTAGTTGACTTCAGTCAACGTTTTTTATAAACGGGCCCGGATCTGTATTTTGATGATCCCGGTGGGTCCTTATCGAATTATCAGACATGGGCGTATTCCCGAAATCGAATTCGGAGGTCCCCAGCTCGAGTTATGGATTTTTAATGAAAATTAAAAGTCTGATAATCAATTATTTTTAAGAATTTATTGATGTTTGGCATTGTTAGTACCGGGTCCGTATTTTGGTTTCGGAGCCCGGTACAGGTTCATTATGATAATTTAAGACTTATCTGTGAAATCTGATGAGAAACGGAGTTGATTTGACGTGATTCGGATGTCCAGTTGAGAAGATAGGAATTTTAAAGTGTTCTTGAGAATTTCATTTGTTTTGGTGCTAAATTCGTAGTTCTAGGTGTTATTTTGGCGATTTGATCGCGTGAGAAAGTTCATACAATGTTTTTATACTTGTGTACATTTTTGTTTTGGAGTCTCGAGGGCTCAGCTGAGTTTCGGATATGCCACACAATGTTTTGGAATTTGGAAAATCCAGTTTTTGCAGATTCTGGTGTTTTGGCATGTCCTTCCTCGCGTTCGCGAAGGTCCTCTCGCAATCGCGAAGAGTAAACTGGTGAAGCTGGAATTTTCTTCTTAGAGAACGCGAAGGCTTGGTCGTGAACGCGTAGCGATGGGGGCGTTACCCTTCGCGAGTGCGACCAGCTCCTCGCGAACGCGTAGCGTTAGGCACATCTGGGGGAGAGTCAGTGATCCTTCATCGCGAACGCGAGCATGGTCTCGCGAACGCGAGCATGATCCTTCATGCCCTCAAATTGGCAGCCGATACTCTTCGCGAATGTGACAGTGGCCTCACGAACGTGATGCACACTATCGCCCAGCACTTAACAGAATCCAAACATGGGATTTAGCCAAAACAAAATTCATTTTCTCAAAAACCAAACGGTGAGAGGCGATTTTCAAGAGTCATTTTCTTCCCCAAAGTGTTGGTAAGTGATTCTAAACCATTTTCTTTCAATTACCCATTACATTTCATGAATTATCAACCTAAAATCTAGAGTTTTCATGGGGTTAGGGTAGAAACTAGGGATTTCGGAAATTTGGGGATTTAGACCTCAATTTGAGGTCGGATTCCAAAACAAATTATATATCCGAGCTTGGGGGTTAATGGTTAAATGGATTTTGGTCCAAACCTCGGGTTTGGACCAAGCGGGCCCGAGGTCGATTTTAAACATTTTGGAAGAAAATTTGGGAAATTTAATTTATGCAATTAATTGATTCCTTTAGCAATATTTGATATTATTAAGTCAGTTTTGAATAGATACGTGTGGTTTGGAGGTGAATTCTAGACAAAAAGCTGTGATTGAGAATTAAGTGTCCTTCGGAGCAAGGTAATTGTTGTGTCTAACCCTGATTTGAGGGAATTAGGAATCTTCGACTATTTGCTATGTGAAATTCATGTGATCGGCGTATATGTGAGGTGACATATTTCTTCCGAATTTTCTTATATTGTCTCTTTCCCATGCCTAATTGCTACGTGCTTATACTAGTGTTGTTAAATTGATCGTTCTTATCATGTTTACGGATTTTCTGGTGATAATTGAGAATTTATTTCAAAGTTGAGATCAATATTGTGGAACCAAATGTTGAAGTAAGGCTGATACTTGTTTTTTTATCTCCTTGTTGTTATTTATGCATTGCATTATGGTAAGGGGGAGTATTAAAGCACGAAGGGTGATGTCGTGCCATATTGTGAGTGTTAATGCACGAAGGGTGATGTCGTGCCATATTGTGAGTGTTAATGCACGAAAGGTGATGAAGTGCCTTATTGTGAGTGTTAATGCACGAAGGGTGATGCCGTGAAATATTGTGAATGTTAATGCACGAAGGGTGATGCCGTGCCATATTATGAGAGTTAATGCACGAAGGGTGATGCCGTGTCGTTTCTATTAATTTATGGTGAGATTGAGAATAAAAGCACGAAGGGTGATGCCGTGCATGTTTCCTTTATTGTATTCGTGTTCCTGTTGATTCATAATATATTGGTTGTTCTAGTTATCATTCTGCTATAGTTCTTTATCTCGTATTTCCCCCAGCATGTTTCCCCCTCCCGATATCCGATATCTCCTATCTAATTCTTCATTATTGTTATTTATATATACAATGTTAAACTGTATATGTTGATTTTTAGGTGCCTTGCCTTCGCCTTGTCACTACTTTATCGTGGTTAGGCTCGATACTCACTAGTACATGGGGTCGGTTGTACTGATACTGCACTCTGCACTTTCTGTGCAGATTTTGGTACCGGCTCGGGTTGATCAAGACTTTATCTGTTGGACCTACTATCCGGAGACTCAAGGTAGATCTATCAGCGTTCTCATACCTTGAAGTCCCCGTCTATCTTTTCTATTTTACTATTTTCTTTCATTCAAACAATTGTATTTCTCTCAGATTATTACATGTAGTGAATTCTAGAATGCTCGTGAATTGTGACTCTAGATCCGGGTGGTAGTAATTAATGCAGTTTTTATATTATTCCACACTCATTATATTTCACCTTAGTTAATTTACTGTTATTTATGAGTGGGATAAGAATTTGTTTAATGAATTCTCTAATGTTGGCTTGCCTGGCAAGTGAAATGTTACGCGCCATCACGGTCCCGACGGTGGGAATTCCGGGTCGTGACAAGTTGGTATCATAGCACTAGGTTTCCTAGGTCTCACGATTCACGAGCAAGCTTAGTAGACTCTGGAGGATCGATACGGAGACGTCTGTGCTTATCTTCCAGATGTTATGAAGTTTAGGAACAAATTTCACTTCTATTCTCCTCTGTCGTGCGATGTTGTTTTCTCAATACTCATTGAACTCTTCTACTCTTGTTCTCTTGCAGATGGCGAGAACGTGTACTGCTTCCTCAGCTGAGCAGCAGTCAGAGCCTTCAGTGGCAGCTCTTACACGGGGCAGAGCTTGAGGACGAGGTCATGCCTGAGGCCGAGGAGGTTCCAGCCCAGACTATTCCTTTCGGGCTAGCTCAGGTTCCGGAGGGGTTCATTGCCACCACAGTACTTCAGGACGCTTTGTCCAACGTTAGGAATTCTCTAATTCTTGGCTTGCCTCCAGGACGAGAAGGTTCCATCCCAGACTGTTCCTGCCGGGCTAACGCATTGCCACCCCATCCCGAACAGCAGCCCCAACAATGAATTCTCTAATATTGGCTTGCCTACCAAATAAAATGTTAGGCGACATCAAGGTCCTGACGGTAGGAATTACGGGTCGTGATAGGCCGAAGGCCTGATGCTGAGGATATTTATGGGTTCGGGATGCGCGCCGCAGCATGTTTCATTTATTTATTCCATGATTGGCTTGTTATAGCATTTGGGCCGAAGGAGCCCCTCCGGAGTCTGTACACGCCCCCAGTGAGCACAGGTACCTATTGAGTATGAGTGCCGAGTGCGAGTGCCGAGCGCGAGTGTCGAGTGACTTATAAGGATTGAGTGACTGTGTGGCATGAGTGACTGTAAGTATTGAGTGAGTGGGAGGACTGAGTGATTGTGAGGATTGAGTGAGTGGGAGGACTGAGTGACTGAGAGGATTGAGTGACTGGGAGGACTGAGTGAAATGATACTCTTAGAGTATACATATGATTTTATCGTTGAGGTGCATCGCATTGATATTCACACTTGACATACATACATAGAGATGCATTTTTCTCATGTTGTACGGTATTACGTCATTCATGACTTCTCACACATATTGGCATATGGGCAAATTGATGCATTTTCCACTGGCTATGTGGAAAGAAAATGAAACATCTTATTTATTGTTGAAAGGAATATTGGAAAAATTACTGTTTCAAAACTCATATTTTTGGCAACTTCGGTAAAAGACTTGAATTTTCACTGATATACTTGAAAGGCGGAGCTATTTTCAGAAATCATGATTAAGTTGAGCATGTTATTGTTTAATTATTACTTGTGCTGCTTTAAATTATATTGTTATGAAATGTTATTGGTTATTGGTGTTAGACCCCGACTTATGTTCCAGCTCGCCACTACTTTCAACCTAAGGTTAGGTTTGTTACTTATTGAGTACATGGGGTCGGTTGTACTCATACTACACTTCTGCACCTTGCATGCAGCTATTGAATGTTGATGTTGCTATGATCAACGGGAGCTGGATTTGAAGATGTACCTGTGTTCCGGTCGTAGCTGCCTCTTATTCATGGTAGCCTTAGATTTATAAGAATCTGTTTATGTACATTTCGAATAGATGATGCATTTATTCATACCAGTTTTTGTAAATTCTAATCTTAGAAGTTCATGATTTGTACTACCAGTCCTTGGGGAGTTTAATAGGGTTAGATAAATATTATTTGAATCAGATATTTGTAAATTGGCTTACCTAACGGGTGGGGTTAGGTGCCATCACGGCTAGTTGGATTTTGGGTCGTGACAAGTTGGTATCAAAGCTCTAGGTTCATAGGTTCAACAAGTCATAAGCAAGTGTTTAGTAGAGTTTTGTGGATCGGTATGATGACGTCCATACTTATCTTCGAGAGGCTACAGGGAATTTAGGATAATTTTCCATCTATTTTTTGTTATCGTGCGGAATTGATTCAGCTTGAAACATAACTCTTTGAATTCCTTCCATGAATTCGTGCACGCATGTGAGTGCTTGGTATCAGCTGTGCATCGCCGACTTATGATTCCATGAACGAGGTTCGATATATGTATTCTATGTTTTGGTGATGGGCCTGTCTAGAGGACATAAGGCCAGGTTTAGACTGCAGCTTAGGCTTGGTCGCTTCAGTTGTGTGAACTTGTACATTTGGACTCATATCCAGTAATGTCCCTATGAGTGGAATTTGTGGATCGATGAGTGATTGAATGGATATATGAGGAGTATGTTGTGACTGCGGGATGTGTCCAGATGGTTCGAATATGATGGGAAGAGTTTGTTTGGGATGTAAAAAGGACTATCGGGTGCTTGATTTCTATCTTGATATGATGTATAGTCTCAAGTTATGAGTATGTTGAAAGCTTTTTCATGTTGTTTAAATGTGGAATGAAGTAGATTTTTCATTTCTTATGGTGAGTTTAGACCCAGGAAGATTAAGTGATTGCGTAGTAGTTGTGACTGTGAAAGGTTATGGAGAGATGTCAGTTTGAAGCTAAGCAGGTGGATTATCACCTATGAGGTAAACTACGGATATGCGGTCATTATGCTATTGTGTGGAGGCTTTTTTTTCTACCAGCAGGGTGTACGTGTTGAGATTTGAATTTGAATCTGGTTGAGAAAGTTGACTTGACTGTCAAGAGAAATAAATGCATGTTTAGGGGATGATTGAGGTATTTTATGGTTGCTGTTGCATGAGCTTGAGAAGAGTTTTTGTTGAACTCACTGCAGTATCATGGCAGTAATACGGTATGGGTGTTGTGAGTTATTGAATGAAATGATCTATGGCTTTGAGCCAAGTCGAGGAGCCTACTATTGACAGTTTGATTTCATAGTCATATGTTAAATTTTAGTTTTGGTCTGAGACATACTTGTAGATCAGTTATGAATGTAGAGGTGGAGATTGGGGATGACTCGAGCAAGGAAATTCCTGAATACGGGTTACATTACACTTTATGCAAATATGAAAATCATGAAATGAGTGAGTTGTTATTTGTAAAGTATGTAGTGCGCACGGAGTATGAACTTCATCAGTTGTATTAAGGCATGGTTACTTCTTTGGGGTGTTATTATACTAATTGAGCATAGGCAGTTCGGCCCGTTTGGGCGTGAAATCTAGATTTGAGTACAGTGGATGAATCTCGAGTAAGTTCTAATGGATTCAAGATTAATATGTAGTAACTGCGAATTTGTTTTTGGCGGATTTGTATATGGCAAGAATCTGAGATTTAAGTTGGATGGTGTTGAGACTTGTGGAAATTATTTTTATCATTATGGATTTTATATTTCGGTATCAGGAAGATGATGGAAACGGCTTAAGACTCAAATAAGGTATTTTCAGAGTGGATGTCTCGGTTGTGGTATTTATGGGGGTGCTTAAAAAGAATACAGTAACTTATGGGCCTTAGGGCAATGTGGTTTTATGTTATGATGTCATGTAGTGAGCTTTGGGTAAGGATTGTGGAGTTCTGACAAGGAAAAGTGTCAACTTGAGAATAATTCAGAAGAAACTTGGAGAAAATAGAATGACTGTATAGTAGGCTAGACCAGTACGGTATTGGTATGATCATTTCTTTTGGTTACCCATGATGTGGTAAGGCTCTACAGATGTTTTGGTGGCAATATTTTTGGGTTTGGTGACTTGTGTGGCTTGGTTGAGTTAGGGAGATTCGACTTTAATAGCTTGGTTATGTGTAAATGGGTTTCAAAGCATTCTTGATGGTTTCTACCATGGTTTGAACTAGATGTTTTCTACCGGTATGGGATAAATGTTGTGTATTGTGATTCCCTCCTGGATGAGAGAAAATGGAAGGTTTCTAACTAACAGGATATGTAAACTGCTGGTGACTTAGAGTTGGTAATGATATTCTTGTGCTTGTCACAAGATGGCATGATAGATATGTTGTGTTGTGCTGGATTTAGATTTTCATCTACAAGTTGGCGGTTCAGTCTTGAAGGGAAGGTCAAGAATTTTGGACAACATGGTCAGTTTCAGATATTTAGGTGAATGTTATAACTGCTCGGTAATCCCTGAGAAGGGTGCGCATTTCAGAAGCGCATAGTGTTTTGACTTACAGATATTCATCAGTATTGCTGTATTCACCTAGTTGATAGATTGTTGATATTGTAGTTATTGCTATGTGGCACAAAATCTTTTTGGAAGAATTCCTCGTGGGATAATTGTGCATGAAAGATGTGTTAGTCATTCGAGTGTTGGAGTTGGGACCAGTTATGGTGATTCATGTGTTCTATGAGTTTGGAGATTGGGAGTTCTCAGAAGCATATTATTTCGGGGTTGCGGCCTATTTGAGGTGAGAATTTTATTTAAACTTAGTGGAGACACTAGCTGCGTTAATTATTTGTGACAGCTACGCCCTATGAGTGCGTATATATGTGAGATTTGAGCTAATGTGCGGGCATCGGGGCAAGTATTTATACTCGAAAGAATGCTTAGGCTATGATATGCCTAGAGTTGGCTGTCAAGCGTAAAGTTATAACGCTTCTCGTGTTCTTACCTTTGTTGAGAACTATCTAGGTTGCACTTGAGGTTACAAGAGGCTAATTCCCTGAATAAACGGGGTAGTTACTATTTTTGCGTTAAATTGCCGATTTGAAGTGTGATAGCAGACTTTGCACATGCTTACACTATGGCGTGTTATTTATAGCAGTCAGGAGCAAGACAATCTTATTTCATGTATCATATACATGTGTACTTAATTGATTGCTCATGTATTATATGCTTGGACTGGAGGCATGTGACCATGCCAGGCGATTCATATTATTGGCACGTGAGTTGTCTGTGCCATGTGTGGGAATTTCATTTCTTTGATAATTTGTCGGATTTCATTCTTTCCTTCCTCTACGATAAAAATTACATGAGCAGTGTATTTTGAGGAATTTTGTACATGTGCCTACGGTTATCCTCTTCATGAAATTTGAGGAGTTGGTTGTAAATATTAGGTTGTGGTGGTGCTAGCTGAACTTGCGAAACAATTCTCTTCGTTGACATATTTTCCATTTTTGGGTGCACAGATTACACAGTTTTTGGCTTGAGATATATTGGTGTGGCATGTATATGGATTAGTTGTGTTTGATAATATAAGGTCATCGGGCCTAGAATGTGTACTATCGGATTTGATAATGGTATGTTAGGGAGGATGATATCTAAAGTCGGCTTAGAAAGTGATTATGGTTCTAGTTGGGGTGAGAGAGCTGCATGACTAGTTGATCTGATAAGGGGTCATGAGATTCCACGTGTTTCTTTTATTATCTACAGTGTACGAAGGTTTTGGATTGAGCAGTTGTTTGATATGTGGTTTAATACCGGTATTGGGTTTGTTTTAAGTAGCTACAATGATTAAAAATTATTGCGAGCATGCCAATTGTGTAGTATATCATGTGATTACATCTGGAGCTATGGCTAAGGCCTAATACAACTTATTAAGACTCATACAGTGTGTGGATGTGAGATTCGGGCCTTGAAAAAAAATTTGGATGTTGGAAATTGGATTCCAAGGTTAATGGGCTAAGGCTAAATTAGTTATTTTCAGTTATGTGGTGTTGTCAGGCCTATATGGTATAGGGTGACGTGGGATCACCACGGGTATGTGCGTGGTAAGATGAAATAGTGATTTGATTGCTTGGAAAAAAACTCTTGGCACGTTCGAGGACGAACGTATGTTTAAGTGGGGGAGAATGTAACGACCCAGCTTGTCGTTTAGAAGCTTAAATGAAAAGAGTTGACCGATTTGACTTTTCGAGAAAACAAATCCGGAATAGAGTTTTGATGGCTCCAACAGCTCTGTATGGTGATTTTTGACTTAGGAGTGCGTCCAGATATTCATATTGAAGTTCGCAGTTAATTCGTCTTGAAATGGCGAAAATAGGACATTTAAAGTTTGAAAGTTTGACCCGGGAGTTGACTTTCTGATATCGAGGTCGGAATCATATTTTGGAAATTGGAATATCTTTGTTATGTCATTTATGACTTGTACGCAAAATTTGAGTTCATTCCGACTTGATTTGATAAGTTTCGTCATCGAACCTAGAATGTTCGATGTCGATTCTTCAAGAATACGTGGTATCACATTAAGCAATTTTTCTCCAATTTCAGTTTTGATTGACACATTACATACGTATTGAAATTACGGAGCCATAGCAAAACGAATCGTCGAATTCAGACATCGTATGAAAGAGTTATACCCATTTTGGTGTCGATAATGATTTCCTGTCGCCGTCAGCGCCCAGGTTAGCGTGGGGAGCTATCCCTGGAGCTGGGACTGATAGAGGTACCGGAAAGGGCGCCACAAACAGCGCCCCATGCCACTTGTGGTGCCACATACCTAACGGGGAGTTTTGCCACAGACCTAACGGGGAGTTTTGCCATTTTTACTATTTTTGAGTTTGGGGAGCTCGGTGAAGGCGGTTTTTGGGCGCTTTTCACGGGAAAATTTTGGGGTAAGTGTTCCTTATCCTATATTAATTATATTTTATTTTTCCATATTTATTTACATCATGAATCCGTGAATTTATGGAAGAAAAAATAGATTTTTATAAAATCTTCCAAAAATGTAAAATGAAGATGTGAAGGTCAATCCGATGTCAGAATATGATAATGTTTTTATGGTTGGACTCGTATCGGAACGAGTATTCAGATTTTGTGAGTTTCGTCGGATTCCAAGATGTGGGCCCCACTATCGATGTTTCGAACGGAGTTGGGAATTTTTGTAAATTGTTAAATTGTAAGCATTAGAGTAAATTGTGATTAATTTGCACGTTGTTTGAATAGATACGAGTCGTTTGGCTTGAATTGAGGAGATAGGAAGGCGTATGGAGGTTGATACACGTGGATTGGAATTTCCAGAGTATTGTACAGCTTTCTCGATATTGGATTTGGCTTGTTCGAGGTAAGTAACTCTTCTAATCTTGGAGCTGAGGGTATAAACCCTGAATTATACGTGTTATGTGTTTGGTGTTGAGGTGACGCATATGCTAGGTGACGGGCGTGTAGGCGTGCACCGTATGAACTGTGATTCCGTTATTCCTATGGTACTGTGTAGTTACCTGAACTTATCTGAAATCATGGAAATCTCTACGTACTAGAGCTATTGAGCTGAGAATCATGTTAAAATTTTCTTTAGGCTATATGCCAGTATTATTGAGACCCACAAAGGTCATATTGTTGTTGAATTTGTTTAAATTGAAATTTTAAAACTCAGTCATGTTCATTCATTTCATATTATCTCCCAGTCTCTGTTGCTATTTATTGATTCATCATATAATCATTTTGGGCTGATTTTCATGACATTGTGAGCCCGAGAAACTGGAGAGATTGATGACTGAGTGAGGCCGAGGGCCTGATGGTGAGGATATTTATGGGATCGGGTTGCGCGCCGCAGCGTTTTTCATTGATTTATGCCATAATTGGCTTGTTATAGCACTTGGGCTGAAGGAGCCCCTCCGGAGTCTGTACACACCTCCCGTGATCGCATGTACCTACTGAGTGCCGAGTGACTTGGGAGGATTGAGTGATTGTGAGGCATGAGTGACTGTGAGGATTGAGTGATTGGGAGGACTAAGTGATTGTGAGGATTGAGTGACTGGGAGGACTGAGTGACTGAGAGGATTGAATGACTGGGAGGACTGAGTGAAATGATACTCTGAGAGTATGCATATGGTTTTATTATTGAGGTGCATCGCATTGACATGCACACTTGACATACATGGATAGAGATGCATTTTTCTCATGCTGTACGGTATTACGTCTTTCATGACTTCTCACACATATTGGCATATGGGCATATTGATGCATTTTCCACTGGCTGTGTGGAAAGAAAATGAAACATCTTATTTATTGTTGAAAGGAATTTTAAAAAAAATTATTGTTTCAAACTTACTCATATTTTTGGCAACTTCGATAAAAGACATGAGTTTTCACTAATACACTTGAAAGGCAGAGCTATTTTCAGAAATCATGATTAAGTTGAGCATTTTATTGTTGAATTATTACGTGTCCTTCTTTAAATTATGTTGTTATGAAATGTTATTGGACCACAACTTGTGTTCCAGCTCGTCACTACTTTCAACCTAAGGTTAGTTTGTTACTTATTGAGTACATGGGGTCGGTTGTACTCATACTACATTTTTGCACCTTGCGTGCAGATATTGAAAGTTGATGTGGCTGTGATCGACGGGAGCTGGATTTGAAGATGTACCTATGTTCCGGGTATAGCTGCTTCTTGTTCATGATAGCCTTAAATTTATAAGAATCTGTTTATGTACATTTCAAACAGATGATGTATTTATTCATACCAGTTTTTATAAATTCTAATTTTAGAAGCTCATGATTTGTACTACCAGTCCTTGGGGAGTTTAATAGGGCCAGTTAAATATTATTTGAATCGGATATTTGTAAATTGGCTTACCTAACAGATTGGGTTAGGTGCCATCATGGCTAATTGGATTTTGGGTCATGACATAAATAAGGCCAATAAGGCCTGTTGCGGCGTGCAAACCGATTCAATAACAGAAACCAGCTCTTCTAGAGCTCACATCAACCAGAATCCCTTCGGTTTCTCACAATACACGTGTACACCATCAAGAGAGAAACATGAGAGGGTGACCCTAGGGGGATGGTTCTGTATCCACACGCTGCACGGACAACTCATGTGCTAATAATATCAACTGCACGGATAACTCACATGTTACACGGACAACTCACGTGCTATAATATCAATATCTAGATTCGTACAGACAACTCACGTGCTGTACGGACCACTCATATGCTAATAATATCAATCCACAAGGACAACTCATGTGTTGTATGGACAACTCATGTGCTAATATCACAATCCGCCCGGTGTGGTCACACACACAATATCATAATTCGCCCGACGTGGTCACATGCATTACAACGCAAATCGCCCGGCGTGGTCAAAGACATAACAACACAATCCACCTGGCGTGGTCACAGGCGTCCAGTCCAAATCATATCACACATGAGAAAGTATACAATAACACATCAGATTTCATGCTTCTGGACTGGTATAATAACATGCTAAAGTATTGGCATGTGGAAAGTGTGTTATCATAGCTCAAATCGACAAATTTTATCACAGGAATAGCAATTACCATATTTATTCAGGGAATTAGACTCTTCGTAACCTCAAACATGACTCAAATAATTCACAACAATGTCACAAATATGAGAAATACCATAGCTTAAATTTGAAAGGTCAATTCTAGGCATATCATAGCCTAAGCACTACCCCGAGCATATTTAATTACCCCGGTGCTCGCACATGGGCTCAAACCGCACAAAAATGTGCACCCAGAGCACGTAGCTATCAAAAATAACTCAGGCAACTAGTGCCTCAACCAAGTTTAGATTGGATACTTACCTCAAGCAAGCCAAATCAACTACCGAGCAAGCCAAACAATACTCTATAAGATCCATCCCACATAAATAGACCTTCGAACGGCTCGGAACTAGCCAAAAGCGACTCAAAACATTAAATAATACCCAACATTACAAACCCAATCGATAAAGGTCAAATCTTTAATCAAATAGTCAAACTCGAGCCCGCACCTCGAAACCAGACAAAACATACAAATTGTTACAGCGCATTAAATTACGAGTCCAACCATATAAATTACACTCAAATCCGACTCTGAATCGATGTTCAAAACTCAAATATTCACTTTAGGAAAGTTTAGACAAAAACCCCATATTTCTCTTTCAAAATCACCAATTAATTACCAAAAATTAAAGATGGAATCAAGAAATATAATTAAAACGTAGAAAATACTTACCCCAAGCCATGTGGTGAAAATTGCCTCAAAAATCGTCCAAATCCGAGCTCCGTAGCTCAAATCGAAATAGAGTACTTATATGCATTGCCCAAGCATACTCTTCGCGATCGCGGAACCAACTTCGTGATCGCGAAGCACAAACTCCACTGTCCTCAAATTACTCTTTGAGTTCGCGACACATTCCACATGAATACGACTCACAACTGACACAGAACTTTGCGAACACGGATCTCTCTATGCGAACGCGGTGAACAAGGCATCCACCTATAGCTATAGCTCTCAGTTCAACACTACGCGGTCGTGATTCCATATGCGCGAACGCGATGCTCAAGTCCCCACAACCTACGCGAACGCGGTCTCCTGGTCGTGAACGCGATGAAGAAAGTACCCATCTCCAGACTTAGCCTACGCTTTCGCGTCTATATCTTGGCGATCGTGAAGATAACTGAGGCATCAGATAACAACAATAAACCAGCTATGCATGAAGCTCCAAAATGATCCGAAACCACACCGAATCTCACCCGAGTCCCTCGGGAACCCGTCCGAACATACCAACAAGTCTCAAAACATAATACAGACCTACTCGAGGCCTCAAATCACACATAACAACATCAAAACCACAAATCGCACCTCAAATTGAACTTAATGAACTTTCAACTTCCTAAAACTCGTGTCGAACCATATCAAATAAACCCGGAATGACGTCAAATTTTGCACACAAGTTTCAAGTGATATAACAAACCTATTCCAACACCCTAAACAATAATTCGAACCCAATATCATCATAGTCAAATCTCGTTCAAACTTATGAATATTCCAAACTTTCAAATTTTCAACTTTCGCCAAATAGTACCGGAACCTTCTAGAAACATCCAACTGTAAATCCGGGCATACGCCCAAGTCCAATATCACTATCCAAACCTAACGAAACCATGAAAACTCCGATCCAACGTCAACTACACAAAAACTCAAACTTGATCAACTCTTCCAACTTAAAGCTTCCTAGTTGAGAATCATTTTTCCAACCAATCCCGAATCACCTAAAAACCAAAACCAACGATTCACACAAGTCATAATACCTCATATGAAGCTATTCAAGATATCAAACAGCTGAACATAATGCAAATTCTCAAAACGACCGGTCGATTCGTTACATTCTCCGCCACTTAAATATACGTTCGTCCTCGAACGTGCCAAGAGTCATTCCAAAGCCATCAAATCACTGTGTAAACTCACCGAGGACAAGCCCGGGGGTGATCCCACGTCACCCCAATCCTTATAAGCCTGACAACATAACATCACTGAAGATCCTTACTTCAACCTTAGTGTGTAAACCTACGAAACCAATTTCCAACATTCGGAATTCATTACAAGACCCGAATTTCGCATCTACACACTGTATAAGTATGAAAAAGTTGTATCAAGCCATAACCGTAACCCAAGATGTAATCACATGATATACCACATCACTCGCATACTCGTAGCAATAATTTTCGATCACAGTAGCTGCTCAAAAATAAATCTGGTACCGGTAATAAACCTCATATGAGATAAAACCTCATTCAAAATCTTCGTAGACTGCCGATGATGAATGAAACACCTAGAAACTCATAAACACTCGTAAGATCGACTTGGAGCTCTCACGCCGACAAGGACCATAGCCAAAATCTAAGCTAATTAGTGATATTATTCTTTCAAACATACCACAATCAAATCCGACAACACTTGTTCTAGGTCCAATACCCTCATCTCATCTAGTACAAACTGGTCAACCGACATGCAACACAAATATAATGTATAGCCACACGCTGTGCAATCTATTCACAAAGAAGCAACAACTTAAATGTACCCAAAAATTTAAAGTGAATCAGATGAGAGAGAGCCGTCCCACAAACTCAAAAAATACCATAATCATAATGCTATGAACCCATCACACATAGTAGAACCAGGACATACAGATCTAACATAAAGGATCATATCCCATCCTAACTCCGCTGCAGTGGGTGACTCAATCCAAACACCGATTCCACATGAAATACCTCGAACCATGATGCTCACAATCAACAACCATGTGCATGTCAATTACAAACTCACGACGTGCATGATCATAACCATGAAGAATCAAATAACACAATATACCACAATCCAAAGACCATAACCAAGGCACAACTAACTATTCAACGCCCCCAAAAACCATTTTCGCTCTAATTTCGCCACTAGACCCAAACAGAACCGCATCATGTGTATAATTAGCCAACAAATCATAACCCATCGTAGCATAGAAGAGTGACATATAGAACATATCAGAACATGAACAAGCTCAACTTAAACTGAATGAAACAACCCTCAACAATAACCATGTTGAGTCAACAAACCCGACCGGGGGTAGAATACACATCCTCATTAAGCTTACCAATGGCCTCCAAATCGATTCTGATCCTTGCAAAATGAGTAGATAACCTTTCCAAAAGATCCACTAGGACCTTTCCGCAACACATACCATCAGTTGGCTAACTAGGCCATATCTTTCCAAAGATCCACTAGGACCTTTCCGCAACACATACTATCAGTTGGCTAACATGGCCATATTTTTGCAATCCGCAACCAAGAAACATTCTGCCTATGAGACTCCCAGTCTCCAAAACACAAAAGAATCACTAGATCTGATCCCATCACCACCACTCAAATAACTAACACATCATTCATACATAATCATTCCGCGAGAAATACTTCCATAATTCTTCCGTGCCACATAGAAAAATCCGAACATCAATAGTCGATCAACCAGGAAATTACCATACTACAATGAAGCATCGGTAAGTCAAAACACAAGGCGCTTTCTGAAATGTGCAGTCTTCTCAGGTGAAACCAGATAGTGCCAGCATTCTTCTAAGCACCTGAAACTGTCCATGTTATCTAGAACTCATGACCTTCCCTTCGAAACGAAACCACAAACCATACATACAAACCTCAATCCCACACGACGCACCTGCTTCTATCACACCTTCAAATAAAATACGAGAATCCAGTTATCAAATCTGAGCCACAAGCAAGAGTACATATCCAATCAGTCAGAAACCTATTACTTGACTCCCATCCAAGAGAAAAGTACAACACGCAGCATACCCCTTATACCTGTAGATAATATCCATCTTAATCCGTGATAGAAAGCGTCGAGCACACTTCGAAACCTATTTGCACATGACCAAGCCATCATAACTGAATCCTTCTAACTCAACCAAGTCACGCAGGTCACCAAACCCAAGAGTATTTCCACAAAACACTTGTAGAGACTCACCACATCATAAGAACCAAAATAACCGATTATACCCATTACCATGCTGATCCGTTCTAAAATCATTCCATGATTTTTATATACCCATAAAGTGTAATATAACCCGTATCCAGAAATTTTCTTACTCGAGTCATCCTCAATCTCAACCTCTGCAAGTCATAACTGATTGACAAGTATGCCTCAAATCGAAACCAATACAATATATTACCATGCAATCAAATCGTCGATAGAAGAATCCCTCACTTGGCTCAAAGCCATAGAACAAAGCATTCGATAACTCACAATACCCATACTCTATTACTGCTATAATCCCGCACTGAAATTCAACTAAATCCTTCATAAGTTCATGCAACACAAACCATAAAATATCTCAAATTATCTGCCAAGTTCGCATTCATCCTCATGATAGTCAAGTCAACTTTCTTTACCGATCCAAACTCAAATCACAACACATATTACCACTGGTAGAAAGAAACTCTCCGCACAACATCATAAGGATCACACATCTGTAGATGACCCCATAGGTGATGACCCACCTGCTTAGCCTCAAGCTAACATCTCTATGCCCTTTCATGGCCACAACTACCACACAATCACTTAATTTTCTCTAGTCTAAACTTGTCAACAAGACATGAAAATCTACTTCGTCCCACAAATAAATAGCACGAAAGACCCCTCAACACACACAAAACTCGAGACTATTTAGCATATCAAGACATAAATTAATCACCTAATAGTCTCTTTCACATCCCAAGAAACTCATCTTGTTACGTCAAAGCTATCCGAACACATCCCGCAGTCACATGATACACAACATATAGTTATCCAACCACTCACCGAGCCGTCAGTCCCACTCTTAGGGACACTACCAGACATAGAATTTCAAAAGCACATACTCACACAAACTGAAATCACCGTACCCAAGCGCTAAATATTCCATTTAAGAATATGGTAAAGCAAGCTTAGATGCTTCACTAAAATCTGCTTCCAAGTTAATTAGGCCTTGGTGGGAAATCTGGACGATATTAGAAATTTAAGAAACGAAGTGTATACTTTAATAGTACCAATAACTAAGAGAGAGTCATGGTTTGGTTTTGAGTTATGAACTTGTCAACGAACCTATAATCGTTTTAGTTATTGGATTTTCACTTTAATATTTATATATATTTAATGCTATTTTTTGGTAATACAATACAAGATCTAAGTAAAAGTTATTGATTCGTTCGAACCCATGCAAAATACTCTAGCTCCGCCTCTGACCAATAAAATCTTTTATACAATAGGTGTGTATTTTATTTTCACTCTTTCCTTCAAACGTAATAGAATAGGAGTTAACTAAGTAGAAAAAGTGACTGAACATGATTCGGGGCAAAAGCATGGCCCCATGGACACTCCAAAATTTTATATATATGGAGCTTTGATACAAAGAAATCACCTGAAGAGCACTCACTGCTGTACAGAAGGAAATTAACGCAGTAGCTGACTCTAATTAACTAAACATGCTGCTGAAATGTATTTCAATGATGCAAATTCCATCATTTAAAATAAGGACAGCAAAATTCTCAGGTTGGTTCTTTGAACCACCACAGTGTTGGGCTAAAATGGTCCAAAGACATTCTTAACATGGTGTGATATTGTCTGCTCCAGGTCAAAACTGCACGATTTTCCCCAAATATCCCCATACCATTAAGCATATCCAACTCCTTATAAGTAATTTCTTTTACTTTCTTACTTTTGTTCCGCACACCCAACACATATAATGTTTCGAGAAGATTTGCACTGCCATAACTGTATCCAGTGACGGGCCCAGACTTTTATATAAGTGGGTTCAATCATATACTGAAATCCTCAAAAATAGTCGACAGTAAAAGTGATATTGAGTTAACAAACAAACAAACACGGTTTACGTAGTGCTCTTTAAATTAGTTCTAACAAAACCTCAAAAAAAAAATTGCTCGTTGCTCTTTATTTATTAATTTTAATTTAATTTGCACTAACTGTTAACAAAAAAAAAATAACAGAAAGAGACTAAACTAACATAAGCAATAAAAGAAGACGAAGAAGTGTAGGCTGCTAACGAGGAGGGCCAGCTAAGCTGTCAGCATCTTCAACAAGTGGAAAAAGACGAAATAATGCACTGCCGGGTTTCGAACTAGCGACCAATCGAAGAAGGCACAACTTGATTTAAGTGGGTTTAAGTGCGTCGTTTTCTTCGAAACATAATTTCCATACAAAAATAGTAAAAAATATTTTTGAAGCGAGTTCAATTGAACTTCTTGTACCAATATGGGTCCGCCCCGGACTGTATTTTTGTAGTAGCTCTTCCACACCTTTTTATTGGATGTGCTTGCACATTGTAACATTATGGCATTAGGCAATTAGTTGAAGCAACTTGGTTTAGATCCTTTGTACTACTAATTTTTCGATTGTTAATATACAAGGTTTAGGGGTTAGTGTCAAACACCACACCATCACAAGAGGTGAAAGTGTGGGTGGATGACTTTTAAATAAAAAAAATGCTACAACATTGATATACTTGTTTATGACTTGTTCTTACAAGTTCTTATTTTTTTTGCACCTTTGTTTTAGTACGGGACATTTAATTTCTACACTCATTTGAGAGTTTTTAATGATAAAATTAGCCTCTAGGCACTTTGCCTAGGCATATTCGTTTTAATAAAAGCTATTATAGCATGTTAGGTGCTAAATTTTATCAGGCCGTTACTATAATGCTTATCATGTAAATTTATATGCAATTACCTTATAAGTAATATGATTATGTAAACATCTTATACATTGTCGTAATTGCAAAACTAAGGTTAGGTTCACCATCAGCCCCATGAGCATCAAATACTAGTAAGGTTCACCATCAGCCCCATTTGCATCAAATACTAGTAACAATCACATGTACTGTCAGCCACCACCAACAATCACTTACCGTCAGCAACCACAACACAACCACTAAAATAAAAAATAATTACAATATCATACAAATCAAGTTTTTCTCTAATATTATATGCATTCTTTTTTATGTTAAATCATCCATTTATATTATACGCATTCATGTGTTGAAAAAACTAAGAATATTAATTATTTAGTGTTTATATTTTGAAACAACAATTTAATAATCAAATGTGTATTCAGATTTAAATATTTTAATTTTAAAAAGATTAAAAATAAATGGGGGTGTTTTATAACTTTATTACGCTTACATCGCAAGAGAAAACTGGATGATATCAACCTTGGAAGGCTTTAGTCATGATCCTGACAATTAAATTACTCAAGTGAACATGGGGCTTATTTATCTCAAAACAAAGCTATTCGAGATTTGGAAATTTAAGAGAAGATCTTCTACGCATGATAATAATTTTATGTATAACATTATCAACAACAATATAATTAATAGTAGCACTAAAAGTAATATTGACGATGACAATGAAACAACAACATGAAAAAACAGCTTTTAATAAATAATAAGGAGAAAAAACTACTTTTAATAATTAAAATGTCTTTAAGAGAAATTTTCCTAAATGTTATTTGACTATATACAAACAACTCGAATTTCTCACTCACAATATTTGGTTACCCGGAAAATATTTGTCATATTTCAAATTTGTATGTAAGTATCTATATTTCAAGATCTAGGGTCCCAATTTATGCCTTCCTAGGTTACTTTCAATTAAGCAACAAAATCTATTTCTTACCATTTTCTCATGCTAAATTTTAAGAATTCATTAATTTCCTATATAGTCAAACCTCTCTATAACAGCATCGTTTGTTCCGAATTTTTTTGGCTTTTATAGTAAATAACTATTATACTCCTATAACAGTATTTGGCGTTTTAATATATTTTGGCTGTTATAGACAAAAATTATCCAAAAATTAATTTCTTTTTCTTTTTTAATATTACATATAAAGGTAAAAAATATTTAAATTCAAAATCTCAAAAGATATGAATATTTCACTAATTAAATACTAAAGAAATCTAATACATTATTAAAATAATTCATAACTAAACGTACAAACATTTAAACTCTATGGAACACAATTAAATCTTTCAAGATTGATGGAAGAATTCCATAATTGTAGCTTGTTTCTTACTAGCAGTATAATGCTTGAATCAGCGAAGATTTGCATCCAAACTTTCAGCAAAAGAGTATCACGTGCAAATCTCTTCAAAGAAAAAACTATGATGTGCATATCTTAAAAAATATGAATATATTACGTTTACATATTATTGGCATTTGTCCAATATAAAATATGTCAGGTGTAGATCTTCAAATAAAAAAGAATGATATGCATATCTTCAAAAGGTATAAATAAATCTTTTAAGTATCTTTTGGTATTTTTCTAATGAAAAATATATCATTTGAAGATCTTCAAAAAAACATAATAATAATGTGCATATTTTCATGGAACGTACTGTTATCTTTAAGATATATATTTCTATTATAAGTTTTATATTAAAGTTATAAAATAGTTGATTAAAATATTTAGAATTATTAATAATAATAATCTTAGAAAATCTACATGGCTGTTATAGAGGGGTAATTTTACAAAGAGCGTACTGTCATAAAGTGTCACGACCCAAAATCTACCTAGTCGTGATGGCACCTAACCCAACCCGTCACGTAAGCCAATTAACAACTATCCAATTCAATTAATATTTAACTGGCTCTAATACACTCCCCAAGGATTGGTAGTACAAATCATGAGTTTCTAAGATTAGAATTTATAAAGGTAGTATGAAATAAATACTTCGTCTGTTCGAAATGTACATAAACAGATTTTTATAAATCTAAGGCTACTATGAATAAGAGGCAGCTACGACCGGAACACAGGTACATCTTCAAATCCAGCTCCCGTCGATCACAGCAACATCAATATCCAATATCTATACGCAAGGTATAGAAGTGTAGTACGAGTACAACCGACCCCATGCACTCAATAAGTAACAAACCTAACCTTAGCTTGAAAGTAGTGACGAACTGGAACAAAGGTCAAAGTCCAACACCAATAGTCAACAACAGTTCATAACAACATAATAGAAGTAATAAAAGAAGTAGCTCAGAGATAAAATGCTCAGCTCGTTCACAGTTCAAGAAAAATAGTCCTGCTTTTCAAATATATCAGTGAAAACCCAAACCCTTTACCGAAATCACCAATTTATGAGTAAGCTTGAAAACTGTGATTTTTCCCAAAACTTTCAACAGGTAAATGTTTCATTTTTAAAAGGCGTGAGAAAAATACATCGCTATGCCTACATGTCAATATGTAGAAAAAGTCACGAATGACGCAATATCATACAACATGAGGAAAAATGCATCTCTATGCTTGTATGTCAAGTGTGCATGCCAATGCGATGCAACTCAGTGATAAAACCATATGCATACTCTCAGAGCATCATTTCACTCAGTCCTTCCAGTCACTCAGTCCTCCCAGTCACTTAGTCCTCATAGTCATTCAATCCTCCCAATCGCTCGGCACTCGGCACTCACACTCAGTAGGTACATACGCTCACTGGGGGTGTGTACAGACTCCGAAGGGGCTCCTTCAGCCCAAACACTATAACAAGACAATCATGGCATAAATCAATACAACATAATTCGGCATGCAGCCCGATCCCATCATAAATTTATCATGACCCACAACCTAACCCGTCATGATGGCGCCTATCGCGATACTAGGCAAGCCGACATTTTCAAAACACTTTCAACATTTAACATAAATGAATTAAGACATTTAAAATAACCGGAATATTTCATAAAAACGGGGTAAAACCCAAGGCATAAGTGCGGAAAAATAGCCCGACATCGGGGTGTTACTGAGTATATGAGCATCTATACCAGGAGCAGTCTAATACAACATCTAAGGTATAAGAACTGAAATGCGAATAAGATAATGAAGGAGAGCCAAGGCCTAGAACGCCATGCAGCTACCTCGATAGTCTCCGAAATCAGCCGCTCAAATATCAACACCCGCTACGATCGGAAATACCTGGATCTGCACACGAAGTGCAGGGTGTAGTGTGGGTACAAGCAACTCAGTAAGTAACAAAAATAAATAAAGAACTGAGAAGGTAGTGACGAGCTATACAAATACAGTTCATTTTCGATAATTCCAGCAAATAATAGACATGCTTTCAAATCTGGCAGTTTAACTCAAATCAGTTTTATACAGTTAAAGTGCAAGTAATCCAGATATAGAATCTTTGAGAAATTTCACAACAATGACAGATAGCAACTAAGTGCATCAACAAATGAAAAACAAGTACAACCTCTCAGGGCAACAGTCACTCAACTCGTCACAACAACTCAATCACTCGGCTCTCAGCTCTCAGTACTCACACTCAATAGGTACATGTGCTCACTAGGGGTGTGCGGACTCCGGAGGGGCTCCTTTCAGCCCAAGCGCTATATCGTTGCGACGTGCAACCCGACCCAATCATATAAGTAGCCATAAGGCTCGTTGCGGCGTGCAACCCGATCCACAGTCCATAAATAGTCATAAGGCTCGTTGAGGCATGCAATCCGATCCATATACCCTCACATAGCTCACAGCTCGGCACTCAGGCCCTATCTCAGTCACTAACCTCTACAGCCCTCTCGGGCTTTCAGAAATCATACAAATCAGCCAAAAGAGTTAATAACAAGTGTCAACAAGAAAACAAAAGGAAACGGAGATATGACTCGCAAGTAGCACTGTGACTGAAATCAAGACAGCAAATAGCAGTTAATCAATAAGAACTCGACCGCTGCGGGTCCCAATAGTGATAACATATGGCCTAAGCATGGTTTCTAACATGAATGATAGTCAAAATTCTAGAAGACAGAGGTAACGTGTAATTAACAATAAGCTATTCGACTTTACAGTTTCATGGGACGGACCAAGTCCTAATTCCCCACGGTGCACGCCCACATGCCCGTCACCTAGCATGTGCGTCACCTTCAAAATAATCACATCATACTAAAATCTGGGGTTTTAAACCTTCAGGACCAGATTTAAAACTATTACTTACCTCAAACCTTGCAAAATCCTACTCCGCAATGCCTTTGCCCCTCGAATCAATCTCCAAACGCCCTGAATCTAGCCACAAGCAGTACGATATAATTAATATAGGCCTAAAGAATCAATTCCACAAGAAAAATACGAAATTATAAGCCAAAATCCGAAATAGGCTCAAACCGCCCCCGGGCCCACGTCTCGAAATCCGACAAAAGTCAAAAAAGGTGAACACCCATCCACTCACGAGTCCAACCATATAAGAATTACTCGAATCCAACCTCAAATCACCTTCCAAAACTCGAAATTTTAGCCTATGAAGTTTCTACCATTTCCCCCCAAATTTACAACTCAAATCCCTAATTAGATGATGAAAATAGCAATAGATTCATGAAATATAGTCCAATCCGAGTTAGAATTACTTATCCCAACAATCTTCTTGAAGAAACCTCGAAACATCGCCTCACACCGAGCTCTCAAAGTCCCAAAATCGAAATGGGAATCAAACCCTCGAAATCCTATTTTTCTGCCCAGTTCTTCCGCATTTGCGGACCTACTGTTGCACCTTCAACGCCGCACCTGTGGAATTTCCCTCGCAGATGCGGAAATAACTTAAGGGACCGGGTTCGCATCTGCGAGCAAGTGGTCGCACCTGCGTGTGCGCACCTGCGGACAAAGGTTTGCTTCTGCAGTCTTCCCCTCCATCTCACTCTCCGCATCTGCGGAGCTTCGAGCGCATCTGCGGGCTCGCAGATGCGGAAATGACCTCGCACCTGCGACCCTTGGCCATCTCCTTAACTCCCGCTTCTACGCTCCTTCACCCGCATGTGCGAGTACACACCTGCGGTCTCCCCACCGCAGGTGCGAAACCACCATATATCCAAAAACTTCAGCCATTTGCCTAAGTCCAAATTCAAATCGTTAAATATCTGAAACACACCCGAGGCCCCCGGGACCTCATCAAAATATACCAACAAGTCCTAAAACACTATACGAACTTAGTCGAGTCCTCAAAACACGTCAAACAACAAACGAATCACCCTCCAATCCAAACTTAATGAACTTCGAAATTCCTAAATTCTACAAATGATGCCGAATCATATCAAACCACGTCCGATTGACCTCAAATTTTGCACACAAATCATATTCAATATTACGGACCTACTCCAACTTTTGGAATCGAAATCCGACCCCGATATCAAAAAGTCAACCCCCCGGTCAAACTTTCCAAAAATTTAACTTTCCCCATTTCAAGCCTAAATTAGCTACAAACCTCAGATTCACAATCCGGATATGCTCCTAAGTCAAAAATCACCCAACGGAGCTAACAAAACCGACAGAACTCTATTCTGGAGTCGTCTTCACATAATTCTCAAAAATCGCTTCAATCCGAGCTCGAGAGCTCCAAATACGTTAAAATGGCCGAAACCTCGAAATATAGCTTCTGTCCAATCATTTACTCTTCGCGATCGCGAAGCACAAAATTTTCCAGCCCAAAATTTGCCCTTTGCAATCGCGGAAACCCAATCGCGATCGCGAAGAACAAACTCCCCAACTCTTTTAGACAGACTCTAGTATAATGATCATACCTTTTTGTAAAAAAAACTCCAAATGACAAATAGTTTGACTTTATGTAAAATATGGATCAAGGGCTACAACTTTCATTTTGGATCATCTCCAAATTTCTTATAGATTGCGAGATATAAGCTTCCAAAATTGAGTCAGTGCAGCAGAGATGTTTTTCTACATGATCGCGATTCACAAGCCCCGAAATTGCTGTTTGCTCTTCGCGAACGCGACCAAATGTTTGCGATCGCTATGCACACCTCTGTAGGCAAAAATCAGCAATTAAAAATGGCCTAGAAATGGTCTGAAACCACCCCAAAACTCACCCGAGCCCCTTGGGACCCCGTCCGAACATATCAACAAGTCCCAAAATATATTACGGACCTATTCGAGGCCTCAAATCACATATAACAAGATCAAAACGATGAATCGCACCTCAATTCAAACTTAATGAAACTAAGAAATTCCAACTTCTACATTCGATGCCGAAACCTATTGAATCAAGTCCGATTGATCTCAAATTTTGCACACGAGTCATAAATGACATAACGGACCTATTCCAATTTTCATAATCGGATTCCGACCCCGAAATTAAAAAGTCAACTCCCCGGTCAAACTTCCAAACATAAACTTCATATTTTCGCCATTTCAAGCCTAATTTAACTACGGGCTTCCAAATAATTTTTCGGACACACTCCTAAGTCCAAAATCACCATACGGACCTATTGAAATCATCAAAACTCTATTCCGAGGTCGTTTACACATAAGACTACATCCGGTCAACTATTTCAACTTAAGCTTTAAATCTTGAAACTAAGTGTTCCAATTCATTCTGAAACCTCTCCAACGAGTCAAAAAATTATAATTGAACACACGATAAATAGTAAATGGGGGAACGGGGCTGTAATACTCAAAACGACCGGTCGGGTCGTTACATTCTCCCCCACTTAAATATACGTTCGTCCTCGAACGTGCCAAGAGTTGTTCCTAAGCCTTTAAATCACTGTTTGATCCTCCCACGCACATTCCCGGGGGTGATCCCATGCCACCCTATTCCATATAGGCCTGACAAACACATCATAATTAAAGATCATTAATTCAACCTTAGCCCATAAACCTTGGAATTCAATTCCCAACATTCAAAATTTTATTTCAAGACCCGAATCTCACGTCTACACACTGTATAAGTTTGAAAAAACTGTATCAAGCAATAACCATGACCCCATATATAGTCACATACTACACAACTCGCATACTCGTAGCTATAATTTCTAATCACCATAGCTGCTTAAAAATGAACTTGATACCGGTGATAAACCTCAAATCAAATAAAACCTCATTCAAAAACCTCCGTACACTGCCAATAATGAGAGAAACACTCAAAAACTCATAACCACTCATCAGATCAACTGGTCATGGAGCTCTCTCGCCCCAACCAGAACCATAATCACTTTCTAAGTCGACTTTCAATATTATCCTCTCGAATATACCGCAATCAAACCTGATAGTACCCATTCTAGGTCCAATGACCTTTTATTATTAATCACAACTATCCCACAGATATGTCACACCAATATAACTCAAGCCACAACTACGCAATTCGTGTACCCAAAAATAGGAAATGTCTCAAAGAAGAGAACTGTTTCACAAGTTCAACAAGCACCACTTCAATTGCAATGCTATGAGCTCATCATACATAGTAGAACTAAGACACACGAATCTAATAACAGTAACCAGGCCTCCTAGAGTTCACATTAGAATCAACTACACGGACAACTTACGTGCCAATAATATCAGTATATGGATCTGTATGGACAACTCACGTGCCAATAACATAATCAGCTTGGCATGGTCACAGGCCTCCAGTCCAAGCATATCATACAAGAGCAATCAAATAAGTACATATGTATATGATAATGAAGTAAGATTCTCACCCTCCTGGACTTGTATAATAACACGCCATAGAGTAGGCATGAACAAAATGTGCTATCACAACTCAATCGGCAAGTTAACGCAGAAATAGTAACTACCCAGTTTATTCAGGGAATTAGCTTCTTTGTAACTTCAAGTATAGCCCAAATAGTTCTCAACAAAGGTACGAATACGAGAAACGTTATAACTTTATGCTTAACAGTCAATTCTAGGCATATCATAGCCTAAGCACTCTTTCGAGTATGAATACTTTCCCTGGTGCCCGCACATGGGCTCGAACCTCGCATATATGCGCACTCATAGCGCGTATCTATCACAAATATTTAACGCAACTAGTGCCTCCACTGAGTTTAAATAAAATATTCACCTCAAACATGTCGCAACCTTGAAACAATATGCTTCTAAGAACTCCCAGTCTCCAAATTCGTAGAACACATGAATCACCGTAACTGGTTACAACTCCAGCACTCGAATGACTATCACATCCTCCATGCACGATCATCCCACTAGGAATACTTCCATAATTTCGTGCCACATAGAAATAATTTAAATATCAGCAGTCTATCAACCAGGTGAGTACCACAATACCGATGAACAGGACATCCGTAAGTCAAAACACAATGCGCTTTCTCAAATGCGCACCCTTCTCAGGAATTACTGAGCAGTTATAACATTTATCTAAATATCTGAAATTGATCATGTTGTCCAAAATTCGTGACCTTCCCTTCAAGGCTGATGTAATATCCCACATTAAAATAAGGGTAGTTAAGTAATTGCAAATAAAAAAAGAGAGGATCAAACTAATAAAAGAAAAAAAAAAGAATATAATTAGATGGGCCGAACTCACCAAGTTGATGACCCATAGGGTTTCAAAAAAAAAAGGAGATTGAAGAAGCTTTAGAGCTATCCTGCGAAGAAGAACAAGAACGGAGAACAAAGAGTAAAAACAATTTGAAATTTCAAGAAGGAAAGAACAAAGAAACAAGTAGAAGTGGAGAAAAGTTCTGGAGAATGAAGGGGATATCTACTGACAACAAGATTTTTAGAGAAGAAACAAACTTTGGTCATTGATTACTGTAGAACGGATTCGCATACCCAAAGAAATAGAGGTAACAATGTATTTTATTTAAACTAGTATCCTTACATACTGAATCTATGACGGTTTGAGTTAAATTGTAATACTAGAATTGAGTTTGGTATTTAAATGTGGTGGGTAATAGCAGTGTGAATTTCTATAATGAAATAACTAGTTCTTGAATAACCATGAGCCTGGAATGAAGAAATTATTAAGAATTAGATTTGATAGAGTTATGGATAGTCCCATAGATGATACTTGGAGTAACACCAAGATACGTGTAACCGGAATTGTAATTCCCTACCACTTAAACTTAGTGAATTTCGCGGTTAGCATATCGTAACCCTAAACTTATATTGATTTATAGATTCACACGAATTGAGCACTTGGATCGATAAGAAGTCATTGGGATTGCTCGAGGTGACATGTTAGATATTTCGACACGAGCACTCTGAGTAGTAATCTTATCGGAATTTATGTTTTCATAACATGCATGGTTTATACATTATTTTGAAAATAAAATGTGTTACCGAATATTTGAAATTGCATTTGGGACAAGTCATTCACTTGATATGGTACTGAATAGTTTACTTGAGATGTTTACAGTTATTCAAAAGATTCTCAGTATTACTTGATATGTTTTACTGTTACTTGAAATATGATTACCGTTACCGAAATTGGATTACATAATTTGATAAGAATTGAAATGCCCTGTACTATTTTGAAAATATTTTCATGTGAATATTTACTGTTTATAAAAGAAAGTATAAATGGGAGGAGACTTTGAAGGATCCCGTAGCTAACGGCGGATTCGTTAGACCTGGTGCACCTTGTATATACAGATTACAGTTATAACCCTCGCTAATGGGAAGGTATAACTAGCATACAGTTACAGTTTTTCCTCGAGTAGGGACCTACAGTTATATTTGTCTCCTTTTATGAAGGGGCCCACACAGTGATACATATTACATGATTCTTTCTTGGAAACCTTCCAAACATAAAGATTTGCTATGAGACAGTGTTTACCGAGTTTATTACCGATTTGTTAAATTAATTTTTATTACAGGAAGCACATGAATAGAGTGATTATATTTACTATTTTTTTAGAGGGTGATTTATTTTTATGATAGCTTATGATTATTATTATAGAGGCATGTTTTCTGACTTGTCCCCATTAAAAATGGTTGTGGCTAAGTATTATTACTCACTGAGCTAGCGACTCACTCCCCGCTATTGTTTTTACAGAGGCAGCAGTAGACACATGCAAGGATTTTGTTATTTACAGTACACGAGTTGACAGTTTTTGGTGGGCCCCGCATGTGTTCGCGTGGGCAAAGATTGTTATTTATTTGTTATAGTATCTTTCTCGAAACTCTTAGAGTCGCTTTATAGTCGTTTTTATTATCATGTGTATTCATTCGTTATATTGGATTATTTGCTAGTATTGCACTTTCTTTCAGTATTTATTTTTAGATGGGTTTAGTGTTATAATGTTGGTAAGGTTTGTAATGTTGGTGAAAACTCATTTTTTTTGTTAGTTGATGAAGATTATGACAGGTTTAAGTGATTATTGGTTGGCTGTCAATTATTTATGAGACAGAAAGGTTTTTGGATAGTCCTAAAATAGGAAAACTCGGTTCGATTTTTTATAAAATACCGAAAAGGCTTACTTGGGGAAAATTTCTCCCAGGCGCCGGTCATGATCCTAAATTGGGTCGTGACAAAGCTGGTATCAGAGCCTAGGTTATTCTTGTGACTAATGGAGCACATGTCGGTAGTAGAATCTCAATTATAGTTATGTAGCCGGCCATTCCCATAATCATGATATTATGAGGACATGATAGCACATGTATTGTCTTTCTTTCTTTATCCTCCATATGTGTGGTGATTATTGTCAAATAACTGAATATGTCATCGTTATTCTTTTCCTATATGACTCGAACCAAACACCTGAATTAATAGAATTTGGCTAGAGGGTTAAGGACATCAAATGTTGCCACTAGACAGGCAACCATCTCCCACCAAATAAAAGTGACAAAAGTAGTAGACAAGTCCAATGAAAAGGGGCATTGTTCCACAATGAGGGTCTTACCGCTAAGATGGGTAATAGAGTCAATTCCTGGAATTAGTACGAGTTTATTACTATAGCAATAGGAGAGTGCCATCACAAAGGTACTTACCTCCATGCAAAAAGAAATTGATATCTCGATGAATATCATGGATAAATTAGAGAAGAATGGGCAACAACAAAGGGCTTTAGAAGCCTCAGGCATTTAGACTAAGTTGGAAATAGAGAATTTTCTATAATAGAGTTCCTAAAATTGAAACTACCAAGTTTACAATTTCTAATGGTTTGGAAGGTCCTCAGAGGCTCTTAACGATAAATAAGAAAATTAAAGCATTACAGACTCTAAGATTTCTAGCGATAGGTGCACGACGCTAAGAGAACTTACAAAACGAAGAGCATGGCCAATTTATGGTGTGATATCGAATTGTTTTTGAACATCAGTAGGAGCAGCATAACTGACCTGGCAACGAGTTTACTATATTATTTATGAATCACTTTCTTCTTCAAAGTCAAAATCGTGAATCTACTAGATAAGAAATCGGTTCTGACAACGGATGCACTGATATATGGCACCAGATTTTCTCCGCTAGCTAGATACATATTATCTCAAGTTTAGAGGCTGGTCTAAGGGTTCTTTAACCTTTTAAAAAGGGGGTAACTTCATGTACAAAGGTTATGACTTATTTACGGTGGTCGAGCTTGCTAGAAATACTGAAAATAAGACGCGATAAGCATGCGATAAACGTTTTACGGGCGAAGCACAAGAATGGAAATTCTCTCAACGAGCATTTTAATACGGGTCGAATAATTGGAAACATGGACGGTGAGATATTGAATGATCTTTTGGGTTTTTACTCATATGGTAAAATCTGAGTTAACTAAACACATTTAACAAGCTTGTCAAATTTAAGTTTAGCATATAGATATCCTAGTGACTTGATATTACTTAATATGGTCTAATTTGGCATGCCAATAGGTATGGATTAATTATTTTTTTGCTATGCCACCCTTGATTGCAATACTAAGGTAATTGAGTTTCAGTTATAGAATTAATCTAGTTTTGTCATAAGAGGGAAATAAATTCCAAAGATAGATAAGGTTATATCATGTATCAAGGCTCAATTTTACTAAAGAATGGTTGATGGGGCCTCTTAGCTATCATAAGAGACATAAGGGACAAGACACCTAACTGATAAAAGGTACCGACAGTTAGAGAATTCTCTTATGTATTTTCTGAAGATTTAACAGGACTACCTCTAGTGTAAAAAAAATAAATATTGGTATCGATTTGACACCTGACATGCAACCATATCGAAAATTTCATACTATATGACAGTGACACCAGTGGAGTTAAAGAGAGCTAAAGAAAAAAAAAGGCAATTGCAAGACCTACTACATAATAGTTTATCAGATTGAGCATATTTTATGGGATGCATCAGTGGTGATTGTGAAAAGAAAGACAAGGTTTTAAGGATGTGCATCAGCTAAAAACAATTTGAATAAGATAATAATGCACAATAAGTATCCATTGCCTCATAGAACTGACTTGCTTAATCAGTTGCTTAGAATCAGAGGAAGACATTCCTAAGATAACATTCCGAACTCGATATGATTATGAGTTTTCTTTGTTATGCCTTTTGGACTTACCAATGCTCTAGCTGCATTTTTACACCTAATGAATAGAGTGCTCGCGTTGTTTTTGCACAAATTTGTCATCGTGTTTAATTAATAATATTCTAGTATATTCTCGTAGTTAAGAAGAACATGAGGATCATTTGAGATATGCATTGCAGACATTGTGAGAATGTTAGCTCTATGCTAAGTTCTCCAAGTGCGAATTTGGGTAGTCAGTAGTATTTTTTCGGTATGTTGTAACCAAAGATGAAGTTATGGTGGGAAAAAAAAAGATTGAAGTAGTTCAAAAATAGTCGAGACCTACTACTTTTCCAGATTCGCAACTTCTTGGGCTTGGAAGGCTATTGCAGACACTTTGCGCATGATTTGTTTTAAGTAGTTGGATTTTGAGTTTGTTGTTATGGAGTAATTGTTTCACTTCCGCTCCTATCTTTTCTGTTATTATTATTGCTGCATACAGGTTGTAGGTCACCCGCCTTACCCTCATCACTACTCCGTCAAAGTTAGGCTCGGCACTTACAGAGTACATGGGGTCGGTTATACTCCTACCACATGCTGCACTTCCTGTGTAGATACCAGAGTTGGTCCCAGTTGCGTTTAGTAGACTTGCTCGGATCTAGCTATCAGTGGAGACTTGAGGTATAGCTGCATGACGTTCGCAGCCCTAAAGTCCCCTTGTACTTCATTTTAGCTATTTATTTTGACTCAGAAAGTTATGTTTATTTCAGACAATTATATATAGTATTCTAGACGCTCATGTATTCGTGATACTAGTTCCGGGATTTGTATTGATTATCGTGGTGTATTAGTTTATTTACTCTATTTTAGACTATTCAGCTTTATTATTGTCATTTGATTTGGAAATCGTTAAAAATGGTTAATAGATATATCTAACATTGGCTTGCCTAGCAAGTGAAATATTAGGCGTTATCACAATCCCGAGGGTGGGAATTCCGAGTCGTGACAAATTGGTATCTGAGCACTAGGTAACCTAAGTCTCACGAGTGATGAAAAAACTTAGTAGAGTCTGGAGGATCCATGCGAAGATGTCTGTACTTATCTTCCAAAGGCTACGGAGTTTTAAGGGGGGAAAATCTCACTTCTTTCTTTCTCTATCATGCGATTTTATTCTATCACCCGCAGTGGAGAGTCGGGCTACAGATGAGGAGATTCATTGATGGACTCACCTTCACTATCAGTCTACAGATGGCCAAGGAGAATGGGGATGACATTTCTTTCTATAGGCCATAGATATTGCTAGTTGAATCGGGATGGTTCGTGGTCAAGAGTGGGGGCTGGTGTCTAATAAGAGGTCTCGTCGTTTCGGTGATTTCAGTGGTGCCTCATCTCGAGGCAGGGGTTCTTTTCGTAGAGGCCGGCCTCCTTGGCTGATTCAGGCAGCCCTTCAGGTATCCCACAGTGCTTTGAGCAGTCGTGGTTCTTATGGGTCTCGTATTGAGCAGCCAGCATTCAGTGCACCACCGCTTCAGAGTTATTACAATGGTTATTCGGGCCATCAGGCACAGTCTTCACTTCAGCAGCCTCAAAAATCGAGAGAGTGATTTGAGTGTGGGGACATATGTCACATCGGGAGGTATTGCCCTAGATTGTCGAGAAGTAGACCTCAACAGTGTTCTCGTGCCATCATGCCGGCACCGGTTGATCCACCGCCTGCACAGCTAGCTAGAGACGGGGGTCAGATCATTAGAGGTGGAGGCCAAGCCATTAAAGGAGGAGGCCAGCTAGCTAGAGGTCACCCGAGGGGCGTAGGTCAGAGTGGTAGGGCCCAACCCCATTTTTTATGCATTCTCAACTAGACGCGAGGCAGAGTCATCTAACGCCGTCATCACAAGTATTGTTTCGGTTTGCCATAAAGATGCTTTAATTCTATTTGATCCATTCTCTACTTATTCCTACGTGTCATCCTATTTTGCTTTATATTTGATTGTGCCTGATGATTCTTTGAGTTCTCCTATATATGTGTCCACGCCTGTGGGAGATTCTATTATTGTAGATAGCGTTTATCGCTCGTGTATGGTTTCTATCGGGAGCCTTAAGTCTAGTGTATATCTCTTACTTCTTGATATGGTGGACCTTGATTTCATATTGGGTATGGATTGGTTGTCACCTTACAATGCTATATTGGACTGTCACGCCAAGACGATAACCTTAGCCATGACGGGATTGCTCCGATTAGAGTGGAGGGGGACTCTTGGCCAATCTACTAGCGAGGCTTGACTACATGTGACTATTAAGTCCATAGTTCTCCCAAAGAACTTGGTTCATCCAAGAGGGTACCTGAGAAGATCAAAGTGAGAACCTTGGTGCAGGAGAGGGGGGCTAAGGATGTTGAGATTGAGAGGCCAAGGAAGAGGCTGGCTGAAGTAGAAACTGAGAGGGATGCTCTCAAGTCTGATATTGCAAAGGAGAAAGAGAGGAATGAAGGCATTCTTCATGATATGTTGAAACTGCTTCAGGCGAGAAACCAAGAACCTGGTCCTTCCCAGCCTTAAACCCTTCCTAGCCTAGTTAGAAAACTAGTGATCCGAACATGAATTTTTTGTCTTTTGCTCATAGTGCAGTACTTTTATTTCCTCCTATGATTTGTGGATGACTCTTATCAATGATAATCACTACTTGTTTCTCTAATTATTTGTTGATGCTTCTTAGATGGCTAATATTCTTAGATAGATAAGTGATACTTGACTCCATGATTGCATTTGAAGTAGCTTAAATGGCCATGAGAAAGATATGCTAAAATTTGGTTATCTAACATAATTATGCAACTTTTCGATGATGCCAAAAGGGAGGAAGATAGGTTGTACTTTTTACTTTGGACTGTGATATTTATAACCTAATGAACTTGGTCCTTGATAATTTGTGCCTTTAAAATAGAAAGTGTTCAAACATTGTGTTGATGTTGAACTGAGTTGAAACGGGTTTCATAAATATGAAAAACACAAAGTTTGTCATCGTCAAAAAGGGGGAATTTGTTGGCCTAAGTAAGTTTTGATGATTGACAAAAGAAATACATGCAGGAACCAAGTCCAAACACTGTATACGTAAGGCACTGGCAGATTCAAGCACAGGGCATGCACATGAAGGAGATAAGTATAAGTGGTTAAATCTGATATCTCCTGAATGAAAAGTTGCATAATTGATAAGGATTAGGACTCCTTACTTGAAGAGAACTCTATCTTAGATAAGGGAGGAGTTAGAAGTTGAAGATAACTAGAACTCTTCCACCATGGAAGAGTATAGCCTTAGAACTCTAGTTAATCCTATTCTACTAACTATATATATTTTAGGATGTTCTCTTTTACAGGCATGCACAAATGCTGAAGTCAAACAAGAGTGTAGAGCAAAATAGCAAGGCATATTTCAAGCAATTCTTGTGTGTTTCAAGTGTGCGAACCTGAAGCTATATGAACCACATAGAAGAATTAGTTCCAAGTGTTTGTCTTATATTCTAGTTTCATTGTAGTTGGGCTTTTGAGTCGTACCTTTCATCCTTCTCTAGAAGCACTCATACTAGGTACACTGAGTTATTATTCAAGTTAGAGTTAACTTGAAATAGTCGCAACAACCTGAGGCTGATTTTCACAAAGGATTAGAGGTAATCATTAGGTCTACAAGAGTTTTGTAAACATTATTTTTGGCTTAGTTATTTAGTGAACTGTTGGGAAAAATCCTACTGAGTGGAAGGTCGTGATTTTTTTACCTTTTGATCCAGGTATTTTTCAAGTAAAAATACTTGTGTTCTTTACTTTTTATATTTATTATTCTGTAACTATAGTGTAAGGAACACGTAGAAGAACCAGGTTCTTCTATAATCTGTGCACGCTAATAATTGGACACCACACAAATCAATCACAAACTACACTATTATCTCCGGTTTCAAAATAAAAAATTTAGTTGTCTTTTAAATTATAAATATTAAGAAAATGATTAAATGACTATTCACTAATATTAATAAAATAGTTAAATAGTAACTCTTTTGTTCAGTGTTTATTTTTGTAGTAGCTGAAACTTTACACTTCAAAACGAAAGCTATCCAAATTTTCGGTGATGAAGACCGTATAATAAGGCTTCTTCTATAAATGCATTTGCTTATATAATTCGGAAAAAAATTTAAATAAGGTGAAATTGTATAATTGAAATAGAAAAAAAGTAACACTCTTAACTCGAAAATAATAAAAAAGAACTCTAACTAAAGGAATAGAAAGTGCTTGAAATAAGAAATACTTCAAAACCTTAAAGTTGTATAAGTTAAAAGGAGTCCTAAAAACCGAAAAAAATGCAATTTTTACGTTTGCCTTATGTGTAGTTTAAATAGGAAAAGAATTCCAACCTTAGGTGATTTATAATTATATCTACAAATTTATAAAAATATTTAGGGTTATAAAAATCGAATATTTCGAGAATATTTTACTCGTTCAATATTTAACATAAATTATTCGTGCTTTTATAATATAATATAAATAAAAAGATAGACCTTTAGGTAGCAATTAAAGACTATTTAGGTATTTTCCTCGGGGATTTGTCCTGGAACTTAATACCAAGAGATTCTTTACAAAAGTACCTAAACAAATAAAGGTGGGAAAGATCGCTATATCACTTTACAATTAACGCATAGTTAATAATAATATTACATCTTTTATATTCTTCTCTTAATGCGAGAATGATTTTCGTGTTTGGCCCGGCTTTTTGTCACGATCCGAAATTCCCACCTTCAGACCGTGATGACGCCTAATATTTCACTTGATAGGCAAGCCAACGTTAGAATAATATTATCAATTTTTAAAATAATTTTAAATTTATTAATAACAAGGAAGCAAATGCGGAAGCAATTTTGAAATAATCCATAAAAACAACGGTGTCTAAATACCATCCCAGAATTGGTGTCACAAGTACACGAGCTTCTAGAATAAATACAAATAAAGGTCTGAATAAAATAAAGCTGTCTGGAAATAAACACACAGCTAAAATACAATAGACGGGGACTTCAGAACTACGGACGCCATGCAGTTATACCTCAAGTCTCCTCTGGTAGCTGAAATCCGAGCAAGTCTATGGTACGCCGCTGTGACCAACTCAAAAATCTGTACAAGAAGTGCAGAGTGTAGTATCAGTACAACCGACCCCATGTACTGATAAGTGCTGAGCCTAACCTCGACTAAGTAGTGACGAGGCTAAGTCGGTTCACTTACATTAACCTGTATGCAATATTAATAATAACAACAAATAATATAAATAAATCAGGTAACTCATTTGTTATAATTGAAACTAACCCATCAGTCATAATCCATTATTATTTCAACCAAGTCTGTTGCAGCGTGCAACCCGCTCTCATAATATATTTATTTTTAATCAAGTCTGTCATATATTTATTTTAATCAAGTATATATATATAGACTTTTAAATAAGTCTATTGCGACGTGCAATCCGATCCCCCAATATTGATTTTTCATTAAGTCTATTGCGGCGTGCAATCCGATACCCCAATATTGACTTTTAATAAGTCTATTGTGGCGTGCAACCCGATCCTCCAATATTAACTTTTTAACAAGTCTGTTGCGGCGTGCAACCCGATCCTCCAATATTAACTTTTAATAAGTCTGTTGCGGCGTGCAACCTGATCCTCCAATATTAACTTTTTAACAAGTCTGTTGCGGCGTGCAATCCGATCCTCCAATATTAACTTTTAATAAGTCTGTTGCGGCGTGCAACCCGATCCTCCAATATTTCCATTTCAATCAATTCTTATAGAAGAAATTTCCCAATAAACGCAACAATTAATATAAAATCATAAGACAACAAGCATACAACAATTATAATTTAATTATGAAACAAACAATGACAATTAATAATTTATTATAGAAATCAGGGATAAAATAGACAGTTTAATATTTAATATGTTAAATGTCAAATAACAATTAAGGCACACAATTCAAATAGCATGTAACAATTAATGCAGGAATTCAAGAATTAATATTTGACAAAGAATAAGAGAGAAATAATTATTATAATATTTAATTTATGATTAAAAATAATTTATGATTTTTCAAGTAATCAGGCAAACAATTAATTTGACGACGTATAGACACTCGTCACCTCGCCTATACGTCGTTCACATACAATTCACATAACAAATAATTTAAGTATTCTATTTTCTCAAGTCAAGGTTAACCCCGATACTTACCTCACTTTGTAAATCCCAATCAATTATTCAACCACAAATTTTCCCTTTAAATTTGCCTCCGAAAGCTTCAAATCTATTCACAAACAATTCGATATATTCAATATGAATCAGAGGAATTAATTTCATATGAATTTACAAATTTTTCGGATAAAAATCATAAATTCATTAAAATATTCGGCAGTGGGATCCACGTCTCAAATCCTGAAAAAACTCACAAAATCCAAACACCCGTTCCGATACGAGTTCAACCATAAAAAAATTATCCAATTCCGATATCAAATGGACCTTCAAATCTTAACTTTTCGTTTTTGAAAGATTTTATAAAAAATATAATTTCTTCCATCTAAATCCGAAATAAATGATGAATATAGACATGGATTTGTGAAATATAATTACTTTTGGTTAAAGAATACTTACCCAATTCAAAGTCGTGAAAATTCCCCTTGAAATCGCCCAAATCCGAGACTTGAAACTGAAAAATGAATAAAAATGGCTAAGACCCAATTTTATGTATTCTGCCCAGCATTTTCGCATTTGCGGGCTATATTTCACACCTGCGGTCACGCATTTGCGAGAAAAATCTTGCATTTGTGAAGTAGGGCTGCCAGGCGAGGTTTCGCATCTGCGGACATTTCTCTTGCACCTGCGACATCGCAGAAGTGACCAAACGACCGCAGAAGCGGTCTCTTCCGCAGAAGCGATACAGCCTTCGCAGCAGTGGTCGCGCATTTGCGCCCCATTTCTCCGTAGAAGAGATGCATCTGGCCAGTGCCTCTTTCGCAGAAGCGACTATCTTCTCGCAGATGCGGTTGCGCTCTTGCGATCACCATTGCGCAGGTGCGATTACACCAGGTTCTGCCAAGAACCTGCTGCTTTCAACATGCTCTACACCATCTGAATCTCGTCCGAAACTCACCATAGCCCCTCAGGACTTTATCCAAATATCCCAACAAGTCCCGTAACATAATACGGACTTACTCGGGGTCTCAAATCACATCAAATAATATTGAAATTGTAATTCTCACCTCGATTTGGACTTTGAGTTTTAAACTTTTCAATTTGCAAATCTCGTGCCAAAACATATTAAATGAATCCGGAATAACTTCAAATTTGGCACATAAATCGTAAATGACAAAACAGAGCTTTTCAAATTTCCAGAATCGGATTCCGGCTTCGATATCAAAAAGTCAACCCCGTGGTCTAACTTGGAATCTTTAGCTTTTAAATTGCTAGTTCCGTTAAATGGTCATAACTTGAGCTAGGGACCTCCAAATTAAATTCCGTGCATATGTCCAAGTCCCAAATCACGATACGGAGCTACCGAAACTGTCAATATATTGATTCGGGTCCGTTTTCTAAAAATATTGACCAAAGTCAACTTAGTTGAGTTTTAAGACTCTATTTCACATTTTAATCCATTTTTCACATGAAAATTTTCCGAAAAATTATACAGACTGTGCACGCAAGTCGAGGAATAATAAATGGTACTTTTTGAGGTCTTAGAATACAGAATTACTTATTAATTTTAAAGATGATATTTTGGGTCATCACATTCTCCACCTCTAAAACAAACGTTCGTCCTCGAACGGAGTTAGAAAAAGTACCTGAGCTGGAGAAAAGGTGTGGATATTTACTCCGCATCTCCGACTTGGACTCCCAGGTAGATGCCTCTACCGGCTGACCTCTTCATTGCACCCTAACTAAAGGATAACTCTTTAACCTCAACTGTCGGACCTGCCGGGCTAGAATAGCCACCGGCTCCTCCTCGTAAGTCAAATCTTTGTCCAATTGGACTGAGCTGAAATCTAACACATGGGACGGATTACCATGATATTTCCGGAGTATAGACACATGGAACACTGGATGAACCACTAATAAACTAGGTGGTAATGCAAGCCTGTAGGCTACTTCACCTACCCTTTCAAGAATTTCAAAGGGTCCGATATACCTAGGGCTCAACTTGCCCTTCTTTCCGAACCTCATTACACCTTTCATAGGTGAAACCCGGAGCAATATTCGTTCTCCAACCATGAATGCAATATCACGAATTTTACGGTCGGCATAACTCTTTTGCCTAGATTGAGCTGTGCGAAGTCGATCCTGAATAATCTTGACCTTAACAACACATGAGAATTTAATTTGTCCCACAATTTAACAACATGAAAAATCTTTCAACACACTCATAACTCGAGACTATATGTCACATCAAGACAGAAATCACGCACCCAATAGTCCTTTTCACCTCCTAAACAAACTCTTCCCGTCATATTCAAATCATCTGGACACATCCCGCGGTCACATCATACTCATCATATGGTCACCCAACCACTCATCCAGCCACAATTTCACTAGTAGGGACACTACTGGACATATGAGTCCAAATATACAAGTTACAACTGAAGCTACCGAGCTTAATCTGCAGTCTAACCCTGGCCTCAAGTCCTCCAGACTGGCCCATCACCAAAATACTGAATACTCATCTCGAACTTCGTTCATGGATTCACAAGCCGGCGATGTACAACTGATACCAAGCACTCACATACACACACAAATGCGTGGAAGAAATTCAAAGAGTTATGTTTCAAGCTCAATCAATTCCGCACGATAAGGAATGAAAGATGAAAAATTATCCTAAATGCCCTGTAGCCTCTCGAAGATAAGTATAAATGTCATCATACCGATCCGCAAGACTCTACTAGACACTTGCTCATGACTTATAGAACCTGAGCTCTGATACCAACTTGTCACGACCCAAAATCTACCTAGTTGTGATGGCACCTAACCCAACCCGTCAGGTAAGTCAATTAAAAACTATCCAATTCAATTAATATTTAACTATCTCTAATACACTCCCCAAGGATTGGTAGTACAAATCATGAGCTTCTAAGATTAGAATTTACAAAGCTGGTATGAAATAAATACATCATCTATTCAAAATGTACAAAAATAGATTTTTATAAATCTAAGGCTAACATGAACAAGAGGCAGCTACGACCGGAATACAGGTACATCTTCAAATCCATCTCCCGTCGATCACAGCAACATCAACATCCAATATGTGCATGCAAGGTGCAGAAGTGTAGTATGAGTACAAGTGACCACATGTACTCAATAAGTAACAAACCTAACCTTAGGTTGAAAGTAGTGACAAGCTGGAACAAAGGTCAGGGTCCAACACCAATAGCCAACAACAATTCATAACAACATAATAGAAGTAATAAAAGAAGTAGCTCAGAGATAAAATGCTAAGATCATTCACAGTTCTAGAAAAATAGTCCTGCTTTCAAATATATCAGTGAAAACCCAAATCCTTTACCGAAATCACCAATTTATGAGTAAGTTTGAAAATTGTAATTTTTCCCAAAACTTTCAACAGGTAAATGTTTTATTTTTAAAAGGCGTGAGAAAAATACATCTCTATGCCTATATGTCAATATGTAGGAGAAGTCACGAATGACGCAATATCATACAACATGAGGAAAAATGCATCTCTATGCTTGTATGTCAAGTGTGCATGCCAATGCGATACAACTCAGTAATAAAACATATGCATACTCTCAGAGTATTATTTCACTCAGTCCTCCCAGTCACTCAGTCCTTCCAGTCACTCAGTTCTCTCAGTCACTCAATCCTCACAGTCACTCAATCCTCCCAATCGCTTGGCACTCGCACTCGGCATTTAGCACTCGCACTCAGTAGGTACCTGCGCTCACTGGGGGTGTGTACAGACTCCGGAGGGGCTCCTTCAGCCCAAGCGCTATAACAAGTCAATCATGCCATAAATCAATAAAACATGATGCGGCGTGCAGCCCGATCCCATCATAATTCCTCACCATCAGGCCCTCGGCCTCACTCAGTCATCAATCTCTCCGGTCTCTCGGGCTCACAATGTCATGAAAATAAGCCCAACATCATGATATGATGTATCAATAAATAGTAACAGAGACTGAGATATGGCATGCATATGAATGCATATGACTGAGTATGTAATTGCAATGTAAGCAAATAACTCAATAGCAGAAATGACCTCAGTGGGTCCTAACAGGATAAGCATATATCCTAGACATGGTTTCTAACATAGATCATAGCTCAATTACTCTAGCACGTAGAGATTTTATGGATATAAATAAGATTAGGTAACTACACAGTACCACAGAAATAACCGAGTCACAATTCACACGGTACATGCCCACACGCCCGTCACCTAGCATGTGCGTCACCTCGACACCAAACACATAACGCGTATAATCAGGGTTCATACCCTCAGCTCCAAGTTTAGAAGTGTTACTTACCTCGAACAAGCTAAATCCAATGTCAAGCAAGCTAAACAATGCTCCAGAAAATCCATTATGCGCGTATCAACTTCCGAACGGCTCAAATCTAGTCACAATTAATTCGATTCAGTCAACACAAATTATAAGAATTAATTCCATATAAAAATACTAATTTTCCCACAAAATCCGAAATTACACACAAAAATTGCCAGTGGGGCCCACATCTCGGAATCTGACAAAACTCCCAAAATCCGACAATTCATTCAATCATGAGTCCAACTATACCAAAATTACTCAAATTCGATCACAACTCGGCCTTCAAATCCTCAATTAAAGTCTATAAAATTTTCTACCATTTTTAACCCAAAAGACTAATTTAATGATGAAAACAATAATATATTCATGTAATTTAACCAAAACCGAGTTAGAATCACGTACCCCAATCCATATGGTGAAAATTTCCTCAAACATCGCTTCAATCCGAGTTCCATAGCTCCAAATATGTCAAAATGGCCGAAACCTCGAAATATAGCTTTTGTCTAGGCATTTACTCTTCGCGATCGGAAAGCACAAAATTTTTCAGCACAAAATTTGCCCTTCGCGATCGCGGAAAACCAATCGCGATCGCGAAGAACAAACTCCCCCAACTCTTCCAGACAGCCTCTAGTATAATGATCATAACCTTTTGTACAGAACTCCAAATAATAAATGGTTTGATTTTCTGAAAACTAGACATCAAGAGCTACAACTTTTATATTTGGATCATTTCTAAATTTCTTATAGATTGCGAGATATAAGTTTCCAAAATTGGGTTAGTGCAACAGAGATTTTGTTGTACGCGATCGCGAAAGAGCTTCTGCGATCGCGATTCACAAAGGCCCCAAACTGTTGTTTGCTCTTCGCGAACCCGTCCAAATGTTCGCGATCGCGATGTACACCTCTGTAGACAAAAATTAGTAATTAAAAATGGACTAGAAATGGTCGGAAACCACCCCGAAACTCACCCGAACCCCTCAGGACCCCGTCCGAACATATCAACAAGTCCCAAAATATATTACGGACCTATTCGAGGCCTCAAATCACATATAACAATATCGAAACGATGAATCGCACCTCAATTCAAACTTAATGAAACTAAGAAATTCCAACTTCTACATTCGATGCCGAAACCTATCAAATCAAGTCCGATTGACCTCAAATTTTGCACATAAGTCATAAATACCATAACGGACCTATTCTAATTTCCAGAATCGGATTCCGACCCCGATATCAAAAAGTCAACTCTCCGGTCAAACTTTCAAACTTAAACTTCATATTTTCGCCATTTCAAGCCTAATTTAACTACGGTCTTCCAAATAATTTTTTGCACATACTCCTAAGTCAAAAATCACCATACGAAGCTATTGGAATCATCAAAACTCTATTACAGGGTCGTTTACACATAAGTCAATATCCGGTCAACTACAGGGATGCTGTTATAGTGAGGTCTGACTGTATTACTATAACATGAATTTGGATAATTAGATTTGGTAAGAACATTATGACAACAATCTATTTAAAGGGCTTTCTCCTCTTGCAAGAGGCAAGTCATATAGTAAACTAAAGAAAAAATTTCTTTACTCTTAATTTGCTCTAGTTTCCAACAAATGGATTCAGGGAATCAGGGTTCTAGTTCTAAACAAGAACTTATCAAGTGAATTCTTTTTCCATTTCGTTCGTCTTCATTCTTTCTTGTTATTTATTTTACTGTCTTCAAGAAGTTTATATGGTGCTTTCAATTATCCTAACGAAATGAAAAAAAAAATAAGACACTCAAGCTCGAAAATGACAAACAAAAGAAACTCCTTGAGAAGATGCTCAAGGAGGTTGCCCAATTGAAAACAAAGGTCAGCTTTTATCTCTACCAATATTCAGTTTTAAAATACTACATAGATTATTAACTTCATTTTTTTATTTTCTTTTGCAGCACGAAAGGTTGCAGTCAAGTTTTGGCCGTAGATGAGTGAGATTCCATATATATATATATAGTGAAAAAGATGGGTATCCCTAAGATAAAAATTGATGTATCTCTCTCTCTCTTTCTAGAGGAGCAATTTTACTATTATAAGTTACCTAATTATCTTCAAATTATAGTAGTATCATATTTCTTGTAACCCAGCCTTTGTTGAAATCTATCATAGTGTTTTTACGAAATCAGTAAGGGTGGCAAGTGGGCCGGTCCGAGCCCGGGCCCAACCTGGACCCGCAGACTAAGTGGGCTAAGTGGTAGGACCGCTAGAGATGGGCTTGGACCGGTCCTGTGGGCCTGTTCTTGCTTAGGAACCGTTAGGACCGGTCCCGTTTGGCCCGCCAAGGGACCGGCCCAACGAATATTTTTTTTAAAAGAAACTAGCCGTTTGTCTTTTTAAAAAAAGAGCTGTTGGGCTTTAAAAAATAGCCGTTGGCTATTTAAAAAATAACCATTTAACCCCCCAACTTAGTTTTAACCCCAAACTTTTTATAATTATACTTTTTTCCTATTTTCAACTATAAATACCCCCTCGTTCTTTCATTTTCTTATAAAATCAATATCAATCTATCACAATCTCTCTCTAATTTTCTTTTATACTTGCTACTATTACTTACTTTATTCCAAAAAATAATCAAAACATATTGAGGTTGTTACAATTTGTGAAAAATTTGTGAAGAATTGGCAAAAATGGTAACTGTTATGTGTTTACACTATAGTTTTCCTTTTGGCCGAGGGAAAAAGTGTACCTAGTCCGAACCTTGAAGGATTTATGAAGTTTGTAAGAGATAGCATGTAACTTGTATGAACAAAAATTAGTACTATATATTATATAACTTGTATTTTGGCACATCTTGATTAGTTCTTTTTTCTTCTCAATGGTGGTATTAGCATCTTGTTGTGCTCATTCCATAGGGAGGAGGAAGACTAAGAAAGATATTGCCATATTTTTTATTGCTATAATAAAATTACAAGGCATTGCTTTGAATATCTTTTTACAATATTTTTGTATTTAAATTTGAATTAAAAAATTAGGTCACAATTCTATAATAAATTTACAAGGAATTGCTTTAGATATATTTTTAACATCTTTTTGTCGCTAATTTCTATTTAATTTTTAAAAACAAAATCACAACTTAGCCGTTGGTCCCACTTAGCACGCGGGCCCGACCTGTTTACCCCGGGACCATGAGTGCGTGGGCTCGATCTTGAGCTGGTTTCTACAAAAAAAATCGTTTAGCCCGGGACCGCTAAGCCCGTTTATTTAAGGACAGGGATCGTCCCGGGACCGCGGCCACGAGACCGGCCCACTTAGCCCGTTTAAGGCCTGAACCGGCCCACTTGCCATCCCTAATTTGTAGCCGTATAAATGTAAGATGACAAATTTTAAAAAATAAGAAATAAATATTGTGTTTGGAATTCACGGTAGGCTGTAATAAACCAACATAAATAAACATATTCTTACTAATTTTACTGCTAAAAATAAATGAATGACAAATTAAAAAGAAACAATTACGGGGAAGGTGGGGGTACTTCCCCAACCAATTTTACCTGCATTTGGTTTTTCTTATCTAATTTAGCTTATTTTGTATGTAATTTAAAATTTCTTTTTACGGGTATTAGGAATATCGGTGTTAGAAACTGCTTTGAGAATGATATTCATGTTTATCATCACAGATTTTAACATTCTTGGGTGAATTGAAGTCAAAAAATTTAAAACTCCATTCTTGGGGTTTTAGCATGATTTTGTTGACAATTTTCACAAATTAATGCTTGGGGTTCATTGGGGATGTAATTTGGAAACTATAGTTAAAATTCAAAGCTATTCGGTGAAGACTTAAGCTATTTGGTAATTGTTTTGAAACAAAATATTATTTAATATTGTACAATATTATAATAATTGCCTAATGTTATATAATATTATATAACAGGTGTATAAACACGGTTGCAAAATAATAATTGGCTATGTAGTAATAAACTTAAAAACATGACTACTTAGGTATAATTTAGTGTATTGGACTGAACTTTTGTGCAAAATCTTACGACACTCATATTTTGAGCCCTTAATTTCAGAAAATTAGTCAATTATCTCGTCCAATAGTACAAACGTTTTTCATATTTGATTCTCACCACGTTGAAAAACCAGACAGAAGATTAACATGCTTAATATTTGCACAAAAGATTCACGGTCGAAAATTTTCTTTTTTAGGCAAACGCCAAGAATACTTACAAATTTTACTTAAAGAATTCGGCACTTTCTAGAAAGAATTTTCAACAGGGGTTGATTTGCTTCAGTATCCAATTCATTCTAATACCCTCCAAAACTCGACAGAAAGGAAACGTATACCTTAATTTCCACAACAGTACACTAACAATGCAAATTTGTTTTATATTGGTAGTAGTGACGTTGTCTAAGCTATTGTAGCATGTTAGCTTCGAATTAATTTTTATCATGTTAATAGCTTGTTAATGCTTAAAGTAAACATTTACATTCAATCATCTTATAAGTGACATAATTATGTAAAATATATTTTATATATCAATTCATTGAACTTATACTATAAAATCACACGTAGTTGCAAAAATAAGGTCAAGTTCGACGTAGTACAAAAAACATTGGATGGAAAAGATCAAAGTTTTTGAATTTAGGCCAATTTACAGGCAAGATGAAGATGAGAATCAAAGAGACAAAGTTGTCATTTTCCTTTCCTGTAATTATCTATACATATATACCATGCTCTGATACCAATGAAGGATAAATAATTTGGAGATTATGCGGAATTAAACATACTTTGTTCTAGGATCAGTTGTGTGTTATCACCGCTAATTGCCTAATTAAGTGATTCGCTAAACGATCACTTGTTGAGTTTTATGGGTCCATCCCATGTAAAAGGAAGACAACTTTCTTTGGCAAAGACTGCACCGCCAAAATCCAAACTTGTCAAATAAATAATTGTGTGGCAAGGAAAAGTCAAAAAGGGAAGGAAGGCAAGTTTGGTTTACTATTTTTTATGTCACCTCTGACATATTTGAGAGGTTCTTCACCTCTATAAATAAGAAAATATTCCTTCAGTTGTTGGACACACCAAATGGAGAGAAAGACAGTGATTCATAGAGTAAGAAGCAAAATACTCTGTAAAGAAAAATATAGAGAGTTTGAGTGGTATTTGTAGTGAGGTAGAAAAATTAAAAGTGAGTTATTTCTTTTGAGTGTGTAGTGGTATTGAAGGGTTTTACTCGGTACCACAAATTATAAAATCCTGCTATAGTGAAATCAATTGCTCCTCTCGAGCCGTGATTTTTCCCTTATTCAGAAGGGTTTTCCACGTAAAAATCTTGATATCCTTATTTCACTTATTATTATCGTTGGTTACTGTATTTTAGTAATCCGCATTTATTATAATCGTATACCATGAATATTATTTCTGTGGGGGTAATTTTCTTAACAATTAGTATCAGAACATAGGTTCTGCTCATTCACAAAAATATTATTTACGGTCAATTTTACTTTGTGACAAAAAAATATCAGAAGTAAAATATGAAGTAACGAGATTCAACGGTAATGACACTTTCTTCATATGGAAAAGAAGGATGAAGGACCTACTAATCCAACAAGGGTTAGGTATTGCACTAGATGGAAATAAGGCAAAGCCCAAAACTATGAAAGCCGAGGATTGGGCAGACATGGATAAGAAAACGGCTAGTACAATCAGACTTCATTTGTCCGATGAAGTACTCAATAATGTCGGGGATGAAAATAGTGCATGTGGTATTTGAAAAAGACTAGAAAGTCTATACATGTCCAAATCCTTAACAAAAAAGTTATTTTTGAGAAAGCAACTTTATGCCATCCATATGAGTGAAGGTACAAATTTCTTGTCCAATTTAAATATGTTCAATGGATTAATCACGCAGCTGACAAACCTCGGAGAAGCAATCACTGAAGTAGATAAGGCTATCATGCTTCTAAACTCGTTGCCATCTTCCTATGATAATTTGGTAACAACCATCCTGTATGGTAGAGATACCATCGATTTAAAAGAGGTCGCATCAGCCATCCTACTCAATGATAAGATGAGGAAGAAGTCCGAAAATCAAGGGCATGCTCTTATCATGGAAAACAGAGGAAAATATTTTTGTAGAGCATCGAGTAGCCGTGATAAAACTAAAGCTCGTGAAAAGTCTAGGAACCGATCAAAGGGTAGATCGGTCAACCCGGACACTTCAAAAGAGAGTGCCCAAAGAAAGGTTAAGGCGAAAGCAGTGGCCAGAAGAATGATGACAACCCAACTGCTGCAGTGCACAATGATTCAGTGGTTCTCTTTGTTCACGAGGAGGAAGAATGCATGCACTTAGCAAGCCAAGAGTCATAATGGGTGGTTGACACATCAGCATTCTACCATATCACACGGTAAGAGAATTTTTATGTAGGTACAAAGTAGGAGACTTTGGGATAGTCAAGATGGAAAATACCAGTCGCTCAAAGATTGTGGGTATTGGCGACATTTGTATAAAGACAAATACCGGATGCACATTAGTTTTAAAAGATGTTCGCGCGTACCTGATCTACCAATGAATTTGATTTGAGGGATCGCTCTAGATTGAGACGGGTACGAGAATCACTTCTCCAATAGGAAGTGGAGACTCACCAAGGGATCATTGGAGATTGCTAAAGGATTTGCTCCCTACACATTGTACAAGACAACCGCTAAGATATGTGAAGGTGAATTACATGCACCTGTAGATGATACGCTTGCGGATTTATGGCACCAGAAATTGGGCCATTTGGGTGAGAAGGGACTGAAGATCCTATCCAAGAAGTCACTCATTTCATTTGCAGAAGGTACAATTGTGAAATCTTGTGATTATTGTTTATTTGCAAAATAACACAGGGTATCGTTTCAAGCAACTCATGAAAAAAAATCGAATATACTTGATTTAGTATATTCTGATTTTTGTGGTCCAATGGATGTAGAATCAATGGGAGGTAACAAATATTTTCTCATATTTATTGATGATGCTTCACGAAAATTGTGGGTTTATTTCTTGAGAATAAAAGACTAGGTATTTCAAGTTTTTCAGAAATTTCATGCCTTGGTGGAAAGGGAGACAAGTCAAAAATTAAAGCGTCTCAGGACAGACAATGAAGGAGAGTATACTTCAAAAGAGTTTGAAGACTACTGCTCAAGTCATGGAATCACACATGAGAAGATAGTTCCTGGAACTCCACAACACAATGGTGTAGATAAAGATTAATCTCAACATTGTCGAAAAAGTGAGAAGTATGCTCAAAATGGCAAAACTACCTAAGTCATTTTGGAGCGAAGCAGCTCGCACAACCTATTACTTGATTAATAGAAGTCCATCAGTTCCATTGGAGTTTGATTTTCCAGAGAAAGTTTGGACCAACAAAGAGGTATCCTACTCCCATCTGAAAGTGTTTGGATGTAAAGCTTTTGCACTTATGCCGAAGGAGCAGAGAACGAAGCTGGATGACAGAGTTATTCCCTGTATCTTTATCGGTTATGAAGATGAAGAGTTCGGCTACACATTGTGGAACGTATAAAGGAAAAAGATCATCAGAAGGAGAGATGTGATCTTCAGAGAAGATGTTGTCGGGATTGCTAGTGATCAATCAACAAAGACCAAAAATGATAATGATACAATTACTAAATTTGTTACTACTCCTACTGTACATGTACGTAATTCTTCCGCAAGTGAAGAGTGGCACACGGAAGGCATAGATGAAGAGGTTGCTGAGCATGGGGAGCACCCTAGTCCACAAGAGGAAAAAGAAGAGCAACAACAACAACAAGAAGGACAACAACCTTTGAGAATATCTGAAAGAGAGAAGGTAGAGTCCACGAGGTATCCTTCTTCAGAGTATATTCTCGTCACTGATGAGGGGGAACCAGAGAATTTCAAAGAGGTGCTATCTCATCTGGAACAAATCAAGTGGATGGAAGCCATGCAAGAAGAGATGAATTCTGTAAAGAAGAATGACACGTATGAACTGGTTGAACTTCCAAAAGACAAAAGACTGCTCAAGTGCAAGTGGGTCTTTAAGCTCAAGAAAGATGGAAATAGCAAGCTGGTTAGATACAAAGCTCAATTGGTGGTAAAAGGTTTCGATTAGAAGAAAGGTATTAATTTTGATGAAATTTTCTCACCTGTTGTCAAAATGACTTCTATTCGAACAATCTCGAGCTTGGCAGCTAGCCTAGATCTTGAAGTGGAGTAGTTGGATGTGAAAATAACATTTCTGCATGGAGATTTGGAAGAAGAGATCTATATGGAGTAGCCAGAAGATTTTGAAGTAAAGGCAAAAAAACACATGGTGTGCAAGTTGGAAAAGAGTCTTTATGGTCTGAAACAAACGCCAAGGCAGTGGTACAAGAAGTTTGACTCATTCATGAGAAGTCAAACGTACACAAAGAATTTTTCAGATCCATATGTATACTATAAGAAATTCTCTAATAATAACTTTATCATCTTGTTGTTATGTGTGGATGACATGTTGATTGTAGGATAAGACTAGAAGTTGATTGCCAAGTTGAAGGAAGATTTGTCCAAGTTATTTGACATGAAAGACTTGGGTCCAGCACGACAAATTTTAGGAATAGAGATTGTCCGAGATATAGGACAAATAGTAAGTTATTGCTGTCACAAAAAAGTATATTGAACGTATAGTTAAATGCTTCAACATGATGAGTGCTAAACTAGTTAGCACGCCTCTTACTGGTCATATGAAGTTGAACAAGACAATGTGTCCTACAACAAAGGAAGATAAAGCAATTATGGCTAAAGTTCCATATTCATCTGTTGCCAGAAGCTTAATGTATGCAATGGTATGTAGTAGACCCGATATTGCTTATGTTGTCGGTGTTGTTAGCAGGTTTCATGACAATCCCATGAAAGAACATTGGAAAGTTGTGAAGTGGATACTCAGGTATCTGAAAGGAACCTCGGATGAATGCTTGTGTTTTGGGAGATCAAATCCAGTCTTATTGGGCTATACAGATGCTGATATGGCCGGTGATACTGATAATAGAAAATCCACTACTGGATATCTATTTACCTTTTCAGGGGGAGCTATATCTTGGAAGTCTAAATTGCAAATGTGTGTTGCACTTTCAACAACTGAAGTGGAGTACATAGCTGGTATAGAAACTGGCAAGGAGATAGTATGGCTCAAGCTGTTTCTTCAAGAGCTTGGATTGCATCAGAATGAGTATGTCGTCTATTGTGACAGTCAAAGTGCAATAGACTTGAGTAAGAACTCCATGTACTATGCAAGAACAAAGCATATTGATGTGATATTGTCACGACCCTAAATCCACTAGTCGTGATGACATCTAATCCAACCCGCTAGGTAAGCCAATTAACCACTAACCAGTTCCAATAACATTTAATAAAGTAATTAAGTAAAGAAATATCTGAATCTTATACATTCCCCAAGGACTAGTAGTACAAATCATGAGATTCTAAGAATAGAATTTACAAAGCTGAAATGAAATAAATACATCGTCTGTTTGAAAAGTACATAAACAGAGTTTTATAGATCTAAAGCTACCACGAATAAGGGGAAGCTACAACCGGGATGCAGGTACATCTTCAATCCATCTCTCATCGAACGCAGCAACATCAGCAACCAATATCTACACGCAAGGTGCAGAAGTGTAGTATGAGTACAACCGACCCCATGTACTCAATAAGTAACAAATCTAACCTTAGGCTTAAAGTAGTGACAAGCTAATACAAAGGTCGGGTCCAATACCAATATCCCACAACAATTCATAACAGCATAATACAAGTAATAAAAGATGTATCTCAGAAGTAAAATGCTCAGCTCATTCACAGTTCCAGAAAATGGTCATGCTTTTCAAGTATCTTAGTGAAAACCCATATTTTTTTTACCGAAAATGCCAAAAATACGAGTAAGTTTGAAAACTGTAAATTTTTCCAAATATCCTTTCCACAATAAATAAGATATTTTATTTATCTTTCAGATAGCAAGTGTGAAATACCTCTCTATGCCCACATATCAATGTGTGTAAAAAGTCATGAATGACGTGATACCGTACAGCATGAGGAAAAATGCATCTCTATGCATGTATGTCATGTGTGCATGCCAATGTCATGTATCTCAGAGATGAATCATGTACTCACACTCTTAGAGTACTCAATCTCACTGTCTCGCATCCTCTCTCACTATGCTCAATGCTCAGCACACTCAATCACTCAGCGCTGTACAATACCCACTGCGGCGTGCAGCCCGATCCACATATTTATAGTCGACTGCGCTCACTGGGGGTGTGCAGACTCCGGAGGGGCTCCTACAATCCAAGCGCTATAATACACATGGACAACACACGTGCTGCATGGACAACTCACGTGTCATAATATCAATATCTGGATCCGCACGAACAACTTACGTGCTGCACGGATAACTCACGTGCCATAGTATCAATATCTGGATCTGCACGGACAACTCACCTGATATAGTATCAATATCTGGATCCGCACGGACAAATCACATGCTGCACGGACAACTCACATGCTATAGTATCAATAAATAACAACTGAGACTGAGATATGATATGAATGCATGAATATGACTGAGTACAATATATCAATGAAATCAGTGAGATGACAGCATAAAACGACCACTATGGGTCCTAACAATATCAACATAAAGCCTAAACATGAAATTTAGCATGATTGACAGCTCAGTTACTTTATCACATGGTGATAACACAGATGTCAACAAAATAGGGCCACTATACAGTGCCATGGAAACAACAGAGTCACAATTCACAGGGTGTATGCCCACACGCCCGTCACCTAGCATGTGCGTCACCTCAATATCAATCACATAACACGTACCCTCAGTGTGCTAAGTTTAGAAGAGTTACTTACCTCGAACAAGCCAATACCAATGCCGAGCAAGCCAAGCGGTGCTCCAAAGATGCCTTCACGCGCGTAGCGACCTCCGAACGGCTCAAAACTAGCCAAAAGCAATTCAAATACTTAAAATAAAGTCCAAGGAAACAATTCTAAATGATAAAGATGGAATCCTTAATCAAAACCCAAAACCGGCCAAAAAATCACACCCGGGCTCGCGCCTCGGGACCCAACAAAACTGACAAAATTCGACAACCCATTCAATTACGAGTCCAATCATGCTAGTTTCACTCAAATCCGACTCCAATTCGATGTTCAAAACTCAGAAATTCATATTATGAAATTTAGGCCAAAACCTCCAATTTCTTCTATAAAATTCACAATCAAATCACCAAAAACGAAGGTAGATTCGTGGAATAAGATCAAAACCAAGTGGAGAACACTCAACCCAATTCATACGGTGAAAATTTCTTCAAGAATCGCCTCAATCCGAGCTCCATAGCTCCCAAAATGTAAAAATGGCCGAAACCCTCGAAATATAGTACTTTCTACTTCTGCCCAGGCATCCTCTTACGCGATCGCGTCTACACCATCGCATTCGCGATGAACAAAATAATCTTCCACCATAATACACTTTGCGTTCACGGTAAAAACATCGCGAACGCGACTCATAGCTGGCTCAGACCTTCGCGAACGCGGATCCAACTACGCGAAGGCAATGAAGAAGGCCTCCGGCTCCCAGATCAACCCTACGCGTCCGCGATCCATCATATGCGAACGCGAAGAAGACTTGTCCTTACACTACGTGAACGTAGACCATTACTCGCAAACATGATGAAGAAATGCTACTGCCATCCATACACACTACGCGTTCGCGACACTTGCCACACGAACGCGATGAAGGACTGAGACACCAGAAAACAGCAGAACACAGCAGTGCCAAAATGAAGAAAAATGATCTGAAATCAATCCGAAACATGCCTGAGCCCCTCGGGACCACGTCCAAACATACCAACAAGTCCCCTAACATAACACGGACCTACTCGAGGCCTAAAAACACACATAACATCATCGAAACGATGAATCACACCTCAATTCGAAATCAATGAACTTTGAAACTTCAAGCTTCCACAACTGATGTCGAAACCTATCAAATCACGTCCGATTGACCTCAAATTTTGCACATAAGTCAAATTCGACATTACGGACCTGCTCCAACTTCCGGAATCGGAATCCGACCTTGATATCAAAAAGTCCACTCCCGGTCAAACTTTCCAAAATTTTAACTTTCGCCATTTCGAGCCAAATTCAACCACGGACCTCCAAATCATAATCCGGACGCGCTCCTAAGTCCAAAATTTCCCAATGGAGCTAACGGACCCATCAAAATTCCAATCCGAGGTCAAATGCTAAAAAGTCAAACTTGGTCAACTCTTTCAAATTTAAAGCTCCATAGTTGAGAATCATTCTTCCAAATCAATCCCGAATAACCTGAAAACCAAAATTGACGATTCATATAAGCCATAATACATCATACAGATCTACTCATGCTCGTAAACTACCGAGCGAAGTACAAATGCACAAAATGACCGGTTGGGTCGTTACATTCCCCCTACTTAAACATACGTTCGTCCTCAAACGTGCCAAGAGTTGTTCCCAAAACCATCAAACCGCCGTGTAACCTTACCATGCACATACCCGGGGGTGATCCCACGTCACCCTATCCCATATAGGTCTGATAACACCACATAGCTGAAATTTCTCAATTCAACCTATTCCATAAGCCTTAGAATCCAATTTTTCCAATATCCAGAATTTCTTATAAGATCTGAATCTCGCAACCTACACACTGTATAAGTCTGAACAAGTTGTACCAAGCCGCAACCATAACCTAAGATACAATCGCATGATATATCACATAACACAGATACTTGTAGAAATGATTTCTTATCACAGTAGCTGCTCAAAACAACCCAATGCAGTAATAAACCTCATATCAAACAAGACTCCATTCTAAAACCTTCGTATAATGTCGATGATGAAAGAAACACGCAGAATCTTGTATCCATTCATCAGATCAACCAGTCATGGAACTCCCTCTCCTTCGACAAGAACTATAGCAAATTTCTAAGCCGACTTTCGATATTATCCTTCCAACCATGCTGTAATCTATTCCGATAGTATCCATTCTAGGTCCAATGACCTCATCTCATCTAACATGACCACTCTAGTAACATGACACATCAATACAATCTAAAGCCATAACCCGTGCAATCTGTGCACGAATAAGCAACATTCCAAATATACTCAATCATGAAAAAAAATGACTCAGACGAGAGAACTATCCCGCAAGCTCAACAAGTACCACCACAATGCAATCCTAAGAACCTATCACACACCGTTAAACCAAAACACACGAATCTAACATGAAGGATCATGTCTCAACATAACTCTGCCACAATGTGCGACTCCATCCAAACACTGGCCCATATGAGACACCTCAAGCCACCATGCTCAAAATCAATAGCCACGCGAAATTTGACATCAAGTACCCAAAGTGCATTACCATAACCACGGAGAAGCAGATGACACAATGCCACACAAACCCGAAAAAACATAACTAATACGCCCTCAATCATGCAATACCCCACTACTCATCTCGCTCAAATTCCGCTATAAGACCACAATAGAACTGCACCATGTGTGCCTAAAACCAACGAATCACAACTCCTTGTAGCATAGAAGAGTAACTCACAGAAAATTGCAAAACACGAATAAGCTCAGCAATAACTGAATGACACATCCCTCAACAATAGCATTATGGAGCCAACCAATCCAACTCGGTGTAGAATACACATCCTAATTGGGACTACCAATGGACCCCCAAATCAACTCCGGGCACCCACAAATAGACAAATAAACCTCTGAAAGCCTACAATTGACTGAATCATAACACATACTATTATCTGGCTAGCTTCGGCCACGACTTCATAGTCCACAACCATGAAATAGTTTGCTCCTGAGAACTCCCAGTCTCCAAATCCATAGAACACACGAATCACCATATCTGATCCCAACTCCACCGCCAGAATGTCTAACACATCTCTCATACACGATAATCCCACGAGGAATACTTCTAAAATTCTTCCGTGCCACATAGAAAAATTTGAATATCAACAGTCGATCAACCAGAAGAGTGTCGCAGTACCAGTGAAGTATCCATACATCAAAACACATTGCCCCTCCTGAAATGTATACTCTCATCAAGCCATACCAAATACTAATATCATTTACCTAGTCATCAGAAACCGTCCATGCTGCCTACGAATTTTATGACCTTCCCTTCCAAATAGAACTGTGATCCCGCTTACCTAAATCTCAATCCCACACAACACACCGCATATACCATGCCATCATATGAAAAACACGAGAACTTCATAGTCCACTCCGAGTCACAAGCAACTACATACTCAATTAGCCAAGGACCTTTCATTTGATTTCATCCAGGAGAAATTCACTATACACCACATGCTCCTCACGCCAGCAGGAAATATACCCCTCGAACCTTAGTAAAAACCATTGAGAACACTTCGAAACCCATTTTCACATAACCAAGCTATCTGAACCGAATCTCTCTAACTCAACCCAGCCACGCAGGTTGCCAAAACCCAAGAGCATTGCCACGAAACACCTATAGAGACTAGCCACGTCATAAGTACCCAAAGAGCCGGTCATACCCATTACTGTGCTAACCCAACCTACTACCAAGCTGTCCTATTTCACCAAGTCCTTTCCAAATTGCCTTCAAATTGATACTTTTCCTTGCTAGAACACCACGATCCCTAACCAAAATTCACCACACAAGAGACTCTAGTATAAAACCACAACGCCATAAGGCTCATAAGCCGCTGACTTCCCTCTTAAGAACTCCAAGGCACCACAACCGAGAAACCCACTCTAAAGAGACCTTATGTGAACCTAAAACTGTTTTCTTCACCTTCTTGATACTGAAATGCACAATCTACAATGATATAAAATGCCACAAGTCTCGACACTATCCAATGCAACTCCCAGTTTCTAGCCTATACAAATCTTGAAAATTCCAAATCGCTACATATAAATCTTGAATCCATTAGAACCATTCTCGAGAGTCATCCACTTTACTCATATCTCAATTAAACCTACCGAACGGACCGAACGACATGTGCCCCATTAGCACACCAACACCCAAGGGAGTAAAGAGAAACCCGCACTCCTAAGCAACCGAGCAAATTCCTACTCCATGTACACTACATCCTTCGCGAATAACCACTCAAGTATTTTATGATTTCTCATATACCCATAGAGTGTAATACAACCTGTATCCAGAAATGCCTTTACCCGAGTCATCCTCGATCTCGACCTCTGCAAGTAATAACTGATTCACCAGTATACCCCGAACCGAAACCCAATACAACACATAACCGTGCAATCAACTCGTCGATAGCAGACTCCCCCACTTGGCTCAAAGACATGGAATAAAACATCTGACTACTTACAATAACCATACATAATTACTACCATAATACCACAGTGAGATTCAACTAAATCCTTCCTGAGATCCTGAACGCAAACCATCTAATACTTCAAATTATCTGCAAATCTCGCATTCACCCCTGTAATAGTCAAGCCAACTTTCACAAGCGATCCAAATTTAAATTGCAACATATATCATTCACTGGTAAAAGGGAACTCTCTACAAAACATCTTAGGGATCACACAACCTCAGGACACCTCGCAGGGTATAACCCACTTGCTTTGCCTCAAACTGACATCTCTCTACATCCTTCCACAGTCACGACTACTACGCAATCACTTAATCTTCTCGATTCTGAACTCATCAACAAGACATGAGAATCTACTTCACTCCACAACTAAATAACATGAGAGATCCCTCAACACACCCATAACTCGAGACCATACGCCAAATCAAGACAGAATTAAATCACCCAATAGTCCTTTCTACATCTCAAGTAAACTCTTCTCGTCACATCCGAACAATCTGAACACATCCCGCAGTCACATCATACTCACCATATAGCCATTCTATAGCTCATTGAGTCACAAATTCCACTCATAGGGACACTACCGAGCTTATAAGTCCAAAAGCACGTGCTCACACAATCAAACTATCCATGCTCAAGCTACAGTCAAAACCCGGCCTCAAGTCCTCCAGACTGGCCTATCACCAGCATGCCAAAATCACATCTCGCACCTCAACCATAAAATCACAAGCCATCATTGTACAACTGATACCGAGCGCTCATGTGCGCTTACGAATGCATGGAAGGAATTCAAAGAGTTACGCTTCAAGCTGAATTAATGTCGCATGATAAGGAAAGAAAGATGGGAAGTATATCCTAAATATCCTGTAGCCTCTCAAAGATAGGTATGGACGTCATCATACCGATCCGCAAGACTCTACTAGACACTTGCTCATGACTTGTAGAACCTATGAACCTAGAGCTCTGATACCAACTTGTCACCATCCTAAATCTATTAGTCGTGATGGAACCTAACCCAACCCGCCAGGTAAGCTAATTAACCACTAACCAGTTCCAATAACAATTAATAAAGCGATTAAGTAAAGAATTATTTGAATCTTATACATTCTCCAAGGACTGGTAGTACAAATCATGAGCTTCTAAAAATATAATTTACAAAGCTGAAATGAAATAAATACATCATCTGTTTAAAAAGTACATAAACAACATTTTATAGAACTAAAGCTACCACGAACAAGGGGAAGCTACAACCGGGACGCAGGTACATCTTTAATCCATCTCCCATCGAACGCAACAACATCAACAACCAACATCTGCACGCAAGGTGCAGAAGTATAGTATGAGTAAAACCAACCTTATGTACTCAATAAGTAACAAACCTAACCTTAGGTTGAAAGTAGTGACGAGCTAACACAAAGGTCGGGTCCAATACCAATATCCCACAATAGTTCATAACAGCATAATACAAGTAATAAAAGATGTATCTCAGAAGTAAAATGCTCAGCTCGTTCATAGTTCCAGAAAATGGTCATGCTTTTCAAATATCTTAGTGAAAACCCAAATCTTTTACCGAAAATGCCAAAAATACGAGTAAGTTTGAAAACTGTAATTTTTTCCAAATATCATTTTCACAATAAATAAGATGTTTCATTTTTTTTCCAGATAGCAAGTGTGAAATACCTCTCTATGCCCACATATCAATGTGTGTAAAAAGTCATGAATGATGTGATACCGTACAACATGAGGAAAAATGCATCTTTATGGCTGTCTCGTATCCTCTCTCACTATGCTCAATGCTCAACACACTCAATCACTCAGCGCTGTACAATACCCGCTGCGGCGTGCAACCTGATCCACATATTTATAGTCGACTGCGCTCACTGGGGGTGTGCAGACTCCGGAGGGGCTCCTACAGCCCAAGCGCTCTAATCCGCACGGACAACTCATGTGTTGCACGGACAACTCACGTGCCATAATATCAATAACTAGATTCGCAGGGACAACTCACGTGCCATAGTATCAATATCTGGATCTGCACGGACAACTCACGTGTTATAGTATCAATATCTGGATCCGTACGGATAACTCACATGCTACAAGGACAATTCACATGCTATAGTATCAATATCCTCCCAAACAGGCCCCCGGCCTCACTCAGTCATCAATCTCTCCAGTCTCACTCACGGGATCAAAATGTCATGAAACTAGCCCAACAATAATGATATGATGTATAAATAAATAACAACTGAGACTGAGATATGATATGAATGCATGAATATGACTGGGTACGATATATCAATGAAATCAGTGAGATGACAGCATGAAACGACCACTATGAGTCCTAACAATATCAGCATAAATCCTAAACATGATTATTTAGCATGATTGACAACTCAGTTACTTTATCAGATTGTGATAACACATATATCAACCAAATAGGGCCACTATACAGTGCTATGGAAACAACGAAGTCACAATTCATAGGGTGCACGCCCATACGCCCGTCGCCTATCATATGCATCACCTCAATATCAATCACATAACACGTAATTCTGGGTTTCGTACCCTCAACACTAAGTATAGAAGAGTTATTTACCTAGAACAAGCCAATACCAATGCCGAGCAAGCCAAGCGGTGCTCCAAAGATGCCTTCACGTGCGTAGCGACCTCCAAACGACTCAAAATTAGCCAAAAGCAATTCAAATACATCAAATAAAGCCCAAGGAAACAATTCCACTCCCGGTCAATCTTTCCAAAATTTTAACTTTTGTCATTTCGAGCCAAATTCAACCACGGACCTCCAAATCATAATCCAGACGCGCTCTTAAGTCCAAATCACCCAACGGAGCTAACGGAACTATCAAAATTCCAATCCGAGGTCAAATGCTAAAAAGTCAAACTTGATCAACTTTTTCAAATTTAAAGCTCCCTAGTTGAGAATCATTCTTCCAAATCAGTCCCGAATAACCTGAAAACCAAAACCGGCGATTCATATAAGTGATAAAATATCATTCGGAGCTACTCATGCCGGTAAACTATTGAGCGAAGTGCAAATACTCAAAATAATCGGTTGGGTTATTACAGAGATATAATTGGATTCATGAGCAAGTTGAGAACGAATCTTTGTAGGTCAAAAAGATTCACACGAGTGAAAATCCTACGGATATGCTGACCAAGACAATACTAAGAGACAAGTTCGAGCTATGCAAAGAACTTGTCGGAATGAGCTCTATATGAAAAATTGGAGATACCTCATTCAGGTGAATAAGACTGTAGGGGTGGATTTGATGGGTCCATCCCATGTGAAAGGAAGACAACTTCTTTAGGCAAAGGCTGCACCGTCCAAATCCAAACCTTCAAATAAATATTTGTGCGGCAAGAAAAAGTCAAAAAGGGAAGGAAGACAAGTTTGGTTTACTATTTTTGATGTCACCTCTGACATCTTTGAGAGGTTCTGAACCTCTATAAATAAGGAAGAATTGTCACGCCCCAACCTTGGGGAGCATGATTGGCACTCGACAGAGTTAACCCAGTTTAGCTAACCTACGTTGCATCGACTTCTCATCCTTACTCATCCATGATTTACTATAACATAATTAGATCTTGACTTTTAAATTAAATGCATTTGGCTCAATGGCCTAAAACTCTTCTCATGATGGATACATAGCTTTATAAATAAATGTAAATACTGTGAACATAAATACATAAAAAAACTCAAAACATAAATACATGACCCACAGTATACATGGAGCTTCTATGATATTAGATACCTAAATACATAAAACGAACTTGACTCAAATACCCACTAGAACGGTAGCGGGCTCATCATAGGCTGAGTAGTGGAAGATCCCTATCAAAGATCCACATCATCCAGTACAAGTATACATGTACCCATTAAAAGATGCAATACTCCCGGCAAAAATTACGTGAGTACATGTGAAATAGTACTTGTATGTAAGGCAGACAGACCAATATATGAAAATATGGTAGCTCAAATAAGAGGTAAATGAAGTACATCAAGAAACAACGAAACGGCCCATTGAATCACATGTCAAGTCTTATTATACTTAAATCATTATGAACTTATTTTGGGATTATGTGAGCCATATGAACTATGTGTGGGATATAAAATATAATGTAAATATAACAACATGTACAAACAAAGGCAATGAAAGTGGCACCTATTGTTCGTATTGGCTATGTGTCTCACTAGTCCGTCTATAGCCCTCTCTTACTATGCACTTATGCGTTTCACAGACCGTCCATAGGGCTCATCTATATTATGCACCTATTCATTTCATAAACCGTCCATAGGTCTCATCTCTACTATGTACCTATGCATTTCACAGACTGTCCATAGGGCTCATCTATACTATGTACCTAGTTTCACAGACTGTCCATAGGGCTCATATATACTATGTACCTATTTGTTTCACAGACCGTCCACAGGGCTCATCTATACTATGTACCTATTTGTTTCACAGACCGCCCATAGGGCTCGTAAAACATTATTATGCACATGATCATATGTAAGCTTAAATCGATATGAGTAGCAATACATTTAGGGTCGTAAATTCCCGGATCATTGAAATATATCATGTTCATGATCATCATACGGAAACACAACTTATTACATTCCCACATGTATGGAGAATCAGTGAGTAGATTACAATGGCACATGGACCCAATTCCTTTTCATTACGTTTCATCATCATTTAGTATAGGAAATCTCTCTTTCATCTTGTTATGTACTTGTTTGTCATCTTAAGGTCATTAGCTGAGTTCATGATTCTTGGGGACTTAACATCAAAGTCATTTGCATTTATTATTTTAGAAGCATAAACATACTGTTATTGAAAACATTGGAAAGCCTTAACTTCAACGTCATGCCTATTTGTAAACTTGAACCTCTATAACGCTACCAAAATGGGAATATCATGGTATGCGCAACTACACATGTGAACAGACTACATGGATAGCATAAAGCCATTTGTCTCCCAAAAAAATTTCATATAAATCATTTCATGAAAGTCTTTTCTTTTCATTCACTACTAGAAATTCGGTAAAAACTGACCAAAAAAACCGACCAACATTGGTCGGTAATGGCCAAAAACCGACCAAAACGCGACCATTTATGTGTGAACGGTATTTTTATGGTCGGAAAAGCATACCGACCAAAGTTGGTCGGAAATTGGTCGGGTTTTTTTTTTTGCAATTTTCTTTTTTAAATTTAATTGACCGACTAAAGTTGGTCGGAAATTACCGACCAACTTTGGTCGGTCAATTAAATTTAAAAAAAAAATTGCCAAAAAAAAACCCGACCAAAGTTGGTCAGTTTTTTCCGACCAAAGTTGATCGGTATTTTAATTATGTAATAAAAAAATTCACCATCTGGGAATCGAACCGGGGTCTATACTGTGGCAGGATACTATTCTACCACTAGACCATTGGTACATTTTGTTTTAAGACTATCTTTTATTTGATTTATACTCTTTAATTATATTTTCGCACGAAAATAACCGACCAAAGTTGGTCGATTTTATTAAAAAGTAAAATTACCGACCAAAGTTGGTCGGTTTTTTTAAATGACCGGCCGAATTAACCGACCAATTTTGGTCTTTTTTTAATATTAATTTTTTTTATTTTAATTGAAAAACCGACCAAAGTTGGTCGGTTTCTTGAAACATAAATTTTACGGGACTCAAAAATAGTTTCCTGTATTTTTGCGCCAAATAAAACTGACCAAAGTTGGTCGGTTTCGTAAAAAAAAAAATTAAAAAAAAATATATTTTAAAAAATCGACCAACTTTGGTCGGTTTTTGGTCGGTTTTTTGACCGACCAAAGTTGGTCGGTCGACCTTGGTCGGTTTTTGCCGAATTTCTAGTAGTGATTGTTCCTTAAGACATGCAATACCTCATAATTCTCATTTTGGCAAGTGGCCACTTTTCATCACCGTATTATCACTTCCTTTTACATGCCATGGATCATCATAAAAGAATTAAACATATTTAAAATATTAGAAATCATTGCTACAACCACATGAGTAATAAGAGCTTAAGACACTTGGAGTATATCTAAAAAATGGAGCATAGTGATTGTAATTGAATCATGAATTGAACTCGTAAGCATTTGAGAAGTCAGTTGTACTTAAAATATTTTCCAAAGATGAGCATGGGGATGATAATTGAAACATGTCTTGAGTATGTAGACATCAGATAAGTAATCCCTTTGAGGCAACTTAGCATAATATGAATAGGAACTCGAACAAACCAAGGAGTTTATGAGGAATTCATGGAATTTGATTCTACGGATGGAGTTTAGCCAATATACCTTGATTCAGCTCTTTAGTGATACTAAAGCCTCCCAATACTCTCACAACTCCAATCTATATCCACATAATTCAATTGGCCACTATTAGTAATAATTTCCATGTCTTAGGTTGTTTAGGTATTTTATCAATCACCTAGAGTGCATAACATTCTACCGCCTATAGTAATGGTATTTCTTCATCCAACAATCCCTCCTTCTCACCAAGAAGAGTTACTACAACATCCTTGGTCTACTAACTCCCTTCTTTAGTACTATTATAATCATCAATGAACTCACATCCACCCAATATTTATTTTACTAATCAACTAATTACAAAATATCTACAATACCCAATAATTTAGGTTAGGCACTTATGGCTTTCAATTACCATCCATTAAGTGCTAATACTTATTTCTTGCTCATATATTCACTAAAAATCTATGTATGTAGGTTTAAGGGTGAAGGATTACCTCTTGAAGCTCAAATCTTGAAAGCCAACTTTTGGGGTGTTCTTGAGATTTTGAAGAAATCCTATGGAATCCAATACAAAACCCTATTGTAACTAGTGATTGAGAAGTGAAATCATCATAAAAATACAATTTAAAACTCACCTTAAGTATGTATTGGAAGCCTTGGTCGGATGGGAGATGGAGAGAAAAACCCTAGCCTTGAAACCCTTTTATTTTTCTCTCTCCCCGCTCATGTACTTTTATATTGCAGAAGACCTCACAGTGGGTGCGCGGCGCGCGCGCAACGTGTTCTATCTCTGTCCAAGCAAAAGTTTCTAGCACACGCTGAGCGTGTGTTACAGACTAAATGCACTGGTTTATACCTTGCCAACTCTATTTTCCTTTCACGCGCGTTAGTGCCTAAACGCGCTGTTTTTGCCAATTTCAACCAACTTTTCAAACCTTATGTTTTTACTTCCTTTTCGCTATTTTGACATCCCAACCCCTCAAATTGAACTATACATACATTATCATGTTTCGATCACCTCTATCCCCTTGTATGGGTCCACACGTACTCTGAGATTGACTCTATTATCCTAAAAAACATACACAAATAAGTGAACTATAAAACTTTACGGGGCCTTACAAGTATTCCTTTAGTTGTTGAACACACCAAACAGAGAGAAAGAGAGTGATTCACGGAGTAAGAAGTAAAATACTCTATAAGGAAAAATATAGAGTTTGAGCGGTATTTGTAGTGAGGTGGAAAAAGCAAAAGAGGGTTATTTCTTTTGAGTGTCTAGTGGTATTTGAGGGTTTTACTTGGTACCATAAATTGTAAAATCCTTGCTATAGTGAAATCAGTTGCTCCTCTCGGGCCGTGGTTCTTCCCTTATTCAGAAGGGTTTTCCAAGTTAAAATCTTGGTGTTCTTGTTTCTCTTATTATTATCGTTGGTTACTATATTTTAGTAATCCTCATTTATTACAATAGTATACTGTGAATATTAATTCTGTGGAGATAATTTTCCTAACAGTTATCACCACTAATTGCATAATTAAGCGATTCGCTAAACGATCATTGTTGAGTTTTATAGTTTCTCCACAGCAACTACACCCTTTAGCCTAAAGGTTTACACTCTCAATTTCAGATAACACTACTAGAAATTCGGCAAAAACCGACCAAGGTCGGCCGACTTTTTCAAAATATTTTATTTTTTAATATTTTTTACGAAACCGACTAACTTTGGTCTTTTTTCTTTGGCGCAAAATGCGGGAAACTATTTTTTATTCCCGAGAAATTTATTTTTCAAGAAACCAACTAACTTTGGTCGGTTTTTTAATTAAAATAAATAAAAACTAATATTAAAAAAACCGACCAAAATTGGGCGGTTAATTCGGCCGGTCATTATAAAAAATCGACCAACTTTGGTCCGTAATTTTATTTTTTAATAAAGCCGACTAACTTTGGTCGGTTATTTTTATGCGAAAATACAATTAAATAGTATAAATTAAATAAAAGACAGTCTTAAAATAAAATGCACCAATGGTCTAGTGGTAGAATAGTATCCTGACACTGTACAGACCCCGGTTCGATTCCCAGATGGTGAATCTTTTGATTACATAATTAAAACACCAACCAACTTTGGTCGGTTTTTTTTTGCAATATTTGTTTTTTGAATTTAATTGACTGACCAAAGTTGGTCGGTAATTTCCGACCAACTTTGGTCGGTATGCCTTTCCGACCGCTAAAATACCGTCCACACGTAAATGGTCGCATTTTGGACGGTTATTGGCCGTTACCCTCCAAAGTTGATCGGTTTTTTTGGTCGGTTTTTACCGAATTTCTAGTAGTGATATATAACATGATTAGTTCATGTGTCCCTAAAAGTAAAACAATGGATCACTATTTTGTCTATATTCCTACTGTTAGTATAAGAAAAGGAACCAAGTTATAAGATATAGGTGGTGTGCCTTTTGTTGTCTTTTCTTTTTTGCTTGGGAAATATTGCAAGAGTTTCATCTGAGTTTGTACTCGCTATACTTTAGATAGGTTTATCATGCTAAGGCTTAGGCAGCTTGGCTTTGATATTTGTAATGATCCTGCCGGTCGTTTTGAGGTTTTGGAAGGAATTGGAACACTTAGTTCCAAGGTTTAAAGCTTAAGTTAAAATAGTGGCCGGATGCGGACTTATGTGTAAACGACTTCAGATTCGAATTTTGATGATTCCAATAGCTCTGTATAGTGATTTTGGTCTAAGGAGCGTATCCGGAAAATTATTTGGAGGTCCGTAGTGGAATTTGGCTTGAAATGCCGAAAGATGAATTTTTGAAAAGTTTGACCGGGGGGTTGACTTTCTGATATCAAGGTCGGAATCTGATTCTGGAAATTTGGATAGGTCCGTAATGTGAAATGTGACTTGTGTGCAAAATTTGAGGTAAATCGGACGTGATTTGATAGGTTTCGGCATTGTTTGTCGAATTTGAAAATTTATTAGGCTTGAATCTATGGATAGTTCGTATTTTTGAGGTTGTTAGGTATCATTTGAGGCCTAGAGTAGGTCCGTATTATGTTATGGAACTTGTTGGTATATTCGGACGGGGACCCGAGGGCCTCGGGTGAGTTTCGGATGGTTAACAGATTGATTTTTGAATTTGGAAGAATTCTGGAACTGAAGCCTTCTGGTGTAATCGCACTTGCGGAAAAGTAGTCGCAAGTGCGAGCTCGCAAGTGCGAGCAGGGGTGCGCTGAAGCGAGGTGTGCAGGTGGAAAATGCTTCGCAGGTGCGGAATCGCACCTGCGCGAGAAGGAGCGCAGATGCGGGCAGAGGGCTGTGAGGCATTGGTCGCAGGTGCGAGGGAAACTGCCGCACCTGCGTGAGCGTAGATGCGGGCGGATACGCGCAGAAGTGGAAACTGGGCAGGCGAGTGGAGTTCGTAAATGCGGCATTTTGCTCGCACAAGCGGATGCGCAGGTGCGCAAATCTTGTCCGCAGATGCGGAAATCGCTGGGGCAGAACCTTAAATTCGAAGGTTCGACATTTTCACCAATGTTTTTTGGATTTTGGAGCTCGGGTTGGGCAATTTTAGAGAGGAAATTTTTCACACAACTTGGGGTAAGTGTTTTTAACTCCCTTGTGATTATATTCCATGAATTAATCTTCATTTTTGGTGTAAGATTATTGAATCTTCAAGAGAAATAAAAGGAAATTCTACAATGTCACAAAATAATTTTTTCAAGTTTGAATACCGATTTGGAGTCGGATTTGAGTGAAATTAGTATTTTGTGAAGCACATGCTAGGTGACGGGCGTGTTGGCGTGCACTATAGAAATTATGACATAATTATTTCTGTGGAATTTTATAGTTAAATAATCTTGACATTTTCCATGCGGTTTTATGTGTTAAAGAAATTAAGCTGAAAAATATATTAAAAATCATGTTGAGGCTATGTGCCAGTATTATTGGGACCCACATAGGTCATATTGCTGTGAATTATTGTGTTAAATTGAAATTCATACTCAGTCATATTCATTTCATTGCATATCATATCTCAGTCTCTGTTGTTATGTATTGATACATCATATCATCATTTTTGGGCAATTTCTTTTCATGACATGGTGAGCCCGAGAGACTGGAGAGATTGATGACTGAGTGAGGCCGAGGGCCTGATTTGTGAGGATATTTATGGGATCGGGCTGCACGCCGCAGCATGTTGCATATTTATGGGATCGGGCTGCACGGCGCAGCATGTTGCATATTTATGGGATCGGGCTGCATGCCGCAGCATGTTGCATATTTATGGGATCGGGCTTCATGCCGTAGCATGTTTGATAGAGGCCAAGGGCATGAGTGATTTATGCCATGATTTGGCTTGATATAGCGCTTGGGCTGAAGGAGCCCCTCCGGAATCTGTACATACCCCCCATGAGAGCAGGTACCTATTGAGTGCGAGTGTCGAGTGCCGATTGCTGAGTGACTGTGAGGCAAGAGTGATTGTGAGGTATGCCCGAGTGGCAAGAGTGATTGTGAGGTATGCCCGAGTGGCAAGAGTGATTGTGAGGTATGCCCGAGTGGCAAGAGTGATTGTGAGGTATGCCCGAGTGGCAAGCGTGATTGTGAGGTATGCCAGAGTGGCATGAGTGACTGTGAGGTTTGCCCGAAGGGCTGTATATGAGTGATGTTCTGCCCGAGGGGCTGTTTATGATTTTATCACTGAGTCGCATCGCATTGGCATGCACACATGACATACAGGCATAGAGATGTATTTTCCTTATGTTGTACAACATCACATCATTAATAATTTGTCACACATTTTTATAGATGGGCATAGTGATGCATTTATTTTACACGGGTTATCCGGAAGGAAAATGAATCATCTTATTTATTATTGAAAAGATTTTTGGAAGAAATTATTGTTTTCAAACTATTCATATTTGTTTGGCAACTTCAGCAAATGATTTGGGTTTTCACTGATGTATTTGGAAGGAAGAACTATTATTTTTGAAATCATGATTTGTCTGAGCATTTTATCTCTCAGTTACTTCTGGTATTATTTGCTTTATGTTATTATGGACTGTTGTGGACTATTGGTTATGCACCCGACCTTGGTAGAAGCTCGTCACTACTTTTAACCTACGGCTGGGTTTGTTACTTAACTTAGTACATGGGGTCGGTTGTACTGATACTACACTTCTGCACATTGCGTGCAGATGTTGGCTGTTGTTGTTACTGTGCTCGATGGTTGCAGGACTTAAAGATGTACCTGCGTTCCTGTTGTAGCTTCCTCTTGTTCAGGGTAGGCTTAGATTTATAAAAGCTCTGTTTATGTATTATTCAAACAGACTATGTATTTATTTCATTTCCGCTTTGTATACTCTATTCTTAGAAGCTCATGATTTGTACTACCAGTTCTTGGGGATTGTATAAGATTAAGATCTTTTTTCACTTAAATTGCTTTATTAATTATTATTGGAATTGGATAATTGAAAGTTGGCTTACCAAGCGGGTTGGGTTAGGTTCCATCACGACTAGTTAGATTTTGGGTCGTGACAAGGTGGTATCAGAGCACTAGGTTCATAGGCTCTACAAGTCATGAGCAAGTGTCTAGTAGAGTCTTGCGGATCGGTATGATGACGTCCATACTTATCTTCGAGAGGCTACAAGGCATTTAGGATAAATACTTCCCATTTTTCTTTCCTTATCATACGAGATTGATTCAGCTTGAGACATAAACTCTTTGAATTCCTTCCACGTATTCGTATGCGCACATGAGCGCTCGGTATCAGCTGTGCATCGCCGGCTTGTGATTTTTTGAACGAGGTTCAAGATGTGTATTATGTGTTTTGGTGATGGGCCAGTCTGGAGGACTTGAAGCCAGGCTTAGACCACAGCTTAGGCTCGGTAGCTTCAGTTGTAACTTGTACATTTGGACTCATATGTCCGGTAATATCCCTATGGGTGGAAGTTGTGGCTCGATGAGCATAGGAATGGCTTTATGATGAGTATGATGTAAATACGGGATGTGTTAAGACGATTTGAATATGACGAGAAGTGTTTCCTTGAAATGTAAAGGAAAGGCCATTGGGTGCTTGATTTTCGAATTGATGTGGCGTACAGTCTTCAGTATGAATGTTTTGAAGGATCTTTCACATTGTTAAATTTTGGGGTAAAACTAAATTCTCACGTCTGGTTAATGAGTTTGGACTCAGATAGACTAAGTGATTGCATAGTAATTGTGAATACGAAAGGGTATAACAAGATACCAGATTGAGGCTAAGCAGGTAGATTATCCCCTGCGGAGTAATCTACGTAGGAGTATTCCTTATGATGTGAGTAGAGAGTTTCTTTTCTGCCGACGAGGTGTATGGGTGGAGATTTGAATCTGAATCTGGTTGAGAAAGTTGACTTGTGTGTTAAGAGGATGAATACGAGCTTAGCGGATGATTAAGGTATTTTTATGGTTAGCATTGTTTGAACTTGGGAAGAAGTTTCGTTGGACTGACTGTGGCATTATGGCAGAAAGAGAGTGTTGGTATTGTGAGTTATGGAATGTTTTAATCTATGGATTTGAGCCAAGTGGGGGATTCTGCTATTGACAATTTGATTTCATGGTTAGGTGTTAAATTTTAATTTTGGTCTGAGGCATACTTATGGGTTAGCTATGACATGCAAAAGTTGAGATCGAGGATGACTCGAATAAGGAAATTCATGATTAAGGATTATATTGCACGTATGAGTAAATGAAATTTGCGGGATGAGTGAGTTGTTATTGGTGAATGATGTAGTGCGCACGCAGTATGAATTTGATATGTGGTGTTAAAGTAGAGTTACTTATTTGAGTGTTGTGGTGCTAATGGGGCACATGTGTTTTGGCCCATTTGGGCGATATAATTAGATTTGAGCAAAGTGGGTAACTCCTGAGAAAAATTTTAGTGGGTTTGAGAATTATATATAGCAATTGAGAATGTTTCCGGACTTGTGTATGGATAAAATCCGAGATTTGCGTTTGATGGTGCCTGGACTTGCGGAAATTCTATATGACTATGGATTCTACGTTTTTGTATAAGGAAGATAAGAAGAACAATTTCAAATTCACATAAGGTATTCTCAGATTGAGTGTTATAGTGTGATATTTTTGAAGGTGCTTAAGAAGAATACATTTGCTTATGGGCCGTAGGGCGTTGTGGTTCTATGCTAAGGTTTGTAGGGTAAGTTGTGGTTAAAGATCATGGTATTTTAGCAAGAAGAAGTATCAATCTAAAGACAAATTCGAAAGGGACTCGGAGAAAATAGGACAACTAGGTAGTAGGTTGGATCAGTATAGTAATGGATAAGATCGGTTCTTTGGGTGCATATGATGTGGGGGGTTTTCTACAAGTGCTTTGTAATAATACACCTGAAGTTGGTGACCTGTGTGGCTTGGTTGAGTTAGAGGAATTTAGTTTTAAGGGCTTGATTATGTGCAAATGGATTACAAAGTATTCTTGATGGTTTCTACCGGTGTGGAGAACGTATTGTGTATTGTGATTTCCTCCTGAAAAGAAGCAAGAGAAAGGTTTCTAACTAAAATGGTATGTAAATTATTGGTGACTCAAAGTTGATAATAAGATTCTTATGCTTTTCACATTATGGCAATATAGATGTTATGTGTCGTACGAAAGCTATATTTTCATGTACAAGGTGGCAGTACAGTCTTGAAGAGAAGGTAACGAATGTTGGACAACATAGACGGTTTCAAATAACTAGATGAATACTATTACTACTTGGTATTGTATGAGAAATGGGCGGACTTCAGAAGGCGCATTGTATTTTGACTTACGGATGTATAAATTAGTATTGCGGTACTCACACGGTTGATAGAATGCTGATATTCAAATTTTGCCAAGTGGCACGGAAGAATTTTTAAAGTATTTCTCGTGGGATGATCGTGTATGAGAGAGGTGTTAGAGATTCGGGCGGTGGAGATGGAATCAAATATGGTGATTCACGTGTTCTATGGATTTGGAGATTGGGAGTTCTCAGGAGCGGATTGTTTCATGGTTGTGGACTGTGAAGTTGTGGCCGGAGCTAGCCAGATGATAGAATGTGTTATGATTCAGTCATTATGGATTTTAGGAAGAATATTTATCTATTTGTGGGTAACCCGAGTTGATTTGGCGGTCCATTAGTAGGCCCAATTAAGATGTGTATTCTACACCGAGCCAAATGGTTGGCTCCATACTACTATTGTTGAGGGATGTGTCATTTAGTTGATGTTGAGCTTATTCGTGTTCTGAGATAATCTGTGAGTTACTTCTTTATGCTACGAGGAGTTGTGATTCATTGGTTATGTGCACAGATGGTGCGGTTCTATTTGAGCTTTATACCGGAATTTGAGTATGATGAGTATTTGGGTATTACATGATCGATAGCGTAATGGTTATGTCCTTTCAGGTTTTATGTGGTATTTTTGTCAATTGCCTCTTCGTCGTTATTTATTTGGAGTAAGGTGGCTCGGGGTATATAATATGAACCTCGTGTTAGAATCGGGTGATGCTTCTATGGTGTATGATGAATTTTCAGCGTTTCCTTGTGGAGGTACTTGTTAATCTGGCGGGGCAGTTCTCTCATTTGAGTCATTTTCCATGACTGGGTACATTTGAATTGTTGCGTATTGGTGCACGGACGGCACAAGTTGTGGCTCTGAGTTATATTGGTGAGGCATGTCTATGGAACAATTGTGTTTAGTAATATAAGGTCATTGGACCTAGAATGGGTACTATCAGGTTTGATTTCGGTATATTCGGGAGTATAATATTGAAAGTCGGCTCAGAAAGGGATTATGGTTCTGTTTGGGGCGAGAGGGCTCCGTGACTTGTTGATCTGGTAAGTGGTCATGAAATTTTACATGTTTCTTTTATTATCAACAGTGTACGAAGGTTTTGGGATGAGGTTTGGTTCGATATGGGTTTAATACTAGTAGGCAGTTGGTTTTAGAGTAGTCACTACGATCAAGAATGGTGCTACGAGCATGCGAGTTATGTACTATGTTGGTTGATTATATCCGTGGTTATAGTTATAGCTCGATGCAACTTATTCGGACTTATACGGTGTGTAAATGTAAGATTTATGTCTTGAAAGAAATTCTAAAGGTTGGAAATTAAATTCCAAGGTTTATGGGCTAGAGTTAAATTAATGAATTTAGTTGGGTTGTGTTGTCAAGGCTATATGGAATAGGGTGACGTGGGTTCACCCCCGGGTACGTGTGTGGTAAGATGGAACAGTGATTTGATGTCTTGGAAACAACTCTTGGCATGTTCGAGGACGAACGTATGTTTAAGTGGGGGAGAATGTAACGACCCGACCGGTCATTTTGAGTATTACATCACCGTTTCCCCATTTACTTCTCAAATTGTACTTTACAGTTGTTGTGTGAATTGCCGGGGTAATTGGTTCGGGTCCAGTGAGGTTTTGGAAGGAATTGGAACACTTAGTTCCAAGGTTTAAAGCTTAAGTTAAAATAGTGACCGGATGCATACTTATGTGTAAACGACCTCGGATTCGAATTTTGATGGTTCCAATAGCTCTGTATGGTGATTTGGACTTAGGAGCGTGTCCGAAAAATTATTTGGAGGTCCGTAGTGGAATTTGGCTTGAAATGCCGAAAGATAAATTATTGGGAAGTTTGACCGGGGGTTGACTTTCTGATATCGAGGTTGGAATCCGATTCTGGATATTTGGATAGGTCCGTAATGTGAAATGTGACTTGTGTGCAAAATTTTAGGTCAATCGGACGTGATTTGATAGGTTTCGGTGTCATTTGTAGAATTTGGAAATTTATTATGCTTGAATCCGTGTGTAGTTCATATTTTTGAGATTGTTAGGTATGATTTGAGGCCTCGAGTAGGTCCGTGTTATGTTATGGAACTTGTTGGTATGTTCGGACGGGGACCCGAGGGCCTCGCGTGAGTTTCGGATGGTTAACGAATTAAGTTTTGAATTTGGAAGACTGCTGGAACTGAAGCCTTCTGGTGTAATCGCACCTGCAGAAAAGTAGTCGCATGTGCGAACTCGCAAGTGCGAGCAGGGGTGCGCTGAAGCGAGGTGCGCAGGTGCGAAAAATTCTTCGCAGGTGCGAAATCGTACCTGCATGTGAAAGAGCACATATGCGGGCAGAGTGCTGTGAGTCATTGGTCGCAGGTGCGAGGGAAAACACCGCACCTGCGTGAGCGCAGATGCAGACGGATGCGCGCAGAAGCGAAAACAGGGCAGGCGAGTGGAGTCCACAAATGCGGCATTTTGCTCGCACGAGCGGATCCGCAGGTGCTCAAATTTTGTCCGCAGATGCGAAAATCGCTGGGGCAGAACCATAAATTCGAGGGTTCGACATTTTCACCCATTGTTTCGGATTTTGGAGCTCGGGTTGGGCGATTTTGGAGAGGAAATTTTACACATAACTTGGGGTAAGTGTTCTTAACTCCCTAGTGATTATATTCCATGAATTAATCTTCATTTTTGGTGTAAGATTATTGAATCTTCAAGAGAAATAGAGAGAAATTTCTATAATGGCACAAAATGAATTTTTCAAGTTTGAATACCGATTTGGAGTCGGATTTGAGTGAATTTAGTATGGTTGAACTTGTAATTGGATGGGTTGTCGTATTTTGTGAGTTTCAGCGGATTTCGAGACGTGGGCCCCACGAGTAATTTTTGGGGCGTAATTTCGGATTTTATGGAAAATATTAGCATTTTGATATGGAATTAATTCTTATAAATTGTGTGGACTGAGTCAAATTATTGTGACTAGATTCGAGCCGTTTGGAAGTTGATACGCGCATAATGAAATTTCTGGAGTATTGCTTAGCTTGCTCGACATTGGATTTGGCTTGTTCGAGGTAAGTAACTCTTCTAATCTTGGAGTTAAGGGTATGAACCCTGAAAATATATATTTTGTGAATTGTTGGGAGGTGACGCACATGCTAGATGACGGGCGTGTGGGCGTGCACAATAGAAATTGTGACATAATTGTTTCTGTGGAATTTTATAGTTCCATAATCTTGACATTTTCCATGCGGTTTTATGTGTTAAAGAAATTGAGCTGAAAAGCATATTAAAAATCATGTTGAGGCCATGTGCCAGTATTATTGGGACCCACAGAGGTCATATTGCTGTGAATTATTGTGTTAAATTGAAATTCATATTCATTCATATTCATTTCACTACATATCATATCTCAGTCTCTGTTGTTATGTATTGATACATCATATCATCATTTTTGGGCTATTTCTTTTCATGACATGGTGAGCCCGAGAGACTGGAGAGATTGATGAGTGAGTGAGGCCGAGGGCCTGATTTGTAAGGATATTTATGGGATCGGGCTGCACGCCGCATCATATTGCATATTTATGGGATCGGGCTACGCGCCGAAAGCATGTTGCATATTTATGGGATCGGTCTGCACGCCGCAACATGTTTGATTGAGGCCGAGGGTCTGAGTGATTTATGCCATGATTTGGCTTGATATAGCACTTGGGCTGAAGGAGCTCCTCCGGAGTCTGCACATACCCCCCAATTAGAGCAGGTACCTACTGACTGCGAGGGCCGAGTGCTGAGTGACTGTGAGGCTAGAGTGATTGTGAGATATGCCCGAGTGGCAAGAGTGATTGTGAGGTATACCCGAGTGGCAAGAGTGATTGTAAGGTATGCCCGAGTGGCATGAGTGACTGTGAGGTTTGCCCGAGGGGCTGTATATGAGTGATGTTTTGCCCGAGGGGCTGTTTATGATTTTATCACTGAGTTGCATCGCATTGGCATGCACACATGACATACATGCATAGAGATGTATTTTTTTCATGCTGTACAACATCACATCATTCATGATTTCTCACACATTTTTACAGATTGGCATTGTGATGCATTTGTTTTACACGGGTTATCCAGAAGGAAAATGAAACAACTTATTTATTATTGAAAAGATTTTTGGGAGAAATTATTGTTTTCAAACTATTAATATTTTTTTGGCAACTTCGCCAAACAATTTGGATTTTCACTGATGTATTTGAAAGGAAGAACTATTATTTTTGAAATCATGATTTGGTTGAGCATTTTATCTCTGAGTTACTTCTGGTATTATTTTCTTTATGTTCTTATGGACTGTTGTGAACTCTTGGGGAACCTGATCATCTTGCTATTTCATTTGCTTTCCTTTTTCACTAAAAGAATAAGGTCATACTATTTCTAGGGGTCTTCGTAATTGAACATGATTGTCATTTTTGTGTTTCAACTATGTGATGTATTATTATTTGTTTGTAACTGATAATATATATCCCTCCGAACCCTTGGTACGTCAAAATTAATGTTAATCACAAAATCCAATCATTGGAAGCGGTGGTAGAACCCGAGGTTCAATCGAACCCAATAACTTTTGCTCAAACATGTATTTATGTAAAGATATTTATTAAATATGAACATATTTTATATTTAGAACCCAATTATAAACATTCAAAGTGAAATCTGAAACACGTAAGGTTGAAATACTGACTTCGCCTTTGCCGATCGTAGGACTTGCAAGTAAATTGCCACAATTTTATTCAAGAAAAATGAACCAGTTGGATTCTCTCGATTTTACTACCACAAAACCAAACGTATTCGCAAAACTAAGGTCAGGTTACAATAAAAGAAAACAAAAAGTAAAATAAATGGATGGAAAATATTAGGGCCGTGAAATTTGGTCCAAGCAACCGCCCAACCTATCCAAGGTTGGGCTGGTTATTGACCCGTCCATTTATCAAATTCATCCCATTTTGATCCAACCTATTTAAAGCTGGGTTGATTTTTAGCCCAAATTGATCCATGGGTAAATTTGCCAAAATATCTTAGAATTTTATTTTTGTTTGATATGTTATATATGACCATAACAAAAGAAAACAAATCTTATTTACTAATTATATAATTAGTAAATAATGATATAATTATTTGTGTTATCTTTCTGACTTCCTTTGATGTTACTGCTCCACTGTCCTTTACCATCGTCGTAAGCCGGGAGTCAATCGGAAACAGCCTCTCTACTCCTCCGGAGTAGGGGTAAGGTTTGCGTACACACTACCCTCCCCAGACCCTACTTGTGGGATTCCACTAGGTCGTTGTTGTTGTAATTAAAGCTTGGTAAGAATTGGGCGGGTTGGGCTATGACCCGCCCTATTTATTGACTCAACCTGTTTACCCTTAAAATTGGATAACAATTAAACTTATAATATGGTTCTAAGGACACGTGATTTCACCTAATACCAATTGATAAATGTGAAGATTAATAACGGAAAATAAACTATAAAGTAAAGCAAACCAGTATTAGAATGTAACTCATCCCTCGAGTTTGGATACCCTCGAACTGGTTGATGCAAGAACAATTAAAGTATAACAAGCTGATGAGCAATAGTATAAATGAGAAAGAGAATTATATTGCTTTTTATCTCTGTTAACCGTGTTTAGAAATAATTAGAATCCTCCTTTATATAGTAGAGGAATCCCACTTATGGTATGATTCTAATTACAGAAGGAAATCCCATTATTAGCTAATTAACCGTTTCTAATTTGATCCGTTTTGAGATTTACGCCATGATCCTCGACCAGTCACCGAGGTTTGCGCCGCGATCCTCGACCAGTCACCGATATCTCGCCTTTCTGTTACTGTGCTATCTTCGATCTTTCTCGATGTCTGTCTCACTTGGCTTCGATCGCTACTAACCTCGATTTCGACATGTACCTCGGTTCTGAACTCGGTACCTAGTCCTTGTGATTTAGTCTGTTCTGTTACGAGGTCATCCTTCGATGCAATCTCCCGGTCTCGGTCAAATAGTAAAATTGGGTGGGCCTGGTTTAAACCGTATACATGTAGTCCCCTTCTTTTTTGGAGTGTAATGACAAGAAACGAATTGAGCCTTCGATATTTTTACCTCAACCTGTCATGATGTCATCCTCGTGACGTAAGTGACGGAAGTAACCGAAACGCCCCATTTGTACAGTTATCAAGGTATTAAATGCGCGCCAGTCGATGGTCGGCCACCGCCAATTTTGAACCGTCATTGTGAAATCTATAAATAGCTCCTCTCTTCACCATTTCAAACTTTTACTCTCAAATTTCCAATCTCCAAAGCTTTTTACATCTTCTAAGTCCTTCATCTGCAAATCTACGATTTTCACTGCTAACCTCTTCTTAGAACACCAAATCTTATCATCTCCATCTATTTCTAACTTCAAATCCAAATGGGGAAAACATCAAAAACTATTCCTCAAAAGGAAAACACATTTTCATTGCGGTCGGCCGGCGATAAAACACCTGTGGAGTGGTGCCCTGAGGAGAGTGTTCCCGGGGGGTGCGTCCTCACTTCTGACTTTTAGACCGATAAAGCCTCGTCTATTTCCGGTTAATGCGAGCCAGTGTCGAGGTATATATGCTCGATAACTGAGAGATACCTTAAGCAAGTAAAGAAAGACTGCAACTGGAAGGGCAAAAAGGTGGTGATCCCGACCCCCAAAGAGGACATTACCACCCATGTGGAAGGATTTCTAAGTTTTTACACTAATCCTTTCACGCTGGGCCCCCTCGACCCCGTCGTCATTGATTTTTGCTGTCAATATCAAATAACCCTAGGCCAGGTCCATCCTTCCTTTTGGCGACCAGTCACCGAGGTTTGCGCCGTGATCCTCGACCAGTCACCGATATCTTGCCTTTCTGTTACTATGCTATCTTTGATCTTTCTCGATGGCTGTCTCATTTGGCTTCGATCGCTACTAGCCTCGATCTCGACAGGTACCTCGGTTCTGAACTCGGTACCTAGTCCTCGTGATTTAGTCTATTCATTACGAGGTCGTCCTTCGATGCAATCTCCTGGTCTTTGTCAAATGGTAAAATCGGGTGGGCCCGGTTTAAACCGTATACAGGTAGTCCCCTTCGTTTTTGGAGTGTAATGACAAGAAACGAATTGAGCCTTCGATTTTTCTACCTCGACCTGTCATGGCGTCATCCTCGTGACGTAAGTGACGGAAGTGACCGAAACGTCCCGTCTGTACAGTTACCAAGGCATTAAATGCGCGTCAGTCGATGGTCGGCCACTGCCAATTTTGAGCCGTCATTGTGAAATCTATAAACAACTCCTCTCTTCACCATTTCGAACTTTTACTTTCAAATTTCCAATCTCCAAAGATTTTTACATCTTCTAAGTCCTTCATCTGCAAATCTACGATTTTCACTGCTAACCTCTTCTTAGAACACCAAATCTTATCATCTCCATCTATTTCTAACTTCAAATCCAAATGGGGAAAACATCAAAAACTATTCCTCAAAAGGAAAACACATTTTCATTGCGGTCGGCCGGCGATAAAACACCTGTGGAGTGGTGCCCTGAGGAGAGTGTTCCCGGGGGGTGCGTCTTCACTTCTGACTTTTAGACCGATAAAGCCTCGTCTATTTCCGGTTAATGCGAGCCAGTGTCGAGGTATATATGCTCGATAACTGAGAGATACCTTAAGCAAGTAAAGAAAGACTGCAACTGGAAGGGCAAAAAGGTGGTGATCCCGACCCCCAAAGAGGACATTACCACCCATGTGGAAGGATTTCTAAGTGTTTACACTTACCCTTTCACGCTGGGCCCCCTTGACCCCGTCGTCATTGATTTTTGCCATCAATATCAAATAACCCTAGGCCAAGTCCATCCTTCCTTTTGGCGAATTGTTATTCTGCTCCGATTCTTTGTGAGCAAAGTCAAGGGGATACGTTTCACCCTCGACCACCTCTGGGTTCGGGACCTGGCCTCGACCTCTACGTATGCCGAACGCTCATGGCGCGATTTATCAAAGGGCCGATGGGAGGCCAAAACTCATGGTAAGACCCTTTTCCATGTCTTTGATGATTTTGTTAAAGCATTTCTCACTTAATTGCCTTTCATACATGCCTTGGCAAAGATGCTGTCATGAGGCCCTTATCTGGTGAGGAGGAGACTTTGATCTCGGCACCGAAACTAGCGAAGGACAAAAAGAGGAAAAAGATCTCAACCTCCGAGGATCCAGAACCTAAGAAGAAGGTGGCTCGTAATCCGAGGAAGAACATCATCCTCCTGACCGAAGACTCTGTTCGGCGTCTAAAGGAGGAAGATGAAGAAAAGAAAGAAGATGACTCTGGGCTGGTGGCTCGAGTGGGAATGAGCACAGAAGCCCCAAAGGTCATTGAATTAGTGAAGGCTGCAGAGACACCGTCTAGAGATGAGGGGGTCTCAGTAAGAGACTTGGGCGAAGTCCGCGAGTCATCGAGGATTGAAGATGCCCCCACCATAATAAGACAACGGTGGGTTTGGCTGTAGGGGCTGATCTCGAGGCCCCTCGAGATGGAGAGAACTCCCCAAGTGATCTACTTGGGGAAATAGAAATTAGAGGCTCCCCGGTGCTCCCCTCGTTTTCTGAGGAGATGATTCAAGAGGCTCGGGCCTTGAAGACCCCCTCCATCGAAGGAGCCCATGGAAGGGAGGACCCCTTCCGTGATTACTTTACTGGGGTCGAAGATGCTACCGGCCTGAGCGACTTGGAGGTCTCAAGGAAGGACTCGGGTGAGGCATCGAGCCTTTTCAATGAAGCGCGGCAAGCTCTGAATTGGGTAAGCCTTAACTCCCTTTGTTGGTATTACCCTTGTGTTCATTTTTCTCTTCCTGTCTAACTTCTTTTCTTCTTTCTGCGTAGGCCTCAGCGCTTCATTGGGAAGCATTTTCTCGGTCTCGAGCTGATCTGAGTTAGTACGAGGCCGACATTCAAAGGCTTACTGAGGAGAGGAATTCCCTCAACCTTCTCGGTGGGCAAAAAGAAGAAAAGATTAAGGACCTCCGAGCCGAGTTGGCCACGAGTCACAAAGATCAGATCGACCTGATTAAGCAAGTAATGAAAATCTTAAAATCTCATGGGCTCGATTCTGGAATGGTGGCTAACATTTCAAAAGATGCATTTGTATAATTATCTGAAATTTGAATTAAAGAAGGAGTTGTCCTATGTTGAGCTATTTTTCCATCCTTGTTATTGTTTTTGAGGTTTTAAATACGTTGTGTGGAGCCTTGGGCTATTTGCTGTGAAATTAATTGATTCTGTTGTACTTTTGGAAAGGTTGTGGCCTACGGAATATTTGTAATTACTAGTTAATTATGTGGTGTTGTTGTGATAATCTTCTGTGTAAATTATTGTATGGTTTGGGTTACTATTTTACGTCCTATAAGGGTGGTACTCCATTATTAATATTATGCAGGTATAAGGGTGGCATTTCATTGCTGTTATATGTGTGGGGATATTGTCAGGGTGGAATGATAAGGGAGGCTATTAAATGGAGCGATAAAGGAGACTATTATAGGAGTGATAAGGGTGGCTATAAGAGAGATAAGGGTGGCTATTGATATTGTTAGGAGGGAGGGATAAGAGTGGCTATTGATATTGCCGGGGCAGAGGGATAAGGGTGGCTATTATATGGAGTGATACGGGTAGCTATAGGAAAGATAAAGGTGGCTATTGTCAGTGATGATCTGTGATGATGTGGGATTATTATGTTGGTGATATTTATGTGATGTTGTGATTTTCTTGTGATTTCTTTTTATATCTTGTGCAACTTATTTTGTTAATTTAGTAAATTTGATAACAGTCTAATACATGTTGAAATTGTGAGCCTGTGGCTATTGCCGGGCGGATTATGTTATTGACACGTGAGTTATCCGTGCGTTTATGATATGAAATATGGGCATGAGGTGCCGTGGATATATATAATGATTACGATATTGGCAAGTGAGTTGTCCATGCTGTTGTGAAATGAGATGTGGGCACGAGTTGCTGCTAGTAAATGATGATTTTATTATTGGCACGTGAGTTATCCGTGCGGATCTTATATATTGATATTTTGGCACGTGAGTTGCCCGTGCAGTTGTGATAAAAATATGGGCACGAGGTGCTATAGAAATATGAAAGTGGGCTGAGACCCGTATTACGAAAATATGAAAGTGGGTTTAGACCCGTATTTTTATGATTATGAAATGAGATATCACAGGGTGACTTTTATTTGAAAGAATTATATTCAAAAATATTATTTGAAAGAATTATATTGAAGGATATTTATTTGAAAGAATTATATTCGAAAGGCATTTATTTGAAGGGAGTATATTCGAAATATATTTATTTGAAGAGAGTATATTAGAAATAAATTTATTTGAAAGGATTATATTCTAAACATTTTTATTTGAAAAACTTATAGGTGAAAGATTTATATTTGAAGGACTTGATTACTTGGTTGTACTTGTGTTCATTATTCGTTTGAGCAATATTTATGGTGTTCTTGTGGCCTTGTTGTTTATATCCTTGATTCATTCTTGTTACCATCATTGCTATTTGTTTTTTGTTATTTTGTATGCTATATTGCACCGGTTATTAGACCAGTGAGAGTCTTGACTGTATCTCGTCACTATTCTACCTAGTTTAGTCTTGATACTTACTAAGTACTGACCGTGGTGTACTCAATATACACTTCTGCACATTTTTGTGCAGATCCAGGTACTGAAGTTATTGGACTCGAGCTGAGTTAGTTTGTTGATCGCAATGATTCAAGGTGGAGCTGCTTGGTCGTCGCAGTCCCTTGGAGTCTTTTTATTTTATTATACTGTCAATTATTATTCGAACAGTATTGTATATTCGATCCTTGGGATCATTTCATATATTCAGTTAGAGTTCGTGACTCAGTATTACCACTCTTGGGAGGTTGTTTGAATATTTTCGCTGTTGGTTTTGACACTTGTATATGTTTCAAAAAAAAAAGCTTGAATTATTATTATGATCGGCTTACTTATTCTTAGAGACCAAGTGCCATCATGATGCCTGTGGTGGGATTTTGGATCGTGACAGCAAATCGGGTGGCAGACTATCTAGCAAAACTTGCTACGATCAGCCCTGAGGCTCCATCAAGTAAATATCAAATCTCAAAGTCAAGAAGGAAATATCATGTATATTCTGACTCTTAGCGATATTACGTACGAGTTATGTCGAGGCCGTATGGACTAACTCATAATAATCGTGTACATACACTACCGAGGTTGTACGGCCCGATCCATGGATGCATCTCAAATATATTGCCGAAGTGTACGACCCGGTCTACAAGAATAGAGAAACTATCAACTACGGGTCAAAACATTACAACACAAGTATGGGCACAAAAAGAACGCATGACTTTTACAACCTATCAAGTATTCCACCAAAATTCAAGGTAATCAAGATCGGCCTAACATAATCCCTAATAAATTTTCTATTAATAATTTAAGTAACTAAACTAACAAGTTGAGTTCAGAAAATATAAATATTGCATGATAAAGTCCTAAGTTTACCCGTACATAAACATGATTTTAGCTACGTACAGACTCTCGTCACCTCATGCATACGTAGCACCTACAACTAGTAGCAAATAATAATTTAAGCACCTACGAGGATAATTCCCTCTTACAAGATTAGGAAAGAGGCTTACCTTACTTCCAAGTCCTCTTCTCGGCCCTCAACCACACTAATAGCCTCAAATTAACGATGAGTAACCCGAAACTAGTCAAAAGTCGTACACACTAATCAATATATACTCAAAAGTTCATACTTTATCTGTTAAAGTAATTTCCCAACCAAATTCGTAAAGTTTCTAAAAGCCACCCCTGGGCCCACATGCCCAGATTCCGAAACTTTTCTTAGATAAATATTATCCATGACCTTACGAACTCAAATATATAATTTCTACTCAATTCCTTAATCAATTTCGTGGTCAAATCCCATTTTTACTGAACTCTAGGTTTTTCAACATAATCCCATAATTTTTATAATTTCTATGTTAAATTCTACGCATAATCTATGTATCAAACTCACATTAGGTAGAAATCACTTATCTCAAAATGCTAGATGAAAATCCATTTTCAAGAAGTTCCAATTTCGGCCAAGAGAAGTGAGAAATGAAAATAATAGCCTATGTCCCAACTTTAAAAATGTTACTGCCTAGTGATTCCTTCTTCGCAATCGCGAAAAAAGACTCGCGATCCCGAAGGCAGAGTTACCCATCTCCCTAGAAGTCTTCTTTGCGAACGCGCTCAGGTCCTCATGATCATGAAGGCTAGCCCGGCAAACGAATCGCAAATGCGACCAGCCCTTCGCGAAAATGAAGGGCAACGTCCGGTTGACCCAGACCCAGTTTCTCCTATGCGAACGCGGGCCTTCAGTCGCGAACATGAAAGTCACTAATCCTAAGCCTCAGCCCCAAATCCTTAATCGGGAATGCGATGCAACCTCCGCGTTTGTGAAGAAAGAAACCAGTACCAGCAAAATCTGCCAATTTGGACTTAGCTCAGGGTGGTCCGAAACACACCCGAGCTACCCGGAACCCCGTCCATATGCACCAAGAAGTTCATAAACATTATACGGACATACTCTATGTCTCGGAATATATTAAACAACATCGAAACCAAGAATCGCACCTCAAAATCAAATTATTCAATCTTTGAACTTCAAACTTCTTCCAACTAGCTCCGAATGCGACGAATCATTTAGACAACTCGGAACGACGCCAAATTTTACGTACAAGTCATAAATCATGATACGAACCTATTCCAAGGCTCAGAATCCCAAAAGACATCGATAACACCAAAGTCTACTTCAAACCAAACTTAGGATACTCTAAAACCTTCAAGACGCCAACGTTCAACAATAAGTGCTGAAACGCTCCTGCATCACGCGAAACTCGATCCAAACACACGCCCAAGTACAAGATCATCATACAAACCTATTGGAACCTTGAAAATTTGGTTCCGAGGTCGTTTACTCAAAGTCTCGACTCAATCCAAACTTGGCCACCTTAGGCCACTATTAAGGAACTAAGCGTTCCGAATTCAACCCGAATCCCTATAAAACCAAACCAATTATCCCCGCAAGTAATAAAATAGTAAAAATACGTACGGAAAGTCTTATACAGGAAAAAGGGGATCTAGAAAGCAAAACGATCAGTCGGGTAATCACAATTAGCTGACTTTACGAACAACTCAAAATTGGCACTCACAATATTTGGTTACCCCATTTGGAAAGTAGTTGTCACATTTCAAATTTGTTTTTAAGTAACGATATTTCATGATCTAGAGTCCCTATCTCTGCCTTCTTAGTTTACGTTCAATTAAGCAATAAAATCAATTTCTTACTATTTTCTCAAGATATGCAAAATGTTCAGATTCCCTAATTTCCTATTATGATAATACGAACTTTGAATATTAGATTTGGTAAGAACATTATGCAATCAATCTATTTAGTAATGGAGTAAACTCCAACCCTTGCCTCCATTAGGCCATCTCCAACCCTTGCCTCCATTTTCTCTTCCAAAATGGAGTAAAGTTACTCCAACCATTACTCTATTTTTTACTCCAAAAAAGAATATTTCATTATATATTCTTCTCTCTCTTCAATATTATATTATTATCTTTTATTTAAATTTTATTTTCGTATTTCTATTAAAGAAATTCTATCTCTTTTTCTTTTTTACATATTCATCACATATATTTTAATATAAAATTATTTTATACCATAAAATTTTAAATAATATAATTTGTAAGAAAATATTATATATTATATATATTAAAGGATAATTCAAATAAAAGTAAAATCATTGAGATACAAGATAATTAAATACATATTATATTATGGTAAAATTCAGACTAAATATTACATAAATATTCAACTTTCACCTCTAGTATGCTCCCATAAATGAAATTAATTTACATAAAAATAACTTATAATAAAATTAACTTACAATTTTACATAAAAATAATAAATGCACGAAAATTAATTTATCAAAATTATACGCCAAAGTTATGATGTAAAATTGATATTATAAAGATATTACATAAACATAATTAGGTATATATAAAGAGATAAATTAAAAGAGTTAAATAATAATAATAATAATAATAATAATAAAAAAGTAAGGATGAATAGTAATGGAGGAGATTTGGAGTGACACCATTCATCCCCCATTTTGGGGGCAAAAATGGAGAGCATTTTGGGGGCAAAAATGGAGAGCATTGGAGCCACATTTTGGCAAAAAAGGACTGCATTTAGAGAAATGGGGGAGGTTGGAGATGCCCTAAAAGGGCTTTCTCCTCTTGTAAGAAGCAAGTCATATAGCAAACTAAAAAAACCCTGCATTATTCATAATTTGCTCTAGTTTCTAACAAATGGATTCAAGGGAACGCAGTTCTGTATAGGGTAAAATATGATATGACACATGGACGTCTAAAGAGGGGACACGTGGAACCCAAGACAGGAATGACCGAAGACCGAATGCAGTCATTCTGCTTGTCACCGGGAAGGATAACATTCATAAAAGGCGTGTTAAATACTTTGTATGTAGCATTAAGAGCAACGGTCCGTTACTGAGAATTTGGCATTTATGTTCACCGTTACGTCTTCATCAATGACCCTTATAATAGACATTAAAGGAGGACATGATCCTAGGACTTACTTCCCAAGACATAGCTATAAATAGTGAACTCAGTTATCATTGTAGGGAGGAGGAACTTTCTCGCTAAACTTACACTCTATTCTATACAAAGATTTATACAATTCTACTTTCTTGTTTTTTGATCTCATCATCGCTGTACCCGGAAATACTATCCCTGAATAGTCATCTCTACTATTTTCATCTATATTTCAAGGCTAAGTATTATACATTTCTTCAATTATTGTATTATTTCAGAATCAAATTAATTCACTTTTCTAGAAATCACGTATAAATTCAACTTTACCATTTTACGGGTAAACAGATTGGTGCCCACCGTGGAGCCTAGATAGTCGTTAAATTAAATTGATCCTTACCATTTTTACTAACGTGTTTTGATTACTTTGTCTTAGAAAAAAAATCATGAAAAATGGCAGATAACACTGTTAACGACACGCGCAATCCTGAAATTTGAGGGGATCATCCTCATTTCGAGGATTCAATCAGTGACACCACAGTAAGGGGAATGATGGCACGCCGGTGCATGACAGGCGGTACCCTAGACAAGTTCGGGAGACAACTCCCATTGATGCCGATGAGGAGCATGTAGCGGATACGGTGAGGGTCCTGCAAGAGCAATTAGGTGGCACGATCAGGTTATGACGGAACTGAAGCAGGCGCGATTAGGTGCTTCGAATAATACAAACAGACGAGATCCAATTCCTGCAGTTGTTTATGCATACCAAACAACGCAGAGAGCCGACAACAACACTCCAACGGGTGAAGTTGGCTCCGATAGGGCTGGCGGGAGCAGATCTGGTCTCAACAACGAGAACGGTCCGTTCAAGGATGAACTTTTGCGGTTCATGAGGGAAGTAAATGCCTGCATGGATCAAATCCCAAATGCACCACTAGTATTGAAAGGCCCAAACTCAAAGAAGTATGTTCAATTATCGTACCAGCCGAGTGCGGCACCCGAGCTAATCCTGAAGCGGTTCAAAATGCCTGAAATTCCAAAGTATGATGGAACTTCAGACCCCACGGGAGCATATTACTACCTACACAACGGCGGTGAGAGGATATGATTTAGCTCCTCACGAAATTGAATCTGTGCTGCTAAAGAAATTTGGAGAAACTCTCACGAGGGGAGCTCTAACGTGTTATTAATTATTACCCGAGCATTCCATAGATTCCTTCGAGATGCTCAGAAATTCTTTCATTAAGGCAAATGCTGGGGCCTGAAAAGTGCAAGCCCGGAAGGTCGATATATTCAGGATCACACAGGGAGAATCTGCGTTATTACGAGAGTTCGTTACTCGTTTCCATAAAGAAAGAATGTTGCTCCCAGTCATCCCGAATGAATGGGAAACCGAATCATTCACCAAAGGATTGAATCCAAGAAGTTCAGACGCTTCTTGGAAGCTGAAGGACAACCTTCTTGAGTTTCAAGCAACAATTTGGGCAGATGTACACAACCGGTACAAGTCAAAGATAAGTATCGAAGATGATCAGGTCGGTTCTATATCATTGGCCAAATGACGGGAGAAGAGCATAGAAAAACCAAAGGACGACTACGACACGGATAGACGGATTTCGAGGGGCCGATTTTTGCCCTACGAGCAGACCGAAGGCCGCGGTAGAAATTTTCGAGCAACAAACAAATTCAACGTTGACAGAGGGACCGATCGTGGTCGAAATAATAGATCACTTCAAGATAAAGAAATGTCGGGGTCTCAGGATCTTTCTTACTCCAGGTTATCAGAATATAACTTCAATGTCGGTGTAGTGGAGCTGGCGTCAACCATGATAAAAATTAAAGAGGCACCATTCCCAAGACCTATGAGGTCTGATTCCAGCCAGAGGGATCCCAACTTATGGTGCGAATACCACGGGATGGACGGTCACAGAACATGGGACTGTCGACACCTCCGGGAAGAGGTGGCAACATTATTGAAGAATGGTCACCTCCGAGAATTCTTAAGTAATCGAGCTAAGAACAATTATGGTCACCACAGAGACAATGCGGAACCTTCAAAAGTAGGAGAAGAAACCCCACGCCAAACGATCAATATGATCTTCGGGGGAATGAGATTAACGGAGTCACTTTTTCAGCAGAAAAGAAGACGAAAGTATCGATAACTCACAGTAAAAGACTCCGGAATGATGATATCACTTTTACGGAGGAGGACGCAGATGGATTGTTGTTACCACACAACGACGCACTGGTAATCTCTTTAAATGTGTTAGATTTTAATATTAAACATTTTTTAGTAGATCCAGGAAGTTCCGCTAATATCATACAATGGAGAGTATTTGAACAAGCTAAACTCACCGGAAGCATTATTCCGGCAATAAAACTCCTCGTTGGATTCAACCTTTCGAGCGTGATGACCCGGGGAGAGATCTTGCTGCTGACGAACGCTAAAGGGGTAATGAAAACAACTCTCTTTGAAGTAGTAGATGGTGATATGGGATACAACATCATCCTGGGGAGGCCATGGTTACACGAGATGAAAGTTGTACCTTCAACATATCACCACTTGCTGAAGTTTCCAATGCCTGAAGGAATCAAACAGATAAGAGATGATCAACCGACATCAAGGGAGATGAATGCAATCTCAGTTTCCAGTAGCAAATGGAAGGAGCGCACGGCATAGTGTTGATACCCAATTTTGCCCTCATATTTTTCCAAATAGTATATATATTCTCAAAATGTCATTCTGCATCATTAGTCAATTTACAAGATTTATAAAGATATTTTTTATAATTGTTTCATGATTCTTAGGGCTTTAAAATTAATTTTCTTGCATTTAAATTATTTAAATATTTATTAATTATCCCATAAATTATTTTAGGATGACTTAATCATCCAAATTACTATTTTGCATCCACGTATATTTTTCATAATATTTTACTTCATTACATATAACTACAATTGTATTTTATTTTTTTAGCTATTTACATAATTTTGCAAAAATGACCTATATGCTATAAATAATTGCATTTACTATATTATTTATGCCAAAATAATATTTTTATATTTTTATAATGTTGAGTTATTATTTTAATAGTTTCACAACATAAATATTATTTTTTAAAACATTTTTTAAAACATTTTAATAATTTATTTTATTAATTTTAAAGGGGTTTCAAGAGTTGGCCCAAAATAGGCTAATTTGCGGACCAAATTTGGCCCAAACCATTAGCCCAATACCAGATGACCCTTTTACCCCAACCCGGTCGTGACCCATCTTATAACCCGCCCCATCTGAGATCAACGGCCCACAAACCATCCCCTCATTTTTATCCACCAAACCCCTAACCCTAAAGACCACTCTCTCATTCCGCCGCCTCCAGAACCTCTCGAACCTTCCTCCTCACAAACCCTAGCGGCCGCCTTCCTCAATCTTCTCCCAAATCTGATCAATCATCGGTTCTTCCTATGATTCTCTTATCTTTTATGGATCATCTCATCATTTCTTACAAGACTATGGTGTTACATAGTACTTGCCTCAATTTTGGCAAGTACCAATCCCCAAATCGGGTGCCACCGCCTTCAACCTTTGAGATTTAGATATTATTTCGTCTATATGCACTCACTACCAGGCTATATGGTCCGATTCAGGGAGATTTTCGACCATCTGTGCTTTCCTTTTGAACTAGGGTTTACCGTTTTTTCTCCCTAAACTGATTCTAATTGATTTTGCATGCTATATTTTCCTTATTTATGTTTAATCTACTGTCTTTACTTGCTGGGTACTTAATTCTGATGCTATATAAACCCCTCCCCAATTCTCTTTTGAACGGATGGAAAATCACTGAAGAACCACTGTTATTCTTAGTCCACCTTGAGAACCTAGGATGAACAAGCAAGGAAGCCGCATCTAAGCCGTTTATTGTCGAGACTGACAATGATGATCTTTGGAGGAAGGTGCAAGCAAGAGAGTACTCTGTTGTTGACCACTTGAACAAAACTCCCACTCATATATCCATATTGTCACTGCTGCAAAACTCAGACACACACAGGAATGCTTTGATGAAGGTGTTGAGTGAAGTTTATGTACCCAACAACATCACAAGTGAGGAGATGGATAGCATGGTCGGGCAGTTATTAGAGAGTCACAGAATCACCTTTCATGATAATGAATTACCACCAGAAGGATTGAGTCACAACAGGGCACTACATATCACAGTGCGATTTGAGGATAAGTCATCGCCAGGGTCTTGATAGACGGGGGTTCAAGTCTCAACATATGCCCACTGACTACTCTGAAGAGATTAGGTAAAGGCATGCATGAGATACAGATGGGAATCATGAATGTGAAAGCATTTGATGAATCTCAGAGAGCTACCATTGGAGAGATCAACCTCAGTCTACAGATGGGCCCGACTTGGTTTGATGTCGAGTTTCAAGTGCTGGATATATCTGCTACTCACAACCTATTATTGGGATGACCATGGATACATGTTGCTGGTGCAGTGGCTTCAACCCTGCATCAGGCTGTGAAATTTGAGTTGAATTATCAGGGGGTAATCCTTCATGGAGATGGAAGTAACCCCATCTATACCAATCAGACTGTTCCAGTTATCGAAAATAGAAAGAAGCTGGGCGGAGAAACATACAATCGCATTAAGCGAGTCAATGCAATTGAAAAGGACGGACGGTGGAGTAACAAGATATAAAGAATACTGCTATGGACAGGGTATGAACCCGGCAAGGGTCTCGGCAAAATCTCCAAGGGATCACCAAACCTGTACAACCACAACGTCATGGCACGACTTTTGGACTCGGATATGAATACACATGGCGGGATTGGTCACCACCATGGCATGGTCCTTATTATCCACTGGAACAACCAGTACCACCTCTGCACCAAATATTCCAACAAGCTGACATGATGTGGGGATCCGAGGAAGATGAAGTTTTAGTGGGCAAGAGGGAGTTGTTTCTAGACGAAGAGGATATGGACTACAGTTCAATAGTTGAGGAGGAGGAGAAGGAGAAAGAAGACCTTACTATTCAGACCTTGGAGAAAGGAGTTGTTCTCAAGAACTGGACTGCTGCACCATCCCGGGCCCATCGAGTTCCTGGGTAGCCTGGCAAATTAGCATGAATTACTTTAAATTTTGAGCATTTGAGACAGTTTTCAGTATTTTGTTTTGAACTAATTTCTCGAGCCATCGAGCCGTACTTGTTGACGTTTTATGATTTTATTAATGCATTACTGCTTTTCGTATTTATTATTATTCTTTATATTTTCTTTTTCAGCATTATTGTTACTTATCCCGATGAACCTACGACTGTGACATGTAATGAGGCAACGCGACATACAGATAGTGATTCAGAGGATCTGGAAGATGATATAATACCCGAGGAAATCATCAGAGAAGTGGAAAGATTTGAAAACAAACCAAAGTCTAATTTGGAGGAAACTGAGACCGTTAACTTAGGGGATTCCGAAACGGTCAAGGAAACACGTATAAGCATTTATCTATCACCATCAGAGAAGGAAAAGTACATCAGATTCCTAAAATAATATAAAGATATCTTTCCATGGTCCTACGACAATATGACTGGTTTGAGCACATCTATAGTGGCTTACAAGCTACCTACTAATCCCATGTGTCCACCGGTAAAGCAGAATCTCAGAAAGTTCAAGTCGGATATGAGTTTGAGGTTAAAAGAAAAGGTCACCAAGAAAATCAAAGCCAGGGTTCTCTGAGTGGTCGATTATCCGACTTGGTTGGCCAACATTGTGCCAGTTCCAAAGAAAGATGGGAAAGTTAGAGTATGTGTTGATTATCGAGATCTAAATAGAACAAGTCCCAAAGATGATTTCCCACTGCCCAACATACACATACTGATTGACAACTGTGCTAAGCATGAGCTCCAATCCTTTGTGGATTGCTTCGCAAATACCATCGAATCTAGATGGACTGAGAGATTTGGCCGAAACCTATCAATTCATACGCGGTCAAGAGACACTATGTTTAAGAGTTTTTGCATTTTTCATTCGATGTAACTGAACTACGCTTGACATGACTCCCATTAAAGAGGTGATACGTAGGCAACCCTGTGGGTTCAGTCACATCCTAATAAAATCTTTATTTCCCCCATGATTAGAAACTAGGGCAGATTTTGAGTTGGTCCGACTTCATCACGTATAGAACAACCAAGGAATGTGTTGCCGGAAGTATGCATTTAAACTGGGGCAGAATTTTGAGGAGGACCCTCAAAATTCTAAAGCAAAGAGGTTGCAATGTCTTTAAATGTGTCATAGTCACCGGTTCATCTAAATTATTTGATTTCATGCATTATCATATATTTCAAAACAACTACGCTTTTCCAAATAATTTTATCAAGTGCATACATGCTTTTCGAAAATTTTGTTTCTATGGTAGCCAGATGTTACCCAGGGTAACTCAAGCAGGACCTCAAGACAAGAGTAAAGGCGATGCAAGGAATCAAGAGCACGAACCAATCGTTCTCCCAGAAACTCACAATTTTTCTTTGGATGTGGGCACAATAAACATAACAGGAATATTCACAAATAGATACACGCAGCAAAATCACTATCTTCATAACGACAAAGTTACCAAACACAAACACATCGAGCTAAGAAATACTTCACTCTCTCATGGAGCCTTTTCTTTTCTTGAATAAGGCTAAGCATTGCCTTTCTTTGCATGAGACTAAGCACTGTCTCCATTTCTTGCATGAGGTTAAGCATTGCCTCCGTAATTACATAAGGCTAAGCACTGCCTTTCTTTGTATGAGACTAAGCATTGTCTCCATTTCTTGCGTAAGGCTAATCATTGCCTCCGTAATTGCATAAGGCTAAGCACTGTCTTTCATTGTATTAGGCTAAGCAATGCCTTCCTTTGCATGAGACTAAGCATTGTCTCCATTCGTTGCATGACGATAAGCATTGCCTCCTTAATTGCATAAGACTTAGCATTTCCTTTCTTTGCATGAGACTAAGCGTTGTCTCCATTTCTTGCATGAGGCTAAATATTGCCTGCATAATTACATAAGGCTAAGCATTGCCTTTCTTTGCATGAGACTAAGCACTGTCTCCATTTCTTGTATGAGGCTAAACATTGCCTATGTAATTGCATAAGACTAAGCATTGCCTTTCTTTGCATGAGACTAAGCATTGTCTCCATTTCTTGCATGAGACTAAGCACTGCCTACTAATTGCATAAGGCTAAGCATTTCCTTTCCTTTCATGAGACTAAGCACTGTCTCCACTTCTCACATGAGGCTAAGCATTGCCTCCGTAATTGCATAAGGCTAAGCACTGCCTTTTCTTTGCATGAGACTAAGCGCTGTCTCCCCTCCTTTGCATGAGACTAAGCATTGTCTCTATTCCTTGCATGAGGCTAAGCATTGACTTTCCTTGTCAAAGACTAATCATTGTCTCCTTTCCTTACATGAGACTAAATACCGTCTCCGCTACACTACATAAGGCTAAGCACTACCCCCTTTATTCGCATAAGGCTAAGCATTGCCCTCATCTCATATAAGACTAAGCCTTATCTTGTCTCGTCCTCACATACAACTAAGCATCATATCTTTGCATTTCATAGGCTGAAATATCGCCATTTTTGTCCGAAGGCGTCATAGTCCGAAGGTACCATCCTCATAGCCGAGAGACACCATTCCATGGCCTGAGGATCTCTCGAAACTGCACATCATTATTCAAAGGATTCATAGTCCACATGCATCATTCTCATGGCCCGAGGATACCATTTCATGGCCTACGAATCCCGTATCATACGCTTTATGGCCCAGGACGTCATGGTCTAAGGACATCATACTCATCATCCAAAGATAACCTTCATGGTCCAAAGGGAATTTGCATCATGTTTAAATTGTCGCAATGACTCATATATGTTCGCATGCACTGTATTTTAAGTTTTGCAGGTAATTCGGGAGATAACTGTTCTACAAACGGGAGCAATCTTCGCTCCAATTTCTGTTCACAACGTTCACATCCTTTGACCACCTCGAAACATAACCGACTACCTGTAATTGACTACCCTTTACTCCATGACTGTTTAGATATCTGCCTTGTAATACATCTGTAATGCTCATTTCACATTCATGACTCCACCTAAAATTGTTTGTTACTTACAACACTATCCTACCCAAAAGAATATTTTCGAAACATACGACCATTCTTATAACAACTCCATCGGTTTTGTTCGTCGTTGGATCCAGAACTACACACGGCCTGATTATCGTAACACTAGGGATATGTAGGCAACTCAGGAACCAGAGTTCGACCCCTATTTGTTTTTGTTTTCTTTCAAATCATATCATTCCCTACTCAATTCGGCTAAAATTGGTCATCATTTTCTTTACCCGACAACTCTTTCATCATTCCCGGGTAAAGAGGGGCAGCTGTTGATACCCAATTTTTCCCTCATATTTTTCCAAATAGTATATAGATTCTCAAAATGTAATTCTGCATCATTATTCAATTTAAAAGATTTATAAAGATATTTTTTATAATTTTTTCATGATTCTTAGGGCTTTAAAATTAATTTTCTTGCATTTAATTTATTCAAATATTTTTTAATTATCCCTTAAATTAATTTATGATGACTTAATCCTCCAAATTACTATTTTGCATCCACATATATATTTCATAATATTTTACTTCATTTCATTTAACTACAATTGTATTTTTGTTTTGAGCTATTTACATAATTTTGCAAAAATGACCTATATTCTACAAATAATTACATTTACTATATTATTTATGCCAAAATAGTATTTTTATATTTTTATAATATTGAGTTATTATTTTAATAGTTTCACAGCATAAATATTATTTTTTTTACCATTTATTAAACATTTTAATAATTTATTTTATTAATTTTAAAGGGTTTTCAAGAGCTGGGCCAAAATAGGCTACTTTTCGGACCAAATTTGGCCCAAACCATTAGCGCAACACCCCAATAACCCTCCTGCCCAATACCAGATGACCCTTTTAGCCAAACCCGGTCGTGACCCATCTTATAACCAGCCCCATCTCCCTTTTAATCTTGGTCGTTGATCTTAGAGATCAATGGCCCACAAACCATCCCCTTCATTTTATCCACCAAACCCCTAACCCTAAAGACCACTCTCTCATTCCGCCGCCCCCAAAACCTCTCGAACCTTCCTACTCACAAACCCTAGCGGCCGCCTTCCTCATTTTTCTCCCAAATCCGATCAATCATGGATTCTTCCTACGATTCTCTTACCTATTATGGATCATTTCATCGTTTCTTACAAGACTATGGTGTTACATAGTACTTGCCTCAATTATGGCAAGTACCAATCCCCAAATCGGGTGCCACCGCCTTTAACCTTTGAGATTTAGATGGTATTTCGTCTATATGCACTCACTACCAAGCTATATGGTCCGATTCAGGGAAATTTCCGACCATCTGTGCTTTCCTTTTGAACTAGGGTTTACCAGATTTTCTCCCTAAACTGACTCTAATTGATTCTGCATGCTATATTTTCCTTATTTGTGTTTAATCTACTGTCTTTCCTTGCTGGGTACTTAATTCTGATGCTATATAAACCCCTCCCCAATTCCCTTTTGAACGGACAAAAAATCACTGAAGAACCACTGTTATTCTCACTCACTCGATACTATTCTGAATTTATTGCTCTTGGCCGGCTGAAAACCAAGGCCGTCGGAATCCTCTCTAACAACTTCCCTGGTGCGAGCACTGCTTAGGGTCCATTTGAGGCTCTTGTGAACTCTGGCGCACTAGGATTTGGGTCTTTTGCTTATTCTCTTTGCTGGTGATATTCGAGCTGTTTCAGACACATAGCCTTTCTCTTATTTTGTTTGTTAAATTTGCAACTGCTTCGTGCTTTTGACTCTAGCAATCCTATTCCCCTTTTCTGCTTATGTTCATGTTCTGTATACTAATATTATTTGAACTTGTGTGAGCCAGCATGATTTTGATACTGTGCTACCTTTGTATGCAATTCTATTCGTCTTAATGTTATTCTGCAATTCTAGTATTCTCTAACATCAAAATCTGTTTTAAGTCCTAAATTCTTAGAATATGTTAACTATGCGTGGTTAACTGGTTTGATCCCTGACCTCCTTGGGTTCATTATGTTTATGTTAAACTTGATTGCTGCAGTTGTTGCCTGTTATGAGCTGATCTTCATGCCCTGCTCATTTTTCTTTTGTACTAAAACCTCTTAGAGAAATTGATGTTTAAATATTTCATGTATAACTTGCTAATCTTTTTAGAGTTAATTCATGACCATGCCTACCTTAAACTCTCATGCTTAATTCCATTGCTATAAGAACTATTGTTTGACAAATTTTTGCAATCAAACTTTACTTATTCTGAAAGTCTATCTCTGTGATGCTATCACTTTGAATATGTTCATTACTACTCATTCTATGTGTTTTCTAAAGCCCTTTGTATGTGCCCATGTGTTCTTCCACCTATTAAAAATAACCTTTAGCATGGTTACTTAGAAGTCTTCATACTAAGAATCCTTGTGTATGTATCCTTGCCCAGACTCTAAGTCACCTAAATGACTCGTCACACTTATGTTCCTATGTTCCTGTTGTTTGTTAATGGGTAAGCGAGACAATTGTCTCCATGTTTGGGCCTAGTTTTTTGGGCCATGCTGTTGTTGGGCCTGAACACTGAATTCAACCGTGCATTAATCATCCCTAAGTACTGGAATTTGGGCCTGTTGGTTTATACGAAGATTGAGACTGGTGAAGGCCTAGAACCATCACTAGGTTATTTTGTATTTGTGTTGGGCCTGTAATTTTTCTATTAGGCACGTAATTATTCTACTTGTGCTTGTAATTATTCTATTTGGGTCTGTAATAATTTGTAAGAACAAAACAGATGGGGAAATTAGTAAAACGGGGGGTAGGGTACTTCAATTCTCACATAAATGGGTAAAAAATATGCCTATAGGATTTATGTGGTCTATTTTCTATTACATGCTTTAGTTTTATGTGTAGAAAGCCTGCCTATAGGAGTCACACGCATACACATCACTTAACTTGCCAACGTATGCTATTTCAAGTATTTGTCGTACCTGTTTTTTTTATTGTGCTTTCTTAGATAGCATGTCTATAGGGCGTAGCAATGCATTATTCTACTTATTTAGGTGCCATGCTTATAGGACATCGAATGACTACTCTATCAATTGCCTCAATTATCATTGTACTGCTCATCTAGATACCATGCCTATAGGTTTATTAATCAATTAGCTGCCCATATCGTTTGTACTGCCTCGCTTAGACAACATGCATATAGGGATAAAACTATATAGAGTCAATTTCCAACTATAGATATCATGCTCCTAGGACATTGTCACCTGTCTAAGAAACTCGTCTATAAAATCAGCGCTGGTAATTCATGATTTTGGGGTCTTTCCCTGCTTTTTGCGCAAACAATCTTGAAATCATGCCTATAGGTTTGTAACCTGCAAGTCTGTTGCCTACGTTTTGCTAAAATTAGAATCACTTAGAAACCATGTTATAGGACTTATAATGATTTAATCTGTACGTTAGCCTAAAATGCAGCATTGCCTGTTTGATATTTGAATCATATAGAGATCATGCCTATAGAACCAAAATATTCTGAGTCTAAAATTCGAAACGTTCTATTGCTTAATCTGAAAATCAGTCTGTGTGCTTCTCCGTTTATGTGTAGAGGCTAACATGAGCCACTCTCTGCTATTATATGCAGTCCTCTTTGTTCTTGAATATGCGATTAGTTTTATCATTTTTTAGCAACCTAAGTAAGTCTAGAACCACCCAAATAGAGGTCCAAAGCCTCCTGGACCATAGGCATGGGACGGGTAGTACACGCATAAGCCGAGACTTAGAATTGAATTAAAACGCTTTAGGTAAACAACTTTAACATAGTAATAGGATAGCAGGAGATGATAGTCTGTGCCCGCTGAATAATATGAGCAACTCCTATTTAAAAGGAGTTGCAAAGTATTATTTATGTTGCACGGGGTGATTCTTTAGGCTAAAAAACTTAGGACCCCCCCTCCTCCTTTATATCCTTCCAATTCACACTTAGTCATTTAATATAGATCATTGTAGTCGTATCCTTGTAGTCCTTAAAATTTGTACCAATTCTTATTATGTTATAATTAAACTTCTTCGACTTTTATATTTCTTGTTTATCTGATCACCTAGCCTAATTATGTAATTCACATAGTCTTAAGTTCGGTTGGGACCCATAGTTGTGGACCTCGAAGAGTGCCTAACACCTTCTCTTTGACAACATTTGAGCCCTTACCCGATCTTTCATGGCGTTGACTAGTCAAACAGAGTTATTTGCATAATAGGTGACCTAACACACCTCAAAACTGTTAGGTAGCAACTCTTCTCATTTAGCATCCTTCCTTTAAAAGAGTTGTCCCACGTCGAGGCCCGCTTTCGAGAGAAAAAGGGGCGCGACACATAGCAATTACAGGAACCGGTGCCTTTTCCTGAGTTAGAATGAGTTAGCCCAGTAGCAGAGTCGTTAGAACAATATCAAGTGCCGAGATATTTTCAAGTTCCAGAAGAGACGGATGCAACGAAGTCCACGGTGGAGGGAATGGAGCATGTGGCATTGTTCGAATAATTCCTAGAAAGAAAATTTCATTTAGGGACAGGACTGCACCCCGAGCTCATGTCTGGTTTTATTGAATTCCTTAAACTTAACGCTGATTATTTTGCATGGTCGCACGAGGATATGACAGGTATCCTGACGGAAATAGTCGTGCACAAGCTGAGTTTGGATCCCAACGTACCGCCGGTACGACAAAAAAAATTCCCTATTGCCAAGGCCAGGAATAAATTCGTGAAAGAAGAGGTAACCCACTTGCTTAAAATCGGTTCAGTCATAGAGGTAAGATATCCAGACTGGCTAGCCAATGTATTAGTAGTTCCTAAGACGAACAATATATTTTGCATGTGCGTATACTATAAAGATCTTAATAAGGCATGCCCGAAAGACTCATTTCCACTGCCAAATATCGATCAAATGATTGATGCCACGGCCGGGCAAGAGTTGATGAGCTTCTTTGATGCTTATTTCGGGTACAACCAAATTAAGATGAACACGGAAGATCACGAAAAAACTTCATTTATAACGAATTTCGTTACATATTGTTACAATGTAATGCCCTTCGGGTTGAAAAATGCTGGAGCCACTTATCAACGGCTCGTAAATAAGATGTTTGAAAAGCAAATAGGAAAGACCATGGAAGTTAAATAGACGATATGCTCGTTAAGTCTTTGAATGCAAGTGACCACCTTAAGCATTTACAAGAAATATTCGACATCGTGAGGAAGTATATAATGAAACCTAACCCCAAGAAGTGAGCTTTCGGGGTTAGTTCTGGCAAGTTCCTAGGGTTTCTGGTCTCACAAAGGGGAATTGAGATAAACCCCGACAAAGTCAAGGCCATAGATGATATCCCGGACAAATTGCCAAACGTAAAGGAAGTCCAAAGACTCATATGAAGGTTAGCAGCTTTGAGCAGGTTCATTTTCCGGTCATCGGAAAAATGTCATCGCTTCTTCACATTGCTCAAAAAGAAGAATAATTTCGAATGGACACCGGAGTGCCAGCAGGCTTTGAGGGACGTGAAGAAGTACTTATCAAGCCCCCCATTGCTCTCGATACCAAAAGAAGGTGAAACATTGCTAGTCTACCTCGCGGTTTTAGAAGTTGCGGTAAGTGCAGTTTTAGTCCGGGAGGACGAAGGTACACAATTTCGCATTTATTACGTTAGCAAAATTTTAACGGGAGTAGAAACTCGCTACCCACATTTGGAAAAACTTGCCTTAGCTCTTGTAGTCGTCACTCGGAAGCTGAGGCCCTACTTCCAAAATAGTTATGGTGACTACTTCCCTTTGCGGAACGTCCTCCACAAACCTGAGCCCTTGGGTAGGTTGGCCAAATGGGCCGTCGAAATGAGTGAATTCGACATAGAATAGAAACCAAGGACTGCAATTAAGTCACAAGTCTTGGCTGACTATGTGGCTGATTTTAGTCCGGGACTACTACCTCTGGTAACCAAGGAGGCAGTAATGGTGTCGGAATCAACATCGGGAGTTTGGACCTTATTTACGGATGGAGCTTCGAACGTCAAAGGGTCCGGGCTCGAAATAGTCTTAATCACTCATTCGGGGGAAACCATAAGGCAGGCCATCAGAATAATCCCTTTAACTACCAATGAAGCAGAGTATGAAGCTTTGATTGCGGGACTCGAATTGGCCCCGGGACTTGATTTCAAGGTTATCGAAATCAAATGTGACTTACAGCTAGTGGTAAATCAAGTCTACGGGATCTTTGATACCAAAGAAGAACGTATGCAATAATATGTGGTAAAGGTCCGGGCTCTTTTGGCACAATTCTGGGAGTGGTCAATTACTCACATACTGGGGGAGGATAACGAAAAAGAGGATGCATTAGAAAACTTAGGATCATCGACAGAGATAAAGGGATCGGAATCCATAATGGTAGTACAACTGACGATCTCAGTCCTGGATACGGACGGTTACTATAAGGTAAATTTGACTAGTCTGGTCTGGGACTGGAGAAATGAAATAATCAACTATCTCGAGCACAGGAAGTTTCCTGAAGACCCCAAAGCATCACGGGCATTACGCACCAAAGCTGCATGTTATAGCTTCAAGGGAGGCAAATTATAGAGAAAATCCTTCCAAGGCCCGTTGGCCCGATGCTTAGAGCGTCAGAAGCTAATTATATCATGAGAAAAGTCCATGAAGGGATAAGCGGCAATCACTCGGGCGCAGATTCTTTGGTGCTGAAGTTGGTACGTGCAGGATATTATTGGCCTCGCATGGAACAAGATGCCAAAGATTTCTTATGAAAATGTGATAAGTGCCAACGCTACGCATCACTAGTACATCAACCAGCAGAACCCTTACATTCGGTGCTGTCCCCAGGGTCATTCATGAAATGGGGGATGGACATCGTCGGACCGCTGCCACCGGCTCCCAGAAAGGTTCTGAGGAAAGTAACCCAAAATACCCGGGAGAACAACACGGGGAAGCTAGGTCCAATGTGGGAAGGTCCCTACCGTATTTCAGCTATCACTGGGAAAGGTTCATACGAGTTGGATACAAGTTGTCTAGCAACTGGAACGTGGCGCACTTCAAAAGATAGTATTGTTGATGAACATTATTTAGGCATAAAGTATATGCTGCATTCTTTTTTCCTTCGTTTAGTTTTTGTCCCAATTGGGTTTTTCTGGAAAGGTTTTTAATGAGGCAGCAACAGAAAGCATACCACGAAGGCAACAACAATAAGACCTTTGATAACAAGGCAAGCAAACAAGCTTCCACTTGGGGATGATTAGATAATCTTTGGTTCTATAGCAAATTCCCACCAGGAAGTTAAGTTTGATACAAAACAAGGGTTACCCGACCGCTCACAAGCACAAACCACTAGAGGACTGTTAGGTATTCTTTCGCTCGATAGCATGGATTCCTAAGGGGAAGTAAGTATGTTACCGAGTGAAGGATTACCTAGCAATTCATTAGTGGAATCTTCAAAGATACAAGACTTCCAGTGTTTCAACTCGCATTCTTTGCATTCGAACACTTTGGGGAATGATATGAGAATACGGAAACAATGACTGCCACATCAACCGGGGATCAAAAATTTAGAAACTAAACGCATCATCGGGACCGGGGACTGCGCAGCCAGCCCCGTAGAAACATGTTATAGAAGATAGCCACAAGTAATGGCAAATTCTTTTCAGCATAGCAAATGTTTTGTATTATTTGAAAATAGAAGGAAGAAAATAAAATCCTTTTGTTTTTAACTTGTTTCTTGTCTGAACGATGAATAAACTTTGTCATTTGAAAGTTAAACAAGTACTTCAAATGTTAGTGTCGTAATGAATAGGAGACGTCCTCTTCAAGAGCACCGTAAACATAAGAGGGCCCTCTCTTATAGAAACCCTCACGTTAAAGGGTTGTTTCCAGAAAAATGTATGCCCGGAATCTAAATTCCATCGGGGAAAAATACACCCGAAGTTGCATATGAAAAGGACGCAAAAAGTAAACCTGCACAAATACTTGTAGAAACCCTCACGTAAAAGGGATAATACTCGGAACCAAAGTGCTTCAAGGAAAGCACATTCGAGATCCCACATAGTAAAGTGCGAATAGGAAAACGTGCGTAGAACTCTTGAGCAAAAGCAAAGATTAAAGACTTGCATGGATATTCAAACTTAAGTAAGACTCAAACAATACTTGAGCAAAAATATGTCTTTATTTACAAGAACGTGCCATAATGGTAAAAGTACAATATGGGAAAAAGAAAGGAAAAGCTAAACTGTAGCATATCCGGAACCAGAAGGAAGAGAAGTGTCTGCATTCCCAGAAAATATAAGTGAATCCACCGATGGCTCATTATTTCCCCCAGTTTGGTCTTCAGCATCATCGCCTTCCGATCCCTCTTCAGTATCCAAAAACTCATAACCAGAAGCAGAAGAACTAGGAGCATCAGATTGCACCAGGAGTCCATTCCTAGCAGCCAACTCAAGCTCTCGGGCCTTAGCAATTTCGGCATCAATGTCAATGATACCAGCTTTGGCCTCTTCCAAGGTTTTTCTCCTAATGCTATACATGGAATAAGTTTTTTCAATAACGAGGGAAGCTGCTCGGTGCTTAAGTTCTTCTTTGAGTTGGTTAACCTCGGCAAAAAGGTTTTTCCGGGCGGACCTAGCAGATTTGAGGCTAACATCGAGGTCGCGGACAGTTGAACTAAAGAGCCTATTATGCTCGATAGTTTTCATGTACTTCTCTTCTAGCTGGGCATATTTTGCCCCCACAGCAGCAAGCTCTTCGATTTTATAGTTCAAGGTTGCCTCCAAGTTAATCACTCTTCTAGTGGAAGCAGCCTCACGATCGGTTGCAGCAAGAACGGTATCCTGGACTTCAACCCATTTGTCATTGGCTTCATCAAATCTAATCCTCAGCGTACCAATATCTTGGCTAAGGTTTATCACTTCTTGCTCGCTCTGCTACAAACGTGCCTCCAAAAGAACGACCTCAGTAACTTTGCTTTCTAGTTCTGAGAGGTGGAGAACATTTTGGTCTCGTTCCACCAAAAGTTGATTCTGTTCAAAAGTAAGTTCTTCCTTTTCACGAATCAACCTTTGAAGGCCTACAATATAAGAAGAAGTAAAACTTAGAATACATTCATACAAAAGTAAAAGAAGTAATGAAGGAAGAAAAGAACGTACCGCTGCGGCCGTGTGCATGGCATTGTTAAACAAGCACTCTCCCGAGAGTGCCTGATCTTTTTCCAGTCTTTTTATGAAGACAAAGTCTTCATATAGTAAGCAAGCTCCACTGGCCTGGATAGCAAGTTGCATCCAGTAGAGACCTAAAGAGTGACGTTCCTCCTCCTTTGTGGATCTTCATAAGGGGAAGCATAATTTTGCCCCAGATTCCCATGAACTAGGGACTGTGGAAGAGGAACACCTTCTTCATGGTCAGGTGCGGCCGATGGAGGTGATGTAGCAACTGCTGGTGGAAGAGTGGATGAGGATGGAAGTGATGTAGCAGTTGCTGGTGTTGGTAAAGGTGAAGATGAAGTCGATGGAGTTAAAGAATGAGAAGTAGCTGCATCAAATGCAGTGCCGGCTGTTGGATGCTCGCCAACCAAAGGTGGCAAGGATCCAGTACTCAGCCCCGAAGCACCGATTACAGCAATTGGGGCCTAAAAACGGGAGTTGGTATATTCTACCAAATCAGATTCTCCCCAAAGTGCCGAGACATCGTCTTCAGTTGGTGTAACTATCTCAACAGGTTGAGCATCCTGTTGAGATGATGAGGATTGTCACCTTTTATATAAAGAAGCTCCCTCATCAACAACTTCTTCATCATCATCAATCATCACGGTGTCTATGACCGGCCCGGAAGGAGGACCAGTTGTCATCACCACCAGAGATGACTCGATGGCATCATTCTTTGCTCTCTTATTCTTTTCCTCAGCCGCGAAAGAACGTCTTTTCTTTCGTTGCCTATCCTCCAGCCGGGGACTCCGTAAAGAAGTCTTCGTGCCCGAAACAGGCCCGGAGATACCTGTTCGAGTAAGTGCTTCCTGAAGTAGCCTCGCTGCATCAACAGGATCAGCCAAAATGTCCTCATTAGGGACAGCAATAGAGCCCGCATGTAGACCTAATTTTATGAACAAGTTAGAAGAGTTCAAGCAAGTTCTTCATAATGGAAGCAAGGTAAATTAAAATTACCATAATTTTTGGCCTTCAACCCATATTTAAGGTTCAGTGCTTTCCATAAACGAGTTTCGAGAATTGTGACGTCCAAGATCGTTTGAACCCACCGGTCCAAACCTTCCACCACCGGTGGGATCCATCGAGTTGCTGAAACGTGCGAAGGGCGAAGAGTCAATATGACCACCAAGGAATATCTAGTAAAAAGAAATACAAAACAAATAGCTTACGAGTGCGGTTCGAAACGGCCGAAAATGATGAAGTCATTGTCGGAATGATGTCGTTGGTGGCAAGTACAACGAATCATTCCATCCACCCACGGTCGTTGTCATCATCCATGCTACACAGCAAAGCATGGTGGCCATACTTGCAAAGGTTTATCATTCCCCCGCGGAAGATTTTGGGGGAATATAGATTCATCATATGAGCTAAGGTTAGCTCCTCTCCAGTTTCCTGGCACAAGTGTCGAAGACAGGCGACCGTCCTCCACACCAAAGTACTTACTTATGCCAAACACACTTGGTAGCGAAGGTAAAACTCCGAAATCACGGAATCAAGCTCTCCACTAAAAGAAAACGCACCCAAAGTAAAGGGATACGTGTAAAAGTATCTTCCTTGGGAAGGGTCACTCGCTTCAATAGATCAGGAGCGATGATATCCGAATCATGGCAGCGACAGTCTTCCTTCACACCAGGGATACTGGAAGGACGAATGGAAGATGGGTACTTACTAACAGCCCATGTATGAGGGTTAGCAATAGGGAATTTCTCTTCAAGGTCCTTTGTGGTACTGAGTTTTCTTAGGATGATGGAACCCACCGTTGGGGGAACAGAGTCCTCGGTTTTGTTCTTTGTAGAACCAACAAGCTTAGAGGAAGAAGCCATTAAAAAAGAAAAAGGAAAAGTTTTTGTGTTTGAAGAGAACTAGAGAAAGAATGGAAAACAAAGATACAAATCAGGAGCGCGAGAAATTATGAAACACAAAGGAAAAGAATGTGGCATATAAGTAAAATTTTGGCAGCTAAATTCATGGCCATGATTACCTCGATAATCGGCAAAAGTTGTGTTGAATCTTGGGATGACGCGTGTTCGGGCATTAAATACGAAGAGACATGCGTCTAATCAACTGTCGGGAACTTTCAGAGGGAGTTATAGTAATTCCAGCAAAAAAGGTGTTTCTACCAACTTCCCAGTAACACAAAGTTATGTCACCGGAAAGCAAGGGAACTATCTGTATAGGGTGAAATATGATATGACATGTGGATGTCTAAAGAGAGGACACATGAAACCCAAGACAGGAATGACCGAAGACCGAATGTATCCATTCCGCTTGTCACCGGGAAGGATAATGTTCATAAAGGCATGTTAAATAATTTGCGTCCGGTAGTATTTCATAGGGAATATTCTATAGCATTAAGAGCGACAGTCCGTTACAGAGAATTTGGCATTTATGTTCACTGCTACGTCTTCATCAATGACCCTCATAACTGATATTAAATGAGGACATGATCCTAGGACTTCCTTCCCTAAACATAGCTATAAATAGTGAGCTCAGTTATCATTGTAGGGAGGAGGAACTTTCTTGCTAAACTTACGCTCTATTTTATGCAAAGATTTATACAATTCTACTTTCTTGCTTTTTGATCTCATCATCGTTGTGCTCGGAAACACTGTCCCGGAATTATCATCTCTGCGGTTTTCATCTATATTTGAAGGCTAAGTATTATACATTTCTATATTTTTTGAATTATTTCAGGATCAAATTAATTCACTTGTCTAGAAACCAGGTATAAATTTGACTATACCGTTTTACGGGTAAACATGTTCTAGTTCTAAACAAGAACTTATCAAGTGAGTTCTTTATCCATTTTGTTCTTCTTTTTCATTCTTTCTTGTAATTTATTTTACTGTCACCGCTTAAAATCCAACTAGTCGTGATGGCATCTAACCTAGCCAGTTTAACAATAATCCAACTTCAAATGAGATTTACTGAGAAAATAATCTATATATTAATATAATGCAGGGCCATAGCCAAACTGATGTGGCATTCTCTTACGCCAAGTTTTCTATTTATCTTTTTTCTTAGAATTTTGCTTTTTTGTACCTTTTAAATAACGTAGCTCTACTAAAAAATCCAATAGTCACCTCTCTTAAAAATTTATTACATTATCTTTTTCTTAACCGTCGTCTATTAATTACGGCTACCGTTACATACTGTAACTTATGGAAAACGCACATTCAAACCTCCTGGAAATCTTAATTTCTCTGCACTTTGTGCCCTTCTGCTTCTTCTTACGCCCAAACTGCAATCAACCAAACTTGCCAAGAAGGAAGGTTAAGACGGATGCATACACATTGCATTCTAAAACTCCCAACTGCAAATGCCGTTTGACACTAACTTTGCATACACCAAATGCAAACTCTTACGAGACACTTACAAAGGTTTTACCTTTCATACTAATATTTTTTTATATTACGGGGTAATCGTTCAGTCACTCTATGATTTTCATGCCATGCAGTGAACAACAGCCTCTTAATTAAAGTTTTTAGTGATGTTCCCTTTCTTCTTTGGGCACTTTCTTCGAAAGAAAAAAATAAAAAAATCCTCCACTCAATATCATTGAATATTTTGTGACTGGAAAATATTAATGTGGTTATAGACTCTATTCTTTACTGTTTGTGACTGTATGAGACCATTGATATATTCTCTGGATTGGCAATAGCCAAGTAAAGATGGGACTTGACACAAATGAAATTTGAATCACTAATTATATAAAATCTAAAAGTTCGATTAGGTGAAAAAATAATTTCATCTCTATTACACTTAATTGTTGATTTATTGAAAAAAAGAACGTAATGCTCTTTTTTAAAAAGTTTTATAGGAGTAAGTATAATGCCCATCTAAAGGAACTGATCATGTCCGCCTCACAGCAAAAAGTATTTGCTTCATATGATGTGTCTTTTACATTGGAATAGCAAATATGTTACTCTATAGGACTAGGAAAGTTCTGTTTAACTATTGTGTATTGTCATCTTGACATGTATGGGCGTAAAATATAAAAGAACTAAGAGTTCTTGGGGGAAAAAAGGGTGAATTGGTTACCAAGCTAGAAAAAAGGGAAATTTGACAGTTTCTCTAATAAAATGAAGAGGCCGGTTAGGTAATTTAGAAAGAAAAAAGAAAAGAAAAAGAAAGCCAAAAAACTTATAGATAAGACTCATAAAAGTTTGGTTTGTGAATTTGTGACAGATAGATTCGGGTTTTTTGTTTTTTTTTTCTTGCCTTACAAGGAAAAATGATAAGACATTAAAATTTAATTCGCTATGAAAAAAAATTAGATACTTATATACACATGTTAAGGGGCAGTTTTTTTATTTTGTGAATTTGCGCCAAAGGATTCGGGTTTGCTTTGTTTCTCTTTTAGTTGCCTTACAAGGAAAAATCATAATACCATAAAAATTTAATTCTCTAATAATTATTTGTAGATACTTATATAAATATAGTAAGGAAAAATAATGTTTAAAATTTATTACGTATGCTCAAAAATTCTTTACATGTTTTAAGGGGAACAGGAATTATTGTTGCATCTCTATAGGTAAGATTTATATGACAAAAAACCTTACATGACAACAAAGTACAGAAAAGGAAAAAAAAAGTGTTAGTACTTAAATGAGTTAAATATTATTTTAAAATTTAGAAGGATATATATCTAATTACTAATAAATATTAAAGAATAACTCGGTGCACGATGCATCTCACATTCACGCATGATCCCGGGAAGTATCGTACCCCTAAGGTGTGATGCATTATGCTCTAGGGAACAACATTAAGTAAGAATAGAAGGCAAAAAAGTAAATGTTAATAATAAAATAAGATAAATATTATTTTAAAATTTTAGAAGTCAAATTTAATTACTAATAAATATTAAAGGATAATTCGGCACACACATGCATTTCACGTTCACGTAGGATTAGGAGAAGGGCCACACCCTAAAGGGTCGTTTGGTACGCGGGATAAGATGGAATAAGATGTGAGATTAAATTTATACCATGTTTGGTTGACAGTATAAATTTATTCAAGAATAAATATATATTGTCAACTAAACATGATATAAATTTAATCACAGTCTTAATACAAGATATCCACCTTATCCCATCAAACTTGGGATTATATTATTCCACCTTCCTTGTAGGATAAATTAATCAGGGGATTATAATCCCGAAATAATTTAGTCCGCGTATCAAACGACCCTAAGGGTGTGATGCATTATTCTCTAGGGAACAACATTAAGTTGGGATTGGAAGGCAAGATGACTTACCTATGCCAAAAGTCTAATAAATATTATTGTTTGTAATAATTACTATATATTACCAAGGAACAGTATTTGCCTCTAAATACAATCACTACTAATATTATTATCTATAATAATTAGTATAGTATTACTTATGAATAACATTTAACAGGATTTAAAGGCTTAATTTATAAAATTACAAAAATTATAATTATTAATATAATTTTTTTTATATGTATGTCTTACATTATCTTTTATATTGTTGGTGTCATGAAAATTATAAATTTTTAATCTTGCTAAATTTGTTAAGAGAATCACTTTGTAATGTATTGATGTTTCAGCGCGCGAAGCGCGGACAATTTAACTAGTGATGAAATAATTAAACTTTTATACAACTTCCTAAGGACTGGTAGCACAAATCATGAGCTTCTAAGATTTAGAGTTTACAAAGATAGTATGAAATAAACACATCATCTGTTCGAAATATACATAGACAGATTCATAAATCTAAAGCTACAAAGAATAAGAGGCAGATATAACCGGAACACAGGTACATCTTAAATTCTATCTCCCACCACACACAGTAACATCAATTCTAAAATCTGCACGCAAGGTGTAGAAGTATAGTATGAGTACAACCGACCCCATGTACTCAATAAGTAACAACCCTAACCTTAGGTTGAAAGCAGTGACGAGTTTAGACAACGGTCAGGGTCCAACACCAATAGCCAAGAATAACTCATAATTATATAATAAAAGCAGTACAAGAAACAACTCAAAGATATGATGCTCGGCTCGTTCATAGTTACCGAAAATAAACATGCTTTCAAGTATAACAGTAAAACCCAAATCTTTCATCGAAATTACTAAAATATGAGTAAATCAGAAGATAGTGATTTTTCCCAAAAACCTTCGACAACAGATAAGATATTTCATTCTCGGATGGCCTGAGAAAAGTACATCTCTATGCCTACATGTCAATGTACATATGAAATCATGAATGTCACAAAATCGTGTAGCATGAGGAAATGCATCTATATGCCTATATGTCAAGTATCCATGTCGAATACAATGCATCACAGTGATGAACTCATGTACTCACACTCTCGGAGTACTTAATCTCACTGTCCCGCACACCCACTCATCATGCTTAGTCACTCAGCATTGTACGGTACCTGCGCTCATTGCTGGTACATCAGACTCTAGAAGGGCGGATCCTTCCCCAGCGCTAATAAAACCTGTTGTGGGCCGCAGCCCGATCCCATCATTAATCAATAATACCTGTTGCGGCGTGTAGCCCGATCCCATCATGAATCAATAAAATTTGTTGCGGTGTGTAGCCCGATCCCATCATGAATCAATAAAATGTGTTGCGACGTGCAGCCCGATCCCATCAATATTACTCATAATTAGGCCCTCGACCTCACTCAGTCATCAATCTCTCTAGTCTCTCGACTCACAAGACTCGTTCCAATCAGCCCAAAATAATGATACATGATGAAACAACAATTGATGATAGAGACTGAGATATGATATGCAAATGATGAATGCGACTGAGTACATAACTGCAATTTAAGCAAATAATTCAAACAACCAAAACGAACTTTGTGGGTCCCAACAGTATCAGCATATAGCCTAAACATGATTTCTAACATGAATCATAACTCAATTTCTCTAACACATGGAGAATACATGAATAATAATAAGATTAGATAACTACACAGTTCCACGGAATCCACCGAGTCACAATTACTACGGTGCATGCACACACGATATTTCAGGGATTTATACCCTCAACACCATGTTTAAAAGTGTTACTTACCTCGAACAAGACGAATCCATATCGAGCAAGCTAGACAATACTCTAAAATTTTTATCTCGCACGTATCAACCTCCGAATGGCTCAAAACTAGCCAAAAACAACTCAAAAACATCAAATAATACCTAAGGAAACAATTCCAAATGATAAAGGTTGAGTTTTTACACATTTACTCAAAGTCAACAAAAAAGTCAAACCCGGGTTCGCACCTCAAAATCCGATAAAACTTACAAAATCTGATAATCCATTCAATTATGAGTCCAACCATACTAATTTCACTCAAATCTGACTCTGAATCGATGTTCAAAACTCAAAAATTCACTTTAGGCAAGTTTAGATAAAAACCCTTAATTTCTCTTTTGAAATCATCAATTAAATGCCAAAAATGGAGATGGAATCGCGGAATATAATCAAACCCGAGTATAAAAGACTTACCCCAATCCATATGGTGAAAATCACCTTAATCCAACTCCACAACTCAAAATATGCCAAAATAAACTCAAAATTCTGAAATTTGATGTTTTAATGCACTGTTAGGGGTCCCTCTTTGCAATCACGATCGTGGTCCCCAACATCGCGATTTTGATTCAAAAAAATTCTAGCTCAATTTTTACCCTTCGCACGTTTTGATTTTCTGGAAACTAGATACCAACAGCTACAACTTTCATATTTGAATCATCTCCAAATTCCTTATAGATTGAAAGATATAAGCTTCCACAATCGGCTCAGTGACAGCATAATTTCTTCTTCGCGAATGCGATTCACATGCCCTTTTTCCCATTTTTCTCTTCGCGAACGCGACCCAAAGTCCGTGATCATGATGCACACTGCTGTAGCTATAAACCAGCAATTAAAAATGGACTAGAAATGATCCGAAACCACCCTAAAACTCACTCGAACCCCTCGGTACCCGTCCGAACATACTAACAAATCTCAAAACATATTAAGGACCTACTCGAGGCCTCAAATCACATATATTAACATCAAAATCACGAATCGTCGATCAAGATCAATCTCTTAAGTTCACAAACTTCTAACTTCGAACCAAGCGTCTGATTCAAGCCTAACCAATCCGGAATGAATTCAAATTTTGCATACAAGTTTCAAATGACATAACGAACCTATTCCAACTCCCGTAACAACAATTCGAACCCAATATCATCAAAGTTAACTCTCGGTCAAACTTATGAGCATTCCAAACCTTTAAATTTCTACCTTTTGCCAAATAGTGCCGAAACCTTATAGAAACACCCAAATACAAATCCGAGCATACGCGCAAGTCCAAATTTACCATTCGGACCTAACGGAACTATTAAAATTTCGTTCCGGGGTTAAATACACAAAAGTCAAAATTAGTCAACTCTTCCAACTTAAAGTTTCAACAATAAAATTCATTCTTTCAAACTAATTCCGAATCACCCGAAAATCGAAACCGATGATACACACAAGTTGTAATACATCATACGGAGCTACTCATATTCTCAAACCACCTAGCAAAATGCAAATGCTCGAAACAACCGATCGAGTCATGACATTTACGGTCTTCAAGAAGTAGATATGTATCTTTCAATTCTCTTAGCGAAATGAAAAAAGAAAATGAGGTACTTAAGCTCGAAAATGACGAACAAAAGAAGCTCCTTGAGAAACTGCTCAAGGAGATTGCCCAATTGAAAACAAAGGTAAGCTTTTATCTCATCTATATTCAATTTTAAAATGCTACGTAGATAACTTTATCTTTTTTTCTTTTGCAGCATGAAAAGCTGTAGTCAAGTTTTGGCCCTAGAAACATCGACTGAGATTCCATATATAGAGTGAAAAATATTCCTAAGATAAACTTGTTGTAGCTCTCTCTTTCTAGATGAGAATTTTCTCTTATAAGTTACCTAATTATCTTCAAATTCTAGTGCTATCGTGTTTCTCGTAATCCTACCTCTGTTGAAATCTATTATAGTTTTTTCATTAAATCAGTCTGCACCTATATAAACGTGTGAAAAAAATATGTTTGGAATTCATGGTAGGATTTAATAAACCGAAAGAAACAAATATGTTCATACTAATTTTACTACTAAAAAAAGGAATGACAAATTAAAAAGAAACAATTACGGGAAAGTATTAAGAAGATCATTGTTAGAAATTGATTTGAAAGTGATATTAGGTTTATCATTACAGAGTTTAACATTCTTGGGTGAATTAAATTTTGCAGCTTGTGCCTCTGCTATTGTATTACTGTTACATATTGTAGAATTGGCTGGGAGAATGCCATGATTAGATTGCCCTTGTCATCTCTTAGGATCCCACCTAATCCTGCTTTTCCAGAGTTAACATTATAGCTTCCATCTGTATTGAGCTTGATAGTACCTGATTTAGGAGTTTCCCTGCAAACAATAATACTTCTTTGGTACGTCAAAAATTAATGTTAATTACAAATTAAAATCATTGGGAGTGGAGATAGAAGTCCAGGTTCGGCGGAACCCAATATCCTTTATTCAAACATGTATTTGTGTCAAGAAATTCATTATATATATACACAATGTATATTTAGAACCAAGTTATTAACACTCAAAGTCATCACTTTGAAATCATCACTTTGAAATCATCTGAAATCCGTATAGTTGAAATTCTTGCTTCGCCTTTGCCAATCGTAGGACTTGCAAGTTAATTACCACCATTTTATTCAAGAGAAATAAACCAGTTGGCTGGGACGTACGCCGGTGGCGGATCCAGAATTTTAAAGTCATGGGTGCTTGCTGATAAAAAATCCGAAAGAAGAGGGAAAATAAATTTAATTGTGGGTGCTCACTCGATATTTATCTAAATATTTTTATAATTACCAATGCAATTTACTAAATTTGGTCAAAACACAAGTATTCATGTGGATCCGCCACTGAGTCGTACGACAAAAAATTTTATCTTCACCAATTGAAAGATTGCAAGCTATGTTATATTTTACAAAAGCTTTCTGCATACTACGTACTGCCTATAGACTTGGTCCGAAACAGAAACTTATACAGCAATGTAGCAAAAGGTAGAGATATTTGTGGTCACTTGTTACAAAATATGATTCCATTTATTGTATTCAACCCACAATTGTGACCACGTTCAATCCAAAATCCTCTTTCCCTTGTTTTCTTGTTATAAAAAATATTACTATGTCAAAACTACCCTAGTTTGCCACATGAATTATATGTCACGGCATGCATAATAAAGAACCATAAATAGAAAATTACAAAAATAGTCCTAGTACTACTGAATGGCCTAGGAGGAACACACTACTATATGTCAACCTACAACCCTAATTCTCGAACTCCACACCTTCCTATCGTGGGTCATGTCCTTGGTAAGCTGAAGCAATAACATGTCCTGCCTAATTACCTCTCCCCAATACTTCTTAGGCCTACCCCTTCCTTTACTCAGACCCGCTATAGACAACCTCTCATACCTCCTCACCGGAGCATCTATGTCTCTCCTCTTCACATGCCCGAACCATCTCAGCCTCGATTCCCGCAACTTGTCCACCACAGATGTCACTCCTACCTTGTCCCTAATAACCTCATTCCTAATCCTGTCTTTCCTAGTATGCCCACACATCCATCTCAACATCCTCATTTTCGCTACTTTTATCTTCTTGATGGGCCAACACTCAGCTCCATACAACATAGTCGGTCTAACCAACTCTCTATAGAACTTGCCCTTAAGTGCAGGTGGCATATTCTTATCACACAAAAACCCCGAGGCGAGCCTCCATCTCATCCACCCCGCTCCAATACGATGAGTAACATCCTCGTCAATCTCCTTGTTGCCTTGAATAATAGACCCAAGATACTTGAAACTATCTCTTTTAGGGATGACCTGAGTAACAATCCTCACTTTCACTTCTTCTTCATGCATCCCCTCACTGAACTTGTGTAATGACCCAACCGGTCATTTTAACTTTTAGATTCCCGTTCCTAAAATAAAACTTTCCCTATGTGTTTTTAATGATTTATGACTTGCGGGGATGGTTGGTTCGGGATTTAGAAGTGTTTGAGTTGAAATTGGAACGCTTGGTTCCTTAAGATGGCTTTAAGAGGCCAAGTTTGATTTCGGTTAATATTTTGTCAAAACGACCCCCTAAATAGAATTTTGACGATTCCAATAGCTCCGTATGGTGATTTTGGACTTAGGAGTATGTTCGGAATTTTCTTTGGAAGCCCGTAGTTAAATTAGGCCTGAAATGGCTAAAATAAGAATTTAAGTTTTGAAGTTTGATCGGGGAGTTGACTTTGAGATATCGGGGTCGGAATCTAGTTCCGAAAATTTACATATCTCCGTTATGTCATTTATGACTTGTGTGAAAAATTTAAGGTCATGACTTGTGTGAAAAATTTGAGGTCAATCGGACTTGAATTGATAGGTTTCAGTATATAATATAGAAGTTGGAAATCTTAAGTTTTATTAAGCTTGAATTAGGGGATGATTCGTGGTTTTAGCGTTGTTTGGTGTGATTTGAGGGTTCCACTAAGTTCATATGATATTTTGGGACTTGTTGGTATAATTGGTCGAGGTCCCGAGGGGCTCGGGAGAGTTTCGGACGACTAACGGATCACTTTTGGCCTTTGGAACACTGCTGATAACTGCTGGTATTTTCTTCTGATTTCCTTATATGCGATCGCGTAAGTTGGTCTGCGATCGCGTAGAGTAATTTAGGCAGAGGTGGATTTGTTCTACGTGATAGCGTGAATGGGGTTGCGATCGCGTAGGGTTAATTTGGGCAGCTGGGAATTTGTTCACTACGATCGCGTGGACACGTCCGCGATCGCGTAGGATTGGCCAATGTGCGTATCGCGATCGCGTGTCATTATTTGTGATCGCGTAGGGGAAATCTGAGAGAAAGCTGGGCCACGCGCTTGTGCTACGCGATTGCGTGAAGATGGATGCGATCGCGTAGAGTCAGAACCTGGTGCATCGCGATCGCGGGGGGCTTGATGCGATCGCATAGGGTTAATGTTTGGGCAGAAAAATTTGTGTTACGTGATCGCGTGAGGAAGTTCGCGATCGCGTAGAAGAAATCACTGGGCAGAGAGTTTAAGTTGTGAAAATGGGACTTCCAATTTTAACGATTTGGAGCTCGGATTTAGGCGATTTTTGGGAGATTTTCAGAGAAAACAACGGGGTAAGTGTTCTTAACTCAATATTGGTTAAATTATCCGAATCCATCACTATTTTATCATTTAATTAGTGAATTGAGTTGGAAAAGTTTAAAAACCCTCTTGGATAGATTTGAGGATTTGAGGGCCAAATTATTATCAGAATTTAGTGATTTTGGTATGGGTAGACTCGTGGTTGAGCGGGTGTTCATATTTCGTAAGGTTCGCCGGATTCCGAGATGTGGTCCCCACAGACAAATTTTTAATTAATTTTGGAATTTTTATTGAAAATGTAGTATTTTCTTATAGAATTGATTCCAATAATTTTTAGTGATTGTATCGAATTATTTTGGCTAGATTCGAGCCAGACAGAGTTGGATAATCATGGAAAAGGCCTTCTAGTAGATTAAATTGGAGCAAGACGAGGTAAGTCTCTTGTCTAATCTTGTGAGGGGGAAATTTACCCCATAGGTGATTAAATTAAATAATTATTGCTAATTGTGGGGGCTACGTTCGCACGAGGTGACGAGAGTCCGTACGTAGATACTATTAATGCTAAAGTCTGGGTTGTTTAGGACTCAAAGCATGAATTATTTGTGTAAATTGTATTCTTTATTGATTAAAATATTTGATATATATATATTGTGAATTGTTATGAAAGGTAGAAAAATATGAAATTTTCATATGCTTATATTTTTGTTTAGATTTATTAATTGTTGAAATAAATTATTATCCTCTCGAATAAATTTTACAATAAATACTCTTATTCCGGAGATACATAAGAAAATGTCTTCCTTTCTTGTGGATCGGGCCGAACGCCTCGGCAGGATAGATACATCTATGGATCGCGCCGCACATCCCTCGACAGTGTACACAAAACTCTGGATCGGGCCGTACGACCTCGGCAGAAATCATGCTTAATAATAAAAATTACACGATACTTTAATAGTTATTTCAACTTGCGAAGCTAATTGATAAATTGGAGAATTCTTGAAATTTAATGAATTATTATTCCTGCTTGTTAAGGAATTAATTGTTATTCCTGTAAATAATATTAATTGATAAATTGAAAATTATTTGAACTTAAGGAATTTAATTAATATATTGAGAATTGTTGCATTTGAAGGAATATGATTGTTTTCGTTGGTTAAATAAATTATTGTAAATTCTGGGAATCATGCTGATTTAGATATTCTAGTTGTATTTCAGTTATTATTATTAACTCATAGTGAGTGTCAAAGTTGGCCATCTCGTCTCTACCACTTCGAGATTAGGCTTGATACTTACTGGGTACACGTTGTTTACGTACTCATACTACACTTGCTGTACTTTTTGTGCAGGACCTGAGGCAAGTATTAGTGGGGGACCTATCATTTTACACCCATGTTATCTAGGGGCATAGGGGTGAGCTGCCTTTCTGAGCCGTTCTGCAGCTACTAGTGTCTCTTCTTGTATTTTTCATTCTGTCTATTTTTATTTCAGACAGTATTTGAGGTTTTGTATAATCTATTATATGCTCATACACTTGTGACACCAGGTCTTGGCACACACATTGGTAGAATTTGGTGTTTTATTATTTTCTTGGATTTAAATTTTATCGATATATGTTTAATTATTAGTTGGCTTGCCTAGCTATAGTGTTGGCCGCCATCACGACCTATAGGTGGAACTGGGTCGTGACAACTTGCACTCCAAGTATTCAATTTTTACCAACTCAGCTTGAAATCTTTAGACTCCAGTGTTTGTCTCCAAACTTCCAACTTAGCATTAACTCCGCCTCGCGTTTTGTCAATCAGGACTATATCATCATCTAATAGCATACACCATGGCACCTCCCCTTGTATGTTATGCATCAGCACATCTAACGCTAAGGAAAACAAAAATGGCTAAGAGCCGATCCTTGATGTAACTCCATTTCCACTGGAAAATGATCTGAGTTTCCTCCCGCAGTCCTCACCCGAGTCTTGGCTCCCTCGTATATGTCCTTAATCGCCCTAATGTACGCCACCAGGATACCGCTAGTGTCACGATCCAAAATCTACTATGGGTCATGATGGCGCCTAACGTCGCCGTCAGGAAAGCCAACAGTGATTTACCAATTTAATTACACACTTTAGTATTTTTGTAATCAAAATTTTCCTTAATGAGATGGTGTAAAATAGAATTTACGTAGTAAATGAAAGTATATGCACGAACCACAATAATAAATAACGTGTAAGAACCCCAAAATCCGTTGTCATAAGTGTATGAGCATCAACTAGGGAATATGATAAAATAAAACATCTGTATGGAATACAAACTAGACATGAGAAAGTAAATAACTCTGATGGAGACTCTGTATGCTGCGGATTCGTAATATGGAATGCAGCTCACCGTAAGTCCCTGCAATAGTCGGGCCTCTACGCCCAAAAAGACCACTAGACATATATGTACCTGCATAAAATGTGCAGCAAGTGTAGCATGAGTACGTAAATCAATGCGTATCCAGTAAGTATCAAGTCTAACCTCGAAGAAGTAGTGACTAGAGGTCGACATCGACACTTAATAAAGGTCCAATAGGGCAATATAATAACAGCGTGAGCAGATATGTAGTACACATCAATAGTAGGGTAAATCTGTAAGGTCTATAATATTCCAATTATCTCTTTTAAAGCATAATTTTCTCGATCTTGTATTCTACATCAATGTCTTAGAGAAATGCCAAGTGTCAATACCAATTAAGTAAGAATTACCATAAAATGACGGCTTCAGTGGAAGGTTTATCTTGTGAATATTCGAACTACTAGCGATAACGCACGATTCTGCCAAGGTCGTTTGGCCCGATCCGGAATAACGTGTACACTGCCGAGGGACGAGCGACGCGATCCATAGATGCATCTATACTGCCGAAGCGTTCGGTCTGAACCCAAACCCCGTTTAAAGCCAATCTGCCTATAAAAGTCGCCCCTTCTTCGCGTTCGTGGCCTTCAGCTAGCGTTCGCGCAGGCTTCCCTAGCTTTTGCCTCGCATTCGCATCCCCAGCCTCACGTTTGCAAAGGCCGAATTCCAACAGCCCCAAAATTCCTCTTCGCGAACGCATGAGATCCTTCGCGTTCGCGAAGGAGGAAACCAGACACTAGCACATCAGCTCCAAAGCAGCCCAACTTGGTCCGGAACACACCCGGTGCCCTCGGGACCTTGTCCAATTACACCAACCAGTCCCAAAACATGACTCGAACTTGCTCGAGGCCTCAGATCACATCAAACAACATCAAAACCACAAATCACGCCCCAATTCAAGCTTTATGAACTTTAGAACTTCAAACTTCTACATTCGATACTGAAACCTATCAAATCAAATTCGATTGACCTCAAATTTTGCACACAAGTCATAATTGACATTACAGACCAACTTCCACTTCCGGAATCAGAATCCAACTCCGATATCGAAAATTCCACTCCAGATCAAACTTCCTTAAAACCTTCAAATTTTCAACTTTCGCCAAATGACCCTAAACGACCTACAAACCTCCAAATCCACACACGGACGCGCCCCTAAGACCATAATCACCATACAGAGCTATTCCCAGGCTCGGAATCCCAAACAGACATCGATAGAATCAAAAATTCACTTCAACCCAAACTTAGGAAATTTTTAAACCTTCAAAATTCCAACCTTCCGTAATAGGCGCCGAAATACTCCCGGGCCACCCGATACTCGACCTGAACATACGCCCAAGTCCGAAATCATCATACGAACCTATTGGAACCTTAAATTCCTAATTCTGAAATCGTTTACTTAAAATCTAAACCTTAGTCAATTCTTCCAACTTAAAGTTTCTGAATTTAGAATTTTCTTCCTGAATCAACTCCAAACCTCCCGAAATTAGATTCCGACCACACGTACAAGTTATAATACCCGAAGTAAAGCTACTCCGGGCCTCAAACCGCTGAATGACGCACTAGAGCTCAAAACAACTGGTCGGGTCGTTCCATTCTCCCCCACTTAAACATACGTTCGTCCTCGAATGTGCTAGGAATAGCTCCGGAGTTATCCAAAATCAATAGTTAAACACCTTGTTGTGATGACCCAAAAGGTCATATTTAAATTTAATAATTAATTCTATGTGCTAAGACCTCGAAAAGTACTATTTATCATTCCTCAACTTGCGTGCGCAATCTGTATAAATTTTCGAAAAGTTTTCATATGAAAAATAGATTAAAATGTGAAATAGGGCCTTAAAACTCAACTTAGTTGACTTTTGTCAACATTGTGAGCAAACAGACTCGGATCAGTGTTTTGATAATTTCAGTAGGTCCATATCGTAATTTAGGACTTGGGCGTATGCCCGGAATTTAATTTGGAGGTCCCTAGCTTGAATTATCGCCAATTGGCGAAAACTAAAAGCCTAAAGGCTTAAAGATTTCAAAGTTTGACTACAAATTGACTTTTATTAATATCGGGGTCGGATTCGAGTTCTGAAAATTTTCATAGGTCCGTTATGTCATTTATGACTTGTCTGTCGAATTTGGTGAGAAGAGTTGATTTGACGTGATTTGGACGTTCGGTTGTGAAAATAAAAGTTTTAAAGTTTTCTTAAAAATTTCATTTAATTTGGTGTCCGATTTGTAATTCTAGTTGTTAAATTGGTGTTTTGATAGCATGAGCGAGTTCGTATGAGATTTTTGGACTTGTGTGCATGTTTGGTTTGGAGTCCCGAGGGCTCGGGTGAGTTTCGGATAGCCTACAGACCATTTGAACTTTGAGAAAAATCTGGTTTTTTAGCTTCTGTTGTCATATGGTGCATTGTGCTTCGCGATCCCGAAGCCATTCCTGCGATCGCAAAGAGGAAAGTTGGACTGGCACATTTTGTGCTTCGTGTTTGCGACCGAGGGCACGCGTTCGCGAAGGGTCGAAGTGCAAAGCTTCGCATTCGATATCGAAGTCTCGCGTTCACGAAGATGAAATGAGGCAGAAGCTGGGGCACTCAAATTTGTTCTTCACGTTAGCATGAAATGGTCCGCGATCGCATAGGTCTACGGGGTTATGCTTCGCGTTCGCGTTTGGGATGCCGCGTTCGCGTAGAGCAAATTGGAAGCCTGTGCAAATTGTGCTTCCCGATCGTGAAGCCATTCCCGCTATCGCGAAGAGTAAAATGGACCTCGGCAAAAGTTGCTCTACGTGATCGCAAACGAATTTTCGCGATCGTGATGAGTAAAAATCTGGGCAAACAGAACTTATGTTCTGGAAATGGGATTTCGACCCATTTTCCACCATTTTCGATTTTGAGCTCGGGTAAGACTCTTTTTGGGCGATTTTCACGGGAAAATATTGGGGTAAGTGTTCCTTATCCTATATTGACTATGTTTCATGATTCCATACTCATTTACATCATGAATCCGTGAATTTATGGAAGAAAAATTAGATTTTTATAAAATCTTCCAAAAATGTAAAATGAAGATTTGAAAGCCAATCCGATGTCGGAATTTGATAATTTTTGTATGGTCGAACTCGTATCAGAACGAATGTTCAGATTTCGTGAGTTTTGCCAGGATTCGAGATGTGGGTCCCACTATTTTTTTAAAAATGAATTTCGGATTTTATCCGAAAAATTTGAAAATTCATATGGAATTAATTCCTACGATTTGTATTGAGTATATGGAATTATTTATGACTAGATTTGAGGATTTCAGACACGAATTCGCGAGGCAAAGATTTATTGGATTCTTGAAATTTGGTTGCAAAGCAACGTAAGTGTCGTGGTTAACCTTGACTTGAGGGAATAAAACCCTTAAATTATTTGTTATGTGAGATGCATGTGTATGATGTATAGGCAAGGTGACGAGTGTCTATACATCATCAAATTAATTATTTGCATAATTACTTGAGAAATTATAAATTATTTTAAATCATGAATTAATTATTATATTAATTGTTTCACTCATATTCCTTGTCAAATATTAATTCTTGAATTCCTGCAATAATTGTCACATGCTTATTTGACTTGTGTGTCTTAATTGCTATCTGACATGTAGCATACTAAATATTAAACTGCCTAATTTCTTCATGATTTCCATAATTAATTGCTAATTATCATTGTTTATTCATAAATAAATTATAATTATTGTGTGCCTTAATGCTTAATAGTGTCTCATTGAACGTAGTATTTATTGGAGTAATTTTTATTACATTTATGAGTTGTTAAAATATATTGGGGGATCGGGTTGCACGCCGCAACAGGCTTATTTAAAGTTTATCTTGGGGGAACGGGTTACACGCCGCAACAGACTTATTTAAAAGTCTATACTGGGGGATCGGGTTGCATGCCGCAACAGACTTATTTAAAAGTCTATATTGGGGGATCGGGTTGCACGCCGCAATGGAAACAAGTTGAGGGATTGTAACTGCTGAATTGATTTCAATTATTAATATTATTACTGCGTACAGGTTAATGTAAGTGACCTGCCTTAGCCTCGTCACTACTTCGCCGAGGTTAGGCTCGGCACTTACCAGTATATGGCGTCGGTTGTATTGATACTTCACTTTGCACTTTTTGTGCAGATTTCGGAGTTGGTCGCAACGACGTACTGTAGATTTTCCCGGATCCAGCTACATGTGGAGACTTGAGGTATAACTGCACAACGTTCGCAGTTCTAAAGTCCCCTTCTATATTATCTCAGCTGTAAATTATATTTCAAACAACTTGAATTTTATTCAGACCATTATTTGTATTATTCTAGAAGCTCGTGCACTTGTGACTCCAGTTATGGGATGGTATTTAGACATCGCTATTATTATGGATTATTCACCACATTTCAGACTTTACTTCTGCATTTGTTTCTTTGCTATTAATTAATTTAAAATTATTTTAAAATGGCTAATATTATTCTAACGTTGGCTTGCCTAGCAAGTGAAATATTAGGCACCATCACGGTCCCGAAGATGGGAATTTTGGGTTGTGACAGTATGTATCAGAGCACTAGGTTACATAGGTCTTACGATTCACGAGCAAACTTAGTAGAGTCTGAAGGATCGGTACAGAGACGTCTGTACTTATCTTTCAGAGGCTATGAAGTTTAGGAACAATATCACTTATTTCTTATCCTGTTGTATGATTTTATTCTATCATCGATGATTGAACCATTCTATTCTTATTCTCTAGCAGATGGCAAGGACACGTAATACATCTACCGATGGACAGGGACGAGAGTCCCCGGTGGCAACTATGACTAGGGGTAGAGTTTGAGGCCGAGGTCGTGCTAGAGGCCTAGGCAGAGGCAGAGGTAGAGCTCTGTCTAGAGCTTGAGCGACAACACCTGTTATAGAACCTCAGGTGGATCTTCAGGAGGAGGTTCCCGTTCAGACTGTACTTGTTGGACCAGTTCAGGTCCCGGAAGGATTTATAGCTACTCCAGTGCTTTAGGATGCTCTAGTCCGTTTGGTAAGTCTTATGGAGGGCGTGGCCCAGAATGGTATATTTCTAGTGGCACCAGCCATCTCGCAGGCTGGGGGAGGAGAACAAACTCCCACTACTCCCGCTCCGGAGCAGATGGCTCCCCAGAATTAGGCTCTAGCAGTCTCGCGAGTTGGGGTAGTTTAGCCAGTTGTCGCGGCACAGGCCGGTGATTGGCCTGCCATGTCTTCTGAGGCCTTGTTGAGACTAGATAAGTTTACTAAGCTCTTTCTAGTTCACTTCAGTGGTACACCTTCTGAGGACCCATAGGATTATCTTGACCGCTGCCATGAGGTGCTGCGAAACATGGGTATAGTTGAGACCAATGGGGTCGATTTTGCTGTATTTTAGATGACGGGTTCCGCCAAGAGGTGGTGGAGAGTTTATACATTGACCAGACCAGTTGGATCACGTGCACTTACCTGGGAGCAGCTTTCGCAACTCTTTCTGGAGAAGTTCCTTCTTATCACACTGAGAGAGGATTACCGCAAACAATTTGAGCGTCTACAGTAGGGCAGTATGACTGTTACTCAGTATGAGTCCCGTTTTGTGGATTTAACTCGTCATGCTCTTCTTTTACTACCTGCTGAGGGAGAGAGAATGAGGAGGTTTATTGAGGAACTCACTCACCCTATCAGGCTTCAGATGGCCAAGGAGACCGAAATTGAGATTTCATTTCAGGCGGCTGCTAATGTCGTGAGGAGTATCGAGATAGTTCTTGCACATGAGAGAGGGCAGAGGTCTGATAAGAGGCCTTGTGAGTTCAGTGGTTTCAGTGGTGCCTCATCTGGAGGAAGGGGTAATTTTGGTAGGGGTCATCCTCCCAGACCATTTTATTCAGCACTTCAGGCATCTCCCAGTGCTTCAGGGAGTCACGGTCCTATTATGCCTTACTCTGGGAAACCAGCATTTAGTGCACATTCAGCTCCTATCAGTGCACCACCACTCAGAGTCACTATAGCGGTTATCCGGCCCGTTCGGGTCAGCTTCAGTTTCAGCAGCCACGGCATCAGGATGGGTGTTATGAGTGTGAGAACATTGGTCACATCAGGAGATATTGCCCTAGGTTGTCGAGTAACAGATCTTGGCAGGATTCTCGTGCCATCATACCGGCACCGGTTGCTTCACCACCTGCTCAGCCAGCTAGAGGTAGGGGTCAGGCAGCTAGAGGTGGAGGTCAGGCCATTAGAGGTGGAGGCCAGACAGTTAGAGGTCATCCCAAAGACGCATTTCAGAGTGGTGGGGCCCAACCCCGATTTTATGCGTTTCCAGCTAGGCCTGAGGCCGAGTCATCTGATGTTGTGATCACAGGTATTATTCCAGTTTTCCATAGAGATACTTCAGTTCTATTTGATCCAGAATCTACTTATTCCTATGTGTCCTCCTATTTCGCTTCATATTTGGTTGTGCCTCGTGATTCTCTGAGTTCTTCTGTGTGTGTATCTACACTGGTGGGAGACTTTGTTATAGTAAATCATGTCTATTATTCGTGTGTGGTTATTATTGGTAGTCTTGAGACTAGCACTACAATAATATTGACTTTTAACGATCATTTTTTAACGAAGGGACATGAGTCCGGTCGTTATAAATATACTTTTGGCTACCAAAATTTTTTCCCGTCATTAAATCACTATTTTTAGTTCAGCAATAATAGGAGAATAATATTCGGTCGCTAAATAGTATAATATCCCTTCGTTAATACTACAACAAAATTAAACCCAAAAAGAACGCATGTTTCCCGTAATATTTCCCCGCCCACCCCTCTAAATAAATAAATAATAAAGAAAAAAAGCCTTGACTCAAAACAGAACTGCTTAGCAATAGAAACTGCCAAGTCTTCATCTCGCAGACTCAAAATTCTTATTCTCTAAGGCGTATCTTTGTTTGAAATATGTGGATAAATTATAGTGCTTGGTGACATACTTTTTATACTTTCAGTTTTTTGTAATTTGATATTCTCTCATGCTTTCTCTTTATTTCTTATATATAGAATCTTTAGAATAAGCTTCAAGGTTTTACTGGGCAGCATAGGAATAAGCTCGAGATTCTGTCGCCACAAATTAAGAAACGTAGAGATATTCTAAGAGAGCTTCGGGTGCGTTCTTGGTTCAATTTCGAACTTCGTCTCTGTTCTTCTTGCTTTTCTTCTGATATTTAATTTGTGATGATTCATTTGTGATGGTTGTGTTAAATTGGTGAAAGATTGTTGTGATAACTTAGCCCTAATTGTTTTGAGATCTATTGGAGATTGCACTTTTATAATTGTCCATGGAATTGCTCACCAGCTATTCGACTAATTTCCTGAATGAATATTGGAGCCTTAGAACTAGCATCTTTCATCCTCACTGCTAAATAAACTCTAAGAACCTTTTTTCAGTCAATATGTTTTGCGATACATGTTTTAATTTTCAGTAATACATATTTGAATAAAGAAATATAATATCTTCTCTAAAATTTGATTAACTACAACTTAGCAATTGTAGTTCTAGGAAACTTTCCCACATACTCTCAACTTGTTTGTGCAGCCAGCCATCTTGTGATGCTTTTGCTGAAATTTTCTCCTGTGGGAATCCAACTCTCTTCTTTTTAATTGTTGTTTATTTCTTTTCTTTGGGGCATATGGGGAGCTGCATGGTCGTGAGGTTGTTGTGCAGCCATTGGGTTATATGGTTTCTTTACTTGTTCTTTTCCTCCTTAACCCTTTGACAGAATCTTTTTTTGCACACCAATGACTATCTTTTAAAATCTGAATATTTCAGTCTCGTGGCATGTGATGTATAATGTGTGAATTTTCTATGCATGAACACATTGAAAACATATGTAATTACATCTCTATAGTTCTATCATAAATTTGGTGAAATTATTGTGCTCCTTACTCTCAGGGTAATAGTATCCTGCCAGATTCTGCCTCTGAGTAGATTGAATTTATTGCTCTTTCGCAAAGGACAGGAGACCCAAAGTATAAACAGAAGGTATGTGCCAATAGAATTTCTCAAAAAATATAACTTCTTGATAGCTACTAGTAAATAAAACTATAATTCGAAATTTTGGCATGTCAGGCAATTGATTAAGCTACACATACTTGAAATCAATGTCCTGCTAGTGACCGAATGGCATATGTTCCTATTTCAGGCGGAGAATGTTATCTTAGAACTTAATAGAACTTTTTCAGATGATGGTTTGCTTCAAATACATATTATTCCGGAGAGAGGGACAATGTCATACTCCACTTTTCCAGATGATGGTAATGCCTTCCACTGTTTATGGTTATTTTCGCATATGTAGATCAAATAGAACTTTTTACATTCAGTTTACATATAAAAGAATACATAAAATTTTAAAATTTGACTGGGAAATGCTCAACTTTTTTTATTTACTAGTTATGGTATCCACTAAAATATTAGCTAGTTATGGTTAGTCTTTATTTCGATCTTTCTTCTGGTTCAATATTCATTGTTCCTGGAATACTCTTGTCTGATAAATTATAATTGCTTTCTTTGGGAAGTTTCAATCAATTTAGTTCTCTTTTCGAATATTTAGATGATTCCTATAAAATTGTGCTTGCTTTCTTTGTGGTTAATCTTCATTTTGTTGGAAAGTGAAAAAGAAGAAAAAGAAAAAGCTTTTAGGAGTATATTTTATTGGACTGATAAGAATTTTTTCTTTTAACAGATAAGAAACCTGATGTTGGAAGAACCTGTCCTTGAAGAAAATGCAGAGCAAGTAGCAACTGAAAATGCTAAAGAACAAGTTGAACCAGAAGAGGAGCCTAGTTTCTCTTTTGTTAGGAGTTGTTTAACAGATTTTCCATTTTTAATGCTACAATCTATTCTTTGTTTTGTTAGGAGTTGACAAGTTTATTGTCCATTTTGGATATGTATATTTTTGGTAGTGTTTTGCTTTTGTCCCTTGTAATTAATTGTGAAATTTATAGGAATATTGATTATTTCTTATGTTTCTGGATCAACTGTGTGTATATAGGTTTTTAATATATCGTTATAGTAATAGTTAATAGAAAATTAACGAATGTAAAATCCTTCTACTAAAAGCACTAACATTAATTGGATTTGTTGTCATCATTACAGGTTTTTAACGACCAGAAAAATAAATAATGAAGGAAAACTTCAGTCGCTAAAAATAAGCTATGACGACAGAATTTTTTGTTGTCGCTAAAGGATCTTTAACGACCGATTAGAAATCCGGTCGTGAACTTTTAACGTCGAGGCTTTTAATGACCAGTGACGACCGGTTTTTTTCCGGTTGCTATTGACTAATAGCGACCGAATTAGGACTTTTAACGACCGAATTTTCCTTCGCTAAAGGCCTTTTTTCTTGTATTGTAGTGTGGATCTTCTACTTCTTGATATGGTAGATTTTGATGTCATCTTGGGTATGGATTGGTTGTCACCTTATCATGCTATATTGGATTGTCATGCCAAGACAGTGACACTAGCCATGCCGGGATTACCTCCTGCATGAAGACGCTGACCCTACCGGCAGGGTTATTTCTTATATGAAGGCTCGACGTATGGTCGAGAAAGGGTGTCTAGCCTATTTGGCTTATATTCACGATTCCAGTGCAAATGTTCCTTCTATGGACTCAGTATCAGTTGTTAGTGAATTTCTAGAAGTATTTCCTGCAGATTTGTCAGGGATGCCGCCCGACAGAGATATTGACTTCTGTATTGTTTTAGCTCCGGGCACTTAGCCCATTTCTATCCCACCATACCATATGGCCTCTCCAGAGTTTAAAGAATTGAAGGAACAATTACAAGACTTGCTTGATCAGGGATTCATTAGACCTAGTGTCTCGCCCTGGGGTGCACCAGTATTTTTGTAAAGAAGAAAGATGGTTCAATGCGAATGTGTATAGATTATCGACAACTGAACAAGGCTACTATCAAGAACAAATATCCATTACCAAGAATTGATAATTTATTTGATCATCTTCAGGGTGCCAAGGTGTTTTCAAAGATCGACTTGAGGTCTGGTTACCATCAGTTGAAGATTAGTGCATCTGATGTCCCTAAGACATCTTTTTGGACTCGATATAGGCATTACGAATTCCTAGTAATGTCATTTGGGTTGACAAATACCCCAGCAACATTTATGGATTTGATGAATCGAGTATTCAAGACCTATTTGGATTCTTTTGTGGTTATATTCATTGATGAAATCTTGAATTACACCAGCAGTCGAGAGGAGCATGAGAACCATCTTCGGAGTGTGCTTCAGACTTTGAAGAATAATCAGTTATATGCTAAATTTTCAAAATGCGAGTTTTGGTTAAACTCAGTTGCCTTTTTGGGACATGTTGTATCGGCAGAAGACATAGAGGTAGATCCTAAGAAGATTGAGGTTGTTCAAAATTGGCCTAGATGTCACGACCCAAAACCTAACCCGTTATGATGGTGCCTATCATGGAACTAGACGAGCCTCAACTCAACAACCCAACACCAAAATTTGGCATGTGCGTCACCTCAATACCATTCACCCAGGTCACATTTCTCACGGTGCACGCCCGCATGCCCGTCACTTGGCATGTGCGTCACCTCAATACCATTCACATTACAAAATATTTGGGGTTTCGAACCCTCAGAACCAAGTTTGAAAGCATTACTTACCTCGAACCGAGCAAAATCCTAGTCTGAAATGCCCTTGCCTTTCAAATCGGCCTCCAACCGTCCTGAATCTAGCCACAAGCAATACGACACAATCAATAAAGGCTAAAGGGATCAATTCCACAAGCAAACTACTAAATTAGAGCCAAAATCTGAAACCGACTCAAACCCGGCCTCCCAGGCCTACGTCTCGAAATCTAACAAAAGTCACAAAATCCTAAAGCCCATTCACTCACGAGTCTAGTCATTCAAAATTTACCAAAATCCAACAACAAAATCCCCTTCAAAACCTCAAAATTCCATCTCAAGAACTCTTTAACTTTTTCCCCAACTCTTCACCCCAAATCACAATTTAGATGATAAAAATCATGATATAATCATGGAATTTAACCAAAACCAAGTGAGAAACACTTAACCTAATCAACTCCGCGAAAACCCCCTCAAGAATCGCCCAAATCCGTGATTTCTAGCTTAAAATATGAAAAATGAGCTCAAACCCTCGATTTTAAATTTAACACTGTCTGGCCAGATTTCCTTCTTCGCAAACGCGACCGTCCTCTCGCGTTCGCTAGACCAACTTGACTGCCTCTCCACTTTACTATTCGCGAACACGACACATGCCTCGCAAACGAGATGCTTTACTAGCTCAGACCTTCGCGAACACGACCACCACCTCGCGAATGTGTAGAACAAGGACCTGGGGTCCCCAACTGCCTCACTCCTCTTCGCGAACGTGACCCTGCTCCCGCGTTGGAGATGCACACGCAGACGATACTTTCGAGTTCGTGTCCTTCCCTTCGTGAACGCGAAGAACAAAATCTCACCACTCAGAAAATACTCTTCGCGAACACGAAAGAGGAAACCAGAAGAATGCAACAGCAGATATCAGCAATCTCACCAAGGCCAAAAATGATCCGTTAACCACCCGAAACTCACCCGAGGCCCTTGGGACCTCAACCAAACATACCAACGTGTCCCATAACATCATACGAACTTAGTCGAACCTTCAAAGTACCTTCAACAACACCATAAACACAAATTACACACGGATTCAAGCCTAATGAATTTAGAAATTTTCGAATTCCACAAACGATGCTGAAACCTACCAAACCACGTTAGAATGACCTCAATTTTTTCACACAAGTCATAAATGACACCACGAACCTACTCCAACGTCCGGAATATCAAAATTTCCACTACCGGCCAAAATGCCAAAAATTTAACTTTCGCCAATTCAAGCCTAATTCTACCACAGACCTCCAAATCACATTCTGGATGCGCTCTTAAGTCCAAAATCACCTAACGGAGCTAACGGAACCATCAAAATTCAAATCCGAGGTTGTTTACACGTAACTCAACTTCTAGTCAACTTTTCCAACTTAAGCTTTCAATTAAGAGACTATGTGTCTCAATTCACTCTGAACCCGAACCAACTAACCCGGTATATCACAATATAGCTGAAGAACACAAAAAGAAGCAAAATAGGGAAAACAGGTCTATAACTCTCGAAACGCCAGCCGAGTCGTTACACTAGACCTACTTCAGTTACAGAGATCCGGAGTTTTCTGGGTTTGGCAGGTTATTATCGTCAGTTCGTGGAAGGGTTTTTATCTATAGCAAGCCCATTAACCAGACTGACCTAGAAAGGTGCCCCATTCAGATGGTCAGACGAGTGTGAGTTGAACTTTTAGTAGCTCAAAACTGCTTTGACTACGGCACCAGTGTTCGTATTACTCACAGGTTCAGGATCTTATACGGTATATTGTGATGCATCTCACATTAGACTTGGTGTAGTATTAATGCAAGATGGCAATGTGATTGCATACGCATCACGGCAATTGAAAGTTCACGAGAAGGATTATCTTGTTCATGACTTAGAATTGGCAGCCATTGTTCACGCACTGAAGATTTGGAGGCATTACCTCAATGATGTCTCGTGTGAGGTATTTACTGATCATCGTAGCCTTCAATATCTGTTCAAACAAAAAGATCTCATTTTGAGGCAGAGAAGATGGTTGGAGTTGTTGAAGTACTATGATATCACCATTTTGTATCACCCCGGAAAGGCTAATGTGGTGGCTGATGCTTTAAGTAGAAAGGCCGTGAGTATTGGTAGCGTTGCTAATATTCTGATTGGTGAGAGACCGTTAGCTGTGGATGTCCAGACTTTGGCTAATCAGTTCGTGAGGTTAGATGTTTCAGCACCTAGTAAGGTTCTAGTTTGCGCAGTCGCTCGGTCTTCTTTATATGAGCGCATCAGAGAGACATAGTATGATCATCCTCATTTACTTATCCTTAAGGACACGGTGCGGCACGGTGATGCCAAACATGTTGTTGTGGGGGAAGATGGAGTTCTGCGAATATAGGGTCGTATTTGTGTGCCTAATGTGGATGGGCTCCATGAATTAATTCTGGAAGAGGCCCACAGTTCGAGGTATTCTATTCATCCAGGTACCGCCAAAATGTATCAAGATTTGCGGCAACAATATTGGTGGAGGAGAATGAAGAAGGATATAGTTGCATATGTAGCTCGGTGTTTGAATTGTCAGCAAGTTAAGTACGAGCATCCGAGACCTGGTGCTTTGCTTCAGAAGTTAGAGATTCCTGAGTGGAAGTGGGAACGTATCACTATGAATTTTGTGGTTGGGCTCCCACGGACTCAGAGAAAATTTGACACAGTTTGGGTCATTGTGGACAGGTTGACCAAGTCGTCACATTTCATTCTGGTAGCAGTTACCTATTCTTCAGAGCGGTTACCTGAGATTTACATTTGTGAGATTGTCCGCCTTCACGGTGTGCCCGTGTCTATTATTTCAGATCGAGGTACGCAGTTTACCTCACATTTCTGGAGGGCAGTACAGTGTGAGTTAGGAACGCAAGTTGAGTTGAGTATAGCATTTCATCCACAGACAGACGGACTGTCAGAGCGCACCATTCAGATATTGGTAGATATGCTTCGCGCTTATTTTATAGACTTTGGAGGTTCTTGGGATCAGTTCTTGCCACTTGCGGAGTTTGTTTATAATAATAGCTACCAGTTGAGCATTTAGATGGGTCCATATGAGGCATTATACGGATGGCGATGCCGATCCCCAGTTGGCTGGTTTGAACCGAGGGAGGCTCGGTTGTTGGGTACCGATTTGGTACAGGATGCCTTGGATAAGGTCAAGGTTATTCAGGACCGACTTCGCACAGCGCAGTCTAGGAAAAAGGGTTATGCCTACCGTAAAGTTCGTGATATTGCATTTAAGATTGGAGAAAGAATATTGCTCCGGGTGTCACTTATGAAAGGTGTAATAAGGTTCGGAAAGAAGGGCAAGTTGAGCCCCTGGTCTATTGGACCCTTCGAAATTCTTGAAAGGGTGGGTGAAGTAGCCTACAGGCTTGCACTACCACCTAGTTTATCAACAGTTCATCCGGTGTTCCATGTGTCTATGCTCCGGAAATATCATGGAGATCCGTCCCATATGTTAGATTTCATCTCACTCCAATTGGACAAGGATTTAACTTATGAGGAGGAGCCGGTAGCTATTCTAGCCCGGCAGGTCCGACAGTTTGGGTCTAAGAGTTATCCTTCAGTTCAGGTACAATGGAGAGGTCAACCGGTAGAAGCATCTACCTGGGAGTCCGAGTCGGACATGCGGAGTAAATATCCACACCTTTTTACCAGCTCAGGTACTTTTCTAATTCCGTTCGAGGACGAACGTTTGTTTTAGAGGTGGAGAATGTGATGACCCAAAAGGTCATCTTTAAATTTAATAATTATTTTTATTTGCTAAGACCTCGAAAAGTACTATTTATTATTCCTCGACTTGTGTGCGCAGTCCGTATAATATTCTGGAAAGTTTTCATATGAAAAATGGATTAAAATATGAAATAGGGCCGTAAAACTTAACTAAGTTGACTTTGGTCAACATTTTGAGCAAACGGACTCGGATTAGTGTTTTGACAGTTCTAGTAGGTCTGTATCATGATTTAGGACTTGGGCGTATGCCCGAAATTTAATTTGAAGGTCCCTAGCTTGGATTATCGCCAGTTGGCGAAAACTAGAAGCCTAAAGGCTTAAAGATTATAAAGTTTGACTACAAATTGACTTTTATTGATATCAGGGTCGGATTCGAGTTCTGAAAATTTTCATAGGTCCGTTATGTCATTTATGACTTGTCTGTCGAATTTGGTGAGAAACAGAGTTAATTTGACGTGATTCGGACGTTCGGTTGTGAAAATAGAAGTTTTAAAGTTTTCTTAAAAAATTCATTTAATTTCGTGTCTGATTCGTAATTCTAGGTGTTAAATTGGTGTTTTGATCACGTGAGCGAGTTCGTATGAGATTTTTGGACTTGTGTGCATGTTTGGTTTGGAGCTCCGAGGGCTCGGGTGAGTTTCGGATAGCCTACAGACCATTTGAACTTTGAGAAAAATCTGGTTTTTTAGCTTCCGCTATTATCTGGTGCATTGTGCTTCGCGATCGCGAAGCCATTCCTGCGATCGTGAAGAGGAAAGTTGGATCGGCACATTTTGTTCTTCGCGTTCATGAATGAGGGCACACGTTCGTGAAGGGTCGAAGTGCAAAGCTTCGCGTTCGCGATCGAATCCTCGCGTTCGCAAAGAGGAAATGAGGCAGAAGCTGGGGCACTCAAATTTGTTCTTCGCGTTCGCAAGAAACGGTCTGCGATCGCGTAGGTCTACGGGGTTATGCTTCGCGTTCGCATTTGGAATGTCGCGTTCGCGTAGTGCAAATTGGTAGCCTGTGCAAATTGTGCTTCGCGATCGCGAAGCCATTCCCGCGACGCAAAGAGTAAAATGGACCTGGGCAAAAGTTGCTCTACGCGATCGCGAACGAATTTCTGCGATCGCAATGAGTAAAAATCTGAGCAAACAGAACTTAAGTTCTGGAAATGGGATTTCGATCCATTTCCCACCATTTTCGATTTTGAACTCGGGTAAGACGATTTTTGGGCGATTTTCACGTGAAAACATTGGGGTAAGTGTTCCTTATCCTATATTGACTGTGTTTCATGATTCCATACTCATTACATCATGAATCCATGAATTTATGGAAGAAAAATCAGTTTTTTATAAAATCTTCCAAAAATGTAAAATGAAGATTTGAAAGCCAATCCGATGTCGGAATTTGATAATTTTTTTATGGTCGAACTCGTATCGGAACGACTGTTTGGATTTCGTGAGTTTTTTCGGGATTCGAGACGTGGGTCCCACTGTTGATTTTTAAAATAAATTTCAGATTTTATCCGAAAAATTTATAAATTCATATGGAATTAATTCGTACGATTTGTATTGAGTATATTGAATTGTTTATGACTAGATTTGAGGATTTCAAACATGAATTCGCGAGGGAAAGATTTATTGGATTCTTGAAATTTGATTGCAAAGCAAGGTAAGTGTCGTGGTTAACCTTGACTTGAGCGAATAGAACCCTTAAATTATTTGTTATGTGAGATGCATGTGTATGACGTATAGTCAAGGTGACGAGTGTCTATACGTCGTCAAATTAATTGTTTGCATAATTACTTGAGAAATCATAAATCGTTTTAAATCATGAATTAATTATTACGTTAACTGTTTCACTCATATTCCTTGTCAAATATTAATTCTTGAATTCCTGCAATAATTGTCGCATGCTTATTTGACTTATGTGTCTTAATTGCTATCTGACATGTAGCATACTAAATATTAAACTCAAATTTCTCCATGATTTCCATAATTAATTGCAAATTGTCATTGTTTGTTCATAAATAAATTATAATTATTGTGTGCTTTAATGCTTAATAGTTTCTCATTGAACGTGGTATTTATTGGAGTAATTTTTATTACATTTATGAGTTGTTAAAATATATTGGGAGATCGGGTTGCACGCCGCAACAGACTTATTTAAAGTTTATCTTGGGGGATTGGGTTGCACGCCGCAACAGACTTATTTAAAAGTCTATATTGGGGGATCGGGTTGCACGCCGCAATGGAAACAAGTTGAGGGATTGTGACTGCTGAATTGATTTCAATTATTAATATTATTTACTGCTCTTACTACTATTCCAGTTATTATTATTATTATTGCGTACAGATTAGTGTAAGCGACCTGCCTTAGTCTCATCATTACTTTATCGAGGTTAGGCTCGGCACTTACCAGTACATGGGGTCGGCTGTACTGATACTATACTCTGCACTTCTTGTGCAGATTTTGGAGTTGGTCCCAGCGGCGTACTGTAGATTTGCCCGGATACAGCTACCAATGGAGACTTGAGGTATAACTGCACAACGTTCGTAGTTTTGAAGTCCCCTTCTATATTATCTCAGTAGTGAATTATATTTCAAACAGCTTGAATTTTATTCAGACTTTTATTTGTATTATTCTAGAAGCTCGTGTACTTGTGACTCCAGTTCTGGGATGGTATTTATACATCGCTATTATTCTGGATTATTCACTACATTTCACACTTTACTTCCGCATTTGTTTCTTTGTTATTAATTAATTTAAAATTATTTTAAAATGGCTAATATTATTCTAACGTTGGCTTGCGTAGCAAGTGAAATGTTAGGCACCATCACGGTCTCGAAGGTGGGAATTTTGGGTCGTGGCACTTGTGCACCTACCCGTGCCATCACAAATTCCAGTTTGGCACCTCAGCTCGAGCCGGAATGAAGGTCCTCCCTTTTATTCAATCAATAAGCCTTAGAACGAAATTCCAACCTTCAAATTTTTTTACAATACCTTATTCTAACATACGAACACCGTATTAATCACTATACATTGTACTAAAACATAATTGTGCATCTGTGCTGAAATCACACCACGCACCACATAAGTCGGTTGCCCATAGTAACATCCCCCAACCACAATAGCTGAAATTTCACGAAGTTGACACTTGCAATACACCTCATAAAACATATAAGCCTGGTTTCAATCCTCACAATACTGCAGTGACAGAGAAAATATATAGGAACTTGTAACCACCTGCCGAATTAACAAACCATTGAGTCTCTCCTCCTGGCAAGGACCATTACCCCATCCTGAACTGAATAGCGATATTTGTTCTCTAATATACCTTATACAAATCTGATTGCACTGAGTTCAGGTCCAATGGTCTCGTCTCACCCAGTATAAGCTACACGGGCAATAAGCCACCTCAAACACTGACCGAGATCTCATAGGATACCAATAATGTGCCAATAGGCTACAAACATGGATGCGATACATAAGGAAAAGCGAGCTCTGGAATGGAACTTCTCAGCCCGCGTAACGAATAAAATGGCCACCAGATATTATGAGCCTTTCTTGGAGGTAAGAAGCAGACACATAAAATAAATATAAGGAACCATGCTTAACATCTCACTGTTGCAGTGCACAACCCAATCTAATGTGACACTATTGCGGCATGCAACCCGATCCACACAACATGCCCGTGGCGGCGTGCCACCCGATCCGCACATAACAATCAAGAAGAAAACACGCATCAAGACGTAATGCTTATACTACGAAATAGCGAATATCAACCACAAGCACGCCCAGTGTGAAAGTACAATCCTGGGGAGACGGATAGCGACATACGTTACAAAACCCAAGTACAACTAAGGTGCGATATATGACCTACATCTCGAGAGCTATCCTACTAAAGTACCACCGCAAGCTACACGGGACTTCAACAAATGTACGAATAATCAAATTATCTCACAACCTATGTGGAACAATGGAGTAAAACATGAAATAGCTGACAACAAAGATAACAGCCAATGTCCGAAGACTCTTCCATAAGAAACGCTATGCTGAATGCACCCACCCGGTCTGGTGTAGAGCACACATCCACTTTGAGACCCATCCACGGGCCTCAAGCCAATTCTGATCATATCATACTGGGCAAATAACCTTTCAAGGATCCACAATAACCCATTCATGACACATAACAACAGCCGCCAAATTCGGAACAACTCACACAGTCTACAACCCAAGGAATAGAATGCCTCTCAGGCATTAACTCTCACATTGATGATATTATCATAACCTCCATACTTGGTTTTAATCTTTAGCAATCAAGTGATTAACATATCACACTTATATAGATTTCCCCTTGGGATATGCTCCCACAACCTTCCGCTCAGGTAGCAAAGTCCGCACATCCACACCACCAATCGTTAAAATTCCTTAAAACAAAGTAAGAATCCGCAATTCAATACACAAGGCCTCTTACACAGAATGTCGTCCTCAAGTGACACTAAAGAAAATGCCAGCTTACTCTGAACACCTGCTCATCCGAGATCGTGACTTTCGAATCAACAACGAACCACAACCTTGATCCTTAACTTCCAATTACCATGTTGCTCACTGCACCTATCATGCCGCTAGGCAAGAATACTAGAATAGATCATAACTCCCGAACTACCAGTAGAATAACATTTCATTGGCTAGAAACCTTTTGCTTAGCTCATTTTCGAAGATTTAACGCAACACTCAACTGAATTCCATAAAGTAGGATCTAATCATTCTTGTTGTAGCCAAAATGATAATATTTAAGCTAGGTGTGATTACTTCATATCAAGGTACTAATTTAAGTTATAAACCTAAGTTAAACTTATTTAATATAATACTTCCTTTGTCTATAACTCCGAAGTAGGGACATATATCTTTTTGTTTTTATTTTCTATAAAGGTGGTGTTGGTGCGAGCTTATACGCGCTTCGACTATGGAATTAAATAAGTTCCAGATAGTTTTTATTGTTATCAAACTGTGTTCGAAAATAATTTCTATAAAATAAAAAAGAAAATAGAAATGCAAACAAAAATACAAATCTCAAGTCGTGATCGAAACTGTCATAACTCTTTCGGAATCCATTTACACTACAAGGTCATTGAATCAAATACATCTCAGATCAATCAAGTTGTGGTGGCTCTCAAACCCACGCGTACAACCACAAGACACCTGTATAACTTTACGCTGAAAGTGCTGATCACTGCCACAGCCATGCTGATTCAACCATTACTGACCGACCCAATTCCTTTAAATTTACTCTTGACTTGCCTTGGAGATAATAGCAGCTCCATTCAAAACATAACGAACTAAATCCGCACTCACACTGAGTGACCCGCGTTACGAGACCACATCGTCTCAATACTCATGAATCATCTCATACCTTCATCATACGCACAATGGCACCTCCAACTGGTATACCCATTCCATAAGACTTCTCACAAATCCGAAATTGTTTCTTTCTTTTATCCAATACTGCACCGCTTAGCCGGTGACAATATAGAACACTCTAAGTCACATTCGCAATCCACTGCAAAACTCGATGCTTAACCACACAACGGACCGGAAATCCTTAGGTACTGGACTTAAATTCTTGAACTCATTGGACCATTGTTAAGAGTCACCCACTCTGACCCGGTCTCGAATATAACCAAACTTCATTGCTCTGCTAGCTCATGAATACCCTCTCATAGAAGCAACCAGCTGAATTCTTTTCCTTGTACATTACATCCACAAGAAGCATACACTTTGAGTCTTCCCAAATCATGCACCTCAATCGCTAAGGCGAAGTATAGCACCCATTTCCTTGTTCGAATTACCCCTGACATTTCCTTTTCCTTAGTCATAATTAAGCCTCCATCGCATCGATAACCATAAACCGCACAAGCAGACGATCACGTGATCCAATCATAACTGGTGGGGCTCCTCCACTTAGCTTTAAGCTATAATCACACAATGTAGAGCCCACAATGATTCATTCTTCTCTATTATCATGATCTCACACCGTTAACCCGCCAAACTTCTTTAAGTGTTTTGTTAAATCTCTTCATGAAAATTCTGAATCATCAGCCACATCTCATGTCCGACCTCTTTCCACGACATTGTATACGTCCGTTCCTTCACCATTAACATCACTGAGAGTTCAACAATATCATCCGAACTCAAATCATATAGCATCTAAAACGATAGTCAAATCTTCACACCCCTCTCCATCCCAAGCAAACTCCTTTCTGCCATATTCACTCTTTCTCCGTACGGTAACCATTATTCCAAGAAAATACGTATACTGAATCACCTTCGATCACGATTCCCAAACCATTCTACACTTTCTAAAGGTGCGTGGCTATGATTACCACAGAATCCATATGCTACTCTGCCTCTCCCACTTCGGTCAAACTATCTCCTTTAAGCAACTTCATGACTTCTGCTTATCCTACTTGACATGCCAGTAATTCCATCACCGCAAAGCACTTCCCACATGTCCTTCCTCGTTCCTCATTACCCAATTGTTGCATTGAATCAAAATTCATCTTTGCAGCACCAAAGCTAACAAATTGCTACCAACTCAATCTCTTCGAATATCATATCTCTCGAGCCATCAACATTTGAAATACCAAATCAATTCTGAACAGCTGCACACCACTATTTCTGACAACCGCCCCTCAGGAAAAAACATCTTGCACCACCTCTGTAGTACCACTACAACTCCTCGTTGCCCAATTGACACGAGCGCTCAACATCGTATAAAAATGAGTAGGAAAGAAATAAAGGCACAAGCCTCAATGGAATCAAACCACACGAAAAAGGAATCAAGAAGGGAGGTTCTCCTAACAGCCCTGTAGCCTCTCGAAGATAAGTACAGACGTCTTTGTACCAATTTTCAAGACTCTACTAGACTTTCTCATGACTCATGAGACCTACGTGAACCTAGTGCGTTGATACCATGTTGTCATGACCCAAAATCCACTATGGGTCATGATGGCGCCTAATGTCGCTGTTAGGCAAGCCAACGGTGATTTACCAATTTAATTACCTGCTTTAGTATTTTTGTAATCAAAATTTTCCTTAATGAGATGGTGTAAAATAGAATTTACGGAGTAAATGAAAGTATCTACACGAACCATAATAATAAATAACCTGAAAGAATCCACAAAACCCGGTGTCACAAGTGCATGAGTACCAACTAGGACTATGATAAAATAAAATATCTATCTGGAATACAAACTAGACAATAGAATGTAAATAACTCTGATGGAGATTTTGTATGCTGCGGATTCGTAACATGGAATGCAGCTCACCGTAAGTCCCTGCAATAGCCGCACCTCTACGCCCAAAAAGACCACTAGACATATATGTACCTGCACAAAATGTGCAGCAAGTGTAGCATGAGTACGTAAATCAATGCGTACCAGGTAAGTATCAAGTCTAACCTCGAAGAAGCAGTGATGAGAGGTCGACATCGACACTTACTAAATGTCCAATAGGGCAATATAATAACAGTGTGAGCAGATATGAAGTACACAGCAATAGTGGGGTAAATGTGTAAGGTCTATAGTCTTCCAATTATTTCTTTTAAAGCATAAGTTTCTCGATCTTGTATTCTACATCAATGTCTTGGAGAAATGCCAAGTGTAAATACCAATTAAGTAAGAATTACCGTAAAATCACAGCTTCAGTGGAAGGTTTATCTTGTGAATATTCGAACTACTTGTGATAACGCACGATTCTGCCGAGGTCGTTCGGCCCGATCCGGGATAACGTGTACACTACCAAGGGACGAGCGGCGTGATCCATAGATGCATCTATACTGCTGAGGCATTCGGTCCGCTTCAACAGAAATGAGGACACTTTATGAACCTCCGGAATTAGAAGCTATCACAAGGCTAACAAATAAGGATGTATAATTTCTATCAACGGTCGGGTCATTTGCACAAAAATTCAAGTATGTGATATTTCGGTCTTTTACTATTTCCTCTAACAATTTCCAAAATGAGTCAAGTACTTCAATTAATAAAGGATGCAAACATTACCAGTAATTCATGATTTGGGTCCTAAACTACCCTGGCGTAGCATAATTAGTAGCTACGCACGGACTCTCATCACCTCGTGCGTACGTAGCCCCCACAATTAGCAGCAAAAATTAATTTAAATCACCTATGGGGTAAATTCCCTCTTACAAGGTTAGACAAGAGACTTATCTCCCTTTGAAGTTTCATGGCCGGCTCCAATGCCACTCTAACACCTCAAACCGATGCTTGTTGATCAAGAAACTATGCAAACAATGTGCAAATCAATCAATATGCGTTCTAATACCCATTACTAATCAATTCAAACAATTTCTAACTTTGCTCCAAAAGACGATAAAATCCACCCTCGGGCCCACGTGCCCGGATTCCGAAATGTTTTGAAGATAAACTTTACCCATAACACCACGAACTCGATTATATCATTTATTCTAAATTCCATATCCAATTTCATGGTAAAAATCCAAAAATATCAATTTCTAGGTTTTTCTTCAAAACCCCAAATTCTAGTAATTTCCATGAATTTACAAGCCTAAATTTGTATATAAACCAAGTATTTAACTTACAATAGGTGGAAATCACTTGCCTTGCATTAGATGGTGAAAATACTCCATTGAAGAGCTCCAAATATCGCCCAAGCTGTATGGAAAATGGGTGAAATGAACCCAAACCTAGTTTAAAGCCAGTCTGCCCATAAAAGTCGCCCCTTCTTCACATTCGTGGCCTTCAGCTCGCGATCGCGCAGGCTTCCCCAGCTTCTGCCTCGCGTTCGCATCCCCGGCCTCACGTTTGCGAAGGCCAAATCCCAACAGCCCCAAAATTCCTCTTCGCGAACGCATGAGATCCTTCGCATTCACGAAGGAGGAAACCAGACACCAGCACATCAGCTCCAAAGCAGCCCAACTTGGTCCGGAACACACCCGGGGCCCCCGGGACCTTGTCCAATTATACCAACCAGTCCCAAAACATGACTCAAACTTGCTCGAGGCCTCAGATCATATTAAACAACATCAAAACCACGAATCACGCCCCAATTCAAGCTTTATGAACTTTAGAACTTCAAACTTCTACATTCGATGCTGAAACCTATTAAATCAAATCCGATTGACCTCAAATTTTGCACACAAGTCATAATTGACATTACGGACCTACTTCCACTTCCGGAATCAGAATTCAACTCCGATATCGAAAAGTCCACTCACGATCAAACTTCCTAAAAACCTTAAAATTTCAAACTTTCGCAAATGACCCCAAACGATCTACAGACCTCCAAATCCACACCCGAACGCGCCCCTAAGACCATAATCACCATACGGAGCTATACCCAGGCTCGGAATCCCAAACGGGTATCGATAACATCAAAAATCCACTTCAACCCAAATATAAGAAATTTTTAAACCTTCAAAATTCCAACCTTCCGTAATAGGCGCTAAAATACTCCCGGGCCACCCGATACTCGACCTGAACATATGCCCAAGTTCGAAATCATCATATGAACCTATTGGAACCTTAAATTCCTAATTCTGAGGTCGTTTACTTAAATTCCAAACCTTAGTCAATTCTTCCAACTTAAAGCTTCTAAATTTAGAATTTTTCTTCCCGAATCAACTCCAAACCTCCCGAAATTAGATTCCGACCACACTTGCAAGTTATAATACCTTAAGTAAAGCTACACATATGAACCTCCGGAATGAGAAGCTATCACAAGGCTAACACATAAGGATATACAATTTCTATCAACGGTCGGGTAATTTGCACAAAAATTCAAGTATGTGAAATTTCGGTCTTTTACTATTTTCTCTAACAATTTCCAAAATGATTCAACTACTTCAATTAATAAAGGTTGCAAACATTACCAGTAATTCAAGATTTGGGTCCTAACCTACCCGGACATAGCATAATTAGCAGCTATGCACGGACTCTCGTCACCTTGTGCGTACGTAGCCCCCACAATTAGCAGCAAAGATTAATTTAAATCACCTATGGGGTAAATTCCCTCTTACAAGGTTAGACAAGAGACTTACCTCACTCCGAAGTTCCATAGTCGGCTCCAACGCCACTCTAACACCTCAAACCGATGCTTGTTCATCTCGAAACTATACAAAAAATGTGCAAATCAATCAATATGTGTTCTAATACCCATAACTAATCAATTCAAACAATTTCCAACTTTGCTCCAAAGGTCGATAAAATTCACTCTCGAGCCCACATGCCCGGAATCCGAAATTTTTTGAATATAAAGTTTATCCATAACACCACGAACTCGATTATATCATTTATTCCAAATTTCATGTCCAATTTCGTAGTAAAAATCAAAAAATACCAATTTCTAGGTTTTTCTTCAAACCCCAAATTTCTACTAATTTTCATGAATTTATAAGCCTAAATTCGTATATATACCAAGTATTTAACTTGCAATAGGTGGAAATCACTTATCTTGTATTAGATGGTGAAAATACTCTCTTGAAGAGCTCCAAAAATCGCCCAAGCCGTATGGAAAATGGGTGAAATGAACCCAAACCCCGTTTAAAACCAGTCTGCCCAGCACAGTTGCCCCTTCTTCATGTTCGCGAAGGCTTCCCCAGCTTCTGCCTCGCGTTGGCATCCCCAGTCTCGCGTTCGCGAAGGCCAAATCCCAACAACCCCAAAATTCCTCTTCGTGAATGCATGAGATCCTTCGTGTTCGTGAAGGAGGAAAACCAGACACCAGCACAGCAGCCCAACTTGGTCCGAAACTACCTCGAAACACATCCGGGGCCCCCGGGACCCCTCTCAATTGCACCAACCTATCCCAAAATATGACATGAACTTGCTCGAGGCCTCGTATCACATCAAACAACATCAAAACCACGAATCGCACCCCAATTCAATCTTTATGAACTTCAAAACTTCAAACTTCTACATTCGATGCCGAAACCTCAAATTTGACCTCAAATTTTGCACACTAGTCATAATTGACATTACGGACCTACTCCCACTTCTGGAATCGTAATCCGACCCCAATATCGAAAAGTCCACTCCCGGTCAAACTTCTTAAAAAACTTCAAATTTTCAACTTTCGCTAAATGACCCAGAAATGACCTACAGACCTCCAAATCCACACCCGGACGTGCCCGTAAGACCAGAACCACCATACGGACCGTTCCTAGACTCGGAATTCCAAACGGACATCGATAACATCAAAAATCCACTTAACCCAAATTTAGGAAATTTTTAAACCATCAAAATGCTAACCTTCCGTAATAGGCGCCGAAATACTCTCGGGCCACCCGATACTTGACCCGAACATACGCCCAAGTCCGAAATCATCATACAAACTTATTGGAACCTTAAATTCCTGATTCTGAGGTCATTTACTAAAAATCTAAACCTTAGTCAATTCTTCCAACTTAAAGTTTCTGAATTTAGAATCTTCTTCCCGAATCAACTCCAAACCTCCTGAAATTAGATTCTGACCACACGTACACGTCATAATACCTTAAGTAAAGCTACTCCGTGCCACAAACCGGCGAACGATGCGCTAGAGCTTAAAATGACCAGTCGGGTCATTACAGTTAGCCTCCATACATCTCCATATGACCTCTCGCGAGACTTTATCATAAGCCTTCTCTAGGTCGATGAATACTAAATGCAAGCCGTTCTTCCTCTCCTTATACTGCCCCACCAATCTCCTCACAAGGTGAATGGCTTAGCTAGGTCTTATAAGCATGAAGAAAACTAAAAATTATTACGTTCACTAAAAAGTTTAAAGTTTTTCTGAAAACAAATGTCATACTTCTAAAATTTACTCTCTGTGGGACCTCCATACGAGGCCCATCACCCGCCTTATCTTAGGGGTCGTTTGGTAGTTGGTTACAAGAAAAGTTATTTATGTATCAGGAGTAACATAATAATACCATGTTTGGTAGCCTTTAGTTACTTTATACAAAAGTCAACATAACTAATGTTATGTTTCATTGCTTTTTCCATTAGGGGTATAAGTAATACATGGATAAGTTATACAATAAATTTATGTATTATTTATGCAGGGTAGAATGTGAAATAATTAATATATGTATTAGTAATACATAGATTAAACAATCAAATGACCAACAAAAACCTTCTTATTTTTTTAGGGGAAAGGACCAAATATACCCTTCTACTTTAAGATATTGTTTACATTTAACCTCCGTTATACCATCGAGCCAAATTTACCCCTATCGTTATACTATCGGGCTAAATTTACCCCTACATTCAGCAAACTTTAAAAAATTACCCCTCAGTCCGTCAGGTGACCCAGAATCTCCCAAATCATTTTAATTAAGTTACTGATTTTTCTTCTTAGTCCACTATTTTCGAAATAATTGGCATTTACCTTGTTTCTGAATTAGAGAAAAAATATAAGAGAAAGAAATATTAACTAATACAACCAAATAAACAAAGTATAGTAACAATTTTAATGAATTCGTTGCCTTACAACATTACATTTTAATGAATTTAGGTAGCATTTCTAAATTCTAAAAGTATTTACAACATCCCAATTTTAATGAATTCATTGCACCAAATGTATGGAGACTTTGCGAGTATTAGTGATTGAAGTTGCAGTTCCTCGGAAACTTTACATTGTCGAATTCAACTTTGCTTTAATTAAATGCTAACACATTATTCACTCTTAATTTAGTCGATCGAACTCTATACTAACCATGCAATGACAAAATATATTTGAATATGCATGTACATACATGATGATCAGTTGCATATAATACACAATAAATAGACACACTGAATTATACGGTATGCAAATTGAAAAATAAATAAAAATTTTAACCAATTCCAAACTCATTATTATAAGAAGAGAAGTGGGTGCATTGGTAAATAAAAGAATTATGAATAATTTGTATACTGTAGTAACTTTAGCATTCAAATCAATAGTAATTTTTGGAAATAATGGAGCAAGAAGAACAACAAGTGATTTAAAGAAAAAGAATTTGGGAGATTTTGGATTACTTAACAGATCAAGGGGCAATTTTTAAATGTTTGTTGATGATAGGGGTAAATTTGGCCAAATAGTATAACGGTAGGGATAAATATGGCCGGATAGTATAACGGAGGTTAAATGTAGACAATATTCGAAAGTAGAGGGATATATTTGGCCCTTTTCCCTTGTGATGACCCAAAAGGCCATCTTATGTTTTATAACTCGATTATGTGTTCCAAGGCCTTTAAAACCTCATTTTATTCCTTCTCGATTTGCGTGCGCAGTCCGGGCGTGTTTCCGAAAAGCTTTTATGTTAAAAGTTGATGAAAATAAGGAATTTTGCTTAAAACCTCATTTGAGTTGACTTCGATCAACATTTTTGGTAAACGGACCCGTAATTGTATTTTGATAGTCCCAGTGGGTCCGTCTCGAAATATGGGACCTGGGCATATGCCCGGAATCGAATTTCGAGGTCCCTAGCTCGAGATATGAATTTTTGTTGAAAATTTCAAGACTGAAAATCTAATGGTTTTAAGAATTTGGTTAATGTTTGATCTTGTTGGTATCGGGCCCGTATTTTGGTATTTTGATTTCGGAGCCCGATACAGGTTCATTATGATATTTAAGTCTTGTCTGTGAAATTTGGCGAGAAACGATATTGGTTTGACGTGATTCGGGGACGATTGTGAAAATAGAGGTTTTAAAGCTTTCTTGAAAATTTCATTCGATTTGGTGCTAAATTCATAGTTCTAGGTATTATTTTGGCGATTTGATCACGCGATCAAGTTCATATGATATTTTAGGACTTGTGTGCATGTTTGGGTTGGAGCCCCGACGGCTCTGGTGAGTTTCGGATAGGCTACGGGGTGATTGAACTTTGAAAAATCTGTTTTTTCTTCAGCTTCGGTGTTTTCTTATTTCCTTCTTCGCGTTCGCGAACGTACTCTCGCGAATGCGAAGAGTGAACTGGAGCTGTGTGGATTTTATTCTTTGCGAATGCCTAAGCTTGGTCGCGAACACGGAACAGTGGGGGTTTTACCCTTCGCGAACGCGACCGGCATCTCACGAATGCGTAGCGTTAGCGACCTGGGGGAGGGGACAACTGTTCTTCTATGCGAACGCGAGCACTGGATCACGAATGTGAAGGCCAGAGGGGAGAAGCCTTTGCAAACGCATAGTAGGACTCGCGAATGCGTAGGCCTTTTGGGCCGCTGCCTTTTGCGAACGCGGCAGGCCCTTCGCGAACGCGTAGAAGGCCTGACGCCTGTGACTTAAAATAGAATCAAACACGGGAATTTGCCATTCTTTAAAAAAATTCAGAACTAGAAAACTTAGAGGCGATTCTCAAGAGACATTTTCTTCCCCAATTTGTTGGTAAGTGATCCAAACTACTTTCTTTCAATTACCCACTGCATTTCATGAATTTTCAACCTAAAATCTAGAGTGTTCATGGTAGAATTGGGGGGTTTTGGGTAGAAACTAGGGATTTTGAAATTTGGGGATTTAGTCCTAAAATTGAGGTCGGATTCCAAAACCAATTATATATCCGGGCTCGGGGGTGAACGGGTAAATGAATTTTGGTCCGAACCTCGGGTTTTGATCAAGCGGGCCCGAGGTCGGTTTTTGATCTTTTGGGAAAAAGTTTGGGAAATCTAAATTTATGCATTGTAATTGATTTCTTTCGAAATATTTGATATTATTGAGTCGTTTGTGGATAGATACGAGTGGTTCGGGGGTGAATTCTAGAGGAAAAGTGGTAATTGAGCATTGAGTGGCCTTTAGAGCGAGGTACATTTTGTGTCTAACCCTGACTTGAGGAAATATGACTTGTTTGTCTATTTGCTACATGTTTAGATGTTGGGAAACAACGTATATGTGAGGTGAAAAGTAGTTATGCGTTATATTCGGGTTAAAGCATGCGGGTGGGGGCTTGGTTTCTTGCAATTATAGCTTCATTTGTTCATGTTATCCATGTTTAGACTAGTATTGTTAAATTGATCGTTCTTATCATGTTTACAGATTTTCTTATCATGATTGAGTATTGATTTCGAAGCTGAGGTTGGTATTGTGGAACCAAATGTTGAAGTAAGGCTTGGATTTGTTATTCTATATCCCTGTTATTATTTGTTCATTGCATTATGGTAAGGGAGAGTGTTATGCACGAAGAGTGATTTCGTGCCATATTGTGAGTGTTAATGCATGCAGGGTGATGTCGTGCCATATTGTGAGTGTTAATGCACGAAGGGTGATGACGTGCCATATTATGAGTGTTAATGCACGAAGGGTGATGTCGTGCCATGTTATGAGAGTTAATGCACGAAGAGTTATCCTTCAGTTCGAGTGCAGTGGAGAGGTCAGCCCGTTGAGACAGCTACTTGGGAGTCCGAGTCAGATATGCATCGTAGATATCCGTATCTTTTCACCAGCCCAGGTACTATTCCATTTTCGTTTGAGGACGAACGATTATTTTAGAGGTGGAGAATATAATGACCCAAAAGGCCATCTTATATTTTAGAACTCGATTCTGTGTTCTGAGGCCTTTAAAACCTCATTTTATTCCTCCTTGATTTACGTGTGTAGTCCGGGCATGTTTCCGAAAAGCTTTTATGTTAAAGGTTGATGAAAATAAGGAATTTTGCTTAAAACCTCATTTGAGTTGACTTCGGTCAATATTTTTGGTAAACATACCCGGACTCATGTTTTAACAGTCCCGGTGGGTCCGTATCGAAATATAGGACCTGGGCATATGCCCAGAATCGAATTCCGCAGTCCCTAGATCGAGATATAAATTTTTGTTGAAAATTTAAAGACTGAAAATCTAATAGTTTTAAGAATTTGGTTAATGTTTGATCTTGTTAGTATCTGGCCTGTATTTTGATATTTTGATTCTGGAGCCCGGTACAGGTTCATTATGATATTTAAGACTTGTTTGTGAAATTTGGTGAGAAACGGAATTGGTTTGACGTGATTCGGGCATCCGGTTGTGAAAATAGAGGTTTTAAAGCTTTCTTGAAAATTTCATCCGATTTGGTGCTAAATTCATAGTTCTTAAGTGTTATTTTGGCTATTTGATCGCGCGATCAAGTTTATATGATGTTTTAGGACTTGTGTACATGTTTGGTTTGGAGCTCCGAGGGCTCGGGTGAGTTTCGGATAGGCTACGGGGTGATTGAACTTAGAAAAATCTGGTTTTTCTTCAGCTTCAGTGTTTTCTGGTTTCCTTCTTCGTGTTCACGAAGGTACTCTCGCGAACGCGAAGAGTGAACTGGAGCTGTGTGGATTTTATTCTTCGCGAACGCGTAAGCTTGGTCGCAAACGCGGAGCAGTGGGGGTTTTACCCTTCGCGAACGCGACCGGCATCTCGCGTACGCGTAGCGTTAGTGACCTGGGGGAGGGGACAACCGTTCTTCTACGCGAATGCGAGCACTGGCTAGCGAACGCGAAGGCCAGAGGGGAGCAGCCTTCGTGAACGCATAGTAGGACTCGCGAATGTGTAGGCCTTTTGGGCCGCTGCATTTTGCGAACACGGCAGGCCCTTAGAGAACGTGAAGAAGGCCCGACGCCTGTGACTTAAAACAGAATCAAACACGGGAATTTGCCATTCTTTCAAAAATTTCAAAACTAGAAGACTTAGAGGCGATTCTCAAGAGAGATTTTCTTCCCCAATTTGTTGGTAAGTGATTCCAAACTACTTTCTCTCAATTACTCATTGCATTTCATGAATTTTCAACCTAAAATCTAGAGTGTTCATGGTTGAATTGGGGGTTTTTGGGTAGAAACTAGGGATTTCAAAATTTGGGGATTTATACCTGAAATTGAGGTCGGATTCCAAAACTATTTATATATCCGGGCTCGGGGGTGAATGGGTAAATGAATTTTGGTCCGAACCTCGGGTTTTGACCAAGCGGGTCCGGGGTCGGTTTTCTACTTTTTGGGGAAAAGTTTGGGGAATTATGCATTGTAATTGATTTCTTTTTCACTATTTGATATTATTGAGTCGTTTGTGGATAGATACGAGTGGTTCGGAGGTGCATTCTAGAGCAAAAGCGGTAATTGAGCGTTAAGTGGCCTTTGGAGCGAGGTAAGTATTATGTCTAACCCTGACTTGAGGGAATATGGCTTGTTTGTCTATTTGCTAAATGTTTAGATGTTGGGGAACAACGTATATGTGAGGTGACGAGTACTTATGCGTTATAGTCGGGTTAAAGCATGCGGGTGGGGGCTTGGTTTCTTGATCATTCTTATCATGTTTACGGATATTCTGGTGATGATTGAGTATTGATTTCGAAGCTGAGGTTGGTATTGTGGAACCAAATATTAAAGTAAGACTTATACTTGTTATTCTATCTCCCTGTTGTTATTTGTTCATTGCATTATGGTAAGGGAGAGTGTTAATGCATGAAGGGTGATGTCGTGCCATATTGTGAGTGTTAATGCACGAAGGGTGATGCCGTGTCATATTGTGAGTGTTAATGCACGAAGAGTGATGTCGTGCCATGTTATGAGAGTTAATGCATGAAGGATGATGCCGTGCCATATCTATTGATTTATATTGTGAGGCTGAGAGTAAAAGCACGAAGGGTGATGCCGTACAAATTTCTTCATTGTGTTTAGTTGTTTTCAGTGGTTAAAAGCATGTTAACTGTTCTGGTTATCATTTCCGTTGTATCTCCTATATCCTGTGCCCCTTTTGCATGTCCCCTCCCCCTCCCAATAGTACATGTTTAGCTGTTATTGTTATTTTCTTGTACATATATTGTTATCTGCACAGGTTTATTATGTGGGTGTCTTGTCATAGACTCGTCACTACTTCGTCGAGGTTAGGCTCGACACTTACCAGTACATGGGGTCGGTTGTACTGATACTGCACTCTGCACTTTTTGTGCAGATTTTGGTACCGGTCCTAGCTGATCGTGAGGCGTAGCAGCTTGGATTTGCTGTCAGGAGACCCAAGGTAGATCTGCTGGCATCCGCAGACCATGGAGTCTCTTCCTAGTTTTAGCAGTTACTGTTTTCTTACTCCAAAACAGTGCATTTTTCCTTTTCAGACTCTGTTTGTAGTAAATCATAGTAGCTCGTGAGTTGTGACTCCATATCCGGGTGGTAGTAATTAATGCAGTTTTTATATTATTCCGCACTCACTACATTTCATCTTAGCTAATTTGTTGTTATTTACTGAATGGAAAAAGGATTGATTTAATAATTCTCTAATGTTGGCTTGCTTAGCAAGTGAAATATTAGGCACCATCACGTTCTTGACGGTGAAAATTCCGGGTCGTGACATCCCTTGTTTACACATTATATAATTAAAGTAAAGTAAATATTGAACAAAAAATAATCTCTACATTACAATCCATAAATTAGTAATCCATGCATTACTAATTCTTACATAACTAATCCATAATTAAACAATGCATAATAAACTCCTGCATAGCTGAATCTTATTTAACTAATCTCTGCATAACTAATCCTTATATTACTCATACCTGCATAACTCTAACCAGCAACCAAACCACCCCTTAGTCTCTTGAAAAGTTGTAAATTCAAATTCCATGGTTGGTTAGTTTTTTATGTGTGCTTTAGAAAATACTTTAGAAAATGATAGGCTTCCAAGTACGCACAAAGCATTAATTAGAAGATTGTTCAAGAGGGATGAGAATAAGAAAGTGAACTCGTATGAGACTCTATAAATGTTGGAAACAAACCTTTTTGTTAGCTTGGTGCATGCTAGTTTAGGGCATGGGTGTACATACCCTGAATTATTTGGAAATTTTACAGTGTATAGCTGCGTACGTCAAATACTCATCACAAATTCCAATTATATATAGTGAAAGTACAAGAGGGGTTTGAATTGCTTATTAAAAAGCTTTTATAAGTAGTTGACTAGTTTATCAATTAGTCGACTAGAAATTAGAACAGGATAATAGTAAATGCAGAGATAAAATGCAGGAATTAAAGACAACAGAATTTTTATACTAGTTCGAATTCAATGTGAGCCCTAGTCCAATCCCCTTGGGTTGCAAGGGTGTTCTCTTTCACTGATCGATGTTTCTTGAGTACAGAAAGAATGGTGTAGCTTTACACTAACAGCTTAATCTCTATGTCTCTTTTCTTTTCTTGATACAATGCCTCACCAGTGTTTATCTCTTTTTCTTCTCTCACTAATTACACAGCAGATCTAAAGGAACTACAATACTTGTTTGGAGTAGAACAAAAAGAGGAAAGATGGTTCGTTCAAAGTATGTGTTTTCACGTCCGGAACGTCTGTATATATACTTTCCATGAGGCCTTCATGAATCTTGAGAGATTGCAAACCCAAGGGAGTTGATCCTTAAAAGGAATTATAAATTGATTCTTTCCAAGAATAAAATTAAGTTCTCGTTGATCTTTCTTGATTTATGGTCTTGACGAACTTTCCATCGGCTGGGCATATCTCTGTGTAGCTTGAGTCATATCCGCTGGATCCCTTTATTTGTGGCTTCAATGATTTTCAGTGATTGTGTTTCCCTTCGATTTTGGGCCTTCTAGTAATAGCTTCCGTCAAATTTCTGATTGATTATCCTTGTCGGATCTCCGTTGTTTCTTCCTTTTTCATCACTGATTCTTTTCCTTGTTAGCTTCCGTCAATCTCTGATTGATTATCCTTGCCGGATATCTTTTTGTGTTGCTGATCATTGATTGTTTTCCTTGACTGGTATTAGTTCTTGAATCCCTTTAATTTATTCCTTGAGACCCTACACCAAATATAATATATTATTTTCCATTATTGAAACTTATAATTAACAGGACTTCTTATTTAGTTGTGTTTAGTTTGATATTATATTAGAAATTGAGATAGTCACTTTCCTTAGTAAGATTTAGGGGGAGGGGGGGGGGGGTTATAACCTCAATATCAACTTATTTAACCCCTCCAAAACTCGCCCAGGAAGGAGGATGATACCTTAACTTTCATAATAGATTACATTTTAGTTATATATACTGAGAATGCAATTCTTTTTTACATCGGAGTATGTAGTTGCAAAACTAAGATCAAGTTCACCATCAGCCTCCAATGTGCATCAATCACCTATAACGTTTAATCACCTCTATCGTGCGTCACCTACCAGCCACCACCAACAACCACCTTATATATCAACCACCTATAATGATTAATCACCTCTACCGTGCGCAGAGGCGGAGCCAAGATTTGGACCTTATGGGTTCGGGATTGTAATCCTTTCAAGTTACTGGGTTCTAAATTAATAAGTTTTACATATCCAATAAATTTCTTAAGACAAATACATTGTTTGAACAAACGCTACTGGGTTCGGTCGAACCCGCATCCGATACTCTGCCTCCGCCCCTGACCGTGCGTCAACCACCATCAACAACTACGTTTATAGTCAGCAACCGCAACACAATTTTTTATTTATTTGTGGTCAACATGAAAAAGATTTTATTCAACCAAGTATAACTTCATATATAGCTAGTTCCCTGTCACGACCCATAACTCCCACCATAAGAGTCGTGATGGCACTTAGTCTCTAAGACTAACTAAGCCAATTATAATCATAATTCAAGCTTTTTTAAAAAATATATATATAATTTAATACAACCTCCCAATACTAGTAATATTGAGTCAAGAACTTTAACTGAATACATAGAATGATCTCGAGGACCGATTGTACAATACTGTTCGAATAAGAAATTAACAGTACAATAAAATGGAAAGACTCCAAGGGACTGCGATGGCCAAGCAGTCCTACCTTGAATCCTTGCGATCATACTCAAATCTCTATCCGAATCTGATATATTCAATACCTGGCTCTGCACAAAAATGTGCAGAAGTATAGTATGAGTACACCACGGTCGGGACCCAATAAGTATCAAGACTAACCTCAGTGGAGTAGTGACGAGGTATAGTCAAGACACTCACTAGTCAAATAACCTATGCAATATAGCATACAAAAATAATAGAAAATAAATAGCAGTGATAGAAATACCAATCAACTAGTGATTTAAACTGCAAGGCAACATGAACACCATAAATATTTCTCAAACGAATAATAAACACAAGTATAGCCAATTAATCAAGTCCTTCAAGATATACATCTTTTATCTATAAGTTTTTCCAATAAAAGTCTCTAGAATATAATCATTTTCAATAAATATATTTAGAATATACTTCCTTCAAATAAATATCTTCTGAATATACTTCCTTCAAATAAATATCTTCTGAATATAATTCTTTCAAGTAAATATTTTTCAAATACAATTTTTTCAAGTAAATATCTTTCAAATATAATTCTTTGAAGTAAATATCTTTCAAATATAATTATTTCAAGTAAATATCTTTCAAATATAATTCTTTCAAGTAAATATCTTTCAAATATAATTCTTTCAAGTAAATAACTTTCAAATATAATTCTTTCAAATAAAAGTCACCATGTGACACCTCATTTAACTTTCCTGTTGTGGAAAATATATTCAACATATCACATCAAATGGCACGGCAATACCTTCGTACACTTGTCTCATTCTCACCTAATATATATATATATTCGTGTCATGAATATATATATATATATATATATATATATATGTAGACCAAATCAATTGGCACGGCAACACCCTTCGTGCATTTATCTCTTTCTCACCATGCATACATATAACAATACCAACTAAGTGAGAGAAAAGTCAATAACAATAAAAGAAATATAGTGGGAGGCACACAGTAAGAAACAACGACTACAAGTCACATAGAAAATATAGGTGCACAATAACATCTCAAGATAAAGGCATGAATGTATACACAACAAAACGATATCACAATATAATGTATGTCTCTTGTCCTCGCCTGCACGGAAACATCCTTCGTGCCATGAATATATGATAATATAAAAATAATGGCACGGCATCACCCTTCGTACTTTTACTCTCATCTTCACCTAATAATATAAATGAAATGGAAAGGCATCACCTGTCACGACCAGAAATTCCCACCTTCGGACCGTGATGGGGCCTAACATTTCACTTGCTAGGCAAGCAAACGTTAGAATAATATTAGCCATTTTTAAACATTTTTTAAAATTTATTAATAACAAAGAAATAAATGCAGAAGTAAGGTCCAAAATATATTGAATAATCCATGAAAATAACGGTGTCTAAATACCATCCCAGAATTGGTGTCACAAGTGCATGAGCTTCTAGAATAATATAAATAAGGGTCTGAACAAAATAAAGCTGTCTGGAAATAAAAACACAGCTAAAGTAAAGTAGACAAGGACTTCAGGACTGCGAACGCCGTGCAGTTATACCTCAAGTCTTCTCTGGTAGCTGAAATCTGAGCAAGTCTATGGTATGCCACTGGGACCAACCCCGAAATCTGCACAAGAAGTACAAAGTATAGTAACAGTACAACCGACCCCGTGTACTGGTAAGTGTTGAGCCTAACCTCGACGAAATAGTGACGAGGCTAAGGCGGGTCACTTACATTAACATGTACGCAATATTAGTAACAACAACAAATAATAGAAATAAATCAGATAACTCATTTATAATAATTGAAGCCAACTTAACAGTCATAACCAATTATTATTTCCATCAATTTCCATTGTAGCGTACAATCCGCTCTCACAATATATTCATATTCAATTCTGTTGTGGCGTGCAACCCGCTCCTCTAATATATTCATTTTAATCAAGTCTGTTGCGGCGTGCAACCCGATCCTCCAATATATTCATTTCAATCAATTCTGTTGCGGCATGCAACCCGCTCCTCCAATATATTCATTTACCAATTCTTATAGAAGAAATTACCCCAATGAATGCAACAATTAACATAAAGTTTTTAAGACAACAAGCATACAATAATTATGATTTAATTATGAAACAAACCATGACAAATAGCAATTTATTTAGAAAATCAGGGAGAAAATAGGCAGTTTAAATATTAAATATGCTAAATGTCAAGTAGCAATTAATACACATAAATCAAATAGCATGTAACAATTATTGCAGTAATTCAAGAATTAATATTTGTCAAAGAATAGAAAAGAAACAATTATTATAACAATTAATTCATGATTAAAATAATTTATGATTTTTCAAGTAAACATGCAAACAATTAATTTGACGACGTATAGACACTCGTCACCTCGCCTATACGTCGTTCACATGAATTTCACATAACAAATAGTTTAAAGGTTCTATTCCCTCAAGTCAAGGTTAACCACGACACTTATCTCGCTTTGCAAATTCCAATCAATTACTCGACCACAACTTTTCCTTTTACATGAATTTCCAATCTATTCACAAACAATTCGATATACTCAATACGAATCATAGGAATTAATTCCATATGAATTTATTAATTTTCCAGAAAATAATCTAAAATTCATTTAAATATTTGACAGTGGGACCCATGTCTCAAATTTCAAAAAAAAATTACGAAATCCGAACACCTATTCCGAGATGAGTCCAACCATACAAAAATTATCCAATTCCGATGTCAAATGGACCTTCAAATCTTAAATTTTCGTTTTTGGAAGATTTTATAAAAATCTAATTTTTCTTCTATAAATTCACGGATTCATGATGTAAATGAGTATGAAATCATGAAATATAATCAATATAGGATAATGAACACTTACTCCAATGTTTTCCCGTGAAAATCGCCCAAAATTCGCCTTACCCGAGCTCAAAAATGGAAAAGGGTTGAGAATGGGACGAATCCAATTTTCCAGAACTTAAGTTCTGTTTCTGGAACTTTTACCCTTCGCGAACGCGGTCAGTGCCTCGCGTTCGCGAAGCACAAATTCCTGCTGACCAATTTTACTCTTCACGAACGCGAGGGCTACTTCGCGAATGCGAAGCTTGCCTGGCTTGGCCTTCGCGAGCACGAGATGCCATTCGCGAACGCGAAGGCAATTTTCCTAGCCAGCCCCTTTCCCTTCACGAACGCGAGGCTTCGATCGCGAACGCGAAGCTTCGTACCTCAAGCCTTCGTGAACGCGTTCACTTTGTCGCGAACTCGAAGCACAAAATGTACCAGCCCCAATTTGCTCTTCGCAAACGCGCGACTCCCCTCGCGAACGCGAAGAAGGAAACCAGAAGCAGGTTTCTGCAGTTTCCTCATGTCCAAAAATGATTCGTTAACCACCCGAAACCAACCCGAGTCCTCGGGGCTCCAAACCAAAGATGCACCCAAGTCCTAAAACATCATACGAACATGCTCGCACGATCAAATCGCCAAAATAACACCTAGAACTATGAATCAGATACCAAATCAAAGAAAGTTTTCAAGAAAACTTTAAAACTTATATTTTTACAACCGGACGTCCGAATCACGACAAATGAACTCCGATTCTCACCAAATTCGGTAGACAAGTCGTAATTATTATAGTAGACCTATATCGGGCTCCGGAACCAAAATACGGAACTGGTGTCAATAAATCCAACATCAGTAAATTCTTAAAAATCATTAAGCTTTCAAACTTTTAATTTTTCATCAAAATTCCATATCTCGGGCTAGGGACCTCGGAATTCAATTCTGGGCATACGCCTAAGCCCCAAATCACGATACGGACCTACTAGAACTATCAAAACACTGATCTGAGTCCGTTTGCTAAAACAATTGACCAAAGTCAACTCAGTTGAGTTTTAAAGTTCTATTTCACATTTTAATCCATTTTTCACACAAAAACGTTTTCGAAAATTATACGGACAGCGCACGCAAGTCGAGAAATGATAAATAGTGCTTTTCGAGGTCTTAGAACAAAGAATTACTTATTAAATTTAAAGATGACATTTTGGGTCTTCACATTCTCCACCTCTAAAACAAACGTTCATCCTCGAACGGAGTTAGAAAAAGTACCTGAGCTGGTGAATAAGTGTGGATATTTACTCCGCATGTCCGACTCGGACTCCCAGGTAGATGCCTTTACCGGCTGACCTCTCCATTGCACTCGAACTGAAGGATAACTCTTAGACCTCAACTGCCGGACCTGCCGGGCTAGAATAGCCACCGGCTCCCCCTCGTAAGTCAAATCTTTGTCCAATTGTACTAAACTGAAATCTAACACATAGGACGGATCACCATGATATTTTTGGAGCATAGACACATGGAACACCGGATGAACCGCTGATAAACTGGGTGGTAATGCAAGCATGTAGGCTACATCACCCACCTTTTCAAGAATTTCAAAAGGTCCAATATACCTAGGGCTCAACTTGCCCTTCTTTCCGAACCTCACTACACCTTTCATAGGTGAAACCCAAAGTAATATTCTTTCTCCAACCATGAATGCAATATCACGATCTTTACGGTCGGCATAACTCTTTTGCCTAGACTGAGCTGTGCGAAGTCGATCCTGAATAATCATAACCTAATCCAAGGCATCCTGTACCAAATCGGTACCGAACAACCGAGCCTCTCCCGGTTCAAACCAAGAAACTGGCGATTGACATCGCCTTCTGTATAATGCCTCATATGGAGCCATCTGAATGCTCGACTGGTGGCTATTATCATAAGCAAACTCAGCAAGTGGCAGGAATTGATTCCAAGAACCTCCAAAGTCTATAACACAAGCGCGAAACATATCTTCCAATATCTGAATGGTGTGCTCTGACTATCTGTCTGTCTGTGGATGAAATGTTGTACTCAACTCAACCTGCGTGCCTAACTCATGCTGTACAGCCCTCTAGAAGTGTGAGGTAAACTGCGTACCTTGATCTGAAATAATAGACACGGGCACACCGTGAAGGCGGACAATCTCACGAATGTAAATTTCAGCCAACCTTTCTGAAGAATAGGTAACTGCCACTGGAACGAAATGTGCTGACTTGGTCAACCTGTCCACAATGACACAAACTGCATCAAATTTTATCTAAGTCTATGGGAGCCCAACTACAAAATCCATAATGAAACGCTCCCACTTCCACTCAGGAATTTCTAACTTTCGAAGCAAACCACCAGGTCTCTGATGCTCGTACTTAACTTGCTGACAATTCAGACACCGAGCTACATATTCAACTATATCCTTTTTCATTCTCCTCCACCAATAATGTTGCCGCAAATCTTGATACATTTTGGTGGTGCCTGGACGAATAGAAGACCTAGAACTGTGTGCCTCTTCAAGAATTAATTCACGAAGCCCGTCAACATTAGGCACATAAATATGACCCTGCATTCGTAGAACTCTATCTTCCCCCACAGCAACCTGTTTGGCATTACCGTTCTGCACCGTGTCCTTAAGGACAAGTAAATGAGGAACATCATACTACTTCTCTCTAATGCGCTCATATAAAGAAGACCAAGCGACTGTGCAAGCTAGAACCCGATTGGGTTCTGAAACGTCTAACCTCATGAACTGATTAGCCAAAGTCTGAACATCTACAGCTAATGGCCTCTCTCCAACCGGAATATACGCAAGACTGCCCATACTCACAGCCTTTCTACTCATAGTCTTTCAACAACTCCAACCATCTTCTCTGCCTCAAATTAGGATCTTTTTGTTTGAACAGATACTGAAGGCTATGATGATTAGTAAATACCTCACACGAGACACCGTAAAGGTAATGCCTCCAAATCTTCAGTGCATGAACAATGGCTTCCAGTTCTAAGTCATGAACAACATAATTCTTCTCGTGAACTTTCAACTGCCGTGATGCATATGCAATCACCCTGCCATCTTGCATTAATACTGCACCAAGATAAATGTGAGATGCGTCACAATATACCGTACACGATCCTAAACCTGTAGGTAATACCAGCACTGGCGCCGTAGTCAAAGCAGTCTTGAGCTTCTGAAAGCTCAACTCACACTCATCTGACCATCTGAATGGGACGCCTTTTCTGGGTCAGTCTGGTCAATGGGCTTGCTATAGATGAAACACCTTCCACGAACCGACGATAATAACTAGCTAAACCCAGGAAACTCCGGATCTTTGTAACTGAAGTAGGTCTAGGACAATTCTGAACAGCCTCAATCTTCTTAGGATCCACCTTTATGCCTTCTGCCGATACAACATGCCCCAAAAAGGCAACTGAGTCTAACCAAAATTCACATTTTGAAATTTTGGCATATAACTGATTATTCTTCACATTCTGAAGCACACTCCGAAGATGTTGCTCATGCTTCTCTCGACTGCTGGAGTAAATCAAAATAACAACCATGAATACAACCACAAAAGAATCCAAATAGGGTTTGAACACCCAATTCATCAAATCCATAAATGCTGCTGGGGCATTTGTCAACCTAAATGACATCACTAGAAATTCGTAATGCCCATACCGAGTTCGAAAAGCTGTCTTAGGGACATCAGATGCCTTAATCTTCAACTGATGGTATCCATACCTCAAATCGATCCTTGAAAACACCTTAGCAATCTGAAGCTGATCAAATAAGTCATTAATTCTTGGCAGCAGATATTTTTTTCTGATAGTGGCCTTGTTCAACTACCTATAATCTATACACATTCGCATAGAGCCATCTTTCTTCTTTACAAATAATATTGGTGCACCCCAGGGCGAGACACTAGGTCTAATGAATCCCTGATCAAGCAAGTTTTGTAACTGCTCCTTCAATTCTTTCAACTCTGGCGGGGCCATACGGTATGGTGGAATAGAAATGGGCTGAGTGCCCGGAGCCAAATCAATACAGAAGTCAATATCCCTGTCGCGTGGCATCCCCAGCAAATCTGTAGGAAATACTTCTGGAAATTCACGAACAACTGGTACTGAGTCCATAGAAGGAACATCCGCACTGGGATCGCGAATATAAGCCAAATAGGCTAGACACCCTTTCTCTACCATACGCCGAGCTTTCATATAAGAAATAATCCTGCTGGCATGATGACCAGGAGTTCCTTTCCACTCTAATCGAGGTAACCCCGGCAAGGCTAGGGTCACTGTCTTGGCATGACAATCCAATATAGCATGATAAGGGGACAACTAATCCATACCTAAGATGACATCAAAATCTACCATATCAAGAAGTAGAAGATCCACACTAGTCTCGAGATTATCAATAGTAATCACACACGAATGATAGACATGATCTACTACAACAGAGTCTCCCACCGGTGTAGATACACACACAGAAGTACTCAGAGAATCACAAGGCACAACCAAATATGAAGCAAAATAGGAGGACACATAGGAATAAGTAGATCCTGGATCAAATAGAACTGAAACATCTCTATGGTAAACTGGAATAATACCTGTGATCACAGCATCAGATGACTCGGCCTCAGGCCTAGCTGGAAAAGTATAAAATTGGGGCTGGGCCCCACCACTCTGAATTGTATCTCTAGGACGACCTCTAACTGGCTGGCCTCCACCTCTAACGGTCTGACCTCCACCTCTAATAGCCTGCCCTCCACCTCTAATGGACCGACCTCCACCTCTAGCTGACTGACCCCTACCTCTAGCTGGCTGAGCAGGCTGGTGAGATCTATTACTCGCCCACCTATGACAATACCTCCTGATTTGACCAATGTTCCCACACTCATAACACCCATCCTGATGCCGTGGCTGCTGAAGATGAAGCTGACCTAAATGGGTCGGATAACCGTTGTAGTAACTCTGGAGTGGTGGTGCACTGATAGGAGATGAATGTGCACTGAATGTTGGCTGCCCATAGTAAGGCATAATAGGACTGTGACTCCCTGAAGCACTGTGAGATACATGAAGTGCTGAATGAAACGGTCTGGGGGGATAACCCCTACCAAAATTACCCCTGCCTCTAGATGAGGCACCACTGAAACCACCGAACTGATGAGGACTCTTATCAGACCTCTGCCCCTTCTCCTGTGCAAGAACCATCTCGATCCTCCTCGTGACATTAGTAGCCGCCTGAAAAGAAATCTCACTTCCAGTCTCCTTGGCCATCTGAAGCCTGATAGGGTGAGTGAGTCCCTCAATAAACCTCCTCATTGTCTCTCCCTCAGTAGGTAGTAAAAGGAAAGCATGACGAGCCAAATCCACAAAACGGGACTCATACTGAGTAACAGTCATACTGCCCTGCTATAGACACTCAAATTGCTTGCAGAATTCCTCTCTCAGTGTGTAGGAAGGAACTTCTCCAGGAATAGCTGAGAGAACTGCTCCCAGGTAAGTGCAAGCGATCCAACTGGTCTAGTCAATGTATAATCCCTCCACCACCTCCTGGCTGAACCCGTCATCTGAAACATACCAAAGTCAACCACATTGGTCTCAACTATACCTATGTTCCGCAGCACCTCATGGCAGCATTCAAGATAATCCTATGGGTCCTGAGAAGGTGTACCACTTAAGTGAACTGGGAAGAGTTTGTTAAACTTATCCAGTCTCAATAAGGCCTCAAAAGACATGGCGGACCTATCACCGGTTTGTGCTGTAACAACTGGCTGAACTACCCCAACTGGCGGGGCTGCTGGAGCCTGATTCTGGGGAGCCATCTGCTCCGGAGCGGGAGTAGTGGGAGTTTGTGCTCCTTCCCCAGCCTATGAGACGGCTGGTGCCACTAGAAATGTACCATTCTGGGCCACTCCCTCCATAAGACTCACCAAATGGACTAGAGCGTCTTGAAGCACTAGAGTAGCTATAAATCCTTCCGGGACCTGAACTGGTCCAACTGGTACATTCTGAACGGGTCCAACTGGTACATTCTGAACTAGAACCTCCTCCTGAAGGTCCACCTGAAGTTCTACAACAGGTGCAGCTGCTCGAGCTCTAGACTGATCTCTACCTCGGCCTCTGCCTCGGCCTCTAGCACGACCTTGGCCTCGACCTCTACCCCTGGCCATAGTTGCCACCGGGGGTTCTGGTCCCTGTCCATTGGTATATGTATTACGTGTTCTAACCATCTGCGAGAGAATAAGAGTAGAATGGTTCAATCATCGATGATAGAAGAAATTCGCATGACAAAATAAGAAAGAAGTGATGTTGTTCCTAAACTTCATAGCCTCTGAGAGATAAGTACGACCATTCCGTTGGTATCACCTATAACAACCAACCAATATTTTCCTAAATCAGCCACAATCTTCATCAACTAACCAAAAACTAGTTTTCACCAACATTACAAAATTTATCAACATAATAATACTAAACCCATCTCAAAAATATGAAAACAAAAAAGCAATACTAGGAACTAATCCAATATAACGAATGAATACCCATAACACTAATAAAAATGACTATGGAGCGACTCTAAGTGTTCAAAAGCAAAAACGATAACACATAAATAAACTCTTCGCCCACGCGAACAAGTTCGGGGCTCGCCAGAAACTATTAACGCGTACACTCTAATTAACGAAATCCTCACTCGCGTCAACTATTGTCTCTGTAAAACAAATAGCGGAGAATGAATCGCTAGCTCAGGGAGTAATAATACTTAACCACAATCATTTTTTATGGGGACAAGTTAGAAAATATGCTTGTATAATAATCACAAAATATCATGAAATAAATGCCCTTTTTCAGAATTGATAACAACAAACAATCTTGTCTGTTTTCATGTAAGCATGAATCAATTAACGATTCAGTAATAAACTCTATAAACATTGTCATATCAATATGTTTGGGAGGTTTCCAAGAAAGGATCATGTAATATGTATCTCTGTGTGGACCCCTTCATAAAAGGAGTCAAATATAATTGTAGGTCCCTACTCGAGGGAAAACTGTAACTGTATGCTAGTTCTACATTCCCACTAGAGAGGGCTATACCTATAATCGGTAATCTGTAAATATAAGGTGCACCAGGTCTAACGAACCCACCGCTAGCTACGGGATCCTTCAAAGTCTCCTCCCATTTATATTTTTCTTTGTAAACAGTAAATATTCACATGGAAGCATTTTCAAAATAGTATAGAGAATTTCAATTCTTATCAAATCATGTAATCCAAATTCCGATAACGGTAATCATATATCAAGTGATAGTAAAATATGTCTAGTAACAATGAGAACCTTATAAATAACTGTAAACATCTGAAGTAAACTATTCAGTACCATATCAAGTAAAGGACTTGTCCCACATGCAATTTCAAACATTCGGTAATATATTTTATTTTCAAAATATAGTATAAACCATGCAGGTTATGAAAATATAAATTGCGGTAAGATTACTACTCACAATACTCATGTCGAAATACCAAATTCGTCACCTCGGGCGATCTGTACGACTTTCTTCAATCAATCTATAATCACGTCAACATTGAACTCGTGTTAATTTCCTTGTATAGGCTAATTCTTAATTAATTTAGAATACCCAACCCTCGAGGTTTCATATTTGACTCTTAATTCGCCGAATCATATTTGCCCATGCAATGAGTAATTTAAATTAGTTCAAAATCTCCTTTATAGAAAAAGGCATTTATGTAGTTTGATCCATGTACTATTCAATTTCTTTAATCATGTGTATAAGTTAAAACTTAATGTAACGACCCGACTTCTTGTTTTAATAATTAACGCTTCGTTCAGTGACTTAAGGTATCGAGCAGCTTCGTAATATGTATTATAACCCACGGGTGTGGTCGAGTTTGATTTTTGGAAGATTTGGGATTAAATTGAAAGAAAAATTCTCATTTTTGAATCTTAAATGAAAAGAGTTGACCAGAGTTGGACTTTTGAATAAACGACCCAGAATAGAGTTTTGATTATTCTAATAGCTTCGTATGGTGATTTTGGACTTAGGAGTATGTCCAAAAAATTATTTGGAAGCCCGTAGTTAAATTAGGTTTGAAATGGCGAAAATATGAAGTTTAAGTTGGAAGTTTGACCGGGGAGTTGACTTTTTAATATCGGGGTCGGAATCCAGCTCTGAAAATTTTCATAGGTCTGTTATATTATTTATGACTTGAGTGCAAAATTTAAGGTCAATCGGACTTGATTTGATAGGTTTCGGCGTCGAATGTAGAAGTTGAAATTTTTTAGTTTCATTAAACTTGAATTGGGGTGCGATTCATGGTTTTGATATTGTTTGATGTGATTTGAGGCCTCGAGCAGGTTTTTCTTATGTATTGGGACTGGTTGGTATGATTGGACGGGGTCCCGAGGGCCTCGGATTTGATTCGGGGTAGTTCCGGACCAAGTTTGGGTGTTTTGATGTTGCTGGTTACTGGTTTTGGTGTTGTTCTTCACGTTCGCGAGGAGCCTCTCACGTTCGCAAAGAAGGATTTTGCTGTTGGGACTTTGTTCTTCACGTTCGCGAAGAGGCTCTCGCGTTCGCGAAGAAGGAATTTTTGTTGTCCGTCGTCTGACTTTGGAGGCTCATATCTCACAATCTATAAGGAATTTGGAGATGATCCAAAAATGAAAGTTGTAGCCCTTTGTGTCTAGTTTCCGAAAGGTAAACCATTTGTAATTTGGAGTTGTGTACAAAAGGTTATGGTAGATGAGCAACATATGAAAGTTATAGACCTTGGAGTCTGAGAAGAGTTTGAAAATGGCTGTTGGAGAATTTGTTCATCGCGAACGCAAGGGGAGGGTCGCGAACGCGAAGAACAAACCCTTGGGCAGCAGAATAAAGTCCAAATTTGTCTCACTCTTCAATTTTTGGACCAAGGAAGCTCGGGTGAGGCGATTTTTTGAGAGTTTTTCAAGGAAAACATTGGGGGTAAGAATTCCTAACTTGATTTTGGTTAAATTACATGAATCGATTGTTGTTTTTATCACTAAATTAGTGAATTGGTTTGAAAATGGTAGAAATCCTCTAGACTTTAATTTAAGATTTGAAGGGCAGTCCGTTATCGGAATTTGATAATTTTAGTATGGTTGAATTCATATCGGAATGGGTGTTCGGATTTCGTAAAAACAATTTCGGGTTTCGAGGGCCTGGCCCCGCGCTGTCTTTTTAGAATAAAATTTTAAGTTGGTGTTTTATTATCCGGAATTATTTTCGATGAATTTTAATGAAGTTGTACAATTAATTTGGATAGATTTGAGTTGTCCGGCAGTCAATTCAAGCAACAATGCGATTTTGGAATATCGACATAACTTCAAAAAGGTAAGTATCTTGCCTAGCCTTGAGTGGGGGAATTACCCCTTAGGCATTGAGTCTTATATGGAAATTGTGTGATTGGAAGCCGTGTACGCGAGGTGATGAGTACGTACTCGGGCTTATATGTGCAAATTCTATTCGTTTAAAGTTTTAGGGTTCTTTAAGTATTAAATTGGATAATTGTTGGCATTTGGTAAATCCTTGAATTATCACGCCTCATTCCTTTTTTTGTCGAGTTTGTATTTTATAAAATAAGTTGGTGTTGTTGTCACTTGGATTTTATGTGAATTCCGTGTGTTAGTTGATTTGATATTTTTCTTGGAATTAAATTTATGATGGAATCCTTATCTACAAATATTTATAAAATAAGTTTAAATTGAGAAGTTAATATAATTATCAAGAATTTGGATTAATAAATGTGTTGCCCTATACTGAGTATTTTTCACCTCTGTTGATTGTTTTGAGGTTTTATATACGTTGTGTGGAGCCTTGGGCTATTTGTTGAGAAATTTATTGATTCTGCTACATATTTGGAATTTGGTTGTTGTCAGTGGCAAATTGTGATATGAATTATTGTATTGTGAATTAAATACTCTCCTTGATGTTATTTATGCTTCCTACCTTGCTTGTTAATGATATGCATGTGCTTGGTAAGGAAGAGTGTAAAGCACGAAGGGTGATGTCGTACCATTTGAAAGTGTAAAGCACGAAGGGTGATGCTATGCCATTTGAATTAGATTATCATATGAGGGAGAGTGTAAAGCACGAAGGGTGATGCCGTGCCATTTGAGAGTGTAAAGCACGAATGGTGATGCCGTGCCATTGAGAGTGTAAAGCACGAAGGGTGATGTGATGACCCAAAATATCATCTTTAAATTTAATAACTAATTCTATGTTCTAAGAACTCGAAAAGTACTATTTATCATTTCTCGACTTGCGTGCGTAGTCCGTATAATTTCCGAAAATGTTTTTGTGTGAAAAATAGATTAAAATGTGAAATATTAAAACTCAACTAAGTTGACTTTGGTCAACATTTTGAGCAAACGGATTCTGTTCAGTATTTTGACAGTTCCGGTAGGTCCGTATCGTGATTTGGGACTTGGGCGTATGCACGGAATCGAATTCCGAGGTCCCTAGCCCGAGATATGGAATTTTGATGAAACATTAAAAGTTTGAAAGCTTAATGATTTTTAAGAATTTACTGATGTTGGATTTATTGACACCGGGTCCGTATTTTAGTTTCCGGAGCCCGGTATAGGTCCACTATAATAATTATGAGTTGTCAGCCGAATTTGGTGAGAATCGGAGTTGATTTGACGTGATTCGGACGTCCGGTTGTAAAAATATAAGTTTTAAAAGTTTCTTGAAAAATTCCTTTGATTTGGTGTCCGAATCGTAGTTCTACGTATTATTTTGATGATTTGATCACACGAGCAAGTTCGTATGATGTTTTAGGACTTGGATGCATGTTTGGTGTGGGGCCCCGAGGGCTCGGATTGGTTTCGGGTGGTTAACGGATCATTTTTGGACTTGAGGAAATTGCAGAAACCTACTTCTGGTTTCCTTCTTCGCGTTCGCGAGGGGAGTCTCGCATTTGCGAAGAGCAAATTGGGGCTGGCACATTTTGTGCTTCGTGTTCGCGACAGAGTGAACGCGTTCGCGAAGGTTTGAGGTGCGAAGCTTCGCGTTCGCGATCGAAGCCTCGCGTTCGCGAAGGGAAAGGGGCCGGCCAGGAAAATTGCCTTCGCATTCGTGAAGTAGCCCTCGCATTCGCAAAGAATAAAATTGGTCAGTAGGAATTTGTGCTTCGCGAATGCGAGCCACCGACCGCATTCGCGAAGGGTAAAAGTTCCAGAAACAGAACTTAAGTTCTGGAAAATGGGATTCATCCCATTTTCAACTCTTTTCCATTTTTGAGCGCGGGTAAGGCGATTTTTGGGCGATTTTCACGGGAAAATATTGGAGTAAGTGTTCCTTATCCTTTATTTATTATATTTCATGATTCCCTACTCATTTACATCATGAATCCGTGAATTTATGGAAGCAAAATTAGATTTTTATAAAATTTCCCAAAAACAGAATTGGATAATTTTTGTATCGGAATTTAAAGGTCCATTTGACATCGGAATTGGATAATTTTTGTATGGGTGGACTCGTCTCAGAATGGGTGTTCGGATTTAGTAAGTTTTTTTGAGATTTGAGATGTGGGTCCCACTGTCAAATATTTAAATAAATTTCGAATTTTTATCCGGAAATTAGTAAATTCATATGGAATTAATTCCTATGATTCGTGTTGAGTACATCGAATTGTTTATGAATAGATTTGAAGCTTTTGGAGACAAATTTAAAAGGAAAAGTTGTGGTCGCGTAATTGATTGGAATTTGCAAAGCGAGGTAAGTATCGTGGTTAACCTTGACTTGAGAGAATAGAACCTTTAAACTATTTGTTATGTGAAATGCATGTGAACGACGTATAGGCGAGGTGACGAGTGTCTATACGTCGTCAAATTAATTGTTTGCATGTTTACTTGAAAATCATAAATTGTTTTAATCATGAATTAATTGTTATAATAATTGTTTCTTTCCTATTCTTTGACAAATATTAATTCTTGAATTCCTGCAATAATTGTTACATGCTATTTGATTTATGTGTATTAATTGCTACTTGACATTTAGCATATTTAACATTTAAACTGCCTATTTTCTCCCTGATTTCCTAAATAAATTGCTATTTGTCATTGTTTGTTTCATAATTAAATCATAATTATTATATGCTTGTTGTCTTAAAAACTTTATGTTAATTGTTGCATTCATTGGGGTAATTTCTTTTATAAGAATTCGTAAATGAATATATTGGAGGAGCAGGTTGCATGCCGCAACAAAATTGATTGAAATGAATATATTGGAGGAGCGGGTTGCACGCCGCAACAGAATTGATTGAAATGAATATATTGGAGGATCGGGTTGAACGCCGCAACAGACTTATTAAAAGTCCATATTGGAGGATTGGGTTGTACGCCGCAACAAACTTATTTAAAAGTCGATATATATATATATTGGAGGATCGGGTTGCATGCCGCAACAGACTTGATTAAAATGAATATATTGGAGGAGCGGGTTGCACGCCGCAACAGAATTGAATATGAATATATTGTGAGAGCAGGTTGCACGCTGCAACGAAAATTGATGGAAATGATAATTGGTTATGACTGTTGAGTTGACTTCAATTATTATAAATGACTTATTTGATTTATTTCTATTATTTGTTATTGTTACTAATATTGCGTACAGGTTAATGTAAGTGACCCGCCTTAGCCTCGTCACTACTTTGTCGAGGTTAGGCTCAGCACTTACCAGTACATGGGGTCTGTTGTACTAATACTACACTCTGCACTTCTTGTGCAGATTTCGGAGTTGGTCCCAGCGGTGTACCATAGACTTGCTCGGATTTCAGTTACCAGAGGAGACTTGAGGTATAACTGCACGGCGTCTGCAGTCCTAAAGTCCCTGTCTACTTTACTTTAGCTGTGTGTTTATTTCCAGACAGCTTTATTTTATTCATACCCTTATTTGTATTATACTAGAAGCTCGTGCACTTGTGACACCGATTCTGGGATGGTATTTAGACGCCGTTATTTTCATGGATTATTCAATATATTTTGGACCTTACTTCCGCATTTATTTCTTTGTTATTAATAAATTTTAAAATTATTTAAAAATGGCAAATATTATTCTAACGTTGACTTGCCTATCAAGTGAAATGTTAGGCGCCATCACGGTCCAAAGGTGAGAATTTCGGGTCGTGACAAGTTGGTATCAAAGCACTAGGTTACATAGGTCTCACGAGTCTCGAGCAAGCTTAGTAGAGTCTGAAGGATCGGTACGGAGACTCAGTTGTAAGAATTCAAACTCCTAAATTCTATTTTATTCGTAATACAACAACACCTACATCCACAAAGACAGTTGGTAAGAGATTGAATGTGGCTGTGGAAGAGTTGAGTCAGAGGAACTCAATTTTGCATCATGCTTATGATGAGTAAATGTAAAGTCTTCAGTAGATTATGTGTGTACTAAGACGTGTAAGCTTCTTGATAAGGAGCCATAAGGCATGAATATGTATCCACTTATGGTTTAAAAAGCAACAAGAGAATCAGAAGGTAGATACAAGTTTCAACAAGTAAAAGAAGCAAGGTGAAGAAGGGTACGAGGTACCCATTTAGTGAAGATTATCAGCTTTTACAATTCAGGCAGAGAAATATAAATATTCTAACTTACCTTCAACAATAACAGAGGTATGTACAATTGGCCATGCCCATCTTAGTTATGCCTATGAAAGCTAACATATATTGTTTTAAGAGAAAGATGGGATATCATGATCCAGCTTGGGTTAGAGTAACCTAAAATGGTGGATGAATTGTTAGCATTAGCTGACATTTCCGAAGGATATTGCAAACGTGGTAATAGTTCTATATAGAGAGAGAGTTTTCCTATCCACCCATCTGGCTAGCTAGTATGCCCTCCAGAATAATTAAATTTAACACGGGCAAATAAAATCTTACTAGACAGAGAAGTTATTACGGCTCTAGTATCTTTCTTCAAACATGAATCCGCTGGAGGACATTTTCTTTAAGTCTATGACTACTTTCTTTAACGGCAACACAAACAATAAATAAATAGTTATATATATATATATATATATATATATATATATATATATATATATATAATGCATGTTAAACTCATGTAAAATTATACACAATTTTTTTTAAATATTAAATCATCCATCTATTTTATATACAATTTTATGTTGAGAAAACTAATAACGTTAAATTATTCAATGCTCATATCTAGAGATAACAACTTAATAATCAAATTTGTATTGAGATTCAAACATCTTAATCTTATTATTAAAAACAACTGAGGTGCTTAATAACTTCACACCGCTTACATTGCACGTGAACGCTAGATGAACCTTGGAAGGTCTTACACAGGTGAAAATGGAGCTTATTTATATCACAACAAATCTATTGGAGATCTGAAAATTCAAAAAAAAATCTTCTACTTATGACAACAATAAAATTTATAACATTATCAAGAAATATAATTAATTGTAGGAATACAAGTAATATTAACGATGACAACGAAACAACAACATAAAAATAACTTACAATATTAAAAATAATAAGGTGACAAAAACTATTCCTTTAATAGTTAAAATTCTTAAGAGAAATTTACCTAAATGTTATTTCACTATACAAACAACTCGAATTTGACACTCACAATATTTGGTCAGCCCCATTTGGAAAGAAGTTGTCATATTTTAAATTTGATTCTACCTACCTATATTTCAAGATCTAGAAACTCAATCTATGCCTTCCTAGGTTACTCTCAATTATTCTCATAAAATTGAGCAACAAAATCAATTTCTTATCATTTTCTCAAGATATGCTAAATTTTCAAGATTCATAAATTTCCTATTACAATAATATGAATTTTGAATCTTACATTTGGTAACAACATTATGAAAACCTATTTAAAGGACTTTCTTCTCTTGCAAGAGGCAAGTCACATAGCAAACTAAAGAAAAAGCTACTTTATTCTTAATTTGCTTTAGTTTCTAAATCAATGGCTTCTCGAAAACGGGGTTCTAGTTCAAAGTGAGTTTCTTTTCATTTCATTTTTCTTTTTCTTCTTTTCTTCCATAAGTTTTTATGGTGCTTTCAATTTTTAGCGAAAGGAGGAATGAAATCAAGGCACTTAAACTCGAAAATGAAATGCTCCGCTTGGGAAACAAACTGCTAAGTGAAAGGAATATATCGTGTATTTGGAATTTAAGTTATGCTTTAATAGACATACATAAATAAAAATATTCTTGCTAAAATACGGCACTCGCGTCTTGAGCCCTTAGTTTCAAACACTTAGTCAATTATCACGTCAAACAGTAGAAACTTTTTCCATATTTGATTCTCACGCGCCTTGCAAAACCAGACAAACGATTAACATGCATGGTCAAAATTTTTCGCTTTAGGGCAATTTTACAAACAAATTCTTTGCAATTTTAAGAGTACCAACATACCTTAGTTTGCACAATAGATTTAGGTTATACACGTTGACAATGCAAAGTTTGTTAACATCATCATTGTTGTCTAAGCCATTATAGCATGTTAGCTAGTAATTTTTATCAGGTTATCAGTTAATGCTTATCATAGAAATTTATATGTAATTACCTTATAAGTGACATTAGTACATGTAATATGGCCATTAATTTGGCTTCTTCTCAACTGGGGGCCAAATTTTCATGACATTTGCCATGACATAATATCCACTATAACAAATTTGTGGATCATGACATTTGCCATGACATAATATCCACTATTAGGCTAAGGATTTCTTGCTATAAATAGAGGAGTTTCTCCTCATTTGTAAACACACCAATTCAAGAGCTTTTCACTCTTATCTTTTTTTCTCCTCTTTTATTTCATTATGGAGTATTTTGTAAGAGAGTGAGTGTAGGAAAATACTTGTGTGAACCCTTTTTTTGGAGTGATCTTGTGAGGTTATTCTCTTGGGGTATTTGGGACTAATTAGAGTATTTACTCTAATTTGGGACTAATTAGAGTATTTACTCTAATTTTGTACTCTCTTTTGTACTCTTATTGGTATAGTGAAATTGCTCATTTTCGCTTGTGGACGTAGGTCACCTTGACCGAACCACGTTAAATTTGTGTCTTCTTTATCTTTTTTAATTGCCGTTATTATCAACTTGCATTGTATTTGTTATTGTCATTATAACATTGTTTGGCTAAACTCCTCACTACCCGGTTTACCGATCCTAACAAATTAGTGTCAGAGCCAGATCTAATCGGGTTAGTTTAAATAGCCAAAATGGCTCTAACAAAGTCTTATGTTGAGAAATTTGACCGAAGTGCAAACTTTGGAATGTGGCAATTAAATATAGAAGCTATCCTAATTCAGGATGGCTTAGATTTGGCACTGCAAGAAAAAGAGAAGATGCCGGATAAAATGACGGACGAGGAGTTTGTCGTTATAGACAAAAAGGTAAAAGCGGGTATTATTTTAAATCTTTCAAATGAGGTTTTGCGTGAAGTTGCAGCAGAAAGCTCAGCCAAAGGCATATGGAAAAGCTTAAAACCCTGTATATGAAAAGAACAGTAAAAACAGGCTTTACCTAAAGCAAAAACTCTACACTTTTCGTATGGCTGAAGGTACCTCTATACTTACATATCTTGATACTTTTGATTCTCTTCTTATGGATTTAAGTAACATAGATGCTGAAATCAAAGATGAGGATCAAGCTGTGTTATTGCTTGTTTCCTTACCCCAGTCGTTTAAACATATAAGAGATATTATGCTTTATGGAAAGGATAATATCTCTTATAAAGATATCAAATCTATTTTGAAATCAAAAGAACAAATGGATAGAGACATTACAGGGGAAACTAGTGGGAACCAAGGGGAGGGTTTATTCATAAGAGGTAGATCCAATAAGAAAGATTCAAGTAGTGAGAAACCTAAATCAAGGTCAAAATCCAGATACAGAAATGTCATGTGAAAATATTGTCATAATAAAGGTCACATTATTTCTGAATGCTTTAAATTGAAAAACAAAGAAAAGCATACAGAAAAGAAAAATGATCACAAAAATACTGACACTGCCGAAGCAAGTGTAGCTGCTAATGAGACTAAGGGAACTATTTGTTTAGCAATTAATAATAGTTTCAAATCTAACAATGAGTGAATTTTAGATTCGGGTTGTTCTTATCATATGTGTCCCAATCGGGATTTATTTACCACATATGAATCTATTAGAGGTGGAGTTGTCTTGATGGGCAACAATGTTGCCTGCAAAGTTATTGAAAAAGGTACCGATCGAATCAAAATGCACGATGGTGTGGTGAGAACTCTCACCGATGTTAGACATGTTCCTGACTTGAAGAAACATCTCATCTCTTTGGGCACTCTAGAATCTCTTGGGTGCAAGTACACAGGTGAAGGTGGAGCTCTGAAAGTTTCTCATGGTGCTCTTGTGATCATGAAAGCACACAGATCTGGTACGTTGTATACTCTTTAGGGATCTACTGTTATATGTGCTACTACAGTTTCAATATCAGATATATCAGATTCTGACATCACCAAATTGTGGCATATGCAATTGGGACATATGAGTGAAAAAGGACTTTCCATCCTCAGCAAAAGAGGTCTCTTATGTGGCCAAAGTACCGGAAATATGGAGTTCTATGAAGATTGTATGTTCGGGAAACAGAAAAGAGTCAGCTTCAAATCTCCAGCAATTCATAGAACAAAAGGTACTTTGGATTACATTCATTCAGATCTTTGGGGTCCTTCACGTACCCTATCAAAAGTTGGTGCCAGGTATATGTTAACTTTCATTGATGATTATTCAAGGAAAGTTTGGGTTTATTTCCTGAAAAATAAAAGTGATATTTTCTTAAATTTCAAACAATGAAAAATTTTGATTGAAAAGCAAACAGGAAAACAGGTTAAGCGGTTAGAACAGATAATGGCTTGAAATTTTGTAATGATGGATTCAACGAATTTTGTAAGAATGAAGGAATTGCTCGACATCGTACTGTGAGAATGACACCTCAGCAAAATGGTGTGGCAGAAAGGATGCATAGAACTCTTTTGGAAATGGCTCGTTGCATGATTTCAAATGCTGGGTTGACAAATGCCTTTTGGGCTGAAGCTATCTCTACAGCTGTTTATATTGTCAGCCGAGCTCTTTCTGCACCTTTGAACTTTAAGACTCCAGAGGAAATGTGGTCAGGTACTCCTGCTAATTATTCTGATTTAAAAATATTTGGTTGCCCTGCATACATGCATGTAAATGATGGAAAATTAGAGCCAATGGCTAAAAAGTGCATTTTCCTTGGGTATGCATCTGGGGTGAAAGGATACCGACTATGGTATCCTGATCCCACAATACCAAAATTTATAATTAGCAGAGATGTAACCTTTGATGAATCCTCTATATTACATTCTAGAAAAGATTCTTCTAGTTCTTGTAATACAAATAAAGGAAAGAGTACATAGAAGCAGGTGGAGGTTGAGATTGGCATTCTTTCTAAGCCAAGCTCATCAACTTTGGAGCAAAATACAGTTAAAACTCCTGAAGTTGAGCCAGAAGCTGAAATTTCTAAAGTTTAGACTCCTGAAGTTGAACCAGAAGAAGAGGAGTATTCTATAGCCAAACATATACCATGAAGAGAAGGTAAACAACTATTAAGGATTGGATATTATGTTGCATTTTCTTTTTCAGTTGCATAGGAAACTGAGGAAATTGGAGAACCATCAAAATATTCGGAAGCAGTTTCTGGTGCTGACTCAACCAAATGGCTGATTGCAATGAATGAAGAAATTAAGTCTCTCCACAAGAATGGTACTTGGTATCTTGTGAAGCCGCCATCAGGAAAAAGAATTGTTGGTTGCAAATGGGTCTTCAAGAAAAAGGATGGCATTCCAGGGGTTGAAGATGCGAGGTATAAGGCACGATTAGTTGCAAAGGGCTATAGTCAGGTACAAGGAGTTGATTTTAATGATATTTTCTCACTTGTTGTTAAACATAGCTCTATTTATGTCTTGCTTGCCTTCGTTGCCATGTATGATTTGGAATTAGAATAACTTGATGTTAAGACAGATTTCTTGCATGGAGAACTTGAGGAACAAATATACATGCATCAACCCGAAGGATTTGAAATTGAAGGAAAAGAAGATCATGTTTGCTTGTTGAAGAAATCCTTGTACGGATTAAAGCAGTCTCCAAGACAATGGTATAAAAGGTTTGATTCATTTATGTTGGATCATGTTTATTCGAGGAGCATGTATGATAGTTGTGTTTACTTCCGGAAGTTAAATGATGGTTCATTTGTGTATCTATTATTATATATTGATGACATGCTCATTGCTGCTGAGGATTTAACAGAAATTCACAATTTGAAAAGTCAGCTGAAAAGTGAATTTGAGATGAAAGATTTGGGAGCAGCTAAGAAAATCCTTGGCATGGAGATCAAAAGAGATTGAAAAGCCAACAGGCTATTTCTGACCCAGAAGAAGTACTTGGAGAAAGTCTTGGAGAGGTTTGGCATGAAAGATGCTAAACCAGTTAGTATCCCTCTTGCTGCTCATTTTAAGTTATTAACTGCTCAGTCCCCGCAGTCAGAGGAAGAAGAGAGGTACATGGCACAGGTTCCTTTTTCTAGTGCAGTCGGCAGTATTATGTATGCAATGGTTTGTACACATCCAAATATTTCACAAGCAGTGAGTGTGGTAAGTCGGTATATAGCTTGCCCTGGTAAAGCACATTGGCATGCTGTGAAATGATTCTCAGATACTTGCGAGGCACTTCAAATACATGTTTGGTGTTTGGGAGAAATACTAACACTTTGGTTGGTTTTGTAGACTCAGATTATGCAGGTGATCTTGATAAAAGAAGATCACTGACAGACTATGTATTTTGCATCGGTGGTTGCGATATTAGTTAGAAAGCTACATTACAACATGTAGTAGCTTTATCTACTACCGAAGTAGAATATATGGCAGTGACCGAGGCGATCAAAGAAGCTTTATGGTTGAAGGGTCTATTTGCGGAACTCAGTTCACACCAAAGTGGTCTTACCATTTTCTGTGATAGTCAAAGTGCCATTCACTTGACTAAAGATCAAATGTATCATGAGAGGACGAAGCACATTGATATAAAGTATCATTTTATTCGATAAACCATTGCTGAAGGAAAAGTCTCTGTTCAGAAGATCAGCACTAGAGACAATCCTGCTGACATGTTCACAAAACCTCTTCCAGTGTCCAAGTTCAAGCTTTGCCTGAACTTGATTGGCATTTATGAAGAATGATTTTGCCCATTGGGGTTTTTGCGGAGAAGGTGGAGCAAATTTACTATATATAAGCCGAAATTAGGCCAAGGTGGAGATTTATAATATGACCATTAATTTGGCTTCTTCTCAAGTGGGGGCAAAATTTTCATGACATTTGCCATGACATAATATCCACTATAATAAATTTGTGGATCATGACATTTGCCATGACATAATATCCGCTATTAGGCCAAGGATTTCTTTCTATAAATAGAGGAGCTTCTCCTCATTTGTAAACACGCCAATTCAAGAGCTTTTCACTCTTGTCTTTCTTTCTCCTCCTTTATTTTATTATAGAGTATTTTGTAAGAGATTGAGTGTTGGGAAATACTTGTGTGAACCCTTTCTTTAGAGTGATCTTGTGAGGTTATTCTCTTGGGGTATGTAAAAGGTGGCCTTATTTTTAGATTTTTTATTTGTGAGCCTTGTTGGCACATTTGGAACCTTTTATTTAAGGCCTTGTTGGCCAAATAAATGGCCTTGTATTTTGAGAGGATGTGGCCAATTGTTGGCCAAGCATTTCTTTCTTCTCTTCCTATATAATGAGGACTCTATACTCATTTGAAAATACACCAATTCAAGAGCTTTTCACTCTTGTCTTTCTTTCTCCTCATTTATTTCATTATAGAGTATTTTGTAAGAGAGTGAGTGTTGGGAAACACTTGTGTGAACCCTTTCTTTGGAGTGATCTTGTGAGGTTATTCTCTTGGGGTATTTGGCATTAATTAGAGTATTTACTCTAATTTTGTACTCTTGTTGGTATAGTGAAATTGCTTCTCTCCGCTTGTGGACGCAGATCACCTTGACCGAACCACGTTAAATTCGTGTCTTCTTTATCTACTTTAATTGTCGATGTTATCAACTTCCATTGTCTTTGTTATTGCCATTATATCATTGTTCGGCTATATTCTGCACTACTCGGGTTCCCGATCCTAACAAATTGGTATCAGAGCCGGATCTAACCGGGTTAGTTTCAATAGCCAAAATGACTCTAACAAAGACCTATGTTGAGAAATTTGAACGAAGTGCAAACTTCGGAATATGGCAATTAAAGATGGAAGCTATCCTAATTCAGTATGGCTTAGACTTGCCGTTACAAGGAAAGGAGAAGAAGCCGAATAAAATGACGGATGAGGAATTTGCAGTCATAGACAAAAGGGCAAAAGCAAGTATCATTTTAAATCTCTCAAATGAGGTTTTACGTGAAGTTTCTGTAGAAATCACAGCCAAAGGCATATGGGAAAAATTGAAAACCTTATATATGAAGAGGACGGTGGAAAATAGACTTTACCTGAAGCAGAAGCTTTATACAATTCGTATGAGTGAAGGTACCTCTATTCTCTCTCATCTTGACACCTTTGATTCCATTCTTATGGATTTGAGTAATATAGATGCTGAAATTAAAGATGAGGATCAAGCCGTGTTACTGCTTTGTTCTCTACCCCCATCTTTTAAGCATATAAGAGATACTATGCTTTATGCAAAGGATAATATCTCTTACAAAGATATTAAATCTATCTTAAAATCAAAAGAACAGATAGATAGTGATATTACTGGGGAAGCTAGTAGAACTCAAACGGAAGTTGGCTTGTTTGTTAGGGGCAAATCCGATTCCATATCCTGATAAAATAATTTACAGTGTCGCTATTGTCATAAGAAAGGTCACAATATCTCTGAATGCTATAAACTGAAAAATAAAGAAAAACATAAAGAAAGAAAAAATGAGCACAAAAATACTGACACCGCCGAAGCTAGTGTAGCAACTGATGAGATTGAGGGAACTATATTTTTAGCAATTGAAACTAGTTTCAGATTAAACAATGAGTGGATTTTAGATTCCAGTTGTTCATATCATATGTGTCCTAGCAGGGACTTATTTTCTACATATGATTCAGTTGCAGGTGGAGTTGTCCAACTGAGTAACAATGTTACTTGCAACGTTATTGGCAAAGGTACAATTCGGTTCAGAATGCACGATGATGTGGTGAGAACTTTCACCGATGTTAGATATGTTCCTGAGATGAAGAAAAATCTCATATCTTTGGGCACTTTAGAATCCCTTGGGTGCAAATTCACTAGTGAAGGTGGAGTTTTAAAAGTTTTTTTAAGATGCTCTTGTGATCATGAAAGCACACAGATCAGGTTCGTTGTATACTTTATTGGGCTCCACTGTTATAGGCCCTACTGTAGTTTCGGTATCAGACAACTTGTCTGATTTTGATGGCATTAAATTTTGACATATGCCCATTGGGGCTTTTGCGGAGAAGGTGAAGCAAATTTACTATATCAGCCAAAATTAGGCCAAGGTGGAGATTTGTAAAAGGTGGCCTTATTTTTAGGTTTTTTATTTGTGAGCCTTGTTGGCACATTTGGTGCCTTTTATTTAAGGCCTTGTTGGCCAAATAAATGGCCTTGTATTTTGAGAGGATGTGGCCAATTGTTGGCCAATCATTTCTTTCTTCTCTTCCTATATAATGAGGACTGTCTACTCATTTGGAAATATACCAATTCAAGAGCTTTTCACTTTGGTCTTTCTTTCTCCTCATTTATTTCATTATAGAGTATTTTGTAAGAGAGTGAGTGTTGGGAAACACTTGTGTGAACCCTTTCTTTGGAGTGATCTTGTGAGGTTATTCTCTTGGGGTATTTGGCATTAATTAGAGTATTTACTCTAATTTTGTACTCTTGTTGGTATAGTGAAATTGCTTCTCTCCGCTTGTGGACGCAGGTTACCTTGACCGAACCACGTTAAATTCGTGTCTTCTTTATCTACTTTAATTGTCGATGTTATCAACTTCCATTGTCTTTGTTATTGCCATTATATCATTGTTCGGCTATATTCTGCACTACTCGGGTTCCCGATCCTAACAGTACATAAATATTTTTACATTATTAATGCATCGAACTTATACTATAAAATCATATGTAGTTGCAAAACTAATGTCAGGTTCGACTTAGAACGATAAAAAAAAAAAGAAATGGATGGAAAAGATCAAGGCTTTTGAATTTAGGCCAATTTACGGGCTAGATAAATATGAGAATCAAAGAGATAAATTATGATGTCTTTTCTGTATTCTGTAATTATCTATACTGTTTTCATTATCCTTGGAATAAAGTCAAAAGATATCTACTAATTTATAGAGTATGGTCGAGCAGAAACTTGGATCCCAATGTAACAAAAGGTATAATTGTGGTCACTTGTTACAAAAGTATGATTCCATTTTTTGCACTCAACCCATAGTTATGACCAGGTTCAGTCTAACCAAAATGCATTTACCTTTTTCGCGTCGTGTCAGAAAGGATATTACTATCTTAAAATTGCACATTTTAGCCACATGAATTATATTCTTTGGCTTCTCTATAAATAGGTTATTTTTCCAATCTATAGCAGCAGAATTTCCTATCAACTAGGAATTGAAAGATTAATTTAAAAAGTTAGGTTCCCCCTAGAGTTCTCCTGAATCACTTGTCCTTGGCCACAAAATTTCAAAGAAGGGAATAAAGGTCGACAAGGCGAAAATAGAGGTGATTTCTAAACTTCCACCTCCAACATCCGTGAATGGCGTGAGAAGTTTCTTGGGCCACGTGGGGTTCTACCGGCGTTTCATAAAGGATTTTTCCAAGGTGGTGAACTCCTTGTGCAAGCTTTTGGAGAAAGATGTTAAATTTCACTTTAATGATGATTGCATGAGAGCATTTGAATTGCTCAAGTTCAAGTTGACAACTACTCCCATTATCAGCGCCCCGAATTGGAGCATTTCTTTTGAGCTCATATTGTGATGCTAGTGATGTGGCGGTTGGAGCAGTTTTGGGGCAACGTATCAACAAGATCTTTCATCCCATCTACTATGCTAGTACGACCATGAATGATTCCCAAGTCAATTACACTGTGACCGAAAAAGAGCTCATTGCCATTCTGTTTGCTATTGAGATATTCCGCCCGTACTTGATGGGTGCAAAATTGATTGTTCACACGGATCATGCGGCACTTCGTTACCTTATGAGCAAGAAAGATTCTAAAGCCCGGTTGATGAGATGGGTACTTTTGTTGCAGGAGTTTGACATAGACATCCAAGACCGAAAAGGAAGTAAAAATCAAGTGGCGGACCACTTGTCTCGTTTGGAGGAGCATGATGGCCTTGAAATTAATGACTCCTTCCCCGATGAGCAACTCTTAGCCATTTCATTGAAAGAGGTGCCATGGTTCGCGAATCTAGCAAATTTTCTTGTGAGTGGTATCATCCCGGATGAGTTCTCTTCAAACCAAAGGAAGAAGCTCAAACGGGAGTGTCAAGACTATTATTGGGATGAACCGTACCTTTTCCGGATTTGTACGGATGGAGCGATTAGAAGATGTGTACCGGAGGAGGAACAAGTTGAAATTCTTGGGGCTTGTCATTCTTTGCCGTATGGTGGTCACCATGGTGGAGCAAGAACGGCGGCCAAAGTGCTAAGTTGCGATTTCTATTGGCCCACTCTTTACAAGGATGCAAATGATCTAGTCAAGCATTGTGATGAATGTCAAAGGGCTAGTGGAATCTCAAAGAAAAATGAAATGCCCCTCACCACCATTTTGAAGATTGATATTTTCGATGTGTGGGGTATTGACTTCATAGGACCTTTTGTGAGTTATTGCGGTTGATTATGTGTCTAAATGGGTTGAGGTCGTTGCTCTACACAATAATGAAGCAAAAGGTGTGGTGCCATTTTTGAAAAAGAACATCTTCATAAGATTTGGTACTCCGCGGGCTATCATAAGCGATGGTGGGTCGCATTTTTGCAACAAAGCTTTTGACACCTTGCTTAGTAAGTATGGTGTCACTCATAAAGTTACGATATCCCTATCACCCTCAAGCTAGCTGTCAAAAATAGTGAATGCTAACCGGACAGATTGGTCAAAGAAGCTTGATGATGCACTATGGGCTTATTGGACTGCTCTCAATACTCCTATAGGGATGTCTCCATACCGGTTGGTGTTTGGCAAAGTTTGTCATCTTCCGGTGGAACTCGAGCACAAGGCCATGTGGGCTTTAAAGAAGTTAAATCTTGATTGGGATGCAGCTGCTAACTTGCGGGTTGCACATTTGAATAAATTAGATAAATTTCGGTACCATGCATATGCAAGTTCGTCCTTGTACAAAGAAATAATGAATTACCGTCGTGACAAATACATCCGAAATAGGGAGTTCATGGTGGGCGATCTTGTTTTCTTGTTAAACTCATGAATGAAGATGTTTTCCGGAAAGCTGAAATCCAAATAGAGTGGTCCCTTTGAAATTGTGGGTGTGACACCTTTTGGTGCATTGGACTTGAAGAACAAAAGTGATGAGGTATCCCGATTCAATGGTCACCGGGTGAAACATTATTTGGGACATGCTGATGATGGCCACATGGTGGCAGTGATTCGTTTGAAGTGATAATAATTTGCGTCGTGACGCGACGTTAAATCAGGCGCTTCTTGGGAGGCAACCCATGTTTCTTTTTCTTTAGATAGGTATTATTTTGTGCTAACTGGTTTCAAAGTGTGTTGCAAGAACTGTGCTCAAAAAAATTGGCTAAATATGAAAAAAGTGCGGACCACATATGTATTGTGCAGACCGCACAATTTTGAATGCTATAGTAGAAGTCAACTGCGGTCGCACAATTCTTGTGCGAAACGCATAATTTGAGATGGGAAAGTGCAAAATCTCTGAAGTTTGTTTGTTAGAGAAATGGCCAAAGTGCGGACGCACAAAGAAATCTGCAGACCGCATCAACATCTTCGGTCGTACAGCTAATTATGCGGACCGCAGATCAACAAAGGGAACTTGAACAACAGGTAACAGAGTGCGGACTGCAGAAGGAATTCAGCGGCCGCACTCGTCTCTTGATCCCTTAGCCAAAACCGGTTAGTATAAATAGTGGCCCTAATGCTACTGTTGAAACTTTTCAATCTTTGAGAAATTAAAACAAAGGCTAAAATCTTACACACAATTGATTCAATCCTCTGCCACTTAATTGAGCATCTGTGATCACTCCTTAACACCACTTCATAACTGGTATGATCAAATCATTTCTAGGATTCTTCAATTTTCTTAATTTATAATTTGTTAGTTATTTTAGACCATTTGTCAATTTCATATCTATGTGGGGTGTGAATTGTTTTGGGTAAACTCCCAGTTGCTATTTGGGGAATGGTTATTTGGTTTTTCATGTTTAAGTGCGACTACACTGTCCAATTTGTGCATAAAATTGAAACCCTAAGAACTCTACCTGATTAAGTTTTGAAATGTGTGGCGGCACAAGGAATTGTGCGGTCCGAAGAAGTATAGATTAGGGCTTTGGTGAAGCAATATTGTGCGGTCCGCAGAAATTCAATCGCGGCTGCAGAAAAGTACGTGCGGCCGCAGATCGGGGCATTCTCTGTTTTAAGGGAGTTGCCATTTTTAAGGTATTCACTGTGCGGACACACTCAAAAATGTGCGGTTGCACTAAAAATTGTTCGGACCACAGTTTCATCTCTGCAACCGCACTTTCAAATTGTGCGGTCCGCACAATCCAACCTGTAGCCGCACTTGCAATTATGCGGACCGCACTTCCCCAACCTACATCATGTTTTGTTCTGCAACATTCTGCTTACCCGCACTTGAACTAGAACTGACTCATGCTGCTGTTTTGGTGAACCTTTCATAGGCAGAGTTGTGAACCTTTCAGAGGCAGAGGCAAAAGCATTTTACCCGTCGCCCCCCCAAAGAGTAATAGGTAATATGGCCACAACAGGCCGAAGGAGACAGCCAGAACCCTCCGAATAAAGTACATATGCCCCGTCTAAGGAAGCATCGGAGGGCAACTCAATGCAAGAGCAGTTTGTTGTGCAATCATAGCCACAGCCGCTTCAGGACATATACCAACTGAGAAACGAGCCTACATATTCTAAGAGCACTTCTGAGGGGTCGAAAGGTAACAGTCAGGCTTTAGAGCCTTCAATTACACATGCCCCCAACACACCAGCTACTGCACTAGATGTGGATGAGATCCTGGATGATGGCCGAGGAGGTGATACCAGAGTTGCCGGCCTTGAGAGGTCGAAGAAGAAAGAAATTTGGGAAGATAGGTTCGTGAGTCTAACTGCATTCAATAGTTTCTAAGAGTGGTGGCCGTCGAGATCGCTCACTCTTGAGCATCAGTTCTTGTTGAAAGATCTTGATAAATACAACTCGGCGGTGTTGAGACAATTCCGGGAGCGGAAGGGGTGGACATGGTTCACTCAAAGTGTGGTAGATGCCCAAGAGTACCTGGTGCGGGAATTTTACGCCAATGTTACGCACATAAAGAAGGGTACCAAAGTGAAGAAAGTGAGGAATCTGGAAGTGAGGTTTTACCAAAGCACCTTGAACACATACTTAGGGTTAGAGGATGTTGAGCCGATGCAATACTTGGAAAAGCTGGCTTTGGGCGATGCAGCTCGACCATGGCTAGCCGAGATTTTGGCAGGTCCGGGACCACCACCACCATGTATCACAGTAGGGGTTCCTATTTAGTGGAACACCCTAAATTTTGAGGCAAAGGGATGGCAGACATTTGTGTGTAAAAGAATAGACCCGTGCCAAAATGAAACAAATCTACCAATCCCGCGGGCAGTGCTAGTCGCCTCTATCATGGCCGGATACCCAATCAATGTGGGTGCCGTGATATAGGCCAACATGTCTTTGGTTGGCAGGCAAAGTGGCAGCTCCTATCCGTATCCCAACACTATCACGGAGTACCTTACAGATACAAGGGTGGAGCTGAGGAATTTAGACATAAAGGTTCGGGCAAATAAGTCTTTCACTTGGTATTCTCTGAAGGATCCGAGGAACCCGAAGAATAAAGGTCAACCGACTAATACCGCGGCCAGTCTGATAAGCCTTCGGTGGTAGCGGCAGAGTTAGCATACATGCCTTCCCCTCCAGCAGTTCCTTCTACCACTATAACTGCCATGCCACCACCTCTTTCTTCAGGACCATCAGCAGCAGTTCCCTTCACCTCAACTTTAAGGCTGGTGCCTATGCCCACCCATCCACTATCTACGCTGCGAATCTCCCAGACACTGCGAGCCTCAACAACTGGATGCAGATAGCTACTACAAAGCTGTCTGACTTATCCAGTGCTGTTGTAGCACAATCACCAACCTTGATACCCCAGATTCCTCCAACAGTGGAGGATACATTGAAGAAGATTTTGGAGAATCAGCAAACCATCATGGACACTTTAGTAGATATGGAGAAGTGATTTAGGTTCTTGGGAAGCAGCTAGAGAAGATGAAGAAATCCCAGGCATCCAGGAAATCATTAGACAGCCTGAGGAGAGAGGTCACCAAGATAGAAGCCGTTAGGGACCTTTCATTTGATATGCTGATGGGGACAGATCCAGCAGCATCAGTAGATCAAGTAGCACCATCAGCACCAGTGGCACTAGCTGGCCAGTCTGAGGAGCCAGACCTGGCTGCTGACACTGCTGAGGTGGTGCAACAGATGTTCACCAACCCAGCTACTTCCAGAGAGGAGGATGATAAAATCCAGTTAGAGGAGGTTGAGGGTGGTAATGCTTCTATGGACATAGAGATGTCCAAGTCCACATAAGGAGTCCTTTTTACTCTTACCTTTCCTTATTCTTACTTTGTTAAGCATTGGGGACAATGCTTATTTTTATTCGGGGGGTGGGGTCTATTTGATATTTGGATAATTTGACATTTGGTTTGTAATAACTGATAACATTTTCCTTTTTCTTTTTATTATGTCTATATTCCTCTCTCTCTCTCTCTCTCTCTCTCTCTCTCTCTCTATTGATGTATATATTCTCTCTCATTATGTATATTCATTTATGCTTTCAGTAGCTTGCTTTGTAGCTTTTTTATTTTATTTTCTTATTAGTCAATGTTTAATTCAGTAGCTTCTTGTTTAGTCTAATAGCTTCTTTTTAATCTAGCAGTTTCTTTTTATTTTTAAATTGTCAATAAGACTTTGGTATTTTTAATACCACGATTCTTTCCAAAGGAAGTTTCTGTGTGAACCGGGTGACTCTTCCTAACGATAGATGGCATGACAAACTTCTTAAGGGATTGAGTCTGTTTTTGGTGTTTAGGTAAGAATAGTAGTAGTAATGAATAAAAAGACCTAATTGAGTAAATCTCGAAGAGTCAAACATGCTTCACTTGGTATCAACGCACTTAACTGCGTGCTTATGGTTAGAAATAAGTTTTTTTAGAAATAAATAGCTCTAGTTAGTGACCTTGTGACACTTGTGTTGACTTAGGCAATCATCGAGTGGTTTAGTCGACCCATAGTAATTTTCAAATCTTGATTATTGGTGAGATGTTGTTTCAAGTCAGTGTACCCGTGTAAGTGGTCTAGAACTTCCATGGCTCACTAATGTTGTTATCCCTAGTCATCCCATTTGAGCCTAAAACCTTTCTCATTTGATCACCATGTTACAAGCTTTTACCAGTTCTATCGTGACCCTCTCTTGGCACCCGAGCTTTCATTAACACTCTTGTAAAATAATTGGCTAAAAACGTAAGTTTGGGGGAGAGACAAGGAGTTTGAAAAAGGTATCAAGGAACAAAAAGAGAAAAGAAATGAAGAGAAGGAAAGGCAAGCAAAATAAAGAAGAACAAAAAGAAAAATGCAAAAAGAAAGTGAATAAGTTGAAGAGTTGAAGGGATTTCAAAGAATAGTAATGATGCAAATCATGGAGAAAACAAAGATGGAGAAAATGAATATCATGACCAAGAAAGAGAGACTAAGTCTCTCTAATCCCCCTATGGAAAAGAAAATGCCTCAAAAAGTTGGCAAAGCAAGAGCCCATAAGAGAAAATGGAATGCTTAAGGAAAGATGAACCCGTTCAATCATAGCATATCCAACCTTAGTCCAAAAGCCTTCATTGCATTCCGAAAATACCCTACGTGATTTCAAGTCGAGTGAGCTTACATTAGTGGTGATTTACATGAGGGGCAAGCCTATGGTACTTAAAGCCATACTTGTGACATTCTTTTGAGAGAGATGAACGAACCTTTCACAAATCTTTGAATTGAGTGCTACATTCTTAAATAAGATAAGCAAACGGAGAGTAGAAGCGGAGGAGTTTGGGGTCCACAATGACCTACATGAAAGAAAGAGCTTCCTTGATGAATTAAGTCAACTCTTGATGCTCAAGTGTCACATTAGAACTATTTGTGCTTAAAAGTTCAACCCATTGCCTTGTTAATAATTCATAAGTGTGTGGGTAATTGTTCGTCCTAATTGATTTGTGATTGATGCATTTTTTGATTAGCTGGAATAGTTATTAACTTGTGGAGGTGCAAATTACCTTATTTGCTTGAGGACAAGCAAAATCTTAAGTTTGGGGGAGTTGATGAGTGGGGATTTTGACTACTTATTAGCACCTTTTTGCTTTCGTTTTAGTCCAAAAGTATTTAATTGTGTTCCCAAAAACTGATAAAATATGCTTAATTGCAAGAATGGTGGAAAATGAGCCTCAAAGATGAAATCCAACTCAAGAAGGAGTAATCTGAACCAAGGACAAAAATAGGTACAGAAGCTCTAAAGTGCGGACCGCAGATTATCATCTGCAGCCACAGATTGTGCAGAAGGACTTATCAGAGATCTGTGAGAAGTGCGGCCGCAGAAGCAAGGCAAGATCGAAAGTTCAGAGAACATGCATATCAAGTTCAACGGAAGCGCGGACCGCACAATTATTGTGCGACCGCAGAAGATCGGCTATGCGGCCGTAGTTACATTTGTTCGGTCCGCAAAAGAGCCATGTGCGGTCGCACTAAAAAATGTGTGAACCATAGAAAGAGAGAGATGCAGCCGCGGTTCAGAATTGTGCAGCCGCAAGAGTCCAATCCTATCAAGATGAAGCAAAGTGCGGACCGCACATGGAATTGTGCGGCCGCAGAACCTCCGAAAGGGCAATTTTGTCAGAAACTTTCAGCACTGTATAAATAGAAGAGTTTCACTTTTTTGGTAAACTTTTGGAACTTTTGACATCAACAGCCGTTTACTTTGCCCCTTTTAGTAATTTTTGCTATTTTGAGCTTTTTGAATATTACTTTTATCATCTTAATCATTAGTATGGGTTTCATTATCACTTCTTCTTCTTCTTTTTCTTCTAATTTACGCATGAGTAGCTAGATTTTCACTAGGGTTGTGACCCAACCCTAGTGTGTAAACTTAATGAGTGTTTGATTTAATGCTTGTTTATGGTTGGGTGTTGATTATCTAGTCTATTTTTTGCTTTAATTTGAAGATTTAATGGTTGCAAATATTATTTTATGCCTATTTGACTTGGTCTCTACTTAAGAAAGAGAGATTTAGTCTAAGAAAAGTTGGCTAGAATGAAATTGGGTCAATCGATACATTGATAAGCCCAATTAAATGGTTGAACCTAGAGATAGTAAAACCAGACTTGAGCTTGTTATCAACTGCTTTGTTCAATACCCATTTGGATTTGAGAAAGCCAAATTTGGCAAAATCACTCTCTGGCGGAGAGGTATTGAGTGGGTACTTGAGTGTTGGTAGCTATAATACACTCAAGGCTTACAACCCCTTAAGAGAACACCTTGGTGAAGGTCATAGCCCTAGGCCATTTTATCATTTGAAACAACAAACAAAAACAATTTCCTAGTTTTGTTCTTAAAATTGCAATTGTAGTTTAACTTAGATTTTTAAACAAAACCCAATTGTCACGACCCGAAATTTCCCACCGACGGGACCGTGATGGCGCCTAACATTTCACTTGCTAGGCAAGCCAACGTTAGAGAATCATTAAACCAATTCCTTATTCCCATTAAGTAATTAACAATAATTAACTAAGATGAAATATAATAAGTGCGGAATATCATAAAACTATATTAATTACTACCACTCGGATCTGGAGTCACAATTCACGAGCATTCTAGAATTTACTACAATTAATAGTCTGAAAGAAATACAACTGTCTGAATGAAAGAAACAGTAGAACAGAAAAGATAGATGGAGACTTCAAGGTCTGTGAACGCCGACAGATCTACCTTGAGTCTCCGGACAGCGGACCAATAGCAAAATCTCGATCAACCCAAGCCGGTATCAAAATTTGCACAGAAAGTGCAGAGTACAGTATCAGTACAACCGACCCCATGTACTCGTAAGTGTCAAGCCTAACCTCGACGAAGTAGTGACGAGGCTAAGGCAAGGCACCTACAAATCAACCTGTACAATTTAACAGTGTATATACAAATAACAGAAATGAAGAACTAAACAGGAAATGTCGGGAGGGGAACATACTGAGGGGGATACAAGATAAAGAACTATAACAAAATGATCACCGGAGCAGACAATATACCATGAATCAACAGGAATAGTGAATACATTAAAGGAAAAATGCACGGCATCACCCTTCATGCTTTTACTCTCAATCTCACCATAAAATTAATAGAAATGGCACGGCATCACCCTTCGTGCATTAACTCTCATATCATGGCACGACATCACCCTTCGTGCATTAACACTCTCCCTTACCATAATGCAATGAATAAATAACAACAGGGAGATAGAATAACAAGTACAAACCTTACTTCAATATTTGGTTCCAAAATATAAATCTCAACTTTTAAATGAATACTCGATTACCAACAGAAAATCCGAAACCATGATAATGACGATCAATTTAACAACACTAGTATAAACTTGTAGCAATTAGGCATATGAAAGAGACAATATAAGAAAACGGAAGAGACATGGAATACAGGTAAATTGGTGGCGCATAATTACTCATCACCTCACATATATGCCGCTTACATGAATTTCACTTAGCAAATAATCTAAGGTTCCTAATTCCCTCAAGTCAGGGTTAGACACAACACTTACCTCGCTCCGAAGGCCACTTAATTCTCAATCAAAGCTTTTCCTTTGGAATTCACCTCCAAACCACTCGTATCTATTCAAAAATGACTCAATAATATCAAATTTTGCTAAAGAAATAAATTATATTGCATAAATTAATTTTCCCAAATTTTCCTCCAAAAAATTAATTCCGGGCCCGCTTGGTCAAAACATGAGGTTCGGACCAAAATCCATTTACCCATTCACCCCCGAGCCCGAATATGTAATTAGTTTTGGAATCCGGCCTCAAATTGAGGTCTAAATTCCCAAATTTCCGAAATCCCTAGCTTTCTACCCTAACCCTAATTCTACCATGAAAACTCTAGATTTTAGGTTGATAATTAAAGAAATGTAATGGGTAATTGAAAGAAAATGGTTTAAAATCACTTACCAACACTTTGGGGAAGAATCTGACTTTTGAAAATTGCCTCTACCCGTTTGGTTCTTGAAAAATATTGAAGAAATGGCTTAAACCCGTGTTTGATTCTGTTTTTTGCACTGGGCGACAGTGTGCATAACGTTCGCGAGGCCACTGTCACATTCGTGAAGGTTACTGGCTGCCAAGCCTTCGCATTCGCGAGACCCTGCTCGAGTTCACGATGGTTACTCCCCCCCGGCCTTCGCGTTCGCGATGAAGGAACGACCAACCCTCCCCCAGGTCTCCAAGTGCTTCGCGTTCGCGATGAGCCGGTCGCGTTCGCGAAGGGTAATTCCCCCATCACTTTGTGTTCGCGACCAGGCCTTCGCATTCATGAAGAAGAAGTCTCAGCCTCCCCAGTTTACTGTTCGCGTTCGCGAGAGGACCTTCACAAACGCGAAGAAGGATATGCCAGACACCAGAATCTCCAGAAAAAACATCCCGTGGCCTATCCGAAACCCGAGCCCTCGGGGCTCCAAACCAAACATGCAAACAAGTCTAAAAATATCATACGGACCTGCTCACGCGATCAAATTGCTTAAATAACACCTAGAACTCCGAATTTAGCTCCAAATCAAATGAAATTTTCAAGAACACTTAAAAATTCCTATCTTTTCAACTGGACGTCCGAATCACGCCAAATCAACTCTGTTTCTCACCAAATTTTATAGACAATTCTTAAATATCATAATGAACCTGTACCGGGCTCCGGAACCAAAATACGGACCCGGTACTAACAATGCCAAACATCAATCAATTCTTAAAAATAAATAATTTTTAGACTTTTAATTTTCATCAAAAATTCATAACTCAAGTTAGGGACCTTCGAATTCGATTCCGGGCATACGCCTAGGTCCCATATTCAATACGAACCCACTAGGACCGTTAAAACACGGATCCGGGCCCGTTTACCAAAAATGTTGACCGAAGTCAAATAAAATCAACTTTTTAAGGCATAAATTCTTGTTTTCATCAAATTTCAACATAAAGCTTTTCCGAAAACATGCCTGGAATGTACACGTAAATCGAGGAGGGTAAAAATGAGATTTTTAAGGCTTAAGAGCGTAGATTCAAGTTCTAAAACGTAAGATGACCTTTTGGGTCATCATACCAATATTCTGGAAGTGCAAATTATGATATACAAATCCACATACTAAGATATATACTATTAGCACCCTTTCGCATAGCTCCTAGTGGAATTCGACCCCGACTTTGTTGGGTATTATTATTGCATCAACCATTTTCATATCCTCAAATAGAGGAGTGAAACTAGACGAGATCATCCACAAATATTTTGAAGGACTCGATTATAATTTTAAAATATGTATGGCTCAAGAGTTGTAGGCTGACATTCGATTTCAGCAAGTAGTAGAAATTGCCAGAATGTTAGAACGTGTTCGAAGTGAGGAAAAGAAGTCTAAGGAGACCAAAACATCTCGGAACTCTGGTGGATTCAGTGGATTCTGCAGCTATGACTCATCATGGCGGAAGGTCGGGCAGTCGGTTAGCCCAGTCTGCAATTCAAAGTACTCGTAGTGCTCCAGTTAATACTTTTAATGCACCACCGGCACGAGTTTCTTACAGTGGTAATTCCAGTTATTCGGCACAGACTTAGTATGAGAAACCGTGCCCTCAGAGGGGTTGTTATGAGTGTGGTGATACTAGTTACATCATGAAAGATTGTCCCAGGCTTGGGAGGAGTGGATTTCATCAGAACACCCAGACTACAAGCTTTATTCCAGTTAATACTCCACGTGCACATCCAGTTAGAGGTGGAGGACAGGCCGGCAGAGGGCGCCCTAGAGGGGGAGGTCCAGCCCGTTGATATAATTGTTATGAATTGGCTGTGGCCAATACACCAGATGTTGTCGTTACTGGTACAATCTTGATTTGTTATAAAGGAATATTTTCCTTAATTTGATTTGGTTCTGTGTATCATGGTGAGTCCTCCTATCATGCTCCACTTATGGGCGAGCTTCGTAATTCTGTAATCTACTTTTGTGTTTACCTCTGTTGGGAGATTCTATGGCAATAGTAGTGTCTATCATTCTGTTTTGATCACTATTGGGGCTATGGGTCCAAAAGTGACTTTATATTACTCACTACAGTAGGGTTTGATGTAATTTCGGGATAATTGATTAAAAGTTTACGAATTATATGCCTCACCGGTATGGGGTTCATTATGTGTTGAGAAATTATTTCACGGAATTTATTAAAAAAAAGAAGAAAGAAAATAAATGGAAAATGTTAGGGCACAATGTGCAAAGTACTCATGATTCAGAATTGAGGATGGGTTCCTCTTTATTTATTGTGATTTGATATGTTTAACCCGGACTACGTGCCGCGATGGAAGTTATATTAAGATGAGGTCCTTGTGGTTAAATTCATGTGTTTTAAATTCTCCCTTTGTGAAATTTAATTTATACTATAGTACTAATAGGGAGTCATGCCTGTTAGGCTTATTTGATAATTCTTGTATGTGTTTTCTATGCATATTTAGCCATTTTGTGCTGTAATTATTGAGTTTTAGCCCACGAGGTGAGTGCCCAGGTGGCGTTAGATATGACTCGTTAAGTCGGGTAAATAATTATGAGGTCTCCATGCCTCACGTTTTGCTGTCAAAGTTGTAAAATTTTGAAACAAGGTTTTGGTTAATATGAGGTTAATTGACGATGCTGAAATTGATTATGACCAGCTATTATGACCAGAGATGTGCTTATGGGCATACATATGATGTGTGCGTAGGCATGAGTTGCTACAGCCGGTTGAGACTAATACTGTGTGTTGATGTGAAAATCAGGCCTTTTTAAAATGGTTGGAGCATAGGAAATTTGGTTTTAAAGTTTATAAGTATGGATGAAAGAAATAATCTTCAATTGAGATGGCGTTGTCGGATCCATATTAAATTTATGGTGACATAGAATCAACTGCGAGTGCATGTGTAATAATACACTCGGGAATTTAATGTCCTCGGAAAGATTCTTGGCACATTCGAGGATGAACGTTTATTTAAGAAGGGGAGAATGTAACGACCCGACTAGTCATTTTGAGAATTCACGTCCCCTTCAGCACCTTAAGGTCCGGAGCACCTTTGAAATGTGCATTATTACTTGAGTGTATGGTCGAGTTTGGTTTTCGGATGATACAGGATTAAATTGGAAGAACAATTCTTATTTAAGAAGCCTAAATGAAAAGAGTTGACCGGAGTTTGACTTTTGAGCAAACGACTCAGAAATGGGATTTTGATGATGTCAATAGCTTCGTATGGGACTTTGGATTTGGAAGTCTGTAGGGCAATTTGACACACTTTGGCAAAAGTTCGAAAATGGAAGATTTTTAAAAAGTTTAATCGGGAATTGATTTTATTGATATCGGGGTCGAAATTCGATTTCGAAAATTTGAACAGGTCCATTATGTCATTTATGACTTGTGTGCAAATATTTGAAGTCAATCGGACTTGATTTGATAGGTTTCGACATTGAATGTAGAAGTTGGAATTCGATAATTTCATTTAAGCTTCAATTGGGATATAATTCGTATTTTTAGTGTTGTTTGATATGATTTGAGGCATCGACTAAATTCGTATGATGTTTTAGGACTTGTTGGTATATTTGGTTGAGGTTCCGAGGGCCTCGGGTGGATTTCGGATGATTAACAGAATTTAATTTGGATATTTCTAGGATGTTTCGACGTTGTTACTTCAAGAATATGTGGTATCACATTAAGAAAATGAGCTCCAAATTCTGTTTTTACTGAAGCATTAGATCCATATTGAAATTTCGGAGCCATAACAAAAAGAATCGTCGAATTCGGATATCGTATGAGAGAGTTATGCCCATTTCCGTGTCGAAAAATATTTTCCGTTGTCGTCAGCGTCCAGGGTAGCGTGAGGCGCTATAACTGGCGCTGGGACTTTTGGAGTTCTGGAAATGATGCCACAAGAAACGTCCCACATCACCTGTGGCGCTACAAACATCAGAGGCTCCACAAACGGGGGTTTCTGCCATTTTTTGCAAAACTAGACTTGGGGAGCTCGGTTTGGGAGATTTGCAGAGGCAAATTACACCACACAACTTGGGGTAAGTGTTCTTGACTCCCTTGTGATTATATTTTATGAATCTATGGTTATATTCATCGTTTATTTCGAGTTTTGATGGAAGAAATTGAGATATTTGCAAAATCTTTCAAAAACAAAAATTTTAGATTTGGAGGTCGATTCGTTATCGGAATTTGATAAAATTGGTATGGGTTGAACTCGTATCTGAATGAGTGGTCGGATTTCGTTAAAATTCTGTCAGGTTCCGAGAGTTGGGCCCACATTGACTTTGGTTGATTTTTTAATGTGGAATTTTAAGTCGACGTTTTATTATCTGGAATTGTTTCCGATGAATTTTAATGAAGTTATACAATCAATTTGGATAGATTTGAGCTATCGGAGGTCAATTCAAGCAAGAAGGCTATTTTGGATTATCAGCCTAACTTCAAAAAGGTAAGTATCTTGCCTAATCTTGAGTGGAGGAATTACCCCTTAGGCATTGTGTATTATGTGGAAATTGTGTAATTGAAAACCATGTACGCGAGGTGACAAGTACGTACTTGATTTATATGTGCAAATTACATTGGTTGAAATTCGTAGAAGCCCTTATGTATTAAATTGGAAAATTGCTAGAACATAGTAAATCCTTTATTTGTCATGCCTCATTCCTTATTTGCCAAGGTTGTTTTTATATGATAATTTGGTGTGATTGCCACTTTAACTTTTATGTGAAATATCGTGGTTAGTTGGGTTGACAATTCTTGAAAATGATTTCATTATGGATTTTCATCTGCAAATAATTAATTAAATAAGTTTAAATTGAGGCGTTAATATATTTATCAAAATTTGGATTAAAGAAGGTGTTGTCCTATGCTGAGTTACTTTTTCATCTTTGTTATTGTTTTTGAGATTTTATATACGTTGTGTGGAGCCTTGGGCTATTTGTTGAGAAATTTATTGATCTTGCTACATCTTTGGAATTTGGTTGTGGTCAGTGGGAAAATTGTAATATGAATTGTTGTATTGTGTTGTCATTTAAACACTCTCCTTGATGTTATTTATTCTTCCTACTTTGCTTGTTAATGATATACAAGTGCTTGGTAAGGAAGAGTATAAAGCACGAAGGGTGATGCCGTGCCATTTGAGAGTGTAAAGCACGAAGGGTGATGCCGTGTCATTTCAATTATATTATCATGTGAGGGAGAGTGTAAAGCATGAAGGGTGATGCCGTGCCATTTCAATTATATTATCACGTGAGGATGAGAGTAAAAGCACGAAGGGTGATGCCATGCCATTTTTTTTATATTATAATATGTTCATGGCACGAAGGGCGTTTCCATGCAGGCAAGGATAAGAGACATACATTATATTGTGATATCTTTTTGTTGTGCATGCATTCATGCCTTTATCTTGAGACGTTATTATGCATCTATATTTTCTACGTGACTTGTAGTCATTGTTGCTTCCTTTGTGCCTCCCAATTTATTTCTTTTATTGTTATTGGCATTTCTCCCACCTAGTTGGTACTGTAATATGTATGCTCGGTGAGAAAGAAATAAATGCACGAAGGGTGTTGCCGTGCCAATTGATTTGATCTACATATATATATCGGGTGAGAATGAGACAAGTGCACGAAGGTATTACCGTGCCATTTGATGTGATGTGTTGAATATACATACATACATATATATATATATATATATATATATATATATATATATATATATATATATGCACGAAGGTATTACCGTGCCATTTGATATGATATGTTGAATATATTTCTCACACCAGGAAAGTTAAATGAGGTGTCACATGATGACTTTTACTTGAAAGAATTATATTCGAAAGGTATTTACTTGAAAGAATTATATTCGAAAGATATTTATTTAAAAGAATTATATTCGTAAGATATTTATTTGAAGGAAGTATATTAGGGATACATTTAATTGTACAGATTACATTCTAAAGATTTTTATTTGAAAAACTTATAGATAAAAGATGTATATTTTGAAGGACTTGATTAATTGGATGTACTGTGTTTATTATTCGTTTGAGCAATATTAATGGTGTTCTTGTTGCCTTGTTGTTTATGTCACTAGTTTATTAGGGTTGATATCACTGCTATTTATTTCCTATTATTTTTGTATACTATATTGCACAAGTTATTAGACTAGTGAGTGTCTTGACTGTACCTCGTCACTACTCCAGCGAGGTTAGTGTTGATACTTACTGGGTACCGACCGTGGTGTACCCATACTACACTTCTGTATATTTTTGTGCAGAGTCAGGTATTGGAGATATTGGATTCAGATAAAGATTAGAGTATGATCGCAAGGATTCAAGTAGGACTGCTTAGTCGTCGTAGTCCCATGGAGTCTTTCTATTTTATTGTACTGTTAATTTGTTATTCGAATAGTATTGTATATTCGACCATTGAGATAATTATATTTATTTAGTTAGAGTTCGTGATTCAGTATTACCAGCCTTGGGATGTTGTTTGAATATTTGTTTCTGTTGTTGGTTTCGATTATTTATATGTTATGAAACAAAATGGCTTGAATTGTTATTATAATCAGCTTACCTAATCTTAGAGACTAAGTGCCATCACGACGCCTGTGGTGGAATTTTGGGTCGTGACACAAAGGCTGCACCGTTCAAATCCAAACTTGTCAAATAAATATTTGTGTGGCAAGAGAAAGTAAAAAGGGGAAGGAAGACAAGTTTGGTTTACTATTTTTGATGTCACCTCTCACATCTTTGAGAGGTTCTTCACCTCTATAAATAAGGAAGTATTGTCACGCCCCAACCTTGGGGAGCATGATGGGTACTCAACTGAGTTAACCCAGTCGAGCCAGCCTACGTTACATCAACTTTTCATCCTTACTCATGCATGATTTACCATAACATACTTAGATCTTGACTTTTAAATTAAATATATTTGGCTCAATGGCCTAAAATTCTTCTCATATGAATACATAGCTTTATAAATAAATGTAAATACTGTGAACATAAATACATGAAAAAATTCAAAACTTAAATACTTGACCCACAGTGTACATGGAGCTTATATGACAATAGATACATAAGTACATAAAACGAACTCCACTCAAAGACCCACTAGAATTGTAGCGGGCTCACCATAGGCTGAGTAGTGAGGAAGATCCATATCAAAGATCCACATCATCCAGTACAAGTATACATGTACCGATTAAAAGATGCAGCGCCCCCGACAAAAAAGACGTGAGTACATGTGGAATAGTACTCGTATGTAAAGCATACATACCAACATATGAAAATATGGTAAGCTCAAATAAGAGGTAAATGAAGTACATCAAGTAACTACGAAATGGCACATAGAATCACATGTCAAGTCTTATTATACTTACATCATTCTGAACTTCTTTTGGGATCAAGTGAGCTATATGAACTATGTGTGGGATACAAAATATAATGTAAATATAACAACATGTAGAAACAAAGGCAATGAAAGTGGCACCTATTGTTCGTACTGGCTATGTGTCTCACCAGTCCGTCCATAGCCCTCTCTTACTATGCACCTATGTGTTTCACAGACCGTCCATAGGGCTCATCTATACTATGCACATATGCATTTCATAGACCGTCCATAGGGCTCATCTCTACTATGCACCTATGCGTTTCACAGACCGTCCATAGGGCTCATCTCTACTATGCACCTATGCGTTTCACAGACCGTCCATAGGGCTCATCTATACTATGCACCTATGCATTTCAGTGACCGTCCATAAGTTCCATCTATATTATGCACTTATGCGATTCACATAACGTCCATAAGGCTCATCTATACTAAGCGCCTATGCATTTCACAGACCGCCCATAGGGCTCGTAATACATTATTATGCACATGATCATATGTAAGCTCAAAGCGACATGAGTAACAATACATTTAGGGTTGTAAGTTCCCGGATCATTGGAATACATCATGTTCATGCTCATCATGCGGAAACACAACTTATTACATTAGCACATGTACGGAGAATGAATGAGTAGATTACAATGGCACATGGACCCAATTCCTTTTCTTTAAGTTTCATCATCATTTAGCATAGGAAATCTCTCTTTCATCTCGTTATGTACTAGTTTGTCATCTTAAGGTCATTAGCTAAGTTTATGATTCTTCGGGACTAAACATCAAAGTCATTTGCATTTATTATTTTAGAAGAATATATACACTTATTGAAACCATTGGAAAGCCTTAATTTCAACGTCATGCCTATTTGTAAACTTGAGCCTCTATAACGTTACCATAATGGGAATATCATGGTATGCGCAACTACATATGCAAACAGACTACATGGATAGCATATAGCCATTTTTCTCCCAAATACATTTCATATAAATCATTTCATGAAAGTCTTTTCTTTCCATTGTCCCTTAGGACATACAATACCTCATAATTCTCATTTAGGCAAGTGGCCACGTTTCATCACCGTACTATCACTTCCTTTTACATGCCATGTATCATCATAAAAGAATTTAAGGTATTTAAAATATTAAGAATCATTGCTACAACCACATGAGTAATAAGAGCTTAAAACATTTGGAGTATATCTAAAAAGGGGAGCATAGTGATTGTAATTGAAACATGAATTGAACTCGTAAGCATTTGAGAAGTCAGTCGTACTTAAAATATTTTCCAAAGATGAGCATAGGTAGTACAATTGAAACATGCCTTGAGCATATAGACATCAGATAAGTAATCCCTTTGAGGCAACTTAGCATAATATGAATAGGAACTCGAACAAACCACAGAGTTTATGAGGTATTCATGGAATTCAATTCTACGGATGAAGTTTAGCCAACATACCTTGATTCAGCTCTTTAGTGATACTAAAGCCTCCCACTACTCTCACAACTCCAATCTACATCAACATAATTCAATTGGACCAATATTAGTAATAATTTCCGTCTTAAGTTATTTAGGCATTTTATCAATCACCTAGAGTGCATAATATTCTGCCACCTATAGTAATGGTATTTCTTCATCCAACAATCCCTCCTTCTCACCAAGAATAGATACTACAACATCCTTGGTCCACTAACTCCCTTCTTTAGCATAATTATAATCATCAATGAACTCACATCCAAGCAATGTTTTTTACTAATCAACTTATTACAAAATCTCTACAACACCCAATAATTTAGGTTAGGCACTTATGGCTTTCAATCACCATCCCATAAGTGCTAATACTTATTTCTTGCTCATATATTCACTAACAATCTATGCATGTAGATTTAAGGGTGAAGGATTACCTCTTGAAGCCCAATTCTTGAAAGCCAACTTTTGGGGTGTTCTTGAGATTTTGAAAAAATCCTATGAATTCCAATACAAAACCCTATTGTAACTAGTGATTGAGAAGTGAAATCATCATAAAAACACACTCTAAAACTCATCTTAAGTGTGTATTGGAGCCCTTGGTCGGATGGGAGATGGAGAGAAAAGCCCAAGCCTGAAACCCTTTTATTTTTCTCTCTCCCCGCTCATGTACTTTTATATTATAGAGGACCTCGCAGCGGGCGCACGACGTGCGCGCAACGTGTTCTATCTCTGTTCAGGCAGAATTTTCTAGTGCACGCTGAGCGTGTGTTACAGAATAAATGCACTGGTTTATACCTTGCCAACTCAGTTTTCCTTTCGTGCGTGTTAGTGCCTAAATGCATTGTTCTTGCCAATTTCAACCAACTTTTCAAACCTTATATTTTTACTTCCTTTTTGCTATTTTGACACTCCCAACCATCTCAAATCGAACTATACATACATTATCATGTTTCGATTACCTCTATCCCCTTGTGTGGGTCCGCACGTACTTTGAGATTGACTCTATTATCCTCTAAAACTTACATAAATAAGTGAACTAAAAAAATTTACGGGGCCTTACAAGTATTCCTTCAGTTGTTGGACACACCAAACAGAGAGAAAGAGAGTGATTCACGGAGTAAGAAGCAAAATACTCTATAAGGAAAAATATAGAGTTTGAGCGGTATTTGTAGTGAGGTGGAAAAATCAAAAGAAAGTTATTTCTTTTGAGTGTGTAGTGGTATTGGAGGGTGTTACTCGGTACTACAAATTGTAAAATCCTTGTTGTAGTAAAATCAGTTGCTCCTCTCAGGCCTTGGTTCTTCCCTTATTCAGAAGGGTTTTCCACGTAAAAATTTTGGTGTCCTTGTTTCTCTTATTATTACCGTTGGTTACTGTATTTTTGTAATCCGCATTTATTACAATCGTATACTGTGAATATTATTTTTGTGGGGGTAATTTTCCTAACAGTTATCACCACTAATTGCCTAATTAAGCGATTCGCTAAACGATCACTGTTGAGTTTTATAGTTTCTCCACAGCAACTACACCCTTTAGCTTAAAGGTTTACACTCTCAATTTCAGATAACATGATTAGTTCATGTGTCCCTAGAAGTAAAAGAAGGGATCACTATTTTGTGTATATTCCTACTGTTAGTATAAGAAAAGGAATCAAGTTATAAGATATAGGTGGTGTGCCTTTTGTTGTCTTTTCTTTTTTGCTTGGGAAATATTGCAAGAGTTTCTTCTGAGTTTGTACTCGCTATACTTTAGATAGGTTTGTCTTGCTAAGGCTTAGGCAGCTTGGCTTTAATATAGAATGTGTATTTTCAGGCATAATCTATCTCTGTATGTTCAGTCAATGTTTGCTTTGAAATGTTTGAGAATGCAGACATAGAGACAAATAATTTGCAAAATGCTGTTATAGGAAGCTATAGTATCGTAACTTTAGAATTAAGGCATCCAAATTGAAAAGAAAAAAAGATATGAAAGAAACGCTTCACAATCCTGCTATATAGTGAATAAAATTCTTATGGAAAATAATCTCTTGTAAAAATGCTAAGGTACATCTACAAATAACCTCGGGAGTTCCCCCAAACACTTCAGTGGGTAGATTTTCCCTTAATAAATGGAATTTTAAGAAAAAAAATCTTATTTACTATCTCACAACTACGTACCGCATGAATTATATTCTATTGGCTTCTCTATAAATAGGTAATTTTTTCCAATCCAGAGAAAGCTGCATTTCCTATCAACTAGGAATGAAAGATTAATTAAAAAAAAAAAGTCAGGTTTCCCCTAGAGTTCTCCTGATCACTTCATTGGGACTTGAAAAATGCCCTTAAATTGAAAGGGTATTAATTATTAATGCCTACTGAAGTGTTTGGGGTAACTCTGGAAGCCACCTGGCATCAATCATAATTTTATATTCCTAGAGTTTAACAAAATTTATAGGGGTCCTGTAATATTTTTTAAGAGAACTTAGTCTATATATGCTACTCAGGTCACTGCAATTCTTTAGAATATTGCTGTTATTTTCCCTAATGTTGTATCTATGCTGATTTCATTTTCATTTTAACATTGGACGTTCGTTGTATATCCACCAAAAACTTGCATCAGTGCGGCATCGCCAAGACTCAAAAACAGATGGACTGATATAATAGTGCATCAGTCCAGCAGAAGTTATAAACATCAACTTACAAAGAAGTTAGCCTTGTCATACCTAAGTCTAATGTTAGGTAGTTGCATCTTATCCGAGTGAAGGCAGCTATTGCAGTTTTAGGCATTTCATTCCAGTAAAAATACATGTGAGATTCATCGGAGTGACACATTCTTAGCTAATCCATCTTCCACCTGGTTGGCTTCTCAATTAACTTGAAGAAGCAAGAGAGAGATCTCATCAATGGTTGCCTTCAACTTCAGGTTATTAGAGTCCTTCTTCTTGAGCATATCTACTATCAGCAAAGAATCTAGTTCAAGTATGCAGTCTTGAAACCCATGTTGTAAACACTAGTTCAATCCAAATTTTGCTGCACTTGCTTCTGCTTGATTGTTACTGGTACATACAGAGGGCATGGAGAAGGCCATGATCAACCTCCCTGTATGATCCCTAACAATCCCGCCAATGCCAGCCTTCTCAGAGGAGTAGCTTACGTCGGTGTTAATATTTACTATCCCACTGTACAATTTTCCATTTAGGAATTGGTCTAAACTTCTCCACAATACTACATAGCACATTCCAATTACTCCCATCTTGTGAATATCATTTTTAGGCCTCACACAGTCACTCTGGAGGAATAAATGTTGGATAGTCTCGGCCTTTTTGCACGAGTAGACTGATAGGGTATTAGATTGGCTAGAGCTCCTCTACCGACCCAATTATCCTACCAAAATATGCAACCACCACTCTGAATTCTCCATATCAAATTCATCTCTGCCTTTACTTTAATTTTCATCAGTTTTCCCCAAGCATGAGATTGTTTGGACCCATTGGCCTTAGCAACTGGATGAGCTCTAGAACAGTACTTTGCCTTCAAGAATGAAGCCTAAAGTGACTGTTGAGTTCTCAACTTCCACCATCTTTTGTAAGCAAAAGAATCACTTACATCCTCCAATGGTACTTTATTTTTCATTACTAGACCCCCAAAAGAACCTAACCAAATGCATCTCAATTAGCTTGAAGGTTCCCTTTGGATGGTCCAGTGCCGCCAAAGTATAAGAGGGAATAGCTTGCAAAACATGTTTAATCAACGTGACCTTGCCTCCATAAGAAAGAAGTTTACTTAGCCACCCATTAATTCTCTTATTGATCTTAGTGAGGAGATCATTAAAGAATTCCAATTTCTTTCTTCCAACATAAAGTAGAACACCTATATAAGTAAATGGGAATTGTTTGTGCTTGAAACTAGAGTTATAAATCATTCTATCAATCCTAGATATGGAAGTATTTGGAGCAGTGCAAAAGAAGCTCTTTTCTTGATTTACCTGTTGACCTGAACTTTTCTCTTACAACCTAACTTGCTTCATCACCAGTTTAATTGACCTCCCTTTTCCACCACAGAAGAAGACTGTCATCGACATAAGCTAAATGATTTAGCTTAGGCCCCCTCTTAGGCATAGAAAAAAATACAAACTCAGGCACATGTTATAGATTATTCAGCATTCTAGAAAGCACTTCGGATCCTAGGATAGAAAGTGAAGGAGATAAAGGATCACCTTATTTTAGCCCTTAGGAAGAAGTGAAAAAGCCTTTCCTAGAACCATTGATGATAATGGAATACCAAACTTCAGAGAACTACCATCAAGAAATTCCAATCAAGTTTGTCGTATGCTTTAGCCATATCAAGTTTGATCACCATATTACCTCTCTTATTAGCTTGAGGGATTCCATGTATTACCTCATGAGCAAGTAACACATTATCAGTAATTAGCCTTCATTTTACAAACCTGTGAGCACCTAATTTTTGACTATATTTGAATTTTTACCACCTTCTACTATATAATTACTTTTAGAAATTTAATATATATTTTTTTAGCTTTGTTACATTTTTTTTAATATAGGGTAAGAATTAAAAATAATTTAAAGGGTCAAATTATTAATATTAGTATTATTTTTATTTTTTATCTTTATTTTTAAATAAAATTTTTTTTAAAAAAACCAAAAAAATTAAATATATTTTTTAATTTTCGGATGGGAATAAAATAATAGGAAAATTAAAAGTATGGAATAAAAAAAGTAAAAGTAAAAGTAGGTGGAAATTATTTTTTAAATAAATGTAAAAGAATGTGAAAATTTAAAAAATATAAAGTAAAATAAGTTGGAATTAAAACATAAAAGTAAATGTAGCTGAATTTTTTAAAAAAAGAAGTAAAATAAATTAGAAATTAAAAAAAGAAAAGAAAAGTAAGATAAGTGGAAATTAAAAAAATAATAATAAAATAAGTGGAAAATAAATAATAATAATAAAAAAAGAACAGTAAAAAGTGGGAAATTAAAAAAAGAAAAGTAAAGAAAAGTGGGGAACTAATTTTTTTTTTAAAATAAGAAAAATGGGAAGTAGAAATTTTTTTTTATTAAAAAATAATAAAATAATAAAATAATAAAAATAAATCTGAAACAATTCCGATTTTTTTTTCTATAAATAGAAGAGAAATGTGAGGAGAGAGGAGGAGGGAGAAGGAGAAAAAAAGAAGGGAGGAGGGGATTGACATAAATTGTTTTTCTTCTTCTACGCTAAGGGAATTTCTACTTGTGTCATTCTTTCTTCGCCTTTCTTTCAAAATATCCATCAAGACATCACCCAAAACTCAACAAAATACTTCATAACATCCTTTTTTACACGCCAAAAAGTGGAGTCAATAGTCGAGGTCGAGAATTCCGTTGGAGCTCTGTTCACTAGGTTTGATGTTGTTCGTCGCTTATGCTTGTTCGACGTTCGTCTGAGTTATTGTACCTGTTCTTGGAGACTCATTTAATTGAAAATTTTGCATTAAAGGTTTATTCTTCCCTATGTTCTTTTTATCTTATTTCATGTGATTTTATTTATTTGCCTTTAAACTTTATAAATTATAATGTAAGTTAGTCCTTAAATTAATCATGTTTTTGAAATATGGTATTCAAACTTGCTTTAAAGTTGGGAAGATTTGGACCATAATGAGTTTGGGCTTCAATTGTCGGGTTGTAGGGTATTTGGTATATGATGGTTTATTTATTCAAATATCTAAAATCATACACTTCTTCCACAAGTAATTCCATAATTCATGGCCTTCACAATAATCTAAAACTTAGAAAAGAAACAAATCATGAATGCGCTAGAATGCTTTAGGCGTACTCATAATTAATTTAATCATCGTGATTATGTATACGTTCGCGTGACATAATTACGATTTTCAAAACTAAAATCAAGGTATGCGTTTGCGTAACTTTGGGCGAAACAACCTTAAATATAATTAAAATGCTATTAATTGTGTGCACGTACACGTGACATAATTTTGGCACAATAAACAAAACGGATTCACACACGTGATTCGTTTCAAAGATAATTCCATATTTTAATATAAAAGCGGATAGATAAAACATGGAAATCAATAAATCACAGTTTATCTAAAATTAATTCAAGCCAAGTTGTAGTCAATAAAGCGACCGTGCTAGAACCACGGGACTCGGGGAATGCCTCACACCTTCTCCCCGGTCAACATAATTTCTTACCGGACTTTATTTTTACAAACCAATAATAATAGATTCAAATCTTTATTTTACTAGGGATTCAAATAAAAGGTGACTTGGAACACCCAAAAAATCAATTCCAAGTGGTGACTCTATAAATAAATAATCCCTATTCAAATTTGTCACTTTAATTGGAAAAACTTTTAACCCACAACAATCCATAACACACATATCTTTGGGGTATAAAAGGGGTGTGACAAAACCCACTATGGTTCTCTGAAACAAGTTTGAGCAGTAAAGGATTCAGTCTTCTTGCCAAGGCCTTTGAAATAATCTTCGCAGAGAAATTGCTTAGACTTATAGAACTAGCCATGTTTGGTTAATTTTTTATGTGTGCTTTAGAAATTACTTTTAAAATGATAGGCTGCCAAGTACGTACAAAGCATTAATTAGAAAAGTGTTCAAGAGGGATGAGAATAAGAAAGTGAACTCCCATGAGTGAGTGGATTCTCTTATAGTTATTGCTACTAAGTACTAACATGCTGAAGGATAAAAAAAATTGAGATCATTGATGAAACTTTATAAATGTTGAAGTAGGCTAATGTTAATATTATGCACTGCAAATCAGGTGGCAGACTATCTAGCAAAACTTGCTACGATCAGCCCTGAGGCTCCATCAAGTAAATATCAAATCTCAAGTCAAGAAGGAAATATCATGTATATTGTGACTCCTAGCAATATTACGTACGAGTTATGCCGAGGTCGTATGGCCCGACTCATAATAATCGTGTACATACACTACCGAGGTCGTACGGCTCCATGGATGCATCTCAAATATATTGCCGAATCGTATCCACAAGAATAGAGAAACTCTCAACTACGGGTCAAAACATTACTACACAAGAATGGGCACAAAAAGAAAGCATGACTTTTACCAACTATCAAGTATTCCACCAAAACTCAAGGTAATCAAGCTCGGCCTAACATAATCCTTAATAAATTTTCTATTAATAATTTAAGTAACTAAACTAACAAGTTGAGTTCAGAAAATACAAATATTGCATGATAAAGTCTTAAGTCTACCCGGACATAAACATGATTTTAGCTACGTACAGACACTCATCACCTCATGCGTACGTAGCACCCACAACTAGCAGCAAATAATAATTTAAGCACCTACAGGGATAATTTCCTCTTACAAGATTAGGCAAGAGACATACCTTACTTCCAAGTCCACTTATTGGCCCTCAACCACACTAATAGCCTCGAATTAACGTTGAGGGTCTATTGGAAACAACCTCTCTATCCTCACAAGGTAGGGGTAAGGTCTGCGTATACACTACCCTCTCTAGACCCCATGGTGTGGGATATTACTGGGTATGTTATTGTTGTTGTAACCCGAAACTAGTCTAAAGGCGTACAAATTAATCAATATATACTCAAAAGTTCATACTTCATATGTTAAAGTAATTTCCCAACCCAATTCGGAAAGTTCCTAAAATCCACCTCCAGGCCCACATGCCCGGATTTCGAAAATTTTTGTAGATAAATATTATCCATGACCTTACAGACTCAAATATATAATTTTTACTCAATTCCTTAATAAATTTCGTGGTCAAATCCCATTTTTACTAAACTCTAGGTTTTATAACATAATCCCATAATTTCTACAATTTCTATGTTAAAATCTACCCATAATTTATGTATCAAACTCACATTAGGTAGAAATCACTTATCTCAAAATGCTAGATTAAAATCCCTTTCCAAGAAGCTCCAATTTCGGCCAAGAGAAGTCAGAAATGAAAAAAAAGCCTAAGTCCCGACTTTTAAAATGTTACTGCCTAGTGATTCCTTCTTCGCGATCGCGAAAGAAGACTCGCGATCGCAAAGGAAGAGCTGCCCATCTCCCCAAAAATCTTATTTGCGAACGTGCTCAGGTCATCGCGATCACAAAGGCTAGCCTGACAAACGAATCGCAAATGCGGCCAGCCCTTCACGAACACAAAGGGCAACGTCCTGCTGACCCCCCATACCCAGTTTCTCCTATGCGAACGCGAGCCTTCAATCGCGAACACGAAAGTCACTGGTCCTAAGCCTTCGCGAACGTGACCCCACGATCGCAAACGCAAAGCAAAGAAATGCCTCAACCCCAAATCCTTAATCGCGAATGCGAGGCAACCTCCGCATTTGCAAAAAAGGAAACCAGTATCAGCAAAATCTTCAGTTTGGACTTAGCTCAGAGTGGTCCGAAATACACCCGAGCCACCTGGAACCCCGTCCAAATGCACCAAAAAATTCATAAATATTATACGGACATACTCGAAGTCTCGGAATATATTAAACAACATCTAAGCCAAGAATCGCACCTCAAAATCAAATTATTCAATTTTTGAACTTCAAACTTCTTCCAACTAGCTCTGAATGCGACGAATCATACTCAGACAACTCAGAATGACGCCAAATTTTACGTACAAGTCATAAATCATGATACGAATCTATTCCAAGGCTAGGAATCTCTAACAAAGATCGATAACACCAAAGTCTACTACAAACCAAACATAGGAAACTCTAAAACCTTCAAGACGCCAACTTTCAACAATATGCTTTGAAACGCTCCCGCATCACATGAAACTCGATCCGAATACACGCCCAAGTCCAAGATCATCATACGAACCTATTCGAACCTTAAAATTCTGGTTTTGAGGTTGTTTACTCATAGTCTTGACTCAAGTCAAACTTGGCCACCTTAGGCCACTATTAAGAAACTAAGTATTCTGAATTCAACCTGAACTCCTCTAAAATCAAACCAATTATCCCCGCAAGTCATAAAAGAGTAAAAATACATACAGAAAGTCTTAAACAGGGAAAGGGGGATCAAGAAAGTAAAACGACTAGTCGAGTAGTTACAATTAATTGACTTTACGAACAACTCAAAATTGGCACTCACAATATTTGGTTACCCATTTGGAAAGTAGTTGTCACATTTCAAATTTGTTTTTAAGTAATGATATTTCATGATCTAGAGTCTATCTATGCCGTCTTAGTTTACGTTCAATTAAGCAATAAAATCAATTTCTTACTATTTTCTCAAGATATGCAAAATTTTCAGATTCCCTAATTTCCTATTATGATAATATGAACTTTGAATATTAGATTTGGTAAGAACATTATGCAATTAATCTATTTAAAGGGCTTTCTCCTCTTGTAAGAAGCAAGTCATATATCAAACTAAAAAAACTCTGCTTTATTCTTAATTTGCTCTAGTTTCTAACAAATGGATTCAAGGGAACGCGGTTCTAGTTCTAAACAAGAACTTATCAAGTGAGTTATTTTTCCATTTTGTTCTTCTTTTTCATTCTTTCTTGTAATTTATTTTACTGTCACGACTCAAAATCTAACTAGTCGTGATGGCACCTAACTTAATCCGCCAGGTAAGCCAGTTTAACAATAATCCAACTTCAAATGAGATTTACTGAGAAAATATTGATGAAATCATGAGCTTTTAAGATTTAGAGTTTACAAAGTTGATTTAAAATAAATACATCATCTGTTCGAAATATACATAAACAGATTCATAAATCTAAAGCTACCAAGAATAAGAGGCAGCTATAACCGGAACGCAGGTACATCTTCAATGCCAGCTCCCGCCACACACACCAACATCATCTCCAAAATCTGCACGCAAGGTGCAGAAGTGTAGTATGAGTACAACTGACCCCATGTACTCAATAAGTAATAATCGTAACCTTAGGTTGAAAGCAGTGACGAGCTTGGACAACGATCAAGGTCCAACACCAATATCCAAGAACAACTCATAACAATATAATTAAAGCAGTACAAGAAACAACTCAAAGATATGATGCTCAGCTCGTTTACAGTTACGGAAAAATAAACATGCTTTCAAGTATAATAGTGAAACCCAAATCTTTCATCGAAATTACCAAAATATTAGTAAATCAGAAGATGGTGATTTTTTCCCAAAAACCTTCAACAACAGATAATATATTTCATTCTCGGATGGCATGAGGAAAGTACATCTCTATGCCTACATGTCAATGTACATATGAAATCATGAATGTCACAAAACTGTGTAGCATGAGGATATGCATATCTATGCACGTATGTCAAGTATGCATGTCGAATGCAATGCATCACAGTGATGAACTCATGTACTCACACTCTCAGAGTACTTAATCTCACTGTCTCACACTCCCACTTATCACGCTTATTCACTCAGCATTGTATGGTACATGCGCTCAATGCTGGTATGTCAGACTCTGGAGGGGCGGATCCTGCCCCATCACTAATAAAACATGTTGCGGGCCGCAACCCGATCCCATCAAGAATCAATAATACCTGTTGTGGCTTGCAACCCGATCCCATCATAAATCAATAAAACTTACTGCGGCGTACAGTCCGTTCCCATCAATATCACTCATAATTAGGCCCTCGGCCTCACTCAGACATCAATCTCTCCAGTCTCTCACCTCACAAGACTCGTTTCAATTGTCCCAAAATAACGATACATGATGTTACAATAAATAATGACAGAGACTGAAATATGATATGCAAATGATGAATGCGACTGAGTACATAACTGTAATTTAAGCAAATAATTCAAACAACAAAAATGACTTATGTGGGTCCCAACAGTATCAACATATAGCCTAAACATGATTTCTAATATGAATCACAACTCAATTTCTCTAACACATGGAGAATACATGAATAATAACAAGATTAGATAACTACACAATTCCACGAAATCCACCGAGTCACAATTACTACGGTGCACATACACACGCCCGTCACCTAACATGTGCGTCACCTCAACACCAACCACATAACACGTATTTTAGAAATTTATACCCTCCACACCAAGTTTAGAAGTGTTACTTATCTCGAACAAGCCGAATCCAATACCGAGCAAGCTAGACAATACTCTAGAAAGTCCATCTCGCGCGTATCAACCTCCGAACGACTCAAAACTATCCAAAAGCAACTCAAAACATCAAATAATGCCTACGGAAACAATTCCAAATGATAAAGGTCGAGTCTTTACAAATTTACTCAAAGTTAACCAAAATGTCAAACCCGGGCCCGCACCTCGGAATCAGAAAAACTTACAAAATCTGACAACTCATTCAATTATGAGTCCAACCATACTAATTTTACTCAAATCCGATTCTGAATCGATTTTCAAAACTCAAAAATTTACTTTAGGCAACTTTAGATAAAAACCCCTAATTTCTCTTTTGAAATCATCAATTAAATGCCAAAAATAAAGATGGAATCATGGAATATAATCAAACCCGAGTATAAAACACTTACCCCAATCCATATGGTGAAAATCGCCTCAATTCGAGCTCCATAGCTCAAAAAATGCCAAAATGAACTCAAAATCCCGAAATTTGATGTTTTAATGCACTGCCAGGGGTCCCTCTTCGCGATCGCGGTCCCCAACATCGCGATAGCGATTCAAAAAAAATTCCAGCTCAATCTTTACCTTCATCCAACAAGTTTGCCCAACTCTTCGAGATAGCCTCTAGTATAATGGCCATAACGTTTTGTACAAAACTCCAAATGATAATGATTTTCTGAAAACTAGATACCAAGAGCTACAACTTTTATTTTTGAATCATATCCAAATTCCTTATAGATTGAAAGATATAAGCTTCCAAAATCGGCTTAGGGACAACATAATTTCTTCTTCACGAACGCGATTCACAGGCCCTTTTTTCCCATTTTGCTCTTCGCGAACGTGACCCAAAGTCCGCGATCACGATACACACTACTGTAGCCAAAAATCAGAAACTAAAATAGGCTTAGAAATGGTCCGAAACCTCAGTGAAACTCATTTGAGCCCCTCGGGACACGTCCGAACATACCAACAAGTATCAAAACATATTACAGACCTACTCGGGACCTTAAATCACACATATTAACATCAAAATCACGAATCGTTGATCAAGGTCAATCTCTTAAGTTCACAAACTTCTAACTTCGAACCAAGCATCCGATTCAAGCCTAACCAATCCGGAATAAATCCAAATTTTGCATATAAGTTTCAAATGACATAACGAACCTATTCCAACTCCTGGAACAACAATTCGAACCAGATATCATCAAAGTCAACTCTCGGTCAAACTTATGAACATTCCAAACCTTCAAAATTCCAACTTTTGCCAAATAGTGCCGAAACCTTCTAGAAACACCCAAATACAAATCCGGGCATACGCTAAAGTCCAAAATAACCATTCGGACCTAACGGAACCATCAAAACTCCGTTCCGAGGTCAAATACACAAAAGTCAAACTTGATCAACTCTTCCAACTGAAAGCTTCAACAATGAAATTCATTCTTTCAAACTAATTCTGAATCACCCAAAAACCGAAACCGATGATACACACAAGTCGTAATACATCATACGGAGCTACTAATGTCCTAAACTACCGAGCGAAGTGCAAATGTTCGAAACGACCGATCGGATCATTACATTTATAGTCTACAAGAAGTTGATATGTATCTTTCAATTCTCTTAGCGAAATGAAAAAAGAAAATGAGGTACTTAAGCTCGAAAATGACGAACAAAAGAAGCTCCTTGAGAAACTGTTCAAGGTGATTGCCCAATTGAAAACAAAGGTAAGCTTTTATCTCATCTATATTCAATTTTAAAATGCTACGTAGATAACTTTATCTTTTTTTCTTTTGCAGCATGAAAAGCTGCAGTCAAGTTTTGGCCCTAGAAACATCGACTGAGATTCCATATATAGAGTGAAATATATTCCTAAGATAAACTTGTTGTAGCTCTCTCTTTTTAGATGAGCATTTTCTCTTATAAGTTACCTAACTATCTTCAAATTCTAGTGCTATGGGTGCTCACTCGATATTTATCTAAATATTTTTATAATTACCTATACAAATTTACTAAATTTGGCCAAAACACAAGTATTCATGTGGATCCGCCACTGAGTCGTACGACAAATTTTTTTATTAACTAAACCAGTTTGCATTGTCAGTCTGTATAATTCCTATTTATTAGAAAAACTAAGGTTACAATAAAAGAAAACAAAAGGTAAAAGAAATGGATGGTGGAAAAGATCGTTTTTTTTGAATTTAGGCCAATTTGCAGGCTAGATGAAGTGAAAAATGAGAATCAAAGCGATAAAGTTTTGATCATTTTGCTTTTCTCTAATTTATCTACAGTGCACTTTTTTCAGCCGCAAAAAGGTACTAAAATTCTTCTTCATTATCCTTGGAATAAATTTAAAAATTTTATCTTCACCAATTGAAAGATTGCAAGCTATGTTAGATTTTACAAAAGCTTTCTGCATACTACGTACGGCCTATAGACTTGGTCCGAAACAGAAACTTATACAGCAATGTAGCAAAAGGTAGAGATATTTGTGGTCACTTGTTACAAAAATATGATTCCATTTCTTGTATTCAACCCACAATTGTGACCACGTTCAATCCAAAATCCTCTTTCCCTTGTTTTCTTGTTATAAAAAATATTACTATGTCAAAACAACCCTTGTTTGCCACATGAATTATATTCTTTGGCTTCTTGATCTATAAATAGGTTCGAATCCATAGAGCAACATATCATTTCCTATCAACTAGGAATGGAAGATTAATTAGAAGAGTCAGGTTTCCCCTAGAGTTCTCTGAATCACTTCATTGGGATGTAAAAAATGCCCTTAAATTGAAAGGGTATTAATTATTAATCCTACTGAAGTGTTTGGGGGAACTCCGGGAGCCACCTGACATTTATCATAATTTTATTATCTTGTTATATATTCTGAGAGTTTAACAAAATTTATAGGGGTCCTGGAATTTTGAAGAGAGCTTAGTCTATATATGCTACTCAGCTCACTGTATTTCTCTAGAATATTGTTGTTATTTTCCCTAATGTTGTATCTATACTGATTTCTTTTTCTTTTTAACCGGATTTTTTAGCTAGGTCTTATAACAACAACAACAAAAACAACAACAACAACAACAAAAAACCCAGTTTGATCCCATAAATAGGATCTGGGGAGGGTAATGTGTACGCAGACCTTACTCCTATCTCATAGAGATAGAGAGGTTGTTTTCGATAGACACTCGGCTCAAGGAACAATGAAGATAAAACACCCAAGTAATAAAGAATATTAGCAATAATGTAACATGGTAACGGGCGTGAATGTCACGGCATGCATAACAAAGAACCATAAATAGAAAATTACAAAAATAGTCCTAGTAATACTGAATGGTCTAGGAGGAACATACTACAATCTGTCAACCTACAACCCTAATCCTCGACCTCCACACCTTCCTATCGTGGGTCATGTCCTTGGTAAGCTGAAGCAATAACATGTCCTGCCTAATTACCTCTCCCCAATACTTCTTAGGCCTACCCCTTCCCTTCCTCAGGCCCGCCATGGACAACCTCTCATACCTCCTCAACGGAGCATCTATGTCTCTCCTCTTCACATGCCCGAACCATCTTAGCCTCGATTCCTGCAACTAGTCCCCCACATATGTCACTCCTGACTTGTCCCTAATAACCTCATTCCTAATCCTATCTTTCGTATTATGCCCACACATCCATCTCAACATCCTCATTTCCGCTACTTTCATCTTTTTGATGAGCCAACACTCAGCTCCATATAACATAGTCGGTCTAACCAACTCTCTATAGAACTTGCCCTTAAGTGCAGGTGGCATATTCTTATCACACAAAATCCCTGAGGTGAGCCTCCATCATATCCACCCCGCTCCAATACGATGAGTAACATCCTCGTCAATCTCCTTGTTGCCTTGAATAATAAACCCAAGATACTTGAAACTATCTCTTTTAGGGATGACCTGAGTACCAATCCTCACTTCCACTTCTTCTTCATGCATCCCCTCACTGAACTTGCACTCCAAGTGCTCAATTTTTTACCTACTCAACTTGAAACCTTTAGACCCAGTGTTTGTCTCCAAACTTCCAACTTAGCATTAACTCTGCCTCGCATCTCGTCAATCAGGACTATATCATCAGCAAATAGCATATACCATGGCACCTCACCTTGTATGTTACGCGTCAGCACATCTAACGCTAAGGCAAACAAAAACGGGCTAAGAGCCGATCCTTGATGTAACTCCATTTCCACTGGAAATTGATCCGAGTTTCCTCCCGCACTCCTCACCCGAGTCTTCGCTCCCTCGTACATGTTCTTAATCGCCCTAATGTACGCCATCGGGACACCGCTAGTGTCACGACCCAAAATCCACTATGGGTCATGATGGCGCCTAACGCCGCCGTCAGGCAGGCCAATGGTGATTTACCAATTTAATTACCCGCTTTAGTATTTTTGTAATCATAATTTTCCTTAATGAGACGGTGTAAAATAGAATTTATGGAGTAAATGAAAGTATCTGTACGAACCATAATAATAAATAACCTAAAAGAACCCTCAAAACCCGGTGTCACAAGTGCATGAGCATCAACTAGGGAATATGATAAAATAAAACATCTGTATGGAATACAAACTAGACAGGAGATTGTAAATAACTCTGATGGAGACTCTGTATGCTGCGGATTCATAACATGGAATGCAGCTCACCGTAAGTCCCTGCAATAGTCGCGCCTATATGCCCCAAAAGACCACTAGACATATATGTACCTGCACAAAATGTGCAGCAAGTGTAGCATGAGTACATAAATCAATGCCTACCCAGTAAGTATCAAGTCTAACCTCGAAGAACTAGTGACGAGAGGTCGACATCGACACTTACTAAAGGTCCAATAGGGCAATATAATAACAGCGTGAGCAGATATGAAGTACACAATAATAGTGGGGTAAATATGTAAGGTCTATAATCTTCCAATTATTTCTTTTAAAGCATAAGTTTCTCGATCTTGTATTCTACATTAATGTCTTAGAGAAATGCCAAGTATCAATACCAATTAAGTAAGAATTACCGTAAAATGACGGCTTTAATGGAAGGTTTATCTTGTGAATATTCGAACTAGTAGCGATAACGCACGATTCAACCGAGGTGGTTCAGTTCGATCCAGAATAATGTGTACACTGCCGATGGATGAGCGGTGCAATCCATAGATGCATCTATACTGCCGAGACGTTCGGTCTGCTCCAACAAAAATGAGGACACTTTATGAACCTCCAGAATGAGAAGCTATCACAAGGCTAACACATAAGGATGTATAATTTCTATCAACGGTCGGGTAATTTTCACAAAAAATCAAAAACCAACCTGCACGCAGCCAGAAAACATACTATGCATGCCACACATGGCCAATCTTTATAAATAGCAGCAATTTGCCTCACCGACCGTAAATCATAAATATTGAAAGTGAAAAATAAAAGCTTACCTGATGACCTGCTAGCCTACATAGAGCTATGTTGTAGCGTCCCATCTCGAACCATATCTTCAGTTTGAAATAGGTGGGGGTATTTAGACTTCATTTCTTCCTCCGATTCCCACGTCATCTCTTCTACATTCTTGCTCCTCCATAAAACCTTCACGGAAGCTACCTCCTTATTTCGTAGCTTGCGGATTTGTCGGTCTAGGATGGCAACTGGAATTTCCTCGTATGACAAGTCCTCTGTAATCTGTACATCATCTGTGGGCACCACTCGGGTAGGATCGCCAATGCACTTCCGTAGCATAGATACGTGAAAAACTGGATGGACAGACTCCAATTCTGAGGGCAACTCTAACTCATAAGCTACTTGGCCCACTCTCCGAATGATCCTCTAAGGCCCAATATACTGTGGGCTAAGCTTGCCTTTCTTGCCAAACCTCATCACGCCCTTCATAGGTGATACCTTTAAGAATACCCAGTCATTAATCCTGAACTCTAAGTCTCATCGCCGCACGTCAGAATATGACTTCTGACGACTCTGAGCTGTCAACAGTCGCTCCCGGATAAGCTTTACTTTCTCTATGGCCTGTTGAACCAGGTCTGGCCCATATAACCCAAATTCCCCAACATCAAACCACCCTATAGGAGATCTGCACTTACGCCCATACAAAGCCTCGTACGGAGCCATCTGAATACTGGAGTGGTAACTGTTATTATATGCAAACTCGACAAGAGGTAGATGTTCATCCCAACTTCTTTTAAAATCCAACACACATACTCGTAACATATCCTCGAGCGTCTGAATTGTGCGCTCGGCTTGTCCATCAGTCTGTGGATGAAAAGCTGTGCTGAGATTCACCTGAGTCCCTAGACCTCTCTGAAATGACCTCCAAAAATGTGCTGTAAACTGAGCCCCACGGTCAGATATAATAGAAACCGGTACTCCGTGTAGCCGCATTATCTCCTTAATATATAACTTTGCATAATCTTCTGCTGTATATGTAGATCTGACCGGTAGGAAGTGAGCTGATTTCGTGAGCCTATCGACTATCACCCATATGGAATCGAACTTACAATTAGAACGAGGTAAACCCGTGATAAAGTCTATGTTTATCGCCTCCCATTTCCATGTCGGGATCTCTATAGTCTGCATTAGCCCTCCAGGCTTCTGGTGCTCTATCTTCACTTGCTGGCAACTAGTACATTGGGCGACAAACTCAGCAATGTTCTTCTTCATATCATTCCACCAGTACACATCCTTAATGTCATGATACATCTTCGTCGATCCAGGATGGATGGAATACCATGAATAATGTGCCTCTGACATAATCCTGTCTCGTAGCCCTGCTACATCTGGAACACACAAACGACCCCTGTATCTGAGAACCCCATCTCCCTTGAGCTCTAACAATGGCTTCTTCTGCTGCAGAACTCGCTCTCTCAACTCGACCAACTCTGGGTCCTCGTACTGCCTTTCCTTGACTTTAGCTATGAGGGATGATTTTGCAGTGTTTTGGAGTACAACTCCACCATCCTCAGAATCTACTAACCGAACCCCCAACGAAGCCAATTGATGAATCTCTCTAGCTAATTGTCTTTTCTCGGGCTCTACATGTGCTAAGCTACCCATAGATCGGCGACTTAAGGCATCTGCTACAATATTAGCTTTCCCTGGATGGTAGAGAATGTTAACATCGTAATCTTTCAATAACTCAAGCCATCGCCTCTGTCGCAAATTCAACTCTTTCTGCTTGAAGATATATTGTAGGCTTTTATGATCAGTAAATACATCAACATGAACACCATATAAATAATGCCGCCATATCTTAAGTGCATGGACAACCGCAGCTAACTCGAGGTCGTGGGTCGGATAATTCCTCTCGTGCTTCCTCAACTGCCTTGAAGCATACGCAATTACCTTCCCATGTTGCATCAGGACACATCCTAACCCGACACCTGATGCATCACAATACACGGCATAACCCTCTAGACCCTCTGGAAGTGTTAGAACTGGAGCTGAGGTCAACCTGTTCTTAAGCTCTTGGAAACTCCGCTCGCAAGCCTCTGTCCATTGAAACTTAGTTTCTTTCTGTGTCAACTTCGTCAATGGTGCCGAAAGGGAAGAAAAACCCTCTACGAACCTCCGATAGTATCCTGCTAAGCCTAGAAAGCTACGAACCTCTGTCGGAGTGGTAGGTCTAGGCCAAGATTTCACGGCCTCAATCTTCTGAGTGTCCACCTTTATCCCTTCATCTGATACAATATGCCCCAAGAATGCTACAGACTTCAACCAGAACTCACATTTAGAAAACTTAGCATACAACTTACGATCACGGAGGGTTTGGAGTACCGCTCGTAGGTGGTCCGCATGCTCATCCTCTGAACGGGAATAAACCAGAATATCATCAATAAATACTATCACGAACAGATCTAAAAATGGCCGGAATAGGCTATTCATCAAGTCCATAAATACAGCGGGTGCATTAGTCAACCCGAAGGACATGACAAGGAACTCGAAGTGGCCATATCGGGTCCTGAAGGCTGTCTTCGGAATATCTTTTTCCCGAACTCTGACCTGGTGGTACCCCGACCTCAAATCTATCTTTGAAAAGCATCTAGCCCCCTGCAACTGATCAAACAAGTCATCGATCCTTGGAAGTGGATACTTATTCTTAATAGTTACCTTGTTCAGCTGCCTATAATCGATACACATCCTCAGCGAGCCGTCTTTCTTCCGCACAAATAGTACTGGTGCACCCCAAGGTGAGGTACTGGGCCTGATGTAACCTTTCTCCAGCAAATCTTTTAACTGCTCCTTCAACTCCTTCAATTCGCCAGGTGCCATTCTATACGGAGGGACGGATATTGGTTGAGTTCCTGGAAGCAAATCGATGCTAAAATCAATCTCTCGCTCTGGAGGAATACCTGGAAGCTCATCTGGAAACACATCTGCATACTCTTTGACTACGGGAATAGACTGAAGTGTAGGTATCTCAGCATCTGCATCTCTAACTCGCACAATATGATAAATGCACCCTTTTGCGATCATTTTCCTCGCCTTCAGATAGGAAATAAACCTACCTCTGGGTGTTGGTGTATTACCTACCCATTCAAGGACTGGCTCACCCGGAAAATGAAATCTGGCTGCCTTTGCTCGGCAATCAACTGTGGCATAGCAAGCTGCCAACCAGTCCATGCCCATGATAGCATCAAAATCCATCATCTCTAGCTCAACTAGGTCAGCTGAGGTCTGACGACTACAAATTGTCACCGTACAACCTCGGTAAACCCGTCTAGCAATAATCGATTCTCCGACCGGTGTAGATACCGCAAAAGGATCACTTAGTATTTCAGGCACTATACCAAACTTCCTCGCGACAAATGGGGTAATATACGATAAAGTAGATCCTGGGTCTATCAAAGCATAAGCATCGTGAGAGCAAATGGTTAATATACCTGTCACAACGTCTGGTGAAGACTCCTGGTCCTGTCGACCCACTAAAGCATAGATACGGTTCTGATTACCACTTGAACTGGAACCTCTACCTCTGCCCCGACCTCTACCAGCCGAAGACTGAGACTCGCGCCCTGAAGGATGCACGGACGTAGATGATCCTGTTGCTGAACTCGCTGGTTGTGCCATTCCCCACGAATCTCTATTTGGGCAATCTCGCATCATATGCCCTGGACGCCCACATGTATAACAAGCATCAGAACCTGCTCGGCATTGGCCCAAGTGTCCTCTACCACAGATGTCACACCATGGAGGAAATGACCATGTCTGCGCAGATCCTCGCTGTCGCTGCAAACCTAACGCCCGTGAGCTCTCACCTGGTCTTGACTGATTATAGCGGTCATACCTGTAACCCTGTAACTGAGGTGGCGGAGGCCTAGGTGGCCGTCTGAAGTACTGGGTCCTATAACTACCCTGATATTGCTCCTGAGACCTGGGAAATCTCATACTCTTACGTTGCCCTTGCTCAGCCCTTTCTGTACCCTGCTGCCGACGCCTACCCCTTTCTATATTCTGGGCGAATGCCTGAATCCGGGAGATATCTATACTATCCTGCAATGCAGCGGTGGCACATGCCTCGGTTAACTCTGGGGCTAACCCTGCTATAAACCTGTGAATCCTGTCCCGCATAGTAGTAACTATGGATGGTGCATATCTGGCCAATGAGTCAAAACGAAGACTATACTCTCGAACACTCATATTACCCTGCTTAAGGGCTAGAAACTGATCGACTCGAGCCTGTCGGATCTCCCGTGGTAAGTACTGGTCAAGGAAGGCATCTGAAAAATTCTCCCAAATAGCTGGAAGTGCATCACGTCCCCTGGACCTCTCCCATCCCTCGTACCAAAGGATGGCTATATCTCGGAGTCGAAAAGCTGCTAGCTCAACTGCCTCTTTCTCCGTGGCATGCATAACACGAAAGATCCTGTGAAGCTGATCTATGAAATCCTGTGGGTCCTCCCTCTGATCTGTCCCCGTGAACTTCTGGGGGACTCAAAGCAATAAACTCTCGGACCCTTGAACTCCCAGACCCCTCAGAAGTTCCTGCACTAGCTGATGCCCTAGCCTGTTGCTGGGTAGCTACCAACTGTGTCAACAAATGCACCGCACTCCTCAAGTCCTGATCTGATGGAAGTGGAGGGGGAACTGGATGTGCGGTTTCCCTAGGAATCTCCGTAGTTGGTGGAGGAGCCGGTAATGGCTGAGTAGGGGTCTCACCTTGAGCCTCAGACTGGGCCCCATCTACTGGGGGTACCCTGCTGGTCCCCTCACCTACTGCTGTATCTCTCCTCTGGCTAGCCATAGTCTTCCTAGTCACCGTCATCTGTGCATGCAAACACCAACACATAAGTTTAATTCAAATTTCCTATAACTCAGTTCTGTAGCACGATTTAGATTTCAAAGAAGGGTAACCAACTCCTAAATGCCCTGTAGTGCCCTGCTTATATAATGTGGTGCACAACACATCTATAAACAAGACTCTACTAGACACGGCTTGTAGACTCCCTAGGATAGAACTGCTCTGATACCAAGTTTGTCACTCCCCGAACCTAGGAGCGATACAAGCACCCGGTGCCTCACCTAACCTGGCGTACCGAATTGCGACTAAGGGACTCTGAACACATAATGTCATACTTTGGCCATGGGGCCACCTTGCAAGACAATTTGCGAAGCAAAATATAAAATTGAATGGAAACTAGCGCTAACTAAACATCAATATAAAGCTAGGCCGAAAAGGCCATCATAGCTACGACAGCTGACAAACCACCAAATTATACATACCAGGCCTACAAACCCAACATACTGTACTAACCAACAGGATATGTCTACAAGCCTCTACTGATAGATATATTGTGATCGGAACAGGGCCCCGACCTACCCATAACATATATACAGATATACATAAGATGTACACAAAACTCTAGACCTGGCAACTCCGAAAGACGTGGAGCTTACCGATCAGGCTGAACTCGGGAAACACCTACTGAGGAGGTCTACCCGTCTGTCTGTCTGAACCTGCACGCATGAAATGCAGCACCCCCAGAAAAGGGACGTCAGTACGAAATAATGTACCGAGTATGTAAGGCAATAAAATAACTGAAATCTAAAACTGAACTGATAATATGATAACTGAAATTAACTGGGAGTCAAAGATGGTCTGGAGATATACTTACCTGCTGATAGTGACTAAACTCCTTCAATATAGTAAGTAAAATAAATGTCCGGCCCTATAAGGCTCGGTACGTGTAACTGCTCGGCCGTAGTAGGCTCGCTCATAGGCGCTCGGCCATACTGGGCTCTGTACCTCGGCCATCCTGGGCTCACTCATAGGCGCTCGGCCACAGTAGGCTCGGTATATATAACTTACCATCTGATCAGAGGTTGCCCAATAGGGGCCTGCCCACCGATTATAGCTCGATGGTGGTGAAACTAGTGTAATACTGTTATTTTATATATATATAGACCCTCTGCTCTCTTGACTGAATAAAGACAAAACTAAACTAAATATGAAGTCCCGATAAGGAATAATATTGTAACTTATGAGACTAGAATAATGTGAATAAATTCATGAATACGAACTTCTCTTTATGTCTCATTATTAACACATGTAGCTACGAGATCATGCCAAAATGAAGGAAGGGCTTAGCCTTAACATACCTTATCACAATCTTTCCAATCACCAAGTTGAACTCACCTCTTCGCACCTTAATCTACAAGAATGATAATAATACTATCGTTAAGTTATGAAAGGTACAACTATCGCACAACGAACGACAAACCTATTTTGTATTAAAACGGGCAGCATCTCCCCTATAATCCTTACTTCCTCCAAATTCAAGATAACACCAACAATACAAGAACAGAACAATAACAACATATATACATCATTTTCCAGCCCTATATACACCATCAAATACTACAAAATAGCCCAACACACCCCAATCTCTTCGTACACAAAACGACCACCGTAGTAGTGTCAAACGACCCGAAAATGTTATGACGAACGACCAGCCAACCACCCTACATTTATATGGTGTTTATAAACCCCCTTCCTCCTCCAAAACTCCACAAAATAGTAGTAAAACACGCAGCCCAACAGCAACACAAAACAGTCCACAAAACAGTCCGCTACAAGTGAATAACTCGAACTCACGGCTTCCGATCACCGTCCCGTGAGTTCTTACAAGTATAGAACGACTTACCATGAATTTACAGAAGAAAAACTGGATGAAAGAGAGCAGTAAACTCACCTTATTTGTTGGATAACTCAGCTCCTATCTTGGTTCTTCAAACTCTAGGTTTTACCTCCAATTAGAACTTGAAAGGGAGAGAAAATCAATTAGGGTTTGTGGGAAATTTTTGGGAGGATTCTTTGCAGAGCTTATGTCTGGTTATTATGCTCTATTTTAAGTCTAATATATGAAGAAAATAGGCCCTTAAAAGGCCTCTTTGGACGACCCGAAATGGCCCATTTTTTTGGGCTCTCATTTAAGCAAGTAGGTGACACACCTACTTGTCACCTAGCAGCTTGCGCAGTATCGCACAAATGCCCATATCTTTCTACTCCAATGTCGTATTGACAAACGGTTTAATGCATTGGAAAATAGACTCATAGATCTTTAATTTGATGGGTGGAACACCCCATAACTCTAAGTATATTGGGAGAAAATCGCAGTTACATTTGACCCAAAGTTTCAGTAAAACTTATGAATGTAACTTGTGATGACTTTCATCGACTTTTGTTCCACAACTCTCTTGACTTCAAAACATAACACACGGATGTCATACGACTAATATAAATCATAACATAATCTCCTTATCATGTTAAGCACCCTAGTCTCACCCCAAAGGTATATGTTATAACATTCCCAACTTGTCGACTTTCGACGAAACATTATTTTCTTCAATTGCTTTAGCTTCTAAACTGTCCAACCCTCTTTGTACTTGTTGTTCATGATCTTCAATATTTGTAACCTCATAGGTAACATGATTAACTTACTTTATATACTTTTAAATATTATCTCATTTTTGGTCCTACATTAGTTTGCTTACGACGCATTTTTACGTACAATAATATAGGGTGTAACATATTGGACCCTTCAAAATTCTTGAAAAGGTGGGTGAAGTAGCCTACAGGCTTGCACTACCACCTAGTTTATCAACAGTTCATCTGGTGTTTCATGTGTCTATACTCCGAAAATATCATGGTGATCCGTCCCATGTGTTAGATTTCAGCTCAGTCTAATTGGACAAGGATTTTACTTATGAGGAGGAGCCGGTAGCTATTCTAGCCCGGCAGGTCCGACAGTTGAGGTCTAAGAGTTATCCTTCAGTTGGGTACAATGGAGAGGTCAGCCGGTAGAAGCATCTACCTGGGAGTCCGAGTCGGACATGCAGAGTAAATATCCACACCTTTTCACCAGCTCAGGTACTTTTCTAATTCCGTTCGAGGACAAACGTTTGTTTTAGAGGTGGAGAATGTGATGACCCAAAAGGCCATCTTTAAATTTAATAATTATTTTTGTGTGCTAAGACCTTAAAAAGCACTATTTATCATTCCTCGACTTGCGTGCGCATTTCGTATAATTTTCTGGAGAGTTTTCATATGAAAAATAAATTAAAATGTGAAATAGGGCCTTAAAACTTAACTGAGTTGACTTTGGTCAACATTATGAGCAAACGGACTCGGATCAGTGTTTTGATAGTTCTAGTAGGTCCGTATCATGATTTGGGACTTGGGCGTATGCCCGCAATTTAATTTGGAGGTACCTAGCTTGAATTATTGCCAGTTGGCGAAAACTAGAAGCCTAAATGCTTAAAGATTTCAAAGTGTGACTACAATTTGACTTTTATTGATATCGGGGTCGGATTCGAGTTCTGAAAATTTTCATATGTCTGTTATGTCATTTATGACTTGTCTGTCGAATTTGGTGAGAAACGGAGTTGATTTGACGTGATTCGGACGTTCGGTTGTAAAACAGAAGTTTTAAAGTTTTCTTAAAAATTTCATTTGATTGGGTGTCCGATTCATAATTCTAGGTGTTAAATTGGTGTTTTGATCGCGCGAGTGAGTTCGTATGAGGTTTTTGGACTTGTGTGCATGTTTGGTTTGGAGCTCCGAGGGCTCGAGTGAGTTTCGGATAGCCTACAGACCATTTGAACTTTGAGAAAAATCTATTTTTTTAGCTTCCGCTGTCATCTGGTGCATTGTGCTTTGCGATTGCGAAGCCATTCCTGCGATCGCGGAGATGAAAGTTGGACTAGCACATTTTGTGCTTCGCGTTCGCGACCGAGGGCACGCGTTCGCGAAGGGTCGAAGTGCAAAGCTTCGCGTTCGCGATCGAAGCCTCGCGTTCACGAAGAGGAAATGAGGCAGAAGTTGGGGCACTCAAATTTGTTCTTCGCGTTCACATGAAACGGTCCGCGATCGCGTAGGTCTACGTGGTTATGCTTCGCGTTCGCATTTGGGATGTCGCGTTCGCGTAGTGAAAAAATGGACATAGGCAAAAGTTGCTCTATGCGATCGCGAACGAATTTCCGCTATCGCGATGATTAGTTATCTGGTCAAACATAACTTAAGTTCTGAAAATGGGATTTTGACCCATTTTCCACCATTTTCGATTTTGAGCTCGGGTAAGACGATATTTGGGCGATTTTCACGGGAAAATATTGGGGTAAGTGTTCCTTATCCTATATTGACTATGTTTTATGATTCCATACTCATTTACATCATGAATCCGTGAATTGATGGAAGAAAATCAGATTTTTATAAAATCTTCCAAAAATGTAAAATGAAGATTTGAAAGCCAATCCGATGTCGGAATTTGAGAATTTTTGTATGTCGGAACAGGTGTTCGGATTTCGCGAGTTTTTTCGTGGTTCGAGACGTGGGTCTCACTGTTGATTTTTAAAATGAATTTCGAATTTTATCCGAAAAATTTGTAAATTCATATGGAATTAATTCCTACGATTTGTATTGAGTATATTGAATTATTTATGACTAGATTTGAGGATTTCAGACACGAATTCGCGAGGCAAAGATTTATTGGATTCTTTAAATTTGGTTGCAAAGCGAGATAAGTGTCGTGGTTAACCTTGACTTGAGGGAATAGAACCCTTAAATTATTTGTTATGTGAGATGCATGTGTATGATGTATAGGCAATGTGATGAGTGTCTATACGTCGTCAAATTAATTATTTGCATAATTACTTGAGAAATCATAAATCATTTTAAATCATAAATTAATTATTATATTAATTATTTTACTCATATTCCTTGTCAAATATTAATTCTTGAATTCCTGCAATAATTGTCACATGCTTATTTGACTTATGTGTCTTAATTGCTATCTTACATGTAGCATACTAAATATTAAACTGCCTAATTTCTCCATGATTTCCACAATTAATTGTTAATTGTCACTGTTTGTTCATAAATAAATTCTAATTATTGTGTGCCTTAATGCTTAATAGTTTCTCATTGAACTTGGTATTTATTGGAGTAATATTTATTATATTTATGAGTTGTTAAAATATATTGGGGGATCGGGTTGCACACCACAACAGACTTATTTAAAGTTTATCTTGGGGGAACGAGTTGTACGCCGCAACAAACTTATTTAAAAGTCTATATTGGGGGATCGGGTTGCATGCCTCAATGGAAACAAGTTGAGGGATTGTGACTGCTGAATTGATTTCAATTATTAATATTATTTACTGGTCTTACTACTATTCCCGTTATTATTATTATTATTATTATTATTATTATTATTATTATTATTATTATTATTATTATTATTATTATTATTATTATTATTATTATTATTATTATTATTGCGTACATGTTAATGTAAGCGACCTGCCTTAGCCTCGTCACTACTTCGTCGAGGTTAGGCTCGGCACTTACTAGTACATGGGGTCGGTTGTACTGATAATACACTCTGCACTTCTTATGCATATTTTGGAGTTGGTCCCAGCGGCGTACTGTAGATTTGCCCGGATACAGCTACCAGTGGAGACTTAAGGTATAACTGCATAGCGTTCGCAGTTCTGAAGTCCCCTTCTATATTATCTCAGCTGTGAATTATATTTCAAACAACTTGAATTTTATTCAGACCTTTATTTGTATTATTCTAGAAGCTCGTGCACTCGTGACTCCAGTTCTGGGATGGTATTTAGACATCGCTATTATTATGGATTATTCACTACATTTGAGACTTTACTTCAGCATTTATTTCTTTGTTATTAATTAATTTAAAATTATTTTAAAATAGCTAATATTATTCTAACGTTGGCTTGCCTAGCAAGTGAAATGTTAGGCGCCATCACTGTCCCGAATGTGGGAATTTTGGGTCGTGACACTTGTGCACCTACCGTGCCATCACAAATTCCAGTTTGGCACTTCAACTCAAGCTGGATTGAAGGTTCTCCCTTTTATTCAATTAATAAGCCTTAGAACCAAATTCTAACCTCCAATTATTTTTACAATACATGATTCTAACATACGAACATTATATCAATCACTATACACTGTACTAAAACATGATTGTGCATCTGTGCTGAAATCCCACCACGCACCACATAAGTCGGTTGCCCATAGTAACATCCCCCAACCACAATAGCTGAAATTTCACGAAGCCGATGCCCGCAATACACCTCATAACACATATAAGGCCGGTTTCAATCCTCACAATACTGCCGTGACAAAGAAAATGTATAGAAACTCGTAACCACCTGCCGAATTAACATATCATTAAGTCTCTCCTCCTGGCAAGGACCATTACCCTATCCTGAACTGAATAACGATATGTGTTCTCTAATATACCTTATACAAATTTAATTGCACTGAGTTCAGGTCCAATGGCCTCGTCTCACCCAGTATAAGCTACATAGGAAATAAGCCACCTCAAACACTGACTGAGATCTCATATGATACCAACAATGCGCCAACATGCTACAAACTCGGATGCGATACATAAGGAAAATCGAGCTCTGGAATGGAACTTCCCAGCCCGCATAGCGAATAAAATGGCCACCAGATATTATGAGCCTTTCTTGGAGGTAAGAAGTAGACACACAAAATAAATATAAGGAACCATGCTTAACATCTCACTTTTGCAGTGTACAACCCGATCCAATGTGACACTATTGAGGCGTGTAACCTGATCCACACAACATACCCGTGGTGGCGTGCCACACGATCCGCACATAACAATCAAGAAGAAAACATGCATCGAGCCGTGCTTATACTCACGAAATAGCGAATATCAACCACAAGCACGCCCAGTGTGAAAGTACAATCCTAGGGAGACGGATAGCGACATACGCTACAAAACCCAAACAACTAAGGTGCGATATATGACCTTTATCTCGAGAGCTATCCTACTCAAGTACCACCGCAAGCTACACGGGACCTCAACATATGTGCGAATAATCAAATTGTCTCACAACCTACATGGCACAATGGAGTATTACATGAAATAGCTGACGACGAAGATAACAGCCAATGTCCGAAGACTCCTCCATAAGAAACACTATGCTGAATGAACCCACCCGGTCTGGTGTAGAGCACACATCCACTTTGAGACCCATCCACGGGCCTCAAGCCAATTCTGATCATACCATACTGGGCAAATAACCTTTCAAGGATCCACAATGACCCATTCATGATACATAAGAACAACCGCCAAATTCGGAACAACTCACACAGTCTACAACCCAAGGAATAGAACGCCTCTCATGTATTAACTCTCACATTGATGATATTATCACAACCTCCATACTTGGTTTTAATCTTTAGCAATTAAGTGATTAACATATCACACTTATATAGACTTCCCCGTGGGATACGCTCCTACAACCTTCCGCTCAGGTAGCAAAGTTCGCACATCCACACCACCAATCGTTAAAATTCCTTAAAACAAATTAAGAATCTGTAATTCAATACACAAGGCCTCTTACACAGAATGTCGTCCTCAAGTGACACTAAAGAAAATGCTAGCTTACTCTGAACACCTGCTCATCCGAGCTCGTGACATTCTAATCAACACCGAACCGCAACCTTGATCCTTAACTTCCAATTACCATGTTGCTCACTGCACCTATCATGCCGCTAGGAAAGAATACTAGAATTTATCATAACTCCCGAACTACCAGTAGAATAACATTTCATTGGCTAGAAACCTTTTGCTTAGCTCATTTTCGAAGAACCAACGCAACACTAAACTAAATTCCATAAAGTAGGATCTAGTCATGCTTGTTGCAGCCAAAATGACAATTTTTAAGCTGGGTGTGATTATTTAATATCAAGGTACTAATTTAAGTTATACACCTAAGTTAAACTTATTTTGGTATAATACTTCCTTTGTCTATAACTCCGAAGTAAGGACATATATCTTTTTGTTTTTATTTTCTATAAAGGTGGTGTTGGTGCGAGCTTATACGCGCTTTGACTATGGCATTAAATAAGTACCAGATAGTTTTTATTGTTATCAAACTGTGTTCAAAAATAATTTCTGTAAAATAAAAAAGAAATTAGAAACACAAACAAAAATACATACCTCAAGTCGTGATCTAAACTGTCATAACTCTTTCGTAATCCATTTACACTACAAAGTCATTTGAATCAAATACATCCCAGATCAATCAAGTTGTGGTGGCGCTCAACCCCACACGTACAACCACAAGCCACATGTATAACTTCACGCTGAAAGAGCTGATTACTGCCACAGCCATGCTGATTCAACCATTACTGACCGACCCAATTCATTTAAATTTACTCTTGACTTGCCTTGGAGATAATAGCAGCTCCATTCAAAACATAACGAACTAAATCCGCACTCACACCGAGTGACCCGCGTCACGAGACCACATCATCTCAATACTCATGAATCATCTCATACCTTCATCATACGCACAATGGAACCTCCAACTGGTATACCCATTCCATAAGACTTCTCACAAATCCGAAATTGTTTCTTCCTTTTCTCCAACACTGCATCGCTTAGCCAGTGACAACATAGAACACTCCAAGTCATGTTCGCAATCCACTGCAAAACTCGATCCTTAACCACACAACGGACCCGAAATCCTTAGGTACTAGACTTAAATTCTTGAACTCACTGGACCATTGTTAAGAGTCACCCACTCTGACCCGGTCTTGAATATAACCAAACTTCATTGCTCTGCTAGCTCATGAATACCCTCTCAAAGAAGCAACCAGCTGAATTCTTTTCCTTGCACATTACATCCACAAGAAGCATAAACTTTGAGTCTTCCCAAATCATGCACCTCAATCACTAAGGCGAAGTATAGCACCCATTCATCGAGTTCCTTGTTCGAATTACCCCTGACATTTCCTTAGTCATAATTAAGCCTCCATCGCATCGATAACCATAAAACGCACAAGCAGATGACCACGTGATCCAATCGTAACTGGTGGGGCTCCTCCACTTAGCTTTAGGCTATAATCACACAATGTTGAGCCCACAATGATTACTTTTTCTCTATTACCATGATCTCACACCGTTAACCAGGCGAACTTCTCAAAGTGTTTTGTTAAATCTCATTATGAACAATCTGAATCATCAGCCACATCTCATATCCAACCTCTTTCCATGACGTTGTATACGTCCGTTCCTTCACATTAACATCAACTGAGAGTTCAACAATATCATCCGAACTCAAATCATATAGCATCTGAAATGATAGTCAAATCTTCACACCCCTGTCTATCCCAAGCAAACTTCTTTCTGCCATATTCACTTTTTCTCCGTACGGTAACCATCATTCCAAGAAAATATGTATACGGAATCACCTTCCATCATGATTCCCAAAACGTTCTACACTTTCTAAAGGTACGTGGCTATGATTACCATAGAATTTATATACTACTCTACCTCTCCCACTTCAGTCAGACCATCTCCTTTAAGCAACTTCATGACTTCTGCTTCTCCTACTTGACCTGCCAGTAATTCCATTACCGCAAAGCACCTCCCACATGTCCTTCCTCGTTCTTCATTACCCAATTGTTGCATTGAATCAAAATTAATCTTTGTAGCACCTAAGCTAACAAATTGCTACTAGCTCTAAATCTCTTCGAATATCATCTCTCTCGAGCCATCAACATTTGAAATACCTAATCAATTCTGAATAGATGCACACCACTATTTCTGACAACCGCCCCTCTGGCACCATTCTACAACACCCCGCCTCAACGGAAAAATCTAGAAGACCATAGCACCGACGAACCTTAATGCATTCAAACAAGGATAACGACACCACATCATAGATAAAAACAATTCCACCACACTCGAAAATACCAAATCTCGTTACTCCATCAACCCAACCTGAACATTCGTAGTCCGATTGCCTTTCCCTTACTGGAATTAAATATTGAACCTCTGAATCATGCACTGAGAAAAAAAACTCCTTTCAAGTCATTCACTGCGTCGACACATAAACGAGCACCCTACCATTACACCAATACCGTGCGATAACAATACATGAACATCGTAACAATTGTGCATAACCTCAAAACCATAGGAAATATAGATACTCAGCTGATACAATAGAACATCCTTCCGCAGGGCGATGATAATAATCTATCCGAACATGCAGGGAAAAACATCCTGCACCACCTTTTTAGTACCACTACAACTCCTCGTTGCCCAATTGACACGAGCGCTCAACATCGTATAGGAATGAGTAGGAAGAAAATAAAGACACAAGCCTCAATGGAATCAACGCACGAAAAAGGAATCAAGAAGGGAGGTTCTCCTAACAGCCCTGTAGCCTCTCGAAGATAAGTACAGACGTCTCTGTATTGATCCGCAAGACTCTACTAGAATTGCTCATGACTCGTGAGACCTACGTGAACTAGTGCTTTGATACCATATTGTTACGACCCAAAATCCACTATGGGTCTTGATGCGCCTAACGTCGCCGTCAGGCAAGCCAACAGTGATTTACCAATTTAATTACCCGCTTTAGTATTTTTGTAATCAAAATTTTCCTTAATGAGATGGTGTAAAATAGAATTTACGGAGTAAATGAAAGTATCTGCAAGAACCACAATAATAAATAACCTGAAAGAACCCCCAAAACCCAGTGTCACAAGTGCATGAGCATCAACTAGGGACTATGATAAAATAAAATATCTGTCTGGAATACAAACTAGACAGGAGAATGTAAATAACTCTAATAGAGACTCTGTATGCTGCGGATTCGTAACATTGAATGCAGCTCACCGTAAGTCCCTACAATAGCCGCACCTCTATGACCAAAATGACAACTAGACATATATGTACCTGCACAAAATGTGCAACAAGTGTAGCATGAGTACGTAAATCAATGCGTACCCAGTAAGTATCAAGTCTAACCTCGAAGAACCAGTGACGAGAGGTCGACATCGACACTTACTAAAGGTCTAATAGGGCAATATAATAACACCGTGGGTAGATATGAAGTACAGAGCAATAGTGGGGTAAATGTGTAAGGTCTATAATCTTCCAATTATTTCTTTTAAAGCATAAGTTTCTCGATCTTGTATTCTACATCAATATCTTGGAGAAATGCCAAGTGTCAATACCATTTAAGTAAGAATTACCATAAAATGATGGCTTCAGTGGAAGGTTTATCTTGTGAATATTCGAACTACTAGCGATAACGCACGATTCTGTCGAGGTCATTCGGCATGATCCGGAATAACGTGTACACTGCCGAGGGACGAGCGGCGTGATCCATAGATGCATCTATATTGCCAAGGCATTCGGTCCGCTCTAAAAGAAATGAGGACACTTTATGAACCTCCGGAATGAGAAGCTATCACAAGGCTAACACATAAAGATGTACAATTTCTATCAACGGTTGGGTAATTTTCAATAGAAATTCAAGTATGTGAAATTTTGGTTTTTTACTATTTCCTCTAACAATTTCCAAAACGATTCAAGTACTTCAATTAACAAAGGATGCAAATATTACCAGTAATTCATGATTTGGGTCCTAAACTACCCGGGCATAGCATAATTAGTAGCTATGCACGGACTCTCGTCACCTCGTGCGTACGTAGCTACCACAATTAGCAGCAAAAATTAATTTAAATCACCTATGGGGTAAATTCCCTCTTACAAGGTTAGACAAGAGACTTACCTCCCTCCGAAGTTCCATAGCCGGCTCCAACGCCACTCTAACACATCAAACCGATGCTTGTTGATCACGAAACTATGCAAACAATGTGCAGATCAATCAATATGTGTTCTAATACCCATAACTAATCAATTCAAACAATTTCTAACTTTCCTTCAAAAGTCGATAAAATCCACCCTCAGGCCCATGTGCCCGGATTCCGAAATTTTTTGAAGATAAACTTTACCAATAACACCACGAACTCGATTATTGAATTTATTTTAAATTCCATGTCTAATTTCGTTGTAAAAATCCAAAAATATCAATTTCTATGTTTTTCTTCAAAACCTCAAATTTCTACTAATTTCCATAAATTTACAAGCCTAAATTTGTATATAAACCAAGTATTTAACTTGCAATAGGTGGGAATCAGTTACCTTGCATTAGATGGTGAAAATACTCCCTTGAAGAGCTCCAAAATTCGCCCAAGCCGTATGGAAAATGGGTGAAATGAACCCAAACCCTGTTTAAAGCCAGTCTGCCCATAAAAGTCGCCCCTTCTTCGCATTTGTGGCCTTCAGCTCGCGTTCGTGTAGGTGTCCCCATCTTCTACCTCGCGTTCACATCCCTAGCCTCATGTTCGCGAAGGGCAAATCCCAACAGCCCCAAAATTCCTCTTCACGAACGCATGAGATCCTTCGCGTTCGCGAAGGAGGAAACCAAACACCATCACATCCGCTCCAAAGCAGCCCAACTTGGTTCGGAACACACCCGGGGGCCCCAGGACCCCGTCCAATTACACCAACCAGTTCCAAAACATGACACGAACTTGCTTGAGGCCTCAGATCACATCAAAAAATATTAAAACCACGAATCGAGCCCTAATTCAAGCTTTATGAACTTTATAACTTCAAACTTCTACATTCGATGCTGAAACCTATCAAATCAAATCCGATTGACCTCAAATTTTTAACACAAGTCATAATTGACATTACGGACCTACTTCCACTTCCGGAATCAGAATCTGACCCCGATATCGAACAGTCCACTGCCGATCAAACTTCCTAAAAACTTTCAAATTTCTAACTTTCGCCAAATGACCCTAAAGGACCTACAGACCACCAAATCCACACCCGGACGTTCCCTAAAGACCAAAACCACCATACATAGCTGTTTCTAGGATAGGAATCCCAAACGGACATCGATAACATCAAAAATCCACTTCAACCCAAATTTAGGAAATTTTTAAACCTTCAAAATTCCAACCTTCCGTAATAGGTGCTGAAATACTCCCGGGCCACCCGATACTTGACCTGAACATACGCCTAAGTCCGAAATCATCATACAAACTTATTGGAACCTTAAATTCTTGATTTTGAGATCGTTTACTAAAAATCCAAACCTTAGTAAATTCTTCCAACTTAAAGCTTCTGAATTTAGAATTTGCTTCCCGAATCAACTCCAAACCTCCCGAAATTAGATTCCGACCACACATACAAGTCATAATACCTGAAGTGAAGCTACTCCGTGCCTCAAACTACGGAACGATACGCTAGAGCTCAAAACGACCAGTCGGGTCGTTACAGCTAGCCTCCATACATCTCCATATGACCTCTCGCGGGACTTTATCATAAACCTTCTCTAGGTCGATGAATACCAAATTCAAGTCCTTCTTCCTCTCCTTATACAGCTCCACCAATCTCCTCACAAGGTGAATGTCTTAGCTAGGTCTTATAAGTATGGAGAAAACTAAATATTATTACACTCACTAAAAAGTTTAAAGTTTTTCTGAAAACAAATGTCATATTTCTAAAATTTACTCTCTGTGGGACCTCCATACGAGGCCCATCACTCGCCTTATCTTAGGGGTCATTTGGTAGTTGGTTACAGGGAAAGTTATTTATGTATCAGGAGTAACATAATAATACCATGTTTGGTAGCCTTTAGTTACTTTATACAAAAGTAAACATAACTAATGTTATGTTTCATTGTTTTTTCCATTAGGGGTATAAGTAATACATGGATAAGTTATACAATAAATTTATATATTATTTATGCAATGTAGAATGTGAAATAATTAATATATATATTAGTAATACATGGATTAAAAAATCAAGTGACCAACAAAAACCTTCTTATTTGTTTTTAGGGTAAAGGACCAAATATACCCTTCTACTTTAAGATACTGTTTACATTTAACCTCTGTTATACCATCAGGCCAAATTTAACTCTACAATCAGCAAACTTTAAAAAATTAACCCTCAGTCTGTCAGGTGACCCAGAATCTCCCAAATCATTTTAATTAAGTTACTGATTCTTCTTCTTGGTCCACTATTTTCGAAATAATTAGCATTTACCTGCTTTCTGAATTAGAGAAAAAAAACAAGAGAAAAAAATATTAACTAATAAAACCAATTAAACAAAGTATAGTAACAATTTTAATGAATTCGTTTCTTTACAACATCCAATTTTAATGAATTTAGGTAGCTTTTCTAAATTCTAAAAGTATTTACAACATTTCAATTTTAATGAATTCGTTGCACCATATGTATGTAGACTTTGCGAGTATTAGTGATTGAAGTTGAAGTTCCTTGGGGACGTTACATTGTCGTATTCAACTTTGCTTTAATTAAATACCTACACATTATTAACTCTTAATTTAGTCGATCAAACTATATACTAACCAGTCAATGACAAAATATATTTGATTATGCATGTACATACATGATGATCAGTTGCATATAATACACAATAAATAGACACACTGAATTATACGGTATGTAGATTGAAAAATAAATAAAATTTTAAACCAATTCCAAACTCATTATTACAAAAAGAGAAGTGGGTGCATTGGTAATTAAAAATATTTATGAATAATTTGTATACTGTAGTAACTTTAGCATTCACATCAATAGTAATTTCTGGAAATAATGGAGCAAAAAGAACAACAAGTGATTTAAAGAAAAAGAATTTGGGAGATTTTGGATTTACTTAACAGATCAAGGGGCAATTTTTAAATGTTTGTTGATGATAGGGGTAAATTTGGCCAAATAGTATAACGGTAGGCGTAAATTTGGCCGGATAGTATAACAGAGGTTAAATGTAGACAATATTCGATAGTAGAGGGATATATTTGGCCCTTTTCCTTTGTGATGATCCAAAAGGCCATCTTATGTTTTAGAACTCGATTATGTGTTCCGAGGCCTTTAAAACCTCATTTTATTCTTCCTCAATTTACATGCGCAGTCCGGCGTGTTTCCGAAAAGCTTTTATGTTGAAAGTTGATGTAAATAAGGAATTTTGCTTAAAACCTCATTTGAGTTGACTTTGGTCAATATTTTTGGTAAACGGACCTAGAATCGTGTTTTGACAGTCCCGGTGGATCCGTATCAAAATATGGGACCTGGGCGTATGCCCGGAATCGAATTCCGAGGTCCCTAGCTCGAGATATGAATTTTTGTTGAAAATTTAAAGACTGAAAATCTAATGGTTTTAAGAATTTGGTTAATGTTTGATCTTCTTGGTATTGGTACAGGTTCATTATGATATTTAAGACTTGTCTATGAAATTTGGCGAGAAACGGAATTGGTTTGACGTGATTCGGGCGTCCGATTGTGAAAATAGAGGTTTTAAATCTTTCTTGAAAATTTCATTCAATTTGGTGCTAAATTCGTAGTTGTATGTGTTATTTTGGCGATTTGATCACGCGAGCAAGTTCGTATGATATTTTAGGACTTGTGTGCATGTTTGGTTTGGAACCCCGAGGGCTCGGGTGAGTTTCGGATAGGCTACGGGGTGAATTGAACTTAGAAAAATATGGTTTTTCTTCAGCTTCAGTGTTTTCTGGTTTCCTTCTTCGCGTTCGTGAAGGTACTCTCGCGAACACGAAGAGTGATCTAGAGCTGTGTGTATTTTATTCTTCGCGAACACATAAGATTGGTTGCAAACGCGGAGGAGTGAGGGTTTTACCCTTCGCGAACGTGAAGAAGGCCTGACGCCTATGACTTAAAACAGAATCAAACACGTGAATTTGCCATTCTTTCAAAACTTTCAAAACTAGAAGACTTAGAGGCGATTCTCAAGAGTTATTTTCTTCCCCAATTTATTGGTAAGTGATTCCAAACTACTTTCTTTTAATTACCCATTGCATTTCATGAATTGTCAACCTAAAATCTAGGGTGTTCATGGTAGAATTGGGGGGTTTTGGGTAGAAACTAGGGATTTCAAAATTTGGGGATTTAGACATCAAATTGAGGTCGGATTCCAAAACCAATTATATATACAGGCTCGGGCTTGAATGGATAAATAGATTTTGGTCTTAACCTCGGGTTTTGACCAAGCGGGCCCGGGGTCAGTTTTTGACCTTTTGGGGGAAAATTTGGGAAATCTAAATTTATGCATTGTAATTGATTTCTTTAGAAATATTTGATATTATTGAGTCGTTTGTGAATAGATACGAGTGGTTCGGAGGTGAATTCTAGAGAAAAAGTGGTAATTGAGCATTAAGTGGCATTTAGAGCGAGGTAAGTGTTGTGTCTAACCTTGACTTGAGGGAGTAAGACTTGTTTGTCTATTTTCTACATGCTTAGATGTTGGGGAACAACGTATATGTGAGGTGACAAGTACTTATGCGTTATAGTTGGGTAAAAGCATGCGGGTGGGGGCTTGGTTTCTTGCAATTATAGCTTCCTTTATTCATGTTATCCATGTTTGGACTAGTATTGTTAAATTTCGTTCTTATCATGTTTACGGATTTTCTGGTGATGATTCAGTATTGATTTTGAAGCTAAGGTTGGTATTGTGGAACCAAATATTGAAGTAAGGTTTGTACTTGTTATTCTATCTCGCTGTTGTTATTTGTTCATTGCATTATGGTAAGGGAGAGTGTTAATGCACGAAGGGTGATGTCGTACCATATTGTGAGTGTTAATGCACGAAGGGTGATGCTGTGCCATATTGTGAGTATTAATGCACGAAGGGTGATAACATGCCATATTATGAGGGTTAATGCACGAAGGGTGATATAGTACCACGTTATGAGAGTTAATGCACGAAGAGTTATCCTTCAATTCGAGTGCAGTGGAATGGTCAGCCCGTTGAGGCAACTACTTGGGAGTCCGAGTCAGATATGCAGAGTAGATATCCGCATCTTTTCACCAGCCCAGGTACTATTCCATGTCCGTTCGAGGACGAACGGTTATTTTAGAGGTGGAGAATGTGATGACCCAAAAGGCCATCTTATGTTTTAGAACTTGATTATGTGTTCCGAGGCATTTAAAACATTATTTTATTCATCCTCGATTTGCGGGCACAGTCCGGGCTTCTTTCTGAAAAGCTTTTATGTTGAAAGTTGATGAATATAAGGAATTTTGCTTAAAACCTCATTTGAGTTGACTTCGGTCAACATTTTTGGTAAACAGACCCGGACTCGTATTTTGACAGTCCCGGTGGGTCCGTATCAAAATATGAGACCTGGGCGTATGCCCGGAATCGAACTCCGAGGTCCCTATCTTGGTATTAGTACAAGTTCATTATGATATTTAAGACTATCTTATGTTTTAGAACTTGATTCTGTTTTCTGAGGCATTTAAAACCTTATTTTATTCCTCCTCAATTTGCGTGTGCAGTCCGGGCTTGTTTCCGAAAAGCTTTTATGTTGAAAGTTGATGAAAATAAGGAATTTTGCTTAAAACCTCATTTGAGTTGACTTCGGTCAATATTTTTGGTAAACGGACCCGGACTCGTATTTAGACAGTCCCGGTGGGTCCGTATCGAAAAATGAGACCTGGGCGTATGCCCGGAATCGAACTCCGAGGTCCCTAGCTCGAAATATGAATTTTTGTTGAAAATTTAAAGACTGAAAATCTAGTGATTTTAAGAATTTGGTTAATGTTTGATCTTCCTGGTATCAGTACAGGTTTATTATGCTATTTAAGACTTGTATGTGAAATTTGGTGAGAGACGGAATTGGTTTGACGTGATTCGGGCGTCCGATTGTGAAAATAGAGGTTTTAAAGCTTTCTTGAAAATTTTATTCGATTTGGTGCTAAATTCGTAGTTGTAGGTGTTATTTTGGCAATTTGATTGCGCGAGCAAGTTCATATGATATTTTAGGACTTGTGTGCATGTTTGGTTTGGAACCCCGAGGGCTCGGGTGAGTTTCGAATAGGCTACGGGGTGAATTGAACTTAGAAAAATATGGTTTTTCTTCAGCTTCAGTGTTTTCTGGTTTCCTTTTTCGCGTTCGCAAAGGTACTCTCGCGAACGCGAAGAGTGATCTAGAGCTGTGTGTATTTTATTCTTCGCAAATGCATAAGATTGGTCGCGAACGCGGAGGAGTGGGGGTTTTACCCTTCGCGAATGCGACCGGCATCTCGCGAACGCATAGCGTTAGGGACCTAGGGGAGGGGACATGCGTTCTTCTACGCGAACTCAAGCACTGGCTCGCGAACGCGAAGGCCAGGGGGGATCAGCCTTTGCGAATGCGTAGTAGGACTCGCGAACGCGTAGGCCTTTTGGGCCGCTGCCTTTCGCGAACGCGGCAGGCCCTTCGCGAACGTGAAGAAGGCCTGACGCCTATGACTTAAAACAGAATCAAACACGTGAATTTGCCATTCTTTCAAAACTTTCCAAACTAGAAGACTTAGAGGCGATTCTCAAGAGTCATTTTCTTCCCCAATTTATTGGTAAGTAATTCCAAACTACTTTCTTTCAATTACCCATTGCATTTCATGAATTGTCAACCTAAAATCTAGAGTGTTCATGGTAGAATTGGGGTTTTTTGGGTAGAAACTAGGGATTTAAAAATTTGGGGATTTAGATCTCAAATTGAGGTCGGATTCCAAAACCAATTATATATCCAGGCTCGGGCTTGAATGGATAAATGGATTTTGGTCCGAACCTCGGGTTATGACCAAGCGGGCCCGGGGTCAGTTTTTGACCTTTTGGGGGAAAGTTTGGGAAATCTAAATTTATGCATTGTAATTGATTTCTTTAGTAATAGATACGAGTGGTTCGGAGGTGAATTCTAGAGGAAAAACGGTAATTGAGCATTGAGTGGCCTTTAGAAAGAGGTAAGTGTTGTGTCTAACCTTGACTTGAGGGAGTAAGACTTGTTTGTCTATTTTCTACATGTTTAGATGTTGGGGAACAACGTATATGTGAGGTGACAAGTACTTATGCGTTATAGTTGGGTAAAAACATGCGGGTGGGGGCTTGGTTTCTTGCAATTATAGCTTCCTTTGTTCATGTTATCCATGTTTGGACTAGTATTGTTAAATTTTGTTCTTATCATATTTACGGATTTTCTGATGATGATTCAGTATTGATTTTGAAGCTGAGGTTGCTATTGTGGAACCAAATGTTGAAGTAAGGCTTGTACTTGTTATTCTATCTCGCTGTTGTTATTTGTTCATTGCATTATGGTAAGGGAGAGTATTAATGCACGAAGGGTGATGCTGTGCCATATTGTGAGTGTTAATGCACGAAGGGTGATGACATACCATATTATGAGTGTTAATGCACGAAGGGTGATGTCGTGCCACGTTATGAGATTTAATGCACGAAGAGTTATCCTTCAATTCGAGTGCAGTGGAAAGGTCAGCCCGTTAAGGCAACTACTTGGGAGTCTGAGTCAGATATGCGGAGTAGATATCCGCATCTTTTCACCAGCCCAGGTACTATTCCATGTCCGTTCGAGGACGAACGGTTGTTTTAGAGGTGGAGAATATAATGACCCAAAAGGCCATCTTATATTTTAGAACTTGATTTTGTGTTCCGAGGCATTTAAAACCTTATTTTATTCCTCCTCGATTTGCGTGCGTAGTACGGGCTTGTTTCCGAAAAGCTTTTATGTTGAAAGTTGATGAAAACAAGGAATTTTGCTTAAAACCTCATTTGAGTTGGCTTCGGTCAACATTTTTGATAAACGGACCCGGACTCGTATTTTGATAGTCCCGGTGGGTCCGTATCGAAATATGAGACCTGGGCGTATGCCCGGAATCAAACTCCGAGGTCCCTAGCTCGAGATATGAATTTTTGGTAAAATTTAAAAACTAAAAATTTAATGGTTTTAAGAATTTGGTTAATGTTTGATTGTTGGTATCGGGCCCGTATTTTGGTTCCGGTGCCCGGTACAGGTTCATAAAATATAGGTCCGGTACAGGTTCATTATGATATTTAAGACTTGTCTGTGAAATTTGGTGAGAAACGGAATTGGTTTGACGTGATTCGGACGTCCGGTTGTGAAAATAGAGGTTTTAAAGCTTTCTCGAAAATTTCATTCGATTTGGTTCTAGGTGTTATTTTGGCGATTTGATCGAGCTTCGTATGATGTTTTATGACTTGTGTGCATGTTTGGTTTAGAGCCCCGAGGGCTCGGGTGAGTTTCAGATAGGCTACGGGGTGAATTGAACTTAGAAAAATCTGGTTTTTCTTCAGCTTCAGTGTTTTCTAGTTTCCTTCTGCGCGCTCGCGAAGGTAATCTCGCGAACGCGAAGAGTGATCTGGAGCTGTGTGTATTTTATACTTCGCAAACGCATAAGATTGGTCGCGAACGCGGAGGAGTGGGGTTTTTACCCTTCGCGAACGCGACCGGCATCTCGCGAATGCGTAGCTTTAGCGACCTGGGGAAGGGGACATCCGTTCTTCTACGCGAACGCGAGCACTGGCTCGCGAACACGAATGCCAGGGGGCAGCCTTCACGAACGCGTAGTAGGACTCGCAAATGCGTAGGCCTTTTGGGCCGCTGCCTTTCGCGAACGCGGCTGGCCCTTTGCGAACGCGAAGAAGGCCTAACGCCTGTGACTTAAAACAGAATCAAACACGGGAATTTTTCATTCTTTCAAAAATTTCAAAACTACAAGACTTAGAGGCGATTCTCAAGAGACATTTTCTTCCCCAATTTGTTAATAAGTGATTCCAAACTACTTTGTTTCAATTACCCATTGCATTTCATGAATTTGCAATCTAAAATCTAGAATGTTCATGGTAGAATTGGGGGGTTTTGGGTAGAAACTAGGGATTTAGAAATTTGGGGATTTAGACCTCAAATTGAGGTAGGATTCCAAAACCAATTATATATCCGAGCTCGGGGGTGAATGGGTAAATGGATTTTGGTCCGAACCTCGGATTTTGACCAAGCGGGCCCGAGGTCGGTTTTTGACTTGTTGGGGGAAAGTTTGGGGAATCTAAATTTATGCATTATAATTGATTTCTTTTGCAATATTTGATATTATTGAGTCGTTTGTGGATAGATACGAGTGGTTCAGAGGTGAATTCTAGAGGAAAAGCGGTAATTGAGTGTTGAGTGGCCTTTGGAGCGAGGTAAGTGTTGTGTCTAGCCCTGACTTGAGGGAATATGACTTGTTTGTCTATTTGCTACATGTTTAGATTTTGGGGAACAACGTATATGTGAGGTGACGAGTACTTATGCGTTATAATCGGGTTAAATCATGCGGGTGAGGGCTCGGTTTCTTGCAATTATAGCTTCCTTTGTTCATGTTATCCATGTTTAGACTAGTATTGTTAAATTGATCGTTCTTATCATGTTTACGGATTTTCTGGTGATAATTGAGTATTGATTTCGACGCTGAGGTTGGTATTGTGGAATCAAATGTTGAAGTAAGGCTTGTACTTGTTATTCTATCTCCATGTTATTATTTGTTCATTGCATTATGGTAAGGGAGAGTGTTAATGCACGAAGGGTGATGTCGTACCGTATTGTGAGTGTTAATGCACGAAGGGTGATGTCGTGCCATATTGTGAGTCTTAATGCACGAATGGTGATGTCGTGCCATATTGTGAGTGTTAATGCACGAAGGGTGATGCTATGCCACATTATGAGAGTTAATGCATGAAGGATGATGTCATGTCGTATCTATTGATTTATATTGTGAGGCTGAGGGAAAAAGCACGTAGGGTGATGCCGTGCAATTTTCTTCATTGTGTTTATTTGTTTTCAGTGGTTAAAAGCATGTTAACTGTTATGGTTATCATTTCCGTTGTATCTCCTATATCATGTGCCCCTTTAGCATGTTCCCCCTCCCAATAGTACATGTTTAGTTATTATTCTTGTTTTCTTGTACATATATTGTTATCTGCACAAGTTTATTATATGGGTGTCTTGTCATAGCCTCATCACTACTTCGTCGAGGTTAGGCTCGACACTTACCAGTACATGGGGTCGGTTGTACTGATACTACACTCTGCACTTCTTGTGCAGATTTTGGTACCGGTCCTAGCTGACCGTGAGGCGTAGCAGCTTGGATTTGCTGTCAGGAGACCCAAGGTAGATCTGTTGGGGTCCGCAGACTCTGGAGTCTCTTCCTAGTTTTATCACTTACTGTTTCCTTACTCCAAAACAGTGTATTTTTCCTTTTCAGACTCTGTTTATAGTAAATCATAGTAGTTCGTGAGTTGTGACTCCAGATCCGGGCGGTAGTAATTAATATAGTTTTTATATTATTCCACACTCACTATATTTCATCTTAGCTAATGTGCTGTTATTTACTGAATGGAAAAAGTATTGGTTTAATGATTCTCTAACATTGGTTTGCCTAGTAAATGAAATGTTAGGCGCCATTACGTTTCCGATGGTGGGAATTCCGGGTCGTGACATCCCTTAATTACACATTATATAATTAAAGTAAAGTAAATATTGAACAAAAAATAATCTTTACATTACAATCCATAAATTAGTAATCCACGCATTACTAATTCTTACATAACTAATCTATAATTAATCAATGCATAACTAAATCTTAGATAACTAATCCCTGTATAACTAATCCTTATATTACTCATACCTGCATAACTCTAACCAGCAACCAAACCACCCCTTAGTCTCTTGAAAAGTTGTAAATTCAAATTCCATGGTTGGTTAATTTTTTATGTGTGCTTTAGAAAATACTTTAGAAAATGATAGGCTTCCAAGTACGCACATAGCATTATTTAGAAGATTGTTCAAGAGGGATGAGAATAAGAAAGTAAACTCGTATGAAACTCTATAAATGTTGGAAACAAACCTTTTTGTTAGCTTGGTGCATGTTAGTTTAGGGCAGGGGTGTACATACCCTGAATTATTTGAAAATTTTACAGTGTATAGCTGCCCACCAAAATAATAGTTATATTTTTAGTTGCTCTAGAAAATAATAGCCGACAAAATATATAATTTTTATATATATATATATATGTTTTATATACATATTATATACTTTTTGGCCACCAAACAGAATTAATTTCAATCGACCTGCCATTTTGTATTTTGTCAATTATTTTATTCGATCAAGCCTTTATGTGTGTGTGTGTATTTGCTCCCTCTAACTTTGGCACGTCAAATGCTCATCACAAATTCCAATTATATAGTGAAAGTACAAGAGGGGGAAAGAATTGCTTATTAAAAAACTTTTATAAGTAGTTGACTAGTTTATCAATTAGTCGACTAGAAATAAGAACAGGATAATAGTAAATGCAGAGATAAAATGCAGGAATTAAAGACAGCAGAATTTTTATACTAGTTCGAATTCAATGTGAGCCCTAGTCCAATCCCCTTGGGTTGCAAGGGTGTTCTCTTTCACTGATCGATGTTTCTTGAGTACAGAAAGAATGGTGTAGCTTTACACTAACATCTTAATATCTATGTCTCTTTTCCTTTCTTGACACAATGCCTCACCGGTGTTTATCTCTTTTTCTTCTCTCACTAATTACACAGTAGATCTAAAGGAACTACAATGCTTGTTTAGAGTAGAACAAAAAGAGGGAAGATGGTTCATTCAAAATATGTATTTCATGTCTGGAACGTCTGTATATATACTTTCCACAAGGCATTCATGAATCTTGAGAGATTGCAAATCCAAGGGAGTTGATCCTTGAAAGAAATCATAAATTAATTCTTTCCAAGAATAAAGTTAAGTTCTCGTTGATCTTTCTTGATTTATGGTCTTGACGAACTTTCCATCGGCTGGGCATATCTCTGAGTAGCTTGAGTCATATCCACTGGATACCTTTATTTGTGGCTTCAATGATTTTCAGTGATTGTGTTTCCCTTCGATTTGGGGCCTTCTAGTAATAGCTTCCGTCAAATCTCTGATTGATAATCCTTGCCGGATCTCCGTTGTTTCTTCCTTTTTCATCACTGATTCTTTTCCTTTTTAGCTTCCATCAATCTCTAATTGACTATCCTTGCCGAATATCCTTTTGCATTGCTGATCATTGATTCTTTTTCTTGACTTGTATTGCTTCTTGAATCCCTTTAATTTATTCCTTGAGACCCTACACCAAATGTAATATATTATTTTTCATTATTGAAACATATAATTAACATATAGGACTTCTTATTTAGTTGTGTTTAGTTTGATATTATATTAGAAATTGAGATAGTCACTTTCCTTAGTAAGATTTAGGGGGGGGGGGGGGGGGGTTATAACCTCAATATCAACTTATTTAACCCCTCCAAAACTCGCCCAGGAAGGAGGATGATACCTTAACTTTCATAATAGATTACATTTAAGTTATATATACTGACAATGCAATTCTTTTTTACATCGGAGTATGTAGTTGCAAAACTAAGATCAAGTTCACCATCAGCCTCCAATGTGCATCAATCACCTATAACGTTTAATTACCTCTATCGCGCGTCACCCACCGGCCACCACCAACAACCACCTTATATATCAACCACCTATAATGATTAATCACCTCTACCGTGCGTGCGTCAACCACCATCAACAACTACCTTTATAGTCAGCAACTGCAACACAATTTTTTATTTATTTATGGTCAACATGAAAAAGATTTTATTCAACCAAGTATAACTTCATATATAGCTAGTTCCCTGACACGACCCATAACTCCCACCACAAGCGTCGTGATGAAATTTAGTCTCTAAGACTAAGTAAGCTGATTATAATCATAATTCAAGCTATTTGTTTAATAAAATATATAATTTAATACAACCTCCCAATATTGGTAATATTGAGTCACGAACTCTAACTGAATACATGGAATGATCTCGAGGACCGAATGTATAATACTGTTCGAATAAGAAATTAACAGTACAATAAAATGGAAAGACTCCAAGGGACTGCGATAACCAAGCAGTCCTACTTTGAATCCTTGCGATCATACTCAAATCTTTGTCCGAATCTGATATCTTCAATTCCTGGCTCTGCAAAAAATGTAAAGAAGTGTAGTATGAGTACACCACGGTCAGTATCCAGTAAGTATCAAGACTAACCTCAGTGGAGTAGTGACGAGGTACAGTCAAGACACTCACTAGTCAAATAAATTGGCACGGCAATACCCTTCGTGCATTTACCTATTTTTCACTGTGCATACATATAACAATACCAACTAAGTGAGAGAAAAGTCAATAGGAATAAAAAAAAAAAGTGGGAGGGACACAATAAGCAACAACGACTACAAGTCACATAGAAAATATAGGTGCACAATAACATCTCAAGATAAAGGCATGAATATATACACAACAAAACGATATCATAATATAATGCATGTCTCTCATCCTCGCCTGCACGGAAACACCCTTCGTGCCATGAATACATGATAATATAAAAATAATGGCACGACATCACCCTTCGTACTTTTACTCTCATCTTCACCTGATAATATAAATGAAATGGTACAGCATCACCTGTCACGACCCGAAATTCCCACCTTCGGACCGTGATGGTGCCTAACATTTCACTTGCTAGGCAAGCCAACGTTAGAATAATATTAGCCATTTTAAAATAATTTTTAAATTTATTAATAACAAAGAAATAAATGCAGAAGTAAGGTCCAAAGTATATTGAATAATCCATGAAAATAATGGTGTCTAAATACCATCCCAGAATTGGTGTGATAAGTGCACGAGCTTCTAAAATAATACAAATAAGGGTTTGAATAAAATAAAGTTGTCTGGAAATAAACACACAGCTAAAGTAAAGTAAACAGGGACTTCAGGACTTCGGAAGCCGTGCAGTTATACCTTAAGTCTCCTCTGGTAGCTGAAATTCGAGCAAGTCTATGGTACGCCGCTGGGACCAACTCCAAAATATATACAAGAAGTGCAAAGTATAGTATTAGTACAACCGATCCCATGTATCGGTAAGTGCTGAGTCTAACCTCGACGAAGTAGTAACGAGGCTAAGACGTGTCACTTACATTAACATGTGCGTAATATTAATAACAACAACAAATAATAGAAATAAATCAGATAACTCTTTTATAATAATTGAAGCCAACTCAACAGTCATAACCAATTATCATTTCCATCAATTTCCGTTGCAGCGTGCAACCCGCTCTCACAATATATTCATATTCAATTCTGTTGCGGCATGCAACCCGCTCCTCCAATATATTCATTTTAATGAAGTCTGTTGCGGCGTGTAACCCGATCCTCCAATATATTCATTTCAATCAATTCTGTTGCAGCGTGCAACCCGCTCCTCCAATATATTCATTTCAATCAATTCTGTTGCAGCGTGCAACCCGCTCCTCCAACATATTCATTTCAATCAATTCTGTTGTAGCGTGCTCCTCCAATATATTCATTTACCAATTCTTATAGAAGAAATTACCCCAATGAATGCAACAATTAACATAAAGCTTTTGAGACAACAAGCATACAATAATTATGATTTAATTATGAAACAAACAATGACAAATAGCAATTTATTTAGGAAATCAGGGAGAAAATAGGCAGTTTAAATGTTAAATATGCTAAATGTCAAGTAGCAATTAATACACATAAATCAAATAGCATGTAACAATTATTGCAGGAATTCAAGAATTAATATTTGTCAAAGAATAGGAAAAAAACAATTATTATAATAATTAATTCATGATTAAAACAATTTATGATTTTTCAAGTAAACATGCAAATAATTAATTTGACGATGTATAGACACTCGTCACCTCGCCTATACATCGTTCACATGCATTTTACATAACAAATAGTTTAAGGGTTCTATTCTCTCAAGTCAAGATTAACCACTACACTTACCTCGCTTTACAAATTCCAATAAATTACTCGACCACGGCTTTTCCTTTTAAATTTATCTCCAAAAGCTTCAAATCTATTCATAAACAATGCGATATACTCAATACGAATCATAGGAATTAATTCCATATGAATTTACTAATTTTATGGATAAAAATTCTAAATTCATTTAAATATTCGACAGTGGGACCCACATCTCAAATCTCGGAAAAACTTACGAAATCCGAACACCATTCCGAGACGAGTCCAACCATACAAAAATTATCCAATTCCGATGTCAAATGGACCTTCAAATCTTAAATTTTTGTTTTAGGAAGATTTTATAAAAATCTGATTTTTCTTCCATAAATTCACGGATTCATGATGTAAATGAGTATGGAATCATGAAATATTATCAACATAGGACAAGGAACACTTACCCCAATGTTTTCCCATGAAAATCGCCCAAAATTCGCCTTACCCAAGCTCAAAAATGGAAAAGGGTTGAAAATTGGACGAATCCCATTTTCCAGAACTTAAGTTCTGTTTCTGAAACTTTTACCCTTCGCGAACGCCGTCAGTGCCTCGCGTTCGCGAAGCACAAATTCCTGCTGACCAATTTTACTCTTCGCGAACGCGAGGGCTACTTCGTGAACGCGAAGCTTGCCTGGCTTGGCCTTCGCGAAGCTTGCCTGGCTTGGCTTTCGCGAACGCGAAGGCAATTTTCCTGGCCAGCCCTTATCCCTTCGCAAATACGAGGCTTCGATCGCGAACGCGAAGCTTCGTACCTCAAGCCTTCGCGAACGCGTTCACTCTGTCGCGAACGTGATGCACAAAATGTGCCAGCCCCAATTTGCTCTTCACGAACGCGAGACTCCCCTCGCGAATGCCAAGAAGGAAACCAGAAGCAGGTTTCTGCAGTTTCCTCAAGTCCAAAAACGATTCGTTAACCACCCGAAACCAACCCGAGCCCTCGGGGCCCCAAACCAAACATGCACTCAAGTCCTAAAACATCATACGAACTTGCTCGCGTAATCAAATCACCAAAATAACACCTAGAACTACGAATCGGACACCAAATCAAAGGAAGTTTTCAAGAAAACTTTGAAACATATATTTTTACAACCGGACGTCCGAATCACGTCAAATCAACTCCGATTCTCACTAAATTCAGCAGACAAGTCATAATTGTTATAGTGGACCTATACCGGGCTCCAGAATCAAAATACGGACCTGGTGTCAATAAATCCAACATCAGAAAATCTTAAAAATCACTAAGCTTTCAAACTTTTAATTTTTCATCAAAATTCCATATCTCGGGCTAGGGATCTCGGAATTCGATTCCGGGCATACGCCCTAGTCCTAAATCACGATATGGACCTACCGGAACTGTCAAAATACTGATCCGAGTCCGTTTGCGCAAAATGTTGACCAAAGTCAACTCAGTTGAGTTTTAAAGCTCTATTTCACATTTTAATCTATTTTTCACACAAAAACTTTTTCGAAAATTATACGAACTGTGCACGTAAGTCGAGGAATAATAAATAGTGATTTTTGAGGTCTTAGAATACATAATTACTTATTAAATATAAAGATGACATTTTGGGTCATCACATTCTCCACCTCTAATAAATGTTCATCCTCGAATGGAGTTAGAGAAAGTACCTGAGCTGGTGAATAAGTGTGGATATTTACTCCGCATGTCCGACTCGGACTCCCAGGTAGATGCCTCTACCGGCTGAGCTCTCCATTGCACTCGAACTGAAGAATAAATCTTAGACCTCAACTGTCGGACCTGCCGGGCTAGAATAGCCACCGGCTCCCCCTCATAAGTCAAATCATTGTCCAATTGTACTGAACTGAAATCTAACACATGGAACGGATCACCATGATATTTTCGTTGCATAGACACATGAACACCGGATTAACCGCTGATAAACTGGGTGGTAATGCAAGACTATGGCTACTTTACCCACCCTTTCAAGAATTTCAAAAGGTCCAATATACCTAGGGCTCAACTTGCCCTTCTTTCCGAACCTCATTACACCTTTCATAGGTGAAACCCGTAGTAATATTCTTTCTCCAACCATGAATGCAATATCACGGACTTTATGGTCGGCATAAATCTTTTTCCTAGACTGGGCTGTGTGAAGTCGATCCTGAATAATATTGACCTTATCCAAGGCATCCTGTACCAAATCGGTACCCAACAACCGAGCCTCTCCCGGTTCAAACCAACCAACTGGGGATCGGCATCACCTTCCGTATAATGCCTTATATGGAGACATCTGAATGCTTGACTGGTAGCTATTATCATAAGCAAACTCAGCAAGTGGCAGGAATTGATCCCAAGAACCTTCAAAGTCTATAACACAAACGCGAAGCATATCTTCCAATATCTGAATGGGGTGCTGTGACTGTCCGTCTGTCTGTGGATGAAATGTTGTACTCAAATCAACCCGCGTTCCTAACTCATGTTGTACAGCCCTCCAGAAGTGTGAGGTAAAATGCATACCTCAATCTAAAATAATAGACACGCGCACACCATGAAGGCAGACAATCTCACGAATGTAAATTTTAGCTAACCTTTCTGAAGAATAGATAACTGCCACTGGAATGAAATGTGCTGACTTGGTCAACATGTCCACAATGACCCAAACTGCGTCAAATTTTATCTGAGTCCGTGGGAGCCCAACTAAAAATCCATAGTGATACGCTCCCACTTCTACTCAGGAATTTCTAACTTCTGATGCAAACCACCAGGTCTCTGATGCTCGTATTAACTTGCTGACAATTCAGACACCGAGCCACATATGCAACTATATCCTTTTTTATTCTCCTCCACCAATATTGTTGCCGCAAATCTTGATACATTTTGGCGGTACCTGGATGAATAAAATACCTGGAACTATGTGCCTCTTCAAGAATTAATTCACGAAGCCCGTCAACATTAGGCACACAAATACGACCCTGTATTCGTAGAACTCCATCTTCCCTCACAACAACGTGTTTGGCATTACTGTGCTGCATTATGTCCTTACAAACAAGTAAATGAGGATCATCATAACGCCTCTCTCTGATGCGCTCATATAAAGAAGACCGAGCGACTGTGTAATCTAGAACCTGATTGGGTTCTGAAACGTCTAACCTCACGAACTGATTAGCCAAAGTCTGAACATCTGCAGCTAGTGGCCTCTCACTAACCGGAATATATGCAAGACTGCCCATACTCACAACCTTTCTAATCAAAGCATCGGCCACCATATTGGCCTTTCCGGGGTGATACAAAATGGTGATATCACAGTCTTTCAACAACTCCAACCATCTTCTCTGCCTCAAATTAAGATCTTTTTGTTTGAACAGATACTGAAGGCTACGATGATCAGTAAATACCTCACACGAGACACCGTAGAGGTAATGCCTACAAATCTTCAGTGCATGAACAATGGCTGCCAGTTCTAAGTCATGACCAAGATAATTCTTCTCGTGAACTTTCAACTGCTGTGATGCATATGCAATCACCCTGCCATCTTGCATTAATACTGAACCAAGCCCAATGTGAGATGCATCACAATATACCGTATATAATCCTGAACCTGTGGGTAATACCAACACTGGCGCCGTAGTCAAAGCAGTCTTGAGCTTCTGAAAGCTCAACTCAAACTCGTCTGACCATCTGAATGAGACACCTTTCTGGGTCAGTCTGGTCAATGGGCTTGCTATAGATGAAAACCCTTCCATGAACCAACGATAATAACCTGCTAAACCCAGAAAACTTTGGATCTCTGTAACTGAAGTAGGTCTAGGCCAATTCTGAACAGCCTCAATCATCTTAGGATCCACCTTTATACCTTCTGCCAATACAACATGCCCCAAAAAGGCAACTGAGACTAACAAAAATTCACATTTTTAAAATTTGGCATATAACTGATTATTCTTCAAAGTCTGAAGCACACTCTGAAGATGCTGGTCATGCTTCTCTCGACTGCTGGAGTAAATCAAAATAACATCCATGAATACAACCACAAAAGAATCCAAATAGGGCTTGAACACCCGATTCATCAAATCCATAAATGCTGTTGGGGCATTTGTCAACCCAAATGACATCACTAGGAATTCGTAATGCCCATACCGATTTCGAAAAGCTGTCTTAGGGACATCAGATGCCCTAATCTTCAACTGATGGTATCAAGACCTCAAATCGATCCTTCAAAACACCCTGGCACCCTGAAACTGATCAAATAAGTCAGGGAGAGTGTAAAGCATGAAAGGTGATGCCGTGCCATTTGAATTATATTATCATGTGAGGGAGAGCGTAAAGCATGAAAGGTGATGCCGTGCCATTTGAGAGTGTAAAGCACGAATGGTGATGCCGTGCCATTGAGAGTGTAAAGCACAAAGGGTGATGTGATGACCCAAAATGTCATCTTTAAATTTAATATGTAATTCTGTGTTCTAAGACCTCGAAAAGCACTATTTATCATTTCTCGACTTGCGTGCACAGTCTGTATAATTTCCGAAAAGGTTTTTGTGAGAAAAATAGATTAAAATGTAAAATAGAGTTTTAAAACTCAACTATGTTGACTTTGGTCAACATTTTGAGCAAACGGACTCGGATTAGTGTTTTGACAGTTTCGGTAGGTCCGTATCATGATTTGAGACTTAGGCGTATGCCCGAAATCGAATTTCGAGGTCCCTAGCCCGAGATATGTAATTCTGATAAAACATTAAAAGTTTGAAAGCTTAATGATTTTTAAGAATTTACTGATGTTGGATTTATTGACACCGGGTCCGTAATTCTGGAGCCCGGTATAGGTCCACTATAATAATTATGACTTGCCTGCCGAATTTGGTGAGAATCGGAGTTGATTTGACGTGATTCGAATGCCCGGTTGTAAAAATATAAGTTTTACAGTTTTCTTGAAAACTTCCTTTGATTTGGTGTCCGATTCATAGTTCTAGGTGTTATTTTGGCGATTTGATCTTGCGAGCAAGTTCTTATGATATTTTAGGACTTGGGTGCATGTTTGGTTTGGGGCCCCGAGGGCTCGAGTTGGTTTCGGGTGGTTAACGGATCATTTTTGGACTTGAGGAAACTGCAGAAACCTGCTTCTGGTTTACTTCTTCGCGTTCGCGAGGGGAGTCTCGCATTCGTGAAGAGCAAATTGGGGCTGGCACATTTTGTGCTTCGCGTTCATGACAGAGTGAACGCGTTCGCGAAGGCTTGAGGTGCGAAGCTTTGCGTTCGCGGCAGAGTGAACGCGTTCGCGAAGGCTTGAGGTGCGAAGCTTCGCATTCGCGATCGAAGCATTGCGTTCGCGAAGGGAAAGGGACTGGCCAGGAAAGGATCGAAGCCTCGCATTCGCGAATGCCAAGCGAGGCAAGCTTCGTGTTCGCGAAGTAGCCCTCGCATTCGCGAATAGTAAAATTGGTCAGCAGGAATTTATGCTTCACGAACGCGAGGCACTGACCGCGTTCGCGAGGGGTAAAAGTTCCAGAAACAGAACTTAAGTTCTCGAAAATGGGATTCGTCCCATTTTCAACCATTTTCCATTTTTGAGATCGGGCAAGGCGATTTTTGAGCGATTTTCACGGAAAAACATCGGGGTAAGTATTCCTTATCCTATATTGATTATATTTCATGATTTCATACTCATTTACATCATGAATCCGTGAATTTATGGAAGAAAAATTAGATGTTTATAAAATCTTCCAAAAATGAAAATTTATGATTTGAAGGTCCATTTGACATCGGAATTGGATAATTTTTGTATGGTTGGACTCGTCTCAGAATGGGTGTTCGGATTTCATAAATTTTTTCGAAATTTGAGACGTGGGTCCCACTGTCGAATATTTAAATAAATTTTGGATTTTTATTCGAAAAATTAGTAAATTCATATGGAAGTAATTCCTATGATTCATATTGAGTATATCGAATTGTTTGTGAATAGATTTAAAGTTTTTGGAGATAAATTTAAAAGGAAAAGTTGTGGTCGAGTAGTTGATTGGAATTTGCAAAGTGAGGTAAGTGTCGTGGTTAACCTTAACTTGAGGGAATAGAACTCTTAAATTATTTGTTATATGAAATGCATGTGAACGACGTATAGGCGAGGTGACGAGTGTCTATACGTCGTCAAATTAATTGTTTGAATGTTTACTTGAAAAATCATAAATTATTTTAATCATGAATTAATTATTATAATAATTATTTCTTTCATATTCTTTGACAAATATTAATTGTTGAATTCCTACAATAATTGTTACATGTTATTTGATTTATGTGTGTTAATTGCTAATTGACATTTAGCATATTTAACATTTAAACTACCTATTTTCTCCTCGATTTCCTAAATAAATTGCTATTTGTCATTGTTTGTTTCATAATTAAATCATAATTATTGTATGCTTGTTGTCTTAAAAACATTATGTTAATTGTTGCATTCATTGGGGTAATTTCTTCTATAAGAATTGGTAAATGAATATATTGGAGGAGCGGGTTGCACGCCGCAACAGAATTGATTGAAATGAATATATTGGAGGAGCGGGTTGCACCCCACAACAGAATTGATTGAAATGAATATATTGGAGGATCGGGTTCCAAGCCGCAACAGACTTATTAAAAGTCCATATTGGAGGATCGGGTTGCACGCCGCAACAGACTTATTTAAAAGTTGATATATATATATATATATATATATATATATATATATATATATATATATATATATATATATATATATTTGGGGATCGGGTTGCACGCCGCAACAGACTTGATTAAAATGAATATATTGGAGGAGCGGGTTGCACGCTGCAACGGAAATTGACGGAAATGATAATTGGTTATGACTGTTGAGTTGGCTTCAATTATCATAAATGAGTTATCTGATTTATTTCTATTATTTGTTGTTGTTACTAGTACTGCATACATGTTAATGTAAGTGACCCACCTTAGCCTCATCACTACTTCGTCGAGGTTAGGCTCAGCACTTACGAGTACATGGTGTCGGTTGTACTGATACTACACTCTGCACTTCTTGTGCAGATTTCGGAGTTGGTCCCAGCGGCGTACCATATACTTGCTCGGATTTCAGCTACCAGAGGAGACTTGAGGTATAACTGTACGGCGTCCGCAGTCCTGAAGTCCCTGTCTACTTTACTTTAGTTGTGTGTTTATTTCTAGACAGCTTTATTTTATTCAGAACCTTATTTGTATTATTCTAGATGCTCGTGCACTTGTGAAACCGATTTGGGATGGTATTTAGACACCGTTATTTTCATGGATTATTCAATATATTTTGGACATTACTTCCGCATTTATTTATTTATTATTAATAAATTTAAACATTGTTTAAAAATGGCTAATATTATTCTAACGTTGGCTTGCCTACAAGTGAAATGTTAGGCGCAATCACGGTCCGAAGGTGGAAATCTCAGGTCGTGACAAGTTGGTATTAGAGCACTAGGTTACATAGGTCTCACGAGTCACGAGCAAGCTTAGTAGAGTATGAATGATCGGTACGGAGACTCAGTTGTAAGAATTTAAACTTCTAAATTCTATTTTATTCGTAATACAATGATACCTACATCCACAAAGACAGTTGGTAAGAGATTGAATGTGGCTGTGGAAGACTTGAGTCAGAGGAACTCAATTTTGCATCATGCTTATGATGAGTAAATAGAAAGCCTTCAGTAGATTATGTGTGTACTAAGACGTGTAAGCTTCTTGATAAGGAGCCCTAAGGCATGAATATGTATCCACTTATGGTTTAAAAAGCAACAAGAGAATCAGAAGGTAGATACAAGTTTCAACAAGTAAAAGAAGCAAGGTAAAGAAGGGTACGGGGTACCCAGTTAGTGAAGATTATCAACTTTTACAATTAAGGCAGAGAAAAATAAGTATTCTAACTTACCTTCAACAATAACAGAGGTATGTACAATTGGCCACGCCCATCTTAGTTATGCCTATGAAAGCTAACAGATATTGTTTTAAGAGAAGGATGTGATATCATGATCCAGCTTGGGTTAGATTAACCCAAAATGGTGGATGGATTGTTAGCATTAGCTGACATTTCCGAAGGATATTGCAAACGTGATAATAGTTCTATATAGAGAGAGAGTTTTCCTATCCACCCATCTAGCTAGCTAGTATGCCCTCCAGAATAATTAAATTTAACACATGCAAATAAAATCTTACTAGACAGAAGCTATTAAGGCTCTAGTATCTTTCTTCAAACATGAATCCGCTGGAGGACATTTTCTTTAAGTCTATGACTACTTTCTTTAACGGCAACACAAACATTAAATAAATACTTTTTACAATATTATTACAAGTTAAGTTTTTCTCTTATATATATATATTTTTATATAATGTATATTTATAATTCTTTTAAAATTATACACATTTTGTTTTTTAAATATTAATCATCCATCTATTTTATATACAATTTTATGTTGAGAAAACTAATAACGTTAAATTATTCAATGCTCATATCTAGAGATAACAACTTAATAATCAAATTTGTATTGAGATTCAAACATCTTAATCTTATTATTAAAAATAACTGAGGTGTTTGATAACTTCACACCGTTTACATTGCAAGTGAACGCTAGATGAACCTTGGAAGGTCTTACACAGGTGAAAATGGTGCTTATTTATATCAGAACAAATCTATTGGAGATCTGAAAATTCTAAAAAAAATCTTCTACTTATGACAACAATCACATTTGTAACATTATCAAGAAATATAATTAATTGTAGGAATACAAGTAATATTAACGATGACAACGAAACAACAACATAAAAATAACTTACAATAATAAAAATAATAAGGTGACAAAAACTATTCCTTTAATAGTTAAAATTCTTAAGAGAAATTTACCTAAATGTTATTTCACTATACAAACAACTCGAATTTGACACTCACAATATTTGGTCAGCCCCATTTGGAAAGTAGTCATATTTTAAATTTGATTCTACCTACCTATATTTCAAGATCTAGAAACTCAATCTATGCCTTCCTAGGTTACTCTCAATTATTCTCATAAAATTGAGCAACAAAATCACTTTCTTACCATTTTCTCAAGATGTGCTAAATTTTCAAGATTCATAAATTTCCTATTACAATAATATGAATTTTGAATCTTACATTTGATAACAACATTATGAAGACAATCTATTTAAAGGACTTTCTTCTCTTGCAAGAGGCAAGTCACATAGCAAACTGAAGAAAAAGCTACTTTATTCTTAATTTGATTTAGTGTCTAAATCAATGGCTTCTCGACAACGGGGTTCTAGTTCAAAGTGAGTTTCTTTTCCATTTCATTTTTCTTTTTCTTCTTTTCTTGTTATATATTTTACAGTCTTCAATAAGTTTTTATGGTGCTTTCAATTTTTAGCGAAAGGAGGAATGAAATCAAGGCACTTAAACTCGAAAATGAAATGCTCCGCTTGGGAAACAAATTGCTAAGTGAAAGGAAGGAGAATCTACTATGCTCTACATGTAGAGAACGTGAAAAACAAGAGAAAATAATTGAACAAGTGCTCAAGGAGATGGACCAAGGGAAAACAGAGGTTAGCTTTCATCTCATTAATATTCATAGAAATTTACATGTAATTATCTTATAAGTGACATTAGTACATGTAATATGGCCATTAATTTGGCTTCTTTTCATAGCAATTTTTTGAGCTCTGGATAGCGATATTAAATGAAAAGCTCTTGAATTGGTGTGTTTACAAATGAGGAGAAACTCCTCTATTTATAGCAAGAAATCCTTGGCCTAACAGTGGATATTATGTCATGGCAAATGTCATGATCCACAAATTTGTTATAATGGATATTATGTCATGGAAAATGTCATGAAAATTTGGATCCCAAAAGAATGGCCATATTACATGTATAGAGATATTACAGGGGAAACTAGTGGAAACCAAGGGGAAGGCTTATTCATAAGAGGTAGATCCAATAAGAAAGATTCAAGTAGTGAGAAACCTAAATCAAGGTCAAAATCCAGATTCAGAAATGTCATGTGCAAATATTGTCATAACAAAGGTCACATTATTTCTGAATGCTTTAAATTGAAAAATAAAGAAAAGCATACAAAAAAGAAAAATGAGCACAAAAATACTGACACTGCCGAAGCAATGAAGAGACTGAGGAAACTATTTTTTTTGCAACTAATAATAGTTTCAAATCTAACAATGAGTGGATTTTAGATTCAGGTTGTTCTTATCATATGTGTCCCAATCGGGAATTATTTACCACATATGAATCTATTAGAGGTGGAGTTGTCTTGATGGGCAACAATGTTGCCTGCAAAGTTATTGGAAAAGGTACAATCCGAATAAAAATGCACGATGGTGTGGTGAGAACTCTCACCGATGTTAGACATGTTCCTGACTTGAAGAAAAATCTCATCTCTTTGGGCACTCTAGAATCTCTTGGGTGCAAGTACACAGGTGAAGGTGGAGCTCTGAAAGTTTCTCATGGTGCTCTTGTGATCATGAAAGCACGCAGATCTGGTACGTTGTATACTCTTTTGGGATCTACTGTTATATGTGCTACTGCAGTTTCAATATCAGATATATCAGATTCTGACATCACCAAATTGTGGCATATGCGATTGGGGCATATGAGTGAAAAAGGACTTTCCATCCTCAACAAAAGAGGTCTCTTATGTGGCCAAAGTACCGGAAATATGGAGTTCTGTGAAGATTGTATGTTCGGGAAACAGAAAAGAGTCAGCTTCAAATCTCCAGCGATTCATAGAACAAAAGGTACTTTGGATTACATTCATTCAGATCTTGGGGGTCCTTCATGTACCCCATCAAAAGTTGGTGCCAGGTATATATTAACTTTCATTAATGATTATTCAAGGAAAGTTTGGGTTTATTTCCTGAAAAATAAAAGTGATATTTTCTTAAATTTCAAACAATGGAAAGTTTTGATTGAAAAGCAAACAGGAAAACAGGTTAAGCGGCTTAGAACAGATAATGGCTTGGAATTTTGTAATGATGGATTCAACGAATTTTGTAAGAATGAAGGAATTGCTCGACATCGTATTTTGAGAATGATACCTCAGCAAAATGGTGTGGAAGAAAGGATGAATAGAACTCTTTTGGAAAGGACTCGTTGCATGATTTCAAATGCTGGGTTGACAAATGCCTTTTGGGGAGAAGCTATCTCTACAGCTTGTTATATTGTCAACCGAGCTCCTTCTGCACCTTTGAACTTTAAGACTCCAGAGAAAATATGGTCAGGTACTCCAGCTAATTATTCTGATTTAAAGATATTTAGTTTCCCTGCATACATTCATGTAAATGATGGAAAATTAGAGCCAAGGGCTAAAAAGTGCATTTTCCTTAGGTATGCATCTGGGGTAAAATGATACGACTATGGTATCCTGATCCCACGACACTAAAATTTATAATTAGCAGAGACGTAACCTTTGATGAATCCTCTATGTTACATTCTAGAAAAGAGTCTTTTAGTTCTTGTAATGCAGATAAAGGAAAGAGTACACAGAAGCAGGTGGAGGTTGAGATTGGCATTCTTTCTGAGCCAAGCTCATCAACTTTGGAGTAAAATACAGTTGAAACTCCTGAAGTTGAGCCAGAAGCTGAAATTCTTGAAGTTGAGACTCCTGAAGTTGAACCATAAGAAGAGGGTTATTCTATAGCCAAACATATACCATGAAGAGAAGGTAAACAACTATTAAGGATTGGATATTATGTTGCATTTTCTTTTTCAGTTGCACAGGAAACTGAAGAAATTGAAAAACCATCAAAATATTCAGAAGCAGTTTCTGGTGCTGATTCAACCAAATGACTGATTGCAATGAATGAAAAAATTAAGTCTCTCCACAAGAATGGCACTTGGTCTCTTGTGAAGCCGCCATCAGGAAAAAGAATTGTTGGTTGTAAATGGGTTTTCAAGAAAAAGGATGGCATTCTAGGGGTTGAAGATGCGAGGTATAAGGCACGATTAGTTGCAAAGGGCTATAGTCAGGTACAAGGAGTTGATTTTAATGATATTTTCTCACTTGTTGTTAAACATAGCTCTATTCGTGTCTTGCTTGCCTTCGTTGCCATGTATGATTTGGAATTAGAAGAACTTGATGTTAAGACAGCTTTCTTGCATGGTGAACTTGAGGAACAAATATACATGCATCAACCCGGAGGATTTGAAATTGAAGGAAAAGAAGATCATGTTTGCTTGTTGAAGAAATCATTGTACAGATTAAAGCAATCTCCAAGACAATGGTATAAAAGGTTTGATTCCTTTATGTTGGATCATGGTTATTCGAGGAGCATGTATGATAGTTGTGTTTACTTCCGAAAGTTAAATGATGGTTCATTTGTGTACCTTATTATTATTATATGTTGATGACATGCTCATTGCTGCTAAGGATTTAACAAAAATTCACAATTTGAAAAGTCAGCTGAAAAGTGAATTTGAGATGAAAGATTTGGGAGCAGCGAAGAAAATCCTTGGCATGGAGATCAAAAGAGATCGAAAAGCCAACAGGTTATTTCTAACCCAGAAGAAGTACTTAGAGAAAGTCTTGGAGAGTTTTGGCATGAAAGATACTAAACCAGTTAGTACCCCTTTTACTGCTCATTTTAAGTTATCAACTGCTCAGTCCCCGCAGTCAGAGGAAGAAGAGAGGTACATGGCACATGTTCCTTATTCAATGCAGTCGGCAGTATTATGTATGTAATGGTTTGTACACATCCAGACATTTCACAAGCAGTGAGCGTGGTAAGCCGGTATATGGCTTGCCCTGGTAAAGCACATTGGCATGCTATGAAATGATTCTCAGATACTTGCAAGGTACTTCAAACACATGTTTGGTGTTTGGGAGAAATACTAACACTTTGGTTGTTCTTGTAGACTCGGATTATGTAAGTGATCTTGACAAAAGAAGATCACTGACAGGCTATGTATTTTGTATCGGTGGCTGCAATATTAGTTGAAAAGCTACATTACAACATGCAGTAGCTTTATCTACTACCGAAGCAGAATATATGGCAGTGACCGATGAGATCAAAGAAGCTTTATGGTTGAAGGGTCTATTTGTGGAACTCAGTTCACACTAAGATAGTCTTACCATTTTCTGTGATAGTCAAAGTTCTATTCACTTGACTAAAGATCAAATGTATTAGGAGAGGATGATGCACATTGATATAAAGTATCATTTAATCCGAGAAACCATTGCTGAAGGAAAAGTCTCTGTTCAGAAGATCAGCACTAGAGATAATCCTGCTGACATGTTCACAAAACCTCTTCCAGTGTCCAAGTTCAAGCTTTGCTTGAACTTGGTTGGCATTTATGAAGAATGATTTTGCCCATTGGGGGTTTTTGCAGAGAAGGTGGAGCAAATTTACTATATATAAGCCGAAATTAGGCCAAGGTAGTGATTTATAATATGACCATTAATTTGGCTTCTTCTCAAGTGTGGGCCAAATTTTCATGACATTTTCCATGATATAATATCCAATATAATAAATTTGTGGATCATGACATTTGCCATGACATAATATCCACTATTAGGCCAAGGATTTTTTGATATAAATAGAGGAGTTTCTCCTCATTTATAAACACACCAATTCAAGAGCTTTTCACTCTTGTCTTTCTTTCTCCTCCTTTATTTCAATATAGAGTATTTTGTAAGAGAGTGAGTGTTGGAAAACACTTGTGTGAACCCTTTCTTTGGAGTGATCTTGTGAGGTTATTCTCTTGGGGTATTTGGGACTAATTAGAGTATTTACTCTAATTTTGTACTCTTGTTGGTATAGTGAAATTGCTCCTTTCCGCTTGTGGACGTAGGTCACCTTGACCGAACCACGTTAAATTTGTGTCTTCTTTATCTTCTTTAATTACCGTTATTATCAACTTGCATTGTCTTTGTTATTGTCATGATAACATTGTTTGGCTAAATTTCTCACTACCCGGTTTACCGATCCTAACAGTACATAAATATTTTTACGTTATTAATGCATCAAACTTATACTATAAAATCATATGTAGTTGCAAAACTAATGTCAGGTTCGACTTAGAAACGATTAAAAAAAAAGAAATGGATGGAAAAGATCAAGGGTTTTGAATTTTGGCCAATTTACAGGCTAGATGAACATGAGAATCAAAGAGATAAATTATGATGTCTTTTCTGTATTCTGTAATTATCTATACTGTTTTCATTATCCTTGGAATTAAGTCAAAAGATATCTACTAATCCCAATGTAACAAAAGGTATAATTGTGGTCACTTGTTACAAAAGTATGATTCCATTTCTTGCACTCAACCCATAGTTATGACCAGGTTCAGTCTAACCAAAATGCATTTACCTCTTTCGCGTCGTGTCAGAAAGGATATTACTATCTTAAAATTTCACATTTTAGCCACATGAAGTATATTCTTTGGCTTCTCTATAAATAGGTTATTTTTCCAATCTATAGCAGCAGCATTTCCTATCAACTAGGAATTGAAAGATTAATTTAAAAAGTTAGGTTCCCCCTAGAGTTCTCCTGAATCACTTATCCTTGGCCACAAAATTTCAAAGAAGGGAATAAAGGCCGACAAGGCGAAAATAGAGGTGATTTCTAAACTTCCACCTCCAACATCCGTGAAGGGCGTGAGAAGCTTCTTGGGCCCATGTGCAAGCTTTTGGAGAAAGATGCTAAATTTTACTTCAATGATGATTGCAAGAGAGTATTTGAATTGCTCAAGTTCAAGTTGACAACTACTCCCATTATCACCTCCCCGAATTGGAGCATTTCTTTTGAGCTCATATTGTAATGCTAGTGATGTGGCGGTTGGAACAGTTTTGGGGCAACGTATCAATAAGATCTTTCATCCCGGAGTCGTCTTCACACAGATCCAACTACGGTAAAAATCCTAAGACTTAAACTCCCGTTTTAGGGACTAAGTATCCCAAAACACTCCAAAAAGCGAAACGAAGCCTCCCGACAATTCACATAAGTAGAAAAGGATGCGGGAAAATAGTAAATAGGGGATCAGGGCTATTACTCTCAAAACGAACGATCAGGTCGTTACATCCTCCCCTTCTTAAAACAATCGTTCGTCCTCGAATGAGTATAGAGACATACCTGAAGTGGTGAAAAGATGAGGATAACAGCTGCGCATATCCTGCTCGGTCTCCTAAGTCGCTTCCTCTACCGACTGTCCCCTCCACTGAACCATCACAAAAACAATGTTCTTTGACCTTAGCTTTCTAACATGACTGTCCAAAATAGCCACTGGCTCCTCAACATAAGATAGATACTTGTCCAACTAGACTGAGCTGAAATCCAATATATGGGACAGATCGCCGTGATACTTCTGGAGCATCGAACCATGAAATACCGGATGAACTCCTGCTAGGCCGGGAGGTAAGGCAATCTCATAAGCAAATTCTCCAACTCGCCGCAATACCTCAAAGGGACCAATAAACCTAGGGATCAGCATGCTCCTCTTTCCGAACCTCATAACACCCTTCATAGGCAAAACCGGAGCAAGACCCGCTCTCCAACCATGAATGCAACATCGCGAATCTTTAGGTCCGCATAACTCTTCTGTCTGGACTGGGCTGTGCGAAGTCTATCCTGAATCACCTTAACCTTCTCCAAGGCATCCTAAACCAAGTCAGTACCTAATAATCTAGCCTCACTCGGCTCAAACCATCCCACTAGGGACCGACACCGCCTACCATACAGAGCCTCAAACGGTGCCATCCGAATGCTGGACTGATAACTGTTGTTGTATGCAAACTCCGCAAGTGGCAAGAACTGATCCCAAATACCCCTAAAATCAATCACACACGCACGAAGTATATCCTCAAGTATCTGAATAGTGCACTCGGACTGTCCGTCCGTCTGAGGGTGAAATGCCGTGCTAAACTCAACCCGAGTACCCAACTCCTGCTGTACAATCTCCAGAATCGTGATGTAAATTGCGTACCCCGGTCAGAGATAATAGATACCGGTACGCCATGAAGCCTGATAATCTCCCAGATGTAAATTCGAGCTAACTGCTCGGAAGGATAGGTAGTCATCACATAAATGAAATGAACTGACATGGTCAGCCTATCCACAATCACCCAAACTGCATCAAACCTCTGCTGAGTCTGTGGGAGTCCAACAATAAAATATATAGTGATCCGTTCCCATTTCCACTCTAGAATCTCTAACTTCTGAAGCAACCCACCCGGCCGCTGATGCTTATATTTCACATGCTGGCAATTTAGGCACCGAGTCACACACTCCACTATGTCCTTCTTTATCTTCCGCCACAAGTAATGCTGCCTCAAGTCCTGATACATCTTCGCGGTGCCCGAATGAATAGAGTACCGCGAGCTATGAGCCTCTTGAAGAATCAACTCACGCAAACCATTTATATTAGGCACACATAGCTTGCCCTGCATCCGCAATATGCCGTCATCCCCAATAATGACCTCCTTAGCATCACCGTGCTGAACCGTGTCCTTAAGGACAGGCAGATGGGGGTCATCATATTGACGCTCCTTGATACGATCATAAAGAGAAGACCAAGAGACCATACAAACAAATATTCGACTCGACTCAGAAATATCCAATCTCACAAACTCGTTGGCTAAGCCCTGAACATCCAATGCTATGGGCCTCTCTGTTACTGGTAAATATGCAAAACTCCCCAAACTCTCCGCCCGACGACTCAAAGCATCGGCCACCACATTGGCCTTCCCCAGGTGATATAAAATGGTGATATCATAGTCCTTAAGTAGCTACAACCACCTCCGTTGACGCAAGTTAAGATCCTTTTGCTTGAACAGATGTTGTAAACTCCGATGATAGATGTAAATCTTACAACAAACACCGTACAAATAATGCCGCAAAATCTTCAAGGCATGAATAATAGCTGCTAACTCAATGTCTTGGACAGGATAGTTATTTTCATGCACCTTCAGTTGTCTAGATGCGTAGGCAAACACCCTACCGTACTGCATCAACACCGCGCCGAGACCAATCCGCGATGCATCACAATATACAGTATAAGACCCTGAACCTATAGGCAATATCAATATTGGTGCTGTAGTTAAAGATGTCTTGAGCTTCTGAAAGCTCTTCTCACATTCCTTTGTCCACTTGAACGGAGCACCCTTCTGGGTCAGCCTGGTCATAGGTGCTGCAATACATGAGAATCTCTCTACAAAGCGACGGTAATACCCCGCCAAACCAAGAAAACTCCGGATTACTGTAGCTGAGGACGTTCTGGGCCAACTCTGCACTGCTTTAATCTTCTTCGGATCCACCTGGATCCCATCACTCGATACTATATGACCGAAGAATGCCACTGAGTCTAGCCAAAACTCACACTTTGAAAATTTTGCATATAACTTCTTTTTTCTCAAGGTCTGAAGTGCAGTCCTCAAGTGTTGCTCATGATCTTCCCGAGTTCGGGAGTACACCAGAATGTCGTTAATAAACACAATGACTAATGAGTCAATATAAGGTTGAAACACATTGTGCATCAAGTGCAAAAAAGCTGATGGGGCATTGGTCAGCCCAAAAGACATAACAACTAACTCATATTGACCATATCTGGTCTTGAAAGTAGTCTTCGGGATATCTGGCTCATGAATCTTCAACTGATTATATCCTGAACGTAAGTCAATCTTGGAAAACACTCTGGCACCCTATAATTGATCAAATAAGTCATCAATATTAGGCAATGGACACCTGTTCTTCACCGTGACTTTGTTCAACTGGCGGTAATCAATACACATCCGCATAGAACCATCCTTCTTCTGCACAAATAAGACAAGAGCACCCCAAGGTGATACACTGGGTCGAATGAAGCCCTTATCAAGTAATTCCTCGAAATACTCCTTCAACTCCTTTAACTCAGGGGGAGCCATACGATATGGAGGAATAAAGATGGGCTGAGTGTCCGGCAATAAATCAATGCCAAAATCAATATCTCTGTCGGGCGGCATGCCCGGAAGATCAGCTGGGAACATATCTGGAAAGTCCCTCACTACTAGAATTGACTCAACCGTAGGGGTATCAATACTGGTATCTCTCACATAATCTAGATATACATCACACCCCTTCTCAACCATTTGTTGAACTTTAAGAAAAGAGATAGCTCTGCTGGGAGTATACTCTAAGGGACCTATCCACTCTAATCGCGGTAAACCTGGTATAGCTAACGTCACAATTTTAGCGTGACAATTAAGAATAGCATAATGGGGCGACAACCAGTCCATGCCTAAAATAATATCAAAGTCCACCATGTTGAGTAATAATAAATCGTCTCTGGTCTCAAAACCACTAAGAGCAATCAACACGACCGATAAAGGCGGTCCACAACAAGAGAATCTCCCACAAGAGTAGACACATAAACAGGGGAACTCAAAGAATCCCAAGATACGCCCAAATACGAGGCAAAATAAGAGGACACATAAGAATATGTAGAGCCTGGGTCAAATAATACCGACGCATCTCTATGACAGACCGGGACAATACCTATAATGATAGAATCAGAAGCGACTGCCTCTGTACAAGCAGGAAGGGCATAATATCTGGCATGGCCTCCCCCTCTAGGGCGACCTCTACCTCCCCGACCTCTACCTCGGGCTGGCAAAGCATGTGGGGTGGCAGCTGGTTCTGTAATCATATCCTAAGGACCCGGTGGAGCACGTTGTGGCTGAGAAGTCTATGAAGGTGCACCCCTCCTAAGTCCGGGGCAATACCTCACCATATGGCTAGTGTCGCCACACTCAAAACAAGCTCTGGGAGGGCATGGCGACTCACATAACCCCTACCATGGCAAGCTGCTAGGACACGAGCTCCAGAATAATAACCAGTCTCTCGAGACCTCTTGGCCTCTCTCTCCTCTCTATCCCAGGCAAGCATGCCCTACAATCTCCTAGCAATACTCACAAACTGCTGATAAGAAATATCCATCTCCAACTCCCTGGCCATACTAATCCGGATACTGGGGTAGAGTCCCTCAATAAACCGTCGAAATCTCTCTGGGACTGTGGCAACTAAGGACGGTGCATGTCAGGCCAAATCACTGAAACAGACTGCATACTCTGACACAGTCATAGCACCCTGGCTCAGCTGCTCAAACTTCCCGCGCCATGAGTCCCTGAGGCTCTGAGGGACATACACTCTCAAAAACATGTCCGAGAACTGAGTCCACGTAAGTGAAGCTGCCTCATCCGGACTACTCAACTCATAAGCACACCACCACTAATACGCTACTCCTATAAGCTGGAAGGTGGTAAAAGAAACCCCATTTACCCCACTCATCTCCGCTATACCCATAGTACGGAGAATACGATGACACTACTCCAGAAAACCCTGAGCATCATATGTAGCTAATCCGCTGAAGGTATGTGGGTGGTACTTCTTGTACCTCTCAAGTCTGAGCTGCTCTACCTCAGAAGTTATTTTCCTAACCTCGAGTTGAGCTGGAGCTACCGGTTGTATTGGTACAACCTCTGGAACCTGGTCGACCTGAACCCGCTGCTCTGGAGTACCGGCGATGGGAGTCTATGCTCCTCCCCCGACCTGAGATATGGCAGGAGCTAGTGGAATCAATCCAGCCTGAGCGATGGTGCTGAACATGCTCAGAAATTGGGCTAGAGTCTTCTGGAGGGCTGGTGCAGAAATAGGTGCCTCAGGTGTCTGCCCTGCAGTTAGAGCTACTGGGGGCTCCTCTGTAGCAGCTCGTGTGGGTGCAGGTGCTTGGTCATCAGATCCGCATGTACGTGTCCTCACCATCTGTTAGAGAATGGAATATAGAAGTTTAGAATTTTTTTGAAGTCAACAATTTTCGCACGACAAGGAATCAAAGTAGTGAAGTTTTCCTAACAGTTCCATAGCCTTTCGAAGATAAGTACAGACGTCTCCGTACCGATCCGTGAGACTCTAATAAACCAGTTTGTGACTCACAACACCTATGAACCTAGAGCTCTAATACCAACTTATCATGACCCAATTTTCCTTCCGTATGACGTCGTGATGACACCTAGTATCTACGACTAGGTAAGCCTATCATTTACGGAATAATGAAATGAAAATATAAATTTAACAACTAACTAGGTACCATGCCGCTTGGCATGTACAATAACCAACTATTCAAAAATACACAACATTCCCAAAACCCGGAACATCATGAATCACAAAGTACAAAAGGAAAATCTAGTGTCTCTATACATCAGAGTCTAACAAAAGAAAAATACAGAAGATAATGGACATGGGGAAGAGTAGAAGGGGACTCCAAGGTCTGCGGACGCGGAAGATATACCTTGAAGTCTCCAAAGTTGTCCCGACTCACTGATAACGCGGCTGATAAGGAACACCTATAGATGCACACGAAAAACATATGGAGAGAGTAGCATGAGTACACCATAATCGGTACTTAGTAAGTGCGAAGCCTAACCTCGGTCGAGTAGTGACGAGGTCAGGTCAGGGCCCTACTGGTATATATATCATAAAACAAGGCAAGAATGAACTATCACAGTAAAATAAAGATTAAAATTTAACAAGAAAGAATTCATAGAAGGTAACAGCTCAATACACAGCAATACAACAGGGGATCTCCCGAGATACCGTCTCGCAGTCCCAAACGTAAATGTTCAGGGGGATCTCCCGGAATACCGCTTCGTAGTCCTAAAGTAAATATGCAAGACAGGGGGATCTCCCAGAATATCGTTCTGTAGTCCCAAAGTAAATATGCAAGACATGGGATCTCTCAGAATACTGTTCCGTAGTCCCAAAGTAAATATGCAAGACATGGGGATCTCCAGGAATACTGTTCCGTAGTCCCAAAGTAAATATGCAAGACAGAGGGATCTCCCGAAATATCGTTCCGTATTCCCAAAGTAAATATGCAGGGAGAACTCCCGAGGAACCGCCTCATAGTCTCAAAAGTAAATACACAGATCAAACGACAAATTCAACAGTTAATAGTAAGATTTCTACGTCTATACTGATGAAGAACAAGGAAAAAGTAGGAAAACAACTAGGTATGCATCGCAGAGTTCAAGTAAGTAGTTAAAGCACGTAGACATGCAATATTAGACTAAACATGATAGCTACACATATTGGAATAACTCAATTAAGAATAAAAATAGGTAAATACTCATTAAAATGGTATAACTCAATTTAAAAGAAGAACATATTACTAATCACTAAAATATATCGGGGTTTTTACAACAATTAGCTCGTGTACGTACTCGTCACCTCACGTACACGACACTCACATATCACAATAGTTTCAAATCCTACGGGGATTTCCCCCACGCAAAGTTAGGCAAGCCACTTACCTCGAGTCAAGCACAATCAATCCGTAAGAATGCCCTTTCCTCGATTATCCGACTCCGAATAGCCCAAATCTAGCCAAATACAATTGTATATCATGAATACAACCATAATAGACTCATCTAATTAATGAAATCAATATTTTAACAAAACTCCGAAATTCGCCCTAAAAGGTCGACCCGGGCCCAAGTATTGAAATTGGGTAAAAGTTACAAATTATGAACACCCATTCACTCACGAGTCTAACCATACAAGAATCACTCGAATCTGACCTCAAATCGCCTTCCAAAACTCGAAATTATGGCCTATGAGGTTTCTACCATTTTCCCCCAAATTTCCAACTCAAATCCCTAATTAGAAGACAAAAATAACTATATATTCATGAAATATAACCCAATCTGAGTTAGAACCACTTACCCCAACAATTTCCTTGAGGAAGCCTCGAAACATCGTCTCCCACCGAGCTCTCAAACTCCCAAAATCGAAATGGGAAATGAACTCTCAGACCCCCTTTTTTCTGCCCAGCAAACTCGCTCTGCAAGCCTTCAACCGCACCTGCGGAAATTCCATCGCAGGTGCGAAAATCACTTAAGGGGGCTGGGTCCGCATCTGCGAACAAAGGCCGCTTCTACTAGCCCGTATTTGCGCTCCTCTTCCACTCCTGCGGACCACTCGCCGCTCCTACGACCCCAGCTGGACAAGACCAATTCCACTTCTGCGGTTCCATGGCCACTTCTGCGTTTCCGCATCTATGGCCCAATGTGTGCAGGTGCGATTACACCAGGTGCAACAGCTTCAACAATTACATAAGTCCAATTTTCCATCCATTAAGCATCCGAAACTCACCCGAGGTCCCCGGGACCTCAACCAAACATACCAACAAATCCTAAAATACCATGCGAACTTAGTCGAGCCCTCAAACCACATCAAACAACACTGAAATCACAAATCATCATCTGATTTAAACTTAAAGAACTTATAATTTTTCCAAATTCGACAACCGATGCCGAAACCTATCAAACCATGTCCGATTGACCACAAAATTTGCACACAAGTCATATTTGACATTATGGACCTACTCCAACTTTCGGAATCGGAGTCCGGCCCCGATATCAAAATTTCCACTACCGGTCCAAATCTCCAAAAATTCGACTTTCGCCATTTCAAGTCTAAATGGGCTACAGTCCTCCAAAATACAATTCGGACACACCCCTACGTCCAAAATCATCCAACGGAGCTAATGGAACCAACGAAACTCTATCTCGGTGTCGTCCTCACATAGTTACGACTATGGTCAAAATCCTAAGACTTAAGCTCCCGTTTTAGGGACTAAGTGTCCCAAAATACTCCAAAACCGAAACGAAGCCTCCCAACAATTCAGATAAGCAGAAAAAGATGCGGGGGAAACAGTAAATAGGGGATCAAGGCTATTACTCTCAAAACGACCGGCTGGGTCGTTACACATTGGATGTGCGATATATGTTCCAATTGCTCCACCACAATGCACAAAGATGGGGCCCCAAAGAGGTTTGGGGATATGTGTTAGGTATGAATCTCCTTCTATTATAAAATATCGGGAGCCTATGACTGGAGATTTATTTACAGCAAGATTTTTTGATTGTCATTTTGATGAATCAGTATACCCAATATTAGGGGAAGAAAATAAGCAACTGAGAAAGGAGATAGATTGGAATGTATTATCACTATCTCATTTAGATCCTCGAACAAATTAATGTGAACAAGAGGTTCAAAAAATAATTCATTTGCAAAATATTGCAAATCAACTGCCAGATGCATTCACTGACGTACCAAGGGTGACTAAGTCACATATTTCAGCTGTTAATGCTCCAATTCGAGTTGATATCTCAGTAGGACAATCAATTGAAGCAAATGAGTTTAAACCACGCTTGAAACGTGGTAGACCAATCGGTTCTAAGGATAAAAATCCTCGAAAAAGAAAAGGAGCAAATGATCATAATATGGAGGTAGTGGCTCAAGAAGAGCACAGAGACATAACAAATGATAAAACCTCAAGTGAGGTTCAGGTACCTGAAAATGATGAGAATAGAGAGATCTCAATAAGTTATGTCTCAACGGGAAAACAATGGAACCGAAATAATATTGTTATCGATAACATTTTTGCTTATAATATCACTGTTGAAATAATGCAACAAGATGAGGATCTTGAACCAAAATCTATTGGTGAATGTAGACAGAGAAATGATTGGCCAAAATGGAAAGATGCTATCCAAGCAGAATTAACTTCACTTGCGAAACGTGAAGTTTTTGGGTCTGTAGTCCAAACACCAAATGGTGTTAAGCCTGTTGGCTATAAATAGGTTTTTGTACGTAAAAGTAATGATAAAAATGAGGTACAAAGATATAAGGCACGCCTTATTGCACAAGGATTTTCACAAAGTCCTGGTATCGATTATGAAGAGACGTATTCTCCTGTTTTGGATGCTATAATATTTTGTTATCTCATTAGTATTGTTATCCATGAAAAGTTTGACATGCATTTAATGGATGTGGTTACAACCTACCTTTACAACTCACTTGATAATGAGATATACATGAAAATTTTCGAGGGATTTAAAATGCACATCACACTTAATTCGAAGTCCCGGGAAATGTTTTCAATCAAACTGCAAAGATCTTTGTATGGTCTAAAGCAATCAGGAAGAATGTGGTATAACTGCCTTAATGAGTATTTATTAAAGGAAGGTTAGATAAATGATACCATTTGTCCATATATTTTTATAAAGAAAACAACATCGGAGTTTGTTGTACTTGCTGTATATGTTGATGACATAAACCTTATTAGAACTCCTATAGAACTCCAAAAGGCAATTGATTATTTAAAGAAGGAATTAGAGATGAAAGATCTCGGAAAGACAAAATTATGTCTTGGTTTTCAAATTGGACATTTGGCAAACGAAACTTTTGTTCATCAATCTGCCTACATAGAAAAGGTATTAAAACAGTTTTACATGGATGGAGCACATCCATTAAGTACTCAGATGATTGTTCGATCACTTGATGCGAATAAGGACCGGTTCCGACCTCAGTTAATGTCTTAGCAAGATATAGCTCTGCTCCTACAAGGAGACATTGGAATGGAATCAAACACATATTACGGTATCTAAAAGGGACTACCGATATGGGATTATTTTATGGCAATGATTGCAGTCCCGATCTTGTTAGTTATGCCGATGCTGGGTATTTATCTGACCCACACAAGGCTCGATCTCAAACAGGCTATGTGTTTATATATGGAGGCACTGACATATCTTGGCAAGCGACTAAGCAATCAATCGTGGCTACTTCATCTAATGATGCTGAGATAATTGCTATTCATGAAGCAAGTCAAGAATGTATATGGTTGAGGTATATAATACATCTTATTCGAGACAAATGTGGTTTGAAGTGTGACAAACAACCCACAATTTTGTATGAAGACAATGCAACATGCATAGCCCAATTGATGAGAGGATTCATAAAAGGGGATATGACAAAGCACATTTCACCAAAGTTATTTTTCACATATGATCTTCAAAAGAATGGTGATATCAATGTGCAAAAGATCCGTACAATTGATAATATGTTCACCAAATCTCTACCGACGTCAACCTTCAAGAAACTAGTGTACAATATTGGGATGTGAAGGCTCAAGGATCTGAATTGATGCTCTCATCAGGGGGAGTTAATACGCATTGTACTCTTTTTTCCTTACAAGGTTTTGTCCCACTGGGTTTTCCTTGTAAGGTTTTTAACGAGGCAACCAAAAGGCGTATTTCGAAATATGTGTACTCTTTTTCCTTCACTGGGATTTTTTTTTCCCATAGAGTTTTTTCCTAATAAGGTTTTAACGAGACACATTATCTATGGACATCCAAGGGGGAGTGTTATAAGAAAAATCAAATTATAGTGGATGTCTACTCTTCCTCTATAATCTTCTCAAATGCTTAATGATATATTCAATGACATATTTCTATGCTTAATGACATATTCAATGATATATTTTTCTTCACTTTTTATGCCTATATAAAGGCCTTGTAATAGATAGGAAAATACACACAATTAAAAAAGAAATAAGAATCTTTCTCCCTCTCTTTCTCTCTATATCTCTTAGCTTGTTTTTTCTTGTTCTATATTGTTACTTTGAGTAATATTTATAATACGTTATCAACACGAATTAGCTTCTACTCAAGTCCGATCCGGCACACACTAGCTACCACCACTCTACTTTCTGGTATGTTTCTTTTAAAGTTGTCATATCATTGTTATTACGTCTGGAGAATTTTCTTTTTCCCAAGGTTGATTGCTAATCTGCACATATACTAGTTAATTTAGATTGTAAGATCATTAAAAAATTTTTATTAAGATATTATAAGAAAATATAGAATACATATATTAAATCATTTCATAACAAGACTTTTCCATAATTACAGCTGAGCGTTTACCTCTATTTTTGTTTATTTTTCTCTTAATTCAATTAAGAATTTGCCACAAAATTTTTTGGTTAATTTTATTGATTAAAAAATTTGGTGAATTCTGTTTATATAAATATGAATACCATATTACATGAATTATTATTATTTTTTTGAAGTTTCATAATTACCCAAATTGCTTCTAATTTATCTGTTTTTTAATGATAGTTTTCATTATGTCAAATTTATCAAAACTTGAATTTGTGGCACTTGACATCTCCGGAAAGAATTATTATCGTGGGTCTTTGATGCTGCAATTCACCTTGCTGGAAAAGCTCTTTAAAATACTATTATACAAGGAAATGAAACATCAAGCCAGGATAAAGCAAAGGCTATGATTTTCCTTCGTCATCATCTCGATGAAGGGTTAAAGACCGAATACTAAGCCCTAAAGGATCCATTTGAATTATGGAGCAGTTTGAAGGAACGATATGACCATCTTAAGGCAACGATATTGCCAAGAGCTTGATATGAATAGATTCACTTATGGTTACAAGATTGTAAAACTATAAGTGAATACCGTGTGAGCTTCACAGGAATTAAAACGACGCCTGGAGTGTCTGATGAACCAAGATATAGTGGGCGTGTATACAGAATTGTTGATTCCATCATGAATGAATCTCTTATTCAAAAATAGGGAGAATTGAAAACTGGAAAATGTCGAAGAATCATTTGACAATTGAGAATTTATCTGGCTCGTACCCGCTCTGATACCATGCAGGAAAATAAATCAAAATAGTGGTCGAATATAGTGGCCTCAAAATGGATCATTTGTGAAAATTCGCTATTATTTATATTAAATCAAATACTATTAAAATTTAACAGTTAAAATTAAAGTAACAATAAATCCTTCTATTTAATTATGATTTTGGCCTCTCTCGAGCCAATTCATGAATTCACCCTTGGAAAAATAATTTTGGAATAATTTGAGAAAAGCCCGCAGTAGTCCCTCATCTTTGACGGTACATTCAAAATGATCCATATCTCTATAATAGTCTTTTTAGAAAAAAATTTATTTTGCGCATCACACAACTGACACTAATTGTGTGAGGTCTTTTTCCTTTTTTTTTTTGTCTTATAATTTTGTGGATCCAGAAATGTAAGATATAAGTTTATAAATGTGTGAGATAAAAAAAGATCTCACACAACTAATGTCAGTTGTGTGACGCACGTCATAAAACTTTTCGTCCTTTTGGGTGTATCAAAATGAAAAATGTTCTAGTCCTGCCTAACAGAAACCGTCTATGTGATACGCTACCACTTCAAAATTCCAGAATAGTTCTCTACCTTTTGATAACATTTTAAAGTGGTTCAAACGATCAAAGTCACTCATCAAGTGAGTGAAATTGTATATTCAATGGCTCATAAGTTGGAGGATCCCGGTGCTTTCACGATTCCTTGTACAATTTAGTTTTCAAGACTTTGGGGATTGGGCAACAAGACCCACCACTATGAGATTGCAAATGGTAGATCGTACTTTGAAGAGACCCTTGTGAGTGATTGAAGATATCTCGGTTCGTGTTGATAAGTTCATTCTTCCAGCAGATTGTGTCATTCTAGATTGTGAAGTTGATTATGAGGTGCGGATTATTCTTGGAAGATCTTTCCTTGCTATGGGGAAGGTTCTTTGTGATGTTGAAGCCGGAGAACTTACATTCCGGGTTGGTGATGAAAAAGTGGTTTTCCATGTGTGTAAGTCCATGCGGAAACCAAATTGCAATGAGGTGTACTCTTTTGTGGATTTGGCGACCGATGTTTTTATTGATGACACAAGTGCTACAATCAATGTTGGTGATATGTTGGAGGTTGTCTTGCTCAACTTTGATGATGACGAGATGGATGGCTTCATGGAATGTGTGAACTCGTTGCAAGGAATGGGGTCGTACAACTATGCACCCCCAAAATTATCTTTGGATCTTGAAAATAGGACAACTCCTCCTACAAAGCCTTCTATTGAAGAGCCTCCAACCTTGGAGTCGAAGCCATTGCCTCCACATCTTCGGTATGAATTTCTTGGCCCTTGTTCTACTTTACCGGTTATGTTTTCCTCTTGTTTGACTAATGTGCAGGTAGATTCCATATTGGCGGTGCTACACAAGAAGAAGAAGGCTATTGGATGGACATTGGCGGATATTCGAGGGATAATACCCGCCTTTTGCGTGCATAGTATCAAGTTGGAAGATGGCGCCAAACTATCTATTGAACATCAAAGGAGACTTAAAGAGGTTATGCAAGAAGTTGTAAAGAAGGAGATTATCAAGTAGTTGGATGTCAGGGCTGTATACCCCATCTCCGATAGTCCATGGACTTCTCTAGTTCAATGTGTCCCAAATAAAGGGGGCGTGACGGTAGTCACCAATGACAAGAGTGAGTTGATTCCTACAAGAGTGGTGACCGGATAGAGGGTGTGTATGGACTATAGCAAGCTCAACAAAGTAACAAGGAAGGATCACTTTCCACTTCCTTTCTTAGATCAAATGCATGATCGATTGGTCAGACGTGCTTGATGGTAGGCTATAATTGCGTATTGTAGTCTCTTATTGCACTCTAGTGCACTACACTTTAACTGTTTTGAGCTTTAATTGATAGTGTTTTGCACTTATTGTGTATTTTATCTCTTGTAGGAGTGATTCCGAACTATGTAGATGTTATAGAATGAATTTGAGTGATTTTATCTTTGAGGTCTGAGTAAAATCCCAAGGGATTAAGCCGAGATCGTGTTCGGGGGTCGAGGATCAAGTATGGAAGCAAAACACACGATAAATCTGTACTCTGAGAAATCTTTACTGCCGCAGTGCGTGGGGCGTCATGGTTGTGCAAATTCTTGCTGCCTGTAAGAGCCAACTCTCTGGATTTCCCCACTAATACCCTGCATGGTGCGTCTCCCCGTGCGGCACGCCTACGCAATTTTTACAGAGTAATTTTCCTATTTCGGCTAGGAGAAGGTGATTTAGTCTGGGCTCAACCCTACTTTGTATAAATACATGGGAAAATATTATTTCCTGGCCTTTTGACATACTTTAGACCTAAGGAGGCTAAGGAAGAGTTGGTAGAACACGAGCACAAGGATTTCATCATTCCTTCCCCACTCAAGACCCGAGTTTGGATTGAATTCATCTTTTCCTATCTTTTAATTATATTTGTGATGAATTGCTCCATATCTATGGAGTAGTTCTCTTTAGGGTTTGATGGATTTGGTGTATTGATGATAGGTTGTTAATTATAACTCTAGTTTTATATATTGAAGCGTTTTTTGATGATTTAACTGTTGCATCTATATTCACTTGTTCATGTAATCGAGAGAGGCATAACTTGTGATATCTTTGGATTATATTGTTGGTTGAGTTCATTAATTCTTCTTAGTAATCGAAACAGGCTAGTTGAATCATTGATTAAACCTAGTTAGGAGAATAATCGAAAGAGGTTTTCCTAAAGACCAATCCACTACGAATTCTTGCATTTCTTTACAGGGCTTAAATTGGTTCATCTTGTGAGCTTGAGTCTTAATCAAGAGAAGAGTTTCTACTAAATGTTTGGACTAATAATTGAGTGAATTCGAGAGACTCACTTGAACATTAGAAGTTAATTATCTAGAGTTAGATCCCGAACAATTATCTTGCACTTATCCTATCAAAACCCTATCTTCTCCTATAGATAACCTTCTTTGCTTATTCCTTATTTTGATAGTCATTAGTCAATAGCTTTAGATTCTTAGTTAATTTTAGTTATTAATCATATAAATCTCTATTGTTGATTCTCCTGGATAGTAATCAAGATAGAAACTACGAAAATACTATTTAACTCCAATCCGTGTAAATACTAAATTATACTATACTATCTTTGACTAGCGAGCATAATTTAAGTGTGTGTTTTGCGCTCGTCAAGTTTTGGTGTCGTTGCCGGGGATTGGGTATCAATAGTGTTTGAAGTAGTTTGTAGTGTCAATTAAGGAATTTGTTCTTTTTGTTTTATTTTTATTTTTCTCTTTTTACATTTGGTGTTCTTTGATTGTGGCGCAGGTTACAGGTTGATATTGGTGCATGACAAGAACTTATGCAAAGGAAGTGCTACCATACAAACCAGAGATAGAAAAATAACTGCGATATATGAGGAAGGAAAGAAATATCACTGAGACATCAGAAAAGGTTGGGATATCCTCAACTAAAGAACTTATTGCTGGAAATGGTGAGGATAATGTGGATTTGTCTACGAGAGAAGCAGCCCAACAACGAGAACAAGCTACACGGGATGCTGAAGAAGAAGCTATTAAAGATGCACAGATTATCTACGAAGAAGAGAGGGGTCGTAGAATTGCGCAAAATCAACCCTTGGGTGCAGACCAGTTCGGAAATATAGCTCCAATGCCAGATAGACCACTTGGTGATTATGCTATACCATTCAATAATCAAGGATTATCAAGTGTGATACCACCTCCAATTGCAGCAAACAATTTCGAGTTGAAGCAAGGATTGCTTCAAACCCTTGAGAATTGATATGTCTTCAGAGAGAAGCCAAGCGAAGATCCAAACACACATCTAATGTACTTCGAGGAGATTATGAACATCTTTCAATACAATGGTGTGGCATAAGATGTAGTGTATCTAAGGGCATTTCCCTTTTCTCTTAAAGATGATGCAAAGTAGTGGCTTCGAAGCTTGCCCATAGGTTTGATTAGAACATGGGAGGAGATGACAAGTAAAATTCCTTGATAAATATTTCTCCTCAGCTAAGACGGACAAGTTTAGAAGAGAAATCCATAACTTCTGCCAGAAAGAGAATGAAATTATTTTTGAAGCATGGGAGAGGTTTAAGGAGATTGTTAGAAAGTGTCAACATAGCGGAATTGAACTCTGGATGCAGCTCTAGAACTTTTGGAATGTATTGACATCGGCCTCACGTAGAACATTAAACAATACAGTTCGAGGTGAAAAAGACTATAGAGGAGATAGTTACAATTCTTGATGAGTTATCTAAAGATGCTAATTAGTGTCCTCTAAGAGTGTTGAAAGAATAAGATCAATTGGTGTTCACAAGGTTAATGCTAACACATCTGTGCAAGTATAACTTGATGTTATGTCCATAGAGATAAGGAAGCTGAACTTGGCTACAATACAGAGTGAGCCTCATGCAGCTTGTGATATATGGAAGAGGACACCCTACTCCTGAGTGTCAAGCATCAACTGAGGAAGTGAATGTTGTGGGAAACTACAATTTTAATGTAATGGGTCAGAGGCACTCCATTTTTTCATGGAGTTCACCTAGTAGTACCGCGAATGCATGGCGAAAGAATAACTCTAGACCCCAGGGATAAGGAGCTCCAGCATTCCAAAATCAGTAGAGACAGCAATTTCAGCCTCAACAACCCATTCAGTCTAGCATAGAAGATCTCATAAGGCCTTCATTCTGAAAACTGATGAGAGGCTTGAAACTCATAGCAAAGCTATACGGGAACATGGAGAATCTATCAAAGAAATAGGTACTGGTTTTTGAAACTTGGAAAGACAAGTTAGGCAGCTAGCCACTCTATTGTCTGAGAAGTGGGCAAGTGTTGAAGGACCCCACCCCAATCCAAAAAGATGTGATAATTGCAAAAGAAAATGGGGAGCAGTTGAAAAGTGATGATGACAACAAGAAGAAAGGCCCAATGCAAACTAAGAAAAAGAAGGAAGAAAAATCGAGAAGGGGGAACCTGAGAAGAGCGAGCATATGCCTTTTTTACCTTTCCCTCAAAATCTATATAGAGAAATGTTGGATAAGCAGTTTGGGAGATTTTTGGATGTGCTAAAACAAGTCCATGTAAACTTACCATTTACATAAGTGCTCTCACAAATGCATGTTTATGCCAAATTTATAAAGGAGATCCTGACAAAGAAGAGGAAAATAGAGGAGACCTCAAAGGTCAAGCTTATAGAGCAATGTAGTGCTATATTGCAAAATAAACGCCCATAAAAGTGTGGAGAGCCAAGGAGTTTTACTATACCTTGCTCATTAGGAACTATAAATTTTGATTAGTCTTTATGTGATTCTTGTGCATCAATTAACTTAATGTCTCTATCTATTTATAGGAAACTAGAAAAGGAGACCGGAGAGATACAGTGCATTCACCAATATCCAGCTGGCAGACCAAACTACTTTAATACATGAGGGGATAGTGCAAGATGTGTTAGTTCCGGTGGATAAGTTTGTATTTCCTGTGGATTTTATAGTGGTGAATATGGAAGAAAACAAGGAGGTCCCTCTCATATTAGGAAGACCAGTTTTAGAGACAGGCAGAATGATATTAAATATACATGAGAGAAAGCTCATGCTTAGAGTGGGTGAGAACACTTTGACTTTCAAGATGGATATAGAAAATGGGGCACAAAAGGAAAAACCAGCTGCGAGTGTTAAGTGGAAAGTGAAGGGCTCAATAGTGAAGGTTGCAGTGAGTAAGAAAGATAAGTGTGGGGTGTACCCCCAAAAGGCTAAGAAGAAGTTGTCTGCCTGGATGTGCGCTTTAGTTCGAAGGCAAGGAATGGAGCCCGACTTCGACTCAGACCCCGACTAAATGTTCAGGGAAGTTTCCTTTACTTTATGCTTTTTAATTGTGTCATGGGGACTTCCACAACTTAAAGTGTGTGGTGGAGGATAGTTGTATGTTGCATGTATATGTGTTAGTTTTGTTAGTTGTAGTAGTTGGAAAATTGAAAAAACCATAAAAATTGAACACTTTTCGATTTTTCCCGACGATTGATATCATTCAACAGGTATCTTGAGGGAATAAAGTCAAAAGAAAAACACAAAAAGATTTTTTTGTAGGTAGTATATCAATTCCCCCTTGGTTTTTCTTTGTGTCGCGGTTCATTTCCGGGGGTTTTGTTTGAATCGGGTGTAGTTAGTTTTTATTTTTTTAGGAGTAGGAAGCGTTGTTCTATGATTTGAATTAAAGGCAATATCTCTTAACTTTAGTATGCCTTGATAATAGTAAGTGCTTTAGTTGTGAAGCTTAGGCTCAGTTTTTGACTCTTGTATAAGTACCTTAAATTGATTGATCTTAACTCTGCTTAACTGCTTTGACAAGAGTGTCGTTATGAGTCCGATCCTAAGTGAGTTATGTGCCATGTGCGTGAGAGGTTTTGTGTTATTCTATGCATTGCATTTGATGTCTAGAACTTGTCATATGTATTTGCAAAGCGAAATAGTAGTTTTGTTCAGGCTTGGAAGTGATTTATGCATTTCTTTGTTAAGCCAGATATATTCTTTTACCCACCTAATTGTTATGTATCGTAGTTAAAACTTTTGAGCTTGTAATCATGTTTCTTTGACAACCACAGTACAAGCCTTACCCATTTGTTTGAATTGACCATCTATTTGAACCTTGCACCTCTCGTGAGCACTTGAATTTGTTATGAACTTTGTAAAATTTGAAGTGTGGGGTGGTTGGTTTGGCTTTTGAGTGGAACTAATGAAATAAGGAGAAAGGTGCGCTAGTTTGAAAAGGTAAGAGCCGCTTGAATTGAAAAAGAAAGAAAAAAAATTGTATGATTGTGAAGAATATTCCTTGATAGTGGTAACTCTTGATGTAATTGTGCATAAAGAAGGGAGGAGTTAATGTATATTGATATTAATGTGGAGTTATGGTTTGACATAAGTATGGGGTTTTGAACAATGAAATGTACGTATTAAAGTGCTTAGGGAGGTGTAGTCACTCTTATATCTAAATATATTCTACCCGTCCCGTAGCCTACATTACAACCAAATAAGGTCCTACTTGATCCTTGACTGAATGAGCTCAATTAGTAGAGTAGTATACTACGTGCAAGTTTATGGTACGTCTTTTGTGGCACATGAATGTTGTTTCTGAGAGTGAGTGAATTCTTTCTATCTTGAGTTCCCAATTTTTCTTAAATTCAATTACATGTGGAACTACTGTCTATTTTTGGGTGAGTGCACTTAATTCATGAAATAAAGGTAATGCCATTGACCTCTGATAGAGTAAGTGAGTGGGTTTTGAAAAGTATGTGGTGCTTTTGAGTCAACTCTTGAGGCAAGGATGTTACGTTAGAGTGCTTAATCTGTTTTCATTATTCTTGGTGTGATAAGTTATGAGAGTTGTTTAAAATGGTTGTGTCTATGCGAAGGGTAGTTTGATTGGTTGAGGACGAGCAATGGTTTAAGTGTGGGGTGTTTATGATAGGCTATAATTACGTATTGTACTCGCTTATTGCACTCTAATTCACTACACTTTAATTGTTTTGAGCTTTAATTGATAGTGTTCTGCTCTTATTGTGTGTCTTATGCCTTGTAGGAGTGATTCCGAGCTATGTAGATGTTACGGAGTGAATTTGAGTGATTTGATCTTTGAAGTCTAAGTAAATGCCCAAGGGATTAAGCTGGGATCATGTTCGGGGTTCGAGGACCAAGTCTGGACGTCAAAACGCACGACAAAATTTGAACTCAGAGAAATCTTCACTGCTGCAGTGCGTGGTGCACCACGGATGTGCAAATTTCTGCTACCTATTAGAACCAACTCTTTTTATTTCCCCACTAATGCCTCGCATGGCGCGTCACCACATGCGGCGCGTCTGTGCAATATTTACAGAGTAAGTTTCCTATTTCGGCTAGGAGAAGGTGATTTCATCTGGGCCCGACCCTACTTTGTATAAATACTTGGAAAAATGTTATTTCCTAGACTTTTGACATACTTTAGACCTAAGGAGGTTAAGGAGGAGTTGGAAGAACACGAGCACAAGGATTTTATCATTCCTTCCTCACTCAAGACCCGAGTTTGGATAGAAATTATATTTTCCTATCTTTTAATTATATTTGTGATAAATTGCTCCATATCTATGGAGTAGTTCTCTCTAGGGTTTGATGGATTTGGTGTATTGATGATAGGTTGTAAATTATAACTCTAATTTTATGTATTGAATCGTTTTTGGATGATTTAACTGGTGCATCTATATTCACTTATTCATGTAATCGAGAGATGCATACCTTGTGATATCTTTGCATTATATTGTTGGTTGAGTTCATTAATTCTTCTTAGTAATCGAAACAGGCTAGTTGAATCATTGATTAAACCTAGTTAGGAGAATAATCGAAAGAGGTTTTCCTAAAGACAATCCACTACGAATTCTTGCATATCTTCACACGGCTTAAATTGGTTCATCTTGTGAGGTTGAGACTTAATTGAGAGAGGAGTTTCTACTAAACGTTTGAACTAATAATTGAGTGAATTCGAGAGACTCACTTGAACATTAGAAGTTAATTATCTAGAGTTAGATCCCGATCAATTATCTTGCACTTATCCTATCAAAACCCTATCTTCTCCTATAGATAACCTTCTTTGCTTATTCCTTATTTTGATAGTCATTAGTCAATAGCTTTAGATTCTTAGGTAATTTTAGTTATTAATCATATAAATCTCTATTGTTGATTCTCCTAGATAGCAATCAAGATAGAAACTACGAAAATACTATTTAACTCCAATACCTGTGAATACTAAATTATACTATACTATCTTTGACTAGCGAGCATAATTTAAGTGTGTGTTTTGCGCTCGTCGGTGCTCTCTATTGCTTCCTTGATGTGTATTCGGGATACAACCAAATTCTTATTGCTCCAAAAGATCAAGAGAAAATAATCTTTTCATGTCCATATGGTACTTTCGCCTTTAAGCGGATGTTATTTGGTTTGTGCAATGCACCGAAGACATTTCAAAGGTGTATGACGGCTATCTTCACGGACATAGTGGAGGGCTACCTTGAAGTTTTCATGGATGACTTCTCGGTGATTGGAGATTCTTTTGATGATTGTATTGCAAATCTGGATAAAGTGTTGGCTAGATGTGAATAAACAAATTTAGTACTTAATTGGGAGAAATGCCATTTCATGGTTGAGGAAGGCATTGTCCTTGGCCACAAAATCTCGAAGAATGAAATTAAAGTAGAGAAGGCAAAGATTGAGGTGATTTCTAAACTTCCACCTCTAACTTCGGTGAAGGATGTGCGGAGTTTCTTAGGCCACGCGCGGTTTTACCGGCGTTTTATCAAAGATTTCTCTAAGGTGGTGAACCCGTTGTGCAGGATATTTGATAAGGATACTAAGTTCAACATTAATGATGACTGCATGAGAGTTTTTGAATTGTTGAAGTTCATGTTGACAACTACTCCCATCATCACTGCTCTAAATTGGAGTGTCCCTTTTGAACTCATGTGTAATGCAAATAACATAGCGGTTGGGGCTATTTTGGGGCAACACATTGATCACGTCCAAAACACACCTCAATAGAGATATGAAATTGTCGTATGCAATAATAAATACCCAACTAGGAGTCGGGGTCAAATCCACTAGGAGCTAGGATGGGAGTTAGGGGTATATATTTCAAATGAGCAATTGGATTATCTATATTGCACTTCCACAACAAGGATTTATTTTCTATTTCTACCGTTAATCTAATGATTGCAAGATAAAGTAAGTGGACTACAAATAATTGTTTTTTAAGGTTTTTCCAAATGAGTAAAAGCCTTAGTTGTGACCATAACCTAGGCGTTTACCTAATGGAATAAAGACGTTAATGTTTGTTTTGTTGATTGAGGTGTATTATAGCTTTCAATTCTACATTACCCACTCAATACCTCTCGGTCAGAAAATGATTTTGCCCAGTTTGGCTTTCTCAAGACCAAATGGTTATCACCCAAAACATTTGATAAGAGCTTAAGTCGGGTTATTACTATCTCTAGGTTGAACCCTTTAATTGGGGTAATCAATCTCTTAATTTACCCAATTCCTTATAACCTAAGTTTTCATAGACTAGGTCCATCTTTCTCAAGTAGAGACTAAGTCAAATAGGTATGAATTAATGTTTGCCACCATCAATTCTATAATTAAAGCATGAACTAAGCTAAATAATCAGCACCCAATCATAAACAAGCACTAAATTAGATACCCATAAGATTTACACGCTAGGGTTGGGCCACAACCCTAGTAAAAGTCTAGCTACTCATAATGGGATTTGAAGAAAATAAGGAATAAAAACTAATTAAACTCATAATGGAATCTTAAAATGATTAAATCTAATGTAAATACACCATAGTAATGTGAAACTTCCTTAAGTAGTAAAGAAAAACTGCTACAGCAACTTCAGATGTTCAAACTTGACCTAATTTTGTGAAACTCGTCTATTTATACAAGGTGAAAATATCTGATAAAAATGCCCCTCGGGAGGTTCTGCGGCCGCACAATTCCATGTGCGGTCCGCAGATTTCTTCATCTGAAAGAAAGTGCAGTTCTACGGCCGCATATTTCTGAACTGTGGCCGCGAGTTAATCTTTTGCAGCCACACATTTCTGGACTGCGGCTGCAGGGCAACTCTTCTGCGGCCATACAATTCTTGGGCGGTTCACAATTCAAAGAGGCTCCTAGACTTGCTCTTTTTGCATACTCTCTAATCTTCAATTCTTAGCCCAGTTTTGCGGACGCACAATTTATGTGCGGTCCGCATTTTGCGCAAAGTTCTGCTAAACTTGTTTTCTTGGTTTGTGGCCGCAGATGGAATTCTGCGGTCCGCAATTTTTTCTGCGGCCGCAGAATTCCTTCTGTGGACTTATTGCCTTGTGCTTCGTAACACTCCCTTTTGAGTCAAATTTCATCTGGGGAATCCAAACTTCTGGAATTCCTGCAATTTATCACAATTTTATTAGTTTCGGGAACACAATTCAATACCTTTGGGCTAAAAGAGAAGCTAAAAGGTGCTAATAAGTAGTCAAAATCCCCACTTATCAACTTCTCCAAACTTAAGTCTTTGCTTGTCCTCAAGCAAATAAATTAGTTCCCACCTCCGAATTTTATTGGTCATTTCAGAGAGTTAAAGGTGAGCTATCCACACATCAGTTGGGACCAACAATTACCCACACTACTCATGTATTATCAACAAGGTGACAAGTTAAACATCCATGCACATATAGTTCTGATGTGACATTTGAGCTTCAAGAATTGACTTTACTCATCAAGGACTCTTGCTCTATCATGTACGTCATGGTGTACTCCAAACTCTTAGTCCTCTACTTTCCATTTGCCTAGCTTGCTTAAGAAGTTTAGCACTCAATCCAAAGATTTATGAAAGGTTCACTCATCTCTCTCAAGAGAATGTCGCAAGTACAGCTTCAAGTACCATAGGTTTGCCCCTCATGTAGATCGCCACTAATGTAAGATCAATCGGCCTGAAATCAAGTAGGATTACTTTCACGATGTAATGAAGGCTTTTAGATTAGGGTTGGATACAGTATGGGTAAGTGGTTATACCTTTCCTTAAGCACTCCATTTTTCATTTCTTGGCTCACACTTTGCCAATTCTTTTAGGCTTTTTCTTTTCCTTAAGGGATTAGAGAGACTTAACATTACTCTTTCTTGATCATTACATTCTTTTTCTCCCTCTGTGTTTTCTCCATGTTTGGGATCATTACCTCTTTTTTAATCCCTTCAACTCTTCCACTTATTCACTTATTTTTTTTGTATTCTTCTTTTTGTTCTTTTCTTGCCTTTCCTTCTCAGCATTTCTTTTCTCTTTTTGTGCCTTGATACCTTTTTCGAGTTCCTCGTCTCTCCCCCAAACTTATGTTTTTAGCCATTTGTTTCACAAGAGTGTTAAGGAAAGCCCAGGTGCCAAGAGAGAGGTCACGACAAAACGGGTTAAGGCTTGTAACATAGTTATAAAATGAGAAAGGCTAGAGTCTCAAAGGGGTCGACTAGGGATAATGACATTGGTTGGAAATAGAAAACTCAAACGGGCCAAGGAGGGCCTACAATCACTTTTCAAACCAAGCAAAACTTAGGATTTTGCCTTAAAACACATTTGGGCCAAGTTTTAGACCCTTCGCACGGATACTTGGACTAGCAACAATTCATCTCACCCCTCACGCAATCGGATTGTTAGAGAGGACATATTCGAGGGACCACAATGACCACATTCAAGTTTAAAAATTACTATGGTCCAATTAAACTACTCGATGATTGCCAAAGTTAACACAAGGGTCACAAAGTCACTAACTTGAGCTATTTCTTTCAGAAACCTTGTTTCTAACAATAAGCACGTATTTAAGTGTGTTGGTACCAATTGAAGCATGTTTGACTCTTTGAGCATGACTTAATTATGTCTTTTTATTCATTACTACTACTATTATTACCTAAATATCAAAAACAAACTCATTCATTTAAAAAGATTGTCACGCTATCCATCGTTGGGATGGGTCACCCGGTTCACACAACAACTACATTTGTAAAGAACCGTGGCATTAACAAAACCAAAGGCTTATTATCTACTAAAACATAAAAAGACGCTACTAAATTAAACAAAGAAGCTACTAAATCAAACTAAGAACTAACAAAGAAACAAAAATAAAGAAGCTAATAAACAAAACCTACTGAATACATATGATGAGAGAAAGAGTGAGAATATATACACAATACGAATAAAAGAAAATAATATCAAGTTATTACAAGCCAAATGTCTCAGAATGTACCAAATATGATCAATAAACTCCACCCCCCCCCCCCAGAATAAAGATAAACATTGCTCCCAATGCTTAACAAAATAAGAGTAAAAGAGGGGAAAGAGTGAAGAAAACTCCTTACGGCTCCTTAAACATCTCTATGTCCCCAGCAATGTCACCATCCTCAGTCTCATCCAACTGAATCTCATCATCCTCAACTCTAGGTGTGGATGGGTTGGTGAACATATGACGCACTTCCTCGGCAGTATCGGCAACAAAGTCTGGCCCCTCAGACTGGCCAGCTGGTGCCACTACTGCTGCTGGTGTTGTAGGATCTGGGCCTAAATGGTGTGGGTCAATCAGCATATCAAAGGGGAGATCTCTGGCTACAACAAGCTTGGTCACGTATTTCCGGAGCTTGTCCACTGACTTCTTGCTACCCTAGGATTTTCTCATCAACTTTACTTTTTCCCCAACTCTTCGATCACTGACTTGTGCTGCACCAAGGTGGCCATAATAGTGTTCTAATTCTTTAGTATCTTCTTTAATATCTCCTTAACTGTCGGGGGAAACTGAGGTTCTTGAGCAATACACTATGATGCAGCAATACTGGATAAGTTAGACAACTTTGCAGTTGTTGTCGGCATCCAATTGTTGAGGCTCGTGAATTTCTGGGAGACTCGCACGCAAAAAGTGGGACAATAGGCATGGGCATTAGCTTTAAAGCCGAAGTGGAAGTTGTGGCAGGAGCTGTAGTAGGGTTGTGGATGATGGCAAAGGCATAGCTGCGGCACTGAAGGAAGGCTCGGCCGAAGTGTATGGAGCATCAACTGCCTCAGTAAATACCATGGTTGGCTCATCAAACTGGCTCGCAGTGGTAGGAGGCTGAACTTTCTTCTTCGGATTGTTCGCATCCATCAGTGAATACCAAGTAAAAGGCTTTATTGGTTTCACTTTTGTGTCATAATCCCTCGGCTCTAGCCTTGAATTTGTGAGGTATTCTATGATAGTGTTGGAATACATATAGGATGAGTCATCTTGCTGAGGGCCCCCACATTGATAGGGTACCCGGCCATAATAGAAGCAACCAAGACTGCCCGAGGAATCGTAAGGTAAGTCTCATTCTGGCACGGGTCCAGTCTGCTGCAGACAAAGGTTTTCCACCACTTCGCCTCACAACTCAGCATGCTCTTGTGGATAGGAACCCCAGTGGCAATCCATGGCGGTGGTGGCCCTGGTGCTACTAGAATCTCCGCTAACCAAGGTCGGGCTGCATCTCCCATCTCAAACTTCTCCAAATATTCCTTTGGCTCAACATCTTCAAAACCCAAGTAAGTGTTGAGTGTATGCTAAAATCTCAAATCTCACTTTAAGGTTACTGTAAGGCCCCGTAAAATTTTACCTAAAACCCGAGGTTCCGTGGTGACGAGGTAGGCTAGTATATTGGGTCGAACAATGCGCTAGGGAGTTAAAGGATAATGTTGGCGGAAAAAGACATTTCTGTGGCCCACTATGGGGCCATAGAATCACTTTGCGGGCCGCACAATGGCCGCAGAGTGAAGCAGGAACTTGAGAAAAATTTGTGGGCCATTGTGCGATCCATTATGCGGCCGCAAAATTACTTTGTGGGCAGCATATTGCATCACAGGATCGACATGAGGAATTCCAAGAGGAGATTCTGCGATCTGCTTTGCGACCTCAGAATCGATATACAGACCACAGAATGGCCACATACCAAGGCAGGGTTGCCCAATTCTGGAGGGACATTTCGGGGCCTCTTTTGCGGACTACAGAAGCATTATGCGGTCACATATGCGACCGCAGATTGGGTTCCGGAGCTTCATTTTTTTGGTTTTTATAAACCAACCCTATTCCATTATGTAGACGTTATGGACCATTTGTTAAGTAAAAACCTGGTATTTTTAGAGTGAGAGAGTGCTCTGGAATGGAAACGGGTTCCTCAATAATTTGTTCTTCAATTCTTGCTCAAATCTTGGAATATTAACAAGGGAAACTCACTAGGTCTTCATCCTAGAGGTAAGATTCTACATCCTAGTTCTCAATTTTGAAATTCAACTAAAAATAGGTAAGTAGTAAGGAAATTCTTGGGTGTGGAAGTTGTTCATTTTGCATGCATGTGTTATCAAGGGGTGTAGGAAGATTGTTGAGCTAAAAATGGTAGACCTACCATAGGTTGTAGGATGATGGAATCTACCATAGGAAGACCTTGAAACTTTAATGCACACCTATTGTTTGATAAAATGCTCAAATGAGTTGTAACCATGATCATCCTCCTAATTTTTGGTTCAATTTGTTACATTTCTGAAATAGATCGAAGTTGCTAAGATTTTCGAAACATGTTAGAGATTAAGGAAGCTCAAGTGAGGTACGTTGGCTACACTCTTTTCTTATAATTGAACCCCACAATGTCATTGTAAGTCCCAAGTTACTCATTATGAATCGATTATTCCGAATAAACTTTGCGTCAAAAGACTTTTATGTTCAATATGTATTCCAAATGCTCTTGTTAAGTTGTACTACTATTTGGTAATATGTTCAAGGTATTGGTTGCTTGGTTAAATGCTATGACTTCAAGTTGCATTTCAAATGATAACTAATGCCAATTGTGTAAGAAATCTTAATGCACTTAAGACTCTTGTTTGCTCATATAAGAAATCTTAATGCACTTAAGACTCTTGTTTGCTCATATGTATACTTATTGTCTTGAACATAAATTCCTTGTTGTTGAAAATCCATGATGATGGTTGAAAGTTAAAACGTGTGCACGAAATATAAAATATGACATACGGCCAACATGCCACACAAAAAGGGGATATTACATTTGTCACCACTAGTGCCAATGAAATAAGAAGATGTAAAAGAAGTATGAAATGGGATAACTAAAAGAAAAGGATGATGTCTCGGATGAGGTGGCCTAGCCGATCGGGTCGTGATCGGACGCCATGCCGCACACATGGTGGTGATTGTGTTGTAAATTGAAATTGTGATTGTGGTTGATGTATCCTATGAGACGGCCTAGCCGATCGGTCGTGATCGGACGCCATGCCGCACATATGGAGAAACTATAAACGGTGGCATATCGGTACTAAAGATCTCCCAACTTAAAATATGGAAATCACTTAAAAACTTGTCTTGTTCCTAACTTGATGTTTTGGGTATTGTTTGAGACTCCCATTGATTTTATGATTGTTCATTCTTGTCTTATCATTCATTCTATTGAGAGGGTGATTAGTCATGCATACTAGTACTATTCCACATGTACTAACATCCATTTTGTTAGGGGCACTGCATCTTTAATGGATGCAGGTGGTTCCACAGTAGGCGGCTTTGATCGTTGATAGCGGCACACCCCCTTCCCAGCTGACTTGGTGAGCCCCACCTCATTCGGGGTCGTATATCTTTTTTCCTTATGTATTATGTTTTGAGTTATAGCAGGGCCTTGTTGCCGACACTATCATCGTACACTTTTATATCTATTAGAGGCTCCGTAGATATTATGTGTGTGGTATGTCGGTGTTGGGAAAGTGAAACTAGTAATTTTGTTAACTGCATCACACATTCCACATCAAACAATGAAAGTGTATGTATTCTGAAACTTATAGATGATGAAACTACTGACAATGAATTGGTGTTGTTGTTCATATGAATCTCCTCACTGTCTAATTAATGAAATAGATTTTATCTTTATTCATGAGTGAGTTCGGGTAGGAGGTATTGTACATGCTTGCTCGGCCGGGTTATCTTGGTTGAGCGTTGGTCGCGCTCTGTGAGGTCGGGGTGTGATAGTTACGCACTTTGCTGACCTTTTTCCCCTTTTTGATATGCGCCACATTGGCGTAGAATTCACGGACAAGGTACTCTTTGGCATCCACGACATTCTAGGTGAACCACATCCACCCCTTGCATTTCTTGAACTATCTCACCACTGCTGGATTGCACCTCTCCAAATCTTTCAATTGAAATGGCCGCTCAAGAGTAAACGACCTCACTGGCCACCATGTACGAAAGCTGATGAAGGCAGCCAAGCAGACAAAACGATCCTCCCAGACTTCTTTGTTTTTAGACCTTCCAAGGCCAGCAGCTGTAGCATCTCCCCCTCTGCCATTATTGGGGATATCCTGAACTGGTATATATTGTGCTTCAAGAACAGGTATAGTTGATGGCTCAAAAGCCTGACTATCACTTTCTGATCCCTCTAAAGTGTTATGAGATGAGGACGACTCGTCCCTGAGTTGGTATCTCCCTTGCGGCCTTGACTGTATGGTCATCTGCTCTTGAATAGAGGCTGAGTTTCCCTCTGATGCTTCCCTAGACGAGACATAAGATCTCGTCTCGGAGAGATCTGCACCTCTCCCTCTGCCGGTTGTAACTTTCTTTGTTATTTTTCTTTGTTGGCCGAGGGGTAAGGAACTCTTGCCTCGACCCCTAGAAGGCTCACCCCTTCCTTTAGAAGTGTCGCCTCTACCTCTAGATCAAACCATTATCTGTATCAAGCAAAGGCAATTGCTAATTGCAATTCAATGTTTAGTCATACAAGGAGATATGCAAGTATACACCTAGAAACACAGTGAGATTCACAGTTTAAACAAGCTTGCAGGATAAGGATCTGCGGTCTGCACAATTTGCTTGCGGCTGCAGATGAGGACTTGCGGACCGCACAATTTAGTTATGCGGCCGCAAAAAATGAAGTGCAGTCCGCACAATCTTTTTTGCGGACGCAACTCAGAAACTCAAAATATGCCAACTCTCTGATGACAAAGAATTGGATGATGTACGACCGCAATATGATTCATGCGGTTCGCACAATTAGACATGCGACCGCACATTTGAGTCACAAAGTATAGACTCTCTGATGACAGTAAAAAGGTTGGTCTGCAGCCGCAATAGGAATTCTGCGGTTCGCACATTTTACCTTGCGGTCGCAGACCCATTCTTCACTAATAAAGCCGTTGAATCCATTTCTGCGGACCGCACAATTAGACCTGCGGCTGCAGAATTCAAAAACATTGAACAGTTCAGTTGGGTCATTCTAGGTTTTGCAATTTTTGTGCACAATTCGACGTGGAAACATCATAGAGGCAGGAAAATGTGTTGTCCCAGTCCCCAATGAGTATGTGTTAGTTAACCCACTACAGATTTACCCCCACGTGGATGTACAATTGAGTTCTACTGACAAATGGCCGAAAACAATTAGACTAAAAATGAAAAATTCCTATAAGGAATTTAAGCATACCAGATGTGAATGAGTGTAAGGAATGAGCGATCCAAATTGTTTGGCAGGTGGATAGATGAAATCACCAAGAAATTTAACAGGGGACTATTTTTTTATGCTCAGAGAGTGAAAAATCTTAAGAAATGCCCTAGTTAATCTATTTATACCCTTTGGTCAGCTAAGGGGGAAGAAGGTCAAGTGCAGCCGCTCAATTTCAAGTAAGGTCCGCACTCTGTTACCTGAGTCTTCAGTTTTGATTCATCATATGCGGTCCGCAAAATTTTGTGTGTGGCTGCAGATTTCCTCTAGCGATCACACGTCGACCTTTTTTCTGACAGACTTAACTTCAGAGAGTTTGCATTTTCACCCCTTCATTTGTGCGGTCCACAAGATAATTTTGAGTCCGTAGTGCAATTTTGCTGTAGCAACTACCAATGTGCGGTCCGCAAGATTCAACTGCAGTCCGTAATTCTGGCAACACTTAGCCAGATTTTTGTCCACAATTTTTGTAAGTCACACTCAGCCCTGTAGCACACTTCAAATCAAGCTAGCACAAAAATAACACCTAACTACAAAAGAAGAAAAGAAACATGGGTTGCCTCCTAAGAAGAACATGATTTAACGTCACGACACGACGTAGAATACCATCAATTGAAATGAATGACTGCCACGATGTGACAATCTCTAACTTTTCCCAAATAGTGTTTCACCCGGTGACCATTGACTCGGAATACTTCATTGTTTTTTTTTTAATTCCAATGCACAAAAAGGTGTCACACCCACAATTTCAAAAGGACCGCTCCACTTAGACTTTAGCTTCCCGGGAAACATCCTCAACCTTGAGTTGAACAACAATACGAGATCTCCCACCTTGAACTCTTTGTTCCAAATGTATTTGTCATAAAGATACTTCATCTTTTCTTTGTACAGGGACGAACTTGCATAAGCATTGTACCGAAACTCATCCAATTCATTCAAATGTGCAACCCTCAAGTTAGCGGCTACCTCCCAATCAAGATTCAATTTCTTTAGAGCCCACATGGCCTTGTGCTCTAGTTCCACAAGAAGATGACAAGTTTTTCGGAACACCAACCGGTATGGAGACATTTCGATGGGTGTTTTGTAAGTTGTCCGATAAGCCCATAGTGCATCATCAAGCTTCTTGGACCAATCTGTCTGATTAGCATTAACCGTTTTGGACAAAATACTCTTTGTCTCCCGGTTGAAGACTTCCACAAAATACTCATCGAAATCCTTGTTGCAAAAATATGACCCCCATCGCTTATAAAAGCCCACAGAGTACCAAACCTTGTGAAAATATTCTTTTTCAAGAACGCCACCACACTCTAAACCTATTTGGAAACATAATCAATTGCGACCAAGTTGTAGGTGTTTCCACAAGAACTCATAAAATGACCGATGAAGTCAATACCCCACACATCAAAAATATCAATCTCCAAACGAGACAAGTGGTCCGCCACTTGGTTTTCACTCCCATTTCTATCCTGGATGTCAATATCAAACTCGTGCAACAAAAGCACCCATATCATCAGGCGAGCTTTGGAATTCTTCTTGCTCATAAGATACTGAAGCGCTGCATGATTCGTGTGGACAATGACTTTTGCACCCATCAAGTACGGGCGAAACTTCTCAATTGCAAACACAATGGCAATGAGCTCTTTCTCCATAAAGGTGTAGTTGAATTAGGAACTATTCATGGTCTTACTAGCATAGTAGAATGGGTGAAAATTCTTGTTGATGTGTTGCCCCAAAATAGCCTCAATCGCTACATCACTTGCATCACTCGTGAGTTCAAAAGGGACACTCCAATTTGGAGTGGTGATGATGAGAGTAGTTGTCAACATGAACTTCAACAATTCAAAATCTCTCATGCAGTCATCGTCGAAGTCTAACTTAGCATCCTTCTTAAGAAGATTGCACAACGGGTTCACCACCTTAGAGAAATCTTTGATGAAACGTCGGTAAAACCCCATGTGGCCTAAGAAACTCCGCACACCCTTCACCGAAGTTAGAGGTGGAAGTTTAGAAATAACCTCAATATTTTCCTTGTCAACTTCAATTCCATTCTTAGAGATTTTGTGGCCAAGGATAATGCCTTCCTCGACCATGAAATGGCATTTCTCCCAAATAAGCACTCAATGTGTTTCTTCACATGTAGCCAACACTTTATCCAGATTTGCAAGACAACCATCAAAAGAATCTCCAACCACCGAGAAGCCATCCCTGAAAACTTCAAGGTAGTCCTCTACCATGTCCGTGAAGATAGCCATCATATAGCATTAAAAAGTTGTCGATCCATTGCACAAACCAAATGGCATCCACTTGAAGGCGAAAGTACCATAGGGACATGTAAAGGTTGTTTTCTCTTGATCCTCTGAAGCAATATGAATTTGGTTGCATCCTGAATACCCATCAAGAAAGCAATAGAAAGCACTACCGGCCAATCTATCAATCATTTGATCTAAGAAAGTAAGTGCAAAATGATCCTTCCTTGTGACGGTGTTGAGCTTGCGATAGTCCATACACACCATCCATCCGTTCACCGTTCTTGTAGGAATCAACACATTCTTGTCAGTGGTGACCACCGTCATGCCCCCCTTCTTCGGGGCATATTGAACCGGAGAAGTCCACGAACTATCGGAGATGGGGTAGAAAGCCCCGACATCCAACTATTTGATAATCTCCTTTTTGACAACTTTTTGCATAGCCTCACTGAGTCTCCTTTAATGTTCAATAGATGGTTTGGCGCCTTCCTTCAAGTTGATCTTATGCATGAAAAATGCATAGCTTATTCCCTGAATATCCGCCAATGTCCACCCAGTAGACTTCTTCCTCTTTTGTAGCACCGCCAATGTAGAATCGACCTGCACGTTAGTCAAACAAGAGGAAAGAATAACTGGTAAAGTAGAACAAGGGACAAGAAATTCATACTGAAGATGTGGAGGCAATGGATTCAACTCCAAGGTAGGAGGATCTTCAATGGAAGTTTTTGTAGGAGAAGTTGTCCTATTTTCAAGATCCAAAGATAATTTTCAGGGTGCATAATTGTACGACCCCATTCCTTGCAAAGAGTTCACATATTCCATGAAGCCATCCATCTTGTCATCATCAAAGTTGAGCAAGAAAGCCTCCAACATATCACCAACATTGATCACAGCACTTGTGTCATCAACAATAATATCGGTCAGCAAGTCCACAAAAGAGCATACCTCATTGCTATTTGGTTGCCACATGGACTTAAACACATGGAAAACCACTTGTTCATCACCCACTCGGAAAGTGAGTTCTCCGGCTTTAACATCACAAAGATCCTTACCCATAGCAAGGAAAGGTCTTCCAAGAATAATCGTCACCTCATAATCAACTTCACAATATAGAATAACAAAATCTTCCGAAAGATCTTCAATCACTCCTAAAGGTCTCTTTATAGTAGGATAGGCCATTTGCAATCTCATAGAGGTGGGTCTTGGTTTCCAAAGTCCCAAGGTCTTGAAAACCGAATAGGGCATCAAATTGATACTTGCCCCAAGATCACAAAGAGCTTTAGCAAACTCGGCACTACCAATTGTATAAGGAATCGTGAAAACACCAGGATTCTCTAAATTAGGAGCCATTGAATGCACAATTGTACTCACTTGATGAGTGACTTTGATAGTTTCAAAATTCATTGATTGCTTCTTTGTCACGAGATCTATCATAAACTTTGCATAACCGGGTATTTGTTCCAAAACTTCAACTAATGGCACATTTAATGAGACTCTCCATCATTTGAATGAACTTCTTGAATTGATTCTCACCATTTTGCTTGGGAAGTCTTTGAGGGTATGGAGGTGAAGGCTTAGGAAATGGTGTCTTAGCCTTTTGCACTATCGACTTCGGTATGTCAATAATGTGATCCCTAGAAAGGTTGACCCCCTCTTGAGTCTCTATCACACTATCATCAATATCAATCCTAACTTAATCATTTGATTGTACCACATTGTTCTAGATCTCTTCTTTCTGCACCACTTGATCATCATTCACAAGTTGCTTTTGACTTGAGATGGGTGCATTCCCACCTCTTCCACTTCTTGTAGTAATGTCCATGGCATTCCCCGTGTTGTTTTCACCCTTTAGGTTTACTACCGTGTCACTTGGTAGTGCCCCTTAGGGCGAGAATTTAGAGCTTGAGATATTTTCCCCATTTGAACTTCTAAGTTGCGGATCGATATGTTGTGTGAGGCATGTTGGGCATCCAAATCGGCATTCTTTTCCATCACGCCCATCTCATTGTTTGAAGAACTTGGACCATGGGAAGGATGAAGAGGCGGGTTTCTCGGTTGTTGATACATCGGGGCCTTTGGAAACCCGACCCCCAATTTCCTTGATTATTGTTCCATCCGCCTTGATTGTTACCCCCCCCCCCAATTTTCTTGATTATTGCCACTCAAATTTCCTTGATTGTTGTTGTTATGTCAATTCCTTTGATTGTTGCCACCACTCCAATTTCCTTGGTTGTTAGAATTTCAATTACCTTGATTGTTTTGAGGTCGCCATTGTTGTTGGTTTGGGCAATAGAAATTATTTCGTTTCCCTTCAAAGTTGTTCACATATTGCACCTCCTCTTCTTGTTCGTTGTAAGAATCATCTTGATCAAAACCACTATCCTCTTGCACATAATTCTCCACTCGATGTTGCACTTGTGGACCCTTGGTCCTTCTTTTGTTCACCATCATATTCACTCCCTCCATGGCATTGACTTGCTTAGGATTTTACAATTGTTAAAGGTGAGCCTTTGCTAATTGATTCATGGTGGTAGTCAATTCGGCAATGGCTTGCCCATGGTCATGAAACTCTTTGTAAAGGTGGATCACGTTCGGATCACCTTGTGGAACATTAGCCCGTGATTGCCACTCCAATGATGATTTTTCCATTTCATCTAAAATCTCACGCGTCTCCACGTAAGGCATAGTCATGAATTTCCCACCGCAAGTTGATTCACTACACATTGGTTGGTTGTGTTAATCCCACGATAGAAATTTTGTTGAATCATATTCTCCGTCATATCGTTGTTGGGACATTCCTTCACCATTGTTCTATAAAGTTCCCATATCTCGTGTAGTGATTCATTTGGATCTTGCTTGAATGCCAAAATCTCATCCCAGAGTATAGCCATGTGACCCGGAGAGAAGAACTTAGAAATAAACTTTTCCGCCAATTCATCCCAATTGTGAATGGAATGGTTCGGCAAACGTTCCAACCAATCTAAAGCTTTCCCTCGTAAAGAGAAGGGAAAAGGCTTTAGCCTCAATGCATCCTCAGAGACATTTGTTTGTTTTCTGCCCCAACAAGTGTCCACAAGCCCCTTCAAATGTTTGTATGCATTTTGACTTGGAGCACAGGTGAAGAAACCCCGTTGCTATAGAAAGGTGAGCATCACATTGGTGATTTGAAAGTTGCCCGCCCTAATACGGGGAGGGACTATTACACTAGCATATCCTTCATTGGCTAACACCCAGTGTGGAGCCGCTCATGGTGGAGGCGGGGGTGGAACGGGGGCATTGTCATGAGGCACTCGGCCTCTTCTATTGGATTAAGGTTTAAGAGGAACCTCATCAACTTGCTCATCCTCAACGTCCACATCCCCCAAAGGCATATTTATGAGCTCAATGTTCGCCATGGTTGTACCTACGATTTCTCAAACACGTTAGTAACATGAAAAGAAATGAAGATATTCTAAAAACACACCCAAATCTATAGCTAACACCTTTTTTACCTCCCGGCAACGAAGCCAAAAATTGATCACGTCAAAAATACACCTCAATAGAGATATGAAACGGTCGTATGCAATAATAAATTCCCAGAGTCGGGGTCGAATCCACTAGGATCTAGGATAGGAGTTTGGGTTATATATTTCAAATGAGCAATTGGATTATCTAGATTGCACTTTCACAACAAGGATTTGTTTTCTATTTCTACTATTAATCTAATGATTGCAAGATAAAGAAAGTAAACTAGAGATAATCGTTTTTTAAGGTTTTTATAAATAGGTAAAAGGCCTAGGGTTTTGACCATAACCTTGGTGTTTGCCTAATGGGATAAAGACGTTAATGCTTGTTTTGTTGATTGGGGTGTATTATAGCTCTCAACTCTACATTACCCACTAAATACCTCTCGGTTAGAAAGTGGTTTTGCCCAATTTTGCTTCCTCAAGACCAAATGGGTATCACCCAAAATAGCTGATAAGAACTCAAGTCGGGTTATTACTATCTCTAGGTTGAACCATTTAATTAGGGTGATCAATCTCTCAATTTACCAAATTCCTTGTAACCTAAGTTATCCTAGAACGGGTCCCTCTTCCTCAAGTAGAGACTAGATCGAATAGGGATGAATTAATGTTTGCAACTATTATTTTTTTAATTAAAGCATGAACTGAGCTAAATACTTAACACCAATCATAAACAAGCACTAAATTAGATATCCACAAGGTTTACACACTAGGGTTGGGCTACAAACCTAGTAAAAGTCTAGCTACTCATAATGGTATTTAAAGCAAATAAAGAAGAAAAACTAATTAAACTCATAATGGAAGCTTACAATGATTAAATCTAATGTAAATACACCAAAGTAATATGAAACTTCCTAAAGTAGTAAAGAAAAATGACTACAGCAAATTCAGATGTTCAAACTTGACCTAATTTTGTAAAACTCTTCTATTTATACAAGGCTGAAAATCTCAGACAAAAATGCCCCTCAAGAGGTCCTGCGGCCGCACAATTCCATGTGTGGTTTGCAGATTTCTTCATCTGGCAGGAAGTGGAGTTTTGCGGCCGCAAATTCCTGAACTTTGGTCGCAAGGAAATCTTTTGCGTCCACACATTTCTAGATTGCGGCCGCAAGGCAATTCTTCTACGGTCGCACAATTCTTGTGCGGTCCGCAATTCACAGAGGCTCCTGGACATGGTCTTTTTGTATACTCTCTGATCTTCGATTCTTAGCCCAGTTTTGCGGCCGCACAATTCATGTGCGGTCCTGTTACGCCCCGACCTTGGAGAGTGTGACCGACGCTCAACAGAGTTACCCCAGTCGAGCAAGACTTCACAGTTTCGTCTACCCAACTCACCCATGAATAAAGAAAAGAATATATTTCATTAATTAGACAGTAAGAGGTCATGTGAATAACACCAGTTCATTTTCATTAGTTACGTCATTAACAAGTCTCCAAAAAGTACATTGTACAATAATAGTTACTGTGGAACAGATGATACAATTACAACATTTTTAGTTTAACCTTCCCAAAAACATATACAATGCACACTATGTCTACGAGGCCTTTAATAGGAACAAAAGAGTTCTATGACAGTGCCGGCAACAAGGCCCCGTCTATACCTCAAACGCTATGTACAAAGGATAAGAGATACAGGACCCCGAAATGAAGTGGGGTTCACCAAGTCAGCTGAGGAGAGGGTGTGCTGCTATCATTGATCAATACCACCTGCTATGGAACCACCTGCATCCACTAAACATGAAGTGGCCCCGGCAAAAGTAATGTTAGTATATATGGAATAGTACTAGTATCTCTATGATGCTCCAAAGTGAGGCTAGTCTATTAGGACTTGGTCTTAGACTGTTAGTGGTTAACGTTCCTCTTAGTGCTATGCTTTATCTACTGGTTATTATTTTTCTTTTCACTTATTTTCTAGTTCTGGTGATGTTGTTCTTTGTTCTATGATTTCTATTGATGGTACTGACATATTGCCTCTTTTCGTCTTCCTTTTGTATTCTTGAGCCGAGGATCTTTCGGAAACAGCCTCTCTATCCTCTCGGGGTAGGGGTAAGGTCTGCGTACACACTACCCTCCCCAGACCCCACTAGTGGGACTTCACTGGGTCGTTGTTTTTGTTGTTGTTGGATGAGTTCCGGTACCATTCTTATACAAGTTCGTGCTTGTACAAAGAAAAGATGAAATATCTTCATCACAAATACATTTGGAATAAAGAGTTCAAGGTGGGCGATCTTGTATTGTTGTTTAACTCAAGGTTGAGGATGTATCCCAGGAAGCTAAAGTCTAAATGGAGTGGTCCGTATGAAATTGTGGGTGTGACACCTTTAGGTACATTAGAATTGAAGAACAAAAACAATAAAGTATTATGAGTCAATGGTCACCGGGTGAAGCACTATTTGGGAAAGGTTGGAGATAGCCACGTCGTGGCGGTCGTTCATTTCAGTTGATGGTATTCTGTGTCATGTCGCGATGTTAAATCAGGTGCTTCTTGGGAGGCAACCCATGTTTCTTTTTCTTTTTTTCTTTTGTGGTTAGGTGTTATATTTGTGCTGACTTGATTTGAAGTGTGCTAAAGGGATGAATGTGACTTACAGGAATTATGGACAGAAATCTGGCTAAGTGATGCAAGAATCGCGGACCGCAGTTGAATTTGGCGGACCGCACATTTATGGTTGTTACAGCAAAAGTGCAATGCGGCCGCGCAATTATCTTGTGGACCGAACAAATGAAAGGTTGAAAATCTCAACTCTTTGAAGTTTAGTCTGTTAGAGAAAAGGTCGATGTGCGACCGCAAAAGGAAATGTGCAGCCGCGACATGAAATTTGCGACCACACACAAAATTGTGCGGACCGCAGATGAGAGGCTGAGGAAAGGTCACCAGGTAATAGAGTGCGAACCACACATGAAATTGTGTGGCCGCACTCGCTCTTCCATCCTTTAGCCATCCAACTCAAATAAATAGATGAACAAGGGCATGCATTACGTTTTTTCACTCTCTGAGCATAAAAATAGTGCCCTCTTGAAATTTCTTGGTGATTTCATATGTACACACACACAACATCCTTGATCAGTCACTCATTACACTCATTCATCTGCTATGCTTCAATTTTTTGTTAATCATTTTCTTTTAATTTGTAGATTTGTAGTTATTTTTAGGCCATTTGTCATTAGAATTCAATTGTGTATCCATGTGGCAGTAAATCTGTAATGGGTTAAATAATACATCTTCTACGATGTTTTCATGTCAAATTATGCACGAAATTGAAAACCCTAAAATGAAACAAATGAAATGTTCATAATTTTTTAATTATGTGGCCGCACCTGAATTTGTGCGGTCCGCAGAAAATGATTTTAGGGCAGCATTAGTGAAGAAGGGATCTGCGGCCGTAAGGTAAAATGTGCGTACCGCAGAATTCCCATTGCGGCCTTAGAAATGCACTTTTACTATCATCAGAGATTACCTGCTTTGAGACTCCAATGTGCGGCCGCAAGTTTAATTGTGCAGACCGCAGAAAACGTGTTGTGGCCGTACATCAACCAATTCTTTGTTATCAGAGAGTTGGCATTTGTTAGGTCTCAGAGGTGTGGCCATAGGCAGAATTGTGTGGACCGCACTCGACTTTTGCGGGAACAAAACAAAATTGTGTTGTCCGTAATTCATCATCTGCGGCCACAAGCAAATTATGCGGACCACATACCTGGTTTCCTATAAGCATGCTTTGACTGTGTACTCTCACTGTGTCTTCTAGTTTATAGCTTACTTGCATATCTCCCGTGTATGTCTGAATATTGAATTGCAACTAACAATCTCTTTTACTTAATACATACAATGGTTCGATCTAGAGGACACAGCGACACATCTAAAGGGAGAGGGGAACCTTCACGGTGTCGAGGAAAGAGTGCCTTACCCCTTGGCCAACAAAAGACTATTACAAAGAAAGCTACAGTCAGCAGAGAGAGAGGTGCAGATCTCTCCGAGACGAGATTATATGTCCTGTCTAGGGAAGCATCAGAGGGCAACTCAGCCTCTGTTCACGAGCATCCAACCGCACAATCAAGGCTGCAAGGGGGATACCAACTCAGGGGCGAGCCATCCTCATCTCATAGCACTTTTTGAGGACTCGAAGAGTGATAGTCAAGCTTCTGAGCCATCGGCTACACCTATCCCTACGGCACAAGATACACTAGTTCAGGATATCCTCGATGATGGCAGAGGGGAAGATGCTACAGCTGTCGGCCTTGAAAGGTCAAAGAAGAAAGAGGTTTGGGAGGACCGATTTGTCATCTTGGCAGCCTTCACCAGCTTTCATACATGGTGGCCAATGAGGTCGCTAACTTTCGAGCGACAGTTTCTATTTAAAGATTTAGAGAGGTACAACCCAGCAATGTTGAGACAGTTCTGGGAATGCAAGGGGTGGCTGTGGTTCACGCAAAGTGTAACGGACACCAAAGAGTACATGATCCTGGAATTCTATGCAAATGTGGCTCACATCAGAAAGGGGATAAAAGTGACTAAAGTACGTAACTTAAAAGTTAGATTTGATCAACATACACTTAACACGTACTTGGGCTTCGAAGATGTTGAGCCAAAGGAATATTTGGAGAAGTATGCATTGGAAGACGCAGCCCGACCTTGGTTAGCGGAGATTCTAGCAGCACCAGGGCCACCACCTCCATGGATTTTTGTTGGGGTTCCTATCCACCGTAGAACTCTGAGTTTCAAAGCGAAGGGGTGGCAAACCTTCGTCTGCAGCAGACTGGACCCAAGCCAGAATAAGACTTACCTTACGATTACTCAGGTAGTTATGGTTGTTCAATTATGGCCAGGTACGTGATCAATGTGGGCGTTGTGATGTCGGCCAACATCTCAGTGATTGCTCGGCAAGATGACTCGCCCTACCCATATCCCAACACTATCACAGAATATCTCACGGATGCAAGGGTAGATCAGAGGGATTATGACACGAAGGTGAATCCTAAGAAGCCTTTTACTCGGTATCCATCGATGGATGCAAACAATCTGTAAAAGAAAGTCTCGCCTCCTACCACCACGGGCTAGTCTGATGAGCCAGCTATGGTAGCTACCGAGCAGTTGATCTCCCATCCACTTCGGTCGAACCTTCCTCCAGTGTCGCAGTTATGCCTCTGCCTTCCTCCACAACCCCTACTACAACTCCCTCCACAACTCCCACCTCGGCTTTGAAGTCGGTGCATATGCCTACTGCCACATTTTATGTGCTGTAAGTCTCCTAGATATTAGCGAGTCTCAACAACGGGATGCAAACAGCCACTGCAAAGTTGTCTGACTTATCCAATACTGTTGTAGCGCAGTATTCAGTTCAGGCACCTCAGTTTTCCTCGACAGTTGAATAGACATTGAAGAAGCTCCTAGAGAACTAGAACACTATTATGGATACCTTTGTATAGCACGGGTCAGTGATCGAAGAGATAGGAAAAGAAGTCAAGAAAATGATAAAATCCCAAGTCAGCAAGAAGTCAGTAGACAAGCTCCGGAGACATGTCACCAGGCTTTCTACAGCCGCAGATCTCCCCTTTGACATGATGCTTGACCTAGACCACTCTGTCCCAGATCCAACAACACCATCTGCACTGGCGGCACCAACTGGCCAGTCTGAAGAGCCAGAACTTGTTGACGACACTTACTGAGGAAGTGCGTCAAATGTTCGCCAACCCAGCCACACTCAGAGTTGAGGATGATGAGATTCAGTTGGCTGAGCCTAAGGGCGATGACACTGCCTGGGACACAATGAAGTCCAAGGAGCCATAGCTAGTTCTCTTCACTTTTTCCCCTCTTTTACTCTTATTTTTTAGGCATTGGGGACAATGCTTATCTTTGTTCGGGGGTGGAGTTTATTGATTATATTTGATACATTCTGAGACATTTGGCCTGTAATAACTTGATATTATTCTCTCTTTTCTTATTATGTATATATATTTTCTCTCTTTCTCTCATTATGTATATTCATTCTATCTTCAGTGGTTTTTTCTTATTAACTTCTTTGTTTTTGTTTCTTTATTAGTCTTTATTTGATTTAGTAGCTTCTTTGTTTGATTTAGTAGCTTCTTTTTATGTTTTAGTAGATAATAAGCCTTTGGTTTTCTTAATGCCACGATTCTTTCCAAAGGTAGTTGTTGTGTGAACCAGGTGACTCGTCCCAATGATGGATAGCGTGACAACCTTCTTAAGGGAATGAATCAGTTTTTTGTGTTTAGGTAACAATAGTAGTAGTAATGAATAAAAAGACCTAATTAAGTCATACTCGAAGAGTCAACCATGCTTCAATTGGCACCAATACCCTTAACTATGTGCCTATGGTTAGAAACAAGGTTTGTGAAAGAAATAGCTCTAGTTAGTGACTTTGTGACTCTTATGTTGACTTTGGCAGTCATCCAATGGTTTAATTGGACCATAGTGATCTTTAAACTTGAATGTGTTCATTGTGGGCCTACGACTCTGTCCTCTTTTACAATCCGGTTGCCTGAGGGGTGAGATGAATTATTGCTAGTTCAAGTATCCATGCGAAGGGTCTAGAACATGCCCCGAATGTGTTTCAAGGGAAATCCTAAGTTTTTCTTGGTTTGAGAAGTGATTGTAGGCTCTCCTTGTCCTGTTTGAGTTTACTATTTCCAACCAATGTCATTATCCCTAGTCAACCTCTTTGAGCCTCTAGCCTTTCTTATTTGATAACCATATTACAATCTTTTACCCGTTTTTATCGTGACCCTCTCTTGGCACCCGAGTTTTCCTTAGCACTCTTACGAGATAAATGGCTTAAAACGTAAGTTTGGGGGAGAGAAGAGGAACTTGAAAAAGGTATCAAGGCACAAAAATAGAAAATAAATGATCTATATGAGAAGAAAAGGCAAGAAAAGAAAAGAACAAAAAGAAATATGCAAAAGAAATGAATAAGTGAAGGGCTGAAGGGATTCAAAAAGAGGTAATGATCCCAAACATGAAGAAAATCAAAAAGGGAGAAAAAGAATGAAATGATCAAGAAAGAGTGATGCTAAATTTCTCTACTCCCCAATGAAAAGAAAGTACCTCTAAGAATTGGCAAAGTATGAACCGAGAAATGAATGATGGAGTCCTTAATGAAGGTGTAACCACTTACCCATATGATATCCTAACCTAACCCAAAAGCATTCATTAGATCCCGAAAGAAGTCCTACTTGATTTTAAACCGAGTGAGCTTACATTAGTGGCGATTTACATGAGGGGCAAGCCTATGGTACTTGAAGCCGTACTTGTGACATTCTCTTGAGAGAGTTGAGTGAACCTTTCATAAATCTTTGGATTGAGTGCTGAATTTCGTAAGTGAGCTAGGAAAATGGAAAGTAGAGGAGGAAGAGTTTGGAGTCCACCATGACTTACATGATAGAGTAAGTGTCCTTGATGAGTAAAGTCGATTCTTGAAGCTCAAATGTCACATTAGATTTATATGGGCATGAATGTTTAACTTGTCGCCTTGTTGATAATATATGAGTAGTGTGGGTAATTGTTGGTCCCAACTGATATGGAGATGGCTCACCTTTGACTCGCTGAAATGACCCTTAACTTTTGGAGGTGGGAACTAATTTATTTTCTTGAGGACAAGCAAAGACTTAAGTTTGGGGGAGTTGATAAGTGGGGAATTTGACTGCTTATTAGCACCTCTTAGCTTTTGTTTCAGTCTGAAAGTATTGAATTGTGTTCCCGAAACTAATGAAATTGTGCAAATTGCAGGAATGCTAGAAGTTTGGTCTCCCAAGATAAAATTCGACTCAAAAAGGAGTGTTCCAAAGCACAAGGCAATAAAGGGCGCAGAAACACAAATGTGTCATCCGCAGAAGAAATTGCGGACCGCAAAATTCCATCTGCAGTCATAAACCAAGAAGAAATACCCAGCAGGACTTTCAGTAATGTGCAGACCGTACATGAATTATGCAGCCGCAGAACTGGGCTTAAGATTCAAATATCAGAGAGTATGCAAAAAGACCAAGTCCAGGAGCCTCTGTGAAGTGCGGACCGCACAAGAATTGTGCGGCCGTAGTCTAGAAATGTGAGGTCGCAGAACTCACCTTCCTGCCAACTGAAGAAATTTGACTGACCGCACATGGAATTGTGCGGCTGCAGAACCTCCCGTGGGGTATTTTTGTCCGCAATTTTCAGCCCTGTATAAATAGACGAGTTTCACAAAAATAGGTCATGTTTGAACATACACAACTGTTGTAGCCGTTTTTCTTTGTTATTTCACGAATTTTTAGCTTATTTGAGTATTTTTAGCATTAGATTTTATCATTTTAATCTTCCATTATGAGTTTAATTAGCTCTTCATCTTTATTTTCTTCAAATTCCATTATGAGTATCTAGATTTTTACTAGAGTTGTGACCCAACCCTAGTGTGTAAACCTTATGGGTGATTAATTTTATGCTTGTTTATGATTGAGTGTTAATTATTTAGCTTAGTTCATGCTTCAAGTTTTAGAATTAATGGTTGCAGATATTGATTCATGCCTATTTGACTTAGTCTCTACTTGAAAAAGAGGAACCTAGTCTAGGATAACTTAACTAACAAGGAATTGCATTAATTGAGAGATTGATTATCCTACATAAAGGGTTCAAACTAGAGATAGTGAAAACTCGACTTGATCTCTTATCAATTGTTTTGGTTGATACCCATTAGGACTTGAGAAAGCCAAATTGGGCAAAATCACTCTTTGACCAAGAGGTATAGAGTGGGTAAAGTGGCGTTGAGAGCTATAATACACCCGATCAACAAAATAGGTATAAACATTTTTATCCCATTAGGCAAACACTTAGGTTATGGTCATAGCCCTAGGCCTTTAATCCAATTGGAAAAACCTCAAAATAATTATAATCTATTTTATTTAGCTTGCATTCATTAGAGTAACAGTAGAAATAGATAACAAAACCTTATTGTGGAAGTGCAAACTTAGATAACCCATTTGCTTGCTTCAAATATATAATCCTAACACCCCTCTTAACTCCCTATGGAAATCGACCCCGACTCTTGTTGGGTACTATTATTGCATACGACCGTATCATATCTTCGATATGGGTGTGTTGTGGACGTCGTCAGTGAACTCCAAGCTTAACACTTTTAGAAACTTGATAGAATCGGAGCTTCGGGGAATTCATTCTGCAGGTTCAAAGTAACGTGAGCCAATCATCTTTGTCATGACTGTGTTGTGGTCGATGTGGCAAGGGACACTTGGGAGAGTGTCGTTTTGGTACAAACGAGTGTTATAGTTGAAAATATAATGGCCATCAAAAGAAAAATTGTTCATCAGCTTGAAAGCATTTCAGTGAGGGTGTAGCTCAGCTCACCAGCTCAGTGACTACTACTTTCGCAGCACCTCCCCCAGCTCGTGGCACTCAGGAACCCATTAGGCGGGGCGCAACTAGAGGTGGTGCATAGTGTTCAGGAGGACCTGATCAGCTCTATCCAATAATGAGTCGTCAGAGTTCAGTGGCATCTCCAGACGTCGTCACATGTATACTAATTGTTCACTCTCATCATGTGTATGCATTCATAGATTCGGGCTCCACATTGTCTTATATCACCTCTTATGTTGCCATGAGTTTTAGGATAGAATAGGAACAGCTTCGTGAGTTGTTTTCTATATCTATTCTAGTTGGTGAATCTATAGTTGCCATGCACGTTTATAGGAATTAATTGTACTGTCATAGTATATGGTCGAAACAACGTTATCGACTTCATCGAGTTAAGAATGATAGATTTTGATGTAATTATGGGAATGGATTGGCTTTACTCCTGTTATGCCAAGTTGGATTGTCGATCCAGAATTGTTAGGTTTGAATTTTCGAATGAGCCTGTTGTCGAATGGAAGTGAAATGATGTCATGCCAAAGGATATTTCCTACCTTAAGGAGACAAAGATAATTACAAAGTGATGTATCTACCACTTAAATTAGGTTATCGATACCGATACTGAAGCATCGTCTCTTCATTATGTGCCAGTTGTGAATGAGTTTCCAAAAGTATTCTTATAGGAGCTTCCTGAAATTTCACCTGGTAGGGAGATTGATCTTGGTATCGATGTTTTGCCAGATACAACCTATATTAATTCCACCCTACATAATGGTCCCGACAAAGTTAAAAGAATTAAAAGAAAAATTAAAGGATCTATTGGAATATGGTTTTATTTACACTGGGGATTTTTACCTATTTACTACATATGAAACTTCAAGGTAGGAGTAAGGTATGCGTATACAATACCTTCCCCAGACCCCATGGTGTGGGATAATACTGGGTATGTTATTGTTGTTGTTGTTGTTGTACTACATATGAAACTTGTTTACCCTCCCAAATCAAGTTTTAAATTAATTATATTGGCATATACAATTTACTAATTATATACAATTAGTATTAATGAGTATCCCTTTATATTAGGAATGAAATAGGGAATCACTTATTTACCCATCCCTGCTCTCTCTCCCTCTCTCTCCCTCGCTATCTCTCTTTTCATCTCTCTCCTTCTCTGTTCTTTCCCTAATTTTTATTCCTTTGTTTTTTCTCTGCTTTTTATCCTCTTTTTTCAGGAAATTCATCAATGAATTTCAATTATTTTAATATAGAGTTTTAACTTACCAATTTGCTTTCATGCTACACAGTTGGTGTTCGAATTGAAATTATCAATCAACAAATTCTGAACGTTTTTGACTCTCCACCATTGACAACCATTAAAAAGCTTTGAAGCTTTGAATAAGAATTTGGGTTTTCAAAATATATTTATTTATTTGGATTGTGTGTTGCTGCAAACGATTGGGAACATTTTATGGAGTTTATATCTCTATTTTGAGGTTATTTGGTGAAAATTAGATTAGATTTGACTGGATTTTTAGATTGAAATTCGAAGAAAAAGCAGAAGTAGAAGAACACACCACATACAAAATATACAAATCATATACAGAAGACATATTGTATAAAATTTGTATAAAAATTATATTTAAGTTGTCTGGTGTTATAGTTGTATTTAACCGGGTAAGAATGATGTATGAAAGTTATAGATAAATTATAAATAAGTTGTATATTGTATAATTCTCAACAGTTGTGCCTACGCGCCAAGATAACCACCAATTGAACCTGTCAGATCCTGCACATTTAGTGCAGAAATGAGCATGAGTACATAAATCAACACGTACCCAATAATTATCTAGCCTAACCCCGGAGATGTAGTGACGAGGGGTCGACATCGACACTTACCAGAGCTCTAGTAAAGCAGTATGATAAATCGTAAACAGATATAAAGCACAACATTAGCAATGAGGTAAAAACTATAACTAAGATATCGTGAATATTCGGACTACTAGAGATATAACCCACGATTATGCCGAGGTCATACGGTCCGATCCAGAGTGGTGTGTACACTGGCGAGGGTCAATCGCCACGAACCAGAGATGCATCTCAATATACTGCCAAGGCATTCTGTCTGCTCCACAAGAAAGGAAGGAACTTATCGAATTACGAGGCACGTGCTTACAATGCAGGTACAAGAGCTTAAAGTGAATGTAACACTTAGCGTTTCTCAAATAATTTTCCAACAACTCAAGGTGATAAAGCTCGGCCTTATTATATATATATATATATATATATATATATATATATATATATATATATATATATATATATATATACACACATGTATTTCTAAATCAATTTCAATTATAAATTCAATTAATTAAGCCAGCAAATGGAGTTCATATAATTCAAATATTACATGATAGAATCTTGAGTCTACCCGGACATAAACATGCTTTAGCTACATACGGACTCTCGTCACCTCGTGCGTACGTAGCACCCACAACTAGTAGCACATAACAATTACATCACCTAGGAGGGGATAGTTTTCCCCTCACAAGGTTATACATGAGACTTATCTCGCTCCGAAGTTCCATAACCGGCTCCAATGCTTCTCTAACTCTTCACTTCAAAGCTAAACGATCCGAAACTAGTCAAACAATGTTCTCAATCAAAATATACTCCAATGCATATAATTTAACAATTTATAATAATTCTCAACTCTGCTCGAAAAGTCAACCCTCGGGCCCACGTGCAAGGAATCCAAAATTTCTTGAAGATAATCATTACCCATAACGCCACGAACTCAAATGTATCCCTAATTACATGTCCAATTTCATGGTAAAAATCCAAAAATATAAATTCTAGGTTTTCCTCCAAAAATACCACAAATTTCTATCATATTCCATGTTAAAATCTATATATAATCAAAGTATTTAGCTCACAATTAGTGGGAATCACTTACCTAGTATTGCTCGATGAAAATCTCCTCAAAATAGTTCCCCTTATTCGGCCAACCAAAGTGAAAAATGAAAGAAAAGAGCAAAATCCCGTACTTAACAAAGCATTCTGCCCAGGGATCTTCGCATCTGCCAAACTAATGGCCGCTTCTGCGGCAACAAGTCCGCTTCTGCGGAGAGCAATGGAGACCTGTCCCTTCGCACCTACGGATAAGGTCCCGCTCCTGCGACAACACAGGTGCGACAATCGACCCCCGCTTTTGCGCTCCCTTCGCTTCTACACTCCAAGAAGCCGCATTTGTGCCATCGCAGACATTGCAGATGCGTTTAAAATGTCGCTTGTGCAATCCTTCACCACCTAGACTTTTCCCGCTTTTGTGATGAGCGGCCCAATCCTGCGAAGTCGCTTCTACAACAAAAATTCTGCAGAAGCGGTTGCACTAGCACCAGAACCCCTTCAGCAGAGAAATCAAGAGATGAAACGATCTGAACCACGTCTGTAACTCACCCGAGCAACTCAGGACCCTATCCGAATATACCCATAAGTTTCATAACATATCGCGGACCTGCTCGAGGACTCAAATCACATCAAACAATATCAAAACTATGAATCGACAGCCAAAACCTTTCTTTATACTTTCAAACATTCAAACTTCGACGAACGCGTCCGATTCATACTTACGCACAAGTGACAAATCACGATACGAACCTATTCCAATGCTCGAAACCTCACACGGACATAGATAATACCAAAGTCCACTTTAAATCAAACCTAGGAAATTCTAAAACTTTCAAAATATTAACTTTCCACAATAATCGCCAAAATCTCCCGGGCCACCCGACACTCAACCCAAACACACGCCCAAGTCCGAATCATCATACAAACCTATTGGAACCTTCAAATCCCGATTCTGAGGTCGTTTACTCAAAACTCGAACCTTAGTCAACTCTTCCAACTTAAAGCTTCCGAATTGAGAAAATTCCATCTGAATCAACTCCTAACTTCCCAAAATTCAATTCTGACAACGTGTACAAGTCATAAAATATGAAGTAAAGCTACTCAAGGACTCAAACCGCCAAACAATGTGCTAGACCTCAAAATGACCGATTGGGTCGTTACATTCTCCCCCACTTAAACATACGTTCATCCTCGAACATGCCAAGAACCATTCCGGAGCTATCCAAAATCACTATTTAACACCTCGTGCACCTACCCATGCCACCACAACCCATGTGAGTACATTAGCTCAAGCCAAACTGAAGATCCTCCCTATAACATAGGGGTGTTCATCAGTAGGTACGGTACGGTATTTAGACATTTCAGTTCGGTATTTTCGGTATTCGGTTTCTTAAAATGCAATACCAATACCGTACCTAATTAAATTTTGTATGGTTCGATTTTTCTCCTTTCAGTTTCGATTTATTCGGTTTGAATACTAACTAGTGCATAGAGTCATAGACTGTAATATTCTAAACTAAAGTACTCAAAAGTAAAAAACTAAAAACATTTGTTTACTAAGGTTTTGTCCAAAACTAGCAAATATCAACCCAGAGTGAAAAAACTATACATAAAAGAATAAATTTGATATATATATATATATATATATATATATATATATATATATATATATATATATATATATATTTGTCTTGTTACTTGCTTAGAGTTAATTGATGAACTTAGAGAATAAGGAAAAGTAAAATTTTAGATTTTTATATTTATGTTATAATTAATAATATGTGTATTGTGTAATATAATATATATTTCGGTGCGGCATTAGTACTTCGGTATTTCATTTTAAAATACCAAATACCATACCTAATACCAATATTTTTTAAAACTTAAACCAAATACCATGCCGAATACCAAAATTTTTGGTTTCGGTACGGTAATTCGGTATTTATCAAATTATGCACATCCCTACTATAACCTTAACTAATAAGCCTTAGAACCAAATTCCAACATCCGAAATTCTCCACGAGACCCGATTCTAACATATGAACACCGCATCAATCACTACACATTGTACCAAAACATGATCATGCACCTATACTGAAATCACACCATGCACCACATAAGTCATTTACCCATAATAACATCCTCCGACCAACATAGCTGCAATTTCACGAATTTTTTGCCTACAATACACCTCATAACACATATAAGCCATGTTCAAACCCTCGCAATACTGCCACGATGAAAGAGATATGTAGAAACTCATAACCACTTGCCAAATCAATAAATCATAGAGTCTCTCCACCTGACAAGAACCATTACCTCATTCTGAACTGAATAATGATATTTTCTCTTTAATATACTCTACATAAATCCGATCACACTGATCTCAGGTCCAATAACCTCGTCTCACCCAGTACAAGCTACTCGGGCAATAAGCCACCTCAAATACCGTCTAAAATCTCATGCAGTGCCGTCAAAGCGGTAACAAGATACAACTCGAATATGACTCATAAGAAAGAATGAACTTAGATAAGGAACTACCCAGCCCGTGTAACGAATAAAATGGCCAACAGATGCTATAAGCCTTTCTCAGAGACGAGAAACAAGACAAACAATAATAAGTATAGGGAACCGTACTCAACATCTCATTGTTGCAACGTGCAACCCGATTCAAACATGACATTGTTGTGGCGTGCAACCCGATCCAATCATGACATCATTGCGTTGCACAACCCGATCCACACAACATACCCATGGGGGCGTGCCACTCTATCCAAACAATATACCCTTGGTAGCGTGCCACCTGATCCACACATAACAATCAATAAGGAAACACCCATCAAGCCGTAATGCTTATACTTACGAAATGGCCGAATATCGACCACAAGGATGCCAAGTACATAATACAACTGTAGGTAGACGGATAGCGTCGTACGCTAAAAAAACCCAAGCACGACTAAAGTGCAATCAATGACCTACATCTCGAGCGTCATCTTGCTCATATAACACCACAAGCCACACGGTATCACAACACATGTGTGAATAATCAAGTCGTCTCAGAGCCCACATGGCACAATAGAGTAGTGCATGAAATAGATGACAACGGGAATAACATTCAACGCCCGAAGATTCCTCCATAAGCAATGTTATGCCGAATGAACACACCCAATCTAATATAGAGCACACATTCTAATTAGACCCACCAACGGACCTCAAACCGATTCTGATCATACCATACTGGGCCAACAACCTTTCAAGGATCCACAATGTCCCTATTCATGACACAGACGAGTAGCCGTCCAATTCGGAACAAACTCCCATAGTCCACGACCAAATGTATAGAGCGCCTTTTAGGCATAAATTCTCACATTAGCGATAGTACCTGAATCTCTATACTTGGTTTCAATATTTAACAATCAAGTACCTAACATGTCATACTTACACAATATTCCCGTGGGATATGATCCCATGACCTTCCGCACAAGGTAGCAAAGTCTGCACCTCCATACCATCAACCGTACTAATGATGAGTCTTTGTGGGATCTTGATTTATGTGATTGTATCTTAAAGCTAAGTGAGGGAGCCCACCGTCTACGATTGGATCGCGTGGTTGTGTGCCTGTGCATTTTCTGGTTATCGGTGCCTTGGTAGATTATGTGACTAAGAAAAGAAAACATCAGGGGTAATTTGAATGTAACGACCCAATCGGTCATTTTGATCTCTAGCACATCATTCGGTGGTTTGAGGCCTTGAGTAGTTTCACTTCATGTATTACAACTTGTACGTGTGGTCGGAATTGAATTTCGAGAAGTTCGATGTTGATTTGGAAAGAAAATTCTAATTTCGGAAGGTTTAAGATTGGAAAAATTGATTAAGGTTTTCCTTTTGAGTAAACGACCTCAAAATCAGGATTTGAAGGTTCCAATAGGTTCGTATGACAATCTAGGACTAGGGCATATGTTTGGATTGAGTATCGGGTGGCCCGGGAGCATTTCGGCGCTTATTGTGAAAGTTTAGCATTTTAAAGGTTTTAGAATTTCATAAGTTTGGTTTGAAGTAGATTTTGATGATATCGATGTCAGTTTGGGGTTCCGAGCCTTGGAATAGGTTTGTATCGTGATTTGTGACTTATGCGTAAAGTTTGGCGTAATTCTAAAATATTTTGATGTGATTCAGACGCGTTCGTCAAAGTTTGGAAGTTTGAAAGTTGAAAGAAAGGTTTCGATTGTTGATTTGTAGATTTGATGTTGTTTGGTGTGATTTGAGGCCTCGAGCATGTTAATATCATGTTTTGGGACTTGTTGGTGTGATTAGACGGGATCCCAGGGGCTTCGCTTGTGTTTCGGGATGGTTTCAGATCATTTCCTTATGTTTTGCTACTGCTGATGCTGGTTCTGGTGTCATTCATTGCGAACGCATGGTTGTTATCGCGTTTGCGAAGAAGGATTTTTGGGGCAGGAGGAAATTGCTCAACGCGAATGTGACACAGAGGTCACAAACGCGGAGAAGGGCCCGAAGAACCTAGGCGAGTGCGACAGGGAGGTCGCAAACGCGGAGAAGGATGGAGAGTTAGGCCCGGAGCCGTTTAACCTTCGCGAACGCGATGCTTCCCAAGCGAACGCGAAGGGCGGGGGTCAATAGGCTTTGCGAACGCGACATGAAGGTCGCGAACGCGTGGAGGATTCTATAAAGATTTAAACATGAAAATTAGTAGCAATTGTGGGAATTTGGTAGAAAACCTAGAATTTGGTATTTTTGGATTTTGACCACAAAATTGGACATGGAATTTGAAAAAAATCATATATTTGAGTTCGTGGCGTCATGGGTAAAGTTTATCTTTGAAAATTTTTGGAATCCGAGCTCGAGGGTTGACTTTATTGACTTTTCGAGCAGAGTTGGGAATTGTTATAAATTGATTAATTATAAGCATTGAAGTATATTTTGATTGAATTGCACATTGTTTTGCTAGTTCCAGATCATTTGGCTTGAATTGAAGAGTTAAGAGAGGCATTGGAGTCGGTTATGGAACTTCGGAGCGAGGTAAGTCTCCTGTCTAACCTTGTGAGGGGGAAACTACCCCTAGTTGCTGTAATTGTTATGTGCTACTAGTTGTGGGTGCTACGTACGTACGAGGTGACGAGAGTCCGTACATGGCTAAAGCATGTTTATGTCCGGGTAGACTTATGATTTTATCATCTAATATTTGAATTATTTGAACTCATTCTGCTGGCTTAATTAATTGAATTTATAATTGAAATTGATTTGGAAATATATGTATATACTAGGTTGAGCCTTATCAACTTGTGTTGTTGGCAAGTTATTTGAGAAACAGTAAAGGTTATATTCAATGTGTGCTTATGTACTGTATTGTAAGCATGTGTCTCGTAATTTGATAATTTCCTTCCTTTCTCGTCGAGCGGGCCGAACGCCTTAACAGTATAATAGAGGCATCTATGGTTCGTGCCGCTCGACCCTCGGCAGTGTACATATTATTCTGGATCGGGCTGAACGACCTCGGCATAATCGTGCATTATATCACTGGTAGTCCGAACATTCACAAGGTTATCTTTCCACTGATGCTGGCATTTTATATGGTACTTCTTATCCGGTTGTTATTGGTACTTGATATATCTGAGCTGTTGAGGTAGAATACAAGACTGAGAATTTCATACTTTAAAAGGAATAATTGGAAGATTAGGTAACTTATAGATTCACCCTATTATTGTTGCACGTATCACATCTGCTTATGATTTATTATATTGCTTTGTTAGACCTCTAGTAAGTGTCGATGTCGACCCCTCTATTATGCTAGTACGATCATGAATGATTCCCAAGTCAATTACACTGTGACCGAAAAAGAGCTCATTCCCATTGTGTTTGCTATTAAGAAGTTCCGTCCGTACTTGATGGGTGCAGAATTGATTGTTCACACGGAACATGCGGCACTTCGTTACCTTATAAGGAAGAAAGATTCCAAAGCTCGGTTGATGAGACGGGTGCTTTTGTTGCAGGAGTTTGGCATAGACATCCAAGACCGAAAAGGAAGTGAAAACCAAGTGGCGGACCACTTGTCTCGTTTGGAGGAGGAGGGGAGGCCGCATGATGGCCTTGAAGTCAATGGCTATTCCCCGATGAGCAACTCTTAGCCATTTCATTGAAAGAGGTGCCATGGTTTGCGGATCTAGAAAATGTTCTTGTGAGTGGTATCATCCTAGATTAGTTCTCTTCAAACCAAAGGAAGAAGCTCAAATGGGAGTGTCAATATTATTATTGGGATGAACCGTACCTTTTCTGGATTTGTACGGATGGAGCGATTAGAAGATGTGTACCGGAGGAGGAACAAGTTTAAAGTCTTGGGGCTTGTCATTCTTCACTGTATGGTGGTCACCATGGTAGAGCAAGAACGACGGCCAAAGTGCTAAGTTGCGGTTTCTATTGGCCCACTCTTTACAAGGATGCAAGTGAGTTAGTCAAGCGTTGTGATGAATGTCAAAGGGCCGGTGGAATCTCAAAGAAAAATGAAATGCCCCTCACCACCATTTTGAAGATTGATATTTTCGATGTGTGGGGTATTGACTTCATGGGACCTTTTGTGAGTTCTTGTAGAAACACCTACATCTTGGTCGCGGTTGATTATGTGTCTAAATGGGTTGAGGCCGTTGCTCTACCCAACAATGAAGCAAAATGTGTGGTGGCATTTTTGAAGAAGAACATCTTCACAAGATTTGGTACTCCGCGGGCTATCATAAGCGATGGTGGGTCGCATTTTTGCAACAAAGCTTTTGATACCTTGCTTAGCAAGTATGGTGTCACTCATAAAGTTACGACATCCCTATCACCCTCAAGCTAGCTGTCAAAAACAATGAATGCTAACCAGACGGATTGGTCAAAGAAGTTTGATGATGCACTATGGGCTTATCGGACTGCTTTCAAAACTCCTATCGGGATATCTCTATACCGGTTGGTATTTGGCAAAGCTTGTCATCTTCCAGTGGAACTCGAGCACAAGGCCATGTGGGCTTTAAAGAAGTTATATCTTGATTGGGATGCAACTGCTAACTTCCGGGTTGCACATTTGAATGAATTATATGAATTTCGGTACCATGCATATGCAAGTTCGTCCTTGTACAAAGAAAAAATGAAGTACCGTCGTGACAAATACATCTGAAACAGGGAGTTCAAGGTGGGCGATCTGGTTTTGTTGTTCAACTCACGAATGAAGATGTTTCCCGGAAAGCTAAAATCCAAATGGAGTGGTCCCTCTAAAATTGTGGGTGTGACACCTTTTGGTGCATTGGACTTGAAGAACAAAAGTGATGAGGTATCTCGAGTCAATGGTCACCGGGTGAAGCATTATTTGGGACAAGCTGATGATGGCCACGTGGTGGCAGTGATTCATTTGAAGTGATGATAATTTGCATCGTGACGCGACGTTAAATCAGGCGCTTCTTGGGAGGCAACCCATGTTTCTTTTTCTTTAGATAGGTCTTATTTTGTGCTAACTAGTTTCAAAGTGTGTTGCAAGAATTGTGCTCAGAAAAATTGGCTAAGTATAGAAAAATTGTGGACCATATATGTATTGTGCGGACCGCACAATTTTGAATGCTATAGCAAAAGTCAACTGCAGCCGCACAATTCTTGTGCGAAACGCATAATTTGAGATGGGAAAATGCAAACTCTCTGAAGTTTGTTTGTTAGAGAAATGGCCAAAGTGTGGCCGCACAAGGAAATCTGCAGACCGCATCAACATCTGAGGTCGTACAGCTAATTATGCAGACCGCAGATCAACGAAGGGAACTTGAACAACAGATAACAGAGTGCGGACCACAGAAGGAATTCTGTGGCCGCACTCATCTCTTGATCCCTTAGCCAAACCTGGTTAGTATAAATATTAGCCCTAATGCTACTGTTGAAACTTTCCAATCTTTGAGAAATTAAAACAAAGGCTAAAATCTTGTACACAATTGATTCAATCATCTGCCACTTAATTGAGCATCTGTGATCACTCCTTAACACCACTTCATCACTGGCATGATCAAATCATTTCTAGGATTCTTCAATTTTCTTAATTTATAATTTGTTAGTTATTTTAGACCATTTGTCAATTTCATATCTATGTGGGGTGTGAATTGTGTTGGGTAAACTCCCAGTTGCTATTTAGGGAATGGTTATTTGGTTTTTCATGTTTAAGTGCGACTACACTGTAAAATTGAAACCCTAAGAACTCTACCCGATTAAGTTTTGAAATGTGTGGCCCCATAGGGAATTGTGTGGTCCAAAGAATTATAGATTAGGGCTTTGGTGAAGCAAGATTATGCGGTCCCCAGAAATTCAATCGTGGCTGCAGAAAAGTGTGTGCGACCGCAGATCGGGGCATTCTCTGTTTTCATAGAGTTGCTATTTTTAAGACATTCACTGTGCGTACAAACTCAAAAATGTGCGATCCACACTTCAACTGTACGGTCGCACTAAAAATTGTTCGGACCACAGTTTCATCTCTGCAACCGCACTTTCAAATTGTGCGGTCCGCACAATTCAACCTGCGGCCGCACTTGCAATTGTGCGGACCGCACTTCCCCAACCTGCATCATGTTTTGTTCTACAACTTTCTTCTTACCTGCACTTGAACTAGAACTGACTCATGCTGCTGTTTTGTGTAGAATATGGTTAGATCCCGTGGTCGTGGTAATACATCAAAGGGGAGGGGTGAACCTTTCAGAGGCAGAGGCAAAAGCACTTTACCCCTCGCCCCTCAAAGAGTAATAGGTAAGATGGCCACAATAGGATGAAAGAGACATCCAAACCCCTCCGAATAAAGTACATATGCCCCGTCTAAGGAAGCATCGGAGGAAAACTCAGTGCAAGAGCAGTCTGCTGTGCAATCATAGCCACAGCTGCTTCAGGACAGATACCAACTGAGAAATGAGCCTACCTTTTCTGAGAGCACTTTTGAGGGGTCGAAAGGTAACAGTCAGGCTTCAGAGCCTTCATCTACACATGCCCCTGACGCACCAGCTACTACAGTAGATGTGGATGAGATCCCGGATAATGGTCGAGGGGGTGATACCAGAGTAGCCGGACTTGAAAGGTCGAAGAAGAAAGAAATTTGGGAAGATAGGTTCGTGAGTATAACTGCATTCAATAGTTTCTAAGAGTAGTGGCCGTCGAGATCGCTCAGTCTTGAGCGTCAGTTCTTGTTGAAAGATCTTGATAAATACAACTCGGCGGTGTTGATACTATTCCCAAGAGCGGAAGGGGTGGACATGGTTCACTCAAAGTGTGGTAGATGCCAAAGAGTACCTGGTGCAGGAATTTTATGCCAATATGGCGCACATAAAGAAAGGGACCAAAGTGACGAAAGTGAGGAATCGGAAGTGAAGTTTGAACAAAGCACCTTGAACACATACTTAGGGTTGGAGGATGTTGAGCCAATGCAATACTTGGAAAAGCTGGCTTTGGGCGATGCAGCTCGCCCATGGCTAGCTGAAATTCTAGCAGCTCCGGGACCACCACCACCATATATCACAGTAGGGGTTCCTATTCAGCAGAACACCCTAAATTTTGAGGCAAAGGGATGGTAGAAATTTGTGTGTACAAGAATAGACCCGTGCCAAAATGAAACAAATCTCCCAATCCCACGGGCAGTGTTAGTCGCCTCTATCATGGCCAGATACCCAATCAATGTGGGTGCCGTGATGTCGGCCAACATGTCTTTGGTTGGCAGGCAATGTGATAGCTCCTATCAGTATCCCAACACTATCAAGGAGTACCTTACGGATGCGGGGGTGGAGCCGGGGAATTTAGATATAATGATTCGGGCAAATAATCCTTTCAATTGGTATTCTTTGAAGGATCTGAGGAACCCGGAAAATAAGGGTCAGCCGACTACTACCGTGGGCCAGTCTGATGAGCATTCGGTGGTAGCAGCAGAGTTAGCAGACATGCCTTCCCCTCCAGCAGTGCCTTCTACCAGTACAACTGCCATGCCACCACCTCTTTCTTTAGGGCCTTCAGCAGCAGTTCCCTCCACTTCAACTTTAAGGCTGGTGCTTATGCCCACTCATCCACTCTCTGCATTGCGAATCTCCTAGACACTGGCGAGCCTCAACAACTGGATGCAGATAGCTACTACAAAGCTGTATGAAGTATCCAGTGTTGTTGTAGCACAGTCATCCACCCTGATACCCCAGATTCCTCCAACAGTGGAGGATACATTGAAGAAGATTTTGGAGAATTAGCAGACCATCATGGACACTTTAGTATAACATGGAGCAATGATTGAGGAACTTGGGAAGCAGGTAGAGAAGATGAAGAAATCCTAGGCATCCAAGAAATCATTAGACGGCCTGAGGAGAGAGGTCACCAAGGTAGAAGCCGCTGGGTACCTTTCATTTGATATGCTGATGGGGACAGATCTAGCAGCACCAGTAGATCAAGCAGTACCATCAGCACCAGTGGCACCAGCTGGCCAGTCTGAGGAGCCAGACCTGGCTGCCGACACTGCTGAGGCGGTGCAACAGATGTTCACCAACCCAGCTACTCCCAGAGAGGAGGATGATGAGATCCAGTTAGAGGAGGTTGAGGGTGGTGACACTTCTATTCGACATAGAGATGTCCAAGGCCACATAAGGAGTCCTCTTTACTCGTACCTTTCCTTATTCTTATTTTGTTAAGCATTAGGGACAATGCTTATTTTTATTCGGGGGGAGGGGGGGTGGAGTCTATTTGATATTTGGATAATTTTACATTTGGTTTGTAATAACTGATAACATTTTCCTTTTTCTTTTTATTATGTATATATTCTTCTCTCTCTCTCTCTCTATTGATGTATATATTTTTTCTTTTTCTCTCTCATTATGTATATTCATTTATGCTTTCAGTAGCTTGCTTTGTAGCTTCTTTATTTTATTTTCTTATTAGTCAATGTTTAATTCAGTAGCTTTTTGTTTAGTCTAATAGCTTCTTTTTAATCTAGTCAGTAGCTTCTTGTTTAGTCTAATAGCTTCTTTTTAATCTAGCAATTTCTTTTTCTTTTTAAATGGTCAATAAGCCTTTGGTTTTCTTAATGCCATGGTTCTTTCCAAAGAAAGTTTCTGTGTGAACCGGGTGACTCTTCCCAACGATAGATGGCGCGACAACCTTCTTAAGGGATTGAGTCCGTTTTTGGTAAGAATAGTAGTAGTAATGAATAAAAAGACCTAATTGAGTAAAGCTCGAAGAGTCAAACATGCTTCACTTGGTACCAACACACTTAACTACGTGCTTATAGTTAGAAATAAGTTTTTTTTAGAAAGAAATAGCTATAGTTAGTGACCTTCTGACTCTTGTGTTGACTTAGGCAATCATCGAGTGGTTTAGACGAGCCATAGTAATTTTCAAATCTTGATTATTGATGAGATGTTTTTGCAAGTCAGTGTACCCGTGTAAATGGTCTAGAACTTGCCCCGAATGTGTTTCTAAGCGAACTTTTAAGTTTTACTTGGTTTGAGAAGTGATTGTAGGCTCTCCTTGACCTGCTTGAAATTTTCCAGGGCTCACCAATGTTGTTATCCCTAGTCATCCCATTTGAGCCTAAAACCTATCTCATTTGATCACCATGTTACAAGCTTTTACCAGCTCTATTGTGACCCTCTCTTGGCACCTGAGCTTTTGTTAACACTCTTGTGAAATAATTGGCTAAAAACATAAGTTTGGGGAAGAGAAGAGGAGTTTGAAAAAGGTATCAAAGAACAAAAATAGAAAAGAAATGAAGAGAAGGAAAGGCAAGCAAAAGAAAGAAGAACAAAAAGAAAAATGCAAAAAGAAAGTGAATAAGTTGAAGAGTTGAAGGGATTTCAAAGAATAGTAATGATGCAGAGTATGGAGAAAACAAAGGTGGAGAAAATGAATATCATGAACAAGAAAGAGTGAAACTAAGTCTCTCTAATCCCCCTATGGAAAAGAAAATGCCTCAAAAGGTTGGCAAAGCATGAGCCCATAAGAGAAAATGGAATGCTTAAGGAAACATGAACTCGTTCTATCATAGCATATCCAACCTTAGTCCAAAAGCCTTCATTGCATTCCAAAAATGCCCTACGTGATTTCAAGTCGAGTTACATTAGTGGTGATTTACATGAGGGGCAAGCCTATGGTACTTAAAGTCGTACTTGTGGCATTCTTTTGAGAGAGATGAACGAACCTTTCACAAATCTTTGAATTGAGTGCTACATTCTTAAGTGATATAAGCAAACAAAGAGTAGAAGCGGAGGAGTTTGGGGTCCACAATGACCTACATGAAAGAGCGAGCTTCCTTGATGAATTAAGTCAACTCTTGATGCTCAAGTGTCACATTAGAACTATTTGTGCTTAAAAGTTCAACCCATTGCCTTGTTAATAATTCATAAGTGTGTGGGTAATTGTTCATCCCAATTGATGTGTGATTGATGGATTTTTTGATTAGCTGGAATAGCTATTAACTTGTGGAGGTGCAAATAACCTTATTTGCTTGAGGGCAAGCAAAAGCTTAAGTTTGGAGGAGTTGATGAGTGGGGATTTTGACTACTTATTAGCACCTTTTTGCTTTCGTTTTAGTCCAAAAGTGTTTAATTGTGTTCCCAAAAACTGATAAAATATGTTTAATTGCAAGAATGGTGGAAAATGAGCCTCAAAGATGAAATCCAACTCAAGAAGGAGAAATCTTAACAAAGGACAAAAACAGGCACAGAAGCTCTAAAGTGCGGACCGCAGATTATCATCTGCGGCCACAGATTGTGCAGAAGGACTTATCAGATATCTGTGAGAAGTGCGTCCGCAGAAGCAAGGCAAGATCGAAATTTTAGAGAACATGTCTATCAAGTTTAACGGAAGTGCAGACCGCACAATTATTGTGCGACCGCAGAAGATCAGCTATGCGGCTGTAGTTACATTTGTTCGGTCCGTAAAAGAGCCATGTGCGGTTCAACTAAAAAATGTACGGACCGTAGAAAGATAGAGATGCGTCCGCGGTTCAAAATTGTGCAGCCGCAAGAGTCCAGTCCTATCAAGATGAAGCAAAGTGCGGACCGCACATGGAATTGTGCGGCCGCAAAACCTTTGAAAGGGCAATCTTGTCCGAAACTTTCAGCACTGTATAAATAGAAGAGTTTCACTTTTTTGTTCAACTTTTGGAACTTTTGACATCAACAACCGTTTACTTTGCCCCTTTTAGTAATTTTTGCTATTTTGAGCTTTTTGAATATTACTTTTATCATCTTAATCATTAATATGGGTTTCATTATCACTTCTTCTTCTTTTTCTTCTAATTTAAGCATGAGTAGCTAGATTTTCACTAGGGTTGTGACCCAACCCTAGTGTGTAAACTTAATGAGTGTTTTATTTGTTGCTTGTTTATGGTTGGGTGTTGATTGTCTAGCCTAGTTTTTGCTTAAATTTGAAGATTTAATGGTTGCAAACATTATTTCATGCCTATTTGACTTGGTCTCTACTTGAGAAAGAGAGATTTAGTCTAGAAAAACTTGGCTAGCAAGAAATTGGGTCAATCGATACATTGATAAGCCCAATTAAAGGGTTGAACCTAGAGATAGTAAAACCTGACTTGAGCTTATTATCAATTGCTTTGTTCAATACCCATTTGGACTTGAGAAAGCCAAATTAGGCAAAATCACTCTCTGGCCGAGAGGTATTGAGTGGGTACTTAAGTGTTGGTAGCTATAATACACCCCGACCAATAAAACAAGCTTCAAGGCTTACAACCCATTAAGCGAACAACTAGGTGAAGGTCATAGCCCTTGGCCTTTCTATCATTTGAAAAAACAAACAAAAACATTTCCTAGTTTTTTTCTTAAAATTGCAATTGTAGTTTAACTTAAATTTTTAAACAAAACCCAATTGTCACGACCCGAAATTTTCCACCGACGGGACCGTGATGGCGCCTAACATTTCACTTGCTAGGCAAGCTAACGTTAGAGAATCATTAAACTAATTTTTTATTCCCATTCAGTAATTAATAATAATTAACTAAGATGAAATATAATAAGTGTGGAATATCATAAAACTATATTAATTACTACCACTCGGATATGGAGTCACAATTCACGAGCATTCTAGAATTTATTACAAGTAATAGTCTGAAAGAAATACAACTGTCTGAATGTAAGAAACAGTAGAATAGAAAAGATAAACGGGGACTTCAAGGTCTGTGAACGCCGACAGATCTACCTTGAGTCTCCGGACAGCGGACCAATAGCAAAATCTCAATCAACCCAAGCCGGTATCAAAATCTTCACTGAAAGTGCAAAGTGCAGTATCAGTACAACCGACCCCATGTACTGGTAAGTGTCGAGCCTAACCTCGACGAAGTAGTGATGAGGCTAAGGAAAGGCACCTACAAATCAACTGGTACAATTTAACAGTGTACATACAAATAATAGAAATGAAGAACTAAACAGGAAATGTCGAGAGGGGAACATACTGAGGGGGATACAAGATAAAGAACTACAACAAAATGATCACCGGAGTAGTCAATATACTATGAATCAATAGTAATAATGAATACAATAAAGGAAAAATGCACGGCATCACCCTTCGTGCTTTTACTCTCAATCTCACCATAAAATTAATAGAAACGGCACGGCATCACCATTTGTACATTAACTCTCATATCATGGCACGACATCACCCTTCGTTCTTTTACACTCACAATATGGCACGGCATCACCCTTCTTACATTAACACTCACAATATGGCACGACATCACCCTTCGTGCATTAACACTCTCCTTTACCATAATGCAATGCATAAATAACAATAGGGAGATAGAATAACAAGTACAAACCATACTTCAACACTTGGTTCCACAATATAAATCTCAACTTTTAAATGAATACTCGATTATTAACAGAAAATCCGTAACCATGATAATGACGATCAATTTAATAACACTAGTATAAACATGTAGCAATTAGGCATAGGAAAGAGACAATATAAGAAAATGGAAGAAACACGAAATACAGGTAAATTGGCGGCGCATAAGTACTCGTCACCTCACATATACACCGCTCACATGAATTTCACTTAGTAAATAATCTAAGGTTCCTAATTCCCTCAAGTCAGGGTTAGACACAACACTTACCTCGCTCCGAAGGACACTTAATTCTCAATCATAGCTTTTCCTTTGGAATTCACCTCCAAACCACTCGTATCTATTCAAAAATGACTCAATAATATCAAATGTTTCTAAAGAAATCAATTATATTGCATAAATTAAATTTCCCAAATTTTCCTCCAAAAAGTCCAATAAATTGACCCAGGGCCCGCTTGGTCAAAACCTGAGGTTCGGACCAAAATCCATTTACCCATTCACCCCCGAGCCCGAATATGAAATTAGTTTTGGAATCTGACCTCAAATTGAGGTCTAAATTCTCAAATTTCCGAAATCCCTAGCTTTCTACCCTAACCCCTATTTCTACCATGAAAACTCTAGATTTTAGGTTAATAATTTAAGAAATGTAATGGGTAATTGAAAGAAAATGATTTAGAATCACTTACCAACACTTTGGGGAAGAAAATGACTTTTGAAAATCGTCTCTACCCGTTTGGTTCTTGAAAAATGTTGAAGAAATGGCTTAAACCCGTGTTTGATTCTGTTTTATGCACTGGGCGACAGTGTGCATCGCATTCACGAGGCCACTGTCGCATTCGCGAAGGTTATTGGCTTCCAAGACTTCATGTTCGCGAGACCCTGCTCGTGTTTGCGATGGTTACTCCCCCCGTCCTTCGCGTTCGCGAGACATTGCTCGCGTTCACCGATGAAGGAACGACCAACCCTCCCCCAGGTCCCCAAGTGCTTCGTGTTCGCGAAGGGTAAATCCCCCATCACTTCGCGTTCGCGACCAGGCCTTCGCATTCGCGAAGAAAAAGTATCAGCCTCCCTAGTTTACTCTTCGCGTTCGCGAGAGGACCTTCGCGAATGCGAAGAGGGATATGCCAGACACAAGAATCTGCAGAAAATCATATTTTTCCCAAGTCCAAAATATCTCGTGACCTATCCGAAACTCACTCGATCCCTCGGGGCTCCAAACCAAACATGTACACAAGTCTAAAAACATCATACGGACCTGCTTGCGTGATCAAATCGCCAAAATAATACCTAGAACTCCGAATTTAGCACCAAATCAAACGAAATTCTCAAGAACAATTTAAAATTCCTATCTTCTCAACTGAACGTTCGAATCACGTCAAATCAACTCCATTTCTCACCAAATTTTACAGACAAGCCTTAAATATCATAATGAAGCTGTATTGGGCTCCGGAACGAAAATACGGACCCGGTACTAACAATGCCAAACATCAATCAATTCTTAAAAAAACAATAATTTTCAAACTTTTAATTTTTATCAAAAATTCATAACTTAAGTTAGGGACCTCTGAATTCGATTCCGGACATACGTCCAGGTCCCATATTCGATAAGGACCCACCTGGACCGTCAAAACACGGATCCGGGCCTGTTTACTAAAAATATTGACCGAAGTCAAATAAAATAAACTTTTTAAGGCATAAATTCTTGTTTACATCAATTTTAAACATAAAACTTTTCCGGAAACATGTCTGGACTGTGCACGTAAATCGAGAAGGGTAAAAATGAGATTTTTAAGGCTTAAGAGCGCAGATTCGAGTTCTAAAATGTAAGATGATATTTTGGGTCATCACACCAATATTCTGGAAGTGCAAATTATGATATACAAATCCACATACTAAGATATATACTATTAGCACCCATTCGCATAGCTCCCAGTGGAATTCAACCCCGACTCTGTTGGGTATTATTATTGCATCGACCGTTTTCATATCCTCAAATAGAGGTGGACGAGATAATCCGCAAATTCTTTGAAGGACTCGATTATGATTTTAAAATATGTATGGCTCGAGAGTTGCGAGCTGACATTCCATTTCAGCAAGTAGTAGAACTTGCCATAATGTTAGAACGTGTTCGAAGTGAGGAAAAGAAATCTAAGGAGACCAAAAGGTCTCGAAACTCTAGGGGATTCAGTGGATTCTACTCTACAGCTACGACTCATCATGGCAGAAGCTTGGGCAGTCAGTTAGCCCAGTCTGCAATTTAGTACTCGTAGTGCTCCAGTTAATACTTTTAGTGCACCACCGGCACGGGATTCTTACAGTGGTTCTTCTAGTTATTCAGCACAGACTCAGTATGAGCAACCGCGCCCTCAAAGGAGTTGTTATGAGTGTGGTGATACTAGTTACATCATAAGAGATTGTCCCAGACTTGGGAGGGGTGGATTTCATCATAACACCCAGACTACAGGCTTTATTCCAGTTAATACTCCACGTGCACAGTCAGTTAGGGGTGGAGGACAGGTGGTTAGAGGGCGCCCTAGAGGGGGAGGTCCAGCCCGTTGATATAATTGTTATGAATTGGCTGTGGCCAATACACCAGATATTGTCGTTACTGGTACAATCTTGATTTGTTATAAAGGAATATTTTCCTTAATTTGATTTGGTTATGTGTATCGAGGTGAGTCCTCCTATCATGCTCCACTTATGGGCGAGCTTCGTAATTCTGTAATCTACTTTTATGTTTAACCCTGTTGGGAGATTCTATGGCAATAGCAGTGTCTATCATTCTGTTTTGATCACTATTAGGGTTATGAGTCCAAAAGTGACTTTTTGTTACTCACTACAGTGGGGTTTGATGTAATTTCGGGATAATTGATTAAAATTTTATGAATTATATGCCCTACCGGTATGGGGTTCATTATGTGTTGTGAAATTGTTTCATGAAATTTATTAAAAAAAAGAAGAAAGAAAATAAATGGAAAATTTCAGTTGGCACAATGTGTAAAGTACTCGTGATTCAGAATTAAGGATGGGATCCTCTTGATTTATTGTGATTTGATATGTCTAACCCGGGCTACGTGCCGCGGTGGAGATATATCAGGATGAGGTCCTTGTGGTTAAATTCATGTGTTTTAAATTCCCCCTTAGTGAAATTTAACTTGTACTATAGTACTAGTATGGAGTCATGCCTGTTAGGCTTATTTGATAATTCTTGTATGTGATTTTATGTGCATATTTAGCCATTTCGTGCTATAATTATTGAGTTTTAGCCCACGAGGTGAGTGCCCAGGTGGAGTTAAATGTGACTCGTTAAGTCGGGTAAATAATTATGAGGTCTCCATGCCTCAAGTTTTGCTGTCAAAGTTGTGAAAATTTGAAACGAGGTTTTTGTTAATATGAGGTTAATTGACGATGTTGAAATTGATTATGACCAGCTATTATGACCAGAGATGTGGCTATGGGCATACATGTGATATGTGCGTAGGCACGAGTTGCTACAGCCGGTTGAGACTAATACCGTGTATTGATGTGAAAATTAGGCCTTTTTAAAATGGTTGGAGTGTATGAAATTTGGTTTTAAAGTTTATAAGTATGGATGAAAGAAATAATCTTCAATTGAGATGGCATTGTCGGATCCATGTAAATTTGCAATGATGTAGAATGAACTACGAGTGTGTGTGTAATAATACACTCAGTAATTTAATGTCCTCGGAAAGATTCTTGGAACATTCGAGGATGAATGTTTGTTTAAGAGGGGGAGAATGTAACGACCCGACTAGTCATTTTGAGAATTGACGTCCCCTTCAGCACCTTAAGGTCACAAGCACCTTTGAAATGTACATTATTACTTGTGTGTATGGTCAAGTTTGGTTTTTGGATGATACAAGATTAAATTGGAAGAACAATTCTTATTTGAGAAGCTTAAATGAAAAGAGTTGACCGGAGTTTGACTTTTGAGCAAACGACTCCGAAATGGAATTTTGATGATGTCAATAGCTCCATATGGGTCTTTGGATTTGGAAGTCCGTAGGGCAATTTGACGCATTTTGGCGAAAGTTCGAAAATGGAAGATTTTTAGAAAGTTTGACCGAGAATTGATTTTATTGTTATCGGGGTCGAAATTCAATTCCGAAAATTTGAACAGGTCCATTATGTCATTTATGACTTGTGTGCAAATATTTGAAGTCAATCGGACTTGATTTGATAGGTTTCAGCATTGAATGTAGAAGTTGGAATTCGATAATTTCATTTAAGATTGAATTGGGATATGATTCGTATTTTTAATGTTGTTTGATGTGATTTGAGGCATCGACTAAGTTCGTATGATGTTTTAGGACTCGTTGGTATATTTGGTTGAGGTCCCGAGGGCCTCGGGTGGATTTTGGATGGTTAACAGAATTTAATTTGGATATTTCTAGGATGTTTTGACGTTGTTTCTTCAAGATTATGTGGTAGCACATTAAGAAAATGAGCTCCAAGATTATGGGGTAAGTGTTCTGGACTCCCTTGTGATTATATTTCATAAATCTATAGTTATATTCATCGTTTAATTCGAGTTTTGATGGAAGAAATTGAGATTTTTGCAAAATCTTTCAAAAACAAAAAATTTAGATTTGGAGGTCGATTCATTATCGGAATTTTGATAAAATTGGTATGATTGAACTCATATCTGAATGGGTGGTCGAATTTCGTGAAAATTCTGTCGGGTTCCGAGAGTTGGGCCCGCGTTGACTTTGGTTGACTTTTTAATGTGAAATTTTAAGTCAACGTTTTATTATCTGGAATTGTTTTTGATGAATTTTAATGAAGTTATACAATCAATTTGGATAGATTTGAGCTATCCGGAGGTCAATTCAAGCAAGAAGCCTATTTTGGATTATCGGCCTAACTTCAAAAAGGTAAGTATCTTGCCTAATCTTGAGTGGAGGAATTACCCCTTAGGCATTGAGTATTATGTGAAAATTGTGTAATTGAAAACCATGTACGCGAGATGATAAGTACGTACTTGGTTTATATGTGCAAATTACATTGGTTGAAATTCGTAAAAGCCCTTATGTATTAAATTGAAAAATTATTGGAACATAGTAAATCCTTTATTTGTCATGCCTCATTCCTTATTTGCCAAGGTTGTTTTTATATGATAATTTGGTGTGATTGCCACTTTAATTTTTATGTGAAATATCATTGTCAGTTGGGTTGACAATTCTTGAAAATAATTTCATTATGGATTTTTCAACTGCAAATAATTAATTAAATAAGTTTAAATTGAGGCGTTAATATATTTATCAAAATTTGGATTAAAGAAGGTGTTGTCTTATGCTGAGTTACTTTTCCATCTTTGTTATTGTTTTTGAGGTTTTATATACATTGTGTGGAGCCTTGGACTATTTGTTGAGAAATTTATTGATCTTGCTACATCTTTGAAATTTGGTTGTAGTCAGTGGGCAAATTGTGATATGAATTATTGTAATGTGTTGTCGTTTAAATACTCTCCTTGATATTATTTATTCTTCCTACCTTGCTTGTTAATAATATACATGTGCTTGGTAAGGAAGAGTGTAAAGCACGAAGGGTGATGCCGTGCCATTTGAGAGTGTAAAGCACGCATGGTGATGTCGTGTCATTTCAATTATATTATAATATGAGGGAGAGTGTAAAGCAGGAAGGGTGATGCCGTACCATTTCAACTATATTATCACATGAGGATGAGAGTAAAAGTACGAAGGGTGATGCAGTGCCATTATTTTTATATTATCATATGTTCATAGCACGAAGGGTATATCCATGCAGGCAAGGATAAGAGATATACATTATATTGTGATATCTTTTTGTTGTGTATGCATTCATGCCTTTATCTTGAGACGTTATTATGCATCTATATTTTCTATCTAACTTGTAGTCGTTGTTGCTTCCTGTGTGCCTCCCAATTTATTTATTTTATTGTTATTGGTATTTCTCCCACCTAGATGGCACTGTTATATGTATGCTCGGTGAAAAAGAGATAAATGCACGAAGGGTGTTGCCGTGCAAATTGATTTGATCTACATATATATATCGGGTGAGAATGAGACAAGTACACGAAGGTATTATCATGCCATTTGATGTGATGTGTTGGATATATATACATATATATATATATATGAGACAAGTGCACGAAGGTATTACCATATCATTTGATGTGATATGTTGAATATATTTCTCACACCAGAAAAGTTAAATGAGGTGTCACATGGTGATTTTTACTTGAAAGAATTATATTCGAAAGGTATTTACTTGAAAGAATTATATTCGAAAGATATTTACTTGAAAGAATTATATTCGTAAGATATTTATTTGAAGGAAGTATATTCGGGATACATTTAATTGTACGGATTGCATTCTAAAGATTTTTATTTGAAAAACTTATAGATAAAAGATGTACTTGTGTTTATTATTCGTTTGAGCAATATTTATGGTGTTCTTGTTGCCTTGTTGTTTACATCACTAGTTTATTAGGGTTGCTATCACTGCTATTTGTTTCCTATTATTTTTGTATACTATATTGCATAAGTTATTAGACTAGTGAGTGTCTAGACTGTACCTCGTTACTACTCCAGGGAGGTTAGTGTTGATACTTACTGGGTACCGACCGTGGTGTACTCATACTACACTTCTGTATATTTTTGTACAGAGCAAGGTATTGGAGATATCGGATTTGGACAAAGATTAGAGTATGATCGCAAGGATTCAAGATAGGACTGCTTAGTCACCGTAGTCCCATGGAGTCTTTTCATTTTATTGTACTATTAATTTGTTATTTGAATAGTATTGTATATATGACCATCGAGATAATTCCATTTATTTAGTTAGAGTTCGTATTCAGTATTACCAGTCTTGAGAGGTTGTTTGAATATTTGTTTCTGTTGTTGGTTTCGATTATTTATATGTTATGAAAAAAAAAGTCTTGAATTATTATTATAATCGGCTTACCTAGTCTTAGGGACTAAGTGCCATCACGATGCCTGTGATGGGATTTTGGGTCGTGACACAAAGGCTGTACCGTCCAAATCCAAACTTGTCAAATAAATATTTGTGTGGCAAGAGAAAGTCAAAAGAGGAAGGAAGACAAGTTTGGTTTACTATTTTTGATGTCACCTCTCACATCTTTGAGAGGTTCTTCACCTCTATAAATAAGGAAGTATTGTCACGCCCTAACATTGGGGAGCGTGATGGGCGCTCAACTGAGTTAACCCAGTCGAGCCAGCCTACGTTACATCAACTTCTCATCCATACTCATGCATGATTTACCATAACATAATTAGATATTGACTTTTAAATTAAATACATTTGGCTCAATGGCCTAAAATTCTTCTCATATGGATACATAGCTTTATAAATAAATGTAAATACTGTGAACATAAATACATGAAAAAACTCAAAACTTAAATACTTGACCCACAGTGTACATGGAGGTTCTATGACAATAGATACATAAGTACATAAAATGAACTCGACTCAAACACCTACTAGAACTGTAGCGGGCTCACCATAGGCTGAGTAGTGAGGAAGATCCCTATCAAAGATCCACATCATCCAGTACAAGTATACATGTACCGATTAAAAGATGCAAAAGAGACGTGAGTACATGTGGAATAGTACTCGTATACAAGGCATACATACTAACATATGAAAATATGGTAGCTCAAATAGGAGGTAAATGAAGTACATCAAGAAACTACGAAACGGCACATAGAATCATATGTCAAGTCTTATTATACTTACATCATTCTGAACTTCTTTTGGGATCAAGTGAGCTATATGAACTATGTGTGGGATACAAAATATAACGTAAATGTAACAACATATACAAACAAAGGCAATGAAAGTGTCACCTATTGTTCGTACTGGCTATGTGTCTCACCAGTCCGTCCATAGCCCTCTCTTAATATGCACCTATGTGTTTCACAGACCGTCCATAGGGCTCACCGATACTATGAACCTATGAATTTCATAGACCGTCCATAGGGCTCATATCTATGCACATATGTGTTTCATAGGCGGTCCATAGGGCTCATCTCTACTATGCACCTATGCGTTTCACAGACCGTCCATAGGGTTCATCTATACTATGCACATATGCGTTTCACAGACCGTCCATAGGGCTCATCTATACTATGCACCTATGCATTTCAGTGGCCGTCCATAGGTTCCATCTATACTATGCACCTATGCAGTTCACAGACCGTCCATAAGGCTCATCTATACTAAGCGCCTATGCATTTCACAGACCGCCCATAGGGCTCGTAACACATTATTATGCACTTGATCATATGTAAGCTCAAAGCGACATGAGTAACAATACATTTAGGGTTGTAAGTTCCCGGATCATTGGAATACATCATGTTCATGCTCATCATGTGGAAACACAACTTATTACATTAGCACATGTATGGAGAATGAATGAGTAGATTACAATGGCACATGGACCCAATTCCTTTTCATTGAGTTTCATCATCATTTAGCATAGGAAATCTCTCTTTCATCTCGTTATGTACTAGTTTGTCATCTTAAGGTCATTAACTAAGTTCATGATTCTTCGGGACTAAACATCAAAGTCATTTGTATTTATTATTTTAGAAGAATATATACTCTTATTGAAACCATTGGAAAGCCTTAATTTCAACGTCATGCCTATTTGTAAACTTGAGCCTCTACAACGTTACCATAATGGGAATATCATGGTATGCGCAACTACATATGCAAATAGACTAAATGGATAGCATATAGCCATTTTTCTCCCAAAAACATTTCATATAAATCATTTCATGAGAGTCTTTTCTTTCCATTGTCCCTTACGACATACAATATCTCATAATTCTCATTTTGGCAAGCGACCACTTTTCATCACCGTACTATCACTTCCTTTTACATGCCATGTATCATCATAAGAGAATTAAAGGTATTTAAAATATTATGAATCATTACTACAACCACATGAGTAATAAGAGCTTAAAATATTTAGAGTATATCTAAAAATGGGGAGCATAGTGATTGTAATTGAAACATGAATTGAACTCGTAAGCATTTGAGAAGTCAGTCGTACTTAAAATATTTTCCAAAGATGAGCATAGGTATGACAATTGAAACATGTCTTGAGTATGTAGACATCAAATAAGAAAACCCTTTGAGGCAACTTAGCATAATATGAATAGGAACTCGAACAAACCACAGGGTTTATGAGGAATTCATGGAATTCGATTCTACTGATGGAGTTTAGCCAACATATCTTAATTCAGCTCTTTAGTGATACTAAAGCCTCCCACTACTCTCACAACTCCAATCTACATCAACATAATTCAATTGGACCACTATTAGTAATAATTTTTATGTCTTAGGTTATTTAGGCATTTTATCAATCACCTAGAGTGCATAATATTCTATCACCTATAGTAATGGTATTTCTTCATCCAACAATCCCTCCTTCTCACCAATAATAGATACTACAACATCCTTGGTCAACTAACTCCCTTCTTTAGCATAATTATAATCATCAATGAACTCATATCCAAGCAATATTTTTACTAATCAACTTATTACAAAATCTCTACAACACCCAATAATTTAGGTTAGGCACTTATGGCTTTCAATCACCATCCCATAAGTGCTAATACTTATTTCTTACTCATATATTCACTGACAATCTATGCATGTAGGTTTAAGGGTGAAGGATTACCTCTTGAAGCCCAAATCTTGAAAGCCAACTTTTGGGGTGTTCTTGAGATTTTGAAGAAATCCTATGAATTCCAATACAAAACCCTATTCTAACTAGTGATTGAGAAGTGAAATCATTATAAAAACACACTCTAAAACTCACCTTAAATGTGTATTGGAGGCCTTGGTCGGATGGGAGATAGAGAGAAAAGCCCTAGCCTAAAACCCTTTTATTTTTCTCTCTCCCAGCTCATGTACTTTTATATTGTAGAGGACCTCGCAGCGGGCGCACGGCGTGCGCGCAACGTGTTCTATCTTTGTTCAGGCAGAATTTTCTAGCGCACGCTGAGCGTGTGTTACAGACTAAATGCACTGGTTTATACCTTGCCAACTCAGTTTTCCTTTCGTGCGCATTAGTGCCTAAACGCCTTGTTTTTGCCAATTTCAACCAACTTTTCAAACCTTATATTTTTACTTCCTTTTTGCTATTTTGACACTCCCAACCATCTGAAATTGAACTATACATACATTATCATGTTTTGATCACCTCTGTCCCCCTGTGTGGGTCCACACGTACTCTGAGATTGATTCTATTATCCTCTAAAACTTACATAAATAAGTGAACTAAAAAAATTTACGGGGCCTTATAAGTATTCCTTCAGTTGTTGGACACACCAAACGGAGAGAAAGAGAGTGATTCACGGAGTAAGAAGCAAAATACTCTATAAGAAAAAATATAGAGTTTGAGCGGTAGTTGTAGTGAGGTAGAAAAATCAAAAGAGAGTTATTTCTTTTGAGTGTGTAATGGTATTGAAGGGTTTTACTCGATACCACAAATTGTAAAATCCTTCTTGTAGTAAAATCAGTTGCTCCTCTCGGGCCTTGGTTCTTCCCTTATTCAGAAGGGTTTTCCACGTAAAAATCTTGGTATCCTTGTTTCTCTTATTATTACCGTTGGTTACTGTATTTTTGTAATCCGCATTTATTACAATCGTATACTGTGAATATTATTTTTGTGGGGGTAATTTTCCTAACAGTTATCACCACTAATTGCCTAATTAAGCGATTCGCTAAACAATCACTGTTGAGTTTTATAGTTTCTCCACAGCAACTACACCCTTTAGCTTAAATGTTTACACTCTCAATTTCAGATAACATGATTAGTTCAGGTGTCCCTAGAAGTAAAAGAAGGGATCACTATTTTGTTTATATTCCTACTGTTAGTATAAGAAAAGGAGAAGACCGATTGGCTTCTGAAACGTCTAGCCTTATGAACTGATTAGCCAAAGTCTGAACATCTGCAGCTAGTGGCCTCTCACCAACCAGAATATACGCAAGACTGCCCATACTCACCGCCTTTCTACTCAAAGAATCGGCCACCGCATTGGCCTTTCCGGGGTGATATAAAATGGTGATATCATAGTCTTTCAACAACTCCAACCATCTTTCTGCCTCAAATTAAGATCTTTTTGTTTGAACAGATACTGAAGGCTACGATGATTAGTAAATACCTCACACGAGACACCGTAGAGGTAATGCCTCCAAATCTTCAGCGCATGAACAATGGCTGCCAGTTCTAAGTCATGAACATGATAATTCTTCTCGTGAACTTTCAATTGTCGTGACGCATATGCAATCACCCTGCCAACTTGCATTAATATTGCACCAAGCCCAATGTGAGATGCGTTACAATATACCGTATGCGATCCTGAACCTATGGGTAATACCAACACTGGCGTCCTAGTCAAAGCAGTCTTGAGCTTCTGAAAGCTCAACTCACACTCGTCTGACCATCTAAATGGGACACCTTTCTAGGTCAGTCTGGTCAATAGGCTTGCTATAGATGTAAACCCTTCCACGAACTGACGATAATAACCTGCTAAACTCATAAAACTCCGGATCTCTATAACTGAAGTAGATCTAGGCAAATTCTGAACAACCTCAATCTTCTTAGGATCCACCTTTATGCCTTCTGCCGATATAACATGCCCCAAAAAGGCAACTGAGTCTAACCAAAATTCACATTTTGAAAATTTGGCATATAACTGATTATTCTTCAAAGTTTGAAGCACACTCCAAAGATGTTGCTCATGCTTCTCTCGACTGCTGGAGTAAATCAAAATAACATCCATGAATAGAACCACAAAAGAATCCAAATAGGTCTTGAACACCCGATTCATCAAATCCATAAATATTGCTAGGGCATTTGTCAACCCAAATGACATCACTAGGAATTCGCAATGCCCATACCGAGTCGGAAAAGTTGTCTTAGGGACATCAGATGCCCTAACCTTCAAATGATGGTATCCAGACCTCAAATCGATCCTTGAAAACACCTTGGCACCTTAAAGCTGATCAAATAAGTCATCAATTCTTGGCAGCGGATATTAGTTTCTGATAGTGGCCTTGTTCAACTGCCTATAATCTATACACATTCGCATAGAGCCATATTTCTTCTTTACAAATAATACTTGTGCACCCCAGGGTGAAACATTAGGTCTAATGAATCCCTGATCAAGCAGGTCTTGTAACTGCTCCTTAAATTCTTTCAACTTCGGCGGGGCCATACGGTATGGTGGAATAGAAATGGGCTGAGTGCCCGGAGCCAAATCAATACAGAAGTCAATATCCCTGTCGGGTGGCATCCGCAGCAAATCTGCAGGAAATACTTCTGGAAATTCATGAACAACTGGTACTAAGTCCATAGAAGGAACATCCGCACTAGAATCGCGAATATAAGCCAAATAGGCTAGACACCCTTTATCTACCATACGCCGAGCTTTAATATAAGAAATAACCCCACTGGTAGAATGACCAGGAGTTCCTTTCCACTCTAACCGAGGTAACCCCGGCAAGGCTAGGGTCATTGTCTTGGCATGACAATCTAATATAGCATGATAAGGGGACAACCAATCCATACCCAACATGACATCAAAATCTACCATATCAAGAAGTAGAAGATCCACACTAGTCTCAAGATTACTAATAGTAATCACACACGAACGATAGACATGATATACTACAACAGAGTCTCCCACTGGTGTAGATACACACACAGAAGCACTTAGAGAATCACAAGGCACAACCAAATATGAAGCAAAATAGGAGGACACATAGGAATAAGTAGATCCTGGATCAAATAGAACTGAAACATCTCTATGGCAAACTGGAATAATACCTGTGATCATAGCATCAGATGACTCGGCCTCGGGCCTAGTTGGAAAAGTATAAAATCAAGGCTGGGCCCCACCACTTTGAACTGTGTCTCTAGGACAGCCTCAAACTAGCTGGCCTCCACCTCTAACGGTCTGACCTCCACCTCAAATATCCTGCCCTCCACCTCTAATGGCTTGACCTTCATCTCTAGCTACCTAACCCCTACCTCTAGCTGGCTGAGCAGGCGGTGAAGCAATTGGTGCTGGTATAATGGCACGAGAATCCTGCCGAGATCTATTACTCGCCCACCTAGGGCAATACCTCCTGATGTGACGAATGTTCCCACACTCATAACACACATCCTGATGTCGTGGATGCTGAAGATTAAACTGACCCAAATGGGCCGGATAACCGCTGTAGTAACTCTGGAGTGGTGGTGCACTGATAGGAGATAAATGTGCATTGAATGTTGGCTGCCCATAGTAAGGCATAATAGGACCGTGACTCCCTGAAGCACCGGGAGATGCATGAAGTGGTGAATGAAACGGTCAGGGAGGATGACCCCTACCAAAATTACCCCTGCCTCCAGACGAGGCACCACTGAAACCACCGAACTGATGAGGCCTCTTATCATACCTCTGCCCACTCTCCTGTGCAAGAACCATCTCGGTCCTCCTCATGACATTAGCAGCCACCTGAAAAACAATCTCACTTCCATTCTCCTTGTCCATCTGAATCCTGATAGGGTGAGTGAGTCCCTCAATAAACCTCCCCACTCTCTCTCTCAGTAGGTAGTAAAAGGAGAGCATGTCGGGCAAAATCCACAAAACGGGACTCATACTGAGTAACAGTCATACTTCCCTGCTGTAGACGCTCAAATTGCTTGTAGAATTCCTTTCTTAGTGTGATAGGAAGGAACTTCTCTAGGAATAGCTGAGAGAACTGCTCCCAGGTAAGTGTAGGCAATCCAACTAGTCTAGTCAATGTATAAACCCTCCACCACCTCCTGGCGGAACCCGTCATCTGAAACACACCAAAGTCAACCCCATTGGTCTCAACTATACCCATGTTCCGTAGCACCTCATGGTAGCGTTCAAGATAATCTTGTGGGTCCTCAGAAGGTGTACCACTGAAGTGAATTGGGAAGAGCTTGGTAAACTTATCCACTCTGAATAAGGCCTCAAATGATATGGCGGACCTATCACCGGTCTATGCCATAATAATTGGCTGAACTACCCCAACTGACGGGGCTGCTGGAGCCTAATTTTGGGGAGCCATCTGTTCCGGATCGGGAGTAGTGGGAGTTTGTGCTCCTCCCCCAGCCTGTGAGATGGTTGGTGCCACTAGAAATGTACCATTATGGGCCACACCCTCCATAAGACTCACCAAACGGACTAGAGCGTCCTGAAGCACTGGAGTAGCTATAAATCCTTCCGGGACCTGAACTGGTTCAACTGGTACATTTTGAACTGGAACCTCCTCCTGAAGGTCCACCTGAGGTTCTACAACAGGTGCAGCTGCTCGAGCTCTGGACTGAGCTCTACCTCGGCCTCTAGCACGACCTTAACCTCGACCTCTACCCCTGGCCATAGTTTCCATCGGGGGCTCTGGTCCCTGTCCATCGGTAGATGTATTACGTGTTCTCACCATCTGCGAGAGAATAAGAGTAGAATGGTTCAATCATCGATGATAGAAGAAATTCACACGACAGAATAAGAAAGAAGTGATGTTGGTCCTAAACTTCATAGCCTCTGAGAGGTAAGTAAGACCGTGCCTTTGGTATCACCTATAACAACCAACCAATATTTACCGAAATCAGTCACAATCTCCATCAACTAACCAAAAATGAGTTTTCACCAATATTACAAAACTTATCAACATAATAATACTAAACCCATCTCAAAAATATGAAAACAAAAATGCAATACTAGGAACTAATCGAATATAACGAATGAATACCCCTAACACTAATATAAATGACTATGGAGCAACTCTAAGAGTTCAAAAGCAAAGATGATAACAAATAAATAAACTCTTCGCCCACGCGAACAAGTGCGGGGCTCATCAGAAACTATTAACTCGTACACTCTAATTAACGAAATCCTCACTCGCGTCAACTATTGTCTCTGTAAATAAAAATAGCGGAGAGTGAGTCTCTAGCTCATGGAGTAATAATACTTAACCACAATAATTTTTTTATGGGGACAAGTTAGAAAATATGCTCGTATAATAATCACAAAATATCATGAAATAAATGCCCTTTTTAAGAATCGATAGCAACAATCAATCTTGTCTGTTTTGATGTAAGCAGGAATCAATTAACAATTCAGTAATAAACTCTATAAACATTATCATATCAATATGTTTGGGAGGTTTCCAAGAAAGGATCATGTAATCTGTATCTCTGTGTGGACCCCTTCATAAAAGGAGTCAAATATAATTGTAGGTCCCTACTCGAGGGAAAACTGTAACTGTATGCTAGTTCTACATTCCCACTAGCGAGGGCTATACCTGTAATCGGTAATCTGTAAATACAAGGTGCACCAGGTCTAACAAACCCACCGTTAGCTACGGGATCCTTCAAAGTCTCCTCCCATTTATATTTTTCTTTGTAAACAGTAAATATTCACATGGAAGCATTTTCAAAATAGTATGAGGCATTTCAATTCTTATCAAATCATCTAATCCAAATTCCGATAACGGTAATCATATATCAAGTGACAGTAAAATATGTCTAGTAACAATGAGAACCTTTTAAATAACTGTAAACATCAGAAGTAAACTATTCAGTACCATATCAAGTAAAGGACTTATCCCACATGCAATTTCAAACATTCGGTAACACATTTTACTTTCAAAATATAGTATAAACCATGCAGGTTATGAAAACACAAATTACGGTAAGATTACTACTCACAATACTCGTGTCGAAATACCAAATTCGTCACCTCGAGCGATTTGTACGACTTTCTTCAATCAATTTATAATCACGTCAACATTGAACTCGTGTTAATTTCCTTATATAGGCTAATTCTTAGTTAATTTATAATACCCAACCATCGAGGTTACATATTTGACTCTTAATTAGCCGAATCATATTTACCCATGCAATGAGTAATTTAAATTAGTTCAAAAGTTTTTTTATAAAAAAGACATTTATGTAGTTTAATCCATGTACTATTCAATTTCTTTAATCATGTGTATAAGTTAAAACTTAATGTAACGACCGACTTGTCGATTTAAGAATTAACGCTTTGTTCAGTGACTTAAGGTCTCGAGCAGCTTCGTAATATGTATTATAACCCGCGGGTGTGGTCGAGTTTGATTCGGGATTAAATTTAAAGAACAATTCTCATTTTTGAAGCTTCGATGAAAAGAGTTGACTAGAGTTGGACTTTTGAGTAAACGACTCTGAAATAGAGTTTTGATTATTTCAATAGCTTCATATGGTAATTTTGGACTTAGGAGTGTGTCCGAAAAATTATTTGGAAGCTCGTAGTTAAATTAGGCTTGAAATGGAGAAAATATGAAGTTTAAGTTGGAAGTTTGACTGGAGAGTTGAGTTTTTGATATCGGGGTTGGAATCTAGTTCTAACACTTTTCATAGGTCCGTTATGTCATTTATGACTTGTGTGCAAAATTTGAGGTCAATCGGACTTGATTTAATAGGTTTAGGCGTTGAATGTAGAAGTTGAAAATTCTTAGTTTCATTAAACATGAATTGTGGTGAGATTTGTAGTTTTGATGTTGTTTGATGTGATTTGAGGGCTTGAGCAGGTTTGTGTTATGTATTGGGACTGGTTGGTACGATTGGACGGGGTCTCGGGGGCCTCGGGTTTGATTCGAGGTAGTCCTGGACCAAGTTTGGGTATTTTGATGCTGCTGGTTGCTAGTTTTGGTGTTGTTCTTCGCGTTTGCGAGGAAGGATTTTGTTGTTGGGACTTTGTTCTTCGTGTTCGCGAAGAGGCTCTCGCTTTCGCGAAGAAGAAATTTTTATTGTTCGTCGTCTGACTTTGGAGGCTCATATCTCGCAATCTATAAGGAATTTGGAGATGATCTAAAAATGAAAGTTGTATCCCTTTGTCTCTAGTTTCTGAAAAAAAAACCATTGGTAATTTGGAGTTCTATACAAAAAGTTATGGTAGATACACTACAGGCTGTCTAGGAAGAGTTTGAAAATCTCTGTTGCACAGGACTAGCTTTGGAAGCTTATATCTCGCAATATATAAGAAATTGGGAGATGAGCAACAAATGAAAGTTATACACCTTGGAGTCTAGTTTTCAGAAAGTTAAACCATTCATCATTTTGAGTTTTGTACAAAAGGTTATGATCATTATACTAGAGGTTGTCTGAGAAGAGTTTGAAAATGGCCGTTGGAGAATTTGTTCATCGCGAACGCAAGTGAAAGGTCGCGAACGCGAAGAACAAACCCCTTGGGCAGCAGAATAAAATCCAAATTCGTCTCATTCTTCCATTTTTGGACCAAGGAAGCTCGGGTGAGGCCATTATTTGAGAGTTTTTCAAGGAAAATATTGGGGTAAGAATTCCTAACTTGATTTTGGTTAAATTATATGAATCTATTGCTGTTTTTATCACTAAATTTGTGAATTGGGTTGAAAATGGTAGAAATCCTCTAGACTTTAATTTAAGATTTGAAGGGCGATCCGTTATCGGAATTTGATAATTTTGGTATAGTTGAACTTGTATCGGAATGGGTGTTTGGATTTTGTAAAAAAAGATTCGGGTTCCGAGGGGCGGGTCCCGCGCTGTCTTTTTAGAATAAAATTTTAAGTTGGTGTTTTATTATCCGGAATTGTTTTCGATGAATTTTAGTGAAGTTGTACAATTAATTTGAATGGATTTGAGCTGTCCGTCGGTCAATTCAAGCAAGAAGGCGATTTTGAAATATCGGCATAGCTTCAAAAAGGTAAGTATCTTGCCTAACCTTGAGTGGGGGAATTACCCCTTAGGCATTGAGTCTTATGTGAAAATTGTGTGATTGGAAGCCGTGTACGCGAGGTGACGAGTACGTACTCGGGCTTATATGTGCAAATTTTATTGGTTTAAAGTTTTAGGCATCTTTAAGTATTAAATTGGATAATTATTGGCATTTGGTAAATCTTTGAATTATCACGCCTCATTCCTTATTTTTCGATTTTGTATTTTATATAATAATTTGGTGTTGTTGTCACTTGGATTTTATGTGAATTCCGTGTGTTTGTTGATTTGATATTTTTCTTGGAATTAAATTCATAATGGAATCCTTATCTGCAAATATATATATAAAATAAGTTTAAATTGAGAAGTTAATATAATTAACAAGAATTTGGATTAATAAAGGTGTTGCCCTATACTGTGTATTTTTCACCTCTGTTGATTGTTTTGAGGTTTTATATACGTTGTGTGGAGCCTTGTGCTATTTGTTGAGAAATTTATTGATTTTGCTACATATTTGGAATTTAGTTGTGGTCAGTGGCAAATTGTGATATGAATTGTTATATTGTGTTGTGGATTAAACACTCTCCTTGATGTTATTTATGCTTCCTACCTTGCTTGTTAATGATATACATGTGCTTGGTAAGGAAGAGTGTAAAGCACGAAGGGTGATGCCATGCCATTTGAAAGTGTAAAGCACGAAGGGTGATGCCATGCCATTTGAATTATATTATCATGTGAGGGAGAGTGTAAAGCACGAAGGGTGATGCCGTGCCATTTGAGAGTGTAAAGCACGAATGGTGATGCCATGCCATTGAGAGTGTAAAGCACGAAGGGTGATGTGATGACCCAAAATGTCATCTTTAAATTTAATAAGTAATTCTGTGTTCTAAGATCTCAAAAAGAACTATTTATCATTCCTCGACTTGCGTACGCAGTCCGTATAATTTCCGAAAAAGTTTTTGTGTGAAAAATGGATTAAAATGTGAAATAGAGGTTTAAAACTCAACTTAGTTGACTTTGGTCAACATTTTGAGCAAACAGACTCGGATCAGTGTTTTGAAAGTTCCGGTAGGTCCGTATCGTGATTTTGGACTTGGTCATATGCACAGAATCGAATTCCGAGGTCCTTAGCCCAAGATATAGAATTTTGATGAAAAATTAAAAGTTTGAAAGCTTAATGATTTTTATGACTTGTCTGCCGAATTTGGTGAGAATCGGAGTTGATTTGACGTGATTCGGGCGTCCGGTTGTAAAAATATAAGTTTTAAAATTTTCTTGAAAACTTCCTTTGATTTGGTGTCCAATTCGTAGTTCTAGGTGTTATTTTGGCGATTTGATCGCGCAAGCAAGTTCGTATGATATTTTAGGACTTGGGTGCATGTTTTCATTGGGGCCCCGAGGGCTTGGGTTGGTTTCGGGTGGTTAACGGATCATTTTTGGACTTTAGGAAACTGCAGAAACCTGCTTCTCGTTTCCTTCTTCGCGTTCGCGAGGGGAGTCTCGCATTCGCGTAGAGCAAATTGGGACTGGAACATTTTGTGCTTCGCATTCGCGACATAATGAACGTGTTCGCGAAGTCTTGAGGTGCGAAGCTTCGCGTTCGTGATCGAAGCCTCGTGTTCGCGAAGGGAAAGGGGCTGGCCAGAAAAATTGCCTTCGCGTTCGCGAAGTAGCCCTCCCGTTTGTGAAGGGTAAAATTGGTCAGCAGGAATTTGTTCTTCGCGAACGCGAGGCACTGACCGCGTTCGCGAAGGGTAAAAGTTCCAGAAACAGAACTTAAGTTCTGGAAAATGGGATTCATCCCATTTTTTAGCTCGGGTAAGGCGATTTTTGGGCGATTTTTAGGGAAAATATTGGGGGTAAGTGTTCCTTATCCTATATTGATTATATTTCGTGATTCCATACTCATTTACATCATGAATCCGTGAATTTATGGAAGAAAAATCAGATTTTTATAAAATCTTCCAAAAACGAAAATTTAAGATTTGAAGGTCCATTTGACATCGGAATTGGATAATTTTTGTATGGTTGGACTCATCTCGGAATGGTGTTCGGATTTCGTAATGTTTTCTGAGATTTGAGATGTGCGTCCCACTGTCGAATATTTAAATGAATTTCGGATTTTTATCCGGAAAATTAGTAAATTCATATGGAATTAATTCCTATGATTCGTATTGAGTATATCGAATTGTTTGTGAATAGATTTGAAGCTTTTGGAGACAAATTTAAAAGGAAAAGTTGTGGTCGAGTAATTGATTGGAATTTGCAACGCGAGGTAAGTGTCGTAGTTAACCTTGACTTGAGAGAATAGAACCCTTAAACTATTTGTTATGTGAAATGCATGTGAACGACGTATAGGTGAGGTGACGAGTGTCTATACGTCGTCAAATTAATTGTTTGCATGTTTACTTGAAAAATCATAAATTATTTTAATCATGAATTAATTGTTATAATAATTGTTTCTTTCCTATTCTTTGACAAATATTAATTCTTGAAGTCTTGCAATAATTGTTACATGCTATTTGATTTATGTGTATTAATTGCTACTTGACATTTAGCATATTTAACATTTAAAGTGCCTATTTTCTCCGTAATTTTCTAAATAAATTGTTATTTGTCATTGTTTGTTTCATATTTAAATCATAATTATTGTATGCTTGTTGTCTTAAAAACTTTATGTTAATTTTTGCATTCATTGAGGTAATTTCTTCTATAAGAATTGGTAAATGAATATATTGGAGAAGCGGGTTGCACGCCGCAACCGAATTGGTTGAAATGAATATATTGGAGGAGGGGGTTGCACGCCGCAATAGAATTGATTGAAATGAATATATTGGAGGATCGGGTTGCACGCCGCAACAGACTTATTGAAAGTCCATATTGGAGGATCCGATTGCACCCCGCACCAGACTTATTAAAAGTTCATATTGGAGGATCAGGTTGCACGCCGCAACATATATATATATATATATATATATATATATATATATATATATATATATATATATACACTTATATATATACATATTGGGGGATCGGGTTGCACGCCGCAACAGACTTGATTAAAATGAATATATTAGAGAAGCGGGTTGCACGCCGCAACAGAATTGAATATGAATATATTGTGAGAGCGGGTTGCACGCTGCAACGGAAATTGATGGAAATGATAATTGGTTATAAATGTTGCGTTGGCTTCAATTATTATAAATGAGTTATCTAATTTATTTTTATTATTTGTTGTTGTTACTAATATTGCATATAGGTTAATGTAAGTGACCCGCCTTAGACTCGTCACTACTTTATCGAGGTTAGGCTCAGCACTTACCAATACATGGGATCGGTTGTACTGATACTATACTCTGCACTTCTTGTGCAAATTTCGGAGTTGGTCCCAGCGGCGTACCATAGACTTGCTCGGATTTCAGCTACCAGAGGACACTTGAGGTATAACTGCACGGCGTCCGCAATCCTGAAGTCCCTGTCTACTTTACTTTAGCTCTGTATTTATTTCCAGACATCTTTATTTTATTCAGACCCTTATTTGTATTATTCTAGAAGCTCGTGCACTTGTGACACCAATTCTGGAATGGTATTTAGACACCGTTATTTTCATGGATTATTCAATATATTTTGGACCTTACTTCCGCATTTATTTTTTTGTTATTAATAAATTTAAAAATTCTTTAAAAATGGCTAATATTATTCTAACATTGGCTTGCCTAGCAAGTGAAATGTTAGGCGCCATCATGGTCCGAAGGTGTAAATTTCGGGTCGTGACAAGTTGGTATCGGAGCACTAGGTTACATAGGTCTCATGAGTCACGAGCAAGCTTAGTAGAGTCTAAAGGATCGGTACGGAGACTCAGTTGTAAGAATTCAAACTCCTAAATTCTATTTTATTTGTAATACAACGATACCTACATCCACAAAGATAGTTGGTAAGAGATTGAATGTGGCTGTGGAAGAGTTGAGTCAGAGAAACTCAATTTTGCATCATGCTTATGATGAGTAAATGTAAAGCCTTCGGTAGATTATGTGTGTACTAAGACGTGTAAGCTTCTTGATAAGGAGCCCTAAGGCATGAATATGTATCCACTTATGGTTTAAAAAGCAACAAGAGAATTAGAAGGTAGATACAAGTTTCAACAAGTAAAAGAAGCAAGGTGAAGAAGGGTACGAGGTACCCAGTTAGTGAAGATTATCAGCTTTAACAATTCAGGCAGAGAAATATAAGTATTCTAACTTACCTTCAACAGTAACAGAGGTATGTACAATTGGCCATGCCATCTTAGTTATGCCTATGAAAGCTAACAGATATTGTTTTAAGAGAAGGATGAGATATCATGATCCAGCTGGGGTTAGAGTAACCCAAAATGGTGGATGAATTGTTAGTATTAGCTGACATTTCTGAAGGATATTGCAAACGTGGTAATAGTTCTATATATAGAGAGTTTTCATATCCACCCATCTATCTAGCTAGTATGCCCTCCAGAATAATTAAATTTAACACAGGCAAATAAAATCTTACTAGACAGAGAAGCTATTAAGACTAGTATCTTTCTTCAAACATGAATCAGCTAGAGGACAGGTTCTTTAGTCTATGACTACTTTCTTTAAAGGCAACACAAAAATTAAATAAATAGTTCTTACAATATATTATTACAACTTAAGTTTTTAGTTAAGATATATATATATATATATATATATATATATATATATATATATATATAATGTATATTTATAATTCTTTTAAAATTATACACATTCTTTATTTTTTAATATTAAATCATCCATCTATTTTATATACAGTTTTATGTTGAGAAAACGAATAACGTTATTCAATGTTCATATTTAGAGATAACAACATAATAATCAAATTTGTATTGAAATTTTAACATCTTAATCTTATTATTAAAATTAACTGAGGTGCTTGATAACTTCACGCCGCTTACATTGCAAGTGAACGCTAGATGAACCTTGGAAGGTCTTAAAATGGTGAAAATGGGGCTTATTTATATCACAACAAATCTATTGGAGATCTGAAAATTCTAAAAAAATCTTCTACTTATGACAACAATAACATTTATAACATTATCAAGAAATATAATTAATTGTAGGAATACAAGTAATATTAACGATGACAACGAAACAACAACATAAAAATAACTTACAATATTAAAAATAATAAGGTGACAAAAACTATTCCTTTAATAGTTAAAATTCTTAAGAGAAATTTACCTAAATGTTATTTCACTATACAAACAACTCGAATTTGACACTCACAATATTTGGTCAGCCCCATTTGGAAAGTTGTTGTCATATTTTAAATTTGATTCAACCTACCTATATTTCAAGATCTAGAAACTCAATCTATGCCTTCCTAGGTTACTCTTAATTATTCTCATAAAATTGAGCAACAAAATAAATTTCTTACCATTTTCTCAAGATATGTTAAATTTTCAAGATTCATAAATTTCCTATTACAATAATCTGAATTTTGAATCTTACATTTGGTAACAACATTATGAAGACAATCTATTTAAAGGACTTTCTTCTCTTGCAAGAGGCAAGTCACATAGCAAACTAAAGAAAAAGCTACTTTATTCTTAATTTGCTTTAGTTTCTAAATCAATGGCTTCTCGAAAACGGGGTTCTAGTTCAAAGTGAGTTTCTTTTCCATTTCATTTTTCTTTTTCTTCTTTTCTTGTTATATATTTTACAGTCTTCAATAAGTTTATATGGTGCTTTCAATTTTTAGCGAAAGGAGGAATGAAATCAAGGCACTTAAACTCGAAAATGAAATGCTCCGCTTGGGAAACAAATTGCTAAGTGAAAGGAAGGAGAAAATTATTGAACAAGTGCTCATTAAACTGATTTCTTTTTCTTTTTTAATAATATTTTTAGCTACGTCTTATAAGCATGAGGAAAACTAAAATCTATTACTTTCAACTTTCAAGGAGTTCTTTTATCCTCTTTCCCAAAGTAATATATATTATATATGCATGCAACTCTGTAAGTTCTTCCATTGACTGCGTTGGTAAAGCACAGGCCAAAATACAATCGAAAACAAGAGGTTTTCACTAGGTGAAGGATCAATTCACATAATTAATAATATCCAATCTTTCTATAGGCACGTAGAAGCTGTGCGGAAGCTCATCTTATACCTTCTATTATATTAGTAGAAAACCTCATTATTACAATCTTATTCGAACATGAAAATCCAATCATTTCTATCCATTCTTGATGCTTGATTGTGTTGGGAATAAACCCCCACATAAATAATATTCACGGTAATAAAAGCGGAATAATAACGTAGCACCGAGATATGGTAATTAGCAAGAATAAAATAGTGACAATGACACTAAGATTTTTACAAGGAAAACCTTATTGAATAAGGGAAAAAATCATGGCCCCAAGACGAGCAACTGATATCACTATAGAACGAAATTTTACCTTTTGTAGGTCCAAGTAAAATACTCAAAAGAAATAACCCTCTTTTGATATTCCCACCTCACTACAATATCGCTCACTCTCTATTTTTTTCATAGACTATTTTCTTATACCCTATCTATGAAACCTCACTCTTTCTTTCTAACTCTCAGATATATTTTTTCTTTGAGATTGGTGTATGAAATGAGAAGTTGAAGGCTTCTATTTATAGGAAGAAGTGTCGTAACAAAAAAATAATTTTGGTCAAAAAACGTGTTTCGGTGCCAACTACTAATTTAGCATCTTGCAGATTTTTCTTCTTCATTATGGGGATGGACTCCACAACCCTTTCCTTCTTTCTTCATTATGGGGATCCACCCCCACAATCCCCTTTTTTCTTTGTTTGATTATGGGACAAGACCCCACAAATCTCCCCCTCCAGATCCATTCACCTGAAGGAGGTAATACTGGACTTTTAGCTTGAGTGCATGCCGACAAGTTCTTTACATAGCTCGAACTTGTCTCTTGGTACCACCTTGGTCAACATATCAGCATGATTTTCACTCGTGTGAATCTTTTTGACCTGTAAAGTTTCATTCTCCACCTTCTCACGAATCCAATGATATTTCACATCTATATGCTTTGTTCTTGCATGGTACATGGAGTTCTTATTCAAGTCTATTGCACTTTGACTATCACAATAGACGACATACTTCTTTTGATGAAATTTCAGCTCTTGAAGAAACTGCTTGAGCCATACCATCTCCTTGCCAGCTTCTGTAGCGGCAATGTACTTTGCTTCAGTTGTTGAAAGTGCAACACACTTCTGCAATTTAGACTGCCATGATATTGCTCCCCCTGAAAAATGTAAACAAATATCCAGTAGTGGATTTTATGTTATCAATGTCACCTGTCATATCAGCATCTGTATAGCCCTTCAAGATTGGATGAGATCCTCCAAAGCACAAACAATCTCCCGTGGTACCTCTCAGGTACCTGAGTATCCACTTGACTGCTTCCCAATGTTCCTTTCCATGATTTTCAATGAATCTGCTAACAACAGCAATTGCTTGAGCAATATCAGGTCTGGTGCATACCATTGCATACATCAAGCTTCCGACTGCTGAAGAATAAGGAACTCTAGCCATGTTCCCTTTCTCCTCCACACTTGTAGGACACATCTTCTTGCTCAACTTTAGATGACTAGCAAGAGGTGTGCTGACTGGCTTAGTTGTAACGACCCGGCCGGTCGTTTTAAGAGTAATAGCTTTGATCCCCTATTAACTGCTTTTCCCATATTTATTTCTGCTATTGTGACTTGTCGGGATGATTGGTTTTGAGTTTCGGGATGTTTTGGGACACTCGGTCCCTAAATGAGAGCTTAAGCCTTAGGATTTGGGCCGTAGTCGGAACAGTGTGAAGACGACTCCCGAATGAAATTATGTTGGCTCTGTTAGCTCCGTTAGGTGATTTTGGATTTAGGGGCGTGTCCGGATTGTGTTTTGGAGGTCCGTAGCTCATTTAGGCTTGAAATGGCGAAAGTCGAATTTTTGGAGGTTTGGACCGGTAGTGGAATTTTTGATATCGGGGTTGGAATCCGAATCCGAAAGTTGAAATAGGTCCGTAATATCAAATATGACTTGCGTGCAAAATGTGGGGTCAATCGGACGTGGTTTGATAGGTTTCAGCATCGGTTGTAGAATTTTGAAGTTTCAAGTTCTTTAAGTTTGAAGCATTTTTTTTATGTGATTTGAGAGCTCGATGGTGAATTGTGATATGAGATGGGGATATTGGCACGTGAATTGTCCGTGCAGTTGTGATATAAAAATATGGGCACGAGGTGCTGTGATAAAATGATAATGATATTTGGAATTATCCGTGCAGTTGTGATATGAAATGAGGGCACGAGGTGCCGGGCAGATATGATGATTTAATTATGGGCACGAGGTGCCGTGGAAATATGAAAATGGGCTGAGACCCGTATTTACAAAAATTATGAAAATGGGCTGAGACCCATATTTTGATGATTTTGAAATGAGGTGTCACATGGTGACTTTTTTAATTGAAAGAATTATATTCAAAATATTTATTTGAAAGGATTTTTACTTAGAATGTATCATATAAAAGAATTGTATTTTGAAAGATATTTATTTGAGGAAATTGTATTTGAAAAGATTTATTGAAAGAATTATATTTGAAAAATAATTATTTGAGAAAATTATATTTTAAAGAAAGTTATCTGGAAGAACTATGTGAAAGACATTTATTTGAAGGGCTTGATTTAATTGAGTGTAATTGTGTTTATTAATTGTTGAGTGATATTAATGGTATTCTTGTTGTCTGTTGTGCATATCACTGGTTGTTTTATCCTGCCTTTATTATTATTTGTTTCCTATTATTTTGTATATCATATTGCACAGGTTATTAGACTAGTGAGTGTCTTGATTGTACCTCGTCTCTACTCCATTGAGGTTAGTCTTGATACTTACTGGGCACCGCTGTGGTGTGCTCACTCTACACTTCTGTACATATTTTTGTGCAGAGCCAGGCATTGAAGATATCGGATTTGAGCAGAGTTAAAGCGCGATCATAAGAATTCAAGGTAGAGCTGCTTGGCCGACGCAGTCCCTCGGAGTCTTTTCATTTTAATGTACTGTTAATTTGTAATCAAACAGTATTGTATATTCGGTCCTCGTGATCATTCCATGTATTCAGTTAGAGTTCGTGACTCAGTACTACCAGTCTTGGGAGGTTGTGTATTGTAATTATTTCCGCTGTTAGATTTTTTTTTAAAAAATGGCTTCAAAATGTAATAGAAATCGGCTTACCTGGTCTTAGAGACTAGGTACCATCACGACGCCTGTGGTGGGATTTTGGGTCGTGACAGTAAATTTCTCTTAAGAATTTTAACTATTAAAGGAATAGTTTTTGTCACCTTATTATTTTTAATATTGTAAGTTATTTTTATGTTGTTGTTTCGTTGTCATCGTTAATATTACTTGTATTCCTACAATTAATTATATTTCTTGATAATGTTATAAATGTTATTGTTGTCATAAGTAGAAGATTTTTTTTAGAATTTTCAGATCTCCAATAGATTTGTTGTGATATAAATTAGCCCCATTTTCACCTGTGTAAGACCTTCCAAGGTTCATCTAGCATTCACTTGCAATGTAAGCGGTGTGAAGTTATCAAACATCTCAGTTGTTTTTAATAATAAGATTAAGATGTTTGAATCTCAATACAAATTTGATTATTAAGTTGTTATCTATAGATATGAGCATTGAATAATTTAACGTTATTAGTTTTCTCAACATAAAATATAAAATAGATGGATGATTTAATATTTTAAAAAAAATGTGTATAATTTTAAAAGAATTATAAATATACATTATATAAAAATATATATAAGAGAAAACTTAACTTGTAATAATATTATAAAAACTATTTATTTAATGTTTGTGTTGCCGTTAAAGAAAGTAGTCATAGACTTAAAGAAAATGTCCTCCAGCGGATTCATGTTTGAAGAAAGATACTAGAGCCTTAATAGCTTCTCTGTCTAGTAAGATTTTATTTGCCTGTGTTAAATTTAATCATTCTGGAGGGCATACTATTGCGCGACATCACGGATGCGAAGAGTAATTCAGCTGCCCTTCCCAGATACCTCATGCGAACGCGAGGGCTTCCTCGCGAACGCGATGAAGAAAATGCCTGCAACAGAACACCAAAAATCTGCTATCTTCCAAAGTTCAAAAGTGATCCGTTTAGCATCCGAAACTTATCCGAGACCCCCGGGATCTCAACCAAACATACCAACAAGTCCTAAAACACCATACCTCGTGCCCACATTTCATTTTATAAACCGCCTGAAAACAGCCACAGGCTCCCAATTTCAACATAAATCAGATTATTATCAATTTACTAACAACTAGACAAGTTGCACAAGGTATAAAAATAAACACAAGAAAATCACATCACATGAAAATTGTCAACACTACAACCCACATCATCACATATCGTCCCTGATAATAGCCACCATTATCGCTCCTATTGCCACTCTTATCGCTCCTATAGCCACCCTTATCGCTCCGCCCAGACGATATAAATATTCAACAAACACAACAGTGAAATGCCACCCTTATAACCACATAATATCAACGGTGAAATGCCACCCTTATCTCTCCAAAATAATAACTCACACAACACAACATTTTACATGGAAAATTATCACAATAACATAATAAAAATCAATTCATATCATAATTTCTCAATGGCCACAACCAAATTTCAAAGCTACAACCAAGTCAATTAATTTCACATCAAATAGCCAAATGCTCTACACAATGTGTACAACACCCATAAACAATCAATAGAGATAGAAATTACTCAACATAAAGCAAAATCTTCATAAAAGATCAAATTTTCAATAATTATATAAATAACTCTTTTTAAGCTCGTTTAATTAATTATTTGCAGAGGGAAAAATTCAAAATAAAATTAAATTGCAATAATTATCAAACTAGCAAATTCATGAAATTTCATAAATAATCAAATAACAATCACATCACATTATCATATAACAACAGAGTCAACAACAAGGGTTTAGGCACGACAAGTAGATGATCAAATACATGCCAACAATTATCCAATTTACTTCACAATATGCTCAAGACTTTTGACTCAATAAAATTTGCACATATAAACCAAGTACGTACTCGTCACCTCGTGTACATGGTTTTCAATTACCCAAGTTGCACATAAGACTCAATGCCTAAGGGGAATTTCCCCTACTCGAGGTTAAGCAAGACACTTACCTCTTTGAAGTTATGCCAATGTTCCAAAATCGCCTTCTTGCTTGAATTGACCTCCTGACAGCTCAAATATATCCAAATTAATTGTGTAACTTCATTAAAATTCATCGGAAACAATTCCGGATAATAATACGTCGACTTAAAAATTTATTCCAAAAAGTCAACAAAAGTCAACACGGGACCAGCCTCTCGGAACCCGACATAATTTTCATGAAATCCGAACACCCATTCCGATACAAGTTCAACCATACTAATTTTATCGAATTCCAATAACAACTCGACTTCCAAATCTTAAATATTCATTTTTCGAAGCTTTTACAAATATCTTGATTTTTCCTCCATTAAATCCGAATTAAACGATGGATTCAAATACATAATCATGAAAATTAATCAAAACTGGATAAGAATCACTTACACCAAACACCTACGCAAACGTCTCTCCAAAAATCACCTTCTACCGATCTCCAACTTTGATTTTGAGTTATGAACTCAAACCCCCATTTTTGGGACTTTTAATTCTGCCCAGATACACCTTCTTCGCGTTCGCAACCATTCCTTCGCGTTCGCGAAGGCCAAAAATCCAGCTGCCTCTAATCCTTCTTCGCGTTCGCGAAGTCCTCATCGCGTTCGCGAAGACCAACTGACCAACTCCTTCACATTCGCATTTCAAGCTTCGCGTTCGCGTTTCAAGCTTCGCGTTCGCGAAGGCCAAATGACCCCAGGCCCCTATCTTCCTTTTCTTCTTCGCGTTCGCGTTCGCGTTAACAGCTTCGCGTTCGCAAAGGACAAATCATCATCCCTTCAAACTCCCCTTCACGTTCGCGGGACTCCCTTCGCGTTTGCGAAGAAGGAAACCAGACTTCAGCAACATCAGTCCAAACAGCTCCAATTTGGTCCGAAACCACCCCGAAACACACCCGAGCCCCTCGGGACCCCGTCTAATCATATCAACCAGTCCCATAATATATCACAGACTCGCTTGAGGTTTCAAATCACTTCAAATTACGCCGAAAATACAAATCGCACCACAAATCGAACTTATGAACTTCAAAAACTTCCAACTTCTAAAACTCGTGCCGAAACCAATCAAACCAACCCGGAATGACGTCAAATTTTGCAGGAACGTCCCAAATAATATAACAGAGCTGTTTCAACTCTCGAAATCACATTCCGACCCCGATATCAAAAAGTCAACCCCCGGTCAAACTTTCCAAAATTTTGAGTTTCGCCATTTCAAGCTTAATTCCACTACGAACCTCCAAATAATTTTTTCGACACACTCCTACGTCCAAAATCATCATACGGAGCTAACGGAACCGACGAAACTCCATTCCGGAGTCGTCTTCATAGAGTTTCGACTACAATCAAAATCCTAAGACTTAAGCTCCCTTTTTAGGAACTAAGTATCCCAAATCACTCTGAATCATCCGTAATTCAAACTTGACCACACACGCGGGTCATAATACATATCGCGAGGCTGCTCGAAACCTTAAGTAACTGAACGGGACGTAAATTCTTAAAACGACAAGTCGGGTCGTCACATTCTCCACCTCTTAAACAAACGTTCGTCCTCGAACGTGCTAAGAATCTTTCTGAGGACTTTTGTCACGACCCAAAATTCCCACCTTCGGACTGTGATGGCGCCTAACATTTCACTTGCTAGGCAAGCCAACATTAGAATAACATTATCCATTTTTAAAACAATTTTAAATTTATTAATAACAAGGAAGCAAATGCGGAAGCAATTTTGAAATAATCCATAATATTAACGGTATCTAAATACCATCCCAGAATTGGTGTCACAAGTGCACGAGCTTTTAGAATAATTATAAATAAAGGTCTAAATAAAATAAAGTTGTCTGAAAATAAACACACAGCTAAAGTACAATAGACGGGGACTTCAAAACTGCGGACACCATGCAGTTATACCTCAAGTCTCCTCTGATAGCTGAAATTCGAGCGAGTCTATGGTACGCCACTGGGACCAACTCCAAAATCTGCACAAGAAGTGCAGAGTGTAGTATCAGTACAACCGACCCCATGTACTAGTAAGTGTTGAGCCTAACCTCGACGAAGTAGTGACGAGGCTAAGGCGGTTCACTTACATTAACGTGTACGCAATATTGATAATAACAACAAATAATATAAATAAATTAGGTAGCTCATGTATAATAATTGAAACCAACCCAGCAGTCATAATCCATTATTATTTTAACCAATTCTGTTATAGCGTGCAACCCACTCTCACAATATATTCACATTCAATTCTGTTGCAGCATGCAATCCGCTCTCACAATATATCCATTTTTAATCAAGTCTGTCATATATTTATTTCAATCAAGTATATATATAGACTTTTAAATAAGTCTATTGCGGCGTGCAATCCGATCCTCCAATATTGACTTTTCATTATGTCCATTGCGGCGTGCAATCCGATCCCCCAATATTGACTTTTAATAAGTTTGTTGCGGCGTGCAACCTGATCCTCCAATATTAACTTTTTAACAAGTCTGTTGCAGCGTGCAACCCGATCCTCCAATATTAACTTTTAATAAGTCCGTTGCGGCGTGCAACCCGATCCTCCAATATTAACTTTTTAACAAGTCTATTGCGGCGTGCAACCCTATCCTCCAATATTTCTATTTCAATCAATTCTTATAGAAGAAATTCCCCAATAAACGCAACAATTAATATAAATTCATAAGACAACAAGCATACAACAATTATAATTTAATTATGAAACAAACAATGACAATTAATAATTTATTATAGACATCAGGGTGAAAATAGGCAGTTTAATATTTGATATGCTAAATGTCAAATAATAATTAAAACACATAATTCAAATAGCATGTAACAATTAATGCAGGAATTCAAGAATTAATATTTTGACATGGAATAAAAGAGAAATAATTATTATAGTAATTAATTTATGATTAAAAATAATTTATGATTTTTCAAGTAAGCAGGAAAACAATTAATTTGATGATGTATAGACACTCGTCACCTCGCCTATACGTCGTTTACATGCAATTCACATAACAAACAATTTAAGGGTTCTATTCCCTCAAGTCAAGGTTAACCCCTGACACTTACCTCGCTTTGCAAATTCCAATCAAATATTCAACCGCAGCTTTTCCTTTTAAATTTGCCTCCGAAAGCTTCAAATCTATTCACAAACAATTCAATGTATTCAATACTAATCATAGGAATTAATTCCATATGAATTTATAAATTTTTCGGATAAAAATCCGAAATTCATTAAAATATTCGGCAGTGGAACCCACTTCTCAAATCTCGGAAAAATTCACGAAATACGAACACCGGTTCTGATACGAGTTCAACCATACCAAATTTGTCCAATTCCGATATCAAATGGACCTTCAAATCTTAATTTTTATTTTTTGGAAAGTTTTACAAAAATTCCAATTTCTTCTATCTAAATCCAAAATAAATGATGAATATAGACATGAATTTGTGAAATACAATCACTATATGATAATAAACACTTACCCAGTCCGAAATTGTGAAAAACTCCTTTGAAATCGCCCCTTAGCCGAGTTATAATTGAGGATTTGTGAAAAATGGGAAAAATCCCGTTTTGGTTCTGTTTTAAGTCATAGGGGTCAGGCCTTCTTCGCGTTCGCGAAGGGCCTGTCGCGTTCGCGATGAGTAGCAGCCTGTGGCTTTTGCGTTCGCGAGTCCTCCTTTGCGTTCGCGAAGGCTTCCCCCTAGCCTTCGCGTTCGTGAGGCATTGCTCACATTCGCGATGAAGGAATGATCGACCCTCCCCCAGGTGTGCCTAACACTACGCGTTCGCGAGGAGCTTGTAGCATTCGCGAAGGGTAATGCCCTCATCGCTTCGCGTTCGCGACTAAGCCTTCGCGTTCGCAAAGAAGAAAACTTTAGCTGCCCAGTTTACTCTTCGCGTTCGCGAGAGTACCTTCGCGAACGCGAAGAAGAACATGCCAGAACACCTGCTGCTGCAAAATACCAGATTTTCAAAGTCCAAAACATCCCGTAGTCTATCCGAAACCCACCCGAGCCCTCGGGGCTCCATACTAAACATGCACAAAAGTCCTAAAACATCATACGAACTTGCTCGCGCGATCAAATCGCCAAAATAACACCTAGAACTACGAATCGGACACCAAATCAAAGGAAGTTTACAAGAAACTTTAAAACTTATATTTTTACAACCGGACGTCCGAATCACGTCAAATCAACTCCAATTCTCACCAAATTCGGCAGACGTGTCATAAATGTTGTAGTGGACCTATACCGGGTTTCGGAACCAAAATACGGATTCGAGGTCAATAAATCCAACATCAGTAATTTCTTAAAACTCATTAAGCTTTCAAGCTTTTAAGTTTTCATCAAAATTCCATATCTCGAGCTAGGGACCTCGGAATTCGATCCGGCCATACGCCCAAGTCCCAAATCACGATACGGACCTGTCAAAATTGTCAAAATACTAATCCAGATCTGTTTGCTCAAAATATTGACTAAAGTCAACTTAGTTGAGTTTTAAGGCTCTATTTCACATTTTAGTCCATTTTTCACATAAAAACTTTCCGAAAAAAATGTACGGACTGCGCACGCAAGTCGAGGAATGATAAATGGTATTTTTCGAGGTCTTAGAATATAGAATTACTTATTAAATTTAAAGATAATATTTTGGGTCATCACAACTTTAAATAACTGAGTATATTCTTGCACACATACTTATGAGTGATTTTACATTCCCGCAATTTAACACGGGTCCGACAACACCATCTCAATTGAGATTATTTCTTTTCTCCATTCTTATAAGCTTTAAAGAAAAGTCCCTAACTCTCCAATCATTTCCAAAATGCCTTATTTCTCACAACAACGCACAATATTAGTCTCAACTGGCTATAGCAACTCGTGCCTATGCACCTATAAATTTTCTCAATAGTGTTGAAGTAATTCAAAACTTTCTCTGGGGTGCTACATTATTCCCCTCTTAGGGTCATTCGCCCTCACACACATAACATAATATATCTCTTCCTTCGCAAATCTCAATCCCCCAAATTTTACTAACTCCCAAATTTTTTAAAAATTTCGGCAGAGTCTCCCCTGTAATTGGGCCTATCCACGTGCCAGAGTAACACCCAAACAACTCCTAATAACATATCCACAATCCAACAAAATACCACAGAGTATATATCAATAACATTAATCTCAGCATTGCCTGATCATAATGATATCAGGACATGAAGCACATCATATGTATGCTCATCACCACATCTCTAGTCTTAAAAGTTGTTCATAATTAATTCCAACATCATCAATTAATCTCATATTAATCATCACTTCGTTTCGAATTTTCACAATACTGACAATAGAACGTGAGGCATGAAGACCTCATGATTGCTTACTCGGATTAATGAGTCTCATTTAACGCCACCTGGGCACTCATCTCATAGGTTAAAACTCAATGTTTACAGAACGAAAATGGCTTAATATGCACAAAAAAATATACAAGAATTATCAAATAAGCCTAACAGGCATGACTCCCTATTAATATTATTTCACAAATTAAATTTCATAAGGGAGAATTTTAGACTCATAAACATTTCACCACAAGGACCTCGTCCTTATATAACTTCCATCGCAGCTTGCAGCCCGGTTTAAATATTTCACACCATATAAAAATACGAGGATCTCGTCCTCAAATCCGAATCACCAGTATTTTGCACATTGTGCCCACTGAAATTTCAACTTTCCTTTCTTTCTTCTTTTCAATATATTTCATAAACAATTTTCACAACATATAATGAACCCTCATACCGGTAGGGCGTATAATTCATAAAAATTGGAATTAATTATTCTGAAACATATTTAAACCACTGTATTAAATAATAAATTTTTACTTTTGGACTTATAGCCCTCAATGGTGCACAAAAATAAAGTGACAGACACAGGTTCACATTTTTAAATCTCCCAACAGGGATACACATATAAGTGGTTCACAAATTTACGAAGCTCTCCATAAGTGGAGCATAATAGGAGGACTCACCTCAATATTCAGAACCGAATCAAATTAAGGAAAATATCCTTTATAATAAAATCAGGATCGTACCTGTAACGACACCATCTGGTGTATTGGCCTCAGCCAAATCATAGTGATTAAATCAACAGGTCGAGCCTCCACCTCTTAGGTGCCCACTACCCGCCTGTCCTCCACATCTTGCTGACTGTGCACGTGGAGTATCAACTGGAATAAAGCTTGTAGCTGGAGTGTTATGATAAAATCTACCTCTCCTAAGTCTGGGACAATCTCTCATGATATGCCTAGTATCACCACACTCATAACAACCTCTCTGAGGTCGCGGCTGCTCGTACTGAGTCTGTGTCAGATAACTGGAATAACCACTATAAGAATCCCGTGTCGATGGTGCACTATAAACTGGAGCACTCCGAGTAATCTGGTGTGCGGACTGAGCTGACCGGCTGCTCGAGCCTCTGCTATAATGGGTTCTAGCTGAAGAGTAAAATCCACTGAACCCTCCAGATCTTCGAAACCTTTTGGCCTCCTTAGACTCCCTTTCCTCTCCCAAAACACCCTCAATCTTCCTTGCAATCTCCACTACTTGTTGAAATGGAGCATCAGTTTGCAACTCTCGAGCCATGAATATTTTAACCATAATCAAGCCCCTCAATGAATATGCGAACTCGTTCTCTGATTGTAGGAACTAATACAGGTGCTTGACGGGCTAAATCACTGAACCTGATAGCATATTCTGACATAGTCATAGTGCCCTGACGCAACCATTCAAACTTTGTGCGCCACGCATCTCTGAGAGTCTGGGGAACAAACTCTTTCAAGAACATTTCCGAAAATTGAGCCCAGGTTGGTGGTGTGGCATCAGCTGGTCTACCTTCTTCATAGATTTGCCACCACCGATACGCTGCGCCTGATAGTTGAAATGTAGTAAAGGTAACTCCGCTCACCTCCACAATACCCATGGTGCGGAGAATACGGTGAAAATTTTCTAGAAATTCTTGGGCATCCTCTGTAGCCGTGCCACTGAAAGTTGGCGGATCGTATTTCTTAAACCTTTCAAGTCTCCTTTGTTCTTCTTCTTATGCCTCGGGCCTTACTTCAGGCCGAACCAGAATAACAGGTTATACCGGTACTAAACCTGAAACCTGACCAACGTGAACCTGCTGCTCTGGAGTTGTGATAAGAGTCTGAGCTACTCCCACAATCTGCGGAATGTTTGGTGCAACAGAGATCAATCCCGTCTGAGTTAATGTACCAAATATACTTAGGAACTGTGCTAAAGTCTCCTGAAGTCCTGGGGTAACAACAAGTGCTTCTGGTACCTGTCCCCCAACTGGAGCTACTAGTGGCTCCTCAACTGTTGTTCTGACAGGTGCTCTAGTCGCAGCACGTGCCCTTCCTCGACCTCGATCTCTACCTCGGCCTCTACCTCTTGCAGCCCTAGCAGTATGTGCGGATGCCTTCTCAGCTAACCCCGTAGCATGTGTCCTCACCATCTGTGAGAGAATGGAGATACAAAGGTTCAAATTTCAAATTCAACAAATTCCGCACGACAGGAATGAAAGAAATGGAAATTTCCTAACAGTTCTGTAGCCTCTAAAAGATAAGTACAGACGTCCCCGTACCGATCCGCAAGACTCGTTCGTGACTCGTATAAACTATGAACCTAGGGCTCTAATACCAACTTGTCACGATCCAAAATCCCACCACAGGCGTCGTGATGGCACCTAGTCTCTAAGATCAGATAAGCCGATTTCTATTACATTTTGAAGCCATTTTTTTTGTTTAAATCTAACAGCGAAAATAATTATAATACACAACCTCCCAAGACTGGTAGTACTGAGTCATGAACTCTAACTGAATACATGGAATGATCACGAGGACCGAATATACAATACTGTTTGATTACAGATTAACAGTACAATGAAATGAAAATACTCCAAGGGACTGCGACGGCCAAACAGCTCTACGTTGAATCCTTATGATCATGCTTTAACTCTGCTCAAGTCCGATATCTTCAATACCTGGCTCTGCACAAAAATATGTGCAGAAGTGTAGAGTGAGCACACCACAGCGGTGTCCAGTAAGTATCAAGACTAACCTCAATGGAGTAGAGACAAGGTACAATTAAGATACTCACTAGTCTAATAACCCGTGCAATATGATATACAAAATAATAGGAAACAAATAATAATAATAATAATAATAAAGGCAGGATAAAACAAACAGTGATATGCACAACAGACAACAAGAATACCATTAATATCACTCAACAATTAATAAACACAATTACACCTAATTAAATCAAGCCCTTCAAATAAATGTCTTTCATATAGTTCTTCCAAATAACTTTCTTTCAAATATAATTTTCTCAATAAATCTTTTCAAATATAATTTTCTCAAATAAATATCTTTCAAAATACAATTCTTTTATATGATACATTCTAAGTAAAAATCCTTTCAAATATATATTTTGAATATAATACTTTCAATTAAAAAAGTCACCATGTGACACCTCATTTCAAAAAGGGTCACAGCCCATTTTCTTATTTTTCGTAAATACGGGTCTCCGCCCATTTTCACACCTCGTGCCCATAATTAAATCATCATATCTGCTCGGCACCTCGTGCCCTCATTTCATATCACAACTACACGGACAATTCACGTGCCAAATATCATTATCATTTCATCACAGCACCTTGTGCCCACATTTTTATATCACAACTGCATGGACAATTCACGTGCCAATATCCCCATCTCATATCACAATTCACGGCACCTCGTGCCCATATTTCATTTTATAAACCACCTGGCAATAGCCATAGGCTCCCAATTTCAACATAAATCAGATTATTATCAATTTACTAACAACTAGACAAGTTGCACAAGGTATAAAAATAAACACAAGAAAATCACATCACATGAAATTTGTCAACCCCACAACCCCACATCATCACATTTCGTCCCTGACAATAGCCACCCTTATCGCTCCTATTGCCACCCTTATCGCTCTTATAGCCACACTTATCGCTCTGCCCAGACGATATCAATAGCCACCCTTATCGCTCCTATTGCCACCCTTATCGCTCCTATTTATCTCTCCGCCCAGACAATATCAATAGCCAACAAACACAATAGTGAAATGCCACCCTTACAACCACATAATATCAACGGTGAAATGATACCCTTATCTCCCCAAAATAACAACTCACACAACACAACATTTTACATGGGAAATTATCACAACAACATAACAAAAATTAATTCATATCATAATTTGCCCAATGGCCACAACCAAATTTCAAAACTACAACCAAGTCAATTAATTTCACAGCAAATAGCCAAATGATCTACACAATGTGTACAACACCCATAAACATTCGATAGAGATAAAAATTACTCAACATAAAGCAAAGTATTCATAAAAGATCAAATTTTCAATAATTATATAAACACCTCTTTTAAAGCTCATTTAATTAATTATTTGCAAAGGGAAAAATCCAAAATGAAATTAAATTCCAATAATTATCAAACTAGCAAATTCATGAAATTTCATAAATAATCAAATAACAATCATATCACATTATCATATAACAACAGAGTCAACAACAATGGTTTAGGCACGACAAGTATATGATTAAATACATGCCAACAATTATCCAATTTAACTTCACAATATGCTCAAGACTTTTAACACAATAAAATTTGCACATATAAACCAAGTACGTACTCGTCACCTCGTGTACATGGTTTTCAATTACCCAAGTTGCACATAAGACTCAATGCCTAAGGAAAATTTTCCCTACTCGAGGTTAAGCAATACACTTACCTCTTTGAAGTTATGCTAATGTTCGAAAATTGCCTTCTTGCTTAAATTGACCTCCTGATAGCTCAAATCTATCCAAATTAATTGTATAACTTCATTAAAATTCATCGAAAATAATTTCGGATAATAATACGTCGACTTAAAAATTTATTCCAAAAAGTCAACAAAAGTCAACGCGGGACCTGTCTCTCGGAACCCGACATAATTTTCATGAAATCTGAACACCCATTCCGATACGAGTTCAACCATATAAATTTTATCGAATTCCAATAACAACTCAACTTCCAAATCTTAAATTTTAATTTTTGAAAGATTTTACAAAAATCTTGATTTTTCCTCCATTAAATCCGAATTAAACGATGGATTCAAAGACATAATCATGGAAATTAATCAAAACTGGATAAGAATCACTTACTCCAAACACCCACGTAAGAATCTCTCCAAAAATCGCCTTCTGTCGAGCTCCAACTTTGATTTTGAGTTATGAACTCAAACCCCCGTTTTTGGGACTTTTAATTCTGCCCACATACACCTTCTTCGCGTTTGAGACCATTCCTTCGAGTTCGCGAAGGCCAAAATTCCAGTTGGCTCCAATCCTTCTTCGCGTGACAAGCGTCACGTTCGCGAAGGCCAACTACTTCTGCCCCATCATTTCCGCTTCGCGTTCGCGAAGTCCTCGTCACATTCGCGAAGACTAGCTGACCAACTTCTCCGCGTTCGCGTTTCAAGTTTCGCGTTCGCGAAGGCCAAACGACCCCAGGCCCCTATATTCCTTTTCTTCTTCGCGTTCGCGTTGCCTGGGTTGTGTTCGCGAAGGCTTGCCCTTTTCCTTCTTCGCATTCGCGTTCACAGCTTCGCATTCGCGAAGGACAAATCATCAGCCCCTCAACTCCTCTTCGCGTTCGCGGGACTCCATTCGCGTTCGCGAAGAAGGAAACCAGACTTCAGCAACACCAATCCAAACAGCTCCAATTCGGTCCGAAACCACCTCGAAATACACCCGAGCCCCTTGGGACCCCGTCCAATGATACCAACCAGTCCCATAACATATCACAGACTCGCTCGAGGTTTTAAATCACATCATATTACGCCGAAAATACAAATCGCACCACAAATCGAACTTATGAACTTCAAAAACTTTCAACTTCTAAAACTTGTGCCAAAACCTACCAAACCAACCCGGAATGACGTCAAATTTTGCAGGCAAGTCCCAAATAACATAACGGAGCTGTTCCAACTCTCGGAATCATATTCCGACCCTGATATCAAAAAGTCAACCCCCCCGGTCAAACTTTCCAAAATTTTGAGTTTCGCCATTTCAAGCTTAATTCCACTACGAACCTCCAAATAATTTTTTGGACACGCTCCTAAGTCCAAAATCATCATACGGAGCTAACGGAACTGACGAAACTCCATTTCGGAGTCGTCTTCATACAGTTCCGACTACGGTCAAAATCCTAAGACTTAAGCTCCCTTTTTAGGAACTAAGTGTCCCAAATCACTCTAAATTATCCGTAATTCAAACTTGACCACATACGCGGGTCATAATACATATCGCGAGGCTGCTCGAAACCTTAAGTCACTGAACGGGACGTAAATTCTTAAAACAACAAGTCGGGTCGTCACATTTACCTAAATGTTATTTCACTATACAAACAACTCGAATTTGACACTCACAATATTTGGTCAGCCCCATTTGGAAAGTAGTTGTCATATTTTAAATTTGATTCTACCTACCTATATTTGCAGATCTAGAAACTCAATCTATGCCTTCCTAGGTAACTCTCAATTATTCTCATAAAATTTAGCAACAAAATAAATTTCTTACCATTTTCTCAAGATATGCTAAATTTTCAAGATTCATAAATTTCCTATTACAGTAATATGAATTTTGAATCTTACATTTGGTAACAACATTATGAAGACAATCTATTTAAAGGACTTTCTTCTCTTGCAAGAGGCAAGTCACATAGAAAACTAAAGAAAAAGCTACTTTATTCTTAATTTGCTTTAGTTTCTAAATCAATGGCTTCTCCAAAACGGGGTTCTAGTTCAAAGTGAGATTCTTTTCCATTTCATTTTTCTTTTTCTTCTTTTCTTGTTATATATTTTACAGTCTTCAATAAGTTTTTATTGTGCTTTCAATTTTTAGCGAAAGGAGGAATGAAATCAAGGCACTTAAACTCGAAAATGAAATGCTCCGCTTGGGAAACAAATTGCTAAGTGAAAGGAAGGAGAATCTACTATGCTCTACATGTAGAGAAAGTGAAAAACAAGAGAAAATCATGGAACAAGTGCTCAAGGAGATGGACCAAGTGAAAACAGAGGTCAGCTTTCATCTCATTAATATTCAACTTTTTTTTATTATAATAAACTGTTTTGAAATGCTATATACTTTATCCGTCTTTTTCTTTTGCAGTATGAAAAACTACCAAGTTCTGGCCCTAGAAATTCCCAGTGAGATTACATAATGAAAAAACTGCATATTCCTGAGCACTACTAGAAAGTCGCTAAAAACCGACCAAAAATACCGACCAACGTTGGTCGGTTATGGCAAATTACCGACCCTAAACGCGACCATTACGGTGTGGACGGTGTTTTGATGGTCGGAATGGCTTACCGACCAAAGTTGGTCGGAAATTACCGACCAACTTTGGTCAGTATATTAAAACGACCATCTGACAAGTTTAATTACTTACCGATCAACTTTAGTCGGAAACATATTTTATTAATTTAATTTTACCAACCAAAGTTGGTCGGTTTAACTAAATTATATTTTTTTAATTAATTATTAAAATTAAAAAGAACCGACCAACTTTGGTCGGTAATTGAAAATATATATTTTTTAAAAATAAATAAAATTAAACATTACCGACCAACTATGGTCGGTAATCTCAACAATGCAAGCAAAATACCGACCAAAGTTGGACGGTAGTGTTGAATTCTCGGAATTCAATGTTCATTAACCGACCAACTTTGGTCGGTATTTTGGAATAATTTATTTTTTTTATTAAAAACCGACCAACTTTGGTCGGTTTTTCTGGGTTTAATTTTGGCATAAAATGCCTATTTTGGTAGCTAAACCACCTGCCAGCATACCATTACAACAACACAACAACAACAACAACAACAACAACAACACAACAACAACAACAACAACAACAACAACAACAATAACAACAACAACAACAACAAAAACACAACAACAACAACAACACAACAACAACAACACAACAACAACAACAACAACAACACAACAACAACAACAACAACAACATAACAATAACAACCAAAACATTCAATAAATACTTTAAAACTAACAAATTAAAGTTTAATTGAACATAAAAATCCAAAACCAAGTTAAAACTAATTACAACTAGTTCAAAACTGGTTCTATTTGTCTAGTTCAAAGTATATAAAAGTCAAGGGGTGCTTTGTACAACATCATCATCACCGTCTGATGAACTTTCATCTACAAGACGATATAGAGAACGGTCTTGTGGAGGACGGGAAGCACGATCACGGGGAGGACGGGTTTCCAGATTCTTTCAGGCAAACCACAAAATGCAATAGGCACTAAGGTCTCCATGAAAACATGGCAGTCATGACTTTTCAAATGGCTCAACTTCCCTACCTCCGTATCTAATTTTTTTTCCAAGATTCGACGCATAATTTGTCGTCTTTCCTCCAAAGTGAATGTGTAACTTGCTTTGGGCTTGAACACCTTACCATTGTTTGCTGTCTGCAAGTATAATTCAGGCCGCCTGCAATATTCTTGTAAGTCCATTCTAGCCTTCAGGTTATCTTTTGTCTTACCTTTAACATCCATCACTGTGTTGAATAAATTATCAAAATAATTCTTCTCAATATGCATGACATCAAGGTTGTGTCGGAGAAGATTATCCTTCCAATAAGGCAACTCCCAAAATATACTCTGTTTCGTCCAATTATGATTAACACCATATCCAGGGAATCTATAAGGTGGAGCCTCAGTAACTTTACTGAAGTTCTGGACCCTCTCCCAAATTTCCTCACCTGAAAGTATCGGAGGTGGAGAATCATATTCCACTTTATTCTTTTTGAATGCATTTTTCATCCTTCTAAACTCATGATCATCAGGCAAGAATTGACGGTGACAATCAAACCATGATTGCTTTCGGCCATGTTTCAAAGTGAACACTTTACTATTTTTCATGCAGTAAGGACAAGCTAGCTTCCCAGCAGTCATCCACCCAGACAACATTCCATACGCAGGAAAATCATTAATATTCCACATTAAATTAGCACGCATATTAAAATTTTGCTTGGTTGATATATCATATGTTTCAACACCATCATACCACAATTGTTTTAGCTCATCAATCAAAGGTTGCAAATATACATCAATCAAACTTTTCGGATTACGTGGACCGGGGATAATACAATTTAAGAGTATATATGGACTAGTCATACACAACTCAGGTAGTAGATTATAAGGTGTAAGAAAGACAGGCCAACATGAATATGGTGTCGCAGATATAGAAAAAGGCGTGAAGGCATCCGCACACAGACCTAACCGAATGTTCCTTGGTTCACTAGCAAAATCTGGATATGTCCTATCAAAGTACTTCCAAGCTTCTCCATCTGAAGGATAACACATAACACCAGGTGGTCTTCTATTTTCAAAATGCTATCTCATATAAGGAGCAAAACTCATCGACACATATAACCTCTTTAACCTAGGTATAAGAGGTAAATAATGCATTTCCTTGACAGCGGCCATATTCCCGCTGGAAAACCTCTTGAAACGAGGCTTTTCGCAAAATTTACAACTGTCTAAAGTTGCATCATCTTTATAATATAACATGCAACCATCTTCACAACAATCAATTCTCATTGACGAAAGTCCTAACTTAGAAACCAATCTCTTCGCCTTATAGAAATCACCAGGTAAGTTGATATTAGGGTCAACTAGTTCACTCATAAGGTCAATGAAACAGTCCATGGCTGCTTGAGAAATATTTCAATTAGATTTGATACTTAGTAATCTAACTGCAACAGACAGCTCAGAGTGCGGACTTCCTTCACGTAGTGGACAACTAGCTTCCTCTAACTGTTCATAAAAACGTTTTGCGTCATCATTAGGAGTTTGTTCAATATTTTCATTGGGCTCACCCCCAAAAGCATCCGCAACCATATCCTGAATTCTAGAATCAAGATTTGTATTCTCCACCGACCTACTACTTTCACCAACAACCATGTTATGAAATATCCCACGGCTACCATCGATCTCTCCATGATTAGTCCACACAAAGTAATTCTCTATAAACCCCTTCCTATAAAGATGAAGCTTAACTTCCTCCGATTTTTTAAACTTCATACAATCGCACCTGACACAAGGGCACCTAATTACTCCTTCACTTTGGTATGGTGGAAGTGACATTGCATGTCTAATAAAGTCATCAACCCCTTCTACAAAATCCTCCCGCAATTCATATCTTAAAAGTTCAATTCATATCCTAAAAGTTCAATTCACAAGAACAAATCCTAAAAACTAAAATTTCAATTCATATCCTACGAGTTTAAACATAAACTAACTAAACTAAAGAAATTCAACCCATACCCTAAAAGTTCGATTCACAACAACAAATTAATTTATTCTACAATTATAAATTAATTATATCTTTTTTAGTTAATTCAAGATAATTATTTTTTCCTAATTACACCAATTTATAACCTAAAAGTTCAATTCATATCCAAAAGGTCCAATTCATATCTTAAAAGTTCAATTCATATCCTAAAAGTTCAATTCACAAGAACAAATCCTAAAAACTAAAATTTCAATTCATATCCTACGAGTTTAAACATAAACTAACTAAACTAAAGAAATTCAACCCATACCCTAAAAGTTCGATTCACAACAACAAATTAATTTATTCTACAATTATAAATTAATTATATCTTTTTTAGTTAATTCAAGATAATTATTTTTTCCTAATTACACCAATTTATATCCTAAAAGTTCAATTCAAATCCAAAAGGTCCAATTCATATCTTAAACGTTCAATTCATATCCTAAAAGTTCAATTCACAAGAACAAATCCTAAAAACAAAAATTTCAATTCATATCCTACGAGTTTAAACATAAACTAACTAAACTAAAGAAATTCAACCCATACCCTAAAAGTTCGATTCACAATAACAAATTAATTTATTCTACAATTATAAATTAATTATATCTTTTTTAGTTAATTCAAGATAATTATTTTTTCCTAATTACACCAATTTATATCCTAAAAGTTCAATTCATATCCAAAAGGTCCAATTCATATCTTAAAAGTTCAATTCATATCCTAAAAGTTCAATTCACAAGAACAAATCCTAAAAACTAAAATTTCAATTCATATCCTACGAGTTTAAACATAAACTAACTAAACTAAAGAAATTCAACCCATACCCTAAACTAAACTAATTCATAAATAATTGACTAATTAACAAAACTAATTAGTTAATAAAACTAATTAACAAAACTAATTAAAACAAGACCTAAACCCTAATCCTCAATAAAATGCAATGTTCAAATAATTGAAACACTAATCAATTGAAACTAATTCATAACTAATTAACAAAACCTGGAAATAATAAATAAATGGGTTGTAATTCAAACCTAGAATTTTTAGGAGATGGAGAAGGAGATCGAGGGGCGGCAGTGGCAGTGGCAGCGGCGACGGCGACGGCGCGGCGACGGCGAGGGTGAGGGCTGGACGGCGAGGGGGAGGGCTGGACGGTGAGGGGGAGGGCTGGGAGAAGGAGAGAGGGGAATGAAGGTTTAGAGTGAAGAAGAGGGAAAAATTTCAGAGAAATGGGGGTTTCCCCCGTTTTTCACTTCTCTGATTTTAAAATTACCGACCAAAGTTGGTCGGTAATTTTGGTCGGTACATTAAGTGCTGACCGTTTGACCAAAAACCGACCAATTTTGGTCGGTTTTTTTAAAGAAAAAATTTAAATTCTTTAACCGACCAACATTGGTCGGTAATTTTAAATATAAATTCTTAAATATTATAAAATATTTTAAATAATAAAATAATTATTAAAATTTAAAAAATTGGATCCAGATTACCGACCAACGTTGGTCGGTAATCCAAAATTTTCTTGTCTGACCAGCTTGGTCAATTCGTTGACCAATTTACCGACCAACGTTGGTCGGTATTTAGTTTAAAAAAATATAAATATTTTTTTAAACCAGTTTCCGTCCAACCTAGACGGTTTTTGGTCGCATTTTTTGACCGACCAATGTTGGTCGGAAATAGTTGGTCGGTTTTTAGCAGATTTTTAGTTGTGTGAGATAAAATTGTTGTAGCTTTCTCTTTCTTGGGGAGCAATTTTACTCTTATAATTTACCTAATTATCTTCAGATTTTAGTGGTATTGTAATGCCCATTTTCAGATTCAAAAAAGGAAAAACAATTGCTATCAGATTTCTTTTACCCTACCTTTGTTGAAATCTATTACAGCGTTTTCATGAAATCAGCCTGTAGCTATATAAAGCTATGAAAAATTAGATGTACGAAAAAATAATATATCTCGTATTTGGAATTTAAGTTATGCTTTAATAGACATACATAAATAAAAATATTCTTGCTAAAATACGGCACTCGCGTCTTGAGCCCTTAGTTTCAAACACTTAGTCAATTATAGCCCTTAGTAGAAACTTTTTCCATATTTGATTCTCATGCGCCTTGCAAAACCAGACAAACGTTTAACATGCATGGTCGAATATTAGCTAGTAATTTTTAGCAAGTTATCGGTTAATGTTTATCATAAAAATTTATATGTAATTACCTTATAAGTGACATTAGTATACAAATATTTTTACATTATAAATGTATCGAACTTATACTATAAAATCATATGTAGTTGCAAAACTAATGTAAGACTTAGAACGATAAGAAAAAAAAAATGGATGGAAAAGATCAAGGCTTTTGAATTTAGGCCAATTTACGGGCTAGATAAACATGAGAATCAAAGAGATAAATTATGATTTCTTTTCCGTATTCTGTAATTATCTACACTGTTTTCATTATCCTTGGAATAAAGTCAAAAAATATCTACTAATTTATAGAGTATGGTCGAGCAGAAACTTGGATCCCAATGTAACAAAAGGTATCACTTGTTACAAAAGTATGATTCCATTTCTTGCACTCAACCCATAATTATGACCAGGTTCAGTCTAACCAAAATGCATTTACCTTTTTTTGCGTCATATTACTCCCTCTGTTTCAGTTTATGTGAACCCATTTCCTTTTTTGTTCGTTCCAAAAAGAATGACCTCTTTCTAAATTTAGAAATAATTTAGCTTAAACTTTAAATTCTACCGTTAATGAGAAGCTTTTATAACCAAATAAATACTCTGAACCCCTTTTTGACTTGTTTAAGACCACAAATTCAAAAAATCTTCATTTTTTCTTAAATTTCGTGCCTAGTCAAACATGTTCACATAAATTGAAACGGAGGGAGTACTATCTTAAAATTACACATTTTAGCCACATGAATTATATTCTTTGGCTTCTCTATAAATTGGTTATTTTTTCAATCCACAGAGCAGCAGCATTTCCTATCAACTAGGAATTGAAGGATTAATTTAAAATAATACTTTCACATCTTTTCATTTAATTGGCACTAATGGCCATAATTATAAGATCATTCTTGGCACGTTGGCCATATTCAATATTTCATGCTTACCTTATCAATTTCAAAATATCATCTTCATCATCAACAACAATTACAATTCAAATCAAGGTGTGTACTACACATGTAAGCAATTTAGAGTCTAATGCACATAGAGATATTTCACAAAATTTGGCATAATAGCCTTCATTTGAAATTGACTTAAAGTTGAAACATTATTAATGCACAGCCAATATTATAACACATCCTCAATTGGTAACTTAACATGAATAGAGCATTTGGGATGCTTGTTGAACATATATCTTTCAACCCTAGAGTTCTCCTGAATCACTTCATTGGGGTTTCAAAAATGCCTACTGAAGTGTTTGGGGGAACTCTGGGAGCCACCTGACATCAATCATAAGTTTATTATTTCGATTTTTACAAGAGCTCAACAACATGCATGTGTTTTGAGAAGCTAAGAAAATTAAGTGTGTAAAAGTCTTGGTACGTATCTGAAGAGAGCTCCGTAAGGGAGAATTGGTTTTTTAGTCCTTTATAAATTTATTTTTAATTTTATGTCTTTTTTACAAAAGATATTTATTTTTACACATAAGATATCTGAAAATAACATTCAAGATATCTGAAATGGTCATTTGTTCTATTCAAATAGTAAGTGACCACAAGTGATCATTTCCTCGCTAAAAATAACTAATAAATATGCTATTGATCAGGCTCCTGAATGTTTCTTGAATTTTGCTGTTATTTTTCCTAGTTATGGTAACTAAACTGATTTCTTTTTCTTTTTTAATAATATTTTTAGCTACGTCTTATAAGCATGAGGAAAACTAAAATCTATTACTTTCAACTTTCAAGGTGTTCTTTTATCCTCTTTCCCAAAGTAATATATATTATATATGCATGCAACTCTGTAAGTTCTTCCATTGACTGCGTTGGTAAAGCAGAGGCCAAAATACAATCGAAAACAAGAGGTTTTCTCTAGGTGAAGGATCAATTCACATAATTAATAATATCCAATCTTTCTATAGGCACGTAGAAGCTGTGCGGAAGCTCATCTTATACCTTCTATTATATTAGTAGAAAACCTCATTATTACAATCTTATCCGAACATGAAAATCCAATCATTTCTATCCATTCTTGATACTTGATTGTGTTGGGAATAAACCCCCACATAAATAATATTTACGGTAATAAAAGCGGAATAATAACGTAGTACCGAGATATGGTAATTAACAAGAATAAAATAGTGACAATGACACCAAGATTTTTACGTGGAAAACCCTATTGAATAAGGGAAAAAATCATGGCCCCAAGACGAGTAACTGATATCACTATAGAAAGGAAAATACTCCAAAGACCACTACAACACTCAAAAGAAATAACCCTCTTTTGATATTCCCACCTCACTACAATATCGCTCACTCTCTATTTTTCTCATAGACTATTTTCTTATACCCTGTCTGTGAAACCTCACTCTTTCTTTCTAACACTCAGATATATTTTTTCTCTGAGATTGGTGTATGAAATGAGAAGTTGAAGGCTTCTATTTATAGGAAGAAGTGTCGGAACCAAAAAATAATTTTGGTCAAAAAACGCGTTTCGGTGCCAACTACTAATTTGGCATCTTGCAGATTTTTCTTCTTCATTATGGGGATGGACTCCACAACCTTTTTTTTCTTTCTTCATTATGGGGATCCACCCCCACAAACCCCTTTTTTCTTTGTTTGATTATGGAACTGGACCCCACAAATCTCCCCCTCCACACCCATTCACCTGAAGAAGGTAACACTGGACTTTTAGCTTGAGTGCATGCCGACAAGTTCTTTGCATAGCTCGAATTTGTCTCTTGGTACCACCTTGGTCAACATATCAGCATGATTTTCACTCGTGTGAATCTTTTTAGCCTGTAAAGATTCGTTCTCCACCTTCTCACGAATCAAATGATATTTCACATCTATATGCTTTGTTCTTGCATGGTACATGGAGTTCTTGCTCAAGTCTATTGCACTTTGACTATCACAATAGGCGACATACTCCTTTTGATGCAATTCCAGCTCTTGAAGAAACCGCTTGAGCCATACCATCTCCTTGCCAGCTTCTGTAGCGACAATGTACTCTGCTTCAGTTGTTGAAAGTGCAACACACTTCTGCAATTTAGACTACCATGATATAGCTCCCCCTGAAAAATATAAACAAATATCCAGTAGTGAATTTTCTGTTATCAATGGCACCTGCCATATCAACATCTGTATAGCCCTTCAAGATTGGATGAGATCCTCCAAAGCACAAACAATCTCCTGTGGTACCTCTCAGGTACCTGAGTATCCACTTGACTGCTTCCCAATGTTCCTTTCCATGATTTTCAAGGAATCTGCTAACAATAGCAACTGCTTGAGCAATATCAGGTCTGGTGCATACCATTGCATACATCAAGCTTCCGACTGCTGAAGAATAAGGAACTCTAGCCATGTTCCCTTTCTCCTCCACACTTGTAGGACACATCTTCTTGCTCAACTTTAGATGACTAGCAAGAGGTGTGCTGACTTGCTTAGCTGTAACGACCCGGCCGGTCATTTTGAGAGTAATAGCTCTAATCTCCTATTAACTACTTTTTTCATATCTATTTTTGCTATTGTGACTTGTCGGGATGATTGGTTTTGAGTTTCGGGGTATTTTGGGACACTTAGTCCCTAAATGAGAGTTTAAGCATTAGGATTTGGGCCGTAGTCGGAACAGTGTGAAGATGACTTCGGAATGGAATTCTGTTGGTTCTGTTAGGTGATTTTGGGTTTAAGGGCATGTCCGAATTATTTTTTGAAGGTCTGTAGCTCATTTAGGCTTGAAATGGCGAAAGTCGAATTTTTGGAGTTTTGGGCCGGTAGTGAAAGTTTTTATATCGGGGTCAGAATCCGATTCTGGAAGTTGGAATAGGTTCGTAATATCGAATATGACTTGCGTGCAAAATGTGGGGTCAATCAGACGTGGTTTGATAGGTTTCGGCATCGGTTGTAAAATTTTGAAGTTTCAAGTTCTTTAAGTTTGAAGCATTTTTTTTATGTGATTTGAGAGCTCGAGTAAGTTCGTATGGTATTTTAGGACTTGTTGGTATGTTTGGTTGCGGTCCCGGGAGACTCAGGTGAGTTTCGGATGCTAAACGGGTCACTTTTGGACTTTGGAAGATAGCAGATTTCTGATGTTCTGTTGCAGGCATTTTCTTCATCGCGTTCGCGAGGGAGCCCTCGCTTTCGCGTAAGATATTTAGGAAGGGCAGCTGAATTACACTTCGCATCCGCGATGTCACTCTCGCGTTCGCGAAGGTGTGGAACCTCGAAGCTACGCGTTCGCGAAGAAGAACTAGAGGCAGGCAAGATTTTGTGCTTCGCGTTCGCGATGGAGATCCCGCATTCACGAAGGGTCAAGCTAAGTGGTCTTCGCGTTTGTGACATGTGCATCGCGTTCGCGATGGAGGATTTTTGGGCTGAAGTAAATTGTACTTCGCGAACGCGAGGGTGTTGTCGCGTTCGCGAAGAAGGACGCGTCTGGGCAGTATTAATTTTTCCAAAAACGGGGGTTATGCCATTTTTATCAAAAACTTGAGTTGGGAGCTCGGATTATTGGACGAGGGATTGAGGGATTTTCAGAGATATCGATTGGGTAATGATTCTTAACTCCTTCATGGTTATATTCCACTAATCTATGCTTGAATTCATCGTTTAATTTCGGATTTGGGGTGAAAAATTGAGAAAAGTTCTTAGGCCGAATTTTGGGGTTTTGATCAAGATTTTGGTATCAGATTTGAACAATTTTGGTACGAGTAAACTCGGGAGTGAATGGGTGTTCGTATTTTGTGACTTTTACTCGATTCCGAGACATGGGCCCCACGGGCGATTTTTGAGCTAATTTCGGAATTTTTGTTAAAATGTTGATTTCATTAATTAGATGAGTCTATTATGGTTGTATTTATGATATGTAATTGCTTTTGGCTAGATTTGGGCCATTCAGAGCCGAATATTTGTGGGAAAGGCATTGTGACCGATTGATTGAACTTGGTTCGAGGTAAGTGGCTTGCTTAACTTTGTGTGGGGGAAATTCCCTTAAGATTTGGAACTATTGTGCTATGTGAGCGCCGTGTACGTGAGGTGACGTGTGGAAAACTCGATTTTCTTACTGAGCAGCAACATGTTTTCCTGTTATTTTGAGTTATACCATTTTAATAAGTACTAATCTATTTTCAGTTCTTAATTGAGTTATTCCAATATGTGTAGCTATCATGTTTAGTCTAAGACAACATGTGTACATGTTTTAATTGTTTATGTGAATTATGTGCAGAATGCTTAATGAATTTCCTGCTTCTTCCCTGACTAGTGCTTAGTCTAAATTATAAGAATTTCGTGATGTAGTTGTATTTCTATCATTCGCGCTGCATATATATTTTGGGACTACGGAACGGTATTCCGGGAGATCCCCCCGTGCTGCATATTTACTTTGGGACTATGGAACGGTATTCCGGGAGATCCCCCTGCACATTTACTTTGGGACTACGGAACGGTAATCCGGGAGATCCGCACATTTACTTTGGGACTACGGAACGGTATTCCGGGAGATCCCCCTGCACATTTATTTTGGGACTACGGAATGGTATTCTGGGAGATCCCCCTGCACATTTACGTTTGGGACGGTATCTCGGGAGATCACCTATTGTTGTTCTGTGTACTAAGCTATTACCTTCTATGATTTCATTGTTATTAAATTTCAGCTTTTATTTTATTGCGGTATTACACTCTATATTGTTTTATTATATTTTTGCCAATGGGGCCTTGACCTGACCTCGTCACTACTCGACCGAGGTTAGGCTTGGTACTTACTGGGTACCGATAGTGGTATACTCATGCTACTCTCTGCACATGTTTTTCATGTGCAGATCCAGGTGTACCTTATCAGCCGCACTATCAGTGAGCCGGGACAGATTTGGAGACTTCAAAGTATATCTCTCGCGTCCGCAGACCTCGGAGTCCCCTTCTACTCTTTCTTATGTCCATTATCTTCTGTATTTTTCTTTGTTAGATTCTGATGTATAAAGACACTAGATTTTTCCTTCTGTAGTTTGTGATTCACGATATTTCGGTTTTTGGGATTTGTTGTGTATTTTTGAATAGTTGGTTAAATTTATATTTTTATTTCATTATTTCGCAAATGTTAGGCTTACCTAGTTGTAGAGACTAGGTGCCGTCACGACGTCACACAGAGGGGAAATTGGGTCGTGACAAATTGGTATCAGTGCTCTAGAGTCATAGGTGTCGTGAGTCACAAACCGGTTTATTAGAGTCTCGCGGATCGGTACGGAGACGTCCGTACTTATCTTCGGGAGGCTATGAAACTATTAGGAAAAATTTTACTACTTTGATTCCCTGTCGTGCGAAAATTGTTGACTTCAAAGATTCTAAACTTCCATATTCTATTCTCTCACAGATGGTGAGGACACGTACAGGCGGATCTGATGACCAGGCACCCGTGCCCCCTGCTAGAGCTGCGAGAGGCCAGGGCCAGGGTAGAGGCCGAGGACGTCCACGTGGTGTAGCCAGAGCACCCGCACGAGCTGCTATAGAAGAGCCCCCAGTAGCTCAAGCTGGAGGGCAGACACCTGAGATACCTGTTGCTGCACCAGCCCTCCAGGAGACTCTCGCCCAGTTTCTGAGCATGTTCAACACCTTAGCTCAGGCTGGATTGATTCCACTTGCTCCTGCCACATCTCAGGCCGGGGGAGGAGCATAGACTCCCGTCGCCGGTACTCCAGAGCAGCGGGTTCAGGTCGACCAGATTCCAGAGGTTGTACCAATGTAGCCGGTAGCTCCAGCTCAGCCTGAGGTTAGGGCAGCAGCTTCTGAGGCAGAGCAGCTCAGACTTGAGAGGTACAAGAAGTACCACCCACCTACCTTCAGCGGATTGGCTACAGATAATGCTCAGGGTTTTCTAGAGGAGTGTCACTATGGGCGTAGCGGAGACGAGCAGGGTTTCTTTTAATACATTCCAACTTAGAGGAGCAGCCTATCAGTGGTGGCGTGCTTATGAGTTTAGTAGTCCGGCTGAGGCAGCTTCACTTACATGGACTCAGTTCTCGGACATGTTTTTGAGATAGCATGTCCCTCAGAGCCTCAGGGACTCATGGCGCGTGGAGTTTGAGCAGCTGCGCCAGGGTGCTATGACTGTGTCAGAGTATGCAATTCGCTTCAGTAATTTGGCCCGATATGCACCGGCCTTAGTTGCCACAGTTCGAGAGAGGGTTCGATGATTTATTGAGGGTCTCTATCCTAGCATACGGAGTAGTATGGCTAGGGAATTGAAGATGGATATTTTTTATCAGCAGGTTGTGGGTATTGCTAGGAGATTCGAGGGCATGTTTACCCGGGATAGAGATGAGAGGGAGGCCAAGAGGTTTCGAGAGTCTGGTTATTATTTTGGAGCTCGTGCCCCAGCAGCTCGCCATGGTAGGGGTTATGTGAGATGCCCTGTTCATTTAGCTCTTCCAGCCTCCAGCGGTGTTCCATCTCCTTCTAGACCTCAGGAGCCTTATTATGCACCGCCAGTATCTAGTGTGCCTCCTGCACGGGGTGTTCCTAGCGGCCAGTCCGACAGACCTAGCCCGAGCCAGTCACAGAAGCCACGCCCTCCCAGAGCTTGTTTTGAGTGTGGCGACACTCGCTATATGGTGAGGGATTACCCCAGGATTAGGAGGGGTGCACCTCCACAGACTTTTCATCCACAACATGCTCCACCGGGTCCTTAGGCTATGATTACAGCACCAGCTGCCACCCCACTTGCTCAACCAGCTCAAGGTGGAGGTCGGGGAGGTAGAGGTTGCCCTAGAGGGGGAGGCCAGGCCAGATATTATGCACTTCCTGCTCGTACAGAGGCAGTTGCTTCTATTTTGTCATTACAGGTATTGTTCAGGTCTGTCATAGAGATGCTTCAGTATTATTTGACCCAGGCTCTACATATTCTTATGTATCCTATTATTTTGCTCCGTATTTGGGCGTATCTCGGGATTCATTGAGTTTCCCTATTTATGTATCTACTCCTGTGGGAGATTTTCTCGTTGTGGACCGCGTGTATCGGTCGTGTTTGATAGCTCTTAGTCGTTTTGAGACAAGAGCCAATTTATTATTGCTCAGCATGGTGGACTTTGATATTATTTTGGGCATGGACTGGTTGTCACCCCATTATGCTATTCTTGATTGTCACGCTAAAACTGTGACGCTGGCTATGCCAGGTTTACCGCGATTAGAGTGGAGAGGTACCTTAGAGTATACTCCCAGCAGAGTTATTTCTTTTCTTAAAGCTCAACGAATGGTTGAGAAGGGGTGTGACGCGTATCTAGCTTATGTGAGAGATGTCAGTATTGATACCCCTGCAGTTGAGTCAGTTCCAGTAGTGAGGGACTTTCCAGATGTGTTTCCGGCTGATCTTCCGGGTATGCTGCCCGACAGAGATATTGATTTTTGCATTGATTTGTTGCCGGGCACTCAGCCCATCTCTATTCCTCCATATCATATGGCTCCTCCTGAATTGAAGGAGTTGAAAGAGCAGTTGCATGAATTTCTTGATAAAGGCTTCATTCGGCCCAGTGTATCACCTTGGGGTGCTCCTATCTTATTTGTGAAAAAGAAGGATGGTTTTATGTGGATGTGTATTGATTACCGCCAGTTGAACAAAGTCACAGTGAAGAACAGGTACCTATTGTCTCGTATTGATGACTTATTTGATCAGTTACAAGGTGCCAGTGTGTTTTCCAAGATTGACTTGCGTTCTGGCTATCATCAGTTGAAGATTCGGGAGCCGGACATCCCGAAGACTGCTTTCAGGACCAAATATGGTCACTATGAGTTTCTTGTCATATCATTTGGGCTGACCAATTCCCCAGCAGCCTTTATGCAATTGATGCACAGTGTGGTCCGACCTTATCTTGATTCCTTCGTCATTGTGTTTATTGACGACATCCTGGTATATTCCCGGTCTCGAGAAGATCATGAGCAGCACCTGAGGACCATGCTTTAGACTGTGAAGGAGAAGATGTTGTATGCAAAATTTTCTAAGTGTGAATTCTTGCTTGATTCAGTGGCATTCTTGGGCCACATAGTGTCTTGTGATGGGATCAATGTAGATCCAAAGAAGATTGAAGCAGTGCAGAGTTGGCCCAGACCGTCCTCAGCTACAGAGATCCGGAGTTTTCTTGGTATGGCGGGGTACTACCGCCGATTCATAGAGGGTTTCTCATCTATTGCAGCACCTATGACCAGGTTGACCTAGAAGGGTGCTCCGTTTAGGTGGATAGAGGAGTGTGAGGAGAGCTTTCAGAAGCTCAAGACAACTTTGACTACAACCCCAGTATTGGTATTGCTTTCAGGTTCAGGGTCTTATACAGTTTATTGTGATGCGTCGCGAATTGGCCTAGGCGCGGTGTTGATGCAGAACCGTAGGGTGATTGCCTACGCGTCCAGACAGCTGAAGGTGCATGAAGAAGGGTACGAGGTACCCAGTTAGTGAAGATTATCAGCTTTTACAATTCAAGCAGAGAAATATAAGTATTCTAACTTACCTTCAACAGTAACAGAGGTATGTACAATTGGCCACGCCCATCTTAGTTATGCCTATGAAAGCTAACAGATATTGTTTTAAGAGAAGGATGGGATATCATGATCCAGCTGGGGTTAGAGTAACCCAAAATGGTGAATGAATTGTTAGCATTAGCTGACATTTCCGAAGGATATTGCAAACGTGGTAATAGTTCTATATATAGAGAGAGTTTTCCTATCCACCCATCTATCTAGCTAGTATGCCCTCCAGAATAATTAAATTTAACACAGGCAAATAAAATCTTACTAGACAGAGAAGCTATTAAGACTAGTATCTTTCTTCAAACATGAATCAGCTAGAGGACACGTTCTTTAGTCTATGACTACTTTCTTTAAAGGCAACACAAAAACTAAATAAATAGTTCTTACAATATTATTACAACTTACGTTTTTAGTTAAGTTTTTCTCTTTTATATATATATATATATATATATATATATATATATATATATATATATATATATATATATATACAATTGTACACATTCTTTATTTTTTAATATTAAATCATCCATCTATTTTATATACAATTTTATGTTGAGAAAACTAATAACGTTATTCAATGTTCATATTTAGAGATAACAATTTAATAATCAAATTTGTATTGAGATTCAAACATCTTAATCTTATTATTAAAAACAACTGAGGTACTTGATAACTTCACACCGCTTACATTGCAAGTGAACGCTAGATGAACCTTGGAAGGTCTTAAACAGGTGAAAATGGAGCTTATTTATATCACAACAAATCTATTGGAGATCTGAAAATTCTAAAAAAATCTTCTACTTATGACAACAATAACATTTATAACATTATCAAGAAATGTAATTAATTGTAGGAATACAAGTAATATTAACGATGACAACGAAACAACAACATAAAAATAACTTACAATATTAAAAATAATAAGGTGACAAAAACTATTCCTTTAATAGTTAAAATTCTTATGAGAAATTTACCTAAATGTTATTTCACTATACAAACAACTCGAATTTGACACTCACAATATTTGGTCAGCCCCATTTGGAAAGTTGTTGTCATATTTTAAATTTGATTCTACCTACCTATATTTCAAGATCTAGAAACTCAATCTATGCCTTCCTAGATTACTCACAATTATTCTCATAAAATTGAGCAACAAAATAAATTTCTTACCATTTTCTCAAGATATGCTAAACTTTCAAGATTCATAAATTTCCTATTACAATAATCTGAATTTTGAATCTTACATTTGGTAACAACATTATGAAGACAATCTATTTAAAGGACTTTCTTCTCTTGCAAGAGGCAAGTCACATAGCAAACTAAAGAAAAAGCTACTTTATTCTTAATTTGCTTTAGTTTCTAAATCAATGGCTTCTCGAAAACGGGGTTCTAGTTCAAAGTGAGTTTCTTTTCCATTTCATTTTTCTTTTTCTTCTTTTCTTGTTATATATTTTACAGTCTTCAATAAGTTTTTATGGTGCTTTCAATTTTTAGCGAAAGGAGGAATGAAATCAAGGCACTTAAACTCGAAAATGAAATGCTCCGCTTGGGAAACAAATTGCTAAGTGAAAGGAAGGAGAATCTACTATGCTCTACATGTAGAGAAAGTGAAAAACAAGAGAAAATCATTGAACAAGTGGTCAAGGAGATGGACCAAGTGAAAACAGAGGTCAGCTAATTTCATCTCATTAATATTCTTTTTTTTATTATAAATAAACAGTTTTGAAATGCTATATACTTTATCCGTCTTTTTCTTTTGCAGTATGAAAAGCTACCAAGTTCTGGCCCTAGAAACTCCCAGTGAGATTACATAATGAAAAAGCTGCATATTCCTGAGATAAAATTGTTGTAGCTTTCTCTTTCTAGGGGAGCAATTTTACTCTTATAATTTACCTAATTATCTTCAAAAAAGGAAAAAAAATTGCTATCAGATTTCTTTTACCCTACCTTTGTTAAAATCTATTACAGCGTTTTCATGAAATCAGTCAGTCTGCAGCTATATAAAGCTATGAAAAATTAGATGTACGAAAAAATAATATATCATGTATTTGGAATTTAAGGTATGCTTTATTAGACATACATAAATAAAAATATTCTTGCTAAAATACGGCACTCGCGTCTTGAGCCCTTAGTTTCAAACACTTAGTCAATTATCACGTCAAATAGTAGAAACTTTTTCCATATTTGATTCTCACGCGCCTTGCAAAACCAGACAAACGGTTAACATGCATGGTCGAAAATTTTCGCTTTAGGGCAATTTTACAAACAAATTCTTTGCAATTTTAAGAGTACCAACATACCTTAATTTGCACAATAGATTTAGGTTATATACGTTGACAATGCAAAGTCTGTTAACATCATCATTGTTGTCTAAGCCAATATAGCATGTTAGCTAGTAATTTTTATCACGTTATCAGTTAATGTGTAACGACCCGACCGGTCGTTTTGAGTATTTACGCTCCTTTCAACTATTTGAAGTCTTGAATAGCTTCCTATGAAGTATTATGACTTGTGTGAATTGTCGATTTTGGTTTTAAGATATTTCGGAGTTAGCTTGGAAGCTTAAGTTGAAATAATTGACCGGATGTGGACTTATGTGTAAACGACCTCGGATTTGAATTATGATAATTCCAATAGCTCCGTATGGTAATTTTGGACTTGGGAGCGTGTTCGAAAATTTTTTTGGAGGTCCGTAGTGAAATTAGACTTCAAATGCCGAAAGTTAAATTTTTGGGAAGTTTGACCGGGGGTTGACTTTTTGATATCGGGCTCGAAATGGAATTCTGAAAATCCGAATAGCTTCGTTATATCATTTATGACTTGTGTGCAAAATTTGAGGTCAATCGAACGTGATTTGATAGGTTCTGGAGTCGTTTGTACAAATTGGAAGTTTCAAAGTTCAATAGGCTTGAATTGAGGTATGATTCATGGTTTTAGCATTGTTTGATGTGATTCGAGGCTTCGACTAAGTTCGTATGATATTTTAGGACTTGTTGGTATATTTTGTTGAGGTCCCGAGGGGCTCAGGTGAGTTTCGGGAGGTTAACGGGTCGATTTTGGACTTAGCATGTTGGCTGAAGACTGGTGGTGTATTTTTCTAGTTTCCTTCTTCGCGTTCGCGAGTGGGCCTTCGCGTTCGCGAAGGGGAATCTGAGGCAAGCAAGATTTTCCCTTCGCATTCGTGAGAGGGTCTCGTGTTCGCGAAAAGGGGCTGGAGACATATGAGGTTGTTCACCGCATTCGCGTTTAGGTATAGCGTTCGCGAAGGGAAAAATAGTAGGCATGGGTATTTTGCCTTCGCGTTCGCGAAAAAGGGATCCGTAAAGCATCGCGTTCGCGAAGAAGGGCTCCGTAAAGCATCGCGTTCGCGAGCAGTGTCTCGCGTTCGCGAAGAGCAAATGTTGGGCAGTACATTTTGTGCTTCGCGAACGCGAGGGACCTGTCGCGTTCGCGAAGAAGAGAGGTCTGGATAGAGAGCTTAAGTTCTGAAAATGGGACTTCGTCCCATTTTCAATATTTGATGGATTGAAACTCGGGAAGAGGCGATTTTCGGGAGATTTTTAAGAAAAATAACGGGGTAAGTGTTCTTAACTCAATATTGGTTAAATTACCCAAATCCATGGTTGTTTTTATCATTTAATTGGTGAATTAAGTTAGAAACGTTTGAAAACCCTCTTGGTTTAAATTGAAGATTTGAGGGCCGAGTTCGGGTCGGATTTTGGTAAATTTAGTATGGTTAGACTCGTGGATGAATGGGCTTCCAGATTTTATAACTTTCGTCGGTTTTCGAGACGTGGGCCCCACGAGCAATTTTTGAGCTAAATTTCGGCTTTTTATGGGAAATTAGTATTTTCTTATGGAATTAATTTCAATAAATTTTATTGACTGAATCGAATCAATTGTGGCTAGATTCGAGGCGTTTGGAGGCCAATTCACAAGGCAAAGGCATAGTGGAGTAAAGAATTACGCGGTTTGAGGTAAGTAACGCTTCTAAACTTGGTTCTGAGGGTATGAATCCCCGAATTTGGTATGATATAAATTGTTTGGAGGTGACATACACGATAGGTGACGAGCATGTGGATGTGCACTATATAAATTATGTCTTGAATAAATCCTGTGCAGTTGTAAGATTAATGAATCATGTTATTATCTGAACATTCTCCACGTGTTAGAGAAATTGAGCTGAGGCTCCTATTAAAGATCATGTTTAGGCTAGGGGCCAATATTTTGGGACCCATGGGGTCGTGTTATTGTTGAATTACTTGTTTAAAAATATATATTTCACACTCGGTAATAATTGTCCATTGTGAGGATATTTATGGGATTGAGCTGCGCAACGCAGTATGGCATTTGGCTTTATATATGTTATTATTAAATGGATCTGGGCTGCCCGCCTGCAGCAGGCCAGAATGGTTTTATACATTATTATTGCTCTGGACCGGGCTGCTCGCCTGCAGGAGGCCTTATTGGCTTTACTATTTTATGGATCGGGGCTGCCCGCCTGCAGTAGGCCTTATAGGCTTTGTTATTATACGGATCGGGACGGCCCGATTGCGGTAGGCCATATTAGCTTTGTATTACGCTTGGGCTGAAGGAACCCCTCCGGAGTCTGAACACGCCCTAGTGAGCGTAGATGATCATCGATATTCGGGATGGACTTCCCAGGGCATGGACTTGCCTTACTTACTGCTTATATATATATTTGGGATGGATTTTCCCAGGGCATGGACTTGCCTTACTTAATTGTATTGTAATGAGTTATCTGGACATGGATCTTGTCAGTATCATTTATATATAGGGATACATTATCCCAGGGCTGGATTGGCCTTATACGGTACTGAGTGACTGACTGTCAGTCGATGTGTAATTATATACGGGTTGGAATACCCCTGGGCTGGATTGGCCATAAACGGTACCGAGTGACCGGATAATTTGTGACCAGTATTTACATGAGGTCTTTCTACTGAGATGTCATATTTCTCATATCATGCAGTATTGATCTATTTCATTTGTACTGAGTTTAACTGTTAAACTTGAAAGCATGCCTATATTTCTGTACCATTACTTGTACTAGACTGTACCTGCGGAGCTCATCATTTATTTCAGCCCAGAGATTAGTCTTGTTACTTATTGAGTTAGTTGTACTCAAACTACACTCTGCACCTCGTGTGCAGATCTAGGTGCTTTCGGACATGGAGATTGTTAGATTTTAGAGTACTATCAGTTGGAGACTATCAAGGTAGCTGCTTGGCGTCCGCTGACCTTGTCTCTCTTTCCTTCAGTTATTGTACTGTTCTATACTTTCAGGCAATGGTTTTTATCAGTCAAACATTGTATTCACATTAGATGCTCATGTACTCACTGACACCGGATTTTGGGAGTGTTATATTTGAAATTGTGCGATTTTCTTCCGTTGAATTTAATTATTTGTTTTCAAATTTAAAAGATATGGTGGATTATTGAGATTTTCGGCTTGCCTAGTATTGAGATAGGCGCCATCACGACAGGTGAGATTTTGGGTCGTGACATAATGCTTATCATAGAAATTTACATGTAATTACCTTATAAGTGACATTAGTACATGTAATGTGGCCATTAATTTGGTTTCTTCTCAAGTGGGGGCCAAAGTTTCATGACATAATATCCACTATAACAAATTTATGGATCATGACATTTGCCATGACATAATATCCACTATTAGGCCAATGATTTCTTGCTATAAATAGAAGAGTTTCTCCTCATTTGTAAACACACAAATTAAAGAGCTTTTCACTCTTGTCTTTCTTTCTCCTCCTTTATTTCATTATAGAGTATTTTGTAAGAGAGTGAGTGTTGGGAAACACTTGTGTGAACCCTTTCTTTGGAGTGATCTTGTGATGTTATTCTCTTGGGGTATTTGGGACTAATTAGAGTATTTACTCTAATTTTTTACTCTTGTTGGTATAGTGGAATTGCTCCTTTCCACTTGTGGACGTAGGTCACCTTGACCGAACCACGTTAAATTTATGTCTTCTTTATCTTCTTTAATTGTCGTTATTATCAACTTGCATTGTCATTGATATTGTCATTATAACATTGTTTGACTAAATTCTGCACTATCCAGTTTACCGATCCTAACAAATTTGTGTCAGAGCCAGATCTAACCGGGTTAGTTTAAATAGCCAAAATGACTCTAACAAAGTCTTATGTTGAGAAATTTGACCGAAGTGCAAACTTTGGAATGTGGCAATTAAGGATGGAAGCTATCCTAATTCAGGATGGCTTAAATTTGGCAAAACAAAGAAAGGAGAAGATGCCGGATAAAATGACGGACGAGAAGTTTGTCGTTATAGGCAAAAAGGTAAAAGCGGGTATTATTTTAAATCTTTCAAATGAGGTTTTGCGTGAAGTTGCAGTAGAAAGCTTAGCCAAAGGCATATGGGAAAAGCTTAAACCCCTGTATATAAAAAGAACAGTAGAAAACAAGCTTTACCTAAAACAAAAACTTTACACTTTTTGTATGGCTGAAGGTACCTCTATACTTACACATCTTGATATTTTTAATTCTCTTCTTATGGATTTAAGTAACATTGATGCTGAAATCAAAGATGAGGATCAAGTTGTGCAATTGCTTGTTTCCTTAACCCAGTCGTTTAAACATATAAGAGATACTATGCTTTATGGAAAGGATAATATCTCTTATAAAGATATCAAATCTATTTTGAAATCAAAAGAACAAATAGATAAAGATATTACAGGGAAAACTAGTGGGAACCAAGGAGAAGGCTTATTCGTAAGAGGTAGATCCAATAAGAAAGATTCAAGTAGTGAGAAACCTAAATCAGTCAAAATCCAGATACAGAAATGTCATGTGCAAATATTGTCATAACAAAGGTCACATTATTTCCGAATGCTTTAAATTGAAAAACAAAGAAAAGCATACAGAAAAGAAAAATGAGCACAAAAATACTGACATTGCCGAAGCAAGTATAGCTGCTGATGAGACTGAGGAAACTATTATTTTAGAAACTAATAATAATTTCAAATCTAACAATGAGTGGATTTTAGATTCGGGTTGTCTTGATGGGCAACAATGTTGCCTGCAAAGTTATTGGAAAAGGTACAGTCCGAATTAAAATGCACGATTGTGTGGTGAGAACTCTCATCGATGTTAGGCATGTTCCTGACTTAAAGAAAAATCTCATCTCTTTGGGCACTCTAGAATCTCTTGGGTGCAAGTACACAGGTGAAGGTGGAGCTCTGAAAGTTTTTCATGGTTCTCTTGTGATCATGAAAGTACGCAGATTTGGTACGTTGTATTCTCTTTTGGGATCTACTGTTATATGTGATACTGCAGTTTCAATATTAGATATATCATATTCTGACATCACCAAATTGTGGCATATGCGATTGGGGCATATGAGTGAAAAAGGTCTTTCCATCCTCAGCAAAAGAGGTCTCTTATATGGCCAAAGCACCGAAAATATGAAGTTCTGTGAACATTGTGTATTCGGGAAGCAGAAAAGAGTCAGCTTCAAATCTCCAGCGATTCATAGAACAAAAGGTACTTTGGATTACATTCATTCAGATCTTTGGGGTCCTTCACGTACCCCATCAAAAGTTGGTGCCAGGTATATGTTAATTTTCATTGATGATTATTCAAGAAAAGTTTGGGTTTATTTCCTGAAAAATAAAAGTGATATTTTCTTAAATTTCAAACAATGAAAAGTTTTGATTGAGAAGCAAACAGGAAAACAGGTTAAGCGGCTTAGAACAGATAATGGCTTGGAATTTTATAATGATAAATTCAACGAATTTTGCAAGAATGAAGGAATTACTCGACATCGTATTGTGAGAAAGACACCTCAGCAAAATAGTGTGGCAGAAAGGATGAATAGAACTCTTTTGGAAAGGGCTCATTGCATGTTTCAAATGCTGGGTTGACAAATGCCTTTTGGGCAGAAGCTATCTCTACAGCTTGTTATATTGTCAATCGAGCTCCTTATGCACCTTTGAACTTTAAGACTTCAGAGGAAATATGGTCAGGTACTCTTGCTAATTATTTTGATTTAAAGATATTTGGTTGCCCTACATACATGCATGTAAATGATGGAAAATTAGAGCCAAGGGCTAAAAAGTGCATTTTTCTTGGGTATGCATCTGGGGTGAAAGGATACCAGCTATGGTATTCTAATCCCACGGCACCAAAATTTATAATTAGCAGAGATGTAACCTTTGGTGAATCCTCTATGTTATATTCTATAAAAGAGACTTCTAGTTCTTGTAATTCAGATAAAGGATAGAGTACACAGAAGCAGGTGGAGGTTGAGATTGGCATTCATTCTGAGCCAAACTCATCAACTTTAGAGCAAAATACAGTTGAAACTCCTGAAGTTGAGCCAGAAGCTGAAATTCCTGAAGTTGAGACTCCTGAAGTTGAACCAGAAGAAGAGGAGTATTCTATAGCCAAACATATACCAAGAAGAGAAGGTAAACAACTATTAAGGATTGGATATGATGTTGCATTTTCTTTTTCAGTTGCACAGGAAACTGAAGAAATTGGAGAACCATCAAAATATTCAGAAGCAGTTTCTGGTGCTGACTCAGCCAAATGGCTGATTACAATGAATGAAGAAATTAAGTCTCTCCACAAGAATGGTATTTGGTCTCTTGTGAAGCCGTCATCAGGAAAAAGAATTGTTGGTTGCAAATGGGTCTTCAAGAAAAAGGATGGCATTCCAGGGGTTGAAGATGCGAGGTATAAGGCACGATTAGTTGCAAAGGGCTATAGTCAGATACAAGGAGTTGATTTTAATGATATTTTCTCACCCATTGTTAAACATAGCTCTATTAGTGTCTTGCTTGCCTTCGTTGCCATGTATGATTTGGAATTAGAACAACTTGATGTTAAGACAGCTTTCTTGCATGGCGAACTTGAGGAACAAATATACATGCAGCAACCCGAAGAATTTGAAATTGAAGGAAAAGAAGATCATGTTTGCTTGTTGAAGAAATCCTTGTACGGATTAAAGCAGTCTCCAAGACAATGGTATAAAAGGTTTGATTCCTTTATGTTGGATCATAGTTATTCGAGGAGCATGTAAGATATTTGTGTTTACTTCCGGAAGTAAATGATGGTTCATTTGTGTACCTATTATTATATGTTGACGACATGTTCATTGTTGCTAAGGATTTAATAGAAATTCACAATTTGAAAAGTCAGCTGAAAAGTGAATTTGAGATGAAAGATTTAGGAGCAGCTAAGAAAATCCTTGGCATGAAGATCAAAAGAGATCGAAAAGCCAACAGGCTATTTCTGACCCAGAAGAAGTACTTGGAGAAAGTCTTGGAGAGGTTTGGCATGAAAGATGCTAAACCAGTTAGTACCCCTCTTGCTGCTCATTTTAAGTTATCAACGGCTCAGTACCCGCAGTCAGAGAAAGAAGAGAGGTACATGGCACAGGTTCCTTATTTCAGTGCAGTCGGCAGTATTATGTATTCAATGGTTTGTACACATCCAGACATTTCACAAGCAGTGAGTGTGGTAAGCCGGTATATGGCTTACCCTAGTAAAGGACATTGGCATGCTGTGAAATAGATTCTCAGATACTTGCGAGGTACTTCAAACATATGTTTGGTCTTTGGGAGAAATATTAACACTTTGGTTGGTTTTGTAGACTCAGATTATGCAGGTGATTTTGACAAAAGAAGATCACTGACAAGCTATGTATTTTGCATCGGTGGTTGCGATATTAGTTGAAAAGCTACATTACAACATGTAGTAACTTTATCTACCACCGAAGCAGAATATATGGCAGTGACCGAGGCGATCAAAGAAACTTTATGGTTGAAGGGTCTATTTGCGGAACTCAGTTCACACCAAGGTGGTCTTACCATTTTCTGTGATAGTCAAAGTGCCATTCACTTGACTAAAGGTCAAATGTATCATGAGAGGACGAAGCACATTGATATAAAGTATCATTTCATCTAAGAAACCATTGCCGAAGAAAAAGTCTCTATTCAGAAGATCAGCACTAGAGACAATTCTGCTGACATATTCACAAAACCTCTTCCAGTGTTCAAGTTCAAGCTTTGCCTGAACTTGATTGGTATTTATGAAGAATGATTTTTTCCATTGGGGTTTTTGCGGAGAAGGTGGAGCAAATTTACTATATATAAGCCGAAATTAGGCCAAGGTGGAGATTTGTAATATGACCATTAATTTGGCTTCTTCTTAAGTGGGGGCCAAATTTTCATGACATTTGCCATGACATAATATCCACTATAATAAATTTGTGGATCATAACATTTGCCATGACATAATATCCACTATTAGGCCAAGGATTTCTTGCTATAAATAGAGGAGCTTCTCCTCATTTGTAAACACACCAATTCAAGAGCTTTTCACTCTTATCTTTCTTTCTCCTTCTTTATTTTATTATAGAGTATTTTTTAAGAGAGTGAGTGTTGGGAAACACTTGTGTGAACCCTTTCTTTGGAGTGATCTTGTGATGTTATTCTCTTGGGGTATTTGAGACTAATTAGAGTATTTACTCTAATTTTTTACTCTTGTTGGTATAGTGAAATTGCTCCTTTCCAATTGTAGACGTAGGTCACCTTGACCGAACCACGTTAAATTTATGTCTTCTTTATCTTCTTTAATTGCCGTTATTATCAACTTGCATTATCTTTGTTATTATCATTATAACATTGTTTGGCTAAATTCTGCACTACCCGGTTTACCGATCCTAACAGTACATAAATATTTTTACGTTATTAATGCATCGAACTTATACTATAAAATCATATGTAGTTGCAAAACTAAGGTCAGTTTCGACTTAGAACGATTAAAAAAAAGAAATGGATGGAAAAGATCAAGGCTTTTGAATTTAGGCTAATTTACGGGCTAGATGAACATGAGAATCAAAGGGATAAATTATGATGTCTTTTCGGTATTCTGTAATTATCTACACTGTTTTCATTATCCTTGGAATAAAGTCAAAAGATATCTACTAATTTATAGAGTATGGTCGAGCAGAAACTTGGATCCCAATGTAACAAAAGGTATAATTGTGGTCACCTGTTACAAAAGTATGATTCCATTTCTTGCACTCAACCCATAGTTATGACCAGGTTCAGTCTAACCAGAGTGCATTTACCATTTTCGCGTCGTGTCAGAAAGGATATTACTATCTTAAAATTGCACATTTTAGCCACATGAATTATATTCTTTGGCTTCTCTATAAATAGGTTATTTTTCCAATCTATAGCAGCAGCATTTCCTATCAACTAGGAATTGAAAGATTAATTTAAAAAGTTAGGTTCCCCCTAGAGTTCTCCTGAATCACTTGTTCTTGGCCACAAAATTTCAAAGAAGGGAATAGAGGTAGACAAGGCGAAAATAGAGGTGATTTCTAAACTTCCACCTCCAACATCCGTGAAGGGCATGTGAAGTTTCTTGGGCCACGCACGGTTCTACCGGTGTTTCATAAAGGATTTTTCCAAGGTGGTGAACCCCTTGTGCAAGCTTTTGGAGAAAGATGCTAAATTTCACTTCAATGATGATTGCATGAGAGCATTTGAATTGCTCAAGTTCAAGTTGACAACTACTCCCATTATCACCGCCCCAAATTGGAGCATTTATTTTGAGCTCATATTGTGATGCTAGTGATGTGGCGGTTGGAGCAGTTTTGGGGCAACGTATCAACAAGATCTTTCATCCCGTCTACTATGCTAGTACGACCATGAATGATTCCCAAGTCAATTACACTGTGACCGAAAAAGAGCTCATTGCCATTGTGTTTGCTATTGAGAAGTTCCGCTCGTACTTGATGGGTGAAAAATTAATTGTTCACACGGATCATGCGGTACTTCGTTACCTTATGAGCAAGAAAGATTCCAAAGCCCGGTTGACAAGATGGGTGCTTTTGTTGCAGGAGTTTGACATAGACATCCAAGACGAAAAGGAAGTGAAAACCAAGTGGCGGATCACTTGTCTCGTTTGGAGGAGGAGGGGAGGCCGCATGATGGCCTTGAAATCAATGACTCCTTCGCCGATGAGCAACTCTTAGCCATTTCATTGAAAGAGGTGTCATGGTTCGCGGATCTAAAAATTTTTTTGTGAATGGTATCATCCCGGATGAGTTCTCTTCAAACCAAAGTAAGAAGCTCAAACGGGATTGTCAAGACTATTATTGGGATGAACCGTACCTTTTTCTGGATTTGTACGGATGGAGCGATTAGAAGATGTGTACCGGAGGAGGAACAAGTTGAAATTCTTGGGGCTTGTCATTCTTCGCCGTATGGTGGTCACTATGGTGGAGCAAGAATGGTGGCCAAAGTGCTAAGTTGTGGTTTCTATTGGCCCACTCTTTACAAGGATGCAAGTGATCTAGTCAAGTGTTGTGATAAATGTCAAAGGGCCAGTGGAATCTCAAAGAAAAATGAAATGCCCCTCACCACCATTTTGAAGATCGATATTTTCGATGTGTGGGGTATTGACTTCATGGGACCTTTTGTGAGTTCTAGTGGAAACACCTATATCTTGGTCGCAGTTGATTATGTGTCTAAATGGGTTGAGGTCGTTGCTCTACCCAACAATGAAGCAAAAAGTGTGGTGGCATTTTTGAAAAAGAACATCTTCACAAGATTTGGTACTCCGCGGGCTATCATAAGCGATGGTGGCTCGCATTTTTGCAATAAAGCTCTTGACACCTTGCTTAGCAAGTATGGTGTCACTCATAAAAATACGACATCCCTATCACCCTCAAGCTAGCTGTCAAAAACAGTGAATGCTAACCGGACAGATTGGTCAAAGAAGCTTGATGATGCACTATGGGCTTATCGGACTGCTTTCAAAACTCCTATCGGGATGTCTCCATACCAGTTGGTGTTTGGCAAAGCTTGTCATCTTCCGGTGGAACTCGAGCACAAGTCCATATGGTCTTTAAAGAAGTTAAATCTTGATTGGGATGCAACTGCTAACTTGCGAGTTGCACATTTGAATGAATTAGATGAATTCCGGTACCATGCATATGCAAGTTCGTCCTTGTACAAAGAAAGAATGAAGTACCATCGTGACAAATTCATTTGAAACATGGAGTTCAAGGTGGGCGATCTTGTTTTGTTGTTCAACTCACGAATGAAAATGTTTCCCGGAAAGCTGAAATCTAAATGGAGTGGTCCCTTTGAAATTGTGGGTGTGACACCTTTTGGTGCATTGGACTTGAAGAATAAAAGTGATGAGGTATCCCGAGTCAATGGTCACCGGGTGAAGCATTAGCTGGGACAAGCTGATTATGGCCACATGGTGGCAGTGATTCGTTTGAAGTGATGATAATTTACGTCGTGACGCGACGTTAAATCAGGCGCTTCTTGGGAGGCAACCCATGTTTCTTTTTCTTTAGATAGGTCTTATTTTGTGCTAAATAGTTTTGATGTGTGTTGCAAGAACTGTGCTCAGAAAAATTGACTAAGTATGGAAAAAATGTGGACCACATATGTATTGTGCGGACCACATAATTTTGAACATTATAGCAGAACTCAACTGCGGCCGCACAATTCTTGTGCGAAACGTATAATTTAAGATGGGAAAATGCAAACTCTCTGAAGTTTGTTTGTTAGAGAAATGGCCAAAGTGCGGCCGCACAAGGAAATCTGTAGACCACATCAACATCTGCGATCGTACAGCTAATTATGCAGCCCACAGATCAACGAAGGGAACTTGAACAACAGGTAACAGAGTGCGGACTGCAGAAGGAATTCTGCGGCCGCACTCGTCTCTTGATCCCTTAGACAAAACCGGTTAGTATAAATAGTAGCCCTAATGCTACTATTGAAACTTTCCAATCTTTGAGAAATTAAAACAAAGGCTAAAATCTTGCACACAATTGATTCAATCATCTGCCGCTTAATTGAGCATCTGTGATCACTCCTTAACACCACTTCATCACTGGTATGATCAAATCATTTTTAGGATTTTTCAATTTTCTTAATTTATAATTTGTTAGTTATTTTAGACCATTTGTCAATTTCATATCTATGTGGGGTGTGAATTGTATTGGGTAAACTCCCAGTTGCTATTTGGGGAATGGTTATTTGATTTTTCATGTTTAAGTGCGACTACACTGTCCAATTTGTGCATAAAATTGAAACCCTAAGAACTCTACCCGATTAAGTTTTGAAATGTGTGGCCGCACAAGGAATTGTGCGGTCCGAAGAAGTATAGATTAGGGCTTTGGTGAAGTAAGATTATGCGGTTCGCAGAAATTCAATCGCGGATGCAAAAACGTGTGTGCGGCAGCAGATCGGGGCATTCTCTGTTTTCAGAGAGTTTCCATTTTTAAGGTATTCACTGTGCGGAAGCACTCAAAAATGTGCGGTCCGCACTTCAGATGTGCGATCGCACTAAAAATTGTTCGAACCCCAGTTTCATCTCTACAATCGCACTTTCAAATTGTGCGGTCCGCACAACCCAACCTGCGGCCGCACTTGTAATTGTGCGGATGGCACTTCCCCAACCCGCATCATATTTTGTTCTGCAACTTTCTACTTAACTGCACTTGAACTAGAACTGACCCATACTGCTATTTTGTGCAAAATATGGTTATATCCCGTAGTCGTGGTGATACATCAAAGGGGAGGGGTGAACCTTTCAGAGGTAGAGGCAAAAGTACTTTACCCCTCGCCCCCCCAAAGAGTAATGGGTAAGATGACCACAACAGGCCGAAGTAGACAGTCAGAACCCTCCAAATAAAGTACATATGCCCCGTCTAAGGAAGCATCGAAGGGAAACTCAGTGCAAGAGCATTCTGTTATGCAATCATAGCCACAGCCGCTTCAGAACAGATACCAACTGAGAAACGATCCTACCTCTTCAGAGAGCACTTCTGAGGGGTCGAAAGGTAACAGTCAGGCTTCGGAGCCTTCATCTACACATTCCCTCGACGCACCAGCTACTACAATAGATGTGGATGAGATCCTAGATGATGGTCGAGGGGGTGATACTAGAGTTGCCGGCCTTGAGAGGTCGAAGAAGAAAGAAATTTGGGAAGATATGTTCGTGAGTCTAACTGCATTCAATAGTTTCTGAGAGTGGTGGCCGTCAAGATCGCTCACTCTTGAGCATCAGTTCTTGTTGAAAGATCTTGATAAATATAACTCGGCAGTGTTGAGAAAATTCCGGGAGCGGAAGGGGTGGACATGGTTCACTCAAAGTGTGGTAGATTCCAAAGAGTACCTGGTGCAGGAATTTTATGCCAATGTGGCACACATAAAGGAACGGACAAAAGTGACGAAAGTGAGGAATCTGGAAGTGAGGTTTGACCAAAGCACCTTGAACACATACTTAGGGTTGGATGATGTTGAGACGATGTAATACTTGGAAAAGCTGGCTTTGGGCGATGCATCTCGCCCATGGCTAGCTGAGATTCTGGCAGCTCCGGGACCACCACCAACATGTATCACAGCAGGGGTTCCTATTCAGCGGAACACCCTAAATTTTGAGGCAAAGGGATGGCAAAAATTTGTGTGTAGCAGAATAGACCCGTGCCAAAATGAAACAAATCTTCCAATCCCGCGGGCAGTGCTAGTCGCCTCTATCATGGCCGGATATCCAATCAATGTGGGTGTCGTGATGTTGGCCAACATGTCTTTGGTTGGCAGGCAAAGTGACAGCTCCTACCCGTATCCCAACACTATCACGGAGTACCTTACGGATGCAGTGGTGGAACCGAGGAATTAGACATAAAGGTTCGGGCAAATAATCCTTTCACTTGGTATTCTCTGAAGGATCAGAGGAACCCGAAGAATAAGGGTCAGCCGATTTCTACCGTGGGCCAGTCTGATGAGCCTTCGGTGGTAGCAACAGAGTTAGCAGACATGCCTTCCCCTCCAGCAGTGCCTTCTATCAGTACAGCTGCCATGCCACCACCTCTTTCTTCAGGGCCTTCAGCAGCAGTTCCATCCACCTCAACTTTAAGGCCGGTGCCTATGCCCACTCGTCCACTATCTGCGCTACGAGTCTCCCAGACAATGGCGAGCCTCAACAACTGGACGCAGATAGCTACTACAAAGCTGTCTAACTTATCCAGTGCTGTTGTAGCACAGTCATCCACCCCAGTACCCCAGATTCCTCCAACAGTGAAGGATATATTGAAGAAGATTTTGGAGAATCAGCAGGCTATCACGGACACTTCAGTAGCACATGGAGCAGTGATTGAGGAGCTTGGGAAGCAGGTAGAGAATATGAAGAAATCCCAGGCATCCAAGAAATCATTAGATAGCCTGAGGAGAGAGGTCACCAAGATAGAAGCCGTTGGGGACCTTCCATTTGATATGCTGATGGGGACAGATCCAGCAACACCAGTAGATCAAGAAGTACCATCAGCACCAGTGGCACCAGCTGACCAGTCTGAGGAGCCAGACCTGGCTGCCGACACTGCTGAGGTGGTGCGATAGATGTTCACCAACCCAGCTACTCCCAGAGAGGATAATGATGAGATCCAGTTAGAGGAGGTTGAGGGTGGTGACGCTTCTATGGACATAGAGATGTCCAAGGTCACATCAGAAGTCCTCTTTACTCTTACCTTTCCTTATTCTTATTTTGTTAAGCATTGGGGATAATGCTTATTTTTATTCCGGGGGGTGGAGTCTATTTGATATTTGGGAAATTTGACATTTGGTTTGTAATAACTGATAATATTTTTCTTTTTCTTTTTATTATGTATATATTCTTCTCTCTCTCTCTCTCTCTCTCTCTCTCTCTCTCTCTCTCTCTCTCGCTCTCTATTAATGTATATATTTTCTCTTTTTCTCTCTCATTATGTATATTCATTTATACTTTCAGTAGCTTGCTTTGTAGCTTCTTTATTTTATTTTCTTATTAGTCAATGTTTAATTCAGTAGCTTCTTGTTTAGTCTAATAGCTTCTTTTTAATCTAGTCAGTAGCTTCTTGTTTAGTCTAATATCTTCTTTTTAATCTAGCAGTTTCTTTTTATTTTTAAATGGTCAATAAACCTTTGGTTTTCTTAATGCCACGGTTCTTTCCAAAGTAAGTTTCTGTGTGAACTGGGTGACTCTTCCCAACGATAGATGGCGTGATAACCTTCTTAAGGGATTGAGTCCGTTTTTGGTGTTTAGGTAAGAATAGTAGTAGTAATGAATAAAAAGACCTCATTGAGTAAAGCTCGAAGAGTCAAACATGCTTCACTTGGTACCAACACACTTAACTACGTGCTTATGGTTAGAAACAAGTTTTTTTTAGAAAGAAATAACTCTAGTTAGTGACCTTGTGACTCTTGTATTGACTTAGGCAATCATCGAGTGGTTTAGTCGAGCCATAGTAATTTTCAAATCTTCATTATTGGTGATATGTTGTTTCAAGTCAGTGTACCGGTGTAAATAGTCTAGAACTTGCCCCGAATGTATTTCTAGGCGAAATTTTAAGTTTTGCTTGGCTTGAGAAGTGATTGTAGGCTCTCCTTGACCCGCTTGAAATTTTTCATGGCTCACCAATGTTGTTATCCCTAGTCATCCCATTTGAGCCTTAAACCTTTCTCATTTGATCATCATGTTACAAGCTTTTACTAATTCTATCGTGACCCTCTCTTGGCACCCAAGCTTTCATTAACACTCTTGTGAAACAATTGGCTAAAAACGTAAGTTTGGGGGAGAGACGAGGAGTTTGAAAAAGGTATCAAGGCACAAAAAGAGAAAAGAAATGAAAAGAAGGAAAGGCAAGCAAAAGAAAGAAGAACAAAAAGAAAAATGCAAAAAGAAAGTGAATAAGTTGAAGAGTTGAATGGATTTCAAAGAATAGTAATGATGCAAAGCGTGGAGAAAACAAAGATAGAGAAAATGAATATCATGACCAAGAAAGAGTGAAACTAAGTCTCTCTAATCCCCCTATGAAAAAGAAAATACCTCAAAAAGTTGGCAAAGCACGAGCCCATAAGAAAAAATAGAATGCTTAAGGAAAGATGAACCTGTTCTATCATAGCATATCCAACCTTAGTCCAAAAGCCTTCATTGCATTCCGAAAATGCCCTACGTAATTTCAAGTCGAGTGAGCTTACATTAGTGGTGATTTACATGAGGGGCAAGCCTATGGTACTTTAAGCCGCACTTGTGACATTCTTTTGAGAGAGATGAACGAACCTTTCACAAATCTTTGAATTGAGTGCTATATTCTTAAGTGATATAAGCAAACGCAGAGTAAAAGCGGAGGAGTTTGGGATCCACAATGACCTACATAAAAGAGCGAGCTTTCTTGATGAATTAAGTTAATTCTTGATGCTCAAGTGTCACATTAGAACTATTTGTGCTTTCAACCCATTGACTTGTTAATAATTCATAAGTGTATGGGTAATTGTTCATCCCAATTGATGTGTGATTGATGCATTTTTTGATTAGCTGGAATAGCTATTAACTTGTGGAGGTGGAAATTACCTTATTTTCTTGAGGACAAGCAAAAGCTTAAGTTTGGGAGAGTTGATGAGTGGGGATTTTGACTACTTATTAGCACCTTTTTGCTTTCGTTTTAGTCAAAAAGCATTTAATTGTGTTCCCAAAAATTGATAAAATATGCTTAATTGCAAGAATGGTAGAAAATGAGCCTCAAAGATGAAATCCAACTCAAGAAGGAGTAATCTGAACTAAGGACAAAAACAGGCACAAAAGCTCTACAGTGCGGACCGCAGATTATGCAGAAGGACTTATCAGAGATCTGTGAGAAGTGCGGTCCGCACATGAAATGTGCGGCCGTAGAAGCAAGGAAAGATCGAATGTTCAGAGAACATGCATATCAAGTTCAACGGAAGTGCGGACCGCACAATTATTATGCGGCCGCAGAAGATCAGCTATGCGCCCGTAGTTACATTTGTTCTGTCCGCAAAAGAGCCATGTGCAGTCGCACTAAAAAATATGCAGACCGTAGAAAGAGAGAGATGCGGCCTCGATTCAGAATTGTGCAGCCGCAAGAGTCCAATCCTATCAAGATGAAGCAAAGTGTTGACCGCACATGGAATTTTGCGGCTGCAGAACCTCCGAAAGGGCAATTTTGTCTGAAACTTTCAGCACTTTATAAATAGAAGAGTTTCACTTTTTTGGTCAACTTTTGAAACTTTTGACATCAACAGCCGTTTACTTTGTCCCTTTTAGTAAATTTTGCTATTTTGAGCTTTTTGAATATTACTTTTATCATCTTAATCATTAATATGGGTTTCATTATCACTTCTTCTTCTTCTTTTTCTAATTTAAGCATGAGTAGCTAAATTTTCACTAGGGTTGTGACCCAACCCTAGTGTGTAAACTTAATGAGTGTTTAATTTATTGCTTGTTTATGGTTGGGTGTTGATTATCTAGCCTAGTTCTTGCTTTAATTTGAAGATTTAATGGTTGCAAATATTATTTCATGCCTATTTGACTTGGTCTCTACTTGAGAAAGAGAGATTTAGTCTAGAAAAACTTGGCTAGCAAGAAATTGGGTCAATCGATACATTGATAAGCCCAATTAAAGGGTTGAACCTAGAGATAGTAAAACCCGAGTTGAGCTTATTATCAACTGCTTTATTCAATACCCATTTGGACTTGAGAAAGCCAAATTGGGCAAAATCACTCTCTGACCGAGAGGTATTGAGTGCGTACTTGAGTGTTGGTAGCTATAATACACCCCGGCCAATAAAACAAGCTTTAAGGCTTACAACCCATTAAGCGAACACCTAGGTGAAGGTCATAGCCCTAGGCCTTTTTATCATTTGAAAAAATAAACAAAAACAATTTCCTAGTTTTGTTCTTAAAATTGCAATTGTAGTTTAACTTAGATTTTTAAACAAAACCCAATATTCTGGAAGTGCAAATTATGATATACAAATCCACATACTAAGATATATACTATTAGCACCCTGACTCTGTTGGGTATTATTTTTGCATCAACCGTTTTCATATCCTCAAATAGAGGAGTGAAATTGGACGAGATCATCCACAAAAATTTTAAAGGACTCGATTATGATTTTAAAATATGTATGGCTCGAGAGTTGCAGGCTCACATTCCATTTCAGCAAGTAGTAGAAATTACCAGAATGTTAGAACGTGTTCGAAGTGAGGAAAATAAGTCTAAGGAGACCAAAAGGTCTCGGAACTCTGGTGGATTCAGTGGATTCTACTCTGCAGCTACGACTCATCATGGCGGAAGCTCGGGCAGTCGGTTAGCTCAGTTTGCAATTCTGAGTACTCGTAGTACTCCAATTAATACTTTTAGTGCACCACTGGCATGAGTTCTTAAAGTGGTTATTCCAGTTATTCGGCACAAACTCAGTATGAGCAACCACGCCTTAAAAGGGGTTATTATGAGTGTGGTGATACTAATTACATCATGAGAGATTGTCCCAGACTTGGGAGGGGTGGATTTCATCAGAACACCCAGACTACAGGTTTTATTCCAGTTAATACTCCACGTGCACAACCAACTAGGGGTGGAGGGCAGGCGGGTGGAGGGAGCCCTAGAGGGGGAGGTCCAACCCGTTGATATAATTGTTAGGAATTGGTTGTGGCCTATACACCAGATGTTGTCGTTACTGGTACAATCTTGATTTGTTATAAAGGAATATCTTCCTTAATTTGATTCGGTTCTGTGTATCGAGGTGAGTCCTCTTATCATGATCCACTTATGGGCGAGCTTCGTAATTTTGTAATTTACTTTTGTGTTTACCCCTGTTGGGAGATTCTATGGCAATAGCAGTGTCTATCATTCTGTTTTGATCACTATTGGGGCTATGAGTCCAAAAATGACTTTTTGTTACTTACTACAGTGGGGTTTGATGTAATTTTGGGATAATTGATTAAAATTTTACGAATTATATGCCCTACCGGTATGGGATTCATTATGTGTTGTGAAATCATTTCACGGAATTTATTAAAAAAAATAAGAAAGAAAATAAATGGAAAATTTCAGTTGGCACAATGTGCAAAATACTCGTGATTCAGAATTAAGGATGGAATCCTCTTGATTCATTGTGATTTGATATGTTTAACCCGGGCTACGTGCCACGGTGGAAGTTATATCAGGATGAAGTCCTTGTGATTAAATTCATGTGTTTTAAATTCTCCCTTTGTGAAATTTAATTTGTATTATAGTACTAATAGGGAGTCATGCCTGTTAGGCTTATTTGATAATTCTTGTATGTGTTTTTCTGTGCATATTTAGCCATTTTGAGCTGTAATTATTGAGTTTTAGCCCACGAGGTGAGTGCGCGGGTGGCGTTAAATGTGACTCGTTAAGTCGGGTAGATAATTATGAGGTCTCCATGCCTCACGTTTTGCTATCAAAGTTGTGAAAATTTGAAGTGAGGTTTTGATTAATATGAGGTTAATTGACGATGCTGAAATTAATTATGACAAGCTATTATGACCAGAGATGTGGTTATGGGCATATATATGATGTGTGCGTAGGCACGAGTTGCTACAGGTTGAGACTAATACTGTGTGTTGATGTGAAAATCATGCCTTTTTAAAATGATTGGAGTGTAAGAAATTTGGTTTTAAAGTTTATAAGTATGGATGAAAGAAATAATCTTCAATTGAGATGGCGTTGTCGGATCCATGTTAAATTTACGGTGACGTAGAATCAACTGCGAGTGTGTGTGTAATAATACACTTAGTAATTTAATGTTCTCAGAAAGATTCTTGGCACATTTGAGGACGAACGTTTGTTTAAGAGGGGGAGAATATAACGACCCGATTAGTCATTTTGAGAATTGACGTCCCCTTAAGCACCTTAAGGTCCCGAGCACCTTTGAAATTTGCATTATGACTTGCGTGTATGGTCGAGTTTGATTTTCGGATGATACAAGATTAAATTGGAAGAACAATTCTTATTAAGAAGCTTAAATGAAAAGAGTTGACTGAAGTTTGACTTTTGTGCAAACGACTCCGGAATGGGATTTTGATGATGTTAATAGCTTCGTATGAGATTTTGGATTTGGAAGTCCGTAGGGCAATTTGACGCATTTTGGCGAAAGTTCGAAAATGGAAGATTTTTAGAAAGTTTGACTGGGAATTGATTTTATTGATATCAGGGTCGAAATTTGATTCCGAAAATTTGAACAAGTCCATTATGTCATTTATGACTTGTGTCTGAATATTTGAAGTCAATCGGACTTGATTTCATAGGTTTCGGCATTGAATGTAGAAGTTGGAATTCGATAATTTTATTTAAGCTTGAATTGGGATATGATTCATGTTTTTAGTGTTGCTTGATGTGATTTGAAGCATCGACTAAGTTCGTATGATGTTTTAGGACTTGTTGGTATATTTGATTGAGGTTCTGAGGGCCTCGGGTAGATTTCGGATGGTTAACAGAATTCAATTTGGATATTTCTAGGATGTTTCAACGTTGTTTATTCAAGAATATGTGGTAGCACATTAATCAAATGAGCTCCAAATTCGGTTTTCACTGAAGCATTAGATCCATATTGAAATTTCGGAGGCATAGCAAAAAGAATCGTCGAATTCGGACATCGTATGAGAGAGTTATACCCATTTTCGTGTCGGAAAATATTTCCCGTCGTCGTTAGCGTCCAAGGTAGCGTGAGGCACTATAACTGACGCTGGGACTTTTGGAGTTCTGAAAATGGTGCCACAGGAAGCGCCCCACACCACCTGTGGCGCTACAAACATCAGAGGCTCTATAAACGGGGATTTCTGCCTTTTTTGACAAAAATAGACTTGGGGAGCTCGATTTGGGCAATTCTTAGAGGCAAATTCCACCACACAACTTGGGGTAAGTGTTCTTGACTCCCTTGTGATTATATTTCATGAATCTATGGTTATATTCATCGTTTAATTTGAGTTTTGATGGAAGAAATTGAGATTTTTGCAAAATCTTTCAAAAACGAAAATTTTAGATTTGGAGGTCGATTCGTTATCGGAATTTGATAAAATTGGTATGGTTGAACTCGTATCTGAATGGGTGGTTGGATTTTGTGAAAATTCTATCGGGTTCCGAGAGTTGGGCCTACGTTGACTTTGGTTGACTTTTTAATGTGAAATTTTAAGTCGACGTTTTATTATTTGGAATTGTTTCCGATAAATTTTAATGAAGTTATACAATCAATTTGGATATATTTGAGCTATCCGGAGGTCAATTCAAGCAAGAAGGCTATTTTGGATTATCGGCCTAACTTCAAAAAGGTAATTATCTTGCCTAATCTTGAGTGGGGGAATTATCCCTTAGGCATTGAGTATTATGTGAAAATTGTGTAATTGAAAATCATGTACGCGAGGTGACAAGTACGTACTTGGTTTATATGTGCAAATTTCATTGGTTAAAATTCGTAGAAGCCCTTATGTATTAAATTAAAAAATTATTGGAACATAGTAAATCATTTATTTGTCATGCCTCATTCCTTATTTGCCAAGGTTGTTTTTATATGATAATTTGGTGTGATTGCCACTTTAATTTTTATGTGAAATATCGTGGTTAGTTGGGTTGACAATTCTTGAAAATAATTTTATTATGGATTTTTCATTTTCAAATAATTAATTAATTAAGTTTAAATTGAGGCGTTAATATATTTATCAAAATTTGGATTAAAGAAGGCGTTGTCCTATGCTGAGTTACTTTTCCATCTTTGTTGTTGTTTTTGAGGTTTTATATACATTGTGTGGAGCCTTGGGCTATTTGTTGAGAAATTTATTGATCTTGCTACATATTTAGAATTTGGTTGTGGTCAGTGGGCAAATTGTGATATGAATTATTGTATTGTGTTGTCGTTTAAACACTCTCCTTGATGTTATTTATTCTTCCTACCTTGCTTGTTAATAATATACATGTGCTTGGTAAGGAAGAGTGTAAAGCACAAAGGGTGATGCCGTGCCATTTGAGAGTGTAAAGCACGAAGGGTGATGCCGTGTCATTTCAATTATATTATCATGTAAGGGAGAGTGTAAAGCAGGAAGGGTGATGCCATGCCATTTCAATTATATTATCACGTGAGAATAAGAGTAAAAGCACGAAGGGTGATGCCGTGCCATTATTTTTATATTATCATATGTTCATGGCACGAAGGGTATTTTCATGCAGGCAAGGATAAGAGACATACATTATATTGTGATATCTTTTTGTTATGTATGCATTCATGCCTTTATCTTGAGACGTTATTGTGCATCTATATTTTCTATGTGACTTGTAGTCGTTATTGCTTCCTGTGTGCCTCCCAATTTATTTCTTTTATTGTTATTGGCATTTCTCCCACCTAGTTGGTACTGTTATATCTATGCTCGGTGAGAAAGAGATAAATGCACGAAGGGTGTTGCCGTGCCAATTGATTTGATCTATATATATATATATATATATATATATATATATATATATATATATATATATATATATATATATATATAGGTTAGCAAAGGAAATTAATTTTGGTCGACAGGTAACCAAATGGCACAGAATATACATACATACATACATACATACATATATATATATATATATATATATATATATATATATATATATATATATATATATCGGGTGAGAATGAGAGAAGTGCACGAAGGTATTACCGTGCCATTTGATGTGATATGTTGAATATATTTCTCACACCAGGAAAGTTAAATGAGGTATCACATGGTGACTTTTACTTGAAAGAATTATATTCGAAAGGTATTTACTTGAAAGAATTATATTCGAAAGATATTTACTTGAAAGAATTATATTTGAAAGATATGCATTTGAAAGAATTATATTCGCAAGATATTTATTTGAAGGAAGTATATTCGAGATACATTTAATTGTACGGATTACATTCTAAAGATTTTTATTTGAAAAACTTATAGATAAAAGATGTATATTTTCAAGGACTTGATTAATTGGATGTACTTGTGTTTATTATTCGTTTGAGCAATATTTATGGTGTTCTTGTTGCCTTGTTGTTTACATCACTAGTTTATTAGGGTTGCTATCACTGCTATTTATTTCTTATTATTTTTGTATACTATATTGAACAAGTTATTAGACTAGTGAGTGTCTTGATTATACCTCGTCACTACTCCAACGAGGTTAGTGTGGATACTTACTGGGTACCGACCGTGGTGTACTCATACTACACTTCTGTATATTTTTGTGCAGAGTCAGGTATTAGAGATATCGGATTCGGACAAAGATTAGAGTATGATGGCAAGGATTCAAGGTAGGACTGCTTAGTCGTCGTAGTCCCATGGAGTCTTTCCATTTTATTGTACTGTTAATTTCTTATTCGAATAGTATTGTATATTCGACCATCAAGATAATTCCATTTATTCAGTTAGAGTTCGTGACTTAGTATTACCAGTCTTGGGAGGTTGTTTGAATATTTATTTCTGTTGTTGGTTTCAATTATTTATAAGTTATGAAAAAAATGGCTTGAATTGTTATTATAATCGGCTTACCTAGTCTTAGAGACTAAGTGTCATCATGACGCTTGTGGTGGAATTTTGGGTCGTGACACAAAGGCTGTACCGTCCAAACCCAAACTTGTCAAATAAATATTTGTGTGGCAAGAAAAAGTCAAAAGGGGAAGGAAGACAAGTTTGGTTTACTATTTTTGATGTCACCTCTCACATCTTTGAGAGGTTCTTCACCTCTATAAATAAGGAAGTATTGTCACTTCCCAACCGTGGGGAACGTGATGGGCGCTCAACTAAGTTAACCTAGTCGAGCCAGCCTACGTTACATCAACCTCCCATCCTTACTCATGCATGATTTACCGTAACAAAAATAGATCTTGACTTTTAAATTAAATACATTTGGCTCAATGGCCTAAAATTCTTCTCATATGGATACATAGCTTTATAAATAAATATAAATACTGTGAACATAAATACATGAAAAAACTCAAAACTTAAATACTTGACCCACAGTGTACATGGAGGTTCTATGACAATAGATACATAAGTACATAAAACGAACTCGACTCAAACACCCACTAGAACTGTAGCGGGCTCACCATAAGCTGAGTAGTGAGGAAGATCCCTATCAAAGATCCACATCATCCAGTACAAGTATACATGTACCGATTAAAAGATGCAGCACCCCTGGCAAAAGAGACATGAGTACATGTGGAATAGTACTCGTATGTAAGGCGTACATACCAACATATGAAAATATGGTAGCTCAAATAGGAGGTAAATGAAGTACATCAAGAAACTACGAAACGGCACATAGAATCACATGTCAAGTCTTATTATACTTACATCATTCTGAACTTTTTTAGGATCAAGTGAGCTATATGAACTATGTGTGGGATACAAAATATAGTGTAAATGTAACAACATGTACAAACAAAGGCAATGAAAGTGGCACCTATTGTGCGTACTGGCTATGTGTCTCACCAGTCCGTCCATAGCCCTCTCTTACTATGCACCTATGTATTTCACAGACCGTCCATAGGGCTCATCTATACTATGCACCTATACATTTCATAGACCGTCCATAGGGCTCATCTCTACTATGCACCTATGCGTTTCACAGACCATCCATAGGGCTCATCTCTACTATGCACCTATGCGTTTCACAGACCGTTCATAAGGCTCATCTATACTATGCACCTATGCATTTCAAAGACCGTCCATAGGGCTCATCTATACTATGCACCTATGCATTTCAGTGACCGTCCATAATTTCCATCTATACTATGCACTTATGCATTTCACAGACCATCCATAAGGCTCATCTATACTAAGCGCCTATGCATTACACAGACCACCCATAGGGCTCGTAACACATTATTATGCACATGATCATATGTAAGCTCAAAGCGACATGAGTAACAATACATTTACGGTTATAAGTTCCTGGATCATTGGAATACATCATGTTCATGCTCGTCATGCGGAAACATAAGTTATTACATGCTCGTCATGCGGAAACATAAGTTATTACACTAGCACATGTATGGAGCATGAATGAGTAGATTACAATGGCACATGGACCCAATTCCTTCTCATTAAGTTTCATCATCATTTAGCATAGGAAATCTCTCTTTCATCTCGTTATGTACTAGTTTGTCGTCTTAAGGTCATTAGCTAAGTTCATGATTCTTCGGGACTAAACATCAAAGTCATTTGCATTTATTATTTTAGAATAATATATACTCTTATTGAAACCATTGGAAAGCCTTAATGTCAACATCATGCCTATTTGTAAACTTGAGCCTCTATAAAGTTACCATAATGGGAATATCATGGTATGTACAACTACATATGCGAACAGACTACATGGATAGCATATAGCCATTTTTCTCCCAAAAATATTTCATATAAATTATTTCATGAAAGTCTTTTCTTTCCATTGTCCCTTAGGACATACAATACCTCATAATTCTCAATTTGGCAAGTGGCCACCTTTCATCACCGTACTATCACTTTCTTTTACATGCCATGTATCATCATAAAAGAATTAAAGGTATTTAAAATATTAGGAATCATTGATACAACCACATGAGTAATAAGAGCTTAAAACATTTGGATTATATCTAAAAACAAAGAGCATAGTGATTGTAATTGAAACATGAATTGAACTCATAAGCATTTAAGAAGTCAGTCGTACTTAAAATATTTTTCAAAGATGAGCATAGGTATGACAATTGAAACTTGTCTTGAGTATGTAGACATCAGATAAGTAATCCCTTTGAGGCAACTTAGCATAATATGAATACGAACTCGAACAAACCACTGAGTTTATGAGGAATTCATGGAATTCGATTCTACGGATGGAGTTTAGCCAACGTACCTTGATTCAGCTCTTTAGTGATACTAAAGCCTCCCACTACTCTTACAACTCCAATCTACATCAACATAATTCAATTGGACCACTATTAGTAATAATTTCCATGTCTTAGGTTATTTAGGCATTTTATCAATCATCTAGAGTGCATAATATTCTACCACCTATAGTAATGGTATTTCTTCATCCAACAATCCCTCCTTCTCATCAAGAATAGATACTACAACATCCTTGGTCCACTAACTCCCTTCTTTAGTATAATTATAATCATCAATGAACTCACATCCAAGCAATTTTGTTTACTAATCAACTTATTACAAAATCTTTACAATACCTAATAATTTAGGTTAGGCACTTATAGCTTTCAATCACCATCCCATAAGTGCTAACACTTATATCTTGCTCAATATTCACCAACAATCTATGGATGTAGGTTTAAGGGTAAAGGATTACCTCTTGAAGCCCAAATTTTGAAAGCCAACTTTTGGGGTGTTCTTGAGATTTTGAAGAAATCCTATGAATTCCAATACAAAACCCTATTGTAACTAATGATTGAGAAGTGAAATCATCATAAAATCACACTCTTAAACTCACCTTAAGTGTGTATTGGAGGCCTTGGTCGGATGGAAGATGGAGAGAAAAGTCCTAGCCTGAAACCCTTTTATTTTTCTCTCTCCCCGCTCATGTACTTTTATATTGTAGAGGACCTCGCAGCGGGCGTACGGCGTGCGCGCAACGTGTTCTATCTCTGTTCAGGCAGAATTTTATAGCGCACGCTGAGCGTGTGTTACAGACTAAATGCGCTGGTTTATACCTTGCCAACTCAGTTTTCCTTTCGCGCGCGTTAGTGCCTAAACGCGTTGTTTTTGCCAATTTCAACCAACTTTTCAAACCTTATATTGTTACTTTCTTTTTGCTATTTTGACACTCCCAACCATCTCAAATTGAACTATACATACATTATCATGTTTCGATCACCTCTATCCCCTTGTGTAGGTCCGCACGTACTCTGAGATTGACTCTATTATCCTCTAAAACTAACATAAATAAGTGAACTATAAAATTTTACGGGGCCTTACAAGTATTCCTTCAGTTGTTGGACGCACCAAAAGGAGAGAAAGAGAGTGATTCACGGAGTAAGAAGCAAAATGCTCTATAAAGAAAAATATAGAGTTTGAGCGGTATTTATAGTGAGGTGGAAAAATCAAAAGAGAGTTATTTATTTTGAGTGTGTAGTAGTATTGGAGGGTTTTACTCGGTACCACAAATTGTAATCCTTACTGTAGTAAAATCAGTTGCTCCTCTCGGGCCTTGGTTCTTCCCTTATTCAGAAGGGTTTTTCACGTAAAAATCTTGGTGTCCTTGTTTCTCTTATTATTACCATTGGTTACTGTATTTTAGTAATCCGCATTTATTACAATCGTATACTGTGAATATTATTTTTGTGAGGGTAATTTTCCTAACAGTTATCACCACTAATTGCCTAATTAAGCGATTCTCTAAACGATCACTGTTGAGTTTTATAGTTTCTCCACAGCAACTACACCCTTTAGCTTAAAGGTTTACACTCTCAATTTCAGATAACATGATTAGTTCATGTGTCCCTAGAAGTAAAAGAAGGGATCACTATTTTGTCTATATTCCTACTGTTAGTATAAGAAAAGGAATCAAGTTATAAGATATAGGTGGTGTGCCTTTTGTTGTCTTTTCTTTTTTGCTTGGGAAATATTGCAAGAGTTTCTTCTGAGTTTGTACTCGCTATACTTTAGATAGGTTTGTCTTGCCAAGGCTTAGGCAGCTTGGCTTTAATATGGAATGTGTATTTTCAGGCATAATCTATCTATGTATGTTCAGTCAATGTTTGCTTTGAAATGTTTGAGAATGCAGACATAGAGACAAATAATTTGCAAAATGCTGTTATAGGAAGCTATAGTATCGTAACTTTAGAACTAAGGCATCCAAATTGAAAAGAAAAAAAGATATGAAAGAAACGCTTCACAATCCTGCTATATAGTGAATAAAATTCTTATGAAAAATAATCTCTTGTAAAAATGCTAAGGTAGATTTTCCCTTAATAAATGGAATTATAACTCACTGAAGTGATTTGAGAGAACTCTTGGGGAAACCTGATTGCTATTTCATTTGCTTTCCTTTTTCACTAAAAGAATAAGGCCGTACTATTTCTTGTGGTCTTCATAATTGAACATGATTGTCATTTTTGTATTTCAACTATGTGATGTATTATTATTTGTTTGTAACTGATAATATATTTCCCTTCGAACCCTTGGTACGTAAAAATAATATATTTCCCTTCGAACCCTTGGTACGTCAAAATTAATGTTAATCACAAAATCCAATCATTGGAAGCGGTGGTAGAACCCGAGGTTCAATCGAACCCAATTACTTTTTCTCAAGCAAGTATTTATGTCATTTTTTTTGTTTGATATGTTATATATGATCATAACAAAAGAAAAAAAATCTTATTTACTAATTATACAATTAGTAAATAATTATATAATTATTGGTGTTATCTTTCTGACTTCCTTTGATGTTACTGCTCCACTGTCCTTTACCATCGTTGTAAACTGAGGGTCTATCGAAAACAGTCTCTCTACTCCTCCGGAGTAGGGGTAAGGTCTGCGTACACACTACCCTCCCCAGACCCTACTTGTGGGATTCCACTGGGTCGTTGTTGTTGTTGTAATTAAAGCTTGGTAAGAGTTGGACGGGTTGGGCTATCACCCGCCCTATGACTCAACCCATTTTGACCTGCCCAAAATCGGTCTAACTGTCAATTTGACACCTCTAGAAATTATCGCCGTTTTTGAATTTAGGCCAATTTACAGGCTAGATGAAGGATGAGAATCAAATTTACTATCATTATGATTTTCTCTAATTTATCTACAGCGCACTTTTTTCAGCGGCAAAAGGTGGAGCAATATTCTTTTTCATTATCCTTGGAATAAATTTAGAATTTTAACTTCACTAATTTAGTTTTCTTCTGCATGCTACTGTCTATAGACGTAGTTCAAAACAGAAACTTGTACTGCAATGTAGCAAAAGGTAAAGAGATTTGTGGTCACTTGTTACAAAAGTATGATTCCATTTCTTGCATTCAACCCACAATTGTGACCAAGTTCAATCTGACCAAAATGGATTTTCCTTGTTTTCTTGGTATCAGAAATATTACTATCTCACAACTACGTATCAATTTAAGGGCATTTTTCAAGTCCCAATGAAGTGATCAGGAGAACTCTAGGGGAAACCTGGCTTTTTTATTTTTTTAATTAATCTTTTATTCCTAGTTGATAGGAAATAATGCTCTCTCTGGATTGGAAAAAATTACCTATTTATAGAGAAGCCATTTATAGGGGTCCTGGAATATTTTTGAAGAGAACTTAGTCTATATATGCTACTCAGGTCACTGTAATTCTTTAGAATATTGCTGTTATTTTCCCTAATGTTGTATCTATGCTGATTTCATTTTCATTTTAACATTGGACGTTCGTTGTATATCCACCAAAAACTTGCATCAGTGCGGCATCGCCAAGACTCAAAAACAGATGGACTGATATAATAGTGCATCAGTCCAGCAGAAGTTATAAACATCAACTTACAAAGAAGTTAGCCTTGTCATACCTAAGTCTAATGTTAGGTAGTTGCATCTTATCCGAGTGAAGGCAGCTATTGCAGTTTTAGGCATTTCATTCCAGTAAAAATACATGTGAGATTCATCGGAGTGACACATTCTTAGCTAATCCATCTTCCACCTGGTTGGCTTCTCAATTAACTTGAAGAAGCAAGAGAGAGATCTCATCAATGGTTGCCTTCAACTTCAGGTTATTAGAGTCCTTCTTCTTGAGCATATCTACTATCAGCAAAGAATCTAGTTCAAGTATGCAGTCTTGAAACCCATGTTGTACACACTAGTTCAACCTCCCTCTATGATCCCTAACAATCCCGCCAATGCCAGCCTTCTCGGAGGAGTAGCTTCCATCGGTGTTAATCTTTACTTTTTGCACTGGAGGACTATCCCACTGTACAATTTTCCATCTAGGAATTGGTCTAAACTTCTCCACAATACTACATAGCACATTCCAATTACTCCCATCTTGTGAATATCATTTTTAGGCCTCACACAGTCACTCTGGAGGAATAAATGTTGGATAGTCTCGGCCTTTTTGTTGTTACAGCAGACGCACATAGAAACCATATGATTTCCAAACTTAACAAGAGTATCGTCAAGAGGAAGTTTCTTCTGAATTATCCTCCATGTCAAAAAGGAAATTTTAAATGGGAGTTTATCATGCCATACCTTGCTTTTCATTTCATCCTTTTGCCTTTGTTGTGTGATGGTCATGCATGCTGGCTTTGTAGAGAATTGACCATCTACTCCTGGACTCCAAATAGCATAATCCTACTTCTTCCGGGAGCTCCAATGGTACTTTTATTTTTCATTACTAGACCCCCAAAAGAACCTAGCCAAATGCATCTCAATTAGCTTGAAGGTTCCCTTTGGAGGGTCCAGTGCCGCCAAAGTATAAGAGGGAATAGCTTGCAAAACATGTTTAATCAACGTGACCTTGCCTCCATAAGAAAGAAGTTTATTTAGCCACCTATTAATTCTCTTAGTGATCTTAGTGAGGAGATCATTAAAGAATTCCAATTTCTTTCTTCCAACATAAAGTAGAACACCTATATAAGTAAATGGGAATTGTTTGTGCTTGAAACTAGAGTTATAAATCATTCTATCAATCCTAGATATGGAAGTATTTGGAGCAGTGCAAAAGAAGCTCTTTTCTTGATTTACCTGTTGACCTGAGCTTTTCTCTTACAACCTAACTTGCTTCATCACCAGTTTAATTGACCTCCCTTTTCCACCACAGAAGAAGACAGTGTCATCGGCATAAGCTAAATGATTCAGCTTAGGCCCCCTCTTAGGCATAGAAAAAAGTACAAACTCAGGCACATGTTATAGATTATTCAGCATTCTAGAAAGCACTTCAGATCCTAGGATAGAAAGTGAAGGAGATAAAGGATCCTCTTGTTTTAGCCCTTAGGAAGAAGTGAAAAAGCCTTTCCTAGAACCATTTATGATAATGGAACACCAAACTTCAGAGATCAATCTTCTTACAGCCTCCACTCACCAATTAGAGAAGCCAAACTTTCTTAGAACTGCCATCAAGAAATTCCAATCAAGTTTGTCGTATGCTTTAGCCATATCAAGTTTGATCACCATATTACCTCCCTTATTGGCTTGAGGGATTCCATGTATTACCTCCTGAGCAAGTAACACATTATCAGTAATTAGTCTTCCTTTTACAAACCTGTTAGCACCTAAATTTTGATTATATTTGAATTTTTACCACCTTTTACTATGTAATTACTTTTAGAAATTTAATATATATTTTTTTAGCTTTGTTATATTTTTTTTATATAGGGTAAGAATTAAAAATAATTTAAAAGGTCAAATTATTACTATTAGTATTTTTTTTATTTTTTATCTTTATTTTTAAATAAAATAAATTTTAAAAAAAACCGAAAAAATTAAATATTTTTTTTTAATTTTCGGATGGGAATAAAATAATAGAAAAATTAAAAGTATGGAATAAAAAAAGTATGGTAGAAATTATTTTTTAAATAAATGTAAAAGAATGTGGAAATTTAAAAAATAAAAAGTAAAAGAAGTTGGAATTAAAACATAAAAGTAAATATAGCTGAATTTTGTTTTTTAAAAAAAGAAAATAAAGTAGAAATTAAAAAATGAAAAGAAAAGTAAGATAAGTGGAAATTAAAAAATAAAAAATAAAATAAGTGGAAAATAAAAAAAAATAAAAAATAAAAAGAACAGTAAAAAGTGGGAAATTAAAAAAAGAAAAGTAAAGAAAAGTGGGGAAGTTTTTTTTTTTTTTAAAAGAAGAAAAATGGGAAGGGTTGAATTCTTTTTAATTAAAAAATAATAAAATAAAAAACTAATAAAAATAAATCTGAAAAAATTCTGATTTTTTTCTATAAATAGAAGAGAAATGTGAGGAGAGAGGAGGAGGGAGAAGGAGAAAAAAAGAAGGGAGGAGGGAATTGAGAGAAATTATTTATCTTCTTCTACGCTAAGGGAATTTCTACTCGTGTCATTCTTTCTTCGTCTTTCTTTCAAAAAATCCAGCAAGTCATCACCCAAAACCCAACAAAATACTTCATAACATCCCTTTTTACACGCCAAAAAGTGGATCAATAGTCGAGGTCGAGAATTCCGTTGGAGCTCTGTTCACTAGGTTTGATGTTATTCGTCGCTTATGCTTGTTTGACATTCGTCTGAGTTATTGTACCTATTCTTGGAGACTCATTTAATTAAAAAATTTGCATTAAAAGTTTATTCTTCCCTCTGTTCTTTTTATCTTATTTCATGTGATTTTATTTATTTGCCTTTAAACTTTATAAATTATAATGTAAGTTAGTCCTTAAATTAATCATGTTTTTGGAAATATGGTATTCAAACTTGCTTTAAAGTTGGGAAGATTTGGACCATAATGAGTTTGGGCTTCAATTGTTGGGTTGTAGGGTATTGGTATATGATGGTTTATTTATTCAAATATCTAAAATCATACACTTCTTCTACAAGTAATTTCATAATTCATGGCCTTCACAATAATCTCAAACTTAGGAAAGAAACAAATCATGAATGCACTAGAATGCTTTAGGCGTACTCATAATTAATTTAATCATCATGATTGTGTATACGTTCGCGTGACATAATTACGATTTCCAAAACTAAAATCAAGGTATGCGTTTGCGCAACTTTGGGCGAAACAACCTTAAATATAATAAAAATGCTATTAATTGCGTGCACGTACACGTGACATAATTTTGGCACAATAAACAAAACGGATTCACACACATGATTCGTTTCAAAGATAATTCTATATTTTAATATAAAAGCGGATAGATAAAATATGGAAACCAATAAATCACAGTTTATCTAAAATTAATTCAAGCCAAGTTGTAGTCAATAAAGCGACCGTGCTAGAACCACGGGACTCGGGGAATGCCTCATACCTTCTCTCCGGTCAACAGAATTCCTTACCTGGACTTTGTTTTCACAGACCAATAATAATAGAGTCAAACCTTCCTTTGACTAGGGATTCAAATAAAAGGTGACTTGGAACACCCAAAAAATCAATTCCAAGTGGCGACTCTGTAAATAAAATAATCCCTATTCAAATTTATCACTTTAATTGGAAAAACTCTTTAACCCACAACAATCCATAACACATATCTTTTGGGGTATAAAAGGGGTGTGACAAAACCCCCTATGGTTCTCTGAAACAAGTTTGAGCAGTAAAGGATTCAGTCTTCTAGCCAAGGCCTTTGAAATAATCTTCGCAGAGAAATTGCTTAGACATATAGAACTAGCCATGTTTGGTTAATTTTTTATGTGTGCTTTAGAAAATACTTTTAAAATGATAGGCTGCCAAGTACGTACAAAGCATTAATTAGAAAAATATTCAAGAGGGATGAGAATAAGAAAGTGAACTCCCATGAGTGAGTGGACTCTCTTATAGTTATTGCTACTAAGTACTAACATGCTGAAGGATAAAAAAAATTGAGATCATTGATGAAACTTTATAAATGTTGAAGTAGGCTAATGTCAATATTATGTACTGCAAATCAGGTGGCAGACTATCTAGCAAAATTTGCAACGATCAGCCCTGAGGCTCCATCAAGTAAATATCAAATCTCAAGTCAAGAAGGAAATATCATGTATATTGTGACTCCTAGCAATATTACGTATGAGTTATGCCGAGGTCGTATGGCCCGACTCATAATAATCGTATACATACACTACCGAGATCTTACGGCTCCATGGATGCATCTCAAATATATTGCCGAATCGTATCCACAAGAATAGAAAAACTCTCAACTATGGGTCAAAACATTACTACACAAGGATGGGCACATAAAGAAAGCATGACTTTTACCAACTATCAAGTATTCCACCAAAACTCAAGGTAATCAAGCTCGGCCTAACATAATCCCTAATAAATTTACTATTAATAATTTAAGTAACTAAACTAACAAGTTGAGTTCAGAAAATATAAATATTGCATGATAAAGTCCTAAGTCTACCCAGACATAAACATGATTTTAGCTACGTACAGACACTCGTCACCTCATGCATACGTAGCACCCATAACTAGTAGCAAATAATAATTTAAGCACCTACAGGGATAATTTCCTCTTACAAGATTAGGCAAGAGACACACCTTACTTCCAAGTCCACTTATTGGCCCTCAACCACACTAATAACCTCAAATTAACGCTGAGGGTCTATTGGAAACAACCTCTCTATCCTCACAAGGTACGGGTAAGGTCTGTGTACACACTACCCTCTCTAGACCCCATGGTGTGGGATATTACTGGGTATGTTGTTGTTGTTGTAACCCAAAACTAGTCAAAAGTCGTACAAATTAATCAATATATACTCAAAAGTTCATACTTCATCTGTTAAAGTAATTTCCCAACCCAATTTGGAAAGTTCCTAAAATTCACCCCCTGGCCCACATGCCCAAATTTTGAAAATTTTCGTAGATAAATATTATCCATGATCTTACGAACTCAAATATATAATTTTTACTCAATTCCTTAATAAATTTCGTGGTCAAATCTTATTTTAACTAAACTCTAAGTTTTTCAACATAATCCCATAATTTTTACAATTTATATGTTAAAATCTATATATAATCTATGTATCAAACTCACATTAGGTAGAAATCACCTATCTCAAAGTGCTAGATGAAAATCTCTTTCCAAGAAGCTCCTATTTCGACCAAGAGAAGTCAGAAATGAAAAAAATAGCCTAAGTTCCGACTTTTAAAATGTTACTCCCTAGTGATTCCTTCTTCGCGATTGCGAAAGAAGACTCACGATCGCAAAGGCAGAGCTGCCCATCTCCCCAAAAGTCTTATTTGCGAACGCGCTCAGGTCATCACGATCACGAAGGCTAGCTCGGCAAACGAATCGCGAATGCGGCCAGCCCTTCGCGAACACAAAGGGCAACGTCCTGCTGACCCCCCATACCCAGTTTCTCTTATGCGAATGCGAGCCTTCAATCGCGAACACGAAAGTCACTGATCCTAAGCCTTAGCGAACGTGACCCAACGATCGCGAACGCGAAGCAAAGAAATGCCTCAACCCCAAATCCTTAATCGCGAATGCGAGGCAACCTCCGCGTTTGCAAAAAAGGAAACCACTACCAGTAAAATCTGCAGTTTGGACTTAGCTTAGAGTGGTCCGAAACACACCCGAGCCACCTGGAACCTCGTCCAAATGTACTAAGAAGTTCATAAATATTATACGGACATGCTCAAAGTTTCGGAATATATTAAATAACATCTAAGCCAAGAATCACACCTCAAAATCAAATTATTCAATTTTTGAACTTCAAACTTCTTCCAACTAGCTCTAAATGCGACGAATCATACTTAGACAACTCGGAATGACTCCAAATTTTACGCACAAGTCATAAATCATGATACGAATCAATTCCAAGGCTCGGAATCCCTAACAAACATCGATAACACCAAAGTCTAATTCAAACCAAACTTAGAAAATTCTAAAACTTTCAAGACGCCAACTTTCAACAATAGGCTTTGAAACGCTCCTGCATCACACGAAACACGATCCGAATACACGCCCAAGTCCAAGATCATCATACGAATTTATTGGAACCTTAAAATTCTGGTTCTGAGGTTGTTTACTCCTAGTCTTGACTCAAGTCAAACTTGGCCACCTTAGGCGACTATTAAGAAACTAAGTGTTCTGAATTTAACCTGAACTCCTCTAAAATCAAACCAATTATCCCCGCAAGTCATAAAATAGTAAAAATACATACGAAAAGTCATAAACAGGGAAAGGGGGATCAAGAAAGTAAAACGACCAGTCGAGTAGTTACAATTAGTTGACTTTACGAACAACTCAAAATTGGCACTCACAATATTTGGTTACCCATTTGGAAAGTAGTTGTCACATTTCAAATTTGTTTTTAAGTAACGATATTTCATGATCTGGAGTCCCTATCTATGCCGTCTTAGTTTACGTTCAATTAAGCAATAAAATCAATTTCTTACTATTTTCTCAAGATATGCAAAACTTTCAGATTCCCTAATTTCCTATTATGATAATATGAACTTTGAATATTAGATTTGGTAAGAACATTATGCAATCAATCTATTTAAAGGGCTTTCTCCTCTTGTAAGAAGCAAGTCATATAGCAAACTAAAAAAAACCCTGCTTTATTCTTAATTTGCTCTAGTTTCTAACAAATGGATTCAAGGGAACGCGGTTCTAGTTCTAAACAAGAACTTATCAAGTGAGTTATTTTTCCATTTTGTTCTTCTTTTTCATTCTTTCTTGTAATTTATTTTATTGTCACCACTCAAAATCTAACTAATCGTGATGACACCTAACTTAATCCACCAGGTAAGCCAGTTTAACAATAATCCAACTTAAAATGAGATTTACTAAGAAAATATTGATGAAATAATTGAACTTTTATACAACTTCCCAAGGACTGATAGTACAAATCATGAGCTTCTAAGATTTAGAGTTCACAAAGTTAATATGAAATAAATACATCATTTGTTTGAAATATACAGAAACAGATTCATAAATCTAAAGCTACCAAGAATAAGATGCAGCTATAACCAGAAAGCAGGTATATCTTCAATGCCAGCTCCCGCCACACACACCAACATTAGCTCCAAAATCTGCACGCAAGGTGCAGAAGTGTAGTATGAGTATAACTGACCCCATGTACTCAATAAGTAACAATCCTAACCTTAGGTTGAAAGCAGTGACGAGCTTGGACAACGGTCAGGGTCCAACACCAATAGCCAAGAACAACTCATAAAAATATAATAAAAGCAGTACAAGAAACAACTCAAAGATATGATGCTCAGCTCATTCATAGTTACAGAAAAATAAACATGCTTTCAAGTATAACAGTGAAACCCATCTTTCATCGAAATTACCAAAATATAAGTAAATCAGAAGATTGTGATTTTTTCCCAAAAACCTTCGACAAAAGATAATATATTTCATTCTCGGATAGCCTGAGGAAAGTACATCTCTATTCCTACATGTCAATGTGCATATGAAATCATGAATGTCACAAAACTGTGTAGCATGAGGAAATGCATATCTATGCACGTATGTCAAGTATGCATGTCGAATGCAATGCATCATAGTGATGAACTCATGTACTCACACTCGGAGAGTACTTAATCTCACTGTCTCACACTCCCACTTATCATGCTTATTCACTCAGCACTGTACGGTACCTGCGCTCAATGCTGGTACGTCAGACTCTGGAGGGGCGGATCCTGCCCCAACACTAGTAAAAGATGTTGCGGGCCGTAGCCCGATCCCATCAAGAATCAATAATACATGTTGTGGCGTACAACTCGATCCCATCATGAATCAATAAAACTTGATGCGGCGTACAACCCAATCCCATCAATATCACTCACAATTAGGCCCTAGGCCTCACTCAGACATCAATCTCTCCAGTCTCTCAGCTCACAAGACTCGTGCCAATTGTCCCAAAATAATGATACATGATGTAACAATAAATGATGTCAGAGACTGAGATATGATATGTAAATGATGAATGCGACTGAGTACATAACTGTAATTTAAAAAAATAATTCAAACAACAAAAACGACCTATGTGGGTCACAATAGTATCATCATGTAGCCTAAACATGATTTCTAATATGAATCACAACTCAACTTCTCTAACACATGGAGAATACATGAATAATAACAAGCTTAGATAACTACAGAATTCCACGAAATCCATCGAGTCACAATTACTACGGTGCACATACACACGCCCATCACCTAGCATGTGCATCACCTCAACACCAACCACATAACACGTATTTTAGGAATTTATACCCTCCGCACCAAGTTTAGAAGTGTTACTTACCTCGAACAAGCCGAATTCAATACCGAGCAAGCTAGACAATACTCTAGAAAGTTTATCTCGGGCGTATCAACCTCCGAACGACTCAAAACTATCCAAAAGCAACTCAAAAACTTCAAACAATGCCTAAGGAAACAATTCCAAATGACAAAGGTCGAGTCTTTACAAATTTACTCAAAGTCAACCAAAATGTCAAACCCGGGCCCACACATCGGAATCCGAAAAACTTATAAAATCCGACAACTCATTCAATTATGAGTCCAACCATATTAATTTTACTCAAATCCGACTCTAAATCGATTATCAAAACTCAAAAATTTACTTTAGGCAAGTTTAGATAAAAACCCTAATTTCTCTTTTGAAATCATCAATTAAATGCCAAAAATAAAGATGGAATCACGGAATATAATCAAACCCGAGTATAAAACACTTACCCCAATCCATGTGGTGAAATCCGCCTCAATCCGAGCTCCATAGCTCAAAAAATGCCAAAATGAACTCAAAATCCCAAAATTTAATGTTTTAATGCACTGTCAGGGGTCCCTCTTCGCGATCGCAGTCCCCAACATTGTGATAGCGATTCAAAAAAATTCCAGCTTAATTTTTACCTTCATCCAACAAGCTTGCCCAACTCTTCAAGATAGCCTCTAGTATAATGGCCATAACGTTTTGTATAAAACTCTAAATGATAAATAGTTTAATTTTCTGAAAATTAGATACCAAGAGCTACAACTTTCTTTTTTGAATCATATCCAAATTCCTTATAGATTGAAAGATATAAGCTTCCAAAATCGGCTTAGTGACATCATAATTTCTTCTTCGCGAACGCGATTCACAGGCCCTTTTCCCCATTTTTCTCTTCGCGAACGTGACCCATAGTCCGCGATCACGATGCACACTACTGTAGCCAAAAATCAGCAACTAAAATAGGTCTAGAAATGGTCCGAAACCTTCCTCAAACTCACATGAGCCCCTCGGGACCCGTCCGAACATACCAACAAGTCTCAAAATATATTAACATCAAAATCACGAATCGTCGATCAAGGTCAATCTCTTAAATTCACAAACTTCTAACTTCGAACCAAGCGTCCGATTCAAGCCTAACCAATCCGGAATAAATTCAAATTTTGGATACAAGTTCTAAATGACATAACGAACCTATTCCAACTCCCGGAACAACAATTCGAACCTGATATCATCAAAGTCAACTCTCGGTCAAACTTATGAACATTCCAAACCTTTAAATTTCTAACTTTTGCCAAATAGTGCCGAAACCTTCTAGAAACACCCAAATACAAAAATCCGTGCATACGCTAAAGTCCAAGTTTATCATTCGGACCTAACGGAACCATCAAAACTCCTTTCCGGGGTCAAATACACAGAAGTCAAACTTGGTCAACTCTTCCACCTGAAAGCTTCAACAATGAAATTCATTCTTTCAAACTGATTCCGAATCACCCAAAAACTAAAACCGATGATACACACAAGTCGTAATACATCATACAGAGCTACTCATGTCCTAAACCACCGAGCGAAGTGCAAATGTTTGAAACGACCGATCGGGTCATTACATTTACAGTCTACAAGAAGTTGATATGTATCTTTCAATTCTCTTAGCGAAATGAAAAAAGAAAATGAGGTACTTAAGCTCGAAAATGACGAACAAAAGAAGCTCCTTGAGAAACTACTCAAGGAGATTGCCCAATTGAAAACAAAGGTAAGCTTTTATCTCATCTATATTCAATTTTAAAATGCTACGTAGATAACTTTATCTTTTTTTCTTTTGCAGCATGAAAGGCTGCAGTCAAGTTTTGGCCCTAGAAACATCGACTGAGATTTCATATATAGGGTGAAAAATATTCCTAAGATAAACTTGTTGTAGCTCTCTCTTTCTTACTATTTTCTCAACGTATGCAAAATTTTCAGATTCCCTAATTTCCTATTATGATAATATGAACTTTGAATATTAGATTTGGTAAGAACATTATGCAATCAATCTATTTAAAGGGCTTTTTCCTCTTGTAAGAAGTAAGTCATATAGCAAACTGAAAAAAAACCCTGCTTTATTCTTAATTTGCTCTAGTTTCTAACAAATGGATTCAAGGGAACGCGGTTCTAGTTCTAAACAAGAACTTATCAAGTGAGTTATTTTTCCATTTTGTTCTTCTTTTTCATTCTTTCTTGTAATTTATTTTACTGTCACGATTCAAAATCTAACTAGTCGTGATGGCACCTAACTTAATCCGCCGGGTAAGCCAGTTTAACAATAATCCAACTTCAAATGAGATTTACTGAGAAAATATTGATGAAATAATTGAACTTTTCTACAAATTCCCAAGGATTGATAGTACAAATCATGAGCTTCTAAGATTTAGAGTTTACAAAGTTGATATGAAATAAATACATCATATATTCGAAATATACATAAACGGATTCATAAATCTAAAGCTACAAAGAATAATAGGCAGTTATAACCGGAACGCAGGTACATCTTCAATTCCAGCTCCCGCCACACACACCAACATCAACTCCAAAATCTGCACGCAAGGTGCAGAAGTGTAGTATGAGTACAACTGACCCCATGTACTCAATAAGTAACAATCCTAACCTTAGGTTGAAAGTAGTGACTAGCTTGGACAATGGTCAGGGTCCAACACAAATAGCCAAGAACAACTCATAATAATATAATAAAAGCAGTACAAGAAACAACTCAAAGATATGATGCTCAACTCGTTCATAGTTATGGAAAAATAAACATGCTTTCAAGTATAACAATGAAACCCAAATCTTTCATCGAAATTATCAAAATATTAGTAAATCAGAAGATTGTGATTTTTTCCCAACAATCTTCGACAACAGATAATATATTTCATTCTCGAATGGCCTGAGGAAAGTACATCTCTATGCCTACATGTCAATGTGCATGTGAAATCATGAATATCACAAAACTGTGTAGCATGAGGATATGCATATCTATGCACGTATGTCAAGTATGCATGTCGAATGCAATGCATCACAGTGATGAACTGATGTACTCACACTCTCAGAGTACTTAATATCACAGTCTCACACTCCCACTTATCACGCTTATTCACTCAGCACTTTACGGTACCTGCGCTCAATGCTGGTACGTCAGACTCTGGAGGGGCGGATCCTGTCCCAGCACTAATAAAATATGCTGCGGGCCGCAACCCGATTCCATCAAGAATCAATAATACCTGTTATGGCGTGCAATCCGATCCCATCATGAATCAATAAAACTTGCTGCGGCGTACAGTCCGATCCCATCAATATCACTCACAGTTAGGCCCTCGGCCTCACTCAGATATCAATCTCTCCAGTCTCTCAGCTCACAAGACTCATTTCAATTGTCCCAAAATAATGATACATGATGTAATAATAAATTATGATAGAAACTGAAATATGATATGCAAATGATGAATGCGACTGAGTACATAACTGTAATTTAAGCAAATAATTCAAACAACAAAAACGACCTATGTGGGTCCCAACAGTATCAACATATAGCCTAAACATGATTTCTAATGTGAATCACAACTCAATTTCTCTAACACATAGAGAATACATGAATAATAACAAGATTAGATAACTACACAATTTCACGAAATCCACCGAGTCATAATTATTACGGTGCACATACACACGCCTATCACCTAGCATGTGCGTCACCTCAACACCAACCATATAACACGTATTTTAGGAATTTATACCCTCCGTACCAAGTTTAGAAGTGTTACTTACCTCGAACAAGCCGAATCCAATACCGAGCAAGCTAGACAATACTCTAGAAAGTCCATCTCACGCGTATCAACCGCTGAACGACTCAAAACTTTTCAAAAGCAACTCAAAAATATCAAATAATTCCTAAGAAAATAATTCCAAATGATAAAGGTCGAGTCTTTATAAATTTACTCAAAGTCAACCAAAATTTCAAACCCGGACCCGCACCTCAGAATCCGAAAAACTTACAAAATCCGACAACTCATTCAATTATGAGTCCAACCATACTAATTTCACTCAAATCCAACTTTGAATCGATTTTCAAAACTCAAAATTTTACTTTAGGCAAGTTTAGATAAAAACCCCTAATTTCTCTTTTGAAATCATCAATTAAATACCAAAAATAAAGATGGAATCACGTAATATAATCAAACCCGAGTATAAAACACTTACCCCAATCCATGTGGTGAAAATCACCTCAATCCGAGCTCCATAGCTCAAAAAATGCCAAAATGAACTCAAAATCCCAAAATTTGATGTTTTAATGCACTGCTAGGGGTGCCTCTTCGCGATCACGGTCCGCAACATCGCGATAGCGATTCAAAAAACATTCCAGCTCAATTTTTACCTTCATCCAACAAGCTTGCCCAACTCTTCGAGATAGCCTCTAGTATAATGGCCATAAAGTTTTTTACAAAACTTCAAATGACAAACAATTTAATTTTCTGAAAATTAGACACCAAAAGCTACAACTTTCATTTTTGAATCATCTCCAAATTCCTTATAGATTGAACGATATAAGCTTCCAAAATCGGCTTAGTGACAGCATAATTTCTTTTTCGCGAACGCGATTCATAGGCCCTTTTTCCCATTTTGCTCTTCGCGAACGTGACCCAAAGTCTGCGATCACGATGCACACTACTGTAGCCAAAAATCAGCAACTAAAATAGGCCTAGAAATGGTCCGAAACTCACCTGAACCCCTCGGGACCCGTCCGAACAAGCCAACAAGTCTCAAAACATATTACAGACTTACTCGGGGCCTCAAATCACACATATTAATATCAAAATCACGAATTGTCGATCAAGGTAAATCTCTTAAGTTCACAAACTTCTAACTTCGAACCAAGCGTCCGATTCAAGCCTAACCAATCCGGAATAAATTCAAATTTTTCATACAAGTTCCAAATGACATAACGAACCTATTCCAACTCCCGGAACAACAATTCGAATCCGATATCATCAAAGTCAACTCTCGGTCAAACTTATGAACATTCCAAACCTTCAAATTTCCAACTTTTGCCAAATAGTGTCGAAACCTTCTAGAAACGCCCAAATACAAATCCGAGCATGCGCTAAAGTCCAAAATTACCATTCGGACCTAATGGAACCATCAAAACTCCGTTCCGGGGTCAAATACCCAAAAGTCAAACTTAGTCAACTCTTCCAATTGAAATCTTTAATAATGAAATTCATTCTTTTAAACTAATTCCGAATCACCCAAATACCGAAACCGATGATACACACAAGTCGTAATACATCATACGGAACTACTCATGTCCTAAACCATCGAGTGAAGTGCAAATGTTCGAAACGACCGATCGGGTCGTTACATTTACAGTCTACAAGAAGTTGATATGTATCTTTCAATTCTCTTAGCGAAATGAAAAAAGAAAATGAGGTACTTAAGCTCGTAAATGACGAACAAAAGAAGCTCCTTGAGGAGAAACTGCTCAAGGAGATTGCCCAATTGAAAACAAAGGTAAGCTTTTATCTCATCTATATTCAATTTTAAAATGCTACGTAGATAACTTTATCTTTTTTTCTTTTGCAGCATGAAAAGCTGTAGTCAAGTTTTGGCCCTATGGGTGCTCACTCGATATTTATCTAAATATTTTTATAATTACCTATACAAATTTACTAAATTTGATCAAAACACAAGTATTCATGTGGATCCGCCACTGAGTCGTACGACAACAAATTTTATTAACTAAACCAGTTTGCATTGTCAGTCTGTATAATTCCTATTTATTAGAAAAACTAAGGTTACAATAAAAGAAAACAAAAGGTAAAAGAAATGGATGGTGGAAAAGATCGGATTTTTTGAATTTAGGCCAATTTGAAGGCTAGATGAAGTGAAAGATGAGAATCAAAGCGATAAAGTTTTGATCATTTTGCTTTTCTCTAATTTATCTACAGTGCACTTTTTCCAGCCGCAAAAAGGTACTAAAATTCTTCTTCATTATCCTTGGAATAAATTTAAAATTTTTATCTTCACCAATTGAAAGATTGCAAGTTATGTTATACAGCAATGTAGCAAAAGGTAGAGATATTTGTGGTCACTTGTTACAAAAATATGATTCCATTTCTTGCATTCAACCCACAATTGTGACCACGTTCAATCCAAAATCCTCTTTCCCTTGTTTTCTTGTTATAAAAAATATTACTATGTAAAAACTACCCTTGTTTGCCACATGAATTATATTCTTTGGCTTCTTGATCTATAAATAGGTTCGAATCCATAGAGCAACATATCATTTCCTATCAACTAGGAATGGAAGATTAATTAGAAGAGTCAGGTTTCCCCTAGAGTTCTCCTGAATCACTTCATTGGGATGTAAAAAATGCCCTTAAATTGAAAGGGTATTAATTATTAATGCCTACTGAAGTGTTTGGGGGAACTCCGGGAGCCACCTGACATTTATCATAATTTTATTATCTTGTTATATATTCTGAGAGTTTAACAAAATTTATAGGGGTCCTGGAATTTTGAAGAGAGCTTAGTCTATATATGCTACTCAGCTCACTGTATTTCTCTAGAATATTGTTGTTATTTTCCCTAATGTTGTATCTATACTGATTTCTTTTTCTTTTTAACCGGATTTATTAGCTAGGTCTTATAACAACAACAACAACAACAACAACAACAACAACAACAACAAACCCAGTTTGATCCCATAAATAGGATCTGGGGAGGGTAATGTGTACGCAGACCTTACTCCTACCTCATAGAGATAGAGAGGCTGTTTTCGATAGACCCTCGGCTCAAGGAACAATGAAGATAAAACAACCAAGTAACAAAGAATTTTAGCAATAATGTAACATGGTAACAAGCGTGAATGTCACGGCATGCATAATAAAGAACCATAAATAGAAAATTACAAAATAGTCCTAGTACTACTGAATGGCCTAGGAGGAACATACTACTATTTGTCAACCTACAACCCTAATCCTCGATCTCCACACCTTCCTATCGTGGGTCATGTCCTTGGTAAGCTGAAGCAATAATATGTCCTGCCTAATTACCTCTCCCCAATACTTCTTAGGCCTACCCCTTCCCTTCCTCAGACCCGCCATGGACAACCTCTCACACCTCCTCACCGGAGCATCTATGTGTCTCCTCTTCACATGCCCGAACTATCTTAGCCTCGATTCCCGCAACTAGTCCCCCCACATATGTCACTCCTGACTTGTCCCTAATAACCTCATTTCTAATCTTATATTTCCTATTATGCCCACACATCAATCTCAACATCCTCATTTCCGCTACTTTTATCTTCTTGATGAGCCAACACTCAGCTCCATACAACATAGTCGGTCTAACCAACTCTCTGTAGAACTTGCCCTTATGTGCAGGTGACATATTCTTATCACACAAAATCCCCGAGGTGAGCCTCCATCTCATCCACCCCGCTCCAATACGATGAGTAACATCCTTGTTAATCTCCTTGTTTCCTTGAATAATAAAACCAAGATACTTGAAACTATCTCTTTTAGGGATGACCTGAGTACCAATCCTCACTTCCACTTCTTCTTCATGCATCCCCTCACTGAACTTGTACTCCAAGTACTCAATTTTTTATCTACTCAACTTGAAACCTTTAGACTCCAGTGTTTGTCTCCAAACTTCCAACTTAGCATTAACTCTGCCTCGCATCTCGTCAATTAGGACTATATCATCAGCAAATAGCATACACCATGTCACCTCACCTTCTATGTTACGCGTAAGCACATCTAACGCTAAGGCAAACAAAAACGGGCTAATAGCCGATCCTTGATGTAACTCCATTTCCACTGGAAAATGATCTGAGTTTCCTCCCGCAATCCTTACCCGAGTCTTCGCTCCCTCGTACATGTCCTTAATCTCCCTAATGTACGCCACTGGGACACCGCTAGTGTCACGACCCAAAATTCACTATGGGCCATGATGGCACCTAACGCCGCCGTCAGGCAGGCCAACGGTGATTTACCAATTTAATTACCCGCTTTAGTATTTTTGTAATCAAAATTTTCCTTAATGAGATGATGTAAATAGAATTTACGGAGTAAATGAAAGTATCTGCACGAACCATAATAATAAATAACCTGAAAGAACCCCTAAAACCCGGTGTCACAAGTGCATGAGTATCAACTAGGGAATATGATAAAATAAAACATCTGTATGGAATACAAACTAGACAGGAGATTGTAAATAACTCTGATGGAGACTCTGTATGCTGCGGATTCGTAACATAGAATGCATCTTACCGTAAGTCCCTGCAATAGTCGCGCCTCTATGCCCAAAAAGACCACTAGACATATATGTACCTGCACAAAATGTGTAGTAAGTGTAGCATGAGTACGTAAATTAATGCGTACCCAGTAAGTATCAAGTCTAACCTCGAAGAAGTAGTGACGAGAGGTCGACATCGACACTTACTAAAGGTCCAATAGGGCAATATAATAATAGCATGAGTAGATATGAAGTACACAGCAATAGTGGGGTAAATATGTAAGGTCTATAATCTTCCAATTATTTCTTTTAAAGCATAAGTTTCTCGATCTTGTATTCTACATTAATGTCTTAGAGAAATGCTAAGTGTCAATACCAATTAAGTAAGAATTACCGTAAAATGACGGCTTCAGTGGAAGGTTTATCTTGTGAATATTCGAACTAGTAGTGATAATGCACGATTCTGCCGAGGTCGTTCGGCCCGATCCAGAATAACGTATACACTGCCGAGGGACGAGCGGCGTAATCCATAAATGCATCTATACTGCAGTGGCATTCGGTCCGCTCCAACAGAAATGAGGACACTTTATGAACCTCCGGAATGATAAGCTATCACAAGGCTAACACATAAGGATGTATAATTTCTATCAACGGTCGGGTAATTTGCACAAAAAATCAATTATGTGAAATTTCGGTCTTTTACTATTTCCTCTAATAATTTCCAAAACGATTCAAGTACTTCAATTAAAAAAGGATGCAAATATTACCAGTAATTCATGATTTGGGTCCTAAACTACCCGGTTGGATAGTTAAAGTGCGGATATCACCCAAATGCTATTGTAACGGTTGTAACCGTTACTATATCCACTCTATGGCAACGGTTTATGAACCATAGCTAAAACCACGTTGCCATAGGCCCATTTTCTAATAGTAGGTTTGTAACACATTATTATGCACATGATCATATGTAAGCTTAAAGAGACATGAGTAATATTACATTTAGAGTCGTAAGTTCCCGGATCATTGGAATACATCATGTTCATGCTCATCATGCGGAAAAACAACTTATTACATTAGCACATGTATGGAGAATCAAAGAGTAGATTACAATGGCACATGTACCCAATTCCTTTTCATTAAGTTTCATCATCTTTTAGCATATCAAATCTCTCTTTCATCTCGTTATGTACTTGTTTGTCATCTTAAGGTCATTAGCTAAGTTCGTGATTCTCGGGACTTAACATCAAAGTCATTTATATTTATTATTTTATAAGCATATAGACTCTTATTGAAACCATTGGAAAGCCTTAATTTCAACGTCATACCTATTTGTATACTTGAACCTCTATGATGTTACCATAATGGGAATATCATGGTATGCGCAACTACATATGCGAACAGACTACATGGATAGAATATAGCCATTTGTCTCCCAAAAACATTTCATATAAATCATTTTATGAAAGTCTTTTCTTTCGATTGTCCCTTAAGACATACAATACCTCATAATTCTGATTTTGGCAAGTGGCCACTTTTCATCACCGTACTATCACTTCCTTTTACATGCCATGGATCATCATAAAGAATTAAAGGTATTCAAAATATTAGGAATTATTGCTACAGCCACATGAGTAATAAGAGCTTAAGACACTAGGAGTATATCTAAAAAGGGGAGCCTACTGATTGTAATTGAAACATGGATTGAACTCGTAAGCATTTGAGAAGTCAGTTGTACTTAAAATATTTTCCATAGATGAGCATAGGGATGAAAATTGAAACATGTATTGAGTATGTAGACATTAGATAAGTAATCCCTTTGAGGCAACTTAGAATAATATGAATAGGAACTCGAACAAACCATGGAGTTTATCAGAAATTCATGGAATTCGATTATACGGATGGAGTTTAGCCAACATACCTTGATTCAACTCTTTAGTGATACTAAATCCTCCCACTACTCTTACAACTCCAATCTACATCAAAATAATTCAATTGGACCACTATTAGTAATAATTTTCATGTCTTAGGTTATTTAGGCATTTTACCAATCACTTAGAGTGCATAACATTCTACCACCTATAGTAATGGTATTTCTTCATCCAACAATCCCTCCTTCTCACCAACAAGAGATACTACAACATCAATGAACTTACATCCACCCAATTTGTTTTTACTAATCAACTCATTACAAAATCTCTACTTATTTCTTGCTCATATATTCACTAACAATCCATGCATGTAGGTTTAAGGGTGAAGGATTACCTCTTGAAACCCAAATCTTGAAAGCCAACTTTTGGGATGTTCTTGAGATTTTGAACAAATCCAATGGAATCCAATAAAAAAATACTATTGTAACTAGTGGTTGAGAAGTAAAATCATCATAAAAATACACTTTCAAACTCAAGTTAAGTGTGTATTGGAAGCCTTGGTCGGATGGGAGATGGAGAGAAAAGCCCTAACCTTATAACCCTTTTATTTTTCTCTCTTCCCGCTCATGTACTTTTATATTGCAAAGGACCTCGCAGCGAGCGCGCAGCGCGGGCACAACGTGTTCTATCTCTGTTCAGGCAAAATTTTCTAGCGCACGCTGAGCATTTGTTACAGACTAAATGCGCTGGATTATACCTTGCCAACTCAGTTTTCCTTTCGCGCGCCTTAATGCCTAAATGCGTTGTTTTTGTCAATTTCAATCAACTTTTCATACCTTATGTTTTACTTCCTTTTTGCTATTTTGACACTCCCAACCACCTCAAATTTAACTATACGTACATTATCATATTTCGATCACCTCTATCCCCTTGTGTAGGTCCACACGTACTTTGAGATTGACTCTATTATCCTCTAAAACTTACATAAATAAGTCAACTATAAAATTTTATGGGGCCTTACAAGTATTCCTTCAGTTGTTGGACACACCAAACGGAGAGAAAGAGAGTGATTCACAGAGTACGAAATAAAATACTCTATAAGGAAAAATATAGAGTTTGAACGGTATTTGTAGTGAGGTGAAAAAATCAAAAGAAAATTATTTCTTTTGAGTGCATAGTGGTATTGGAGGGTTTAACAAAATTTATAGGGGTCCTGGAATATTTTTGAAGAGAACTTAGTCTATATATGCTACTCAGGTCACTGTAATTCTTTAGAATATTGCTGTTATTTTTCCTAATGTTGTATCTATGCTGATTTCTTTTTCATTTTAACCAGCATTTTTAGCTAGGTCTTATAAGCATGCATGAAGAAAACTAAAAACTATTACGTTCACCAAAAATTTAAAACTTTTATGAAAACAAATGTCTATATATTTGTAAGCACGTAATTTTTGACCCACACATTAGAATTACCTTTAATAGTCCTAGTATTTTTTAGAATATTTATCTGAGTTTATTTCATTAGGATTTCACTTTATTATTAATTTTAATTCTATTTTTTTTAAAGCACAAAAATTGAAAAATACAAAAATAGTTTCATTTTCTCTATTTAATTTAGGTGTTAGGTATTTTTTAGAAAGATATTATTTTTATTATTATTTGAAAATACCAAAAAAAAATATGTTTTGTATTAATTAGTATATTTTGATAGTATTAGTATTTTTATTTTTATTTTTTGTTCAATGAGTAAGAATTGAATTTGGGCCAATTGGGAGCTCATTTTCGTATTTTGGTGGCATAGCAAAACAAAGACCTATTCTTCCTGATCCCTTTTAACCCAAACCCTTTTCTCACCCATCAAACCCCTCCCTTAATCATAGCCATTGATCTACTTTCATCCAAAGGCCAATACTCACTCCCCACTACCATATAAAAACCAAATTAACACCTAAAAACCCTAGGCTAATTCCCCCACTTCAGAAACAAGAAACGGACAGAAAACGGAGATGGGGAAAGGGGTGAAACGGTGAAACGGAGAGAGACATTGAGGACCGAAAAAAAAAAAACAGAGAGGAAGGGATTTGAAGAGAAGCCAAACAAAAAAACGCAGCAATACCCACCAAAAAGTTTCATCTTTCTCACCAAAGCCTCTTTGCTTTTGGCCATAGAAACCAGTAACCATTAGCTATGTAAAACCACTACAGTTACCATTTTAGAAACAGCTTCAAAACGCCCTTAAATCACAGCAAAATCAGCCTTGAAATTCACCTCAAACCAGTCCTAAACCAGTTGGAATACCACCCAAAATGGCCATGAAAATCACCTCCGAACCCAGAGTCCTAAATCTCCAATAAAGCACCGAAATTTTCAGCTGGAGTTAAAACAGAGTTCGAGAGGTCCTTTCGAGTTCAAGACGAGGTTTCCGGCGCAGTCTACTGTTCGGTTGACGATGTCATTCGCGTTCAGTCTTGTCAACATATTTTTCTCTCGTCTTCTTTGTAAGCCAATTGGAGGTTCTTATTGATATATTCATAAAGATTCAAAGAAGGTTCATTGCTTCCACTTTTATTTTATTTTATTACCGTGTTTATGGATATATATCATTGTCTTGTGAAATCTTTGTCATTGAAGTGTGCCATCCTTCTGTTTGTTGAGTTTTCTTATTATTTTTTTTTTTTGTATAATTAAAGATTATTGCCATGTGTTTATTTCATGCTCTCTTTCTAGTTACATGTTAAAAATATTAGTTTTAAGTTTAGTACATAATCTATTTAAGTTACTTTGGGTCTGTGATGATGATTTAGATGAATTAATTTCCATTTTGTTTGGCCGTGATTTGTAAAATAACATGCTGGGAAAGAGAACTTTGAAAGCAGAAAGAATTTGTGGGCCTATGTTGATTTAAACCAACAATGACTAAAATGGACGGTATAATAGGTTGCTCGCCCAATTCACTATAGTTGGCTTATTCTTTGTAAACACACTTAGTTGGCCTGCTTCAGTTGACAAATAAATGTCAATTACCTCCATATCTTGGCCTATTAGTTTAACGATCTAAGCCACCTTTTCCACGACAAATTTCCATAACTAACGGCCTCACAGTTGATTCCAAAATTACGACAAAGCATGAACATCGTAGCTTGCTTTAGGAGCGATCAATAATAAATCATCGTGACTATGGGTATGGTTCCAGTGGCATAGTCATGATACATAAATTTCAATTCGAGTGTGCATTTCATGTGACTCGACCAGAACTTCAAACAATAATAAAAATAAGCATTTCGTCAATCGCGGGTGTATTTCATGTGGCGCGGTTTGAGACGTGTGCCAAAACGACAAGTGTACGACATCGTGACTTGTTCCAGAAATAATTCCATAAATAATTAAAAGCGGTTTAGAAGATAAAAATGCACACTAGCAATCAATGCACAAAGCATAAACATCGTAGCTTGCTTTAAGAGCGATCAATAATAAATCATCGTGACTATAGGTATGGTTCCAGTGGCATAGTCATGATACATAAATTCCAATTCGAGTGTGCGTTTCACGTGACTCGACCAGAACTTCAAACAATAATAAAAATAAGCATTTCGTCAATCGCGGGTGCATTTCATGTGGCGCGGTTTGAGACGTGTGCCAAAACGACAAGTGTACGACATCGTGACTTGTTCCAGAAATAATTTCATAAATAATTAAAAGCGGTTTAGAAGATAAAAATACACACTAGGTTTTAAAACATATATTAAATCAGATAATTAGGCCAATTATTAATAGTTTAGCGACCGTGCTAAAATTACAGAACTCGGGAGTGCCTCACACCTTCTCCCGTGTTAACAGAATTCCTTACCCGGTCTTCTGTGTTCGCAGACCATAAATAGAGTCAAATTTCCTCGATTTGGGATTTAAAATAAACCGGTGACTTGGGACACCATAACTCATTCCAAGTGGCGACTCTGATCAAATAAATAATCCCATTTCGAATATTGTCACTTTAATTGGAAAAACTCCCCTATCCCCTATCCCCCTGCGAAAAAAGAAGGTGTGACAGCTCTGGCGACTCTGCTGGGGTCAAGAACCCAGAATCTCTGGTTTAGGGTTCAGAATTCGAGCTTAGATAACTGTTATGCTTGGCTTTCATGATTGTCTGATATTACTTGTTTGAGCCTAATGTGCTAATTGCCTCTCTTTACCGCTTTGATATTGTTGTGAACTGTATATAAACTGTTACGAAAACCTCTCTTCTCTCTGAGTCTTCTAAATTTTCTGGGAAGCATGCGCTTCGCGTGGCTTCTTTTCTGTTAGAGTCATATCCTAATTTTAAAACGAGGTTCGGACAAGTTGCAAAGCCGGTGAAGCTTCTGTATTCCCAGTACGCTGCCCCCTCTCGGCTCAAGTTGTCCGCTCGGGTAAGCCAGGTCTAGAACAATATACCCAGGATTTAAACTTAGAATAACACAGCCTCATGCCGGATCCCTATTAGGTACGTTTGCTTGCATCACGTGCATTTGACTTAGGGGACTCAACATAGGGGTTGGGTCCGTCTAGGATAGGTGTACCCAAAATTAAAAGACCATCCTGATGCATTCTTTACGTGCTACTTGTGCATTAATTTGCTTGGCTTGTATGTTGACCGGTTTCTTGAGTTAGAAAAAAAAAATCAAAAAAAATAGAAGAGAAAAATCAAAGAGTGAGGTAGGATAGAAAAACGCTTGGTTTTGACAATCCCGGTATTCAAAAAAAAAAGCCCCCTTACTCTGTCAAAATTTCAAGAATAAAAAGAGAAAATCATTTCAAAACAAATCATATTTTTCTGTGCATCAAAATGGCAGAACTACGCGGGTCTGATTCTCACCGGATGTGAGATACGTAGGCAAACCTCATCGGTTCCGGCCCCCATAATTTTCAAAAAATCCAAAAATATTTTCCTTTACTTCCTCTTTAGAAAATCTTTCTTTTAGACCACAATTTTCAAAAAATCCAAAAATATTTTCCTTTACCTCCTCTTTAGAAAGTCTTTCTTTTATACCACAATTTTCAAAAAATCCAAAAATATTTTACTTTATCTCCTCTTTAGAAAGTCTTTCTTTTAGACCACAATTTTCAAAAAATCCAAAAATATTTTCCTTTACTTCCTTCTTTAGAAAGTCTTTCTTTTAGAACCCAATTTTAAAAAAAATACAAAAACATTTTTTTTTTAATTTCTTCTCAAAATCCAAAAATATTTTCATTCTTCTTTCGAAAATTGAAAAGAAAATTCAAGATTCAAAAATATTTTCTTTTTTTTTCTTTAGAAGTATTTCTTTCATAAATTAAAAATAAATTTCTAAAAATCCAAAAATATTTCCTTTCTTGTTTAGAAGTTTTTCTTTCGAAATTCCGGAAAAAAAAATCAAAATTTAAAAAACATATTTTCTTTCTTCTTTAGAAGTCTTTCTTTTCAAAAATTCAAAAAAAAAATCAAAATCCAAAAATATTTTCTTTCTTCTTTATAAGTCTTTCTTTCGGAGGGTTAGGTGCCATCCCGACTAGTTGGAATTTGGGTCGTGACAACATCAAACCTGCTGCACACACTTGCTTATATCCTTTATCAGATGTACTAGCATATGATTCCATCTCACCCAAGTACAATAGTTTCATTACTAGATTTTCAACTAATGTTAAACCTAAAAGTTATGCCCAAGCAATTAAGGATCCCAGATGGATTGATGCTATGCAGGCTGAGATCAAAGCACTAGAAGACAATCAGACTTGGGAAGTAGTCTCCCTGCCTGTAGGAAAGAAGGCAATTGGGTGTAAATGATTTATAAAATCAAGTATAAGGATACTAGGGAGGTAGAAAGGTTCAAGGCTCGGCTAGTAGCAAAAGAATACAGTCAACAGGAAGGGCTAAACTACCACGACACTTTTTCACCAGTTGTTAAAATGGTAACTGTTAGGGGGGTTGTTTCTGTTGCAGCAGCTAAACATTGGGAGATTCACCAAATTGACGTTTACAATGCTTTTCTTCAGGTAGACTTGGATGAAGAGGTCTATATGTCTTTACCTCAAGGTTTCAGTCATAGTCAGGGGAAAGGGTAAGTATGCAGATTGATTTAGTCTTTATATGGTCTTAAACAAGCATCTCGTCAATGGAACATTAAGCTTACCACTACATTTCTATCTGTTGGCTTTATCCAAAGTCACTTAGACTACTCTTTATTTACCAAAAAAACACCTGACAGCATTATAGTTGTATTAGTATATGTGGATGACCTCCTGGTCATTGGTGATAATCCTACTTTGATTCAAGAGACCAAAGATAATCTGCAAAAGAGCTTCAAGATCAAAGATCTGGGACAGTTGAGGTATTTTCTTGGGATAGAATTTGCTCGAAACAAAGATGGCATACTCATGCATCAAAGACGCTCTTGAGCTAATCTCAGATTTATGCTTATCTGGTGCAAAGCCTGTGGGAGCTCCTTTGGAGCTTAACCAACGATTCACTTCTGCGGAGTTTGATGATCATTTTGGGTTAACTGATGATAAATCCTTAGATGATCCAGGACCTTATCAACGTTTGCTTGGTCGATTGATATACTTAACTATAACTAGGCCTGGCATTGCTTTTGACGTGCAATGCCTTAGTCAATTTATGCATTCACCCAAGAAATCTCATATGGAAGTTGCTCTTTAGTTGGTCAGATATGTCAAGCAGGCACCAAGGCAAGGCATTTTGATGCCCTCTTCCTCAGATTTTCATCTCACTGCTTTTTGCAATGCTAACTGTGCTGCTTGTCCCAATACCAGGAGATCGGTTACTGGTTATTTAGTTAAGCTTGGCCCTTCTCTCGTCTCTTGGAAGTCCAAGAAGCAGTCCACCATCTCTAGAAGCTCTGCTGAAGCAGAATATAGGAGTCTGGCAGCTACAGTTGCTGAAATCACTTGGTTGATTGGTCTCGCAGAGTTGGGTGTTTGTCTTCAATTGCTAGTCTCTTTATTCTGTGATAGCAAGTCTACTATCCAGATTGGATCAAACGATGTGTTTCACGAGCGCACGAAACACATTGATATCGATTATCATTTCATCCGAGAGAAAGTTCAACAGGGTCTGGTTCATCTTTTACATCTATCTTCCTCTGAGCAGCTCGCTAATATTCTCACAAAGGGTCTTCCTGTCCGTCAGCACTGTTATTTTCTCTCCAAGATAGGAATGAAGAATTTCTTCATTTCTCCAAGCTTTGGGGGGGGGGGGTGTAAAGGAGTTAACTAGGAGTGTTGACATCACTTAAGCTTGTAACTAGAGTTAGTGGTGAGTTGAGTTTAACCACAGTTAGGTGTAGCTGAGATAAATTAACCACATTAGTTAGTTAGTTGTAGTCGGTTAAACACGTGTATATATATGGTTGTAAAGAGTCATACTTCATCTAAGACTTAGTAAAAAGTTCAATATTTCTCTCTCTAAAACTTCAGCTTCTTTCTCTTATTCTTCATGCAAATCTCATCTTCTCTGTTATTCAGCAATTTTGTCTACAGATTGATGGAAATTAACACAAATGCTCATCACAAATTCCAATTATATATAGGACTTCTTATTCAGTTGTGTTTGGTTTGATATTATATTAGAAATTGAGATGGTCACTTTCCTTAGTAAGATTTTAGGGGGGGGGGGAGGTTTCTATAACCTCAATATCAACTTCTTTAACCCCTCCAAAACTCTCTAGGAAGGAGAAGGATACCTTAATTTTCATAATAGGTCGCGTTTCTGTTATATACACTGATAATGCAATTCTTTTTTACATCGGAGTATGTAGTTGCAAAACTAAGATCAAGTTCACTATCAGCTAGCCTCCAATGTGCATCAATCACCTATAACATTTAATCACCTTTATAGCGTGTCAACCACCACCACCAACCACCTTATATATCAACCAGGGGCGGATCTATGTATATGGTTTGGGGCGGTACGCCACCCGCAAGTTTCAGCGAAAACTCTATGTACACATATATATATATATATATATATATATGTATAAGAAATAGTATATATATTTAAAGTGCCACCCACAGAAGAAAAGTGACTAAGGTGCCAGTGGCAAACGTTCACCTTTTACTTCTGGTGATTGTGAGTTCGAATTCAGCTGATAGCAATTATTTTTTTGGCTTCATTTAATTATAATTAGTACTCTACACGACACACTTTCTATTTAAAATAATAATACTCCTAGAAAGCTCCTTCTCCCACTTTCCCCTTTCCCAAAAATTATATTCCAGCAAAACAAATCCCAAGTTCCAAACCTTCCTCCACTTTGCTCGTCGCTTCTCCTTTGGCTTCTGCAGTTCTGCTTCACGATTTTTTGCACTTCTTCTGCTTCACCTCTGCTGCTTCAAGCTTGCTCACTGGCCACTGCTCTACGGCCACCATTGTAAAGCTTACTCACTTCCTCTTGTTTATTTTTTAACCCTATGTGGGCTGTGGCTATTTTTTCTTTCCATTAAATATATATTCCTGCTTTGCTTTTTTGTATTTAGTTGGATTTTAATGTTCTTGCTAAACTGTATTGTCACTTTTGAATTATTTGTTATGTATTTCTTTGGTTTTGTTGAAAATCCTATGCCACTTAAATGGTTTCATTCAGTGGCGGAGTCAGAATTTTCGTTAAGAGGTGTCAAAATATATAAAAGTAAACATACCGAAAAATTAAGGGGAGTCAATACATAGTATATATATACATATAATTATTTTTACCTATAAACACAGTGTATATTTTCCGCGACACCCCTTCAGGTAAAGTGGCTCCGCCACTGGTTTCATTGTAGAAATGAATATATATAATATTAATATTATTATTGGAAGTTTTATGGTTGCGTCAATTAGTTATAGTTATTATATTTTTTTCGTTTGATTGATTTGTCTATATAAATAAAAAAGAAATAATCTAAATTGACGCCCGAGTTGATCAAAACGATTAGCTTGGCACCCGGAGCCCCAAATCCTGAATCCAACCACCTATAATGATTAATCACCTCTACCGTGCGCCAACTTTTTTTATTTATTTGTGATCAACATGAAAAAGTTTTTATTCAACCAAGTATAACTTCATATATAGCTAGTTCCCTTGGACTTTTGAACTAGTATCTATATAGAGAGTTTTCCTATCCACCCATCTATCTAGCTAGTATGCCCTCCAGAATAATTAAATTTAACACAGGCAAATAAAATCTTACTAGACAGAGAAGCTATTAAGACTAGTATCTTTCTTCAAACATGAATCAGCTAGAGGACACGTTCTTTAGTCTATGACTACTTTCTTTAAAGGCAACACAAAAACTAGATAAATAGTTCTTACAATATTATTACAACTTAAGTTTTTAGTTAAGTTTTTCTCTTATATATATATATATATATATATATATATATATATATATATATATATATATATATATAATTCTTTTAAAATTATACACATTCTTTATTTTTTAATATTAAATAATCCATCTATTTTATATACAATTTTATGTTGAGAAAACTAATAACGTTATTCAATGTTCATATTTAGAGATAACAACTTAATAATCAAATTTGTATTGAGATTCAAACATCTTAATCTTATTATTAAAAACAACTGAGGTGCTTGATAACTTCACACCGCTTACATTGCAAGTGAACGCTAGATGAACCTTGGAAGGTCTTAAACGGGTGAGAATGGGGCTTATTTATATCACAACAAATCTATTGGAGATCTGAAAATTCAAAAAAAAATCTTCTACTTATGACAACAATAACATTTATAACATTATCAAGAAATATAATTAATTGTAGGAATACAAGTAATATTAACGATGACAACGAAACAACAACATAAAAATAACTTACAATATTAAAAATAATAAGGTGACAAAAACTATTCCTTCAATAGTTAAAATTCTTAAGAGAAATTTACCTAAATGTTATTTCACTATACAAACAACTCGAATTTGACACTCACAATATTTGGTCAGCCCCATTTGGAAAGTTGTTGTCATATTTTAAATTTGATTGTACCTACCTATATTTCAAGATCTAGAAACTCAATCTATGCCTTCCTAGGTTACTCTCAATTATTCTCATAAAATTGAGCAACAAAATCAATTTCTTATCATTTTCTCAAAATATGCTAAATTTTCAAGATTCATAAATTTCCTATTACAATAATATGAATTTTGAATCTTACATTTGGTAACAACATTATGAAGACAACCTATTTAAAGGACTTTCTTCTCTTGCAAGAGGCAAGTCACATAGCAAACTAAAGAAAAAGCTACTTTATTCTTAATTTGCTTTAGTTTCTAAATCAATGGCTTCTCGAAAACGGGGTTCTAGTTCAAAGTGAGTTTCTTTTCCATTTCATTTTTCTTTTTCTTCTTTTCTTGTTATATATTTTACAGTCTTCAATAAGTTTTTATGGTGCTTTCAATTTTTAGCGAAAGGAGGAATGAAATCAAGGCACTTAAACTCGAAAATGAAATGCTCCGCTTGGGAAACAAATTGCTAAGTGAAAGGAAGGAGAATCTACTATGCTCTACATGTAGAGAAAGTGAAAAACAAGAGAAAATCATTGAACAAGTGCTCAAGGAGATGGACCAAGTGAAAACAGAGGTCAGCTAATTTCATCTCATTAATATTCTTTTTTTTATTATAAATAAACAGTTTTGAAATGCTATATACTTTATCCGTCTTTTTCTTTTGCAGTATGAAAAGCTACCAAGTTCTGGCCCTAGAAACTCCCAGTGAGATTACATAATGAAAAAGCTGCATATTCCTGAGATAAAATTGTTGTAGCTTTCTCTTTCTAGGGGAGCAATTTTACTCTTATAATTTACCTAATTATCTTCAAAAAAGGAAAAAAAATTGCTATCAGATTTCTTTTACCCTACCTTTGTTAAAATCTATTACAGCGTTTTCATGAAATCAGTCAGTCTGCAGCTATATAAAGCTATGAAAAATTAGATGTACGAAAAAATAATATATCATGTATTTGGAATTTAAGGTATGCTTTATTAGACATACATAAATAAAAATATTCTTGCTAAAATACGGCACTCGCGTCTTGAGCCCTTAGTTTCAAACACTTAGTCAATTATCACGTCAAATAGTAGAAACTTTTTCCATATTTGATTCTCACGCGCCTTGCAAAACCAGACAAACGGTTAACATGCATGGTCGAAAATTTTCGCTTTAGGGCAATTTTACAAACAAATTCTTTGCAATTTTAAGAGTACCAACATACCTTAATTTGCACAATAGATTTAGGTTATATACGTTGACAATGCAAAGTTTGTTAACATCATCATTGTTGTCTAAGCCATTATAGCATGTTAGCTAGTAATTTTTATCAGGATATGTGTTAATGCTTATCATAAAAATTTACATGTAATTACCTTATAAGTGACATTAGTACATGTAATATGACCATTAATTTGGCTTCTTCTTAAGTGGGGGCCAAATTTTCATGACATTTGACATGACATAATATCCACTATAACAAATTTGTGGATCATGACATTTGCCATGACATAATATCCACTATTAGGCCAAGAATTTCTTGATATAAATAAAGGAGTTTCTCCTCATTTGTAAACACACCAATTCAAGAGCTTTTCACTCTTGCCTTTTTTTCTCCTCCTTTATTTCATTATAGAGTATTTTGTAAGAGAGTGAGTGTAGGGAAACACTTGTGTGAACCCTTTCTTTGAAGTAATCTTGTGAGGTTATTCTCTTGGGGTATTTGGGACTAATTAGAGTATTTACTCTAATTTTGTACTCTCTTTTGTACTCTTATTGGTATAGTAAAATTTCTCCTTTCCGCTTGTGGACGTAGGTCACCTTGACCGAACCACGTTAAATTTGTGTTTTCTTTATCTTCTTTAATTGCCGTTATTATCAACTTGCATTGTCTTTGTTATTATCATTATAACATTATTTGGCTAAATTTCGCACTACCCGGTTTACCTATCCTAACAAATTAGTGTCAGATCCAGATCTAACCGGGTTAGTTTAAATAGTCAAAATGACTCTAACAAAGTCTTATGTTGAAAAATTTGACCGAAGTGCAAACTTTGAAATATGGAAATTAAAGATGGAAGTTATCCTATTTCAGGATGGCTTAGATTTGGCACTGCAAGGAAAGGAGAAGATGCCGGATAAAATGACGGACGAGAAATTTGTCGTTATAGATAAAAAGGCAAAAACGGGTATTATTTTAAATCTTTCAAATGAGGTTTTGCGTGAAGTTGCAGCAGAAAGCTCAGCCAAAGGCATATGGGAAAAGCTTAAAACCCTGTATATGAAAAGAACAGTAGAAAACAGGCTTTACCTAAAGAAAAAACTCTACACTTTTCGTATGGCTGAAGGTACCTCTATACTTACACATCTTGATACTTTTGGTTCTCTTCTTATGAATTTAAGTAACATAGATGCTGAAATCAAAGATGAGGATCAAGCTGTGTTATTGCTTGTTTCCTTACCCCAGTCGTTTAAACATATAAGAGATATTATGCTTTATGGAAAGGATAATATCTCTTATAAAGATATCAAATCTATTTTGAAATCAAAAAAATAAATAGATAGAGATATTACAGGGGAAACTAGTGGGAACCAAGGGGAAGGCTTATTCATAAGAGGTAGATCCAATAAGAAAGATTCAAGTAGTGAGAAACCTAAATCAAGGTCAAAATCCAGATACAGAAATGTCATGTGCAAATACTGTCATAACAAAGGTCACATTATTTCTGAATGCTTTAAATTGAAAAACAAAGAAAAGCATATAGAAAAGAAAAATGAGCGCAAAAATACTGACACTACCGAAGCAAGTGTAGCTGCTGATGAGACTGAGGGAACTATTTGTTTAGCAACTAATAATAATTTCAAATCTAACAATGAATAAATTTTAGATTCGGGTTGTCCTTATCATATGTGTCCCAATCGGGATTTATTTACCACATATGAATCTATTAGAGGTGGAGTTGTCTTGATGGGCAATAATGTTGCCTGCAAAGTTATTGGAAAAGGTATAGACCGAATCAAAATGCACGATGGTGTGGTGAGAACTCTCACCGGTGTTAGATATGTTCCTAACTTGAAGAAACATCTCATTTCTTTGGGCATTCTAGAATCTCTTAGGTGCAAGTACACAGCTGAAGGTGGAGCTCTGAAAGTTTCTCATGGTACTCTTGTGATCATGAAAGCACGCAGATCTGGTACGTTATTTACTCTTTTGGGATCTACTATTATATGTGCTACTGCAGTTTCAATATCAGATTCTGACATCACCAAATTGTGGCATATGCGATTGGGGCATATGAGTGAAAAAGGTCTTTTCATCCTCAGCAAAAGAGGTCTCTTATGTGGCCAAAGTACCGGAAATATGGAGTTCTGTGAAGATTGTTTGTTCGGGAAGCAGAAAAGAGTCAGCTTTAAATCTACAGCAATTCATAGAACAAAAGGTACTTTGGATTACATTCATTCAGATCTTTGGGGTGCTTTACGTACCCCGTCAAAAGTTGGTGCCAGGTATATGTTAACTTTCATTGATGATTATTCAAGAAAAGTTTGGGTTTATTTCCTTAAAAATAAAAGTGATGTTTTCTTAAATTTTAAACAATGGAAAATTTTGATTGAGAAGCAAACAAGAAACATGTTAAGCGGCTTAGAACAGATAATGGCTTGGAATTTTGTAATGACGAATTCAACGAATTTTTCAAGAATGAAGGAATTGCTCGACATTGTGCTGTGAGAATGACACCTCAGCAAAATGGTGTGGCATAAAGGATACATAGAACTCATTGGAAAGGACTCGTTGCATGATTTCAAATGTTGGGTTGACAAATGCCTTTTGGGCAGAAGCTATCTCTACAGCTTGTTATATTGTCAACCGAGCTCCTTCTGCACCTTTGAACTTTAAGACTCCAGAGGAAATGTGGTCAGGTACTCCTTCTAATTATTCTGATTTAAAGATATATGGTTGCCCTGCATACATGCATGTAAATGATGGAAAATTAGAACCAAGGGCTAAAAAGTGCATGTTCCTTGGGTATGCATCTGGGGTAAAAGGATACCGACTATGGTATCCTGATCCCACGATACCAAAATTTATAATTAGTAGAGATGTAACCTTTGATGAATCCTCTATGTTACATTCTAGAAAAGATTCTTCTAGCTCTTGTAATACAGATAAAGGAAAGAGTACATAGAAGCAGGTGGGGGTTGAGATTGGCATTCTTTCTGAGCCAAGCTCATCAACTTTGGAGCAAAATATAGTTGAAACTCCTGAAGTTGAGCCAGAAGCTGAAATTTCTGAAGTTGAGACTCCTGAAGTTGAACCAGAAGAAGAGGAGTATTCTATAGCCAAACATATACCAAGAAGAGAAGGTAAACAACTATTAAGGATTGGATATTATGTTGCATTTTCTTTTTCAGTTGCACAGGAAACTGAAGAAATTGGAGAACCATCAAAATTTTTAGAAGCAGTTTCTGGTGCTGACTCAACCAAATGGCTGATTGCAATGAATGAATAAATTAAGTCTCTCCACAAGAATGAAACTTGGTCTCTTGTGAAGCCGCCATCAGGAAAAAGAATTGTTGGTTGCAAATGGGTCTTCAAGAAAAAGGATGGCATTCCAGGGGTTGAAGATGCGAGGTATAAGGTACGATTAGTTGCAAAGGGCTATAGTCAGGTACAAGGAGTTGATTTTAATGATATTTTCTCACTTGTTGTTAAACATAGCTCTATTTGTGTCTTGCTTGCCTTTGTTGCCATGTATGATTTGGAATTAGAACAACTTGATGTTAAGACAGCTTTCTTGCATGGCGAACTTGAGGAACAAATATACATGCATCAACCCGAAGGATTTAAAATTGAAGGAAAAGAAGATCATGTTTGCTTGTTGAAGAAATCCTTGTATGGATTAAAGCAGTCTCCAAGACAATGGTATAAAAGGTTTGATTCATTTATGTTGGATCATGGTTATTCGAGGAGCATGTATGATAGTTGTGTTTACTTCCGGATGTTAAATGATGGTTCATTTGTGTACATATTATTATATGTTGATGACATGCTCATTGATGCTAAGGATTTAACAGAAATTTACAATTTGAAAAGTCAGCTAAAAAGTGAATTTGGGATGAAAGATTTGGGAGCAGCTAAGAAAATCCTTGGCATGGAGATCAAAATATATCGAAAAGCCAACAGGCTATTTCTGACCCAGAAGAAGTACTTGGAGAAAGTCTTGGAGAGGTTTGGCATGAAAGAAGCTAAACCAGTTAGTATCCCTATTGCTGCTCATTTTAAGTTATCAACTGCTCAGTCCCCGCAGTCAGAGGAAGAAGAGAGGTACATGGCACAGGTTCCTTATTCCAGTGCAGTCGGCAATATTATGTATGCAATGGTTTGTACACATCTAGATATTTCACAAGTAGTGAGCGTGGTAAGCCGGTATATGGCTTGCCCTAGTAAAGCACATTGGCATGCTGTAAAATAATTCTCAGATACTTGTGAGGTACTTCAAATACATGTTTTGTGTTTGGGAGAAATACTAACACTTTGGTTGGTTTTGTAGACTCAGATTATACAGGTGATCTTGACAAAAGAATAGATCACTGACAGCCTATGTATTTTTCATCGGTGGTTGCGATATTATTTGGAAAGCTACATTACAACATGTAGTAGCTTTATCTACTACCGAAGCAGAATATATAGCAGTGACCGAGGTGATCAAAGAAGCTTTATGGTTGAAGGGTCTATTTGCGGAATTCAGTTCACACCAAGGTGGTCTTACCATTTTTTGTGATAGTCAAAGTGCCATTCACTTGACTAAAGATCAAACGTATCATGAGAGGACGAAGCACATTGATATAAAGTATCATTTCATCTGATAAACCATTGCTGAAGGAAAAATCTCTGTTCAGAAGATCAGCACTAGAGACAATCTTGCTGACATGTTCACAAAACCTCTTCCAGTGTCCAAGTTCAAGCTTTGCCTGAACTTGATTGGCATTTATGAAGAATAATTTTGCCCATTGGGGTTTTTGCGGAGAAGGTGGAGCAAATTTTCTATATATAAGCCGAAATTAGGCCAAGGTGGAGATTTATAATATGACCATTAATTTGGCTTCTTCTCAAGTGGGGGCCAAATTTTCATGACATTTGCCATGACATAATATCCACTATAATAAATTTGTGTATCATGACATTTTCAATGACATAATATCCACTATTAGGCCAAGGATTTCTTGCTATAAATAGAGGAGCGTCTCCTCATTTGTAAACACGCCAATTCAAGAGCTTTTCACTCTTGTCTTTCTTTCTCCTCCTTTATTTTATTATAGAGTATTTTGTAAGAGAGTGAGTGTTGGAAAACACTTGTGTGAACCCTTTCTTTGGAGTGATCTTATGAGGTTATTCTCTTGGGGTATTTGGGACTAATTAGAGTATTTACTCTAATTTTGTACTCTTGTTGGTATAATGAAATTGCTCCTTTCCGCTTGTGGACGTAGGTCACAATGACCGAACCACGTTAAATTTGTGTCTTCTTTAATTGCTGTTATTATCAACTTGCATTATCTTTGTTATTGTCATTATAACATTGTTTGGCTAAATTTCGCACTACCCGGTTTACCGATTCTAACAGTACATGCATATTTTTACGTTATTAATGCATCGAACTTATACTATAAAATCATATGTAGTTGCAAAATTAATGTCAGGTTCGACTTAGAACGTAAAAAAAAAAAATGGATGGAAAAGATCAAGGCTTTTGAATTTAGGCCAATTTACGGGCTAGATGAATATGAGAAGCAAAGAGATAAATTATGATGTCTTTTCTGTATTCTGTAATTATCTATACTGTTTTCATTATCCTTGGAATAAAGTCAAAAGATATCTACTAATTTATAGAGTGTGGTCTAGCAGAAACTTGGATCCCAATGTAACAAAAGGTATAATTGTGGTCACTTGTTACAAAAGTATGATTCCATTTCTTGCACTCAACCCATAGTTATGACCAGGTTCAGTCTAACCAAAATGCATTTACCTTTTTCGCGTCGTGTCAGAAAGGATATTACTATCTTACAATTGCACATTTTAGCCACATGAATTATATTCTTTGGCTTCTCTATAAATAGGTTATTTTTTCAATCTATAGCAGCAGCATTTCCTATCAACTAGGAATTGAAAGATTAATTTAAAAAGTTAGGTTCCCCCTAGAGTTCTCCTGAATCACTTGTCCTTGGCCACAAAATTTCAAAGAAGGGAATAGAGGTCGACAAGGCGAAAATAGAGGTGATTTCTAAACTTTCACCTCCAACATCCGTGAAGGGAGTGAGAAGTTTATGGGCCTCGCGGGGTCCTACCGGCGTTTCATAAAGGATTTTTCCAAGGTGATGAACCCCTTTTGCAAGATTTTGGAGAAAGATGCTAAATTTCACTTCAATGATGATTGCATGAGAGCATTTGAATTGCTCAAGTTCAAGTTGACAACTACTCCCATTATCACATCCCCGAATTAGAACATTTCTTTTCAGCTCATATTTTGATGCTAGTGATGTAGCGGTTGGAGCAGTTTTGGGGCAACGTATCAACAAGATCTTTCATCCCATCTACTATGCTAGTACGACCATGAATGATTCCCAAGTCAATTACACTGTGACCATAAAAGATCTCATTGCCATTGTGTTTGCTATTGAGATGTTCCGCCCGTACATGATGGGTGCAAAATTGATTGTTCACACGGATCATGCGGCACTTCGTTACTTTATGAGCAAGAAATATTCTAAAGCCCGGTTGATGAGATGGGTGCTTTTGTTGCAGGAGTTTGACATAGACATCCAAGACCGAAAAGGAAGTGAAAACCAAGTGGCGGACCACTTGTCTCGTTTGGAGGAGGAGGGGAGGCCACATGATGGCCTTGAAATTAATGACTCCTTCCCTGATGAGCAACTCTTAGCCATTTCATTGAAAGAGGTGCCATGGTTTGCGGATCTAGCAAATTTTCTTGTGAGTGCTATCATCCCGGATGAGTTCTTTACAAACCAAAGGAAGAAGCTCAAACGGGAGTGTCAAGACTATTATTGGGATGAACCATACCTTTTTCGGATTTGTACGGATGGATCGATTAAAAGATGTGTACCGAAGGAGGAACAAGTTAAAATTCTTGGGGCTTGTCATTCTTCGCCGTATGGTGGTCACCATGGTGGAGCAAGAATGATGGCCAAAGTGCTAAGTTGCGATTTCTATTGGCCCACTCTTTACAAGGATGAAAATGATCTAGTCAAGCATTGTGATGAATGTCAAAGGGCAGGTGGAATCTCAAAGAAAAATGAAATGCCCCTCACCACCATTTTGAAGATTGATATTTTAGATGTGTGAGGTATTGACTTCATGGGACTTTTTGTGAGTTCTTGTGGAAACATCTACATCTTGGTCGCGGTTGATTATGTGTCTAAATGGGTTGAGGCCGTTGCTCTACCCAACAATGAAGCAAAAAGTTTGGTGGCATTTTTGAAGAAGAACATCTTCACAAGATTTGGAACTCCGCGGTCTATCATAAGCGATGGTGGGTCACATTTTTGCAACAAAGCTTTTGACACCTTGCTTAGCAAGTATGGTGTCACTCATAAAGTTACGACATCCCTATCACCCTCAAGCTAGCTGTCAAAAACAGTGAGTGCTAACCGGACGGATTGGTCAAAGAAGCTTGGTGATGCACTATGGGCTTATCGGACTTCTTTCAATACTCCTATCGGGATGTCTCCATACCGGTTGGTGTTTGGCAATCCTTGTCATCTTTCAGTGGAACTCGAGCACAAAGCCATGTGGGCTTTAAAGAAGTTAAATCTTGATTGGGATGCAGCTGCTAACTTGCGGGTTGCACATTTGAATGAATTAGATGAATTTTGGTACCATGCATATGCAAGTTACTCCTTGTACAAAGAAAGAATGAATTACCGTCGTTATAGTCCTTGTACAAAGAAAGAATGAATTACCGTCATTACATTCTGAAACAGGGAGTTCAAGGTGGGCGATCTTATTTTGTTATTCAACTCACGAATGAAGATGTTTTCCGAAAAGCTGAAATCCAAATGGAGTGGTCCCTTTGAAATTGTGGGTGTGACACCTTTTGGTGCATTGGACTTGAAGAACAAAAGTGATGAGGTATCCCGATTCAATGGTCACCAGGTGAAGCATTATTTGGGACATGCTGATAATGACCACGCGGTGGAAGTGATTCGTTTGAAGTGATGATAATTTGCGTCAGGCGCTTCTTGGGAAGAAACTCATGTTTCTTTTTCTTTAGATAGGTATTATTTTGTGCTAACTGGTTTCGAAGTGTGCTCGGAAGAATTGGCTAAGTATGGAAAAAGTGCGGACCACATATGTATTGTGCGGACCGCACAATTTTGAATGCTATAGTAGAAGTGAACTGCGGCCGCACAATTCTTGTGCGAAATGCATAATTTGAGATGGAAAAATGCAAACTCTCTGAAGTTTGTTTGTTAGAGAAATGGCCAAAGTGCGGCCGCACAAGGAAATCTGCAGACTGTATCAACATCTGCGGTCGTACAGCTAATTATGCGGACCGCAGATCAATGAAGGGAACTTGAACAACAGGTAACAGAGTGTGGACCACAGAAGGAATTCTGCGGCCGCACTCGTCTCTTGATCCCTTAGCCAAAACCGGTTAGTATAAATAGTAGCCCTAATGCTACTGTTGAAACTTTTCAATCTTTGAGAAATTAAAACAAAGGCTAAAATCTTGCACACAATTGATTCAATCATCTGCCACTTAATTGGGCATCTATGATCACTCCTTAACAGTACTTCATCACTGGTATGATCAAATCATTTCTAGGATTCTTCAATTTTCTTAATTTATAATTTGTTAGTTATTTTAGACCATTTGTCAATTTCATATCTATGTGGGGTGTGAATTGTGTTGGGTAAACTCCCAGTTGCTATTTGGGGAATGGTTATTTGGTTTTTCATGTTTAAGTGCGACTACATTGTCCAATTTATGCATAAAATTGAAACCCTAAGAACTCTACCTGATTAAGTTTTGAAATGTGTGGCCCCACAAGGAATTGTGCGGTCCGAAGAAGTATAGATTAGGGCTTTGGTGAAGCAAGATTGTGCGGTCTGCAGAAATTCAATCGCGACTGCAAAAACGTGTGTGCGGCCACAGATCGGGGCATTCTCTGTTTTCAGAGAGTTGCCATTTTTAAGGTATTCACTGTGCGGACACACTCAAAAATGTGCGGTTGCACTAAAAATTGTTCGGACCACAGTTTCATCTCTGCAACCGCACTTTCAAATTGTGCGGTCCGCACAATCCAACCTGCGGCCACACTTGCAATTGTGCGAACCGCACTTCCCCAACCTACATCACGTTTTCTTCTGCAACTTTCTGCTTACCTGCACTTGAACTAGAACTGACTCATGCTGCTATTTTGTGTAGAATATGGTTAGATCCCGTGGTCGTGGTGATACATCAAAGGGGAGGGGTGAACCTTTCAGAGGCAGAGGCAAAAGCACTTTACCCCTCGCCCCCCAAAGAGTAATAGGTACGATGGCCACAGCAGGCCGAAGTAGACAACCAGAACTCACCGAATAAAGTACATATGCCCAGTCTAAGGAAGCATCGGAGGGCAACTCAGTGCAGGAGCAGTCTGTTGTGCAATCATAGCCACAACTGCTTCAGGACAGATACCAACTGAGAAACGAGCCTACATCTTTTGAGAGCACTTCTGAGGGGTCGAAAGGTAACAGTCAGGCTTCAGAGCCTTCATCTACACATGCCCCTGACGCACCAGCTACTACAGTAGATGTGGATGAGATCCCGGCTGATGGACGAGGAGGTGATACCAGAGTTGCCGGCCTTGAGGGGTCGAAGAAGAAAAAAATTTGGGAAGATAGGTTCATGAGTCTAACTGCATTCAATAGTTTCTAAGAGTGGTGGCCGTCGAGATCGCTCACTCTTGAGCGTCAGTTCTTGTTGAAAGATCTTAATAAATACAAATCAGCGGTGTTGAGACAATTCCGGGAGCGGAAGGGGTAGACATGGTTCACTCAAAGTGTGGTAGATGCCAAAGAGTACCTGGTGCGGGAATTTTACGCCAATGTTGCGCACATAAAGAAGGGGACCAAGGTGACGAAAGTGAGGAATCAGGAAGTGAGGTTTGACCAAAGCATCTTGAACACATACTTAGGTTTGGAGGATGTTGAGCCGATGTAATACTTGGAAAAGCTGGCTTTCGGCGATGCAGCTCGACCATGGCTAGCTGAGATTCTGGCAGCTCCAGGACCACCACCACCATGTATCACAGCAAGGGTTACTATTTAGTGGAACACCCTAAATTTTGAGGCAAAGGGATGGCAGACATTTGTGTGTAGAAGAATAGACCCGTGCCAAATGAAACAAATCTCCCAATTCCGCGGGCAGTGCTAGTCGCCTCTATTATGGATGGATACCCAATCAATGTGGGTGCCGTGATGTCGGCCAACATGTCTTTGGTTGGCAGGCAAAGTGACAGCTCCTATCCGTATCCCAACACTATCACGAAGTACCTTACGGATGCGGGGATGGAGCCGAGGAATTTAGATATAAAGGTTCGGGCAAATAAGCCTTTCACTTGGTATTCGCTGAAGGATCCGAGGAACCCGAAGAATAAGGGTCAGCCGACTACTGTCGTGGGCCAGTCTGATGAGCCTTCGGTGGTAGCAACAGAGTTAGCAGAAATGCCTTCCCCTCCAGCAGTGCCTTCTACCAGTACAACTGCTATGCCACCACCTCTTTCTTCAGGGCCTTCAGCAGCAGTTCCCTCCACCTCAACTTTAAGGCTGGTGCCTATGCCCACTCATCCACTATCTGCGCTGCGAGTCTCCCAGACACTGGCGAGCCTCAACCACTGGATGCAGATAGCTACTACAAAGCTGTCTGACTTATCCAGTGCTGTTGTAGCACAATCATCCACCCCGATACCCCAGATTCCTCCAACAGTGGAGGATATTGAAGAAGATTTTAGAGAATCAGCAGACCATCATGGACACTTTAGTAGCACATGGAGCAGTGATTGAGGAGCTTGGGAAGCCGGTAGAGAAGATGAAGAAATCCCAGGCATCCAAGAAATCATTAGACAGCCTGAGGAGAGAGGTCACCAAGATAGAAGCCGCTGGGGACCTTCCATTTAATATGCTGATGGGGACAGATCCAGCAGCACCAGTAGATCAAGCAGCACCATCAGCACCAGTGGCACCAGCTGGCCAGTCTGAGGAGCCAGACCTGGCTGCTGACACTGCTGAGGCAGTGCAACAGATGTTCACCAACCCAGCTACTCCTAGAGAGGAGGATGATAAAATCCAGTTAGAGGAGGTTGAGGTTGGTGACGCTTCTATGAACATAGAGATGTCCAAGGCCACATAAGGAGTTCTCTTTACTCTTACCTTTCCTTATTCTTATTTTGTTAAGCATTGGCGACAATGCTTATTTTTATTCGGGGGGTGGGGTCTATTTGATATTTGGATAATTTGACATTTGGTTTGTAATAACTGATAATATTTTCCTTTTTTTTAATTATATATATATATATATATATATTCTTCTCTCTCTCTCTCTCTCTCTATTGATTTATATATTTTCTCTTTTTCTCTCTCATTATGTATATTCATTTATACTTTCAGTAGCTTGCTTTGTAGCTTTTTTATTTTATATTTTTATTAGTCAATGTTTAATTCAGTAGCTTCTTGTTTATTCTAATAACTTCTTTTTAATCTAGCAGTTTCTTTTTATTTTTAAATGGTCAATAAGCCTTTGGTTTTTTTAATGCCACGGTTCTTTCCAAAGAAAGTTTCTGTGTGAACCGGGTGACTCTTCCCAATGATAGATGGCGTGACAACCTTCTTAAGGGATTGAGTCCATTTTTGGTATTTAGGTAAGAATAGTAGTAGTAATGAAGACCTAATTGAGTAAATCTCGAAGAGTCAAACATGCTTCACTTAGTACCAACACACTTAACTACGTGCTTACGGTTAGAAACAAGTTTTTTTAGAAAGAAATAGCTCTAGTTAGTAACCTTGTGACTCTTGTGTTGACTTAGGCAATCATCAAGTGATTTAGTCGAGCCATAGTAATTTTCAAATCTTGATTATTGGTGAGATGTTATTGCAAGTCAGTGTACCCATGTAAGTGGTCTAGAACTTGCCCCGGATGTGTTTCTAGGCGAAAGTTTAAGTTTTGCTTGGCTTGAGAAGTGATTGTAGGCTCTCCTTGACCCGCTTGAAATTTTCCATGGCTCACCAATGTTGTTATACCTAGTCATCTCATTTGAGCTTAAAACCTTTCTCATTTGATCACCATGTTACAAGCTTTTACCAGTTCTATCGTGACCCTCTCTTGGCACCCGAGCTTTCGTTAACACTCTTGTGAAACAATCGGCTAAAAATATAAGTTTGGGGGAGAGACAAGGAGTTTGAAAAAGGTATCAAGGTACAAAAAGAGAAAAGAAATGAATAGAAGGAAAGGCGCAAAAGAAAGAAGAACAAAAAGAAAAATGCAAAAAGAAAGTGAATAAGTTGAAGAGTTGAAGGGATTTCAAAGAATAGTAATGATGCAAAGCATGGAGAAAATAAAGATGGAGAAAATGAATATCATAACCAAGAAAGAGTGAAACTAAGTCTCTCTAATCCCCCTATGGAAAAGAAAATGCCTCAAAAAGTTGGCAAAGCATGAGCCCATAAGAGAAAATGGAATGTTTAAGGAAAGATGAACCCGTTCTATCATAGCATATCCAACCTTAGTCCAAAAGCCTTCATTGCATTCCAAAAATTCCCTACGTGATTTCAAGTCGAGTGAGCTTACATTAGTGGTAATTTACATGAGGGGCAAGCCTATGGTACTTAAAGCCATACTTGTGACATTCTTTTGAGAGAGATGAACGAACCTTTCACAAATCTTTAAATTGAGTGTTAAATTCTTAAGTGAGATAAGCAAACGGAGAGTAGAAGCTGAGGAGTTTGGGGTCCACAATGACCTATATGAAAGAGCGAGCTTCCTTGATGAATTAAGTCAACTCTTGATGCTCAAGTGTCACATTAGAACTATTTGTGTTTAAAAGTTCAACCCATTGCCTTGTTAATAATTCATAAGTGTGTGGGTAATTATTCGTCCCAATTGATGTGTGATAGATGCATTTTTTGATTAGCTAGAATAGTTATTAACTTGTGGAGGTGCAAATTACCTTATTTGCTTGAGGACAAGCAAAATCTTAAGTTTGGGGGAGTTGATGAGTGGGGATTTTGACTACTTATTAGCACATTTTTGCTTTTGTTTTAGTCCAAAAGTGTTTAATTGTGTTCCCAAAAACTGGTGAAATATGCTTAATTGCAAGAATGGTGAAAAAGGAGCCTCAAAGATGAAATCCAACTCAAGAAGGAGTAATCTTAACTAAGGATAAAAACAGGCACAAAAGCTCTAAAGTGCGGACTGCTGCAGAAGGACTTATCAGAGATCTGTGAGAAGTGCGGTCCGCACATGAAATGTGCGGCCGCAAAAGCAAGGCAAGATCGAAAGTTCAGATAACATGCATATCAAGTTCAACGGAAGTGCGGACCACACAATTATTGTGTGACCGCAGAAGATTAGCTATGCGGCCGTAGTTATATTTGTTCGGTCCGCAAAAGAGCCATGTGCGGTCACACTAAAAAATATGTGAAACATAGAAAGAGAGAGATGCAGCCGCAGTTCAGAATTGTGCAGCCACAAGAGTGCAATCCTATCAAGATGAAGCAAAGTGCGGACCGCACATGGAATTGTACGGCCGCAGAACCTCCGAAAGAATAATTTTGTCAGAAACTTTCAGCACTGTATAAATAGAAGAGTTTCACTTTTTTGGTCAACTTTTGGAACGTTTGACATCAACAACCGTTTACTTTGCCCCTTTTAGTAATATTTGCTATTTTGAGCTTTTTGAATATTACTTTTATCATCTTAATCATTAATATGGGTTTCATTATATCTTCTTCTTCCTTTTCTTCTAATTTACTCATGAGTAGCTAGATTTTCACTAGGGTTGTGACCCAACCCTAGTGTATAAACTTAATGAGTGTTTGATTTATTGCTTGTTTATGGTTGCGTGTTGATTATCTAGCCTAGTTCTTGCTTTAATTTGAAGATTTAATGGTTGCAAACATGATTTCATGCCTATTTGACTTGGTCTCTACTTGAGAAAGAGAGATTTAGTCTAGGAAAATTTGGCTAGCAAGAAATTGGGTCAATCGATACATTGATAAGCCCAATTAAAGGGTTGAACCTAGAGATAATAAAAATCGAGTTGAGCTTATTATCAACTGTTTTGTTCAATACCCATTTGGACTTGAGAAAGCCAAATTAGGAAAAATCACTCTCTGAACGAGAGGTATTGAGTGGGTACTTGAGTGTTGGTAGCTATAATACACCCCGGCCAATAAAACAAGCTTTAAGGCTTCCATCCCATTAAGTAAATACCTAGGTGAAGGTCATAGCCCTAGGCCTTTTTATCATTTGAAAAAACAAACAAAAACAATTTCCTAGTTTTGTTCTTAAAATTGCAATTGTAGTTTAACTTAGATTTTTAAACAAAACCCACTTGTCACGACCCGAAATTTCCCACCGATGGGACCGTGATGGCGCCTAACATTTTACTTGTTAGGCAAGCCAACGTTAGAGAATCATTAAACCAATTCCTTATTCCCATTAAGTAATTAACAATAATTAACTAATATGAAATATAATAAGTGCGGAATATCATAAAACTGTATTAATTACTATCACCCGGATCTGGAGTCACAATTCACGAGCATTCTAGAATTTACTACAAGTAATAGTCTGAAAGAAATACAACTATCTGAATGAAAGAAACAGTAGAACAGAAAAGATAGATGGGGACTTCAAGGTCTGCGAACGCCGACAGATCTACCTTGAGTCTCCGGACAACGGACCAATAGCAAAATCTCGATCAACCCAAGCCGGTAGCAAAATCTGCACAGAAAGTGCAGAGTGTAATATCAGTAAAACCGACCCCATGTACTGGTAAGTGTCGAGCCTAACCTCGACGCAGTAGTGACGAGGCTAAGGCAAGGCACCTACAAATCAACATGCACAATTTAATAGTGTATATACAAATAACAGAAATGAAGAACTAAACAGGAAATGTCGGGAGGGGAACATACTACGGGGGGATACAAGATAAAGAACTACAACAAAATGATCACCGGAGCAGTCAATATACCATGAATCAACAGGAATAGTGAATACAATAAAGGAAAAATGCATGGCATCAACCTTCGTGCTTTTACTCTCAATCTCACCATAAAATTAATAGAAACGACACGGCATCACCCTTCGTGTATTAACTCTCATATCATGGCACGACATCACCCTTCGTTCTTTTACACTCACAATACATCACCCTTCGTGCATTAACACTCACAATATGGCACGACATCACCCTTCGTGCATTTACACTCTCCCTTACCATAATGCATTGCATAAATAACAACAGGGAGATAGAATAACAAGTACAAACCTTACTTCAACATTTGGTTCCACAATATAAAACTCCACTTTTAAATGAATACTTGATTACCAACAGAAAATCCGTAGCCATGATAATGACGATCAATTTAACAACACTAGTATAAACATGTAGCAATTAGGCATAGGAAAGAGACAATATAAGAAAACAGAAGAAACATGGAATACAGGTAAATTGGTGGCGCATAAGTACTCGTCACCTCACATATATGCCGCTCACATGAATTTCACTTAGCAAATAATCTAAGGTTCCTAATTCCCTCAAGTCAGGGTTAGACACAACATTTACCTCGCTCCGAATGCCACTTAATTCTCAATCACAGCTTTTCCTTTGGAATTCACCTCCAAATCACTCGTATCTATTCAAAAATGACTTAATAATATCAAATTTTGCTAAAGAAATCAATTATATTGCATAAATTAAATTTTCCAAATTTTCCTCCAAAAAATCCAAAAAATCAACCCCGGGTCCGCTTGGTCAAAACCCGAGGTTCGGACCAAACTCTATTTACCCATTCACCCCCGAGCCCGAATATGTAATTAGTTTTGGAATCCGGCCTCAAATTGAGGTCTAAATTCCCAAATTTCCGAAATCCCTAGCTTTCTACCCTAACCCCTAATTCTACCATGAAAACTCTAGATTTTAGGTTGATAATTCAAGAAATGTAATGGGTAATTGAAAGAAAATGTAATGGGTAATTGAAAGAAAATGTAATGGGTAATTGAAAGAAAATGGTTTACAATCACTTACCAACACTTTGGGGAAGAAAATGACTTTTGAAAATCGCCTCTACCCGTTTGGTTCTTGAAAAATGTTGAAAAAATGGCTTAAACCCGTGTTTGATTCTGTTTTATGCACTGAGCGACAGTGTGCATCGGTTCGCGAGGCCACTGTCGCGTTTGCGAAGGTTACTGGCTGCCAAGCCTTAGCGTTTGCGAGACCCTGCTCGAGTTCGCGATGGTTACTCCCCCCGGCCTTCGCGTTCGCGATGAAGGAACGACCAACCCTCCCCCAGGTTCCCAAGTGCTTCGCGTTCGCGATGAGCCGGTCGTGTTCGCAAAGAAGAAGTCTCAGCCTCCCCAGTTTGCTCTTCGCGTTCACGAGAGGACATTCACGAATGCGAAGAAGGATATGCCAGACACCAGAATCTCCAGAAAACCAGATTTTTTCCAAGTCCAAAACATCCCGTGGCCTATCCGAAACTCACTCGAGCCCTCGGGGCTCCAAACCAAACATGCAAACAAGTCTAAAAATATCATACGGACCTGCTCGCGCGATCAAATCGCCAAAATAACACCTAGAACTCCTAATTTAGCACCAAATCAAATGAAATTTTCAAGAACACTTTAAAATTCCTATCTTTAAAATACTCCAAGTATAGAAGATCTAAGGCGTAGCAAACGTCAAAGAACATCTACTTCCTTTGGACCAGATTTTGTGACATTCTTGCTTGAAAATGAGCCTCAAACTTTTAAAGCAGCTATGTCATCTTCTGATTCAGCATTTTGGAAAGAGGCAGTCAATAATGAGATTCAATCAATTTTGGATAACCATACATGGGAACTAGTAGATCTCCCTCCGGGAAATAAGCCTTTAGGTTCGAAATGGATCTTTAAACGGAAAGTGAAAGCTGATGGCACTATTGACAAATATAAGGCAAAACATGTTGTCAAAGGTTATAGACAAAAGGAAGGCCTTGATTACTTTGACACTTACTCGCCAGTAATGAGGATAACATCTATTAGGGTGTTAGTGGCACTAGCGGCCATATATGGTCTTAAAATCCATCAAATGGATGTTAAAACAGCTTTCTTAAATGGAGAATTAGAGGAAGAGATTTACATGGAACAACCTGAGGGTTTTGTGGTTCCTGGTAAAGAAAAGAAAGTGTGCAAACTTGTTAAGTCGCTTTATGGACTTAAACAAGCACCCAAACAATGGCATGCCAAATTTGACCAAACAATGTTGGCAAGTGGGTTTAAAATCAACGAGTGCGACAAATGTGTTTACATTAAAAACACTTCAGGTCATGAAGTCATTCTTTGTTTATATATTGATGACATGTTGATAATGAGCAAAAACATGGCAGATATAAATGCTACTAAGCGCATGTTGGCTAGCAAATTCAATATGAAAGACTTAGGAGTTGCTGATGTGATCTTCGGAATCAGAATTCACAAGACTCCACAAGGTCTAGCATTATCACAGTCTCACTATATTGAAAAGGTACTTGACAAGTTTAAGTATTTGGATTTCAAAATTACCAAGACTCCAATTGACATGAGCTATGCACTTCAAAAGAATGAAGGTGAAAGTGACTCACAACTGGACTATGCAAGAGTATTGGAAATTTTGATGTATATCATGAATTGTACGGGACCAGATATAGCATGTGCTATTAGTAAAAAGAGTCGGTTTACATGTAATCCCAATCACATACATTGGATGGCAATGAAACGAGTTTTGGGGTATCTCAAACATACCCAAAATTACGCTTTGCATTATAACAAATATCCCTCAGTGATTGAGGGATATAGTGATGCAAATTGGATCACTGGATCATCTGAAGTTAAATCCACGAGTGGATATGTTTTCACAATTGGGGGTGGAGCAGTGTCTTGGAAATCATCCAAACCAACGTACATCGCACGTTCTACAATGGAATCTGAATTCATAGATTTAGATAAGGCCGGTGAAGAAGCTGAATGGATCTGGAATTTCTTAGAAGATATTCCATTTTGGCCCAAACCTTTGGCACCTATTTGAATACATTATGATAGTCAAGTGGCAATAGGCAGGGCAGGGAGCGTTATGTATAACGGAAAATCTCGTCATATACGACGGAGACACAATACCGTTAGACAACTACTCTCTAGTGGTATTCTCACAATTGACTACGTAAAGTCAAGAGATAACGTGTCGGATCCACTTACAAAAGGCCTATCTAGAGAGGCAGTTGAAAAATCATCAAAGGGAATGGGGGTTAAGGTCTAGGACAAGTCATCATGGCGATAACTCTACCTAGCAGACTGGAGATCCCACGAGCTAGGTTCAAAGAGATCAAATAAAGTTATGAATGACGGTTCAACATTGTCAAATAACGCAACCCATTCTCATGATGAAGACAATGTTTGGAAATCAAGGTAAAGCATTAAGGCTTTTTGATGAGTCAACAAAGCTTAAAGGTTTTTTAATGATTTGCTAAGTCTGGCAGAGTCTCCACTCCCTAGTTAATGAGTTTCCAACATAGGGTCTCCACTCCCTAGTTGATAATTTTTAGACATAGGGTCTCCACTCCCTAGTCTCTTTTCTAACATAGGGTCTCCACTCCCTAGTTGATGATTTTTAGACATAGGGTCTCCACTCCCTAGTTGCTTTTCCAACATAGGGTCTTCACTCCCTAGTTGATGTTTTTATACGTAGGGTCTCCACTCACTAGTCGTTTTTCCAACATAGAGTCTCCACTCCCCAGTTGATCTTTTTAGACATAGGGTCTCCACTCCCTAGTTGATGGTTTTTAGACATAGGGTCTCCACTCCCTAGTCGTTTTTCCAACATAGGGTCTCCACTCCCTAGTTGATGATTTTTAGACATAGGATCTCCACTCTCTAGTAACCTTTCCAACATAGGGTCTCCACTCCCTAGTTGATGTTATTTTGGACATAGGGTTTCCACTCCCTAGTCTCTTTTCCAACATAGGGTCTCCACTCCCTAGTTGATGTTATTTTAGACATAGGGTCTCCACTCCCTAGTCTCTTTTCCAACATAGGGTCTCCACTCCCTAGTTGATGTTATTTTAGACATAGGGTCTCCACTCCCTAGTCGCCTTTCCAACATAGGGTCTCCACTCCCTAGTTGATGATTTTTGGACATGGGGTCTCCACTCCCTAGTTGATATTATTTTAGACATAGGGTCTCCACTCCCTAGTCGCCTTTCCAACATAAGGTCTCCACTCCCTAGTTGATGTTATTTTAGACATAGGGTCTCCACTCCCTGGTCTTCTTTCCAACATGGGGTCTCCACTCCCTAGATGGTTTTTATTTTAGACATAGCATCTCCACTCCCTAGTCTTCTTTTCCAACATGGGGTTTCCACTCAATAGTTGATTTTATTTTAGACATAGGGTCTTCACTCCCTAGTCTCATTTCCGACATAGGGTATTCACTCCCTAGTTGATTTGATCTTAAATGCAGGGTACACCACTCCCTGATATATTTGCCAATATAGGGTATCCCTTTTCCTGGCTACATTTTTCCAACATAAGGTATACCAATACTTAGTTGAGACATACTTTTGACAATAAAGGAACACCATCCAAAACAAAAATGACTTTTTCGGGGTACACCACTCCCGACCTTTTATTGTTTTCAATAAAGAAGTAGTTTAGAATTTTGTTACAATAACTCATGAAATTTTCCCAGTGCAAACTGGGGCAGAAAATAATTTTCTTCATTTGTTTGTTTTGGTGTCTGAGTAGGTTTTACCTCGAGGCACAGGGTTCAAGATAACCAAAAGAAGAAGTCTCAATTCAGAATAAAAGAAAAGAAAAAATAATTGAATCCAAAATGCAAAAGCAGTTGAAAAGATGTGGAATGCTCAAGACATGACTGAAGCCACGAGCATTGGAGCCTCGTTTTGATTATAAGAAGCTATAGAACAATGTACTGGAACCCACAATTAGTGAGCATCAAGGTTTTAGATCAGAGTCTGCATAAAGATCCAGTCAAAACTCAAGATCAAGTTTTAGAAGACTCATAGATAGGAATCTTGTAACTCATAACTGATAGGCCTGTTTAGTTTCTTTTTTATTTTGATATAATAGCAGGATAGCAGACCGGAGCCTCGACGGAACCTCACCTGACTCCTCAACTCATCATTCCACCACTCTCCTTGAACTACACGCGACCTGATTCCCCTATAACCCGGGATATGTAGGCTGTCCAAAACCAGGACTCGGTTGCACCCTATCTTTTATTTCTTTTCCTTTTGAATAATGGTTTGGTAAAAAATTAGTCACATGACTCACCTAGTCTTTCCTTGAAAACTCTTCATGTTTCCAAGCAAAAAGGGGCAGCTGTGAGCACCTAATGTTTTATTATATTTGAATTTTTATCACCGTCTATTATGTAAATATTTTCAAAAATTTTATATATATCTTTTTAGCTTTGTTATATTTTTTTATATAGGGTAAAAATTAATAATAATTTAAAAGGTCAATTATTACTATTAGTATTATTTTTATTTTTATCTTTATCTTTATTTTTAAATAAAATGAATTAAAAACCGAAAATAAATAAATATTACTTAATTTTTTTTAAAACAAATTTCGGTTGGGAATTAAAAAAATAGTAAAAGTAGAAATATAAAATTAAAAAGTAAAAGTAAAAGTAGGTAGAAATTGTTTAATAAAAAAAGGTAAAAGAAAGTGAAAAATTAAAAACATAAAAGTAAAAGAATGTGGAAATTTTAAAAAATAGAAAGTAAAATAAAGTTGGAATTAAAAAATAAAAATAAGGGTAGCTGAAATTTGTTTTTAAAAAAAAAGTAAAATTAAGTGGAAATTTAAAAAAAAGTAAAATAAGTGGGAAATAAAAAAAGGAAAGTATAAAAGTGGAAATTTAAATATAATAAAAGTTAAAAAAGTAAGAAATTTAAAAATAAAAGTAAAGGAAAGTGGGGAATTATTTTTTTATTTTTTTAAAAAAAATGAAAAGTTGGAATTCTTTTTAATTAAAAAATAATAAATAAATAAATAATAAAAAATCTGAATAAATTTCAAAATTTTTTCTATAAATAGAAGAGAAATGTGAGGAGAAGTGAGGAGAGAAGGAGAAAAAAAAAGGGAGGAGGGAATTGAGAGAAATTTATTTTCTTCTTTAAGGATAAGGGAATTTCTACTTGTGTCATTCTTTCTTCATCTTTCTTTCGAAAATCTAGCCTAAAATTACAGCAAAAAACCAACACCTAACACCTCATCTTCCTCCATGAACCACCAACTGAAACTTACTCAAACACTAAAATAAAAGAGTTTCAGTCGAGGTTAGAAGCTCCGTCGAGGTTCTCGATACCGTTTCTGGTTGTGGTTAGTTCGTACAAAAGTCCATCAGAGCATTGTTCATGTTGTACCAAAGAATATTTAGCTATTGAAAGGTCCATTTCTTGTTCTCCAGTTTTTGGATTCCAATTCATATTATGTTTGCTATAAGTTTAGATATTTTTTTTTTCTATTTTGCTTAAAGATTGATTCACGATTGGTTTACTGTTTCACTTGTTATTTTTTAAGGATATTTTAGTCTAACTGCTTACTGTTTTTAGTTTTAGTTAATTAGCATGCCTTGAAGTCCTTGGTTAATTCTTTTGGTGTTAAGACGTGAATTTTGCTTCACCGGTGTCGTTATTTTGGAATGATTATTAGTGCTAAGAATATGAGCTCAAAGCTTAATTGATAAATAAATTATTTTCTAATTGGGCCATACACTAATATCTTGAAAGATGAGTTAGACATTCACATGAAATGATTGGGCTTTAGGAATTACTTTTTAATGATAAGAACGATTGGATTAATTAATATATTACTATCACTTGGGCATATTCTATAGATTATAAGATGAATTGAAAGAGCCTTTTGGTCATCAAGTACTAAATGATCCATTAGCAATTAAGACATGTCATCCAAAAATAAATTCCATAAACTATGGCCTTCACAATAATCTCAAATTAGTTTAGGAAGATAGACTCATAAATATTCGTAGCTTGCTTTAGGCGCGATTAATAAATCATCGTGGCTATGGGTACGGTTACCGTGGTATAGTCACGATATGTAAACCCCAACTCAAGTGCGCGTTTCACGCGACTTGACCACAACTTCAAACAATAATAAATAAAATTAAATAAGTTGTAGGTTGCGGGTGCGTTTCACGTGACGCGATTTGCGATATGTATAAACAACGAGTGTACGACAACGTAACTTGTCTCATATTAATTCCATAAAAGTGTAAAATGCAGTAATGTAATAAATGCGGTAAAAAGAATAAAAATGCGCATAGGTTTAAAACATGTATTAAATTAGATAACTGGGCCAATTATTAATAGTTGAGCGACCATGCTAAAACCACGGAACTCGGAAGTACCTCACACCTTCTCTCGGGTTAACAGAATTTCTTACCCGATCTTCTGTATTCACAGACCATAAATAAGAGTCAATTTTTCTCGATTTGGGATTCTAAAATAAATCGGTGACTTGGGACACCATAAATCATTCCAAGTGGCGACTCTGACTGAAACAAATAATTCCATTTCGAATAATGTCACTTTAATTGGGAAAACTCCCCTACCCCTACCCCCTCGTGAAAAAAGAGGTGTGACAACATTTAGAAATCACCTATGTGAGTGTGAAGTGTAAGCTGCTTCAAGGGGAATAAAAGTAAAGGCCCATTCTCTAAGCACACATGAAACCAGGCGGTGTTCATGGCTGAAACGAACACAACCGTGAGAACCATAGATGGTTAAGGATTGATTGTTTGACTTATGTTGTCTAGATATACAACAAAGCTCGACGGTTTAAAGATATCAAATCTACCGATTGACCGAGTATATCCGATATAAGTTCACTACGGAAAGTTCAAAGGGAAGCCCACTTATCCAGATGCAATTAATTTTTGCATGTAAAACACACACGCGTCTGTGCATTCCTTTATTTTATAGCCATTCCCCATTCATGTGGGAGATTGTTGAGATTTTAAACTTGTGTAGCTTAAAGAGGGTGAATGAGAAATGGAGAAAAAATGAAATATTTGAGTTTCTCTCCTTGGCAAAGGGACATTGTCCCATATTGGAGGAAAAAAAGGCTTTTGATGGGTATATATATAATTGCTCTTCTTCTAGCTCTTAAAGAGTTAAGAAGAAGGCAAGCCTCGTGCCGTCGTCGTTGTCGCTCGCTCGGCTTCGGATTTGGATTTGGATTTGGTCAACGATTGATTAATCTTTTTGGACAAAATTTCTTTCAATTATTTATTTAATTAATTAAATAATTAACGAAAAATTCAATCCGGAATAACTCATGACCCGCGACCCGGTCCGGTCAGGCCCGTTTTCTTTTCCGGATTATTTTAAATCCGTTTTCCCACAATATTTCAAACAGCCTATTCCAACAGCCATGGCTGTTTCTGAAAGGTTGCAAACCTTTTCAGAAACAGTGCCAGCAACTCTATAAATATACTTTGAATCCCAGAATCTTTCATTACGAAATTTTCTGATCTTCTTCTTCTTCTTCTGCACAAAAATTCTAGTGTGTTTTACAGCCTTCGAGTGTCTCGCTGTTCACCGACGATTTTGGTACCAACACTCTGGTGAGTTAAATCGTTCTATCCTGGGAGGATATATTACAGCACCTCGGGTACTTGAGGGGAATAATTTCCTTAAGGATACACTGTGTATTCAGTGGGCTCGATTTATTCCTATACTGTTTTTCGAGAATTTATTTCGTTAAACAAGTGTTACTAACTTTCTATTTTGTTTATATATTTTAGAAAGTTTAATGGTTTAATTGTTTATTACAGCAATATAAATTTATAACATTATTAACATTCAAAGTCGTCATTTTGAAATCTGAAACACGTAAGGTTGAAACACTGACTTCGCCTTCGCCGATAATAGGATTTGCAAGTATATTACCACAATTTTATTCAAGAAAAATGAACCAGTTGGATTCTCTCGCTTTTACTACCACAAAACCAAACGTATTCGCAAAACTAAGGTCAAGTTACAATAAAAGAAAACAAAAAGTAAAAGAAATGGATGGAAAATATTAGGGCTGTGAAATTTGGTCCAAGCCACCGCCCAACCCATTCAGCATTGGGGTGGTTATTGACCCGCCCATTTATTAAACTCATCCCACTCATCCCATTTTGATCCAATCCATCTCAACTCATTTAAAGTTGGGTTAATTTTTAGCCCAACTCATCTCAACTCAATGGTAACTTTGCCAAAATATCTTAGAAATAATTTTTTTTGTTTGATATGTTATATATGACCATAACATAAGAAGAAAAAAAATCTTATTTACTAATTATACAATTAGTAAATAATTATATAATTATTGGTTTTATCTTTCTGATTTCCTTTGATTATACTGCTCCACTGTTCTTTACCATCGTCGTAAGCCGAGGGTCTATCGGAAATAGTCTCTCTTCTCCTCCGGAGTATGAGTAAGGTCTGCGTACACACTACACTTCCCAGACTCTACTTGTGAGATTCCACTGGGTCGTTGTTGGTGTTGTAATTAAACTTGGTGAGAGTTGGACGGATTGGGTTATGACCCGCTCTATTTATTGACTCAACCCATTTTGACCCACCCAAAATCGGTCTAACCTGTCCAATTGACACCTCTAGAAAATATCGTCGTCTCTGAATTTAGGCCAATTTACAAGCTAGATGAAGGATGAGAATCAAAGTTACTATCATTATGCTTTTCTCTAATTTATCTACAGCGCACTCTTTTCAGCGGCAAAAGGTGGAGCAATATTCTTTTTCATTATCCTTGGAATAAATTTAGAATTTTAACTTCACTAATTCATTGAAGCCCCCCAATAGAAAGACTGTAAGCTATGTCATATTTTGCAAAAAAAAAAATCTGCATGCTACTGTCTATAGACGTAGTTCAAAACAGAAACTTGTACTGCAATGTAGCAAAAGGTAAAGAGATTTGTGGTCACTTGTTACAAAAGTATGATTCCATTTCTTGCATTCAACCCACAATTGTGACCAAGTTCAATCTGACCAAAATGGATTTTCCTTGTTTTCTTGGCATCAGAAATATTACTATCTCACAACTACGTACCACATGAATTATATTCTATTGGCTTCTCTATAAATAGGTAATTTTTTCCAATCTAGAGAGAGCATTATTGCCTATCAACTAGGAATGAAAGATTAATTAAAAAAATAAAAAAGCCAGGTTTCCCCTAGAGTTCTCCTGATCACTTCATTGGGACTTGAAAAATGCCCTTAAATTGAAATGGTATTAATTATTAATGCCTACTGAAGTGTTTGGGGGAACTCTAGGAGCCACCTGACATCAATCATAATTTTATATTCCTAGAGTTTAACAAAGTTTATAGGGGTCATGGAATATTTTTGAAGAGAACTTAGTCTATATATGCTACTCAGGTCACTGTAATTCTTAAGAATATTGCTGTTATTTTCCCTAATGGTGTATCTATGCTGATTTCTTTTTCATTTTAACCAGCATTTTTAGCTAGGTCTTATAAGCATGCATGAAGAAAACTAAAAACTATTACGTTCACCAAAAATTTAAAACTTTTATGCAAACAAATGTCTATATATTAACGTTTTCTCAAATTTACTCTCTCTGGGACCTCCATACAATGCTCATCACCTGCCTTACGTTATGGATCGTTTGGTAGTTGGTTATATGGTAAGTGTTTTTAATAATCCCCAAATAACATTGGGCGTTCCTTGTATTTCCACCAAAAACTTGCATCAGTGTGGCATCGCCAAGACTCAAAAACAGATGGACTGATATACATATCAACTTACAAAGAAGTTAGCCTTGTCATGCCTAAGTTTAATGTTAGCTAGGTAGTTGCATCTTATCCAAGTGAAAGGCGCCTATTGCAGTTTTAGGCATTTCTTTCCAGTCAAAATACATGTGAGATTCATCGGAGTGTGCAGCATTCTTAGCTAATCCATCTTCCACCTGGTTGGCTTCTCAATTAACTTGAAGAAGCAAGAGAGAGATCTCATCTAGTTCAAGTATGCAGTCTTGCTGCACTTGCTTCTGCTTGATTGTTACTGGTACATACAGAGGGTATGGAGAAGGCCATGATCAACCTCCCTGTATGATCCCTAACAATCCCGCCAATGCCAGCCTTCTCAGAGGAGTAGCTTCCATCGGTGTTAATCTTTACTTTTTGCACTGTACAATTTTCCATTTAGGAATTGGTCTAAACTTCTCCACAATATTACATAGCACATTCCAATTACTCCCAACTTCACAGTTAGAAAAAGCCATTCCAAGTGCCATCTTAATGGTCCATTATGCCTGATGCTCCATGACTCTATGCCACATCCTTTTTTGGTCCCCATATTTACAAGCATTTCTATGTTTCCATATCTCCCAAAATATAACCACTGGGGTTATGTGCAAAACCATCTAGTGAATATCATTTTTAGGCCTACCATTCTTGAAGACGACTAATGACAGGGTTGCTTCTGCTAGAAAGTCCTAATGGTCCACTAAAGTGTTTCCACATATGGCGTGCAGATTCAGTCTAGAGGAATAAATGTTGGATAGTCACGGCCTTTTTGTTGTTACAACAGACGCACATAGAAACCATATGATTTCCAAAGTTAACAAGAGTATTATCTAGAGGAAGTTTCTTCTGAATTATCCTCCATGTCAAAAAGGAAATTTTAAATGGGAGTTTATCATGCCATACCTTGCTTTTTATTTCATCCTTTTGCCTTTGCTGTCTGATGGTCATGCATGCTCTCTTTGTAGAGAATTGACCATCTACTCCTGGACTCCAAATAGCATAATCCTACTTGTTCCGGGAGCTCCAATGGTACTTTTATTTTTCATTACTAGACCCCCAAAAGAACCTAGCCAAATGCATCTCAATTAGCTTGAAGGTTCCCTTTGGAGGGTCCAGTGCCGCCAAAGTATAAGAGGGAATAGCTTGCAAAACATGTTTAATCAACGTGACCTTGCCTCCATAAGAAAGAAGTTTATTTAGCCACCCATTAATTCTCTTAGTGATCTTAGTGAGGAGATCATTAAAGAATTCCAATTTCTTTCTTCCAACATAAAGTGGAACACCTATATAAGTAAATGGGAATTGTTTGTGCTTGAAACTAGAGTTATAAATCATTCTATCAATCCTAGATATGGAAGTATTTGGAGCAGTGCAAAAGAAGCTCTTTTCTTGATTTACCTGTTGACCTGAGCTTTTCTCTTACAACATAACTTGCTTCATCACCAGTTTAATTGACCTCCCTTTTCCACCACAGAAGAAGACAGTGTCATCGGCATAAGCTAAATGATTTAGCTTAGGCCCCCTCTTAAGCACAGAAAAAAGTATAAACTCAGGCACATGTTATAGATTATTCAGCATTCTAGAAAGCACTTCAGATCCTAGGATAGAAAGTGAAGGAGATAAAGGATCCCCTTGTTTTAGCCCTTAGGAAGAAGTGAAAAAGCCTTTCCTAGAACCATTGATGATAATGGAATACCAAACTTCAGAGATCAATCTTCTTACAGCCTCCACCGACCAAGAAATTCCAATCAAGTTCCATATCAAGTTTTATCTCCATATTACCTCCCTTATTAGCTTGAGGGATTCCATGTATTACCTCCTCAGCAAGTAACACATTATCAGTAATTAGTCTTCCTTTTACAAGCGTGTGAGCACCTAATTTTTTACTATATTTGAATTTTTATCACCTTCTACTATGTAATTACTTTTAAAAATTTAATATATATATTTTTAGCTTTGTTACATTTTTTTATATAGGGTAAGAATTAAAAATAATTTAAAAGGTCAAATTATTACTATTAGTATTATTTTTATTTTTATCTTTATTTTTAAATAAAATAAATTTAAAAAAACCGAAAAAATTAAATATTTTTTTAATTTTCGGATGGGAATAAAATAATAGGAAAATTAAAAGTATGGAATAAAAAAAGTAAAAGTAAAAGTAGGTGAAAATTATTTTTTAAATAAATGTAACAGAATGTGGAAATTTAAAAAATAAAAAGTAAAAGAAGTTGGAATTAAAACATAAAAGTAAAGGTAGCTAAATATTTTTAAAAAAAAAGTAAAATAAAGTAGAAATTAAAAAAAAAGAAAAGTAAAATAAGTGGATAAAAAAAAAAGAACAGTAAAAAGTGGGAAATTAAAAAACGAAAAGTAAAGAAAAGTGGAAAATTATTATTTTTAAAAAAAGAAAAAGAAAAATGGGAAGTGAGAATTTTTTTTAATTAAAAAATAATAAAATAATAAAAATAAATTTGAAAAAATTCCGATTTTTTTTCTATAAATAGAAGAGAAATGTGAGGAGAGAGGAGGAGGGAGAAGGAGAAAAATTGAAGGGAGGAGGGAATTGAGAGAAATTGGTTGTCTTCTTCTACGCTAAGGAAATTTCTACTCGTGTCATTCTTTCTTCGTCTTTCTTTCAAAAAATCCAGCAAGTCATCACCCAAAACCCAACAAAATACTTCATAACATCCCTTTTTACACGCCAAAAAGTGGAGTCAATAGTCGAGGTCGAGAATTCCGTTGGAGCTCTGTTCACTAGGTTTGATGTTATCCGTCGCTTATGCTTGTTCGACATTCGTCTGAGTTATTGTACCTGTTCTTGGAGACTCATTTAATTGAAAATTTTGCATTAAAGGTTTATTCTTCCCTCTGTTCTTTTTATCTTATTTCATGTGATTTTATTTATTTGCCTTTAAACTTTATAAATTATAATGTAAGTTAGTCCTTAAATTAATCATGTTTTTGGAAATATGGTATTCAAACTTGCTTTAAAGTTGGGAAAATTTTGACCATAATGAGTTTGGGCTTCAATTGTTGGGTTGTAGGGTATTGATATATGATGGTTTATTTATTCAAATATCTAAAATCATACACTTCTTCCACAAGTAATTCCATAATTCATGGCCTTCACAATAATCTTAAACTTAGAAAAGAAACAAATCATGAATGCGCTAGAATGCTTTAGGCGTACTCATAATTAATTTAATCATCGTGATTATGTATATGTTCGCGTGACATAATTACGATTCCCAAAACTAAAATCAAGGTATGCGTTTGCGCAACTTTGGGCGAAACAACCTTAAATATAATAAAAATGCTATTAATTACGTGCACGTACACGTGACATAATTTTGGCACAATAAACAAAGCGGATTCACACACGTGATTCGTTTCAAAGATAATTTCATATTTTAATATAAAAGCAGATAGATAAAACATGAAAACCAATAAATCACAGTTTATCAAAAATTAATTCAAGTCAAGTTGTAGTCAATAAAGCGACCGTGCTAGAACCACGGGACTCGGGGAATGCCTCACACCTTCTTCCCGGTCAACAGAATTCCTTACCCGGACTTTATTTTCGCAGACCAATAATAATAAAGTCAAACCTTCCTTTGACTATGGATTTAAATAAAAAGGTGACTTGGAACACCCAAAAAATCAATTCCAAGTGGCGACTCTGTAAATAAAATAATCTCTATTCAAATTTGTCACTTTAATTGGAAAAATTCTTTAACCCAGAATAATCCATAACACACATATCCTTTTAGAGCAGTAAAGGATTCAGTCTTCTAGCCAAGGCCTTTGAAATAATCTTCGCAGAGAAATTGCTTAGACTTATAGAACTAGCCATGTTTGGTTAATTTTTTATGTGTGCTTTAGAAAATACTTTTAAAATGATAGGCTGCCAAGTACGTACAAAGCATTAATTAGAAAAATGTTCAAGAGGGATGAGAATAAGAAAGTGAACTCCCATGAGTGAGTGGACTCTCTTATAGTTATTGCTATTAAGTACTAACATGCTGAAGGATAAAAAAATTTGAGATCATTGATGAAACTTTATAAATGTTGAAGTAGGCTAATGCCAATATTATGCACTGCAAATCAGGTGGCAGACTATCTAGCAAAATTTGCTACGATCAGCCCTGAGGCTCCATCAAGTAAATATCAAATCTCAAGTCAAGAAGGAAATATCATGTATATTGTGGCTCCTAGCAATATTACGTACGAGTTATGCCGAGGTCGTATGGCCCGTCTCATAATAATCGTATACATACACTACCGAGATCGTACGGCTCCATGGATGCATCTCAAATATATTGCCGAATCGTATCCACAAGAATAGAGAAACTCTCAACTACAGGTCAAAACATTACTACACAAGGATAGGCACATAAAGAAAGTATGACTTTTACCAACTATCAAGTATTCCACCAAAACTCAAGGTAATCAAGCTCGGCCTAACATAATCCCTAATAAAGTTTCTATTAATAATTTAAGTAACTAAACTAACAAGTTGAGTTCAGAAAATACAAATATTGCATGATAAAGTCCTAAGTCTACCCGGACATAAATATGATTTTAGCTGCGTACAGACACTCGTCACCTCATGCGTATGTAGCATCCACAACTAGTAGCAAATAATAATTTAAGCACCTACGGGGATAATTCCCTCTTACAAGATTAGGCAAGAGACAAACCTTACTTCCAAGTCCACTTATTGGCCCTCAACCACACTAATAGCCTCAAATTAACATTGAGGGTCTATTGGAAACAGCCTCTCTATCCTCACAATGTAGGGGTAAAGTCTGTGTACACACTACCCTCTCCACACTCCACGGTGTGAGATATTACTGGGTATGTTGTTGTTGTTGTTGTTGTTGTTGTTATTGTTGTTGTTGTTGTAACCCAAAACTAGTCAAAAGTCGTACAAATTAATCAATATATACTCAAACGTTCATACTTCATCTGTTAAAGTAATTTCCCAACCCAATTCGGAAAGTTCCTAAACTCCACCCTCGGGCCCACATGCCCGCATTTCAAAAAATTTTGTAGATAAATATTATCCATGGCCTTACGAATTCAAATATATAATTTTTACTCAATTCCTTAATTAATTTCGTGGTCAAATCTTATTTTTACTAAACTCTAGGTTTTTCAACATAATCCCATAATTTCTATAATTTCTATGTCAAAATCTACCCATAATCTATGTATCAAACTCGCATTAGGTAGAAATCACTTATCTCAAAATGCTAGATAAAAATCTCTTTCCAAGAAGCTCTAATTTCAGTCAAGAGAAGTCAGAAATGAAAAAAATAGCCTAAGTCCCGACTTTTAAAATGTTACTGCCTAGTGATTCCTTCTTCGCAATCGCGAAAGAAGACTCGCTATCGCAAAGGCAGAGCTACCCGTCTCCCCAAAAGTCTTAGTTGCGAACGCGCTCAGGTCATCACGATCATGAAGGCTAGCCCGGCAAACGAATCGTGAATGTGGCTAGCCCTTCGCTAACACAAAGGGCAACGTCCTGCTGACCCCCCACATACCCAGTTTCTCCTATGCGAACGCAAGCCTTCAATCGCGAACACAAAAGTCACTGATCCTAAGCCTTCGCGAACGTGACCCCACGATCACGAACGCGAAGCAAAAAAATGCCTCAACCCCAAATCCTTAATCACGAATGCGAGGAAACCTCCGCGTTTGCGAAAAAGGAAATCAGTATCAGCAAAATCTGCCAGTTTGGACTTAACTCAGAGTGGTCCGAAACACATCCGAGCCACCTGGAACCCCGTCCAAATGCACCAAGAAGTTCATAAATATTATACGGACATACTCGAAGTCTCGGAATATATTAAACAACATCTAAGCCAAGAATCGAACCTCAAAATCAAATTATTCAATTTTTGAACTTCAAACTTCTTCCAACAAGCTCTGAATACGACGAATCATACTTAGACAACTCGGAATGACGCCAAATTTTACGCACAAGTCATAAATCATGATACGAATCTATTCCAAGGGTTGAAATCCCAAACAAACATCGATAACAGCAAAGTCTAATTCAAACCAAACTTAGAAAATTCTAAAACCTTCAAGACGCCAACTTTCAACAATATGCTTTGAAACGCTCCTACATCACACGAAACTCGATCCGAATACACGCTCAAGTCCACGATCATCATACGAACCTATTGGAACCTTAAAATTCTGGTTCTGAGGTTGTTTACTCATAGTCTTGACTCAAGTCAAACTTGGCCACCTTAGGCCACTATTAAGAAACTAAGTGTTCTGAATTCAACCTGAACTCCTCTAAAATCAAACTAATTATCCCCGCAAATCATAAAATAGTAAAAATACATACAGAAAGTCTTAAAGAGGGAAAGGGAGATCAAGAAAGTAAAACGACCAGTCGAGTAGTTACAATTAGTTGACTTTACGAACAACTCAAAATTGGCACTCACAATATTTGGTTACCCATTTGGAAAGTAGTTGTCACATTTCAAATTTGTTTTTAAGTAACGATATTTCATGATCTAGAGTCCCTATCTATGCCGTCTTAGTTTACGTTCAATTAAGCAATAAAATTAATTTCACATTATTTTCTCAAGATATGCAAAATTTTCAGATTCCCTAATTTCCTATTATGATAATATGAACTTTGAATATTAGATTTGGTAAGAACATTATGCAATTAATCTATTTAAAGGGCTTTCTCCTCTTGTAAGAAGCAAGTCATATATCAAACTAAAAAAACTCTGCTTTATTCTTAATTTGCTCTAGTTTCTAACAAATGGATTCAAGGGAACGCGGTTCTAGTTATAAACAAGAACTTATCAAGTGAGTTATTTTTCCATTTTGTTCTTCTTTTTCATTCTTTCTTGTAATTTATTTTACTTTCACGACTCAAAATCTAACTAGTCGTGATGGCACTTAACCCAATCCGCTAAGTAAGCCAGTTTAACAATAATCCAACTTCAAATGAGATTTACTGAGAAAATATTGATGAAATAATTGAACTTTTATGCAACTTCCCAAGGACTGATAGTAAAAATCATGAGCTTCTAAGATTTAGAGTTTACAAAGTTGGTATGAAATAAATACATCATCTGTTCGAAATATACAAAAACAGATTCATAAATCTAAAGCTACCAAGAATAAGAGGCAGCTATAACCGGAACGCAGGTATATCTTTAATGCCAGCTCCCGCCACACACACCATCATCTGTTCCAAAATCTGCACACAAGGTGTAGAAATATAGTATGAGTACAACTGACCACATGTACTCAATAAGTAACAATCCTAACCTTAGGTTGAAAGCAGTGACGAGCTTGAACAACGGTCAGGGTCCAACACCAATAGCCAAGAACAACTCATAACAATATAATAAAAGCAGTACAAGAAACAACTCAAAGATATGATGCTCAGCTCGTTCACAGTTACGGAAAAATTAACATGCTTTCAAGTATAACAGTGAAACCGAAATCTTTCATCGAAATTATCAAAATATGAGTAAATCAGAAGATTGTGATTTTTTCCCAAAACTCTTCGACCACAGATAATATATTTCATTCTCGGATGGTCTCTATGCCTACATGTCAATGTGCATGTGAAATCATGAATGTCACAAAACTATGTAGCATGAGGAAATGCATATCTATGCACGTATGTCAAGTATGCATGTCGAATGCAATGCATCACAGTGATAAGCTCATGTACTCACACTCTCAGAGTACTTAATCTCACTGTCTCGCACTCCCACTTATCACGCTTATTCACTCAGCACTGTACGGTAGCTGTGCTTAATGCTGGTATGTCAGACTCTGGAGGGAAGGATCCTACCCCAGTACTAATAAAATATGTTGCGGGCCGCAACCCGATCCCATCAAGAATCAATAATACCTATTGTGGCGTGCAACCCGATCCCATCATGAATCAATAAAACTTGCTACGGTGTACAACCCGATCCCATCAATATCACTCACAATTAGGCCCTCGGCCTCACTCAAACATCAATCTCTCCAGTCTCTCAGCTTACAAGACTCGTGCCAATTGGCCCAAAATAATGATACATGATGTAACAATAAATGATGACAGAGACTGAGATATGATATGCAAATGATGAATGCGACTGAGTACATAACTGCAATCTAAGCAAATAATTCAAACAACAAAAACGACCTATGTGGGTCCCAACAGTATCAACATATAGCCTAAACATGATTTCTAATAGGAATCACAGCTCAATTTCTCTAATACATGGAGAATACATGAATAATAATAAGATTAGATAAATACACAATTCTACGAAATCCACCAAGTCATAATTACTATGGTGCACATGCACACGCCCGTCACCTAGCATGTGCGTCACCTCAACACCAACCACATAACAAGTATTTTAGGATTTTATACCCTCAGCACCAAGTTTAGAAGTGTTACTTATCTCGAATAAGCCAAATCCAATACCGAGCAAGCTCGACAATACTCTAGAAAGTCCATATCACGCGTATCAACCTCTGAGCGACTCAAAACTATCCAAAAGCAACTCAAAAACATCAAATAATGCCTAAGAAAATAATTCCAAATGATAAAGGTCGAGTCTTTACAAATTTACTCAAAGTCAACCAAAATGTCAAACCCGGACCCGCACCTCAGAATCCGAAAAACTTACAAAATCCGATAACTCATTCAATTATCAGTCCAACCATACTAATATCACTCAAATCTGACTTTAAATCGATTTTCAAAACCCAAAAATTTAGTTTAGGCAAGTTTAGATAAAACCCCCTAATTTCTTTTTTGAAATCGTCAATTAAATGCCAAAAATGAAGATGGAATCACAGAATATAATCAAACCCGAGTATAAAACACTTACCCCTATCCATGTGGTGAAAATCGCCTCAATCCGAGCTCCATAGCTCAAAAAATGCCAAAATAAACTCAGAATCCCAAAATTTGATGTTTTAATGCACTGTCAGGGGTCCCTCCTCGTGATTGCGGTCCCCAACATCGCGATAGCGATTTAAAAAACATTCCAGCTCATAAGCTTGCCCAATTCTTCAAGATAGCCTCTAGTATAATAGCCATAACGTTTTTTACAAAACTTAAAATGACAAATAATTTGATTTTCTAAAAACTAGACACCAAGAGCTACAACTTTCATTTTTGAATCATCTCCAAATTCCTTATACATTGAAAGGTATAAGCTTCCAAAATCAGCTTAATGACAGCATAATTTCTTCTTCGCGAACGTGAAGCTTTCTTCTCGAACGCGATTCACAGACCCTTTTTCCCATTTTGTTCTTCGCGAACGTGACCCAAAGTCCGCGATCACGATGCACACTACTGTAGCCAAAAATCAGCAGCTAAAATTGGCCTAGAAATGGTCTGAAACCTCCCTGAAACTCACCTGAGCCCCTCGGGACTCGTCCGAACAAACCAACAAGTCTCAAAACATATTACAGACTTACTCGGGGCCTCAAATCACACATATTAACATCAAAATCATAAATTGTTGATCAAGGTCAATCTCTTAAGTTCACAAACTTCTAACTTCGAACCAAGCGTCCGATTCAAGCGTAACCAATCAGAAATAAATCCAAATTTTGCATACAAGTTCCAAATGACATAACGAACCTATTCCAACTCCCGGAACAACAATTCGAACCCGATATCATCAAAGTCAACTCTCGGTCAAACTTATGAACATTCCAAACCTTCAAATTTTCAACTTTTGCCAAATAGTGCCGAAACCTTCTAGAAACACCTAAATACAAATCCGAGCATATGCTAAAGTCCAAAATTACCAATCGGACCTAACAGAACCATCAAAACTCCGTTCTGGGGTCAAATACCCAAAAGTCAAACTTGGTCAACTCTTCCAACTGAAAACTTCAACAATGAAATTAATTCTTTCAAACTAATTCCGAATCACCCAAAAACCGAAACCGATAATAAACACAAGTCGTAATACATCATACGGAGCTACTCATGTCCTAAACCATCGAGCGAAGAGCAAATGTTCGAAACGACCGATCGGATCGTTACATTTACAGTCTACAAGAAGTTGATATGTATGTTTCAATTCTCTTAGCGAAATGAAAAAAGAAAATGAGGTACTTAAGCTCGAAAATGACGAACAAAAGAAGCTCCTTGAGAAACTGCTCAAGGAGATTGCCCAATTGAAAACAAAGGTAAGCTTTTATCTCATCTATATTCAATTTTAAAATGCTACGTAGATAACTTTATCTTTTTTTCTTTTGCAGCATGAAAAGCTGTAGTCAAGTTTTGGCCCTAGAAACATCGACTGAGATTCCATATATAGAGTGAAAAATATTCCTAAGATAAACTTGTTGTAGCTCTCTCTTTTTAGATGAGCATTCTTTCTTATAAGTTACCTAACTATCTTCAAATTCTAGTGCTATGGGTGCTCACTCGATATTTATCTAAATATTTTTATAATTACCTATACAAATTTACTAAATTTGGTCAAAACACAAGTATTCATGTGGATCCGCCACTGAGTCGTACGACAACAAATTTTATTAACTAAACCAGTTTGCATTGTCAGTCTGTATAATTCCTATTTATTAGAAAAACTAAGGTTACAATAAAAGAAAACAAAAGGTAAAAGAAATGGATGGTGGAAAAGATCGGATTTTTTGAATTTAGGCCAATTTGAAGGCTAGATGAAGTGAAAGATGAGAATCAAAGCGATAAAGTTTTGATCATTTTGCTTTTCTCTAATTTATCTACAGTGCCCTTTTTTCAGCCGCAAAAAGGTACTAAAATTCTTCTTCATTATCCTTGGAATAAATTTAAAAATTTTATCTTCACCAATTGAAAGATTGCAAGCTATGTTAGATTTTACAAAAGCTTTCTGCATACAGCAATGTAGCAAAAGGTAGAGATATTTGTGGTCACTTGTTACAAAAATATGATTCCATTTCTTGTATTCAACCCACAATTGTGACCACGTTCAATCCAAAATCCTCTTTCCCTTGTTTTCTTGTTATAAAAAATATTACTATGTAAAAACTACCCTTGTTTGCCACATGAATTATATTCTTTGGCTTCTTGATCTATAAATAGGTTCGAATCCATAGAGCAACATATCATTTCCTATCAACTAGGAATGGAAGATTAATTAGAAGAGTCAGGTTTCCCCTAGAGTTCTCCTGAATCACTTCATTGGGATGTAAAAAATGCCCTTAAATTGAAAGGGTATTAATTATTAATGCCTACTGAAGTGTTTGGGGGAACTCCGGGAGCCACCTGACATTTATCATAATTTTATTATCTTGTTATATATTCTGAGAGTTTAACAAAATTTATAGGGGTCCTGGAATTTTGAAGAGAGCTTAGTCTATATATGCTACTCAGCTCACTGTATTTCTCTAGAATATTGTTGTTATTTTCCCTAATGTTGTATCTATACTGATTTCTTTTTCTTTTTAACCGGATTTTTTAGCTAGGTCTTATAACAACAACAACAACAACAACAACAACAACAATAACAACAACAACAACAAAAAACCCAGTTTGATCCCATAAATAGGATCTGGGGAGGGTAATGTGTACGCAGACCTTACTCCTACCTCATAGAGATAAAGATGTTGTTTTTGATAGACACTCGGCTTAAGGAACAATGAAGATAAAAAACCCAAGTAATAAAGAATATTAGCAATAATGTAACATAGTAACGGGCGTGAATGTCACGGCATGCATAACAAAGAACCATAAATAGAAAATTACAAAAATAGTCCTAGTACTACTGAATGGCCTAGGAGGAACATACTACAATCTGTCAACCTACAACCTTAATCCTCGACCTCCACACCTTCCTATCGTGGGTCATGTCCTTGGTAAGCTGAAGCAATAACATGTCCTGCCTAATTACCTCTCCCCAATACTTCTTAGGCCTACCCCTTCCCTTCCTCGGGCCCTCCATGGACAACCTCTCACACCTCCTCACCGGAGCATCTATGTCTCTCCTCTTCACATGCCCGAACCATCTTAGCCTCGATTCCCGCAACTAGTCCCCCACATATGTCACTCCTGACTTGTCCCTAATAACCTCATTCCTAATCCTATCTTTCCTATTATGCCCACACATCCATCTCAACATCCTCATTTCCGCTACTTTCATCTTTTTGATGAGCCAACACTCAGCTCCATACAACATAGTCGGTCTAACTAACTCTCTATAGAACTTGCCCTTAAGTGCAGGTGGCATATTTTTATCACACAAAATCCCCGAGGCGAGCCTCCATCTTATCCACCCCGCTCCAATACGATGAGTAACATCCTCGTCAATCTCCTTGTTGCCTTGAATAATAAACCCAAGATACTTGAAACTATCTCTTTTAGGGATGACCTGAGTACCAATCCTCACTTCCACTTCTTCTTCATGCATCCCCTCACTGAACTTGCACTCCAAGTACTCAAATTTTTACCTACTCAACTCGAAACCTTTAGACTCAGTGTTTGTCTCCAAACTTCCAACTTAGCATTAACTCTGCCTCGCATCTCGTCAATCAGGACTATATCATCAGCAAATAGCATATACCATGGCACCTCACCTTGTATGTTACGCGTCAGCACATCTAACGCTAAGGCAAACAAAAACGGGCTAAGAGCCGATCCTTGATGTAACTCCATTTCCACTGGAAAATGATACGAGTTTCCTCTCGCACTCCTCACCCGAGTCTTCGCTCTCTCGTACATGTCCTTAATCGCCCTAATGTACGCCACCGGGACACCGCTAGTGTCACGACCCAAAATGCACTATGGGTCATGATGGCGCCTAACGCCGCCGTCAGGCAGGCCAATGGTGATTTACCAATTTAATTACCCGCTTTAGTATTTTTGTAATCACAATTTTCCTTAATGAGACGGTGTAAAATAGAATTTACGGAGTAAATGAAGGTATCTGTACGAACCATAATAATAAATAACCTAAAAGAACCCTCAAAACCCAGTGTCACAAGTGGATGAGCATCAACTAGGGAATATGATAAAATAAAACATCTGTATGGAATACAAACTAGACAGGAGATTGTAAATAACTCTGATGGAGACTCTGTATGCTGCGGATTCGTAACATGGAATGCAGCTCACCATAAGTCCCTGCAATAGTCGCGCCTATATGCCCCAAAAGACCACTAGACATATATGTACCTGCACAAAATGTGCAGCAAGTGTAGCATGAGTACGTAAATCAATGCGTACCCAGTAAGTATCAAGTCTAACCTCGAAGAAGTAGTGACGAGAGGTCGACATCGACACTTACTAAAGGTCCAATAGGGTAATATAATAACAGCGTGAGCAGATATGAAGTACACAACAATAGTGGGGTAAATATGTAAGGTCTATAATCTTCCAATTATTTCTTTTAAAGCATAAGTTTCTCGATCTTGTATTCTACATTAATGTCTTAGAGAAATGCCAAGTATCAATGCCAATTAAGTAAGAATTACCGTAAAATGACGGCTTTAGTGGAAGGTTTATCTTGTGAATATTCGAACTAGTAGCGATAACGCACGATTCAACCGAGGTCGTTCAGCTCGATCCAGAATAACGTGTACACTGCCGACAAACGAGCGGTGCAATCCATAGATGCATCTATACTGCCGAGACGTTCGGTCTACTCCAACAGAAATGAGGACACTTTATGAACCTCCGGAATGAGAAGCTATCACAAGGCTAACACATAAGGATGTATAATTTCTATCAACGGTCAGGTAATTTTCACAAAAAATCAAGTATGTGAAATTTCGGTCTTTTACTATTTCCTCTAACAATTTCCAAAACGATTCAAGTACTTCAATTAATAAAGGATGAAAACATTATGAGTAATTCATGATTTGGGTCCTAAACTACCCGGGCATAGCATAATTAGTAGCTACACACGGAATCTCGTCACCTCGTGCATACGCAGCACCTACAATAGCAGTAAAAATTAATTTAAATCACCTATGGGGTAAATTCCCTCTTACAAGGTTAGACAAGATACTTACCTCCCTTCGAAGTTCCATAGCCAGCTCCAACGCCACTCTAACACCTCAAACTGATGCTTGTTGATCACGAAACTATGCAAACAATGTGCAAATCAATCAATATGTGTTATAATACCCATAACTAATCAATTCAAACAATTTCTGACTTTGCTCCAAAAGTCGATAAAATCCACCCCCGGGCCCACGTGCTCGGATTCCAAAATTTTTTGAAGATAAACTTTACCCATAATATCACGAACTCGATTATATCATTTATTCTAAATTCCATGTCCAATTTCGTGGTAAAAATCCAAAAATATCAATTTTTAGGTTTTTCTTCAAAACCCTAAATTTCTACTAATTTCCATGAATTTACAAGCCTAAATTTCTATATAAACCAGGTGGGAATCACTTACCTTGCATTAGATGGTGAAAATACTCCCTTGACGAGCTCCAAATATAGCCCAAGCCGTATGGAAAATGGGTGAAATGAACCCAAACCCCGTTTAAAGCCAGTCTGCCCATAAAATTCGCCTCTTCTTCGCGTTCGTGGCCTTCAGCTCGCGTTCGCGCAGGCTTCCCCAGCTTCTGCCTCGCGTTCGCATCCCCAGCCTCACGTTCACGAAGGCCAATTCCCAACAACCCCAAAATTCCTCTTCGCGAACGCATGAGATCCTTCGCGTTCGGGAAGGAGGAAACTAGACACCAACACATCAGCTCCAAAGCAGCCCAACTTGGTGCGGAACACACCCGGGCCCCCCCGGGTCCTCGTCCAATTACACCAACCAGTCCCAAAACATGACACGAACTTGCTCGAGGCCTCAGATCACATTAAACAACATCAAAAGCATGAATCACGCTCCAATTAAATCTTTATGAACTTTAGAATTTCAAACTTCTACATTTGATGCTGAAACATATCAAATCAAATCCGATTGACCTCAAATTTTGCACACAAGTCATAATTTATATTACAAACCTACTTCCACTTCCGGAATTGGAATCTGACCCCGATATCAAAAATTCCACTCCCGATCAAACTTCCTAAAAACCTTAAAATTTCCACCTTTCGCCAAATGACCCTAAACGACCTACAAACCTCCAAATCCACACACAGACGCGCCCCTAAGACCATAATCACCATACGGAGCTATTCCCAGGCTCGGAATCCCAGAATTAATTAAGCTAAATAAATGCTAAAACTGAAATGTGGAATAACATAAAGCCCATAATATTTGATATAATACGGATCTGGAGTCACAACTCACGAGCTTCTAAGATTTGCTACAAATAGAGTCTGAACGAAATACAACTATTCTGAATGAAAAGAAACAGTAAAATAAGTAAACTAGAAAGGGACTCCAAGGTCTGCGGACGCCAGCAGATATACCTTGAGTCTTCGATAAGCAAGTCCGGACTGCCGAGTCTCGCGATCAGCTAGGGCCGGTACCAAAATCTACACAAGAAGTGCCGAGTATAGTATGAGTATAACCAACCCCATGTACTCGAAAGTGTCGAGCCTAACCTCGACGAAGTAGTGACGAGGCTATGATAAGACACCCACATAATAAGCCTGTGTAGATAACAATATATGTACAAGAAAATAACAATAACAGCTAAACATGCACTATTGGGAGAGGGCATGCAAAGGCGATACAAGATACGAGAAATACAGTGGAAATGATAACCAGAACAGTCAATATTCCTTTAACCAGTAAAAACAATTAAGCACAATAAAGCAAATTACACGGCATCATTCTTCGTGCTTTTACTCTCAACCTCACAATGTAAATCAATGGATATGACACGGCATCACCCTTCGTGCATTAACTCTCATAACATGGCACGACATCACCCTTCGGGCATTAACACTCACAATATGGCAAGGCATCACTCTTCGTGCATTAACACTCATGATATGGCACGACATCACCCTTTGTGCATTAACACTCACAATATGGCACAACATCACCCTTCATGCATTAACACTCACAATATGGCACGACATCACCCTTCGTGCATTAACACTCTCCCTTACCACATAACGATGAACAAGTAATAGCAAGGAGATAGAATCAACAAGAACAAGCCTTATTTCAACAATGGTTCCGCAATACCAATCTCAACTTTGGAATCAAGACTCAATTATCACAAAAGCCCGTAAACTCGAGTAACTAGTCTAAGCATAGATAACAAGATCAAAGTAAGCAATAAACTATAAAGAACAAGTCTCACCCGCATGCTTTAACCCGACAACAACGCATAAGTACTTGTCACCTCACATATACGTTGTACCCAACATCTAAACATGTAGCAAATAGACAATTAAGTCCTAATCCCTCAAGTCAAGATTAATCACGATACTTACCTCGCACCAAAGGTCCACTCAAAGCTCAATCACAGCTTTGCCTTTCAAACAAGCCTCCGAAACAATAGAATCTATCAAATTACCAACCAAACGATTCAAATTACGCCTTAGAAACTACCCACGACTGCAAAGAATTCAATTTAGGTCATTATTGGAAAAGTCAAGAAAAGTCAACTCCCGAATCCACTCGGTCCAAACCCGAATTTGGGACCAAAACCCGTTTACTCATTCACCCCCGAGCCTGGTTCAGTAATTTGTTTTGGAATCCGACCACAATTTGAGGTCTAAATTTCCATTTTATAAAAATCCCTAATTCTATCCAAACCCCCAATTTCCATCATGAAAACACTAGATTTTTGGTTAAAACTTATGAAATGTAATGAAAGATTGAAGGAAAATAGGTTAGAATCACTTACCAATGGATTGGGGAAGAGGAGTTCTTTGAAAAATCGCCTCTAGGGTTTTCTAGTTTTTAAAATTTGAAGAATGAACAAAAATCCCGTCTAACTCCTATTTGTTCAGTTGCAGATGTCGCATTTGCGATCAGGGGTTCGCAATGGCGAACCCCCACAAATGCGAAGAACACCTCGCAAATGCGAAGTCTGTGCACCTATGCTTTCATCGCATTTGTGATGAAGTTTTCGCAAATGCGAACTCTGGCCTCCCCGCATTTGCAACCTCCTAATCGCAAATGCGAACTCTTGCTGACCAAGGTACTATTCGCAAATGCAAAGAATTTTCTCGCAAATGCAATCCTGGCAGGATTTGGGATGTTCGCAATTGCGAACACTGATCTCGCAATTGCGAGATCAGAGACCAGTACCAGAAATTGCAGAACACCAGCTGAGTTCTAAGTCTAAACCACTCCGTAGCCTATCTGAAACTCACCCGAGCTCTCGGGACTCTAAACCAAATATGCACACAAGTCTAAATACCATACGAGCTTGCTTGCGATATCATATTGCCAAAATAACACCTAAAACTACGAATTTAGCATCAAATCGAAGGAAATTTTCTAGAAAACTCATGAACTTCTAATTTCACAACCGGACGTCCAAATTATGTCAAACCAACTCTGTTTCTCACCAAATTTAACAGACAAGTCATAAATATAGTATTGGACTTATACCGGGTTCCGAAACTAAAATACAGACCTGATATCTAAAAAGTCAAATATTGGTCAAACATTTCAAAGTCATTAAGCCTTTAACTTTCAATTTTCAACAAACCGCGATAATTCGGGTTAGGAACTTCCGAATTCGATTCGGGGCATATGCCCAAGTCCCAAATCACGATACGGACCCACCGGTACTGTCAAAACATGAATCCGAGTTCGTTTGCTCAAACTGTTTACCGAAGTCAACTCAAATAGATTTTAAGGCAAACATTTCATATTTTTCTTAGTTTTTAACATAAAAGCTTTTCGGAAAAACACCCGGACTATGCACGCAAATCGAGCAAGGCTAGAATGAGGTATTTAAGGCTTCATAGCGCAGAAGTAGGTTCTAAAACATAAGATGACCTATCGAGTCATCACATTCTCCACCTCTAAAACAATCGTTCGTCCTCGAACGGACATAGAAAAGTTTCTGGGCGGGTGAAAAGGTGGGGATATCTACTCTGTATATCCGACTCGGACTCCTAAGTAGCTGCCTCAATGGGCTGACCTCTCCACTCCACTCAGACTGAAGGATAACTCTTCGACCTCAACTGACAAACCTGTCGGGCTAGAATAGCCACCGGCTCCTCCTCGTAAGTCAAATCCTTGTCCAACTGAACAAAGCTGAAATCTAACACATGAGACGGATCGCCGTGATACTTCTGGAGCATGGACACATGGAACACTAGATGAACTGTTGATTAACTGGGTGGAAATGCGAGCTTGTAAGCCACCTCACCCACTCTCTGAAGAATCTCAAAAGGTCCGATATACCTAGGGCTCAACTTGCCCTTCTTTCCAAACCTCGTTACACCCTTCATGGGTGATACTCGGAGAAATACTCTCTCTCCGACCATGAATGCAACGTCACGAACTCTACGGTCGGCATAACTCTTATGCCTGGACTGAGCTGTGCAAAGTCAATCCTGCATAATCTTGACCTTATCCAGGGCATCCTGTACTAAATCTGCACCCAACAACCGAGCCTCCCCTAGCTCGAACCATCCAACTAGCGACCGGCACCGCCTACCGTATAATGCCTCATAGGGAGCCATCAGGATGCTCGACTGGTAGCTGTTGTTGTTAGCAAACTCCGCAAGTGACAAAAACTAATCCCACGATCCTCCGACGTCTATAACACATGCGCGGAGCATATCCTCCAATATCTGAATAGTGCGCTCGAACTGTCCGTCCGTTTGAGGATGAAACAGTGTGCTCAACTCAACCCGCGTGCCCAACTCATGTTGTACCTCGATCAAAAATGATAGACACGGGCACACCGTAAAGACGGACGATCTCGCGAATATATATCTCTCCCAACCGCTCTGAAGAATAGGTAACTGACACAGGAATGAAGTGTGTTAACTTGGTCAGCCTGTCCACAATGACCCAAACTGCATCGAACTTCTTCTGAATCCATAGTGATACCCTCCCACTTCCACTCAGGAATCTCTAACTTCTAAAGCAAACCACTAGTTCTCTAATGCTCATACTTTGCATGCTGACAATTTAGACACTGAGCTACATATGCAACTATGTCCTTCTTCATTCTCCTCTTATAATAATGCTGCCGCAAGTCCTGATACATCTTGGCGGTGCCCGGATGAATAGAATACCGGGAAATGTGAGCCTCCTCAAGAATCAACTTATGAAGTCCATCCACATTAGGCATGCAAACACGACCTTGCATCCTCAAAACTCCATCATCTCCTACCGTAACCTGCTTGGCATCACCGTGCCACACTGTTTCCCTAAGGATGAGAAAATGAGGGTCATCATATTGTCGCTCCTTGATGCGCTCAAACAAGGAAGACCGAGAGACTGTACAAGCTAGAACACGACTGGGCTCACAAATATCCAATCTCCCGAACTAATTGGCCAAGGCATGAACATCTAATGCAAGCGGTCTCTTACCGATTAGAATGTACGCAAGGCTGCCCATACTGGCTAACTTTCTACTCAAGGCATCGGCCACCACATTGGCCTTCCCGGGATGATACAAGATGGTGATATTATAGTCCTTCAATAGCTCCAACTACCTCCTCTGCCTCAAATTGAGTTCCTTTTGTTTGAACAAATACTGCAAGCTCTGATGATCCGTGAATACCTCACACGAAAGATAGTGCCTCCAAATCTTCAGCGCATGAACAATGGCTGCCAGCTCTAAGTCATGAACAGGGTAATTCTTCTCGTGAACCTTCAACTGTCGCAACGCATATACAATCACCCTGCCATCCTGCATCAATACTGCACCGAGCACAACACGAGATACATCATAATATACCGTATAAGATCCTGAACTTGTGGGCAACACCAACACCGGCGCCGTAGTCAAAGTAGTCTTGAGCTTCTGAAAGCTCGCCTCACACTCGTCTGACCATCTGGACGGGGCACCTTTCTGGGTCAACCTGGTCAATGGGGTTGCTATAGATGAGAACCCCTCCACAAACCGACAGTAATAGCCCGCCAAACCCAAGAAACTATGGATCTCCGTGGCTGAAGGGGGTCTGGGCCAGTTCTGAACTACCTCAATCTTCTTAGGGTCCACCAGAATGCCCTCTGTTGATACAACATGCCGCAAGAAGGAGAATGAGTCCAACTAAAACTCGCATTTTGAAAACTTAGCATATAACATGCTGTCTCTCAGAGTCTGAAGTACAATCTGAAGATGCTGCTCATGCTCCTCTCGACTGCGGGAGTAGATCAAGATATCATCAATAAACACAATCATAAAGGAATCCAGATAGGGCTTGAGCATTCGGTTCATCAAATCCATAAATGTTGTTGGGGCATTTGTCAGCCCGAATGACATCACTAGAAACTCATAATGCCCATACCGAGCACGAAAAGTTGTCTTAGGGACATCAGATGCCCTAATCCTCAACTGATGGTAGCCATACCTCAAATCAATCTTTGAAAACACCTTGGCACCCTAAAGCTGATCAAATAAGTCATCAATCCTCGGCAATGGATACTTGTTCTTGATGGTGACTTTGTTCAACTACCGATAATCTATGCACATCCTCATCAATCCATCCTTCTTCTTCACGAATAACATAGGCGCACCCCAAGGCGAGACACTAGGTCTAATGAAGCCTTTATCAAGCAAATCCTGCAACTGCTCTTTCAATTCTTTCAACTCTGGTGGGGCCATGCATTATGGCGGAATAGAAATGGGCTAAGTGCCCGGAACCAAGTAAATACAGAAGTCAATATCCCTGTCGGGTGGAATCTCTGGCAGGTCTGCAGGAAACACCTCTAGAAACTCACCGACAACTGGTACTGAATCCATGGAAGGAACCTCCATACTAGAATCGTGGACATAAGCCAAATAAGCTAGACAACCCTTCTCGACCATACACTGAGCCTTCATATAAGAGATAACCCTACTGGTAGAATGGCAAGGAGTCCCTCTCCACTCTAATCGAGGCAACCCCGGCAAGGCTAAGGTCACCGTCTTGGCGTGATAATCCAATATAGCATGATAAGGTGACAGCCAATCCATACCCAAGATATTATCAAAGTCTACCATATCGAGAAGTAGAAGATCTAGACTAGTCTCAAGACTCCCAATGGCAACAACACACGAGCGATAAATACGATCTACAACAATAGCATCTCCCACAGATGTGGACACATACACAGGAGCACTCAAAGAATCACGAGGCACAACCAAATATGAAGCAAAATAGGATGAACTGTAATAATAAGTAGAACTCCGATAAAATAGAACTGAAGCATCTCTATTGCAAACTGAAACAGTACCTGTGATAACATCGTCAGATGACTCAACCTCAGGCCTGGCTGGAAAAGCATAGCATCGGGGATGGCCCCCACCACTCTAAACTACATCTCTAGGACGGGACCTAGCTGGCTGGCCTCTACCTCTAGCCGCCTGACCTTCACCTCTAATGGCCTGACCTCCACCTCTAGCTATCTGACCCCTACCTCTAGCTGGCTGGGAGGCGGTGACCATGGCACGAGAACCCTTATGTTGTGAGCTGCTCGATGCCCGAGGGCAAAAACCTAGCAATGTGCCTCGGATCACCACAAGTATAATAGGACCTCGACTGATGTGACCACCAAGAAAACTCTGGAGCGGAGGTGCACTAATCGGAGCTGGTGGTGCATTGTAGGCTAGCTGGTCGGAATAAGGCATATGAGGGCCACGGCCACCTGAAACATCGTGGGATGCCTGGAGTGCTAAATGAAATGGCCTGGGAGGATGGCCTCTACCAAAAGTAACCGTGCCTCCAGACGAGTCGCTGCTAAACCCACTGGAATGACGAGGCCTCTTGTCAGACCCCTGACCTCCCACCTATGCAAGAACCATCTCGACCCGCCTGGCAACATTGGCAGCCGTCTGAAAAGCAATCTTACTCCCAGTCTCCTTAGCCATCTGCAACTTGATAGGCTGAGCAAGTCACTCAATAAACCTCCTCACCCTCCCTCTCTTGGTAGGAAGCAGAAGAACAGCATGACGGGCCATATCTACAAAACGGGTCTCATACTGAGTGACGGACATACTGCCCTGCTGGAGACGCTCGAACTGCCTGCGAAAATCCTCTCTCAATATGACAGGAAGGAACTTCTCAAGAAATATCTCTGAGAACTGGTCCCAAGTAAGAGCAGGCGACCCGGCTGGTCTGGTCAATACAAAATCCTTCCACCATCTCTTGGCGGAACCCTTCATCTAAAACACAACAAAATCGACCGCATTGGTCTCAACTATCCCCATGTTCCGCAGAACCTCATGGCAGCCATCAAGATAATTCTGTGGGTCCTCAGAAGGTGCATCACTCAAGTGAATTGGAAAGAGCTAGGTGAACTTGCCCAATCTCAATAAGCCCACAGAAGACATAGCTGGTCTATCACTGTCCTGCGCCGCAACAATGGGCTGAACTACTCTGACTGGCTGAGCTACTGGAGTCTGATACCGGGGAGCCATCTGCTCTGGAGTGTGAGTAGCAGGAGTCTGAGCTCTTCCTCTAGCCTGAGTGACGGCTGGTGCCATGGGAAATGTACCAATCTAGGCCATACTCTCCATAAGGCCCACAAAACGGACCAAAGCGTCCTGAAGCACTAGGGTGGCGATGAACTCCTCCGGGACCTGAGCTGGTCTGATAGGAACAGTCTGGGCTGGAACCTCCTCGTCAAACTCTACCTGAGGCTCCACTACTGGTGCTGCTACTCGAACTCTGGGCTGAGCTCTACCCCTGCCTCGGCCTCTGGCACGGCCTCGGCCTCAGCCTCGACCTCTGCCCCTCGTAGGAGCTGCCACTAGGGGCTCTAGCTGCTGCTCAGCTGAAGATGCAGTACATGTTCTTGCCATCTGCAAGAGAACAAGAGTATAAGAGTTCAATTAGCAATGAGAGAACAAATCGTACGACAAAGAAGAATAGAAGTGAAATTTGTTCCTAAACTTCACAGCCTCTGGAAGATAAGTACAGACGTCTCCGTACTGATCCTCCAGATTCTACTAAGCCTGCTCGTGAATTATGAGTCCTAGGCAACCTAGTGCTCTGATACCAACTTGTCACGACCTGGAATTCCCACCTTCGGGACCGTGATGGCACCTAACATTTCACTTGCTAGGCAAGCCAACGTTAGAGGATTCTTTAAACCAATTTTTAGTCAATTTCAATAGCAGAATTAATTAAGCTAAATAAATGCTAAAACTGAAATGTTGAATAACATAAAGCCCATAATATTTGATACAATACGGATCTGGAGTCACAACTCACGAGCTTCTAAGATTTGCTACAAACAAAGTCTGAATGAAATACAACTGTTCTGAATGAAAAGAAACAGTAAAATAAGGAAACTAGAAAGGGACTCCAAGGTCTCCGGATGCCAGCAGATCTACCTTGAGTGTCCGATAAGCAAGTCCGGACTGACGAGTCTCGTGATCAGCTAGGGCCGGTACCAAAATCTGTACAAGAAGTGCAGAGTGTAGTATGAGTATAACCGACCCCATGTACTCGTAAGTATCAAGCCTAACCTCGACGAAGTAGTGACGAGGTTATGACAAGACACCCACATAATACACCTATGCAGATAACAGTATATGTACAAGAAAACAACAATAACAGCTAAACATCCACTATTAGGAGGGGGCATGCTAAGGGATACAAGATATGAGAAATACAATAGAAATGATAACCAGAACAGTCAATATGCCTTTAACCAGTAAACATAATTAAGCACAATGAAGAAAATTGTACGGCATCACCCTTCGTGCTTTTACTCTCAACCTCACAATGTAAATCAATGGATACGGCACGGCATCACCCTTCGTGCATTAACTCTCATAACATGGCACGACATCACCCTTCGGGCATTAACACTCACAATATGGCACGACATCACTCTTCGTGCATTAACACTCACGATATAGCACGACATCACCCTTGGTGACCCAGGTACTATTCGCAGCGAAGAATTTGCTCGCAAATGCGAGCCTGGCAGGATTTAGGATGTTCGCAATTGCGAACACTGATCTCGCAATTGCGAGATCAAAAACCAGTACCAGAAATTGCAGAATACCAGTTGAGTTCTAAGTCTAAACCACTCTGTAGCCTATCCGAAACTCACCCGAGCCCTCGGAACTCTAAACCAAATATGCACACAAGTCTAAAAATATCATACGAACTTGCTTGCACGATCACATCGTTAAAATAACATCTAGAACTATGAATTTAGCATCAAATCAAAGGAAATTTTTAAGAAAACTCAAGAACTTCTAATTTCACAACCGGACATTCGAATTACGTCAAAACAACTCTGTTTCTCACCAAATTTGATAGACAAGTCATAAATATAGTGTTGGACCTATACCGGGTTCCGAAACCAAAATACGGACCCGATATCCAAAACGTCAAACATTGGTCAAACATTTCAAAGTCATTAACCCTTTAACTTTCAAATTTCAACAAAGCGCGATAACTCGGGTTAGGGACTTCCGAATTTGATTCCGGGCATACGTCCAAGTCCCAAATCATGATACGAACCCACCGGGACAGTCAAAACATAAATCCGGATCCGTTTGCTCAAAACATTGACTGAAGTCAACTCAAATGGATTTTAAGGCAAATATTTCATATCTTTCTTAGTTTTTAACATAAAATCTTTCCAAAAAAACACATGGACTGCGCACGCAAATCGAGAAAGGCTAGAATGAGGTATTTAAGGCTTCAATGCGCAGAATTAGGTTCTAAAACATAAGATGACCTATCGGGTCATCACAATGCATATCTTCAAAAAGTATAAATAAATCTTTTAAGTATCTTTTGGCATTTTTCTAATGAATAATATATCATTTGAAGATCTTAAAAAAAACATAATAATAATGTGCATATTTTCATGGAACGTACTGTTATCTTTAAGATATATATTTCTATTATAAGTTTTATATTAAAGTTATAAAATATTTGATTAAAATATTTAGAATTATTATTAATAATAATCTTAGAAAATCTACATGGCTGTTGTAGAGGGGTAATTTTACAAAGAGCGTACTGTCATAAAGTGTCACGACCCAAAATCCACCTAGTCGTGATGGCACCTAACCCAACCCGTCACGTAAGCCAATTAACAACTATCCAATTCAATTAATATTTAACTGACTCTAATACACTCCACAAGGACTGGTAGTACAAATCACGAGCTTCTAAGATTAGAATTTACAAAGCTGGTATGAAATAAATGTATCATTTGTTTGAAATGTACATAAACAGATTTTTATAAATATAAGGCTACCATGAACAAGAGGCAGCTACGACCGGAACACAGGTACATCATCAAATCCAGCTCCCATTGATCACAACAACATCATCATCTAATATCTACACGCAAGGTGCAGAAGTGTAGTACAAGTACAACCGTCAATAAGTAACAAACCTAACCTTAGCTTGAAAGTAGTGACGGGCTGGAACAAAGGTCAGGGTCCAACACCAATAGCCAACAACAGTGCATAACAACATAATAGAAGTAATAAAAGAAGTAGCTCAGACATAAATTGCTCAGCTCATTCACAGTTCTAGAAAAATAGTCCTGCTTTTCAAATATATCAGTGAAAACCCAAATCCTTTACCGAAATCACCAATTTATGAGTAAGCTTGAAAACTGTGATTTTTCCCAAAACATTCAACATATAAATATTTCATTTTTAAAAGGCGTGAGAAAAATACATCTCTATTCCTATATGTCAATATGTAGGAGAAGTCATGAATAACGCAATATCGTACAACATGAGGAAAAATGCATCTCTATGCCTGTATGTCAAGTGTGCATGTCAATGCGATGCAACTCAGTGATAAAACCATATGCATACTCTCAGAGTATCATTTCACTCAGTCCTTCCAGCCACTCAGTCCTCCTAGTCACTCAGTACTCACAATCACTCAATCCTCCCAATCGCTCGGCACTCACACTCAGTAGGTACCTGCGCTCATTGGGGGTGTCTACAGACTCCGGAGGGACTCCTTCAGCCCAAGCGCTATAACAAGCCAATCATGGCATAAATCAGTACAACATGCTGCGGCGTACAACCCGATCCCATCATAAATCCTCACCATCAGGCCCTCGGCCACACTCAGTCATCAATCTCCCCAGTCTCTCGTGCTCACAATGTCATAAAAATAAGCCAAACATGATGATATGATGTATCAATAAATAGTAACAGAGACTGAGATATGATACGCAAATGAATGCGTATGACTGAGTATGTAATTACAATGTAAGCAAATAACTCAACAGCAGAAATGACCTTAGTGGGTCCCAACAGGATAAGCATATATCCTAGTCATGATTTCTAACATGGATCACAGTTCAATTACTCTAGCACGTAGAGATTTCATAGATACAAATAAGATTAGGTAACTACACAGTACCACAGATATAACCGAGTCACAATTCACACGGTGCATGCCTACACGCCCCTCACCCTGCATGTGCGTCACCTCGACACCAAATATATAACGCGTATAATCAGGGTTCATACCCTCAGCTCCAACTTTAGAAGCATTACTTACCTCGAACAAACCAAATCCAATGTCGAGCAAGCTAAACAATGCTCCAGAAATTCCATTCTATGCGTATCAACTTCTCAACGGCTCGAATCTAGTCACAATTAATTCGATTTAGTCAACACAAATTATAGGAATTAATTCCATATGAAAATATTAAGTTTTTCACAAAATCTGAAATTACACACAAAATTTGTCAGTGGGGCCCATGTCTCAAAATTCGACAAAATTCACAAAATTCGACAACCAATTCAATCACGAGTCCACAATACTAAAATTACTCAAATTCGACCACAACTCGGCCTTCAAATCCACAATTAAAGTCTATCAAATTTTCTACCATTTTCAACCCAAAGCACTAATTTAATGATTAAAACAACAATATATTCATGTAATTTAACCAAAACAGAGTTAGGATCACTTACCCAATCCATATGGTGAAAATCGCCTCAAAAACCGCTTCAATACGAGATCCATAGCTCCAAATATGTTAAAATGGCCGAAACCTCAAAATATAGCTTCTATCTAGGTTTTTACTCTTCGCGATCGCGAAGCACAAAATTTTCCAACCCAAAATTTGCCCTTGGCGATCGCGGAAAACCAATCGTGATCGCGAAGAACAAACTCCCCAACTCTTCCAGATAGCCTCTAGTATAATGGTCATACCTTTTTGTACAAAACTCCAAATGACAAATAGTTTGACTTTCAGTAAACTAGACATCAAGGGATACAGCTTTCATTTTTAGATCATCTCCAAATTCCTTATAGATTGCGAGATATAAGCTTCCAAACTCGGGTCAGTACAGGAGAGATCTTTTTCTACACGATCGCGATTCACAATTCCCCATACTGCTGTTTGCTCTTCGTGAACGCGACCAAATGTTTGCGATCGCGATGCACACCTCTGTAGACAAAAACCGGCAATTAAAAATGGCCTATAAATGGTCTGAAACCAAAAAACTCACCCGAGCCCATCGGGACCCCGTCCGAACATACCAACAAGTACCAAAATATATTACAGACCTACTCGAGGCCTCAAATTACATATAACAACATCGAAACGACGAATCGCACGTCAATTCAAACTTAAGGAAACTAAGAAATTCCAACTTCTACATTCGATGCCGAAACCTATCAAATCAAGTCTGATTGACCTCAAATTTTGCACACACGTCATAAATGACATAATAGACCTATTCAAATTTCCAAAATCGGATTCCGATCCCGATATCAAAAAATCAACTCCCTGGTCAAATTTTCAAACTTAAACTTCATATTTTCGCCATTTCAAGCCTAATTTAACTACGGGCTTCCAAATAATTTTTTGGACACACTCCTAAGTCCAAAATTACCAGACGGAGCTATTGGAATCATCAAAACTCTATTCCGGAGTCGTTTACACATAAGTCAACACCGATCAACTTAAGCTTTAAATTTTGGAATTAAGTGTTCCTATTCATTCTGAAACCTCTCCAACGTGTCAAAAACTTATAATTGAACACAGGATAAGTAGTAAATGGGTGAATGAGGCTGTAATACTCAAAACAACTAGTCGTGTTGTTACATTCTCCCCATTTAAACATACGTCCGTCCTTGAATGTGCCAAGAGTTGTTCCTAAGCCTTTAAATCAATGTTCAACCCTACCACGCACATTCCCGAGGGTGATCCCACGCCACCCTATTCCATATAGTCCTGATAGCACATCATAATTAGAGATCATTAATTCAACCTTAGCCCATAAACATTGGAATTCAATTCCCAACATTCAGAATTTCTTTTCAAGACCCGAATCTCAATATACATACTGTATAAGTCTGAACAAACTGTATCAAGCCATAACCATGACCCCATATATAGTCACATACTACACAACTCGCATACTCGTAGCAATTATTTCTAATCATCATAGCTGCTTAAAAACGAACTCGATACCGGTGATAAACCTCATATCATATAAAACCTCATTCAAAAACCTCCATACACTGCCAATAATGAAAGAAACACTCAAAAACTCATAACCACTCATCAGATTAACTAGTCATGGAGCTCTCTCGCCCCAACCAGAACTATAATCAATTTCTAAGACGATTTTCAATATTATCCTCCTGAATATACCGTAATCAAACCTGATAGTAACCATTCTAGGTCCAATGACCTTATATTATTAATCAGAACTATCCCACAGACATGCCACACCAATATAACTCAAGCCACAACTACGCAATCCGTGTATCCAAAAATAGGAAATGTTTCAAAAAAGAGAACCGTTTCACAAGTTCAACAAGCACCACTGCAATCGCAATGCTATGTGCTCATCATACATAGTAGAACCAAGACACACGAATATAATAACGGTCACTAGATCTCCTATAGTTCACATTAGCATCAATTGCACAGATAACTCACGTACTATAGTATCAATATCTGGACCCTCACGGACAACTTACGTGCCAATAATATCAGTATATGGATCCGCACGGACAACTCACTTGTCAATAACATAATCCGCTTGGCATGGTCATAGGCCTCCAGTACAAGCATATCATTCAGGAGCAATCAAATAAGTGCACATGTATATGATAATGAAGTAAGATTCTCACACTCCTGGACTTGTATAATAACACATAATAGAGTAGGCATGTACAAAGTGTGCTATCACAACTCAATCGGCAAGTTAACGCAGAAATAGTAACTACCCAGTTTATTCAGGGAATTAGCCTCTTTGTAACCTCAAGTATAGCCCAAATAGTTCTCAACAAAGGTACGAATACGAGAAATATTATAACTTTACGCTTAACAGTCAATTCTAGGCATATCATAGCCTAAGCACTCTTCCGAGTATGAATACTTTCCCTGATGCCCGCACATGGGCTCAAGCCTCACATATACGCGCACTCACAACACGTATCTATCATAAATAATTAACGCAACTAGTGCCTCCACTGAGTTTAAATAAATTACTCACCTCAAACAGGTCGCAACCTTGAAACAATATGCTTTTCAGAACTCCCAGTCTCCAAATTCGTAAAATAATATGGTAAAAAAATTTAGAACTCTTCGAAACCCATTTGCACATAACCAAACTATCAGAACTTAATTCCTCTAACTTGAACAAGCTACACAAATTGCCAAATCCGAGAGTATTGCCACAAAATATCTGTAAAGCCTCACCTCATCATAATTATCCCTATAAATACCACAGCCGAAATACCCACTCTGAAAATACCTTATGTGAATTTAAAATTGTTCTTTTTACCTTTCTTATACTAAAATGTAGAATCCATAGTCATATAGAATTACCGCAAGTCCCGAAATCATCCAGTGAAAATACCTCATTCTAGTGATATACAAATTCAAAAACTTTCAATTACCACATATACATTTTGAATCCATTAGAACCCTCTCGAGATTCATTCACTTTGCTCAAATCTAAATTGTACTGTGATGACCCAAAATGTTTTCTTTAAATTTAATAATTAATTCTGTGTTCTAAGAGTTCAAAAAATACTATTTATCACTCCTCGACTTGTGTACGCAGTTTGTATAATTTTTCGGAAAGTTTTTGTGTGAAAAATGGATTAAAATGTGAAATAGAGCTTTAAAACTCAACTGAGTTGACTTTGGTCAACATTTTGAGCAAACGGACTTGGATAAGTGTTTTGATATTTCCGTTAGGTCCGTATCGTGATTTGGGACTTGGGGGTATGCTCGGAATCGAATTCCGAGGTCCCTAGCCCGAGATATGGAATGTTGATGTAACATTAAAAGTTTGAAAGCTTAATAATTTTTAAGAATTTACTGATATTTGATTTATTGACACCGGGTCCGTATTTTGGTTTCGGATCACGGTATAGGTCCACTATAATATTTATGACTTGTCTGCCGAATTTGGTGAGAAATGGAGTTCGTTTGACGTGATTCGGACGTATAGTTGTAAAAATATAAGTTTTAAAGTTTTCTTGAAGATTTCCTATGATTTGATGTCTGATTCATAGTTCTAGATGTTATTTTGGCGATTATATCACGCAAGCAAGTTCGTATGATATTTTAGGACTTGGGTGAATATTTGGTTTGGAGCCCCGAGGGCTCGGGTGAGTTTCGGATAGGCTACGGGATGATTTCAAACTTGGAAATATCTGGTTTTCTGCAAACTTCAGGCTTCTGGTGTGTTCTTCTTCGCGTTTGCTAAGGTACTCTCATGAACGCGAAGAGCAAATTGGGCTGGCATATTTTGTGCTTCACGTTCGTGGCAGTGGGAACGCGTTCGCGAAGGGTCAAGGTGCAAATCTTCGCATTCGCGATCGAAGCCTCGCGTTCGCGAAGGGAAAGAGGCTGGCCAGGAAAATTTGCCTTCGCGTTCGCGAAGGCCAAGCCAGGCAAGCATCGCGTTCGTGAGGTAGCCCTCGCATTCGCGAAGAGTAAAATTGGATAGTACAAACTTGTGCTTTGCGAATACGAGGCACTGACCGCGTTCGCGAAGGGTAAAAATTCGAGAAACAGAACTTAAGTTCTGGAAAATGGGATTCGTCCCATTTTCAACCATTGTCCATTTTTAAGCTCGGGTAAGGCGATTCTTGAGCGATTTTAACGAGAAGACATTGAAGTAATTGTTCTTTATCCTATATTGATTATATTTCATGATTCCATGTTCATTTATATCATGAATCCGTGAAATTTTGGGAGAAAAATTAGATTTTTATAAAATCTTCCAAAAACAAAAATTTAAGATTTGAAGGTCCATTTAATATCGGAATTTGATAATTTTTGTATGATTGGAGTCGTCTCGGAATGGGTGTGTTTAGATTTCATATGTTTTTCTGAGATTTGAGACGTAGGCCCCACTATCGAATTTTAAAATGAATTTCAGATTTTTATCTGAAAAATTAGTAAATTCATATGAAAATAATTCCTATGATTCGTATTGAGTATATCGAATTGTTTGTGAATAGATTTGATGCTTTTGGAGGCAAATTCAAAGGGAAAAGCCGTGGTCGAGTAATTGATTGAAAATTTGCAAAGCGAGGTAAGTATCGTGGTTAACCTTGACTTGAGGGAATAGAATCCTTAAACTATTTGTTATGTGAAATGCATGTGAACGACGTATAAGCGAGGTGACGAGTTTCTATACATCGTCAAATTAATTGTTTGCATAATTATTTAAAAAATCATAAATCATTTTAAATCATGAATTAATTGTTATAATAATTGTTTCTCTCCTATTCTTTGTCAAATATTAATTCTTGAATTCCTGCAACAATTGTTACATGCTATTTGATTTATGTGTCTTAATTGTTATTTGACATTTAGCATACTAAATATTAACTGCCTATTTTCTCCACGATTTTCATAATTAATTGATAATTGCCATTGTTTGCTCATAGATAAATTATAATTATTGTGTGCCTTGATGCTTAATAGTTTCTCATTGGACGTGGTATTTATTGGAGTAATATTTATTACATTTATGAGTTGTTTAAAGTTATATTGGGAGAACGGGTTGCACACCATAACGGAAATGAAAGGGAATATATATATATATTGGGGGATCAGGTTACACGCCGCAACAAACTTATTAAAAAGTCCATATTGAGGGATCGGATTGCACGCCGTAACAGACTTATTAAAAAGTCCATATTGGGGGATTAGATTGCATGCCGCAACGGACTTATAAAAAAGTCCATATTGGGGGATCGGATTGCACGCCGCAATAGACTTATTAAAAAGTCCATATTGGGGGATCGGATTGCACGCTGCAACAGACTTATTAAAAAGTCCATATTGGGGGATCAGATTGCACGCCGCAACAGACTTATTTAAAAGTCTAAACAGACTTATTTAAAAGTCTATATATACTTGATTAAAATAAATATATGGGAGGATTGAAAATGAATATGTTGTGTGAGCGGGTTGCACGCTGCAACGGAAATTGGTTGAAAGAATAATTGGTTATGACTGCTAAGTTGGTTTCAACTATTAAAAATGAGTTACCTGATTAATTTCTATTATTGTTGTTATTACTATTATTGCGTACAAGTTAATGTGAGTGACCTGCCTTAGCCTCATCACTACTTCGTCGAGGTTAGGCTCAGCACTTACCAGTACATAGGGTCGGTTGTACTGATACTACACTCTGCACTTCTTGTGCATATTTCAGAGTTGGTCCCAGGGGCGTACCATAGACTTGTTCGAATTTCAGCTATTCAGAGGAGACTTGAGGTATAACGGTACAGAGTCCGCAGTTCTCAAGTTCCTGTCTATCTTATTTTAGCTGTGTATTTATTTTCAGACAGCTTTATTTTATTCAGACCATTATTTGTATTATTCTAGAAGCTTGTGCACTTGTGACACTAATTTTGGGATGGTATTTAGACACCGTTATTTTTATGAATTATTTACTATATTTCAGACCTTACTTCCGCATTTGTTTCTTTGTTAATAATAAATAAATAAATAATTATTTTAAAATGGATAATATTATTCTAACGTTGGCTTGCCTAGCTAGTGAAATATTAGGTGCCATCACGGTCCCGAAGGTGGGAATTTCGGGTCGTGATAATTGGTATCAGAGCACTAGGTTACATAGGTCTTACGAGTCACGAGCAAACTTAGTAGAGTCTGAAGGATCGGTACAGAGACGTCTGTACTTATCTCTCAGAGGCTATGAAGTTTAGGAACAATATCACTTCTTTCTTATTAGGTCATGCGATTTTATTCTATCATCGATGATTGAACCATTCTACTCTTATTCTCTCGCAGATGGTGAGACACGTAATACATCTACTGATGGATAGGGACAAGAACCCCCGGTGGCAACTATGGCCAGGGGTAGAGGTCGAGATCGAGGTCGTGCTAGAGGCGAGGCAGAGGTAGGAGCAGAGCTCAGCCCAGAGGCCAAGCAGCAGCCCCAACAGTGGAGCCTCAAATAGAGCTTGACAAGGAGCTTCCAACCCAGACTGTACCAGTTGGACCAGTTCAGGTCCCGGAAGGATTCATAGCTACTCCAGTGCTTCAGGACGCTCTAATCCGTTTGGTGAGTCTTATGGAGGGCGTGGCCAAGAATGGTACATTTCAAGTGGCACCAGCCATCTCACAGGATTGGGGAGGAGCACAGACTCCCACTACTCCCTCTCTAGAGCAGATGGCTCCCCAGAATCAGGCTCCAACAGCCCCGCCAGTTGGGGTAGTTCAGCTAGTTGTTGCGGCACAAACCGGTGATAGGCCCACCATGTCTTTTGAGGCCTTATTGAGACTGGATAAGTTTACTAAGCTCTTTCCAGTTCACTTCAGTGATACACCTCCTGAGGACCCATAAGATTATCTTGACCGCTGCCATGAGGTGCTGCGGAATATGGTATAGTTGAGACCAATGGGGTTGATTTTGCTGTATTTCAGATGACGGGTTCTGCCAAGAGGTGGTGGAGAGATTATACATTGGCCAGACTAGTTGGATCGCCTGCACTTACCTAGGAGCAGTTCTCTCAGCTATTTCTGGAGAAGTTCCTTCCTATCACACTGAGAGAGGATTACCGCAAGCAATTTGAGCGTCCACAGCAAGGCAGTATGATTTTTACTCAGTATGAGTTCCGTTTTGTGGATTTGGCTCGTCATGCTCTCCTTTTACTACCTACTGAGGGAGAGAGAGTGAGGAGGTTTATTGAGGGACTCACTCACCCTATCAGGCTTCAGATGGCCAAGGAGACCGGAAGTGAGATTTCTTTTCAGGTGGCTGCTAATGTCGCTAGGAGGATTGAGATGGTTCTTGCAGAGGTCTAATAAGAGGCCTCGTCAGTTCGGTGGTTTCAGTGGTGCCTCGTCTAGAGGTAGGGGTAATTTTGGTAGGGGTCATCCTCCCAGACCGTTTCATTCAGCACTACTTGCATCTCACGGTGCTTCAGGGAGTCACGGTCCTATTATGCCTTACTCTGGGCAGCCATCATTTAGTGTACATTCAACTCCTATCAGTGCACCACCACTCCAGAGTTATTACAGTAGTTATCCGGTCCATTTGGGTCAGCTTCAACTTCAGCAGCCACGACATTAGGATGGTTGTTATGAGTGTGGGAACATTGGTCACATCAAGAGGTATTACCCTAGGTTGGCTAGTAACAGATCTCGGCAGGATTCTCGTGCCATCAAACCAGCACTGGTTGCTTCACTGCCTGCTCAGCCAGCTAGAGGCAGGGGTCAAGCAGCTAGTGGTGGAGGTCAGGCCATTAGAGGTGGAGGTCAGACCATTAGAGGTAGAGGCTAGCCAGTTAGAGGTCGTCCCAGAGATGCAGTTTAGAGTGGTGGGCCCCAACCTTGATTTAATGTTTTTCCAGCTAGGCCTGAGGCAGAGTCATCTGATGCTGTGATCACAGGTATTATTCCAATTTTCCATAGAGATGCTTCAGTTCTATTTGATCCAAGATCTACTTATACCTATGTATCCTATTTTGCTTCATATTTGGTTGTGCCTCGTGATTCTCTGAGCATTTCTGTGTGTGTATCTACACCGATAGAGGACTCTATTATAGTAGATCATGTCTATCGTTCGTGTGTGATTACTATTGGTATTCTTGAGACTAGTGTTGATCTTCTACTTCTTGATATGGTAGATTTTGATGTTATCTTGGGTATTGATTGGCTATCACCTTATCATGCTATATTGGATAGTCATGCCAAGACAGTGACCCTAGCCATGCTGGGGTTACCTCGGTTAGAGTGGAAAGGAACTCCTGGTCATTCTGCCAGCAGGGTTATTTCTTATATGAAAGCTCGGCGTATGGTAGAGAAAGGGTCTCTAGCCTATTTGGCTTATATTCGCGATCCCAGTGCGGATGTTCCTTCTATGGACTCAGTATCATTTGTTCATGAATTTCAAGAAGTATTTCCTGCAGATTTGCCGGGGATGCCACACGATAGGGATATTGACTTCTATATTGATTTAGCTCCAGGCACTCAGCCCATTTCTATCCCACCAGACCGTATGGCCCCGCCGGAGTTGAAAGAATTGAAGGAGCAGTTACAAGACTTGCTTGATCAGGGTTTCATTAGACCTAATAACTCACCTTGGGGTGCACCAGTATTATTTGTAAAGAAGAAAGATGGTTCTATGCGGATGTGTATAGATTATCGGAAGTTGAATAAGGCCACTATCAAAAACAAATATCCGCTACCAAGAATTGATGACTTATTTGATCAGCTTCAAGGTGCCAAGGTATTTTCGAAGATCGATTTGAGGTCTGGTTACCATCAGTTGAACATTAGGGCATCTGATGTCCCTAAAACAGCTTTTCGGACTCGGTATGGGCATTACGAATTCCTAGTGATGTCATTTGGGTTGACAAATGCCCCAGTAGAATTTATGGATTTGATGAATCGGGTGTTCAAGCCCTATTTGAATTCTTTTGTGGTTGTGTTCATTGATGATATCTTGATTTACTCCAACAGTCGAGAGGAGCATGAGCAGCATCTTCGTAGTGTGCTTCATACGTTGAGGAATAATCAGTTATATGCCAAATTTTCAAAATGTGAGTTTTGGTTAAACTCGGTTGCCGTTTTGAGGCATGTTGTATTGGCATAAGTCATAAAGGTGGATCCTAAGAAGATTGAGGTTGTTCAGAATTGGCCTAGACCTACTTTAGTTACGGAGATTCAGAGTTTCCTGGGTTTAGCAGGTTATTATCGTCGGTTCGTGGAAGCGTTTTCATGTATAGCAAGCCCATTGACCAGACTGACCTAAAAGGGTGTCCCATTCAGATGGTCAGAAGAGTGTGAGTTGAGCTTTCAGAAGCTCAAGACCACTTTGACAACGGCGCCAGTGTTGGTATTACCCACTGGTTCAGGATCGTATATGGTATATTGTGACGCATCTCACATTGGGCTTGGTGCAGTATTAATGCAAGATGGCAAGGTGATTGCATATGCGTCACGACAGTTAAAAGTTCACGAGAAGAATTATCCTGTTCATGACTTAGAAATGGCAGCCATTTTTCATGCGCTGAAGATTTGGAGGCATTACCTCTACGGTGTCTCGTGTGAGGTATTTACTGATCATCGTATCCTTCAGTATCTGTTCAAACAAAAAGATCTTAATTTGAGGTAGAGAAGATGGTTGGAATTGTTGAAAGACTATGATATCACCATTTTGTATCACCCCGAAAAGGCCAATATGGTGGCTGATGCTTTGAGTATAAAGGCTGTGAGTATGGGCAGTCTTGCGTATATTCTGGTTGGTGAGAGGCCATTAGCTGCAGATGTTCATACTTTGGCTAATCAGTTCGTGAGGTTAGCTTTTTCAGAACCTAGTTGGGTTCTAGCTTGCACAGTTGTTCGGTCTTTTTTATATGAGCACATCAGAGAGAGGCAGTATGATGATCCTCATTTACTTGCCCTTAAGGACACAGTGAGGCACGGTGATGCCAAACAGGTTGCTGTATGGAAAGATGGAGTTCTACGAATGCAGGTTCATATTTGTGTGCCTAATGTTGACGGGCTTCGTAAATTAATTCTTGAAGAGGCACAAAGTTCCAGGTATTCTATTCATCGAGGTACCGCCAAAATGTATCAAGATTTGCGGCAACATTATTGGTGGAGGAGAATGAAAAAGGATATAGTTGCATATGTAGCTCGGTGTCTGAATTGTCAGCAAGTTAAGTACGAGCATCAGAGACCTGGTGGTTTGCTTCAGAAGTTAGAAATTCCTGAGTGGAAATGGGAGCGTATCACTATGGATTTTGTTGTTGGACTCCCACGGACTCAGAGAAAATTTGATGCAGTTTGGGTCATTGTGGGCAGGTTGACCAAGTCAGCAGATTTCATTCCAGTGGTAGTTACCTATTCTTCAGAAAGGTTAGCTGAAATTTACATTCGTGAGATTATCCGCCTTCACGGTGTGCCCGTGCCTATTATTTCAGATCGAGGTACGCAGTTTACCTCACACTTCTGGAGGGCTGTACAACACGTGTTAGGCACGCGGGTTGAGTTGAGTACAACATTTCATCCATAGATAGACGGACAGTCACAGCGTACTATACAGATATTGGAAGATATGCTTCGCGCTTGTGTTATAGACTTTGGAGGTTCTTGGGATCAGTTCTTGCTAGTTGCAGAGTTTGCTTATAATAATAGCTACCAGTCGAGCATTCAGATGGATCCATATGAGACATTATACGTAAGGCAATGCCATTTGCCAGTTGGTTAGTTCAAACCGGGAGAGTTATGCCGACCGTAAAGTTCGTGATATTGCATTCATGGTTGGAGAAAGAATATTACTTCGGGTTTCACCTATGAAAGGTGTAATGAGGTTCGGAAAGAAGGGCAAGTTGAGCCCTAAGTATATTGGACCCTTTGAAATTATTGAAAAGGTGGGTGAAGTAGCCTACATGCTTGTATTACCACCTAGTTTGTCAGCGGTTCATCCGGTGTTCCATGTGTCTATGCTCCGGAAATATCATGGTGATCCGTCCCATGTGTTCGATTTCAGCTCAGTCCAATTGGATAAAGATTTGACTTACGAGGAGGAGCCGGTGGCTATTCAAGGCCGGCAGGTCCGGCAAATGAGGTCTAAGAGTTATCCTTCAGTTCGAGTGTAATGGAGAGGTCAGCCGGTAGAGACATCTACCTGGGAGTCCGAGTCGGACATGCGAAGTAAATATCCACACTTATTCACCAGCTCAGGTATTTTTTCTAACTTCATTCGAGGATGAACTTTTGTTTTAGAGGTAGAGAATGTGATGTCCCAAAATGTCATCTTTAAATTTAAAATTAATTCTGTATTTTAAGACCTCAAAAAATACTATTTATCACTCCTCGACTTGTGTGCGCAGTCCGTATAATTTTCTGAAAAGTTTTTGTGTGAAAAATGGATTAAATTGTGAAATATAGCTTTAAAACTCAAGTGAGTTGACTTTGGTCAATATTTTGTGCACACAGACTTGGATAAGTGCTTTGACAGTTCCGGTAGGTCCGTATCGTGATTTTAGACTTAGGGGTATGCCCGGAATCGAATTCCGAGGTCCCTAGCCCGAGATATGAAATTTTCATGAAAAATTAAAAGTTTGAAAGCTTAATGATTTTTAAGAATTTTCTGATATTGGATTTATTGACACCGGGTTCGTATTTTAGTTTCGGAGCCCGGTATAGGTCCACTATAATATTTATGACTTGTCTGCTGAATTTGGTGAGAAACAGAGTTGATTTGTCGTGATTCGGACGTCCGATTGTAAAAATATAAGTTTTAAAGTTTTTCTTGAAAATTAACTTTGATTTGGTGTCCGATTCGTAGTTCTTGGTTTTATTTTGGTGATTTGATCACGCAAGCAAGTTCATATGATGTTTTAGGACTTGGGTGAATATTTGTTTTGGAGCCCCGAGGGCTCGGGTGAGTTTCAGATAGGCTACGGGATGATTTCGAACTTGGAAAAATCTGGTTTTCTGCAAACTTCAGGCTTCTGGTGTGTTCTTCCTCGCGTTCGCGAAGGTACTCTTGCAAACGCGAAGAGAAAATTAGGCTGGCACGTTTTGTGCTTCGCGTTCACGATAGAGGGAACACGTTCGCGAAGGGTCATGGTGCAAAGCTTCGCGTTCGCGATCAAAGCCTCGCGTTCGCGAAGGGAAAGAGGCTGGCCAGGAAAATTTGCCTTCGCGTTCGCGAAGGACGTCTCGCATTCACGAAGGCCAAGCCAGGCAAGCATCACGTTCGCGAGGTAGCCCTCACATTCTCAAAGAGTAAAATTGGATAGCACAAACTTGTGCTTCCCGAACGCGAGGCACTGACCGCGTTCGCGAAGGGTAAAAATTTGAGAAATAGAACTTAAGTTCTGGAAAATGGGATTCGTCCCATTTTCAACCATTGTCCATTTTTGAGCTCGGGTAAGGCGATTCTTGGGCGATTTTCATGGGAAAATATTGGGATAAGTGTTCCTTATCCTATGTTGATTATATTTCATGATTCTATGTTCATTTATATCATGAATCCGTGAAAGTTTGGGAGAAAAATCAGATTTTTATAAAATCTTTCAAAAACGAAAATTTAATATTTGAGGGTCCACAATTTGCAAAACTTGATATACCCTTTCACAGCCACAATCACTACGTGATCACTTAATCTTTCTGAGTCTAAACTCATTAACAAGACATGAGAATTTAATTTGTCCCACAATTTAACAACATGTAAAATCTTTCAACACACTCATAACTCGAGACTATATGTCACATCAAGACAAAAATCAAGCACCCAATAATCCTTTTCACATCCCAAACAAACTCTTCCCGTCATATTCAAACCATATGGACACATCCCGCGGTCACATCATACTCATCATATGGTCACCCAAAATCTACCTAGTCATGATGGCACCTAACCCAACCCGCCAGGTAAGCCAATTAACAACTATCCAATTCAATTAATATTTAACTGACTCTAATATATTTCCCAAGGACTGGTAGCACAAATCATGAGCTTCTATGATTAGAATTTACAAATCTGGTATGAAATAAATACATCATCTGTTTGAAATGTACATAAATAGTTTTTTTATAAATCTAAGGCTACCACGAACAAGAGGCAGCTACGACCGGAACACAGGTACATCTTCAAATCAAGCTCCCGTCGATTACAGCAACATCAACATCCAATATTTGCACGCAAGGTGCAGAAGTGTAGTATGAGTACAACTGACCCCATGTACTCAATAAGTAACAAACTGTCACGACCCAAAATTCGCATCTTCGGGACCGTGATGGCGCATAACATTTCACTTGCTAGGCAAGACAACATTAGAATATAATTAGCCATTTTAACACAATTTTAAATTTATTAATAACAAAGAAACAAATGCGAAAATAAAGTCTGAAATAAAGTAAATAATCCATAATAAACGTGATATCTAAATACCATCCCACAATAGGAGTCACAAGTGCACGAGCTTCTAGAATAATACAAATAAAGGTCTGAATAAAATTCAAGCTATTTGAAATATAATACACAGCTGAGATAAGATAGAAGGGGACTTCAGAACTGCGAACGCTATGAAGTTATACCTCAAGTCTACACTGGTAGCTGTATCCGGGCAAATCTATAGTGCGCCGTCGGGACCAACTCTGAAATCTGCACAAGAAGTGCAGAGTGTAGTATCAGTACAACCGACCTCATGTAGTGGTAAGTGTCGAGCCTAACATCGACGAAGTAGTGACGAGGCTAAGGCATGTCGCTTACATTAACCTGTACACAATAATAATAATAATAATAATAATAATAATAATAATAATAATAATAATAATAATAATAATAATAATAATAATAATAATAATAATAATAACGGGAATAGTACCAAGACCGGTAAATAATCTCGATAATTGAAGTCAATTCATCAGTCACAATCCCTCAACTTATTTCCATTGCGGCGTGCAACCCGTTCCAACAATATAAACTTTAAATAAATCTATTGCGGCGTGCAACCCGATCCCCCAATATAAACTTTAAATAACTCTGTTGCGGCGTGCAACCCGATCCCCCAATATATTTATTTTTATTTCCGTTGAGGTGTGCAACCCGATCCCTCCATATATTTTAACAACTCTTAAATGTAATAAAATACTCCAATAAATACCACGTTCAATGAGAAACTATTAAGCATCAAGGCATAGAATAATTATAATTTATTTATGAAATAAACAATGACAAGTAGCAATTAATTGTGAAAATCAAAGAGAAAATAGGCAGTCTGATATTTAATATGCTAAATGTTAATTTAGCAATTAAGACACATAAATCAAGTAAGCATGTAACAATTATTGCAGGAATTCAAGAATTAATATTTGACAAGGAATAGGAGAGAAACAATTATTATAAAAATTAATTCGTGTCTTAAAAATAATTTAAGATATTTAAATAATTAAGCAAACAACTAATTTGACAAAGTATAGGCACTCGTCACCTTGCCTATACATCGTTACAAATGAAATTCACATTAGCAAATAATTCAAGGGTTCTATTCCCTCAAGTTAAGGTTAACCACGACACTTACCTCTCTTTGCAACCAAGTTCAAGAATCCAATAAACCTTCGCCTCGCGAATTCGTGCCCGAAATCCTCAAATCTAGTCATAAACAATTCAATATACTCAATATAAATCGTAGGAATTAATTCCATATGCATTTACAAATTTTTGAAATTCATCTCAAACATCGACAGTGCAACCCACGTCTTGAATCCCGAAAAAACTCACAAAATTCGAACACCCGTACCGATACGAGTTCAACCATACAAAAATTATCGAATTCCGACATTGTATTGACTTTCAAATCTTCATTTTATATTTTTGGAAGATTTTATAAAAATCTATTTTTTCTTCCATAAAGTCACGGATTCATGATTTAAATGAGTATGGATTCATGAAATATAATCAATATAGGATAAGGAATACTTACTCCAATGTTTTCCCGTAAAAATCGCCCCAAAACCGCCTTACCCGAGCTCAAAATATTGAAAAATGGGACGAAATCCCATTTCCAGAACTTAAGTTCTGCTGTCCAGGAATTTCTTATTCGCGAACGCGATAGCACCCTCGCGTTCGCGAAGCACATTTTTGTGCTGCCCCAGATTTCTTTTTCGCGAGCGCGAGGGTAGTCTCGCGAACGCGATGCCTTGCCAAACTTGGCCTACACAAACGTGGTCCCCTCTTCGCGAATGCGAAGAGTAAATTTCGCGTACCTCCAGTTCCTCTTCGCGAACACAAGACCCCTATCGCGAACGCGAAGATGGAAATCAGACAGTGTATCAGAACAATTCCAGCAAGGGTCCAAGTCCAAAACTCAACCCGTTAACCATCTGAAACTCACCCGAGGCCCCCGAGACCTCAACCAATTACACCACCAAGTCCCAAAATATCATACAAACTTAGTCGAAACCTCAAATCATATCAAACAACGCAAAAACCACAAATCATACCACAATTCAAGCTTAAGGAACTTAAAAATTTTTAACTTCTACATTCGATGCCAAAACCTATCAAATCAAGTTCGATTGACCTCAAATTTTGTACACAAGTCATAAATGACATAATGGACCTATTCCAATTTCCAAAATCGAATTCTGATCGCGATATCAAAAAGTTAACTCTGTGGTCAAACTTGAAAATCTTTAACCTTTAAATTTCTAGTTTCCGTTAAATAGTCATAACTTAAGCTAGGGACCTCCAAATTAAATTCTGGGCATACGCCCAAGTCCCGGATCTACTGGAACTGTCAAAACATCGATCCGGATCCGTTTGCTAAAAATGTTGATCAAAATCAACTTAATTCAGCTTTAAGACTCTATTTCACATTTTAATCGATTTTAAAAAATACTTTTTGAAAAATTATACGGACTATGCACGCAAGTCGAGGAATGATGCATAGTGCTTTCCGAGGTCTTAGATCACAGAAATAATTATTAAATTTAAAGATGACCTTTTGGGTCATCACACAAACCTAACCTTAGGTTGAAAGTTGTGACGAGTTGGAATAAAGGTCAGGGTCCAACACTAATAGCCAACAACAATTCATAACAATATAATTGAAGTAATAAAAGAAGTAACTCAAAGAAAAAATGCCCAGCTCATTCACAGTTCCAGAAAAATAGTCCTTCTTTTCAAATATATTAGTGAAAACCCAAATCCTTTACCGAAATCAACAATTTATGAGTAAGTTTGAAAACTGTGATTTTTCCCAAAACTTTCAACTGGTAAATGTTTCATTTTTAAAAGGCGTGAGGAAAATATATCTCTATTCCTACATGTCAATATGTAGGAGAAGTCATGAATGACGCAATATCATACAACATGAGAAAAAATGCATCTCTATGTCTATATGTCAAGTGTGCATGTCAATGCGATGTAACTCAGTGATAAAACTATATGCATGATCTCAGAATATCATTTCACTCAGTCCTCCTAGTCACTCAGTCCTCCCAGTCACTCAATCCTCTCAGTCACTCAATCCTCACAGTCACACAATCCTCCCAATCGCTCGGCACTCGCATTCAGTAGGTACCTGCACTCACTAGGGGTGTGTACAGACTCCGGAGGGGCTCCTTCAACCCAAGCGCTATAACAAGCCAATCATGGCATAAATCAATAAAATATGTTATGGCGTGCAGCCCGATCCTATCATAAATCCTCACCATCAGGCCCTCGGCCTCACTCAGTCATCAATCTCTCCAGTCTCTCGGGCTCGCAATGTCATTAAAATCAGCCCAACATGATGATATGATATATCATTAAATAGTAACAGAGACTGAGATATGACATGCAAATGAATGCGTATGACTGAGTATATAATTGCAATGTAAGCAAATAACTCAATAGCAGAAATGATCTCAGTGGGTCCTAACAGGATAAACATATATCCTAGACATAGTTTCTAACATGGATCACAACTCAATTACTCTAGCACGTAGAGATTTTGTAGATACAAATAAGATTAGGTAACTACACAGTACCAGAAAAATAACCGAGTCACAATTCACACGGTGCATGCCCATACGCCTGTCACCTAACTTGTGTGTCACCTCGACACCAAACACATAACGTGTATAATCAGGGTTCATACCCTCAGCTCCAAGTTTAGAAGCGTTACTTACCTCGAACAAGCTAAATTCAATATCGAGCAAGCTAAACAATGCTCCAGAAATTCCATTATGTGCGTATCAGCTTCCGAACGGCTCAAATCTAGTCACAATTAATTTGATCCAGTCAACACAAATTGTAGGAATTAATTCCATATGAAAATACTAATTTTCCCACAAAATCCGAAATTACACTCAAAAATCGCTAGTGGGGTCCACATCTCGAAATTCGACAAAACTCACAAAATCCGATAACCCAATCAATCACGAGTCCAACCATACCAAAATTACTCAAATTCGACCACAACTCGGCCTTCAAATACTCGATTAAATTTTATGAAATGTTCTACCATTTTCAACATAAAACACTAATATAATGATGAAAAAAATAATATACTCATGTAATTTAACCAAAACTGAGTTAGAATCACTTACTCCAATTCATATAGTGAAAATCTCCCCAAAAATCGCTTCAATCCGAGCTCCATAGCTCCAAATATGTTAAAATGGTCGAAATCTCGAAATATAGCTTTTGTCCAGGCATTTACTCTTCGCGATCGCAAAGCACAAAATCTTTCAGCCCAAAAAATTTCCCTTCGCGATCGCGGAAAACCAATTGTGATCGTGAAGAACAAACTCCCCAACTCTTCCAGACAGCCTCTAGTATAATGGTCATAACCTTTTGTACAAAACTTCAAATGAAAAATGGTTTGAGTTTCTGAAAATTAGACATCAAGAGCTACAATTTTTATATTTGGATTATCTCCAAATTCTTTATAGATTGCAAGATATAAGCTTCCAAAATTGGGTCAGTGCAACAGAGATTTTGTTCTACGCGTTCACCAAAGAGCTTCCGCGATTGCGATTCACAAGGCCCCAAACTGTTGTTTGCTCTTCGCGAACGCGACCAAATGTTCGTGATCGCGATGCATACTTCTGTAGACAAAAAACAGCAATTAAAAAGGGCCTAGAAATGGTCTGAAACCACCCCAAAACTCACCCAAGCACCTCGAGACCCCGTCCGAACATATCAACAAGTCCCAAAACATATTATGGACCTACTCGAGGCCTCAAATCACATATAAAAACATCGAATCGATGAATCCCACCTTAATTCAAACTTAATGAAACTAAGAAATTTCAACTTCTACATTTGATGCCCTATTAAATCGAGTCTGATTGACCTCAAATTTTATACACAAGTCATAAATGACATAACAGACATATTTCAATTTTCAGAATCGGATTCCGACCCCGATATCAAAATTTCAACTCCCCGATCAAACTTCCAAACTTAAACTTTATATTTTCGCCATTTCAAGCCTAATTTAATTACGGGCTTCCAAAAAGTTTTTCGGACACACTCATAAGTAAAAAATCACCATATGGAGCTATTGGAATCATCAAAACTCGATTACGGGGTCGTTACACATAAGTCAACATCCGATCAACTATTTCAACTTAAGTTTTAAATCTTAGAATTAAGTGTTCCAATTCATTCTAAAACCTCTCCGACGAGTCACAAAATTATAATTGAACACATGATAAGCAGTAAATAAGGGAACGAGGCTGTAACACTCAAAACGACCGGCCGGATCGTTACATAAAGATGGTTGTTGCTGTTATAGGTAGAAAGTTGTTATAGAGAGGTAAAATATAACAGAAAAAATCGGTTCTGTGAAAAACTAGGCTTTTATAGTAAATGGTTGTTATATATGAATACTGTTATAGAGAGGTCTGACTGTATTACTATAACATGAATTTGGAAAATTAGATTTGGTAAGAACATTATGACAACAATCTATTTAAAGGGCTTTCTCCTCTTGCAAGAGGCATGTCATATAGCAAAACTAAAGAACTTATCAACTGAGTTCCTTTTCCATTTCGTTCGTCTTCATTCTTTATTGTTATTTATTTTACTGTCTTCAAGAGGTTTATATGGTGCTTTCAATTATCCTAGCGAAATGAAAAAAGAAAATAAGACACTCAGACTCGAAAATGACGAACAAAAGAAACTCCTTGAGAAGATGCTCAAGGAGGTTGCCCAATCGAAAACAAAGGTCAGCTTTTATCTCTACCAATATTCAATTTTAAAATGCTACATAGATTATTAACTTTATCTTCTTCTTTTTTTCTCTTTTGCAGCACGAAAGGTTGCAATCAAGTTTTGGCCCTAGATGAATGAGATTCCATATATATAGTGAAAAAGATAGGTATCCCTAAGATAAAATTGATGTATCTCTCTCTCTCTTTCTAGAGGAGCAATTTTACTCTTATCTCTCTCTCTCTTTCTAGAGGAGCAATTTTACTCTTATAAGTTACCTAATTATCTTCAAATTATAGTAGTATCATGTTTCTTGTAACCCAGCCTTTGTTAAAATCTATTATAGTGTTTTACGAAATCTGTAGTAAGGGTGGCAAGTGGGCCGGTCCGAGCCCGAGACAGTGTCGCGCCCGCGGGCTAATTGGGCTAAGTGGTAGGACCGCTAGAGGTGGACTTGGGCCGGTTCTTGCTTAGGAACCGTTAAGACCGGCTCCGTTTGTCCCGCCAAGGGATATTTTTAAAAAAAAAACTAGCCGTTTGGCTATTTAAAAAAAGAGATGTTGGGCTTTAAAAAATAGCTGTTGGTTATTTAAAAAATAGTCATTTAACCCCCGATCTTAGTTTTAACCCCAAACTTTTTATAATTACATTTTTTTCCTATTTTCAACTATAAATACCCCCTTATTCTTTCATTTTCTTATAAAATCAATATCAATCTATCACAATCTCTATCTAATTTTCTTCTATACTCTATACTATTGCTTACTTTATTCTAAAAAATAGTCAAAAAATATTGAGGTTGTTATAATTTGTGAAATATTTGTGAAGAATTGTCAAAAATGATAACTATTATTTGCTTACACTATAGTTTTCCTTTTGGCCAAGGGAAAAAGTGTACCTAGTCCGAACCTTGAAGGATTTATGAAGTTTGTAAAAGATAGCATGCAACTTGTATGAACACAAATTAGTATGTATTATGTAACTTCTATTTTGACACATCTTGATTAGTTCCTTTTTCTTCTCAATGGTGGTATTAGCACCATGTTGTGCTCATTCCATAGGGGGAGGAAGACTAAGAAAGATATTGCCATATTTTTTATTGCTATAATAAAATTACAAGGCATTGCTTTGAATATCTTTTTATAATATTTTTATCTTTAAATTTGAATTAAAAAATTAGGTCACAATTCAATAATAAATTTACAAGGCATTGTCTTAGATATTTTTTTAACATCTTTTTGTCTCTAATTTTTATTTAATTTTTAAAAATAAAATCACAACATAGCCGTTGGTCCCACTTAGCACGCGGGCCTGGCCCATTTAGCCTGGGACCATGAGTTCGTGGGCCTGATCCCGGGCCGGTTCTTACAAAAAGATCGTTTAGCCCGGGACCCCTAAGCCCATTTATTTAAGGACTGGGACCGTCCCGGAACTGCAGCCCATGTGACCGGCCCACTTGGCTTATTTAGGGCCCGTACCGACCCACTTGCCACCCCTAGTCTGTAGCCGTATAAATGTAATATGACAAATTTTAAAAAATAAGGGATAAATATTGTGTTTGGAATTCACGGTAGGCTGTAATAAACCAACATAAATAAACATAATCTTACTAATTTTACTACTAAAAATAAATGAATGACAAATTAAAAAGAAACAATTACGGGGAAGGTGGGGTACTTCCCCAACCAATTTTACCTGTATTTTGTTTTTCTTATCTAATTTAGCTTATTTTGTATATAATTTAAATTTCTTTTTACGGGTATTAGGAATATCGGTGTTAGAAACTGATTGGAGAGTGATATTCATGTTTATCATCACAGATTTTAACATTCTTGGGTGAATTGAAGTCAAAAAAATTTAAAACTCTATTCTTGGGGTTTTAGCATGATTTATTGACAATTTTGACAAATTAATGCTTGGGGTTCATTGGGGATGTAATTTGGAAACTATAGTTAAAGTCCAAAGCTATTCGGTGACGGCTTAAGCTATTTGGTAATTTTTTTTGTAACAAAATATTATTTCCTCCGTTTCAATTTATGTGAACATATTTCTTTTTAGTCTGTGCCAAAAAGAATGACCCCTTTCCTTATTTGGAAAATATAATATTGTATAATATTATAATAAGTGCCTAATGTTATATAATATTATATAACAGGTGTATAAACACGGTTGCAAAATAATAATTGGCTATGTAGTAATAAACTTAAAAACATGACTACTTAGGTATAATTTAGTGTATTGGACTCAACTTTTGTGCAAAATCTTACGACACTCATATTTTGAGCCCTTAATTTCAGAAAATTAGTCAATTATCTCGTCCAATAGTACAAACGTTTTTCATATTTGATTCTCACCACGTTGAAAAACCAGACAGAAGATTAACATGCTTAATATTTGCACAAAAGATTCACGGTCGAAAATTTTCTTTTTTAGGCAAACGCCAAGAATACTTACAAATTTTACTTAAAGAATTCGGCACTTTCTAGAAAGAATTTTCAACAGGGGTTGATTTGCTTCAGTATCCAATTCATTCTAATACCCTCCAAAACTCGACAGAAAGGAAACGTATACCTTAATTTCCACAACAGTACACTAACAATGCAAATTTGTTTTATATTGGTAGTAGTGACGTTGTCTAAGCTATTGTAGCATGTTAGCTTCGAATTAATTTTTATCATGTTAATAGCTTGTTAATGCTTAAAGTAAACATTTACATTCAATCATCTTATAAGTGACATAATTATGTAAAATATATTTTATATATCAATTCATTGAACTTATACTATAAAATCACACGTAGTTGCAAAAATAAGGTCAAGTTCGACGTAGTACAAAAAACATTGGATGGAAAAGATCAAAGTTTTTGAATTTAGGCCAATTTACAGGCAAGATGAAGATGAGAATCAAAGAGACAAAGTTGTCATTTTCCTTTCCTGTAATTATCTATACATATATACCATGCTCTGATACCAATGAAGGATAAATAATTTGGAGATTATGCGGAATTAAACATACTTTGTTCTAGGATCAGTTGTGTGTTATCACCGCTAATTGCCTAATTAAGTGATTCGCTAAACGATCACTTGTTGAGTTTTATGGGTCCATCCCATGTAAAAGGAAGACAACTTTCTTTGGCAAAGACTGCACCGCCAAAATCCAAACTTGTCAAATAAATAATTGTGTGGCAAGGAAAAGTCAAAAAGGGAAGGAAGGCAAGTTTGGTTTACTATTTTTTATGTCACCTCTGACATATTTGAGAGGTTCTTCACCTCTATAAATAAGAAAGTATTCCTTCAGTTGTTGAACACACCAAATGGAGAGAAAGACAGTGATTCATAGAGTAAGAAGCAAAATACTCTGTAAAGAAAAATATAGAGAGTTTGAGTGGTATTTGTAGTGAGGTAGAAAAATTAAAAGTGGGTTATTTCTTTTGAGTGTGTAGTGGTATTGAAGGGTTTTACTCGGTACCACAAATTATAAAATCCTGCTATAGTGAAATCAATTGCTCCTCTCGAGCCGTGATTTTTCCCTTATTCAGAAGGGTTTTCCACGTAAAAATCTTGATATCCTTGTTTCACTTATTATTATCGTTGGTTACTGTATTTTAGTAATCCGCATTTATTATAATCGTATACCATGAATATTATTTCTGTGGGGATAATTTTCTTAACAATTAGTATCAGAACATAGGTTCTGCTCATTCACAAAAATATTATTTACGGTCAATTTTACTTTGTGACAAAAAAATATCAGGAGTAAAATATGAAGTAACGAGATTCAACGGTAATGACACTTTCTTCATATGGAAAAGAAGGATGAAGGACCTATTAATCCAATAAGGGTTAGGTATTGCACTAGATGGAAATGAGGCAAAGCCCAAAACTATGAAAGCCGAGGATTGGGCAGACATGGATAAGAAAACGGCTAGTACAATCAGACTTCACTTGTCCGATGAAGTACTCAATAATGTCGGGGATGAAAATAGTGCATGTGGTATTTGAAAAAGACTAGAAAGTCTATACATGTCCAAATCCTTAACAAAAAAGTTATTTTTGAGAAAGCAACTTTATGCCATCCATATGAGTGAAGGTATAAATTTCTTGTCCAATTTAAATATGTTCAATGGATTAATCACGCAGCTGACAAACCTCGGAGAAGCAATCACTGAAGTAGATAAGGCTATCATGCTTCTAAACTCGTTGCCATCTTCCTATGATAATTTGGTAACAACCATCCTGTATGGTAGAGATACCATCGATTTAAAGGAGGTCGCATCAGCCATCCTACTCAATGATAAGATGAGGAAGAAGTCCGAAAATCAAGGGCATGCTCTTATCATGGAAAACAGAGGAAAATATTTTTGTAGAGCATCGAGTAGCCGTGATAAAACTAAAGCTCGTGAAAAGTCTAGGAACCGATCAAAGGGTAGATCGGTCAACCCGGATACTTCAAAAGAGAGTGCCCAAAGAAAGGTTAAGGCGAAAGCAGTGGCCAGAAGAATGATGACAACCCAACTGCTGCAGTGCACAATGATTCAGTGGTTCTCTTTGTTCACGAGGAGGAAGAATGCATGCACTTAGCAAGCCAAGAGTCATAATGGGTGGTTGACACATCAGCATTCTACCATATCACACGGTAAGAGAATTTTTATGTAGGTACAAAGTAGGAGACTTTGGGATAGTCAAGATGGAAAATACCAGTCGCTCAAAGATTGTGGGTATTGGCGACATTTGTATAAAGACAAATACCGGATGCACATTAGTTTTAAAAGATGTTCGCGCGTACCTGATCTACCAATGAATTTGATTTGAGGGATCGCTCTAGATTGAGACGGGTACGAGAATCACTTCTCCAATAGGAAGTGGAGACTCACCAAGGGATCATTGGAGATTGCTAAAGGATTTGCTCCCTACACGTTGTACAAGACAACCGCTAAGATATGTGAAGGTGAATTACATGCACCTGTAGATGATACGCTTGCGGATTTATGGCACCAGAAATTGGGCCATTTGGGTGAGAAGGGACTGAAGATCCTATCCAAGAAGTCACTCATTTCATTTGCAGAAGGTACAATTGTGAAATCTTGTGATTATTGTTTATTTGCAAAATAACACAGGGTATCATTTCAAGCAACTCATGAAAAAAAATCGAATATACTTGATTTAGTATATTCTGATTTTTGTGGTCCAATGGATGTAGAATCAATGGGAGGTAACAAATATTTTCTCATATTTATTGATGATGCTTCACGAAAATTGTGGGTTTATTTCTTGAGAATAAAAGACTAGGTATTTCAAGTTTTTCAGAAATTCCATGCCTTGGTGGAAAGGGAGACAAGTCAAAAATTAAAGCGTCTCAGGACAGACAATGAAGGAGAGTATACTTCAAAAGAGTTTGAAGACTACTGCTCAAGTCATGGAATCACACATGAGAAGATAGTTCCTGGAACTCCACAACACAATGGTGTAGATAAAGATTAATCTCAACATTGTCGAAAAAGTGAGAAGTATGCTCAAAATGGCAAAACTACCTAAGTCATTTTGGAGCGAAGCAGCTCGCACAACCTATTACTTGATTAATAGAAGTCCATCAGTTCCATTGGAGTTTGATTTTCCAGAGAAAGTTTGGACCAACAAAGAGGTATCCTACTCCCATCTGAAAGTGTTTGGATGTAAAGCTTTTGCACTTATGCCGAAGGAGCAGAGAACGAAGCTGGATGACAGAGTTATTCCCTGTATCTTTATCGGTTATGAAGATGAAGAGTTCGGCTACACATTGTGGAACGTATAAAGGAAAAAGATCATCAGAAGGAGAGATGTGATCTTCAGAGAAGATGTTGTCGGGATTGCTAGTGATCAATCAACAAAGACCAAAAATGATAATGATACAATTACTAAATTTGTTACTACTCCTACTGTACATGTACGTAATTCTTCCGCAAGTGAAGAGTGGCACACGGAAGGCATAGATGAAGAGGTTGCTGAGCATGGGGAGCACCCTAGTCCACAAGAGGAAAAAGAAGAGCAACAACAACAAGAAGAAGGACAACAACCTTTGAGAATATCTGAAAGAGAGAAGGTAGAGTCCACGAGGTATCCTTCTTCAGAGTATATTCTCGTCACTGATCAGGGGGAACCAGAGAATTTCAAAGAGGTGCTATCTCATCTGGAACAAATCAAGTGGATGGAAGCCATGCAAGAAGAGATGAATTCTCTAAAGAAGAATGACACGTATGAACTGGTTGAACTTCCAAAAGACAAAAGACTGCTCAAGTGCAAGTGGGTCTTTAAGCTCAAGAAAGATGGAAATGGCAAGCTGGTTAGATACAAAGCTCAATTGGTGGTAAAAGGTTTCGATTAGAAGAAAGGTATTAATTTTGATGAAATTTTCTCACCTGTTGTCAAAATGACTTCTATTCGAACAATCTCGAGCTTGGCAGCTAGCCTAGATCTTGAAGTGGAGTAGTTGGATGTGAAAATAACATTTCTGCATGGAGATTTGGAAGAAGAGATCTATATGGAGTAGCCAGAAGATTTTGAAGTAAAGGCAAAAAAACACATGGTGTGCAAGTTGGAAAAGAGTCTTTATGGTCTGAAACAAACGCCAAGGCAGTGGTACAAGAAGTTTGACTCATTCATGAGAAGTCAAACGTACACAAAGAATTTTTCAGATCCATATGTATACTATAAGAAATTCTCTAATAATAACTTTATCATCTTGTTGTTATGTGTGGATGACATGTTGATTGTAGGATAAGACTAGAAGTTGATTGCCAAGTTGAAGGAAGATTTGTCCAAGTTATTTGACATGAAAGACTTGGGTCCAGCACGACAAATTTTAGGAATAGAGATTGTCCGAGATATAGGACAAATAGTAAGTTATTGCTGTCACAAAAAAGTATATTGAACGTATAGTTAAATGCTTCAACATGATGAGTGCTAAACCAGTTAGCACGCCTCTTACTGGTCATATGAAGTTGAACAAGACAATGTGTCCTACAACAAAGGAAGATAAAGCAATTATGGCTAAAGTTCCATATTCATCTGTTGCCAGAAGCTTAATGTATGCAATGGTATGTAGTAGACCCGATATTGCTCATGTTGTCGGTGTTGTTAGCAGGTTTCATGACAATCCCATGAAAGAACATTGGAAAGTTGTGAAGTGGATACTCAGGTATCTGAAAGGAACCTCGGATGAATGCTTGTGTTTTGGGAGATCAAATCCAGTCTTATTGGGCTATACAGATGCTGATATGGCCGGTGATACTGATAATAGAAAATCCACTACTGGATATCTATTTACCTTTTCAGGGGGAGCTATATCTTGGAAGTCTAAATTGCAAATGTGTGTTGCACTTTCAACAACTGAAGTGGAGTACATAGCTGGTATAGAAACTGGCAAGGAGATAGTATGGCTCAAGCTGTTTCTTCAAGAGCTTGGATTGCATCAGAATGAGTATGTCGTCTATTGTGACAGTCAAAGTGCAATAGACTTGAGTAAGAACTCCATGTACTATGCAAGAACAAAGCATATTGATGTGATATTGTCACGACCCTAAATCCACTAGTCGTGATGACATCTAATCCAACCCGCTAGGTAAGCCAATTAACCACTAACCAGTTCCAATAACATTTAATAAAGTAATTAAGTAAAGAAATATCTGAATCTTATACATTCCCCAAGGACTGGTAGTACAAATCATGAGATTTTAAGAATAGAATTTACAAAGCTGAAATGAAATAAATACATCGTCTGTTTGAAAAGTACATAAACAGAGTTTTATAGATCTAAAGCTACCACGAATAAGGGGAAGCTACAACCGGGATGCAGGTACATCTTCAATCCATCTCTCATCGAACGCAGCAACATCAGCAACCAATATCTGCACGCAAGGTGCAGAAGTGTAGTATGAGTACAACCGACCCCATGTACTCAATAAGTAACAAATCTAACCTTAGGCTTAAAGTAGTGACAAGCTAATACAAAGGTCGGGTCCAATACCAATATCCCACAACAATTCATAACAGCATAATACAAGTAATAAAAGATGTATCTCAGAAGTAAAATGCTCAGCTCATTCACAGTTCCAGAAAATGGTCATGCTTTTCAAGTATCTTAGTGAAAACCCATTTTTTTTTTACCGAAAATGCCAAAAATACGAGTAAGTTTGAAAACTGTAAATTTTTCCAGACAAAAGATTAACATGCTTAATATTTGCACAAAAGATTCACGGTCGAAAATATTCTTTTTCAAGAATACTTACAAATTTTACTTAACAAATTCGGCACTTTCTTAGAAAGAATTTTCAACAGGGGCTGATTTGCTTCAGTATCCAATTCATTCTAATACCCTCCAAAACTCGACAGAAAGGAAGTGTATACCTTAATTTCCACAACAGTACACTAACAATGCAAATTTGTTTTATATTGGTAGTGTTGTCTAATCTATTGTAGCATGTTAGCTTCCGAATTAATTTTTATCATGTTAATAGCTTGTTAATGCTTTACGTAAAAATTTACATTCAATCATCTTATAAGTGACATGATTATGTAAAATATTTTACATAGTCAATTCATTAAACCTATACTATAAAATCACACGTAGTTGCAAAATTAAGGTCAAGTTCGACGTAGTACAAAAACAATTGTATGGAAGAGATCAAAGTTTTTGAATTTAGGCCAATTTAGAGGCTAGATGAAGATGAGAATCAAAGAGACAAAGTTGTCATTTTCCTTTCCTGTAGTTATCTACACATATATACCATGCTCTGATACCAATAAAGGATAAATAACTTGGAGATTAAGCGGAATTAAACATACTTTGTTCTAGGATCAGTTGTGTGTTATCACCACTAATTGCCTAATTAACTGATTCGCTAAACGATCACTTGTTGAGTTTTATGGGTCCATCCCATGTGAAAAGAAGACAACTTCTTTTGGCAAAGGCTGCATCGTCCAAATCCAAACTTGTCAAATAAATATTTGTGTGGCAAGAAAAAGTTAAAAAGGGAAGGAAGACAAGTTTGATTCACTATTTTTAATGTCACCTTTGACATCTTTGAGAGGTTCTTCACCTCTATAAATAAGGAAGTATTCCTTCAGTTGTTGGACACACCAAATGGAGAGAAAGAGAGTGATTCACATAGTAAGAAGCAAAATACTCTGTAAAAAATATATAGAGTTTGAGCGGTATTTGTAGTGAGGTGAAAAAATTAAAAGTGGATTATTTCTTTTGAGTGTGTAGTGGTATTTAAGGGTTTTACTTGGTACCGCAAATTATAAAATCCTTGCTATAGTGAAATCAGTTGCTCCTCTCGTGCCTTGATTTTTCCCTTATTCAAAAAAGTTTTCCACGTAAAAATCTAGGTGTTCTTGTTTCTCTTATTATTATCGTTGGTTACTGTATTTTAGAAATCCGCATTAATTACAATCGTATACCATGAATATTATTTCTGTGGGGGTAATTTTCTTAACAATTAGTATCAGAGCACAAGATCTGCTCATTCACAAAAATATTATTTACGGTCAATTTTACTTTGTGACAAAAAATGTCAGGAGTAAAATATGAAGTAATATTTTTCAACGGTAATGACGGTTTCTCCATATGGCAAAGAAGGATGAAGGACCTACTAATCCAACAAGGGTTAGATATTGCACTAGATGGAAACGAGGCAAATCCCAAAACTATAAAAGCCAAGGATTGGGCAGATATGGATAAGAAGGAAGCTAGTGCAATCAGACTGCACTTGTCAGATGAAGTACTCAATAATGTCGGGGATGAAAATAGTGCAAGTGGTATTTGAAAAATACTAGAAAGTCTATACATATCCAAATCCTTAGCAAACAAGTTGTTTATGAGAAAGCAACTTTATGCCATCTATGAGTGAAGGTACAAATTTCTTATCCAATTTAAATATGTTCAATAGATTAATCACGCAGCTGGAAAACCTCGGAGAAATAATCACTGAAGTAGATAAGGCTATCATGCTTCTAAACTTGTTGCCATCTTACTATGATAATTTGGCAACAACCATCCCGTATGGTAGAGATACCATCGATTTAAAGGAGGTCACATCAGCCATCCTACTCAATGATAAGATGAGGAAGAAGCCCGAAAATCAAGGGCATGCTCTTATCATGGAAAACAGAGGAAGGCATTTTTGTAGAACATCGAGTAGCCGTGATAAATCCAAAGCTCGTGAAAAGCCCAGGAACCGATCAAAGGATAGGAATTTTTACAGTGCGGTCAACTCGGTCACTTCAAAAGAGAGTGCCCAAAGAAAGGTCAAGGCGAGATCAGTGGCCATAAGAATGATATTAACACAACTGCTGCAGTGCACAACGATGATTCAGTGGTTATCCTCGATCACGAGGAGGAAGAATGCATACACTTATCAAGCCAAGAGTCATAATGGGTGGTTGACACAACAGTATTCTACCATGCCACACCGGTAAGAGAATTTTTATGTAGGTACAAAATAGGAGACTTTGGGATGGTCAAGATGGGAAATACTAGTCACTCAAAGATTGTGGGAATTTGCAACATTTGTATAAACACAAATGCCGGATGCGCATTAGTTTTAAAAGATGTGTGGCACGTACCAGATCAACGAATGAATTTGATTTGAGGGATCGCTCTAGATCGAGACGGGTACGAGAATCACTTCGCCAATAGGAAGTGGAGACTCACCAAGGGATCATTGGTGATTGCTAATTGATTTGCTCCCTACACGTTGTATAAGACAACCGCTGAGATATGTGAATGTGAATTACATGCAATTGTAGATGATACTCCTGCAGATTTATGGCACCAGAGATTGGGCCATTTGAGTGAGAAGGGACTGCAGATCCTATCCAAGAAGTCACTCATCTCATCTGCTAAAGGTACAACTGTGAATTCTTCTGATTATTGTTTATTTGCAAAACAACATAGGGTATCGTTTCAAGCAATTCATGAAAGAAAATCGAATATACTTGATTTAGTATATTCTGATATTTATGGTCCAATGGATTTAGAATAAATGGGAGGTAAAAAATATTTTCTCACATTTATTAGTGATGCTTCACGGAAATTGTGGGTTTATTTCTTGAGAATAAAAGAGCAGGTATTTCAAGTATTTCACAAATTTCATGCTCTGGTGGAAAGAGAGACAGGTCAAAAATTAAAGAGCCCATGCCATGGAATAACACATGAGAAGACAGTACCTGGAACCCCACTACACAGTGGTGTAGCTAAAGATGAATCGCATCATTGTCGAAAAAGTGAGAAGTATGATCAAAATGGCAAAACTACCTAAGTCATTTTGAGATGAAGCATCTCGCACATCCTGTTACTTGATTAATACAAGTCCATCAGTTCCATTAGAGTTTGATATTCCATAGAAAGTGTGGATCAACAAAGAGGTGTCCTACTCCCATCTGAAAGTGTTTGGATGTAAAGATTTTGCACTTGTGCCGAAGGAGCAGAGAACGAATCTGGATGACAGAGCTATTCCCTGTATCTTTATCGGTTATGGAGATGAAAAGTTTGGCTACAGATTGTAGAACCTAGAAAGGAAAAAGATCATCAGAAACACAGATGTCATCTTCAGAGAAGATGTTGTCAGGATTGATAGTGATCAATCAACAAAGACCAAAAATAATAATGGTACAGTTACTAAATTTGTTACTACTCCTACTGTACATGTACGTAATTCTTCCGCAGGTGAAGAGTGGCACATGGAAGACATAGATGAAGAGGTTGCTGAGCAGGCGGAGCACACTAGTCCAAAAGAGGAAAAAGAAGAGCAACAAGAAGAAGGACAACAACATTTAAGAATATCTAAAAGAGAGAAGGTAGAGTCCACGAGGTATCCTTCTTCAGAGTATATCCTTGTCAGTGATGAGGGGGAGACAGAGAATTTCAAAGAGGTTCTATCTCATCCGGAACAAATCCAGTGGATGGAAGCCATGCAAGAAGAGATGAATTCTCTAAAGAATAATGACACATACGAACTGGTTGAACTTCCAAAAGGCAAAAGACCGCTCAAGTGCAAGTAGGTCTTTAAGCTCAAGAAATATGGAAATGGCAAGCTGGTCAGATACAAAGCTCGATTGGTGGTAAAAGGTTTAAAATAGAAGAAATGTATTGATTTTGATAAAAGTTTCTCAGCTGTTGTCAAAATGACTTTACTCGAACAATCTCGAGCTTGGCAGATTGAAGTGGAGTAGTTGGACGTGAAAACTGCGTTTCTGCATGGAGATTTAGAAGAAAAGATCAATATGGAGCAACTAGAAGGTTTTGAAGTAAAGGCAAAAAAATACATGGTGTGCAAGTTGAAAAAGAGTCTTTATGGGCTGAAACAAATGTCAAGGCAGTGGTACAAGAAATTTGACTCATTCATGAGAAGTCAAACGTACACAAAGACTTTGTCAGATCCATGTGTATACTTGTAACGACCCAAAATTACACATGTCGTGATGGCGCATATCTTAATACTAGGCAAGCCGACAACCTCAATAAAACACAATTTCTTTTAAGCTTGAAAATATTATATCTAAATTTAATAGAAAACCCCACACATACTGATATAAATACACTCCCAAAATATGGTATCACTGAGTTCATGAGCATCTAATATAAATACAAAGTCTAACTGATTAAACACTGTCTGAAAGTATAGAACAATACAATAACTGAAAGAAAGAGAGACAAGGTCAGCGGACTCCAGGCAGCTACCTTAATAGTCCCCAACTGATAGCACTCTGCGATATAACAGTCATTGTATCCGAAAGCACCTGGATCTGTACACGAGGTGCAAAGTGTAGTATGAGTACAACAAACTCAATAAGTAACAAGACTAACCTCTAGGCTGAAAGTAGTGACGAGCTCTGCAGGTACAGTCCAGTATAAATAATGGTACAAAAATGTAAGCATGCTTTCAAGTTTAACAGTTAAACCCAATAAAAGTGAAATGGATCAATACTGCATGATATGAGGAATATGACATCTCAGTAGAAAAGATCTCACGTAAATACTGGTAAAAAATTATTCGGTCGCTCGGTACTGTTTACGGCCAATCCAGCCCAGGGATATTCCATCCCGTATCTATATACACATCGACTGACAGTCACTCACTCAGTATTGTATAAGGCTAATCCAGCCCTGGGATAATGTATCCCCAAATGTAAATGATACGGACAAGATCCATGTCCAGGAAAATTCATCACAATATAAATAAGTAAGGCAAGTCCATGCCCTGGGAAGTCCATCCCGAATATATAATCATCTATGCTCATTGGGGGTGTGTACAGACTCCGGAGGCGCTCCTTCAGCCCAAGCGCTATATAAAGTCGATATGGCCTATTGCGGCGTACAATCCGATCTCATAATAATAATAAAGCTTATAAGACCTGCTGCTGGCGGTCAACCCCGATCAATATAGTAATAAAGCTAATAAAGCCTACTGTATGTGGGCGACCCCGATTCATATAATAATAAAGCCAATAAGGCCTGCTGCAGGAGGGCAACCCCGATCCATTTAATAGTAAAGCCAATAAGGCCTGCTGCAGGCGCGCAGCCTCGATCCATATAATATTTAAGCCTATAAGGCCTGTTGCGTCGTGCAACCCGATCCATATAAAAGTAAAGCCTATAAGGCCTGCTGCGGCGTGCAGCCCGATCCCATAAATATCCTCACAATGGATGAGCATGAGTGAGTATGAAATGTATATTTTAAAACAATTAATTTACCAGCAACACAACCCCATGGGTCCCAAAATATCGGCACGTAGCCTAAACATGATCTTTAATAAGAGCCTCAACTCAATTTCTCTAACACGTGGGAAATGTTCAGATAATAACATAATTTTTTAATTTTTTAACTCCACAAAATTTATTCAAGTCACAATTTATATGGTGCACATCCACACGCTCGTCAACTATCATGTGCCTCACCTCCAAATAATTTATATAACACCAATTCGGGGATTCATACCCTCAGAATCAATTTCAGAAGTGTTACTTACCTCAAACCATGTAATTTCTTACTCTGTTATTCCCTTGCCTCAAGAATTAGTCTCTAAAAGCCTCGTATCTAGTCATAATTAATTTGATTCAGTCCATAAAATTATAGGAATTAAATTCCATATCAAAATACTAATATTTTCCCACAAAATTCGAAATTACACTCCAATTACAAGTTCAACCATACTAATTTCACTCAAATCCGACTCCGAATCGGTATTCAAATCCCAAAAATTCATTTTGTGAAATTTCTACAATTTTCCCCAAATTTTCATCTCAAACTACTAATTTAATGATGAAAACAATGATATATTCATGTATGTTAACCAAATCCGAGTTAGAATCACTTACCCCGATGAATTTCTTGAAAATCACATGAAATATCGTCACAAATCGAGCTCCCAAAGTCCAAAAATGAAATAATACCCTAACCTTCGGCTATATAGTACCGAGTCTTCTCTCCCAATGTGCAGTCTGTACATTTCCAAGTGCTGTCGCACATTTCCAAGTGTGGTCGCACATTTCCATGTTTTGCGGTCGCACAAAACAATTGTGCGGCCGCACTTCACAGCCTTTCCACAACTAGGCTTCAGTAAATTGGCCATAACTTTCTCTACATATGTCCAAATGATAATATATTTATGTTTCTGGAAACTAGACACGAAGGGCTACAATATTTGTTTTTGAATCATCTACAAATTCCTTGTGCATTAAAAGATATATAAGCTTTCGAAGTCGGACTAGCGAACCTGCAGAACACCCTGAAGTGCGGCCGCATTCAAAATTGTGTTGTCCGTATTTTTCGTCTGCGGTCCGCACATTTGCATCGGCTGCAGAACTTTTTCATCTACTACAGAACTCAAAAATGTGCCTTAGCACATGAAATTGTTTGTTCCGCACTTCCAACATTCCAGAACAACATCAGAGTGTCGAAATCCTCGGACTCGCACAAAACTTACCCGAGCCACTCGGGATTCCATTCAAATATACCAACAAGTCCCATAACATAATACAGACGTACTCAGGGTTTCAAATCACGTCAGACAATATTAAAATTACAATTCACACCTCAATTCAGACTTATGAGTTTCAAACTTTTCAATTTACAAAACTCGTGCCAAAACATATTAAATGAATTCAGAATGACTTTAAATTTAGCACACAAGTCATAAATGACATAATGGAGCTATTCCAATTTTCGAAAATCTCCATCCGAGTCCGATATCAATAAAGTCAACTCACCGGTCAAACTTCCAAACTTAAATTTCTATTTTAGCCATTTCAAGCCTAATTTAACTACATGCTTCCAAATAATTTTTCGGACACGCTCCTAAGTCCAAAATTACCATACGGAGCTATTGGAACCATCAAAACTCCATTCCGGAGTTATTTGCACAAAAAAGTCAAATCGGTCCACTCTTTTCATTTAAGCTTCTAAACAAGGATTGTTCTTTCAATTAAATCCCGAATTATCTGAAAACCAAAGCCGACAATTCACACAAGTCATAGTACACATTATGAAGCTGATCAAGACTTCAAATTGTCGAAAGGAGTATAGATGTTCAAAACGACAAGTCGGGTCGTTACAATACTATAAGAAATTCTTTGATAATAACTTTATCATCTTGTTGTTATATGTGGATGACATGTTTATTGTAGGACAAGACAAGAAGTTGATTGGTAAGTTGAAGGAAGATTTGTCCAAGTCATTTGACATGAAAGAATTGGGTCCAGCACAACAAAATTTAGGAATGGAGATTGTCCGAGATAGGACAAATAGTAAGTTGTTGCTGTCACAACAAAAGTATATTGAACGTATACTTAAACGCTTCAACATGATGAGTGCTAAACCAGTTAGAACGCCTCTTATTAGTCATATGAAGTTGAACAAGACAATGTATCCTACAACAAAGGAAGATAAGGCAATTATGGATAAAGTTCCATATTCATCTGTCGTCGGGAGCTTAATGTATGAAATGGTATGTACTAAATCTGATACAGCTCATGTTTTCAGTGTTGTTAGTAGATTTCTTGACAATCCTAGGAAAGAACATTGGGAGGCTGTAAAGTGGATACTCGGGTATCTAAAAGGAACCTCAGATGAATGCTTGTATTTTGGGAGATCCGATCTAGTCTTGTTGGGAAATATAGATGCTGATATGGCCGGTGATACTGATAATAGAAAATCCACTACTGGATATCTATTTACTTTTTCAGGGGGAGCTATATCATTGCAGTCTAAATTTCAAAGGTGCGTTGCACTTTCAACAACTGAAGCGGAGTACATTGCTGGCACAGAAGCTGGCAAGGAGATGGTATGGCTCAAGCGGTTTCTTCAAGAGCTTAGATTGCATCAGAATGAGTATGTCATCTAATGTGACAATCAAAGTGCAATAGACTTAAGCAAGAACTCCATGTACTATGGAAGAACAAATCATATTGATGTGAGATATCATTGGATTTATGAGCAAGTGGAGAATGAATCTTTGCAGGTCAAAAGGATTTGCACGAGTGAAAATCCTGCGGATATGCTGACCAAGACAATACCACGAGATAATTTCAATCTATGCAAAGAACTTGTCGGAATGAGCTCTATATGAAAAATTGGAGATACCTCCTTCAAGTACATAGGACTGGAGGGGGAGATTTGATGGGTCCATCCCATGTGAAAGGAAGATAGCTTCCTTAGGCAAAGGCTGCACCATCCAAATCCAAACTTGTCAAATAAATATTTGTGTGGCAAGAAAAAGTCAAAAGGGGAAGGAAGACAAGTTTGGTATACTATTTTTGATATCACCTCTGACTTCTTTGAGAGGTTCTTCAGCTCTATAAATAAGAAAGTATTGTCACGCCCCAACCTTGGGGAGTGTGATCGGCGCTCAACTGAGTTAATCTAGTCGAGCCAGCCTACGTTACATCAACTTCTCATCCTTACTCATGCATGATTTACCATAACATAATTAGATCTTGACTTTTAAATTAAATACATTTGGCTCAATGGCCTAAAATTCTTCTCATGGTAGATACATAGCTTTATAAATAAATGTAAATACTGTGAACATAAATACATGAAAAAACTCAAAACTTAAATACATGACCCATAGTGTACATGGAGCTTCTATGACAATAGATACCTAAGTACATAAAACGAACTGAACTCAAATACCCACTAGAACTGTAGCGGCCTCACCATAGGCTAAGTAGTGAGGAAGATACCTATCAAAGATCCACACCATCCAGTACAAAAATACCTGTACCCATTAAATGATGCAGCGTCCCCGGCAAAAAAGGACGTGAGTACATGTGAAATAGTACTCGTATGTAAGGTAGACAGACCAACATATGAAAATATGGTAGCTCAAATAAGAGTTAAATGAAGTACATCAAGAAACTACGAAACGGTCCATAGAATCATATATCAAGTCTTATTATACTTACATCATTCTAAACTTCTTTTGGGATCAAGTGAGCAATATGAACTATGGTGGGATACAAAATATAATGTAAATATAACAACATGTACAAACAAAGGCAATGAAAAGCGACACCCATTGTTCGTACTCGCTATGTGTCTCACCAGTCCATCCACAGCCCTCTCTTACTATGCACCTATGTGTTCCACAAACCATCCATAGGGCTCATCTATACTATGCACCTAATGCATTTCATAGATCGTCCATAGGGCTCATCTCTACTATGCAACTATGTGTTTCACAGACCGTACATATGGCTCATCTCTACTATGCACCCATGCGTTTCCCATACCATCTATAGGGCTCATCTCTACTATGCACATATGTGTTTCACAGACCGTACATATGGCTCATCTCTACTATGCACCTATGCGTTTCACATACCATCTATAGGGCTCATCTATACTATGCACCTATGAGTTTCACAAACCGTCCATAGGGCTCATCTATACCATGCACCTATGCATTTTACTAACCGTCCATAAGTCTCATCTATACTATCCACCTATGCGTTTCACAGACCGTCCATAGGGCTCATCTGTAATATGCACCTATGCGTTTCACAGACCGCCCATAGGGCTCGTAACATATTATTATGCACATGATCATATGTAATCTCAAAGAGACATGAGTAACATTATATTTTGGGTCGTAAGTTCCCGGATCATTGGAATACATCATGTTCATGCTCATCATATGAAAACAAAACTTATTACATTGGCACATGTATGGAGAATCAATGAATAGATTACAATGGCGTATGGACCCAATTCCTTTTCAGTAAGGTTCATCATCATTTAGCATAAGAAATATCTCTTTTATATCGTTATGTACTTGTTTGTCATCTTAAGGTCATTAGCTAAGTCCATGATTCTTGGGGACTTAACATCAAAGCCATTTGCATTTATTATTTTAGAAGCATATATACTCTTATTGAAACCAATGGAAAGCCTTAATCTCAAATTCATGCCTATTTGTAAACTTGAACCTCTATAACGTTACCATAATGGGAATATCATGGTATGCACAACTACACATGTGAACAGACTACATGGATAGCGTAAAGCCATTTGTCTCCCAAAAATATTTCATATAAATCATTTCATGAAAGTCTTTTCTTTCTATTGTCCCTTAGGGCATACATTACCTCATAATTCTCATTTTGGCAAGTGGCCACTTTTCATCACCGTACTATCACTTCATTTTACATTCCATGGATCATCTTATACCTTAATTTCCACCACAGTACACTAACAATGCAAATTTTTTTTATATTGGTAGTGTTGTCTAATCTATTGTAGCATGTTAGCTTCCGAATTAATTTCTATCATGTTAATAGCTTGTTAATGCTTTACGTAAAAATTTACATTCAATCATCTTATAAGTGACATGATTATGTAAAATATTTTACATAGTCAATTCATTGAACCTATACTATAAAATCACACGTAGTTGCAAAATTAAGGTCAAGTTCGACGTAGTACAAAAACAATTGGATGGAAGAGATCAAAGTTTTTGAATTTAGGCCAATTTAGAGGCTAGATGAAGATGAGAATCAAAGAGACAAAGTTGTCATGTTCCTTTCCTGTAGTTATCTACACATATATACCATGCTCTGATACCAATAAAGGATAAATAACTTGGAGATTATGCGGAATTAAACATACTTTGTTCTAGGATCAGTTGTGTTTTATCACCACTAAATGCCTAATTAACTGATTCGCTAAACGATCACTTGTTGAGTTTTATGGGTCCATCCCATGTGAAAAGAAGACAACTTCTTTTGGCAAAGGCTGCATCATCCAAATCCAAACTTGTCAAATAAATATTTGTGTAGCAAGGAAAAGTCAAAAAGGGAAGGAAGACAAGTTTGGTTTACTATTTTTAATGTCACCTTTGATATCTTTGAGAGGTTCTTCATCTCTATAAATAAGGACGTATTCCTTCAGTTGTTGGACACACCAAATGGAGAGAAAGAGAGTGATTCACATAGTAAGAAGCAAAATACTCTGTAAAAAAAATATAGAGTTTGAGCGGTATTTGTAGTGAGGTGGAAAAATTAAAAGTGGGTTATTTCTTTTGAGTGTGTAGTGGTATTGAAGGGTTTTACTCGGTACCGCAAATTATAAAATCCTTGCTATAGTGAAATCAGTTGCTCCTCTCGTGCCTTGATTTTTCCCTTATTCAAAAGGGTTTTCCACGTAAAAATTTAGGTGTCCTTGTTTCTCTTATTATTATCATTGGTTACTGTATTTTAGTAATCCGCATTAATTACAATCGTATACCATGAATATTATTTCTGTGGGGGTAATTTTATTAACAATTATTATCAGAGCACAAGTTCTGCTCATTCACAAAAATATTATTTACGGTCAATTTTACTTTGTGACAAAACATGTCAGGAGTAAAATATGAAGTAATATTTTTCAACGGTAATGACGGTTTCTCCATATGCCAAAGAAGGATGAAGGACCTACTAATCCAACAAGGGTTAGATATTGCACTAGATGGAAACGAGGTAAAGCCCAAAACTATGAAAGCCAAGGATTGGGCAGATATGGATAAGAAGGAGGCTAGTGCAATCAGACTGCACTTGTCAGATGAAGTACTCAATAATGTCGGAGATGAAAATAGTACAAGTGGTATTTGAAAAATACTAGAAAGTCTATACATATCCAAATCCTTAACAAACAAGTTGTTTATGAGAAAGCAACTTTATGCCATCTATATGAGTGAAGGTACAAATTTCTTGTCCAATTTAAATATGTTCAATAGATTAATCACGCAGCTGGAAAACCTCGGAGAAACAATCACTGAAGTAGATAAGGCTATCATGCTTCTAAACTTGTTGCCATCTTCCTATGATAATTTGGCAACAACCATCTTGTATGGTAGAGATACCATTGATTTAAAGGAGGTCACATCAACCATCCTACTAAATGATAAGATGAGGAAGAAGCCTGAAAATCAAGGGCTTGCTCTTATCATGGAAAATAGAGGAAGGCATTTTTGTAGAGCATCGAGTAGCCGTGATAAATCCAAAGCTCGTGAAAAGCGCAGGAACCGATCAAAGGATAGGAATTTTTACAGTGCGGTCAACCCGGTCACTTCAAAAGAGAGTGCCCAAAGAAAGATCAAGGCGAGATCAGTGGCCATAAGAATGATAACAACACAACTGCTGCAGTGCACAACGGTGATTCAGTGGTTATCCTCGTTCACGAGGAGGAAGAATGCATACACTTATCAAGCCAAGAGTTATAATGGGTGGTTGACACAACAGTATTCCACCATGCCACACCGGTAAGAGAATTTTTATGTTGGTACAAAGTAGGAGACTTTGGGATGGTCAAGATGGGAAATACTAGTCACTCAAAAATTGTGGGGATTTGCGACATTTGTATAAAGACAAATGCCGGATGCACATTAGTTTTAAAAAATGTGTGGCACGTACCAGATCAACAAATGAATTTGATTTGAGGGATCGCTCTAGATCGAGACGGGTACGAGAATCACTTCGCCAATAGGAAGTGGAGACTCACCAAGGGATCATTGGTGATTGCTAAATGATTTGCTCCCTACACGTTATGCAAGACAACCGCTGAGATATGTAAATGTGAATTACATGCAATTGTAGATGATACGCCTGCAGATTTATGGCACCAGAGATTGGGCCATTTGAGTGAGAAGGGACTGCAGATCCTATCCAAGAAGTCACTCATCTCATCTGCTAAAGGTACAACTGTGAATTCTTCTAATTATTGTTTATTTACAAAACAACATAGGGTATCGTTTCAAGCAATTCATTGAAGAAAATTGAATATACTTGATTTAGTATATTCTGATATTTATGGTCCAATGGATTTAGAATAAATGGGAGGTAAAAAATATTTTCTCACATTTATTAATGATGCTTCACAGAAATTGTGGGTTTATTTCTTGAGAATAAAAGACCACGTATTTCAAGTTTTTCAGAAATTTCATGCTCTGGTGGAAAGAGAGACAGGTCAAAAATTAAAGCGCCCATGCCATGGAATCACACATGAGAAGACAGTACTTGGAACCCCACTACACAGTGGTGTAGCTAAAGATGAATCGCATCATTGTCGAAAAAGTGAGAAGTATGATCAAAATGGCAAAACTACCTAAGTCATTTTGAGATGAAGCAGCTCGCACATCTTGTTACTTGATTAATAGAAGTCCATCAGTTCCATTGGAGTTTGATATTCCATAGAAAGTGTGGATCAACAAAGAGGTATCCTACTCCCATCGGAAAGTATTTGGATGTAAAGGTTTTGCACTTGTGCCGAAGGAGCAGAGAACGAATCTGGATGACAGAGCTATTCCCTGTATCTTTATCGGTTATGGAGATGAAGAGTTTGGCTACAGATTGTGGAACCTAGAAAGGAAAAAGACCATCAGAAACACAGATGTCATCTTCAGAGAAGATGTTGTCAGGATTGATAGTGATCAATCAACAAAGACCAAAAATAATAATGGTACAGTTACTAAATTTGTTACTACTCCTACTGTACATGTACGTAATTCTTCCGCAGGTGAAGAGTGGCATATGGAAGGCATAGATGAAGAGGTTGCTGAGCAGGAGGAGCACATTAGTCCAAAAGAGGAAAAAGAAGAGCAACAACAACAAGAAAAAGGACAACAACATTTAAGAATATCTAAAAGAGAGAAGGTAGAGTCCACGAGGTATCCTTCTTCAGAGTATATCCTTGTCACTGATGAGGGGGAGACAGAGAATTTCAAAGAGGTTCTATCTCATCCGGAACAAATCCAGTGGATGGAAGCCATGCAAGAAGAGATGAATTCTCTAAAGAATAATGACACATACGAACTGGTTAAACTTCCAAAAGGCAAAAGACTGCTCAAGTGCAAGTAGGTCTTTAAGCTCAAGAAATATGGAAATGGCAAGCTGGTCAGATACAAAGCTCGATTGGTGGTAAAAGGTTTAGAACAGAAGAAATGTATTGATTTTGATAAAAGTTTCTCAGCTGTTGTCAAAATGACTTCTACTCGAACAATCTCGAGCTTGGCAGATTGAAGTGGAGTAGTTAGACGTGAAAACTGCGTTTCTGCATGGAGATTTAGAAGAAAAGATCTATATGGAGCAACTAGAAGGTTTTGAAGTAAAGGCAAAAAAATACATGGTGTGCAAGTTGAAGAAGAGTCTTTATGGGCTGAAAGAAACGCCAAGGCAGTGGTACACGAAGTTTGACTCATTCATGAAAAGTCAAACGTACACAAAGACTTTGTCAGATCCATGTGTATATTTGTCACGACCCAAAATCACACATGTCGTGATGGCACATATCTTAATACTAGGCAAGCCGACAACCTCAATAAACCACAATTTCTTTTAAGCTTGAAAATATTATATCTAAATTTAATAGAAAACCCCACACACACTGATATAAATACACTCCCAAAATCGGGTATCACTGAGTTCATGAGCATCTAATATAAATACAAAGTCTGACTGATAAAACACTGTCTGAAAGTATAGAACAATACAATAACTAAAAGAAAGAGAGACAAGGTCAGCGGACTCCAGGCAGCTACCTTAATAGTCTCCAATTGATAGCACTCTGCGATATAACAGTCGTTGTATCCAAAAGCACCTGGATCTGTACACGAGGTGCAAAGTGTAGTATGAGTACAACCAACTCAATAAGTAACAAGACTAACCTCTGGGCTGAAAGTAGTGACGAGCTCTGCAGGTACAGTCCAGTATAAATAATGGTACAAAAATGTAAGCATGCTTTCAAGTTTAACAGTTAAACCCAATACAAGTGAAATGGATCAATACTGCATGATATGAGGAATATGACATCTCAGTAGAAAAGATGTCAGGTAAATACTGGTCAAAAATTATTCGGTCCCTCGGTACTATTTACGGCCAATCCAGCCCAGGGATATTTCATCCCGTATATATATACACATCGACTGACAGTCACTCACTCAGTATTGTATAAGGCTAATCCAGCCTTGGGGTAATGTATCCCCAAATGTAAATGATACGGACAAGATCCATGTCTAGGAAAATTCATTACAATATAAATAAGTAAGGCAAGTCCATGCCCTGGGAAGTCCATCCCGAATATATAATCATCTATGCTCATTGGGGGTGTGTACTGACTCCGGAGGCGCTCATTCAGCCCAGGCGCTATATAAAGTCGATATGGCCTATTGCGGCGTACAGTCCGATCCCATAATAATAATAAAGCTTATAAGACATGCTGCTGGCGGGCAGCCCTGATCAATATAGTAATAAAGCAAATAAAGCTTGTTGTAGGTGGGCGACCTCGATTCATATAATAATAAAGCCAACAAGGCCTGCTGCAGGAGGGCAGCCCCGATCCATTTAATAGTAAAGCCAATAAGGCCTGCTGCAGGCGCGCATCCCCGATCCACATAATAGTAAAGCCTATAAGGCATGTTGCGTCGTGCAACCCGATCCATATAATAGTAAAGCCTATAAGGCCTGCTGCGGCGTGCAGCCCGATCCCATAAATATCCTCACAATGGATGAGCATGAGTGAGTATGAAATGTATATTTTAAAACAATTAATTTACCAGCAACACGACCCCATGGGTCCCAAAATATCGGCACGTAGCCTAAACATGATCTTTAATAAGAGGCTCAGCTCAATTGCTCTAACACGTGGGAAATGTTCAGATAATAACATAATTTTTTAATTTTTTAACTCCAAAAAATTTATTCAAGTCACAATTTATATGGTGCACATCCACACGCTCGTCAACTATCGTGTGCGTCACCTCCAAATAATTTATATAACACCAATTCGGGGATTCATACCCTCAGAATCAATTTCAGAAGTGTTACTTACCTCAAACCATGTAATTTCTCACTCTGTTATTCCCTTGCCTTGAGAATTAGTCTCTAAAAGCCTCGTATCTAGTCATAATTAATTTAATTCAGTCCATAAAATTATAGGAATTAAATTCCATATCAAAATACTAATATTTTCCCACAAAATTTGAAATTACACTCCAATTACGAGTTCAACCATACTAATTTCACTCAAATCCGACTCCGAATCGGTATTCAAATCCCAAAAATTCATTTTGAGAAATTTCTACAATTTTCCCCAAATTTTCATCTCAAACTACTAATTTAATGATGAAAACAATGATATATTCATGTATATTAACCAAATCCGAGTTAGAATCACTTACCCCGATGAATTTCTTGAAAATCACACGAAATATCGTCACAAACCGAGCTTCCAAAATTCCAAAAATGAAATAATACCCTAACCTTCGACTATATAGTACCGAGTCTTCTCTCCCAATGTGCAGTCTGTACATTTCCAAGTGCGGTCGCACATTTCCAAGTTTTGCGGTCGCACAAAACAATTGTGCGGCCGCACTTCACAGCCTCTCCACAACTAGGCTTCAGTAAATTTGCCATAACTTTCTCTACATATGTCCAAATGATAACATATTTATGTTTCTGGAAACTAGACATGAAGGGCTACAATATTTGTTTTTGAATCATCTCCAAATTCCTGGTGCATTAAAAGATATAAGCTTTCGAAATCGGACTAGCGAACCTGCAGAACGCCCTGAAGTGCGGCCGCATACAAAATTGTGTTGTCCGTATTTTTCGTCTGCGGTCCGCACATTTGCATCGACTGCAGAACTTTTTCATCTGCTACAGAACTCAAAAATGTGCCTTAGCACATGAAATTGTGTGTTCCGCACTTCCAACGTTCCAGAACAACAACAGAGTGTCGAAATCCTCGGACTCGCACAAAACTTACCCGAGCCACTCGGGATTCCATTCAAATATACCAACAAGTCCCATAACATAATACAGACGTACTCAGGGTTTCAAATCACGTCAGACAATATTAAAATTACAATTCACACCTCAATTCAGACTTATGAGTTTCAAACTTTTCAATTTACAAAACTCGTGCCAAAACATATTAAATGAATTCAGAATGACTTTAAATTTAGCACACAAGTCATAAATGACATAATGGAGCTATTTCAATTTTCGAAAATCTCCATCCGAGTCCGATATCAATAAAGTCAACTCACCGGTCAAACTTCCAAACTTAAATTTCTATTTTAGCCATTTCAAGCCTAATTTAACTACAGGCTTCCAAATAATTTTTCGGACACGCTCCTAAGTCCAAAATCATCATACAAGGCTATTGGAACCATCAAAACTCCATTCCGAAGTCGTTTGCACAAAAAAGTCAAATCGGTCCACTCTTTTCATTTAAGCTTCTAAACAAGGATTGTTCTTTCAATTAAATCCCGAATTATCCGAAAACCAAAACCGACAATTCACACAAGTCATAGTACACATTATGAAGCTGCTCAAGACTTCAAATTGTCGAAAGAAGCATAGATGTTCAAAACGACAAGTCGGATCGTCACAATACTATAAGAAATTCTCTAATAATAACTTCATCATCTTGTTGTTATATGTGGATGACATGTTGATTGTAGGACAAGACAAGAAGTTGATTGCTAAGTTGAAGGAAGATTTGTCCAAGTCATTTGACATGAAAGAATTGGGTCCAGCACAACAAAATTTAGGAATGGAGATTGTCCGAGATAGGACAAATAGTAAGTTGTTGCTGTCACAACAAAAGTATATTGAACGTATACTTAAACGCTTCAACATGATGAGTGCTAAACCAGTTAGCACGCCTCTTACTAGTCATATGAAGTTGAACAAGATAATGTATCCTACAACAAAGGAAGATAAGGCAATTATGGATAAAGTTCCATATTCATATGTCGTCGGGAGCTTAATGTATGCAATGGTATGTACTAAATCTGATACTGCTCATGATTTCAGTGTTGTTAGTAGATTTCATGACAATCCCAGGAAAGAACATTGGGAAGCTGTAAAGTGGATACTCGGGGTATCTAAAAGGAACCTCAGATGAATGCTTGTATTTTGGGAGATCCGATCCAGTCTTATTGGGAAATATAGATGCTGATATGGCCGGTGATACTGATAATAGAAAATCCACTACTGGATATCTATTTACTTTTTCAGGGGGAGCTATATCATGGCAGTCTAAATTGCAAAGGTGCGTTGCACTTTCAACAACTGAAGCGGAGTACATTGCTGGCACAGAAGCTGGCAAGGAGATGGTATGGCTCAAGCGGTTTCTTTAAGAGCTTGGATTGCATCAGAATGAGTATGTCATCTATTGTGACAGTCAAAGTGCAATAGACTTAAGCAAGAACTCCATGTACTATGGAAGAACAAATCATATTGATGTGAGATATCAATGGATTTATGAGCAAGTGGAGAACAAATCTTTGCAGGTTAAAAAGATTTGCACGAGTGAAAATCCTGCGGATATGCTGACCAAGACAATACCAAGAGATAATTTCGAGCTATGCAAAGAACTTGTCGGAATGAGCTCTATATGAAAAATTGGAGATACCTCCTTCAGGTGCATAGGACTGGAGGGGGAGATTTGATGGGTCCATCCCATGTGAAAGGAAGATAGCTTCCTTAGGCAAAGGCTGCACCGTCCAAATCCAAACTTGTCAAATAAATATTTGTGTGGCAAGAAAAAGTCAAAATGAGAAGGAAGACAAGTTTGGTTTACTATTTTTGATATCACCTCTGACTTCTTTGAGAGGTTCTTCATCTCTATAAATAAGGAAGTATTATCACGCCCCAACCTTGGGGAGTGTGATCGGCGCTCAACTGAGTTAATCTAGTCGAGCCAGCCTATGTTACATTAACTTCTCATCCTTACTCATGCATGATTTACCATAACATAATTAGATCTTGACTTTTAAATTAAATATATTTGGCTCAATGGCCTAAAATTCTTCTCATGGTGGATACATAGCTTTATAAATAAATGTAAATACTGTGAACATAAATACATGAAAAAACTCAAAACTTAAATACATGACCCATAGTGTACATGGAGCTTCTATGACAATAGATACCTAAGTACATGAAACGAACTGAACTCAAATACCCACTAGAACTGTAGCGGCCTCACCATAGGCTGAGTAGTGAGGAAGATACCTATCAAAGATCCACACCATCAAGTACAAATATACATGTACTCATTAAAAGATGCAGCATCCCCGGCAAAAAAAGACGTGAGTACATGTGGAATAATACTCGTATGTAAGGCAGACAGACCAACATATGAAAATATGGTAGCTCAAATAAGAGTCAAATGAAGTACATCAAGAAACAACGAAATGGTCCATAGAATCATATATCAAGTCTTATTATTCTTACATCATTCTAAACTTCTTTTGGGATCAAGTGAGCAATATGAACTATGGTGGGATACAAAATATAATGTAAATATAACAACATGTACAAACAAAGGCAATGAAAAGCGACACCCATTGTTCGTACTGGCTATGTGTCTCACCAGTCCATCCACAGCCCTCTCTTACTATGCATCTATGTGTTCCACAAACCATCCATAGGGCTCATCTATACTATGCACCTAATGCATTTCATAGATCGTCCATAGGGCTCATCTCTACTATGCAACTATGTGTTTCACAGACCGTACATATGGCTCATCTCTACTATGCACCCATGCGTTTCCCATACCATCTATAGGGCTCATCTCTACTATGCACATATGTGTTTCACAAACCGTACATATGGCTCATCTCTACTATGCACCTATGCGTTTCACATACCATCTATAGGGCTCATCTATACTATGCACCTATGAGTTTCACAGACCGTCCATAGGGCTCATCTATACCATGCACCTATGCATTTCACTAACCGTCCATAAGTCTCATCTATACTATCCACCTATGCGTTTCACAGACCGTCCATAGGGCTCATCTGTAATATGTACCTATGCGTTTCACAGACCGCCCATAGGGCTCGTAACATATTATTATGCACATGATCATATGTAATCTCAAAGAGACATGAGTAACATTATATTTTGGGTCGTAAGTTCCCGGATCATTGGAATACATCATGTTCATGCTCATCATATGAAAACAAAACTTATTACATTGGCACATGTATGGAGAATCAATGAATAGATTACAATGGTGTATGGACCCAATTCCTTTTCAGTAAGGTTCATCATCATTTAGCATAAGAAATATCTCTTTTATATCGTTATGTACTTGTTTGTCATCTTAAGGTCATTAGCTAAGTTCATGATTCTTGGGGACTTAACATCAAAGCCATTTGCATTTATTATTTTAGAAGCATATATACTCTTATTGAAACCATTGGAAAGCCTTAATCTCAAATTCATGCCTATTTGTAAACTTGAACCTCTATAACGTTACCATAATGGGAATATCATGGTATGCGCAACTACACATGTGAACAGACTACATGGATAGCGTAAAGCCATTTGTCTCCCAAAAATATTTCATATAAATCATTTCATGAAAGTCTTTTCTTTCTATTGTCCCTTAGGGCATACATTACCTCATAATTCTCATTTTGGCAAGTGGCCACTTTTCATCACCGTACTATCACTTCATTTTACATTCCATGGATCATCATAAAAGAATTAAAGATATTTAAAATATTAGGAATCATTGCTACATCCACATGAGTAGAAAGAGCTTAAGACACTTGGAGTATATCTAAAAAAGGGAGCATATTGATTGTAATTGAAACATGAATTGATCTCGTAAGTATTTGAGAAGTCAGTTGTACTTAAAATATTTTCCAAAGATAAGCATAGGGATGACAATTGAAACATGTCTTGAGTATGTAGACATCAGATAAGTAATCCCTTTGAGGCAACTTAGCATAATATGAATAGGAACTCGAACAAACCATGGAGTTTATGAGAAATTCATAGAATTCGGTTCTACGGATGGAGTTTAGCTGACATACCTTGATTCAGCTCTTTAATGATACTAAATCCTCCCACTACTCTCACAAGCCAATCTACATCAACATTATTAAATTGGACCACTATTAGTAATAATTTCCATGTCTTAGGTTATTTAGGCATTTTCTTCATCCAACAATCCCTCCTTCTCACCAAGAAGAGATACTATAATATCCTTGGTCTACAAACTCCCTTCTTTAGCACCATTTTAATCATCAATGAACTCACATCCACCCAATATTTTCTTTACTAATCAACTCATTACAAAATCTCTACAACACCTAATAATTTAGGTTAGGCACTTATGACTTTCAATCACCATCCCATAAGTGCTAATACTTATTTCTTGCTCATATATTCACTAACAATCTATGCATGTAGGTTTAAGGGTGAATGATTACCTCTTGAAGACCAAATCTTGAAAGATGACTTTTGGGGTATTCTTGAGGTTTTGAAGAAATCCTGTGAAATCCAATACAAAACCCTATTGTAACTAGTGATTGAGAAATAAAATCAACATAAAAACACAAAATCAGTTGGATTCTCTCGCTTTCTACCACAAAACCAAACGTATTCGCAAAACTAAGGTCAAGTTACAATAAAAGAAAACAAAAAGTAAAAGAAATGGATGGAAAATATTAGGGTTGTGAAATTTGGTCCAAGCAATCCATCAATATTACTTTAGCTTTTTCAATCAATCTTCTTTTGATTTTATTCTCGGCTGGTTGATATTACAATACGTCAGTTAGTTAAGATTCGACCCCCCTAGAAAACTAAAAGAATTTAGCTTTCCTGGCATTTGAATAAAAGACATCAGATTATACAAAGTGTCTTTAATGCTATGATGTTGACACAATCTGGGGCTTTCGGTTTTTTGCACTTCGTTTTGGTCTTGCCCTGGTTCGAATCATCCTGAATGAAGAGTGGGCGATCAAGATGCAAAATATATCATAAATATTAAATTCTAAGAAAGAAGGGGGAGGGGGGAAGTAAAGTCCAAAGAACAAAAGACAAATAAGGGCTGCACACACCGCCCAACCCATCCAAGGTTGGGCTGGTTATTGACCCGCCCATTTATTAAACTCATCCCATTTTGATCCAACTATCTCAACCTATTTAAAGTTGGGTTGATTTTTAGTCCAAATTGATCCATGGGTAACTTTACCAAAATATCTTAGAAATAATTTTTTTTGTTTGATATGTTATATATGACAATAACAAAAGAAAAAAATATTATTTACTAATTATACAATTAGTAAATAATTATATAATTATTGGTGTTATCTTTCTAACTTCCTTTGATGTTACTGCTCCATTGTCCTTTACCAACGTCGTAAGTTGAGGGTCTATCGGAAACAGCCTCTCTACTCCTCCGGAATATAGGTAAGGTCTGCGTACACACTACCCTCCCCAGACCCTACTTGTGGGATTCCACTGGGTTGTTGTTGGTGTAATTAAAGCTTGGTAAGAGTTGGGCGGGTTGGGCTATGACCCGCCCTATTTATTGACTCAACCCATTTTGACCCGCCCAAAATCGGTCTAACCTGTCCATTTGACACCTCTAGAAAATATCGTCGTTTTTTAATTTAGGCCAATTTACAGGCTAGATGAAGGATGAGAATCAAAGTTACTATCATTATGCTTTTCTCTAATTTATCTACAGCGCACTTTTTTCAGCGGCAAAAGGTGGAGCAATATTCTTTTTCATTATCCTTGGAATAAATTTAGAATTTTAACTTCACTAATTCATTGAAGCCCCCCAAATAGAAAGACTGTAAGCTATGTTATATTTTGCAAAAAAACAATTCTGCATGCGTTCAAAACAGAAACTTGTACTGCAATGTAGCAAAAGGTAAAGAGATTTGTGGTCACTTGTTACAAAAGTATGATTCCATTTCTTGCATTCAACCCACAATTGTGACCAAGTTCAATCTGACCAAAATGGATTTTCCTTGTTTTCTTGGTATCAGAAATATTACTATCTCACAACTACGTACCACATGAATTATATTCTATTGGCTTCTCTATAAATAGGTAATTTTTTCCAATCCAGAGAGAGCATTATTTCCTATCAACTAGGAATGAAAGATTAATTAAAAGAATAAAAAAGCCAGGTTTCCCCTAGAGTTCTCCTGATCACTTCATTGGGACTTGAAAAATGCCCTTAAATTGAAATGGTATTAATTATTAATGCCTACTGAAGTGTTTGGGGGAACTCTGGGAGCCACCTGACATCAATCATAATTTTATATTCCTAGAGTTTAACAAAATTTATGGGGGTCCTGGAATATTTTTGAAGAGAACTTAGTCTATATATGCTACTCAGGTCACTGTAATTCTTTAGAATATTGCTGTTATTTTCCCTAATGTTGTATCTATGCTGATTTCTTTTTTATTTTAACCAGCATTTTTAGCTAGGTCTTATAAGCATGCATGAAGAAAACTAAAAACTATTACGTTCTCCAACATTTTAAAACTTTTATGAAAACAAATGTCTATATATTAACGTTTTCTCAAATTTACTCTCTCTGGGACTCCATACAAGGCTCATTGTGAGCACCTAATTTTTGCGCTAATATAAAATTACTCCTAAAAAATTTAAAAAATAGCTTTAAATTATTTTTCTATATTATTACTTAGTTTGCTTTGTACGTATTAATATTTGATGCATTTTTAAGTTGCATTTTAAATTCTAAAGAAAATACAAATATATATATAGTAAAATACATACATATATATATATATATATATATATATATATATATATATATATATATATATATATTCAGAAAATACATATATATATATATATATATATATATATATATATATTTTACATTTTTTAAATTTTAAATGCATAATCAATTGCATTTGTAAAACACTAAAATACCAAAAAATACATTAGTAAGTCTACATGCATTTTTAGGCTAGTTAATTAATTAGGTCATTAGTCAATTAATGAGTGAAATATATAAATAGTTTAGCCACACAAATTAGTTTTAATTAAAATTTGAGTCCATAGTGGCTAATTTTGCAAAACGTCTAATAAAGAAAGATGAGAAGGAAAGAAAGGGTTGTTGGTGCACATCTTTTAGAATTGAGCCAAGCAAATTCGGTGGCCCAGTTTCTCCACAAGCTTGCCCTAAATTCCCCCTTAATTACCCAATTCTTTTCTCATTTTTGGGAGAGGAGGACAGCAGAGAGAACGGACAGACCCTCCCCATTGGAAAAAAGAAAAAGAGTCTTTCTTCTTCACTGAGCCGCCGACTCCTTTAGCTCTATCTCCTTGAAGAAGGCGAATCTGATCCCTTCCCTTTTCTTCACAACAGAGACGAACCTCCTCCCATTTCGAAAACCTTAGCGAACGCTGTTGAGAACGATTCTCGATCACCTCCTCCTACACTATTCTCACTCACACGATTCTCTCATTTCCTCTTAGACTCGTGAATATACACTCATGGATTGAAGGAGATAGAGAAAATAGGCCTCCAAAAAATTCTGCGATATGGGAATTTCAAAAGCTTCAAAAAACAGAGAAAAAGTAAAAAAAAAAAAAAAAAAAAGAACCACGAAGGATTTTTAAATCCGGTCCGATTTCTGTTCTTCTGCTGCAATTTCTGAGAATTCGAGTGATCTTGGAGCTGTGATAAGTGCCGTTCACAGTGTTACTCTGCTGAATTCATAGCTGAGTTCAGGCTTTGGTGCTTGGTCTTTGCCTGACACTTTTTGTTCGCTTTCTTCTGGCAGAAAGGTAAACACATAAACTCTTGATGTACTTGAATGCTCTTCAATGAAAATGAGCTATTGAGTCACCCGAGATCCTGTATGATGTTTGTTTTGCTCAAAATTTGTGTTAAAGCTGTCTCATTAGTGCTGAATCTGATTTTTCTATGAAGTTATAAAGCACACATGTTAATTTGAGCTTTAAAATACACTATGTGTCGATTTGATCAACAGTCGAAGTGTTTACTTTAAGATTAAATCCGAAATGTTGACAACATACACTATGCTCTACGCTATTCTATTTATGTGATAATCTCCTGTTGGTTTGGTTTAATTCTGTACCTTATATAACCAGCACAACAGTTGTCTGCCTTTGTTAAGGTTGACAGCGAATTTTCGGTATTGAAGTGTAAATGAAAAATTAATTTGTTTGACACATAAGTGATAAGAACAAAATGATAGACATTGGGTTCTAGAAAAGTTCATTGCTTGTTTCATTAGTCAGGAATAAGCCACGAGTAGAGATGAGCCAAAGGTAGCCTTAAATGAAGGATTGTAACGTTGAATAACTGGTTGATCCAAATAATAGAAACGAACAGTCTTCTTCCCATATGAAGTTCCATAAATCTTGACCTTACAACAAATCTCAAAGTAGTTTATGAAAAATATTCTAAATATCGTAGTTTGCTTTAGGCGCGATTAATAATAAATCATCGTGACTATGGGTACGGTTCCCGTGGCATGGTCATGATACATAATTTTCAATTCGGGTGTGCATTTCATGCAACTCGACCTTACAAGTTAAAATCAATAATAATAAAAAATAAACATGTTATAGATCATGGGTACGGTTCACGTGATGCGATTCGCAATGTGTACAAAAATAAACAAGTGTGCGACATCGCGTCTTGTTCAAACAAATTCCATAAATACTAGAAGCGGTTTTAAAAGGTAAAAAAATGCACAATAGGTCTCAAATATGTATTAAATCAGATAATTAGGTCAATTATTAATAGTTGAGCGACCGTGCTAAAACCACAGAACTCGGGAGTGCCTCACACCTTCTCCCGGGTTAACAGAATTCCTTACCTGGTCTTCTGTGTTCGCGGACCATAAATAGAGTCAAATTTTCTCGATTTGGGATTTTAAAATAAACCGGTGACTTGGGACACCATAAATTATCCCAAGTGGCGACTCTGAAATAAATAAATTATCCCATTTCGATTAATGTCACTTTAATTGAAAAAACTCCCTTATCCCCCTTGAAAAAAAGGAGGTGTGACAGCTCTGGTGACTCTGCTGGGGATAGCAAGAACCCAGAACTTCTGGTTCAGGGTTCAGAATTCGAGCTTAGAATAATTGTTATACTTGGCTTTTGTTTATTCTTTTAATTTTTTATGTGTTTGATCCTAATGTATTAAATGCCATTTTTTTTAATTTCTTTGATATTGCTTGAATTGTATATGAACTGTTACGAAACCCTTCTTTCCTCTGAGTCTTCTAAATCTTTTGGGAAGTGCACACTGGCGTTACTTCTTTTCTGTTAGTGTCGTACCCTAATTTAGAATGAGGATCAGATCAGTTACAAAGCCGGATGCCCTTTTGGTTACCGGTACGTTGTCCCCCCCCCCCTCCCCCGAGTTGTCCGCTCGGGTAAGCCAGGTCTAGAACCATACAACCAGGATTTTAAGCCTAGAATAACATAGCCTCATGCCGGATCCCTAGTAGGTACGTTTGTTTGCATCACGTGCATTTGACTTTGGGGACTCAACACAGGGGTTGGGTCTGTCTAGGACAGGTGTACCCAATTTAAAAGACCATTCTAATGTATTTTTACGTGCTACTTGTGCATTTATCGGTTTCGGCTTGTATGTTGACCGGCTTTTAGAATAGGGAAAGAAAATCAAGCAAAATCAAGAAGTGAGGTAGGATACATTCGGTTCTAAGAATACCAGTGTTCAAAATATCTTGAAACTCTGCCAAAATTTTAAAAAAAGAGAGAAAAGAAAAAAGATATGTCTTTGAAAAATAAGTCCTATTTTTCCACGCGTCAAAACTCACCGAACTACGCGGGTTTGATTCCCACCAGGTGTGGGATACGTAGGCAACCCTCATCGGGTGCAGTCCTATTTTTGTAAAAATAATCAAAATAGGAAAATGTTGTTATAAATAAAGTTCGGCGATGCCGTTTTTGCCCAAATAGCCAGAAATATCCTGACGGGACGCCAGAAGGCTGTTTTGCAAGAATAGCCACTCATGTTTTTTTTTAAAAAAGACAAAAAAAAAAAATTGGCCACTTAGCAAACACAGCCCTAAAATCTTCTCCTCTGAAGTGTTGAAAGGTCGTATTTGCAAAAGTAGCCTTGATTTGTTTTCGGTTGAATTTTGCAAAAATAATCTTTTCATGGTCAGTTTTATACAAAATTTTAATCTGGTCACCCTAATTTAAAAATATGCAGAATGAGCACCGTTCAGAACTTACCTGTGAAGGTTATGGATCAGATTCCACTAGCACTCCACATGTGGTAGGAGGATTTGGGAAAACAAGGACGAGACATGGTCAACCAATACTTGGTGGCGCTCACTGGACTATTGAAAATTCAACCTAGAAGGGACCTGATAGAGGCATTAGTGGCATTCTGGGACCCCGCTCATAATGTTTTGCACTTCTCAGATTTTGAGCTTACGCCTACTTTGGAAGAAATGGCGGGTTATACTGGGAGCACGGAAGGATTGAGACACAAGTACCTGGTATCTCCAAGGAATGTTACTCCCCACAAGTTTCTGGACTTACTAAAAATAAGCAGACAAATCAATACTGGAAGTCTAGCAGGGGGAAGTTCTATTTTTCATTTTCTATATCAGCAATACGGGCATTTAAGGGGATTCGAAGACCCGAAAAATGGACTCTGCAGTAAAGGAAACCGATCAAAATGGGAGACCCATAGATGTTTTGCCTTCATGGTGGCGTTTTTAGGCCTTTTGGTGTTTCCAAGGGAAGATGGGCATATTGATTTACGGGTAGCCGGGATTGTCCACGTTCTGACTACTCAGGCCAAGAGTACCCTCGCACCCATGATCGTATCAGATATATTCCGAGCCCTCACATTCTGTAAGGCCGGGGTCAGGTTTTTCGAGGGATGCAACCTGCTATTACAAATGTGGATGACCGAGCACCTTTGTCATCGTCCTCGATACATGAACTATGGGTCTACGGGGAAAAACTGCATTGAAGAGTTTGGTACACGAGTAACAGGATTCGAAATGCCGAAAGGGGTCAAAGATTAGATTACCCACCTTCGATATACAACCGCAAATCAGATAGAGTGGTCATTGGGTTGGCTTCTCGTTGATGAGATTGTTTATATGCCCGCCACTGGTCCCTACTTCTTGCTAATGGGTCTCCGAAGCATCCAACCCTATGCTCCGTATCGGGTTTTGAGACAACTTGGAAGATGCCAGACAGTTCCTAGAGATGAAGATCTTAGCACTTATGTGGCCGAAATCTGCTCTGATGCCCAATTTCCCGAAGAAGCGGTTCGCCAAATTTGGAGCGAATGCCAGTATTTGGGGGCAAACACCCGAGTATGTGATTTGTCTAGGAGAGAGGTCTTACCTAGTTATGTTGCCTGGTATGGAAAGAGAGTCGCGACGAATGGTGAATCTGAATGGCCGACTAAAAGACCTCATATCCAAGAATTTATTGAAGCATCGCAGGAGCAGTGGACTTGGTTAGCCAAAGAAAAGGAATACCGGGCCACCATAAGCAAATTAGAACAACAAATTGGAAAAATCAAATTTGATAGTAGTTTGCAGGCTGCCGAGGATGAAGGAGAAAAGAAGAGATTGGTTCGGGAAAATGAGGCGCTCCGAGCCCAACTCTGGGACATGAGGATGGCCGCTGAAACTCCTGTGAGGAGCGAGAGAGATGAAAAACTCATCGGCAACCTAAGAATGAAGGTGCATGACTATGCGGCTGACTTGACAAAGGCCGAAAGGGACTTGTTAAATGCTCAAGCAAAGTTGGCCAAAAGTGCAGAAGAACATGCTAGATTAGCCCACCAGTTGAAGCAGAAATATGACAAAGAAGTAGCAATTTTACAGAAAAAGCTGGTTGCCCTGGAAAATGAAATGGTCAAGCAAATAAAGGATTTCAAGACAGAAAGAGAGCATTGCTATGCATTGATTTACCAGCTACAAGAAAGCCTGTAGCAGTTACAATACCAAAACAACACAGATACATAAGTGTTGGAGGCTCGGGCCCAGCAGATTGGACGTTTGCTTCCAGAAAATGGTGTCATCAGAATGAGGATTAAAGAGAGAGCTGATTATGTTGTAATGAAATGCCATGAATGTGAAGACATGACCAAGTCTATGTTTTTTGCTTCTGTGATGACATTCGTTCGACAGGTGATGGTTGACCTAGACCACCTTCAAGAAGATATTGCCCGTAGGCCCGTGCGGAGACCGGCTGATGTCCCGCAAGCCCCCGGAGTACCAGTGGACGCTCTTATGTATTTTTGACTTTTTTTTAAAAAAGTTTTTGAGTCTTTTTTTTTCTTCTTTTTCCTTTTTTTCTCGAGTTTTGTTCGTCTTTGTCAAGGCTGTTTATTGCTTTATTTCGAGTCTGTAGATTTTTCTTTTGTATTCATCACTACTTTTAAGTCATTGTAATAGAAAATCCAAAAAGATGTCTTTTATTAATGAAATATTGAAAAACCCAAAAAAAATAAAAATTCTTTTCTTTCCTTTCGCATTTATATACCTGAACTACGTAATGATCTGATTCATGCGGCGTCATGATACGTAGGCAATCCCAATAGGATTCGATCATAGAGAAAAGAAAACAAGAAAAAAAATAAAGAGAAAAAGAGAGAGGAAAAGAAAAAGGGAGGGAAGAAAGAAAAGAGGGGCCAAACAAAAGGAAGAAAAGAGAGTGAAAATTAAAAGAGCGAAACACAGCAAAAGGAGAGGAAAAAATTAGGATTTGAAATTTGGGAAAAGAGCCGGGATGAAACACATAAGCCGTCGCAAAGCATTTAGAAACGTTTAACTACTCAGGTGCATTGCATCCCCAATATGCGATTCCTTATCTATTAAATACTTCAAAACTGAGCAAGTTATTGTGTGTGAAAGAAAGACAGGTTCTGTTTAGGTGGTTAGTTTGTTGGCATCCTGGCAAGTCACCCCTATAATACCAGATCAATGCGCAAGGCAGTCATGACTAGCAAAGAGTCAGACACGGGTGTTGTTGACCCGCCGAGGGAGATTGTAGAATCGGAGTTTGAATTGAAAGAAGAGGTCCACAGGTTGAAGCATCAAATGGCAGAAATGTATCAAGCCTGGATTAGAGGGCATCCTCCACCTTCATTCCCCGCTAACTACACAGAAAATCCCGCTTTCATCCCACAGCCCAGAATCCCACTACCGTTGATATTTCCCCTCAGCATGCACCGAGTTTTACCCCTTTCCACCACTACCCCGGCACCTCGTCCCAAACTTTCCATGCTCTACCAGCCAAAACAGCCGCATACCCGGCTCCGACATCTGCTCCTGTTTTCGTAGCCCCTCCGCGAGCTACCCTCCATCGATCTTCTAGTGAACCCGCGTTACAAGCTCCAGATACCCAATATTATGCTCCGGAACCAACTTTCAAAGTCACGGATCCTTATTCCTACACCCCTCACTTTGAACCTCCTGTTGAAACTCAGAAACCATCCCGGAACGTGGAGCAGGATGAGATATTCAGGAAAGTGAAGAGTCTAGAACAATCTTTGAAGAACATGCAAGGGATAGGAAGCCAAGTAAGTGCGGCTTACAAGGATTTATACTTATTCCCTGATGTCCAACTGCCCGCTAGGTTCAAGATGCCGAAGTTTGACCTGTACGATGAACATGGAGATCCCGTGGCCCATTTGAGAGGCTTTTGCAGCAAGATGAGAGGCGCTGGTAGGAAAGACGAATTATTAATGGCGTATTTCAGTGAGAGTCTGAGTGGGGCGGCTTTGGAATGGTACACCCGCCAAGACGCTAGCAGGTGATACACATGGGATGACTTGGCTCAAGCCTTTGCTCGGCACTTTCAGTGCAATATAGAAATTATCTCGGATCGCCTATCTTTGACCAAGGTAGAGAAGAAGCCTAGTGAGAGCTTTAGGGAATATGGTTTCAGATGGAGAGAACAAGCTGCATGGGTCAATCTTCCAATGGAAGAAGATGAGATGGTCGAGTACTTTCTTCAAGCCTTAGAACCTACTTATTTTGGCCATTTGATCTCAACTATAGGTAAGTCCTTCAACGATGTGGTAAAGATGGGAGGAATGGTGGAAGAAGGACTCAAGTCAAGTAAGATCATGAGCTACTCCGCCATAAAAGCAACCACACAGGCAATTCAAAGTGGCACCGGAAGCCTGTTAGGCAAAAAGAAGAAAGATGATGCCGCTATGTTTGTTCGCCTTACCAGTACACCCAACCTCGACCCCAACCTCAAGCCTACACCCAAGCTCCATATAATCCATCCCAACATTATTTCCCACCACAAGACCCTCAATATTCAGTCAGACCACCCCAATACCATGTTCACCATGCACAGTCATATGCGCAACCCCCTCCTTACCCGCAATGGCGTGCTCTAACTCCACAAAATCCTTATCCACCCCAACAACCATACCGAAACCCTACTGGTCCAAGCTTTCGATCAAGGCCGAATTATAGAAAAGAGAGGCAGCAGCGAAAAGAAACCTTCACCCCTCTTGGAGAGTCGTATACCAGTTTGCTTCAAAGGTTGAGACAGTTGGACGTTTTGAGGCCGATTGAGCCAAAGACAACAAATCCACCTCCAAGGAACCTTGATTATTACCTCAGATGTGCATATTGTTCTGATGCCCCAGGGCACGACACAGAGAAGTGTTGGCATTTGAAGAGGGCGATCCAAGAGCTTATTGATACAAATCAAATTGTGGTCCAGAGCTTGATGGCGCCAAACATCAACCAAAATCCTTTGCCGGCCCATGAAGAGACACATATGATTGAGATAGTTCATAAGGATGGGGAGCCCAAGAATTCTTCCAAGTCTGTCATGATGATCCGGGCTAGCGAAAGTAATCTAGTTAAAGCTCCAGATTCTGCAAAAGCAATGCCCCTGACAGTTGAAGGGGTGTCGGAGAAGCTAAGCATGCTCAACGTGAAGCCATCTGTATTGGTTGTGAAAGGGCCTCCGATTGATGTTGAAGCGAACCGGGAAAAGCAAAAAGTGATCGTACCAGGGGTCCCGGGCAAGCCTGTCGTAATCGTGGAAGGGGCTCGTATTACCCCTGTTATTATTAAGCCAGTGACCCAGTTACCAATGGTTGACACAAAGGACGTCCCGTGGAATTACAAACATGTGATAGTAACATATAAAGGGAAAGAAGTAGAGGAAGAAGTCAATGAAAACGAAGGACTGACTCGTTCTGGGAGATGTTTTACCCCAGAAGAACTGAGGAAAGCCAAGCCATTCAAGGATGGCCACATCCCAGTACCAAAGAAGAGGCTGAAGAGTTCCTGAAAAATATGAAAATGCAAGACTATTCCATTGTAGAGCAGTTAAGGAAAACACCAGCTCAGATCTCTCTTTTGTCTTTGCTGATACATTCAGATGAACACCGCAAAGCCCTGATAAAGATTTTGAATGAGGCCCATGTTCCTGATAAGAACACGGTAAACCACTTGGAAAAGATTGCTAACAAGATTTTCGAAGCAAACATGGTCACTTTCTCAGATGATGAACTTCCTATAGAGGGTACAGAGCACAACCGAGCTCTTTATCTCACAGTGAAGTGCGAGGATTTTGTTGTCTCAAGGGTACTGGTTGATAACGATTCTAGTGCAAATATCTGCCCTATGTCCACTTTGCAAAAGTTGAAGATCGGCACTGAAAGGATCCACATGAACAATGTATGTGTTCGAGGCTTTGATGGAGGAGGGAAAGATTATGTCGGTGATATAATGCTCGAATTGTTAATAGGGCCAGTTGAGTTCACTATGGAGTTCCAAGTGCTAGATGTGGCTATCTCCTACAACTTGTTGTTGGGCAGGCCATGGATACATGCTGCCAAGGCAATCCCGTCTTCTCTGCATCAAATGGTAAAGTTCGAATGGGACAGGCAGGAAATAGTTGTGCACGGTGATGAGAACTTATCTGCTTACAATGAAACAATTATTCCATTTATTGAAGTTGAAGATGATAAAGGGCCTTGGGTGTACCAAACGTTTGAAACAGTGTCTATCGAGAAGATTCCTGAAGGAGAATGCATTCCAGGTCCAAAGATACCCTCCGCGTCCGTCATGGTAGCAAATGAAATATTGAAGAATGGTTTTGTGCCGGGCAAAGGCCTGGGTTCGTCTCTGCAAGGTATTGCACATCCGGTGTGTCCACGTGAAAGTTTTGGTACATTTGGTTTGGGATTCACACTCACAGGGAAGGACATGAAAAAGGCTAAAAATTTGAAAAGAAAGGCATGGTCACTTCCTATGACTGCTCCACATATCTCCAAGTCTTTTGTCAAGCCAGGGGTCGCAAAATGCCCAATATCAGCGGTCCCAAAACCTATGGTCGACTTTGATGAAGAGCTAATCAAGAGTTTCCAGAGTTTATTTGATGAGGTTAACATGGTGGAAATCGGGGAAGGTTCCAGTAATGCCGATGTGCAGCTCGTTGGGCCAAATGTGAAGCTTAGCAATTGGAAAGCTACTCCTCTCCCCACCCGGAAGAAGTTTTGATTGTTTGCTTTGTTTTCCTTTCTGGTATCTGGGTTATTCCAGGGTTGTAATCCAGATTTTTTATTTTTTGCTTGTTTTGATGTACAAACCCTTCTATCCTGTTATTTTCAATGAAATACAATTTCCCGTTTTCTATTATTCCTGATAGCGTTTCATTTTTGTTTTGTTTCTTTTTTCTGTACAGTTCTTTTTATACTGGTTTCAATGACATGACATGCATGAGGAATTTTCAGCCAAATCTTAAAATCCAATCTAATTTTAAAACAACAATCCAAGAAGTAGAGTGTGATGATGAAATAGAATATGATGAAGAAGCAGCATTTCAGGAAATCGGTAGAGAACTAAATCACTTTGAAGAAAAACCCAATACTAATTTGAATGAAACTGAAGCAATCAATTTAGGAGATCAAGATAATATCAGGGAAACCAAGATAAGTGTGCATCTGGAACCACAAATCAAGGAAGAAATAATCAAAGCACTGTTTGAATATAAAGATATTTTTGCATGGTCGTATGACGACATGCCGGGTTTGAGCACTGATTTGGTAGTTCATAAATTGCCAACTGGTCCGGCATTCCCTCCAGTCAAGCAAAAGTTAAGGAAGTTTAAGACTGACATGAGTGTGAAGATCAAAAGAAGAAATCACAAAGCAGCTTGACGTAAAGGTCATTCGGGTCACTCGATATCCCACTTGGTTAGCTAATGTCGTGCCAGTACCAAAGAAGGATGGTAAGACCAGGGTCTGTGTTGATTATTGTGATCTTAATAAGGCAAGTCCAAAAGATAACTTTCCATTGCCGAACATCCATATTCTGATCGACAATTGTGCCAAGCATGAGATTGGGTCTTTTGTGGATTGCTACGCAGGATATCACCAGATCCTGATGGATGAGGAAGATGCAGAAAAGACAGCATTCATCACACCATGGGGGACATATTGCTACCGGGTAATGCCTTTTGGTTTGAAGAATGCTGGGGCAACTTACATGAGGGCAATGACTACCATATTTCATGACATGATACACAAGGAAATTGAGGTTTATGTAGATGATGTGATCATAAAGTCAAAGAAGCAGTCCGCCCATGTTGGAGACTTGAGAAAGTTTTTCCAAAGGCTCCGCAGGTACAACCTTAAGCTCAATCCGGCAAAATGTGCATTTGGTGTCCCGTCCGGGAAACTGTTGGGATTCATAGTCAGTCGACGCGGTATTGAGTTGGACCCATTAAAGATCAAAGCCATCCAAGAATTACCACCGCCAAAGAACAAAACTGAGGTAATGAGCCTTCTCGGAAGGTTAAACTACATCAGCAGGTTTATTGCTCAACTCACGACAACTTGTGAGCCCATCTTTAAGTTGCTGAAGAAGAATGCTGCGGTTAAGTGGACTGATGAGTGTCATGAAGCATTTGATAAGATCAAGAGTTACCTGTCAAACCCACCTGTGCTGGTCTCGCCAGAACTTGGGAGACCTTTAATTCTCTATTTGATGGTATTGGATAATTATTTCGGTTGTGTGTTGGGTCAACACGACATCACGAGCAAGAAAGAGCAAGCCATTTATTATCTTAGTAAGAAGTTCACTCCTTATGAGGTTAAGTATACTCTTCTTGAAAGGACATGTTGCGCCCTGACTTGGGTGGCACAAAAGTTGAAGCATTATCTGTTATCCTACACTACTTACCTCATTTCTCGCATGGATCCTCTAAAGTATATCTTTCAGAAGCCTATGCCCACAGGAAGATTGGCAAAGTGGCAGATTTTACTCAAAGAATTTGACATCATCTTTGTGACTCAGACCGCGATGAAAGCCCAAGCCCTAGCCGATCACTTGGCCGAGAATCCGGTGGATGAAGAATATGATCCACTGAAGACTTATTTTCCTGATGAAGAAGTGATGTATGTTGATGAGGCTGATCATGATGAAAAGCCAGGTTGGAAACTCTTCTTTGATAGAGCTGCTAACATGAAAGGTGTCGGAATAGGGGCTATACTCATTTCTGAAACAAGGCATCACTACCCCGTAACAGCTCAACTTCGATTTTATTGCACTAACAACATGGCTGAATATGAGGCATGCATTCTGGGTTTGAGGCTAGCTATAGACATGGGAGTTCAAGAAATATTGGTTTTGGGAGATTCAGATTTGTTGGTTCACTAGATTCAGGGAGAATGGGAGACTCGAGATTTGAAGCTCATACCGTATCGACAATGTCTGCATGATCTTTGTCAATGATTCAGGTCGGTAGAATTCAAGCATATTCCCAGAATTCATAATGAGATTGCCAACGCCTTGGCTACTCTGGCATCAATGTTACACCATCCGGATAAGACTTATGTCGACCCTCTACATATCCAAATCCGTGATCAGCATGCCTATTGCAATATGGTTGAGGAGGAACCTGATGGTGAGCCTTGGTTCCATGATGTCAAGGAATACATCAAATCGGGGGTATATCTGGTACATGCCACATGAGATCAAAAGAGAACCATTCGACGTCTGGCTAGTGGATTTTTCTTAAGTGGGGGGAATATTGTACAAGAAAACTCCAGATCTAGGATTACTAAGGTGCATAGATGCTAAACAAGCTTTGAATGTCATGGCCGAAGTGCATTCCGGAGTTTGTGGGCCGCATATGAGTGGGTATGTCTTGGCAAAGAAGATTCTTCGAGCAGGTTATTATTGGCTCACCATGGAACGAGATTGCATCAGCTTCGCTCGCAAATGTCATGAATGCCAGGTGCACAGTGATTTGATTCATTCCCCGCCATCTGAGTTACACACAATGTCTGCACCTTGGCCCTTTGTTGTTTGGGGCATGGATGTCATTGGACCAATTGAGCCGGCAGTGTCAAACGGGTATAGGTTTATTCTGGTGGCCATTGATTACTTTACCAAATGGGTAAAAGCTGTAACTTTCAAGTCTGTGACCAAGAAGGCGATGGTAGATTTTGTTCATTCAAACATCATTTGCCGGTTCGGAATTCCCAAGGTAATCATCACAGATAATGCTGCTAACCTCAACGGTGCAACTGCCTATTTGCTGGTATATGGAACCGAGGCAGTTATACCTGTGGAAGTTGAGATTCCATCCCTGCGGATCGTTGCTGAAGCTGAAATTGATGATGATGAGTGGGTCAAGACCCGGCTAGAGCAATTGAGTTTGATTGATGAAAAAAGATTGGTAGTAGTATGTCACGGTCAATTGTATCAGAAAAGAATGGCAAGAGCATACAACAAGAAGGTGCGTCCCCAAAAATTTGAGGTGGGTCAGCTGGTGTTAAAATGCATCCTTCCACATCAGGCTGAAGCTAAAGGCAAGTTCGCCCCAAACTGGCAGGGGCCGTTCATTGTGACAAAGGTGTTGCCCAATGGTGCTTTGTATTTAAAAGACATAGAAGGTAAATGTGTGGATATGGCTATCAATTCTGATACAGTCAAGAGATATTATTTATGATTTATTTGCTTATCTTCAATCGCATTTTGTACTAGGCATGTTCAAAGTTGGAATGACGAAGGCATTTTATTCTGCTATCCCAAACACTTTTATCACTTGTTAAGTCTTTTTGAGCCTTATTTATTTTCTTTCATACCCCTCTTTTGGAATCAGAAGTAGAGTTAGAAATATAAAAGAAAAGAAAAGAAAAAAAAAGAAAAAAAAAGAAAAAAAAAGAGAAGGAAAAGAGAAAAGCAAAAGAAAGAAGAAGAAGAAAAAGAAAAGCAAAGTAACAAAAACAAAACTCTTATGTTTGAACTATGTTCGACCTGATTCCTTTTAAGGATACGTAGACAGCCTTACACGGTTCGGTCCCATCAAAATAAAAATTCAAAATTCCCCAGATTCGAAGAAACTGGGGTAGAATTTTAGTTTTGTAAAAAGATCTGATTCCAAAAGTTGTAATTTTGAACCCCTTCATCTTAAATTATTTTGAGCCTGCATGCCACCCTTTCTTTCTAACCCTGTCCAAAACCTACACTACAGTCCAAAGAAAGACCTTCAGATCAACTTTGAGGATGCCAAGTCAAGTGAGATGGAGGTATTATTTACATCATGGGTAACACCTTTGTTCATGGGCACAAGAAAAAGTGAATAAATGAGTGAGTCTTATTGGTGAAAACCCTCACGGACACCATAGGGCGATGGTGAGTCGAGAGAAAATTTAAATGAGAGAGTCTTATTGGTGAAAACCCTTACGGGCATTGTAAGGCGACAGTGAGTTGAGAGAGGAGCAAATGAGAGAGGCTTGCTGGTGAAAATCCCCCGGTGCATTACAAGCCGAATGGGGTTCATGACTTTACAGAGAAAATGAATTATGGAAATCCCGGTTTTGAAGTATGAAGACATGGCATGAACTGAAATGCGATTAGTTGGATGGATTAGGCTGGTCAATCCGAAATGCATGTCATGATCATTGGAGCCAGCTGTTTCATTCAGATAAGTCTCTTTTCCATTTTTCTTCAAATAGTCATATTTTTTTTTCCTAATTCTCGAAGTCACTTCGCTTTATTTCTTTTGGGTCTATTTTTCTAAGTCTCTGTCAAATTAGTCTTTGTTAAGCAAGCAAGAAAGGACTTCAAAGCTCATTACCAGCTTTTTATTTGCACCAAGCGAAATTCGGCCAGGCACATCACAAGTGACATGGTTTAGAATGAGCAATGCGGTGCTAACTGAAGTTTAGGTGATCATGTGATTCGTGAATTTGTAGGAAATGCAAAAGTTCAACAGTTGTCAGAATAAAAGTGCCATACGACGAGTTGAGCGTAATAGATTCAAGTCATTCAGAGGTTTTGTGGTCGAGGTCCGATCAAAAGGTCAAACTAATTCTTTGTTGCCCGAAGCAGCTAATCAGAATGAAGTGGGATAGTGGCAGAAGCAGACATCTTCAGCAAGGATGCCACAAACTAACCGCCACAGTTTCAAACTGACAAAATTTTCTTTGTTTCAAGCAGGGGCAAGACATTTTGTTTGCTTTCCCAGGAATCCTCCATGAGAAAGCATGTTCCAGATAAGTTCAGTTTTGAGTTTTCTGGACTCTCCTGGATAATGGGATGTAATTTCAAGTTTTCAGGACCCTCCTGGATAATGGGATGCAACTAACAATCAATGAATGTTCCTGGTACAAACTGGGGCAGAAAACTTTCTCTGTTTTGTCTGTGTTGTTGTGATAGTAGGCGCCCACCTGGAGAACGAGGAAATTCATTTCAGTTTTAAGTCATCAGGCGCCCACTTGGAGAACGAGGGAATTCATTTTAGCTTTAAGCCATCAGGCACCCACCTAGAGAACGAGGGAATTAATTTTAGCTTTAAGTCAAAATCAGGCGCCCACCTGGAGAATGAGGGAATTCATTTCAGTTTTAAGTCAAAATCAGGCGCCCACCTGGAGAACGAAGGAATTTATTTCAAGTTTTAAGTCATCAGGCGCCCACCTGGAGAACGAGGCAATTCATTTCAGTTTTAAGTCATCAGGTGCCCACCTGGAGAACGAGGGAATTCATTTTAGCTTTAAGCCATCAGGCGCCCACCTGTAGAACGAGGGAATTCATTTTATCTTTAAGTCAAAATCAAGCGCCCACTCGGAGAACGAGGGAATTCATTTCAGTTTTAAGTCATCAGGCGCCCACCTGGAAAACGAGGGAATTCATTTTAGCTTTAAGTTATCAGGCGCCCACCTGGAGAACGAGGGAATTCATTTTAGCTTTAAGTCAAAATCAGGCGTCCACCTGGAGAACGAGGGAATTTATTTCAAGTTTTAAGTCATCAGGCGCCCACCTGGAGAACGAGGGAATTCATTTCAGTTTTAAGTCAAAATCAGGCGCCCACCTAGAGAACGAGGGAATTTATTTCAAGTTTTAAGTCATCAGGCGCCCACTTGGAGAACGAGGGAATTTATTTCAGTTTTAAGTCATCAGGCGCCCACCTGGAGAACGAGGGAATTCGTTTCAAATTTTAAGTCAGTTGCAGGCGCCCACCTGAAGAACGAGGGAATTCATTTTAGAATTCAATTCAAGTTAGAAGTAGCAGAAGCTCGCCTCAAGAATGCGAGCTGACAGTCCGAGATGACCAAAGGAAGAAGTCTCAATCCAGAATAAAAGAAAAAAAGAGAGAAGTGAATCCAAAATGCAGAAGCCGATGAAAGATGTGAACTGCTCAAGACATGGCTGAAGTCACAAGTTTTGCATGTCCCGTCTTGATCTGAAAAGCTAAAGAAGAAAGAACTAGCACCTGCAACTTGCAAGCATCAAGGTTCAAATCAAAAGTCCACATGAAGAACCATTCAAGACTCAAGATCAAGCTTCAGAAGACTCATAGATAGGAATCTTGTAACTCGTAGCTGATAGGCTTAGTTAGTTTCTTTTTCATTTTGACTTTGGTGTAATAGGGAGCTCAGCAAGAAAGAGCAGCAGCAGCAACAGTGAAATCACAGTTTCTCGGTAGTCCCAGCTACCTAAACTTCCAGAACTACACTGACCTGATTCCTTTATAGCCAAGGATATGCAGGAAACCTCCGAAGCAAGGTTCGGTCAAACTTTTCAAAAACGCTTCCCATGGAGTATCCAAACAGGTAAAAATTGCTCGTAATTGCTCACTTTATCTTTGCCCGAAAACTCTTCATGTTTTCAAGCAAAGAGGGGCAGCTGTGAGCACCTAATTTTTGCCCTAATATAAAATTACTCATAAAAAATCCAAAAAATAGCTTTAAATTATTTTTTTATATTTTTACTTAGTTTGCTTTGTACATATTCATATTTGATGCATTTTAATTTGCATTTTAAATCCTAAAGAAAATGCAAAAATATTTTTATTTTTTTATTTTATATTTTTTAGATTTTAAATGCATAATCAATTGCATTTGTAAAGCACTAAAATACCAAAAAATACATTAGTAACTCTACATGCATTTTTAGGCTAGTTAATTAATTAGGTCATTAGTCAATTAATGAGTAAAATATATAAATAGTTTAGCTACACAAATTAGTTTTAATTAAAATTTGAGTCCATAGTGGCTAATTTTGCAAAACGTCTAATAAAGAAAGATGAGAAGGAAAGAAAGGGTTGTTGGTGCACATCTTTTAGAATTGGGCCAAGAAAATTCGGTGGCCCAGTTTCTCCACAAGCTTTCCCTAAATTCCCCCTTAATTACCCAATTCTTTTCTCATTTTTGGGAGAGGAGGACAACAGAGAGAACGGACAGACCCTCCCCATTGGAAAAAAGAAAAAGAGTCTTTCTTCTTTACTGAGCCGCCGATTCCTTTAGCTCTATCTCCTTGAAGAAGGCGAATCCGATCCCTCCCCTTTTCTTCACAATAGAGACGAACCTCCTCCCATTTCGAAAACCTTAGCGAACGCTGTTGAGAACCATTCTCGCTCACCTACTCCTACACTATTCTCACTCACATGATTCTCTCATTTCCTCTTAGACTCATGAATATACACTCATGGATACATATTGATGAAGATAGAGAAAATAGGCCTCCCAAAAATTCTGCGATCTGGGAATTTCAAAAGCTTCAAAAAATAGAGAAAAAGTTAAAAAAAAAAAAAAGAACCACGAAGGATTTTTAAATCCGGTCCGATTTCTGTTCTTCTGCTGCAATTTCTGAGAATTCAAGTGATCTTGGAGCTGTGATAAGTGCCTTTCACAGTGTTACTCTACTGAATTCATAGCTGAATTCAGGCTTTGGTGCTTGGTCTTTGCCTGACACTTTTTGTTCGCTTTCTTCTGGCAGAAAGGTAAACACATAAACTCTTGATGTACTTGAATGCTCTTTAATGAAAATGAGCTATTGAGTCACCCGAGATCCTGTATGATGTTTGTTTTGCTCAAATTTTGTGTTAAAGTTGTCTCATTCGTGCTGAATCTGAGTTTGCTATGAAGTTATAAAGCACACATGTTAATTTGAGCTTTAAAATACACTATGTGTCGATTTGATTAACAGTCGAAGTGTTTACTTTAAGATTAAATCTGAAATGTTGACAACATACACTATGCTCTACCTATTCTGTTTATGTCATAATCTCCTATTGGTTTGGTTTAATTCTGTACCTTATATAACCAGCACAACAGTTGTCTGCCTTTGTTAAGGTTGACAGCGAATTTTCGGTATTGAAGTGTAAATAAAAAATTAATTTGTTTGACACATAAGTGATAAGAACAAAATGATAGGCATTGGGTTCTGGAAAAGTTCATCGCTTGTTTCATTAGTCAGGAATAAGCCACGAGTAGAGATGGGCCAAAGGTAACATTAAATGAAGGATTGTAACTTTGTACTCGTTAATGTCGTCTGTATGCTTTACTAAATGCGCTTTCCCTTGCTCTGAATCCTCGATCCCTTTGCAATGTTGGTATGAATCAGAATGATCTCAAGAGTGGAACATTAGTAGTTAATTGAGTTGTTACCGGTTTTATTGTTGAATAACTGGTTGATCCAAATAATTGAAATGAACAGTCTTGTTCCCATATGAAGTTCCATAAATCTTGACCTTACAACAAATCTCAAAGTAGTTTATGAAAAATATTCTAAATATCGTAGTTTGCTTTAGGCGCGATTAATAATAAATCATCGTGACTATGGATACGGTTCCCGTGGCATGGTCCTGATACATAATTTCCAATTCGGGTGTGCATTTCATGCAACTCGACCTTACAACTTGAAATCAATAATAATAAAAATAAACATGTTATAGATCATGGGTACGGTTCACGTGACGCGATTCGCAATGTGTACAAAAACAAACAAGTGTGCGACATCGTGACTTGTTCAAACAAATTCCATAAATACTAGAAGCGGTTTTAAAAGGTAAAACAATTCACAATAGGTCTCAAATATGTATTAAATCAGATAATTAGGCCAATTATTAATAGTTGAGCGACCGTGCTAAAACCACGGAACTCGAGAGTGCCTCACACCTTCTCCCGGGTTAACAGAATTCCTTACCCGGTCTTCTATATTCGCGGACCATAAATAGAGTCAAATTTTCTCAATTTAGAATTTTAAAATAAACCGGTGACTTGGGACACCATAAATTATCCCAAGTGGTGACTCTGAAATAAATAAATAATTCTATTTCGATTAATGTCACTTTAATTGGAAAAACTCCCTTATCCCCCTCGGGAAAAAGGAGGTGTGACACTCATCACTCGCCTTACTTCACGGGTCATTTGGTAGTTGGTTACATGGTAAGTTTTTTTTAATAACCCCCAAATAACATTGAGTACCGAGTGAAGGGATTAAATTCCTTAAGGACACACAAGGAACTTGTAGGCTCGGAATTATTTTATATTTTGTTTATTGAACTAACATTTGTTTGCTTCTCTGATTTTCTAGTTTCGAACACAGAATACCAACAAGCTTAAGGAATTTATTTTATTTTCTATTTTTCTCTTAACATCTGGTTGTTGGAGCAAAAACCGAAATTAATTCGGAATGTCTGTTTGGAATTTTTGACACTTCAACTTACAAAGCGTGGCAATAAATTGTAAGATATGAATTATGCTTGCACTAATACTTGAAAATATTATTGTAAAGACATACATATGTTTGTTTGATTAGAGTAAGAGATCAAACTGTTTAAGTATTAAAATAGTTTAGTTGGGACGCTATTTGAAAAAGGGAAAAATAAATTGTGATTTTCTACTCCCATTTGGAGATGAAATTCTTCGTGAGTTTCTACTACTGCTTCGAGATAAAAATTTGCATGATTTTCTACTTGTTCATTGAAATTGAAGCTTCGTGACTTTGTGCACATTAGTGGAGATTGAAGATTAAGTGACTTTCTACTCGTTTTGGAGATAAAAAATCTTAGTGATTTTCTACTCTAATTTATAACACGGTTTGAAGATTAAAAACTTTATCGGTTATTAAATTTGATTGTGTCATATATTACTCGGTTTGAAGATTAAAAAAACTTCACCGTTTATTAGATCTGGTTGTGTCATGACTTGTCACGACCCAAAATCACAACTGTCGTGATGGCGCCTATCTCAGTACTAGGCAAGCCGATAATCTCAATAAACCACCATATCTTTAAAGTTTAAAAATATATTATTTAAATTCAGCGAAAAAAAACTCATAAATACAGATATTAACACTCCCAAAATCCGGTGTCAATGAGTACATGAGCATCTTTTATGAATACAAAGTCTGACTGACAAAACACTGTCCGAAAGTATAGAACAGTACAATAACTGAAAGAAAGAGAGTCAAGGTCAGTGAACTCCAGGCAGCTACCTTGATAATCTCCAACTGATAACACTCTGAGATTTAACAGTCGCCGAGTGTCGTATGAGTACAACCAACTCAATAAGTAGCAAGACTAACCTCTAGGCTGAAAGTAGTGACGAGCTTAGCAGGTACAGTCTAGTATAGAAATAACAATACAGAAATGTAGGCATGCTTTCAAGTTCAACAGTTACTCTCAGTACAAATAAAATAGATCAATTCTGAACAATACGAGAAATATGACATCTCTGTATCTACATGCCAATGTACATACTGTATGTTATACACCTTTGTGAAAACTTCATGTACTCACGATCTAAAATACTCAATCACTCAGTACTGTATATGGCCAATCCAACTCAGGGAAGATCCATCCCAAAATATATATGTATATCCATCAACTGACAGTCAGTCGCTCAGTACTGTATAAGGCCAATCCAGCCCAGGGGAAGATCCATCCCCAAATATCAATGATTCGGACAAGATCCATGTCCAGGAAAAATCCATCCCTCAATATAAATACATCGGGCAAGATCCATGCCTAGGAAAAATCCATCCCTCAATATAAATGCTTCGGGTAAGATCCATACCCAGAAAAAATTCATCCCTCAATATAAATGCTTCGGGCAAGATCCATGCCCAGGGAAAATCCATCCCTCAATATATATCTATGGCAAGATCCATACCCAGGGAAGATCCATCCCATATATATATATATATATATATATATATATATATATATATATATATATATATATATACTCACTGGGGGTGTGTATAGACTCCGGAGGGGCTCCTTCAGCCCAAGCGCTATATAAAGCCGATATGTCCTATTGCGGCGTGCAATCTGATCCCATAATAATAATAAAGCCTATAAGGCCTGCTACAGGTGGACAACCCCGATCCATATAATAGTAAAGCCTATAAGGCCTGTTGCAGGAGGGCAACTCGATCCCATAAATATTCTCACAATGGATGAATATGACTGAGTGTGAAATGTATATTTTTAAAACAATTAATTTAATAGCAACACGACCCCATGGGTCCCAAAATATCGGCACGTAGTATAAACATGATCTTTAATAAGAGGTTCAACTCAATTTCTCTAACACGTGGGAAAGGTTCAGATAATAACATGATTTTTTATATTTTTTTCAACTTCACAGAATATATTCAAATCACAATTTCAATGGTGCACGTCCATACGCTCTTCAATTATCGTGTGCATCGCCTCCAAACCATTTATATAACACCAATTCGGGGATGCATACCCTCAAAACCAAGTTTAGAAGTGTTACTTACCTCAACAAGATGAACCCAATGTCGAGCAAGCTAATCAATACTCAGAAAATTCCATTCCATGCGTATCCACCTCTGAATGCCTTATTGTCTCCTCAATTCAATGCCAGCGATCCGAAACTGAAATTCACCCCTTAATGATACTACAACGATCTACTATACTAAGAAACTTCAATCTACGATATCAACATCCAGTGGGACCAACATTAGTAACCAATTCCATAATTTAGGACATTTAGACAATTTACCAAACACCTAGTGGGCATACATTTATACATTTATTAACCATAGAATTAGTTCTTCCAACTACTATCATTTACTAACAATTCATCCCACCATCATTCTTTAACAACTTATAATCCTAACATCACATGTGTGACCAACCATTCTCACCCAACCAACAAAATTAAATTAAATAATCACTTTCAATTTCTACAATGGATATTCATTTAAATTAAGAATTTATGGATTTCAATTACTATACCATGAGTTCCAATACTTGATTCATACTCATATTTCCATAATAAATCTATACATGTATACATAATACTCTCACACCCAAGAATCATACTTCTTACGACCTACTTTTAATCCAAATTCCGAAATTAAAAACTAGGGTATGGAACCTTACCTCTTTGATGAAAATCTTGTCATTAGCTTCCTTGATTCTTGGAGATTGGTGCAAGATTGGATGATTAGAATGTTAGGTTTACTCCTTCTCTCTGTAAAATGTTCTTACATCTCTCTAAAATATCATATTTTAGCTCAAAAATGATTTAACCCCTCTCTCTACCTAGCCTTGGGGGTATTAAATAAGTTCCTACGTGCGCGGCCGCGCACCTGGGCAAGTGGCCGCGCAGCCGCACACCTTGAGGCAGAAAGTCTCAAATATGCGCGGCCGCGCATCTAGGCATGCATATGACACAAGTCCACTAAAATGGCCATAACTTTCTTTATACATATCTAAATGACGAACGATTTGATGCGTTGGAAACTAGACTCAAATATATTTAACTTGGTTGGTTATATACCATATAACTCTTCATATATTGAGAGTTATGCTCGTTTGAAATTAGATCTTGTGCAAACTCACTTGAAACTTTATCCATCATATAATTTTTAACTTGACTTAGCCTTAGGGCTCTTCTTAGACCCTAAATCATTCTTAATGCACCTCATACATATATTATCATGATCAATTGATATCATTCAAATTACCAGTCTTGTTCATACCCGAATTGATATAATTAGCACCCGCCAATCTTCTTAATGGTCTTAAAACACTTAGAAATTTTTTGGGGTGTTACATCCCCCCACCCACTTAAGAACATTTGTCCTCGAATGTTTTACAAGTCATTATTAGGCACAATATTATCCTTTTTTAACCTTAACCATCATCTCTAATCGTTCTTGACTTCATATAGATCTTAGATATTCTTTCAATATTTCAACTTCCTTAAGGACCCAAAATTTTTCAGAAATTTCGGCAGAGTGCCCTCTGCAATTGGGCCTAACCACCTGCCAGAGAATCACCAAAACTAGTCCTAACAACATATACATGAACCAACAACGCAACATAACATTAAAACAATGCCAACCGTGGCCTCACGAGCCGTATACTACCAAAAAGGAACACCTTTAACATCAGCTATACAGTTGATACATAATTCATAGAAGGTAACTCTTAGCATTTTCGTAGAATACAACTTTATAAATACATGACTATTCAAACAAATGAAGGTACTTCTTCTTCATTTCTTCCTTGGCTTGCCAATATACCGTAATAAAAATCTGATAGTTTCCATTCTAGGACCAATGACCATATATTATTAAACACAACTATCCTACTGACATGCTACACCAATACAACTCAAGTCATAATTGCACAACCTTGTACCCAAAATGGAAGATGTCTCAAAGTAGAGAATTGTATTGCAAGTTCAACAAGCACCACCACAACTGCAATGCTATAAGCTCATTATATATAGTAGAACCAAGACACACAAATTTTGATAAGAGTAACCAGCACTTCTAGAGCTCACATTATGTCACGACCCGAAAATTCCACCACAGGCGTCGTGATGGCACCTAGTCTCTAAGCCTAGGTAAGCTAATTTCAGTTACATTTTTGAAGCTATATTTTTTGGAATTAAATAAGTAATCAAAACTAACAGCGGAACAAATATAAAAAAATACAACCTCTCAAGACTGGTAGTACTGAGTTACGAACTCTAACTGAATACATGGAATGATCACGAGGACCGAATATGCAATACTGTTTGATTACAAATTAACAGTACAATGAAATAAAAAGATCCCAAGGGACTACGACGATCAAGCAGCTCTACCTTGAGTCCTTACGATGCCGCTTTAACTTTGCTCAAATCCGATATCTTCAATACCTGGCTCTGTACAAAAATATCCAGAAGTGTAGTATGAGTACACCATGGTCGGTACCCAGTAAGTATCAAGACTAACCTCAGTGGAGTAGAGATGAGGTACAGTCAAGACACTCACTAGTCTAATAACCCGTGCAATATAATATACAAAATAATAAGAAACAAATAACAATAAGGGCAACATAAAATAACCAGTGATGTGCACAGTAAGACAATAAAATCACCATTAATATCGCTCAACAATTGATAAATATAATTACACCCAGTTAAATTAAGTTCTTCAATTAAATATCTTTCACACATAATTCTTACGAATAAAACTCTTTTTCAAATATAATTTCCTCAAATAAACATCTTTCGAATAAAACAATTCTTTCAATAAATATCTTCAAATATAATTTTCTCAAATAAACATCTTTCGAATACAATTCTTTCGTATAATTCTTTTTGAATAAAAATCCTTCCAAATACATATTTTTGAATATAATTCTATTGATTAAAGAGTCACCGTGTGACGCCTCATTTTAAAATCATAAAAATACGGGCCTCAGCCCGTTTTTATATTTTTCGTAAACATGAGTCTCAACCTTTTTTTCATATTTCCACGGCACCTCGTGCCCATAATTAAATCATCATATTTCTCCGGCACCTCGTAGCCCTCATTTCATATCACAACTGCACGGACAATTCACGTGCCAAATATCATTATCATTTCATCACAACACCTCGTGCCCACATTTTATATCATAACTGCACGGATAATTTGCGTGCCAAATATTCTCATTATTTACTTACGACACCTCGTGCCCATATTTCATTTTATAATCCGCCTGGCAATAACCACAAGCTCTCAATTTCAACATAAATCAGATTGTTATCAATTTACCAATAAGATAAATTGTACAAGGTATAAAAATAAACACAAGAAAGTCACAACATCACATGAAAATCATCAACACCACAACCCGACATCATCACATATCGTCCCTGACAATAGTCACCCTTATCGCTCCTATTGCAACCCTTATCACCTTTATAGCCATCCTTATCGCTCCGCCGAGACAATAACCACCCTTATCGCTCATATAGCTACCCTTATCGCTCTGCCCAGACCATATTTCAATAAACACAACCACAGTGAAATGCCACCCTTATACCCATATAATATCAACGGTGAAATGCTACCCTTATATCCTCAAAATAATAATTAACACAACACAAAAATTTACACGGAAAATTATCACGGTAACATAGCAAAATCAATTCATATCACAATTTGCCCAATGGCCACAACCAAATTTAAAGCTATAACTAAGTCAATTAATTTCACAACAAATAGTCAAAAGCTCCACACAATGTGTACAACACCCAAAAATAATCAATATAGATAGAAATTACTCAACATAAAGCAAAGTCTTCATTAAATTTAAATTTTCAATAATTATATAAACACCTCTTCTTAAGCTCATTTAATTAATTATTTGCAGAGAAAAAATCCATAATGAAATTAAATTCCAATAATTATCAAACCAACAAATTCACGGAATTACATAATTAATCAAGTAACAATCACATCAAATTGTCATATAACAACAGATTCAACAACAACAAGGATTTAGGCACGACAAATAGATGATTAAATATATACCAACAATCATCCAATTTACCATACAATATGCTCAAGACTTTAACTCAATAAAATTTACACATATAAGCCGAGTACGTACTCGTCACCTCACGTACACGGCTTTTCACATTTTACAAATGGCACATAAGACTTGATGCCTAATGGGTAATTCCCTCACTCGAGGTTAAGCAAGATACTTACCTTTTTGAAGTTATGCCGATATTCCAAATATCGCCTTCTTGCTTGAATTGACCTCCGGACCACTCAAATCTATCAAAATTAATTGCATAACTTCATTAAAATTCATCGGAAACAATTCTGGATAATAATACATCGACTTAAAATTTTATTCCAAAAAGTCAACAAAAGTTAACGCGGGACCCGCTTCTCGGAACCCAACATAATTTTTACGAAATCCGAATACCCATTCCGATACGAGTTCAACCATACCAATTTTATCGAATTCCAATAACAACTCGACCTCCAAATCTTAAATTTTTGTTTTTAAAAGATTTTACAAAAGTCTTGATTTTTTTCATTTAAATTCGAATTAAATAATGAATATAATTATGGATTCATGATATATAAATACTTTAGGATGAGAATCAAAGTTACTATCATTATACTTTTCTCTAATTTATCTACAGCGCACTCTTTTCAGCGGCAGAAGGTGGAGCAATATTCGTTTTCATTATCCTTGGAATAAATTTAGAATTTTAACTTCACTAATTCATTGAAGCCCCCCAATAGAAAGACTCTAAGATATGTTATATTTTGCCAGAAAAAAAATTCTGCATGCTACTGTCTATAGACGTAGTTCAAAACAGAAACTTGTACTGCAATGTAGCAAAAGGTAAAGAGATTTGTGGTCACTTGTTACAAAAGTATGACTCCATTTCTTGCATTCAACCCACAATTGTGACCAAGTTCAATCTGACCAAAATGGATTTTTCTTGTTTTCTTGGTATCAGAAATATTACTATCTCACAACTACGTACCACATGAATTATATTCTATTGGCTTCTCTATAAATAGGTAATTTTTTCCAATCCAGAGAGAGCATTATTTCCTATCAACTAGGAATGAAAGATTAATTAAAAAAATAAAAAAGCCAGGTTTCCCCTAGAGTTCTCCTGATCACTTCATTGGGACTTGAAAAATGCCCTTAAATTGAAAGGGTATTAATTATTAATGCCTACTGAAGTGTTTGGGGAACTCTGGGAGCCACCTGACATCAATCATAATTTTATATTCCTAGAGTTTAACAAAATTTATAGGGGTCCTGGAATATTTTTGAAGAGAACTTAATCTATATATGTTACTCAGGTCACTGTAATTCTTTAGAATATTGCTGTTATTTTCCCTAATTTTGTATCTATGCTGATTTCTTTTTCATTTTAACCAGCTTTTTTAGCTAGGTCTTATAAGCATGCATGAAGAAAACTAAAAACTATTACGTTCTCCAAAAATTTAAAATTTTTATGAAAACAAATGTCTATATTTTAACGTTTTCTCAAATTTACTCTCTCTGGGACTCCATACAATGCTCATCCCCGCCTTACTTCAGGGGTCGTTTGGTAGTTGGTTACATGGCAAGTTTTGTTTAATAACCCCCAAATAACATTGAGTACCGAGTGAGGGGATTAAATTCCTTAAGAACACACAAGGAACTTGTAGGCTCGAAATTATTTTATGTTTTGTTTATTGAACTAACGTTTGTTTGCTTCTCTGATTTTCTAGTTTCGAACACAGAATACCAACAAGCTTAAGAAATTTATTTTGTTTTCTATGTTTCTCTTAACATCTGGTTGTTGGAGCAAAAACCGAAATTAATTCGGAATGTCTGTTTGGAATTTTTGACACTTCAACTTTCAAAGCGTGGCAATAAATTGTAAGATATGAATTATGCCTGCACTAATACTTGAAAATATTCTTGTAAAGACGTACATATATTTGTTTGATTAGAGTAAGAGATCAAACTGTTTAAGTGTTATAATAGTTTAGTTGGGAAGCTTTTTGAAAAAGGGAGAAGAAAATTGTGATTTTCTACTCCCATTTGGAGATGAAATTCTTCGTGAGTTTCTACTATTGCTTCGAGATAAAAATTTGCGTGATTTTCTACTCGTTCATTGAAATTAAAGCTTCGTGACTTTGTGCACATTAGTGGAGATTGAAGACTAATTAACTTTCTACTCGTTTTGGAGATAAAAAATCTTAGTGATTTTCTACTCTAATTTATAACACGGTTTGAAGATTAAAAACTCCATCGTTTATTAAATTTGATTGTGTCATATATTTAAAAAATTTATGAAAACAAATGTCTATATATTAACGTTTTCTCAAATTTACTCTCTCTAGGACCTCCATACAATGCTCATCATCACCCGCCTTACTTTAGGGATCGTTTGGTAGTTGGTGTACATATTTGTGACTCGTGCTTAATAATGGTGTTTATATGTGTAGGAGTCAATTTGAAGAGATTTGGTAAGCTTACATGCAAAGTGAAGTGAAAAACAGAAGAATTTGGAGGGATTATAATTTTGGTACCCAGGTTGGCGCCATGCACCAACCAAAACGCCAATGGCTGAATAGCACAGAAGTGAAAAAATTTCGGTGTCCAGGTTGGCACTGGGCGCCAAGCGAGACGACTAAGGCCGGATTTCGTCCTAATTCAGCTAGAACTTAGTAATTTCGACCCTACACGCTCCCAACATGTATAAAAGGGGTTCTAAACCTATTTCTTAAACGTGAGACATTATTAGAGAGGCAAAAAGCTATGGGAACACTTGGAAGCAACGAATCACTAGAGTTTTCTCTTTCGTTCTTCCTCAATATGTATTCTAATGCTTTCAATTATTATCATGATTGTTAGTATGGTTATGAGTAGCTAACCTTTCTAATCTAGGGTTTGATGGAACCTATTGGAGGATGATTTTCTACTATGTTAATCATAGATTTGCCTTTGATTTTTCTCTACTTGTTCAACTATTTTTTCGTTCTTGTTGATTGAAGAGCTCTCAATTAATTGTGCCTATTCAGTGTGTATATTGCTCGAGAGATAGTACACATTTAGGTAGTTATTGAACAACATCACTCCTAACGTATGTGAGAGATCAATACAGAGGGTTTAAAGGCGGGATTAGAGATAACGAAACCTTGGTGCGATCGTAGTGAGTGGTGAACTAGTGCCAACTAGTGTAGTTCGAGAGAATATATCTAGTAAATTGTGGTAGTTGCTTGAGAGAGAGCTACGACACCCAAAGTGCTCAAGATCGGTAGAGAATACTTAGGTGAATTTATAGGAAACGTAGCGGGGAAGATTCCGACAATAGGGGAAATCGTAACTCTAGACCTCTCCTTAATCTTTTCTCCAACCCTTACTATCTCTAGTTATTAATTTACTACTTTAATTTGTTAGCTAATTAGTTAGACATAAGAATATTAATATTTATAACTTAAGAATTGTTCGAGCTTGTCTTCTTAGTGATAATAAATAATTATAGCTAAGCCTTAGTTTTCTGTGGGATTCGACTCCGGACTTGTAAACCGGATTATATTTGCAGCGATTACTTAGTCCTTTTTATAAGGCATACTTGGGCGTGATCAAATTTTGACGTCGTTACCGGGGAACTAACGTTGTAGCTGTAGCTGTACATATTGCTAGGTTTCAAGTTTGAACTGTTATTTTGTTTTTTTAGTATTTGGATTTTTTTATTTTAGTTTTGCTTGTTGATTTAAGAAACATGGCATCTTGGAATTATAGGAGTTTTGATATTGGAATTTCTACTTTAGATCTTCCTGATGCATATTGTGGAGGAAACCTCTCGTGACAAAATTATCAATATTTCCTGAGAGCGAGTTATGTGGACCAACTCATTCTCATGTTTGGAATGTGTGTGATATGTGTGGTGGTCAAGATGATCACTTCTATGGTTGTGCTTATATTTCTTATCCACCACCACCCCTTATTATGATGGTTCTACTTTTACTTGTGAAGTTACTAGGAACAAAACACGGGGATGCTGACCTAAAGGAGATCAAGGATATGTTAATGTGACTTGTGGAACAAAATAATAAGACACAATTACAGATACAAAGGCAAGAGGCAATTATTCACAACTTGAAAGCTCAAGTGAGTCAAGTGGTCGAAGCTTTGAATGCTCAACAAGTCAATATGATGGATAGTAGCAAAAAAAATGTGAATTAGAGTCACCAGTTGACATTCTGACGGAGGAGGTCAGAGTAAAACACCAACAACCTAGCCAACTAGAATTTGAGGATGCCGATGTTGAAGGCGTGATACTAGAGTCAACCGAGGACATTGAGGATAAATATTCAGTTAACTCTAGTGTCATTGGTGTAAAGGGTGTTGAACATATCGAAGTTCATGTATTTGAGCGTGTTGGACCTCATTCCAAACACTTCTCTACATTGTGTTCGGATAGTGAAATGAGAATGGATCCTTACGAGCGTACAAAGGAGACAAGGGAAGAGGTAGACGAGCCATATATTTTGGAATTTTTGAGGCCGTCTAGGCAAGGTGATACTCCTCAGCTTAAATCCAATAAGTTCATAAGGAATTATTTAATTTTTGGCTTGCAAGAATTTACACCACCCCAAGAGCATGATCATAGAGTAGTGTGATGACCCAAAATGTCATCTTTAAATTTAATAAGTAATTATGTGTTCTAAGACCTCGAAAAGTACCATTTATCATTCCTCGACTTGCGTGTACAGTCCGTAAGATTTTTCGGAAAGTTTTCATGTGAAAAATAAATTAAAATGTGAAATAGAGCTTTAAAATTCAAGTGAGTTGACTTTGGTCAATATTTTTAGCAAATAGATCCGGATCAATGTTTTAATAATTCCGGTAGCTCCGTATCATGATTTGGGACTTGGGCGTATGCCGGAAATTTAATTTGGAAGTTCCTAGCTCAAGTTATGACCATTTAACGGAACTAGAAATTTAAAGGCTATAGATTTTCAAGTTTGACCACGGGGTTGACTTTTTGATATCGGAGCCGGAATTCGATTCTGAAAATTTAAACAGCTCCGTTATGTTATTTATGACTTGTGTGCCAAATTTGAAGTCATTCCGGATTCATTTAATATGTTTTGGCACTAGATTTGCAAATTCAAATTTTAAAACTCAAAGTTCGAATCGGGGTGTGAATTATAATTTCAGTGTTGTTTGACGTGATTTTAGACCCCGAGTCAGTCCGTATTATGCTACGGGACTTGTTGGTATATTTGGACGGGGTCCCGAGTACCCCGAGTGTGATTCAAATCGAAATCGGAACAAGAATTGGACTTAAGCAAAATCTGAAAAATTTGGGTTCTGGTATAATCGCACCTGCGGATTTTTTACCGCAGGTGAGAGCTCGCAGAAGCGAGACTTCCATCGCAGATGCGGGACTGGGCTAGCCTGGGGTCTTCGCAGGTGCGACCTTTTTGCGCAGATGTGGATGTCGCAGGTGCAACAGGGGTGTCCGCAGATGCAGAACTTCACCTGGCAGCCTGGCATCGCAAATTCGAGCTTTGTCTCACAAATGGGAGTCCGCAAATGCGGAACTTTTGTCCGCAGATGTGAAAATGACTGGGCAGAACCCATAAATTCGGAAGTCGCCATTTTGGCTCATTTTTGATTTTTAAGTCTCGAATTTGGGCGATTTCAAGGGAGATTTTCACGACTTTGAATTGGGTAAGTGTTCTTTAACCAAAAGTGATTATATTTCACAAATCCATGTCTATATTCATCATTTATCTCGGATTTAGATCGAAGAAATTGTAATTTTTGTAAAACTTTCCAAAAATAAAAAATTAAGATTTGAAGATCCATTTGATATCGGAATTGGACAAATTTTGTATGGTTGAACTCGTATCGGAACGGGTGTTCGAATTTCGTGAGTTTTTCCAGGATTTGAGACGTGGGTCCCACCACCGAATATTTTAATAAATTTCAAATTTTTATCCGAAAAATTTGTAAATTTATATGGAATTAATTCCTATGATTCGTATTGAATATATCGAATTGTTTGTGAATAGATTTGAAGCTTTCGGAGGCAAATTTAAAAGGAAAAGCTGTAGTTGAATAATTGATTGGAATTTACAAAGCGAGGTAAGAGTCGGGGTTAACCTTGACTTGAGGGAATAGAACCCTTAAATTATTAGTTATGTGAATTGCATGTGAACGACGTATAGGCGAGGTGACGAGTGTCTATACGTCGTCAAATTAATTGTTTGCCTGCTTACTTGAAAAATCATAAATTATTTTTAATCATAAATTAATTATTATAATAATTGTTTCTCTCTTATTCTTTGTCAAATATTAATTCTTGAACTCCTGCATTAATTGTTACATGCTATTTGAATTATGTGTTTTAATTGTTATTTGACATTTAGCATATTAAATATTAAACTGCCTATTTTCTTCCTGATTTCTATAATAAATTGCTATTTGTCATTGTTTGTTTCATAATTAAATCATAATTATTGTATGCTTGTTGTCTTATGATTTTATATTAATTGTTGCATTTATTGGGGAACTTCTTCCATAAGAATTGATTGAAATGGAAATATGGGAGGATCGGGTTGCACGCCGCAACAGACTTATTAAAAGCTAATATTGGAGGATCGGGTTGTACGCCGCAACAGACTTGTTAAAAAGTTAATATTGGAGGATCGGGTTGCACGCCGTAGCAGACTTATTAAAAGTCAATATTGGGGGATCGGATTGCACGCCGCAACAGACTTATTAAAAGTCAATATTGGGGGGATCGGATTGCACGCCGCAACAGACTTATTAAAAGGTTAATATTGGAGGATCGGGTTGCATGCCGCAACAGACTTATTAAAAGTCAATATTGGGGGATCGGATTGCATGCCGAAACAGACTTATTAAAAGTTAATATTGGAGGATCGGGTTGCACGCCGTAACTGACTTGTTAAAAAATTAATATTGGAGGATCGGGTTGCACGCCGCAATAGACTTATTAAAAAGTTAATATTGGAGGACCGGGTTGCACGCCGCAACAGACTTATTAAAAGTCAATATTGGGGGGATCGGATTGCACGCCGCAACAGACTTATTAAAAAGGTAATATTGGAGGATCGGGTTGCATGCCGCAACAGACTTATTAAAAGTCAATATTGGGGGATCGGATTGCACGCCGCAACAGACTTATTAAAAGGCAATATTGGGGGATCGGATTGCATACCGCAACAGACTTATTTAAAAGTCTATATATATACTTGATTGAAATAAATATATGACATGCTTGATTAAAATGAATATATTGGAGGAGCGGGTTGCACGCCACAACAGAACCAAAAGTGAATATATTGTGACAGCAGGTTGTATGCTGCAACAGAATTGGTTGAAATAATAATGGATTATGACTTCTGGGTTGGCTTCAATTATTATAAATGAGTTACCTGATTTATTTCTATTATTTGTTGTTGTTATCAATATTGCATACAGGTTAATGTAAGTAAACCGCCTTAGCCTCGTCACTACTTCGTCGAGGTTAGGCTCAGCACTTACCAGTACATGGGGTTGGTTGTACTGATACTACACTCTGCACTTCTTGTGCAGATTTTGGAGTTGGTCCCAGCGGTGTACCATAGACTTGCTCGGATTTCAGCTACTAGAGAAGACTAGAGGTATAACTGCATGGCGTCCGCAATTTTGAAGTCCCCGTCTATTTTATTTTAGCTTTGTATTTATTTTCATACATCTTTATTTATTCAGACCTTTATTTGTATTTATTCTAGAAGCTCGTGCACTTGTGACACCTATTCTGGGATGGTATTTAGACACCGTTATTATTTTTGGATTATTTCACTATATTTCAAACTTTGCTTCCGCATTTGTTTCCTTGTTATTAATAAATTTAAAATTGTTTTAAAAATGGATAATATTATTCTAACATTGGCTGGCCTAGCAAGTGAAATGTTAGGTGCCATCACGGTCCGAAGGTGGAAATTTCGGGTCGTGACAAGTAGAATCAAAACTTGGGATTCAATTCATAAGTTTGAAGTAGAGGCAGAAAGTGATTCACGTCGTGCCGTGACGTTAAATTAGGCGCTTGTTGGGAGGCAACCCAACTTTACTGCTTTTTTATTTTTTATTTGTTTACTTTTTTTTAATTGTGTTATTTTTGTAGTGTAGTTTTATTTTTATTTTGTAGGAGCATGGAAAGAAAAGTCATTAGAAGGAAGCAAAATCAAACCAGATGGTTGTAACTAAGTATGAGGTACCTGCTGATCGCGTCCAAATGCACACCTCTGAACAAGGTATGAAACGGTCAATTGCAATTATAGTAACCCAACGAAGAGTCGGGGTCGAATCCATAAGGAGCTAGATGGGAGTTAGGGGTATATATTCTAATGCGTGAAATTGAATTATCTTAATCTGCACTTCCACAAAAAGGGTTTTGTTTCTATTTCTAATTTTACACTAAAGTTTACAGGATAAAAAAATAAGACTAGGATAGTTGTTTTTGATATTTTTCTAATTGGTAAAAAGCCTAGGGATGTGACCATTACCTAGGTGTTTGCCTAATGGGATAAAGACCTTAATCCTTATTTTGTTGATCGGTGTGTATTATAGCTATTAACTCTCAATTACCCACTCAATACCTCTCGGTCAGAGGGTGGTTTTGCCCAATTTTGATTTCTCAAGACCAAATGGATATCACACAAAACAGTTGATAAAAGCTGAAGTCGGGTTATTACTATCTCTAGGTTGAACCATTTAATTGGGTTGATCAATCTCTCGATTGACCCAATTCCTTGTTAGCCAAGTTTTCCTAGACTAAGTCTCTCTTCCTCAAGAAGAGACTAAGTCAAATAGGCATGCACTAATGTTTGCAATCATTAATTTCACAAATTAAAACATGAACTAGGCTAAATAATAAATACCCAATGATAATCAAGCATTAAATTAGATACCCATAAAGTTTACACACTAGGGTTGGGTCACAACCCAAGTAAAAATCTAGCTACTCATGCTTGGGTTTGAAGAAAAAGAAGAAGAAATACTAATTAAACTCATAATGTAAGCTTAAAATAATAAAATCTATTGTAAAATACACCAAAATACAGTAAATTTCCAAAAGAGGCAAGGGAAAATGGCTACATTACTTGGTGATGTCAAAACTTGACCTAATTTTGTGAAACTCGTCTATTTATACAAGGCTGGGAATTTCGGACAAAAATGTCCTTTGGGAGGTTCTACGGTCGCACAATTCCTTGTGCGGTCCGCAGAACTCTTCATCTGGCAGGAGCTGGGATTCTATGGCCGCACCATTCTGAACTGCGGCCGCGAGGCAATATTTTTGCGGTTCGCAGATTTAGCACTGCGGCCGCAAGACACTCTTTTGCGGTTCGCAATAGTATGATTGCGGCCGCAAGATAATCTTCTGCGGCCTCACAAATCTTGTGCGGACCGTAATTCGAGGAAGCTCTGGACGTGGCTTTTTGTCATCTCTCTGATCTTGGATCCTAGTCTAGCTTTTGCGGCCACACAATTCATGTGCGGTCCGCAATTTTCTCAAAAGTCTGCTGAGTTTTCCTTCTTTGATTGCGGCCACAAATGTAATTATGCTGACCGCACATTGTAAGCTTATGTGTCTTTTATTGCCTTGTGTTTAGACTACTCCTTTTTGAGTCGGATTTCATCTCGGGAGTCCAACATCCAGCATTCCTGCAATTTTGCACATTTTATTAGTTTCAAAAATACAATTCAATGCTTTTAGACTAAAACAAAAGCTTAAAGGCACTAATAAGTAGTCAAAATCCCCACTTATCAACTCCCCCAAACTTAAGTCTTTGCTTGTCCTCAAGCAAACAAAATAGTTCCTACCTCCACAAGTTAAGGGTCATTTTAGCCCGTCAAAGGTGAGCCATTAACACATCAGTTGGGGCCAACAATTACCCATACTACTTATGTATTATCAACAAGGCGACAAGTTAAACATTCATGCACATATAGTTCTAATATGACACTTGAGCATCAAGAGTTGACTTTATTCATCTAGAAAGCTCGCTTTCTCATGTAGGTCATTGTGGATCCCAAACTCCTCCTCCTCTACTCTCCGTTTTCATAGCTCACTTAAGAATTTTAGCGCTCAATCCAAATATTTATGAAAGGTTCACTCATTTCTCTCAAGAGAATGTCGCAAGTATAGCTTCAAGTACCATAGGCTTGTCCCTCATGTAGCTCACTTTTTTCGGGATGTAATGAAGGCTTTTGGATTAGGGTTGGATACACTATGGTTGAGTGAGTTCACCTTTCCTTAAGCACTCCATTTTTTTAATTCTCGGCTCACACTTTGCCAATTCTTTGAGGCACTTTCTTTTCCTTGGGGAACTAGAGAGACTTAACATCACTCTTTCTTGACCATGACATTCATTTTCTCCCTCTTTGATTTCTCCATGTTGTAGATCATTACCTTTCTTTGAATCCCTTCAACTCTTCCACTTATTCATTTTTCTTTGCATTTTTCTTTTCTTGCCCTTTCCTTCTCATCATTTGTTTTTCTCTTTTTTGTGCCTTGATACCTCTTTCAAGTTCCTCGTCTCTCCTCAAAACTTACGGTTTTAGCCAATTGTTTCACAAGAGTGTTAAGAAAAGCTCGGGTGCCAAGAGAGGGTCACGACAAAATGGGTAAAGGCTTGTAACATGGTTATCAAATGAAAAAGGCTCGAGGCTCAAATGGGTTGACTAGGGATAACAACATTGGTAGGCATTGAAAAATTCAAACGGGCCAAGGAAAGCCTACAATCACTTCTCAAACCAAGAAAAACTTAGGATTTTGCCTTGAAACACATTCGGGGCAAGTTCTAGACCTTTCGCACGGGTACTTGGACTAGCAACAAAGCATCTCACCCCTCACACAACTGGATTGTTAAAGAGGATAGAGTCGAGGGCCCACAACGACCATATTCAAGATTGAAAATTACTATGGTTTGATTAAACCACTCGATGATTGCCTAAGTTAACACAAGATTCACAAAGTCACTAACTAGAGCTATTTCTTTCAAAAACCTTGTTTCTAACCATAAGCACATAGTAAAGTGTGTTGGTACCAAGTGAAGCATGTTGGACTCTTCGATCATGAGTTAAGTAGGTCTTTTTATTCATTACTACTACTATTATTACCTAAACACAAAACGGACTCATTCCCTTAAGAAGGTTGTCACGCCATCGATCGTTGGGACGAGTCACCCAGTTCACACAAAAACCACCCTTGGAAAGAACCGTGGCATTAAGAAAACCAAAGGTTTATTATCTACTAAAACATAAAAAGCTACTAAATAAAAAAGAAGCTACTAATTCAAAAATAAGCTACTAAATTAAACACTAACAAATAAGAAAATAAACATAAAGAAGCTACAAAGCAAAAACTATCGAAAGCATAACGAATATTCATAATGAGGGAGAAGGAGAAGATATATACATAATGAGATAAGAAGAGAGAATACATAGAGAATAAGGAAAGAGAACAAAATAATGTCAAGTTATTACAAGTCAAATGTATGAGAATCATCAAATAAGATCAAATAAACTCCACCCCCACGAATAAAAATAAGCATTGTCCCGAATTCTTAACAAAATAAGAGTAAAGTATGGGTAAGAGTGAATAAGAACTCTGTATGGCTCCTTGAACATCTTTGTGTCCACAACAACGTCACCGCCCTCAGTCTCATCCAACTGGATCTCATCATCCTCAACTCTGGGAGTGACTAGGTTGGTGATCATTTGACGCACTGCCTCGGTAGTGTTGGCAGCAAAGTCTGGCTCCTCAGATTGGCCAGCTGGTGCCACCGATGCTGTTGCTGCTGTAGGATCTGGGCCAGAATGGTGTGGGTCGATCAGCATGTCAAATGGAATATCTCCAGTTGCAGAAAACTTGGTAACTAGTCTCCGGAGCTTGTCCATTGACTTCTTGGAGGCCTGGAACTTTCTCATCTTCTTTACTTCTTTTCCCAGCTCTTCGATCACTGACCCATGCTGCACCAATGTAGCCATCATGGTGTTCTGGTTTTCCAAGAGCTTCTTCAATGTTTCTTCCACTGATGGGGGCATCTGAGGTGCCAGACTAGAAGACTGCGCTGCAACAGTACTGGATAAGTCAGACAACTTTGCAGTGGCTGTCTGCATCCGGTTGTTGAGGCTCGCCACTGTCTGGGAGACTCGCAGCGCAGAAAGTAGAGCAGTAGGCTTGGGCACTAGCTTTAAAGCCGAAATGGAACCTGTGGCAGGAACTGCAGTGGGAACTGAAGATGGTGGTGGAGGCGTAGCTGCGGCACTAGATGAAGGCTCGGCCGAAGTGGATGGAATATCAACTGCCTCTACAACTACCACTGATGGCTCATTAGACTGGCCTGTGGTGATAGACGGTTGACCTTTTTTCTTAGGGTTGTGTGCATCCATCAGTGAGTACCATGATAAAGGTTTCTTCGTCCGCACCTTTGCATTATAGTCCCTCGGCTCTACCCTCGCATCCGTGAGATACTCTATAATAGTGTTGGGATACGGGTAGGATGTGTCATCTTTCCGAGCGACCACAAAGATGTTGGCCGACATCACAGGACCCACATTGATAGGGTACCATGCCATGATGGAAGCAAATAGAACTGCCCGAGGGATTGGAAGATATGTCTCATTCTAGCACGGGTCTAGTCTGTTGCATACAAAGGTTTGCCAACCCTTTTCCTCGAAGCTCAGAGTGCTCATGTGAATAGTAACCCCTGCTGTGATCCATAGTGGTGGTGGCCCAGGAGCTGCTAGATTCTCTGATAGCCAAGGACGAGCTGTATCCCCAAGTGCACATTTCTCTATGTACTCTGTGGGCTCAATATCGTCAAATTCCAAGTAGGTGTTCAATGTGTGCTGATCAAATCGCACCTTGAGGTTTCTCACTTTTGTCACATTTGTCCCTTTCTTGATATGCGCCACATTAGCATAGAATTTCCGGACAAGGTACTCCTTAGCATCCACCACGCTCTAGGTAAACCACATCCTCCCTTTGCGCTTTTGTCTCAATACTGTAGGGTTATACCTCTCAAGATCTTTTAACTGAAACTCTCACTCAAGAGTGCACGACCTCGCTAGCCACCACTCACGGAAGCTGGTTAAGGCAGCCAAATTGACAAAACGATCCTCCCATATCTCTTTCTTCTTCGAGCTCTCGAGGTCGGTAACAGTAGCATCGCCCCCTCTACCATCATCGGGGATGTCCTACACTAATGTCTCTGGTGCCTTAGGGGCAGGTGTAGTAGATGGCTCAGAAGCTCGACTAGCACTTTCGGAGCCCTCGGAAGTGATATGAGATATGGACGACTCGTCCCTGAGCTGATACCTCTCTGGCAGCCTTGACTGGACAATCGACTGCTTACGTATAGAGGCTGAGTTTCCCTCTGATGCTTCCATAGATGGGGTATAAGAACTGGTCTCGGAAAGGTCTGCACCTCTACCTCTGCCGGCTACTATTTTCTTTCTGATTTTCTGCTGTTGGGCACTAGGTAGGGGACTATTCCCTCATCCCCGAGATGGGTCACCCTTTCCTTTCAAAGTGTGGCCTCTGCCTCTAGATCGCACCAATTTCTGTACCAAGCAAAGGTGATTGTTAGTTGTAGTTTAAGTTCAAACATGCAATGAGATATGTAAGGACACATCAGAAGACACAGTAAGGAAACATAGTTGAAACTGCAGTCCGCACATTTTTCATTGCTGCTGCAGATTAGGCCTTGCGGACCGCAAAATTTTATCTTGCAGTCGCAGATGAGGAATGTGGTCTGCACATTTTTTATTGCATCGCAAAGCAAAGAACTAAATTATGCCAACTCTCTGATGATAAAGAATTGGCTGATGTGCGGCCACAACATGTTTTCTTCAAATCGCACATTTTGGTCTTGCGGTCGCACATTGAAGTACTAACATGCACACTCTCTGAAGACTGTAAAATAGCTGTTTTGCGGCCGCAATGGAAATTCTGCGATCCGCACAATTTTTCTTGCGGCCGCAACTCATGCTTGACTACAGGTTCCCTAGACCCAACTTCTGCGAACCGCACAATTCCTTGTGCGGACGCAGATTTCAAACAATTATGAACATGCAGGCACTTTTATCTACAACTTGCAATCTTTGCACAAATTTGACATGGAAACAGCGTACAAGCATGAAAATCTAGTTACCTAGTCCCCAATTAGCAAGTACTTGTTGACCCACTACAGATTTACCCCCCCCCCCACAAGTATGTACAATTAGATTCAATAGACAAGTGGCCTAAAATTAATTAAAAAGATATGAATAAAACTAAAAATCAAAAAATCTAACAAGTAATTGAAGCATACCAGATATGAATAAGTGCAAGAAATAAGTGATCAACAGTTTCTAGGCGTGTGGGACAGTTGATTTAAGAAGAGATTTCAAATTAGTGAAAGTTTTGTGCTCAGAGAGTTAAAGGGGTAACAATAGCCCTAATCCTTCTATTTATACTTATCGATTTTGCCAAGGGAAGGAGAAGTGAGTGCGGCCGTAGAATTCCAATTACAGTCTGCATTCTATTACTTAGGGGCTCAGTTGCCCTTTTGTTTTGCGGACCACAAATTTGTTATTGCGGCCGCAGATTGACCTTTTTTCTGACGTACCAACTTCAGAGAGTTGGCATTTTTCACATTTCAATTCTACGGTCCGCAAGATTATTGTGCGGCCGTAGAATACTTTTGCTGTAGCAACTGGAAATGTGCGGTCCGCACAATTTTGCACACTTAGCCACATTTCAATCCACTATTCCTGTAAGGCACACTCATTCTTGCATCACACTTCAAATCAATTTAGCACAAAAATGACTCTTAACTACAAAAGAATTAAAGAAAAAAAAACATGGGTTGCCTCCTAAGAAGCGCCTGATTTAATGTCGTTGCACGACGCAGATTACCATCATTTGAAATGAATCACCGCCATAATGTGGCCATCACCAACTTTTACCAATTAGTGCTTCACCCGGTGACCATTGACTTGGAATACCTCATTGTTTTTGTTCTTCAAGTCCAATGCACCAAAAGGCGTCACACCCACAATTTCAAAGGGACCACTCCATTTAGACTTTAGCTTTCTGGGAAACATACTCAACCGTGAGTTGAACAACAACACAAGATCGCCTACCTTGAACTCTTTGTTCAAAATGTATTTGTCATGAAGATATTTCATATTTTCTTTGTACAAGGACGAACTTGCATTAGCATGATACCGGAACTCATCCAATTCATTTAAATGTGCAACCCTCAAATTAGCGGCTACATCCCAATCAAGATTCAACTTCTTTAGAGCCCACATTTGTGCTCAAGTTGCACTGGAATATGACAAGCTTTTCCGAACAGCAACCGGTATGGAGACATTCCGATAAGTGTTTTGTAAGCCATCTGATAAGCCCATAATGCATCATCAAGCTTCTATGACCAATCCGCCTGGTTAGCATTCACTATTTTGGACAAGATACTCTTTATCTCCCAGTTAGAGACTTCCACTTGACAGCTAGCTTTTGGATGATAGGGAGTCGTAACTTTATGTGTAGCACCATACTTGCTAAGTAAAGTGTCAAAAGCCTTATTGCAGAAATGCGACCCCCCATCGCTTATGATAGCCCGCGGAGTACCAAACCTTGTGAAAACATTCTTCTTCAAGAATGCCACCACACTTCTCGCTTCATTGTTGGGTAGAGCAATGGCCTCAACCCATTTAGACACATAATCAACCATGACCAAGATGTAGGTGTTTCCACAAAAACTCACAAAAGGACCCATGAAGTCAATACCCCACACATCAAAGATATCAATCTTCAAAATGGTAGTGAGAGGCATTACATTCTTCTTCGAGATTCCACTGGCCCGTTGAAATTCATCACATCTTTTCACTACATCACTTGCATCCTTGTAAAGAATGGGTCAATAGAAAAAGCAACTTAGCACTTTGGCCGCCATTCTTGCTCCACTATGGTGACCCCCATATGGCGAAGAATGACAAGCCCCAAGAATATCACTTTGCTATTCTTTCGGTACATATCTTCTAATTACCCCATCCATATAAATCCGAAATAAGTGTGGCTCATCCCAATAATAATCTTGACAATCCCGTTTGAGCTTCTTCATTTGGTTTGAAGAGAAGTCATCAGGGATAATTCCACACACAAGGAAATTTTCTAGATCCGCGAACCATGGCACCTCCTTCATTGAAGTAGCCAAGAGTTGCTTATCGGGAAAGGATTCATTGATTTCAAGGCCATCGTGCATCCTCCCCTCCTCCTCCAAACGAGACAAGTGGTCCGCCACTTGATTTTCACTCCCTTTTCTATATTGGATGTCAATATCAAATACTTGCAACAAAAGCACCCATCTCATCAACCAATCTTTAGAATCTTTCTTGCTTAAAACATAGCGAAGTGCTTCATGATCCGTGTGGACAATAACTTTCGCACCCATCAAGTATAGGCAGAACCTCTCAATTGCAAACACAATGGCAAGGCGCTCTTTCCCCGTAATGGTATAGTTGACTTGGTCACCATTCATGGTATTACTAGCATAGTAGACCAGATAAAAAATCTTGTTCATGTGTTTCCCCAAAACAGCCCCAACCGCTATGTCACTAGCATCGCACATGAGCTCAAAAGGAATACTCTAATTAGGAGCGATGATAATGGGAGTGGTTGTCAATTTGAACTTTAACAATTCGAAGGCTCTCATGCAATCATCATTGAAGTGAAACTTAGCATCTCTATATAAAATCTTGCACAACGGGTTCACCACTTTAGAGAAATCCTTGATGAAGCGCCGATAAAACCCTGCGTGGCCTAAGAGACTCCGCACGCCTTTCACCGAAGTTGGAGGTGGAAGTTTAGAAATCACCTCAATCTTTGCCTTGTCGACTTCAATGACATTCTTTGAGATCTTGTGGCCAAGGACAATGCCTTCCTCGACTATGAAATGACACTTCTCCCAATTTAGCACCAAATTCATTTCTTGACATCTTGCCAATACTTTATCCAAATTTGCCGCGAAATCATCAAAGGAATCCCCAACCACCGAAAAGTCATCCATGAAAACTTCAAGGTAGTCCTCCACCATGTCCGTGAATATACCCACCATACATCTTTGAAATGTCACCGATGCATTATATAACACAAATGGCATCCGCTTGAAGGCGAAAGTACCATAGTGACATGTAAAGGTTGTTTTCTCTTGATCCTCCGGAGCAATAAGGATTTAGTTGTAGCCCGAATACCCGTTAGGAAATCAACAGAAAGCACGATCGGCCAACCTATCAAGCATTTGGTCAAGGAAGGGAAGTGGAAAATGATCCTTCCTTGTGACTTTGTTGAGCTTGCGATAGTCCATACACACTCTCCAACTGGTCACCTTTCTTGTTGGAATCAACTCATTCTTTTCATTGGTGACCACCTTCATGCCCCCCTTCTTTGGGACACATTAAACCGGAGAAGTCCACGAACTATCTGAAATGGGGTAGACAACCCCGACATCCAACGACTTGATAATCTCCTTTTTGACAACTTCTTGCATAGCCTCATTGAGTCTCCTTTGATGTTCAATAGATGGTTTGGAATCCTCCTCCAAGTTGATCTTGTGCATGCAAAATGCGGGGCTTATTCCCCGTATATCCACCAATGTCCACCCAATAGCCTTCTTCCTCTTTTATAGCACCGCCAATGTAGAATCTACCTGCACGTTAGTCAAATAAGAGGAAAGAATAACCGGTAAAGTAGAATAAGGGCCAAGAAATTCATACCTAAGATGTGGAGGCAATGGCTTCAACTCCAAGGTAGGAGGCTCTTTAATGGAAGGCTTTGTAGGAGGAGTTTTCCTATTTTCAAGATACAAGGATAGTTTTCGGGGTGCATAATTGTATGACCCCATTCCTTGCAAAGAGTTCACACATTACATAAATCCATCCATCTCGTCATCATCAAAGTTGAGCAAGACGACCTCCAACGTATCACCAACATTGATCGTGGCACTTGTATCATCAACCATAACATCGGTCACGAAGTCCACAAAAGACCACACCTCGTTGCTATTTGGTTTCCGCATGGATTTGCACACATGGAATACCACGTTTTCATCACCCACTTAAAAAGTGAGTTCTCTGTATTCCACATCACAAAGAGCCTTCCCCGTAGCAAGGAAAGGTCTTCCAAGAGTAATCAGCACCTCATAATCCACTTCACAATCAAGAATGACAATATCCGCCGGAAGAATGAATTTATTAGCACGAACCAATATATCTTCAATCACTCCCAACGGTCTCTACATTGTACGATCGGCCATTTGCAATATCATAGAGGTGGGTCTTGGTTTCCCAATTCCCAAGGTTTTGAAAACCGAATAGGGTATCAAATTGATACTTGTCCCAAGATTACAAAGAGCTTTAGCAAATTCGGCACTTCCAATGGTACAAGGGATTGTGTAAGCACCGGGATCTTCCAACTTAGGAGCCATTGAATGCATAATTGCACTCACTTGATAAGTGACTTTGATAGTTTCAAAATTCATCGACCGCTTCTTTGTCACCAAATACTTCATAAAATTTGCATAATCGGGCATTTGTTCCAAGGCTTCAACTAATGGCACATTGATCGAGAGACTCTTTATCATTTCAGTGAACATTTTGAATTGATTCTCGCCATTTTTCTTGGCGAGCATTTGAGGGTATGGAGGTGGAGGCTTGGGCAATGGTGCTTTAGCCTTTTGCACTACCGGCTCTAGTATGTCAATAATGTGACCCCTAGACGATTTCACCTCCTCTTGAGTCTCTTCCACATTGTCATAAATATCAATCTGAACTTCACCATTTGGTTTCATCACATTGCTCGGGTCCTCTTCTTCTTGTTCCACTTACTCATCATCCACAAGTTGCCTTTGACTTGAGGTGGGTGCATTCCCACCTATTCCACATCTTGTAGTATCGGCCATGGCATGCCCTGTGATGTTACCACCCTTTGGGTTCACCATCATGTCACTTGGTAGTGCCCCCTTAGGACGAGAATTTAGAGCTTGAGAGATTTTCCCCATTTGCACTTCTAGGTTTCGGATCGATGTGTTGTGAGAGGCAAGTTGAGCATCCGAATCAGCATTCTTTTCCATCATTTGCTTGAACATATTCTCAATATACCCTATCTCATTGGTTGAAGAACTAGGACTATGGGAAGGATAAGGAGGCGGGTTGCTCGGTTGTTGATACATCGGTGGCCTTTGAAAACCCGACCCCCGATTGCCTTGATTATTTTTCCATCCGCCTTGATTGTCCCCCCCCCCCCTAATTACCTTGATTAATGCCATTCCAATTTCCTTGATTGTTGTTGTTATGCCAATTTGTTGATTGTTTCTACCACTCCAATTACCCTGGTTGTTAGAATTCCAATTGCCTTGATTGTTTAGAGGTCGCAATTGTTGTTAATTTGAGCCTTGGAAATTGTTTCGTTTCCCTTGAAAGATGTTCATATATTGAACCTCCTCTTCTTGGTCATTGTAAGAATTATCTTGATCAAAACCACTATCTTGTTGCACAAAATTGTCCCCTCGTTGTTGCTCTTATAGACCCTTGGTTTTCCGTTTGTTCACCATCATGTTTACTCCCTCCATGACATTGACTTGCCTAGTATTTTGCACTTGTTGAAGTTGAAACTTTGCTAGTTGATTCATAGTGGTAGTCAATTTGGCTATGGCTTGCCCATGGTCATGCAACTCTTTGTAGAGGTGAATCACGTTGGGATCACCTTGTGGAACATTAGCCCGAGATTTCCATGCTGATGATATTTCCGCCATTTCGTCTAAAATCTCACACGCCTCCGCATATGGCGTAGTCATGAAGTTCCCACCGGCAAGTTGATTCTTTACACATTGATTGGTTGTGTTGATCCCACGATAGAAAGTTTGTTGAATCATCTTCTCCGTCATATCATTGTTGAGACATTCTTTAACCATTGTTCTATATCGCTCACGTATCTCATGTAGTGGTTCATTGGGGTCTTGCTTGAATGCTAGAATCTCATCCCTAAGTGTAGCCATATGCCCCGGAGAGAAGTACTTAGAAATGAACTTTTTCGCCAATTTATCCCAAGTGTGAATGGGCTGTGAATGAGAGAAGTACTTAGAAATACACTTCCACAAAAAGTGTTTTGTTTCGATTTCTAATTTTACACTAAAGTTTGCAGAATAAATAAATAAGACCGGGATAGTTGTTTTTGATGTTTTTCAAATTGGTAAAAAGCCTAGGGTTGTGACCATTATTACCTAGGTGTTTGCCTAATGTGATAAAAACCTTAATGCTTGTTTTGTTGATCGAGGTGTATTATAGCTATCAACTCTCAATTACCCACTCAATACCTCTCGGTCAGAGAGTGATTTTGCCCAATTTGGCTTTCTCAAGACCAAATAGGTATCACATAAAGCAATTGATAAAAGCTCAAGTCGAGTTATTACTATCTCTATGTTGAACCCTTTAATTGGGTTAATCAATCTCTCGATTGACGTAATTCCTTGTTAGCCAAGTTTTCCTAGACTGAGCCTCTCTTTCTCAAGAAGAGACTAAGTAAAATAGGCATGAACTAATGTTTGCAGCTATTGATTCCACAAATTTTGTATGGTAGGCGGTGCCGGTCTCCAGTGGGTTGTTTTGAGCGGGGAGATGTTAGACTATTGGGTACGGATTTGGTTCAGGATGCTTTGGGAAAGGTTAAATTGATTCAGGATCGACTTCGTACAGCCCAATCCAGGCAAAAAAGTTATGCGGATCGGAAGGTTTGAGACGTTGCATTCATGGTTGGGGAGTGGGTCTTGCTCCGGGTTTCGCCCATGAAGGGTGTTATAAGGTTCGGGAGGAAGGGTAAGTTGAGCCCTAGGTATATTGGGCCTTTTGAGATTCTCGAGAGGGTTGGAGAGGTGGATTTACACACTAGGGTTGGGTCACAACCCTAGTATAAATCTAGCTACTCATGCTTGGGTTTGAAGAAAAAAAAGAAGAAATACTAATTAAACTCATAATGTAAGCTTTAAATAATAAAATCTATTGTAAAATATACCAAAATATAGTAAACTTCCAAAAGAGGCAAGGAAAAACGGCTACAGTACTTGCTGATGTCAAAACTTGACTTAATTTTGTGAAACTCGTCTATTTATACAAGGCTGGGAATTTCGGATAAAAATTCCCTTCGGGAGGTTCTGCAGGCGCACAATTCCATATGCGGTCCGCAGAACACTTCATCTGGCAGGAACTGGGATTTTACGGCGGCAAGGCAATATTTCTGCGGTCCGCAGATTTAGCACTACGGCTGCAAGGCACTCTTTTGCGGTCCGCAATAGTATGATTGTAGCCGCAAGATAATCTATTGATTTGTGCGGACCGCAATTCGAGGAAGCTATGGACTTATCTTTTTGTCATCTCTCTTATCTTAGATCCTAACCTAGATTTTACGGCCGCACAATTCATGTGTTGTCCGCAATTTGCTCAAGAGTCTGCTGAATTTTCCTTCTTTGATTGTGCCCGCAGATGGAATTCTACTGACCGCACATTGTAAGCTTCTGTGCTTTTTATTTTCTTGTGTTTAGACTACTCCTTTTTGAGTCGGATTTCATCTCGGGAGTCTAACATCCAAATTCCTGCAATTTTGAACATTTCATTAGTTTCGGGAACACAATTCAATGCTTTTAGACTGAAACAAAAGCTTAAATGCGCTAATAAGTAGCCAAAATCCCCACTTATCACCTGTACGAAGGACCAGGATTGGGAAAAGTCTGAGTATCCCATGAGTTGCTAATACTTCGGCCTTTAGCCTACCAGAGAGTTTCTTTCACCCTCTTGTTATTTATGGTGTGCATTGGGGACAATGCATAATTTTAATTGTGGGGTGAGAAGATTATCTAGGTGATTTTCAATGATATTTTAGTTGTGTTAGTTTAACTAAAATAAAATGGGACTTTTCCTGACGATGAATCTCTTGGACAACTTTCTTGAGGGATTATGGTCCAATAAAAAATCTATTTTTTTATTTAGTTGTAGGTAGATAATAATTCTCCTTGGTTTTTCTTTTGGCGTCGGTTCTTTTCCAAGGGATATAACTTGAACCGAGTAATTTTTATTTTAAGGAAATTGAGGAAAGGAATCTTGAGTGCTCTTATGTGCTTTTTGACCTGTTTGATGCTACCATAGTTAGGCCTTAGCATGCAAATTATCTTCCTAACATGTTTTAATAAAAATTGATGCTGTGAAAGATTGAATAGCTTGTCTGTGACGCTTTCTCTCAGTTACTTGACTCATTGTTCATGTAGTGCTTTATTGCTTAAAGTTAGAATGGAACCGTCCCGACTGGGGTCATATGCATTGTGTGATGTGGGGTTTTGATCACATTTTGTGCTATCATGTGTTTGTCTAGAACTTGCCCTGTGTGTTAGTAGAAGTAAAATAAGTAAGTTTTGTGAGTCTAGGAGATGATGTAGGCATTTCTTTGATTGTCCATTGAGCTATTATGCCACCATAAATAAAATTATCATTAGATAGCCCATTTGAGCCTATAAGTTTTTTCTTTGGTACCCACATTAAAAGCTGATTCCCATTTTGTTCTTACTTAAATCTTTTCAAACATTTACCTCCGAAAGCACTTAAGTCGCTAGAAGAGTATGGTGAGAGTTCGAGTAGCTTTGAGTGGAACCATAGAAAATCCAAAAAGGTGCATGTATGTTTGGGAAGATCATTTGCCGGGCAACCTAAATTTATAGAAAGTGTTGAAGGAAAAAAGAGAGAGAAAAAAGCAAAGAAAATACAAAAAGGAGAAAAATAAGTTTATAGAAAATACATCTCTTACTCATCGTGATCCAGGCTAGTCAGTGTATAGATGTACTTAAAGAAGAAGGTCCAAGATGTATATGGTTTCGTGGCATTGCTTGAATTGGTCATGAAAAGTGTGTCTTGGAAAGTTAAGTTTGGTGTATTAAAGTGCTCAGGAGGGCGAGTCCACTATATCCAAAATATATCATACCCGTCCCTTAACCTACATTACAACCCGTAAATACCTAATTGATCTTAGACTTTGTGAGCTTAGATTAGTGGAGATATACACTACGGGCAAGCCTATGATACAACCACGGAATACACATGAATTTCTTTATGAGAGTGAGTGGTTATTTATTCATATATGTGATGTCTTTAAATTATATTCTAATGCATATTTGAATGTGTGGACGAAATACCTTCTTATTCTTTGGTGAGTCACATGATTCCATGACAGATAGGTGACGTTATTAAGTATCTCTTGTTGGGTGAGTGCACGAGTTGAGAGTGCTTATTGGCGACGAGTCGGTATTTGAGGTTGGGTGGTTATGGGAAGGTTGTTTGAGTGTTTTTAATTGATCACTAATATTCTGGTATGTGAAAGTTGGGAAAGGTATGAATGCGTATGCAAGGGCTTAATTGTTGATATCAACCATGGTCATAAGTGTAGTGTGTTAAATTGCCAAAGGTTGCTCCATTGTATGATGTCTTGCGTGCATTGTTTGGTTAGCAAGGTTTTAGGTTGCTCGAGTACGAGCAAGATATTAAGTGTTGGGTGGTGATGTTAGGCTAAAATTCCATGTTTTTGCATGTAATTTTCCTTGCATTACATCTCAATCTTATTAACTTTGGCGTAAATATTTGTGACTCGAGCTTGATAATGGTGTTTATATGTGCAGGAATCAATTTGAAGTAATTTGGCAAGCTGGCATGCAAAGTGAAGTAAAAGATAGAAGAATTTGGAGGGAGTATGATTTTGGTTCACAGGTTGGCGCCAGTCACCAACCAAAACGCCAATGGCTGAATAGCACAGAAGTGGAAAATTTTCGGTGTCCAAGTTGGCGCCGGGCGCCAAGCGAGATGGCTAAGAGCGGATTTCGTACTAATTCAGCTAGGACTTGGTAGTTTCGACCTTACACACCCCCCAACATGTATAAAAGGGGTTCTAAACCTATTTCTTAAAGGTGAAACATTATTGGAGAGGCAAAAGGCTACGGGAACACTTGAAAGCAATGAATCATAAGAGTTTTCTCTTCCGTTCTTCCTCAATCTGTATTTTAATGCTTTCAGTTATGATCATGATTGTTAGTATGGTTATGAGTAGCTAACCTTTCAAATCTAGGGTTTGATGGAACCTATTGGAGGATGATTTTCTACTACATTTATTATAGATTTGCCTTTGATTTTTCTCTATTTGTTCAACTATATTTTTGTTGTTGTTTATTGAAGAGATCTTAATTAACTATGCCTATTCAGTGTGTATATTTCTCGAGAGAGAGTACACATTTAGGTAGTTATTGAACAACATCACTCCTAACGTATGTGAGAGATCAATACGGAGGGTTTAAACTTGAGATTATAGATAACGAAATATTGGTGCGATCATAGTGAACGGTGAATTAGTGCCAACTAGCGTAGTTTTGAGAGAATATGTCTAGTAAATTATGGTAGTTTCTCCAGAGAGAGCTACGACACCCAAAGTGCTCACGATCGGTAGAGAATATTTAGGCGAATTTTTAGGAAATGTAGCGAGGGAGATTCCGACAATAGGGGGAATCGTAACTCTAGACCTATCCTTAATCTTTTCTCCAACCCTTAGTATCTCTAGTTATTAATTGACTACTTTAATTTTTTAGTTAATTAGTTAGACATAAGAATCTTAATATTTATAACTTAACAATTGTTCGAGCTTGTCTTCTTAGTGATAATAAACAATTATAGCTAAGCCTTAGTTCTCTGTGGGATTCGACTTCGAACTTGTAAACCAGATTATATTTGCAACGACCGCTTAGTCCTTTTTATAAGCATAGTTGGGTGTGATCAATAACCCCCAAATAACATTGGGCGTTCCTTATATATCTACCAAAACCTTGCATCAGTGCGGCATCGCCAACACTCAAAAATAGATGGACTGATATAATAGTTCATCACTCCAGCAGAAGTTATACACATCAACTTAAAAAGAAGTTAGCCTTGTCATACCTAAGTCTAATATTAGGTAGTTGCATCTTATCCAAGTGAAAGGCGCCTAATGCAGTTTTTGGCATTTCTTTCCAGTCAAAATCATGTGAGATTCATTGAAGCTAGTGTGTAGCATTCTTAGCTAATCCATCTGCCACCTTGTTGGCTTCTCAATTAACTTGAAGAAGCAAGAGAGAGAGAGAGAGAGAGAGAGAGAGAGAGAGAGAGAGAGAGAGAGAGAGAGAGAGAGAGAGAGATCTCATCAATGGTTGCCTTCAACTTCAGGTTATTAGAGTCCTTCTTCTTGAGCATATCTACTATCAGTACAGAATCTAGTTCAAGTATGCAGTCTTGAAACCCATGTTGTAAACACAAGTTCAATCCAAATTTAGCTGCACTTGCTTCTGCTTGATTGTTACTGGTACATACAGAGGGTATGGAGAAGGCCATGATCAACCCCCCTGTATGATCCCTAAAAATCCTGCCAATGCCAGCCTTCTCATAGGAGTAGCTTCCATTGGTGTTAATCTTTACTCTTTGCACTGGAGGTTGATCTCGTCCAATTTCACACCTCAAATCAAGGTTATGAAATAGTCTATTACAATAATAGTACCCAATAAGAGTTGGGGTCGAGTTTTACAGGGAGCTATGTATGGGAGTTAGGAGTATATATTATAGTACGTGAGTTTGAACTACCTTAATTTACACATCCACAAATTGGGGTTATTCTATGTCTAATTTAAAACTAGGATTGGAAAGTTAAGAAGTAAAACTAATAGAATTGTTTTTGTTGTTTTTCAAGTTTTGTAAAATCCTAGGGCTATGACCATTACCTAGGTGTTTGCCTAATGGGATATAAACCTTAATGCTTGTTTTATTGATCGGGATGTATAATAGCTATCAACTCTCAATTACCCACTCAATACCTCTCGGTCAGAGAGTGATTTTTCCCAATTTGGCTTTCTCAAGTCCAAATGGGTATTACACGAAGCAGTTGATAAAAGGTCAAGTCGGGTTATTACTATATGTAGGTTTAACCCTTTTATTGGGATTATCAATCTCTCGATTGACCCAATTTCTTATTAGCCAAGTTTTCCTAGACTAAGTCTCTCTTTCTCAAGTAGAGAGTGAGTCAAATAGGCATGAACTAATATTTGCATCCATTAATTCTACAAATTAAAGCATGAACAAAGATAAATAATAAACACCCAACCATAAACAAGCATTAATTTTACACCCATAAGGTTTACACACGAGGGTTGGGTCACAACCATAGTAAAAATCTAGCTACTCATGCTTGGAATTGAAGAAATAGAAGAAGAAATGCTAATTAAACTCATAATGTAAAATTAAAATGATAAAATCTATGTTAAAATATACCAAAATATGAAAAACTACTCAAAGAAGTAAAGAGAAATGGCTAATGTAGCTGCTGATGTCAAAAGTTGACCTAAATTTGTGAAACTCGTCTATTTATACAGGGCTAGAAATTTCGGACAAAAATGCCCTTTGGGAGGTTTTTCCGCCGCACAATTTCATGTACGGTCCGCAGATTTCTTCAACTTGTGAGGAACTGGAAGTCTGCGGCTGCATAATACTGATCTGCAGCCGCGAGGCACTCTTTCTGAGGTCCGCAGATTTGTAACTGTGCTTGCAACTCGGTTCTACAGTCCGCACTTTAACTTGTGCAGCCACAAGGCACTTCCTTTGCGGTCGCACAATTCTTATGCAGTCCACACTTCTGAGGGACTTGGAACTTGGGAAATTTCACATTCTCTAAACTTTGTTCCTATCCCAGCTTTTGCGGCCGCACAATTCATGTGCGGTCCGTACTTTACACAAAAGTCTGCTGGACTTTCCTTCATCATCTGTGGCCGCAGATGAAATTCTACGGTCCGCACTTTGTGAGCTTATGTGCCTTTTATTGCCTTGAGTTTAGATTACTCCTTTTTGAGTTGGATTTCATCTTGGGAGTCCATCTTCCAATACTCCTCCAATTTAGCACATTTCATCAGTTTCGGGATTGCCTTTTATTGCCTTGAGTTTAGATTACTCCTTGAGCTTCAATGAATTTAGACTAAAATAAAAGCTAAAAGGTGCTAATAAATAGTCAAAATCTCCACTTATCAACTCCCCCAAACTTAAGTCTTTGCTTGTCCTCAAGCAAATAAAATAGTCCCCACCTCCACAAGTTAAAGGGCCATTACAACCAATCAAAGGTGAGTCATTCACACATCAATTGGTACCAACAATTACCCACATTACTTATGTATTATCAACAAGGTGACAAGTTAAACGTTTATGCACATATAGTTCCAATGTGACACTTGAGCATCAAGAGTTGACTTTATTCATCGTGGAAGCTCGCTCTTTCATGTAGGTCGTTGTGGATCCCAAACTCCTCTTCCTCTACTCTCTGTTTGCCTATCTCACTTAAGACTTTTAGCACTCAATCAAAAGAATTGCAAAAGGTTTACTCATCTCTCTCAAGAGAATGTCACAAATACGACTTTAAGTACCATAGGCTTGCACCTCATGTAGATCTCCACTAATGTAAGCTCACTCAGCTTGAAATCACTTAGGGAGTTTTTGGAATGTAATGAAGGCTTTTGGACTAAGGTTGAGTATACTATGGTAGAGCGGGTTCATCTTTCCTTAAGCACTCCATTATTTTGTTCTCGGCTCATGCCTTGCCAATTTTATGAGGCACTTTCTTTTCCTTGGAGAACTATAGAGACTTAGCATCACTCTTTCTTGATCATGACATTTATTTCCTCCCTCTTTGATTTCTCCATGCTTTGTATCATTACTTTTCTTCGCATCCCTTCAACTCCTCCTCCTATTCACTTTCTTTTGCATTATTATTTTTGTTCTTTCCTTTTCTTGCCTTTCCTTCTTATCATTTCTTTTCTCTTTTTGTGCATTGATACCTTTTTCAAGATCCTCGTCTCTCCCCCTAAACTTATGTTTTTATCCAATATCAAAAGAGTGTTAAAGAAAGCTCGGGTACCAAGAGAGGGTCACGACAATCGGGTAAAGGCTTGTAACATGGTTATCAAATGAGAAAGGCTCGAGGCTTAAATGGGTTGACAAGGGATAACAACATTGGTGGGCAATGAAAAAATTCAAGCGGGTCAAGGAAAGCCTACAATCACTTCTCAAGCCAAGCAAAACTTAAGATTTTGCCTTGAAACACATTCGGGACAAGTTATAGACCATTCGCATGGGTACTTGGACTTACAACAAAAACATCTCACCTCTCACGCAACTGGATTGTTAAAGAGGATAGAGTCGAGGACCCACAATGACCATATTCAAGATTGAAAATCACTATGGTTCAATTAAACCACTCGATGATTGCCTAAGTTAACACCAGAGTCACAAAGTCACTAATTGGAGCTATTTCTTAAAAAAAACCTTATTTTTAGCCACAAGCATGTAGTTAAGTGTGTTGGTACCAAGTGAAGTATGTTTGACTCTTCGAGCATGACTTAATTAGGTTTTTTGATTCATTACTACTAATATTATTACCTAAATACCAAAACGGACTCATTCCCTTAAGAAGGTTGTCACGCCATCCATCGTTGGGACGTGTCACCCGGTTCACACAAAAACTACCCTTGGAAAGAACCGTTGCATTAAGAAAACCAAAGACTTATTATCTACTAAAACAAAAAAAGAAGCTATTAAATCAGAAAGAAGCTACTAATTCAAAAAGAACCTAAGTAGTTAAACACTAGCTAATAAGAGAACACATGTAAAGAAGCTACAAAGCAAACAACTATCGAAAGTTTAACGAATATACATAATGAAAGAAGATATATACATAATGAGAGAGGAAAAGAGAGAATATATACAGAATAAGGAAAAAGAAGAAAATAATGTCAGTTACTACAAACCAATTGTCTCAGAATCATCAAAATATATCAAATAAACTCCACACACCCTCTCCCCCCCGAATAAAAATAAGCATTGTCCCCGATGCTTAACAAAATAAGAGTAAAGGAAGGGTAAGAGTGAAGAAAACTCCCTATGGCTCATTGGCCATCTCTGTGCCTACAACAATGTTATCGACCTCAACCTCATCCAACTTGATTTCATCATCCTCAACATCGGAAGTGGCTGGGTTGGTGAACATATGACTTGCTGCCTCAGCAGCAAGGTCTGGCTTCTCAGACTGGCCAGATGGTGCTGTATGTGCTGTAGGATATGGGCCTGCGTGGTGCGGGTCAGTCAACATGTCAAATGGAAAGTCTCTTGCTGCCGCAATCTTAGTAACCTGTCTCTGGAGCTTGTCCACTAACTTCTTGGAGGCCTAGGACATTCACATCTTCTTCACTTCCTTGCCCAAATCTTCTATTACTGACCCATGTTGCACAAAAGTGGCTATAATTGTGTTCTGAATCTCCAAGAGATTCTTCAAAGTTTCTTCAACTGTGGGGGGGATCTGGGGTGCCAGAATGGAGGATTGTACTGCAATATTACTGGATTGTTAGACAGCTTTGCAGTAGCTGTCTGCATAAAGTTATTGAGGCTCGCCAGTGTCAAGGAGACTTGTAGCGCAGATAGTGGAGTAGTGGGCATCGACACCGGCACCGGCTTGAAAGCCAAGGTGGAACCTGTAATGGGGGATGCTGGAGGAACTGAGGCTAGAGGTGAGGGCATAGTTGTTGCACTAGTTGAAGGCTCTACTGACGTAAATGTCATGTCGACTGTCTCTGCATCTACCATCGATGGCTCATCAGACTGGCCTATGGTGGTAGTCGGCTGACCCTTTTTCTTAGGGTTGTGTGCATCCATCAACGAATACCAAGAGAAGGGCTTCTTCGCTCGCACCTTCATATCAAAATCTCTCGGCTCCACCCGTCCATCCGTAAGGTACTCAGTAATGGTGCTGGGATACGGGTAAGATGTATTAGCTTGCCTGGCGACCACAAATATGTTGGCCGACATCATGGCACCCACATTGATCGGGTACCCGACCATGATGGAGGCGACTAGAACTTCTCGCGGGATAGGAAGACTTGTCTTATTCTGACACGGGTCAAGTCGGCTACATACAAAGGTCTGCCACCCCTTCTCCTTAAAACTCAAGGTGTTTCTGTGAATAGACACCTTTGCAGTAATCCATGGTGGTGGTAGCCCAGAAGCTGCCAGATTCTCAGCTAGCCATGGGCGAGCTACATCTTCCATTGCCAACTTCTCCAAATACTATGCTGGCTCAACATCATCAAACCCCAAGTAGGTGTTTAATGTGTGCTGGTCAAAATGCACTTTCAGGTTCCTCACTTTCGTTACCTTTGTCCATTTCTTGATGTGCGCCACATTGGCATAGAACTCCCGGACAAGGTATTCCCTCGCATCCACTATGCTCTGGGTGAACCACATTCCCCCCTTCCACTCTCAGAACTGCCTCAAGACTACCGGATTATACTTTTCAAGATCTTTCAATTGGAACTGTCGCTCAAGAGTGAGTGACCTCATCGGCCACCACCCACGGAAGCTAGTGAAGGCAGCCAGACTGATGAACCGGTCCTCCCAGACCACTTTCTTCTTCGACCGCTTAAGGCCGGCAATTGTAGTATATTCCCCTCGGCCATCATCAGGGATGTCATCAACTGTTGTTGCTGGTGCCTCAGGGTCATGTTTAGAGGAGGGTTCGGAAGCCGGACCAGTACTTTCCGACTCATTAGAAGTGATCTGAGATGTGCAAGGCTCGTCTCGGAGTTGATACCTTCCTGGTGGCTTTTTTTGGACAAACGGCTACTCTTGAATCGAGTTTCCGTCCGATGCTTCCCAAGAACTACATTCGGAGGGCTCTGCATTTCTCCCTCGACCGGCTGTAGCCTTCTTTGAGATTATCGTTTGGAGGACGAGGGGTAAAGCACTCTTGCCTCGACCCCTGGAAGGTTCACCCCTTCCCTTTGAAGTATCACCTTTGCCTCGAGATCTAACCATTTTCTGTACCACGCAAAAGAAGGTGTCAGTGGTAATTCAAGTGCAAACATACAAGAACACACCAGAGAGGTAGTAAATAATACAGTGTAAAACATGCTTGCAGGGTAGGGGAGTGCGGTCCGCAGAATTATCATTACGGTTGCAGACGGGCCATTGCGGACCGCACAATTTAATCTTGCGACCAAAAAATTGGATTTGCGGTCCGCATAATTGTCATTGCGGCCACAACTCAGATACCACAAATATGCCAACTCTCTGATAACAGAGAATGGGCTATTTTGCAGCCGCAATCACTTTTCTACGGTCCGCACATTTTTCATTGCGGTCGTACATGTGATTCATCAAATTGACAACTCTCTAATAATAGAGAACTAGTTGTTCTGCGGCTGCGATGGGATTTCTGTGGTCCGCACATTTTTCATTGCGGTCGCAAAATCATGCTTGATTAAAATAACCTAATTTCAACTTCTACGGACCGCACACTTTCTTGTGCGGCCGCAGATTTCAACATAATTATGATCAGAGTTCTAGGGTTTGTAATTTTTAGTGTATAATCATGAAAACCTATTTACCCATTCCCCATAGAGCAAGTACTAGTTGACCCACTATAGTTTTAACCCCACATGGTTGTATAATTGAATTCTACTAACAATTGGCCTAAAACTAACTAACAAGTTGTAAATTAAACTAAAAATTTAAAAATTCTACAAGTAATTGAGGCATACCAGATTTGAAGTAGTGCAAATGAGTTATCACATATGTTGAGTATGTGTGGCAGATGATTTACCAGATGATTCTAATGTTTTAGACTTGTGAATGCTCAGAGAGGGGAAAAAAGTAACAGTAGCCCTAGGCCTTCTATTTATACTAGACGTTTTTTACTGAGGGAAAGAGAGTTGAGTGCGGCCGCATAATTCCCGTTGCGGTCCGCGCTCTGTTACCTAGAGGCTCAAAAGCCCTTTTGTGATACAGTCCGTAGAATTTTCTATGCGGTCGCAGAATTTGTTGCGGACCGCAGATTTTGTCTTGCGGCCGCATTTTGGCCGTTTCTCTGAAAACCCAAATTAGATAATTGTCACTTTCTCCCTTCAATTTGTGCGGTCCGCAATGTAATTGTGTAGCCGCAGATCACCTTTTGCTGTAGCGACCAAAATTTTGTAGTCCGCACAATACATTTGCAGTCCACAATTCTTCAACACTTAGCCAATTTTCTGGACTTAATTCTTGTAAAGTACACTCATTCCTGCAACATACTTCAAAACCATTTAGCACCAAAATATTACCTAACTAAAAAAGACGAAAAGAAAAGAAAAAAGAACATGGGTTGCCTCTCAAGAAGCGCGTGATTTAACGTCACAACACGATGCAGATTACCATAATTTGAAATGAATCACTGCCAGCACGTGGCCATCATCAACCTTTCCCAAATGGTGCTTCGCCCGGTGACCATTGACTCGGAAAATCTCATTATTTTTTTTCTTTAATTCCAATGCACCAAAAGACGTTACACCCACAATTTCAAAGGGACCACTCCATTTAGATTTCAGCTTTCCAAGAAACATCTTCAACTGTGAGTTGAACAGCAAAAGAAGATCGCCCACCTTGAACTCCCTATTCCAAATGTTTTTGTCATGGAGATATTTCATCTTCTCTTTGTACAAGGACGAACTTGCATAGGCATGGTACCGGAACTCATCAAATTCATTCAAATGTGCAACCCACAAGTTAGCAGCTGCATCCCAATCAAGATTCAATTTCTTTAAAGCCCACATGGCTTTGTGCTCAAGTTCCACCGGAAAATGACAAGCTTTGCCAAACACCAACTGGTATGGAGACATCCCTACAAGAGTTTTGAAAGAAGTACGATAAGCCCATAGTGCATCATCAAGCTTCTTTGACCAATCCGTCTGGTTAGCATTCATTGTTTTGGACAAGATACTCTTTATCTATAGGCTGGAGACATCCACTTGACCGCTAGCTTGTATATGATAGGGAGTCGTAATCTTATGAGTGACACCATACTTTCTAAGCAAAGTGTCAAAAGCCTTGTTGCAAAAATGTGACCCCCCATCGCTTATGATAGCCCGCGGAATACCAAATCTTGTGAAAATATTCTTCTTCAATAATGCCACCACACTTCTCGCTTCATTGTTGGGTAGTGCAATGGACTCAACACATTTAGACACATAATCAACCATGACCAAGATGTAGTTGTTTCCACAAGAACTCAGAAAAGGGCCAATGAAGTCAATACCCCACACATCAAAGATATCAATCTCCAAAATGGTAGTGAGAGGCATTTCATTTTTATTTGAGATTCCACCGGCCCGCTGACATTCATCATATCTTTTCACCATATTACTTGCATCTTTGTGACCACCATAAGTGGGCCAATAGAAATCGCAACTTAGCACTTTGGCCGCCATTCTTTCTCCACCATTGTGACCACTATAAGTCAAAGAATGGCAGGCCTCAAGTATATCACTTTGCTCTTCGTCCAGCACACATCTTCTAATTACCCCATTCGTGCAAATATGGAAAAGGTATGGATCATCCCAATAATAATCTTGACAATCCTGTTTGAGTTTCTTCCTTTGGTTTGAAGAGAACTCTATCCAAATTTGCCAAGCAATCATCAAAGGAATCCACGACCACTGAGAAGTTATCCATGAAGACTTAAAGGTAGTCCTCGACTATATCCGTAAAGATCGCCATCATACACCTTTGAAAAGTCGCAGGTGCATTACATAAGCCAAATGGCATCCGCTTGAAAGAGAAATTACCATAGGGACATGTGAAAGTTGTTTTCTCTTGATCTTCCAGGGAAATAAGGATTTGGTTGTAGCCCGAATATACATCTAGAAAGCAATAGAGAGCACGGCCGGTCAACCTGTCAAGCGTTTGGTCAAGGAAGGGAAGTGGAAAATGATCCTTCCTCGTGACATTGTTAAGTTTGCGATAGTCCATACAAACTCTCCATCCGGTCACAGTTCTTGTGGGAATCAACTCATTCTTGTCATTGGTGACCACCATCATGCCCCGTTCTTTGGGATACATTGCACCGGAGAAGTCCACGAACTATCGGAAATGGGGTAAACAACCCCAGCATCCAACTATTTGATAATCTCTTTTTTGACCATGTATTGCATAGATTCATTAAGTCTCCTTTTATGTTCAATAGATGGTTTGGCATACTCCTCCAAGTTAATATTGTGCATGAAAAATGCGGGGCTTATTCCCAGAATATCCACCAAAGTCCACCCAATAGCCTTCTTCCTCTTGTGGAGCACTGCCAATATGGAGTCAACATGCACGTTAGTCAAACAAGAGCAAAGCATAACCGGTAAAGTAGAACAAGGACCAAGAAATTCATACCAAAGATGTGGAGGCAATGGCTTCAACTCCAAGGTAGGGCGCTCTTCAATTGAAGGATTTGTAGGAGGAGGTTTCCTATTTTCAATATCCAAGGAATGTTTCCGGGGTGCATAGTTGTATGACCCCATTCCTTGCAAAGAATTCACACATTCTATGAAGCTATCCATATCGTCATCATCAAAGTTTAGGAAGACGGCCTCCAACACATCACCCACATAAATCGTGGCACTTGTATCATCAATAATCACATCAGTCACCAAGTACACGAAAGAACACACCTCATTGCTATTTGGTTGCCGCATAGATTTGCACATGTGGAACACCACTGTCACGCCCCGAACCTAGGAGCGAGACAAGCACCCCGTGCCTCACCTAACCTGGCGTACCAAATTGTGACTAAGGGACTCTGAACACATAATGTCATACTTTGGCCATGGGGCCACCTTGCAAGACAATTTGCGAAGCAAAATATAAAACTGAATGGAAACTAGCACTAACTAAATATCAATATAAAGCTAGGCCGACAAGGCCGTCATAGCTACTACAGCTGACAAACCACCAATTTATACAAATCCAACATACTGCACTAACCAACAGGATATGCCTACAAGCCTCTACTGATAGATATACTGTGATCGGAACAGGGCCCCGACCTACCCATAACATATATACAAGATATACATAAGATGTACACAAAACTCTAGTCCTGGCAACTCCGAAAGACGTGGAGCTTACCGATCAGGCGGAACTCAGAAAACACCTACTGAGGAGGTCTACCCGTCTGTCTGTCTGAACCTGCACGCATGAAATGCAGCGCCCCCAAAAAGGGACGTCAGTACGAAATAATGTACCGAGTATGTAAGGCAATAAAATAACTGAAATCTGAAACTGAACTGATAATATGATAACTGAAATTAACTGGGAGTCAAAGATGATCTGGAGATATACTTACCTGCTGATACTGACTCAACTCCTTCAATATAGTAAGTAAAATAATTGTACGGCCTTATAAGGCTCGGTATATATAACTGCTCTGCCATAGTAGGCTCGCTTATAGGCGCTCGGCCATACTAGGCTATGTATCTCGACCATGCTGGGCTCGCTCATAGGCGCTCGGCCACAGTAGGCTCGGTATATAACTTTCCATCTGATCAGAGGTTGCCCAATAGGGGCCTGCCCATCGATTATAGCTCGATGGTAATGAAAATACTGTAATACTGTATATATAGGCTTGCTGCTCTCTTGACTGAAAGAAGACAATACTAAAATTGAATATAGAGTCTCGATAAGGAATAATATTGTAACTTATGAGACTAGAATAGTGTGAATAAATTCATGAATATGAACTTCTCTTTTTGTCTCATTACTAACACATGTAGCTACGAGATCATGCCAAAATGAAGGAAGGCTTAGCCTTAACATACCTTATCACAATCTTTTCAATCACCAAGTTGAACTCACCTCTTCGCACCTTAATCTACAAGAATGATAATAATACTATCGTTAAGTTACGAAAGGTACAACTATCGCACAACGAACGACAAACCTATTTTGTATTAAAACGGGCAGCATCTCCCCTATAATATGCCCTTCCTCCAACTTCAAGATAACACCAACAATACAAGGACAGAACAATAACAACATATATACATCATTTTCCAGCCCTATATACACCATCAAATACTACAAAACAGCCCAACACACCCCAATCTCTTCGTACACAAAACGACCACCGTAGTAGTGTCAAACGACCCGAAAATGTTATGACGAACGACCAGCCAACCACCCTACATTTATATGGTGTTTATAAACCCCCTTACTCCTCCAAAACTCCACAAAATAGTAATAAAACACGCAGCCCAACAGCAACACAAAACAGTCCACAAAACAGTCCGCTACAAGTGAATAACTCGAACTCACGGCTTCCGATCACCATCCCGTGAGTTCTTACAAGTATAGAACGACTTACCATGAATTTACAGAAGAAAAAATGGATGAAAGAGAGCAGTAAACTCACCTTATTTGTTGGATAACTCAGCTCCTATCTTGGTTCTTCAAACTCTAAGTTTTACCTCCAATTGGAACTTGAAAGGGAGAGAAAATCAATTAGGGTTTGTGGGAAATTTTTGGGAGGATTCTTTGCAGAGCTTATGTCTGGTTATTATACTCTATTTTAAGTCTAATATATGAAGAAAATAGGCCCTTAAAATGCCTCTTTGGACGACCCGAAATGGCCCATTTTTGGGCTTTCATTTAAGCAAGTAGGTGACACACCTACTTGTCACCTAGCAGCTTGCGCAGTATCGCAAAAATGCACATATCTCTCTACTCCGATGTCGTATTGACAAATGGTTTAATGCGTTGGAAAATAGACTCATAGATATTTAATTTGATGTGTGGAACACACCATAACTCTAAGTATATTGGGAGAAAATTGCAGTTACATTTGACCCAAAGTTTCAGTAAAACTTATGAATGTAACTTGTGATGACTTTCATCGACTTTTGTTCCACAACTCGCTTGACTTAAAAACATAACACACGGATGTAATACGACTAATATAAATCATAACATAATCTCTTTATCATGTTAATCACCCTAGTCTCACCCCAAAGGTACATGTTATAACATTCCCAACTTGTCGACTTTCGATGAAACATTGTTTTATTTAATTGCTTTAGCTTCTGAACTGTCCAACCCTCTTTGTACTTGTTGTTCATGATCTTCAATATTTGTAACCTCAGAGGTAACATGATTAACTTACTTTATATACTTTTAAATATTATCTCATTTTTTTGTCCTACATTAGTTTGCTTACGACGCATTTTTACATACGAAAATATAGGGTGTAACATCACTCCCCCTTGGGAACATTCGTCCTCGAATGTTTACTCTTGGAGACTTTGGAAACTTTTTCCAGAGTATCCTTCGTACACTAGGTTAAAACCAACCTGCACGTAGCCAGAAACATACTATGCATGCCACACATGGCCAATCTTTATAAATAGCAGCAATTTGCCTCACCGACCGTAAATCATAAATATTGAAAGTGAAAAATAAAAGCTTACCTGATGACCTGCTAGCCTACATAGAGCTATGTTGTAGCGTCCCATCTCGAACCATATCTTCATTTTGAAATAGGTGGGGGTATTTAGACTTCATTTCTTCCTCCAATTCCCACGTCATCTCTTCTACATTCTTGCTCCTCCATAAAACCTTTACGGAAGCTACCTCCTTATTTCGTAGATTGCGGATTTGTCGGTCTAGGATGGCAACTGGAATTTCCTCGTATGACAAGTCCTCTGTAATCTGTACATCATCCGTGGGCACCACTCGGGTAGGATCGCCAATGCACTTCCGTAGCATAGATACGTGAAAAATCGGATGGACAGACTCCAATTCTGAGGGCAACTCTAACTCATAAGCTAGTTGGCCCACTCTCCGAATGATCCTATAAGGCCCAATATACCGTGGGCTAAGCTTTCCTTTCTTGCCAAACCTCATCACGCCCTTCATAGGTGATACCTTTAAGAATACCCAGTCATTAATCCTGAACTCTAAGTCTCGTCGCCGCACGTCAGAATATGACTTCTGACGACTCTGAGCTGTCAACAGTCGCTCCCGGATAACCTTTACTTTCTCTATGGCCTGCTGAACCAGGTCTGGCCCATGTAACCCAGATTCTCCAACATCAAACCACCCTATAGGAGATCTGCACTTACGCCCATACAAAGCCTCGTACGGAGCCATCTGGATACTGGAGTGGTAACTGTTATTATATGCAAACTCGATAAGAGGTAGATGTTCATCCCAACTTCTTTTAAAATCCAACACACATACTCGTAACATATCCTCGAGCGTCTGAATTGTGCGCTCGGCTTGTCCATCAGTCTGTGGATGAAAAGCTGTGCTGAGATTCACCTGAGTCCCTAGACCTCTCTGAAATGACCTCCAAAAATGTGCTGTAAACTGAGCCCCACGGTCAGATATAATAGAAACTGGTACTCCGTGTAGCCGCACTATCTCCTTAATATATAACTTGGCATAATCTTCTGCTGTATATGTAGATCTGACCGGTAGGAAGTGAGCTGATTTCGTGAGCCTATCGACTATCACCCATATGGAATCGAACTTACGATTAGAACGAGGTAAACCCGTGATAAAGTCCATGTTTATCGCCTCCCATTTCCATGTTGGGATCTCTATAGTCTGCATTAGCCCTCCAGGCTTCTGGTGCTCTATCTTCACTTGCTGGCAACTAGTACATTGGGCGACAAACTCAGCAATGTTCTTCTTCATATCATTCCACCAGTACACATCCTTAATGTCATGATACATCTTCGTCGACCCAGGATGGATGGAATACCATGAATAATGTGCCTCTGACATAATCCTGTCTCGTAGCCCTGCTACATCTGGAACACACAAGCGACCCCCATATCTGAGAACCCCATCTCCCTTTAACTCTAACAGTGGCTTCTTCTGCTGCGGAACTCGCTCTCTCAGCTCGACCAACTCTAGGTCCTCGTACTGCCTTTCCTTGACTTCCGCTATGAGGGATGATTTTGTAGTGTTTTGGAGTACAACTCCACCATCCTCAGAATCTACTAACCGAACCCCCAACGAAGACAATTGATGAATCTCTCTAGCTAATTGTCTTTTCTTGGGCTCTACATGTGCTAAGCTACCCATAGATCGGCGACTTAAGGCATCTGCTACAACATTAGCTTTCCCTGGATGGTAGAGAATGTTAACATCGTAATCTTTCAATAACTCAAGCCATCGCCTCTGTCGCAAATTCAACTCTTTCTACTTGAAGATATATTGTAGGCTTTTATGATCAGTAAATACATCAACATGAACACCATATAAATAATGCCGCCATATCTTAAGTGCATGGACAACCGCAGCTAACTCGAGGTCGTGGGTCGGATAATTCCTCTCGTGCTTCCTCAACTGCCTTGAAGCATACGCAATTACCTTCCCATGTTGCATCAGGACACATCCTAACCCGACACCTGATGCATCATAATACACGGCATAACCCTCTAGACCCTCTGGAAGTGTTAGAACTGGAGCTGAGGTCAACCTGTTCTTAAGCTCTTGGAAACTCCGCTCACAAGCCTCTGTCCATTGAAACTTAGTTTCTTTCTGTGTCAACTTCGTCAATGGTGCCGAAAGGGAAGAAAAACCCTCTACGAACCTCCGATAGTATCCTGCTAAGCCTAGAAAGCTACGAACCTCTGTCGGAGTGGTAGGTCTAGGCCAAGATTTCACAGCCTCAATCTTCTGAGTGTCCACCTTTATCCCTTCATCTGATACAATATGCCCCAAGAATGCTACAGACTTCAACCAGAACTCACATTTAGAAAACTTAGCATACAACTTACAATCACGGAGGGTTTGGAGTACCGCTCGCAGGTGGTCCGCATGCTCATCCTCTGAACGGGAATAAACCAGAATATCATCAATAAATACTATCACGAACAGATCTAAAAATGGCCGGAATAGGCTATTCATCAAGTCCATAAATACAGCGGGTGCATTAGTCAACCCGAAGGACATGACAAGGAACTCGAAGTGGCCATATCGGGTCCTGAAGGCTGTCTTCGGAATATCTTTTTCCCGAACTCTGACCTGGTGGTACCCCGACCTCAAATCAATCTTGGAAAAGCATCTAGCTCCCTGCAACTGATCAAACAAGTCATCGATCCTTGGAAGTGGATACTTATTCTTAATAGTTACCTTGTTCAACTGCCTATAATCGATACACATCCTCAGCGAGCCGTCTTTCTTCCGCACAAATAGTACCGGTGCACCCCAAGGTGAGGTACTGGGCCTAATGTAACCTTTCTCCAGCAAATCTTTTAACTGCTCCTTCAACTCCTTCAATTCGGCAGGTGCCATTCTATACGGAGGGACGGATATTGGTTGAGTTCCTGGAAGCAAATCGATGCTAAAATCAATCTCTCGCTCTGGAGGAATACCTGGAAGCTCATCTGGAAACACATCTGCATACTCTTTGACTATGGGAATAGACTGAAGTGTAGGTATCTCAGCATCTGCATCTCTAACTCGCACAATATGATAAATGCACCCTTTTGCGATCATTTTCCTCGCCTTCAGATAGGAAATAAACCTACCTCTGGGTGTTGGTGTATTACCTACCCATTCAAGGACTGGCTCACCCGGAAAATGAAATTTGGCTACCTTTGCTCGGCAATCAACTGTGGCATAGCAAGCTGCCAACCAGTCCATGCCCATGATAGCATCAAAGTCCATCATCTCTAGCTCAACTAGGTCAGCTGAGGTCTGACGACTACAAATTGTCACCGTACAACCTCGGTAAACCCGTCTAGCAATAATCGATTCTCCGACCGGTGTAGATACCGCAAAAGGATCACTTAGTATTTCAGGCACTATACCAAACTTCCTCGCGACAAATGGGGTAATATACGATAAAGTAGATCCTGGGTCTATCAAAGCATAAGCATCGTGAGAGCAAATGGTTAATATACCTGTCACAACGTCTGGTGAAGACTCCTGGTCCTGTCGACCCGCTAAAGCATAGATACGGTTCTGATTACCACTTGAACTGGAACCTCTACCTCTGCCTCGACCTCTACCAGCCGAAGACTGAGACTCACGCCTTGAAGGATGCACGGACATAGACGATCCTGTTGCTGAACTCGCTGGTTGTGCCATTCCCCCAGAATCTCTATTTGGGCAATCTCGCATCATATGCCCCGGACGCCCACATGTATAACAAGCATCAGAACCTGCTCGGCATTGACCCAAGTGTCCTCTACCACAGATGTCACACCGCGGAGGAAATGACCATGTCTGCGCAGAACCTCGTTGTCGCTGCAAACCCGACGCCCGTGAGCTCTCACCTGGTCCTGACTGAGTATAGCGGTCATACCCGTAACCCTGTAACTGAGGTGGCGGAGGCCTAGGTGGCCATCCGAAGTACTGGGTCCTATAACTACCCTGAGATTGCTCCTGAGACCTGGGAAATCTCATCCTCTTACGTTGCCCTTGCTCAGCCCTCTCTGTACCCTGCTGCCGACGCCTACCCCTTTCTATATTCTGGGCGAATGCCTGAATCCGGGAGATATCCATACTATCCTGCAATGCAGCGGTGGCACATGCCTCGGTTAACTCTGGGGCTAACCCTGCTATAAACCTGTGAATCCTGTCCCGCATAGTAGAAACTATGGATGGTGCATATCTGGCCAATGAGTCAAAACGGAGACTATACTCTCGAACACTCATATTACCCTGCTTGAGGGCTAGAAACTGATCGACTCGAGCCTGTCGGATCTCCCGCGGTAAGTACTGGTCAAGGAAAGCATCTGAAAAATTCTCCCAAATAGCTGGAGGTGTATCACGTCCCCTGGACCTCTCCCATCCCTCATACCAAAGGATGGCTATATCTCGGAGTCGAAAAGCTGCTAGCTCAACTGCCTCTTTCTCCGTGGCATGCATAACACGAAAGATCCTGTGAAGCTGATCTATGAAATCCTGCGGGTCCTCCCTCTGATCTGTCCCCGTGAACTCTGGGGGACTCAAAGCAATAAACTCTCGGACCCTTGAACTCCCAGACCCCTCAGAAGTTCCTGCACTAGCTGATGCCCTAGCATGTTGCTGGGTAGCTACCAACTGTGTCAACAAATGCACCGCACTCCTTAAGTCCTGATCTGATGGAAGTGGAGGGGGAACTGGATGTGCGGTTTCCCTAGGAATCTCCGTAGTTGGTGGAGGAGCCGGTAATGGCTGAGTAGGGGTCTCCCCTTGAGCCTCAGACTGGGCCCCATCTACTGGGGGTACCCTGTTGGTCCCCTCACCTACTACTGTATCTCTCCTCTGGCTAGCCGTAGTCTTCCTAGTCACCGTCATCTGTGCATGCAAACACCAACACATAAGTTTAATTCAAATTTCCTATAACTCAGTTCTATAGCACGATTTAGATTTCAAAGAAGTGTAACCAACTCCTAAATGCCCTGTAGTTCCTTGCTTATATAATGTGGTGCACAACACATCTATAAACAAGACCCTACTAGACACGGCTTGTAGACTCCCTAGGACAGAACTGCTCTGATACCAAGTTTGTCACGCCCCGAACCTAGGAGCGAGACAAGCACCCCGTGCCTCACCTAACCTGGCGTACCAAATTGCGACTAAGGGACTCTGAACACATAATGTCATACTTTGGCCATGGGGCCACCTTGCAAGACAATTTGCGAAGCAAAATATAAAACTGAATGGAAACTAGCACTAACTAAATATCAATATAAAGCTAGGCCGACAAGGCCGTCATAGCTACTACAGCTGACAAACCACCAATTTATACAAACCCAACATACTGCACTAACCAACAGGATATGCCTACAAGCCTCTACTGATAGATGTACTGTGATCGGAACAGGGCCCCGACCTACCCATAACATATATACAGATATACATAAGATGTACACAAAACTCTAGTCCTGGCAACTCCGAAAGACGTGGAGCTTACCGATCAGGCGGAACTCGGAAAACACCTACTGAGGAGGTCTACCCGTCTGTCTGTCTGAACCTGCACGCATGAAATGCAGCGCCCCCAAAAAAGGGACGTCAGTACGAAATAATGTACCGAGTATGTAAGGCAATAAAATAACTGAAATCTGAAACTGAACTGATAATATGATAACTGAAATTAACTGGGAGTCAAAGATGATTTGGAGATATACTTACCTGCTGATACTGACTCAACTCCTTCAATATAGTAAGTAAAATAATTGTACGGCCTTATAAGGCTCGGTATATATAACTGCTCTGCCATAGTAGGCTCGCTTATAGGCGCTCGGCCATACTAGGCTATGTATCTCGACCATGCTGGGCTCGCTCATAGGCGCTCGGCCACAGTAGGCTCGGTATATAACTTTCCATCTGATCAGAGGTTGCCCAATAGGGGCCTGCCCATCGATTATAGCTCGATGGTAATGAAAATACTGTAATACTGTATATATAGGCTTGCTGCTCTCTTGACTGAAAGAAGACAATACTAAAATTGAATATAGAGTCTCGATAAGGAATAATATTGTAACTTATGAGACTAGAATAGTGTGAATAAATTCATGAATATGAACTTCTCTTTTTGTCTCATTACTAACACATGTAGCTACGAGATCATGCCAAAATGAAGGAAGGCTTAGCCTTAACATACCTTATCACAATCTTTTCAATCACCAAGTTGAACTCACCTCTTCGCACCTTAATCTACAAGAATGATAATAATACTATCGTTAAGTTACGAAAGGTACAACTATCGCACAACGAACGACAAACCTATTTTGTATTAAAACGGGCAGCATCTCCCCTATAATATGCCCTTCCTCCAACTTTAAGATAACACCAACAATACAAGGACAGAACAATAACAACATATATACATCATTTTCCAGCCCTATATACACCATCAAATACTACAAAACAGCCCAACACACCCCAATCTCTTCGTACACAAAACGACCACCGTAGTAGTGTCAAACGACCCGAAAATGTTATGACGAACGACCAGCCAACCACCCTACATTTATATGGTGTTTATAAACCCCCTTACTCCTCCAAAACTCCACAAAATAGTAATAAAACACGCAGCCCAACAGCAACACAAAACAGTCCACAAAACAGTCCGCTACAAGTGAATAACTCGAACTCACGGCTTCCGATCACCATCCCGTGAGTTCTTACAAGTATAGAACGACTTACCATGAATTTACAGAAGAAAAAATGGATGAAAGAGAGCAGTAAACTCACCTTATTTGTTGGATAACTCAGCTCCTATCTTGGTTCTTCAAACTCTAAGTTTTACCTCCAATTGGAACTTGAAAGGGAGAGAAAATCAATTAGGGTTTGTGGGAAATTTTTGGGAGGATTCTTTGCAGAGCTTATGTCTGGTTATTATGCTCTATTTTAAGTCTAATATATGAAGAAAATAGGCCCTTAAAATGCCTCTTTGGACGACCCGAAATGGCCCATTTTTGGGCTTTCATTTAAGCAAGTAGGTGACACACCTACTTGTCACCTAGCAGCTTGCGCAGTATCGCAAAAATGCACATATCTCTCTACTCCGATGTCGTATTGACAAATGGTTTAATGCGTTGGAAAATAGACTCATAGATATTTAATTTGATGTGTGGAACACACCATAACTCTAAGTATATTGGGAGAAAATTGCAGTTACATTTGACCCAAAGTTTCAGTAAAACTTATGAATGTAACTTGTGATGACTTTCATCGACTTTTGTTCCACAACTCGCTTGACTTAAAAACATAACACACGGATGTAATACGACTAATATAAATCATAACATAATCTCTTTATCATGTTAATCACCCTAGTCTCACCCCAAAGGTACATGTTATAACATTCCCAACTTGTCGACTTTCGATGAAACATTGTTTTATTTAATTGCTTTAGCTTCTGAACTGTCCAACCCTCTTTGTACTTGTTGTTCATGATCTTCAATATTTGTAACCTCAGAGGTAACATGATTAACTTACTTTATATACTTTTAAATATTATCTCATTTTTTTGTCCTACATTAGTTTGCTTACGACGCATTTTTACATACGAAAATATAGGGTGTAACAACCACCTTTTCATCACCCACCCGAAAAGTGAGTTCTACAACTTCCACATTAACAAGAGCCTTCCCTGTAGCAAGGAAAGGTCTTCCAAGAATAATCGTCACTTAATAATCCACTTCACAATCAAGAATAACAAAATCCGTCAGAAGAGTGAACTTATCAATATGAACCAATACATCTTCAATCCCTCCCAAGGGTCTCTTCATTGTACGATCGGACATTTGTAATCTCATAGATGTGGGTCTTGGTTTTCCAATTCCCAAGGTCTTGAAAACCGAATAAGGCATCAAATTGATACTTGCCCCAAGATCACAAAGAGCTTTAGCAAACTCGGCACAGCCATTGGTACAAGGGATTGTGAAAGCACTGGATCTTCCAAATTTATGAGCCATTGAATGCACAATTGCACTCACTTGATGAGTGATTTCATTTGATGAGTTGACTTTGATAGTTTCAAAATTCATCGACCGCTTATTTGTCACCAAATCCTTCATAAACTTTGCATAAGCAGGCATTTGCTCTAAGGCTTCAACTAATGTCACATTTATCGAGAGACTCTTCATCATGTCAATGAACTTTTTGAATTGATTATCGCCATTTTGCTTGGCGAGCCTTTGAGTATATGGAAGAGGTGGCTTAGACAATGGATCCTTATCCTTTTGCACTACCGGTTCCGGTATATCAATAACATGATCCCTAGACGGGTTCACTTACTCTTGAGTCTCTTTCACAGTGTGATCAATATCAATCCGCACTTCATCATTTGCTTGCACCACATTGTTCAGGGATCTCTTCTTCTTCTACCACTTGCTCATCATCCACAAGTTGCCTTTGACTTTAGGTGGGTTCATTCCCACCTCTATAACTTCTTGTAGTAACAGCCATGGCATGCACCATATTGTTCTGACCCTTTGGTTTCACCACCGTGTCACTTAGTAGTGCCCCCTTAGGACGAGAATTTAAAGCTTGAGAGATTTTCCCTATTTGCACTTCTAAGTTGCAGATCGATGTGTTGTGTGAAGCAAGTAGGGCATCAGAATCGTCATTCTTCACCATTATTTGCTTGAACATATTCTCAATAAAGCCCATTGCATTGTTGGAAGAACTAGGACCATGGGAAGGATAAGGAGGTGGGTTGCTCGGTTGTTGATACATCGGGGGCCTTTGAGAACCCGACCCCTAATTTCCTTGATTGTTATTCCACTTGCCTTGATTGTTACCTCCCTAATTGCCTTGGTTATTGTTGTTATGCCAATTCCCTTGATTACTGCCTCCACTCCAATTGCCTTGATTGTTGTTGTTATTCTAATTGCTTTGATTGTTTCCACCACTCCAGTTACCTTAATTGTGAGAATTCCAATTTCCTTGATTGTTTTGAGGTCTCTATTGTTGTTGGCTTGGGCCTTGGAAGTTGTTTCTTTTCCGTTGAAATTTGCTCACATATTGGACCTCTTCTTCTTGATCATTGTAGGAATCCTTTTGCTCAAACCCATTATCTTCTTGTACAAAATTTTCCACTCTTTGTTGCACTTGCGAACCCTTGGTTCTCCGTCTATTCACCATCATGTTTACTCACTCTATTGCATTGACTTGCCTCAGGTTTTGCACTTGATAAAGTTGAGCCTTTTCCAATTAGTTCATGGTGGTGGTCAATTCGGCTATGGCTTGCCCATGGTAATGAAATTCTTTGTGAAGGTGAATCACATTAGGATCCCCTTGTGGAATATTAGCCCGGGATTGCCATGCCAATGAAGTATATGCCATCTCATCCAAAATATCACATGTCTCTGCATAAGGCATAGTCATAAAGTTCCCACCGGCAAGTTGATTCACTACACATTGGTTGGTTGTATTGATTCCCCGATAGAAAGTTTGTTGAATCATGTTCTCCGTCATATCGTTGTTGGGACACTCTTTCACCATTGTTCTATATCGTTCTCATATCTCATGTAGTGGTTCATTGGGCTCTTGCTTGAATACTAGAATTTTATCCCGAAGAATAGCCATGTGCCCGGGAGAGAAGTACTTAAAAATAAATTTCTCGGCTAATTCATCCCGAATATGAATGGAATGATTTGGAAAACGTTCCAACCAATCTAAAGCTTTCCCCCATAGAGAGAAGGGAAAAAGCCTTACCCTCATGGCATCCTCGGAGACATTAGTTTGTTTACTCCCCCAACAAGTATCTACGAACCACTTCAAGTGTTTGTATGCATTTTGACCCGATGCACTAGTGAAGAACCCTTGTTGCTCGAGAAAAGTGAGCATCACGTTGGTTATTTGAAAGTTGCCCGCCCTAATATGGGGAAGGATTATAGAACTTGCATACCCTTCATTTGGCAACACCCAGTGTGGAGCCGCTCTTGGTGGAGGTGGGGGTGGAGCGGGTATATTGTCTTGAGGCACTCGACCTTGTCTATTTGCTTGAGGTTCAAAAGGGTCCTCATCCATTTGATCATCCTCAACGTCCACGTCCCCCAAAGTTGTGTTTCCGATATCATTGTTTGCCATGATTGCGCTTACAATTTCATAACATGTTAGTAACAAGGAAGGAAAAAAAAGATATTTCAAAAACAAGTCTAAATATATAGCTAACACAATTTTTAGCTCCCCGGCAATGACGCCAAAAATTGATCTCGTCTAATTTCACACCTCAAATCAAGGTTATGAAACAATCGATTGTAATAATAGTACCCAACAAGAGTCGGGGTCGATTTCTACAGGGAGCTATCTATGGGAGTTAGAAGTATATATATTATAGTATGTGAGTTTGAACTACCTTAATTTACACTTCCACAAATTGGAGTTGATTCTATGTCTAATTTAAAACTACGATTGCAAAGTTAAGAAATAAAACTAAGAGAATCGTTTTTGCTATTTTTCAAGTTTTGTAAAAGCCTAGGGCTATGACCATCACCTAGGTATTTGCCTAATAGGATATAAACCTTAATGCTCGCTTTATTAATCGGGCTGTATTATAGCTATCAACTCTCAATTACCCACTCAATACCTCTCGGTCAGAGAGTGATTTTGCCCAATTTAGCTTTCTCAAGTTCAAATGGGTATTGCACGAAACGGTTGGTAAGAACTCAAGTTGGGTTATTACTATCTCTAGGTTGAACTATTTTATTGGGATTATCAATCTCTCAATTCACCCAATTTCTTATTAGCCAAGTTTTTCTAGACTAAGTATCTCTTTCTCAAGTAGAGACTAAGTCAAATAGGCATGAACTAATGTTTACAACTATTAATTCTACAAATTAAAGCATGAACAAGGCAAAATAATAAGCACCCAACCATAAACAAGTATTAAGTTAAACACCCATAAGGTTTATACACTAGGGTTGGGTTACAACCCTAGTAAAAATCTATCTACTTATGCTTGAAATTGAAGAAATAGAAGAAGAAGTGCTAATTAAACTCATAATATAAAATTAAAATGATAAAATCTATGTTAAAATATACCAAAATATAAAAAACTACTAAAAGAAGCAAAGAGAAACAACTGCTGTAGTTGGTGATGTCATAAGTTGACCTAAATTTGTGAAACTCGTCTATTTATACAGGGCTAGAAATTTCGGACAAAAATACCCTTTGGGAGGTTCTGCGGACGCATAATTCTATGTGCGGTCCGTAGATTTCTTCAACTTGTCAGGAACTGGAAGTTTACGGTCGCGACGCATTCTTTCTATGGTCAGCAGATTTGTAATTGCGGTTGCAACTCGTTTCTACGGTCTGCACTTTTACTTCTGCGGCTGCAAGGCACTTCTTCTACGGCCGCACAATTCTTGTGCGGTCCGCACTTCTGAGGGACTTGGAACTTAGAAAATTGCACATTCTCTGAACTTTGTTCCTAGCCCAACTTTTGCGGCCGTACAATTCATGTGATATCCGCACTTTATACAAAAGTCTGCTGGACTTTCCTTCATCATCTGCGGCCGCAGATGAAATTCTGCGGTTCACATTTTGTAAGCTTTTGTGCCTTTTATTGCCTTGAGTTTAGATTACTCCTTTTTGAGTTGGATTTTATCTCGGGAATCCATATTCTAATATTCCTGCAATTTAGCAAATTTCATCAGTTTCGGGAACATAATTCAATACTTTTAGACTAAAACAAAAGCTAAAAGGTGCTAATAAGTAGTCAAAATCCCCACTTATTAGAGGTCTATCCCACTGTACAATTTTCCATTTAGGAATTGGTCTAATCTTCTCCACAATATTAAAAAGCACATTCCAAATTCACTGTTAGGAAAAGCCATTAGAACGTGCCAACTTAATGGTCCATCATGCCTGATGCTCCATGACACTATGCCACATCCTTTTTTGGTCCCCATATTTACAAGCATTTCTAGGTTTCCATATCTCCCAAAATATAACCACTGGGGTTATGCGCAAAACCATTTTGTGAATGTCATTTTTAGGCCTCACACCCCACCATTCTTGAAGACGACTAATGACAGAGTTGCTTCGATCTGCTAGAAAGTCCTAATGGTCCACTAAAGTGTTTCCACATATGGCATGCATATTTACTCTGGAGGAATAAATGTTGGATAGTCTCGGCCTTTTCGTTGTTACAACAGACGCACATAGAAAGCATATGATTTCCAAACTTAACAAGAGTATCGTCAAGAGGAATTAGTTTCTTCTGAGTTATCCTCCATGTCAAAAAGAAAATTTTAAATGGGAGTTTATCATGCCATACCATACTTTTAATTTCATATTTTTGCCTTTGCTGTGTGATGGTCATGTATGTTGTCTTTGTATAGAATTGACCATCTACTTCTGGACTCCAAATAGCATAATCCTGCATTGACTGGTTACTAATGGAGACGCTAGCTAGCAATCTGATCCACCATATATGTTGGCATTACCTCTAACATGCAACTTTTCACAATTCCATTTTCCTTCGTGTATGTAGTCTTGCACTTTCTCTTTTGCACAAACAGACTGATAGGATATTTAGATTAGCTAGAGCTCCTCTACCGACCCAATTATCCCACCAAAAGCTGCAACCACCACTCTGCATTCTCCATATCAAATTCTTCTCTGCCTTTACTTTGATCTTCATCAGTTTTCCCCAAGCATGAGATTGTTTGTACCTATTGGCCTTAGCAACTGGATGAGCTCTAGAACAGTACTCTGCCTTTAAGAATGAAGCCCAAAGTGACTGTTGAGTTCTCAACTTCCACCATCTTTTGTAAGCAAAAGAATAACTTACATCCTCCAACTTTCTTATCCCTATACTTCCTTATTAATTGGTACAACATAGGTTGTTCCAGGAGCTCCAATGGTACTTTTGTTTTTCATTACTAGACCCCCAAAAGAACATAGCCAAATGCATCTCAATTAGCGTGAAGGTTCCCTTTGGAGGGTTCAGTGGCGCCATAGTATAAGAGGGAATAGCTTGAAAAATATGTTTAATCAACGTGACCTTGCCTCCATAAGAAAGAAGTTTATTTTGCCACCCATTAATTCTCTTAGTGATCTTAGTAAGGATATCATCAAACAATTCCAATTTCTTTCTTCCAACATAAAGTGAACAACCTAGATAAGTAAACAGGAATTGTTTGTGCTTGAAACCATAGTTATCAATCATTCTGTCAATCCTAGATGTGGAAGTACACGGACAGTGCAAAAGAAGCTCTTTTCTTGATTTACCTACTGGCCTGAGCTTTTCTCATGCAAATTAACTTGCTTCATCGCTAGTTTAATTGACCTCCCTTTTCCACCACAGAATATGAAAATGACATCAGCATAAGCTAAATGATTTAGCATAGGCCCCCTCTTAGGCATAGAAAAAGGAACAAACTCAGGCACATGGTAAAGATTATTCAGCATTCTAGAAAGCACTTCAGATCCTAGGATAAAAAGTGAAGAAGATAAAGGATCCCCTTGTTTTAGCCCTTGGGAAGAAGTGAAAAAGCCTTTCCTAGAACTATTGATGATAATAGAATACCAAACTTCATAGATCAATCTTCTTACAGCCTTCATCCACCAATCAGAGAAGCCAAACTTTCTTAGAACTGCCATCAAGAAATCCCAATCAAGTATGTCGTATGCTTTAGCCAATTCAAGTTTGATCACTATATTACCTCCCATATTAGCTTGAGAGATTCCATGTATTACCTCCTAAGCAAGTAACACATTATCAGTAATTAGTCTTCCTTTTACAAACCCACTATGATTCTCTCAAACAAGTTTGGGTAGTAAAGGATTCAGTCTTCTAGCCAAGATTAAAATAATCTTCGCAGAGAAATTGCTTAGACGTATAGGTCTTAGCTCTCCAAAATTAGCCAGTCAATCAACTTTAGGGATAAGCACTAAACAAGTATGAGAGTAGAATCTGGTTAGATTATTTACATTGAAAAAACTCATAACAAATTTATAACGACCCAGCCGGTCGTTTCTAGAGTTATAGCCCCATTTCCCCCATTTCTGCTTCTTTTATTCTTTACAGTTGTATTATACCTTACCGGGTTGGTTGGTTCGGGTTCAGAGCAGTTTTGGAGTGAATAGAGATACTTAGTCTCTTAATTAGAAGCTTAAGTTGGAAAAAGTCGACCGGATATCGACTTATGGGAAAACGGTCTCGGATTTAAATTTTTTGGTTCTGTTAGCTCCGTTAGGTGATTTTGAACTTAGGAACGCATCCGGAAGGTAATTTGGAGGCCCGTAGTAAAATTTGACTTGAATTGGCGAATGTTGGAATTGGCGATTTTAGGCAGAACCTATAAATAGGACACTTCGAGATTTTTTACAATTTTCATCATTTTTGAGCTCGAATTTTGGGGATTTCAAGAGAGATTTCAGAGTAATCACTGAGGTAAGTTCCTTGTGCCTATTTATCTTCAATAATGATATTTTCCCACTGATTTTACTCCTAGTTGCTGAGTGTTTGAGGTGAGATTTTGGAGATTATGGCTTGGGAATTGGAGAGTGAATTTTGGTGTTTTGGAGGGGCAATTGAGGTCGGATTTTGAAAATTTTGGTATGGTTAGACTCGTCGGGTGAATGGACTTTCGGATTTTGGACTATATTTTAGTTGTTTTCTTGTGAAATTGATCCTTTTAGCCGATATTGATTATCTCGTGCTGTTTGTGGCTAGATTCGGGGCATTTGGAGGCCGATTCGAGAGGCAAAGACATTTAGGAGTAGGATTTCTGCGCGGTTAAGCTAAGTAACAGTCTTAAATCTAGTTTTGAGTGTATGAAACCCCGAGAATTGGTATAATGTGAATATTTGGAGGTGACGCACATGCTAGGTGATAGGAGTGCGAGCGTGCACCGTGAGAAATTGTGACTTGGTCCGTCCCGTGAGACTGTAAAGTCGAATAGCCATTGTTATTACTTGGTTTCCTTGTCTTTGAGCAATTGACTGCCTTTCCTATTGGGAACCATGCTTAGGCCATATGATATCACTGTTGGGACCCACAACGGTCGTATACTTGTTGAATTGACTGCTAATTGTTATTTTGTACTCAGTCACAGTCTTACTTGTGTGTTATATCTCTATTTCCTCTCATTTCTTGTTGATACTTGTTGTATTTTCTGCTTGGGCTGGTTATTATGATATTCTGTGAGCCAGATGGGCTGGAGAGGTTAGTGACTGAGATAGGGCCTGAGTGCCGAGCTGTGAGGTATATTGGATCGGGTTGTACGCCACAACAATATTTGATTGGGTTGTACGCTGTAACAAGCCTTCGGGCTATATATATGGATTATTGGATCGGGTTGCAAGCCACAACAATATTGGACCAGGTTGTACGCCGCAACAATATTGGATCGGGCTGCGCGCCACAGCAATATAGCGCTTGTGCTGAAGGAACCCCTCCGGAGTCTGTACACCCCTAGTGAGCGCAGGTACCTATTGAGAGTGTGTATTGAGGGCTGAGAGCCGAGAGTATGAGATGTTGAGATGAGTTGAGTGACTGCTGCCTTAAAAGGCTGTACTTGCTTTTATTTATTGTTGCACTTAGTTGCTATCTGATGTTTTTGTGAAATTTCTTGAAGATTCATATATGTTTTACTTGAGCTCGAACTAATTTTACTTATACCACTAGATTTGAAAGCATGTTCACTCTTTAATGAAAACTTTTGAAATGATCTGTATTTTTTTTTTAGTTCGTCACTGCTTCTCAGTTCCTTATTTAATTCTGTTACTTGCTGAGTTGGTTGTACTCACGCTACACCCTGCACTTCATGGGCAGATCCAGGTGTGTATGATTTTGTTAGATGCTCACGACTTAGTGACACCCCGATGTCGGGCTATCATTCCGCACTTGTGTTCTGGATTTTTACCCCATTATTATGTAAACCTTCAATTAGTTTAAATGATTTAGCTCACTTCTGTTATATATTGAAAGCATATTGAGAATGTCGGCTAGCCTAGTTCCACGATAGGCGTCATCACGACTAGTTGGGTATTTGGGTCGTGACAAGTTTGTATCAGAGCCTAGGTTACATATGTCTCACGAGTCATGAGCAGGTTTAGTAGAGTCTTGCAGATCAGTATGGAGGTGTCTGTACTTGTATTCGAGAGGCTGCGGAACCCGTAGGAAACTCCACATTCTTGAATTCTTATCGTGTGAATCTGTTGATTATTGTTACTAAACATCTGTTGTTTCATTCTCTAACAGATGGTGAGGACTCGTACTACTGGACATGATTTATAGCCACCAGTACCACCAGTCAGGGCCGCGAGAGGCCGAGGTTGCGGTAGAGGCCCCGGTAGGGGCAGAGGTGTAGCCCACATAGCAGCTGGGGCTGTACCTGCAGATCCACCAGTTGCCCCAGATCAGGACCAGATTCTAGTTGTTGATGCACCAGCTCAGGCACCACCTGTGCCTATTGTGATTCCAGGCCTTCAGGAGGCCTTACCTCAGATTCTGACTGCTTGTACCAGTCTTGCTCGGGCGGTCTCTTTTTTGGCCGCAACAGCCACTTCTCAGGTCGGGGAAGGTGCTCAGACTCCCGCTGCCCGCACACCAAAGCAGGTGGTACAGGGATTCCAGACACCGGGGGCAACCCTAGCCTAGCCGGTTGTAGCTGCTCAGGACTATGTGGTTCCTGCTATACCTGAGGCTGAGCAGTGTAGATTGGGGAGGTTTGGGAGACTCCAGCCTCCATCTTTCAGTGGTGCAGAGGGAGAGGATACACAAGGTTTCTTGGACAGGTGTCAGAGTATACTCCGTACAACAGGTATTCTGGAGACCGGTGGGGTCTCGTTCACTACCTTTCAGTTCTCTGGGGTTGCATTCAGTTGGTGGGAGGCTTACGAGAGGTGTAGGGCGGTCGGGTCAACACCCCTTACTTGGTAGCAGTTCTCCGGTATCTTTCTGGAGAAGTTCGTGCCTGAGTCTCGCATAGAGGAGTTGTGTAGACAGTTTGAACAGCTTCGTCAGGGTGATATGTCTGTGATGCAATATGAGATGCAATTCTTGGAGTAGGCCCGTCATGCTATCTGGTAGGCTCCCACAGATAGGGAGAGGATCAGGATGTTTATTGATGGCCTCACTTATCAGCTGCGATTGCTTATGACCAGAGAGAGAGTGTCTGGTGCTACGTTTGATGAGGTTGTCGACATTGCTCGTCAGATTGAGATGGTTTGCAGTCAGGAGAGGTTTGAGAAGGAGGCCAAGACGCCTCATGGACAGGGAGGATTTAGCGGTGCTCCCTTTGAGGGTCAGTTCCAGCACGGTAGAGGCCGTCCTTTCAGACATGCTAAGATGGCTCGTCCAGGTCACCGTGGTGCATCATCTGGCCATGGTTCTCACAGTTATCATCTGGGTCATTCATCTCTCGGTGTCCTCCCAGCACAGAGTTCATCCCGTGCTCCATCGGGTCAGGGTTCGTCTATGCCAGGTCCTTCTGCCAGTTATCCCGGTGCTCGAGGCTCCCTTCAGTCCCCTGCACCAGCACCGAGGAGTTGTTATGAGTGTGGGGAGTTTGGTCACATGAGGAGAGAGTGTACCCGTATAGTGGGAGGTCCAGCTCCGCAGAGGAGCCAGTCTATGTCATCAGCACCATCCCCTCCAGCACCCGCTCAGCCAGCCCGAGGTGGAGCCCAGTCAGCGAGGGGTCGCTCGAGAGGGGGAGGTAGATCAGGGGTGGCCAGTCCCATTTCTATGCCCTCCATGCCAGACCAGATGCCATTGCTTCAGATGTTGTGATTACATATATTGTCTCAGTTTCCCACAGAGATGCCTCTGTATTATTTGACATTGGTTCCACTTATTTATATGTTTCCTTGTATTTCACTCATTTTATGGATATGCCCCGTGAGTCTTTAGTTTCATCTTCTCATGTATCTACTCCTGTGGGTGATACTATTATTGTGGACCATATATATCGGTCATGTGTGGTGACCATTGGGGGTCTGGAGACCAGAGTGGATCTTTTGCTGCTTAGTATGGTCAATTTTGATATGATATTGGGTATGGATTGGTTGTCTCCATGTCATGCTATTCTAGATTGTCACGTTAAGACCGTGACATTAGCAATGACAGGGTTGCCGAGAGTTGAGTGGAGCGGTTCTATAGACTATGTTCCCAGTAGAGTGATTTCATACTTGAAGGCTCAGTGGATGGTTGAGAAGGGTTATCTATCCTATTTGGCTTCTGTGAGAGATGTTAGTGTAGAGACTTCTTCCATTGACTCTGTTTTGGTGGTGCATGATTTTTCGGATGTGTTTCTTGCATACATGTCGGGCATGCCGCCTGATATGGATATTGACTTCGGTATTGATTTGGTGCCGGGCACTCAGCCCATTTTTATTCCACCGTATCGTATGACACCGGAAGAGTTGAAGGAGTTGAAGGAACAACTTCAGGAACTCCTTGATAAGAGGTTTATTCGGCCTAGCGTGTCACTTTGGGGTGCACCGGTTCTATTTGTAAAGAAGAAAGATGGTTCTATAGGGATGTGCATTGACTACAGGCAGTTGAACAAGGTCACAGTCAAGAACAAGTATCCTTTGCCACGTATTGATGATCTAGTTGACCAGCTTCAGGGGACGAGGGTGTTCTCCAAGATTTATTTGAGGTCAGGGTATCACCAGCTGAAGATTCAGGATTCGGATATTCTTAAGACAGCTTTCAGGACCCGATATGGCCATTATAAGTTCCTTGTGATGTCTTTTGGGCTGACCAATGCCCTAACATCGTTCATGCATTTGACGAACAATGTGTTTCAACCTTATTTTGACTCGTTCATTATTGTATTCATTGATGATATCCCGGTGTACTCTCGTAGCCAGGAGGAGCATGCCCAGCATCTGAGGATTGTGTTAGAGAGATTGAGGGAGGAGAAGCTTTTAGCAAAGTTCTCCAAGTGTGAGTTTTGGCTCGGTTCAGTGGTGTTCTTAGGGCATGTAGTGTCCAGCAAGGGTATTCAGGTGGATTCAAAGAAGATAGAGACCGTGTAGAGTTGGCCCAGACCGTCCTCAGCCACAGAGATTAGGAGCTTTCTTGGTTTGGCGGGCTATTACTATCATTTTCTGGAGGGTTTTTATCTATTGCCTTGCCCTTGACCAAATTGACCCAAAAGGGTGCTCCATTCAGGTGGTCAGATGAGTGCGAGGAGAGCTTTCAGAAGCTAAAGACTGCTTTGACCACGGCTCCAGTTCTAGTTCTGCGATCAGCTTCTGGTTGGTATACAATATATTGTGATGCCTCGCGAATATGTATTGGATGTGTTCTGATGTAGGAGAGGAGAGTGATTGCTTATGCTTCGCGCCAGTTGAAGACCCATGAGAAGAGCTATCTTGTCCAATGATCTTGAGTTAGCAGCTATTGTTCACGCTTTGAAGATTTGGTGGCACTATCTGTATGGGATTCATTGTGAGATTTACACTGATCATCGGAGTTTGCATCATCTATTCAAACAGAAGGATTTTAACTTGTGCCAGCGGAGGTGGTTGGATCTTCTCAAGGACTATGATATCACCATTTTGTACCATCCCGGGAAGGCCAATGTGTTGGCCGATGCCTTGAGTCGTTGGGCGGAGAGTTTGGGGAGTTTAGCGTATCTTCCAGCAGTAGAAAGACCCTTGGCGTTGGATGTTCATGCCTTAGCTAGCCAGCTTGTCAGACTGGATATTTCGGAGCCGAATCGAATATTGGCTTGTGTGGTCTCTAGGTCTTCTCTTTATGATCGCATCAGGGAGCGTCAGTATGATGACCCCCATCTGCTCGTCCTCCAAGATAGGGTTCGGTGAGGTGATGCTAGATATGCGACTATTGGTGATGATGGCGTGTTGAGGATGCAGGGTTGGATATGTGTGTCCAATGTAGATGGGTTTCGGGAGTTGATTCTTGAGGAGGCCCACAGCTCGCGGTATTCCATTCATCCGGGTGCCGCGAAGTTGTACCAGGATTTGAGACAGCACTATTGGTGGAGGAGGATGAAGAAGGATATAGTTGGGTTTGTGGCTCGGTGTCTCAACTGACAGCAGGTTAAGTATGAGCATCAGAGATCGGGTGGCTTGCTTTAGAGGTTAGAGATCCTAGAGTGGAAGTGGGAGCGGATCACCATGGATTTTGTAGTTGGGCTCCCACGGACTTCGAGGAAGTTCGATGCTATTTGGGTGATTGTGGATCGGCTGACCATGTCCATGCACTTCATTCCAGTTGGTACTACTTATTCTTCAGAGCGGTTGGCTGAGATTTACATTCGAGAGATTGTTCGCCTTCATGGTGTCCCAATTTTCATCATTTCAGATAGAGGCACACAGTTTACATCGCAATTTTGGAGGGTCGTGTAGTGAGAGTTGGGTACCCGAGTTGAGTTGAGTACATCCTTTCACCCTCAGATGGATGGACAGTCCAAGCCGACTATCTAGATATTGGAGGACATGTTACGCGCTTGTGTCATTGATTTTGGGAGTTCATGGGACCAGTTTCTGCCGCTCGCAGAGTTTGCATATAACAACAGTTATCAGTCGAGCATTCAGATGGCTCCGTATGAGGCTTTATATGGGAGGCGGTGTAGATCTCTGGTGGGATGGTTTGAGCCAGGTGAGGCTAGGCTCTTGGGTACAGACTTGGTCCAAGATGTATAGATAAGGTGAAATTGATTCAGGAGCAGCTTCGCACGGCACAGTCTAGGCAGAAGAGCTATGCTGACAGGAAGGTCTGTGATGTGTCTTTCATGGTCGGGGAGAAAGTTCTACTTAAGGTATCACCCATGGAGGGTGTTATGAGGTTTAGGAAGAGGGGCAATTTGATCCCTCGGTTCATTGGGCCTTTTGAGGTACTTCAGAGGATTGGGGAGGTGGCTTACAAGCTTGCCTTGCCACCTAGATTGTCGAGTGTACATCCAGTATTTCATGTTTCTATGCTCCGAAAGTATATCAGCGATCCGTCCTATGTTTTGGATTTCAGCACAGTTCAGTTGAATGGTGATATGACTTATGATGTGGAGTCGGTGGCCATTTTGGAGCGGCTGGTTCGGAAGTTGAGGTCAAAGGATATAGCTTAAGTGAAGGTGCAGTGGAGAGGTCAGCCTGTGGAGTAGTCCACATGGGAGACCGAGGAGGAAATGTGGAGCAAATATCAACACCTATTTGAGACTCCAGGTATGTTTCTAGACTCGTTCGAGGACGAACGTTTGTTTAAGAGGGGGAGGATGTAATGACCCGGCCAGTCGTTTCGAGAGTTATAGCCCCGTTTCCCCCATTTCTGCTTCTTTTGTGCTCTATAGCTGTATTATGTCTTACCGGGTTGGTTAGTTCGGGTTCGGAGTAGTTTTGTTGTGAATTGAGACACTTAGTCTCTGAATTAGAAGCTTAAGTTAGAAAAAGTCGACTGGATGTCGACTTGTGGGAAAACGAACTCGGATTTGAATTTTTAAGGTTCTGTTAGCTCCGTTAGGTGATTTTGGACTAAGAAGCGCGTCAGGAATGTGATTTAGAGGTCCGTAGTAGAATTTGGCTCGAATTGATAAAAGTTGGAATTTTGGCAATTTTTACTGTCAATGAAAATTTTGATAATGGGGTCGGATTGGATTTTTGGAAGTTGGAATAGGTTTGTGGTGTAATTTTTGACTTTTGTGTAAAATTTGAGGTCAACCGGACGTAGTTTGGAAGGTTTCGACGTCGTTTGTGGAATTTGAAAGTTTAGAAGTTCTTTAGGCTTGAATCCGGGTGTAATTGATGTTTTGATGTTGTCCTGAGTGATTCGAAGGTTTGACTAAGTTTGCATGGGGTTATATGACTTTTTGGTATGATCGGTTGAGGTCCAGAAAGCCTCGGAGTGATTTCGGGTGGTTAACGGCTTGATGAGAGTTGAGGAATTGTAGCTGAAGCTGCTGCTACTTGTGTAACCGCTCCTGCAGATTGAGAACCGCAGGTGTGAGCCCACAGAAGTGAAGGAGGAGCCGCAGATGCGGCTAAGGAGGACCTGGGTAGAGGACGCAGGTGCGATGGTATTCATGCACATGCGATGGCCGCAGAAGCGGATTTATGGGCGCAGGTGCGAGTTTGGAACGCATGTGCGATGTAGTTCCCGCACCCGCGAAGACTCCAGATGCGGTCACTTGATCGCAGGAGCGGAGGCAGTGTGTAGGGATGTTTTCGCAGAAGCGGGGCTTTGCCCACAGATGCGGAAATGGAGCCGTCGGTGCAAGAAGTCTGGGCAGAACCTATAAATAGAACACTTCGAGATTTTTGATCATTTTCATCATTTTTGAGCTCAGATTTTTGAGATTTCAGAGTAATCACTCAGGTAAGTTCCTTTGTGCCGATTTATCTTCAATAATGGTATTTCCCCACTGATTTTACACCTAGTTGGTGAGTGTTTGAGGTGAGATTTGGGAGATTAGGGCTTGGGAATTGGAGAGTGAATTTTGGGGTTTTGGAGGGGCAATTGATGTCGAATTTTGACAAATTTGGTATGGTTAAACACGTGAGTGAATGGGCTTTCGGGTTTTGTGACTTTCGTCGAGTTTCGAGATGTGGGCCCGGGGGCCGGGTTGAGCCGATTTCGGATTTTGGACTATATTTTAGTAGTTTTCTTATGGAATTGATCCTTTTAGCCATATTGATTATCTCGTACTGTTTGTGGCTAGATTTAGGGAATTTGGAGGCCGATTCGAGAGGCAAATGCATTTAGGAGTAGGATTTCTGCTCGGTTAAGGTAAGTAACAGTCTTAAATCTAGTTTTGAGTGTATGAAACCCCGAGAATTAGTATAATGTGAATATTTGGAGGTGACGCGCATGCTAGGTGACGGGCGTGCGAGCGTGCACCGTGAGGGATTATGACTTGGTCCGTCCCGTGAGACTGTAAAGTCGAATAGCCATTGTTATTACTTGTTTTCCTTGTCTTTGAGCAATTGACTACCTTTCATGTTGGGAACCATGTTTAGCCATATGATATCACTGTTGGGACCCGCAATGGTCGTATACTTGTTGAATTGACTGCTAATTGTTGTTTTGTACTCAGTTACAGTCTTACTTGTGTGTTATATCTCTATTTCCTCTCATTTCTTGTTGATACTTATTGTATTTTCTGCTTGGGCTGGTTATTATGATATTCTGTGAGCCCTAGGGGCTGGAGAGGTTAGTGACTAAGATAGGGCCTAAGTGCGGAGCTGCGAGCTGTGACATATATTGGATGAGATTGCACGCCACAATAATATTGAATCGGGTTGCACGCCGCAACAATATTGAATCGGGTTGCGCGTCGCAGCAATATAGCGCTTGGGCTGAAGGAGCCCCTTCGGAGTCTGTACACCCCCAGTGAGCGCAGGTACCTATTGAGAGTGTGTATTGAGGGCTGAAGGCCGAGAGTATGAGCTGTTGAGATGAGTTGAGTGACTACTGCCTTGAGAGGCTGTACTTGCTTTTATTTATTGTTGCACTTAGTTGCTATCTGATATTGTTGTGAAATTTCTGAAAGATACATATCTGTTTTACTTGAACTCGAACTAATTTGACTTATACCATTGGATTTGAAAGCATGTTCACTCTTTACTGAAAAATTTTGAAATGATCTGTATCTTTTTTATAGTTTGTCACTGCTTCTCAGTTCCTTATTTAATTTCGTTACTTGCTGAGTTGGTTGTACTCATGCTACACCCTGCACTTTATGTGCAGATCCAGGTGTGTACGGTTCTGGCGGCCGCTGAGTTGATGCGCGAGTTGATTATCAGAGACTTACGAGGTAGTTGCTGGCGTCCGCATTCCTTGTTTCTCCTTTCGTATTATCTTTTCTCTCATGTATTGGCATTAGGCACAGACTGTAGTAAACTCTATTTTCTAGATTGGTTGTTAGATTCTCACGATTTAGTAACACCCCGATGTCAGGCTATCATTCCGCACTTGTGTTTTGGATTTTTACCCCGTTATTATGTAAACCTTCAGTTAGTTTAATTGCTTTAGCTCACTTCTGTTATATATTAAAAGCATATTGAGAATGTCAGATTGCCTAGTTCCACGATAGGCGCCATCACGACTGGTTGGGTATTTGGGTCGTGACAAAATTCCACCACATCATGTCTGACAATCTCCCGACACTTCTGATAAAACATTCCACTAAAACCATCAGGCCCTGCAGTGCTTGAGGCGCTCATGTCAAATATTGCTTCCTTGATCTCCTCTTCACTAGGCATCTGTAAGTTATTCATGTATTAGGAGTAACATAACTAATGCCATATTTGTTAGCAGTTAGTTACTTTATTAATGTTATGTTGGATTACGTTTTTCATTAGGGGTATAAGTAATACATGGATAAGTTACACAATAAATTTATGTATTATATATGCAAGGTAGAACGTGAAATAATCAATATATGTATTACTAACACATGGATTAAACAATCAAATGACCAAAAAAACCTTCCTATTTATTTCTAATTACACATTGTATAATTAAAATAAAGTAAATATTTAACAAAACATAATCTCTATATTACAATCCATTAATTACTAATTCATGCATTATTAATTCTTATATAACTAATTCCTATAATTAAATCTTGCATAACTAATTCCTACATAACTAAACCTCGAATAACTAACTCCTGTATAGTTTATCCATATATTATTAATACATGTATAACTCTAACCAGCAACCAAATAACCCCTTAGTCTCTTGAAAAGTTGTAAATTCAAATTCCATGTTTGGTTAATGTTTTATGTGTGCTTTAGAAAATACTTTTAAAATGATAGGCTGCCAAGTACGCACAAAGCATTAATTAGAAGAATGTTCAAGAGGGATGAGAATAAGAAAGTGAACTCCCATGAGTGAGTGGACTCTCTTATAGTTATTGCTACTAAGTACTAACATGCTGAAGGATAAAAAAAATTTGAGATCATTGATGTAACTTTATAAACGTTGAAGTAGGCTAATGTCAATATTATGCACAGCAAATCAGGTGGCAGACTATGTAGCAAAACTTGCTACGATCAGCCCTAAGGCTCTATCAAGTAAATATCAAATCTCAAGTCAAGAAAAAAATATAAAGTATATTATGACTCCTAGCGATATAACGTATGAGTTATGCCAAGGCCGTATGGCCCGATCCATGGATGCATCTCAAATATATTACCGAATCGTACGACCCGATCCACAAGAATAGAGAAACTATCAACTACGGGTCAAAAAATTACAACACAAGTATGTGCACATAAAGAAGCTGACTTTTACCAACTATCAAGTACTCCACCAAAACTCAAGGTAATCAAGCTCGGCCTAACATAATCCCTAATAAATTTTCTATTAATAATTTAAGTAACTAACCTAACAAGTTGAGTTCAAAAAATACAAATATTGCATGTAAGTTTAACCGGACATAAACATGATTTTAGCTACGTACAGACTCTCGTCACCTCATGCGTACATAACACCCTAGTAGCAAAGAATAATTAAAGCACCTACGGGGATAATTCTCTCTTACAAGATTAGGCAAGAGACGTACCTTACTTCCAAGTCCTCTTCTCAGCCCTCAACCACACTAATAGCCTCAAATTAACGCTGAGTAACCCGTAACTAGTCAAAAGTCATACAAACTCATCAATATATACTCAAAAATTTCATACTTCATCTATTAAAGTAATTTCCCAACCCAATTCGGAAAGTTTCTAAAAGCCACCCTCAGGCCCACATACCCGGATTTCGAACTTTTATGAAGATAAATGTTATCCATGACCTTACGAACTAAAATATATAATTTCTACTCAATTCCTTAAGCAATTTTGTGGTGTAATCCCATTTTTAATAAACTCTAGATTTTTCAACATAATCCCATAATTTTTACAATTTCTATGTTAATATCTACTCATAATCTAGTTATCAAACTCACATTAGGAAGAAATCACTTATGTCAAAATGCTAGATGAAAATCCTTTTCCAAGAAGCTACAATTTCAGCCAATAGATTTTTAAAGTCCTTTTCCAAGAAGCTAAAGTCCCGATTTTTAAAATGTTACTGCCTAGTGATTCTTTTTTCGCGATCACACTCAGGTTCTCATGATCGTGAACGCTAGCCCGACAAACGAATCGTGAATGCGACCAGCCCTTCACGAAGACGAAGGGCAACGTCCTGCTGACCCCCAAATCCAGTTTCTCCTATGCGTATGCGGTCCTTCAATCGCGAACATGAAAGTCACTGATCCTAAGCCTTCGCGAACGCGACTCCATGATGGCGAACGCAAAGAAAAGAAATGCCTCAGGCCTAAATCCTTAATCGTGAATGTGAGGCAACCTCCGCATTTGCGAAGAAGAAAACCACTACCAGCAAAATATGCCAATTTGGACTTAGCTCAAAGTGGTCCGAAACACATCCGAGTCACCCGGGACCCCGTCCAAATATACCAAGAAGTTCATAAACATTATACGGACATACTCTAAGTCTCGGAATATATTAAACAACATCGAAACCAAGAATCGCACCTCAAAATCAAATTATTCAATCTTTGAAATTTAAACTTCTTCCAACTAGCTCTAAATGCGACGAATCATTTAGACAACTCAGAATGATGACAAATTTTATGCACAAGTCATAAATCACGATACTGACCTATTTCAAGGCTCGGAATCTAAAACAAACATCGATAACACTAAAGTCTACTTCAAACGAAACTTAGGAAACTTTAAATCCTTCAAGACGCCAACTTTCAAGAATAAGTGCCGAAACGCTCCTGCATCACACGAAACTCGATCCGAACACACGCCCAAGTCCAAGATCATCATACGAACCTATTGGAACCATAAAATTTTTGTTCTGAGGTCGTTTACTCAAAGTCTCGACTCAAATCAAACTTGGTCACCTTAGGCCACTATTAAAGAAATAAGTGTTCCGAATTCAATCCGAACCCCTTTAAAATTAAACCAATTAACCCCGCAAGTCATAAAATAGTAAAAACATGTACGGAACATCTTAAACAGGGAAAAGGGGATTTAGAAAGCACAACGACCAGTCGGGTAGTTACAGTTAGCTAACTTTACGAACAACTCAAAATTGGCACTCACAATATTTGTTTACCCCATTTGAAAAGTAGTTGTCACATTTCAAATTTGTTTTTAAGTAATGATATTTCATGAGCTAGAGTCTCTATCTATGCCTTCGTAGTTTACGTTCAATTAAACAATAAAATCAATTTCTTATTATTTTCTCAAGATATGCAAAATTTTGAGATTCCCTAAATTCCTATTATGATAATATGAACTTTGAATATTTGATTTGGTAAGAACATTATGCAATCAATCTATTTAGTAATGGAGCAAGCTCCTGCCTCCGTTAGGCCATCTCTATGATGACCCAAAAGGTCATTTTATGTTTTAGAACTCGGATCTGCATTCTTAAGCCTTAAAATCTTATTTTTAACCTTCTCGATTTGCGTGCGCAATCCGGGCAGGATTCCGGAAAGCTTTTATGTTGAAAACTAATAAAAATAAGAAATTTTGCCTTAAAAGTTGATTTTAGTTGAGTTCAGTCAACATTTTTGGTAACACAGGCCCGGATCCGTGTTTTGACGGTCCCGATGGGTCCATATCGAATTATAGGACCTAGGCGTATTCCCGGAATCGAATTCAGAGGTCCCTAGCTCAAGTTATAAATTTTTGATAAAAATTAAAAGTCTGAAAATTAATTATTTTTAAGAATTGATTAGTGTTTGGCATTGTTAGTACCGAGTCCTTGTTCCGGAGCCCAGTACAGGTTCATTATGATATCTAAGACCTGTCTGAGAAATTTGGTGAGAAACGAAGTTGATTTGACATGATTCAGACCTTCAGTTGAGAAAATAGAATTTTTAAAGTGTTCTTGAGAATTTTATTTGATTTGGTGCTAAATCCGCAGTTCTAGGTGTTATTTTGGCGATTTGATCGCACGAGCAAGTTTGTATGATGTCTTTAGACTTGTGTGCATGCTTGGTTTGGAGCCCCGAGGGCTCGGGTGAGTTTCGGATAGGTCACGGGATATTTTGGACTTTGAAAATCTGGTATTTTGCTGCATCATGTGTTCTGGCATGTCCTTCTTCGCGTTCGCGAAGGTACTCTCGCAAACGTGAAGAGTAAACTAGGCAGCTGAGGATTCCTTCTTCGCGAATGCGAAGGCTTAGTCGCGAACGCAAAGCGATGGGGGCGTTACCCTTCGCGAACGCGACAAGCCCATCACGAACGCGTAGTGTTAGGCATTGGGGAGGGGCGGACAACTTTTTCTTCATCGCGAACGCGAACAATGACTCACGAACATAAAGACCAGGGAAGGGTAGCCTACGCGAATGCGAGCACTACCTCGCGAACGCGACAGTGCTCTCGCGAATGCGATGAACATTGTCGCCCAGCACTTAACAGAACCCAAAAACGGGATTTTAGCCAAAAACTCATTTTTCTAAAAACCAAACGGTGAGAGGCGATTTTTCAAAAGTCATTTCTTCCCCAAATTGTTGGTAAGTGATTATAAACCATTTTCTTTCAATTACCCATTACATTTCTTAAATTTTCAACCTAAAAGCTAGAGTTTTCATGGTAGAATTAGGGGTTAGGGTAGAAACCAGGGATTTCAGGAATTTGGGAATTTAGACCTCAATTTGAGGTCGGATTTCAAAAACCAATTATATATTCGGTCTCGGGGATAAATGGGTAAATGGATTTTGGTCCGAACCTGGGTTTTGACCAAGCGGACCCGGGGTCGATTTTTTTGACTTTTTGGAGGAAAATTTAGGAAATTTAATTTATGCAATATAATTGATTCCTTTAGAAATATTTGATATTATTGAGTCATTTTTGAATAGATACGAGTGGTTTGGAGGTGAATTCCAAAGGAAAAGCTGTGATTGAGAATTAAGTGGCCTTCGGAGCGAGGTAAGTATTGTGTCTAACCCTGATTTGAAGGAATTAGGAACCTTAAATTAATTGCTCAGTGAAATTAATGTGAGCAGCATATATGTGAGGTGACGAGTACTTATGCGCCACCAATTTACCTGTTTTTCATGTTTCTATATTTTTCTTATATTGTCTCATTCCTATGCCAAATTGCTACGTGTTATACTAGTGTTGTTCAATTTATCGTTCTAATCATGTTTACGGATTTTTTGGTGATAATTGAGTTTTTATTTCAAAGTTGAGATCGATATTATGCAACCAAATGTTAAAGTAAGGTTTTTACTTATTACTCTATCTCCCTGTTGTTATTTATGCATTGCATTATGGTAAGGAAGAGTGTTAATGCACGAAGGGTGATGTCGAGCATATTGTGAGTGTTAATGCACGAAGGGTGATGCCGTGTCATATTATGAGTATTAATGCACGAAGGGTAATGCCGTGCCATATTGTGAGTGTTAATGCACTTAGGGTGATGCCGTGCCATATTGTGAGTGTTAATGCACGAAGGGTGATGCCGTGCCATGATATGAGAGTTAATGCATGAAGGGTGATGCCGTGCCATTTCTATTAATTTTATGGTGAGATTGAGAGTAAAAGCACGAAGGGTGATGCCGTGCATTTTTTCTTACTGTATTCACTATTCCTGTTGATTCATGGTATATTGACTGCTCCGGTGATCATTTTGTTGTAGTTCTTTATCTTGCATTCCCCTCAGTATGTTCCCCTCTCGACATTTCTTGTTTAGTTCTTCATTTATGTTATTTGCATGTACACTGTTAAATTGTACAAGTTGATTTATAGGTGCCTTGCCTTAGCCTCGTCACTACTTCTTCAAGGTTAGGCTCGACACTTACCAGTACATGAGGTCGGTTGTACGGATACTGCACTCTGCACTTTCTGTGCAGATTTTGATACCGGCTCGGGTTGATCAAGATTTTTCTATTGGTCCGCTGTCCGGAGACTCAAGGTAGATATGTCGGCGTTCATAGACCTTGAAGTCCCCGTCTATCTTTTCTGTTCTATTGTTTCTTTCATTCAGACAGTTGTGTTTCTTTCTAACTATTACTTGTAACAAATTCTAGAATGCTCGTGAATTGTGACTCCAGATCCGGGTGGTAGTAATCGATACATTTTTATGATATTCCGCACTTATTATATTTCATCTTAGTTAATTATTGTTATTTACTGAATGGAAATAAGGACTTGGTTTAATGATTCTCTAACGTTGGCTTGCCTGACAAGTGAAATATTAGGCGCCATCAAGGTCCCGTCAGTGGGAAATTTTTGGTCATGACAGCTAGTATCAGAGCACTAGGTTACATAGGTCTCACGAGTCACGAGAAAACTTAGTAGAGTCTGAAGGATCGGTACGAAGACGTCTGTACTTATCTCTCAGAGGCTATGAAGTTTAGGAATAATATCACTTCTTTCATTCCTTATCGTGTGGCATTGATTTTTGCTTGAAACCTATATCTCGTATTCCTTTGTATCCACTCATGTATGACATTGCGCACTCGGTATCAGTTGTGCGTCGACAGTTCGTGATGCCGCAGATGAACTACGAGGGAGCCAGAGATGCTCAAACAATGCCTCAACATGTGATTTTGACTGAAGATAACGTGTAAAGAGATCACCCGGTGAATAATGTGGGGGGTGCAACATACCTTGGCCTCTGGTTGATTTATACGAGTTGTGAAGGTTAATATTGTGGACCATCGGACGTGGTGAACTATGACTTCACGCCGAGTGGGGGAGTCCACTATCAATGAATGGATTTTGAGTCATGAGTCATATCAGTTTTGGCCTGAAATGTATATATGTGGTACTGAAAGGTTCTCCCAAAAAAATAATTACATGCGTTTAAGGTCTGTGATTTTGTAGAGGATAAGGTTGGGACTTACAGTATGTCCGCCTACTTAATAATCCTATATTGCAGTACCAAAGGACTTAGAGAAACAACTTTAAATCTATAGAATATCTACTCAGCATGGACGTCATGGTTGCGGATTTCGGAGTACTTCGGAGGAAGTACAGTGGTTGACGAGATTCTAGACTATGTGGTTTGTGCCAAGATTTGCCTGTATGGAGCTCTACTTGTGTGATCATTGTGTATAAATGGGAGTGAGGGTTACCCCAAAGAAGAATCAAAAAGCATGTCAAGAAATGGGTCAGCTCGACAGTGTTGAGTCATCATAACAAAAGAAGAAATTGGCCTTGGGAGAGATAATTATCCACAGGTGTCCATGGCAAGCCTATGAAGAGGGCAGACCAGTCAATGCAACACCGCCCACTTGGCTCGGCTCTCAGAAATGGTTTTGAAAGAGTTTGTTTCCCGGACTCTCCGTAATACATGGCGCATAGGGTTTGAACGATTGCGTTAGGTCACCATGACGGTGTCATAATATGCAATCGGGTTCAATAAGTTAGCCCGTCATATTCCTACTTAGCTTCCTACAGCCAGAGAGCGAGTCCACAGACTCATTAAAAGACTTAATTACTATCGTATAATTTTGCATGACTCGGGAGCTACAGGCTGATACTTCATTTCCACTAGTGGTATAAATTGCCAAGATATTAAAACGTGTTCGGGGTGAGGAAAAAAGGAAACTAAGGAGACCAAGACGTCTCGAGGTTCTAGGGGATTCAGTGGATTCTACTCTGCGAGTATAAATCATTAGGGCGGGTGCTCGGGTAGTCGGCCAGCCTAGTTCGCACATCGGATTAATCGAGGTGCTCCAGTAAATTCTTTTAATGCACCACTGACGTAAGTGTCCTACAGTGGTTATTCTAATCATCTAGCAGTATGAGTAGCCAAACCCGCAAATGGGATGTTATGAATGCGGTGATACAAGGCACATCATGAGAAAATTATCCCAAACTTGGGAGAGGCATATTTCATCAAAGCACTCAGGCTACGTGCCCCATTGCAGTTACTACACCACCCACACGACCAGTTAAGGGTGGAGGACAGGCGGGTAGAAGGCGTCCTATAGGTGGAGACCCAGCCGTTGTTATATTTGTTTTATGGTATGGTGGAGTTCGTTACATCAGATGTTGTCGTTATAGGTACGACCTCGATTTAAAATAAAGGAATAATTTTCTTAACTTGATTCGGTTCTGAGTATCAAGACGAGTCCTCCTATTGTGCTCCACTTATGAGAAAGCTTCATAATTTTATAATCTACTTATGTGTTTACTCCTGTTGGGAGATTCTATGGAGATAACTACGCCTATCATTCTATGTTGGTCACTGATAAGAGCTGTGAGGTTAAATGTGGCTTTCTGTTACTCATTTCGGTAATTTACGGATAATGAATTACAAATTGTGAATTATATGCCCTACCGGTATGGGGTATGTGTTGTGATTTTGTTTAACGAAAGTTATTTAAAATGAGAAAATGGAAAGTTTCGATTGGCGAGATGTGCATATTACTAGTGATTCAAAACTGAGGCTGAGGTCCTCATATTTTAAAATAAATTGATATGTTTAAACCAGGCTATGATCTGTGGTGGAAGTTATATTAGGACGAGATTCTTGTGATAAAAATTCTTGTGTTTAAATTCTCCCTTGTGAAATTAAATTTGTAAGATAGTACTAATAGGGAGTCATGCCAGCTAGGCTTATTTAAAAATATTTGTATGAATTTCTCTGTGCATACTTGCCAAATTCGTGTCGTAATATTGAGTTGTAACCTACGAGGTAGGTGCCCGCCTCGCATGCCTCAAATGTGACTCGTTAATTCGGGAAAATAATTATGAGGTCTTCATGCCTCGCATCTCGTTATTAGTATTGTGAAGGTTTGAAACGAGATTTTTTTTAACATGAAGTTAATTGACGAGTCTGTAATTGATTATGAACAACTATTAAGACCAGATTGACCCACAAGGGTGCCCCATTTAGATGGTCAGACGAGTGTGAGTTGAGCTTTCAGAAGCTCAAGGCCGCTTTGACCACAATGCTAGTGTTGGTATTACCCAAAGGTTCAGGATCGTATACGGTCAGGGTCTAACACCAATAGCCAAGAACAACTCATAACAATATAATAAAAGCAGTACAAGAAACAACTCAAAGATATGATGCTCAACTCGTTCACAGTTATAGAAAAATAAATATGCTTCCAAGCATAACAGTAAAACCCAAATATTTCATCGAAATTACCAAAATATGAGTAAATCAGAAGATTGTGATTTTTTCCCAAAAACCTTCGACAACAGATAAGATATTTCATTCTCGGATAACCTGAGGAAAGTACATCTCTATGCCTACATATCAATGTGCATGTGAAATCATGAATGTCACAAAACCGTGCAGCATGAGGAAATGCATCTCTATGCTTGTATGTCAAGTATGCTTGTCGAATACAATACATCACAGTGATGAACTCATATACTCCCACTCTCAGAGTACTTAATATTATTGTCTCGCACTCCCACTCATCACGCTCAGTCACTCAGCACTGTACGGTACCTGCGTTCACTGCTGGTACGTCATACTCTAGAAGGGCAGATCCTGCACCAGCGCTAATAAAACCTGTTGCGGGTCGCAGCCCGATCCCATCATGAATCAATAAAACTTGTTGCGGCGTGCAGCTCGATCCCATCATGAATCAATAAAACTTGTTGTGGCGTGCAGCCCGATCCCATCAATATCACTCACAATTAGGCCCTCGGCCTGACTCAGTCATCAATCTCTCCAGTCTCTCGGCTCACAAGACTCGTGCCAATTGGCCCAAAATAATGATACATGATGAAACAATAAATGATGACAGAGACTAAGATATGATATGCAAATGTTGAATGTGACTTAGTACATAACTGCAATTTAAACAAAAAATTCAAAAAACAAAAACGACCTATGTGGTCCCAAGAGTATCAGCATATAGCCTAAACGTGATTTCTAACATGAATCACAACTCAATTTCTCTAACACATGGAGAATACATGAATAATAACAAGATTAGATAACTACACAGTACCACAGAATCCACTGAGTCACGATTACTACGATGCATGCACACATGCCCATCACCTAACATGTGCGGCACCTCAACACCAACCACATAACACGCATTTCAGGGATTTATACCCTCAACACCAAGTTTAAAAGTGTTACTTACCTCAAACAAGCTGAATTCAATATCGAGCAAGCTAAACAATACTCTAGAAATTCCATCTCACACGTATCAACCTCCGAACAGCTCAAAACTAGCCAAAAGCAACTCAAAAACATCAAATAATACACAAGGAAACAATTCCAAATGATAAAGGTCAAGTCTTTACACATTTACTCAAAATCAACCAAAAAGTCAAATTCGGGCCCGCACCTCGGAATTCGATAAAACTTACAAAATCTGACAACTCATTCAATTATGAGTCCGACCACACTAATTTCACTCAAATCCGACTCTAAATCGATGTTTAAAACTCAAAAATTTACTTTAGGCAGGTTATGATAAAAATCCCTAATTTCTCTTCTGAAATCATCAATTAAATACCAAAAATAAAGATGGAATCACGGAATATAATAAAACCCGAGTATAAAACACTTACCCCAATTCATGCGGTGAAAATCGCCTCAATCCGAGCTCCATATCTTAAAATATGCCAAAATGAACTCAAAATCCCGAATTTTATTGTTTTAATACACTATCAGGGGTCCCTCTTCGCGATCAGGATCGCGGTCCCCAACATCGCAATTGTGATTAAAAAATATTCTAGCTCAATTTTTACCCTTCGCGATCGCGGCCATCCCCTCGCGATCGCGATGAACAATTCCAACAAACTTGCCCAACTCTTCGAGATAGCCTCTAGTATAATGGTCATATATTTTTGTACAAAACTCCTAATGATAAACGGTTTGATTTTCGGAAAAATAGACAACAACAGCTACAACTTTTATTTTTGAATCATCTCCAAATTTCTTATAGATTGAAAGATATAAGCTTCCAAAATCGGCTTAGTGACAACATAATTTCTTCTTTGCGAACGCGATTCACATGCCATTTTTCCCATTTTTCTCTTCGCGAACGCGACCCAAAGTCCACGATCACGATGCACACTGTTGTAGCCTAAAACTAGCAACTAAAAATGGCCTAGAAATGGTCTGAAACTACCCCGAAACTACCCCGAAAATCACTTGAGCCCCTCGAGACCCGTCCGAATATACTAACAAGTCTCAAAACATATTACGGACCTACTCGAGGCCTCAAATCACACATATTAATATCAAAACCACGAATCGTCGATCAAGATCAATCTCTTAAGTTTACAAACTTCTAACTTTGATCCAAGCGTCTGATTCAAGCCTAACCAATCCGGAATGAATTCAAATTTTGCATACAATTTTCAAATGACATAACGAACTTATTCCAACTCCCGAAACAATAATTCGAACCCAATATCATCAAACTCAACTCTCGGTTAAACTTATGAACATTCCAAACCTTGAAATTTCCAACCTTTGCCAAATAGTGTCGAAACCTTCTAGAAATACCCAAATGCAAATTCGGGCATACGCGCAAGTCCAAAATTACCATTCGGACCTAACAGAACCATCAAAACTCCGTTCCGGGGTCAAATACACAAAAGTCAAACTTGGTCAACTCTTCCAATTTAAAGCTTCAATAATGAAATTCATTCTTTCAAACTAATTCTGAATCACCCAAAAATCGAAACTGATGATATACACAAGTCGTAATACATCATACGGAGCTACTCATGTCCTCAAGGCTCAAACCACCGAGTGAAGTGCAAATGCTCGAAACGACGATCGGTATGTATCTTTCAATTCTCTTAGCGAAATGAAAAAAGAAAATGAGGTACTTAAGCTGGAAAATGACGAACAAAAGAAGCTTCTTGAGAAGCTGCTGAAGGAGATTGCCCAATTGAAAACAAAGGTCAGCTTTTATCTCATCAATATTCAATTTTAAAATGCTACGCAGATAACTTTATCTTTTTTTTCTTTTGCAGTATGAAAAGCTGCAGTCAAGTTTTGGCCCTAGAAACATCGACTGAGATTCCACATATAGAGTGAAAAGTATTCCTAAGATAAACTTGTTGTAGCTCTCTCTTTCTAGATGAGCATTTTCTCTTATAAGTTACCTAATTATCTTCAAATTCTAGTGCTATCGTGTTTCTCGTAATCCTACCTCTGTTGAAATCTATTATAGTGTTTTCATTAAATCAGTCTGTACCTATATAAACGTGTGAAAAAAATATGTTTGGAATTCAAGGTAGGATTTAATAAACCGAAAGAAACAAATATGTTCTTACTAATTTTACTACTAAAAAAATGAACGACAAATTAAAAAGAAACAATTATGGGGAAGTACAGGTGGGGTACTTCCCCAGCCATTTTACCAATATATATATATATATATATATATATATGTTTTTGCTTATTTTGTATATAATTTGAAACTTCTTTTCACGAGTATTAAGAAGACCGTTGTTAGAAATTGATTTGAAAGTGATATTCAGGTTTATCATTACAGATTTTAACATTCTTGGGTGAATTAAAATAAAAAAAAATTAAAAACTCGCATTTTGAGCCCTTAGTTTCAGCAAATTAGTCAATCATTTCGTCTAATAGTACAAACTTTTTCCATATTTGATAGATTTTCATGCACGTTGCAAAACCAGACAAAAGATTAGCATGCTTCCTATTTGCACAAAAGATGCAAGGTCGAAAAATTTCTTTTAATGAAATTATACACTTTACTGGGGAGAGTTGTATTCATTTGTAGGCTAACTAACAAAAAAATTAACCTTGTCGTATTTTACCTAATACTAGGTATCTGAAATTTGTCCAAAAGAAAAGGGCCTTTAGCCCCTCTTGGAAGGTCTTGGAATAAGTGTAAAGCGATCCATGTTGAATGTCCTTGGCAAGCTTTGCGAGGTGATCCGCCAAATTGTTCGCTTCCCAAAGCAGTGGTTAACATTGATATTACCTTGGGTCAATATTTGAGAGATCTCATGGATTAAATTAATCAGCTTGTAGATGTTGGCTTGCTTATCATTAATCATTTGTATTACTGCCGTAGAGTCAAGTTCCAGACTGAAGTCTTTAAATCCATTTTGAGTACACCATTGCACACCATATTTTGCAGCTTGTGCCTCTGCTATTATATTACTGTTACATATTGTAGTTGGTTGGGAGAATTATTTACCCGTAAAACGGTACAGTTGAATTTATACATGGTTTCTAAACAAGTGAACTAATTTGATCCTGAAATAATGCAATAATTGAAGAGATGTACAATATTTAGCCTTGAAATGTAGATGAAACAGCAGAGATGACAGTTCCGGGAACAAGATTTTCGAGTACAGCAATGATGAGATCAAAAGGCAAGAAAGCAAGATTGTATTAAGTTTTGTATAGAATGTAGTATATGTTTAGCCAGAAAGTTCGTGTCCTTTACAATGATCACTGAGCCTCACTATTTATAGTTATGTCTAGAGAAGGAGGTCCTAGGATCGTGCCATCCTTTAATGTCAATTATGAGGGTCATTGATGAAGAAGTAACGGTGAGCATAAATGCTAAATTCTCTGTAATGAACCGTCGCTCTTAATGCTGCAGAATATTCCCTATTAAATGCTACCGGGCTCAAAGCATTTAACACACCTTTATGAACGTTATCCTTTCCGGTGACAAGCGAAATGGATGCGTTCGGTCTTCGGCCATCCCCGACTTGGGTTTCATGTGTCCTCCTTTTAGACGACCACGTGTCATATCATATTTCACCCTATACAGATAGTCCCTCAGCCTTCGGGTGACATAACTTTGTGTTACCGGAAAGTTGGTAGAAATACCTTTTTGGCGGAAATTACTATAACTCTCTCTGAAGGTTCCTGATAGTTGATTAGACGCGCGTCTCTCCACATTTGATGCCCCGAACACGCATCATCTCGTGATTCAGCACAGCTTTTGCCGATTATCGAGGTAATCATGGCCATAAACTTAGCCGCCAAAATTTTACTTATACGCGATATTCTTTTCCTTTGCATTTCATAATTTTTCGAGCTTCCGATTTGCATCTCTGTTTTCTATCCTTTCTCTAATTCTCTTCAAACTCAAAACCTTTTTCTTCTTCTTTTTCAATGGCTTCTTCCTCCAAGTGTGCTGGTTCTTCAAAGAACAAGAACAAAACTGGGGACTCTGTTCCTCCAATGGTGGGTTCCATCATCCCAAGAAAACTCGATACCACAAAGGATCTCGAAGAGAAATTCCCTACTGCTAACCCCCGTACATGGTTGTTAGTAGGTACCCTTATTCCATTCGTCCTTCCAGTATTCCTGCTGTGAAGGATGACTGTAGCTGCAATGAGTTGGATATCATTGCTCCTAATCTATCAGAGCGAGTGACTCTTCCCAAGGAAGAATTTACATACTTTTACACGTATCATTTTACTTTGAGTACATTTTGTTTGAGTGGAGAGCTTGATTCCATGATTGTGGAGTTTTTCCTTCGCTACCAAGTGTGTTTGGTACAGGTAAGTCCTTTAGTGTGAAGGACGGTCTCCTGTCTTCGATGTTTGTGCCAAGAAACTAGAGAGGAGCTAACCTTAGCTCATATTATGAATCTTTATTCCCCAAAATCTTTCGTGGGGGAATGATAAACCTCTGAAACCGTGGCCACCATACTTTGCTGTCTAGCATGGATGATGACAACGACTGTGGGTGGATGGAACAGTTCATTGTAGTTGCCAAATGACATCATTCCGATAGCGGCTTCATCCTTTCCGGCCGCTGGAACCGCACTCATAAGCTCTTTATTTTGTATTTCTTTTTACTAGATATTCCTTTGTGGTCGTATCAACTCTTTACCATTCGCATGTTTCAGCAACTCTATGGATTCCACCAGTGGTAAAAAGTTTGGACTGATGGGTTCAAAAGATCTTGGACGTCACGACGCCCAAAACTCATTTGTGGAAAGAACTGACCCTTAAATACGGGTGGAAGGCCAAATATTATGGTAATTTTAGTTTACCTTGCTTCCATTTGTTTTGTATATGGAGAACTTGGTTGAATCCTTCTAACTTGTTGACGAAATTAGGTCTACCTACGGGCTCTATTGTTGTCCCCGAGGAGGATGTTTTGGCTGATCCTACTGATGCAGCGAGGCTACTTCAGGAAGCACTTACTCGAACAGGTATCTCGGGGTCTGTTTTGGGTGCAAACACTTCTTTATGGAGTCCCCAGCCGGAGGATAAGCAACCAAAGAGAAGACGTTCCTCCACGGCCCGGAAAAAGAATAAGAGGGCAAAGACTGATGCCCCCGAGCCATCTACGGTGGTGATGATGAATGGTCCTCCTTCCGGGCCGGTCATAGACACTGTGATGATTGATGAATATGAAGAAGCTAGCGATGAGGGAGCTTCTCTACATAGAGGGCGATGATCCTCATCATCTCAACAGGATGATCGACCTGTTGAGATAGTTACACCAACTAGAGACGATGTCTCGGCACTTTGGGGAGAATATGATTTGGTAGAAAATGCCAACTCCCCTTTTCGGTCCCTAGTTGCTGTAACCGGCGCTGCAGGGCTGAGTACCGTGTCCTTTCCGTCTTTGGTTGGCGAGCATCCAACATCCAGCACTGCATTTGATGAATCTGCTTCTCACTTTTCAACTCCATCAGCTCCATCGGCTGCGTTTGGCCATGAAGAAGGTGTTCGTCTTTCACAGTCCCCAGTTCATGGGAATTTGGGGCAAAATTATGGTGCCCATTCTGAAGATCCACAAAGGAGGAGAAACGTTATTCTTCCGTATCCACCAGATGCAACTTTCTATCCCGGTCGGTAGAGCTTGCTAATTATTTGAAGCCTTTAGCTTCAGAAAAAGATTAGGAAAAGATTCAGGCACTCTGAGGAGAGTGCTTGTTGAACAATGCCATGCACAACGCCATAGCGGTACGTTCTTATTTTCCTTCATTACTTCTTCTACTTTTGTATCAATGTATTCTAAGTTTCACTTTTTCTTGTTTTGTAAGCCAACTTTCTTGAGCTGAAGTCCATGATGTCGTTCTTGCTGCAACTGAGCACGAGGCTGCTATTGCCGAAAAAGTAACTAACTTAGAAGCAGCCTTGAACTCCAAAATCGAAGAGCTTGCTGTTGTGGGGGGGGGGAGAAACACACCCAGCTAGAAGAGAAGTACAAGAAAACCATCGAGCATAATAGGCTCTTTAGTTCAGCTGTCCGTGACCTTGACGTCAGCCTCAAATCTGCTAGGTCCGCCTGGGAAAGCCTTTCTGCCGAGGTTACCCAACTCAAAGAAGAACTTAAGCGCCGAGTGACTTCCCTTGTTGTTGAAAAAACTTACGCCATGTACAACAAGAGGAGAAAAACCTTGGACGAGGCCAAAGCTGGTATCATCGACTTTGATGCCGAAATTGCTTAAGGCCCGAGAGCTTGAGTTAGCTGCTAAAAATGGACTCCTGACGCAGTTTGATGCTCTTGGTTCCTCTGGTTCTGGTTCAGAGTTTTCAGAAATGGAAGAGGGATTAGAAGGTGATGATGCTGAAGACCAAAGTGGAGAAAACGGCGAGCCAACGGTAGACCGACCTACTTCTCTCGGGAATACGGAAACTTCTCTTCCTCCTGGTTCCGGAGGCGCTGCAGTTTAGCTTTTCTTTTCTTTTTCTCATTTTAAACTTTTACCATTTTGGCATGTTCTTGTAAATAAAGACATATTTTTGCCCAAGTATCGTCTCAGTCTTACTTTCATTTCAATATCTATGCAAGTCTTTAATCGTTGCATTTGCTCAAGAGTTCAGCGCACATTTTCATGTTCGCATTTTACTATGTGTAGTGTCGAATGTGTTTTCCTCGAAGCACTTTGGTTTTGAGCGTTATCCCTTTTATGTGAGGGTTTATAAGTATTTGCGCAAGTTTACTTTTTGCATCCTTTTCATACATGGCTTCGGGTGTATTTTTTCCCCGAAGGCATTTTTGATTCCGGGCATAGATTCTTCCGGAACAAACCCTTTAACGTGTGCGTTTTTATAATAAAGGGCCCTTTTATGTTTACGCTGCTCTTGAAGAGGACATCTCATGTTCATTATGGCACTAAAATTTGAAGTACTTGTTTAACTTTCAAATGACAAAGCTTATTCATCGTTCAGACAAGAAACAAGATAAAAACAAAAGGATTTCATTTTATTCCTTCTATTTTCAAAAAATACATAAGCATTTGCTATGCTGAAAAGAAATTTCTATTACTTATGGCTATCTTGTACAACTTGTTTTTACGGGGATGGCTGTGCAGTCCTCGGTCCCGATGATACAATTAGTTTTTGGATTTTCGTTCCCCAATTGACGTGGCAGTCATTGTTGCCATACCCTTATATCACCCCCCCCCGCCCTCCAGTGTTCGAATGCGAAGAGTGCGAATTAGAACACTGGAAGTCTTGTATCTTCAAAGATTTCACTAATGAATTGCTAGATAATCCTCAACTTGGTAACACAACTTTAACTTCCCCTCGGGAATTTATGCTATCGAGCGAAGGAATATGTAACGACCCTTCCAGTCATTTTAAAAGTTGTAGCCCCGTTCCCCTATTTAATGCTCATTCTATAATTTATAACTGATATATGACTTGCCGGGGTAATTGGTTCGGGTCCGATGAAATTTTAGAATAAATTGGAACACTTAGTTCTAAAGTTTAAAACTTAAGTTAAAAAGGTAGGCTGGATGTCGACCTATATGTAAACGACCCCAGAATAGAATTTTGATGATTCCAAACGCTCCGTATGGTAATTTTGGACTTAGGAGCGTGTTAGAAATTTTATTTGAAAGTCCGTAGTTAAATTAGGCTTGAAATGGCTAAAATAGGAATTTAAGTTTGGAAGTTTGACCGGGGAGTTGACTTTTTGATATCGGGGTCGGAATCCAATTCTGAAAATTTTCATAGCTTCGTTAAGTCATTTATGACTTGCGTGCAAAATTTGAGGTCAGTCGGACTTGATTTGATAGGTTCCGGCTGTCGTTTGTAAAAATTGAAAGTTTCAAAGTTCATTAAGCTTGAATTTGGGTATGACTTATGATTTTAGCTTTATTTGATGTGATTTGAGGTTTCGACTAAGTCTGTATGATGTTTTGGGACTTGTTTGTATATTTGGCTGAGGTCCCGAGGGCCTCGGATGAGTTTCGGAAGGTTAACGGATCATTTTCGGACTTGGGAAATAATTGAAGGATTTATCGTGTCCAGCTTTGGTTTCCTTCTTCACGTTCGCGAGAGAGGTCTCCCGTTCGTGAAGGGGAACTGGGGAAGGCGAGAAATTTTGCTTCGTGTTCGCGAAGAAGGGACCACGTTCGCAAAGGGTGATGGCAGTGTTTATCGCGAACGCATGAAGGCGTTCGCGTTCGCGTAGAAGGGCAAGGCCAGGCGGGGGTATTGGGCATTAAAGCTTCGCGTTCGTGAAGGAGGGATCGCGAAGGACAAGTTTGGTAATGCATCGTGTTCGCAAGAGGATCCTCGCGTTCGCGAACAGGAAGGTTGGGCGACACTTTTTTTGTGCTTCGCGAATGCGAGCCACACGACAAAATGTTTAAGTTCAGAAAATGGGACTTCGTCCCATTTTCTATTTTTAACGATTTGGAGCTCGGATTGAGGCGATATTTGGGATATTTTCAGAGAAAACATCGGGATAAGTGTTCTTAACTCAATCTTGGTTAGATTACCCGAATCCATCACAGTTTTTAACATTTAATTGGCTTGGATATATTTGAGAATTTGAGGGTCGAATTGTTATCGGAATTTAGTCATTTTTATACGGTTAGACTCGTGGTTGAATGGGCGTTCATATTTCGTAACTTTTATCGGATTCTGATATGTGGGCCCCACATGCGATTTTTGAGTTAATTTCGGATTTTTATTGAAAAATGTAGTATTTTCATATGGAATTGATTCTATAATTTTTGTTGACTGTATCGAATTAATTATGACTAGATTTGAGTCGACCGGAGTCGGAAAATCGAGGAAAAGGCATACTACTTAATTAAATTGGAGCAAGTCGAGGTAAGTGACTTGTCTAACCTTATATGGAAAATTTTTTGCCTAGGATTGGTATTGAAGTCATAAATTATAATGTGTTGAAAGTCGTGTACACGAGGTGACGAGTGTGTACACGGGCTAAATGTGGAAGATTATGTCTTTAAATTGTGTAGAACACTGTTGCATATTAATTAAATAATGTTACCTTGTTATATTCTTCATCATTGATTTAATGTTTATATTTTAAATTTGTTTGACATTTTCCTGCTAATTGTTTTACCGGTTTAGTCGAATCTTGGTTTCTTTTATTCTGTGCATTATTTGAAGGTTGATTTTCTTTAGATTAAAAATTATTAATATGAAGTATTTGACATTTTAAATTTGGTATTGAAGCAACGTATTAAAAATTTTAAAATATTATTTTGTTGAGTTATTTATTCCCGAATATTTTTGTGAGATTTTCGTACTGATTGTGATAGAGCCATGAGCTCTTTATTATGGAAAAATATTATTGTTGAATTATTTGGGCACTTGAGATGCAAATTGTGATATATTGTGATATTGATACGCATGTGGTGGTATAAGGTCTGGATGTTGAAACGCATGCGGTGAGATAAGGGTGGCTTGATATGCGTGGCTAGTAGGGGAACTACTAGAAGTCATGCGTTGTGATAAGGGTGGCTAAAACGCGGGATGCTGTTTCGGAAAAAATATTTTCTTTAAAATAAATTGTGAAGGCTCCCGCGGTGATATAAAAAAATGAGATATTGTGAATTTATTTATGATTTGGGACTACGAGGCGGTATATCGAGAGTGCCCATGCTGATATTGATTTATGACTGCAGTTGCCTTTGATTATTGTTGTGATTTTCTTAAAGTTGAAAAGAATTCTGTTTTGTTTCCACGAGGTATTATTTGCCATTATTTGGTGTAATTAAATTGTGACACACTACTTGATTCATTTCAATTTCATTTTATTTTATTATATTGTTAAATATTTTTACCATGCCATTATTATTTTCCAGTAGGCCTGACCTGACCTCGTCACTACTCTACTGAGGTTAGACTTGGCACTTACTGAGTACCGCTGTGGTGTACTAATACTATGCTTCTGCACATCTTTTTGTGTAGATCCAGGTACATCTTACCAGTCCAGACATCAGTGAGTTACCTGTGTACGGAGACTTCGAGGTATATCTGTCAGCGTCCGCAGACTCCGGAGTCCCCTTTTATCATTATTATGTTGCTTCCGTATTTTTCTTTACTCCTTGATATATAGAGACATTGAGGATAAATTCTTAGAAGCTTGTGACTTATTTCTACCAGGTTTTGGGAGTTGTAATTATTTGAATTCCAGTTTATTTAATTCAGATATCTATTATTATTCCATATTGATAGGCTTACCTAGTCTTAGATAATAGGTGCCATCACGATCTCCTACGGAGGAAATTTGGGGTCGTGACAAGTTGGTATCAGAGCTCTAGGTTCATAGGTGTTATGAGTCACTAGCAGGTTTAGTAGAATCTTACGGATCGGTACGGAGACGTCTGTACTTATCTTTAGGAGGCTATGGAGCTGTTAAGAAAATATTCACTTCTTTGATTCCTTATCATGCACACTGTTGACTTCAAAGTTCTAAATAATTGTCTTTCTATTCTCTCACAGATGGTGAGGACACGCACAACTGGATCCGACGATCAGACACCCGCACCCCATGTTAGAGCCGCTAGAGGCTGGGGTCGGGGTACAGGCCGAGCCAGAGGCCAAGGAAGACTACGCGGTGCAACCAGAGCACCTGAACGAGCTGATGCAGCAGAGCCACTAGTAGCTCCAATTGGAGAGTAGGCACCTGAGATGCCTGTTACTACTCCTGTACTTCAGGAGACTCTTGCCCAGCTTTTGAGCATGTCTGGCACTCTAGCTCAGGCAGGGTTAATTCCACTTGCTCCTGCCACATCTCAGGCCGAGAGAGGAGCATAGACTCCCGCCGCTAGTACTCAGGAGCCACGAGCCCAAGTTGATCATGTCCCAGAGGTTATACCAGTGCAGCCAGTTGTCCCAGTTCAGCCTGAGATTAGGACAGCAGTTTCAGAGGGGGAGCAGCTCAGGCTCGAGAGGTACAAGAAGTATCACCTTCCCACTTTCAGCGGTTTAGCTTCAGAGGATGCTCAGGGTTTTCTGGAGGAATGTCACTGTATCCTTCATACTATGGGTATTGTGGATTCCAGTGGGTTTCTTTCACGGCATTCCAGTTTAGAGGAGCAGCCTACCAGTGGTGGCGGGCATATGAATTGGATAGTCCCGCTGAGGTAGCTTCACTCACTTGGACTCAATTTTTAGATATGTTCTTAAAGGAGTATGTTCCTCAGAGTCTTAGAGATGCATGGCGCATAGAGTTTGAGCAGTTACGCCAGGGTTCTATGACCGTGTCAGAGTATACGGTCCGATTCAGTGATTTGGCTAGGCATGCACCAGCCTTAGTTGCTACTGTTCGAGAATTGGTTCGGAGATTTATTGAGGGTCTCCACCCTAGTATCAGATCCAGTATGGCTCGAAAGATAGAGATGGACATCACATACCAACAGGTGGTGTCAATTGCTAGGAGATTGGAAGGTATGCGGATCCGGGAGAGGGAAGCTAAGAGACCCCGAGATTCTGGCACATATAATAATTCTCGTGCCCCAGTTGTAGCCCGTCATGGTAGGGGTTATGTGAGCCATCTTATTCATTCAGAACTTCCAGCTTCAAGTGGTATTCCGGCTACTCCCAGACCTCAGGTTCCATATTATGCACCGCCAGTGTCTACTGTACCTCCTATACGGGGTGCTTTCAGCGGTCAGTCTAGTCGATTAAGCCCGAGCTAGTCCCAGCAGATACATCTTCCGAGGGCTTATTTTGAGTATGGTGACACTCGTCATATCGTGAGAGATTGCCCCAGATTTAGAAGGGGTGTACATCCACAGATTTCTCAGGCCCCACCCATTCCACAGGGCCCTCAGGCTTCTCAGGCCATGATTACTACACCAGTTGCCACTCCACCAGCACAACCAGCCAGAGGTGGAGGTCGGACAGGTAGAGGTCGCCCTAAAGGGGGAGGCTAGGCCAGATATTATGCCCTTTCTGCTAGGATAGAGGCCGTTGCATCTGATTCTGTTATCATATGTATTATTCCAAGCTGTCATAGAGATGCATCAGTCTTATTTGATCCAGGATCCACTTATTCTTATGTGTCATCTTATTTTGCCCTGTATTTGGGCGTATCCCGTGATTCCTTAAGTTATTCTATTTATGTATCTACACCCGTAGGTAAATCTATTATTGTGGACTGCGTGTATCGGTCGTGTTTAATTGTTATCAGTGGTTTTGAGACCAGAGCAGATTTATTATTGCTCAGTATGGTGGATTTTGATATTATTTTGGGCATGGACTGGTTGTCGCCCTATCACGCTATTCTTGATTGTTACACCAAGACGGCGACGTTGGCTATGCCAGGTCTACCGCGGCTAGAGTGGAGAGGTACCTCGGATCATGTTCCTAGCAGGGTTGTTTCATTTCTTAAAGCTCAACGAATGGTTGAGAAGGGGTGTGATGTGTATCTGGCCTATGTGAGAGATGTTAGTATTGATACTCCTACCGTGGAGTCAGTTCTTGTTGTAAGGGAGTTTCCTGATGTATTTCCAGCAGATCTTCCGGGTATGCCACCCGACAGGGATATTGACTTTGGAATTGATTTGTTACCGGGCACTCAGCTCATTTCTATTCCACCATATCGTATGGCCCTAGCATAGTTGAAAGAATTAAAAGAACAGTTACAGGAGTTTCTTGATAAGGGCTTCATTCGGCCCAGTGTATAGCCTTGGGGTGCTCCTATCTTATTTGTGAAGAATAAGAAGGATGATTCTATGCGGATGTGTATTGATTACCGCCAGCTGAACAAGATTACAGTAAAGAACAGGTATCCATTGCTACGTATTAATGACCTATTTAATCAGCTTCAAGGTGCCAGAGTGTTCTTTATGATCGACTTACATTCAGGTTATCATCAGTTAAAGATTCGGGAGCCAGATATTCCGAAGACTGCTTTTAGGACTCGGTACGGTCATTACTAGTTCCTTGTGATGACTTTTGGGCTGACCAATACCCAGCACCATTTATGCACTTAGTGAATAGTGTATTTCAGCCCTATCTTGATTCTTTCATAATTGTGTTTATTAACGACATTCTGGTGTATTCCCGGAGTCGGGAAGATCATGAACAACACCTGAGGACTGTGCTTTAGACCTTGAGAAAAAAGAAGTTATATGCAAAATTTTCAAAGTGTGAATTCTGGCTTGATTCAGTGGGATTTTTGGGTTATATAGTTTCGTGCGAGGGGATTAAGGTAGATCCGAAGAAGATTGAAGCAGTGCAGGTTGGTCCAGACCGTCCTCAGCTATGGAAATCCAGTGTTTCCTAGGTTTGGCAGGGTATTATCGTCGATTTGTAGAGTGTTTCTCTTCCATTGCTGCACCTATGACCAGATTGACCCAGAAGGGTGCTCCATTCAGGTGGACTGAGCAATTTGAGGAGAGCTTCCAAAAGCTCAAGACAACTTTGACTACAGCCCCAGTATTGGCATTACCTATAGGTTCAGGGTCTTATACTGTGTATTGTGACGCGTCGCGTATTGGTCTCGGCGCGGTGTTGATGCAAGACGGTAGGGTGATTGCCTACGCATCCAGACAGTTAAAGGTACATGAGAAGAATTATCCAGTCCATGACCTTGAGTTAGCAGCTATTGTTCATGCCTTGAAGATTTGGCGGCATTATTTTTACGGTGTCCATTGTGAGGTCTACACCGATCATCGGAGTCTACAACATCTATTTAAACAGAAGGATCTTAATTTGCGGCAGTGGAGATGGTTGGAGGTTCTTAAGGATTATGATATCACCATTCTCTATCATCCTGGGAAGGCCAATGTAGTGTCCGATGCCTTGTGTCGTAAGGCGGAGAGTTTGGGCAGCTTAGCATATTTACCGGTAGTAGAGAGGCCTTTAGCCTTGGATGTTTAGGCCTTGGCCAACCAGTTAGTTAGATTGGATATTTTCGAGCCGAGCTGAATTTTGGCCTGTGTGGTTTCTCAATCTTCTCTTGACCCCAATCTACTTGTCCTTAAGGATATAGTTCAGCACGGTGATGCCAAAGAAGTCACTATTAGATATGACAGTGTATTACGGATGTAGGGCAGGCTATGTGTACCCAATGTAGAGGGCTTGCATGAGTTTATTCTCCAGGAGGCTCACAGTTCGCGGTACTCCATTCATCCGAGTGCCACAAAGATGTATCAGGACTTGAGGCAACATTACTGGTGGAGGAGGATGAATAAAGACATAGTGAAATATGTAGCTCGGTGCCTAAATTGTCAGCAGGTGAATTATGAGCATCAGCGGCCAGGTGGGTTGCTTCAAAAGTTAGAGATTCCGTAGCGGAAATGGTAGCGAATCACTATGGATTTCATTGTTGGACTTCCATGGATTCAGCCGAAGTTTGATGCAGTTTGGGTGATTGTGGATAGGCTGACCAAGTCAGCTCATTTCATTCTTGTGATGACTACCTACTCTTCCGAGCAGTTGGAATCTATATTCGCGAGATTGTCAGACTTCATGGCGTACCGGTATCTATCATCTATGACCAGGGTACGCAGTTTACATCACGGTTCTGGAGGGCTGTACAGCAAGAGTTGGGTACTCGGGTAGAGTTGAGTACATCATTTCATGCTCAGACGGACGGGCAGTCCGAACGCACTATTCAGATACTGGAGCATATGCTTCGTGCGTGTGTGATAGACTTTGGGGGTGCTTGGGATCAGTTCTTACCACTTGCAGAATTTGCTTATAACAACAGTTACCAGTCGAGCATTCAGATGGCTCCGTATGAGGCCTTGTATGGTAGGCGGTGCCGGTCTCCAGTGGGTTGGTTCGAACTGAGCGAGGCTAGGCTATTGGGTACAGACTTAGTTCAGCATGCATTGGAAAAGGTTAAATTGATTCAGGATTGACTTCGTACAACCTAATCTAGATAGAAGAGTTATGCGGATCGAAATGTTCGTGATGTTGCATTCATGGTTGGTGAGCGAGTCTTGCTCCGGGTTTCGCCTATGAAGGGTGTGATGAGATTCGGAAAGAAGGGCAAGTTGATCCCTAGGTATATTGGGCCTTTTGAGGTTCTTGATAGAGTTGGAGAGGTGGCTTACAGACTTTCACTACCACCTAGTCTCTCTGCAGTTCATCCGGTATTCCATGTTTCTATGCTTCAGAAGTATCACGGCGATCTATCTCATGTGTTAGACTTCAGTTCGGTTGAGTTGGACAAGGATCTATCTTATGTTGAGGAACCAGTGGCTATTTTAGATAGGCAGGTTTGAAAGCTGAGGTCAAAGAACATTGCTTCCGTGAAGGTTCAGTGGAGGGGTCATCCGGTCGAGGAGGCGACTTGGGAGACCAAGCATGATATGCGCAGTTGTTATCCTCATCTTTTCACCACTACGGGTATAATTCTAAACCTGTTCGAGGACAAACGTTTGTTTAAGAGGGGAGGATGTAACGACCCGTCCAGTTGTTTTAAAAGTTGTAGTCTCATTCCCCTATTTAATGCTCATTTTGTACTTTATAACTGATATATGACTTGCAGGGGCAATTGGTTCGGGTTCGATGAGATTTTAGAATAAATTGGAACAATTAGTTCCAAGTTTAAAACTTAAGTTAAAAAGGTAGGCTGGATGTCGACCTATATGTAAACGACCCCGGAATAGAATTTTGATGATTCCTACAACTCTGTATGGTGATTTTGGATTTAGGAGCGTGTTCGAAATTTTACTTGGAAGTCCATAGTTAAATTAGGCTTGAAATGGCTAAAATAGGAATTTAAGTTAGGCAGTTTGACCGGGGAGTTAACTTTTTGATATCGGGGTCGGAATCCAGTTCTGAAAATTTCATAGCTCCGTTATGTCATTTATGACTTGCGTGCAAAATTTGAGGTCAAACAGACTTGATTTGATAGGTTCCGGCGTCATTTGTAAAAATTGAAAGTTACAAAGTTCATTAAGCTTGAATTGGGGTGTGAATTGTAATTTTAGCGTTATTTGATGTGATTTTAGGTTTTGACTAAGTCCGTATGATGTTTTGGGACTTGTTAGTGTATTTGGTTGAGGTCCCGAAGGCCTCGGGTGAGTTTCGGAAGGTTAACGGATCATTTTCGGACTTGGGAAACAGTTGAAGGATTTCTGGTGTCCAGCTCTGGTTTCCTTCTTCGCGTTCGCGAGAGAGGTCTCACATTCGCGAAGGGGAACTAGGGCAGGCGAGAAATTTTGCTTCACGTTCGCGAAGAAGGGACCGCCTTTGTGAAGGTGATGGCAGTGTTCATCGCGAACGCATGAAGGCGTTCGCGTTCGCGTAGAAGGGCGAGGCCAGGCGGGGGTATTGGGCATATTAGCTTCGCGTTCGTGAAGGAGGCATCGCGATTGCGAAGGCCAAGTTTGGCAATGCATCACGTTCATGAGAGGATCCTCACGTTCGTGAAGAGGAAATTTGGGCAGCACATTTTTTGTGCTTCGCGAACGCGAGGCAAGGGTCGCGTTCGCGAAGAAGAAACCACTGGACAAAATGTTTAAGTTCAGAAAATGGGACTTCATCCCATTTTCCATTTTTAACGATTTGGAGCTCGGATTGAGACGATTTTTGGGAGATTTTCAGAGAAAACATCAGGGTAAGTGTTCTTAACTCAATCTTGATTAGATTACCAGAATCCATCATTGTTTTTAACATTTAATTGGTAATTTAAATTGGAAATATTTGAAAATCCTCTTGGATATATTTGAGGATTTGAGGGTTGATTGTTGTCGGAATGTAGTCATTTTGGTACGGTTAGATTCGTGGTTGAATGGTATTTCGTAACTTTCGTCGGATTCCGAGACGTGAGCCCCATGGGAGATTTTATCATTTTCTTATGGAATTGATTTTATAATTTTTGTTGACTGTATCGAATTAATTATGACTAGATTCGAGTCAACCGGAGTCAGAAAATTGAGGAAAAGGCATACTACTTGATTAAATTGGAGCAAGTCGAGGTAAGTGACTTGTCTAACCTTGTGTGGGGAAAATTTTTCCTAGGATTGGTATTGAAGTGATAAATTGTAATGTGTTGAAAGTCATGTACACGAGGTGACGAGTGTGTACACGGGATAAATGTGGAAGATTATGTCTTTAAATTGTGTAGATCATTGTTGCATATTAATTAAATACTTTTACCTTGTTATATTCTTCATCATTGATTTAATGTTTATATTTTAAATTTGCTTGACCTTTTCCTGCTAATTGTTTTACCTGTTTAGTTGAAACTTGGTTTCTTTTAGTCTGTACATTATTTGAAGGTTGATTTTCTTTAAATTAAATATTATTAATATGAAGTATTTGACATTTTAAATTTGGTATTGAAGCAACGTATTAAAATTTTTGATTTATTGAGTTATTTATTCCCGAATATTTTTGTGAGATTTTCGTACTCATTATGATGGAGCCGTGAGCTCTTTATTGTGGAAAAATATTATTGTTGAATTATTTGAGCATTTGAGGTGTAAATTATGATATATTGTGATATTGATACGCATACGGTGGTATAAGGTCTCGGTGTTGAAACGCATGCGGTGAGATAAGGGTGTCTTGATATGCGTGGCTAGTAGGGTAACTACTAGAAGTCATGTGGTGTGATAAGGGTGGCTAAAATGTAGGATGCTATTTCGGGAAAAATGTTTTCTTTAAAATAAATTGTGAAGGCTCCCGCGGTGATATAAGAAAATGAGATATTGTGAATTTATTTATAATTTGGGACTACTAGGCGGTACCTCGGGAGTGCCCTTGTTGATATTGATTTATGGCCGCAGTTGCCTTTGATTATTGTTGTGATTTTCTTAAAGTTGAATAGAATTCTGTTTTGTTTCCACGAGGTATTATTTGCCATTATTTGGTGCAATTAAATGGTGACACACTACTTGATTCATTTCTATTTTATATTATTTTATTATATTGTTAAACATTTTTACCATGCCATTATTATTTTCCAGTAGGGCCTGACCTGACCTCGTAACTACTCTACCGAGGTTAGGCTTGACACTTACTGGGTACCGCTGTGGTGTACTCATACTACGCTTCTGCACATCTTTTTGTGCAGATTCAGGTACATCTTACCAGCCCAGACATGAGTGAGTTACCTATGTACGGAGACTTCGAGGTATATCTGCTTGCGTCTGCAAACTCTGGAGTCCCCTTCTATCATTATTATGTTGCTTTCTTATTTTTCTTTAGTCCTTGATATATAGAGACATTGAGGATAAATTCTTAGAAGCTTGTGACTTATTTCTACCAGTTTTTGGGAGTTGTAATTATTTGAATTACAGTTTATTTAATTCAGATATCTATTATTATTCTGTATTGGTAGGCTTACCTAGTCTTAGAGACTAGTTTCCATCACGACCTCCTACGGAGGGAATTTGGGATTTTGACAGAATATCTAACAACCCTCTAGTGGTTTGTTCTCGTGAACGGTTGGGTAACCTTTGTTTGGTAGCAAACTTAACTTCCCATTGGGAATTTTCTATCGAACCAAAGATTATCTAACCGTCGTCGAGTGTAAGTTTGCTTGTTTGCCTTGCTATCAAAGATCTTATTGTTGCTATCTTTGTAGTATGCTTTATGTTGCTGCCTCATTAAAAATCTTGCCAGAAAACCCCAATTGGGACAAAAACTAAACGAAGGGAAAAAGAGTGCAACACATATTTTCCGGTTGAATAATGTTCATCAGCAATAATATCTTTTGAGGTGTGCCACGTTCCAGTTGCTAGGCAACTTGTCTCCATTCTAGTACTCCAACTCGTATGATCCTTTCTCAGTGATAGCTGAAATCCGATAGGGACCTTCCCATATTGGACCTAGCTTCCCCGGATTGAGCTCCCGAGTGTTTTGGGTTACTTTCCTCAGAACCAGGTCTGCTACTTTGAAATAACGGAAGTTGGCTCTTCGATTACAATATCACTCCATTCTCTACTTTTGAGCTACCATTCTTACATGAGCCAAGTCCCTGCATTCCTCGAGAAGTTCCAAATTGATTAACATCACCTCGTTGTTCGATTCTTCATCTGCCCAAAAATATCTCAAACTAGGTTCACCAACTTTCACCGGGATTAGGGCTTCAGCACTGTACACAAGGTAAAAGGGAGTTTCTCCTGTAGTCAATTTGGCCGTTGTTCGGTAGGCCCATAGGACTTCGGGCAATTCTTCGCGCCATTTGCCTTTTGCCGCTTCCAACCTTTACTTGAGGTTTTGAATAATCACTTTGTTTGTTGACTCCGACTGACCGTTTGCGCTCGGATGATAAGGGGAAGATGTGATCTTCTTTATCTTTAAATCTTTGAGGAACTTTGGAACTTTTGCGCCGATAAATTGTGGCCCATTGTCGCATTCTATTTCTTTTGGTATTCTGAACCTGCGAATTATGCTTTCCTACAAGAAATCGACCACTTCGCATTCTCCAATCTTCTGATAAGGACCTGCCTCCATCCATTTAGAAAAATAGTCAGTCAAAACCAAAAGAAACCTTACCTTTCCGAGAGCTAGTGGCAGTGGTCCGACAATGTCCATCCCTCATTTCATAAACGACTATGGGGACAGAACTGAATGTAAGGGTTCCTGCCGGTTGGTGTACTAGTGGTACGTAGCGTTGGCACTTATCACATTTTCATACGAAGGCTTTCGCGTCTTGTTCCAAGCAAGGCCAGTAATATCCTGCCCGTACCAACTTCAGCACCAAAGAATCTGCGCCCGAGCAATTGCCGCCTATCCCTGTGTGGACATCTCTCATGACATAATTAGCTTCTGATGCTCCTAAGCATCTGCCAGCGGGCCTTGGAAGGATTTTCTATACAATTGGCCTCTCTTGAAGCTATATCGTGCAGCTTTGGCACGTAACGCCCGTGATGCTTTGGAGTCTTTAGGCAACTTCCCGCGCTTGAGATAGTTTATTATTTCATTTCTCCAGTCCAGACCAGACTAGTTGAATTTACCTCATAGTAATCGTCCGTATCTAGGAATGAGCTCATCAGTTGTACTATCGTCCCAGATTTCTATCCCTTTATTTCTGTCTATGATCCTAAGTTTGCTAATGCATCTTCTTCTGCGTTATCCTCCCTCGGGATGTGAGTGATTGACCACTCCCGAAATCGCACCAAAAGAGCCTGGACGTTTACCACGTATTGTTGCATACATTCTTCTTTTGTATCAAAAATCCTGTAGACCTGATTTATCACCAGCTATGAGTCATATTTAATTTCGATAACCTCGGAATCAAGTCCCCGAGAAAATTCTAGCCCTGCGATCAAAGCTTCATACTCTGCTTCATTGTTAGTTAAAGGGAAAGTTCTGATGGCTTGCCTTAGGGTTTCCACCTAAGGCGTGATTATGACTATTCTGAGTCTAAACCCCTTTACGTTGGAGGCTCCATCCGTAAATAAGGTCCAGACCCCCGATGTCGATTCCGACACCATTACTGCCTCATTGGTTGCTAGAGGCAGCAGTCCCGGACTGAAATCGGCCACGAAGTCAGCCAAGACTTGCGACTTAATTGCAGTCATTGGTTTGTATTCTATGTCGAACTCACTCATTTAAATGGACCATTTGGCCAATCTTCCCAAGAGCTCGGGTTTATGGAGGATGTTCCGCAAAGGGAAGGTAGTCACCATAGCTATCGGGTGACATTGGACATAGGGCCTCAGCTTCCGAACGGTGACTACGAGAGCTAAGGCCAGTTTTTTCAAATGTGGGTAGCGAGTTTCTTCTCCTGTTAAAATTTTGCTAGCGTAATAAATGGGAAATACCGTACCTTCGTCCTCCCGAACTAAAACCGCACTTACCATAACTTCTGAAACCGCGAGGTAGACTAGCAATGTTTCACCTTCTTTTGGTTTTGAGAGAAATAAAGGGATCGATATGTACTTCTTCATATCCCTCAAAGCCTGCTGGCACTACGGTGTCCATTCGAAATTATTCTTCTTTTTGAGCAGTGTGAAGAAGCGATGACATTTTTTCGATGACCGGGAAATGAACCTGCTCAAAGCTGCTAATCTTCCTATGAGCCTTTGGACTTCCTTTACATTTGACAATTGATCCGGTATATCTTCTATGGCCTTGATTTTTTTGGGGTTTACCTCATTTTCCCTTTGTGAGACCAGAATTCCTAGAAACGTACTGGAACTGACACCGAAGATGGTCACCTGCATTTAAAGACTTAACGAGCATATCGTCTATATAAACTTCCATAATCTATCCTATTTGCTTTTCGAACATCTTATTTACGAGCCGTTGATAAGTGGCTCCGGCGTTTTTCAACCCGAAGGGCATTACATTGTAACAATATGTACCGAAATTCGTTATAAATGAAGTTTTTCCTGATCTTTTGGGTCCATATTGATTTGGTTGTACCCGGAATAAGCATCGAGGAAACTCATCAACTCATTCCCTGCCGTGGCATCAATCATTTGATCGGTATTTGGTAGTGGGAACGAGTCTTTTGGGCATGCCCTATTAAGTTCTTTAAAGTCTACACGCATGAAAATTTTATTATTCTTCTTATGAATTACTACTACATTGGCTAGCCAGTCCGGATATCTTACCTCTCGGACCGAATCAATTTTAAGCAAGCGGGTTACCTCTTCTTTCACGCATTTATTCCTGACCTTGGCAATAGGGCATTTCTTCTGCCTTACCAGAGGTACGTTGGGATCCAAACTTAGCTTGTGCACGGCTATTTCCGTCGGGATACCTGTCATATACTCGTCCGACCATGCAGAATAATCTGCATTAAATTTAAGGAATTCAATAAAACCAGACCTGAGCTCCGGATGCAGTCCTGTCCCCAAATGGAATTTTCTCTCTATGAACTCCTAGAACAATGCAACTTGCTCCAATTGCCGTGGACTTTGTTGCATCCGTCTCTTCTGGAACTTGGAAATATCTTGGCACTGATATTTTTCTAACGACTCTACTTTCGGGCTAACTCCTTCTAGCTCAGGAGTAGGTGTGGGTTCCTATAATTGCTATGACGTGCATTCCTTCTCTTTGTTACTGGAAACTGAGATTGCATTCATCTCCCTTGTTTCCGGTTGATCACCTCTTATTTGCTTGATTCTTTCGGGCGTTGGAAACTTCAGCAATTGGTGATATGTTGAGGGTACAACTTTCATCTCGTGTAACCATGGCCTTTCCAGGATAATGTTGTATCCCATGTCACCATCTACTACTTCAAAGAGAGTTGTTTTCATTACCCCTTCAGCGTTTATGAGCAGCAAAATCTCTCCCCAGGTCGTCACGCTCACCAGGTTGAATCCAGTGAGGAGCTTTGTTGCCGGGATAATGCTTTTGGTGAGTTTAGCTTGCTCCAATACTCTCCATTGTATGATATTAGCTGAACTTCCTGGAACCACCAGAGCACGTTTAATCTTAAAATCTAACATATTTAAAGAAATAACAGTGCGTCGTTGTGTGGTAACAACAATTCATCTGCGTCCTCCTCTGTGAAAGTGATATCGTCTCCCTGGAGTCTTTTACTATGAGTTATTGATACTTTCGTCTTCTTTGCTGCCGAAAAGGTGACCCCGTTAATCTCATTCCCCCCGAAGATCATATTGATCGTTTAGCGTGGAGGCTCTTCTTCTACTTTTGGAAGTTCCGCGTTGTCTCTGTTACGACCATAATTGTTCTTAGCTCGGTCACTCAAGAATTCTCTGAGGTGACCATTCTTCAATAGTGTTGCCACCTCCTCTCAGAGGTGTCGGCAATCCCCTGTCTAGTGACCGTTCATCCCTAGGTACTCGCACCATAAGTTGGGATCTCTCGGGCTAGAATCGGATCTCATAGGTCTCAGAATCGTGCATGTTTAATGTTTCTCATGGCTGACACCAGCTTCACTATACTGACGTTGAAGTTATATTCCGATAACTTGGGGTAAGAAGGATCCCGAGACCCCGACATCTCCTTGTCCTAGAGTGATCTATTATTTCGACCACCATCGGTCCATCTGTTAGTGATGAACTTCTTTACTACTCGAAAGATTCTGCCACGGCCTTCGGTTTGCTCGTAGAGCAAAAATCGGCCCCTCGAAGTTTGTCTGTCCGCATCGTAGTCATCCTTCAATTTTTCTCTGCTCTTCTCCCATCCTTTGGCCGATGATGTGTAACTGACCTGGTCATCTTTGATACTTATCTTTGACTCGTATCGGTTATGGACATCTGCCCAAGTTGTTGCTTGGAACTCAAGCAGGCTCTCTTTCAGCTTCCGGGAAGCGTCTGAGCTTCTCGGGTTCAATCCTTTGGTGAATGCTTTAGCTGCACATTCATCCGGGACAGTCGGGAGCAACATTCTTTCTTTCTGGAATCGGATAACGAACTCTGGTAATAATTCGGATTCTCCCTGTGCGATACTGAATATGTCGGCCTTCTAGGATTGTACTTTTTTGGCCCCAGCATGAGCCTTGATAAAAGAATTCGCGAGCATCTCAAAGGAATCTATGGAATGCTCGAGTAATAATGAATACTACGTTAGGGCTCCCCTCGTGATAGTTTCTCCAAATTTCTTTAGCAGCACAAATTCTATTTTGTGAGGAGCTAGATAATTTCGTTTTACTGCCATTGTGTAGGTGGTAATATGATCCTATGGGTCTAAAGTCCCGTCATACTTTTAGATTTCAGGCATTCTGAACCGCTTCGGGATTAGTTCTGTTGTGGCGCTTAGCTTGTAAGGCAATTAAGTATACTTCTTCGAGTCCGGGCCTTTCAATATTGGAGGCGCGCCCGGGATTTGGTCCATACAGGTGTTTATTTCCCTCATAAACCGTAAAAGTTCATTCTTGAATGGGTCGCTCTCGTGTTGAGACCGAATCTGCTCCCCCTAGCCCCGTCGGAGCCAACTTCGCTCATGGGAGTGTTGTTGTTGACTCTCTGTGTTGTTTGGTTTGCGGGAACACCGGGAGGGATTGGATCTCGTCTGTTTGTATTATGCGAAGCCCCCGGTAGCGCATGCTTCAGTTTTGTCATAACCTGATCCTGCCGCGTGAGATCGCCAAAAATGATTGCATATTGCTCTCGCAGGATCCTCACCGCATCCATGACATGCTCCTCATCAACATCATCGGGAGTTGTCTCTCGAACCTGTCGAGGGTTCTGCCTGTCATGCATCGGCGTGGCGTCATTTCCCTCATTGCGGGTGTCACTGATTGAATCCTCGAAATGAGGCTGATCCCCTCGAATTTCAAGGTTGTGCATGTTGTAAACGGTGTTATCTTCTATTTTTTATGTATTTTTCTAAGACAAAATAATCAAATCGCGTTAGTAAAAAAGGAAAGGATCAATTTAATTGCACGGCTGTCTAGGCCTCACAGTGGGCGCCATACTGTTTACCCGTAAAATAGTACAGTTGAATTTATACGTAATTTCTAGACAAGTTAACTAATTTGATCCTGAAATAATACAATAATTGATGTTATGTACAATACTTAGCCTTGAAATGTAAATGAAACAGCAGAGATGATAGTTCCGGGAACAAGATTTCCGAGCACAGTAATGATGAGATCAAAAAGAAAGAAAGTAATATTGTATTAAGCTTTGTATATAATATAGTATATGTTTAGCCCGAAAATTCGTGTCCTTTACAATGATCACTGAGCTCACTATTTATAGCTATGTCTAGGGAAGGAGGTCCTAGGATCGTGTCCTCCTTTAATGTCAATTATGAGAGTCATTGATAAAGACGTAACGGTGAGCATAAATGCTAAATTCTCTATAACGGACCGTCGCTCTTAATACTGCAGAATATTCCCTATTAAATGCTACCGGGCGCAGAGCATTTAACACACCTTTATGAATGTTATTTTTTCCGGAGACAAGCGAAATGACTGTGTTCGGTCTTCGGCCATCCCTGTCTTGGTTTCCACGTGTCCTCCCTTTAGACGACCACGTGTCATATCATATTTCACCATATACAAGAATGCCATGATTAGATTGCCCTTGTCATCACTTAGGATCCCACCTAATCCTGCTTTTCCAGAGTTAGCATTATAACTTCCATCTGTATTGAGCTTGATAGTACCTGATTTAGGAGTTTCCCAGCAAACAATAATACTTCTGGGAATAGACTGGAGCTTAATTACAAAGTCCAATCATTGGGAGTGGAGGTAGAAGTCCAGGTTCGGCGGAACCCAATAGTCTTTACTCAAACAAGTATTTGTGTCAAGAAATTCAATAAATATATATACATTTTATATTTAGAACCCAGTTATTAACACTCAAAGTCATCGTTTTGAAATCATCTGAAATCCGTATAGTTGAAATCCTGGCTTCGCCTTTGCCAATCGTAGGACTTGCAAGTTAATTACCACCATTTTATTCAAGAGAAATAAATCAGTTGGCTGGGACGTACGTCGTACGACAAGAAATTTTATAAACTAAACCAGTTTGCATTGTCAGTCTGTATAATTCCTATTTATTCGCAAAACTAAGGTTACAATAAAAGAAAACAAAAGGTAAAAGAAATGAATGGAAAAGATCGGCATTTTTGAATTTAGGCCAATTTGCAGGCTAGATGAAAGATGAGAATCAAAGCAATAAAGTTTTGATCATTTTGCTTTTCTCTAATTTATCTACCGTGCACTTTTTCCAGCCGCAAAAAGGTACTAAAATTCTTCTTCATTATCCTTGGAATAAATTTAAAAATTTTATCTTCACCAATTGAAAGATTGCAAGCTATGTTAGATTTTACAAAAGCTTTCTGCATACTACGTACTGCCTATAGACTTGGTCCGAAACAGAAACTTATACAGCAATGTAGCAAAAGGTAGAGATATTTGTGGTCAATTGTTACAAAAATATGATTCCATTTCTTGCATTCAACCCACAATTGTGACCACATTCAATCCAAAATCCTATTTCCCTTGTTTTCTTGTTATAAAAAATATTACTATGTCAAAACTACCCTTGTTTGCCACATGAATTATATTCTTTGGCTTCTTGATCTATAAATAGGTTCGAATCCATAGAGCAACATATCCATTTCCTATCAACCAGGAATGGAAGATAAATTACAAGAGTCAGGTTTCCCCTAGAGTTCTCCTGAATCACTTCATTGGGATGTAAAAAATGCCCTTAATTTGAAAGGGTATTAATTATTAATGCCTACTGAAGTGTTTGGGGAACTCCGGGAGCCACCTGACATTTATCATAATTTTATTATCTTGTTATATATTTTGAGAGTTTAACAAAATTTATAGGGGTCCTGGAATTTTGAAGAGAGCTTAGTCTACATATGCTACTCAGCTCACTGTATTTCTCTAGAATCTTGTTGTTATTTTCCCTAATGTTGTATCTATACTGATTTCTTTTTCTTTTTAACCGGATTTTTTAGCTAGGTCTTATAACAACAACAACAATAAATCCAGTTTGATCCCATAAATGGGGTCTGGAGAGTGTAATGTGTACGCAGACCTTACCCCTACCTCATGGAGATAGAGAGGCAGTTTTCGATAGACCCTCGGCTCAAGGAACAATGAAGATAAAGTAACCAAGTAGCAGAGAATATTAGCAATAATGTAACATCGTAACAGGCGTGAATGTCACGGCATGCATAATAAAGAACCATAAATAGAAAATTACAAAAATAGTCCTAGTACTAGTGAATGGCCTAGATGGAACACACTACTATCTTTCAACCTACAACCCTAATCCTCGACCTCCACACCTTCCTATCATGGGTCATGTCCTCGGTAAGCCGAAGCAATGACATGTCCTGCCTAATTATCTCTCCCCAATACTTCTTAGGCCTACCCCTTCCCTTCATCAGACCCGCCATGGACAACCTCCACACTTCCTCACCGGAGCATCTATGTCTCTCCTCTTCACATACCCGAACCATCTCAGCCTTGATTCCCGCAACTTGTCCTCCACAGATGCCACTCCTACCTTGTCGCTAATAACCTCATTCCTAATCCTGTCTTTCCTAGTATGCCCACACATCTATCTCAACATCCTCATTTCCGCTACTTTTATCTTTTGGACATGGGACTTCTTGACGGGCCAACACTCGGCTCCATACAACATAGATGGTATAACCACCACTCTATAGAACTTGCCCTTAAGTCCAGGTAACACATTCTTATCACACAAAACCGCCGAGGCGAGCCTCCATCTCATCCACCCCGCTCCAATACGATGAGTAACATCCTCGTCAATCTCCCCGTTTTCTTGAATAATAGACCCAAGATACTTAAAATTATCTCTTTTAGGGATAATCTGAGTATCAATCCTCACTTCCACTTCTTCTTCATGCATCCCCTCACTGAACTTGCACTCCAAGTATTCAGTTTTTGACCTACTCAACTTGAAACCTTTAGACTCCAGCATTTGTCTCCAAACTTCCAACTTAGTATTAACTCCACCTCGCGTCTCGTCAATCAGGACTATATCATCAGCAAATAGCATACACCATAGTACCTCCCCTTGTATGTTACGCGTCAGCACATCTAACGCTAAGGCAAACAAAAACAGGCTAAGAGTCGATCCCTGATTTAACCCCATCTCCACTGGAAAATGATCCGAAGTCCTCACCCGAGTGTTTGCTTCCTCATACATGTCCTTAATCGCCCTAATGTACGCCACCGGGATACCGCTAGCCTCCATACATCTCCATAGGACCTCTCGCAGGACTTTACCATAGGCATTCTCTAGGTCGATGAATACCAAATGCAAGTCTTTCTTACTCTCCCTATACTGCTCCACCAATCTCCTCACAAGGTGAATGGCTTAGCTAGGTCTTATAACCATGAAGAAAACTAAAAAAATATTTCGTTCACTAAAAAGTTTAATATTTTTCTGAAAACAAATGTCATATTTCTAAAATTTACTCTATGTGGGACCTCCATATGAGGCTCATCACCCTCCTTATCTTAGTGGTCATTTGGTAGTTGGTTACAGAGAAAGTTATTTATGTATAAGGAGTAACATAACTAATACCATGTTGGGTAGCCTTTAGTTACTTTATACAAAAGTCAACATAACTAATGTTATGTTTGATTGCTTTCTCCATTAGGGGTATAAGTAATACATGGATAAGTTATACAATATATTTTTGTATTATTTATGCAAGGTAGAATGTGGAATAATTAATATATGTATTAGTAATACATGGATTAAACAATCAAATGACCAAAAAAAACCTTCATATTTGTTTTTAGCGAAAAGGGCCAAATATATCCTTCTACTTTAAGATATTGTCTACATTTAACATCTATTATACCATCGGGCAGAATTTACCCATACCGTTATACTATCAGGCCGAATTTATCCCTACAATCAGCAAACTTTAAAAAATTACCCTTCAGTCCGTCAGGTGACCCAGAATCTCCCAAATCATTTTAATTAAGTTATTGATTCTTCTTCTTGATCCACTATTTTTGAAATAATTGGCATTTACCTGCTTTTTGAATTAGAGAAAAAAATATTAAATAATACAACCGAATAAACAAAGTATAGTAACAATTTTAATGAATTCGTTGCTTTACAACATTCAATTTTAATGAATTTAGGTAGCTTTTCTAAATTCTAAAAGTATTTACAACATTCCAATTTTAATGAATTCGTTGCACCAAATGTATGGAGACTTTGTAAGTATTAGTGAATGAAGTTAAAGTTATCGTAGACTTTACATTGTCGAACTCAACTTTGCTTTAATTAAATGTCTACACATTATGCACTCTTAAGTTAGTCGATCGAACTCTATACTAACCAAGCAATGAAAAAATATATTTGAATATGCATGTACATACATGATGATCAGTTGCATATAATACACAATAACCTAAATAAAAAACAAAAATAGAAAAGGAAAGAAAGAAAAATAAAAAGAAAGGGAGGTAGGGTTTTACTACACGACAATATTTGAGGTGACTCGAGCAAATGAGAAGATGTCGGGGATTTAAAGTAGCGACTGTCCAATCCCAAAACGAACGTTTCTTTCGGGTAGACACTAATACAAATGAGTTTTGGCATCTTGCCAAAAGGAAACGAGTGTCTTTGAGTTGAAAAAAGCCAAAAGTAGAGGTTAAGTGGTGCGGCAGTGGCGGCGGGTCGGCGGTGATGGTGGCTGCCGATAGTGGTGCAAATTTTGGGAGGGGTTTGAAGGAAATGGGGCTTGAATTTGTGGAGAGAAGGTTGAGAGGAAGAAATGGTGAGATTTTAGGGTAGTTTGGATGACATGCGGTGGCGGCAGTAGTGGCGGCGCGACTAGGGTTTGGTTTTGTCAATTTTTGGTGGAGATTTAGTAGATTTGGGTTGTGGATCTAGAAAGAGGGTGAGGAGAGGAGAAGATTGGTATAATTTGGGGGTGTTTGGAGGAAGGCCGCCGCAGGTGCGCGATTTTCGGCGGCAGTGGCGGTTCTGGCAGAGAGGAGAAAGCGAAGAGAGAGGAAGAAGAAATGGGAAAGAGTAATAAGGGAAATGGGGCAAATTTTTTGCTAAACTAGGCTTTAAATACCTAGGGTGGGAAATTATAAGAGCCGTTGGATCTGGGAGAGATGAATGGCTGGGATTTGATATCACCCACTTAAGCAAAATGACGTCGTTTTGGTGTGTTCCACGCAGCCCATCCGGACTGGGTCTTGGAGCTACTGGGCCTCCGATATTGATCCTTGTGCCAATTTTGGCTTTAAAAATGATAAAACCCAATCCCCTAACCCCCTTATCAAATTATTTAACATAATATAACTCTAAAAGCCTTCAAATACACACATAATAATCCTAAAAATTATAATGTAGAAGAAAAAGACAGGAGCAAAAATTAGGCATTTACACAGGGAACTAGTTTTGTGTCTGTGTATTTTTTGAAATTGAAGAAAATTTGGCATGAGTATGATTTTTTGGTTCCATTCCCAAATTGCTGTGAAAAATCGAAGGATCATGCAGAGCATTTGCATCAACAGAGAATTATGAAATTTTTATCTGGATTAAATCTTCGTATGATCAAGCAAGAAGGCAAATTCTCATGAAAACCACTACTCCTTCTCTCAACCAGGCCTATGCAATGATTATTCAAGATGAAATCCAGCAGACGTTTGGTGCAAACATGATAAATGATAAGGTAGAACCCCTAGCTTTGCAGGAAGAAAAAGGAAAGGGAAGAAAGCAACTCCTTTAATGTGAATTATGTCATTTAAAGGGACTACTAAGGAGAATTGTTACAAAATTATAGGTTATCCTACTGATTTTGTTCCAAAGAGAAGGTATGGTGAAGGAGTGAAGAATGCAGGAGGTTGGCAGCAGAACTCTAGTGTTAATATAGGAGGCTGGCAGCAGAACTCTAGTGCTGGAAAACCAGGAGGATGGAATACAGCTGGTAAGCAAGGTGGTTGGAGAAGAGACCCCATGGAATTGATCAATAATTCACATGTGTCTTCATCATGTGTGCAAGGCAATTGAGATAATTCTTTTATGGCTACTAAAGCAAATGAAAACAAGGGATACCACTACTTCACCGATGACCAATACAATCAGATACTGAACCTTCTGAGCAAAGAACCTGGAGAACATCATGCCAACATGGCAAGTACAGGTACAGGTAAACGTATAATCAGTTGCCTAGTAACAAGTTATAACAAAAAACAAACAAAAAAACAAGGAGTGGATTATAGACTCTGGTGCCACCCATCATATTACCTCTAATATAGAACTATTAATAGATACTAAATGTACAGGGAAGACAGACAATGATAGAGTACATCTTTTTACGGGAGAAAAGGCTGACATTACTCATACTGGTAGTACAACCATGTTAGATAGGAGGACAATCAGAGATGTGCTTTATGTCCCAAACTTCAAGTTTAACCTATATTATTAGTGTCAAAGCTAACTAGGGAGTTGAATTGTAATGCCAACTTCTCTCCTGATTTTTGTGTGTTTCAGGACCTTTGGAATGGCAAGGTGAAGGGGATTGGTAGAGAAAGAGGAGGTCTATATCTGCTCAAGGGTGATCACTGTGGAAGACTAGCTAATAGAATAAGGACATTCAATGTTGTGAGCAGGATGACTGAAGGTTCATGTGGCATGTGGCACAAGAGGCTAGGCCATCCTTCTTTATTAGTGATAAAACATATAGTAGGTCTACATAATAAAGTTAGCTGTATGCTGCAAGATAGTTGCCTTGTATACCCTTTGGCAAAACAAACTAGACTAAAATTTCCATTAAATGATTCTAGAGCAGATACATTGTTTCATCTTTTGCGTATGGACTTATGGGGACCTTATAAAATTGCTTCCTTTGACAGAAAATAGTATTTCATGACAATTGTGGATGACCATTCAAGATATACATGAGTTTTTATTTTGCAGTTAAGTCTGAAGCCATAGTAGCAATAAAATAGTTCTTAACTATAGTTAAAAATTAATTTGGTATAAGCAATGTGCATAATGGTTGAGTGCTTTGGGTATTATACATCAAAGTAGTTGCCCTTATACTTCACAGCATAATGGCATAGTGGAGAGGAAGCATAGACACATACTTTATACTGCAAGAGCCTTAAGTTTTAGGGCTCAATTCCAATCAAATACTAGGGAATGTGTGTTAAAACAATTGTCTATTTAATCAATAGACTACTATCCAGTGTCTTAGGGGGAAAGACTCCATATGAGTTCTTGTATCACAAGAATCCTAGTCTTGCACATCTTAGAGTTCTAGGATGTCTTTGCTATGCTACAAATATAGTCAAAACAAATAAGTTTGCAGAAATGGCCAAAGCAGTTGTTCTTATGGGGTATTCTGAGACTCAAAAAGGCCATATTCTGTTTGATTCACTTACAAAATAATTTTTCACAAGTAGGGATGTTGTATTTAGAGAATCTGAGTTCCCATTTACTAAGGTGAATGAGAATAACTCAGTCAATCAGGAGTGTGGAGGAGAATTTAGTCCATATTGTTCTCTCCTTTACATACTAATGTTTTGCAGAAAACAAGCAGTTTAAACTCCATGGAGGAAGAAGTAACTCTGCAGGACAATAGACAGAGTGTATTGCAGGAGGGCTCAGACGTAGACTCATTAAATCTGTAGGAAATGGATATTGCATGGATTTCTGAGAATGCACAGGAGAGATCAAATACAATTGAGGATCAGCAAGAAAATGCAAATGAGTGGCAGGAAGGTGGAAATGCAACAAGATCAAGACCAGACAGAAAATCTATAAGGCAGGTCAAAGAACCAATATGGATGAAAGACTATGTGACAACCAAAAGAAACACAAGTTGCAACTATCCTCTTTCAAATTACTTGGCCTATGATCAGACTAGTTCAAGCTACCAATGTTATCTAGCAAAATTCTCTCAGCTGACTGAACCACAGACATTCAAGGAGGCTATGAATGATAGTAGGTGGATAGAAGCAATGAAACAAGAGGTGCAGGCATTAGGATACAACAACGCATGGAAGGTGGTAGATTTACAAGAAGGGAAGAATGTTGTTGGATCAAAATGGGTGTATAAAACTAAGTTCAAGGCAGATGGAGATATAGAAATATTTAAGGCCAGATTGGTTGCAAAAGGATACAGTTAACGGGAAGGCTTGGACTACCATGACACCTTGTCACCAATGGCCAAAATGGTCACTGTGAGGACTGTCATTGCTTTGGATGCTTCAAGAGGTTGGGGATTGTACCATATGGATGTTTATAATGCTTTCTTGCAGGGAGATTTATATGAAGAGGTGTATATGGAGTTACCTGAAGGTTTCAGAAGGCAAGGAGAAAATAAAGTGTGCAAATTACTGAAGTCCCTATATGGACTCAAGCAAGCTTCAAGGCAATGGAATATTAAGCTATCTGAGGCTTTATTGGGGGCTGATTTTGTACAAAGCCATCATGATTAATCATTCTTCACACTAAGGAGTCAAGAAGGCATAGTGGTCATTCTTGTGTATGTGGATGATCTCCTCATCACAGAAAATTGTGCAAAATTGATTAAGAAGACCAAAGACATATTGCATTAGAACTTTAAAGTGAAGGATTTGGGAGAGTTAAAATACTTCCTGGGAATTGAAGTACTAAGATCCAAGAGTAGAGTGCTACTGAATCAGAGAAAATATGTGCTAGAATTGATATCAGACATGGGATTAAATGAAGCTAAACTTGCATGCACATCATTGGAAGTCAATTCAAAGCTGACTTCAATAGAGTATGACAAGACAAATGGAATCACAGGAGATCCTTCCTTACAGGATGTTAGCACTTATCAGAGGCTAGTAGGAAAATTTCTATATATTATCATAACAAGGTCTGACATTAATTATGTTGTACAAGTCTTGAGCCAGTTTATGCAGGCACCCAAAAGGTCTCATTGGGATGTTGTCTTGAGAGTGGTGAGGTACTTGAAGAGTGCTCCAGGGCAGAGTGTGTTACTACAATCTGAATATGCTAAGGAGCTCACATGTTGATGTGACTCGGACTGGGTTGCCTGTCTTAATACTAGAAGGTCTATTACTGGTTATGCTATCAAGTTTGGCAACTCATTGATCTCTTGGAAATCAAAGAAGCAACAGACTGTTTTAAGGAGTTCAGCTGAAGAAAAATACAGAAGCATGGCTGCAAGCATTGAAGAATTGACTTGGCTACTTAGTTTGTTTAAGGAGTTGGGTGTGAAAATAGTACAACCAGTCGCAGTGCTCAGTGATAGTAAGTCAGCCATTCAACTAGCAGCTAATCATGTGCTTCACAAGAACAAAGTACATAGAGATCGATTGTCATTTCATTAGAGACAAAATCAAGGAAGGGATGGTCAAGATAACACATGTCAGCACTAAGGAGCAGTAGACAAATTTGTTGACTAAAGCATTAGGAACTGCTCAACACGATTATCTACTTGGTAAGCTTGCAGTGTTCAATATTCTGCACCCTCCAGCTTGAGGGGGCATATTATGATATAAGCATATAAGAAGGTAGTTTGTTATAAGTAAGTTAAGGGTGTTTTAGTCATTTTAGCTTTTTCTTCTCTTATTCTATAGTATATATCGACTGTATATAATAGTGGAGAGCAGACTTGCTCATTCTCTCAATAATAGAACAGAGTTGTATAACTTTCCTCCATTAATAATCTCGAGCAATTCTCACAATTTCACAAGTCGATCAGCCATTTTGTATTTTGTCAATTATTTTATTTGATCAAGCCTTTATATATGTGTGTGTGTATTTGCTCCCTCTAACTTTGGTACATCAAATTGTAAAAAAATTAACTAGGAGTGTTGACGTCACTTAAGCTTGTAGCTAGAATTAGTGGTGAGTTGAATTTAACCACAGTTAGGTGTAGCTGAGATAAATTAACCACATTAGTTAGTTAGTTTCAGTAGGTTAAACACGTGTATATATAGTTGTAAAGAGTCATACTTCAGCTAAGACTTAGTAAATAAAAGTTTCATATTTCTCTCTCTAAAACTTCAGCTTCTTCTCTGATTTTTCCTACAAATCTCATCTTCTCTGTTATTCAACAATTCTGTCTACAGATTCAGGAAAGGTTCAAATGCCAACGGGTGATTCTGCTAAAATCACACATGTAGGAAGTTGTCATTTGTCTGGAGGTTATGTGATTATAGATGTCTTATGTGTACCAGAGTTCAAGTTTAATCTACTACATGTATCTAAAGTTACGAGGGATCTGAGATGTTTTATTTCCTTTTATCCTGAATTTTGCCTCATCCAGGACCTCTTCAATGGGAAGGTAAAGGCGATTGGTAATGAACAAAAAGATCTCTATGTGCTGAAGTACCAGAACAAACAAGTGGTTCCAAGCAAGTCTATGGCAGTCCAAACAACAACATGTCCTGAAACTTGGCATAAGAGATTAGGTCATGTCCCTATGGGAGTCTTAAGAAAACTTACTATTTTCCAGAATAAAAATAACTTTAGGATGGATCATTGTAGTGTTTGTCCGTTGGCTAGACAAACAAGATCTGTTTTTCAGCATAGTACTACTAGAGCATCTGCTCCTTTTCAATTGATTCATCTTGATGTGTGGGGACCCTATAAAGTTGACACTTATGATGGTATGAAGTATTTTGTTACTGTGGAAGATGACTATTCTAGATGGACATGGATTTATTTTACGAGAGTTAAGTCAGATGCGTCTAATGTTTGAAGTCTTTCTTTGTTGTGGTTCTTAATCAATTTGAAGGCAATATTAAAGCTGTTAGAACTGGAAATGGGTCTAAGTTTGTTAATTCAGTATGTGGTGAATTATTTAGCTTACATGGGGTCATTCATTAAAGCTCCTGCCCTTATACACCCCAACAGAATGGGGTTGTAGAGAGGAGACATAGACATATCCTTGAAACTGCAAGGGCCATAAAGTTTCAAGGTCATTTGCCTGCTAAATTTTGGGGCTATTAAGTGGAAGTTACAGCCTATGTTATAAATAGAATACCATCTAGTGTTCTGGGCAACAAGTCTCCTTTTCATATGTTATATCAAAGCACGCATTCATTGGAGCATATAAGAGTGATAGATCGTCTATGTTATGCTTCTAAACTACCTACACAAGATAAGTTTGGAGCTAGAGCTGTCAGAGCAGTATTACTTGGTTATGGATCTTTTCAGAAAGGGTACAAACTATATGATATGGATAACAAAGTAGTCTTTATTAGTAGAGATGTTGTATTTCATGAGTCAATATTTCCTTTCTGCTCTAATTATTCAAAACATGATTCTTTGTTCCCTGATGTTGCTCCTAATTTTGGCTCACTTGCTGATGAACTTCCAATTGAGATGTCTACTCCTGTGCTTGTGCCTGAGTCAACTTAAACATCGCATTTTCAGCAGGGACCTACAGATATTCCAGCTGAGAAGTCTTCACCTTTGATACTACAGCCCACATCATCTCTTTCTGATAAATCTTCTACACTTAGAAAATCTACTAGAACTTCCAAGCCACATGTGTGGCAGAAGGACTTCATTGTTTCTGGCATCTGTAACGATCCGACCGGTCATTTCGAGCATTTTCAATTCGCTCGGTAGTTTATGGGTATGAGTAGCTCCGTATGATATATTATGACTTATGTGAATCGTCAGTTTTGGAGCTTAGGTTATTCAGAATCGATTTGGAAGAATGAATTTTATGATTTAAGCTTTAAGTTGGAAGAGATGACCAAGTTTGACTTTTCTGAATTTGACCCCAGAATGAATTTTTGAGGGCTCCGTTAGGTCCGGATGGTGATTTTGAACTTGGGCGTATGCCCGGATTTGCATTTGGATATTTCTAGAAGGATTCATCGCTAATTGGCAAAAGTTGGAAATTTGAAGGTTTGGAAAGTTCATAAGTTTGATCGGAGTTGACTTTGTGGATATTGGATTTGAATTGTGGTTACGGGGATTAGAATAGCTTCGCTATCTCATTCGGGACTTGTGTGCAAAATTTGGGTTCATTACGTGTTGGTTTGATATATTTCGGCGCGAGTTTTGGAAATTTCAAGTTCAAAGTTCATTTAAATTTGATTTGAGGTGTGATTCATTGATTCGATATTGTTATGTTTGATTTGAGGTCTCAAGTAGGTTCGTGTTACGTTATGGGACTTGTTGGTATATTTGGACGGGGTCCCGAGGGGCTCGGGTGAGTTTCGAACGAGGTTCGGACCATTTCGTCGCATGTTGCATTTGGCTAAGGCTGTTGGTTCTGGTGTGGCCGCATATGCAGACAATTGGTCGCAGAAGCGACGTCGCAAATGCGGGTTCTTCTTCGCATAAGCCAATAGGGCAGCCGGGCGTGAGAGTCGCTGGTGCGGGTGCAGGGGCACATCTGCGCGATCATATACGCGGTTCAATGTGCGCAGCAGTGTGATCGCAGAAGCGGGTAGGAGATCGTAGAAGCGAGGGGTCGGCTGGTTAGTGGTTATTGCAGAAGAAAAAAGTTAGTTGCAGAAGCGACTCCACAAAAACGATTGGGGTGTCGCAGATGTGATGAGGACTCGGCAAAATAGTATTAAATCGAGGCTTTTGGTTCTTTTATCATATTTTGAGATTTGAAGCTCGGATTGAGGCGAGTTTTGAAGCGCTTTTCATCACGTGAATTTGGGTAAGTGTTCTACACTTGATTTTGATTATATTTCGTGATTCTATCTTCGATTTTGGTAATTGGCTTATGAATTATAGAGAGGAATTGAGGGTCTTAGCCTAAAGTTTGATAGAGTGAGTTTTTGAGTTTTGAATGTTGATTCGGAGTCGGATTTGAGTGAAACTAGGTTAGACTCGAAATTGAATGAGTTGTCGGATTTTTTGAGTTTTGTAGGGTTCCGAGGTGCGGGCTCGTGTTTTATTTTTGGTTGATTTTGGGCTTTTGAGTAAAGATTCGACTTCTATCTATTGGAATTGCTTCCTTAGACTCTATTTGATGTATTTGAGTTGCTTTTGGCTCTTTTCGAGCCGTTCAGAGTTCGGTACGCGCGGGATGACATTTTTGGAGCATCGCTTGGCCTGTTCAGTATTGGATTTGGCTTGTTCGAGGTAAGTAACACTTCTAAACTTGAAGCTGAGTTATACGTGTAATGTGATTTGTTTGGAGGTGACACACATGCTAGGTTACGGGCGTGTGGGCGTGCACCGTAGAAATTAAGACTCGATTGATTCCGTAGAATTGTGTAGCCAGTTGACTTGTATTTTTCATGTGTTAGAGAAACTGAGCTATGACTCATGTTAGAAATCATGCTTAGGCAAGTACTGGTATTATTGGGACCCACCGAGTTCATATCTGCTCTCAAATTATATGTTTAAATTGTAATGCACTCAGTCATGTTCATTCATGGCATATCATATATCAGTCTCTGTTACTATTTATTGATACATCATATTATCATTTTGGGCTAGTTTCATGACATTGTGAGCCCGAGAGACTGGAGAGATTGTTGGCTGTGTGAGGCCGATGGCCTAATTGTGAGTGATATTTATGGGATCGGGCTGCACGCCGCAACATATTTTATTGATTTATGCCTGGATTTGGCTTGTTATAGCGCTTGGGCTAAAGGAGCCCCTCCAGAGTATGCATACCCACAGTGAGCACATTTGATATTATATTGAGGGATGGATCTTCCCTGGACATGGATCTTACCTAATTATTTATATTGAGAGATAGATATTCCCTGGGTTAGATTGGCTCTATATAGTACTGAGTGACTGAATGTCAGTTATTATATATATTTGGGATGGATCTTTCCTGGGCTAGATTGGCCATATACAATACTGAGTGCATGTGCGCGAGTTGTCATTTATACTTGGGTTGGATCTGCCCTGTACAGTGCCGAGTGACTGAGTGGGCTGAGTATTGAGCATGTGAGTGAAAATACGAGACAGTGAGATTTAGCACTCCGAGAGTATGAGTGCATGAGTTCATCATTAAGATGCAATGCATTTGACATGCGTACTTGAGATACAGGCATAGAGATGCATTTCCTCATGCTACCCGGTTTTAGTGACATTTATGATTTCACCTGTATATTGACATGTAGGCATAGAGATGTATTTTTCTCATGCTATCTGAAAAAATGAAATATCTTATTTATTATTGAAAAAGTTTTGGGAAAATCATAGTTTTCAAACTTATTCATATATGTTTTTGAGGTTTTTGGTGAAAGATCTGGGATCTACTATTATACTTGAAACACAAGCCTATTTTCCGTAACTGTGAACCAGCTGAGTTATTTCTTGTACTATCTTTATTATATTGTTATGAATTGTTTCTGGTTATTGGAGTTGGACTTTGACCCTTATCCCAGCTCGTCACTACTTTCAACCTAAGGTTAGATTTGTTACTTATTGAGTACATGGGGTCGGTTGTACTCATACTACACTTTTGCACCTTACGTGCAGATATTAGATGTTGATGTAGCTGCGTACGGCGGGAGCTGGATCTGAAGAGTACCTACGTTCTGGTCATAGCTGCCTCTTGATCTTGGTAGCTTTAAAAATTTTAATCTGTTCTTGTATAGTTCAAACAGATGATGTACTTTATTTCATATAGATTTGTAAATTCTAAATCTTAGAAGCTCAGGATTTGTACTACGAGTCCTTAGGAAAATTCTTGTATAAAAGCAGTTGTATATCATTTCTTCTCTTTATAATCTCATTAAATTGAATAGTTGTTAATTGGCTTACCTGACGGGTTGGGTTAGGTGCCATCATGACTAGTTGGATTTTGGGTCGTGACAGCATCAAACCTGCTGCACACACTTGATTATATCCTTTATCAGATGTACTAGCCTATGATTCCATCTCACCCAAGTACAATAGTTTCATTACTAGGTTTTAAACTGATGTTAAACCTAAAAGTTATGCCCAAGCAATTAAGGATCCCAGATGGATTGATGCTATGCAGGCTGAGATCAAAGCACAAGAAGACAATCAGACTTGGGAAGTAGTCTCTCTGCCTGTAGGAAAGAAGGCAATTGGGTGTAAATGGTTTATAAAATCAAGTATAAGGATACTAAGGAGGTGGAAAGGTTCAAGGCTCGGCTAGTAGCAAAAGGATACAGTCAACAGGAAGGGCTAGACTACCATAATACTTTTTCACTAGTTGTTAAAATGGTAACTGTTAGGGGGTTTTTTCTGTTGCAGCAGCTAAACATTGGGAGATTCACCAAATGGACGTTTACAATGCTTTTCTTTAGGGAAACTTGGATGAAGAGGTTTATATGTCTTTACCTCAAGGTTTCAGTCATATTTAGGGGAAAGGGTAAGTATGCAGAATGATTGTCTTTATATGGTCTTAAACATGCATCTCGTCAATGGAACATTAAGCTTACCACTGTACTTCTATCTTTTGGCTTTATCCAAAGTCACTTAGACTATGCTTTATTTACCAAAAAAACACCTGACAGCATTATAGTTGTATTAGTATATGTGGATGACCTCCTGGTCATTGGTGATAATCCTACATTATTTCAAGAGACCAAAGATAATCTGCAAAAGAGCTTCAAGATCAAAGATCTGGGACTGTTGAGGTATTTTCTTGGGATAGAATTTGCTCGAAATAAAGATGGCATACTCTTGCATCAAAGACGCTCTTGAGCTAATCTCAGATTTAGGCATATCTGGTGCAAAGCCTGTGGGAGCTCCTTTGGAGCTTAACCAACGATTCACTTCTGCTGAGTTTGATGATCATTTTGGGTTAACTGATGATAAATCCTTAGATGATCCAGGACCTTATCAATGTTTGCTTGGTCGATTGATATAACTAGGCCTGACATTGCTTTTGATGTGCAATGCCTTAGTCAATTTATGCATTCACCCAAGCAATCTCATATGGAGGTTTCTCTCTGGTTGGTCAGATATGTCAATCAGGCACCAAGACAAGGCATTTTGATGTCCTCTTCCTCAGATTTTCATCTCACTGCTTTTTGCAATACTGACTGGGCTGCTTGCCCCAATACCAGGAGATCGGTTACTGGTTATTTAGTTAATCTTGGCCCTTCTCTCGTCTCTTGGAAGTCCAAGAAGCATTCCACCATCTCTAGAAGCTCTGCTGAAGCAGAATATAGGAGTCTGGCAGCTACAGTTGCTGAAATCACTTGGTTGATTGGTCTGTTCACGGAGTTGGGTTTTTGTCTTCAATTGCTAGTCTCTTTATTCTGTGATAGCAAGTCTGCTATCCAGATTGCAGCAAACCCTGTGTTTCACGAGCGCACGAAACACATTGATATCGATTGTCATTTCATCCGGGAGAAAGTTCAACAGGGTCTGGTTCATCTTTTACATCTATCTTCCTCTGAGAACCTCGCTAATATTCTCATAAAGGGTCTTCCTGTCCGTCAGCACTGTTATTTTCTCTCCAAGCTAAGAATAAAGAATGTCTTCATTTCTCCAAGCTTGAGGGGGGTGTAAAGGAGTTAACTAGGAGTATTGACGTCACTTAAGCTTGTAACTAGAGTTAGTGGTGAGTTGAGTTTAACCACATTTAGGTGCAGCTGAGATAAATTAACCACATTAGTTAGTTAGTTGTAGTCGGTTAAACACGTGTATATATATGGTTGTAAAGAGTCATACTTCATCTAAGACTTAGTAAATAAAAGTTCAATATTTCTCTCTAAAACTTCAGCTTCTTTCTCTGATGCTTCCTGCAAATCTCATGTTCTCTGTTATTCAGCAATTCTGTCAACAGATTGATGGAAATTAACACAAATGCTCATCACAAATTCCAATTATATATAGGACTTCTTATTCAGTTGTGTTTGGTTTGATATTATATTAGAAATTGAGATGGTCACTTTCCTTAGTAAGATTTTAGGGGGGGAGGTTTCTATAACCTCAATATCAACTTCTTTAACCCCTCCAAAACTCGCTAGGAAGGAGGAGGATACCTTAATTTTCATAATAGGTTACGTTTAAGTTATATACACTTATAATGCAATTCTTTTGTACATCGGAGTATGTAGTTGCAAAACTACGATCAAGTTCACCATCAGCTAGCCTCCAAGGTGCATCAATCACCTATAACGTTTAATCACCTCTATAGCGCGTCAACCACCGCCAACAACCACCTTATATATCAACCAGGGGCGGATCTATGTATATGGTTTGAGGTGGTACGCCACCTGCAAGTTTCGGAGAAAACTCTATGTACACACACACACACACACACACACACATATATATATATATATATATGTATGTATGTATGTATGTATGTGTAAGAAATAGTATATATATTTAAAGTGCCACCCAAAGAAGAAAAGTGACCAAGGTGCCAGGGCAAACGTTCACCTTTTACTTCTGCTGATTGTGAGTTTGAATCCAGCTGACATGAATTACTTTTTTGGCTTCATTTAATTACAATTAGCACACTATACGACACACTTTCTATTTAAAATAATAATACTCCTAGAAAGCTCCTTCTGTCACTTTCCCCTTTCCCAAAAATTATACTCCAGCAAAACAAATCCCAAGTTCCCAACCCTTTCTCCACTTTGCTCGTCGCTTCTCCTTTGGCTTCTGCAGTTCTGCTTCACGATTTTTTGCACTTCTTCTGCTTCACCTCTGCTGCTTCAAGCTTGCTCACTGGCCACTGCTCTACGGCCACCATTGTAAAGCTTCCTCACTTTTTCTTGTTTATTTTTTAACCCTATGTGGGTTGTGGCTATTTTTTTTCCATTAAATATATATTCCTACTCTGCTTTTTTTGTATTTAGTTGGATTTTAATGTTCTTGCTAAACTGTATTATCACTTTTGAATTATTTATTATGTATTTCTTTGGTTTTGTTGAAAATCCTATGCCACTTAAATGGTTTCATTCAGTGGCGGAGTCGGAATTTTCATTAAGGGGTGTCAAAATATATAAAAGTAAATTTACCAAAAAATTAAGGGGAGTCAACACATAGTATATATATGCATATAATATTTTTTACCTATCTACACAATGTATATTTCCCGCGACACCCCTTCCGATAAAGTGGCTCCGCCACTAATTTCATTGTAGAAATTAATTTCTTGGCTAAAAGAGAAAAAATATCCCCAATAATTTTGACCAACAAAAATTCAAAATTAACTCCATTATAACAATAAAAAGAATTAGGGAAAGTTGAGTAATTTTCGTTGGCTAAACTTATTGATGTCATTATGGATCGTTTTCAAAATATGAAAACTCGTCAATTGTAAATAGATGCTGTATATATATAATATTAATATTATTATTGAAAGTTTTATAATTGCGTCAATTAGTTATAGTTATTTTTTTTTTGTTTGATCGATTTGTCTATATAAATAAATAAAAAATAATCTGAACCGACGCCCGGGTTAATCAAAACGATTAGTCACCTATAATGATTAATCACCTCTACCGTGCGTCAACCACCACCAACAACTGCCTTTATAGTCAGCAACCGCAACACAATTTTTTATTTATTTGTAGTCAACATGAAAAAGATTTTATTCAACCAATTATAACTTCATATATAGCTAGTTCCCTTGGACTTTTGAACTAGTATCTATATATAGAGTTTTCCTATCCACCCATCTATCTAGCTAGTATGCCCTCCAGAATAATTAAATTTAACACAGGCAAATAAAATCTTACTAGACAGAGAAGCTATTAAGACTAGTATCTTTCTTCAAACATGAATCAGCTAGAGGACAGGTTCTTTAGTCTATGACTACTTTCTTTAAAGGCAACACAAAAACTAAATAAATAGTTCTTACAATATTATTACAACTTAAGTTTTTAGTTAAGTTCTTACAATATATATATATATATATATATATATATATATATATATATATATAAGAGAAAAACTTAACTAAAAACTTAAGTTGTAATAATATTGTAAGAACTATTTATTTAGTTTTTGTGTATATATATATATATATATATATATATATATATATATATATATACACAAATATAATTCTTTTAAAATTATACACATTCTTTATTTTTTAATATTAAATCATCCATCTATTTTATATACAATTTTATGTTGAGAAAACTAATAACGTTATTCAATGTTCATATTTAGAGATAACAACTTAATAATCAAATTTGTATTGAGATTCAAACTTCTTAATCTTATTATTAAAAACAACTGAGGTGCTTGATAACTTCACACCGCTTACATTGCAAGTGAACGCTAGATGAACCTTGGAAGGTCTTAAACATGTGAAAATGGGGCTTATTTATATCACAACAAATCTATTGGAGATCTGAAAATTCTAAAAAAACTTCTACTTATGACAACAATAACATTTATAACATTATCAAGAAATATAATTAATTGTAGGAATACAAGTAATATTAACGATGACAACGAAACAACAACATAAAAATAACTTACAATATTAAAAATAATAAGGTGACAAAAACTATTCCTTTAATAGTTAAAATTCTTAAGAGAAATTTACCTAAATGTTATTTCACTATACAAACAACTCGAATTTGACACTCACAATATTTGGTCAGCCCCATTTGGAAAGTTGTTGTCATATTTTAAATTTGATTCTACCTACCTATATTTCAAGATCTAGAAACTCAATCTATGCCTTCCTAGGTTACTCTCAATTATTCTCATAAAATTGAGCAACAAAATAAATTTCTTACCATTATCTCAAGATATGCTAAATTTTCAAGATTCATAAATTTCCTATTACAATAATATGAATTTTGAATCTTACATTTGGTAACAACATTATGAAGACAATCTATTTAAAGGACTTTCTTCTCTTGCAAGAAGCAAGTCACATAGCAAACTAAAGAAAAAGCTACTTTATTCTTAATTTGCTTTAGTTTCTAAATCAATGGCTTCTCGAAAACGGGGTTCTAGTTCAAAGTGAGTTTCTTTTCCATTTCATTTTTCTTTTTCTTCTTTTCTTGTTATATATTTTACAGTGTCTTCAATAAATTTTTATGGTGCTTTCAATTTTTAGCGAAAGGAGGAATGAAATCAAGGCACTTAAACTCGAAAATGAAATGCTCCGCTTGGGAAACAAATTGCTAAGTGAAAGGAAGGAGAATCTACTATGCTCTACATGTAGAGAAAGTGAAAAACAAGAGAAAATCATTGAACAAGTGCTCAAGGAGATGGACCAAGTGAAAACAGAGGTCAGCTAATTTCATCTCATTAATATTCTTTTTTTTATTATAAATAAACAGTTTTGAAATGCTATATACTTTATCCGTCTTTTTCTTTTGCAGTATGAAAAGCTACCAAGTTCTGGCCCTAGAAACTCCCAGTGAGATTACATAATGAAAAAGCTGCATATTCCTGAGATAAAATTGTTGTAGCTTTCTCTTTCTGGGGGAGCAATTTTACTCTTATAATTTACCTAATTATCTTCAAATTTTAGTGGTATTGTAATGCCCATTTTCAGATTCAAAAAAGGAAAAATAATTGCTATCAGATTTCTTTTACCCTACCTTTGTTGAAATCTATTACAGCGTTTTCATGAAATCAGTCAGTCTGCAGCTATATAAAGCTATGAAAAATTAGATGTACGAAAAAATAATATATCGTGTATTTGGAATTTAAGGTATGCTTTAATAGACATACATAAATAAAAATATTCTTGCTAAAATACGGCACTCGCGTCTTGAGCCGTTAGTTTCAAACACTTAGTCAATTATCACGTCAAATAGTAGAAACTTTTTCCATATTTGATTCTCACGCGCCTTGCAAAACCAGACAAACGATTAACATGCATGGTCGAAAATTTTCGCTTTAGGGCAATTTTACAAACAAATTCGGCAATTTTAAGAGTACCAACATACCTTAATTTGCACAATAGATTTAGGTTATACACATTGACAATGCAAATTTTATTAACATGATCATTGTTGTCTAAGCCATTATAGCATGTTAGCTAGTAATTTTTATCAGGTTATCAGTTAATGCTTATCATAAAAATTTATCTGTAATTACCTTATAAGTAATATTAGTATACAAATATTTTTACATTCTTAATGCATCGAACTTATACTATAAAATCATATGTAGTTGCAAAACTAATGTCAGGTTCGAGTTAGAACGATAAGAAAAAAAGAAATGGATGGAAAAGATCAAGGCCTTTGAATTTAGGCCAATTTACGGGCTAGATGAACATGAGAATCAAAGAGATAAATTATGATTTCTTTTCTGTATTCTGTAATTATCTACACTGTTTTCATTATCCTTGGAATAAAGTCAAAAAATATCTACTAATTTATAGAGTATGGTCGAGCAGAAGCTTGGATCCCAATGTAACAAAAGGTATAAGAGATTTGTGGTCACTTGTTACAAAAGTATGATTCCATTTCTTGCACTCAACCCATAATTATGACCAGGTTCAGTCTAACCAAAATGCATTTACTTTTTTTTGCGTCATATTACTCCCTCCATTTCAGTTTATGTGAACCTATTTTCTTTTTTGTTCGTTCCAAAAAGAATGACCTCTTTCTAAATTTAAAAATAATTTAGCTTAAACTTCAAATTCTACCCTTAATGAGAAGCTTTTATAACCAAACAAATACTCTGAACCCCTTTTTGACTTGTTTAAGACCACAAATTCAAAAAGTCTTCATTTTTTCTTAAATTTCTTGGCTAGTCAAAAATATTCACATAAATTGAAACGGAGGGAGTACTATCTTAAAATTACACATTTTAGCCACATGAATTATATTCTTTGGCTTCTCTATAAATTGGTAATTTTTTCAATCCATAGAACAGCAGCATTTCCTATCAACTAGGAATTGAAGGATTAATTTAAAAAGTTAGGTTCCCCCTAGAGTTCTCCTGAATCACTTCATTGGGTTTTCAAAAATGCCTACTGAAGTGTTTGGGGGAACTCTGGGAGCCACCTGACATCATTTTATGTCTTTTTTACAAGAGATATTTATTTTTACACATAAGATATCTGAAAATAAATATCTAAAATGGTCATTTTCTTCTATTCAAATTGTAAGTGACCATTTCCTCCGCTAAAAATAAATAATTAGTATATATGCTATTGATCAGGCTCCTGAATTTTTCTTGAATTTTGCTGTTATTTTTCCTAGTTATGGTAACTAAACTGATTTCTTTTTCTTTTTTAATCATTTTTTTAGCTACGTCTTATAAGCTTGAGGAAAACTAAAATCTTTTACTTTCAAGGTGTTCTTTTATCCTCTTTCCCAAAGTAATATATATTATATATGCATGCAACTCTATCATGGTTCTTCCATTGACTGCGTTAGTAAAGCACAGGCCAAAATACAATCGAAAACAAGAAGTTTTCACTATGTGAAGGATCAATTCACATAATTAATAATATCAAATCTTTCTATAGGAACGTAGAAGCTGTGCGGAAGCTCATCTTATACCTTCTATTATATTAGTAGAAAACCTCCTTATTACAATCTTATCCGAACATGAAAATCCAATCATTTCTATCCATTCTTGATGCTTGATTGTGTTGGGAATAAACCCCCACATAAATAATATTCACGGTAATAAAAGCGGAATAATAACGTAGCACCGAGATATGGTAATTAACAAGAATAAAATAGTGACAATGACACCAAGATTTTTACGTGAAAACCCCTATTTAATAAGGGAAAAAATCACGGCCCCAAGACGAGCAACTGATATCACTATAGAAAGGAATTTTACACTTTGTAGGTCCGAGTAAAATACTCCAAAGACTACTACAACACTCAAAAGAAATAACCCTCTTTTGATATTCCCACCTCACTACAATATCGCTCACTCTCTATTTTTCTCATAGACTATTTTCTTATACCCTGTCTGTGAAACCTCACTCTTTCTTTCTAACTCTCAGATATATTTTTCCTCTGAGATTGGTGTATGAAATGAGAAGTTGAAGGCTTCTATTTATAGGAAGAAGTGTCGTAACCAAAATATAATTTTGGTCAAAAAACGCGTTTCGGTGCCAACTACTAATTTGGCATCTTGCGGATTTTTCTTCTTCATTATGGGGATGGACTCCACAACCTTTTTCTTCTTTCTTCATTATGGGGATCCACCCCCGCAATCCGCTTTTTTCTTTGTTTGATTATGGGACTGGACCCCACAAATCTCCCCCTCCAGACCCATTCACCTGAAGGAGGTAACACTGTTCTTTTAGCTTGACTGCATGCCGACAAGTTCTTTGCATAGCTCGAACTTGTCTCTTGGTACTACCTTGGTCAACAAATCAGCATGATTTTCACTCGTGTGAATATTTTTGACATGTAAAGATTCGTTCTCCACCTTCTCACAAATCCAATGATATTTCACATCTATATGCTTTGTTCTTGCATGGTACATGGAGTTCTTGCTCAAGTCTATTGCACTTTAACTATCACAATAGACAACATACTCTTTTTGATGCAATTCCAGCTCTTAAAGAAATCGCTTGAGCCATACCATCTCTTTGCCAGCTTCTGTAGCGGCAATGTACTCTGCTTCAGTTGTTGAAAGTGCAACACACTTCTGTAATTTAGACTGCCATGATATAGCTCCCCCCTGAAAAATATAAACAAATATCCAGTAGTAGATTTTCTGTTATCAATGTCACCTTCCATATCAGCATCTGTATAGCCCTTCAAGATTGGATGAGATCCTCCAAAGCACAAACAATCTCCCGTGGTACCTTTCAGGTACCTGAGTATCCACTTGACTGCTTCCCAATGTTCCTTTCCATGATTTTCAAGGAATCTGCTAACAACAACAACTGCTTGAGCAATATCAGGTCTGGTGCATACCATTGCATACATCAAGCTTTCGACTGCTGAAGAATAAGGAACTCTAGCCATGTTCTCTTTCTCCTCCACACTTGTAGGACACATCTTCTTGCTCAACTTTAGATGACTAGCAAGAGGTGTGTTGACTGACTTAGCTGTAACGATCCGACCGGTCGTTTTGAGAGTAATAGCTCTGATCCCCTATTAACTGCTTTTCCCATATCTATTTCTGCTATTGTAACTTGCCGGGATGATTGGTTTTGAGTTTCGGAGTGTTTTGGGACACTTAGTTCCTAAATGAGAGCTTTAGCCTTAGGATTTGAGCCGTAGTCGAAACAGTATGAAGACAACTCCGGAATGGAATTTTGTTGGTTCAGTTAGCTCCGTTAGGTGATTTTGGGTTTAGGGGCATGTCCGGATTGTATTTTGGAGGTCCATAGCTCATTTAGGCTTGAAATGGCGAAAGTCGAATTTTTGGAATTTTGGGCCGGTAGTGGAAATTTTTGATATCGGGGTCGGAATCCGATTCTGGAAGTTGGAATAGGTCTACAATATCAAATATGACTTGCGTGCAAAATGTGGGGTCAATCGGACGTGCTTTGATAGGTTTCGGCATCAGTTGTAGAATTTTGAAGCTTCAAGTTCTTTAAGTTTGAAGCATTTTTTTATGTGATTTGAGAGCTTGACTAAGTTCGTATGGTGTTTTAGGAATTGTTGGTATGTTTGGTTGAGGTCCCTGGGGCCTCGGGTGAGTTTCGGATGCTAAACGGATCACTTTTGGACTTTGAAAGATAACAGATTTCTGGTGTTCTGTTGCAGGCATTTTCTTCATCACGTTCGTGAGGGAGCCCTCGCGTTCGCGTAAGGTATCTGGGAAGGGCAGCTGAATTACTCTTCGTATCCGCGATGTCACTCTCACGTTCGCGAAGGTGTGGAACCTTAAAGCTACGCGTTCGCGACATGGTCAAGAAGAACTGGAGGCAGGCGAGATTTCGTACTTCGCGTTCGCGATGGAGATCCCGCATTTGCGAAAGGTCAAGCTGAGTGGCCTTCGCATTTGCGACATGTGCATCGCGTTCGCGATGGAGGATTTTTGGGCCGAAGTAAATTGTACTTCGCGAACGCGAGGGTGTGGCCGCGTTCGCGAAGAAGGACGTGTCTAGGCAGTATTAATGTTTCCAAAAACGGGGGTTATGCCATTTTTATCAAAAAATTGAGTTGGGAGCTCGGATTTTTGGACGAGGGATTGAAGGATTTTCAGAGATATCGACTGGGTAATGATTCTTAACTCCTTCATAGTTATATTCCATTAATCTATGCTTGAATCCATCGTTTAATTTCGGATTTGGGGTGAAAATTTGAGAAAAGTTCTTAGGCCGAATTTTGGGGTTTTGATCGAGATTTTGGTATCGGATTTGAACAATTTTGGTACAAGTAAACTCAGGAGTGAATGGGTGTTCGTATTTTATAAATTTTACTTGATTCCGAGACGTAGGCCCCACGGGCGATTTTTGAGTTAATTTCGGAATTTTTGTTAATATGTTGATTTCATTAATTAGATGAGCCTATTATGGTTGTATTATGATATGTAATTGCTTTTGGCTAGATTTGGGCCATTCGGAGCCGAATATTCGTGGGAAAGGCATTGTGACCGATTGATTGAGCTTGGTTCGAGGTAAGTGGCTTGTCTAACTTTGTGTGGGGGAAATCCCCTTAAGATTTGGAACTATTGTGCTATGTGAGTGCCGTGTAATAAGGGAAAAAATCACGGCCCCAAGACGAGCAATTGATATCACTATAGAAAGGAATTTTATACTTTGTAGGTCCGAGTAAAATACTCCAAAGACCACTACAACACTCAAAAGAAATAACCCTCTTTTGATATTATCACCTCACTACAATATCGCTCACTCTCTATTTTTCTCATAGACTATTTTCTTATACCCTGTCTGTGAAACCTCACTCTTTCTTTCTAACTCTCAGATATATTTTTCCTCTGAGATTGGTGTATGAAATGAGAAGTTGAAAGCTTCTATTTATAGGAAGAAGTGTCGTAACCAAAACATAATTTTGGTCAAAAAACGCATTTCGGTGCCAACTACTAATTTGGCATCTTGTAGATTTTTCTTCTTCATTATGGAGATGGACTCCACAACCTTTTTCTTCTTTCTTTATTATGGGGATCCACCCCCACAATCCCCTTTTTTCTTTGTTTGATTATGGGACTGGACCCCACAAATCTCCCCCTCCAGACCCATTCACCTAAAGAAGGTAACACTGTTCTTTTAGCTTGAGTGCATGCCGACAAGTTTTTTGCATAGCTCGAACTTGTCTCTTGGTACCACCTTGGAGTTGTTGGAGCTGACATCTGACCCTGCTGGAGTTGCTCAAACTGAAACCGCAACTCTTCCCTCTGGGAGGGTGGAATATACCTGTCCAAGAAGATACAGGTGAACCTGTCCCAAGTCATGAGAGGAGAATCTGCTGGTCTGCCAAGAGCATAAGACTGCCACCATCTACGGGCTCTACCCTCTAGCTGAAAAGTAGCGAAATCAACCCCATGGGATTCCAATATCCTCATGTTGTACAGTCTATCCTTGCAACGATCAATGAAATCATGTGGATCCTCGTGTCGCTCACCCCCAAAGACAGAAGGATATAGTCTAGTCCATCTGTCCAATAGTTTCTAAGGATCAGCGGCTACAGCTGGCCTGGGCTCAGGTGTAGCTGCTGCCACTGGTTGGACTCCACCCACGGGTAGTGCACCCTGGGTCTGATATACAGTAGATGCCTGTCCATGAGCCTGCGCGGTAGGGGTCTGTGCTCCCCCGCCAGCCTGAGATGTGGCTGGGTCTGCCGGAAATAAACCGGCCTGAGTCATATTGTCCATGAATCGCAGCATACGACCCATGACTTCCTGAAATACCGGTGCAGATGTGAAGTCCACCGGAGCTGGCTCTGCCACAGGCACCTCACCCTGCTCCTCAATAATGGGATTCTCTGCTGGATCCACTGGCGGCATAACCGGAATAGTCCTGGCACGTCCTCGCCCTCTACCACGGGCTGGAGCCCTCCCTCGACCTCTGCCTCGGCCTCTAGCAACTTGGGGAGTAGCTCATCCCAGGTCTGGAATCTCATTAGAGCGTGTTCTCACCATCTGAGAGAGAATAAGAGAAGGATATTTAGTACTACATCAATTGCACGATGGAATATAAAGAAAGGTAGTTTCCTAACACCATATAGCCTCTCGAAGATAAGTACAGACGTCTCCGTACCGATCCGCAAGACTCTATTAGGTCTGCTCATAACTTGTGAGACCTACGTGAACCAAGTGCTCTGATACCATGTTGTCACGACCCAATTTTAATTATAGGTCGTGATGGCGCCCAACACTACAGCTAGGCAAGCCAACTAATAAGTCAAACGTACATTGGTTAAACTTTTATTCCAAGAAAATAATAAAATACCAACTTCTACCAATGTGTGTGTGCCAAGACCCGGTGTCACAAGTGCATGAGCATCTAGTAGATTATACAAAACTCTAGATATTGTCTGAAATGAAATAGACAGAACATAAATATAAGAAGAGACACTGGTAGCTGCAGAACGTTTAGAAAGGCAGCTCACCACTATGCCTCGGGATAACATGGGTATGTGATGATAGGTCCTCCACTAGTACCTGTCTCTGATCCTGCATAAAAAGTGCAGCAAGTGTAGTATGAGTACGTAAACAACGTGTACCCAGTAAGTATCAAGCATAATCTCGAAGTGGTAGAGACGAGATGGCCGACTTTGACACTCACTATAGGTCAATAATAATTGAAATAAAACTAGGATATTTAAATCAACATGATTTACAGAATTTACAATAATTTACTTAATCAGCGGCAGTAATCAAATTCCTTCAAATGTAATAATTCTCAATATATTAATTAAATTCCTTCAATTCAAATAAATTTCAATTTATCAATTAAATCTCATTTACAGGAGTAACAATTAATTCCTAAACAAGCAAGAATAATAATTCATTAAATTTCAAGGATTTTCTAATTTATTAATTAGCTTCACAAGCTGAAATAAATTATTAAAGTATCGTATAATTATTATTATTAAGCACGATTTCTGCCGAGGACGTACGGCCCGATCCAGAGTGCCGTGTACACTACCGAGGGACGTGCGGCGCGATCCATAGATGCATCTATCATGCCGAGGCGTTCGGCCCGCTCCACAAGAAAGGAGGACATTTTCTTATGTGCCTCCGGAAGGAGAGTATATTCATTATAAGATGAATTTGGGAGGAGAACAATTTCTTTTAATAATTAATTGATTTAAACAAACAATCAAGCCTATGAGATTTCCATCCTTTAATATCTTTATCTAACAATTCACAATATATTCATATAGATATCAATTAATATAAATAAATCAAAGAATATAATTTACACAAGTAAGGCATGCTTTGAGTCCTAAACTACCCGGACTTTAGCATTAATAGTAGCTACGCACGGACTCTCATCACCACGTGCATACGTAGCCCCCCACAATTAGCAATAATTATTTAATTTTAATCACCTATGAGGTAATTTTCCCCTCACAAGATTAGACAAGAGACTTACCTCGTCTTACTCCAATTTAATCCACAATTTTGCCTTTTTCACGATTATCCAACTCTGTCTGGCTCGAATCTAGCCAAAATAATTCGATACAATCACTAAAAATTATAGAAAATAAATTCTATAAAGAAATACTACATTTTTAATAAAAATCCCGAAATTAATTAAAAATTTGCCCGCGGGGCCCACGTCTCGGAATCCATCAAAAGTTATGAAATCCGAAAACCCATTCAATTACGAGTCCAACCATACCAGTTTCACCCAAATCCGACTCCGAATCGATACCGAAATCTTAAAATTTCGTTTCTATGAGATTTCTAAATTTTTTTCAAATTTCAATCTCAAAACACTAATTTATGGTGAAAATAATGATATACTTGTGTAGACCAAATCCGAGTTAGAATCACTTACCCCAATGTTTTTCCCTTGAAAATCTGCCAAAAGTCATCTCTGCTCAAGCTCAAGTTCGTCAAAAATGGCAAATGGGACGAATGCCCTCTTTTTATAAAATTGCCCAGTAGCCTTCGAAACTGGTCCTCGAACTGGGCCTCGATCGCGGCTTCGATCACAGGCTCGAGCCTGGACCTCGGTCATGGCCTCGATCAGGGCATCGAGGTTAGGCCTTCGACCATGGCCTCAATCATGGCATCGAGCTTGAGCCTTCGATTGTGACCCTCGATCATGGGTCTCGATCCTGGCCCTCGAGCCTTGCCTTCGATCATGGCCCTCGAGCTGGACCTTCGATCATGGCTTCGATACACTAGCTCGAGCCTGTACCTCGTCAACCCTGGGCTCGATACCTGAGCTCGATATCTGGGCTCGATCACAGCCCAGAATGTCCAACAGAAGAGGAAAAATTGCAGCATCTTTTTAACTCAAATTTTTGATCCGTTAACCATCCGAAACTCACCCGAGGCCCTCGGGACCTCAACCAAATATACCAACAAGTCCTAAAATATCATACGAACTTAGTCGAACCTCTAAATCACATCAAACAACGCTAAAACCATGAATCATACCCCAATTTAAGCTTAATGAAACTAAGAGTTTTCAACTTCTACATTCGATGTCGGAACCTATCAAATCAACTCCGATTGACCTCAAATTTTACACACAAGTCATAAATTACATAACGGACCTATGAAAAATTTTCAGAATTGGATTTCGACTCTGGTATCAAAAAGTCAACTATCGGTCAAACTTCCAAACTTAAATTCTTATTTTTAGCCATTTCAAGCCTAATTTAACTACGGACTTCCAAATAAAATTCCGAACACGCTCCGAAGTCTAAAATCACCATACGGAGCTGTTGGAATTATCAAAATTCTATTCCGGGGTCGTTTTTACAAATGTTGACCGAAGTCAAACTTAGCACTTTAAGGCCAACTTAAGGAACCAAGTGTTCTGGTTTCACCCCAAACACTTCCAAATCCCGAACCGACCATCCCCGCAAGTCATAAATCATTACAAGCACCTACAGAAAGTTTTATTTTTAGGGAATGGGGTTCTAAAAGTTAAAATGACTGATTGGGTCATTACATTCTCCACCTCTTAAACAAACGTTCGTCCTCGAACGGGTTTAGAATTGTACCTGAAGTGCTGAATAAGTCTGGATATCTGCTCCGCATGTTTTCCTCGGCCTTCCAAGTCGCTTCCTCGACTGGTTGGCCCCTCCACTGGACTTTTACTATAGAAATCTTCTTGGATCTCAACTGGCGAACCTGTTTATCAACAATGGTAATTGGCTCCTCTTCATAACCCAAGCTATTATCTAGCTGAACTGTGCTGAAGTCTAACACATGTGATAGGTCGGCATGATACTTTCGGAGCATAGATACGTGAAAAATCGGATGAAGTCCCGATAGGCTGGGAGGCAATGCAAGCTCATAAGTAACCTCCCCAACTCGTTTCAACACCTCAAATGGGCCTATAAACCTTAGGCTCAACTTGCCCTTCTTCGCGAATCTCAAAATTCCCTTCATCGGCGAAACCTTCAAGAGAACTTTTTCACCTACCATAAATGATATATCACGCGCTTTCTGATCCGCATAACTCTTTTGTCTAGAATATGCTGTACGAAGTCGCTCCTGAATCAACTTTACCTTTTCCAAGGCATCCCTTACCAAATCAGTACCATATAACTTAGCCTTACCTGGCTCAAACCATCCGATAGGTAAACGATATCGCCGACCATATAAAGCCTCAAATGGAGCCATCTCGATGCTGGATTGGTAACCGTTATTATAAGCAAACTCGGCCAAAGGCAGGAAACGATCCCACTGACCTCCAAAGTCAATCACACATACCCTGAGCATATCCTCCAAAATCTGAATTGTCCTCTCTAACTGTCCATCGGTCTGCGGATGAAAGGCTATGCTGAGCTCTACACGGGTCCCCAACTCACTCTGTACTTCTCTCCAGAAATGTGAAGTAAACTGAGGGCCTCTATCTTATATGATGGAAATTGGCACACCGTGCAACCGAACTATCTCCTGAATATAAATCTGGGCCAATCTCTCTGAAGTATACGTAGTCACAACAGGAATGAAATGTACCGACTTGGTCAACCTGTCAATAATCACCCAAACTGCATCAAACTTTCTCAAGGTCCACGGCAACCCAACTACAAAATCCATAGTAATTCGTTCCCATTTCCACCCTGGTATAGTCATCTGCTGAAGTAGGCCACCTGGCCTCTGGTGCTCATATTTAACTTGCTGGCAATTTAGACACCGAGCAACACACTCAACTATGTCCTTTTTCATTCGTCGCCACCAATAATGCTGCCTCAAGTCACGATACATCTTCGTAGCACCTGGATGAATAGAATATCTAGAACTGTGTGCCTCCTCCAGGATCTTTTTCCTCAGTTCATCCATATTAGGAACACACAGATGATCCTGGAGTCGTAGAACACCATCTGCACCAATAGTGACTCCCTTGGCACCACCTTGTAGTACCATTTCATGAAGAACCACCAGGTGTGGGTCATCATACTGGCGAGCCTTGATCTGCTCAAATAGTGAAGATTGGGCCACAACACATGCAAGAACTCGACTGGGCTCTGAAATATCCAGCCTCACAAGTCTGTTAGCCAAGGATTGAATATCTGAGGCTAATGGCCTTTCCTCTGCTGAAATGAAAGCCAAACTACCCACACTCTCTGCTTTTCTGCTCAAGGCATCTGCAACCACATTTGCTTTGCCCGGATGAAACAGGATAGTAATATCATAATCTTTTAGTAACTCCAGCCATTTGCACTTTCTCAAATTTAGGTCCCTATGCTTGAACAAATGCTGCAAACTGCGATGATCAGTGTAAACTTCACAAGATACCCCATAAAGATAATGCCTCCAAATCTTAAGAGCGTGAACAATCGCAGCTAACTCCAAATCATGTACCGGATAATTCTTTTCGTGGGGCTTCAGCTGACGTGAAGCATATGCAATAACTTGCCCTTCCTGCATCAATACACAACCCAGGCCAATGCGCGAAGCGTCGCAATACACTGTATACATCCCCGAACCGGAAGGCAACACTAACACTGGTACTGTAGTCACTGATGTCTTGAGCTTCTGAAAGCTCACCTCACAATCATCGGACCATCCGAACGGAGCACCCTTCTAGGTTAATTTGGTCAAAGGTGCTGCAATAGATGAAAAACCTTCCACGAACCGACGATAATAACCTGCCAAACCTAGAAAACTCCTTATCTCCGTCGCCGAAGTGGGACGATGCCAATTCTGAACTGCCTCAATCTTTTTGGGATCAACTTTAATACCTTCGCCCGATATGATATGTCCCAAAAATGCTACAGACTCTAGCCAAAACTCACATTTAGAGAACTTAGCATATAGCTTTTGTTCCCGCAATGTCTGAAGCACTACTCTCATATGCTGCTCATGCCCCTCCTTACTACGTGAGTAGATCAAAATGTCATCAATGAAGACAATGAAAAATGAGTTAATATATGGCCTGAATACCCTATTCATCAGATCCATAAACGCTACCGGGGCATTAGTTAAACCAAAAGATATTACCAGAAACTCATAATGACTATATCTAGTACGGAAAGCAATCTTCGGAACATCCGAATATCGAATCTTCAACTGATGATACCCCGACCTCAAGTTGATCTTAGAGAATACCCTAGCACCCTGCAACTGGTCAAATAGATCATCAATACGCGACAACGGGTACTTGTTCTTAATAGTGACTTTGTTCAATTGGCGATAATCAATACACATCCGCATTGTTCCATCTTTCTTTTTCACAGATAATACTGGTGCACCCCAAGGAGATACACTCGGTCTGACAAACCCTTTGGCTAGTAACTCTTCAAGCTGTTCTTTCAATTCTTTCAATTCTTTCGGAGCCATGCGATACGGCGGGATAGATATAGGCTGGGTATCTGAAGCCAAGTCAATACAGAAATCAATATCACGATCAGGTGGCATACCTGAAAGATCTGACGGAAATACATCGGGGAACTCCCAAACTACAGGCACTGAATCAATAGCCGGAGTCTCTACAGTAGTATCCCGAACATAGGATAGATAAGCCAAACAACCCTTCTCAACCATATGTGTTGAGCCTTTATAAAAGAAATAACTCGATTAAATGAACTAACAGGCGAACCCTTCCACTCCAGCTTAGGCAATGCTGGAATAGCCAAGGTAACAGTCTTGGCATGACAATCTAGAATAGCATGATATGGAGATAACCAGCCCATACCCAGAATAATTTCAAAATCGGTCATCTCAAGCAATAGAAGATCTGCTCTAGTTTCATAACCACAGAATGTAATAATACATGACCGGTAGATCCGGTTCACAACAACAGAATCGCCTACAAGAGTGGACACATAAATAGGAGTAATCAAGGACTCACGAGAAACACCCAGGAATGGAGCAAATAGAGATGACACATATGAATACGTAGATCTTGGATCAAATAATACTGAGGCATCTTTGCCACAAATAGAAATAATACCTGTAATCACGGCATCTGAGGCCTCTGTATCTGGTCTAGCCGGAAAAGCATAGAACCGAGCTGGAGTGCCAACTAGCTGGCCTCCGCCTGGCTGACCTCCACCCCTAGGATGACCCCTACCCACCTGTCCTCCACCTCTGGGTGGTCGGACTACTGGTGGAGCAACTGGTCCAGTAAGCATAGGCTGTTGACCCTACTGTACTGGTGTACCTCGAAGCCTGGGGCAAAACCTCCGCATGTGACTGGGATCCCCGCACTCGTAACAACTCTTTGGGGCAATGGGCTGCTAACTAAGTGTCTGGCCCTGGGGACCTGAATAGCCACTGGGAGGACCCTGAATAGCTGGTGGGCGGTAAGAACTCTCTGGGATAGCACTGAGATAAGGTCGCACTGGAGCACCTCGAGGAGGTGGTGGTGCTGGATATGGGGGTCTGCTGGACTGTCCCCTCACGAACTGACCTCTGCCCCCGGACGGAGCACTCCAGAGTACTTGAACCGCTTATCTCTCATAATCTGCTCTCGGCTCCGCTGACGTACACCCTCAATCCTCCAGGCTATCTCCACAACTCGCTCATAAGAAGTACCCATCTCAACCACTCGAGCCATAGTGGCCTGAATACCAGTATGTAAACCGGCTATAAACCTTCGCACTCTCTCCGCCTCAGTAGAGAGTATCATTAGTGCATTGCGAGATAATTCAAAAAACCTCGCCTCATAATCAGTCACTGACATCTGACCCTACTGGAGCTGCTCAAACTGAAACCGCAACTCTTTCCTCTGGGAGGGTGGAATATACCTGTCCAAGAAGATACGGGTGAACCTCTCCCAAGTCATGGGAGGAGAATCTGCTGGTCTGCCAAGAGCATAAGACTGCCACCATATACGGGCTCTACCCTCTAGCTGAAAAGTAGCGAAATCAACCCCATGGGATTCCAATATCCTCATGTTATACAGTCTATCCTTGCAACGATCAATGAAATCCTGTGGATCCTCATGTCGCTCACCCCCAAAGACAGGAGGATGTAGTCTAGTCCATCTGTCCAATAGTTTTTGAGGATCAGCGGCTACAGCTGGCTTGGGCTCAGGTGTAGCTGCTGCCACTGGTTGGACTCCACCCACGGGTAGTACACCCTGGGTCTGATATACAACAGCTGCCTATCCATGAGCCTGCGCGGTAGGGGTCTGTATTCCCCCGCCCGCCTGAGATGTGGCTGGGTCTGCCAGAAATAAATCGGCCTGAGTCATATTGTCCATGAATCGCAGCATATGACCCATGACATCCTGAAATCCCGGTGCAGATGAGAAGTCCACCGGAGCTGGCTTTGCCACAGGCACCTCACCCTGCTCCTCAATAATGGGATTCTCTACTGGATCCACTACTCGACCGAGGTTAGGATTGGCACTTACTGGGTACCGATTGTGGTGTACTCATGCTACTCTTTGCACATGTTTTTCATGTGTAGATCCAGGTGTACCTTATCAGCCGCACTATCAGTGAGCTGGGACAGCTTTGGAGACTTCAAGGTATATCTGCCGCGTCCGCAGAACTCGGAGTCCCCTTTTACTCTTTCTCATGTCCATTATCTTCTGTGTTTTTCTTTGTTAGATTCTGATGTATAGAGACACTAGATTTTTCCTTATGTAGTTTGTGATTCACGATGTTCCGGGTTTTGGGATTCGTTGTGTATTTTTGAATAGTTGGTTAAATTTATATTTTTATTTCATTATTTTGAAAATGTTAGGCTTACCTAGTTGTAGAGACTAGGTGCCATCACGACGTCACACAGAGGGAAAATTGGGTTGTGACAAGTTGGTATCAGAGCTCTAGATTCGTAGGTGTCGTAAGTCACAAATCATTTTATTAGAGTCTCGTGGATCGGTACGGAGATGTCTGTACTTATCTTCGGGAGGCTATGGAACTATTAGGAAAAATTTCATTACTTTGATTCCCTGTCGTGCGAAAATTGTTGACTTCAAAGATTCTAAACTTCTGTATTCTATTCTCTCACAGATGGTGAGGACACGTGCAGGCGGATCTGATGACTAGGCACCTGCACCCCTGCTAGAGCCGCGAGGACGTCCACGTGGTGAAGCTAGAGCACCCGCACGAGCTACTACAGAAGAGCCCCCAGTAGCTCAAGCTGGAGGGCATACACCTGAGATACCTAATGCTGCACCAGCCCTCCAGGAGACTCTAGCCTAGTTTCTGAGCATGTTCAGCACCTTAGCTCGGCTGGATTGATTCCACTTGCTCCTGCCACATCTTAGGCCGAGGGAGGAGCACAGACTCCCATCGCCGGTACTCCAGAGTAGTGGGTTTAGGTCGACCAGGTTCCAGAGGTTGTACCAATGCAGTTGGTAGCTCCAGCTCAGCCCGAGGTTAGGGCAGCAGCTTCTGAGGCGGAGCAGCTCAGACTTGAGAGGTACAAGAAGTACCACCCACCTACCTTCAGCGGATTGGCTACAGATGATGCTCAGGGTTTTCCAGAGGAGTGTCACTATGGGCATAGCGGAGATGGGCGGGGTTTCTTTTACTATATTCCAGCTTAGAGGAGCATCCTATCAGTGGTGGCATGCTTATGAGTTGAGTAGTCCGGCTGAGGGAGCTTCACTTACATGGACTCAGTTCTCGGATATGTTTTTGAGAGAGTATGTCCCTCAGAGCCTCAGGGACTCATGGCACGCGGAGTTTGAGCAACTGCGCCAGGGTGCTATGACTGTGTCAGAGTATGCAATTCGCTTCAGTAATTTGGCCCGATATGCACCGGCCTTAGTTGCCACAGTTCGAGAGAGGGTTCGACGGTTTATTGAGGGTCTCCATCCTAGCATCCGGAGTAGTATGGCTAGGGAATTGGAGATGGATATTTTTTATCAGCAGGTTGTGGGTATTGCCAGGAGATTTGAGGGCATGTTTGCCCGGGATAGAGATGAGAGGGGGCATAGAGGTCTCGAGAGACTAGTTATTATTCTGGAGCTCGTGCCCCAGCAGCTCGCCATGGTAGGGGTTATGTGAGCTGCCCCGTTCATTCAGCTCTTCCAGCCTCCAGCGGTGTTCCAGCTCCTTCTAGACCCCAGGAGCCTTATTATGCACCGCCAGTATCTAGTGTGCCTCTTGCACGGGGTGTTTCTAGCGGCCAGTCCGACAGACCTGGCCCGAGCCAGTCACAGTAGCCACGCCCTCCCAGAGCTTGTTTTGAGTGTGGCGACACTCACTATATGGTAAGGGATTACCCCAGGATTAGGAAGGGTGCACCTCCACAGACTTTTCATCCACAACATGCTCCACCGGGTCCTTAGGCTATGATTACAGCACCAGTTGCCACCCCACCTGCTCAACCAGCTCGAGGTGGAGGTCGGGGAGGTAGAGGTTGCCGTAGAGGGGGAGGCCAGGCCAGATATTATGCATTTCCTGCTCGTACAGAGGCAGTTGCTTCTAATTTTGTCATTACAGGTATTGTTCCGGTCTATCATAGAGATGCGTCGGTATTATTTGACCCAGGCTCTACATATTCTTATGTGTCCTTTTATTTTGCTCTGTATTTAGGCATATCTCGAGATTCTTTGAGTTTCCCTATTTATGTATCTACTCCTGTGGGAGATTCTCTCGTTGTGGACCGCGTGTATCAGTCGTGTTTGATTGCTCTTAGTGGTTTTGAGACCAGAGCCGATTTATTATTGCTAAGCATGGTGGACTTTGATATTATTTTAGGCATGGGCTGGTTGTCGCCCCATTATGCTATTCTTGATTGTCACGCTAAAACCGTGATACTGGCTATGCCAGGTTTACCGCGATTAGAGTGGAGAGGTACCTTAGAGTATACTCCCAGCAGAGTTATTTCTTTTCTTAAAGCTCAACGAATGGTTGAAAAGGGGTGTGACGTGTATCTAGCTTATGTGAGAGATGTCAGTATTGATACCCCTACAGTTGAGTCAGTTCCAGTAGTGAGGGACTTTCCAGATGTGTTTCCGGCTGATTTTCCGGGCATGCCTCCCGACAGAGATATTGATTTTTGCATTGATTTGTTGCCGAGAACTCAGCCCATATCTATTCCTCCATATCATATGGCTCCTCCTGAATTGAAGGAGTTGAAAGAGCAGTTGCAGACCTCGGAGTCCCCTTCTACTCCTCAAAAATTGCTTCAATCCGAGCTCCATAGCTTCAAATATGTCAAAAATGGCTGAAACCTCAAAATATAGCTATTGCCCAGGTATTTACTCTTTGCGATCGCGGAAAATGTTTCGTGATCTTGAAGCACAAAAATTTTTAGCCCCAAAATTGCTCTTCACGATCGCGGAAAACCAATCGCGATCGCGAAGAACAAACTCCCCCAACTCTTCTAGACAGCCTCTAGTATAATGGTCATAACCTTTTGTACAAAACTCCAAATTGCAAATGTTTTAACTTTCTGACAACTAGACACCAAGGGCTATAACTTTTATTTGTTGCTCATCTCCCAATTCCTTATAGATTTCTAGATATAACCTTCCAAAGTCAGCCCTGTGCAATAGAGATTTCCAAACTCTTCCAAGACAACCTATAGTGTATCTACCATAACTCTTTTTACACAACTCCAAATGATAAAGGTTTACGTTTCTGAAAATAAGACATCAAGAGATACTACTTTCATTTTTGGATCATCTCCAAATTTTTTATAGATTGTGAGATATAAGCTTCCAAAGTCGGGTCACTGCAACAGAGATTTGTTCTATGCGGTTGCGAAAGAGCTTCCGCGATCGCGATTCACAAGGCCCCAAACTGCTGTTTTGGAGACTTTAAGGTATATCTGCCGCATCCGCAGACCTCGGAGTCCCCTTCTACTCTTTCTCATGTCAATTATCTTCTGTATTTTTCTTTGTTAGATTCTGATGTATAGAGACACTAGATTTTTCTTTCTGTAGTTTGTGATTCACGATGTTCCAGGTTTTGGGATTTGTTGTGTATTTTTGAATAGTTGATTAAATTTATATTTTTATTTCATTATTTCACAAATGTTAGACTTACCTAGTTGTAGAGATTAGGTGTCGTCACGACGTCACACAGAGGGGAAATTGGGTCGTGATAAGTTGGTATCAGAGCTCTAAATTCGTAGGTGTCGTGAGTCACAAATCGGTTTATTAGAGTCTCGCGGATCGGTACGGAGACGTATGTACTTATCTTCGGGAGGCTATGGAATTGTTAGGAAAAATTTCACTACTTTGATTCCCTGTCGTGCGAAAATTATTGACTTCAAAGATTCTAAACTTCTGTATTCTATTCTCTCACAGATGGTGAGGACACGTACAGGCGGATTTGATGACCAGGCATCCGCGCCCCCTGCTAGAGCCGCGAGAGGCCATGGCCGGGGTAGGCCAAGGACGTCCACATGGCAGCTAGAGCACCCGCACGAGCTGCTACAGAAGAGCCCCCAGTGGCTTAAGCTAGAGGGCAGACACCTGAGATACCTGTTGCTGCACCAGCCCTCCAGGAGACTCTAGCTCAGTTTCTGAGCATGTTTAGCACCTTAGCTCAGGCTGGATTGATTCCACTTGCTCCTGCCACATCTCAGGCCGGGGGAGGAGCACAGACTCCCGTCGCCGGTACTCTAGAGCAGCGGGTTCAGGTCGACCAGGTTCCAGAGGTTGTACCAATACAGCCGGTAGCTCCAGCTCAGCCCGAGGTTAGGGTAGCAGCTTCTGAGGTGGAGCAACTCAGACTTGAGAGATACAAGAAGTACCACCCACCTACCTTCAGCGGATTGGCTACAGATGATGCTCAGGGTTTTCTGGAGGAGTGTCACTATGGGCGTAGCGGAGATGAGCGGGGTTTCTTTTATTATATTCCAGCTTAGAGGAGCAGCCTATCAGTGGTGGCGTGCTTATGAGTTGAGTAGTCCGGCTGAGGCAGCTTCACTTACATGGACTCAGTTCTCGGACATGTTTTTGAGAGAGTATGTCTCTCAGAGCCTCAGGGACTCATGGCGCGCGGAGTTTGAGCAGCTGCGCCAGGGTGCTATGACTGTGTCAGAGTATGCAGTTCGCTTCAGTAATTTGGCCCGATATGCACCGGCCTTAGTTGCCACAGTTCGAGAGAGGGTTCGACGGTTTATTGAGGGTCTCCATCCTAGCATCCGGAGTAGTATGGCTAGGGAATTGGATATGGATATTTTTTATCAGCAGGTTATGGGTATTGCCAGGAGATTCGAGGGCATGTTTGCCCGGGATAGAGATGAGAGGGGGGCCAAGAGGTCTCGAGAGGCTGATTATTATTCTGGAGCTCGTGCCACAGCAGCTCGCCATGGTAGGGGTTATTTGAGCTGCCCCGTTCATTCAGTTCTTCCAGCCTCCAGCGGTGTTCCAGCTCCTTCTAGACCCCATGAGCCTTATTGCACCGCCAGTATATAGTGTGCCTCCTGTACGGGGTGTTCCTAGCGACCAGTCCGACAAACCTGGCCCGAGCCAGTCATAGCAGCCACGCCCTCCTAGAACTTGTTTTGAGTGTGGCGACACTCGCTATATGGTGAGGGATTACCTCAAGATTAGGAGGGGTGCACCTCCACAAACTTTTCATCCATAGCGTTCTCCACCGAGTCCTTAGGCTATGATTACAGCACCAGTTGCCACCCCACCTGCTCAACCAGCTCGAGTTGGAGGTCGGGGAGGTAGAGGTTGCCCTAGAGGGGGAGGCCAGGCCAGATATTATGCACTTTCTGCTCGTACAGAGGCAGTTGCTTCTAATTTTTTCATTACAGGTATTGTTCTGGTCTGTCATAGAGATGTGTCGGTATTATTTGACCCCGGCTCTACATATTCTTATGTGTCCTCTTATTTTGCTCCGCATTTAGGTGTATCTCGGGATTCTTTGAGTTTCCCTATTTATGTATCTACTCCTGTGGGAGATTCTCTCATTGTGGACTGCGTGTATCGGTCGTGTTTGATTGCGCTTAGTGGTTTTGAGACCAGAGCCGATTTATTATTGCTCAGCATGGTGGACTTTGATATTATTTTGGGCATGGACTGGTTATCACCCCATTATGCTATTCTTGATTGTCACGCTAAAACCGTGATGCTGGCTATGCCAGATTTACCACGATTAGAGTGGAGAGGTACCTTAGAGTATACTCCCAGCAGAGTTATTTCTTTTCTTAAAGCTCAACGAATGGTTGAGAAGGGGTGTGACGCGTATCTAGCTAATGGGAGAGATGTCAGTATTGATACCCCTACAGTTGAGTCAGTTCCAGTAGTGAGGGACTTTCCAGATGTGTTTCCGGCTGATCTTCCGGGCATGCCGCCCGACAGAGATATTGGTTTTTGCATTGATTTGTTGCTGGCTACTCAGCCCATCTCTATTCCTCCATATCATATGGCTCCTCCTGAATTGAAGGAGTTGAAAGAGCAGTTGCATGAATTGCTTGATAAAGGCTTCATTCGGCCCAGTGTATCACCTTGGGTGCTCCTATCTTATTTGTGAAAAAGAAGGATGGTTCTATGCGGATGTGTATTGATTACCGCCAGTTGAACAAAGTCACAGTGAAGAATAGGTACCCATTGCCTCGTATTGATGACTTATTTGATCCGTTACAGGGTTCCAGCGTGTTTCCAAGATTGATTTGCGTTCTGGCTATCATCAGTTGAAGATTCGGGAGTCGGACATCCCGAAGACTGCTTTCAGGACCAAATATGGTCACTATGAGTTTCTTGTCATGTCATTTGGGCTGGCCAATTCCCCAGCAGCCTTTATGCAATTGATGCACAGTGTGTTCCGACCTTATCTTGATTCCTTCGTCATTGTGTTTATTGACGATATCCTGGTATATTCCCGGTCTCGAGAAGATCATGAGCAGCACCTGAGGACCGTGCTTCAGACTGTGAGGGAGAAGATGTTGTATGCAAAATTTTCTAAGTGTGAATTCTGGCTTGATTCAGTGGAATTCTTGGGCCACATAGTGTCTTATGATGGGATCAATGTAGATCCAAAGAAGATTGAAGCAGTGCAGAGATGGCCCAGACCGTCCTCAGCTACAGAGATCCGGAGTTTTCTTGGTTTGGCGGGGTATTACCACCGATTCGTAGAGGGTTTCTCATCTATTGCAGCACCTATGACCAGGTTGACCCAGAAGGGTGCTCCATTTAGGTGGACAGAGGAGTGTGAGGAGAGCTTTCAGAAGCTCAAGACAACTTTGAATACAGCCCCAGTATTGGTATTGCCTTCAGGTTCAGGGTCTTATACAGTTTATTGTGATGCGTCGCGAATTGGCCTAGGCGCGGTGTTGATGCAGGACCGTAGGGTGATTGCCTACGCGTCCAGACAGCTGAAGGTGCATGAAGAAGGGTACGAGATACCCAGATAATGAAGATTATTAGCTTTTACAATTCAGGTAGAGAAATATAAGTATTCTAACTTACCTTCAACAATAACAGAGATATGTACAATTGGCCACGCCCATCTTAGTTATGCCTATGAAAGCTAACAGATATTGTTTTAAGAGAAAGATGGGATATTATAATCCAGTTGGGGTTAGAGTAACCCAAAATAGTGGATGAATTGTTAGCATTAGCTGACATTTCCGAAGGATATTGCAAACGTGATAATAGTTCTATATATAGAGAGAGTTTTCCTATCCACCCATCTATCTAGCTAGTATGCCCTCCAGAATAATTAAATTTAACACAGGCAAATAAAATCTTACTAGACAGAGAAGCTATTAAGACTAGTATCTTTCTTCAAACATGAATCAGCTAGAGGACAGGTTCTTTAGTCTATGACTACTTACTTTAAAGGCAACACAAAAACTAAATAAATAGTTCTTACAATATTATTACAACTTAAGATTTTAGTTAAGTTTTTCTCTTATATATATATATATATATATATATATATATATATATATATATATATATAAAATAATGTATATATATAATTCTTTTAAAATTATACACAATCTTTATTTTTTAATATTAAATCATCCATCGATTTTATATACAATTTTATGTTGAGAAAACTAATAACGTTATTCAATGTTCATATTTAGATATAACAACTTAATAATCAACTGAGGTGCTTGATAACTTCACACCGCTTACATTGCAAGTGAACGCTAGATGAACCTTGGAAGGTCTTAAACAGGTGAAAATGGGGCTTATTTATATCACAACAAATCTATTGGAGATCTGAAAATTCTAAAAAAATCTTCTACTTATAACAACAATAACATTTATAACATTATCAAGATTTCTTTTCCGTATTCTGTAATTATCTACACTGTTTTCATTATCCTTGGAATAAAGTCAAAAAATATCTACTAATTTATAGAGTATGGTCGAGCAGAAACTTGGATCCCAATGTAACACAAAAGGTATAAGAGATTTGTGGTCACTTGTTACAAAAGTATGATTCCATTTCTTGCACTCAACCCATAATTATGACCAGGTTCAGTCTAACCAAAATGCATTTACCTTTTTTTGCGTCATATTACTCCCTCCGTTTCAGTTTACGTGAACCCATTTTCTTTTTTGTTCGTTTCAAAAAGAATAATCTCTTTCTAAATTTAGAAATAATTTAGTTTAAACTTCAAATTCTACTCTTAATGAGAAGCTTTTATAACCAAACAAATACTCTGAACCTCTTTTTGACTTGTTTAATACCACAAATTCAAAAAGTATTTATTTTTTCTTAAATTTCGTGCCTAGTCAAACATGTTCACATAAAATTACACATTTTAGCCACATGAATTATATTCTTTGGCTTCTCTATAAATTGGTTATTTTTTCAATCCATAGAGCAGCAGCATTTCCTATCAACTAGGAATTGAAGGATTAATTTAAAAAGTTAGGTTCCCCCTAGAGTTCTCCTGAATCACTTCATTGGGGTTTCAAAAATGCCTACTGAAGTGTTTGGGGGAACTCTGGGAGCCACCTGACATCAATCATAAGTTTATTATTTCTATTTTTACAAGAGCTCAACAACATGCATGTGTTTTGAGAAGCTAAGAAAATTAAGTGTGTAAAAGTCTTGGTACGTATCTGAAGAGAGCTCCGTAAGGGAGAATTGGTTTTTTAGTCCTTTATAAATTTATTTTTAATTTTATGTCTTTTTTACAAGAGATATTTATTTTTACACATAAGATATGTGAAAATAACATTCAAGATATCTGAAATGGTCATTTTCTTCTATTCAAATTGTAAGTGACCACAAGTGACCATTTCCTCCGCTAAAAATATATAATTAGTATATATGCTATTGATCAGGCTCCTGAATTTTTCTTGAATTTTGCTGTTATTTTTCCTAGCTATGGTAACTAAACTGATTTCTTTTTCTTTTTTAATCATTTTTTTAGCTACGTCTTATAAGCATGAGGAAAACTAAAATCTATTACTTTCAAGGTGTTCTTTTATCCTCTTTCCCAAAGTAATATATATTATATATGCATGCAACTCTGTAAGTTCTTCCATTGACTGCGTTGGTAAAGCACAGGCCAAAATACAATCGAAAACAAGAGGTTTTCACTAGGTGAAGGATCAATTCACATAATTAATAATATCCAATCTTTCTATAGGCACGTAGAAGCTGTGCTGAAGCTCATCTTATACCTTCTATTATATTAGTAGAAAACCTCATTATTACAATCTTATCCGAACATGAAAATCCAATCATTTCTATCCATTCTTGATGCTTGATTGGACACCAATGGAGAAAGCAATGGATCAACTGCACATAATGTTGGGTAGTAATGACATACTCGTAATGGTGGATAGAAATTTGAATTTCTCTTGAAGTTAATTGGGCTAGTTGAAGACATTGCTTTCTTGTAAGCAGGGGAGAAGCAACAATGTTAGCTATAGGTTTGGATGAATAGATTTTGCTTAGATCTTGTATTTGTATTTTGAAACCAATTAAATATGTATAAATCCAGGCTAATCCAGAAATAAATTTCAAAATCTTGATTCCGCCTAAGTTCTAGGGTTTGGTATTTTCAAAGGACTTCTTACGTGTTGGCATCCAAATGTTTTTCATGCAATCATCTATCCGTTTAACTATATTTATGTAAACTCGGATCCTATCTATGCGTGCACCCATATATCGGATGCGTGCACCTATATCCGAATGTAAAGTTTTAATAAGAAAATGTTCTACTTATTAATATATGGCTAATACACATGCAACAACCATTTTCCTTTATATAATATAATTGGTAAGATACCCGAGCAATATACATATGCTAGCGAGGAAATTCCAACACAGATGGGAGACTGAAAAATGTAAATTGGTCCACTAGAATAAAAAAGGAAGACTAACTTTTCCTTTCAGATGAAGGAAAATTAAGAAATAAATGAGAAACAACAAAAAGACTAGTGCAGAAATATTTTCGCCTGTACCTCTTCAAAATTTACAAGCAAAGCCGAAGGTGATTCATGGATTCAAGATCTGAGGAGAAAAAAACCCCTCTAAGGAACTAAGAATCTCATACAAAGTGAAAGGTATCCTTTCATCTAGGGGTGCTAAATGGGCTTGGGCCGATCAAAATTGTCTGAGTTAATAAATGGGCATGTCATTAATAAGCTAAGTCAAAATGGGCTAATTTTTATGTCATAGCTAGGAATGGCAATGGGGCGGTGCGGGTTTAAACCTATGCGGGGCGGGGTGGGTTTAAACCTATGTGGAGCGGGACGGGTTTATATTTATGCGGGGCGGGGAGGGGCGGGGCGGGTTATAATAATTCTTTTTAAAATGAGAAATTTTCAGAAACTACTATTGTTTAGTGGCTATTAACGTGTTATAGCTACCATTTACTTAATTACTTCCTATAGCTATCTTTTCACTTGTTATAGAGTGTATTCGACGTATTCAAGCTACTGTATTCATGAATACAGTAGCAAAACTCGACGAAAAACAGAGAAGTCCAGCTAACATAGACTGTATTCATATGTATTCGCGAGCTGTATTCGTAAATACAGTAACAGAAATCTGCGAAAAAAGGTCTCTCCAGTTGTTTAAAAACGGTAAGTGAATCAATTAACATGATAGACTCCTAATACAACTCAACAAATTCAATTATACTTATTACAAGACTTTTGACTGTTGTATTTAGATGTATTTTATTTCATTCAACAACTTTTTAAAATACATAAGTTGTTCTAGTTTTAGTTATGTATTCCAACTAAGTGTTTTCATCTGTATTCCCAAGCCAACTGTTTTCTGCTCTATGTATTTGCTGCTGAACCTGAGAATCTCTAAGACTGTTAGTTCTATGTCTACGTCTTGATGACAATCCATCAGATGTAGTTGTCGTTGCTATCATACCCCCACTTCTTCTTGCTTCTCTGTTCCTATCCATTTGTTTGATAGAGAAAAAAAAGTTTTTTTTCCGGTGAAAGGAATAAACCACTACTAGAAATTCGCTAAAAATCGACCAAAAGAACCGACCAAAGTTGGTTGGTTATGGCCAATTACCGACCAAAACGCGACCATTAGGGTGTGGACGGTATTTTGATGGTCGGAATGGCTTATCGACCAAAGTTGGTCGGAAATTACCGACCAATATTGGTCGGTAGCTTAAAACGACAATCTGACAAGTTTAAATACTTACCGACCAACTTTGGTCGGAAATATATTTTATTAATTTAATTTTACCGACCAACGTTGGTCGGTTTAACTAAATTATATTTTTTCTATTAATTATTAAAATTTAAAAAAAACCGACCAACTTTGGTCGGTAATTGAATATATATATATTTTTTTAAAATAGTTAAAATTAAACATTACCGACCAACTATGGTCGGTAACCTCAACAGTGCAAGCAAAATACCGACCAAAGTTGGTCGGTAATGTTGAATTCTGGGAATTCAATGTTCATTAACCGACCAACTTTAATCGGTATTTTGGAATAATTGTTGTTTTTAATTAAAAACCGACCAACTTTGGTCGATTTTTCTGGGTTTAATTTTGGCATAAAATGCCTGTTTTGGTAGCTACGCCACGTGCCAGCATACCAATACACCTAATAACTACAACAATATCACAACAACAACAACAACAACAACAACACAACAACAACCAAAACATTCAATAAATACTTTAAAACTAACAAATTAAAGTTCAATTGAACATAAAAATCCAAAACCAAGTTAAAACTAATTATAACTAGTTCAAAACTGGCTCTATTTGTCTAGTTCAAAGTATATAAACGTCAAGGGGTATTTTCTACAACATCATCATCACCGTCTGATGAACTTTCATTTACAAGACGGTATAGAGAACGGTCTTGTGGAGGACGGGAAGAACGATCACGGGGAGGACGGGAGGAACGAACACGAGCAGGATGGGAGGAACGATCATGTGGAGGTCGACCCTCTGGAGATGACTTACGAGATCGGGGCAACGGAAAAGCTCCACTAGATAGGAGAGTTCTGATCTGAGCTTGCATGCCAATGAATTGAGCATCTCTAAGCATTTCTCTTTCCTTGGCCGCTTCTAGCTCGGATGTGAGCTTTGTCACTATCTCCCGCATAGCGGAGATGCTCTCCCTATTAAGTTTCTCGCCTTGCAAGGAAGTCCCTATTCCTCTCATTCCACACTTATAGAGATAGAAGTTTTTAGTAGGAAGCCTGTATACCTTCCCCCATTTTGGACCGCCAACAGACTCCAACCATATTCTTTCAGTATCCTCGTCCGAAGGTTAGGTTGGCTCAGCCGATTCACCAGCTGGATGACTACGGATGAATTCTTCCACGTTACTTTGGTAGCGACCCTCTATTTTTTTAAATTAAATCAGTATTTCAAATTTTTTATAAAAGTAAATTATAATACTTAAAGAAAATTGAAAGCTTACATATGCAGTTGAGGCCCGGTCCTCGACCCACCTATCTTGATCCCCCTCTTTCGTCTTCTTCACAATATGCGTCTCCTTGAATAACTCATCATGACTCATTGGATGCCCATACTTCTTTTCCTGAAAATAAATTAATTTAGTTAATAAATAGAATAGATATACTTAGAAAAGTCAAATAATTTAAGCAATTACGTACCAATCTTCTTTTTATTGTCCCTAGGTTGATCGCACCTCTAGTGTGCAAGGAGCCTCCCTTCTGGGATGCGCGAGCTTTTTTTCCTTTTTTGCTCCTCTCTAAGAACTCCGCAGTAAGCCATTACCTTTGCAAATCATTCCATAAATTCTCAAGTAACCAGCCATGCCTCTTGTTCTTCTTTCTAGCATCTGAGAAAGCATCCGCCAATCTCTTGCGAGCTTTATGATGAAAATTTGCAGCCACTTTCGCGCTATAGCGGTCTTCCCATACACACTTTCTCTGTATTTCAAAAGTTAAATATTAGATGGAAACATCATAAATATAAATTATTAAACTGTTTAAAAGAACATTTATACCTTAAATTGATTGAAAATTTGCTCCTTCAGCGAGAATGGGCAATCAGTCCAAGTCGCATAAGGGCCATCATAAAGCTTTCTAATGGCATTGGTGATTATCTTCGTAGTCTTATTACCCGGCCTGAACCTGTAATTTAATAATAAAAACACATTAATATCTTAGTAAAAATGTTACAAATCAATAGACGCAAAAATAATGAATAACACTTACCCATCACCCTCGGGGACTATGATGATCCTGCCATAATACACTACCTCGTCATCACCATCCAAAGCATGTGTATCAGAGGCATGTGAATACGGTGTAGGCGGGTCAGAGCTACTGCCTCGCAGGCGAAGGCCTGCAATATATGGAGACGATGATGAAGATGGTTGCGATCCCTATGACTGCGACATAGCTGGATGCGACCCAAGTGGATGTGATACTGATGGTTGTGACCCGAGTGGCTGTGACATGGATGGATGCGATCCATGTGGCTGTGATATGTAGGGATGTGATCCATGTGGATGTGATGTAGATGGTTGCGATGCAGATGGCCGTGAGGCAGCTAGACTGTATGTCGGATGTATAGTCCTATGGCCCTGTGATGGAAGACCTGGTGTCTGAATGAAGGTGTATGGCTCGTGATAATGTGGCAGCTCAGTATAGCCGTGTGGTGGAGGATAAGACATAGGCATCTCTGAAAAGAGTGGACAAGAGGGACTATTATTTGTTACCCTCCTCTTTCCCTTCCTACCCTTTTCTCGACCCCGAGAACTAGTAGGGTCATTGTTACCTTGACCCTTGCTTGCCATCTGCATAATATAATACACATTTAGATTGAAACATATAAGAAACTAGCTATAAAACGAGAGTGCTTTAAAAAACCAACTTTTTAATCCTCATCGACGTATTGTTCCTCGTCCGAGAATTCTTCGTCCTCACTTGTTTGAGCTTCATCAGTTGATTCTTCGTCCTCATTTTCTATAATTGTTACTTCATTTATATCAACTTCTTCCAATATGCGTTCAGGATGTTCCAAATCATTTTCTAACTGATTGTCCACTATTTGGTGAACACTGGAGATATCGTTTTGATAAGCAACATCTAACACATTCTCGACTTCCACCCTACCTACAGGCTTAGTTTTTATTACAACCCACCAATCGGACTTATTCCGCCCCAATGGATAAAGAGCATAATATACTTTCCTAACGTTATGTGCAATTATGAAAGGATCATAGCGATCATACTCCCTCGTATGATTAACTTCAATTATGTTGTATTGGTGGTGTACTCTTGTACCTCTTGTTGAATTTGGGTCAAACCACTTGCATCTAAAGAGTATTAATTTCTTATATGGCCAACCTGTATATTCTAGTTGTAATATTTCTTTGACCACACCATAATAATCAATATCTCCAACTTGGTTGCCATCACCACCTTGAACCCACACCCCGATGTTGTTGCTATTTTTATTTTTAGAGCAATCCTCTGTATGAAACTTATAACCATTCACTACGTACTTAGACATTGTTGTGACCTGAAGCCCAGGTCCCTAAGATATATCTTGCAAAAATTAATTTACACCATTATTTGGATTATTTACCTACATAGTGTTAAAAAAATTCATAAGTTAGCACAACTTATGAATCAATTTTTATACATTCACTACGTATATATATATACAGCATCATGGCCAAATTGACCACGTATCAAATCTTGTATATACAGCATCATGGCCAAATTGACCCACGAAGTGACTGTTGTATATATATATATATATATATATATATATATATATATATATATATATATATATATATATATATATATATATATACAGCATCATGGCCAAATTGACCACGTATCAAATCTTGTATATACAGCATCATGGCCAGATTGACCCACGAAGTGACTGTGACACATCAAATATTTTTAGTAGTTGCATCAATATGTAGTCACAGTAAATTTTACATTTTGATAACTAATAAATCAATACTTATTTGAGAAATGGTACAACTTCGGGACAATTTAGCAACACATGAAGTGTAGCTGACTTGTACTCCATATCACTCAAACTTCTCTTTCTAACATCGTTAGAACATCGGCCTGGTTGATTGAATATGGACATTGGTGGATATAATAGATCATTCACACATTCGACCGTGCGCCTATTGGGCCTATTCCTAGAACGTGGCACGTTACTCTCAAAATAATAAGAACAAAAGTGTGCAGTTTTCTTTGCAAGATAGGCTTCGTATATAGATCCTTCAATCCTATTCCTCTGCTTAACAAATTGTTTGCATTTGCCAATTCTCCTACATAATGTCATGTTAGCCAAGAACATTCAAATAAAATAGAATATTACATCAAACTTATAATATTACCTCTCAAAAGGATACATCTATCTACATTGAACAGGCCCTCCAAGTCGTGCCTCATGTACAATGTATATTGGAAGGTGTTCCATCACATCAAAGAAATCATATGGAAATATTTTTTTCATCTTACTAGAAATTACACGAATGTTCTGATCCATCCGAAGTAGGTTTTCTTCCCTTAATGTGGTAGAACACAAGTCTTTGAAAAATAAACTAATCTCTGTGATGGGTTTTCAGATTCTTTCAAGCAATCCACAAAATGCAATAGGCACTAAGGTCTCCATGAAAATATGGCAGTCATGACTTTTCAAATGGCTCAACTTCCCTACCTCCATATCTACTTTTTTTCCAAGATTCGACGCACAACCCGAGGCATCTTCAGGGCCTCGGGTGGATTTCAGATGGTTAACAGAATTTAATTTGGATATTTCTAGGATGTTTCGACGTTGTTTCTTCAAGAATATGTGGTATCACATTAATCAAATGAGCTCCAAATTCGGTTTTGACTGAAGCATTAGATCCATATTGAAATTTCAGAGCCATAGCAAAAAGAATCGTCGAATTCGGACATCGTATGAGAGAGTTATGCCCCTTTCCATGTTGGAAAATATTTCACGTTGTCGCCAGCGTCCAGGGTAGCGTGAGGCGCTATAACTGGCTCTGGGACTTTTGGAGTTCTGGAAATGATGCCACAGGAAGCGCCCCACACCACCTGTGGCGCTACAAACATCAGAGGCTCTATAAACGGGAGTTTCTGCCATTTTTTGACAAAACTAGACTTGGGGAGCTCGGTTTGGGCGATTTTCAGAGGCAAATTACACCACACAACTTGGGGTAAGTGTTCTTGACTCCCTTGTGATTATATTTCATGAATCTATGGTTATATTCATCGTTTAATTCGAGTTTTGATGGAAGAAATTGAGATATTTGCAAAATCTTTCAAAAACAAAAATTTTAGATTTGGAGGTCGATTTGTTATCGGAATTTGATAAAATTGGTATGGTTGAACTTGTATCTGAATGGGTGGTCAGATTTCGTGAAAATTCTGTCGGGTTCCGAGAGTTGGGCCCTCATTGACTTTGGTTGACTTTTTTAATGTGAAATTTTAAGTCGACGCTTTATTATCTGGAATTATTTTCGATGAATTTTAATAAAGTTATACAATCAATTTGGATAGATTTGAGCTATCGGAGTTCAATTCAAGCAAGAAGGCTATTTTGGATTATCGGCCTAACTTCAAAAAGGTAAGTATCTTGCCTAATCTTGAGTGGGGAATTACCCCTTAGGCATTGAGTATTATGTGAAAATTGTGTAATTGAAAATCATGTACGCGAAGTAACAAGTACGTACTTGGTTTATATGTGCAAATTACATTGGTTGAAATTCGTAGAAGCCCTTATGTATTAAATTGAAAAATTGTTGGAACATAGTAAATCCTTTATTTGTCATTCCTCATTCCTTACTTGCCAAGGTTGTTTTTATATGATAATTTGGTGTGATTGCCACTTTAATTTTTATGTGAAATATCGTGGTTAGTTAGGTTGACAATTCTTGAAAATAATTTCATTATGGATTTTTCATCTGCAAATAATTAATTAAATAAGTTTAAATTGAGGCGTTAATATATTTATCAAAATTTGTATTAAAGAAGGTGTTGTCTTATGATGAGTTACTTTTCCATCTTTGTTATTGTTTTTGAGGTTTTATATACGTTGTGTGGAGTCTTGGGCTATTTATTGAGAAATTTATTGATCTTGCTACATATTTGAAATTTGGTTGTGGTCAGTGGGCAAATTGTAATATGAATTATTGTATTGTGTTGTCGTTTAAACACTCTCCTTGATATACATGTGCTTGGTAAAGAAGAGTGTAAAGCACGAAGGGTGATGCCGTACCATTTGAGAGTGTAAAGCACAAAGGGTGATGCCGTGTCATTTCAATTATATTATCATGTGAGGGAGAGTGTAAAGAATGAAGGGTGATGCCGTGCCATTTCAATTATATTATCACGTGAGGATGAGAGTAAAAGCACGAAGGGTGATGTCGTACCATTATTTTTATATTATAATATGTTCATGGCACGAAGGGCGCTTTCATGCAGGCAAGGATAAGAGACATACATTATATTGTAATATCTTTTTGTTGTGCATGCATTCATGCCTTTATCTTGAGACGTTATTATGCATCTATATTTTCTATGTGACTTGTAGTCGTCGTTGCTTCCTTTGTGCCTCCCAATTTATTTCTTTTATTGTTATTGGTATTTCTCCCACCTAGTTGGTACTGTTATATGTATGCTCGGTGAGAAAGAGATAAATGCACGAAGGGTGTTGCCGTGCCAATTGATTTGATTTACATATATATATCTGGTGAGAATGAGACAAGTGCACGAAGGTATTACCGTGCTATTTGATGTGATGTATTGAATATACACACACACACACACACACACACACACACACACACACACTATATATATATATATATATATATATATATATATATATATATATATATATATATACATACACAAGTGCACGAAGGTATTACCGTGCCATTTGATGTGATATGTTGAATATATTTCTCACACCAAAAAAGTTAAATAAGGTGTCACATGGTGACTTTTACTTGAAAGAATTATATTCGAAAGGTATTTACTTGAAAAAATTATATTCGAAAGATATTTACTTGAAAGAATTATATTTGAAAGTTATTTATTTGAAAGAATTATATTCGTAAGATATTTATTTGAAGAAAGTATATTAGGGATACATTTAATTGTACGGATTACATTCTAAAGCTTTTTATTTGAAAAACTTATAGATAAAAGATGTATATTTTGAAAGACTTGATTAATTGGATGTACTTGTGTTTATTATTCGTTTGAGCAATATTAATGGTGTTCTTGTTGCCTTGTTGTTTACATCACTAGTTTATTAGGGTTGCTATCACTGCTATTTGTTTCCTATTATTTTTCTATACTATATTGCACAAGTTATTAGACTAGTAAGTGTCTTGACTGTACCTCATCACTACTCCAACGAGGTTAGTATTGATACTTACTGGGTACCGACCGTGGTGTACTCATACTAAACTTCTGTATATTTTTGTGCAGAGCCAGGTATTGGAGATATCGGATTCGGACAAAGATTGGAGTATGGTCGCAAGGATTCAAAGTAGGACTGCTTAGTCGCCGTAGTCCCATGGAGTCTTTCCATTTTATTGTATTGTTAATTTGTTATTCGAATAGTATTGTATATTCGACCATCGAGATAATTGCATTTATTTAGTTAGAGTTCGTGATTCAGTATTACCAGCATTGGGAGGTTGTTTGAATATTTGTTTCTGTTATTGGTTTCGATTATTTATATGTTATGAAACAAAATGGCTTGAATTGTTATTATAACCGGCTTACCTAGTCTTAGAGACTAAGTGCATCACGACGTCTGTGGTAGAATTTTGGGTCGTGACACAAAGGCTGCACCGTCCAAATCCAAACTTGTCAAATAAATATTTGTGTGGCAAGAGAAAGTCAAAAGGGGAAGGAAGACAAGTTTGGTTTACTATTTTTGATATCACCTCTCACATCTTTGAGAGGTTCTTCACCTCTATAAATAAGGAAGTATTGTCACGCCCTAACCTTGGGGAGTGTGATGGGCGCTCAACTGAGTTAACCCAATCGAGCCAGCCTACGTTACATCAACTTCTCATCCTTACTCATGCATGATTTACCATAATATAATTAGATCTTGACTTTTAAATTAAATACATTTGGCTCAATGGCCTAAAATTCTTCTCATATGGATACATAGCTTTATAAATAAATGTAAATACTGTGAACATAAATACATGAAAAAACTCAAAACTTAAATACTTGACCCACAGTGTACATGAAGGTTCTATGACAATAGATACATAAGTACATAAAATGAACTCGACTCAAACACCCACTAGATTTGTAGCGGGCTCACCATAGGCTGAGTAGTGAGGAAGATCCATATCAAAGATACACATCATCCAGTACAAGTATACATGTACCGATTAAAAGATGCAGCGTCCCCGGCAAAAGAAACGTGAGTACATGTGGAATAGTACTCGTATGTAAGGCATACATACCAATATATGAAAATATGATAGCTCAAATAGGAGGTAAATGAAGTACATCAAGAAATTACGAAACAGCACATAGAATCATATGTCAAGTCTTATTATACTTACATCATTCTGAACTTCTTTTGGGATCAAGTGAGCTATATGAACTATGTGTGCGATACAAAATATAATGTAAATATAACAACATGTACAAACAAAGGCAATGAAAGTGGCACCTATTGTTCGTAGTGGCTATGTGTCTCACCAGTCCGTCCATAGCCCTCTCTTACTATGCACCTTTGTGTTTCACAGACCGTTCATAGGGATCATCTATACTATGCACTTATGCATTTCATAGACCGTCCATAGGGCTCATCTCTACTATGCACCTATGCGTTTCACAGACCGTCCATAGGGCTCATCTATACTATGCACCTATGCATTTCAGTGACCGTCCATAAGTTCCATCTATACTATGAACTTATGCGTTTCACAGACCGTCCATAAGGCTCATCTATACTAAGTGCCTATGCATTTCACAGACCGCCCATAGGGCTCGTAACACATTATTATGCACATGATCATATGTAAGCTCAAAGCGACATGAGTAACAATACATTTAGGGTTGTAAGTTCCCGGATCATTGAAATACATCATGTTCATGCTCATCATGCGGAAACACAACTTATTACATTAGCATATGTATGGAGAATGAATGAGTAGATTACAATGGCACATGGACCCAATTCCTTTTCATTAAGTTTCATCATCATTTAGCATAGGAAATCTCTCTTTCATCTCATTATGTACTAGTTTGTCATCTTAAGATCATTAGCTAAGTTTATGATTCTTCGGGACTAAACATCAAAGCCATTTGCATTTATTATTTTAGAAGAATATATACTCTTATTGAAACCATTGGAAAGCCTTAACTTCAACGTCATGCCTCTTTGTAAACTTAAGCCTCTATAACGTTACCATAATAGGAATATCATTGTATGCGCAACTACGTATGCAAACAGATTACATGGATAGCATATAGCCATTTTTCTCCCAAAAACATTTCATATAAATCATTTCATGAAAGTTTTTTCTTTCCGTTGTCCCTTAGGACATACAATACCTCATAATTCTCATTTTGGCAAGTGGCCATTTTTCATCACCGTACTATCACTTCCTTTTATATGCCATGTATCATCATAAAAGAATTAAAGGTATTTAAAATATTAGGAATCATTACTACAACCACATGAGTAATAAGAGCTTAAAACATTTGGAGTATATCTAAAAAGGGGAGCATAGTGATTGTAATTGAAACATGAATTGAACTCGTAAGCATTTGAGAAATCAGTCGTACTTAAAATATTTTCCAAAGATGAGCATAGGTATGACAATTGAAACATGTCTTGAGTATGTAGACATCAGATAAGTAATTTCTTTGAGGCAACTTAGCATAATATGAATAGGAACTCGAACAAACCACAGAGTTTATGAGGTATTCATGGAATTCAATTCTACGGATGGAGTTTAGTCAATATACCTTGATTCAGCTCTTTAGTTATACTAAAGCCTCCCACTACTCTCACAACTCCAATTTATATCAACATAATTCAATTAGACTACTATTAGTAATAATTTTCATGTCTTAGATTATTTAGGCATTTTATCAATCACCTAGAGTGCATAATATTCTGCCACCTATAGTAATGATATTTCTTCATCCAACAATCCCTCCTTCTCACCAAGAATAGATACTACAACATCCTTGGTCCACTAACTCCCTTCTTTAGCATAATTATAATCATCAATGAACTCACATCCAAGCAATTTCTTTTACTAATCAACTTATTATAAAATCTCTACAACATCCAATAATTTAGGTTAGGCACTTATGGCTTTCAATCACTATCCCATAAGTGCTAATACTTATTTCTTGCTCATATATTCACTAACAATCTATGCATATAGGTTTAAGGGTGAAGGATTACCTCTTGAAGCCCAAATCTTGAAAGCCAACTCTTGGGGTGTTCTTGAGATTTTGAAGAAATCCTATGAATTCCAATACAAAACCCTATTGTAACTAGTGATCGAGAAATGAAATCATCATAAAAACACACTCTAAAACTCACCTTAAGTATGTATTGGAGGCCTTGGTCGGATGAGAGATGGAGAAAAAAGCCCTAGCCTGAAACCCTTTTATTTTTCTCTCTCCCCGCTCATGTACTTTTATATTGTAGAGGACCTCGCAGCGGGCGCATGACGTGCACGCAACGTGTTCTATCTCTGTTCAGGCAGAATTTTCTAGCGCACGCTGAGCATGTGTTACAGACTAAATGCGCTGGTTTATACCTTGCCAACTCAGTTTTCCTTTCGCGCGCGTTAGTGCCTAAACACTTTGTTTTTGCCAATTTCAACCAACTTTTTAAACCTTATATTTTTACTTCCTTTTTGCTATTTTGACACTCCCAACCATCTCAAATTGAACTATACATACATTATCATGTTTCGATCACCTCTATCCCCTTGTGTGAGTCCGCACGTACTATGAGATTGACTCTATTATCATCTAAAACTTACATAAATAAGTGAAGTAAAAATATTTACGGGGCCTTACAAGTATTCCTTCAGTTGTTGGACACACCAAACAGAGAGAAAGAGAGTGATTCACGGAGTAAGAAGCAAAATACTCTATAAGGAAAAATATAGAGTTTGAGTGGTGTTTGTAGTGAGGTGGAAAAATCAAAAGAGAGTTATTTCTTTTGACTGTGTAGTGGTATTGGAGGGTGTTACTCGGTACCACAAATTATAAAATCTTTGTTGTAGTAAAATCAGTTGCTCCTCTCGGGCCTTGGTTCTTCCCTTATTCAGAAGGGTTTTCCACGTAAAAATCTTGGTGTCCTTGTTTCTTTTATTATTACCATTGGTTACTGTATTTTAGTAATCCGCATTTATTACAATCGTATACTGTGAATATTATTTTTGTGGGGGTAATTTTTCTATCAGTTATCACCACTAATTGCCTAATTAAGCGATTCGCTAAACGATCACTGTTGAGTTTTATAGTTTCTCCACAGCAACTACATCCTTTAGCATAAAGGTTTACACTCTCAATTTCAGATAACATGATTAGTTCATGTGTCCCTAGAAGTAAAAGAAGGGATCACTATTTTGTCTACATTCCTACTGTTAGTATAAGAAAAAGAATCAAGTTATAAGATATAGGTGGTGTGCCTTTTGTTGTCTTTTCTTTTGGAAATATTGCAACAGTTTCTTCTGAGTTTGTACTCGCTATACTTTAGATAGGTTTGTTTTGCTAAGGCTTAGGCAGCTTGGCTTTGATATAGAATGTGTTTTTTCAGGCATAATCTATCTATGTATGTTCAGTCAATGTTTGAGAATGAAGGCATAGAGACAAATAATTTGCAAAATACTGTTATAGGAAACTATAGTATCGTAACTTTAGAACTAAGGCATCCAAATTGTAAAAATGCTAAGGTACATCTACGTACAAACAAGTAACCTCAGGAGTTCCCCCAAACACTTCGGTGGGTAGATTGCCCTTTGTGTTTCAACTATGTGATGTATTATTATTTGTTTGTAATTGATAATATACTTCCCTTCGAATCATTGGAAGCGGTGGTAGAACCCGAGGTTCAATCGAACCCAATAACTTTTGTTCAAATAGGTATTTATATCAAGATATTCATTAAATATGAACACATTTTATATTTAGAACCCAATTATTAATATTCAAAATCTTCATTTTGAAATCTGAAACACGTAAGGTTGAAACACTGACTTCGTCTTTGCCGATTGTAGGACTTGCAAGTAAATTACCACAATTTTATTCAAGAAAAATGAACCAGCTGGATTCTCTCGCTTTTACTACCACAAAACCAAATGTATTCACAAAACTAAGGTCAAGTTACAATAAAAGAAAACAAATAGTAAAAGAAATGGATGGAAAATATTAGGGCTGTGAAATTTGGTTCAATAGTAGATTCGATCAATCTTCTTTAGTACTTTAGCTTTTTCAATCAATCTTCTTTTGATTTTATTCTCGGCAGGTTGATATAACAATACATCAGTTAGTTTATAAGATTCGATCCTCCTGAAAGACTAAAAGAATTTAGCTTTCCTGCCGTTTGAAGAAAAGACATCGAATTATACAAAGGGTCCCTAATGCTATGATGTTGACACAATCTGGGGCTTTCGGTTTTTGCATCCCGTTTTGGTCTTGCCCTAGTTCGAATCACCCTGAATGAAGAGTGGCCGAACAAGATGCAAAATATATCATAAATGTTGAATTCTAAGAAAGAGGGTGAGGGGGAAAATAAAGGCCAAACAACAGAAGGCAAATAAGGGCTGCACACACCGCCCAAATTGGGTTGATTTTTAGCTCAAATTGATCTATGGGTAACTTTGCCAAAATATCTTAGAAATAATATTTTTTGTTTGATATGATATATATGACCATAACAAAATTAAAAAAATCGTATTTACTAATTTTACAATTAGTAAATAATTATATAATTATTGGTGTTATCTTTCTGACTTCCTTTGATGTTACTGCTCCACTGTCCTTTACCATCGTCGTAAACTGAGGGTCTATCGGAAACAGTCTCTCTACTCCTTCGGAGTAGGGGTAAGGTCTGCGTACACACTACTCTCCTCAGACACTACTTGTGAGATTCCACTGGGTCGTTGTTGTTATTGTAATTAAAGCTTGGTAAGAGTTGGACGGGTTGAGCTATGACCCGCCCTATTTATTGACTCAATCCGTTTTGACCTGCCCAAAATCGGTCTAACCTGTCAATTTGACACCTCTAGAAATTATCGCCGTTTTTGAATTTAGGCCAATTTACAGGCTAGATGAAGGATGAGAATCAAAGCTACTATCATTATGATTTTCTCTAATTTATCTACAGCGCACTTTTTTCAGCGGCAAAAGGTGGAGCAATATTCTTTTTCATTAATTATCCTTGGAATAAATTTAGAATTTTAACTTCACTAATTCATTGAAGCCCCCCAAATAGAAAGACTGTAAGCTATGTTATATTTTGCAAAAAACAATTCTGCATGCGTTCAAAACAGAAACTTGTACTGCAATGTAGCAAAAGGTAAAGAGATTTGTGGTCACTTGTTACAAAAGTATGATTCCATTTCTTGCATTCAACCCACATTTGTGACCAAGTTCAATCGGACCAAAATGGATTTTCCTTGTTTTCTTGGTATCAGAAATATTACTATCTCACAACTACGTACCACATGAATTATATTCTATTGGCTTCTCTATAAATAGGTAATTTTTTCCAATCCAGAGAGAGCAGCATTTCCTATCAACTAGGAATGAAAGATTAATTTTAAAAAAAAAAAAAAAAGTCAGATTTCCCCTAGAGTTCTCCTGATCACTTCATTGGGACTTGAAAAATGCCCTTAAATTGAAAGGGTATTAATTATTAATGCCTACTGAAGTGTTTGGGGGAACTCTGGGAGCCACCTGGCATCAATCATAATTTTATATTCCTAGAGTTTAACAAAATTTATAGGGGTCCTAGAATATTTTTGAAGAGAACTTAGTCTATATATGCTACTCAGGTCACTGTAATTCTTTATAATATTGCTGTTATTTTCCCTAATGTACCTAAGTCTAATGTTAGGTAGTTGCATCTTATCCAAGTGAAAGGCACCTATTGCAATTTTAGGCATTTCTTTCCGGTCAAAATACATGTGAGATTCATCGGAGTGTGCAGCATTCTTAGCTAATCCATCTTCCACCTGGTTGGCTTCTCAATTAACTTGAAGAAGCAAGAGAGAGATCCTTTTTTGGTCCCCATGTATGTATTCATGCACTTTCTCTTTTGCACGAGAAGACTGATAGGGTATTAGATTGGCTAGAGCTCCTCTACCGACCCAAGCATTCTCCATATCAAATTCTTCTCTGCCTTTACTTTGATCTTCATCAGTTTTCCCCAAGCATGAGATTGTTTGGACCCATTGGCCTTAGCAACTGGATGAGCTCTAGAACAGTACTTTGCCTTCAAGAATGAAGCCTAAAGTGACTGTTGAGTTCTCAACTCTCACCATCTTTTGTAAACAAAAGAATCACTTACATCCTCCAACTTTCTTATCCCTATACCCCCTTCTTCTTTGGTACAACATAGGTTGTTCCAGGAGCTCCAATGATACTTTTATTTTTCATTACTAGACCCCGAAAGAAACTAGCCAAATGCATCTCAATTAGCCTGAAGGTTCCCTTTGGAGGGTCTGAAAAAGAGAAGCATACTTAACTCAAGAGAATCTGAAAAGGAGGGGATTCCAGCTTTGCTCTAGATGTCTTTTATGCGGCAGGGAATTGAAAACGAATAGCCATTTATTCCTTCGTTTTCCTATTACAAGTCAACTGTGGCAATTATTCCTTAACATTGTTGGGCTAAGATGGTCTATGCCAGCTACTACTGTTGAGTTACTAAAATCTTGGAACAACACTGGAGACTCAGTTAGTCAAAAGACATGATAGAGACCGATACCTGCATGCATATGGTGGACAGTATGGAAGAAGAGAAACTCAAGAGTTTTTGAAGACATATTATACAAATCCGTTCAGATGTCAAGATGGACTGTATTCTTCTATTTTATTTTTGGTATAAAGAAAGTCTTGTAGAGGATCTCTGGTAGACATGTTAGGATTTTTGTAATTAGGTAGACCAAGATTGATCTACTATTCCTTGTACATATGGTTATGCACTGCCTTAGTGCATATTTTATTAATACAAATGTTACTGTTGAGGTTTTATTTTTTAAGATGTAATATTCTTAAAATGAGGGTGAATGGGAAATGGAGGGAAAATAAAATTTTGAGTAAAATTTTAAGTTTCCCCCTCTTAACAATGAGACATTGTCCCATATTGGAAGTGGAAGACATTTTTGGTGGGTATATATATAATTGCTCTTCTTGTAGCTCTTAAAGAGTTAAGAAGAAAGCAAGCCTCGCGCCGTCGTCGTCGTCGCTCGCTCGGCTCGGCTTCGGCTACGGCTACGGCTTCGGCTTCGGCTTCGGCTTCGGCTTCGGCTTCGGCTTCGGCTTCGGATTCGGATTTGGTCAAATGATTGATTGATTAATTTTTTGGACCAAATTTATTTATTAATAGTAAATATTAACGTAAGATTATCCATATTTGTAAACGGATATTTTCCAATCCGTGTATTGATAATTTGGCAGCCGGATAATGGTCTTCCCACCATGAAGTGCTTGCTCCACAAACATGAAGTGCTTGCTCCACAAACATGTAATGCTTGCTCCACCATGAAGGGTGGACGTTTGGTCTTGCACTCCTTCTTGGCTGCTATATATATGAGCAGCAAATGTTGAAGAAAGATACTCAACTCAACATACAATTCGCTCAACAAATTGGCTATACATTGCACTCCTTCCTCTCAGAACTTCCATACGTTTTTCTGAGTATATACTCCTTCGTTCTGCATTGTTTTTTAACTTCAAACAAAGCAACTGTAAGTGTGATTTGCTACCGAACTTTGTGTTCGCCGAAACACTGGGGTTTGAAGTACCGCTACACCAGTGTGTTATTCGTTCTATCCTGGGAGGAAATAATCCATTACCTTGGGTACTAGGAGGGGATTAAATTCCTTAAGGAAACACTGTGAATTCAGTGGGCTCGAATTTATTATTATTGTTTCATTACGTTAACTTATATTTTGCAGAATTAATATTTACAAATACAGCAATATTGACCGGGAATAACAATCTTAAGGAATTTAATATTTATTTCTGTACTTGTGTTATTCTTATTATTCTGCAAACTAAAACCTTTGTGGTTTGTGTACTCCCGTTTTGGAGAGTTAAGCCTTCGTGGCGTTTTGTTGGATATTAAAATCTACGTGATTTTTACTCCAGTTTGAAAACGTGTATTAAACGTTTGTTTGTGTCATTCTTTTACAGAAAAGATGATGACTGAAAACGAAAACCAAGCTGTTCCGATGGCGACTGCCAACGCAACGACAAGCCGAACACCGGCGTTGGCACCGGCAGAAAAACCCGGAAAATTTTCCGGGATTGATTTCAAATGCTGGCAGCAGAAGATGTTCTTCTACTTAACTACGTTATGTCTACAGAAGTTCATCAAGGAAGATGTTCCTGATCTGCCGGATAAAACTCCAGATAATGAACGCTTTCTCGTGATTGAAGCGTGGAAGCATTCTAATTTTTTATGCAAGAATTATATTCTTAGCGGACTGGATGATAATCTGTATAATGTATACAGTAGCATGGAGACATCCAAAGAATTGTGGAATGCGCTTGAAAAGAAATATAAGACTGAAGATGCCGGGATGAAGAAATTCGTTGCCGCAAAATTTCTGGACTACAAAATGATAGATAGCAAGTCTGTTATTACTCAAGTCCAGGAATTGCAAGTGATTATTCATGATCTACTTGCTGAAGGTCTTGTAATCAACGAAGCATTCCAAGTAGCAGCAATGATTGAGAAGTTGCCTCCGTTGTGGAAGGACTTCAAAAATTATTTGAAACACAAACGAAAGGAAATGTCCCTTGAAGATCTCATTGTTCGGTTGAGAATCGAAGAGGACAATAAAGCTGCTGAAAGGAGAGGCCGTGGAAATTCAACAATAATGGGAGCAAATATTGTTGAAGCTAACAAAAAGAGGAAGAAGGCTTCTGGTCCGAAATACAACCCAAGCAAGAAGCGGTTCAGTGGAAACTGCTACAACTGTGGGAAAACCGGACACAAATCTACGGAGTGTCGTGCTCCGAAGAAAGACAAGAAAAGGGGTCAAGCAAACATGGTAGTAAACCATGATGATGTTGATAACTTGTGTGCCATGCTCTCTGAATGTAACTTGGTGGGAAATCCTAAACTGTGGTGGTTTGATTCAGGAGCCACTCGCCATGTTTGTGCAGTTAGAGAGGCTTTTGCTACCTATGCTCTTGCTGAACCCGGAGAGACAGTTTATATGGGAAATGCTTCAACAGCAAAAGTTGAAGGATATGGGAAGGTATTTCTAAAAATGACTTCTGGCAAGGTCATGACTTTGAACAATGTCCTTCATGTTCCCGAAATGAGAAAGAATTTAGTCTCTACTGGACTTCTTGTTAAGCACGGTTTTAAGTGCATTTTTGTATCCAACAAGGTTGTAATTAGTAAGAATGGAATATTTGTGGGAAAAGGTTACCTCACCGAGGGCCTTTTCAATCTAAATGTAATGGTTGTTGAAAATAATAATAATATTTCAGCTTCTTCTTACTTACTTGAGTCAAATGATTTATGGCATGTACGTTTGGGTCATGTCAATTATAAAACCTTGCGGAAAATGATTAACTTGAAAGTACTGCCCAAGTTTGAATGCGAAAAATCAAAATGTCAAATATGTGTGGAATGTAAGTATGTTAAACATCCTTATAAGTCAGTTGAAAGGAATTCAAATCCTTTAGACTTAATTCACACAGATATTTGTGACATGAAGTCAATACCATCTCGCGGTGGAAAGAAGTATTTCATAACTTTTATTGACGATGGTACTCGATATTGCTATGTTTACTTACTGAATAGTAAAAATGAAGCAATAGACGCATTCAGGCAATACAAAAATGAAGTTGAAACGCAACTTAACAAGAAAGTAAAAATGATAAGAAGTGATAGGGGTGGTGAATATGAATCTCCTTTTGAAGAAATATGTTTAGAATATGGAATTATTCATCAAACAACAGCCCCTTACACGCCCCAATCTAATGGGATTGCGGAAAGAAAGAATCGCACATTAAAGGAGATGATGAATGCGTTGTTGATAAGTTCTGGTTTGCCACAGAACTTGTGGGGGGAAGCCATTCTTACGGCTAATCGAATATTAAATCGAGTGCCCCATAGCAAAACACAATCCATTCCTTATGAACAATGGAAAGGAAGGAAGCCCAACTTGAATTATTTTAAAGTGTGGGGGTGTTTGGCAAAAGTGCAAGTTCCTAAACCCAAAAGGGTAAAGATAGGACCGAAAACCGTTGATTGTGTTTTCATAGGATATGCGACAAATAGTAAAGCATATCGATTTCTGGTTCATAAATCAGAAAATCCCGACATTCATAATAATACGGTTATAGAATCAGATAATGCTGAGTTTTTTGAAAATATATATCCGTATAAAAAGGAATGTGAGTCGTTTGGTGAAGGATCTAAACGACCTCGGGAAGAAACAAAAGAAAGTACATGTAATCAGGAGAATCCAAGACGTAGTAAACGTCAAAGAACGTCTACTTCATTTGGACCAGATTTTGTGACTTTCTTATTGGAGAATGAGCCTCAAACATTTAAAGAAGCTATGACTTCTTCGGAATCATTGTTTTGGAAAGAGGCAGTCAATAGTGAAATACAATCCATATTGAACAACCATACATGGGAATTGGTTGATCTTCCTCCTGGAAATAAACCTTTGGGTTCTAAATGGATTTTTAAGAGAAAAATCAAAGATGATGGCACTATTGATAAATTCAAGGCAAGGCTCGTAGTCAAAGGGTATAGACAACGAGAAGGTCTAGACTACTTTGATACATACTCTCCAGTTACAAGAATTACGTCCATACGGATGTTAGTAGCATTAGCTGCAGTGTATGGTCTTGAAATTCATCAAATGGATGTTAAGACGGCCTTCTTAAATGGAGAGTTGGAGGAAGAAATTTATATGGAACAACCTGAAGGGTTTGTGGTTCCAGGTAAAGAAAAGAAGGTATGTAGACTTGTTAAGTCTCTTTACGGACTAAAACAAGCACCCAAACAATGGCATGCGAAATTTGACCAAACAATGTTGTCAAATGGTTTTAAGATAAATGAATGTGATAAATGCGTGTACATTAAAAATGTTCCAAATCACATAGTTATTGTTTGCCTATATGTGGATGATATGTTGATAATGAGTAATGACATTGCCAACATAAATGCTACTAAGCGTATGCTCAATAGCAAGTTTGATATGAAAGACTTGGGAGTTGCTGATTTAATTCTGGGAATTAAGATCAATAAGACTCCTCAAGGTCTGGCATTGTCACAATCTCATTATATTAAGACAGTACTTGAAAAATTCAAGCACTTGGGCTTTAAAGTTGCAAAGACTCCAATTGACGTGAATCTTGCATTAGCAAAGAACAAAGGCCAAAGCATATCACAATTGGATTATGCTCGTGTATTGGGATGCTTAATGTATATCATGAATTGTACACGACCAGACATAGCTTGTGCTATAAGTAAACTGAGTCGATATACGAGCAATCCAGGCCAATCTCATTGGATGGCAATGAAACGAGTTTTGGGATATTTAGAACATACCCAGAACTTTGAATTGCACTACAGTAATTTTCCTGCGGTGATTGAGGGATACTGTGATGCAAATTGGATCACCGGTTCAACTGATTCTAAGTCCACGAGTGGATATGTATTCACTATTGGTGGAGGAGCGGTATCTTGGAAGTCATCCAAACAAACATGTATTGCCCGCTCTACAATGGAGGCTGAATTCATAGCCTTAGATAAAGCCGGTGAAGAAGCTGAATGGCTCCGGAATTTCTTGGAAGACATTCCATTTTGGCCCAAACCGTTGGCACCAATATGCATACATTGTGATAGTCAAGCGGCAATTGGAAGGGCTGGGAGCGTCATGTATAACGGTAAATCTCGTCATATACGACGAAGACATAAAACCGTTAGGCAATTACTCTCTAGAGGAATTATCACAATTGACTATGTAAAGTCAAGTGATAATGTGTCGGATCCACTTACAAAAGGCCTAACTAGAGAGGTAGTTGAGAAATCATCAAGGGGAATGGGGCTATGGCCGAGAACAAGTCATTGTGGCGGTAACTCTACCTAGAAGACTGGAGATCCCAAGATCTAGGTTCAAAGAGATCAAACAAAGTCATTAATGACGGTTCAACATTGTCAAATAAAATTTTAGTCCATTCTCGTGATGAGACAATGTTCAGTACCAAGGATAAAGCATTAAGGCTTTTTAATGATTTCTAAATTTGATACGGGGTATATCAAATAGTGTATCTACAGGATGACACGTTTAGGAATCACCTATTTAAGTGTGAAGTGTGAGCCGCTTCAAGGAGAACTTTGTAAGGCCAGTTCTCTACGCACTTATGAAACCAGGCGGTGTTCATGGCTGAAACGAACACAACAATGAGAACCAAAGACGGTTAAGGGTTGATTGTGTGACTTATGGTTGTCTAGGTATACACCAAAGATCGACGGTTCAAAGATATCAAATCTACCGATTGACCGAGTATATCCGACATAAGTTTACTACGGAAAGTTCAAAGGGAAACCTACTTATCCAGATGCAATTAATCCTTGCTTGTAAATCACACAGTTTTTCATGCATACTTCCGTGATATAGCCATTCCCCATTCATGTGGGGGATTGTTGAGGTTTTATTTTTAAGATGTAATATTCTTAAAATGAGGGTGAATGGGAAATGGAGGGAAAATAAAATTTTGAGTAAAATTTTAAGTTTTCCCCTCTTAACAATGAGACATTGTCCCATATTGGAAGTGGAAGATATTTTTGGTGGGTATATATATAATTGCTCTTCTTGTAGCTCTTAAAGAGTTAAGAAGAAAGCAAGCCTCGCGCCGTCGTCGTCGTCGTTCGCTCGGCTCGGCTTCGGCTACGGCTACGGCTTCGGCTTCGGCTTCGGCTTCGGATTCGGATTCGGATTCGGATTTGGATTTGGATTTGGTCAAATGATCGATTGATTGATTAATTTTTTGGACCAAATTTATTTGTTAATAGTAAATATTAACGTAAGATTATCCGTATTTGTAAACGGATATTTTTCAATCCGTGTATTGATAATTTGGCAGCCGGATAATGGTCTTCCCACCATGAAGTGCTTGCTCCACAAACATGAAGTGCTTGCTCCACAAACATGTAATGCTTGCTCCACCATGAAGGGTGGACGTTTGGTCTTGCACTCCTTCTTGGCTGCTATATATATGAGCAGCAAATGTTGAAGAAAGATACTCAACTCAACATACAATTCGCTCAACAAATTGGCTATACATTGCACTCCTTCCTCTCAGAACTTCCATACGTTTTTCTGAGTATATACTCCTTCGTTCTGCATTGTTTTTTAACTTCAAACAAAGCAACTGTAAGTGTGATTTGCTACCGAACTTTGTGTTCGCCGAAACACTGGGGTTTGAAGTACCGCTACACCAGTGTGTTATTCGTTCTATCCTGGGAGGAAATAATCCATTACCTTGGGTACTAGGAGGGGATTAAATTCCTTAAGAAAACACTGTGAATTCAGTGGGCTCGAATTTATTATTATTGTTTCATTACGTTAACTTATATTTTGCAGAATTAATATTTACAAATACAGCAATATTGACCGGGAATAACAGTTACCATTTTCAAAAAAAGATTAATATTATTGTTGGAAGTTTTATGGTTGCGTCAATTAGTTATATTTATTATATGTTTTCGTTTGATCGATTTGTCTATATAAACAAAAAAGATGAATAACCCGAACCGGCGCCCGAGTTGATCAAATCGATTAGCTTGGCACCCGGAACCCCCAAATCCTAGATCCGCCTCTTTGGATAAGTTTTCTAAGCAAGTAGCTATCTACTCTGTCACATAGGGAAAGGAAAAGAAAAAGCACAAACTGTTGGCTGGAAATAGTTTAATTTCTTCATTAATGGCATGCAGAAAACCCAGTAAATAAGAGCCAACCAAATACAAAAGCATGCAACGCCCAACGCGTAAGATAGCATGGACTTGATGGGGCGTGGTGTATTAGATCAAATTGGTGTTGTTGTGTGTTTTGCTGATTAAATCTATCAGGGAGCTTCGAGGAGCTTATATAGCACCCTTCACAAATTAAAGGTCGAAGCCTATTTTATTGCAAAACATGTTTAATCAACGTGACCTTGCCTCCACAAGGAAGAAGTCTATTTAGCCACCCATTAATTCTCTTAGTGATCTTAGTGAGGAGATCATTAAAGAATTCCAATTTCTTTCTTCCAACACAAAGTGGAACACCTAGATAAGTAAATGGGAATTGTTTGTTCTTGAAACTAGAGTTATCAATCATTTTATCAATCTTAGATATGGAAGTATTTGGAGCAGTGCAAAAGAAACTCTTTTCTTGATTTACCTGCTGACCTGAGCTTTTTTCTTACAACCTAACTTGCTTCATCACCAGTTTAATTGACCTCCCTTTTCCACCACAGAAGATGATAATGTCATCGGCATAAGCTAAATGATTTAGTTTAGGCCCCTCTTAGGCATAGAAAAAGGTACAAACTCAGGCACATGTTATAGATTATTCAGCATTCTAGAAAGCACTTCAGATCCTAGGATAGAAAGTGAAGGAGATAAAGGATCCCCTTGTTTTAGCCTTTTGGAAGAAGTGAAAAAGCCTTTCCTAGAACCATTGATGATAATGGAATACCAAACTTCAGATATCAATCTTCTTACAGCCTCCACCCACCAATCAGAGAAACCAAACTTTCTTAGAACTGCCATCAAGAAATTCTAATCAAGTCTGTCGTATGCTTTAGCCATATCAAGTTTGATCACTATATTACCTCCCTTATTAGTTTGAGAGATTCCATGTATTACCTCCTGAGAAAGTAACACATTATCAGTAATTAGTCTTCCTTTTACAAACCCACTATGGTTCTCTGAAACAAGTTTGGGCAGTAAAGGATTCAATCTTCTAGCCAAGACCTTTGAAATAATCTTCGCAGAGAAATTGCTTAGACTTATAGAACTAGCCATGTTTGGTTAAGTTTTTATGTGTGCTTTAGAAAATACTTTTAAAATGATAGGCTGCCAAGTACGTACAAAGCATTAATTAGAAGAATGTTCAAGAGGGATGAGAATAAGAAAGTGAACTCCCATGAGTGAGTGGACTCTCTTATAGTTATTGCTACTAAGTACTAACATGATGAAGGATAAAAAAATTTGAGATTATTGATGAAACTTTATAAATGTTGAAGTAGGCTAATGTCAATATTATGCACTGCAAATCAGGTGGCAGACTATCTAGCAAAACATGCTACGATCAGCCTTGAGGCTCCATCAAGTAAATATCAAATCTCAAGTCAAGAAAGAAATATCATGTATATTGTGACTCCTAGCAATATTATGTACGAGTTATGCCGAGGTTGTATGGTCGGCTCATAATAATCGTACATACACTACCGAGGTTGTACGGCTCCATGGATGCATCTCAAATATATTGCCGAATCGTATCCACAAGAATAGAGAAACTCTCAACTACGGGTCAAAACATTACTACACAAGGATGGGCACATAAAGAAAGTATGACTTTTACCAACTATCAAGTATTCTACCAAAACTCAAGGTAATTAAGCTCGGCCTAACATAATCCCTAATAAATTTTCTATTAATAATTTAAGTAACTAAACTAACAAGTTGAGTTCAGAAAATACAAATATTGCATGATAAAGTCCTAAGTCTACCCGGACATAAATATGATTTTAGTTACGTACAGACACTCGTCACCTCATGCGTACATAGCATCCACAACTAGTAACAAATAATAATTTAAGTACCTACGGGGATAATTCCCTCTTACAAGATTAGGCAAGAGACATACATTACTTCCAAGTCCACTTATTGGCCCTCAACCACACTAATAGCCTCAAATTAACATTGATGGTCTATTGGAAACAGCCTCTCTATCCTCACAATATAGGGGTAAGGTCTGTGTACACACTGCCCTCTCCAGACCCCACAGTGTGGGATATTACTGGGTATATTGTTGTTGTTGTTGTTGTAACCCAAAACTAGTCAAAAGTCGTACAAATTAATAAATATATACTCAAACGTTCATACTTCATATGTTAAAGTAATTTTCCAACCCAATTCGGAAAGTTCCTAAAATCCACCCCCGGGTCCACATGCCCGCATTTCAGAAATTTTCGTAGATAAATATTATCCATGGCCTTACGAACTCAAATATATAATTTTTACTCAATTCCTTAATTAATTTCGTGGTCAAATCTCATTTTTACTAAACTCTACGCTTTTCAACATAATACCATAATTTCTATAATTTTTATGTTAAAATCTACCCATAATCTATATATCAAACTCGCATTAGGTAGAAATCACTTATCTCAAAATGCTAGATGAAAATTTCTTTCCAAGAAGCTCCGATTTCGTCAAGAGAAGTCAGAAATGAAAACAATAGCCTAAGTCCCAACTTTTAAAATGTTACTGCCTAGTGATTCCTTCTTCGCAATCGCGAAAGAAGACTCGCGATCGCAAAGGCAGAGCTGCCCATCTCCCCAAAAGTCTTATTTGCGAACGCGCTCAGGTCATCACGATCATGAAGGCTAGCCCGGCAAACGAATCGCGAATGTGGCCAGCCCTTCGCGAACACAAAGGGCAACGTCCTGCTGACCCCCCCACATACCCAGTTTCTCCTATGCGAACGCGAGCCTTCAATCGCGAACACAAAAGTCACTGATCCTAAGCCTTCATGAACGTGACCCCACGATCGCAAACGCGAAGCAAAGAAATGCCTCAACCCCAAATCCTTAATCGCGAATGCGAGGCAACCTCCGCGTTTGCGAAAAAGGAAACCAGCACCAGCAAAATCTGCCAGTTTGGACTTAGCTCAGAGTGGTCCAAAATACATCCGAGCTACCTGGAACCCCGTCCAAATGCACCAAGAAGTTCATAAATATTATACAGACGCACTCGAAGTCTCAGAATATATTAAACAACATCTAAGCCAAGAATCGCACCTCAAAATCAAATTATTCAATTTTTGAACTTCAAACTTCTTCCAACTAGCTCTGAATGCGACGAATCATATTTAGACAACTCGCAATGACGCCAAATTTTACGCACAATTCATAAATCATGATACGAATCTATTCCAAGTCTTGGAATCCCAAACAAACATCGATAACACTAAAGTCTAATTCAAATTCTGAAAACTAGAGCTACAACTTTTATTTTTGAATCATCTCCAAATTCCTTATAGATTGAAAGATATAAGCTTCCAAAATCGGCTTAGTGACAGCATAATTTCTTCTTCGCGAACGCGATTCACAGGCCATTTTTCCCATTTTGCTCTTCGCGAACGTGACCCAAAGTCCGCGATCACGATGCACACTACTGTAGCCAAAAATCAACAACTAAAATAGGCCTAGAAATGGTCCGAAACCTCCCTGAAACTCACCTGAGCCCCTCGGGACCCGTCCGAACAAACCAACAAGTCTCAAAACATATTACAGACTTACTCGGGGCTTCAAATCACACATATTAACATCAAAATCATGAATTGTCGATCAAGGTCAATCTCTTAAGTTCACAAACTTCTAACTTCGAACCAAGCGTCTGATTCAAGCCTAACCAATCCAGAATAAATCCAAATTTTGCATACAAGTTTCAAATGACATAACGAACCTATTCCAACTCCCGGAACAGCAATTCGAACCCGATATCATCAAATTCAACTCTCGGTCAAACTTATGAACATTCCAAACCTTCAAATTTCTAACTTTTGCCAAATAGTGCCGAAACCTTCTAGAAACACCTAAATACAAATCCGAGCATACACTGAAGTCCAAAATTACCATTCGGACCTAACGGAACCATCAAAACTTCGTTCCGAGGTCAAATACCCAAAAGCCAAACTTGGTCAACTCTTCCAACTGAAAGTTTCAACAATGAAATTCATTCTTTCAAACTAATTCCGAATCACCCAAAAATCGAAACCGATGATACACACAAGTCGTAATACATCATACGGAGCTACTCATGTCCTAAACAATCGAGGGAAGTGCAAATGTTCGAAACGACCGATCGGGTCGTTACATTTACAGTCTACAAGAAGTTGATATGTATCTTTCAATTCTCTTAGCGAAATGAAAAAAGAAAATGAGGTACTTAAGCTTGAAAATGACAAACAAAAGAAGCTCCTTGAGAAACTGCTCAAGGAGATTGCCCAATTGAAAACAAAGGTAAGCTTTTATCTCGTCTATATTCAATTTTAAAATGCTACGTAGATAACTTTATTTTTTTTTCTTTTGCAGCATGAAAAGCTGTAGTCAAGTTTTGGCCCTAGAAACATCGACTGAGATTCCATATATAGAGTGAAAAATATTCCTAAGATAAACTTGTTGTAGCTCTCTCTTTCTAGATGAGAATTTTCTCTTATAAGTTACCTAATTATCTTCAAATTCTAGTGCTATCGTGTTTCTTGTAATCCTACCTCTGTTGAAATCTATTATAGTTTTTTCATTAAATCAGTCTGCACCTATATAAACGTGTGAAAAAAATATGTTTGGAATTCATGGCAGGATTTAATAAACCGAAAGAAACAAATATGTTCATACTAATTTTACTACTAAAAAAATGAATGACAAATTAAAAAGAAACAATTACGGGAAAGTATTAAGAAGATCATTGTTAGAAATTGATTTGAAAGTGATATTAGGTTTATCATTACAGAGTTTAACATTCTTGGGTGAATTAAATTTTGCAGCTTGTGCCTCTGCTATTGTATTACTGTTACATATTGTAGAATTGGCTGGGAGAATGCCATGATTAGATTGCCCTTGTCATCTCTTAGGATCCCACCTAATCCTGCTTTTCCAGAGTTAACATTATAGCTTCCATCTGTATTGAGCTTGATAGTACCTGATTTAGGAGTTTCCCTGCAAACAATAATACTTCTTTGGTACGTCAAAAATTAATGTTAATTACAAATTAAAATCATTGGGAGTGGAGATAGAAGTCCAGGTTCGGCGGAACCCAATATCCTTTATTCAAACATGTATTTGTGTCAAGAAATTCATTATATATATACACAATGTATATTTAGAACCAAGTTATTAACACTCAAAGTCATCACTTTGAAATCATCACTTTGAAATCATCTGAAATCCGTATAGTTGAAATTCTTGCTTCGCCTTTGCCAATCGTAGGACTTGCAAGTTAATTACCACCATTTTATTCAAGAGAAATAAACCAGTTGGCTGGGACGTACGCCGGTGGCGGATCCAGAATTTTAAAGTCATGGGTGCTTGCTAATAAAAAATCCGAAAGAAGAGGGAAAATAAATTTAATTGTGGGTGCTCACTCGATATTTATCTAAATATTTTTATAATTACCAATGCAATTTACTAAATTTGGTCAAAACACAAGTATTCATGTGGATCCGCCACTGAGTCGTACGACAAAAAATTTTATCTTCACCAATTGAAAGATTGCAAGCTATGTTATATTTTACAAAAGCTTTCTGCATACTACGTACTGCCTATAGACTTGGTCCGAAACAGAAACTTATACAGCAATGTAGCAAAAGGTAGAGATATTTGTGGTCACTTGTTACAAAATATGATTCCATTTATTGTATTCAACCCACAATTGTGACCACGTTCAATCCAATACAGATAACTTCCATCTGTATTGAGCTTGATAGTACCTGATTTAGGAGTTTCCCTGCAAACAATAATACTTCTTTGCTACGTCAAAAATTAATGTTAATTACAAAGTCCAATCATTGGGAGTGGAGATAGAAGTCAAGGTTCGACGTAACCCAATAGCTTTTACTCCAACATGTATTTGTATCAAGAAATTCATTAAATATATACACATTTTATATTTAGAACCAAGTTATTAACACTCAAAGTCATCACTTTGAAATCATCTGAAATCCGTATAGTTGAAATCCTTGCTTCGCCTTTGCCAATCGTAGGACTTGCAAGTTAATTACCACCATTTTATTCATGAGAAATAAACCAGTTGGCTGGGACGTACGCCGGTGGCGGATCCAGAATTTTAAAGTCATGGGTGCTTGCTGATAAAAAATCCGAAAGAAGAAGGAAAATAAATTTAGTTGTGGGTGCTCACTCGATATTTATCTAAATATTTTTATAATTACCTATACAAATTTACTAAATTTGGTCAAAACACAAGTATTCATGTGGATCCGCCATTGAGTCGTACGACAAATTTTTTTATTAACTAAACCAGTTTGCATTGTCAGTCTGTATAATTCCTATTTATTAGAAAAACTAAGGTTACAATAAAAGAAAACAAAAGGTAAAAGAAATGGATGGTGGAAAAGATCGGTTTTTTTGAATTTAGGCCAATTTGCAGGCTAGATGAAATGAAAGATGAGAATCAAAGCGATAAAGTTTTGATCATTTTGCTTTTCTCTAATTTATCTACCGTGCACTTTTTCCAGCCGCAAAAAGGTACTAAAATTCTTCTTCATTATCCTTGGAATAAATTTAAAAATTTTATCTTCACCAATTGAAAGATTGCAAGCTATGTTATATTTTACAAAAGCTTTCTGCATACTACGTACTGCCTATAGACTTGGTCCGAAACAGAAACTTATACAGTCTTTCTAAACTGATTTCTTTTTCTTTTTTAATCATTTTTTTAGCTACGTCTTATAAGCATGAGGAAAACTAAAATCTATTACTTTCAAGGTGTTCTTTTATCCTCTTTCCCAAAGTAATATATATTATATATGCATGCAACTCTGTAAGTTCTTCCATTGACTGCGTTGGTAAAGCAGAGGCCAAAATACAATCGAAAACAAGAGGTTTTCACTAGGTGAAGGATCAATTCACATAATTAATAATATCCAATCTTTCTATAGGCACGTAGAAGCTGTGCTGAAGCTCATCTTATACCTTCTATTATATTAGTAGAAAACCTCATTATTACAATCTTATCCGAACATGAAAATCCAATCATTTCTATCCATTCTTGATGCTTGATTGGACACCAATGGAGAAAGCAATGGATCAACTGCACATAATGTTGGGTAGTAATGACATACTCGTAATGGTGGATAGAAATTTGAATTTCTCTTGAAGTTAATTGGGCTAGTTGAAGACATTGCTTTCTTGTAAGCAGGGGAGAAGCAACAATGTTAGCTATAGGTTTGGATGAATAGATTTTGCTTAGATCTTGTATTTGTATTTTGAAACCAATTAAATATGTATAAATCCAGGCTAATCCAGAAATAAATTTCAAAATCTTGATTCCGCCTAAGTTCTAGGGTTTGGTATTTTCAAAGGACTTCTTACGTGTTGGCATCCAAATGTTTTTCATGCAATCATCTATCCGTTTAACTATATTTATGTAAACTCGGATCCTATCTATGCGTGCACCCATATATCGGATGCGTGCACCTATATCCGAATGTAAAGTTTTAATAAGAAAATGTTCTACTTATTAATATATGGATAATACACATGCAACAACCATTTTCCTTTATATAATATAATTGGTAAGATACCCGAGCAATATACATATGCTAGCGAGGAAATTCCAACACATAGATGGGAGACTGAAAAATGTAAATTGGTCCACTAGAATAAAAAAGGAAGACTAACTTTTCCTTTCAGATGAAGGAAAATTAAGAAATAAATGAGAAACAACAAAAAGACTAGTGCAGAAATATTTTCGCCTGTACCTCTTCAAAATTTACAAGCAAAGCCGAAGGTGATTCATGGATTCAAGATCTGAGGAGAAAAAAACCCCTCTAAGGAACTAAGAATCTCATACAAAGTGAAAGGTATCCTTTCATCTAGGGGTGCTAAATGGGCTTGGGCTGATCAAAATTGTCTGAGTTAATAAATGGGCATGTCATTAATAAGCTAAGTCAAAATGGGCTAATTTTTATGTCATAGCTAGGAATGGCAATGGGGCGGTGCGGGTTTAAACCTATGCGGGGCGGGGTGGGTTTAAACCTATGTGGAGCGGGACGGGTTTATATTTATGCGGGGCGGGGAGGGGCGGGGCGGGTTATAATAATTCTTTTTAAAATGAGAAATTTTCAGAAACTACTATTGTTTAGTGGTTATTAACGTGTTATAGCTACCATTTACTTAATTACTTCCTATAGCTATCTTTTCACTTGTTATAGAGTGTATTCGACGTATTCAAGCTACTGTATTCATGAATACAGTAGCAAAACTCGACGGAAAACAGAGAAGTCCAGCTAACATAGACTGTATTCATATGTATTCGCGAGCTGTATTCGTAAATACAGTAACAGAAATCTGCGAAAAAAGGTCTCTCCAGTTGTTTAAAAACGGTAAGTGAATCAATTAACATGATAGACTCCTAATACAACTCAACAAATTCAATTATACTTATTACAAGACTTTTGACTGTTGTATTTAGATGTATTTTATTTCATTCAACAACTTTTTAAAATACACAAGTTGTTCTAGTTTTAGTTATGTATTCCAACTAAGTATTTTCATCTGTATTCCCAAGCCAACTGTATTCTGCTGTATGTATTTGCTGCTGAACCTGAGAATCTCTAAGACTGTTAGTTCTATGTCTACGTCTTGATGACAATCCATTAGATGTAGTTGCCGCTGCTATCATACCCCCACTTCTTCTTGCTTCTCTGTTCCTATCCATTTGTTTGATAGAGAAAAAAAAGTTTTTTTTCCGGTGAAAGGAATAAACCACTACTAGAAATTCGCTAAAAATCGACCAAAAGAACCGACCAAAGTTAGTTGGTTATGGCCAATTACCGACCAAAACGTGACCATTAGGGTGTGGACGGTTTTTTGATGGTCGGAATGGCTTATCGACTAAAGTTGATCGGAAATTACCGACCAATGTTGGTCGGTAGCTTAAAACGACTATCTGACAAGTTTAAGTACTTACCGACCAACTTTGGTCGGAAATATATTTTATTAATTTAATTTTACCGACCAACGTTGGTCGGTTTAACTAAATTATGTTTTTTCTATTAATTATTAAAATTTAAAAAAAACCGACCAACTTTGGTCGGTAATTGAATATATATATATTTTTTAAAATAGTTAAAATTAAACATTACCGACCAACTATGGTCGGTAACCTCAACAGTGCAAGCAAAATACCGACCAAAGTTGGTCGGTAATGTTGAATTCTGGGAATTCAATGTTCATTAACCGACCAACTTTAATCGGTATTTTGGAATAATTGTTGTTTTTAATTAAAAACCGACCAACTTTGGTCGATTTTTCTGGGTTTAATTTTGGCATAAAATGCCTGTTTTGGTAGCTACACTACGTGCCAGCATACCAATACACCTAATAACTACAACAATAACACAACAACAACAACAACAACAACACAACAACAACCAAAACATTCAATAAATACTTTAAAACTAACAAATTAAAGTTCAATTGAACATAAAAATCCAAAACCAAGTTAAAACTAATTATAACTAGTTCAAAACTGGCTCTATTTGTCTAGTTCAAAGTATATAAACGTCAAGGGGTGTTTTCTACAACATCATCATCACCGTCTGATGAAGTTTCATTTACAAGACGGTATAGAGAACGGTCTTGTAGAGGACGGGAAGAACGATCACGGGGAGGACGGGAGGAACGAACACGAGCAGGATGGGAGGAACGATCACGTGGAGGTCGACCCTCTGGAGATGACTTACGAGATCGGGGCAACGGAAAAGCTCCACTGGATAGGAGAGTTCTGATCTGAGCTTGCATGCTAATGAATTGAGCATCTCTAAGCATTTCTCTTTCCTTGGCCGCTTCTAGCTCGGATGTGAGCTTTGTCACTATCTCCCGCATAGCGGAGATGCTCTCCCTATTAAGTTTCTCGCCTTGCAAGGAAGTTCCTATTCCTCTCATTCCACACTTATAGAGATAGAAGTTTTTAGTAGGAAGCCTGTATACCTTCCCCCATTTTGGACCGCCAACAGACTCCAACCATATTCTTTCAGTATCCTCGTCCGAAGGTTAGGTTGGCTCAGCCGATTCACCAGCTGGATGACTACGGATGAATTCTTCCACGTTACTTTGGTAGCGACCCTATATTATTTTAAATTAAATCAGTATTTCAAATTTTTTATAAAAGTAAATTATAATACTTAAAGAAAATTGAAAGCTTACATATGCAGTTGAGGCCCGGTCCTCGACCCACCTATCTTGATCCCCCTCTTTCGTCTTCTTCACAATATGCGTCTCCTTGAATAACTCATCATGACTCATTGGACGCCCATACTTCTTTTCCTGAAAATAAATTAATTTAGTTAATAAACAGAATAGATATACTTAGAAAAGTCAAATAATTTAAGCAATTACGTACCAATCTTCTTTTTATTGTCCCTAGGCTGATCGTACCTCCAGTGTGCAAGGAGCCTCCCTTCTGGGATGCGCGAGCTTTTTTTCCTTTTTTGCTCCTCTCTAAGAACTCCGCGGTAAGCCATTACCTTTGCAAATCATTCCACAAATTCTCAAGTAACCAGCCATATCTCTTGTTCTTCTTTCTAGCATCCGAGAAAGCATCCGCCAATCTCTTGCGAGCTTTATGATGAAAATTTACAGCCACTTTCACGCTATAGCGGTCTTCCCATACACACTTTCTCTGTATTTCAAAAGTTAAATATTAGATGAAAACATCATAAATATAAATTATTAAACTGTTTAAAAGAACATTTATACCTTAAATTGATTGAAAATTTGCTCCTTCAGCGAGAATGGGCAATCAGTCCAAGTCGCATAAGGGCCAGCATAAAGCTTTCTAATGGCATTGGTGATTATCTTCGTAGTCTTATTACCCAACCTGAACCTGTAATTTAACAATAAAAACACATTAATATCTTAGTAAAAATGTTACAAATCAATAGACGCAAAAATAATGAATAACACTTACCCATCACCCTCGGGGACTATGATGATCCTGCCATAACACACTACCTCGTCATCACCATCCAAAGCATGTGTATCAGAGGCATGTGAATACGGTGTAGGCGGGTCAGAGCTACTGCCTCGCAGGCGAAGGCCTGCAATATATGGAGACGATGATGAAGATGGTTGCGATCCCGATGACTGCGCCATAGCTGGATGCGACCCAAGTGGATGTGATACTGATGGTTGTGACCCGAGTTGCTGTGACATGGATGGATGCGATCCATGTGGCTATGATATGTAGGGATGTGATCCATGTGGATGTGATGTAGATGGTTGCGATGCAGATGGCCATGAGGCAGCTAGACTGTATGTCAGATGTATAGTCCTATGGCCCTGTGATAGAAGACCTGGTGTCTGAATGAAGGTGTATGGCTCGTGATAATGTGGCAGCTCAGTATAGCCGTGTGGTGGAGGATAAGACATAGGCATCTCTGAAAAGGGTGGACAAGAGGGACTATTATTTGTTACCCTCCTCTTTCCCTTCCTACCCTTTTCTCGACCCCGAGAACTAGTAGGGTCATTGTTACCTTGACCCTTGCTTGCCATCTGCATAATATAATACACGTTTAGATTGAAACATATAAGAAACTAGCTATAAAACGAGAGTGCTTTAAAAAACCAACTTTTTAATCCTCATCGACGTATTGTTCCTCGTACGAGAATTCTTCGTCCTCACTTGTTTGAGCTTCATCAGTTTATTCTTCGTCCTCATTTTCTATAATTTTTACTTCATTTTTATCAACTTCTTCCAATATGCGTTCAGGATGTTCCAAATCATTTTCTAACTGATCGTCCACTATTTGGTGAACACTGGAGATATCGTTTTGATAAGCAACATCTAACACATTCTCGACTTCCACCCTACCTACAGGCTTAGTTTTTATTACAACCCACCAATCGGACTTATTCCGCCCCAATGGATAAAGAGCATAATACACTTTCCTAACGTTATGTGCAATTATGAAAGGATCATAGCGATCATACTCCCTCGTATGATTAATTTCAATTATGTTGTATTGGTGGTGTACTCTTGTACCTCTTGTTGGATTTGGGTCAAACCACTTGCTTCTAAAGAGTATTAATTTCTTATATGGCCAACCTGTATATTCTAGTTATAATATTTCTTTGACCACACCATAATAATCAATATCTCCAACTTGGTTGCCATCACCATCTTGAACCCACACCCCGATGTTGTTGCTATTTTTATTTTTAGAGCAATCCTCTGTATGAAACTTATAACCATTCACTACGTACTTAGACATTGTTGTGACCTGAAGCCCAGGTCCCTAAGATATATCTTTCAAAAATTAATTTACACCATTATTTGGATTATTTACCTACATAGTGTTAAAAAAATTCATAAGTTAGCACAACTTATGAATCAATTTTTATACATTCACTACGTATATATATATACAGCATCATGGCCAAATTGACCACGTATCAAATCTTGTATATACAGCATCATGGCCAAATTGACCCACGAAGTGACTGTGACACATCAAATATTTTTAGTAGTTGCATCAATATATAGTCACAGTAAATTTTACATTTTGATAACTAATAAATCAATACTTACTTGAGAAATGGTACAACTTCGGGACAATTTAGCAACACATGAAGTGTAGCTGACTTGTACTCCATATCACTCAAACTTCTCTTTCTAACATCGTTAGAACATCGGCCTGGTTGATTGAATATGGACATTGGTGGATATAATAGATCATTCACACATTCGACCGTGCGTCTATTGGGCCTATTCCTAGAACGTGGCACGTTACTCTCAAAATAATAAGAACAAAAGTGTGCAGTTTCCTTTGCAAGATAGGCTTCGCATATAGATCCTTCAATCCTATTCCTCTGCTTAACAAATTGTTTGCATTTGCCAATTCTCCTACATAATGTCATGTTAGCCAAGAACATTCAAATAAAATAGAATATTACATCAAACTTATAATATTACCTCTCAAAAGGATACATCCATCTACATTGAACAGGCCCTCCAAGTCGTGCCTCATGTACAATGTATATTGGAAGGTGTTCCATCACATCAAAGAAAACACATGGAAATATTTTTTTCATCTTACTAGAAATTACGAATGTTCTGATCCATCTGAAGTAGGTTTTCTTCCCTTAATGTGGTAGAACACAAGTCTTTGAAAAATATACTAATCTCTGTGATGGGTTTCCAGATTCTTTCAAGCAATCCACAAAATGCAATAGGCACTAAGGTCTCCATGAAAATATGGCAGTCATGACTTTTCAAATGGCTCAACTTCCCTACCTCCATATCTACTTTTTTTCCAAGATTCGACGCATAACCCTCAGGCATCTTCAATTTCGTAACCTAATCACAAATTTGTCGTCTTTTCTCCAAAGTGAATGTGCAACTTGCTTTGGGCTTGAACACCTTACCATTGTTTGCTATCTACAAGTATAATTCAGGGCGCCTGCAATATTCTTGTAAGTCCATTCTAGCCTTCGGGTTATCTTTTGGCTTACCTTTAACTTCCATCACTGTGTTGAACAAATTGTCAAAATAATTCTTCTCAATATGCATGACATCAAGGTTGTGTCGGAGAAGATTATCCTTCCAATAAGGCAACTCCCAAAATATACTCTGTTTCGTCCAATTATGATTAACACCATATCCGGGGAATCTATAAGGTGGAGCCTCAGTAACTTTACTGAAGTTCTGGACCCTCTCCCAAATTTCCTCACCTAAAAGTATCGGAGGTGGAGAATCATATTCCACTTTATTCTTTTTGAATGCATTTTTCATCCTTCTAAACTCATGATCATCAGGCAAGAATTGACGGTGACAATCAAACCATGATTGCTTTCGGCCATGTTTCAAAGTGAACACTTTACTATTTTCCATGCAGTAAGGACAAGCTAGCTTCCCAACAGTCATCCACCTAGACAACATTCCATACGCAGGAAAATCGTTAATAGTCCACATTAAATTAGCACGCAAATTGAAATTCTGCTTGGTTGATATGTCATATGTTTCAACACCATCATACCACAATTGTTTTAGCTCATCAATCAAAGGTTGCAAATATACATCAATCAAACTTTTCGGATTACGTGGACCGGGGATAATACAATTTAAGAATATATATGGACTAGTCATACACAACTCAGGTGGTAGATTATAAGGTGTAAGAAAGACAGGCCAACATAAATATGGTGTCGCAGATATAGAAAAAGGCGTGAAGCCATACGCACACAAACCTAACCGAATGTTCCTTGGTTCACTAGCAAAATCTGGATATGTCCTATCAAAGTGCTTCCAAACTTCTCCATCTGAAGGATGACACATAACACCAGGTGGTCTTCTATTTTCAAAGTGTCATCTCATATGAGGAGCAGAACTCATCGACGCATATAACCTCTTTAACTTAGGTATAAGAGGTAAATAATGCATCGCCTTGACAGCGACCATATTCCCGCTGAAAAGCCTCTTGAAACGAGGCTTTTCGCAAAATTTACAACTATCTAAAGTTGCATCATCTATATAATATAACATGCAACCATCTTCACAACAATCAATTCTCATTGACGAAAGTCCTAACTTAGAAACCAATCTCTTTGCCTTATAGATATCACCAGGTAAGTTGATATTAGGGTCAACTAGTTCACTTATAAGGTCAATGAAAGAGTCCATGGCTGCTTGAGAAATATTCCAATCAGATTTGATACTTAGTAATCTAACTGCAACATACAGCTCAGAGTGCGGACTTTATTCACGTAGTGGACGACTAGCTTCCTCTAACTGTTCATAAAAATGTTTTGCGTCATCATTAGGAGTTTGTTCAACATTTTCATTGGGATCACCCCCGAAGTGCATCCCAAAAGCATCCGCAACCATATCCCGAATTCTAGAATCAAGATTTGTATTCTCCACCGACCTACTACTTTCACCAACAACCATGTTATGAAATATCCCACGGCTACCATCAATCTCTCCATGATTAGTCCACACAAAGTAATTCTCTATAAACCCCTTCCTATAAAGATGAAGCTTAACTTCCTCCGATTTTTTAAACTTCATACAATCGCACCTAATACAAGGGCACCTAATTACTCCTTCACTTTGGTATGGTGGAAGTGACATTGCATGTCTAATAAAGTCATCAACCCCTTCTACAAAATCCTCCCGCAATCCTCGCCGATTAGGATAATTTCTATTGTACATCCAAGTACGATGTTCTATCTATACAAATAAAACAAGAATCAATTAATTTATTCTACAATTATAAATTAATTATATCTTTTTTAGTTAATTCAAGATAGTTATTTTTTCCTAATTACACCAATTTATATCCTAAAAATTCAATTCATATCCTAAAAGTTCCAATTCATATCCTAAAAGTTTAATTCACAAGAACAAATCCTAAAAACTAAAATTTCAATTCATATCCTACGAGTTTAAACATAAACTAACTAAACTAAAACCATACCCTAAAAGTTCGATTCACAAGAAAAATTAATTTATTCTATAATTTTAAATTAATTTTATCTTTTTTAGTTAATTCAAGATAGTTATTTTTTCCTAGTTACACCAATTTATATCCTAAAAGTTCAATTCATATCCAAAAGGTTCAATTCATATTCTTAAAGTTCAAGTCATATCCTAAAAGTTCAATTCATATCCTAAAAGTTCAATTCACAATAACAAATCCTAAAAACTAAAATTTCAATTCATATCCTACGAGTTTAAACATAAACTAACTAAACTAAAGAAATTCAACCCATACCCTATGTCACGACCCAAAATTCCACCACAAGAGTCGTGATGGCACCTAATCTCTACGACTAGGTAAGCCGATTTCCATTACATTTTTGAAGCCATTTTTCTTTTTTGAAATTAACAACGGAAATAATTACAATATACAACCTCCCAAGACTGGTAGTATTGAGTCACGAACTCTAACTGAATACATAGAATGATCACGAGGACCGAATATACAATACTGTTTGATTATACAACTTGTCACCATCCAAAATTCCACCACAGGCGTCGTGATGGCACCTAGTCTCTAAGACTAGGTAAGCCGATTTCAATTAAATTTTGAAGCCTTTTTTTTTAAGTAATCAAAACTAACAGCGAAAATAATTACGATTTTCAACCTCCCAAGACTAGTAGTACTGAATCACGAACTCTAACTGAATACATGGAATGATCACGAGGACCGAATATACAATACTGTTTGACTATAAATTAACAGTACAATGAAATAAAAAGACTCCAAGGGACTGCGACGACCAAGCAGCTCTACTTTGAATCCTTACGATCCCGCTTTAACTCTGCTCAAGTTCGATATCTCCAATACCTGGCTCTGCACAAAAATGTGCAGAAGTGTAGTATGAGTACACCACGGTCGGTACCCAATAAGTATCAAGACTAAGCTCAATGGTGTAGAGACGAGGTACAGTCAAGACACTCACTAGTCTAATAACATGTGCAATATAATATACAAAATAATAGAAAATAAATAATAATAAGGGCAGCATAAAACAACCAGTTATATGCACCACAGACAACAAGTACCATTAATATCACTCAACAATTAATAAACACAATTACACCCAATTAAATCAAGTCCTTCAAATAAATGTATTTCACATATAATTCTTCCAGATAACTCTCTTTTAAATATAATTTTCTCAAATAATTATTTTTCAAATATAATTCTTTCAATAAATCTTTTCAAATATAATTTCCTCAAATAAATATCTTTCAAATACAATTCTTTCATATAATACTTTCTAAGTAAAAATCCTTCCAAATAAATATTTTGAATATAATTCTTTCAATTAAAAAGTCACCATGTGACACCTCATTTCATAATCATAAAAATACGGGTCTCAACCCATTTTTATATTTTTCTTAAACACGGATCTCAGCCCATTTTCATATTTCCACGGCACTTTGTGCCCATAATTAAATCACCATATTTTCCCGGCACCTCGTGCCCTCATTTCATATCACAGTTGCACGGACAATTCACGTGCCAATTATCATTATTATTTCATCACAGCACCTCGTTCCCATATTTCATATCACAACTGCACGGACAATTCACGTGCCAAATATCCTCATTATTTACTCGTGGCACCTCGTGCCCATATTTCATTTTATAATCCGCATGGCAATAGCCACAGGCTCTCAATTTCAACATAAAACAGATTGTTATCAATTTACTATCAACAAGACCAATTGCACAAGGCATAAAAATAAACACAAGAAAATCACAACATCACATAAAAATCATCAACACCACAACCCCACATCATCACATATCGTCCCTGACAATAGCCACCCTTATCGCTCCTATTGCCACCCTTATCGCTCCTATTGCCACCCTTATCACTCCTATAGCTACCCTTATCGCTCCGCCCAGACAATATCAATAACCATCCTTATCGCTCCTATTGCCACCCTTATCGCTCCGCCCAAATAATATTCCAACAAACACAACAATAGTGAAATGCCACTCTTATACCCATATAATATCAACGGTGAAATGCCACCCTTATCTCCCTAAAACAATAACTCACACAACACAATAATTTACATGGAAAATTAACATGGCAACATAATAAAATCAATTCATATCACAATTTGCCCAATGGCCGCAACCAAATTCCAAAGATATAACAAAATCAATTAACTTCACAACAAATATCCCAAGGCTCCGCACAATATATATAACACCCAAAAACAATCAATAGAGATAGAAATTACTCAGCATAAAGCAAAGCCTTCATTAATGCAAATTTAGATAATTATATTAACACTTATTCTTAAGCTCGTTTAAATTAATTATTTGCATAAGAAAATTCATATTGGAATTAATTTCCAAGAAATATTAAACCAACAATACTCACAAAATTTCATAAATATTTCAAATAACAATCAAATCAAATTATCATATAAAAACAAATTCAACAATAAGGATTTAGGCATGGCAAACAGATGATTTTATAATTTTCCACAATTTCCCAATTTACTGCATAATAATGCTTAAGACTTTAATTCAATGAATTTTTTGCATGTATAAGCCCGAGTACGTACTCGTCACCTCGCGTACATGGCTTTTCACGTTTCACAAATGGCACATAAGACTCAATGCCTAAGGGGTAATTCCCCCACTCGAGGTTAAGCAAGACACTTACCTTTTTGAAGTTAGGCCGATATTCCAAAATAGCCTTCTTGCTTGAATTGACCTCCGGACAGCTCAAATCTATCCAAATTAATTTTATAACTCCATTAAAATTCGTCGGAAACAATTCCGGATAATAATACGTCGACTTAAAAATTTATTCCAAAAAGTCAACAAAAGTCAACACAAGACCCGCCCCTCAGAACCTGACATAATTTTTATAAAATCCGAATAGCAATTCCGATACGAGTTCAACCATACCAATTTTATTGAATTCTAATAACAACTCGACCTCCAAATCTTAAATTTTCATTTTTGGAAGATTTTACAAAAATCTTGATTTCTTCCATTAAAATCCGAATTAAACAATGAATATAATCATAGATTCATGAAATATAAACACTTTAGAATATAGAACACTTACCCTAATCCATATGGTGAAAATCGCCTCAAAAATCGCTTCAATTTGAGCTCCATGGCTCCAAATATGTCAAAAATGGCTGAAACCTCGAAATATAGCTACTGCCCAGGTATTCACTCTTCGCGATCACGGAAAATGCTTCGTGATCGCGAAGCACAAAAATTTTTAGCCCCAAAATTGCTCTTCACGATCGCGAAGAACAAACTCCCCCAACTCTTCCAGACAGCCTCTAGTATAATGGTCATAACTTTTTGTACAAAACTCCAAATTGAAAATGGTTTAACTTTATGATAAATAGACACCAAGGGCTATAACCTTTATTTGTTGATCATCTCCCAATTCCTTATATATTTCTAGATATAACCTTCCAAAGTCAGCCCTGTGCAACAGAGATTTCCAAACGCTTCCCAGACAGCCTATAGCGTATCTACCATAACTCTTTGTACACAACTCCAAATGAGAAATGGTTTACTTTTCTGAAAATTAGACATCAAGGGATACAACTTTCGTTTTTGGATCATCTCCAAATTCCTTATATATTGCGAGACATAAGCTTCCAAAATCAGGTCTCATTGCAATAGAGATTTGTTCTACGAGATCGCGAAAGAACTTCCGCGATCGCGATTCACAAGGCCCCAAACTGCTGTTTGCTCTTCGCGAACGCGACCAAAATTTTGCGATCACGATGCACACCTATGTAGGCAAAAACCAACAATTAAAAATGCCTATAAATGATCCGAAACCACCCCGAAACTCACCCGAGCCCCTCGGGACCTCAACCAAATATACCAACAAGTTCTAAAACATCATACGAATGTAGTTGAAGCCTCGAATCACATCAAATAATGCTAAAACCATGAATCACATCTCAATTCAAGCCTAATAAACTTTGAACTTTTAAATTCTATATCTTGTGCCGAAATACATCAAATCAATCCGGAATGACTTCAAATTTTGCACACAAGTCATAAATGACATAACGAAGCTATTCTAATTTCCAAAATCGAATTCCGACCTCGATAACAAAAAGTCACCCCCGGTCAAACTTTTCAAAAAATTCAACTTTCGGCATTTCAAGCTTAATTCCACTACGGACCTCAAAATAATTTTTCGGACACGCTCGTAAGTCCAAAATCACCATACGGAGCTACTGACATCATCAAAATTCTATTCCAGAGTCGTCTTCACACAATTCCAACTACAGTAAAAATCCTAAGACTTAAGCTTCCATTTTGGGGACCAAGTGTCCCAAATCACTCCAAATCATTCAGTAACTGAATTTATGATGACCCAAAATGTCATCTTTAAATTTACTAATTAATTATATGTTCTGAGACCTTGAAAAGAACTATTTATCATTACTCAACTTGCGTGCGCAGTTCGTAAAATTTTTCGGAATGTTTTTATGCGAAAAATGAATTAAAATGTGAATTAGAGCTTTAAAACTCAACTAAGTTGACCTTGGTCAACATTTTTAGCAAACGGACTCGGATCAGTGTTTTGACAGTTTTGGTAGGTCCGTATCGTGATTTGGGACTTGGATGTATGCCCGGAATCAAATTCCGAGGTCTTTATCCCGAGATATGGAATTTTGAAGAAAAATTAAAAGTTAAAATTTAAATAGTAACCGGATGCCGAATTATGTGCAAACAACACCAGAATAGAATTTTGATGATTCCAACAGCTCCGTATGGTAATTTCACACTTAGGAGCGTGATCGGAATTTTATTTGGAAGTCCGTAGTTAAATTAGGCTTGAAATGGCTAAAAGAGAAATGTAAGTTTGGAAGTTTGACCGGGGAATTGACTTTTTGATATCGGGGTCGGAATCTAGTTCTGAAAATTTTAACAGCTCTGTTATGTCATTTATGACTTGTGTACAAAATTTGAGGTCAATCGGACTTGATTTGATAGGTTTCGACATCGAATGTAGAAGTTGGAAATTCTTAAGATTTATTAGGCTTGAATCTATGTGTGATTCATGTTTTTAGTGTTGTTGGATGTGATTTGAAGACTCGACTAAGTTCGTGTGATGATTTAGGACTTGTTGGTATTTTCGGACGTGTGATGACCCAAAATGTCATCTTTAAATTTAATAAGTAATTCTGTGTTCTAAGACCTCGAAAAGCACCATTTCTCATTCCTCGACTTGCATGCGCAATCCGTACAATTTTCCGAAAAGTTTTTATGTGAAAAATACATCAAAATCTGAAATAGAGCTTTAAAACTCAACTGAGTTGACTTTGGTCAACATTTTGAGCAAACAGACCCAGATCAGTGTTTTGACAATTCCGGTAGGTCCATATCGTGATTTGGGACTTGGGCGTATGCCCGGAATCGAATTCCGAGGTCCCTAGCCCGAGATATGGAATTTTGATGAAAAATTAAAAGCTTGAAAGCTTAATAATTTTTATGAAATTACTGATGTTGGATTTATTGACCTCAGGTTCGTATTTTGGTTCCGGAGCCTGGTATAGGTCAACTATAATATTTATGACTTGTCTGCAGAATTTGGTGAGAATCGGAGTTGATTTATCGTGATTCGGACGTCCGGTTGTAAAAATATAAGTTTTAAAGTTTTCTTGGAAATTTCCTTTGATTTGGTGTCCGATTCGTAGTTCTAGGTGTTAGTTTGGTGATTTGATTGCGCGAGCAAGTTCGTATGATATTTAAGGACTTGGGTGCATGTTTGGTTTGGAGCCCCGAGGTCTCGGATGAGTTTCGGAAGGGCTACGGGATGATTTCGGACTTAGGAAAACTGGTTTTCTGCAGACTTCAGGCTTATGGTGTATTCTTCTTCGCGGTCGCGAAGGTACTCTCGCGAACGTGAAGAGCAAATTGGGGATGGCATATTTCGTGCTTCGCGTTCGCGATAGAGTGACCGCGTTCGCGAAGGCTTGAGGTTCAAAGCTTCGCGTTCACGATAGAAGCCTCGCGTTCGCGAAGGGAAAGAGGCTGGCCAGGATAATTGCCTTCGCGTTCGCGAAGGCCAAGCTAGGCAAGCTTCGCGTTCGCGAAGTGTAAAATGGGACATCACAAATTTGTGCTTCGCGAGCGCGAGGCACTGACCGCGTTCGCGAAGGGTAAATATCCCAGAAACAGAACTTAAGTTCTGGAAATGGGGTTTCGACCCATTTTCAACTCTTTTCCATTTTTGAGCTCGGGTAAGGCGATTTTTGGGCGATTTTCACGGGAAAACATTGGGGTAAGTGTTCCTTATCCTATATTGATTATATTTCATAATTTCATACTCATTTATATCATGAATCCGTGAATTTATGGAAGAAAAATCAAATTTTTATAAGTTCATCCAAAAATAAAAATTTAAGATTTGAAGGTCCATTTGATATTGGAATTGGATAATTTTTGTATGGTTGAACTCGTAGCGGAACGGGTGTTCGGATTTCGTGAGTTTTTCTGGAATTTGAGACGTGGGTCACACTGTCGAATATTTTAATAAATTTCAGATTTTTATCCGAAAAATTAGTAAATTCATATAGAATTAATTCCTATGATTCGTATTGAGTATATTGAATTATTTATGAATAGATTTGAAGCTTTTGGAGACAAATTTAAAAGGAAAAGTTGTGGTCGAGTAATTGATTGGAATTTGTAAAGCGAGGTAAGTGTTGTGGTTAACCTTGACTTGAGGGAATAGAAACCTTAAATTAATTGTTATGTGAATTGCATGTGAACGATGTATAGGCGAGGTGGCGAGTGTCTTTACATCGTCAAATTAATTGTTTGCCTTCTTACTTGAAAAATCATAAATTATTTTAAATCATGAATTAATTATTATTATAATTTTTTCTCTCTCATTCTTTGTCAAATATTAATTCTTGAATTCCTGCATTAATTGTTACATATTATTTGAATTATGTGCCTTAATTGTTATTTGACATTTAGCATATTAAATATTAAACTGCATATTTTCTCTCTGATTTACATAATAATTTGCTATTTGCCTTTGTTTGTTTCATAATTAAATCTTTATTAATGTATGCTTGTTGTCTTATAATTTTATATTAATTATTGCATTTATTGGGGAAATTTCTTCTATAAGGATTGGTAAATGAATATGTTGGACGATCGGGTTGCACAGCCTAACATAATTGATTATAATGAATATATTGGAGGATCGGGTTGCACGCCACAACTGAATTAATTATAATGAATATATATTGGAAGATCGGGTTGTACACCGCAACAGACTTATTAATAAGTCCATATTGGAGGATCGGGTTGCACGCCGCAATAGACTTATTAAAAAGTCAATATTAGAGGATCGAGTTGAACGCCGCAACAGACTTATTAAAAGTCCATAGTGGAGGATCGGGTTGCACGCCGCAACAGACTTATTTAAAAGTCGACATACATATATATATATATATATATATATATATATATATATATATATATATATATATATATATTAGGGGATCGGGTTGCACGCCGCAACAGACTTGATTAAAATGAATATATTGGATGAGCGGGTTGCACGCCGCAACAGAACCGAATTTGGATATATTGTGAGAGCGGGTTGCACGCTACGACAGAACTAAATATGAATATATTGTGAGAGCGGGTTGCACGCTGCAACAGAATTGAATATGAATATATTGTGAGAGCGGGTTGCATGCTGCAACAGAATTGATGGAAATGATAATTGGTTATGACTTCTGAGTTGGCTTCAATTATTATAAACAAGTTACCTGATTTATTTCTATTATTGTTGTTGTTACTAATATTGCGTACATGTAATGTAAGTGACTCGCCTTAGCCTCGTCACTACTTCGTCGAGGTTAGGCTCAGCACTTACCAGTACATGGGGTCGGTTGTACTCATACTACACTCTGCACTTCTTGTGCAGATTTTGGAGTTGGTCCCAGTGGCGTACCATAGACTTGCTCGGATTTCAGCTACTCAGAGGAGACTTGAAGTATAACTGCACGGCGTTCACAGTTCTGAAGTCCCTGTCTACTTTACTTTAGCTGTGAGTTTATTTTCAAACAGCTTTATTTTATTCAAACCTTTATTTGTATTTATTCTAGAAGTTCGTGCACATGTGACACCAATTCTGGGATGGTATTTAGACACCGTTTTTTTTATGGGTTATTTCACTATATTTCAAACTTTGCTTCCACATTTTTTTCTTTGATTATTAATAATTTAAAGATTGTTTAAAAATTGGTTAATATTATTTTGACGTTGGCTTGCCTAGCAAGTGAAATGTTAGGCGCATCATGGTCCGAAGGTGGAAATTTCGAGTCGTGACAATTGTTATCAGAGCACTAGGTTACATAGGTATCACGAGTCATGAGCAAGCTTAGTAGAGTCTGAAGGATCGTTACGGAGACGTCTGTACTTATATCTCAGAGGCTATGAAGTTTCGGAACAATATCACTTCTTTCTTATTCTGTCGTGCGATTTTATTCTATCATCGATGATTGAACCATTCTACTCTTATTCTCTCACAGATGGTGAGAACACGTAATACCTCTACCGATGGACAGGGACCAGAACCCCCGGTGGCAACTATGGCCAGGGGTAGAGGTCGAGGTCGAGGTCGTGTTAGAGGCCGAGGCAGAGGCCGAGGTAGAGCTCAGTCCAGAGCTCGAGCAGCTGCACTTGTTGTAGAACCTCGAGTGGACCTTCAGGAGGAGGTTCCAATTTAGAATGTACCAGTTGGACTAGTTCAGGTCCCAAAAGGATTCATAGCCACTCCAGTACTTCAGGACGCTCTAGTCCGTGTGGTAAGTCTTATGGAGGGCGCGGCCCAAAATGGTACATTTCCAGTGGCACCAGCTATCTCACATGCTGGGGGAGGAGCACAAACTCCCACTACTCCCACTCCGGAGCAGATGGCTCCCTAGAATTAGGCTCCAGCAGCCTCGCCAGTTGGGGTAGTTCAGCCAGTTGTTGCGGCACAGATCGGTGATAGGCCCGCCATGTCTTTTGAGGCCTTATTGAGACTGGATAAGTTTACCAAGCTCTTTCCAGTTCACTTCAGTGGTACACCTTCTGAGGACCCACAAGATTATCTTGAACGATGCCATGAGGTGCTGCGGAACATGGGTATAGTTGAGACCAATGGGGTTGATTTTGTTGTATTTCAGATTACGGGTTCTGCCAAGAGATGGTGGAGAGATTATACATTGACCAGACCAGTTGGATCGCCTGCACTTATATGGGAGCAGTTCTCTCAGCTATTTCTGGAAAAGTTCCTCCCTATCACACTGAGAGAGGAATTCAGCAAGCGATTTGAGTGTCTACAGTAGGGCAGTATGACTGTTACTCAGTATGAGTCCCGTTTTGTGGATTTGGCCTGTCATGCTCTCCTTTTACTACCTACGGAAGGAGAGAGAGTGAGGAGGTTTATTAAGGGACTCACTCACCCTATCAGACTTCAGATGGCCAAGGAGACCGGAAGTGAGATTTCTTTTCAGGTGGCTGCTAATGTCGTAAGGAGGATCGAGATGGTGCTTACACAGGAGAGAGGGCAGAGGTCCGATAAGAGTCATCATCAGTTCGGTGGTTTCAGTGGTGCCTCGTCTGGAGGCAGGGCTAATTTTCATAGGGGTGATCCTCCCAGACCATTTCATTCAGCACTTCATGCATCTCCCGGTGCTTCAGGGAGTCACGGTCCTATTATGCCTTACTCTGGGCAGCCAGTATTCAGTGCACATTTAGCTCCTATCAGTGCACCACTACTCTAGAGTTACTACAGTGGTTATCCGGCCCATCTGGGTCAGCTTCAGCTTCAGCAGCCACGACATCAGGATGGGTGTTATGAGTATGGAAACGTTGGTCACATCAGGAGGTATTGCCCTAGATTGGCGAGTAACAGATCTCGGCAAGATTCTCGTGCCATCATACCGGCACCGGTTGCTTCACTGCCTGCTCAGCCAGCTAGAGGTAGGGGTTAGGCAGCTAGAGGTGGAGGTCAGGCCATTAGAGGTGGAGGTCAGGCCATTAGAGGTGGAGGTCAGACCGTTAGAGGCGGAGGCCAGCCAGTTAGAGGCCGTCCCAGAGATGCAGTTCAGAGTGGTGGGGCCCAACCCCGATTTTATGCTTTTCCAGCTAGGCCTGAGGCCGAGTCATCTGATGCTATGATCACATGTATTATTCCAGTTTGCCATAGAGATGCTTCAGTTCTATTTGATCTAGGATCTACTTATTCCTATGTGTCCTCCTATTTTGCTTCATATTTGGTTGTGCCTTGTGATTCTCTGAGTGCTTCTGTGTGTGTATCTACACCGGTGGGAGACTCTGTTGTAGTAGATCATGTCTATCATTCGTGTGTGATTACTATTGGTAATCTTGAGATTAGTGTGGATCTTCTACTTCTTGATATGGTAGATTTTGATGTCATCTTGGGTATGGATTGGTTGTCCCCTTATCATGCGATATTGGATTGTCATGCCAAGACAGTGACCCTAGCTATGCCGGGGTTACCTCGGTTAGAGTGGAAATGAACTCCTGGCCATTCTGCCAACAGAACCGAATGTGAATATATTGTGAGAGCGGGTTGCACGCTACAATAGAATTGAATGTGAATATATTGTGAGAGCAGGTTGCACGCTGCAATAGAATTGAATGTGAATATATTGTGAGAGCGGGTTGCACGCTGTAATAGAATTGATGGAAATGATAATTGGTTATGACTGCTGAGTTGGCTTCAATTATTATAAACGAGTTACCTGATTTATTTCTATTATTGTTGTTGTTACTAATATTGCGTACAGGTAATGTAAGTGACCAGCCTTAGCCTCGTCACTACTTCGTCGAGGTTAGGCTCAGCATCCAGTACATGGGGTCGGTTGTACTGATACTACACTCTGCACTTCTTGTGCAGATTTTGGAGTTGGTCCCAGCGGCATACCATAGACTTGCTCAGATTTCAGCTACCAGAGGAGACTTGAGGTGTAACTGCATGGCGTCCGCAGTTCTGAAATCCCCGTCTATTTTACTTTAGTTGTATGTTTATTTCGAGACAGCTTTATTTTATTTAGACCTTTATTTGTATTTATTCTAGAAGCCCGTGCACTTGTGACACTAATTCTGAGATGGTATTTAGACACCGTAGTTTTTATGGGTTATTTCACTATATTTCAAACTTTGCTTCCGCATTTGTTTCTTTGATTATTAATAATTTAAAGATTATTTAAAAATTGGTTAATATTATTCTAACGTTGGCTTGCCTAGCAAATGAAATATTAGGCGCCATCACAGTCCGAAGGTGGAAATTTCGGGTCATGACAAGACGGGGTCCCGAGTACCCCGAGTGCGATCCGAATCGAAATCGGATCAATTTTTGGACTTAGGCAAATTCTGAAATTTGCAACTTCTGGTGTCATCGCACTTGCGGAGGGACTGACCGCAGGTGCGGACTCGCACAAGCGAGCTGTGGCTCGCAGAAGTGGATGAAGGGCTGCCCAGTTGGAGCCGCAGATGCGGCTCATGTTGCGCAGAAGCGAGAGGAAGGGCGCAGGTGTAGGCAAGTCCACAGGTGCGATGGAATTTTCCGCACCTGCGAAGGCGCAGATGCGGTCCAAAGCTCACAGAAGCGAAGGCAGCTGGGCTGAGTAATTTCCACAGATGCGGTATTTCATCGCAGATGCGGGATAGCAGGTGCGAGTATTTTGTCTGCAGGTGCGAAAGCACTGACTATATTACAAAAACAGAGGAGTTCCAATATTTTTGTCATTTGGACATTTTCAACACGGTTTTGGGCTATTTTTCAGAGAGAATTCACGGAAAAACTTGAGGTAAGTCACATGTGATCATTGTTAGTCAATTATATTGGATTATCATTTAATATTTTGAATAGATTACATGTTTCTAAGGTGAAATTAGAGGATTTGGGCCTAGGGATTTCAAAATGAGAATTTGAGATTTGGAGGTCAAGCTGATGTCGGATTTTTGTAAAAATGGTATGGTTGGACTCGTAGTTGAATGGGCGTTCATATTTCGTAACTTTCGCCGGATTCCGAGATGTGGGCCCCACGAGCCATTTTTGAGTTAATTTCGGATTTTATTGAAAAATATAGTATTTTCTTATGGAATTGATTCTATAATTTTTGTTGACTGTATCGAATTAATTACGACTAGATACTTGTCGATCGGAATCGGAAAATCAAGGAAAAAGCATACTACTTGGTTAAATTGGAGCAAGTCGAGGTAAGTGACTTGTCTAACCATGTGTGGGGGAAATTTCCCCTAGAAATGATATTAATGTGATTATTGAAATGAGTTGAAAGTCATGTACACGAGGTGACGAGTGTGTACACGGGCTAAATGTGAAAGATTATATTTTTAAATTTTGTAGATCATTGTTGCGCATTTATTAAATTATTTTATCTTGTTATATTCTTCATCATTGATGTGAGACCTTAAATTTGTTTGACCTTTTCCTGCTAATTGTTATACCTTTTTAGGTGAAACTTGGTTTCTTTTATTCTATGCATTATTTGAAGGGTGATTTTCTTTAAATTAAACATTTTGAATTTGATATTGAAGTAACGTATTAAAGATTTTTGAAATATTATTTTCCTAAATTATTTATTCTTGAATATTTTGTAAGATTTTTGTACTCATTGTGATGGAGCCGTGAGCTCTTTATTGTTAAAAAAATATTGTTGTTGATTTATTTTGGCAAGTTACATTATTTGAGCACTTGAGATGCAAATTGTGATATATTGTGATATTGATACGCATGCAGTGGTATAAGGTCTGGGTATTGAAATGCATGCGGTGAGATAAGGGTGGCTTGATACGCATGGCTAGTAGGGGGAACTACTAGAAGTCATGCGGTGTGATAAAGATGGCTAAAACGCGGGATGCTATTTCGGAAAAAATGTTTTCTTTCAAATAAATTGTGAAGGCTTTCGCGGTGAGATAAGGAAATGAGATATTATGAATTTGTTTATAATTTGGGACTACGAGGCGGTACCTCGAGAGTGCCCTTGTTGATATTGATTTATGGCTGCAGTTGCCTTGATTATTTGTTGTGATTTTCTTAAAGTTGAATGGAAATTCGATTTCGTTTTCACGAGATATTATTTGCCATTATTTTGCTTAATTAAATGGTGACACACTACTTGATTCAATTCCAATGTCATTTTATTTTACTATATTGTTAAACATTTTACCATGCCATTATTATATTCCAGTAGGGCCTCACCTGACCTCGTCTCTACTATACCGAGGTTAGGCCTGGCACTTACTGGGTACCGCTGTGTTGTACTCATACTATGCTTCTGCACATCTTTTTGTGCAGATCCATACATCTTACCAGTCTAGACGTCAGTGAGTTACCTGCGCACGGAGATTTTGAGGTATATCTGCAAGCGTCCGCAGACTCCGGAGTCCCCTTCTATCAGTTTTATGTTGCTTCCTTATTTTTCTTTAGACCTTGATACATAGAGACATTGAGATTAAATTTTTAGAAGCTTGTGACTTATTTTACCTGATTTTGGGAGTTGAAAATATTTGAATTGTAGTTTATTTATTTCAGATATTTATGATTATTCCGCATTGATAGGCTTACCTAGTCTTAGAGACTAGGTGCCATCACGACCTCCTACAGAGGGAATTTGGGGTCGTGACAGAATTCAACCATGCACGCAAGTCAATACACATAATAAGAAGCTGCTCAGGGCCTTATACCGTCAGACGGGGCTTAAATTCTTAAAATGACAAGTCGGTTCGTTACACTCTAAAAGTTCGATTCACAAGAACAAATTAATTTATTCTACAATTATAAATTAATTATATCTTTTTTAGTTAATTCAAGTTAGTTATTTTTTCCTAATTACACCAATTTATATCCTAAAAGTTCAATTCATATCCAAAAGGTCCAATTCATATCCTAAAAGTTCAATTCACAAGAACAAATCCTAAAAAATAAAATTTCAATTCATATCCTAAGAGTTTAAACATAAACTAACTAAATTAAAGAAATTCAACCCAATGTGATGACCCAAAAGGTCATCTTATAATTTAGAACTCGAATCTGCGCTCTTAAGCCTTAAAAATCTCATTTTTACCTTCCTCGATTTGCGTGCAAAGTCCGGGCAGGTTTCCGGAAAGCTATTATGTTGAAAATTGATGAAAATAAGAATTTATGCCTTAAAAGTGGATTTTAGTGGACTTCGGTCAGCATTTTTGGTAAACGGGTGCGGATCTGTGTTTTGATGGTCCCGGTGGGTCTGTATCGAATTATGGGACCTGGGTGTATGCCCAGAATCGAATTCAAAGGTACCTAGCTCAAGTTATGAATTTTTGATGAAAATTAAAAGTCTGAAAAATTAATTATTTTTAAGAATTGATTGATGTTTGGCATTGTTAGTGCCGGGTCCGTATTTTGGTTCCGGAGCCCGGTACAAGTTCATTATGATATTTAAGACTTGTCTGTGAAATTTGGTGAGAAACGGAGTTGATTTGACGTGATTCAGATGTCTAGTTGAGAAAATAGAAATTTTAAACTATTCTTGAGAATTTCATTTGATTTGGTGCTAAATTTGGAGTTCTAAGTGTTATTTTGGCGATTTGATCGCTCGAGCAGGTCTGTATGATGTGTTTAGACTTGTGTGCACCTTTGGTTTAGAGCCCCGAGGGCTCGGGTGAGTTTCGGATAGGCTACAAAGTGAATTGAATATAGAAATCATAGCTGGTGTGCTTCAGGTCTGCAGACTTCGCAATTGCGAGGTCTGGCTCGCAATTGCGAGCATCGCATTTGCGAAGAAGCTTCGCATTTGCGAGCAGTGGGTTTGGAAGGGGACCTTCGCATTTGCGAGATTTTCATCGCATTTGCGATGGTTCAATGTTCGCAATTGCGAACAAATGTTCGCATTTGCGAAGGCAGTAGAGATGCGAGGAGTTTGCATTTGCGATACTTTTCTCGCATTTACGGGCTTCGCATTTGCGAAGCCCAGGTCGCAAATGCGACATCTGCAGCTGATCAAAATGACTTTTGGACGGGATTTTTGATTCATTTCCCAAATCTTCAAAACCTAAAACACAAGATGCGATTTTCCAAAGACCAATCATTCACCAAATCAGAGGTAAGTGGTTCTAAACTAGTCTCTTTCAATCTTTTGCATCTTATAGCAAGATTTCAACTTAGAATCTAGAATTTTTATGGTGAAATTAGGATTTTTGGGTAGAACTTAGGAATTTCGAAATTTGGGGATTTAGACCTCGAATTGAGGTCGGATTCCAAAACCAATTGTATATCCGAAGTCGTCTCGGAATAGGTGTTCGGATTTCGTGAGTTTTTCTGAGATTTGAGACGTGGGTCCCACTGCCGAATATTTTAATAAATTTCGTATTTTATCCAAAAAATTAGTAAATTCATATGGAATTAATTCCTATGATTCATATTAAGTATATTAAATTGTTTGTGAAGAGATTTGAAGCTTTCGGAGATAAATTTAAAAGGAAAAATTGTGGTTGAGCAATTGATTGGAATTTGCAAAGCGAGGTAAGTGTCGTGGTTAACCTTGACTCGAAGGAATAGAATCCTTAAATTATTTGTTATGTGAATTGCATGTGAACGACGTATAGGCGAGGTGACGAGTGTCTATACGTCGTCAAATTAATTGTTTGCCTGATTACTTGAAAAATTATAAATTATTTTAAATCATAAATTAATTATAATAATAATTATTTCTCTCTTATTCTTTATCAAATATTAATTCTAGAATTTCTGCATTAATTGTTACATGCTATTTCAATTATGTGCCTTAATTGTTATTTGACATTTAGCATATTAAATATTAAACTGCATATTTTCTCTCCGATATCCATAATAATTTTCTATTTGCCTTGTTTGTTTCATAATTAATTTATAATTATTGTATGCTTGTTGTCTTATAATTTTATATTAATTGTCGCATTTATTGGGAAAATTTCTTCTATAAGAATTGGTAAATGAATATGTTGAAGGATCGGGTTGCACGCCGCAACAGAATTGATTATAATGAATATATTGGAGGATCTGGTTGCACGCCGCAAAAGAATTGATTATAATGAATATATTGGAGGATCGGGTTGCACGCCGCAACAGAATTAATTATAATGAATATATTGGAGGATCGGGTTGCATGCCGCAACAGACTTGTTAAAAGTCCATATTTGAGGATCGGGTTGCATGCCGCAACAGACTTATTTAAAAGTCGACATACATATATTTATATTAGGGGATCGGGTTGCACGCCGCAACAGACTTGATTAAAATGAATATATTGGAGGAGCGGGTTGCACGTCGCAACAGAACTGAATTTGAATATATTGTGAGAGCGGGTTGCGCGCTGCAACAGAACTGAATATGAATATATTGTTAGAGCGGGTTGCATGCTGCAACAAAATTGAATGTGAATATATTGTGAGAGTGGTTGCACGCTGCAACAGAATTGATGGAAATGATAATTGGTTATGACTGCTGAGTTGGCTTCAATTATTATAAACAAGTTACCTGATTTATTTCTATTATTGTTGTTGTTACTCATATTGCGTACAGGTAATGTAAGTGACCCGCCTTAGCCTCCTCACTACTTCGTCGAGGTTAGGCTCAGCACTTACCAGTATATGTGGTCGGTTGTACTGATACTACACTCTGCACTTCTTGTGCAGATTTTGGAGTTGGTCCCAGTGGCGTACCATAGACTTTCTCGGATTTGAGCTACTCAGAGGAGACTTGAAGTATAACTGCACGGCGTTCGCAGTTCTGAAGTCCCTGTCTACTTTACTTTAGCTGTGTGTTTATTTTCAGACAGCTTTATTTTATTCAGACCTTTAATTATATTTATTCTAGAAGCTCGTGCACTTGTGACACCAATTCCGGGATGGTATTTAGACACCGTTCTTTTTATGGATTATTCACTATATTTTAGACTTTACTTCCGCAATTGTTCTTTGTTATTAATAAATTTAAAAATTATTTTAAAAATAGATAATATTATTCTAACGTTGGCTTACCTAGCAAGTGAAATGTTAGGCACCATCACGGTACCGACGGTGGGAATTCCGGGTCATGACAGTTGGTATCAGAGCACTAGGTTACATAGGTCTCACGAGTCATGAGCAAGCTTAGTAGAGTCTGAAGGATCGGTACAGCGATGTCTGTACTTATCTTCCAGATGCTACAGAGTTTAGGAATAATTCTACTTCTTTCATTCCTTATCGCGCGGCATTGATTTATCTTGAAACATAGTATCTCATATTCCTTTGTATCCACTCGTGTATGACATTGCGCACTCGGTATCAGTTGTGCGTCGACGGTTTGTGATGTCGCAGATAGACTACGAGAGAGCCAGAGATGCTTAACATTGCCTCAACGTGTGGTTCCAATTGAAGATACGGACGTATTGAGAGATCAACCAGTGAATCAAGTGAGGGGTGCAGTGGACCTTGGCATCTGGTTGATTTATACGAATTGTGAAAGGTACTATTGTGGATCATTGGATGTGGTGAACTATGACATCGCGCTGAGTAGGGGAGTCCACTATCAATGGATGGATTGCGGGGTCATGTGTTATATCAGTTTTGGCCTGAAATATATATATATGTGGTACTGAAAGGTTCTCCAAAATTTATACATGTTTAAGACCTGAGATTTTGTAGAGTATAACATTGGGACTTGCGGTATGTCCGCCTACTTAATAATCCTATACTTCAGTACCAAAGGAGTTAGAAAAATAACTTAAATTTTCAGAAAGTCTACTCAGCGTGGAAATTATGGTTGCAGATTTTGGGGTGCTTCGGAGGAAATACAGTGGTTGACGAGATTTTGGACCAAGATTTGTCTGTATAAAGCTCTACTTTTGTGATCGTTATGTATAAATAGGGGTGTTAAGAAATGGGTCAGCTCAACAGTGTTGAGTCAACATAACAAAAGAATAAATTGGCCTTGGGAGAGATAATTCTCCACAAGAGTCTGTGGCAAGCCTATGAAGAGGGCAGACCAGTCAATGCAACACCGTCCACTTGGCTCGGTTCTCAGAAATGCTTTTGAAAGAGTTTGTTTCCCGGACTCTCCATAATGCATGGCGCATAGGGTTTGAACGATTGCATCAGGTCACCATGACGGTGTCATAATATGCCATCAGGTTCCATAAGTTAGCCCATCATATTCCTACTTTGCTTCCTATAGCCAGAGAGCGAGTCCACAGACTCATTAAAGGACTCAATTATGATCGTAAAATTTTGTATGACTCGGGAGCTACAAGCTGATTCTTCATTTCCACTAGTGGTAGAAATTTCCAAGATATTAGAACGTGTTCGGGGTGAGGAAAAAGGAAACTAAGGAGGCCAAGACGTCTCAAGTTTCTGGGAGATTCAGTGGATTCTACTCTATGAGTATAAATCATTATGGCGGGGGCTAGGGGAGTCAGCCAGCCTACTTCGTACATCAGATTAATCGAGGTGCTCCAGTAAGTTTCTTTTATGCACCACCGACATAAGTGTCCTACAATGTTTATTCTAGTTATCTGGCCAAAACTCAGTATGAGCAGCCAAACCCGCAAATGGGTTGTTATGAATGCGGTGATACTAGGAACATCATTAGAAAATTGTCCCAAACTTGGGAGATGCATATTTCATCAAAGCACTCAGTCTACGTGCCCCATTGTAGTTACTACACCACCCACACGACCAGTTAGGGGTGAAGGACAGGCGGGTAGAAGGCGTCCTAGACGTGGAGACCCAGCCGTTGTTATATTTGTTTTATGGTATGGTGGAGGTCGTTACATCAGGTGGTGTCGTTATAGGTACGACCTCGATTTAAAATAAAGGAATAATTTCCTTAACTTGATTCGGTTCTGAGTATCAAGATGAGTCCTCCTATTGTGCTCCACTTATGAGTGAGCTTCGTAATTCTATAATCTACCTATGTGTTTACTTATGTTGGGAGGTTTTATGGAGATAACTACACCTATCATTCCATGATGGACTCTAATAATATCTATGAGGCTAAAGGTGCCTTTCTGGTACTTATTTTGGTATGTTTTGATGTATTTCCGAATAATTAATTATAAATTGTGAATTATATGCCCTACCGATGTGGGGTTCATTATGTGTTGTGATTTTGTTTAACGAAAGTTATTTAAAAGGAGAAAATGGAAAGTTTCGATTGGCAAGATGTGGATATTACTTGTGATTCAGAATTGAGGCCGAGGTCCTCGTATTTTAAAATAAATTGATATGTTTAAACCGGCTATGAGCTGCGGTGGAAGTTATATAAGGACGAGATCCTTGTGATAAAAATTCTTGTGTTTAAATTCTCCCTTGTGAAATTAAATTTGTACTATAGTACTAATAAAGAGTCATGCCTGCTAGGCTTATTTGAAAATTTTTGTATGAAATTCTTTGTGCATACTTGCCAAATTCGTGTTGTAATATTGAGTTGTAACCTACGAGGTAGGTGCCTGCCCAGGTGGCATTAAATGTGACTTGCTAATTCGGGTAAATAATTATGAGGTCTCCATGCCTCGCATCTCGTTATTAGTATTGTGAAGGTTTGAAATGAGATTTTTGTTAACATGAAGTTAATTAACGATTCTGTAATTGATTATGAACAACTATTAAGACCATATTAACCTAGAAGGGTGCCCCATTTAGATAGTCAGACGATTGTGAGTTGAGCTTTCAAAAGCTCAAGACTGCCTTGACTACGATGCTAGTGTTGGTATTACCCACAGGTTCAGGATCTTATACGGTGTATTGTGATGCATCTCACTTTGGGCTTGGTGCAGTATTAATGCAAGATGGCAGGGTGATTGCATATGCGTCGCGGAAGTTGAAAGATCGCAAGAAAAATTATCATGTTCATGATTTAGAACTGGAAGCCATTGTTCATGCGTTGAAGATTTGGAGGCATTACCTCTACGGTGTCTCGTGTGAGGTATTTACTGATCATCGTAGCCTTCAGTACCTGTTCATACAAAAAGATCTTAATTTGAGGCAGAGAATATGGTTGGAGTTGTTGAAAGACTATGATATCACCATTTTATATCACCCCGAAAAAGGCCAATGTGGTGGCCGATGCTTTGAGTAGGAAGGCTGTCAGTATGGGCAGTCTTGCGTATATTCTGGTTGGTGAGAGGCCATTAGCTGCAGATGTTCAGACTTTGGCTAATCAATTCGTGAGGTTAGATGTTTCAGAACCCAGTCGGGTTCTAGCTTGCACAGTTTCTCGATCTTCCTTATATGAGCGCATCAGAGAGAGGCAGTATGATGATCCTCATTTACTTGTCCTTAAGGACACGGGGCGGCATGGAGATGCCAAACAGGCTGCTGTGGGGGAAGATGGGGTTCTTCGAATGCAAGGTCGTATTTGTGTGCCTAATGTGGATGGGCTACGTGAATTAATTCTTGAAGAAGCACACAGTTCCAGGTATTCTATTCATCCAGGTACCGCCAAAATGTATCAAGATTTGTGGCAACATTATTGGTGGAGGAGAATGAACAAGGATATAGTTGCATATGTAGCTCGGTGTCTGAATTGTCAGCAAGTTAAGTACGAGCATCAGAGACCTGGTGGTTTGCTTCAGAAGTTAGAAATTCCTGAGTGGAAGTGGGAGCGTATCACTATGGATTTTGTTGTTGGGATCCCACGGACTCAGAGAAAATTTGACGCAGTTTGGGTCATTGTGGACAGGTTGACCAAGTCAGCACATTTCATTCCAGTGGCAGTTACCTATTCTTCAGAGAGGTTACCTGAAATTTACATTCGTGAGATTGTCCGCCTTCACGGGGTGACCGTGTCTATTATTTCAGATCGAGGTACACAGTTTACCTCACATTTCTGGAGGGCTGTACAGCGTGAGTTAGGAACGTGGGTGGAGTTGAGTACAGCATTTCATCCACAGACAGACGGACAGTTAGAGCACACTATTCAGATATTGGAAGATATGCTCCGTGCTTGTGTTATAGACTTTGGAGGTTCTTGGGATCATTTCTTGCAACTTGAGGGGTTTGCTTATAATAATAGCTATTAGTCGAGCATTCAGATGGCTCCATATGAGGCATTATATGGAAGGCGATACAGATCACCAGTTGGTTGGTTTGAACCGGGAGAGGCTCGGTTGTTGGGTACCGATTTGGTACAGGATGCCTTGGAAAAGGTCAAGATTATTCAGGATCGACTTCGCACAGCTCAGTTTAGGCAAAAGCGTTATGCCGACCGTAAAGTTCGTGATATTGCATTCATGGTTATAGAAAGAATATTGCTCCGGGTTTCACCTAGGAAAGGTGTAATGAGGTTTAAAAAGAAAGGTAAGTTGAGCCCTAGGTATATCGGACCCTTTGAAATTCTTGAAAGGGTGGGTGAAGTAGCCTGCAGGCTTGCATTACCACCTAGTTTATCAGCGGTTCATCCGGTGTTCCATGTGTCTATACTCCGAAAATATCATGGTGATCCATTCCATGTGTTAGATTTCAGCTCTGTCCAGTTGGACAAGGATTTGACTTACGAGGAGGAGCTGGTAGCAATTCTAGCCCGGCAAGTTTGCCAGTTGAGATCAAAGAGTTACCCTTCAGTTCGAGTGCAGTGGATAGGTTAGCCTATTGAGGCAGCTACTTGGGAGTCCAAGTCCGATATGCAGAGTAGATGTCCCCACCTTTTCACCAGCCCAGGTACTTTTCTATGTCCGTTCGAGGACGAACGATTATTTTAGAGGTGGAGAATGTGATGACCCAAAAGGTCATCTTATGTTTTAGAACTCGAATCTGCGCTCTTAAGCCTTAAAAATCTCATTTTTACCCTCTTCGATTTGTGTGCGCAGTCCGGGCAGGTTTCCGGAAAGCTTTTATGTTGACAATTGATGAAAATAAGAACTTATGCCTTAAAAAATTAATTTTAGTTGACTTCAGTCAACATTTTGGTAAACAGGCCCGAATCCATATTTTGACGGTCCCGGTGGGTCCGTATCGAATTATGGGACCTGGGTGTATGTCCGGAATTGAATTCGGAGGTCCCTAGCTCAAGTTATGAATTTTTGATGAAAATTAAAAGTCTAAAAAATTAATTATTTTTAAGAATTGATTGGCGTTTGGCATTGTTAGTGCCGGGTCTGTATTTTGATTCCGGAGCCCGGTACAGGTTCATTATGATATTTAAGACTTGTCTGTGAAATTTGGTGAGAAACGGAGTTGATTTGATATGATTCGGACGTCCAGTTGATAAAATAGATATTTTAAAGTGTTCTTGAGAATTTTATTTGATTGGTGCTAAATTCGGAGTTCTAGGTGTTATTTTGGCGATTTGATCGCGCGAGCATGTCCGTATGATATTTTTAGACTTGTGTGCACCTTTGGTTTAGAGCCTCGAGGGCTCGGGTGGGTTTCGGATAGGCTACAGAGTGAATTGAACATAGAAATCATAGCTGGTGTGCTTTAGGTCTGCAGACTTCGCAATTGCGAGGTCTGGCTCGCAAATGCGAGCATCGCATTTGCGAAGAAGCTTCGCATTTGTGAGCAATGGGGTTGGAAGGGGACCTTCACATTTGCGAGATTTTTATCGCATTTGCGATGGTTCAATGTTCGCAATTGCAAACAAATGTTCGCATTTGCGAAGGCAATAGAGATGCGAGGAATTCGCATTTGCTATACTTTTCTCGCATTTGCGAAGCCCAGGTCGCAAATGCGACATCTGCAGCTATCAAAATGACTTTTGGACGGGATTTTTGATTCATTTCCCAAATCTTCAAAACCTAAAACACAAGAGGCGATTTTCCAAAGACCATTCCTTCCCTAAATCATAGGTAAGTGATTCTAAACTAGTCTCTTTTAATCTTTTACATCTTATAACAAGATTTCAACCTAGAATCTAGAATTTTTATGGTGAAATTAGTATTTTTGGGTAGAACTTAGGAATTTCGAAATTTGGGGATTTAGACCTCGAATTGAGGTCGGATTCCAAAACCAATTGTATATCCGGAGTCATCTCGGAATAGGTGTTCGGATTTCGTGAGTTTTTCTGAGATTTGAGACGTGGGTCCCACTGCCGAATATTTTAATAAATTTTGTATTTTATCCGAAAAATTAGTAAATTCATATGGAATTAATTCCTATGATTCGTATTAAGTATATTAAATTATTTGTGAAGAGATTTGAAGCTTTCGGAAATAAATTTAAAAGGAAAAATTGTGGTTGAGCAATTGATTGGAATTCGCAAAGCGAGGTAAGTGTCGTGGTTAACCTTGACTCGAAGGAATAGAATCCTTAAATTATTTGCTATGTGAATTGCATGTGAACGACGTATAGGCGAGGTGACGAGTGTCTATACGTCGTCAAATTAATTGTTTGCCTGATTACTTGAAAAATCATAAATTATTTTAAATTATGAATTAATTTTTATAATAATTGTTTCCCTCTTATTCTCTGTCAAATATTAATTCTTGAATTCCTGCATTAATTGTTACATGCTATTTGAATTATGTGCCTTAATTATTATTTAACATTTAGCATATTAAATATTAAACTGCATATTTTCTCTCTGATTTCCATAATAATTTGCTATTTACCTTGTTTGTTTCATAATTAAATCATAATTATTATATGCTTGTTGTCTTATAATTTTATATTAATTATTACATTTATTGGAAAAATTTATTCTATAAGAATTGGTAAATGAATATGTTGGAGGATCGGGTTGCACGCCGCAACAGAATTGATTATAATTAATATATTGGAGGATCGGGTTGCACGCCGCAACAGAATTGATTATAATGAATATATTGGAGGATCGGGTTGCACGCCACAACAGAATAGATTATAATGAATATATTGGAGGATCGGGTTGCACTCCGCAACAGAATTAATTATAATGAATATATTGGAGGATCGGGTTGCACGCCGCAACAGACTTATTAAAAGGTCCATACTGGAGGATCGGGTTGCATGCCGCAATAGACTTATTAAAAGTCCATATTGGAGGATCGGGTTGCACGCCGCAACAGACTTATTTAAAAGTTGACATACAAATATATATATATATATATATATATATATATATATATATATATATATATATATATATATATATATATATATATATTGGGGGATCGGGTTGCACGCCGCAACAGACTTGATTAAAATGAATATATTGGAGGAGCGGGTTGCACGCCGCAACAGAACTGAATATGAATATATTGTGAGAGCGGGTTGCGCGCTGCAACAGAACTGAATGTGAATATATTGTGAGAGTGGGTTGCACGCTGCAACAGAATTGAATGTGAATATATTGTGAAAGCGGGTTGCACGCTGCAACAAAATTAATGGAAATGATAATTGGTTATGACTGCTGAGTTGGCTTCAATTATTATAAACGAGTTACCTAATTTATTTCTATTATTATTGTTGTTACTAATATTACGTACAGGTAATGTAAGTGACCCGCCTTAGCCTCGTCACTACTTCCTCGAGGTTAGGCTCAGCACTTACCAGTACATAGGGTCGGTTGTACTGATACTACACTCTGCACTTCTTGTGCAGCTTTTGGAGTTGGTCCCAGCGGCGTACCATAGACTTGCTCGGATTTCAGCTACTCAGAGGAGACTTGAGGTATAACTGCACGGCGTTCGCAGTTCTGAAGTTCCCGCCTACTTTACTTTAGCTGTGTATTTATTTCCAGATAGCTTTATTTTATTCAGAACTTTAATTGTATTTATTCAAGAAGCTCGTGCACTTGTGACACCAATTTTGGGATGGTATTTAGACACCGTTATTTTTATGGATTATTCACTATATTTTAGACTTTACTTCCGCAATTGTTCTTTGTTATTAATAATTTAAAAATTATTTTAAAAATAGATAATATTATTCTTACGTTGGCTTACCTAGCAACTGAAATGTTAGGCGCCATTACGGTCCCGACGGTGGGAATTCCGGGTCGTGACAACCCTAAAAATTCGATTCACAAGAACAAATCCTAAATCCTAGATTCTAACTAAACTATTCAAGACAATACAAAGTTAATAATTCAATTCTAACTAAACTATTCAAGACACTACAAACTCAAAATTAAATCACTCATCAATTAAAACTAATTTATAACTAATTAACTAATTAACAAAACTAATTAGTTAATAAAACTTATTAAAACAAAACCTAAACCCTAATCCTCAATAAAATGCACTGTTCAAATAATTGAAACACTAATCAATTGAAACTAATTCATAACTAATTAACAAAACCTAAAAATAATAAATAAATGGGTTGTAATTCAAACCTAGAATTTTTAGGAGGTAGAGAAGGAGAGGGGCGGCAGTGGCAGTGGCAGCGGCGACGGCGACGGCGCGGCGATGGCGGGGGCTGGGCAGTGGCGACGCGGGGTGGGGAATGGGATTTGTGTGAGGGAAATAGAGAAGGAGAGGGGGAGGTATTGAGTGAGGGAAATTGAGAAGGAGAGGGGAAGGTTAGAGAGAAATGGGGGTTCCCCCGTTATTTCAATTCTGATTTCAGAATTACCGACCAAAGTTAGTCGGTAATTTTGGTCGGTACATTAAGTGTTGATCGTTTGACCAAAAACCGACCAACTTTGGTCCGTTTTTTTTAAAAAAAAAATTAAATTCTTTTTTGTTTTGTGTTTTTTTCTTAAAATATTATAAACTATAAAAAAATATTATAAACTATAAGCATTTATTTTATTTAACTATACAATTATTATAAACAATTATAAACTATAAGCATAATCTTTATAAATAATTATATTAACTATTTACTTTTAATAAATTATAATAGCATCTATCTAAGTAAATTTTCTAAGTTATAATTAAGTATGTGAGTAATTTCTCACACACACATACATACACTATATTTTAATTGATGCTAATAACTTTTTTTTTATTCGTTCATCACTAATAATGCATGAAATGGATTAATCGATATATAGGTCGAGACGTTTTGATGAATCATCGATTAATATTCATCGATGCATCTAAGTAAGTTATAAGTCGATGAATCAATTTATAAATAGATATATTTGATGATAAAGTATATATACTAATTAGGATCTTCACAAGTCTATCCCTAAAAGAACCCGACCCTGTGGTCCTAGCGCTTCATGTTCTTATATATATACGGCTATACCTATATATATACACACACACAAAAACACACTTCACTGTAATACTTTAACTATATATATAGCTTGTTATAGTATATGTTAGTGTGTATATATATAGCTTGTTAAAGTTTGACCATATTTGACCTATTAATTTAACTCGTTTACTTAATACTAATAACTTCTTTCGTTTATTTAATTTGTGATCCATATATATATATATATATATATATATATATATATATATATATGTCAAAGATGTTTAGTATTAATTCTTCTATTTTTCATTCATTCATCACTAATAATGCATGACATAGATTAATCGATATACGTCGAGACATTTTGTTTATACTATTAGTCGATATAGGTCAAACGTTTTGTTTTTAATATTCATCGATGCATCTAAGTAAGTTATAAGTTGATGAATTAATTTACAAATGGATATATTTGATGATAAATTATATATACTAATTAGGATCTTCACAAGTCTATCCCTAAAAGAATCCGACCATGTGGTCCTAGCGCTTCATGTTCTTATATATATAAGGCTATACCTCTATACACACACACACACACACACACACACATACTTCATTGTAATACTTTAACTATATATATAGCTTGTTATAGTATATATTTTTTTGTGTGTGTGTATATATATATAACACGCTTCGTTGTACTACTTTAACTATATATATAGCATGTTATATATAGTATATGTTAGTGTATTCATTATTTGTATTACAAAAGTGTTAACGAATTACATTTATATTATTTAGATAGTAAATATAAAAGTAATTCAAAAGTTTGACCAATATTGACGTAATAACCGACTAATTTTGGTCGGTTATTTTGCAGAAAATAACAATTACCGAACAAAGTTGGTCGGTAAATGCTTCCCCTGCATTAACCGACCAACGTTGGTCGGTAATTTTAAATATAAATTCTTAAATATTATAAAATATTTTAAATAATAAAATAATTATTAAAATTTAAAAAATTGGGTCCAGATTACCGACCAACGTTGGTCGGTAATCCAAATTTTTCTTGTTAACCAGCTGGGTCAATTTGTTGACCAATTTACCGACCAACGTTGGTCGGTATTTAGTTTTAAAAAAAATGTAAATTTTTTTTTTCCAGTTTTCGTCCAAGTTGGACGGTTTTTGGTTGCTTTTATTGACTAACCAACGTTGGTCGAAAATATTTGGTCGGTTTTTAGCGGATTTCTAGTAGTGAACTAACCCCAGATGAGGTCTAGCATAATTCACCGGAATTTATGGCTAATTTTGCAGGAAATGGGTTTTTTCACGTTCAGGCCGGAGATAAAATAACAATCTAACAACTTTAATACTTACCACAACTTTTTGGAGCAAAAAATATTGAAAATTGAGAGAGAGAATGGAGATGTATCAGTGGAGAATCGTGGATATAGAATGGGGAAGAGACTAGCATTGTGAGAGAGAGATAGTGGAGACTCGAGAGAGAGATCGTGGAGAGAGAAGTTGGATATTATACGGTGATCTTGTGAGAGAAAGAACAGAAAGCATGAGAGAGAAAAATATTACACAGTATATTTAATGGTTTAACGGTAGAAAGTGACCATAAATACATATTTTGCTATAAACACTAAAAGCTAACTATAGAAAATAATATTTTAAAAGGGAATTTATTTATAATAAATAATGTGTAAAGCTTTTCTATATGAGGTAAAATTGCTATAACCCGGGGCAGGGCGGGTTGCAGGTTTGTGGATGGAGCTGTTGCGGTTTTGTGGATTAAATTGCTACGGTTGCGGGTTTATGATGAAATTCAAAATGTGATATCATTGGTTCATCTTAATGCTTTTGAATTTGAGGGTCGGCTTGCACATGACTTTAATATAAAATTTCTCCCTTATTCACTCAGTTATTCATTCCTTTCGGCACTACTCATTTGTAAAATTTAAAGTAACTGCTACTTGAATTTTCTTAAATTTAAGTACACAACTTTAGTGATATCAGATAATTATTATAGTTGGTCAGCACTAGAAAAAGAAAGCTTGAAAATGGACCGTTGATACCAGATTTCTTTTCTTTTTTACTTGGGAAAATGGTAGGGGTACTTTTCATTTTAGTTCTACTAGGTCTTTTTTCTACTTTAATATCAAGAGTTTGGAGTTTAGATAGTTTGAATTTTTCTTTTTCTCAAAGATAGCTTGAAAATGAATGAACAGTATTCAAGAACAAACTGTAATTGATACTCGTATTAGATACTATGTACCAACAAAAAGAAAATAAATTTAAATTAAGTTTCTATTTACATTTAAACCTATCAGTATGGGAATAACAAAGTAGAAAAAAGAGGGAAAAATATTATACGGGGGGAGGCGGGGCGGGTTGATGCAGGGGGAGGCGGGGCGATTTGAAAATACTATGGGGTGCGGGTTGAGCCAAACCCACTCCGCAACCGCCTCACTACCATCCCCAGTCATAGCCCAACCCAGCTGTAACGACCTGACCGATCGTTTTGAGTATTACAACTCCGGTTCCCTATTTTCTACTCAAATTATACTTTACAGTTGTTGTGTGACTTGCCGGGGTTATTGGACCCTGTCCGGTGAGATTTTGGAATGAATTGGAACACTTAGTTCCAAGGTTTAATGTCACGACCCAATTTCATCGGTCAAACTTCCAAACTTAAATTCTTGTTTTTAGCCATTTCAAGCCTAACTTAACTACGGACTTTCAAATAAAATTCCTAACATGCTCCTAAGTCCAAAATTACCATACGGAGCTGTTGGAATCATCAAAATTCTATTCCGGGGTCGTTTTCACAAAAATGTTGACCGAAGTCAAACTTAGCACTTTAAGGCAACTTAAGGAACCAAGTGTTCTGGTTTCACCCCAAACACTTCCAAATCCCGAACCAACCATCCCCGCAAGTCATAAATCATAACAAGCACCTACATGAAGTTTTATTTTTAGGGAACGGGGTTCTAAAAGTTAAAATAACCGGTTGGGTCATTACATTTAAAGCTTAAGTTAAAATAGTGAGATGTTGACTTATGTGTAAATGATCTCGGAATTTAATTATGATAATTTCAATAGCTCCGTATGGTGATTTTGGACTTAGGAGCCTATCCGAAAAATTATTTGGAGGTCCGTAGTGGAATTAGGCTTGAAATGCTGAAAGTTAAATTAAGTTGGACAAGTTTGAAAACCCTCTTAGTTTAAATTGAGAATTTGAAGGCCGAGTTGTGGTCGGATTTGATTAATTTTGGTATGGTTGGACTCGTGATTGAATGGGGGTTCGAATTTTATGATTTTTATCAGATTTCGAGATGTGGACCCCACGAGTGATTTTTGGGGCGTAATTTCGGATTTTATGGAAAATATTAGCGTTTTGATATGGAATTAATTCTTATAAATAGTACGGACTTAGTCAAATTATTGTGACTAGATTCGAGCTATTTGGAAGTTGATACGCGCAGATGGAATTTCAGGAGCATTGCTTAGCTTGCTCGATATTGGATTTGGCCTGTTCGAGGTAAGTAACTCTTCTAATCTTGGAGTTGAGGGTATGAACCCTGAATATATGTATTTCGTGAATTGTTGGGAGATGACGCACATGCTAGGTGACGGGCGTGTGGGCTTGCACTATAAAAATTGTGACATAATTGTTTATGTGGAATTTTGTAGTTAAATGATCTTGGCATTTTCCATGCGATTTTATGAGTTAAAGAAATTGAGCTAAAAAGCATATTAAAAATCATGTTGAGGCTATGTGCCAGTATTATTGGGACCCATAGAGGTCATATTATTGTGAAATATTTATTTTAAATTGAAAATTCATACTCAGTCATAGTCATTTCATTGCATATTATATCTCAGTCTCTGTTGTTATTTATTGATACATCATATCATCATTTTGGGATATTCTCATGACATTGTGAGCCCATGAAAGAGAGACTGGAGAGATTGATGACTGAGGGAGGCCGAGGGCCTGATTGTGAGGATATTTTTGGGGTCGGGCTGCACGCCACAGCAGGCCATGTTGGCTTTATATATATTATACTACTGCACGTGAGTTGGCCTTGTGGATCCAGATATTATTATAGCATGTGAGTTGGCTGTGCGAATCCAGATATTATTATAGCACGTGAGTTGGCCATGCGGATCCAGATATTATTATAACACGTGAGTTGGCCGTGCGGATCCAGATATTATTATAGCACGCGAGTTGGCCGTGCGGATCCAGATATTTATATTATGGCACGTGAGTTGTCCGTGCTTATAGCGCTTGGGCTGTAGGAGCCCCTCATGAGTCTGTACACCCCCAATGAGCGCAGTCGACTATAAACAGGGATCGGGCTGCACGCCGCAGCAGGTATTGTATAGCGCTGAGTGATTCAGTGTGCTGAGCACAGTGCGAGAGAATGCGAGACAATAAGATTGAATACTCCGAGAGAGTGTGAGTACATGAGTGCAATCTGTGAGATACATTGCATTGACATGCACACATGACATACATGCATAGAGATGTGTTTTCCTTATGCTGTACGGTATCACATTATTCATGATATCTCACACTTACTGACAGATGGGCATAGTGATGCATTTGTCTTACACTGGTTATCTGGGAAAGAAAATGAGATATTTTATTTATTATTGAAAGGATTTTGGAAAATATTAATGTTCTCAAATTATTCATATTTTTGGCAATTTCGACAAATGATTTGGGTTTTTACTGATGAATTTGAAAGGAAGAACTATTATTTTTGAAATCATGATTTGGCTGAGCAATTTATCTCTGTGTTTCTTCTGGTATTATTTGCTTTATATTGTTACGGACTGTTGTGGACTAGTGGTTTTGGACCCGACCTTGGTAGATGCTCGTCACTACTTTCAACCTACGGCTAGGTTTGTTACTTACTCAGTACATGGGGTCGGTTGTACTGATACTATACTTCTGCATATTTCATGCAGATGATGACTGTTATTGTTGTTGTGCTCGATGGTTGCGGGATTTGAAGATGTACCTGCATTCCTATTGTAGCTTCCTCTTGTTCAGGGTAGCCTTATATTTATAAAAGCTCTGTTTATGTATTATTCAAACAGACTATGTATTTATTTCATTTTCGCTTTGTATACTCTATTCTTAGAAGCTCATAATTTGTACTACCAGTTCTTGAGGAATGTATAAGATTAAGATCTTTATTCACTTAACTTGCTTTAATAATTATTATTGGAATTGAATAATTGAAAGTTGACTTACCTAGCGGGTTAGGTTAGGTGCCATCATGACTAGTTAGATTTTGGGTCGTGACAAGGTAGTATGAGAGCTCTAGGTTCACAGGTTCTACAAGTCATGAGCAAGTGTCTAGTAGAGTCTTGCGGATCGGTATGATGACATCCATACTTATCTTCGAGAGGCTACAGGACATTTAGAATATATACTTCCCATATTTCTTTCCTTATCGTGCGAGATTGATTCAGCTTGAGACATAAACTCTTTGAATTCCTTCCACGTATTCGTATGCACACATGAGCGATCGGTATCAGCTGTGCATCCCCGTCTTGTGATTCCATGAACGAAGTTCAAGATGAGTATTTTGTGTTTTGGTGATGGGCCAGTCTGGAGGACTTGAGGCCGGGGTTAGACTGCAGCTTAGGCTCAGTAGTTTCTGTTGTGAGAAATTGTACATTTGGACTCGTATGCCCGGTAATGTCCCTACGAGTGGAATTTGTGGCTCGATGAGTGGTGGCATAGCCTTGTGATGAGTATGATGTAACTACGGGATGTGTTAAGACAATTTGAATGTGACCAGAAGTGTTTCTGTGAAATATAAAGGAAAGGCCATTAGGTGCTTGATTTTCATTTTGATGTAACGTACAGTCTCGAATGTGAATGTTTTGAAAGATCTTTCACGTGTTTAAATTTTGGGACAAATTAAACTCTTATGTCTGGTTAATGAGTTTGGACTCAGAAAGATTTAGTGATTGCGTAGAAATTATGGCTGCGAAAAGATATAACAAGATGCCAATTGGAGGCTAGGGAGGTGGGTTATCTCCTGGAGGGTAATCTACGTAGGTGTGTCCCTTGTAATGTGAGTGGAGGGTTTCTTTTCTGCCAGTGTGGCATATGTGTAGAGATTTAAATTTGAATTTAGCTGAGAAAGTTGACTTGAGTGTCAAGAGAATGATTGCGAGCTTAGCGGATGTTTTAGGGTATTTTTATGGTTGGCGTTGCATGAGTTTGAGAAGAAGTTTTGTTGAACTGACTGTGGCATTATGACAGTAATAGAGTATTGGTATTGTGAGTTATGGAATGTTTTAATCTATGGTTTTGAGCCAAGTGGGGGAGCCTGCTATTGATAATTCAATTTCATGATTATATGTAAAGGTTTAGTTTTGGGCTGAGGCATACTGGTGGGTTAGTTATGACTTGCAAAAGTTGAAATCGATGATGGCTCGAATAAGGAAATTCCTGGATACGGGTTATATTGCACTTATGAGTATATGAAAATCGTGGGATGAGTGAGTTATTATTTATGAATGATGTAGTGCCCACGGAGTATGAAATTGATCGGTGGTATTAAAAAGTAGAGTTAATTCTTTGAGTGTTGTTGCGCTATTGGGGCACGTGTCTATTGGCCCATTTGGGCGGTATAATTTGGATTTGAACAAAGGGAGTGACTCTCAAGAAAGTTCCAATAGGTTCGAGGTTTATATATAGCAATTGAGAATTTCTCTGGACTTGTGTATGGTCAAATATGAGATTTGCATTTGGAGGTGCCTGGAATTGTGGAAGTTTTGTATGACTGTGGATTCTACATTTTAGTATAAGGAAGGTAAGAAAAACAATTTCAAATTCGCATAAGGTATTCTCAGAGTGAGTTTTACAGTGGTGGTATTTTAGAAGGTGCATTGTATTTTGACTTACGGATGTATAATTAGTACTGCGGTACTCACATGGTTGATAGACTGCTGATATTCAAATTATTGCTATGTGGCACGGAAGAATTATGGGAGTATTTCTTGTGGAATGATCGTGCATGAAAGATGTGTTAGTCATTCGAAGGCTAGAATTGGGATCAGTTATGATGATTCACGTGTCCTATAAATTTGGAATTTGGGAGTTTCAGGAGCAGATCGTTCATGGTTGCGGACTGTGAAGTCGTGGCCGAAGCTAGTCAGATGATAGGATGTATTATGAATCAGTCGCGGTGAATTTTTGGAGGGTTATTTGTCTATTTGTTGGTGACCAGAGTTGATTTAGGGGTCCATTGGTCGGCCCAATTAAGATATGTATTCTACACTGAGCCGAAATGGTTGGCTCCATACTGCTATTGTTAAGGGATATGTCATTCGGTTGATGTTGAACTTATTCATGTTCTGAAATGATCAGTGAGTTACTCCTTTATACTACGAGGAGTTGTGCTCATTGGTTATATGCACATATGGTGTGGTTCTATTTGAGCTTTATAGCGAAATTTGAGCGTGATAAGTATTTGGGTATTGCATGATCGATTGCATAATGGTTATGTTCTTTCAAGTTTTGTGTGGCATTTGTTTTGTTATTTGCCTCTCTGTGGTTATTGATTTTGAGCGGGGTGGCTCGAGGTACATATTATGGACCAACGTTTGGATGAGGTCACGCATTACAGCAGAGTTATGTTAAGGTATAAACCTTGTGTTAGAATCGGGTGATGGTTCTACGGTGTATGATAAATTTTCAGCGTTTCGTTATGGCGGTACTAGTTAATCTGGCGGGGCAGTTCTCATTTGAGTCATTTTCCATGACTGGGTACATTTGAATTATTGCGTATTGGTGCACAGATGGCACGGGATGTGGCTCTGAGTTATATTGGTGCGGCATGTCTATGGAACAGTTGTGTTTAGTAATATAAAGTCATTGGACCTAGAATGGGTAGTATCAGGTTTGAAATCGGTATATTCGAGAGTATAATATTGAGAGTCGGCTCAAAAAGTGATTATGATTTTTGTTGGGGCGAGAGAGCTCCGTAACTTGTTGATCTGGTAAGTGATCATGAAATTTCACATGTTTCTTTTATTATCAATAGTGTACGAAGGTTTTGGGATGAGGTTTGATTCGATATGGGTTTAATACTAGTATTTGATTGATTTTGGAGTAGTCACTCTGGTCAGGAATGGTGCTATGAGCATGCGAGTTGTGTAATATTTTAGGTGATTATGTCCGTGGTTATGGTTATGGTTATGGCTTGATACAGCTTGTTCAGACTCATACAGGGTGTAAATGTAAGATTCGTGTCTTGAAAGAAATTCTAAAGGTTGGAAAATAAATTCCAAGGTTTATGGGCTAAAGTTAAATCAATGATTTCAGTTGTATTGTGTTGTCAAGCTCATATGGAATAGGATGACGTGGGTTCAACCCCGGGTACGTGTGTGGTGAGATGAAATAGTGATTTGATGGCTTGGAAACAACTCTTTGCACGTTCGAGGACGAACGTATGTTTAAATGGGGGCGAATGTAACGACCCGACCGGTCGTTTTGAGTATTACAACCTCGATTTCCCATTTTCTGCTCAAATTATACTTTACAGTTGTTGTGTGACTTGCCGGGGCAATTGGTTCGAGTCCGGTGAGGTTTTGGAATGAATTGGAACATTTAGTTCCAAGGTTTAAAGCGTAAGTTAAAATAGTGACCGGATGTCGACTTATGTGTAAACAACCTCGGAATTTAATTCTGATGATTCCAATAGCTCCGCATGGTGATTTTGGACTTAGGAGCATGTTTGAAAAATTATTTGGAGGTCCGTAGTAGAATTAGGCTTGAAATGCCGAAAGTTGAATTAAGTTGGAAAAGTTTGAAAACCCTCTTAAATTAAATTGAGGATTTGAAGGCCGAGTTGTGGTCGGATTTGAGTAATTTTGGTATGGTTGGACTCGTGGTTGAATGGGGGTTCGGATTTTTGATTTTTATCGGATTCCGAGATGTGGGCCCCGCGAGTGATTTTTGGGGCGTAATTTCGGATTTTATGGAAAATATTAGCGTTTTGATATGGAATTAATTCTTATAAATTGTATGGACTGAGTCAAATTATTGTGACTAGATTCGAGCTGTTTGGAAGTTGATACGCGCAGATGAAATTTCTGGAGCATTGCTTAGCTTGCTCGACATTGGATTTGGCCTGTTCGAGGTAAGTAACTCTTCTAATCTTGGAGTTGAGGGTATGAACCCTGAATATATGTATTTCGTGAATTGTTGGGAGGTGACGCACATCCTAGGTGACGGGTGTGTGGGCGTGCACTATAAAAATTGTGATATAATTATTTCTGTGAAATTTTGTAGTTAAATGATTTTGGCATTTTCCATGCGATTTTATGAGTTAAAGAAATTGAGCTGAAAATTATATTAAAAATCATATTGAGGCTATATGCCAGTATTATTGGGACCCACAGAGGTTATATTATTGTAAAATATTTATTTTAAATTAAAAATTCATACTCAATCATATTCATTTCATTGCATATCATATCTGAGTCTCTGTTGTTATTTATTGATACATCATATCATCATTTTGGGCTATTCTCATGATATTGTGAGCTCATGAAAGAGAGACTGGAGAGATTGATGATTGAGGGAGGCCGAGAGCCTGATTGTGAGGATATTTTTGGGATCGGGCTGCACGCCGCAGTAGGCCATGTTGGCTTTATATATATTATACTAGTGTACATGAGTTGGCCGTGCGGATTCAGATATTATTATAGCACGTGAGTTGGCCGTGCGGATCCAGATATTATTATAGCACGTGAGTTGATCGTACGGATCCAGATATTATTATAGCATGTGAGTTGGCCGTGCGGATCCAGATATTATTATAGTACGTGAGTTGGCCGTGCGGATCCAGATATTATTATAGCACGTGAGTTGGCCGTGCAGCACGTGAGTTGGCCATGCGGATCCATATATTTATATTATGGCACGTGAGTTGTCCGTGCAGCACGTGAGTTATCCGTGCTTATAGCGCTCGGGCTGTAGGAGCCCCTCATGAGTCTGTACACCCCCAGTGAGCACAGTCAACTATAAATAGAGATCGGGCTGCATGCCGCAGCAGGTATTGTATAACGCTGAGTGATTGAGTGTGCTGAGCACAGTGCGAGAGAATGCGAGATAATGAGATTGAATACTCTGAGAGAGTGTGAGTACATGAGTGCAATCTCTGAGATACATTGCATTGACATGCACACATGACATATATGCATAGAGATGTGTTTTCCTTATGTTGTACGGTATCACATTATTCATGATATCTCACACATGCTGACAGATGGGCATAGTGATGCATTTGTTTTACACTGGTTACCTGGGAAAGAAAATGAGATATTTTATTTATTATTGAAAGGATTTTGGAAAAAATTAATGTTCTCAAATTATTCATATTTTTGGCAACTTCGGCAAACGATTTGGATTTTCATTGATGAATTTGAAAGGAAGAACTATTATTTTTGAAATCATGATTTGGCCGAGCATTTATCTCTGTGTTTCTTCTGGTATTATTTGCTTTATGTTGTTATGGACTGTTGTGGACTAGTGGTTTTGGACCCGACCTTGATAGACGCTCGTCACTACTTTTAACCTACGGCTAGGTTTGTTACTTACTCAGTACATGGAGTCAGTTATACTGATACTATACTTCTGCCTATTTCGTGCAGATGTTGACTGCTGTTGTTGCTGTGCTCGATGGTTGCGGGATTTGAAGATGTACCTGCGTTCCTATTATAGCTGCCTCTTGTTCAGGGTAGCCTTAGATTTATAAAAGCTCTGTTTATGTATTATTCAAACAGACTATGTATTTATTTCATTTCCGCTTTGTATACTCTATTTTTAGAAGCTCATGATTTGTACTACCAGTTCTTGGGGGATATATAAGATTAAGATCTTTATTCACTTAACTTGCTTTAATAATTATTATTGGAATTGGATAATTGAAAGTTGGCTTACCTAGCGGGTTAGGTTAGGTGCCATCACGACTAGTTGGATTTTGGGTCGTGACACCAACCAACTATTACCAAGCTTTAATTAATGTGTTTATTTTCTGATGAGGTGTTGACTTTTTTCTTGAGATTTTTTTCTATATATACTATAATATACTCGTTTTAACTAAAGTTTGCTATTTATCATAACTAACTGTATTTTATTACATATTATATATATTTTCTCTTAAAAATATTTTTTTAAAGACCCTCGGCTCACAAAGGACACAAAGAAAAGCAGTACACAAAGGATTTGAATTATAATTTCAATCAGAAACTCAAAAAAAAAAAAAAAGGAAAGGAATAAAAGACCAAATTAGATCAGGCAAATGTGTTTCCTATCTTAAACTTTCAATTCAAGGTGACAGACGCTTGAAACATTTGAGGTACCTTTTAGCTCGTAAGATGAATACTTCTGCATCTCTATAAAACCTTGTATTCCTCTCCAGGCATAATTTATTTATTATGAGATTTTCATTGGTATATATATATATATATATATATATATATATATATATATATATATATATATATATATATATATATACAGTTATAGAGAGTCTTAAACCTAAAATAATAGCCTAAGAACTTAAGTCAAAAGATCCCATAGTGCAAATCATCATAGTGTTCGAATTATTTTCAACGAAATCAACTTGAATTAGGTTAATAATATTTTATTTTTTCTTCCAAATCCATTATATTATATAATTCAAATAAGAAAAGATTTAATACACAAAGTTTAGTTAATTAACAATTCCTAAATATTAGAACAATAAATTAAGTGACTATATTAAAAAATAATAAAATAGTGTTTTGTCTAATGTGACTAGTCTTAGTATACGCACGTTGCGAGTGTATATATATCAATGAGTATATAATCAATAATTAATAAAATATTACTATATAATATAATTGAGTTATAAAATAAATATTAAAAAATTACAAGTTTTTGAAAATAAATAATATTAATCATATTCATATAGATCAATAAATAGAAAAAATCCTTCCATATAGAAATTTTTAGACATATAATGCTAACATTAATAGGAGAATTTCTAAAACAAAATATTAATATAAATACAAACAACACACATATCTAATGTAACGACCCGACTGGTCGTTTTGAGTATTTACGCTCCTTTCAACTATTTGAAGTCTTGAATAGCTTCATATGATGTATTATGACATGTGTGAATCGTCGGTTTTGATTTTCAAGTGTTTCGGAATTAGTTCGGAAGAATGAATTTCATATTTGAAGCTTTAAGTTGGAAGAGTTGACCAAGTTTGACTTTTTAGTATTTGACGTTGGAATGAAGTTTTGATAGTTCCGTTAAGTTCGGATGGTGATTTTCGACTCGGGCGTATGCCCGAGATTTTATTTGGATATTTCTAGAAGTTTTCGACACCAATTGGTGAAAGTTGGAAACTTGAAGGTTTGGAATGCTCATAAGTTTGACCGGAAGTTGACTTTGATGATATCGGGCTTGGATTTCGATTCCGCAAATTTGAATAGCTTTGTTATGTCATTTACGACTTGTGTACAAAATTTGAGATCATTCCAGATCGATTTGATATGTTTTGGCACAAGACCTAATTTTGGATAAGAATATATACATATATATATAAGGGATTATGTGGTAGACAACCTATCAAATGAAAGATCTTCGAGTCTAGTTTCTAACGCTTCAAATCGTTCGTCATTTGGACATTTCTACAAGAAGTTATGATCAAATTACCAAAGGCTGGTAGAGGAGTGAATTGCGGGTGCGAAGCATCCGGGGCCGCGTCCGAAAGAAGGGTTGGCAGTGAAGTGCTGCCATAGCATCCGGGTCCGCGTCCGAAACCCAGAAATCTGGGCTTATATTCGGGGTTCATTTTCCCCACTTCATTTGGACAGATTTTGGAGCACTTCTCCACTCACTCAAGACCACCAACTCCTCTCTTCTTCAAGGTAAGCAATCCCCATTATCTTTTATGAAATTTCATCATTTCTACACTAGTATTGATGAAATCTTCACATAAAATACTTAGATCTTCAAGAAATTTCTTCAAGAACTGTCACAACCCAAAATCTCATCTGTCGTGATGTCGCCTATCTCAATACTAGGCAAGCCAAAAATCTCAATAAAACACCATATCTTTTAAATTGGAAGGCAAAATAATTAAATTCAGCGGAAGAAATCTCACAATTTCAAATATAACACTCCCAAAATCCAGTGTCACTGAGTACATGAGCATCTAAATAAATACAAAGTCTGACTGATAAACATCACTGTCTGAAATATAGAACAGTACAATAACTAAACAGGAAGGGAATCAAGTCTGCAGTCGTCAAGCAGCTACCTTGATATTCTCCAACAGAAATAACTCTGAATTCTAACAGTCGTCATATCCGGGAGCACTGGATCTGCACACGAGGTGCAGAGTGTAGTAAGAGTACAACTAACTCAATAAGTAACAAGACTAACCTTTGGGCTGAAATAAATGACGAGCTCCGTAGGTACATTCCAGTAAAAATAATGGTACAGAAATATAGGCATGCATTCAAGTTCAACAGTTAAACTCAGTACAACTGAAATAGATCAATACTGCATGATATGAGGCATATGGCATCTCAGTAGAAAGACCTCATGTAAATACTGGTCACAAACTATCCGGTCACTAGGTACTGTTTATGACCAATCCAGCCTAGGGGTGTTCCAACCAGTATATATATATATATACACATCGACTGACAGTCAGTCATCCAGTACCGTATAAGGTCAGTCCAACCCTAGGATAATTTATCCCCAAATATAAATGATACGAACAAGATCCATGTCCAGATAAATTCTTTACAATACAAATAAGTAAGGCAAGTCCATGCCCTGGGAAAATCCATCCCAAATATATATATAAGCAGTAAATAAGGCAAGTCCATGCCCTGGGAAGTCCATCCCGAATATCGATGATCATCTACGCTCACTGGGGGTGTGTACAGACTCCGGAGGAGCTCCTTCAACCCAAGCGTAATACAAAGCCAATGTGGCCTACTGCAGGCGGACAGTCCCGATCCATATAATAACAAAGCCTATAAGGCCTGGTGCAGGCGGGCAACCCCGATCCATAAAATACTAAAGCCTATAAGGCCTGCTGCAGGCGGGCAGCCCCGATCCATATAATAGTAAAGCCTATAAGGCTTGTTATAGGCGGGCATCCCCGTTCTATATAATAATGACGTATAAAGCCATTATGGCCTGCTGCGTTATGAAACTCAATTACATAAATATCCTCACAGTGGACAATTATTACTGAGTGTGAAATGTATATTTTTGAACAATTAATTCAACAACAACATGGGTCCCAAAATATTGGCATGCAGCCTTAACATGGTCTTTAATAGGAGCTTCAACTCTATTTCTCTAACACGTGTGGCATGTTCAGATAATAACATGATTTTTTAACTTACAACTGCACATGATTTATTCAAGACACAATTTATATGGTGCACATCCACATGCTCGTCACCTATCGTGTGTGTCACCTCAAAATAATTTATATCATACCGAATTCGGAGATTCATACCCTCAGAACCAAGTTTAGAAGTGTTACTTACCTCAAACCGTATAATTCTTTACTCCGGTATGCCTTTGCCTTGTGAATTGGCCTCCAAACGCCTCGAATCTACCACAAATAATTCGTTTTAATCAATAGAAATGATAGGAATTAATTCCATAACAAAATACAAATTTTCCATCAACATCCGAAATTTAACCCAAAAATCGTCCGTGGGGCCCACATCTCGAAACTCGACAAAAGTTACAAAATTCGAAAGCTCATTCAACCACGAGTCTAACCATACTAATTTTACCAAAATCCGACCTCAACTCGACCTCCAAACCCTCAAATCTTACTTTCAAATCCCTAGGTTCAAATTCCCGATTTACATCTCAAAAACACGTAATCTAGTCGGATTATTCGATGATAATTCAATATTATGGAGTAAAAATGATCACAAGTGACTTACCTCAAGATTCCCCGTGATTTCTTGCTCAAAAATCGCCAAAACCCGAGCTCAAAATGTCAAAAATGACAAAATTGTCGGAACCCTCGTTTTTAAACACTGCCCAGGAATTTTCACACCTGCGGTGCCTGGGCTCGCACCTGCGCATCCACTTTTGCGGACAAAATGCGCACCTGCGGAATCAGCTAGCCTTCCAGCGCCTCACATTTGTGGCCCTTTCTCATATCTGCGGGCTCGCAGATGCGCATTCCCCTTTGCACCTGCGTTCGCCTCATGCCAGTCCCAGTCCGCGTCTGCGCCAACACCTTCGCACCTGCGGCCTCGCAAATGCGACAAATTCCTCGCACTTGCGAACACTGCCCAGTTCCACATTTGGCTGCTTCTGCGACTGATTTTTCGCGCACATACGGCTTCGCACCTACGATCACACCAGTAGGCAGCAGCCCCAACATTTCCTTAAGTCCAAATTTGATCCGATAACCGTCCGAAACTCACCCGAGGCCCCCGGGACCTCAACCAATTGTATAAGCAAGTCCCATAACATAACACAGACCTACTCGAGGCCTCAAAACATACATAACAATATTGAAACGACGAATCACACCTCAATTCGAAACCATTGAACTTTGAAACTTCAAATTCTATAACTTGTGCCGAAATACATCAAATCACGTCCGATTGACCTCAAATCTTTCACACAAGTCACATTTCACATTACGGACCTATCCCAATTTCCAGAATCGAATTTCGACCCCGATATCAAAAAGTCAACCCCCTGGTCAAACTTCCCAAAAATTCAACTTTCGGCATTTCAAGCCAAATTCCATTACGTACCTCCAAATAATTTTCCGGACACGCTTCTAAGTTCAAAATCACCTTACAGAGCTATTGGAATTATCAAAACTCTATTCCGGGGCCGTTTACATATAAGTCGATATCCGGTCACTATTTTAACTTGAACTTTAAACCTTGGAACTAAGTGTTCCAATTCATTCCAAAACCTCACCGGACCCGAACCAATTACCCCGGAAATTCACACAACTGTAAAGTACAATATGATCAGTAAATGAGGAAGCGGGATTGTAATACTCAAAACGACCGGCCGGGCCGTTACAAGAACTCAAAGGAGGATTTTGTAAGATTTCTTCAAAAAAGATAATCCTACACCCTTAGACTTATATGTACGGATTTATTATGGGAAGATGAGTATGAATTAAGTATGTAAACTCATGGTATGGTGATTGGAATCCATAAATTCCCAATTTAAATACATAACCATGGTAGAAATTGAAAGGTGATTAATTGATGTAATTTTGTTGGTTGGGTGTGGACGAATGGTCACGCATGTGATGATTGAAAGTTATAAATTGTTGGTAAATGGTGATAGTTGAATGAACTAATTCCATGGTTAAGATATGTAGATATTTATGCACTTTAGGTGTTTGATAAAATGCCTAAATAACCTAAAACCTGGAAATTTTACTAATATTGGTCAAATTGAATTGTGTTGATGTAGATTGAAGTTGTAAGAGTAGCTGGGGTTTTTAATATCACTAAAGAGATGAATCAAGAAAGCTCGGTTTGTAGCGATTTTTGCCAAGGGATTTTCAAGGAAATATTCATCTGGATCCGAGCCATTCGGAGTTGGCTAATCGTGGAAAAGGCTTACTAGTGAATTGAGTTAACGTGTTTTGAGGTAAGTAACACTTATAAACTTGGAGCTGAGGGTATGAACCCTGATTATACGTGTTATGTGATTTTTTTGGAGGTGACGCACATGCTAGATGACGGGCGTGTGGGCGTGGACCATAGAAATTGTGACTCAGTCGATTCCGTAGAGCTGTGTAGTCAATTAACTTTGTATTTTTCCATGTATTTTTCATGTGTTAGATAAACTGAGTTGTGATTCATGTTAGAAATGGTGCTTAGGCAAATGCTGGTATTATTGGGACCCACTAAGGTCATTTCTGATGTCGAATTATATGTTTAAACTGTAATTTCATACTCAGTCATATTCATTCATTGCATATCATATCTTAGTCTCTATTGTTATTTATTGATACATTATATCATCATTTTGGGCTAATTTCATGGCAATATGAGCCCGAGAGACTAGAGAGATTGATGACTGAGTGAGGTCGAGGGCCTGATTGTGAGGATAATTATAGGATCGGGCTACACGCCGCAACATGCCATATTAGTTTTATATATTTTATTATTATGGGATCGGGCAGCACGCCGCAGTATATTTTTATTTATTTATGCCTGGATCTGGCTTATTATAGCGCTTGGGCTGAAGGAGCTCATCCGGAGTCTGCACGCCCCATAGTGAGCACAATGGATATTATATTTGGGATGGATATCCCTGGGTATGGAGTTGCCATATATATTCACTTCTGGGATGGAGTTCCCTAGGCATGAAGTTTCCTTATTTATTTATATTTAGGATGGAGTTCCCTAGGCATGGAGTTGCCTTGTTTATTTATATTTGGGATGGATTGGCCCTGTACAGTACTGAGTGACTAAATGTCAGTTATTATGATTACATATATTTGGGATGGATCTTCCCTGGGTTGGAATGGCCAAATATAGTACTGAGTGACTGTGTGCAAGTTGTCATTTATATTTGGGTTGGATCTGCCCTGTACAGTGCTGAGTGACTGAGTGCGCTGAATATTGAGCGTGATGAGTAGAAATGCGAGACAGTGAGATTGAGTACTCTAAGAGTGTGAGTACATGAGTTCATCACTATGCTGCATTACATAAGACCTGCATACTTGATATGTAGGCATAGAGAAGTATTTTTTCCCATGCCATGTAACGACCCGGCCGGTCGTTTTGAGTATTATAACCCCGTTCCCTCATTTACTGCTTAATTTATGCTTTATAATTGTTTTATAACTTACCGGGTTAGTTGGTTCGGGTCCGGAAGGAATTCAGAGTGAAATGAGACACTTAATCTCATAATTGAAAATTTAAGTTAGAAAAGTTGACCGGATGTGGGTTTAAGTGTAAACAACCTCAGATTTAAATTTTGATAATTCCAATAGCTCTGTATGGTAATTTTGGACTTAAGAGCATGTTTAGAAAATTATTTGGAGGTCCATAGTGGAATTAGGCTTAAAATGGTGAAAATCGAATTTTTGGGAAGTCTGACCGGGGGTTGTTTGATATCAGGGTCGAAATCCAATTCTAAAAATTTGAATACCTCTATTATGTCATTTATGACTTGTGTGCAAAATTTGAGGTCAATCGGATGGGATTTGATAGGTTCCGGAGTCGTTTGTAGAAATTGGAAATTTCAAAGTTCATTAGGCTTGAATTGTGGTGTAATTCATGGTTTTAGCGTTGTTTGAGGTGATTTGAGGGTTCGACTAAGTTCGTATGATGTTTTAGGACTTGTTGGTATAATTGGTTGAGGTCCCGGGGAGCTCGGGTGAGTTCCGGGATGGTTTCAGATTATTTTTCCTTGTTTTGCCACTGCTGGTACTGGTGTCTGGTATTGTTCTTCACGAACGTGAAGGGTCTCGCGCGTTCGCGAAGAAGGAATTTAGGATGCTGGGATTTACCCATCGCGAACGCGAGCAAGGAGACATGAACGCGGAGAAGAGACTGGGGAAGCCTACGTGAACGCGAGTGGGCTGATGCGAACGCGAAGAGGAAAGGAAGTTGGGCCTGCCTGGCGTTAAGCCTTCGCGAACATGGCTCGTGTCTCGCGAACGCGGCTCGTGTCTCGTGAATGCGATGGGCAGATGTAGGAAGGCATCATGAACGCGATGAAGAGGTCGTGAACGCGAAGAAGGTACCTTGGCAGCACATTTTTTTTGTGCTTCGCGAATGCGAAGCCATGGTCGCGAATGCGATGAAGGCATTTCAGGGCAGAATTAAAAGTTCCAAAACGGGGATTTTGAGTTCATAACACAAAATTGAATTGGGAGCTCGGTAGAAGGCGATTTTTGGAGAGATTCTTGCGTGGGTATTTGGGGTAAGTGATTCTTATCCGGTTTTGATTAATTTCCATGATTATGCCTTTGAATCCATCATTTAATGAGTGAATTAAGTTGGAAAATTTAGAAAACCATCTTGGCTCTAAATTGTAGATTTGATGGTCAAGTTGAGGTCGGATTTTGGTAAAATTGGTATGGGTAGACGCGGCCCTTACGTTGAGCTAAATTTCGGATTTTTATGAAAAACTTGCATTTTCTTATGAAATTAATTCCAATAAATTTTATTGACTAAATCGAATTATTTATGGCTAGATTCGAGGAGTTTGGAGGCCAATTCACGAGGAAAAGACATTGCAGAATAAGAATTTCACGGCTTGAGGTAAGTAACAGTTATAAATCTGGTACTGAGGGTATGAAACCCCGAATTTTGTGTCATGTGATTATTTTGGAGGTGACGCACATGCTAGGTAACAGGCGTGTGGGCGTGCACCGAGGGGATTGTGACTTGGTCCATCCCGTGGAAACTGTAAAGTTGAATAACTTGTTGATAGTTATGTGCTCTCTATGTGTTGTGGAAATTTGACTATAAGTCATGTTAGAAACCATGTTTAGGCTATATGTTGGTACTGTTGGGATCTACAGAGGTCGTGAACATGTTGAACTATCTGCTTAATTGTTGTTTTGTACTCAGTCACAATTTACTTGATTATTTTATCCAGTCTCTATTGTTCATTATTGATACATCATATCATTATTGTTTGGGTTGATTTCATGATTGTTGAGAGCCCGAGAGACTGGAGAGATTTATGACTGAGTGAGGCCGAGAGCTTGATTGTGAGATATTATACTATAGCACGTGAGTTGTCCATGCAGCACGTGAGTTATCCGTGCAGCACGTGAGTTGTCCGTGCGGATTCTTATATTATACTATAGCACGTGAGTTATCCGTGCAACACGTGAGTTGTCCGTGCGGATCCAGATATTTATACTATGGCACGTGAGTTGTCCGTGCAACATGTGAGTTGTCCGTGCAGATTATAGCGCTTGGGCTGTAGGAGCCCCTCCGAAGTCTGTACACTCCTAGTGAGCGCGGGTACCCATTGATTGTGAGTGTTGAGGGCTAGGAGCCGAGTGGTTGAGCTGTTGTGATGAGTTGAGTGACTTTTGCCCTGAGAGGGTGTACTTGATTTTCATTTGTTGTTGCACTTAGTTGATATCTGTCATTGTTGTAAAATTCTCTGAAAGATTTTATATCCGGATAATATGAAATTGAACTGTATAAAATTGATTTGACTTAAACTACCGGATTTGAAAGCATGTCTATTTTTTTGCTGGAGTTAATGAACGTGAACTATAACTGTGTAGCTCGTCACTATCTTAAGTTTCTCATTTATTATTATTACTTGCTGAGTTGGTTGTACTCATACTATACCCTGTACTTCGTGTGCAGATCCAGGTGTTCCCGAACATAGCGGGTATTGATTCTCTAGTACAGTTGATTTTTCGAATATTCAGAGGTAGCTGCCGTATTTCGCAGACCTTGTCTATCCTTCCCTATCTCCTATTTACTGTATTTGATCTCAGACTGTTATGGACCGTATTTTCCAAACTTGTATTCATATTAGATGCTCATGTACTCAGTAACACCAGATTTTGGAAGTGTTTGTATTGGAATTTGCGAGATGTGTGGATTGTATTTAAATATTATATTTTCAAATTTAAAAGAAATTGTGGTTTATTGAAAATGTCGGCTTGCCTAGTATCGAGATAAGCGCCATCACGACAGGTTGATATTTTGGGTCGTGATATGCCATCTGATAATGAAATTTCTTATCTGTCATTAAAGTTTTTGAGAAAAATTACAGATTTCAGACTTGCTCATATTTCGGTGATTTTCGGCAAAAGATTTGAGTTTTACTGTTATACTTGAAAAGAAAATATTTATTTTCCGGAATTGTATACGAGCTGAGCATTTTGTTGTTGAGTTATTACTGGTGTTACTTTCATTATATTGTTATAAACTGTTGCTGGTTATTGATGTTGTACGCTGACCTTTGTTTCAGCTCGTCACTACTTTCAACCTAAGGTTAGGTTCGTTACTTATTGAGTACATGGGGTCGGTTGTACTCATACTACACTTCTACACTTTGCATGCAGATTTTGGATGCTGATGTTACTGTGTTTGGCGGGAGCTGGCATTGGAGATATACCTGTGTTCCGGTCATAGCCGCCTCTTGATCTTGGTAGCTTTAGATTTAAAAATCTGTTCATGTATTTTCAAACAGATGATGTATTTTATTTCATGCCAGCTTTGTAAATTCTGAATCTTAAAAACTCATGATTTGTACTACCAGTCTTTGGGGAGTGTATTAGAGTCAATTAAATAATATTTGAATCGGATATATGTAAATTGACTTACCTAACGAGTTGGGTTAAATGCCATTATGGCTAGTTCGATTTTGGGTCGTGACATCTAAACCACATTTTGACCAACTCATAGTTTCTTCGTTCGCGTCTCAAAAGAATGTCATAATAAATTTATGTACGAAGAGACAAGTCCATCACTCATTTATCAAAATTTGAAGTGTCCACTGCCCTAGTTGAATTCAAAGTTTTACTATAAATTAAACCAATATCTAAATATGTTTACAATTAATATAAAAACTGTTAGTTATTTTTCTCGTCTAATAATTATATCGAGCTTTCAAATACAACCTTTTATTTATTATGATTAATAAACTATTATCTTCTTCTTTTTTTGGGCAATAAGGATTCTAACTTTGGTTTATCTTTGAACTTATCACCTTTCTTTAAATCAAACTTTAAAGAATAGATGATATCTCCATATTCAAATTCCTGGCCTTTGATCAAATTTACTTTTCTATAGCATCTTTTTTTTTAATTATTAAATTTCCTCTCAAGTATGTATTTCTTCATGTCAAAGTTCCGAAAAGGTGGTCTGTTTTCTTTCAAAATAGCATATTCTCTTTTGTGTTTTTGATTATTAACGGGCTAATAATAGTAACATCTAAAAAGAGATTAAACATAGTATATATTTACAAAGCAAAAGGCACAGAGTAGAACCGAAAATATCACGGAATATAAAGTAAATATTGACTACTATTATCGATTTTAGCAACAATTAATTCTTACTTCTGTTTTGTGAACTTTGGTAATGTTGTTTTTAAAATTTTTTGTTCATCATTGTATTCAAGCTCATTTCTCTCCTTTGAGTTGACAGTACAGTAATTTTGATTGGATTTATCATTTGAAGTAAGAGACACTATACCTTAAAATTCTTAATTATTCTTTAACTCAAGATAAAATTGTTAAAACTTGGTGCAACTTAGTTCGTTCATACTCGTTATTCATAATTGTTATTAGATCTTAATAAATAAGGAATTGAAATTAAATTTTTGATTTTTCTTCTTTGGACATGAATAGATTAAGGACTTATAGTTATTTTACGCAGTTTAAATAATAAAATGATTCATTTAAGATAAAATCTTATTTGATTTTTGAATTCCTAAATATTAGAGCATTTATTATAGAATTATTTTTTAGTTAATTAATTTTAAGTTCTAAATATTATAAAAAATTAAATGACAATTATGTTTAGTGTATAATATGATGTACATGTTATCCATCATTAACGATTAAATGATTTAATTAAAAAATAATAAATTTATAAGTCACTTTAAACACTTTGTGCACATGAAAAAAAAATTTAGAATTAACACTACTCATATGGTCGAAAAAAGAAATGGACAAAAATTGGAATTATAAAAATATGTTTGATGATTCTTATGTGTTTAACTCTAGAAAATTAAAATGATGACACAACTTCGGAAAAAAGCTTTTACTACAATTCCTAACATGTTAAAAAATTGGAAACGTGGAAGAGGGTCATATTTAAGGAAAATAGTTAGACAATTTAAATAAATCCGCCCCTGGTCACAAGCAGGCAGCAGAGCACAAATAGTAGAGTACAAAGGAATTTCGTTTCGTCAATTTTAAAGGTAGTTCTAATTATTCCTTCGACTGTGATTTCTCGCTACACCCAAAGCTTTTGTTCTTTGTGCCTTTAAAATTGTTTAGATTTTTTTTTGGGGGGATTGAGACTGGTTTGAAAAGGCCTCTTGAGTTTAATGTTAGGTTCTAATTACGTTTGTATGTTTTTTTTGGTAAATTATTTATTGAATTTCAACTGGCATGAAGATTGAAGAGGTCTGCATGCTTTTCATGGCACAATAATAAAAAGCTGATTTTTTCTTTTTCTTTTTGGCATACTGGCGCTGTATGTAATAATGTACCTTTTGAAAGTTGAAGCTTTCTTCTTAAACTCATAACGACTTGCCTTAGGTCTTCTCAAAACCCTCCCAGACTCAGTCGATCGGCCGCTGGTTCTTCTTCGTACTCCAATATCTTCGTATTCTTATACGCCGCCGTATGGTAAGAATCAAATTTTCTGTTTGATTTGCTATTTTGTGTTTTTTGCTTTTAGAGTGACTTGAGTTTCTGATAGGCGCTGGCCGCAGCTGCATCAGATGGAAAGGAATTAACTCCTGAAGAATTGGAAAGGAAAAAGAAAAAGGAAGAAAAGGTTTGATTGAACACTACATTTTTTCTTTTTGGTTTTGTTGTGATGGATAGTTCTTCACAATGAATCAATGCAATTAGGCATTGCAACAATAATTTTCGTGATATTCAAGTATGTGGATTCTAAACTAGGATTGAAGCAGTTGATTGATTGATTCAAAATATTCTAAAATAGATACTGTCGATGTTGTTTGACTGGGGACGGATTTAAGAAGGAAGAAAAACTTTTGAACTTGTGGTCTAAAATAAGTCATAGAGATTAGGTTAAAAATCGGTAAATTGAGAAGTTTAAAGTTAAAATTAAGTGATAAATTTTGGACAGACAGAGTAATATTTAACATCTTTTTGCGCTTTCAATATGTGTTTACTGGGGTTTACACCTTATGGTCCTTTTGTGTTTATTGGATGTGGTAGGCCAAAGAGAAAGAATTGAAAAAACTCAAGGCTGCACAAAAAGCGGAATTAGCAGCAAAACAGGTAAAAAACTTCTCCTACTACTTTTGTTTATTTGTGTATTTCATAAATGTCTATCTTCTTAGCTATCTATGTTATGCCATATATCAGTTTTGAAGGATAAAGTTATGAAAGTTGTTTTTAGTCTTATATAATTTTTGCTTCTCTGACATGGTTTCATCTGCATTAAGGCACAAGCCGCCTCCAATGTGTCAAAGACGGCTAAGAAGAAGACCTCAAAAAGGGAAGGTGAAGAAAAGGAAAATCCTAAGGATTATGTTGAACCAGAAACACCTCTGGGGGGAGAAGAAGCAGCTCTCCTGTAAAATGGCAAAGACTTATAATCCCGGTGCTGTAGAGAAATCGTGAGTTTGAAATTGGGTTTCACCTTTACTTGCGGGTTATACTTATTTTAAAAAACAAACAATGCTAATTCAGAAAAGAATTTTCTCTTGTTAGCACACTATTATGATTCTTTATTCTAACCTGAATAGGTGGTATGCGTGGTGGGAAAAGTCCAATTTCTTCACTGCAGACCCAAACAGCTCTAAACCTGCTTTTGTGATGGTAAGTTTACCGTCTGACTTCTTATGCTGTTGTTCTAGTTAAAGATGTTGGTGTGAATGAATACCTAGGACATATAGGAACTCTATTTACTTTGAGTTCGGAGATAGTTTTTAAGGCGAAGCACAAGTTGGTATCTCACATCATAGCAATTTTACTTACTGGGAAGTTAAAGTCTGAATATGTGTACATCTAGACCCCTTAATTTGTTATTGCTTTGGTGTCATAATCTGTGTTATGGGAACCTTTTTTCTACCCTCTTTCTCATGGATAGCAGAAGTACCCTAAACAAAAAGAGGAAGGGAAGGTTCAGTTGCTCATTTTCCTTGAGTATTCTCGGACAGTGTTGTCAATTTCAGTCTTACATTTCTCTAGGAGTTTTATGGGGAGGATGTTATTATTCCAATTAGAGGGAAATTTATGTACCTTCTTTTATTTCTTGATAAGGTGAAATTTTATTAAGTAAGACCGGTAACAAGTGTGTGCTCTAGTTTCATGGAGGAACAGAAACAAATGTTAGACTTCACACATTCTGCAGTGAGCTAATAAAGTCAAACATGGCAGTAAAAATCATTTACAACAGTCATTTTGTTCCAGCATAAAAAGCAAAACAGTACATTTGAGCTTAAGACTAAGCATATAATCCTTTTGGTCTTTAAAAATTCTGGAGTTGCTTTTTCTCCAGATTACCTACCAAACCACTGCCTGGATGGAATTTCATGTCATCAAGGAGACTCCGTATTACTTACTTATAGTGAATGCTCATATGGGCCCAAAAGTTACAAAAATGAAAAATCTATACAGAGTATGATAATGATGGACTTAACTGGTATCTTTTCATTTGAGACAATCACTTGGTAAATTGTGTTGCTCAATAATTCGGAAGGGAACTAAGCTGAGATGAAAGTCTTGCTTGTTACTGTGTACCTGGTCTAGCTTGGACTCCTTTATCCTGAGCTGCTTACCTCTTTGTTTAAATGAAGGTCTTGCCCCCACCAAATGTGACTGGTGCTCTCCATATAGGACATGCCCTGACTGCTGCCATCGAGGTATCAGAATCACTGAGCCTGGTACTGAGGTTCATCTATTTATACGGATTTTATATTTTACCTTTGTTTCCAGGACACAATTATTCGTTGGCGGAGAATGTCTGGATACAATACCTTGTGGATCCCAGGGATGGATCATGCTGGGATCGCAACCCAGGTTGTGTGTCAAACATGTCAAATCATGAGTTTAACCAATTTTGTTGTTTGTTTGCATTTGCAGAGTATATGGAACTATGTGAGATAGGACTTCTATTAGATTTTGTGTTATGCGAAGGGCATATCTTCAGATAGATGCACTTATTAATAAAAAAGATAGTATACAGATATGTGTGCGGGGTTCTTGTTTAGGTTTTGCTAACCACTGTCGCTCAAAAACAAGAAGAATATTCCATATATACTTCTTTGGTGCCTGGAACGAAACGAGTTCACAGTTTGAACATGATATGTAATTTGCTAGAGATAGGCTGTTTAGATCATATGTCAATATTCAGAAAAGAAAGATGGACTAAAGTAATAATATTTTTTCTTAAGTTAGATAAATTAAAGGCACCAGTCGTGTTCAGGGAAAAATACTCAATATCATGTTCATCTAGAAGAAAAACAAAAAAGTGCTTTCAGTATGGTCTTACGGAATGACAATTACTTAAGATACATTCATAAAGCCAGAATTTGAAAAAAAAGGTTACTTAGAGAATTGTTGAGATTACATTTTTTTCTTCAAGATGAATCAGAGCCAAGGACTAAATAGCTACTAAAAGTTAAAACAATAAGATAATTTTTTAGGACAGTAAGTTTAGTGTTCCTAAACCTCTACAATATTGTTTCTCGAAGATTTGTTAGGGGGTTAGATCGTGATGTAGCAGGGTGTTAGGTTAATCCAATTATTTTTTTACATATGATAACATGGTCTCTTCGCACCCAAGGGTGTGGCCTAGTGGTCAATGAAGTGGGTGAGAACCATGAGGTCTCAGGTTCAAATCCCAGCGGAGGCAAATACTAGGTGTTTTCTTCCCATCTATCCAAGCCTTGGTGGATAGAGTTACCTGGCACCTGTTGCTGGTAGGAGGTGGCAAGTACCCCGTGGAATTAGTCGAGGTGCGCGCAAGTTGGCCCGGACATCACGGTTATCAAAAAAAAAAAAAAAATGGTCTTTTCTGCTATTGCATTCCTATCTGCTATTTTCTAATTGTGTGTCATGGATGCTGAATCTAGGTTGTTGTGGAGAAAAAGATCATGCGGGAGAGGAATTTGACTAGACATGATATTGGTAGGGAGAACTTCGTATCTGAAGTGAGTATATACTGCTAAGTGCTAACACCTTTTTTAATGTCTTGATCTTATTTTGAAGTCTGTCATTATTAGCTTTTCATTCCCGTCAAAAGATCATTTCAATGGCTATAATATCCTTCCAACTGTTGCCTTTTTCTCAGTCTGGAACAAGGTCTCTTCTGAAGTCTAAATAAAGAAGCCAAGTACTGATTTTTAACAATTCATTGCACCCATAGATTTATTAATTGTATTTGCTACGGTTTTTAGGTCTGGAATTGGAAGAATGAGTATGGAGGTACTATTTTGAAGCAGTTACGTCGCCTGGGTGCGTCACTTGATTGGTCTCGTGAGGTATGAATCGAGATTGTATCCTTTTCTCCATCTGTTGAGAATATCCTGGAGTTGTTGCAGTTAGACTTTACTTATTCATTGTGCTCTAACACATGTTCTTCCAAATCAGTGCTTTACCATGGATGAGAAAAGGTCTAAGGCTGTTACTGAAGCATTTGTTAGGCTGTCCAATAAAGGTCTTATATACAGGTATGTAGCTGTTACTGAAGCATTTGTTAGGCTGTCCAATAAAGGTCTCATATGGGAATGTTTTCTTGCCTATGAGTAGGACGAAGCCATTTTCTTGAGTGCATAAGTTTCTTGAATTTGTTTTGGCTCTATATTAACCTTTAGTTATCATCCATAAAGGGCTCCACGTATGGTGCATTGGGATTGTATCTTGCGTACTGCAATCTCTGATATTGAGGTGAGCCACGTCGCCCTTCAGGACCAAAATTTAGATGGTGTAGCAAATACTTCTTTATACACTGTAGAAGCTGCTTGCTGCTTGTAGGTTGAATATACAGACATCAAAGAGAGGACACTTCTGAACGTTCCTGGATATGAGGATCCTGTGGAGTTCGGGGTGCTGACATCATTTGCTTACCCCTTGGAAGGTGGCCTTGGTGAAATTGTTGTGGCGACCACCAGAATTGAAACTATGCTTGGTGATACTGCAATTGCTATACATCCTGAAGACAAAAGATACAGTCACCTTCATGGGAAATTTGCTATTCATCCATTCAATGGAAGAAAGCTTCCAATAGTTTGTGATGAAATACTAGTAGATATGAACTTCGGGACTGGTGCTGTTAAGGTACTTTATATCATCATACTTTGAATGTTGAGAAACAATTCCTTGTATATCCAAATATCCATCATTGCTTATGGACCATTTCTCTGAATATCCTTGCAGATAACTCCAGCCCATGATCCTAATGATTTTGAGGTTGGACAGCGTCACAAACTTGAATTCATAAGTATTTTTACTGATGATGGGAAAATAAATAGGAATGCAGGTGCGGACTTTGAAGGAATGCCTCGTTTCAAAGCTCGTGTCGCTGTGACTGAAGCTTTAAAGGAAAAGGTACCTTGATAACTTTTCTGTACTGTCTTAGCTAGAACTGAAATGTTAACACACTTGCATGCATGTATATATGGAAATTTGTTCTTATTTATGACAGTTTATGAGGTCTTGCATTTAAAAAATCCATGGACGTTTTCTTCAAAAAATTTAAAAAGATCCATGGATGTGATATACCCACTAGCATCTGAAATATCCATGTATATACCCATGTCTGTCCAGCATGAGTATGTCAAGATATATGAGGAAATTGAATTATAATAGCCATAAAGGCTGGTCTACCTTTATATATTCTTTCTCTGTTTGAACCCATCATTCCATGTCCAGGAAAAGGTAAACAAATTGTTCTCAGGCTTGTGTTAACATAAATGAAAGAGTATCTTGACAATGTAAGAAGTGTGTTGTACATGTGTTTCTAAGTCAAAAATATCCTATTGGGCATTGTGTTTTTGACCATTCTGTAAAATCCATGGTTCAGATTTGATGGGTGCCTAACACACAAGTACCCTTCAAATAGAATTACCAATTTGCTATGTGTGTGTGCGCGCGCGTCTCTCTACATATGTATTTTCTATGTGTGTGTGTGTGCACACAAACACGCAAATACATGTGCTATATGATAGTATAGTTCTTGAGACTTTTGAAATGTGCTTAAGTTTGTTACCTATGAAAGTGTGGGTTACCTATGAAACTATGTTATGTAACATGGGGCATAGGGTTTTTTATGAGAAACTTAAATAAGTCAAAGATAGTAAGCTGGGATAATGGGATAAGACTTAGTTGAGTTGAATGTGGCTAAGATGCGATGTCTGGTTCATGTTACAGGGTCTCTACAGGGGTGCTAAGGATAATGAGATGCGCCTTGGGATTTGTTCAAGAAGCAATGATGTAGTGGAACCTCTTATAAAGCCCCAGTGGTTTGTCAACTGCAAAAGTATGGCCAAACAGGCTTTGGATGCTGTTATGGATGATGACAATCGGAAAATGGAGATCATCCCAAAACAATATGCTGCTGAATGGAAAAGGTAATTTCAGATCTTGCCCCAAAAAATGCTTGATTAAATGACTGCAATGGTTTAAATGAGATACTAATTCGTGTCCTCACTGCCCTACCCATGTGTAAACTAGTGCATTTTGATGGGTCTAATGACTGTTTTAGGTTCTTCTATTCGTTATTATCTTTTGTTCATGGTGGAAATGGATATTCTATCATTTACTTTTGTGCAATTATCTCATCAGATATAGATGTGTACATGCAAAAAACTTGGTTGTGTTTATGGATTTTAAATATAAAGTTTATAAAGGATGTTTTGTGCTCTTTTCTTGATTCATCACTTGCTTAAAAATCTTTTGTGTTCTATGTCATGAAGACTTGTGTGGTGAACATGCAGATGGCTTGAGAATATTCGTGATTGGTGCATTTCAAGGCAGCTTTGGTGGGGTCATCGTATTCCTGCTTGGTATGTGAAACTGCACGATGATAAGCAGGAGGAATTTGGTGTCTGTGATGATCACTGGATTGTCGCTAGAAATGAAGAAGAGGCTCGAGATTTGGCTTGTAGGAAATTTTCAGGGAAAGAGATTGTTGAGCTCTCTCAAGATCCCGATGTCCTGGATACCTGGTTTTCATCTGGTCTTTTTCCATTATCTGTATTGGGGTGGCCAGATGATACTGCGGATTTAAAATCATTTTATCCAACTTCGGTTCTTGAAACTGGACATGATATTCTTTTCTTCTGGGTTGCACGTATGGTGATGTTGGGGATAACGCTGGGAGGTGATGTACCATTTACGAAGGTTAGCAAACTTCATCATCCCTCGTAGAAAAAGCCAATTTTTCTTATTGAGCTTTATGCTATGAGTTTAGTTTGATTCTTTGAATCTATTTAGGAGAAGTTGATATCATTTTCACCAAGATAGTTCTGTTTCCATGATCCATGGATGTTTCAGTGCTTAAAACAGAATTTAGGTGGAATGCTTCTGAAAGTTATCTAGTAATCCATCTTTTATCTACTTATTAAAAAAAAAAAAAATCCGTATTTTATCTACATGTAGTAGTTATGTAACTTGATCTTCTTGTTGAGATCTCTTATTCATTTTAACATGTTTTGCAGGTTTATTTGCATCCAATGATCCGTGAACCACAGGGACGTAAGATGTCCAAATCATTGGGAAATGTTGTTGATCCTCTTGAAGTTATCAATGGAATTACCCTTGATGATCTTCATAAGAGATTAGAGGAGGGCAACCTGGACGCCAAAGAACTTGAGAGGGCAAAAGAGGGACATGCAAAGGACTTTCCTAAAGGTATTCACGAATGTGGTGCAGATGCTCTTCGATTTGCCCTAGTCTCATATACTGGCCAGGTTTGTCACATTTGTGTCTTGAAATTTTATAAGATGTTTCTTTTGAACATTCTTTGGATATTATTAACTTCCTTATTTTGTCCTTCCAGTCCGATAAGATCAATCTGGATATCCAGAGAGTGGTTGGGTATCGTGAATGGTGTAACAAACTATGGAATGCCATTAGGTTTGCCATGAGTAAACTGGGTGAAGATTACACCCCTCCAACAAAGATAGTTCCTTGTGAAATGCCTTTTAGCTGCCAGTGGATACTCTCAGCACTTAACAAGGCCATAGCGAAAACTGTCTCATCCCTTGAATCTTATGATTTCTCCGATGCAGCAACAGCGGTATATTCATTTTGGCAGTTCCAGTTGTGTGATGTGTTTATAGAAGTAATCAAGCCATACTTTGCCGGTGATAATCCAGAATTTGTATCTGCAAGAAGATTTGCTCAAGACACTTTGTGGCTTTGTTTAGATAATGGGTTGAGATTACTCCATCCATTTATGCCGTTTGTCACCGAAGAATTATGGCAGCGGCTTCCTGCTAGCGGGAATTCTATAAAGAAAGAATCTATAGTGATAAGTGATTATCCTTCAACTATAGAGGTATGATTTAAGCACAAATTTTAAGGACCAGAATATTGGATATATTACCTCCATTGGTGTCTGTTAAAGTGTAGTTTTTTCCCCCTTCTTTTCCTCTTAGCTTTTTGCCATTGGTTTTGGTGTGATGGTCTAGAGTCTTAATGATTATGGTCTAGAGTCTTAATGATTACTCTGAGCTGTATGTGATCTATTTTCGAAAAATCTATATATAGGATTATGCATGTATGTTGTTAAACTTCTCATCAGGTATCTGTGAAAAGAAACTTATCTAGGCAATTTGTTTTTCAAGAATATGTATTTGGAATATGTTAGCTTGCTTGAGGGTCTGAAAAAGGCAGATTATCAAGATGAGTCTAGTAGTGGAAAACAGGACTTAATATAATGCTCCATGCTAGCTGCTACATGATTATTATGTTGTTTAATGTCCATGTTGCTTGACGTCTGTTCATTTTTTCAGAGCTGGAATAATGATAGTGTGGAAGCTGAGATGGAAAAGGTTTCATCCATTGTTAAAGGACTGAGGTCGAAGAGGGCATTGTTGCCTCCAAAGGAGAGATTTGCCAGGTAAATGTTCAGGCGTATCTTCTGTCTTCTAGGTGAACTTAATCTTTTCATATAAAGAGCATTTCAATTGACATTTTTTGGTTCCCTTTGGTATCTCTTCGAGGGAAAAGTTATATGGTAAGACAACTATTAGTTAATTGTTATCTTGATAGAACATGGATTATGATGATTGCTTGAAACGCTGATTGGTGTAATAGCTAAAAGGATAACTCAGCTGTGGAAGATGGGGAAAGGGTTATTCCAGTGAGCATATGGTGTTCAATGGTGTGTGAAGTCCATGTTATAAAAGGCCTATGTTCACCATTCATTGTCTGTTGAGCATTAAGCAAAAAATCCATCACAGGTGGTGAACCTGTGCAACCTTATCCACACGAGAATGGTTTAGGTACCATAGGGATCACTTTTCAATGAAAGACAATTAATAGGGTGGATAAAGAGCATGTTAATATAAGGTTCTTGTTTAATGTCCATTGAATATGCGGTTGGTCAATATCAACTTTGTGATTATTTGAGATGTGAGAAGGTTGGGTTTATCTGTGAAGAGGTGGAAAAGCAAATTTGTTCTCTATAATGGAAAGAGTTAAAAGTAGTCTAAGTTTAGGTGGGAGTATAATAAAAACAAATAAGTTTCAAGTGCCTTTTCATTAAATAATCGACAATCAATGAACCAGTTAATTTTTCATTCCTAATGTAATCTCTCATCTTAGTTGTTCGTAATATAAATCTTCCTTGTCCATCTTTAGAAGATCGGAATTTGCTATTTCAGCTTTCATACTGCTGCAGTTGATATTACCGTTGAGTTGTAATTTCTTTAGGGACCTATGCTAAATTCCACAAGATAAATAATGTATGATACTTGAACAAAGGATACCAGCGTGCTATGATCTGCTTATGTGTTTGTGAAGCATTCAAAAAGTGATAAATCCTTTTAATGCATACAAGTGACTGCAAGAGAGATTGATATGTTAGGATTTCTTTGTATGGCTTGATGTGATAGTGTGGTTTGAAAAGTGAAAAGCTTTTCATAAAGACAATAATGACTTCTAACTTTCCAAACTAACGGTGGTGATCTTGCTATCCTCAGGCTAGAAGCATTTGTGCTTTGCCGGACAATTGATACTGTGGAGACCATTGCAAAACGCGAAATGGAGATTTGTATTCTAGCTACATTGTCATCTTTGAAGGTATTTCTTTCTCAGTCTGGTTTGTTTATTTTTGATCCGAAACGTCTTCATCTCCTCCTTATGGTATCTGCATGGTTTGTGAAAAAAGGGAAAAGTTCTATTGGTATTGTTGCTTATGGTCTGATTTGAGATGGATGGTTGTTTCAATTGAATATAGGTATTACCTGGAAAATATATCCAACCAATGCATGTGGTTTGATGTGAGTTTGTGCAACTGCGCTGTAAAAAACTAGCTTTGTTGTTTTGCAAATGCATAAAAAATATGTCATTCATCCTTGCCTTCCCTATTCTTTTATGATAAAGCAAATGATTTTATTAATATTGGAAAATCTTTCCATGAACAGTACACTAATAAGTAGAGAATCAACATGCTTATTTCGTATTTTCTTGATACCTTTCCTCTTCCAACATAGTATGAAGCTGGAAATAGAAGAAAAAGACCATGTGATTATAAGTGAGAAATAATAAGGCTATGCCCGACAATTATCATGAGTGACCATCCTATGCTTTGCAATTTAGTACCAGTTTTTATTGGGAGGGGAAGTGGTTGGTGACACAAATAGAGGTTCAAATATTGATGATGCGGATTGTTGAACTGGGTGGAAAATCAGGAATGATGTTGATAGCTATAATAGAGGACCAGCAGAGACTCTAGCGCCTCTTAAATTTCCTATCTATTATGGCATATGAGTCGACTTTTCAGTGGCTATTAGGTTGGATGGATGGCATATTGCATTGGTTTTTAATTATATTTTCTCATTTTTCTTACAGCCTAGCTACTTTTCTTGCATTAATTTTCATCAGGTCTCAAGTGACAGTGATGCAGCTCCAACTCGGTGGTTGACAGAAGTAGTGGATGAATCTGTCACAGTTTTTCTCGAGGAAAAAGGGACTACTAGTAACTCAGAGGCTGAAATTGAAAGGCTTGAAAAGAAGAGAGAAGAGACAAGGAAGTAAGTGAAATTTCATAGAGTAGTGTTGTTTGTTTGCAAAATTGTTTTTCTAACTAGTAGAATAAGTGCCTCTGAATTTTTCCTCGGAGCTAAACTATCTGTTTTTTCTATCAAACAGAAGCAAACTAGACGCTTTTCCGTTTAAAAAAAAACAGTATATATTGCATTTTAGCTTGCAAAAACAGGAAACTGGATTAGGAAAGATAACGAAGATATTGTGCAAAAGATCAAAAATCTAGGTTTTCACTAGATGTTAATATAAAACTGGCATGTTATTCCTTTGATAATCCGAAATCATGTTCCTCCTTTACCCCTGTGTCTGCAAGTGAGTGCTTTCAAGTTTCATCCCAAGGTATTTGTACCAACTTTTGTTCAATTAGTGCTTCCATTTGCAGAATAGTGCAGAATGTCAGTTGGCTTTTGTTGACTCGGCTGTCTTCATTCAAAAGTGGACTCAAGTGGATATTGTGAAATTTGATCAGTTTATATTGTGAAATTCACAACCTGTTCAATTTGCCATGTAAAATGTACCAACTCTTTCTTCTTTTGCAGGCAATTTGAGAAGTTAAACAAAAGCATGAGTGCCTCTGGCTACAAAGAGAAAGTTGCGCTTAACGTCCATGAAGACAATATAGTGAAACTTAGTGTCCTAAAGCAAGAATTGGAATCAATTGAAGAAAATATTGAGCGTCTCATGTTAAATTGAGGCTCAAAATAGTAAGTCTCATATTTGTGATATAGCAAGGTGGTTTTTGTAACTTTTCTTTTGCAACACTTCTAATATTTTTGTAACGTTATTGAAGTTGGTACAAATGAACTATGTCCTACTAAAGTTCTCTTATAAATAATATTTTACCAATTAAGCAATAGCTTTTGATCATCAAACTTGGTGTAGATCTCCATATAAATGTAAATTAAAAGACGTAATTCGAATTATAGTTATTCCTTTGACTTATTTACATTCAACATTATTCTATATGCTATTATTAGCGTTTCTGCCTTCAAATCAAAATTGCTGAAGATATTGAGAAATGCGGAGATGTCGTTTTATAAAGGAGATGAAAGACGCTTGAGGAGTTGCTATTGCAATCAAGTTTTTTCTTTTGTGGGTTTATATCTGAAAATAAATAGTACTTAAACTGATATAAAAAAGATAGCTGAAAAAGCTGATAACAAACAATATGATCATATTTTTATTTCCTTCACTTTTTACAGAGTAAACTTCTGAAGAATAGTAGACCAAATTGAGTTAGTAGAATTTAGAGGCTAATGTCTTTAAAATTCCCATTTCCCTCAAATTTTGGAATGTTTCAAATAGTGATCAACAAATATCCTTAAATTAATAAGTAATAACTTTCCAATACACAGCAATTTTTTTAAAAATAAAATAAGACAAAACAAAGAAGAAGACATTAAAGCTGAAAATTCTGACAGGGTGACGCGTCATCTGTTGCATTGTAATTTTAAAGCTAGTAATTTGAAAGTTTGGAAATTTTTAAGTTTGACCGTAGGTTGACTTCATGGCTATCGGGTTCGGATTTCGATTTTGGGACTTGGTATAGGTCCGTTTTGCTATTTGAAACTTGTCTGCAAATTTGGTGCAATTCGGAGTTGGTTTGATATGATACAGACGCTTAGTTGTGATTCTAGTTGTTCTTGAGTTTCCCTTAGAAATTTCATTCATTTTGATGTTCCATTTGTAGTTTTAGATGTTATTTTGGTGATTTGATCGCGCGAGTGAGTTCGTATGATGTTATTACACTACTTGTCTGCATATTTGGTTTGAAACCTGAGAGGCTCGGGTGAGTTTCAGACGCGTTTCACATTCATTTGTTAGCCACTCAGTTAAAACTTCATTAATCGTTCCACCAAAATTTTAATTACTTGATGGTTAACAAGCATGGTATTCAGGAGCCCAGTTTTCCACATCATGATGTTCTCATTTTGTTAGTTATGATTGTGCCAAGTCGGAGCCCAGTACATCTAATCCGTTCATTTCTTTAGATTAGCTAATTAAGTCCATGGTAATTAGTGCACGACAAGAGGAAACTAATTAGCTTACAAAAGTTTCAATTAGGGCGACTTCAATATTTAGACCAAACCGGGCTTTCTTACACTTGTACATTAGAGCTGAAAGTATAGACTAAATACAAAGAGATTTAGCTCTTTACATATTAACTTGCAGTAGGTTATCTGTCTCATTTTTCAGATTACTAATCTCATTTATGTAAATTACCAGTAGTTATTTTTAGGTCGACTTGGTAGTATAAAAATTCGTCACTGTTTAAAATTTAAACTCAATACAAATAGATATCTATTAGTCAGGGGCGAAGCCACCTTTTGGAAAGGGTGGTCAACTGAAAATTACACTGTGTATATAAATAAAATATTGATTTTAGATATATAAAACATATATTGAACATCCTTTGTCGTAATTATCTTTTACTTCTTTAGAGTCTGAAAACCAGTGGAAACATTTCTAACTTCAACACTGTTATTATCCCAAAGAGTGGATGTGCAACGTGGAATATTCTTTTGTACAAAAACCTATTTAATTACTTGTTTTATTTGCCCTCCTGTACAACTGAAACCACATTATTCTTGGTTTTTCTTTTCTATTTTTCCATTGATGTATCTTATCATCCATTTGCTTCCAAAATTATTTTGTTGTGAACCTGGTCTGTATCATACGCCATATTGTGAATGCTAGATAATGACCATTCATCAAGTGGGCATACAGATTCTCTGCCTTGTCAAAATAAAATATTGTACAACTATGAAAAATGATGTATGGAACCTAATCAAACTTTCATAAAAATTTACACTTTATTGGCCTATATAACAAAAGATTTCCAGCAGATTTTGGGGGGAAAAAAAGGAGGAAGCAAAGTGAAGATGATATCTGATTAATTAGGTTGTATAAATTTAATATCACAAGTTAAAATACTGAGTATATAAGAATTAGCAAGTGAAGCCATCACCGAACTTTAAGACACAAAAAATAGAAATGGTAAAGTACAATATGCATGGGATGAAAGGAATTACGTACTTTTTTTCTGAAATATTCTCAAACTTTAATATTACCCATAATTGTAGCCAGATTCAATAGTGTCAACCCCTATCCCAGTACAAACCCCACTTTCACATTTGTCATGGAATTTCTTTTATGTTAGTTTTGCTTCTCTTGAAAATACAATATAAATAGGACTGTTGTAACCAGATTAAACAAAACAAATAGAAATGCTAGAGTACTAGCTAGTTATCAAGGTGTTCCCTAGAGTTCCCTTGACCGCTTCATGAGGGCTTACTTCTCCATAAATTGTTGTTTGAAGCTCTGTTGAAGTGTTTGGGGGAACTCTCAGGTTCACTTTGAAAGGATTTAATTTATATATTATGATAGTGTAAAGAACTTTTACACTATAGCAAGTAAAAGTTGTTGATAAAGTAATCAACTTGTTCCCTAGAGTTCTTTTGACCGATTCATGAGAAATTACTTTTCCATAAGTTGTTCATCGAAACCTAGCTAAAGTGTTTGGAGGAACTCACAGGTTCACTTTGAAAAGAGTTAATTTACATATTCTGATCAAAAGAATTTTTACATTATCAGTGTCTTTTAATCTGTTGTGGCAAGTAATATATATTTTATTTTCAATTTCTTCTTAGTGACTTTGGACTTGTTGTATCAAACAACATGTTTTATTTTTCAAGTTACTACACTTACTACGAATTGTTTAATTTTTGGAGAAGCTAATAGTGTAAAGATTTGTTTAGACTATCACGAAACATATAGAACTGTAGTAGTATGAGTCATCGTGCATCTTGTTAAACCCAACTCCAAGTCTCAAATTATTATTCTGATAATGTAATTGTTGTCACACCTCCTCTAAATTAATTAGTCCCTCTTTGTTCTTTATAGCTTATCTTGATCATGATACTTCACATTTAAGTAGGTAAAGTACGTTATCACTAAAAGATGTGGTAGAGTGAATGAGATCTTTCCATCCTTAGCTTATTTCTAATAGTGAGAGCTCCCTCTTAGATAGGCTTTATGCGGCGCGATTGATTTGTTGGATTAGTGGATTCAAACTACGAGATGATTAAAAATAAAAAAAAGTAGCTAAAGATGTACTTTGTTAGAACTATCTCTCCTTTAGAGATGGAGAGGCAAGGTACTGGTGGAATTTTTTAATTGATTGAGAAAATCTCTCTAGTTTCTACATTTAACAAAGCCTAAGAAAGACAACAGAACAAGAATAAACGATAATGAGATAAATTTATGGCAAGTGTAAGAATTAAAGGAAACGAAAATATGTGAACATGACAAACATCAATTAATTACTACTATAACATTAGCTTAGGAGAAAATTGTTACTTTAGTGGTGCCACCGTCTCTTTTGGATTCAGTACGATATGATTCTTTTTACACAATATAGACATATATTATTGATAGCATTCTAGCTCCGGAGCCGAGAGCCTTTCGAAAACAGTCTCTCTATCTTTAGCAAGTAGCGGTATTATCTGCGTACATTTTACCTTACTCAGACCTCACATGTGTGATTATACTGAGTTTGTTGTTGTTGTATTCTGACTCAGGAGCAGCTTTTGTTTCTGATTTATGTTAGTATTTATTTAGTGTTGATGTAGTTTCTATTAGGAATATGGATTTTTTAGCATTAAATATATAAGAACATTTAAAAAGTTTGATAAAGAGTACTGGTTCCTTTATAACTATATCATGTGCGGACTCTCCAAAATGTTGTTGCATCCGTGTGGGATCCTCCAAAATCATGGAGGATCCGACATACACCCGATACTATTTTCAGAAAATCCGAGCAATATAGGTTAAAACCATTGTGGCTGACTGGCTGTGTTAAAATTTTGAATTGGATATTTTAGATTTTTAAGAATTTTAGTTTTCATGTTAGAATATTTATATTAATATACTCTTCTGCTAATGCTTTTAACCAGAGCAGAGCTGCCCATATTGGTTAGAAACAAGACTAGAATTAATTAATAGTTAATAACAAAACACAGTGGTGGTGCTACATAGAGCACTTAGCCGTCATTGTTCTAACAAAAGTAGTTCCTATTTTGTCTAACAAAGAATAAGTTACATTGTGGAACTTGTGTTTCTATCGTGTTACGTTAATAAAAAAAAAATCCCGGGAAAGGAATGCTCAATCAATCAGATTGTGTACGTGCAACTTCCACCTCGACGAACTTTGAATTGATTCTGGTGGGGTGCAATGTGGCCGTAGCCATTTAGTTTTGAATTCAAAGTTTTCAACGTTGAGAATAATTACATGCATGTGTAAAAGCCTACTTAAATCTTCTCAAATGTTAGATCTAAATCCATAATTTTAACAGTATAATAAGTTCAGTGTAAGGTTGAATCCATTAAATTTAAATATATACTCAGCCAAAAGGTAAATGGCCTTTCTGAACTCTAGGGTACAACAAGAAATCCTTGGTACAATGCGGTCACAATGTACAGAATATATTCCTTGAGGTTTTAATATTGAATCTGGTCTCCATTGTTATCCAAGTGAAGGCTTGCATAAGATACTGTACATGTCCTAACAATAAAAGTATGGTCCTCCATTCTTTCTCGCCTTTTGAATTTCAATTTTAAATTTCTATTAGATTGTTTAAGTTAGTTGAGATATTTTAGTTTTTTTGAGAGATATTTTCAATCAACACTTTTTATCTTTTTGCTGCCCCATCTTTTAAAAACCCAACAGACTTTCATCAAAATTGTGTTAAGTATCTTATATTACAAGCTTAATCCCTACATGCGTATTACAAAACACAAAAGAATTCAAGAATATGAAAATGAAAGGAAAATAGGAGATGAAAGGGATAGGTTCTGGAATCTGGAGATGATATATAGGAGAAGCAAAAGTCATACTGGAAGTTGCATTACATGGCCACTTACTTTTATAAATATTCTCTTACTTTCACATTGGCCAATTTTGCAACCACGTTCATTATACTTCATGCTTTAAGAAGGAATTTCGGATGAAACTTTTTTTTACCTTAATCTTCTTTCTTAGGAGGGAAAATAAAAGCTTGGAACATGAGATTATAAATACCAAAGCTATAATAGTGAAGGACTAGCTAGAATATGAAAACTAATAATAGTAGTCATAGATGAAAAATGGGCCGGATATATTTAGGGATGGCAAGTGGTGCGGGGCGGGGCGTGTTCTCTCTTAACCCGCAAAATTTCAACCCGCCCCGCCCCGCATAGCTCTTTTAACCCGCATCTACCCGCCCCACACGACACCCGCGTCCACCCGACCCGCACCGCCCCGCAACCTTTTTAGTTATGTGAAAAATGACTATTTAAACTTATGCGAAATTTGCTCACTTGCTTAAAAGTTTTTTCTTAAGCAATCTTACAGCGACATTCTTACAGCCACATTCACCTCATCAAATTGCATTAACACAATTCCTTTTTGGGAAACTTTCTTTTTCCTTTTTTTCTTGTAGCTGACAGATTCAAACGAGGTAGTTGACGAAGAGATGGATCCGATCATGAAGCTTACCGCTTCATTTCTTTTTGTATCTTCATTTTAATTTGTAATTTTAAATATTTGTATTATTCTTCATTGATATTTGTTATTTTCATGGATATTATGGAAAGAAGTTGAATACCATCAGACGACTTTATAAATATATGAACCCAATTATCTTTTTTCTGAAAAGCCGTTTTATTCAGAATATTAAAATGCGATTTACAAATATTTGAAATAATAAAAGAAATATGTGTCATAAGCTAATTGTGAAATTTTCTTTATAAATGCCCGAATAATTTTGCGTTAATTGATGAACGATATTCTTATAATTTTGCGAAAAATGAGTATTTAAACTCACACCCGCACCCGAAAAAAAATATTTTTCTTTTAGTTTAACCCCCCGCACCCGCATATGTATAAAACCGCCCCGCCCCGCATATGTCTAAACCCGCACCGTGCCGCACCCGCATCGCCCCATTGCCATCCCTAGATATATTGATCATTGTTTGTTAGCCCTTGTCGTAAAATATAATAAATGTGTTATAAGATGATGAGTTCAATAGCATAGAGATCTCGTGTGATGCAAAAATGATAAAAGCTCATTTGATTCTGATTTTGTACGTCAAGGTGATCCCTAGAGGTCCCCTAACCGCTTCAAGAGGGCTTAATACCTTAATTTGTGGTTGTATGCCCTCCTGAAGTGTTTGGGGGAATACTTGGATTTGATTTGATAATAACAACTTTGAGTAGAAGTCCATATTGAGTCATGAGGTAATTTCAGTTAATTCAGCTCCTTCAATTACTCCTACTACTCATGATTCCTTTGAAATGAAATATAGTCTAACATTCTGTTAACTATCATTATATTACACTATACTATCATTTTTAGCTCTTTTCATATTTATGAGAAAATGTACTTGCGTATAGGTTACTGACATTACAATCATTAAAATGGGTCATCGGGTGATGAGGAAATCGGTCTAAAAAGTGGGTAATAGGTGAATTGAATTCTTTACTAATTAATTAGTGTATACTTTTTGTATCAAAAATTGTTTGTTATTTGAAAAGTGTTTGTTATTAAAAAAAAAAGGTAGAGTTTAATAGGTATTTCCTAGTTACTATCTAAAAAAATTAAAGGGATGCCCATAGCAGATGGCGGGCTGATGAGGGCGGATCAAGCAAGATTGAGAGACAGGGTGCACATGTTACCTTAGACAAATCCTATTATCGAAATGGAAGAGTAAAGTGAAAATTTATAAAGCATAACACAAGTTTGCATGGTACACACGGTTTTTGGACTCGATGATGGTGTAGCTCAGGAGACAAATCCGTGATGTATGTTGGGCCCAAAGCGAACAATACGTGTCATAGACAAGAAGGGATGTACATGTCACCTAAGGTAAATCCCGCGTCGAACTGAGAGAAAAAAATGAAGATTTTTATAAGGTACAACACAAATTCACATGGTACGTGCGCTTTTGATCTCAATAATAGCGTAAGCCGGAGACAAATTCATGAGGTGTGTTAGTCCAAAGCGGACAATACATGCCATTTACGTGGGTCTTGATAACTTATCCTACGCTTAAAGTATGAAAATTTGTTACAATATCAGATTAACTAAAAGGCAATACTTTGTTATCGGAAAAATAAGGCAAGAAACCTTCATTTTCCTCTATCTTGCAAAACCAAAAAAACAAAGTTTCTAATAAGAAACCCTTTGAATAAACGAGGCTTTCGGGATAGAAAAATTTACATAGAAGAATAATCCCAATTTGATATATCTAGTTAAGGTTAAATTGAAGTAATAGCGTAAATTGAAATTTCATCACAGCACTATTAGTGGATATAAGTTAAATTTATTTTTCGATATCCTCTTTATTCAAGTATTTAGTTTTTCTAAACAGAGTCGAATGTGAGATTAACTCATGACATATAACCTGGTGCAGCACGTGCACTTAAATTCAAATTGTTTTTCAGAATGTTACCAACTTTAGCTTAGAAAGTTTTTATGCATCAAGAGAAAAGTGGTGCTGTTTTAAGAAGACTAATAAATTGCTCTTAAGAACTCTTTTGGAGACTGACATCTAAAGACGATTCTTCTATACGTAAAACATTGTTTCATTTGAAAAAACGAAAAAATTTCAATGCACAAACTTGACTTTCTTGACATTCTAGTGCTACAATATCTTTTTGATTAAAGTTATTAGTTTAACTAAATTATTGACTTAATTTCACTTGTTTATACTATAACTATCAGTATACAGATATAGGGTATACCAACAGGTTATATATGCAATTTAGTTGTCACAATTTCACTTTATTACCCCAAATGGTGTAGCAATCAAATTTCATCAGAGGCATTTTTCTCTTTTTTGCTTTCTCTTTCCCTTATTCACGAGTCTACAACATCATGAATTTGCTAGTTTTGTGCTGATTGATATAGCCTACCGTACGTTATCCAAAAAATAAAACAGAAAAAAGAAAGTGTATAACTTAATGGCATGTATATCCTAAGTCCTAACCCACGATAATTCTACTAATCAACTATAGTGATCTTTATGATCTGATTTCTTATAATTTAGCTAGATTCATATTTAATACTTTGATAACTAATTAAGAGTAGTTACTTAAAATAAGGCAATAAATTAAAAATGAGACATAATAAAGCAACAAATTTATGGCAAGTAGTTGTTAGGCCCACATATGAATTATAATTGGAAGTTAGACCAAAATATTATATATAGTACAGTCTAATAGATGGATTTATTACTACAATTGAATAAAAATAGGTTTAGAAATATAGTAGTATCTAAAACCAGAATGCAGGTTTACGTTTACCAAAACCCCAGATTTGGTTACCAACTTGAAAAACCCAGTCGTAGACTTGGTTTTGTCAATTCTTCTTATGCACCATATTTCATTCAAATCAACTTCTTTTGCACAACCTATCATAATTGGAACGTGAATCTAAGGCTACCACCAGACCCTGCAATGGTAGTAAAAAGCCCAAAAATCTCAACCAGTTTGACCCTGGAAACCCATAATTTTGCTAACAAAGAAGAGGCTCGTGAAACCATTTTCAAGGTGCTAAAGATTCTTTTAAAAAAATTTCCCTTTGGTTCAAAATGTATATACTCCATTTGATTTCATTTTATGTAGCACTATTTACTTATTAGTCCTTTTAAAAAAGAATGCCAGATTTTTATATTTAAAAATAATTTAATTTGAAATTCGCGTTTTACTAGTAATATACCTTACGAGTCTTGTATAAATTATACTACGTCAATACAAAAAGGAGGGAGGGATTTCAAAAAATGAAATATCGTGATTATATACTTAGCTAATGTTCATATTTGCAGGTGCTAAAGAATTGGCATGCTTCAGATATTAACTGCAAAAAGATCTTCGATGAACTGAACGCAATGGCACAAAATTCTAGGGATTATTGCTTGGTGCTGGTCGATGGTCGACCAGTACTGCCACTAACTGTTAAGGTTATATTGCTTTATCGGTACGTTCAGATGGGAAGTAATAGCAATAGCGTTATCATATCAACTAATTCTAGTGATGGGAATTGCATGCTTTGCAAAAATGAGCTCGTTGGTAATTTGAAAGTAACAGGGATGTTATGTTCCCATATGTTTCATATCAATTGTATTAGAATTTGGCTTGGGGAAAATAATGGGTGTCCATCTTGTGTTACCAATGTTGATGGCCTAGCTGATTCCATGTTATCCAGCATGAAACTTTAAAGTTAGGTTTATTAAACCAAGATTTTAATAGTATTCATTGGAAGAACTATCGAATTGCTGAATAAAATTGGCATATGTGCTAGTTATTAATTTGATATCCTTTTCTGGATTGATATTTTTTTTAATGTTATTCTTACCTGGATTTCTTTGTGAGGGACAAATTTCACTAGAATGTCCCGAGCTGTAATGTGATCAGTAATATAGTAAAATTTACTACTTTTTTTATAGCAAAAAAAGTGTTTCTTCTGCTTTTTAGTGGTTTCGTATTTATTAATTTACGTACAATTATAACATTGTGAATTGTCGATTCCAATTTGCAAGGGTGGTTTCTAGGATAGAGTCGGTCTTTTACATTTTGAACATTTTTGGGTTATAACATTGTTTTAATATTTAGTTTAGATAAACGAATTCTATAAAGAAAAGAAAAACTTAATATTTACGCTGAAAAATAAATTTATACTTATACAAGTCATCAATGTTTAAATAGAAATAAAAATTCAAAAGCCATAAATATTTCACCTGCTGTCATATTACCAGATATCGTGTCTTGGGGCTTCTTTTTGAATCCATCATTCCCTAAAACATTAGTTCAAGTAAATTTCAGAAAGTTCCACCAAGAAAAAGGAAAGAACTTCACACAATAGATAATTTAATGAAGACAATAAACTGAAGTTGGGAACATACAGCAATGACACAAATCCCCAATTCGCCATAGGTCCCAAGAAGTGAGTTGTTTTAGGGCCAACGAGACTGTTTAAGAATTCTTGGAAGAAAGCCATGATCTTGTATTCAATTGTCTCTGCATTTATTTAAACAACGTTCAAGCATACTGAATATAGAAAATTACAAAGTTTGCAAGTAATTAAAACAAAACATGTTCATTAAATGGCAAACTTCTAATGATAGGTCCACCAGGCTTGATAATCTTCTCGATATCGGATGTTACGTTCCCTATGGACAGGCTTGAGACCTCCTAAATTTGCTGAGAGATATGGAGGCTTATGTTAAGTAGAAATAATTTTCCATAATATATAATTAATACGAGTGAGTTTATAGTTTATACATCATTTACAGCAACGAGATAAACTATATAAAAAAAAGATAAGAACTATCTAAACAAAACGTAAAGAGTTAGGAACTACCAAATCTGAAATTTCAAAAAGATAAGAATTAGATAATTATTTGTTGTTACACCCTTGGAAGTTGGTGTTCTTAGCAACAACCAACTTGAAAAATTGCTTGACATGGAAGTGGTTTTGTGAGTATATCGGCCACTTAATCAGCTAAGTGAAGGTGGTGAACTTCAATATTCTTAATCTAAACTTGTCCATGAACAAAGTAAACATCAATGGCTGTATACTTTATCTTATACTATAGAAAATCGGATTTTTTTTTGGGGTCAAATACAACCCTGCGAATTACAGGGTAGGTGCTGTATATATCATATTGAAATGAGGGGGACTTGGCCAAAAACCTCAAAATTACAACAAAATACAACACAAGAATGGTGTACGAGACCATTCTTCAAAAAATGGGGAGCCTATGAACAAGGACTCCAAGAATCAAAATTCTAATTACATTCAACTTACAAAAAAGTTAGCCTTTAATAGAAAATCGGATTTGCTCAAATGTAAGTCGTGCTTACATGGTGACAGAAAACTTGTGGAAGTCCTTCAAGTGAAAAAGGAAGCTCACGAAGAAGATTTGTGAGCTAGTTGTTTTTTGCAACAACAACATACAAAGATCTATAATTAGCTTTTGTATATGAATATGACTATTTACCCTTAAAATGAGTAACAATTGAATTTATACACAGTTTAAAGGATATGTGATTTAATTTAACACGAATAAAATAAAAACAATAAATAATTGAATTAAAGAAATGTATTGGATAAAATATGTTATGACGCGTGGCCGTCCGAGAATGAGATATGTGGAACCCAAGATCAGTGTTTTAAAAGGCGTGGGCATAAGGCGGAGCGTTTTACATATGCCTCAGCGGGGTGTAAGCCCCATAGGTATTTAATTTTTAATATTTTATAAAATAATATAATGACAATTAATATTTATAAACAGGTAAAATTGCATAAAAATTGAAGAAAACTATATATATGTGTACTCCATCCCCACAAAAAACTAATCAAAACAATCTATTATACATTACTTACAAGCACAAGTAATTTAAGTCTAAAAGAATAAAGTTTTCTATATGGAGGAACAAAAAGGATGATTAACCTGCAATTTGAACTTTGAATTTGCTGCTATGAAGAAAAATATAGTCCTCTTTGTATTTGTAAAAAAAAATTAAATATTCGTTGCTTTTGGGAGATATTAGCAGACTAGCGAACAAGATAAAAAATTAGAAAAACCATGAATTATGGCTTAAATCAATAAAAAAGGTCTTTACTTTTAAATTTAATACTTTTGAATTCCTTTTTAAACCTTTTGAGTAATTACCAATCTGACTTTTGAGAATTTGGGTATTATATGAAAGACTAATTCAACATATTTTATTTTAATTTGAAAAAGTCTCTGGGGCTTATTCCTTACTAAAAAAATATGCCCCGAACGCCCGGGCTTACGCCCCAAATTGCGGGGCATACGCTTCTTGAGACTTTCGCCCCACACCATTGTCCCGGAGCATTTTTGGTACGCCTCGCCCCGGGGCTCGCCCCAGAAATGCCTTTTTAAAACACAGCCCAAGATAGGGAGATGACTAAAGACTGAAGACAACTATTTCGTTTGTCACCGGAAAGAATAATGCTCATAAAGATGTGATAAATGCTCTTCTCCCGGTAGCATTCAATAGAGAATATTCATATCATTAAGAACAGTTATCCGTTATAAGGAATTTGGTATTTATGTTCACCGTTACATCTTTATAAATGCCTCTTATAATTGACATTAAAGAATGGCACAACCCTAGGGCTTTCTTCATAGCTATAAGTAGTGAGCTCAGTTGTCATTGTAAGGGGGAGAAATTTTCTAGCAAACTTATATTATATTTTATACAAAGCTCAATCCAATTTTATCTTCTGATTTCTCGATTCTTTTGTTGTTATGCCCGAAAACCTTATTCCCGTAATTGTGACCTCTGCTATTTCGTCTATATCTTAAGGCTAAGTATTGCGTAACTCTTCAATTATTTATTTATTTCAGGATCAAATTAATTCACTTATCTAGAAACTACGTATAAATTCAACTGTATCGTTTTACGGGTAAACAGTTTGGCGCCCATCGTGGGGACTAGATAGCCATGTAATTAACTTGATCCTTGCCTTTTTTCCGAACGTGTTTTGATCGTTTTTGTCTTAGAAAAAATCATAAGAAATGGCAGATAACACTGCTAACGACATGCACAACCCCGAGATTCGAGGGGATCAGCCTCATTCTGAGGACTCAATTAGCGATATCCATAACGAAGGGAGTGACGCTACACCAGTGCATGACATGCAATATTCTCGACATGTTCGGGGGACCACCCCCGATGACGCTGATCAAGAGCATGTCATCGACGCGGTAAGGGTCTTGCAAGAAAAACAAGCGATCATTCTAGGCCACCTCACACGACAAGATAAAGTTATGACGGAGTTGAAGCATGCGATGTTGGGAGCTTCAGATAATGCAAACAGATGAGATTCGATCCCTCTCGAGATTCACACGAATCAAAGAACGTGGAGGATCGACAACAACACTCCCAGGGGTGAAATTGGCTAGGACGGGGTGGGGGGGGACGGATCCAGTCTCAACAATGAGAACAATTCTTTTAAGAATGAACTTTTACGTTTTATGAGGGAAGTAAACGCCCGCATGGACCAGATTCCGGGTGCACCACCAGTGCTGAAAGGCCCAAACTCGAAGAAGCATACTCAATTGCTGTACAATCCAAGTGCGGCACCAGAGTTAATCCCGAAGCGGTTAAAAATGCCTGAAATGCCAAAGTATGATGGAACTTCAAACACCCCCAGGAACATATTACCACCTACACAACAACGATAAAAGGGAATGATTTAGCTCCTCACGAGATTGAATTTGTGCTGCTGAAGAAATTTGGAGAAACCCTCACGAGGGGGGCCTTGACATGGTATTCGCTGTTACCCGAGCATTCCATAGATTCCTTCGAAATGCTTGCGGATTCTTTTATCAAGGCTCATGCCGGGGCAAGAAATGTACATGCCTGAAAGGCCGACATATTCAGGATAGCGCAAGGAGAGTCCGAGCTGCTACGAGAGTTTGTTACACGATTCCAGAAGGAGAGAATGTTGCTCCCGGCTGTCCTGGATGAATGGGAGGCTGAGGCGTTCACCAAAGAATTAAATTCGAGGAGTTCAGACACTTCTTGAAAATTGAAAGAGAGCCTACTCGAGTTTTAAGCAACAACCTGGGCGGACGTCCACAGCCGGTATGAATCAAAAATAAGGATCCAAGATGATCAGGTTGGTTTTCCATCGTCGACCAAAGGAGGGGAAAAAATAAGGAAAAATCAAAGGATGATTATGACGCGGACAGGCGGAATTCGAGGGGCCGGTTCTTGCCTTACGAATGAACCGAAGGTCGTAGCAAAATTTTTTGGACAACGGACAGGTTCACGATCGACAGAAGGACCGATCTCGGTCGGAATAATCGATTACTGTAGGATAAAGAAGTGGCAGGATCACGGGATCCTTCCTACCCCAAATTATCAGAATACAACTTCAACGTCAGTATAGTGGAATTGGTATCAACCCTGAAAAACATCAAAGAAGTAGGGTTCCCGAGACCGATGAGATCTAATTCCAACCAGAGGGATCCCAACTTATGGTGTGAATACCACTGGACGAATGGCCACCGGATAGGGGATTGTCAATATCTGCGGGAGGAAGTGGCAATGTTACTAAAGAATGGTCACCTTAGAGAATTCTTGAGTGACCGAGGTAAGAACAATTATGGTCGTAACCAAGACAACGCAGAGCCCTTGAAAGCGGGAGAAGATCCCCCGCATTAAACAATCAACATGATCTTCGGAGGGAACGAGATTAACTAGGTCACCTTTTCAGCAGCAAAGAAGACGAAATTATCAATAACACATAGCAAAAGGCTTAAGGAAGACGATATCACTTTTATGGAGGAGGACGCAAACGGATTGCTACTACCACACAATACACATTGTTAATTTCTTTAAATTTGCTAGATTTTAAGATTAAACATTTTTAGTGGATCTAGGGAGTTCGGCTAATATCAGACAATGGAGAGTATTGGAGCAAGCTAAACTCACCGGAAGCATTATTCTGGCCACAAAGCTCCTCGCCAGATTCAACCTCGCAAGTGTGACAACTCGGGGAGAAATTTTATTACTCACAAACACTGAAGAAGTAATGAAAATAACTCTTTTCGAAGTGGTAGATGGTGATATGGGATACAACATCATTCTTGGAAGGCCATGGTTGCACGAGATGAAAGCTGTACTATCAACATACCATCAATTGCTGACGTTTCCAACACCCAAAGGAATTAAGCAGATAAGGGGTGACCAACTGGTGGCAAGGGAGATGAATGCAATTTCGATCTCCAGTAGCAAAGGAAGGGAACACGTGGCATAGAAATTATAGGGCCCGACACCTACTCCTGAACTAGATGAAATTAGCCAGGCTTTAGAAGATAATCAGGTGCCGAGATATTTCCATGTTCCAGAAGAGACCGATGCGATGAAGTCCACAGTGGAAGAGCTGGAGGAAGTGGCATTGTTTGAGGAATTCCTAGAAAGGAAATTCCACCTGGGGACAGGACTGCACCCGGAACTCAGGTCCGGCATCATTAAATTCCTTAAATCTAAAGCCGATTATTTTGCATGGTCGCATGAGGATATGGCAGGTGTACCGACAGAGGTAGCCGTATAAAAGTTAAGCTTGGATCCTAACATACCTCCGGTAAGATAAAAGAAGCGCCCGATCGCCGAAGCCAGGAATAAATTTGTCAAAGAAGAGGTAACCCGCTTACTTAATATCGGTTCGATTCGGGAGGTAAGATATCCAGACTGACTTGCTAATTAGTAGTAGTTCCTAAAAAGAACAATAAGTTTCGCATGTGCGTAGATTATAAAGATCTTAATAAGGCGTGCCCGAAAGACTCGTTCCCACTACCAAACATCGATCAAATGATTGATGCCACAGCCAGGCACGAGTTAATGAGTTTCATCGATGCTTATTCCAGGTACAACCAAATTAGATGAACCCGAAAGATCAAGAAAAAAACTTCATTTATAACGAGTTTCGATATATATTGTTATAATGTGATGCCCTTCGGGTTGAAAAACACCGGAGCCACTTATCAACGGCTCGTGAACAAAATGTTTGAAAATTAAATAGGAAAAACTATGGAAGTTTATATAGACGATATGCTCGTTAAGTCTTCAAATACAGGTGATCATCTTAAACATCTGCAAGAGGCTTTCGATATTCTAAGGAAGCATAATATGAAGCTTAATCCCGAGAAATGCACGTTCGGGGTCAGCTCTGGTAAGTTTCTGGGATTTTTGGTATCACAAAGGGAGATTGAAGTAAACCTCGATAATATCAAGGCCATAGATGATATCCCGGACCAACTGGCAAGCGTGAGGGAAGTCCAAAGGCTTACGGGGAGATTGGAAGCTTTGAGCATATTCATTTCCCGATCGTCAGAAAAGTGTCATCGTTTCTTTGCACTACTCAAAAAGAAAAATAATTTCGAATGGAACCCAGAATGCCAGCAGGTTTTGAGGGATTTAAAGAAGTACTTGTCAATCCCTCAATTGCTTTCAAAACCAAAAGAAGGGGAAACATTGTTGGTTTACCTCGCGGTTTCGAAAGTTGCGGTAAGTGCAATTTTAGTCCGAGAAGACGAAGGTACGCAATCTCCCATTTATTATGTTAGTAAAGTTATAACGGGAGTAGAAACTCGTTCCCAACATTTAGAAAAACTGGCCTTAGTTCTCGTAGTTGCCGCTCGAAAGCTGAGGCCGTATTTCCAATGCCACCAGATAACTATGATGTCTACTTTTCCTTTGCAGAGCATCCTCCATAAACCCGAGCTCTCGGGTAGATTGGCCAAATGGGCCATCGAAATGAGTGAGTTAGACATAGAATATAAGCTGAGGACTGTAATTAAATCGTAAGTCTTGGCTGACTTCGTGGCCGATTTCAGTTCGGGATTATTGCCTCAGGCAACCAAGGAAGCAATGATGATGTCAGAATCAACAAAAGGGGTTTGGACCTTATTTATGGATGGAGCTTCCAACATGAAAGAGTCCGGGCTTGGTATAGTCTTAATCATGCTTTCGGGGGAAACCCTGAGGCAAGCTATCAGGACAGTCCACTTAACTAACAATGAAGCAGAGTATGAAGCTTTGATTGCAAGACTCGAGTTGGCCAGGGTACTTGACTCCGAGGTCATCAAAATCAAATACGACTCACAGCTGGTGGTAAATCAGGTCTACGGGATCTTCGAGACCAAAAGGAGCGCATGCAACAATACATGGTAAAGGTTCAAGCTCTGCTGGCACGGTTCCGAGAGTGGTCAATTACTCATATCCCAAGGGAAGAAAACACAGAAGCAGACGCATTGGCAAACCTAGGATCATCAATAGAAACAAAGGGATCGGAGTCCGGGTCGGTAGTACAACTGATGAACTCAGTCCTGAATACAGATGGTTACTACGAGGTAAATTCAACTAGTCTGGTCTGGGATTGGAGGAATAAAATTATCAATTATCTCGAACATGGGAAGCTACCTGAAGACCCCAAAATGTCCCGGGAACCGCGCGACAAAGCAGTGCAATATAACTTCAAGGGAGGCCAATTGTATAGAAAATCTTTTCAAGGCCCACTGGCCCGATGCTTAGGAGCGTCTGAAGCTAAACTATGTCATGAGAGAGGTTCATGAAGGGATATGCGGCAACCACTCGGGCGCAAATTCCTGGTGTTGAAGTTGGTTAGGGCAGAATATTACTGGCCCCGCATAGAATAAGATGCCAAGGACTTCATGCGAAAATGTGATAAGTGTCAATGCTACGCACCATTGCATCAACCAGAAGAACCCTTACATTTGGTCCTATCTCCATGGCCATTCATGAAATGGGGAATGGATATCGTCAGACCATTACCACCGGCTCCTGGAAAGGTAAGATTTCTTTTAATTTTAATTGACTATTTTTCTAAGTAGGTGGAAGCAGGTCGTTATCAGAAAATTGGAGAACGCGAAGTGGTGGATTTCTTGTGGAAAAATATAATTTGTAGGTTCAAAATACCAAAAGAGATAACATGCGACAATAGGCAATAATTTATCGGCGCAAAAGTTACAAAGTTCTTCCACGATTTGAAAATAAAGAGGATCACATCTTCCTCTTATCATCCGAGAGCAAACGGTCAAGTGGAGTCGACGAACAAAGTAATTATTTAATGCCTCAAGAAAAGGTTGGAAGCGGCTAAAGGAAATTGGCCTGAGGAATTACCCAGAGTTCTATGGGCATTCTGAACTACGGCTAAGTCGAGCACATGGGAAACCCCTTTTTCCCTCGTGTACGGTGCAGAAGCTTTAATCCCGGTGGAAGTAAGGGAACCGACCTTGAGATACTTCCATCCAGAAGAAGAATCGAACAACAAAGCAATGCTTGTCAGCTTGGAACTGCTCGACGAACGCAGGGAATTGGCATATGTAAGAATGGTAGCTCAAAAGCAAAGAATGGAGCGGTATTATAATCGAAGATCCAACCTCCGTTATTTTAAAGTAGGTGACTTGGTTCTAAGAAAAGTAACTCACAATACCCGAAAGCTCAATGCGGGAAAGCTAGGTCCAACGTGGGAAGGCCCTTACCGAGTTTCAGCTATCACCAGAAAAGGTTCATACGAGTTGGAAAACCAAAATGGAGAGAAGTTGCCCAGCAATTGGAACGTGACACACCTCAAAAGATATTATTGCTGATGAACATTATCCGATAAGAAAGTATGTGCTGCACTCTTTTTCCCTTCGTTCAGTTTTTGTCCCAATTAGATTTTTCTGGCAAGGTTTTTAATAAGGCAGCAATAGAAAGCATACTATGAAGACAACAACAATAAGACCTTTAATAGCAAGGCACACAAGAAGAGATCCACTTGGGGATGGTTAGATAATCTTTTGCTCTATAGCAAATTCCCACCAGGAAGTTAAGTTTGCTATTGAGCATTGGTTATCTGATCATACACAAGCACAAACCACTAGAGGATTGTTAGATAGTTCTTCGCTCGATAGCATAAATTCCTGAGGGGATGTAAAGTGTGTTACCAAGTCAAGGATTATCTAGCAATGCATTAGTAGAATCTTCGAAGATGCAAGACTTCCAGTGTTCCAATTCGCATTCTTCGCATTTGAACACTGGGGGAAATTATATGATGATACGACAACAATGACTCCCACGTCGACCGGGAATGAAAAACCGAAAATATAATTACATCATCGGGATCGGGGATTGGACGAACAGCCCCGTAGAAACAAGTTGTACAAGTTAGCCACAAGTAATGGCAATTTCTTTTCAGCATAGCAAATGCTTATGTATTTTTTTAAAATAGAAGGAATAAAATGAAATCCTTTTGTTTTTATTTTATTTCTTGTATGAACAATGAATTAACTTTGTCATTTGAAATTTAAACAAATACTTCAAATGCTAGTGCCGTAATGAACAAAAGACGTCCTCTTCAAGGGCACTGTAAACATAAGAAGGACCTCTCTTATAAAAACCCTCACGGTAAAGGGTTGGCTCCGGAAGAATTTATGCCCGGAATAAAAAATGTCATCAGGGAAAAATACTCCCGAAGCCGCACACGAAAAGGACGCAAAAAGTAAACTAACGCAAATACTTATCAAAGCCCTCACGGAAAAGGGCTGATGCCCGGAGCCAAAAATGCTTTCGAGGAGAGTATACCCAAAAGTTTCACATAATAAGACGGAAAAAAGTCTGCGGAAAATTCTTAAAGAAAATGCAAAGATTAAAGGCTTGTACGAATATTCTAACAATGAGAAGACTCAAACAAAACTTGAGCAAAAGATGTTTTTATTTACAAAAACATGACAAAATGGCATAGATACGAGAACTGGAAAAAGAAAAGAAAAGCTAAACTGCATTGTCTCCGGAACCAGGAGGAAAAGAAGTGTTCGTGCCCCCAGAAGAAGTAGATGGATCCACCGATGGCTCAGCATTTTCACCAGTTTGGCCTGCGGCATTATCATCCTCCGATTCTTCTTCAGTTCCCGAAAACTCGGAACCGGAACCAGAAGGACCAGGTGCATTAGACCTCAATGGGAGTCCACTTTTAGCACCTAACTCAAGCTCGCAGGCCTTAGCAATTTCGGCATCGAAATCAATGACACAAGCTTTGGCCTCTTGCAAGGTTTTTCTCCTCATGCTGTACATGACATAAGTGTTTTCAACAACGAGGGAAGCCGCTCGACGCTTGAGTTCTTCATTGAGTTGGGTTACCTCGGCAGAAAGGTTTTCCAGGGCGGACCTAGCAGATTTGAGGCTAACATCAAGGTCGCGGACAGTTGAACTAAAGAGCCTATTATGCTCGATAGTTTTCTTGTACTTCTATTCTAGCTGGGCATGTCTCGCTCCCACTGCAGCAAACTCTTCAATTTCGGAGTTCAAGGATGCCTCTAAGTTAATCACTCTTTCAGCGGAGGCAGCCTCACGTTCGATTGCAGCAAGAACAACGTTATGGACTTCAACCCATTTGGCCCTGACTTCGTCAAATCTAACCCTCAAAGGGCCGATCTCATGGCTAAGGGTTACTACTTTTTGTTCACTCTGCCGAAAACAACCTTTCAATACAACAGCCTCAATATCTTTGGCTTCCAGTTCTAAAAGGTGAGCGACATGTTTCTCTTGCTCTGCCAAAAGTTGATCCCGTGCGGAGATAATCTCTTCTTTTTCACGTATCAACCTCTGAAGGACCTCGGAAGCAAGAAAGTTGGCCTACAAAGAAATAAAGGTATAATTCAGGAGATGTTCACATCCAAAAATAGAAAAAGTAATAAAGGAAGAAAGGATCGTACCGCTGCGGTGTTATGCATAGCGTTGTTTAACAAACACTCTCCCGAGAGTACTTGAATCTATTCCTAGTCTTTCTCTGAAGCCAAAGGCTTCATATAATTAGCAAGCTCCACCGATCGGGATAGCAAGTTGGATCAGGTAGAGACCGAAAGAGTAATGTTCCTCCTTCTTTGTGGATCTTCAAAAGGGGCAACATAATTTTGACCAAATTCCCATGAACTGGGGACTGTGGAAGAGGAACATCTTTTTCGTGGTCAGACGCGGCCGGCGGAGGTGATGTAGAAGTTGCTGGTGTTGGTGAAGATTAAAGGTTTGTATGAATATTCTAACAATGAGAAGACTCAAAAAATACTTGAGCAAAAGATGTTTTTATTTACAAAAACATGACAAAATGGCATAGATACGAGAACTGGAAAAAGAAAAGAAAAGCTAAACTGCATTGTCTCCGGAACCAGGAGGAAAAGAAGTGTCCGTGCCCCTGGAAGAAGTAGATGGATCCACCGATGGCTCAACATTTTCACTAGTTTGGCCTTCGGCATCATCATCCTCAGATTCTTCTTCAGTTCCCGAATACTCGGAACCAGAACCAGAAGGACCAAGTGCATTAGACCTCGATGGGAGTCCACTTTTAGCAGCTAACTCAAGCTCGCAGGCCTTAGCAATTTCGACATCGAAAGCAATGACACAAGCTTTGGCCTCTTCCAAGGTTTTTGTCCTCATGTTGTATATGACATTAGTTTTTTCAACAACGAGGGAAGACACTCGGCACTTGAGTTCTTCATTGAGTTGGGTTACCTCAGCAGGAAGGTTTTCCAAGGCGGACCTAGCAGATTGAGGCTGACATCAAGGTCGCGGATAGTTGAACTAAAGAGCCTATTATGCTCGATAGTTATCTTGTACTTCTCTTCTAGCTGGACATGTCTCTCTCCCACTACAGCAAGCTCTTCAATTTTGGAGTTCAAGGCTGCCTCTAAGTTAATCACTCTTTCAGCGGAGGCAGCCTCACGTTCGGTTGCAGCAAGAACGACGTTATGGACTTCAACCCATTTGGCCCTAGCTTCGTCAAATCTAACCCTCAGAGGGCGAATCTCTTGGCTAAGGGTTACTACTTCTTGTTCACTCTGCCGCAAATGACCTTCCAATACAACAGCCTCAATGGCTTTGGCTTCCAGTTCCGAAAGGCGAGCGACATGTTGCTCTTGCTCTGCCAGAAGCTGATCCCGTGCGGAGATAATCTCTTCTTTTTCACGTATCAACCTCTGAAGGACCTCGGAAGCAAAAACGTTGGCCTACAAATAAATAAGGGTAAAATTCAGGAGATGTTCACATCCAAAAATAGAAGAAGTAATAAAGGAAGAAAGGAACATACCGCTGTGGCATTATGTATAGCGTTGTTCAACAAACACTCCCTCGAGAGTTCTTGAGTCTTTTCCTAGTCTTTCTCCGAAGACAAAGGTTTCATGTCACACCCCTATTTTTACCTCACTACCCCTCTTTGAAAAAGATAGTGAATTTAAAGCTCAAATGGGTTTTCAGTCATGAAAGTGACAAAATGTTTGTTTAAATGGGATTTTCTCAGAGCTGCCACTTGGCATATAACCTCGGTGTGCCAAGTCACCATTTAAAAATAATTTTCCCTTAAAAATTGAAAGGTGACAAAATCGGTGTTTTAAAGGATTTCCAGAGTCGCCACCTGATATTTGGTATCGGTGTGCCAGGTCACCGATTTTAAAATAACAATTTCCTTTCAAAACACATTTGACTCTTAAACCAGTTTGCACCAGAGATTCAGGCAAGGGGGTTTATTTGACTCGGAGAGAAGGTGTTAGGCATTCCCCGAGTCCCGTGAAAGTCATGATTGCGTACTCGATCTAGTTGGCTTTTAAGAATATTCTAATTAAGGTAAAACACACAAAAAGGAAAAACAAACACAAATGAGGTTCAAGGTCGTCCATTCCTAATAAATAAAAGAAAATGAAATAAGATAAATCTAACTATCATGTACTGCGCCTCCAATGATGATGTCGCGGCCTCCATTTACATTCACTTCGGGGCATACCCCAGATAAAGATATATACAATATCCACGGGGCATTCCCCTGAATATAAACTAAAGGGAATGACCTCTTACATCAAATAAAATAAAGAAAATATCTAAAGTTTGCCTACCCAAGTGATGCCGACCTAAGCATGCTCCTAACGATTCATTAACTAAAAGAGATGAAACGATGCAAAATCTTTTCAATATTCCAGCATTCTTTAACTTTACCATTATCAAAAGAAACAATTTTTCCTCTTTAATTAAACCAAGTCCAAACTCTATTATACACAACTGATATCTCTCGGCCAATTTTCTTTAACAAGTCATGTCAGTAAGTTTATCATACTTCAGTTTTTAATTACCTATCTGCATATACAATCTCACCTCAACAAATACATCTTGAGAACTAAGCAAGCAAACAACATCATGTAGGCATTTATCAAGTGATTTTCAAGCTAATAAACAAACTAACACAAATAAACACATCAGAGAAGTTGAATAAAGTAGGTACTAAAATGATATCAATATAGGAAGAGGAAGAGAAATGGACCTCTAAGAGCAAATTAATTTTTCTTTGAATTTAGCATCAATGAACAGACCCTCTAAACGAAAGTGTACATCGGACCTCGACGAAATCAGCAACAGAGACTTGGACCGAAAACTGAAATCGGCAAATAGAAACTCAACCCGATCCTCGAACGGCGAATCCAAGCAAACTCCAGCGATAAATTCGAACCACCCTCAAACTCAATCGACTTCCACTTTTGAAAACTAAATCGAAAATAGAAGAAAGGGGCAGCAATGTATTTCTTTTTTGTTTGTATTTTTCTGATTTTCTTTCTTTGAAACTTGATTGAAATTTAACCAAACCACAGAAATAGTTTTTTTATATGTTTTTGAATTTAAAAATAAACTGAAAATCAAAGATGAAAGGATAAAAATTCGATTGAACGGTGGAAGGAGGTGGTGGTTTAGTGGGTTGTTCCGGCAGTGTTTGGCGAATTCTGGCGGTGGCTAGTGTGTCTGGTGGTGGCTGCCTTTTCTTGAAGGGAGGTCGACTGTTCTTCTTGTGTAGGATGCAGGAGTAGCTCGCTTTATTTCCGGCCACTCGCCGGTGAGGCAGTAGCGGAACGAGGGTGAGTTGGCTCTTCCTTTTCTCTGTGATGTGTCCGTGTGTGCGCGTGTGTGTATCTCTGTGTGTTTGTGTGTGTGTGTATCTCTGTGTATTTTCGGCAGGTTGTGGTGAAGGAAAGGAGGAGCAGCGGTGGGTGTTCTAAGGTTCTTCCACATTGGGTAGGGTTTTCATAATTGGGTATTTTATATTGAAGTGGGAAAGGATGATGGTCATTGGATTAGAGGAGAATAAATGCTAAGATTAAATCTTGCATTTTAAGTGGAGAGTGGGCTAATGTGATGGGAAGAATGGACATTTGTCTTGCTAGGCCACTAAAATCCAAAAATGAGCTCCCAATTGGCCCAAATTCAATTCTTTCTCAATGAACAAAAATAAAAATAAAAATAAAAATAAAAATAAAAATAAAAATAAAAACACTACTAGAATAAACTAATTAATCTTAGTTAATAAGAAAAAACTATTAAAGTGAACTATATATAAAAACAAAAATATTTTTGGTATTGTTTTTAATGTTATAAAAAGGTAGAGAAAACTATGTTAAAGTAATGGTAAAAATTAAAATATTATCATTATAAAATATTAATAACCTTAAATAAATAAAAAGAATAAAATAAAAAGATATATAATAAGAGAAGAAATATTATAAAACTATTTTTTACGTTTTTAAACTTATGTTTTAAAATTAAAATTAAAAGTTGACAGAAATCCTATTAAAATAAAAATAAGTAAATATTTTTAAAATACTGCTTTTAAAATTTACGCAGATCAAAATTTACATGCTTACAGCTGCCTCTCTTTGCTTGAAAACACGAAGAGTTTTCGGAGTAAAGAACAATAAGCAACGTAATTGATTTATGACTCGACGCTTATTCAAAAGAAAATAAGGATGGCTAAAAAGATTGTGACCGAGTCCTGGTATTTGAGCTGCCTGCATATCCTTTGGTATAAAGGAATCCGGTCACGTGTAGTTCAGAAGTGAATGAAGTGATGGAGTATGTGGAGAGGATGAGAGAGTCGAGTGAGGTACCGTTCAAGATTCCGGTCTGCGGTTCCTGCCATTACATCAAAAATAAAATGGAAAATTACAGCAAAAATAAAAGAATAATACAAGATCTTATCTACTTCTTATCTTGAATCTTCCTTGAATCTCCACTTGATCCTTTAACATGAAACTGAAAATTCACCCTATTCTTCATGTGGGCATCCTGCTGAGTAGGATTTGAAGAAAACTGGAAGTTGACCCCGTTCTTCAGGCGGGCATCCTGCTGCTTGCACTTGAAATAAACTTGAATTTAGAGTAGACTTGAGCTTGCAAACTTTATCCTTCAGGCGGCTCGTGCTACTTCTGATTTTACTTAAAGACCGGAGGTCGACCCTATTCTTCAGGTGGGTTCCTGCTGCTTCGGACTTAAATTTAAAACTAAAAATTGACCCTGTTCTTCGGGCGGACTCCTAATGCCTCTCTAACTTGAACTTGTAAACTGAAAGTTGTCTCTATTCTTCAGGCGGGCTCCTGATGCCTCTCTGACTTGAACTTGTAAACTGAAAGTTTTCACTGTTCTTCAGGCGGGCTCCTCATGCTTCTCTAACTTGAACTTAGAAAATGAAAGTTGACCCTGTTCTCCAGGCAGGCTCCTGATACTTCTCTAACTTGAACTTGAAAACTGAAAGTTGACCCTGTTCTTCAGGCGGGCTTGTGAAGCCTCTTGAAAGTTGAAAGTTGACCCTGTTCTCCAGGCGGGCCCCTGATGCCTCTCTAACTTGAACTTGATAATTGAAAGTTGACCATGTTCTTCAGGCGGGCTCTTGATGGTTCTTGAACTTGAAAATTAAAAGTTGACCTTGTTTTTCAGGCGGGCTCCTGATGCCTCTCTGACTTGAACTTGAAAACTAAATGTTGACCCTGTTCTTCAGGCGGGCTCCTGATGCCTCTCTGACTTGAACTTGAAAACTGAATGTTGACCCTGTTCTTCAGGCGGGATCCTGATGCTTCTCTAACTTGAACTTGAAAACTGAACGCTAACCCTGTTCTTCAGGCGGGCTCCTGATGCCTCTCTGACTTGAACTTAAAACCGATTTCTGAAATATTGACCCTCGTTCTCCAGGTGGGCTCCTGATGGCTCTTTGACTTGAACTTGTAAACCGAAAGTTGACCCTGTTCTTCAAGAGAGATTCTCCTGATGCTTTTCTAACTTGAACTTGAAAACTGAATGTTGGCCCTGTTCTTCAGGCGGGCTCTTGATGCCTCTCTGATTTGAACTTAAAACCGATTTCTGAAATATTAACCCTCTATCTCCAGGTGGGTGCCTGCAATCAAAACAACACAACAAACAACATTTTCTGCCCCAGTTTGCACTAGGAAGATTTGTGAGTTGTCAGCAAAACTGTAAATCACCTATGCTATTGATGCAATGATGAGAGTAAAACTAAAGACTCAACTAGGATGTGCGTCTCCTGTGAGTAAAACCAAGAAAAAATCTGACTAGGAAATGTGTCTGCTAAAAATAAAACCTGAATGACCCAAACTAGGAAGTGCGTCTCCTAAAAGAATAACCTGAAAGATCCAGATTAGGAAGTGCGTCTCCTACAGGTGAAACTTGAATGAACCAAACTAGGAAGTGTGTCTCCTAGAGGTAAAATCTCAATTTAGGAAGTGCGTCTCCTAAAAGTATATCCTGAAAGACCCAGACTAGGAAGTACGTCTCCTAGGGGTGAACTTAAATTACTCAAACTAAGAAGTGCGTCTCTTAGGGATGAACTTAAATGACCCAAACTAGGAAGTGCATCTCCTGGGGGTGAAGCCTTTAACATAAAATTAGGAAGTGCACCTCCTAAATAAATAGAATCTAAAAAACCCAAACTAGGAAGTGCATCTCCTAGATTTGAGGTTGAGCTTGAGGAAAACTATAAACTGAGCTTGATTAAACTTAAAATTGACCCTATTCTCCAGGCGGGACCCTTGAACTCAAGGAAAACTAAAGATTAACAACATAAGAAAACTAAAAACTGACCCTATTCTCCAGGCGGGACCCCTGAACTCAAGGAAAACTAACGACTAACAACTTAAGGAAACTAAAAACTTACCCTATTCTCCAGGCAGGACCCCTAAACTTAAAGAAAGACAAAGATTAATAACTTAAGGAAACTAAAATTGACCTTATTCTACAGGCGGGACCCCTGAACTAAAGAAAAACTAAGATTAACAACTTAAGAAAACTAAAAGCTGACTCTATTCTCCAGGCGGGACCCCTGAGCTTAAGAAAAGCTAAAGACTAACAACTTAAGGAAACTTAACACTGACCCTATTCTCCAGGCGGGACCCCTGAACTTAAGGAATGCTAAAGATTAACAACTTAAGGAAACTAAAAACTAACCCTATTCTCTAGGTGGGACCTCTGAACTTAAGGAAAACTAGAGATTTAAAACTAAAGGAAACTAACAACTGACCCTATTCTCCAGGCGGGACTCCTGAACTTAAAGAAAAAATAAAAAACTCTTCTGACTGGGGAGAATGCCTAGGAGGTATGATCTTCTCAACTAGGGGATTGTTTAGCAGGTAAAACCTTCTCAAACAATCTTTGTGCTGACAAAATTTGGGCACGACACCTGAAAAATTCAAGCTTCCAAGCTTTGATTTGGACATAGTCTTCGTCCTTGTTTCAAACAAAGAAAACTTGTGAGTTTAAAATATGGTGGTTGGTTTGTGGCCTTGATGTTGAGGGCGATTGCTCCTACACTTGCCATGATAACTTTGATTTCAACTTGGAAGACCCTGCTTGTTATTGACTAACCACTTTTCTGTCAAACCTTACCACAGAAAGCACCTTTGATCTATTCGAGCCCTATACCCTTTGCCTGTTGCATTGTGCTCATGAATTGATATTTACCGAACCTTTGCACTTCATATGAATCCCAAAGCACGTCAATTGTTACCAACTCAGTGTGCATACTGCTCTTTCCTGACTTATGCCACTTTCGTGTGCTAACCAAACTCCGCTTTGTGCAATTGGAAAGTTGATAGAAAATTTTGAAGCCATTTCTCACTTCTTTTGATGAAACAGACTCAAAAAGAGGACGTGAACAAAGCAAGAGGAACGGAGAAAGGGACAATGGAAATAGATGATATCTAACAAGAAAATTACAAAGTAGAAACTCATCAGATATGGATACCAACTCTAATGGCCACGACATGCACTTTGGGATTAAATGGCCTAATCTGTCAAGAAAGTCTAATCTTTCACTCTTGTCCTACCTCTAAGCTGTGAAACTGGGCTTCAATGCTCCAATTTTCCTATCTAATTCACGATCCTTAGTTGACTTATAGTGCATTGAAGGGTTTTCACCATCAAGCCTCTCTCATTTTATTCTTTCTCTCGACACTGTCGCCTTATGGTGCCTGTGAAGGTTTTCACCGATAAGACTCTCTCATTTTATTCTTTTCTTCTTATTCCCTTTGGTTCTGCAGATGATAAGGCATTAACCATGGTAAAAACATCATATGCTCCAGGCATGTCTAGCTCGACACTCTCAAAGATTATTTGGAAGGTCATTTTTGGACTGTAATGTGGCCTTTGGACAGAGTAAGAAGGAAAAGATATCATAAAGGCTCAAAATAACTAAGACTACAGGGTTAATTTATTTACAACTTTTGGAATCCATTTTAAAACTTTGCCCCAGTTTCTAAAACAAAATAATTTGATTTTTTTTTTGAACATGGAATTTCTAAGAAAACTGCCCACTCTTGACTTCGTGGGATTATGAAATATTTTATTTGGTGCGACCGAACCGTAAGGCTGCCTACATATCTTGTGATGACAAGAATCAGGTCGAACGTAGTTCAAAAAAGTACTTTTTTTTGTTGCTAATTTTCTTTTTCTTCGTTTTTCTTTTTTTTTTTCTTTTTCTCTTTTTTTGAATTTTTCTCTTGGAATGAACTTTCTAAAACAAACCTATGGGGACATGAACTTTTTTTTTTATGACTCTAACTTGATTACAAAAGAGGGGAGGTCAAAGAGATCAGCACAGGCTCAAAAAGGTACCGAAGGGTATAAAGTGTTTGGGTAGCTGAAAGAGGGCCTCCCAATCTCTGAAAATGCCAAGTACGATATATGCAAGTTGATGATGAAAAATGAAGATCATGCACAACATTTCTTTTGTAGCTTCGGCATTGATATCACTGATATGCCTTCCACTTTTCATTAGTGCCTTGTCAAGTACAAAACCTTCTTTGGGTGATTTCTTCTTTACAATGGATACCCTCCGTCAATTTGGGACATACTCCATTGGCTTATCTTGTAACTTGAGATGCACTTGAACTCCAAGTTGCTTGCTTCAAATCGTTTGGGACGCACTCTCTTGTAATAATTTCTTGTCGTCCTATTAACTTCCGAACCTATCTGCCCCAGTTTCACATAATTCGGGCTTTAAATGATCTCAAAATGTCCAAATCTTTACTTATTTCCCTCAAATATTCATCTTCAAAACTTGTTTCATTGCTTCATGATTAGACTAACTTTTAAGACCAGATTGAGAATTACGCGTGCATGTCATGTCACTAGAGTCACCATGAAAAGAAGTATAAAAGGAAAAGAGAACTAAACAAAAACTGACTAGAAATAACAGAAAATATGAGATTGCATTAGACAGATAGTGAAAGGGTTTGAAAAACAAAACAAGCAAAATAGACATGGGTTACAACCCTGGAACGATCCTCGATAACACTAGACGAGTTACTATAACTAAACGAACTAGGAAAAATATGAGAAAGAAGGGTTTGAGCCACAAGACAATATCCGAATTACAACCCTGAAATAACCCGGACAATAGAAATGACAACAAAATAAACCACCAAAACTCCTCCCTGGCTAGCCAAGAAAGGAGTGTCTTTCCAATTACCAAGCTCGACATCTTAGCCACTGAGTCGCACATCGACATTACCAAAACCTTCACAAGTCTCCATCACGTTGACCTTAGCAAATAGCTTTTGGGTCCCTTTTGCCAACTCGTTCTTAAGATTAACTTCTGTAACCGAAACTGATACTGCTGAAAATTTCGCGGCGAGTGGCCCTCCAAAGGATTCAGAAGAGTTCTCATATTCCTTTTCAACACAAATCATGCCCACCATATTTGTCTCATTATGAATAGTCAATGGACTTTGGCTAGTATCCGCTGCATCTGGATATTGCATGGTAATGTCACCTACATCATTAAGCTTTTGGACTGCTCTTTTCAGATGCTAACACTTTTCTATATTGTTCCCCGGGGCATTAGAGTAATATGCGAACCTTTGAGAAACTAGCATATGATTCTCCAATAGGAGTGAAAGACTTTTCTCTTTGCTGTTGCCTTTTCATTTTGTACTCCGGCCTCGGTTGAAAACTCTTGCGGGTAGGTGGTTGACATGCATGAGGAGGCGGGTAAAACATTTGTGGAAGTGGTGTAGGCCAATGCGAGTCCTGTGGATGTGGAGCATATGGCGGTGCATTATGGATAGAGAAGTGGGAAGGTGAGGTATGACTTTGGGGATTTTGTGGAGAGAAGTAGCATCGGGGAGGATTATCTGGAGTACGGAAATATTCATGGGGTCGATGTTGAGGCTGAAAGCGTTGAGCAGGAACGCCCACTGGGACTTGTCGTTGGCGGGGCTCAACAACATCAGGAGGGCTATTTTTGGGAAAGGTAGTTGGAGGATGAACGATGGAGCTACTAGGGAGGTTAGGAAAGCTGTGATAAGCGGGAAAATTCGGAGAATATGGTAGATCATTTGACACTATGACCGGAGCTTGGGTAAGGGTAGCATCTAGGAAGCTAGGTGGTGGCGGGGGTGGTGCCTTCCCAGTCATCCAAGCCTAACACATGTCCGCCATGTATTGTCTCAATATCCTTACCTCTTCAACCAACCCAATGTCCTGTTCAACCAACTGCTTTCGGGTACCGATATCGACTAACTCAACTCTGTTGTCGTCTGCCATTGCCTTTCGACTTTATGTTGTAGGAAAGAGTTACCAGTTTAAGAACCACAAACTAGCCACCCTTTCTGCTATAATGAAGATAACAAAGAGGAACAAAATGAAGTCATCACGTTAGCGTTAGGGAATTTAACATAAGATAATCTCACATTATGTGCAATGTACCTAGTCACAGTTATCGGTTCTAAAATGACTCCGAGGGTACGAAGGTCATATGGCATCATCCCAATTTTACTCTCATTGCCCTTTTCTTCTTCGTTTCCTCTCTTACGCTCCTTGATTTGCTCATTTCTTCCCTCTCTTTTCTTTCTGATTATTGCTCTTTTTCTTTTCTCTCACTTTTCACATCCACTTTTTTTCTTTCTTTTTTTTCTTTTAATTTCTAAAATGATTCGATCGAACCCGATGTAGGTTGCCTACATATCATGTTCCACATAAATCAGACCACGCGTAGTTCTGGAAAAGTAATGGACAAAATATACTAAAAATAAAAATCTTTTTGGATTTTTCATTTATAACTTTTTTTGGTTTTCACATACAAAATAGGAAGTACTAACAAAAGACTCGACGAACTCAACTAGACTATGACAGACTGTGACACCACCTAAAAGAATCAATACTACTGGACAAGACATGTAAAATAAAAGACAAAATAGACTCAAAATATAAAAAGTCTCCTCAAACAACGGTTGAAAGCAACTGTCCTGACTAAGATGGTCATGGGGTATCTGTCATGCTCGAGCTCTGATAAATGAATCCATACCTGAATAGGAAAAAATAAGACCAAATAGAGTTAGTGACTCGAGACACTATGTGAGACCATAATGCTTCCTATTGGGCTATGCAAGGCACGAGTGAGGCTATCTTTGCAAAATGACCTATGTGGCCTAAATGTGGCTAGAAGTGCAAACTCAACAAGGGTGACCACCAAGGTATGGAAAAATATCTCAAAAGGCCCATATGACCCCTAAACTCTCAAGAATCGCTGTCTCTAAGGTTACTTTGCACAAATGACCATACTTTGCAGAAATGGCCGATGTGGTAAAAAATGGCTAAGCATGCAAACTCAACAGGAATAGACCTTAAACTAAGAGGATACCTTGTGGTAGACTTAGGACTCTAAGACATGGGTTAAGAAGCCACTTTTGCAAAAATATCCCTATTTTGCAAAAACGGCCGATGTGGCCGAACATGGCTAGACATGCAAGATTTGGCTAAGACCCACGCGAAGCCAAGAACTTAAGACTCACTAGGAAGTCTGGACCCTATGTGGGCTGGCTACGTATCCTGCCCCGAAAGACGAGGATCAGGTATGCGTAGTTCGGGAGGATTGAATATGGGAGAAAGGTTTGAAAAATGCAATTAATTTGGAAAAACTATTGTCTTTTTTGAAAATGATAAGAAAGTGTAAAATATTTTTGTTGTTTTTTTTTACTTTTAGAAAACGGGGCAAGAAACTAAAAGTGACAAAACCCTCAATATTCTCTCTTGCTTCATTTTTCACCTTTCTTTCCCAAACATTAGTCCGCCAAATGACTTTTCTACCCTCAAAGATGCTTTATTTAGCACATAGGATGGTTGAATATCATTTTGGGCTAGCGGGCCCATTTGACACAATTTGGATAGGTTTCCTACAAAGGACACGACACCTAAGACTGGGCCCTGCTAGGTCATAATGATATGATGCAAATAAAAATGACATAAAGGCTGACCTACGTTTGGGGTTCACTAACAAGGCAATTCGGGGGAGCGTATGGTCGATAGTGGCTGCTCAAGTTTTTCACCCACTCCATACATCCGACAGCTCCCCCTCCTAAAATAAGGTTGACTCAACAAAGAGTTCATGTACGCGACTCGTACTACGAGACTTGTTGCAGAAAGAATTGACCGGGTGATGCATATGATGACAGTTATAAAGCAGTAACACATAAAGGAAAAACTGTAAACACATAAAACAACTAGCAAATAAAACAGCATAAACAGAATAAAAATCAAGTAAAGAAAAAAAAACATAAAAACCTCAAACGAATATTCTAAAAACCCAACAAGATCAAGTACCAGCTCGAACCTGCAACTCCCCAGCAGAGTCGCCAAAACTGTCACACCCCCTTTTACACTGAACTAACCCCTTTAAAATAAATAAAAATATTTGTAAAGATCAAAAAAGGTTTTCAAAATTGAAAGGTGACAAAATTGGTGTTTTAAAGGATTTTCAGAGTCGCCACCTGACATTTGGGTTCGGTATGCCAGGTTACCGTTTTTAAATAACAATTTCCTTTCAAAATACATTTGACTCTTAAACCAGTTTGCACCAGAGATTCAGGCAAGGGGGTTTATTTGACTCGGGGAGAAGGTGTTAGGCATTCCCCGAGTCCCATGAAAGTCACGGTTGAGTACTCGATCTAGTTGGCTTTTAAAAATATTCTAATTAAGGTAAAACACACAAAAAGAAAAAACAAACACAAAGGAGGTTTGAAGTCGTCCCTTCCTAATAAATAAAAGAAAATAAAATAAGATAAATCTAACTATCATATACTACGCCTCCAATTAGGCCTGGCAAGTGGGCCGGTCCAGGCCCGGGACCGGCCCAGGACCGCGGGCCAGATGGGCCAAACGGCTAAACGGGCCAGGACCGTTTGGTCCGGTTTTAGCGGGCCTGGTCCGGTCTCATAGGCCGGTCCTATGATTGGGCCCGCCAGGGCCCGGGACCGGACCGGTCTCCTTAGCGGGCCCAACGGCTAATTTTTTGAAATTGTTTTTTTTTTTTTTTTAAAAAAAAAATGTTGGACTGTAAAAAATAGCCGTTGGGCTGTCAAAAATAGTCGTTGGCTATTTATGAAATAGCCATTTAACCCCTCAACTTTGTTTTAATCCCAAACTTTTTATAATTACACTTTTTCCCTATTTTTAACTATAAATACACCATCATTATTTTATTTTTTCTTACAAAATCATCAATCTATCACAATCTCTCTCTAATTTACTTCTACTATTGCTTACTTTATTGTTACAATTTGTGAAACAATTGTGAAGTTGGTGAATTGAAGTCTTCAACGATAATCAATTTCCAACAAGTTGTTCGTCAATTCGGTAAACTCGTTCCAACTCTTAAGTTTTAATATTATAATTTTGTTTGTTTTATTTACTTTGCTTGATTAATTAAGATGGCTTATTCCTTAAAAAATATGTTTAGTAAAAATAAGGGAAAATCGAAGAGTGGTGAATCTAGTGGCCAATATGTTCCTCCTCCACTTCCCCCGGCTCCACGACCCAAACATGTTACCTGTTCTACACCTCCTATTCTTGATAGCGATAATAGTTTATTACAATTTACCGAGAGTCAATTTTTCCATTATATAGCACCCGGTGAACAATTAAACCATGAATATATGAATGCTCTTTATGGTAATCCAACTATTGATGAAAATAATGATGAAGAAATAGATTTTGATAAAACGCAACCGGATGATGATACACCCACTAGTCCTGCTCTTGAAGTTAACCCAACTAATAATAATCTAGATGATCCCCCATCTGACCCTCCTATTAGTGCCCCTACTTTTTCTAGACAACCTCCTAAACGGGCAGAAATATCTCTTGTTTGGCAATTTTTTACTCAACTAAGAGAAAAAAATAGGGCTAAGTGTAAAACTTGTGGCAAAGAGTTAGTTTTTCAATATGTTGGAAGTCGGGGGAGGGGGGGGGAGTTTGACTAGACACATATTGCTACACCCTCAAGATAAAGCTAGATATATAAATCGAATATAGCTTATATATCTTTATTACTATTATTTTCTCTAACTTCTATAAAAAAAAAAAATTAAAAAGAGAGTTTCTGTTGGGCCCGGGACCGGCCCACTAAATCCGGGCCCGAGCCGGTTCCAGCAATAAGCCCGCGAAGCCCAGGACCGTTTAGGACCGGACAACATAGGACCGGCCCACTTAGGACCGGGCCCGCGAAGCCCATTTAGGACCGGGCCCGGCCCACTTGCGATGATGATACCGCGGCCTCCATCTACATTCACTTCGGGGCATACCCCGGATAAAAATATATACAAGATCCACGAGGTATTCCCCTGAATATAAACTAAAGGGAATGACCTCTTACCTCAAACAAAATAAAGAAAAGACCTAAAGTTTGCCTACCCAAGTTTTCATCAATGAACAAACCCTCCAAATGAAAGTATACATCAGACCTCGACGGAAAATCAGCAACAGAGACTTGGACCGGAAACTGAAATCGGCAAATAGAAACTCAACCCAAACCTCGAACGGCGAATCCAAGCGAACTCCAGCGATAAATTCGAACCACCCTCAAACTCAATCGACTTCCACTTTTGAAAACTAAATCTAAAATAGAAGAAAGGGGCAGCAATGTATTTCTTTTTTGTTTGTATTTTTCTGATTTTCTTTCTCTGAAACTTGATTGAAATTTAACCAAACCACAGAAATATTTTTTGTATATGTTTTTGAATTTAAAAATAAACTGAAAATCAAAGATGAAAGGATAAAAATCCGGTTGAACGGTGGAAGGAGGTGGTGGTTTTAGTGGGTTGTTCCGACTGTGTTTGTCGAATTATGGTGACGGCTGGTGGGTCTGGCAGCGACTGCCTTTTCTTGAAGGGAGGTCGACTATTCTTATTGTGTAGGGATTCAGGAGTAGCTCGCTGGATTTCCGGCCACTCGCCGGTGAGGCAGTAGTAGATCGAGAGGGTGAGTTGGCTATTCCTTTTCTATGTGATGTGTCTGTGTGTGCGCGTGTGTGTATCTCTGTGTGTTTGTGTGTGTGTGTATCTCTGTGTATTTTCGGCAGGTTGTGGTGAAGGAAAGGAGGAGCAGCGGTGGGTGTTCTAAGGTTCTTCCACATTGGGTAGGGTTTTCATAATTGGGTATTTTATATTGAAGTGGGAAAGGATGATGGTCATTGGATTAGAGGAGAATAAATGGCTAAGATTAAATCTTGTATTTTAAGTGGAGAGTGGGCTAATGGGATGGGAAGAATGAGCCTTTGTCTTGCTAGGCCACTAAAATCCGAAAATGAGCTCCCAATTGGCCCAAATTCAATTCTTTCTCAATGAATAAAAATAAAAATAAAAATAAAAATACTACCAGAATATACTAATTAATCTTAGTTAATAAGAATAAACTATTAAAGTGAACTATATATAAAAATGAAAATATTTTTGATATTTATTTTAATGTTATAAAAAGGTAGAGAAAACTATGTTAAAGTAATGGTAAAAATTAAAATATTATCATTATAAAATATTAATAAGCTTAAATAAATAAAAAAGAATAAAATAAAAAGATATATAATAAGAGAAGAAATATTATAAAACTATTTTTTACGTTTTTAAGCTTATGTTTTAAAATTAAAATTAAAAGTTGACAGAAATTCTATTAAAATAAAAATAAGTAAATATTTTTAAAATACTGCTTTTTAAAGTTGCGCGGGTAAAAAATTAAGTGCTTACACTTCATATAATTAGCAAGCTCCACTGGCCGGGATAGCAAGTTGCATCCGGTAGAGACAGAAGGAGTAATGTTCCTCCTCCTTTGTGGATCTTCAGAAGGGGCAGCATAATTTTGCCCCAAATTTCCATGAACTGAGGACTGTGGAAGAGGAGCATCTTCTTCGTGGTCAGACGTAGCCGGCGGAGGTGATGTAGCAGTTGCTAGTGCTGGTGAAGATGGAGATGAAGCCAATGGAGTTGAAAAGTAAGAAGTAACTGCGTCAAGTGCAGTGCTAGTTGTTGGATGCTCGCCAACCAGATACGGCAAGGGACCAGTTTTCAGCTCCGTAGTACCGGACACAGCAATTGGTGCCCTGAAAACGAGAGTCAACATTATCTACTAAATCAAATTCTCCCCAAAATACCGAGGCATCATCCTCGGTTGGTATAACTCTCTCAACAGATTGAGCATCCTGTTGAGAGGATGAGGATCGTCGTCTTCTATGAAGAGAAGCTCCCTCATCACTAACTTCGTCATCATCATCTATCATCACGGTGTCTATGACCGGCCCAGAAGGAGGGCCAGTCACCATCGCTACCGGAGATGACTCGGGGGCATCGGTCCTCGCCCTTTTATTCTTTTCCCCGGTTGTAGAGGAGCATCTTCTCTTTGGTTGTTTGTCTTCCAGCCGTGTCTCCGAAAAGAAGCATTTGGTCTCGAAGCTGGCCCGGAGCCACCTGTTCGAGTAAGCGCCTCCTGAAGCAGCCTCGCCGCATCAGCAGGGTCAACCAAGATATCCTCCTCGGGAACAGTAATAGAGCTCACGGGTAGACCTAATTTCATAGATAGGTTAGAAGATATTAATCGAGTTCTTTAAATGAAAAATTGAAACAGGATGGGTTTGAATTACCATGATTCTTGGCCTTCCACCCGTATTTAGAGGCAGTTCTTTCCACAAACGAGTCTCAGGCGTCGTAATATCCAAGATATTTTGTACCCACCGGTCCAAATCTTCAATTACTGGTGGGACCCATCGAGTTGCTGAAACAAACGAAGTATGGAGGATCAATATAGCCATAAAAAATTTATAGTAAAAGAAAATACTAAATAAAGAGCTTACGAGTGCGGTTCCAAGCGGCCGGAAGGATGAAGCCATTGCCAGAATGATATCATCGGTGGAAATTGTAACGAATAGTTCCATCCACCCACGGTCGTTGTCATCATCCATGCTAGACAATAAAGCATGGCGGCCACAATAAAGCATGTGAGCTAAGGATATATCCTCTCTAGTTTCCTGGTACAAATGCCGAAGGCAAGCAACCATCCTCCATATAAAACGACTTACTTGTGCCAAACATACCTGGTAATGGAGGCAAAACTCTGCAATCACGGAGTCAAGCTCTCCGCTCAAAGAAAATTCACCCAAAGTAAAGGGATACGTGTAAACATATGTAAAACCCTACTTGGGAAGGGTGACTCGCTCCGATAGATCAGGAGAGATTTCTAAGTCATGGAAGTGACAGTCTTCCTTCAAAGCACGAATGCTCGAAGGACATATGGAAGAAGAATACCTGCGAATGGCCCATGTACGAGAATTAGCAGTAGGGAATTTCTCTTCGAAGTCTTTTTATGGTAATAAGACTTCTAGGAATGATGGAGCCCACTATTGGAGGAGTAAAGTCCTTGGCTTTCTTTTTGCTTTTTGAGGAACGAATACGTTTCGGAGAAGAAGCCATTGTAGGAAAGAAAGGATTTTTCGTTTGAAGAGAATTTGAAAAAAGATGAAGAAAAACAATATGCAAGTTAGATGAAGGAAGTTTGAACAGTTATGAAATATAAGGGTGGAAGTTGATACGTATAAGTAAAAGTTTTGGCGGCTAAATTCATGGCCAGAATTACCTCGATAATCGGTAAAAGATGTGCTGAATCATGGGAAGATGCGTGTTCGGGGCATTAAATGCGGAGAGACATGCGGCTAATCAACCGTCATAAGCCTTCAGAGGGAATTATAGTAATTCCCGCCAAAAAAGCATTTCTACCAACTTTTCGGTAACACAAAGTTATGTCACCGGAAAGCAGAGGGGCTATCTGTATTGGGTAAAATATATAATGACATGTGGCCGTCCGAGAAAGGGATACATGAAGCCCAAGACAGGGAGATGACTGAAGACTGAAGACAACTATTTCGTTTGTCACCGAAAAGAATAATGCTCATAAAGATATGATAAATGCTCTTTTCCTGATAGCATTCAATAGAGAATATTCATAGAATTAAGAGCAGTTATCCGTTACAAGGAATTTGGCATTTATGTTCGCCATTACATCTTCATAAATTCCCATCATAATTGACATTAAAGAAGGGCACGACCCTAGGACTTTCTTCATAGCTATAAATAGTGAGCTCAGTTATCATTGTAAGGGGAAGGAATTTTCTAGCAAACTTATACTATATTTTATACAAAGCTCAATCTAATTTTCTCTTCTGATTTCTCGATTCTTTTGTTGCTGTGCCGGGAAACCTTATTCTCGAAATTGTTGCTTCTGTTGTTTCGTCTATATCTTAAGGATAAGTATTGCGTAACTCTTCAATTATTTATTTATTTCAGGATCAAATTAATTTACTTATCTAGAAACCGCATATAAATTAAACCGTAACGTTTTACAGGTAAACAAGAAAAACAAAGCGACCAAACCAAATGCAATGGATGATTAAGTCTATCTTTGCAATAAACATTTGGAAATCAATCCCGATCCAACCCTCGGAATGGGCTCGATTGCAACTCAATAAACAAGCAGTTGAAGAACACTTTGAACAATAGCTAGAGAACAAAAATTAACTCTATTTCTTTGATATACGTGCCAATTGTGGTCTCCAAAATAAAAACGTTCCCCCCTTTATATAGTAGGGGAGTTTCAATCTAGTACAAGTGTAAGTGAGGTAAAAAAATCTTTTTCTTCCTGTAAAGATCGATACGCAATTGATATCGGGCGAGATTTGCGCAATAATATCCGGTTGAGGGTGGATATTTTGGCCCCTCACTTATCCTGTCTAACCGTCTCTTCCCTTAGTGTCTACTCTTCAGTTTGCTCGAGCCCAATGGTCAGCCGTGTCCGGTCCTGGGTGCATCATTCGTCCTCCCCGGGCTCTGATACTTGGAATCCATGGCTTTACTCGAGGCCATGTCAGATCGTGCTTTTCTCTCGTTTCTTTATCGGAAAATCGGAGGTAACTTTATCCCCGATTTTATCCGTACACAGATAGTCCCGTCACTTGTTGGAGAGCAGATTTATCGAAACGACGAGAAGTGACTAACTAACCCCGGTTCCTTTCTCCGTACGCTACAAACGGGTTGATGAGTCAGCGAAACATCCCATCAATCGCGTCGTTCTAACTTCGGACACGTGTCAGCCGCCTGTTGACCATCCTCGGTAGCATCGAATGAGAAACGTCACGCATTAAACATTTCCCTCCTATAAAAGCTTCAATTTCCTTTTTTTCACTTTTTTACTTTCCAATTTCGAATCTTCTTGAGTTACCCTCGAAATATTTACTTGTTCATTATTCCCTCAAATATTCACAAATTGTTCTTCACATATTCATTTCTTCATCCTCAATCTTCAAATCCTCATATTTCGCCTTTAAATCTTCAAGCCAGACCTTCAAATCTTCATACCAATCTTCAAACCTTCATACCCATTTGCAAACCTTCATACCAGTCTTCAAACCTTCATATTCCCCGGTAACGATGGCAAAAACTTCAAAATCTGTGCCTCAACACATCGCTCCTTCAGCTTCTACCCCGGCCACAAATGTCAAAGTGACCCTCCCAGTGGCAGCCATGGAACCTCCTCTTAAGAAATTTATCCCCGGAGGCTACTTTATAGACAACGACTTTAAGGTCGAAAAAGCCTCTAAGAAAGGAGATCGAGGCGAGGAGGTGTGGAGGTATATTTGTTCCATTACCGAAGACACGCTCCCGACAGTTCGGGAGGATTGCAAGTGGGAAGGCAAAGAAGTAGTCATCCCCGACCCCGATGAGGACATCACCATGCACATGGAGGGGTACTTAAGCATTTATACATACCTCTTTACGCTTGGCCCGATGGATATGGTAGTTTTCAATTTTTTCAAAAGGTATGAGGTCTGCCTCGGGAAGATCCACCCATCCTTTTGGAGGATCGTGATTCTCCTTCGTCACTTTGTCAATAATACAGAGGAGCCCATATTCACTATCGACCATCTGCTCCGCATCTACAGCTCTCTGAGGGGGTTAATCAAGCTTCCCCGACGGGCAAAGAAGGCTCCCTTCTCGAGCATCGATGAAGACAAGGATCGAGGCTGGAAAAGGAGATTTGTTTGGGTAAAGACCGAAGATCTCATTCCCTCTTATTTTGTTTCCGTTCCCTGAGAAGTGGAACTCAACACGTAAGTTCATCTCCACTTAAGTTATTAAAATAATTCTTTGAATTTATTATTCTTTCTCATCACCCGGTTTTCCCGTTGTGCAGTGGTTACCGGAGTCCCCAATGCAGTCCCTCATTTCAAAGAGTGGGTCGAGGGAATCTATAAACAATTGAAATACTCCGAGCGCGAGTGGCGCAAACTTTCAAAAGAAAAATGGGAGGCTCATTCCCATGGTGAGTGTCCTTCTTCTCCTAATTAAATTCCTTTTCATTCCACTGTCATTTTTACTAAGTCCCTTTTTTCTTTCCACAGGTTTGCCCATGAACACCGAGCTTCTGGCAGTGGACCAGGAAGAGGCCCCGTCCCCATCTGCAAAACCCTCTGCCTCGGCACAACCTACTACTGAGGCTTCCGCGAAGAAGGAGGAGAAAACAAGGATAAAGAAAAGGTCCCTGGCCCCTCGGACGCTCCCGCCGAGGCCAAGAAAAAGAGGATTACGGTCAGCGTCTGAAAGAGTACCAAGAAGAGTACTCGGGTCAGGGTACCGGACCCTGATTCTCTTTACCGACTCATGGACTATGCTGAAGATGATGATATGGAGTTTTTCGTATATGAGTCAGCCGGCGCTGCAGCAGAGCAGGTAGCACCGGAGGGAGGCGACCGTAGGCCAAACCCTCTTCAGTTTGGGGGCCCGATTAAAAGCTTCTGGTTACTGCCTCTCGAAAATATTCTCCGGTTCTGAGAGAAGCACCCGACGTCATTAACGTTCCAGAGTAATCGTCTCACACTGAGTCTATTTTTGATGAGGCCCGAGCCGACCGAGGCATCACGGGCCGCAGATGAGGCCCTTAACCATTTTTTGAATGTATGGACGTCAGTGCACTGGAGGACTACAATTGTTTTGGCCACCTAGAGATCCCGAGAAAGGACGTGCTACCGGGGTTAGGTGGGCCGAGCTCAAGCCCAAAGCTTGTGAAGCATTTCCCCGCCCCGAGTGTGGATCCTGACCCCAAGAAAACGGTTGTGTTTATGGAATCGACAGTTACTAGGATGCTATCCGGGTCAGTTGGCACGGCCAGCTACCTTTGTTCCTTGGTGACCGATGAGGACCAAGAAAATATGAACGAGGTGGATGCACCGAGCCTCTTCAACGAGGCACATCAGGCGCTAAACAAGGTATGTTTTCTTCCCCTCACATCTTTAAAGAGTCCATTTGGCCTTAGCGTACTTTAATAATTTTGACATTTTTCATTCCTCAGGCTTTAGTGTTTCATCATGGGAGCTTCCATCAGTCTCAGATGGAGGTGAGACACCATGAGTTCGAGCTCAAGAAGCAGGTCCGACAAAAGGAAATGTAAGAAGCTCTTTCAGAGCAAAAAGATGAGGTTCTCAGGGACTACTCTGTCCTCCAAATCGAGCGGGAAAGATCTCGAAAGGAGGCCTCGAAAGTGAAACGGGAACATTCCCTTCTGTTTGAAAAGGTAAGAGTGTTTGAGATTAATAACGAGAGGCTAAGAGAAACTGCTATCGCAACAACTTCGCAGGTCCAAGAGAAGATAGACCTGATCGACTAGCTTAGGGCCGAAATAAATGAGGTAAAAGCCTCAGTCGAGGAGTTGAGGAGTGAAATGGATCTCCTGGCCTCCTAGCAGGATGCCACCAAGGAGAATTTGGTATCGACTAAAGATCAGCTTCAAGTGATGAGGGAAAAAATTTACATATGGTCTCGGTTAAATGAGGAGCTCCAGGTGCAACTTAACTCGGTTATTACTGAACGGGACTTTCTCGGCCAAGAATACACTGCGCTGAAGTCCAAGTTAGAGGTGGCTTCGAACGAGGCCTCTAAAGTCCAAGACACGCTGACCCAGTATAAGGATGATGTGGAGGTAGCCGAGGCCCGTGTAATAACGAAGGTCAAATATGTGAAATGGCTATCTCGGAGAGAGACCCTCGAGGAGATCCAAGCCTGGGCAGTTGACGTGTCAGCCTAGATCGAGGAGGTGAAAAGGAAAAAAGGCTCGATGCCGAGGCCAGAGCGAGATACCAGCTCGATGGTTCGGGCAGCGCGACTTGCTCCGACGAGGAATAGGCAGGAAATGCCTTAGTTTATTTTTGTTTTTTTAGCTACATATTTTGTATTTTGGGGTCGTTTCATGGCGCCTCTGTAAGTACCTTTTGGTACATATATATATAAAAAAATCTCTTTAGAGATACATTGTGTCCTTTACTATTCAGTATTAGCTTATGTTCAAGATTTATAACTTGTGTTTTAGTTTTTAAAATATGCCATCGATGCCTTAGCATATAATTTGACATAGTTTAGACTGTTCGTTCCCCTAATACCTTGATGAGGCCTGGGTTAGGTAACATTTCCGAGTTGCTTTGACTTTGGAGGATTCGTTAAAAATGAAGTCTTTGTTAAAATATTTGAACGTTTTAACCGAACACGATTATTCTTTATTGAATGTGGCTCTTTTCATGGTGAGGTAATCTTTCATAGATTAAAAAATGTGTAAGGACCTTGCTTTTTATGTACGGACTCGGATGTCTCCGAGTCATTTAAGTTGGCCGTAACCTTTCGTGTTTGGGCCCTGCCTAGTAGCCTCAGTGCCTCTGGGATTTGGTAGCCTGAATTCCCCGGTCTAGTTATCGAGTAGCAGTGCCGGGTTCGGGGAGGCCCGTAGGCTTAAGGGTTTTGAACCCAATATTCACTCTAAGTAACTTAACATTAATATTGCTGGTGCAAATGTGAGCCGATGAAATATAGAAGGCAAAATTCTTTTATTGCTTTGAATATAGTGTACGTAATCGAAGGTATAAAAGCTACCTGCCATGGCGAGAATGAGCTACACAGGCATGGTTCGTTTGACCCTTATAATTTATTCTAATATTCAAGCCTTGGCTTTCAATATCGAATAAAAATACCTTCTAAATTTCCCAACCCGGGACCTTGACTTAGGGTATGATGGCCCCCTAGTATTCGAGGCTGAATTTGTGAGGGCTCTAATACTATTGGTCTAATACGAGTGATCCTCAGTCCCCGGCCTCAGGTCGGTCTTCAAATCTAGGGTAACACATTTTAATGTTGCCTGGTTAAAACCCTTGTCGTAAAACCCACTTTGGGAAAAAATTGGTCCAAGAGAAAAAAAGTGCAACACATGCTTTCAGACCTAATCCTTGGATTTGATTTTGACTGAGTACCTGCACGGGTTAGTTCAAAGCATAATAATCCATAAAGAAGATTGTGTTCATACCGTTGCAGTAGTATCATTTTAAGCGTGCCACATTCAAATTGTTGGGTAGTTGTACCCTATTTTTGGATTCGAGCTGGTACGAGCCTTTCTCGGTTATGCCGGTGACTCTGTACAGTCCCTCCTAGTTAGGGCCTAGTTTCCCATTATTCAGGTTCCTGGTATGTAGTGTAACTCTCCTCAGTATCAACTCCCCAACTTGGAAGTGTCGAAGGTTTGCCCTTCGGTTGTAATATCTCCCCATGGGTTATTTTTGGGCTGTCCGGACTAGGGCAGCTTCTCGCCTTTCGTCCACTAAGTCTAAGCTCGTGTACATGGCCTCGTCATTTGACGTCTCTGTAGCGTATTGGAACCTTCGGCTTAGTTCTCCTACCGAAATTAGAGCTTCCGCGTCATAGACTAGAGAGAACGGTGTTTCACCGATGGCAGACTTCAAAGTCGTTCGATATGCCCATAAGACCTCGGGCAAAATTTTCTTCCATTTCCCTTTTGAGTCGGTCAATCTCTTCTACAGGTTTTGGAGTATAGGTTTTTTGTTGATTTCGCTTGACCATTCCCACTCTGGTAGTAGGGCGTCGATAAAATCTTTTGATTTTTTTATCCTCAAATAACTTATTAATCTTGTCATCGTTGAACTGCCTACCATTGTCACACGTTACCTCGGCCGGTTTCCAAACCTGACATATAATATGATCCCAGATGAAGTCAATGAAATCCTTGATGGTAGGCTATAATTGCGTGTTTTAGTTGCTTATCGCACTCTACTTTACTGTACTTTAATTGAGTTGAGCTTTAATCGCTAGTATTTTGCACTAATTATATATTTTATGCCTTGTAGGAGTGCGTCCGAGCTATGTAGATGTTATGGGATGAATTCACGCTATGTTGGAGCTTTGAAGTCTAAGTAAAAGCCCAAGGTCTTAGTTGAGATCGAGTTCGGGGATCAATGGACACTAGTGCATTCAAAGAGAGAGACAAAGAATTGACCCGGGCGTCACCCAGGTGCGCGAGCGTGCACTGGGCGCACATGTGAGGTAGTGTACTGTGCAAAATGTGCGACCAAGTGCACGAACACATCTCCAGGTGCGCGGCCGCGCGTGTCCTGTCCGGGAAGAGTCCTATTTCGTGAAGGAGAAGGTGTGTTTATTTGGGCCCGACCCTACTTGGTATATATACATGAAAAAATGGTATTTTGATGACTTTTAAGATACTTTAGACCTAAGGAGGCTAAGGAGAAGTGGGAGAAGCAAGAGCACAAGGATTTCATCATTCAATCCTAACTCAAGACAAGAGTTTGAATTATTTTATATTTTTATTTAACTTAAACTTATTTGTGATGAATTACTTCATGTCTATGGAGTAGTTATCTTTAGATATTGATGGATTTGGTGTATTCAGAATTGTTTGTGGATATTAACTCTAGTTTTTCTATGTTGAATCGTTTTGGGTGTTTTAATTGTTGCATATATATATTCACATGTTTATGTAATCAAAAGAGGCGTAACTTGTGATGTTTTTGAATTATCTTGTTTGTTGAATTCATTGATTCTTCTTCGTAATCGAAAGAGGCTAGTTGAATTATTGTTTAGACCTAGTTAGGAGAATAATCGAAAGAGGTTCTCTTACAAATCAATCCACTACGAATTCTTGCATATCTTCATCGAGCTTAGCTTAGTTCATATTGTGAGGTTGAGACTTAATCGAGAGAGGAGTTTCTATTGAACATCCGAACTAATAATAGAGTGAATTCGAGAGAATCACTTGAAACTTAGAAGTGAATTAACTAGAGTTAAATCCCATACATGTATCTTGCACCTATCCAATCAACCCCTATTTTCTCCCATTTATATCTTCTTTGCTTACTCTTGTTGCAATTGTCATTAGCCAATAGTTTAGACTCTTAGTTAATTTTAGTTTTAATCACATAAATCTTAGTTGTTGATCATCTTGGATAGAAATCAAGCTATAAACTATGAAAATACTGTTTAACTCTAATTCCTGTGGATACGATATTATATTATACTATATTCGACTAGCGAGCATATTTAGGTGTGTGTTTTGCGCTTGTCAATTTTGGCGCCGTTTTCAGGGATTGGCAATCAATAGTGTTTGAAATAGTTTGTAGTGCTAATTCAGGAATTTTTCTTTTTATTTTATTTTTTTCTTTTTACGTTTGGTGTTCCTTGATTGTGCGTAGGCTACAGGTTAGATTGGTACATGACTCGATCTTCTGGGAGAGAATTGCTACCATTAGAACCAGAAATTGAGAAACAACTACGACAACTGAGGAAGGAAAAAGATCTCCCCGAGAATACTGAGAAGGTTGGGCAATCCTCGACCAAAGAAATTATGGCGGGAGATGATGATAATGTTGATTTGGCTGCAAGAGAGGCAACACAGCAAAGAGAAAAAGCTACATGAGATGCTGAGGAGACAACTCTTCGAAATGCACAACTTGTCTTAGAGGAGGAGAGGGTTCGGAGAATGGCTCAAAATCAACCTTTGTCTGCAGACCAATTCGTAAACATAGCTCTCGGTGCTGGGAGACCACTTGGCGATTATGCTAGACCGGTATACAACCAAGACTTATCAAGTGTGAGACCACCTCCAGTTACAGCTAATAATTTTGAGCTGAAGCAGGGGTTGCTTCAAACTCTTCAAAATAGCTGTATTTTCAGAGGAAAGATGAACGAAGATCCAAACAATCACCTGATGGGCATTCCCCTTCACACTCAAAGATGATGCAAAGCACTGGCTTCGAAGCTTCCCTAATGGGTCGATTAGAACGTGGGATAAGATGACCAATAAGTTTCTTGACAAATATTTCTCATCAGCTAAGACGAGCAAGTTTAGAAGAGAAATCCATAACTTATGCCAAAACGATACTGAAATTGTGTTTGAAGCTTGGGAGAGGTTTAAGGAGATAGTGCGAAAGTGTCAACATAGCGAAATTGAACTCTGGATGCAACTCCAGGATTTTTTGGATGGATTGACACCAGCCTCACGTAGAACATTGAGCAATACAATTGGAGGCTCGTTGATGAAAAAGACTCCAGAGGAGATAGTCACCATTTTGAATGAGTTATCTGAAGACGCAAATCAGTTGTCCTCTAAAATTGCTGAAAGAAGAAGATCAACTGGTGTTCACCAAGTTGATGCTAATACATCGGTGCAGGTACAACTTAATGCCATAGCCAATAAAATAAGGAAGCCGACCTTAGCTTCGATACACAGTGAGCCCTATGCAACGTGTGATATATGTGGAAGAGGGCACCCTACTCCTGAGTGTCAAGCCTCAATCGAGGAAATTAGCGCTGTTGGGAATTATAACTTCAATGCAATGGGTCAGAAGTACCCCGGTTATTCGTGGAGTTCACCTGGGGGGTACTACAAATGCATGGCAATAAAACAATCCCATATTTTAAGGAGATCCTGGTTTTGTGAATCAGCCTAGGCCGCAGTTTCGGCCTCAACAGCCAATTCATCCTGGGCTAGAAGATCTAATGAAGTCCTTTAATGTCAAGACAAATGAGAGATTAGATGCTCATGGGTCAGCTATCAAAGAACTTGGCACTGGTTTGCGAAATTTGGAGAAACAAGTGGGGCAAATTGCAATTGTATTGTCTGAGAGAATCCATGGTACTTTATGAGCTGACGCTGAAAGAAACCCCAAAGAAATGGTAAATGTTGTGACCTTGAGAAGCGGGCAAGTATTGAAAGATCCCACTCCAGTCCAAAAGGAGGGGGTACCTGAAAAAGAAGTTGAGGAGTAGCTGAAAAATGAAGTTGATAAGAAGAAGAAAGGTAAGAAAGGAGCTGAGAAAAAGAAGAAGGAGGAAACTTCAAGAAGGGAGGAATCTAATGAGAGCGAGCATATGCCTGCTCTACCCTTTTCCCAAAAGTTATATAGAGAAAAGCTGGACAAGCAGTTTGAGAGATTTCTAGGTATGCTGAGACAGGTTAATGTAAACTTGCCATTCACAGAAGTGCTCTCACAAATGCCAGCTTATGCAAAATTCTTGAAGGAGATCCTTACAAAGAAAAGGAAGATCGAGGAGGTATCGATAGTCAAGCTCACAGAGCATTGTAGTGCAATCTTGCAAAACCAACTCCCACAAAAGTGTGGAGATCCAGGGAGTTTTATTATACCTTGCTCGTTAGGCACTCTTAATTTTGATAAGTCTTTGTGTGATTCTGGTGCCTCAATTAATTTAATGCCTTTGCCTATTTACAGGAAGCTGGAGAATGAGCTTAGAGATATAAGGTCTAAACCAATATCTTTGCAGCTAGCAGACCAAACAACTATAATACTCCAGGGGATAGTCGAAGATATCTTAGTTTGGGTAGATAAGTTCGTCTTTCTAGTAGACTTTATAGTAGTGAAGATGGAGGAGAATAAGAAGGTCCCCCTTATCTTAGGAATACCATTCTTAGCAATGGGTAGAGCAATTTTAGATATACATGATAGAAAGCTCATGCGTAGAGTGGGTGAGGAGACGGTGACTTTCAAGATGAATGTGGAGATGGGGGTGAGAAAGGAGAAGCCAACTGCAAGTGTAGAGTGGAGAGTGAAAAGCTTAAAAGAGAAGGTCCCGGTGATTGAGAAAGACAAGTGTGGGGTGTACCCCAAGAAGGCTGAGAAAAAGCTGTCCGCGTGGATGTATGCACTAGTTCGAGCGAGAAGGATGTAGCCTGATTTTGACTTAGACCCCGACTAGACATTCGGGAAAGTTTTCTCTACCTTATGCTTTTTAATTGTATGTCACGGGGACATGCCACAACTTAAAGTGTGGGGTGGGGTATATTTGTATGTTGTATATATAGTTGTTTAGTTTTACCTTTGTTAGTTGTAGTAGTTACAGATAAAATGTTTTTTTTTAAAAACCATAAACATTTTAAATTTTTTGATTTTTCCCGACTATGGATATCATTCGACAGGTTTCTTGAGGCATTAAAGTCAAATGAAAAAGACAAAAAATATTTTCTCTTGTTAGGTAATGTATTAATTTCCCCTTGATTTTTCTTTGTGCCACGGTTCTTTTCCAAGGGTTTTGTTTGAACCGGGTGTAGTTAGTTTTTATTTTTGTTAGAAATAGGAAACATTGTGATATGATTTGAATTGGAAGCAATATCTCGTGACTCTATCATGCCTTGAGAATAGTGAGTGCTTTAGTTGTGACACTTAGGCTCAGTTTTTGACTCTTGCATAAGTACCTTAAATTGTATAATCTTAACTTTGCTTAATTGCTTTGACTATAGTGTCTTGTGAATCCAATCTTGAGTGAGTTATGTGCCATGTGTGTGTGAGTTTTCGTGTATTCTGTGCATTGCATTTGATATCTAGAACTTACCCCATGTGTTTGCAAAGCGAAATAGTAGTTTTATTTAGTCTTGGAAGTAATATAGGCATTTCTTTATTAAGCCGATGATATGCGTTTACCCACTTAATTGTTATGTATTTTAGTTAACCCCTTTTAACCTGTAATCCTGTTTCTTGGGCACCCACATTATAAGCCTTACCCATTTGTTTGAATTGGCCATCTATTTGAAACGTTTACCTCTCATTAGCACTTGAAATTGTATGAACTTTGTAAAAGTTGAAGTGTGGGGTGATTGGGTTGGTTTTTGAGTGGAGCTAATGAAATAAGGAGAAAGGTGCACTGTTTTGAAAAAGTAAGAGCCACTTAAATTGGAAAAGAAAAAAATATATATACGTAGTGTATGTGGTAACTCTTGATGTATTTGTGTTTAAAGAAGTTGGAAGTTAATATAAATTGATGTGAAGGTGGAGTATTGATTTGACATAAGTGTGGGGTTTTAATAATGAGATGTATGTAGTAAAGTGCTTAGGGAGGTGTAGTCACTTTTATATCTACTTTTTATAACCAATTAAAGTCCTACTTGATCCTTGACTGAATGAGATCAAATTAGTAGATTAGTACACTACGGGCAAGTCTATAGTTCATCGTGATTGAAATTAAGCGTCCACCAAACTATATAGAGAACCAGGTTCTCTATCAGTTTTCACAGTAAGCAACAGACTATAAAACCAAACAGCATAGGAAACCAGGTTCTCTATCTGTTCCCACAGTAAATCGGCAGTAAATAAAGAACACACGATATTTACGTGAAAAACTCCTTGCTCAAGGGATTAAAAATCACGACCTACCCTAGTAGGATTTCAACTCCACTAAATCGAGCAAACTTCAGATTACAACCTATGCAACCTAATAATTAAACTCTATTACAAGCTGCTTTGTAATAACTCTATTATAAAGACTTCCAACTCGACTAACTCTAGCCAAGACACAAATACAATGGTTTATGATTTACAAAGGTTTCCTACACAATGCTTCTAACTAAGCTAAGTAGGAATTACAAGTAAAGAACAAAATAACAAAGACTCAACAAACCTAAGGACTCAAGATATCTTCAATCTTTGAATCTGGTCCTTGAGGTTGCAGTAACTTTGTTCTTGAGAGATGTGGTGGCTAGCACTTGAGAGAATATTTTCTTTTTAATTTGCAAGTGTTCAAGTGAGTTGTTTTACCTTCCTTGATTGTATTAATACATGTGTGACATCACTTACAATGATGTAAGCAAGGTAGGTAAAAATCTTTCCACAGAAAGTTGACTGCTGCATTGTTCCTGTACAGTAGCGTATGCAGGCAGAAACTTTCCAACTGGAGAGTTGACTTCGTACAGTCTCCTTGGGAACTGGAAAGGACATGATCCCTCAGTTGTTCCTTCCACTCTGAAGAGTTAAGTTATATCCCACGCTGGATTCCAACCTGGAACTTTGTGATCTTAAGGTCTTGTAAATGTGTAACATGTTTCTTATCTGGTTCTGGATGGTAAGCTTGTTAGATCATCAAAACATAAAGTAAAGTACTTATGACCAAAGTACTTGTAACCTATCAATTTTTCCCTTTTTGATGTTGATAAACATAGAATTGATATTCCCCTGAGAACCAGATCTCCACATTATTCCCCCTACGAATCAACCATATTCCCCATGAGAACCAGACCAAAGGAACTGATCAAAACTGGTTCCTCAAGATTGTTTGAACAATCATCAAAACACAAAATAACATAACTTATCAATTTCCCCCTTTTTGGTGATGACAAACCCAAAATTAATGTTCCCCTTGAGAAATAGATTCCTCACATGTTTCCCTGCGGATCAGACCTATAATCAACATGTTAGCAACAATGTTTCCCCTGCGAAGCAGATCTATCTTTCATGCACAACACAACATATCAATTCGATTCTGTTCCCCTTGCTAACTTCCCCCTTTTGGCATCATTGAAAAGAATAACAGAAGAAGCACAACCAAAAAGAAGTTCAGCAACATTAACTAATGCCACTTGGGCAACACAGCATAAACAATAACAAGAACAACAAGTGAATGTTATTGCACAAAATAGAGTGATTGCCCATAGTAGAGTAATTATAATAAAAGCACAGTAGTTTCAACAATACATAATATGACAATTTAAACAATTAAAGTACCAATGTCATCGAACATAAGGATCAAAAGAAGATAGGAATTTAAGGGAATTTGGAAGGAGTGAAATATATGGATCACTGGGCAGGAGGAAAAGTAAGAGGTTAAGGCCTTGATGAGCTTGTCCATTCGTTCATTCATAATCCTTTGATCAATGATTATCTGCTCTCTTAGGTCCTCCACATATTTCCTCAATCTTTCATTCTCACCCTTCAACTTAGTATTCTATTCTGCCAAGGGTCCACGGGGACCTGGTTCTCTACCTATCTGAGCAGGCTGAACCGTCAACCAGATCACCAAGAATCTCCCCAACCTTCTCCTCATCAAGAAAAAACTCAGTTCCATGCATATATAGCATCAGAGTATCACATAAAACATATAAGTTTCTACTTTTTCTTCATAAACATTGGGACTTGGAGGAACAAAGAGGTGATTCTATTTTTTGGAACTCAACAATGTCAAGAAGTTCCTCCATTTTTCAGCAATATCAGAGTCAACACTCTGCCTAACAGCACTTTTTGAGACTTTAGAGTCTTCTACCTCTCCAAACTCGATAAGTCAACCTTTTGCTTATGTAAGGAACTAGGTTCCTCACTCACACTACCCTTTATTTCTTATGATTTATTAATAAGTACGGATATTACTAGTGGATCATTGTGAAATTGAATGATGCCCTCGGCATCCTTGTCACTGAACGAGATGGACCCCTCCGGGATGTAGTCCCGAGTGCACTTTTTCCTTGTGATAGAAACTTTGGTGCATTTTATCATTCTCCCTTGCGGGACATCTACTCCCCAATGATCATGTTAATCATGTGTTGAGGCTCATCTTGCTCAATTTTTTCATTGGGGTCCCTATTTTTTAAATGATTTTTGGCCCGCTCACTTCGGAATTCTCAAAGATGCCCATTGTTGAATAGACGAGCCACTTCTTCTCTTAGTTGTCGACAATCTCCAGTCCTGTGATGTGAGTACCATGGTATTTACATACCATGTTGTGATCCCTCTGCATGGGATCAGACTGAAGTGGCCTAGGCCATTTGGTCTCCTTGTTGCGACCAATGGCTGATACTATACTCGCAACATCCACGTTGAAGTTATATTCCGATAGTATCGGGGCTTCCCTGCCCCCAAGTGATCTGTCAAAACTGTTCTTACTCGTCAGACCCCGGTTGCTAGGCCTTTTATCACTTCTCCTATCATTCCTAGCTGGGTGGCGACTGGGTCTGTTCCCTCTTCTATCCAAGTTGTATGGCTGATATCGATCTCGGACCGGCCTTGACTCATGGTCCATAATTCTTTCAGATCTGTCATTTTTTCTATTGGGGTAAATTGACCCCAAGGGCCCCCCCAACTGTTCGTCCTCGACTCTTATCTTTGACTAATACCTGTTAGGAACATCGACCCAAGTAACCAGTGGGTACTTCACCAAGTTTTGCTTCAATTGTTGAAAAGTAATGGATCTTTGGGGGTTGAGCTCTTGAGTGAGGGCCTGAACGACCCAGTAATCTGCGATCGAGGGCAGGTTCATCTGTTCCATCTGAAGCCCCGACACGTACTCCCTAAGCATCTCGTTCTCTTTTTGCTTGACTTTGAAAAGATCTGATTTCCTCGTCTCGACCTTCATGGTGCTGGAATGGGCTTTAACGAAGGCATCTGCAAGCATAGCAAATGAATCAATAGAATTTGGAGGTAAGTTATGGTACCATATCATTTCCCCTTTGGATAAGGTTTCCCAAAACTTCTTCAACAACACCAACTTGATCTTGTCGTCTTTTATTGCGCAAGTGTAGAAGGTTACATGATCATTTGGATATGTGGTTCCATTATATTTGGGAAAATCGGGCATCCAGAATCTCTTCAAAATTGGCTTCACTGCCGAACATGGAGGGATAGGTTTTTGAATGAATTTTTTGGAATCTGGCCCTCTCAATATTGAAGGCAATCCTGGGATCTGATCGACCCTCGAATTGTAAGTTTCCACATTCTTGTAATTTGCCTCTATCTTATTTTCTCTAGACTCTACCCACTTTGTTAGCGCTTCAATCATTTTCATCACCTCAAAATTTTATCGAGGTCCAAACTCATCCAGTTCTACGACAATTTGTTTATCTCTTCGAGCGTCTTCTCTGACTCGCTAGGGTTCGGTCCGGTTCTCGGTGTGATTTTGAGTCTGTAGCTGTGCTATTGCCACTCGCTGGGCTTATAGCATTTCAAAAATTAATCGTAAGCTAACTCCATCACCTTCCCCTCCGGGTTTGCTCGAGCTGATGGTCGAGGTGCCCTACGAATGCTATTTTCGAGATCAATTGGCAGGTTGATGTTGACGGCAACTTATGAGTTAGCGTCGACCGGGTCAGCGATTGGAACACCATTAGGATCAGCAGGGGTACGTCATTACTTGGTACCATGTTATTGTCTGCACCGTGGTGTCCTGACTCGATGTCAACGTTCAAGTGAGAAGACTGAGAATTTAACATTTTAAATAAACCTAAAATTAAACTTTAAAGAGCAAGTGTAAAATAAGGTGTGTTATGGAGATTCCTATTAAATCACCACTATTATCATTTTCCCTAAGGTGGGCGCCAGACAATTTACCCTTAAAATGAGTAACAATTGAATTTATATGCGGTTTAAAGTATATGTGATTTAATTTAACACGAATGAAATAAGAACAATAAATAATTGAATTAAAGGAAAATAAAGCGATCAAACCAAATGCAATGGATGTTTAAGTCTAACTTTGCAATAGACGTTTGGAAATAAGTGATCCAGCCCTCGGAACTGGCTCGGTTGCAACTCAATAAACAAGCAGCTGAAAAACCCTTTGAACAATAGCTAGAGAACAAAAACTAATTTTATTGCTTTGGTATGTGTGCCAACCCTGGTATCCAAAATAAAAAGATTCCCCCTTTATATAGTAGGGGAGTTTCAATCTTAATACATGTCTAAATAAGGTAAAAAATCTTTTTCTTTCGGTAAACATTGATACGCAGTTGATATCAGGCGAGATTTGCACTGTAATATCCGGTTGAGGGCAGATATTTTGGCCCCTCGCTTATCCTGTATAATCGTCACTTCCCTTAGTCTCGACTCTTCACTCTACTCGAGCTCAATGCTCGGCCGTGTCCGTTCCTGGGTGCATCATTCATTCTTCCTGTGCTTTGATCCGTGGAATCTCTCAGCTTTACTAGTGGCCATGCCAGATAGTGTTTTCTTCTTGTTTCTTTACCAAAAAATTGGGGGTAACCATATCTCCGATTTTACCCGCACACAAAAACATTGAGGATTGTTTCTTTGAGGACCATGAAATTGGTGCGCTACCAAGGAAATTATATAGCCAGAGATAGAAGTACGATCATTCAAATCACCAGCCCAGGCGATAATGGACTATTAGAAACAATAAACGTGCGAGAGATAATAGCTCTGATACCACATAATGTGTATGACTGAAGTAAAAATAATTTCTTTTTGGGATGAACCTGTACCATGTATATTACAATAACCAAAACATATTACAAAGGAGAGGGACTTTAGGCCAAAAACACCTCCCTGAAAATGTGCATAGGTACAAAGCCGACTGTAGTAGACTTTACAAGGCACCTCATAAGAATTGATGTCACATCCCAGTTCTTCAAGATGTACCCTGCAGCAAAAAGAAACTGACTTCTCCCATCTGACAAAATACAGTTTCACAATATGGGAAGTAGCTTAACCATAATAGAGGCCTGCATATAAAAAGATATAAACTAGTAAAGCAATTAATTTTACTAGTAAAAGTTTTTTATACCACATAAAATATATGCTGCAGTAAAAACGTGAGAAATAAATTTTATTAATTACAGACTGAGTATATAAAAAATATTTATATAGTATTTACAACAAGGAGATGATCTAAGGAAAAAAAACTATTGAAACAAAACCTAAATATAAGGAGAAGTTACAATAGAGTAAAGAATAGGAACTATCAAATCTGAAATTTTAAAAATGGGAATCACGTAATTATCTGTTATTATAAAAAAGGTGTGTGGGGGGGGGGGGGGGGAGGGGTCTAATCAAGCTAAATCCCCACCATTACAGAAGGTAGAACTTGAATGAATGACTTTAATTAAATAAAAAAGTGATCGGCGAAAGAAGGCCTTTTCTGATATATTATTCCTAGTCATAGTTGTAATTCACAAAGTTTGTAGTGATACAAGCTAAGATCTTACGAAAGAGTAAAAAGATGAATGTCACGATCCCAAATTCAACTAGTCGTGATGGCACATAACTTAACCCGCAAGATAAGTCAATTAGCAATAATCAAATTCAAATGAGATTTACTGAGAAAATAATTGATGAAATAACTAAACTTTTGTACAACTTCCAAGGACTGGTAGAACAAATCATGAGCTTCTAAGATTTAGAATTTACAAAGACTATAACTGGAACGCCGATACATCTCCAATGCCAGCTCTCGCCATAGACATGCTTTTCAAATATAACAGTAAAACTCAAATCTTTCACCAAAATCACCAATATATGAGTATGTCAGAAAATTATGATTTGTTTCCAAAAACATTCCATAATAGATAAGATATTTTATTTTTAGATAGCATAAAAAAAGTACATCTATATGCCTACATGTCAATGTACATGTGAGGTCATGAATGCCACAACACCGTTTAGCATGAGAAAATACATCTTTAAGCCTACATGCCAAGTATGCCTGTCAAATGTAATGCATCACAGTAATAAACTCATGTACTCACACTCTCAGAATACTCAATCTCTCTGTCTCTCCTTTAATCACTCGGTACACTCAATCACTCGGCACTCGGTACATCCGCTCACTGTTGGTATGTCAGACTCCGGAGGAGCGAATCCTGCCCAAGAACTAATATAAAGCCCACATGGTCTACTGTGGCGTGCAGCCTGACTCCATAAATAATAATAAAACCTATAAGTTCTGTTACAGTGTGCAACCCGATCTATATAATAATAATAATATATATATATATATATATATATATATATATATATATATATATATAGCCAATATGACATGTTGCGGCGTGCAACCCGATCCACAATATCTCTCACAAGACGGATCTCAGGCCACAACTCAGTCATCAATTTCTCCAGTCTCTCGGGCTCGCAAATCTCATGCCAATCAGCCCAAACAATGATAAGATGATGTGCCAAGAAATGATAACATAGACTGAGATATGATATGCAAATGAATGAATATGACTTAGTATATAATTGCAATTTAAGCAATTCAACATCATAGATGACCTCAGTGGGTCCCACCAGAATAAGCATATACATTAAGCATGATTTCTAACATGATTCACAACTCATACAATCAAACAAGTAGGGAGAACATGGAGATAACAAGATATAACAGCAAAACAAGTCGGGGCACAGTCTAATAGCCAACCAAAGTCATGATTTCCCTGGTGCACGCCCACACGCTCGTCACCTAGCATGTGCGCCACCTCAATACATCTCTTATAACACAGTTCTCAGGGTGAAATACCCTCAAATCTAAGTTTAGATAAGTTACTTACCTAGAACAAGTCAAATCCAATATTGAGCAAGCCAAACAATACTCTAGAAATGCCATACAGCGCGTACCGACCTCCGAACGGCTCGAAGTTAGCCAAAAGAAACTCATGAATATCAAATAATACCAAAGGAAACAAACCCAATCGATAAATGTTGAATCTTTAGTCAAAAGTCCTAAGTCAATCAAAAAGCCAAACCCGGTCCCACACCTTGGAACTCAACAAAACTGACAAAATCAGACAACACATTCAAGTACGAGTCCAACCATACTAATTTGACTCAAATCCGACTCTGAATCGATGTTCAAAACTCAAAACTTTACTTTATGAAAGTTTAGAGAAAATTCGTCAAATTTCTCTTTAAAATTCTTAATTCAAATGAAAAAATCAAAGATAGAATCACGAAATATAATCAAAACCGAGTAGAGAACAATTACCCCAATTAATGTGATGAAAATCCTCTCAAACATCGCCTAAAGCCGAGCACCAAATCTGAAGTTGTGATAAAATAGAACAAGACCTTGATATATAGTAAGTCTGCCAAGGTACGTTGCACGTGCGACCAAATTCTCGCTTATGCGAAATCGCATGTGTGGTCCAACCCTCGCTTCTACGATAACGCCCTAGCTCAGCATCCACCGCTTCTGCGATCATCACTCTGCTTCTGCTGTCACGCTTCTGTGCATATATAATCGCACCTGCGGTCGCGTAGATGCACTTATGCACCTGCACTTACGGCCTTCACATCCAACATGCCACTTCCTCTTTTGTGATGACTCGTCCGCATCTATGTCAAAACATCCGCAGATGCGGAAACACTAGGACCAACACTTCATCGGCAATGAACATGAGACAAAATGAACCAAACCACGTCCGAAACTCATCCGAGCCCCTCGGGACCCCGTTCGAATATATCAACGAGTCCCATAACATTACACGGACTTACTCGAGGCCTCAAATCATGCATAATAACATAAAAATCATGAATCGCACCTCACATTGAACTTAATCAACTTTTGAACATTCAACTTCCAAAACGCGTGTCGAACCATATCAAACCAACTCGGAATGACCCTAAAATTTGCACACAAGTCCCAAATGACATAACAAAGACATTCCAATTCTCGGAACAATAATTCGAACCCGATATCATCAAAGTCAACTCTGGTCAAACTTATGAACATTCCAAACTTTTAAATCTCCAACTTTCGCCAAATAGTGCCAAAACTTTATAGAAACATCCGAGTGCAAATCCAGGCATGCGTCCAAGTCTAAAATCACGATCCGGACCTAACGGAACCATAAAAACTCCGATCCGGGGTCAAATACAAAAAAAAATCAAACCTGGTCAACTCTTCCAACTTAAAGATTCCAAGTTGAGAATTATTCTTTCAAATCAATTCCGAATCACCTGAAAACCAAAACCGACGATTGACACAAATCATAATAAATCATACGAAGCTACTCAAGACTTCGAATAGATTAACGGAATGCAAATGCTTAAAATGACCGGTCGGGTCATTATATTCTCCCCTACTTAAACATATGTTTGTACTCGAACGTGTCACGAGTCATTTCAAAGCCATCAAATCACCGTGAAACCTTACCATGCACATACCCGGGGGTGATCCCATGTCACTCTATTCCATATAAGTCTGACATCACAACATAACTGAATATTCTCACTTCGTCCTTAGCCCATAAACTTTGGTACCTAATTTCCCACACCCGGAATTCCTTACAAAACCCGAATCTTGCATCTACACACTATATAAGTCTGAACAAGCTGTATCAAGCCATAATCATAATCCAAGATGTAATCATATGATATACCACATAACTCGCATACTCGTAGCAATAATTTTCGATCACAGTAGCTGCTCAAAAACAAACTTGGTACCGATAAAAATCCTCATATCATATAAAACCTCGTCCAAAACCTTCGTACGCTGCTGATGATGGAAGAAACACTTAGAAACTCATAACCACGCATCAGACCAACAAGTCATGGAGTTCTCTCGCCCAACCAGAACCATAACCCAAATGCTAGGCTGACTTCCGATATTACTCTTCCAAACATACCTTAACCAAATTCAATAGCAATCACTTCAGGCCTAATGACTTCATCTCATCAAGTACAAGCTACTCTATGGACATGCCATACCCATACTACCTAGAGCCTCAAATTGCATAATCCGTGCACCAATAAGCAACAACTCAAATGTACTCAAACATGGGAAACTAATTCAAATGAGAGAACCGTCTCGCAAGCTCAGAAAGTACCACCACAACGCAACACTATGAACCCATCACACATAATATGACCAAGACACATGAATCTAACACAAAGGATCATATCCTAACATAACCCTGTCGCAATGCATGATCCCATCCAAACACCGATCCATATGAAATACCCCAATCCACAATGCTCAAATCAACAACCTCACGCGATTCGATATCAAGTACATGAAGTGCATGACCATAACCATGAAGAAGAAAATGACACAATATACCACAGCCAAGAAAGAACATAACCAAGGTGCAATCGACCATTCCACACCCCAATCACCATCTCGCTCGAATTCCTCTATAAGGACCAAATACAATCGCACCATATGTGAATATAACCAACGAATCATAATCCCTCGTAGCATAGAAGAGTAACACATAAGACATATCAGAACATGAAGAAGATCAACTCTAAACGAATGACACACCCTTCAACACTAACAGTTCTGAGTCAACAGATCCGACCCGATGTAGAATACACATCCTCTGCGGGCCTACCAATGGGCCCCCAAATCAACTCCCATCATCCCTAAATGGATAAATAGCACTCTAAAAGTCCTCAATGATCTAACTATAACACGTACCACCATCTAGATAACTTTGGCTACATCTTCACAGTCCATAACCCTAAAATAATCTGCTTTAGAGAACTCCCGGTCTCCAAATCCATAGAACATATCTCTCATACACAATCATCCCTACGAGAAATATTTCTATAGTTATTCTGTGCCACATAGAAAATCTAAACATCAGCAGTCGATCTACCAGGCGAGTACCGCAATGCTAATGAAGGATCTGTAAGTCAAAACACAGTGCCCCTTCTGAAATGTGCACCCTTCTCAGGCAATACCAAGTAGTAATATCATTCCTCTAATTATCTGAAATCGTCCGTGTTGTCTAAGAATTCATGACCTTCCCTTCAAAACTGAACTGTGACCTTGCACGTGCAAATTTAAATCCCGCAGGACGCACCACAACTATTATGCCATTATGTGAAAAGCACGAGAATCTCATTATCAACTCTGTGTCACAAGTAGAATATATACACGATCAATCAAAAATCTTCCACTTGATCCCATCCAGGAGAAAATCATAACACGCCTCATAACCCTCATACCTGTAGATGAATCCATCTCAAGTTATGACAGAAATCGTCGAGAATACTTCGGAACCCAATTGCACATAACCAAGGCATTAGAATTGAATCCCTCTAACTCAACCAAGCCACGCAGGTTGCCAAGCCCAAGAGTATTGCCACAAAACACCGGTAGAGACTCACCACATTATATGTACCCAAAGAACCGATCATAGCCATTACCGTGCTGATCCAACTTGCTACCAAGCTGTCCTATTTCTCCAAGTTCCTTTCAAATTACGCTCAAGTTGACACTTCTCCTTGCCACATCACCATGATCCTTATCCAAAGCTCACCACAAGAGATCCTAGCATAAAATCACACCGCCCTAAGGCCCATAAACCATTGTATTCCCTCTTAAGCACACCAAAAGTACCATAACCAAGACAGCTACTCTGAAGAGATCTTCTGTGAATTTAAAGTTGTTCCTTTTACCTTTCTGATACTAAAATATAGAATCCATAGTGATACAGAAATACCGCAAGTCCTGGCACCATCCAATGCAAATCTCAAATCTTATCCATATACAAATCCGGGGAAATCCTCCAAATGCCACTTATGAATCTTGAACTCTGTAGAGCCTTATCGAGAGTTATCCACCCAATTCAAACCTCAAATGCACCGCCCCAATACGCGCCAAATGACCTGTGCCCCATTAGCACATTAACGCCCAAAGGAGTAATCCACACCTCTAAGCAAGCAAGCGACTCCCCTTTTCTTAGTACATTATATCCATCACAAACAGCAACCCTAAACCACTCTCATGACTTCTATATGTCCATAAGGTGTAATACATCATGCATCCAGAAATTTCCTCGCTTAAGTCATCCTCAAAACCAATATCTGCAAGGCATAACCAATCCACAAGTATGATTCAGATCAAAACCAATACAATACGTAACTATGCAGTCTAATCGCCGATGGTAGACTCCCCCACTTGGATCCAATCCATAGAGTAAAACATCTGATAATTCAAAATACCCATACACTATTACTGCTATAATCCCACAATGAGATTCAACTAAATTCTTCATAAGCTCATGTAACACAAACCATAAAATACCTCAAATCATCTTCTAAGCTTGCAGTCATCCTCGTGACAGTCAGGTCAACTTTCTCAACCAATCCAAACTCAATACACATATAACCAACTGGTAGAAAAGAAACCCTCTACACAATATCATAAGGATCACACATCCGTAGATTACCCTACAGGTGATAACCCACCTGCTTAGCCTCAAACTGACATCTATCTATACCCTTTCACAACCACAACTACTATGCAATCACTTAATCTTCCTGAGTCTGAACTCATCAATAAGACATGAGAATCTACTTCGTTCCACAAATGAAATAACATGAAGGAATCCCTCAAAACTCTCATAACTCCAGATTGTATAACACATCCACAGAAATCGAGCATCCAATAGTCTTTTTCATATCTCAAGCAATCTCTTCTCGTCACATTCAAACCATCTAAATACATCCTGCAGTCACATCGTACTTATCATATAATCATCCAACCACTCACCAAACCATAAGTCCCGCTTCTAGGGACACTACCGGACATATAAGTCCAAAAGCACATGCTCACATAGCTGGAACCACCAAGCCCAAGCTACGGTCAAAACCTGACCTCAAGTCCTTTAGACTGGCCCATCACCAGAACACAAAAAATACATCTCGCACCTCATGCATGGAATCAAAAGCCGTCGATGCATAGCTGATATCGAGCGCTCACATAAGCATACGAGTGAGCGGGAAGGATTGAAAGAGATGCTCTTCAAGCTGAATTAATGATACACGATAAGGTAAGAAAGATGGGAGGTTTATCCTAAATGCCCTGCAGCCTCTCGAAGATAGGTATGGACGTCATCATACCGATCCGCAAGACTCTACTAAACACTTGCTCATGACTCGTAGAACCTGTGAACCTAGAACTCTTATACCAACTTATCACAACCCAAAATCCAACTTGTCGTGATGGCACCTAACCTAACCCATTAGGTAAGCCAAGTAGCAACAATCCAATTCAAATGAGATTTACTAAGAAAATAATTGATGAAATAACTTAACTTTTATACAACTTTCGAAGGACAGGTAATACAAATCATGAGCTTCTAAGATTTAGAGTTAACAAAGCTGGTATGAAACAAATGCATCATCTGTTCAAAATATGCATAAACAAATTTATAAATTCTAAAGCTACCAAGAATAAGAGACAGCTATAACCAGAACGTCGGTACATCTCCAATGCCGGCTCCCGCCATACGTCGCAACATCAGCTCCAAAGTCTGCATGCAAGGTGCAAAAGTGTAGTATGAGTACAACCGACCCATGTACTCAACAAGTAACAAACCTAACCTTAGGTTGAAATCAGTGATGAGCTTAGACAACGGTCAGAGTCCAACACCAATAGCCAAGAACAATTCGTAACAATATAATAAAAGCAGTACAAGTAATAACTCAAAGATATGATGCTCAGCTCGTTAACGGTAACAAAAAATAGGCATCCTTTTCAAGTATGATAGTAAAACCCAAATATTTCACCAAAATCACCAATATATGAGTATATCAGAAAATTGTGATTTTCTCCAAAAATATTCCACAAAAGATAAGATATTGTATTATCAGATAGCATGAGGAAAGCACATCCATATGCCTACGTGTCAATGTACATGTGAAGTCATGAATGCCACAACACCGTTTAGCATGGGAAAATGCATCTCTAAGACTTTATGCCAAGTATGCATGTCAAATGCAATGCATCAAAGTGATAAACTCATGTACTCACACTCTCAGAGTACTCAATCTCACTATCTCGCCCTCAATCACTAGGTACATCCAACCACTTGGTACACTCATCACTCGGCACTCGGTACATGTGCTCACTGCTGGTATGTCAGACTCCGGAAGGGCGGATCCTGCTCAATCTCTAATATAAAGACCACATGGCTTGCTGCGGCGTGAAGTCCGATCCCATAAATAATAATAATAATAATAAAATCTATAAGGCATGTTGCGGCGTGCAGCCCTATCCATATAATAATAATGTATATAAAACCAATATGGCCTACTGTGGCGTGCAACCCGACCCATAATATCTCTCACAACACGGCTCTCTAGCCCCAACTCAGTAATCAATCTCTCTAGTCTCTCGGGCTCACAAATCTCATGCCAATCAGCCTAAATAATGATAACATGATGTACCAAGAAATGATAACAGATACTAAGATATGATATGCAAATGAGTGAATATGACTATGTATCACAATTTAAGCAAATAACTCAACAGCAGAGATGACATCATTGGGTACCAACATAATAAGCATATAGCCTAAACATGATTTCTAATGTGATTCACAGCTCATCTAATCAAATAAGTAGGGAGAACATAGAGGTAACTACATATAACAACAAACAAGTTCGGGCATAGTCTAATAGCCAACTAAAGTCATGATTTCCCTGGTGCACGCCCACACGCTCGTCGCCTAGCATGTGCGCCACCTTAATACATCTCTTATAACACAGTTCCCAGGGTGAAATACTTTCAAATCCAAGTTTAGATAAGTTACTTACCTCGAACATGCTGAATCCAATACCGAGCAACCAAAACAATACTCTAGAAATGCCATCCTATACATACCAACTCCGAACGGCTCGAAATTAGCCAAAGTAACTCAAGAACATCAAATACTGCCAAAGGAAACAAGCCAATCGATAAAAGTTGAATCTTTAATCAAAATTCCAAAGTCAACCAAAAAGTCAAACCTGGGCCCGAACCTCGGAATCGGACATAATCAAACACACCATTCAATTACAAGTCCAACCATACTAGTTTTACTCAAATCCGACTCCGAATCGATGTTCAAAACTCAAAAATTCAATTTAAGAAAGTTTAGACAAAAAACCCCAAATTTCTCTTTAAAATTCATAATCCAAATGACAAAATCGAAGATAGATGCACGAAATATAATCAAAACTGAGTAGAGAAAACTTAACCCAATCCATGTTATGAAAATCCTCTCACAAGTCGCCCAAAACCGAGCTCCAAATCTCAAGTTGTGATAAAATAGAACAAGAGCTCGATATATAGTGAGTCTGCCCAGGTATGTCACACCTACGACCAAATTCTCGCTTCTGCGAAATCGCATGTGCGGCCCAACCTTCTCTTCTGCGAAAACTCCCTAACTCATCATCCATCGCTTCTGCGATCATCACTTCTCTTCTGTTGTCGTGCTTCTGCGCATATAGAATCACACATGTGGTCGCGCAGATGCGCTCATGCACCCGCACATGCGGCCTTCATGACCAGCATGCCACTTCCGATTTTGCGATGACCCGTCCGCATCTACGGATTCATATCTGCATCCAAGCTTCTGCAGATGCGGAAACACCAGCACCAACACTTTTTCAGCAATGCAACAAGAGACAAAATAATCCGAACCACGTCCAAAACTCACCCGAGCCACTCGAGACCCCGTCTGAACATACCAACGAGTCTCATAACATAACACAGATTTACTCGAGGCCTCAAATCACGCATAATAACATAAAAATTATGAATCGCACCTCACATTCAACTTAATGAACTTTTGAACTTTCAACTTCTAAAACTCGTGCTGAACCATATCAAACCAACTCAGAATGACCCTATATTTTTCACAAGAATCCCAAATGAGATAACAAAGCCATTTTAATTCCCGAAACAATAATTCGAACCCGATATCATCAAAGTCAACTCTCAATCAAACTTATGAACATTCCAAACCTTTAAATCTCCAACTTTTGCCAAATAGTACTGAAACCTTTTAGAAACATCCGAGTGCAAATCTGAGCATGTGCCCAAATCAAAAATCACTATCCGGACCTAACAGAACCATAAATACTCCGGTTTGGAGTCAAATTCACAAAAAAATCAAACTTGGTCAACTCTTCCAACTTAAAGCTTCCTAGTTGAGAATCATTCTTTTAAATCAATTTTGAATTACTTAAAAATCAAAACCGATGATTCACACTAGTCATAATACATCATATGAAACCACTCAAGATTTCAAATAGCTGAACGGAATGCAAATGCTCAAAATGACCAATCGGGTCGTTACAATAAATCAGTAGACTTGTTGCATTATGATCTATATATTATGCACGCTTTCGAAGGTAAATGCTATTAATAATTTTTTCTTCACTTATTCAATGTCCCTAATTGTAATCTACATATTATTTAGTAGAATTAGTCTTAACATACTGATGTTTGGCTATAATTCCATATTTTTAGGGCATTACGTACATTACATTTTGGTGCTTTAATACTAAACTACACTATATTTTTACTTAATTGAGCTTATTTTATGTGTAGGTACGTTGAAGACAAAATTGGGAGCAAAATAAAGATTTTATGTGTATTTTATACACTACAAGAATGGACCATGATCATTTATCGATTAGAAGCATTATAATGGTATATAGAGCAATGATTGAAGAGACAAAAAGAAACAATGCAAGGGAATTTGAAAAAAGAAATAGAAACGAGAATGAGAAATGAATTTGAAAAGTTAGGCAGCAAAACAAAATTGAATTAAAGCTAAGCAATTGGGCACAAAATTGAGTTCTTAACATTTGATTTGATGTTAGGCAGCAAGAAGTCGAACTCAATTCTGGGCGACGTAAGCAATCTACCTCACTATAGAGCATGCGACGCGAGAAATTTTGCTAGCGATGAAGTGGGCACCGTGAGGGTTATCGCGAGACCAAGTGCGCTATAGAGGTTGCGATGCACGGTCTACAACGAGCGTATTCCGGGTTTTTAAAGCCTATTTTATCTCCTATTTGATTTTGGACTTGGTTATTTCGTTTAGGTCTTTTACCTACACATATAAATAGTCATTAAACACCATTTTTAGAGGAGTTTTGCGACCGGAGGCAAGAACGTCACGTGGAACCACTCTTGGAGGAGAAAATCATAGAGTTCTTCATCCCTTTATCTTTTCATTGTAATTTGTTTATGCAAAATACTTGGAAAATTGTTACTACGAACATGAGTGGCTAAGCACTTAAGTTCTAGGGTTGTGGTTGACATGATTATTAACGTTTATTAATTACATCTTCGTTAATTCAGATTATCATCTTGTGGCTATTTTCACCGATATGGTGGAACGGTTTGTGAAGGTTTTTATGGATGATTTTTCTGTGTTTGGTCCGTCTTTTGATGAATTCTTAACCAATATTGCTAAAGTGCTTGCCAAGTGCGAGGAGACTAATCTTGTACTAAATTGAGAAAAGTGCCATTTTATGGTACGTGAAGGTATAGTGCTGGGACACAAGGTGTCCAAAGATGGACTGGAAGTTGACAAGGCTAAGGTGGAAGCAATTGAAAAGTTTCCACCACCGATTTAAGTGAAAGGAGTTAGGAGTTTTCTGGGACATGCAGGTTTTTATCGCCGATTTATAAAGAATTTCTCAAATATTTCCTCTCCTTTGTGAAAGTTCTTAGAGAAGGATGTGTCGTTCAAGTTTGATGATGCTTGTCTGAAAAAGAAGTTAGTGAGTGCACCAATCATAGTGGCTCCTGACTGGAATGAGTCATTTGAGATGATGTGTGACGCCAGTGATGGTGCAATTGGGGCCGTATTGAGCCAGATGAGGAGCAAAATATTTCATTCCATTTACTATGCAAGCAAAAATCTCACTCCCGCTCAAAGAAATTATACTGTGACAGAAAAGGAGGTGCTTGTTGTAGTGTGGGCGTTCGATAAATTTCGGGCCTATTTGGTTGGCACCAAAGTCATCGTCTACACAGACCATGCAACCATCAAGTATTTGTTTGAAAAGAAAGATGCTAAACCAAGGCTAATCCATTGGGTTTTACTCTTGCAGGAATTTGACTTAGAGATCCGAGACCGTAAAGGAACAGAGAATCAAGTGGCTGATCACTTGTCCAGGTTAGAAACTTAGAATCATGTAGCTGAGGGAGATGTCATCAAGGAAACATTCCCGGATGAGCAATTATTGACCACTACTGCTGGGGAGGTACCATGGTAAGTAGATTTTGTGAACTATTTGGCAAGTGGAGAGATGCTGCTTGATCTTGAACCTTATGCTAAAAAGAAGTTCTTGCGAGATGTGAGGTCATATGTGTGGGATGATCCATTCCTGTTCAAATCGTGTATTGATCAGCTAATGAGAAAATGTGTGCCTAAATCTGAAATAAATGCTATCTTACATGAATGCCATGCATCGCCTTATGATGGTCATCATGCGGGTGACAAAATAATAGCTAAGGTATTGAAATCGGGTTTCTATTGGCCTAGGGTGTTTAAATATGCCCATGAGTTCGTGAGGAGATGTGATAGGTGCCAGAGAACAGGAACAATTATGAAAAGGCATGAGATGCCATTACACGGTATTATGGAGGTTGAAATTTTTTATGTTTGGGGAATTGATTTTATGGGTCCGTTTCCCTCGTCCAGTGGGTGTATGTCCATTTTGGTGGCCGTTGACTATGTGTCGAAGTGGGTGGAGACCATAGTTGTTCCTACCAATGATGCCAAGGTTGTGTTCACATTTGTGAAAAAGCATATCTTTACAAGGTTCGGCACTCCGAGAGTGATGATAAGTGATGGGGGCACCCATTTCTATAACAAGCTCTTGGACAATGTCCTAGCGCAATATGGGGTCAAACATAAGTTTGCAACCGCTTACCATCCTCAGACTAGTGGGCAAGTTGAAGTCTTAAATAGAGAGATAAAGTAGATCCTGGAGAAGATGGTTAGTGCAAGTAGGAAAGATTGGGCTGCAAAGCTTGCTGATGCTCTATGGGCATACCGGAACGCCTACAAAACTCCAATCGTAACCTCCCCTTACAAAATGATTTAGGGGAAAGCATGCCATTTACCGGTGGAACTTGAGCACAAGGCCTATTGGGCAATAAAGAAGTTGAACTTTGATGCAGACTTGGCAGGTATAAAGAGGGTGATGCAATTGAACGAGCTTGATGAGTTTCGCTTGCAGGCGTATGAGAATGCCAAGTTATATAAAGAAAACACCAAGCGATGGCATGATAAGAATATTCAGCAACGCGAGTTCGAAACGGGCCAATTGGTTCTCTTGTTCAATTCGAGGCTGAGACTCTTTCCGGGGAAGCTCAAATCGAGATGGTCGGGCCCGTTTAAGGTAGTGAGAGTCACTCCACATGGTGCAATTGAGATGCGCGTCTTAGGTGGCGAGAGAACGTTCTTAGTGAACGGACAAAGGGTAAAGCACTATTATGGACGTGATTTTGATTGTCAGAAGTCAAAGGTGTTACTTGCCAATGATTAGACGAGATTCTGTATCGTGCCGCGACGTTAAATCAGGCGCTTGTTGGGAGGCAACCCATCTTTACTGCTTTCTTTTATTTTTATTTTTATCTTATTATTATTGTAATTTTTGTTTTTGTTTTGTAGGATTATGAGCATAGGAAGCAAAGCCATTGGAAGAGTGCAAAAGCGAGTTAGATGGTGAGAACTAAGTATGGGGTGCCCACACAAAGGACCATGCCTGGGGGAAGTCTGAGTACCAGTGAGCCGCTATTGCTTCGGCCTTTGGCCTTTCAGGGAGTTTCTTGTCCACCCTTGTTATTGTTTTGCTTTATTTGTGTATTGGAGACACTGCACTCTTTTAAGTGTGGGGGTGGGAGAATTCTCTAAAAAAAATAGTAGTAGAAAAGTGTTAACTTCTTATTTTTATTTTAGTAGTTGTGTAGTATTTTAGTAGCTATGAAGAAAAACAAAACAAAAAAAAAAGTAAAAAAATTAGACTTTTCCCGACGATGGATCTCATTCGACAGGTTTCTTGAGGGATTTAAGTCTAAAGAAAAAGGACAAAAATAATTTTCTTTGTAGGTAGTGTAGTAATTCCCCCTTGGTTTTTCTTTGTGTCGCGGTTCTTTTCCAAGGGTTTTGTTTGAACTGGGTGTTGTTAGTTTTATTTTTGAGGAGTAGGAGACATTGTGAGATGAATTGAATTGGAGCAATATCTCTTGACTTTGTTATGCCTTGAGAATAGTGAGTACTTTGGTTGTGACGCTTAGGCTCAGTTTTTGACTCTTGTATAAGTACCTTAAATCATATGATCTTAACTTTGCTTGCTTTCACTAAAGTGTTTTGATGAGTCCAATCCTGAGTAAGTTATGTGCCATGTTTATGTGAGGTTTGTGTGTTATTCTGTGTATTGCATTTGATGTCTAGAACTTGCCCCGTGTGTTTGCAAAGCGAAATAGTAGTTTTGTTCAGTCTTATAAGTGATATAGGCATTTCTTTGTTGAGCCAGATATATATAGTTTATCCGCCTAATTGTTATGTATCGTAGTTAACCCCTTTGAGCGTATAATCCCGTTTCTTTAGAAATTACATTACAAGCCTTACCCATTTGTTTAAATTAACTATCTATTTGAACCTTTTAACCTCTCATAAGCATTTGAATTGCAATGAACTTTATAAAAGTTAAAGTGTGGGGTGGTTGGTTTGGCTTTTGAGTGGAACTAATGAAATAAGGAGAAAGGTGCACTGTTTTGAAAAAGTAAAAGCCACTTGAATTGAAAAAGAAAAGAAAGAATATATAGTTGTATTGCTGTAAAAAATATTCCTTGATAGTGGTGACTCTTGATGTAATTGTGCTTAAAAGAAGTATGGAGTAATATACATTGATGTAAAGGTGGAGTTTGGTTTGACATAAGTATGGGGTTTAAATGTTAAAGTATATGTATTAAAGTGCTTAGGGAGGTGTAGTCACTCTTATATCCAAATGTATCTTACCCGATCCGCAGCCTACATTACAACCAATTAAAGTCCTACTTGATCCTAGACTGAATGAGCTCGATTAGTAGAGTAGTACACTACGGGCAAGCCTATGGTGCATCTTTTATGGCATATGAATGTTATTTCTGAGAGTGTGTGAATTCTTTCTATCTCGAGTTCCTAATTGTTCTTAAATTTTATTGTGTGGAACTAATCTCTTTTGTTGTGTGAGGGCACTTGATTTATGAAGGAAAGGTAATGTCATTGACCTCTATGTTAGAGTAAGTGAGTTAGTTGTGAATAATGCATGGTGCTTGCGAGTCAAATCTTGAGGTGAAGATGTTACACCCTTGTACTTAGTCTATTTTAAAGATTCTTGGTGTGATGAGTTAGGAGAATTGTTTAAAAAGGCCGTGTCTATATAAAGTGTTGTTTGATTGCTCGAGGACGAGCAACGTTTAAGTACGGGGTAGTGATGTTTGGCTATAATTTTATATTTTTAGGGCATTACTTACCTTACATTTTGGTGCTTTAATGCTAAACTACACTATTTTTTGCTTAATTGAGCTTATTTTATGTGTAGGTATGTTGAAGACGAAATTGGGAGCAAAGTAGAGATTTTATGTGTATTTTATATACTACAAGAATGGACCATGATCATTTATCGATTAGAAGCATTATAATGCTATATGGAGCAATGATTGAAGAGACAAAAAGAAACAATGCAAGGGAATTTGAAAAAAGAAATAGAAACGAGAATGAGAAATGAGTTTGAAAAGTTAGGCAGCAAAAAAAAATTGAATTAAAGCTAAGCAGTTGGGCACAAAATTGAGTTCTTAACATTTGATTTGATGCTAGGCAGCAAGAAGTCGAACTCAATTCCGGGAGACATGAGCAATCTAGCTCGCTATAGAGCATGCGACGCGAGAAAATTTGCTAGCGATGGAGTGGGCACTGCGAGGGTTATTGCGCGACCAAGTGCGCTATAGAGGTTGCGATGCATGGTCTACAGTGAGCGTGTTCCGGATTATTAAAGCCTATTTTGTCTTCTATTTGGTTTTGGACTTGGTTATTTCGTTTAGGTCTTTTTCCTACACATATAAATAGTCATTAAACACCTTTTTTAGATGTGTTTTGCGACCGGATGCAAGAGCATCACGTGGAACCACTCTTGGAGGAGAAAATCATAGAGTTCATCATCCCTTTATCTTTTTTTTTTTTGTAATTTATTTATGCAATATACTTGAAAAATTATTACTACGAACATGAGTGTCTAAGAACTTTAAGTTCTAGGGTTGTGGTTGACATGATTATTAACTTTTATTAATTACATCTTCGTTAATTCGGATTATCATCTTGTGGTTATTTTTTCAAGTACCCACAAGTATTCGTGGTCGTCAAGTAATAAAGTGACTCGAAAATCGGATGTCGAACCCACAGAGACATAGATTGATCATTAACTAAGCAAACTAAAATTAATTAATTGTCCAAGCTATTTAAGAGTGACGTTTTGCTATTAATCTACTATTGCGAAAATTAAACAAGTAACAACTAATTTATCAAGAATGCATATGCGTATGATGAGATTTTACTTCACAGGAGATGAAAATTTCAGGGTTGTGGTTGGTTTATCAATCCGAATTAACGAAGATGTAATTAATAAACGTTAATAATCATGTCAACCACAACCCTAGAACTTAGAGTGCTTAGCCACTCATGTTCGTAGTAATAATTTTTCATGTATTTTGCATAAACAAATTACAAAGAAAAGACCTAGACAAAATAATATAATTCGGATTATCATCTTGTGGTTGTTTCTTTAATTCTAGTTTTAACTTGTGAATTGTTGTAGCTACCAATTCACCCTACTATCTATGTTATGCTTGGGAAAGCCGTGTATAGATTAGAGTAGAATTAGAGAGAGCTTGTTTCTGAACTCGTGACTCGGGGGAAGATTTCACGGTTAGGATAGGAATATACCTAACAGTCTTGCTTAATTGAATATTGTATTATATTCGTTCATGATAGACTCAATACCATAGGAATATAGGATTGATATATTGTGGGCAGGCGAGTAGTATTGTGGGAACATGCTATTCATATAAACGATCCAGTTAACTAGCAACCATAGATAATCTGGATGAACGAGTGTAATTATTGAACTTAATAGGATTGATAAACCAACCACAACCCTGGAATTTTCATCTCCTCTGAAGTAAAATCTCATCATACGCATTTGCATTCTTGATAAATTAGTTGTTACTTGTTTAATTTTTGCAATAGTAGATTTATAGAAAAACGTCACTCTTAAATAGCTTGGGCAATTAATTGATTTTAGTTTGCTTAGTTAATGATCGATCTAAGTCTTTGTGGGGTTCGACATCCGACTTTCGAGCCACTTTATTACTTGACGATCATGTATACTTACGTGTATTTGTGTTATAACATAAAAATTAATAATGCAAATTTCAAAATGATAAATATTAATCATATAAGGGAGTTAGATCTACTCTAGCGGTTCTTCCTTCAGTTTATTTTTTTACTTGCTTTGATGTATAAAAAAAGGCATAGGAGTAACATTGATTAATATGTAAAATATTCGTTCAACTTTATCTGAATACTTACGTACGTGCATTGCATGTATATTTCGTTTTACTTATTACAAGATTTGTGTTAGATAGCGAGTCTAGTTCCAGTTTCACTAATCATTGATTTTTGGATTTGATAATGGCTATTCTAGAATTTTAGCACTTGAAATCACGAAAAAGGCTTATCATAACTATATATGGATGCGTCAAATTATAAATAAAAAAAATGGATGCGTCAAATTATGTTAATTTGTTCTAGTCAAATAAGATATTAATAAAGTAAGCATACATAATAATTAATCACTGTTAAACTATTTTACGTTTAATAGTAGTTCTTAAAATATTTGTCCATATGCACTTATTTTATTCAATCGTAAGCTATATACTGATAATCTAATATGTTATAATAGGTTATTTACCATTTATCGTAAATTACCAATCCATATAATTAGATAGAGTTACTCGCAATTACCTTTCAAGCGATCTGACTGTGTAAATATTTTTACTTTCAGTGCATAGAACTTGAACTCTAAAAAACCTACTTAAACCTTCTCAAATATTAGATCTGAATTCATAATTTTAACAGTATAATAAGTTGAGGGTAAGGTTGAATCCATTAAATTTAAATATATACCCCACCAAAAGGTAAATGACCTTTCTGAACTCTAGGGTGCAACAAGAAATCCTTGGTACAATGCGGTCACAATGTTCAGAATACACTCCTTGAGGTTTTAATATTGAATCTGGTCTCCATTGTTATCCAAGGGATGGCTTGCATAAGATACTGTACATGTCCTAACAATAAAAGTATGGTCCTCCATTCTTTCTCGCCTTTTTCATCTCTCCCATCATTTTCAAAAGTCTACGGAAAAAAGTTCAAGTTACATATATTTTTTGTGTAATTAAGGAATTTTCATTATCATATTATTTTTACTTGTGTAAAGAGTCACTATACTGAAGATGTTATAACTTTTCTACAAAGAACTGCGAACTCTCTTACAAGGGACAGTGTAATACTTCTTACTAACGCATCTAAATCTTCCAAATCATATCGTATAAGATATTGGACGAGACAATTTCATTATAAAATATCTACTCCATCGGCGCAAAAATAAAAAAATAAAAAAGGCAGAGAATGTGGATTAAATAGTGAAAATATCAAAATCTTGGCGTGAGTTTCGATGCGATATTTTAAATTTTATAATTAGATTGACTTAAAAAATGTTTGATTAAAATCTTACCCAAAGAAAAGTATTTTTGACTCATTTTTTCCCATTCTTTTGACTCTTTAATAGCAGTAATAAAATAGTCATAGGAGAGAAAGAATACTTCACTTACGTGGAGTGGAAAATTTTCCTTCAAAAGATAAATCATAATTATAAGCATCATAGATGTGGCAGAATGTCTCATATTGATTGAGGGTATGAGCCATTATCTTTTGTTTTTTTGAAGGGATGAGCCGATGTCTTCTTATATCATCTTATGCAATCCTTAATATATAAGTTAGTTTACTGACCAATTTCTTATCATATTATCAGAGTGACTCATCTTAATTTTTGGTGTACTCACTATTCGGACCTTATCTATACTATCTACGTGAGTAGAGACTTTTATCAAAACTGTACTACGTATCTATTATATTACAAGCTTAATTCCTACATGCATCATACAAAACACCAAACAATTCAAGACTACGAAAAAAAGAAAGGAAAATAGGAGACGAAAGGGATAGGTTCTGGAATCTGGTGATGATATATAGGAGAACCAAAAGACATACAGGAAGTTGCATTACATGGCCACTCACTTTTAGAAATATTCTCTTGCTTTCACATCGGCCAAATTTGCAACCAAGTTCATTAAACTTAATGCTTTAGCAAGGAATTTCAGACGAAGCTTTCTTAACCTTTATTTTCTTACTTAGGGAGGGAAAATCAAAGCTTGGAACATGAGATTATAAGTTCCAAAGCTATAGTGAAGGACTACCTATAATATGAAGGGTCATAAATAAAAGATCTTCAGTTAGGTTGTGCTAGACAAGCTTATATGGATTGAGGTGACGTGGGATCACCCGTGGGTATGTGTATGGTGAGTTTATACAGTGATTTAATGGCTTTGGAACGACTCTTGGCACGTTCGAGGACGAACGTATGTTTAAATGGGACAGAATGTAACGACCCAACTTGTCGTTTTGAGCTTTAGCATTCTGTTCGGTGGTTTGATACTTTGAGTAGCTTCATATGATGATGTATTATAACTTGCGTGTATGGTCGGTTTTAGTTTTCGAGTTGTTCGGGATTGATTTGGAAGAACGACTCTCGATTTGGAAGTTTTAAGTTGGAAAAGTTGACCAATGTTTGACTTTTGGATAAACAGACTCGGAATCGGGTTTTGTTTTTTTCGATAGGTTCATTTGATGATTTTGGACTTGTAGGTATGTTAGGATTTGATTTTGGAGGTTCCTAGAAGAATTCGACTTTATTTCTCGAAAGTTTACAATTTGAAGAACTTAAGAGTTTATAGGTTTGACCAAGAGCTGACTTTGATATTTTTGAATTTCAGTTGGTATTCCGGGGACTTTGGATAGGTGTATATAGTCGAATTGAACTTTTGTGCAAAATTTGGAAGTAATCCGAACTGTATAATGTGATTCGGATACTCTTTTGAAGGAATGAAGATTTAACAACCTGAGAGAAATTTTATTTTGTTTGAGCCTCGATTTTTTATTGTGATATTTCCGTGGGTGTTTTGAGGCTTTGGATAAATTTAGATAATGGATTTATACTTGTTGGTATGATTGGATGGGGTCCCGAGGGGTTCAGATATATTTTGGATCATTGATTGAGAGAGTAGTTAAGTTAAAGATTTGGAGTTTGACCATGATCAATATCGGGTAAAGATGACCTCTTTTCGGTGTTTTGAGTGCATAAGCATGTTCGTAGCCTGTTTTATGATTGAAATGCATATATGGTTTGTGTCCGGGAGGTTCCGAATATGTTTTGGGGTGCTAAAACGAAGATTTTTTTATCGCTGATTTTTCTAGTGTGAATAATTATGAAAATGCCATTTATGTCACTAAAATTTTCAAACTTTCTTTAAAACTTCAAAACATCATATCCCCTCATTTTCAGGTTAACTTGGGTGGTTCAAAAGGCTACCTTGGGTGTAATCTCGCAAGGATTGCATTGGGCTTATCAAATGTGAGTTTCGGGGTCATCTAGGATCTGATTCGAGTTAGAATAACTGCTGCATTGTTTTTAATTATTCTGGAATTTACTCACTTTTTCTCACAAGGTTTTGGTGATCGGATTTGGGTGATTTTGGAGGAATGTTTTTACGGTTTGAATTGGGGTAAGTATTTTTTATACGGATTTATTTATTTCATGATTCCAACCTTGAATTTAGCGATTGTTTGATGAATCAAATTGAAGAAATTGGGGATTGCAGTAAAAACTTTTCTAAAGCATAAATTGATGATTTGAGGGTCGATTTGAGGTCGTATTTGAATGAAGCACATATATTTAGACTCGTATTGAAAAGTGTATTCGATTTGTGAGTTTTGTTGGGTACTGGAGTGCGGGCCCGGGGTTGACGTTTTAGATTGAGATTTTGATTTTAGTTAAAGATCGAAACTTTATTATTTGAAATCATTTTCTATGGCTTTTATTTATGATATGAAGTTATTTTGACTAGATTTGAGCCGTTTGGAGGTTAATTTGCGCGGGAAGGGATATCTTAGAGTGTTGATTTAGCTTACTTGAGTTAAGTGTCTTGCCTAGCTTAGTTAGGAGAATTTTGCCTAACAAATTGATATTGTTCGCTACAAACAGGGGTAATGTATACGTGAGGCGACAAACATATATGCATGTGCCAGGGTTATCCATACTCGGGATAGATTATAAGATTCTTTGTGCCTTGTAGGACTATAATATGTAATTTTCTTACCTGATGTTTTACTTGAGTTCTATAATAATATATATATGAATTTGAACGCTAGAAATCATGATTCAGCTTGTCATAACTAAATTAAATTTGATGGCCTCTTTGTAAAACTCTTGATGTGCTAAATTGGATCATCACTATACCTAATCACAAAATACATTTCTATGATTGTAATTATGAGGTACTTGGGTTCTATACTTATGTTGAAAAGCATGTTTAAGCTTTGTCGAGATACTTGAATAATAGGGTTCTTGAGGTTTATTGAATTGTTTATTGGTTCGAGAGTTGTGATTGATGTTCACGTCGTGTATTTGCTCAATCACTCTTCTTGATGCTATCCATGCTTCCTACCTTGCTTGTTATTGATATACATGTGCTTGGTGAGGAAGAGTATAAAGCTTCGTGCCATTGTATATACATTATCATGTGAGGAAGAGTGTAAAGTGCGAAGGGTGATTCTGTGCCATTTCATATTCATTATTACGTACGAAGGATAATGTCGTGCCATTATTTTACATTATCATGTGAAGAAGCATGTAAAGCACGAAGGGTGATGTAACGAACCGACTGATTATTTTCAGATTTGGCATTCTGTTCAGTATGACCTGCATGTATGGTCGAATTTGATTTTCGGATATTTCAGGATTGATTTGGATGAGTGATTCTCACTTTAGAAGCTTAAGTGGAAAATATTGACCGAGGTTTGACCTTTGTGAAAATGACCCTGGAACAGTATTTCGATGGCTCCAATATGTTCGTATAGTAATTTTGGACTTAGGTGTATGCTCGAAATTGAATTTGGAGGTCCCTAGATTGATTTGGTATGTTTTACCGGAAATTTGGCAATTTGAAGGTCTAGAAATTCCCTAGGTTTGACTATGGTTTCACTTTATGGCTATCAGGTTTGAATTTTAGTTTTGGGACTTGGGATAGGTCCGTTTTGTTATTTGAAACTTGTTTGCAAAGTTTGGCGTCATTCCGAGTTGATTTGATGCGAATCAGATACGTGGTTGTGTTTTTAGAAGTTCTTGAGTTTCGATGTAAATTTCATACATTTTGATGTCTGATTCATGGCTCTAGATGTTATCTTGGTGTTTTTATCGCATGAGCGAGTTCATATGATATTTTTAGACTTGTGTGGATATTTAGTATGGAGCCTGAGGACTCGAATGAGTTTCGTACGCATTTCAGAGTATTTGAAAGAGTTCAGTTTTGTTGGTCTTTGAACAGATGCTGCACGTCTCGCAAATGCGAGATTTTGCTCGATTTTGTGACCTTCGCATTTGCAAGGTGGGAGTTGTATTTGCGAAGTTCACTGGGTCTGTCAGGTTCACATTTGCGAATATTGTGTTCGCTTTGGCAATGGGGGTCTGGGCTAGGCTGGTTCGCATTTGCGATAAGGTCTATTTTGTGAATTTTTCAACATACACATTTGCGATAAAATTGTCTCATTTGCGACGTTAGCAGGACTGTGATGGATGTCGCTTTTGCGATCATCCTTCGCATTCCTGCCTTTGAACATAAGCGTTGGAAGACGAGATTTTTATATTATTTTTCATATTTTTGAATCCTAGACTTGGTAGGAGGCAATTTGGAGAGGGAATTTTCATACACAATTATTGGGTAAGTGTTTTTGATCAATTTTCGACTATATTACATGATTATATATGAGATTTAACATCAAAAGTTTGAGAATCAAAGTGAAATTTTAGGTAACTTTTTTTATGTTTTGAAAAATAAAAATTTGGGATTTGAGAATCGAATTGGACTAGAATTTTAAAATAAAATACATATATGGACTCGTGAGATTATGGGTAGTCAAGATCTACCCTTGGACGCAGGTTTTGACCGGGCAGTCCCGGGGTTGACTTTTAGGGAATTATATAAACATCATAGCTTTACTTATTGGAATTGGTTTCTCTTGCATTATTTGATGTTATTAAGTCAATTTCGGTTTGATTTGAGTCAAGCAAAGGTGAATTATAAAGAAAAAGCTATTTTGAGTGTTGATTTGGCCAAGTTGAGGTAAGTATCTTGCCTAACTTTGTATGGAGAAACTATCCCACAAGGATTGGCTTTATTGCACTATTTGAATTATATGAAAGACGTGTACACGAGGTGACGATGTTCTATACACATATGCCTTTCCTCGTTTGTTGTGCTCTCATCTAAACTTTCTACTATGTTGGATAGTAAAATTTATATTTTCCTACTTTAATAGCTATCATTACTTATGTGCTTCCCATCCTATCTATTATCGTTGTCCGTATGCTTTGCTTTGTTTGATATTGCTACCTGTATATTTTTTATTTTGATGTTACTGTTATTGGCATTTCTTTTACCTGGTTGGTATTGTTATACATATGCTTGGTGAGGATGAGATAAATCTACGAAGGGTGTTGTTGTGCCAATTGATTTGACATACATTCATATATTTGGTGAGGATTAGTTAAAAGCACGAAGAGTGTTGCCGTACCATGTGACTTGATATCTTGAACATTCCTCATGCTATGAAGATTCGTGGATTTACTATGTTGTTTGGCGGTTATCGCTTTAAGAAAAGGATGGATTGTGATATTGTGTGCAGATATTCGACGTTCGTTGACCTAGCATTGAAGACATATCAACACTCCAGATACAAGCTACCATTTATTCACAGTAGTTTAGGATTTATATTTCTATTTATGTAAATTTCAAACAGATGATGTATCTTTCTTCAAACTGAAATTGTAATCTTATTCGTAGTCATTCATGACTTGTACTACCAGTCCTTGAAAAGTTGTATATAATTCAGTTATTTTATTCTTGTTGTTATTGATCTTTCGCTTGAGTTACCTTAATCTATGTTAGGCTTACCTAGTACTGGGTTAGGTGCCATCGCGATTAGGTGGATATATGGGTCGTGACAAAATCGAACATGCATATAAGTTTAATAATATCTTACAAACTTGCCCGCTACCTCAAATCATCAAAATAACATCAAATAATACAAATCAATCGTCAAAACTCAAGAATTTCAACTTTAAAACTTATTTTTATAATTTTTCACATAACGCACCGAAATGCGCTGGGGTCACCCCGGACCCCAACCAAACATGCGTACAAGTCCAGAAATAACATACGAACCTACCGAAATAAAGAAATTCATGCTAGTGCTCAAAACGGCCTACAGAAAATAACACGAACCATGCACGCAAATCGATAAACATCAAAGGAAGCTAGAGGAGGTCTCGGAACACAAAAATTATGACTAGTGCTCAAAACGACATATTGGGTCGTCAAAACAAGGCTAACAAAGCTTATGGCAAGTAGTAGTTGGGCCATATCACAACCACATATGCATTATAATTGGAAGTTAGACCAAAATTCTATTCATAATACAGTCTAATAGATGGATTCATTACAATTGAACAAAAAAAGGTTATGAAATATAGTCATATCAAATACTATGCAGGTTTACGTTTACCAAAACCCCAGATTTGGTTACCAACTTGAAAAACCCAGTCGCATACCTAGTTTTGTCAATTCTTCTTCTGCACCAAAAGTGATTCAAATCAAATTCCTTTGCAGAATTTATCATAATAGGAACGTGAATCTAAGTCTGCCACCAGACCCTGCAATGGTAGTAAAAAATCCAAAAATCTCAACCAGTATAACCATGGAAACCCTTGATTTTGCTAACAAAGAAGAGACTCGTGAAACCATTTTCAAGGTGCTAAATATTTCTTAAATTGTTTCCCTTTGGTTCAAAATATTTATACTCCCTTTGATTTTATTTCATGTCGCACTATTTATTTGTATTAGTATGTCTCACAAAGAGTATCACTTTTTCATATTTAAAAATAATTTAATTTGAAAATCATGTTTTACGAATGACATGTTTTTATAGCTACAGAAATCTCTTAGTATGTTTTAGACAACAAATTTCAAAATTAAGTATGTCTTTCTTTCTTAATATAACTTTATGCCCGGTCAAGCTATGCCAGATACATTGAAACATGTCAAGTATGTGCATATGTGTAATACTAATACATAGTTTTAGGGATGGTTAAGTCTATTGGACTTTATCCCTTATGAGTCTTGTATAAGTTATAGTACTTCATACACAAAGGAAGGAGGAGTTTAAAAAAAAAGAAATATCATGATTATATAATTAGCTTGTGATGACCCGATAGGTCATTTTGAGTATTAGCACTTATTTTTGTGTTCTGAGACCTTTGTTAGCTCCGTTTGATATTTTTTGGTTTGCGTGCGTGGTCTGTGTCGCTTTTTGAAAAGCTTTTATGTGAAAATTTGAAGAAAAATATAATTTTTAGCTTAAAAACAACTTAGGTTGACCACGGTCAATATTTTAGAAAAATGACCTCGGATCGGTATTTTGACGATTCCGGTAGGTCCGTATCGTGATTTTAGACTTCGGCATATGTCCGTAATTGAAATTAGAGGTCCCTATGTTGATTTAACTCATTTTGCCGAAAACTAGTATTTTTAAAGTTTGGAAATTTCCTAAGTTTGACCGTAAGTTGACTTCATAACTCACAGGTTCGGATTTTGATGATGAAACTTGGAATAGGTCCGTATTACATATTTGAAACTTGTCTGCAAAATTTAGTACAACTCGAAATTGGTTTGACATGATTCGAACTCTTAGATGCGATTCTAGTTATTCTTGAGTATACCTTGAAATTTTTTTCGTTTTGCGGGTTGATTGTATATTTAGATGTTATTTTTATAATTTGATTGCGCGAGCGAGTTCATATGATGTTATTGCACTTGTGTGCATGTTTGGTTTGGAGCCCGAGGGACCCGGGTGAGTTTCAGACGTGTTTCGGATGAGTTTGGTTAATGTAAAGATTGTTGGTGCAATACCAGTTCTGGTGTCTGTTGCAGATCTCGCATTTTCGAGGTTTGGCTCGCATTTTCTAGCCTCTCTTTGTGAACAAGAATTCACATTTGCGAGCAGGGCCTTGGATTGGGTAACCTCGCATTTGCGAGGAAATGGTTCGCAATTGCAAACAACCCAGGATCACTTTTGCGATCACTTGGCCGCATTTGAGAGGCCTGACAACATTAGAGCATTTTCGCATTTGCGAAGATTTTGGCCGTAATTGCAAAGGAGCGGTCTTCGCATTTGTGATCTTTTCGTCCCAATTGCGACTTCTTGACTTCTGTAATGGGGTTTGCATTTTCGACCCTTGTCTCGCATTTGCGATGCTTGCAACTGCCCAAGACATCGCAATTGTGACATCTGCAGCTGGGTAAAAGAGGAAAAAAATGGGACTTAGCTCATTTTACACCATTTCTCAACCCTAAACACTCTTGCGGCGATTTTCCAAGAGACTTTTCTTCCGAAATTCATTGGTAAGTGACTTTAATCCATTTCTTTTCAATTCCCCATTACTTTTCATGATATTTCAACATCAAATTTAGGATTTTCATGGTAGAATTTAGGAATTTGGGTAGAATTAAAATTTTTTGTAAAATTGAGATTTAGACCTCAAAATGAGATCGGATTTCAAAACAAATTACATAACCGGGCTCGGGGTGACTGGATAATAGAATTTTTGTCCGAACCTCGAGTTTTGACCAAGCGGGCCCGGGTTTAACTTTTCTTGACTTTTTCAAAATGATCAAAATTGAACCTCTTTCATTATTGGGTAGTTTCTAAAACTTATTTTGACTTATTTGATCAATAATTTGCTAGATTTGGTTGGGCTTATTTGAAAGGCAAGGCCGTGGCTGGTTGATTGCTTTGATTCGTGGAGTGAGGTAAGTGTTGGGTTTAACCTTGACTTGAGGGAATTAGGGATCCTTGAACTATATGTTATATGAATTATGTGAGAAAATGATGTATATTTGAGGTGAAGACTGTATATACATCGTCATGATATTGGTTTCCATGTTTTCATCCATTTCATGCTATATCTTGCTTCATGCCTTAATTGTTACATGTTTTATTTGACTTTTATGCCATAATTGTTACTTGTCATTTAATTATTCTTGTATTACATTTGTCTGTGCCTTCAATGACTCCATGCTTATTTGTTACTTGCCTCTACTTGCTTTACTTGAATACCTAAATTGTCACATGCTTTACTTGGCTTATTGTTTTGTAATATTTGTTACATTCTATAAATGTGGTTTCCCTTGCATGAGTTGTTTCGATGATAGATATAGATGAATTGGTAAAGTTGAGACTTCGAGTTGTTGAGATTCTTAATTAATTATGTGGTTCTTTACTGCCTTGTACATTTACCCTCTTGATGTAGAAATTCTTGTAAATTTGGTTATTGAATTGTTTATGTTGATTGAAATTATTTGGGGAGCCGGGTTACACACCGCAACGGAAACTGAAAGGTAATGAATTGAGAAGGTGGAATATGGACGGATTATGATATTGACAGATGATGATATGGTGGGATCAGATTATGCACTGCAATGGATTGTATATGTGGTACTTATTTATGATTTTTTGTATTTTCCTCGGTATTGTGATATGAGACTATGAGGCTTGTTATTCTGGGCTCTCTGGTAGCTGAATTTCGAGTTCGTTTCATGAGTTAACTACATTACTTCCATTTTCTATTTTCTTGTTATTATTATAATTGCGTACATGTTATTGTAAGTGGCCCCCTTAGCCTTGTCACTACTTCGTCGAGGTAAGGCTCGACACATACATAGTACGTGGGTTTAGTTGTACTCATAATAAATTCTGCATTGCTTGTGCAGATACCAAAGTGGATCCCAGGAGCACTGAGTGAGATTGCCCGGATTCAGCTACTTGTGAAGACTTGAGGTATAGCGGCACGACGTCCGCAGCCCTGAAGTCCCCTTCTATGTCATCATTGATGTTTATTTTGATTCAAACAGTTGTGTTTTATTAAGACTATTATCTGTAGTGCTCTAGACGCTCATGTAGTTCTGACTCCAGTGTCACGACCCAAATTTCCTATAGGCCGTGATGGCGCCCAACGACGCCATTAGGCAAGCCAATGGTACACTAACCATGTGTTTGTTCTTTTAACATTTTAGAAATCATTGATATTTAATCATTAAATAAGTGAGATGAGGAAATTTAATAAAATAAAGTGTAACCAATTATAAGATCAAGTGTGGTGAAATAAATACTAAAATTTATCAAGTGTTTACTAGCAAAAATTCCAAGACCTGGTATCACAAGTGTATGAGCTACTAGTAGAATATACAAAACACTAAGCTACTATCTGAAATAAAGTAGATAGAAAGCAAAACACAAAAAGAAACACTTCGGATGCTGCAGAACGGGCTTGGGAAGCAGCTCACCGCTAAGTCTCGGAGTATCAGGAGTGCGCGCCGGGATAAGCACCAGATGCACCTGCCTCATAACCTGCACGGTTAGTGCAGAAGTATAGCGTGAGTACATAAATAACATGTACCAAGTAAGTATCTAGTCTAACCTCGAAGAAGTAGTGACGAGGGGTCGACATCAATACCTACTATGGGCTAACAATAAAATATAGGAATTATAAATAAGCATGGATTATGTAAATAATTAATACAACTCAATAACAAGCAGTGAATAATAATTCCTTCACTAATAATAAATTCCAAGTGAATTCCTATCATTTAAACTATTATAACCGCTCAAGCCATAAAATAATATCAAGTATAAATAGGCTCCGAGTATTATCACGCACAATTTATCCCAAGGTCGTACGACCCGATCCATAAATATACTGTGTGCACTGCCGAGAGTCGAACGGCATGAACCATATATGCATCTATTAACCTTCCGAGGTGAACGACCTGCTCCTATGAGAGTAGAGAAATTTACCTCGCTCGCGGAAATACTTGTGACGAGAGTGAACATAGATTTCTCAAAGTTATTATAAAATTGTTCAACTCTTCCCAAACATAAGAAATCCAAAGTGGGGATTTAAAATCAAAAATCCTTAATCTCGGTTATATTTAAGATAATTAATAAGCTTAATAAACATAACAATGTAAACAAAGCATGATGTAAATCTAAGACTTTCCGGACATCACATGGAATATAGCTACACACGGACTCTCGTTACCTAGTGCGTACATAGCTCCCCACTCAAGTAATTTACAACAAAAATACACCTAAGGGAATGAGTTCCCTCTAACATGGTTAGGCAAGAGACTTACCTTGTTTCAAAGCTCGCTTTTCGGTCTCAAATTCGCTCTAAAGCCTCAACTCGGTGCCGAAGAATCCGAAACTAGTCAAATGTTGCATAAATAACTCAATATATATTCCAAAGTTCATAATTTAACTATTAGAGTAATTACTCAACCCAAATTGAAAAATTCTTAAAATTCACCCCCAGGCCCACGTGCCCGGATTCCGAAAATATTCGAAGAAAGTTGTTACCCATAACCTGAGGAACTCAAAAATATATTTTTCACTCAATACCATAACCATTATCGTGGGTAAATCCCATTTCTTTAATCAAACCTAGGATTATCCATCTAAACCCATGATTTTTACAATCTTTCATGTTAAAATCTACCCATAATCTATGTTTTAAACTCATATTGCATAGAAACAACTTACCTCAAAGTGTTAGGTGAAAACCCTTCTCCAAAAGCTCCAAAATCGGCCAGTGAATGAAAGAAATGAGTAAAAAATGGTTTAACTCTCGACATAAATGAATCATTCTGCCCAGCAGTATTTCCGCACCTGTGGGAGGATCTCCGCTTTTGTGGGACCGTTTCTGCAGTCAACTGTCCGCTTCTGCGAAATACGCTCGACCAGTGGCCATCCGCATCTGCGGCCAAGTCCCATATCTTAGAGCCCGCTTCTGCGGCTCGACTCGCGTATCTGCGACCTTGGCCAGGCTGCCTCCCTCCGCATGTGCGAACCCCTCTACCGCAGAAGAGAATTCACTTCTGTGGAGTTCGCTGACCCCTCATCTTTCTACTTCTACGATCAAGGTGACGTATCTGCAGTGCCGCTTCTGCGGCCATTCCACCGCAGGTGCGAACGCACCAGATGACAGGCACCAGCAGCTCCTCTCCGAAAAGCTAACAAGCCCCATCGACCCTTTGAATCCTGTACGGGGGCCTCGAGGCCTTGACTAAACATACCAAAAAGTTCATAATCATAAAATGGACTCGCTCGCACTCTCGGAATGCGGAAAACAACATCAACACTAAAGATCACAACCCAAAACCAAATAGATTTAACTTATGAATTTCAAATTCTTCTAACTTACTCTGGACGCGCCGAATCATACTTAAACTACTTAGAATGATACCAAATTTTTGCGTTCTAGCCTTAAATCACCATACGGAGCTATCCCCGAGTTCGGAATCCCAAACAAACCTCGATAACACCAAAACCTACTCCAAACCAAATTTAAAGAACTTTAAAACCTTCAATCAACCAACTTTCTATTTTAAGCGCCGAAACTCTCCCGGGTCACCTAAAACCTGATCTGAACACACGCCCAAGTCCAAAATTATCATACGAACCTATTGGAACCGTCAAATCCCGGTTCCGATTTCGTTTACTCAAAATATTGACCGAAGTTAACTTAGCTCTTTTTAGCTAACCTTAAGGAACCAAGTATTCCGATTTCAACCTGAACCCTTCCAAATCCCAAACTAACCATTCCCGCAAGTCATAAAACAGTAAAAGCACATACGAGGAGTCTTATTTAGGGGAATGGGGATCTAGAAAGCAAAACGACCGGTTGGGTCATTGGTTCGTGTAACTCTTCTGTCTAGACTGTGCTATGCAAAGCTGCTCCTCAATCAACTTTACCTTTTCCAAGGCATCCTTCACTAAATCAGTATCGTATAACTTAGCCTCGCCGGGCTCAAACCACCCGATGGGCGAACGACATCGCCGACTATATAAAGCCTCAAATGAAGCCATCTCGATGGTGGACGGATAATCGATCCCAAATTCGGCCAAAGGCAAAAATCAATCCCACTGCCCTCCGAAGTCAATCACACATGCTTTGAGCATATCCTCCAAAATCTGAACTGTCCGCTACGACTGCCCGTCGGTCTGTGGATGAAAGGTTGTGCTGAGCTCTACCCGGGTCCCCAACTCACTCTGTGCTGCCATACAGAAATGAAAGTAAACTAAGGGCCTCTATCTGCTATAATAGAGACAGGCACGTCATGCAATCGAATAATCTCCTGAATGTAAATCTGAGCCAACCTCTCTGAAGAATATGTGGTAACAACCGGAATGAAGTGTGCCGGCATGGTCAACCTGTCAACAATGATACAAACTATATCAAACTTCCGCAAGGTCCGCGACAATTCAACTACAAAATCCATAGTAATGTGCTCCCATTTCCATTAAGGTATAACCATCTACTGGAGTAGGCCACATGGCCTCTGGTGCTCGTACTTAACCTGCTGGTAATTAAGGCACCTCGCTACATACTCAACTATGACCTTCTTCATCCTCCACGACCAACAATGTTGCCTCAGGTTGTGATACATCCTCGTAGCACCTAGATTAATAGAATAACGAGAACTATGTGCCTCATCTAGGATCTTCTCCCTCAAGACATCAACATTAGGAACATATAGGCGACCCTGGAGTCGTAGAACACCATCCTCACCGATAGCAACCTCCTTGGCACCGCGCTGCAGTACCATCTCTCTGAGAACCAACAGGTGAGGATCATCAAGCTGGCGAGCCTTGATCTGCTCGAATAGTGAAGACTGGGCGACAACACATGCAAGAACTCGACTGGGCTCTGAAATATCCATCCTCACAAGTCTGTTAACCAAGGACTGAATGTCCAAAGCTAGGGGCCTTTCCTCCGCTGAAATGAATGTCAAACTACCTATACTCTCTGCCTTTCTACTCAAGGCATCCACAACTACATTAGCCTTTCCCGGATGATAAATGATGGTAATATCATAATCTTTTAGTAACTCGAGCCACCTGCGTTGCCTCAATTGAGATCCCTCTGCTTGAATAAATGCTGCAAACTGCAATGATCGGGGTAAACCTCACAGGATACCCCATGAAGATAATGCCTCTAGATCTTAAGTGTATGAACAATTGCAACCAACTCCAAATTGTGTACAGGGTAATTCTTCTCGTGGAGCTTCAGTTGTCGTGAAGCATATGCAATAACTCACCCCTCCTGCATCAATACACAACCCAAGCAAACACGTAAAGCACCACAATACACTGTATACATCCATAAACCGGAAGACAACACTAACACTAGTGCTGAAGTCAATGCGATCTTGAGCTTCTGGAAGCTCACCTCACAATCGTCGGACCATCAGAACGGTGCACCCTTCTGGGTCAATCTAGTCAAACAGTGTTGCAATAGATAAGAAGCCCTCCACAAACCGGAGATAATAGCATGCTAACCCCAAGAAGCTCCTAATCTCAGTTGTTGTAGTAGGACGAGGCCAACACTGAACTGCCTCGATCTTCTTGGGATCTACCTTAATACCCTCACCTGATACAACATGTCCCAAGAATGGCACAGAATCTAACCAGAACTCACACTTGGAGAACTTAGCATATAGCTTCTATTCCCGCAAGGTCTAAAGCACCACTCTCAAATGCTGCTCATGCTCCTCCATGCTACGTGAGTAGATCAAAATGTCATCTATGAGGACAATGACAAACAAAACAATATATGGCCTGAACACCCGGTTCATCAAATCCATAAATGCTGTCGGGGCATTAGTCAACCCTAAGGACATCACTAGAAACTCGTAATGGTCATATCTAGTCCGGAAAGTCGTCTTCGGAACATCAGAATCCCAAATCTTCAACTGATGGTACCCCGATTTCAAGTCGATCTTGGAGAACACCCTAGAAACTTGCCACTGTTCAAATAAATCATCAATACGCGACAATGGGTACTTGTTTTTAATGGTAGCTTTGTTCAACTAGCGGTAATCAATGCACATCTGCATAGTCCCATCTTTCTTCTTCACAAATAACACTGGTGCACCCCAAGGCGACATACTCGGTCTGACAAACCCCTTTGCTAGCAATTCCTCAAGCTGTCCTTTCAACTCCTTCAACTCTTTCGGAGCCATATGGTACGGCGAAATAGAGATAGATTGGGTACCTGGAGCCAAATCAATACATAAATCGATATCACGATCTGGTGGCATGCCTGGAAGATCAGAATGAAACACATCGTAGAACTCCCGGACCACGGGCACTGAATTAATCGCCGGAGTCTCTGCCGCAGTATTTCGAACATAAGCTAGATAATCTAAACAACCCTTCTAGACCATGTGTCGAGCCTTCAGAAAAGAGATAACCTAACTAGATGCACTGGCGGATGAACCCCTCCACTCCAATCTAGATAACTCTGGCATTGCCAAGGTAACGGTCTTGGCATGGCAATCAAGAATGGTGTGATATGGAGACAACAAATACATGCCCAAGATGACCTCACAGTCATTCATATCAAGTAACAGAAGATCTGCTCGGGTCTCATAACCACAGAAAGTAACAATGCAGGACCGGTAGATCTGATCCACAATGACAGAATCGCCCACTAGAGTGCACACATAAACAGGAGTACCCAAGGACTCACGAGTAACATATAGGAAATGAGCAAACGAAGATGAAACATATGAATAGGTAGACCATGGATCAAATAGTGCCGAAGCCTCCTTACCGAAGACAAAAATAATACCTGTGATCACGGCATTTGAGGCCACTGCATCTAGTCTAGCCGAAAAAGCATAGAATCTACCTAGTGTGCCGCCTAACTGGCCTCCACCTGTCTGACCTCCACCTCTAGGACAACCCTTACCCACCTTCCCTCCACCTCTGGGTGGATGGACGGCTGGTACGACACCCAGTACCGTAATCATAGGTTGGTGACTCTACTATACTATCTTACCCCGAAGTCTGGGATAAAACCTCTTTATATGGCCACTACTGACCAGAAGTCTGACCCTGATGACCTGAATACCCACTAAAGGAACCCAGAATAGCTGGTGGCCGGTAGGAACTCTCTGGCATGGCGCTAAAATAGGGCCGCACTGGAGCGCCCTGAGGAGGTGGCGGTGCTGGATAAGTGGGCCTGATAGGCTAACCGCTCACAAACTGACCCCTGCCCCCAGTCGGGGCACCACTGAACTCTCCGAAATATTGAAACCGCTTATGCCTCGTCACCTGCTCTCGGCTCCGCTGACGGACACCCTCAATCCTCCGAGCTATCTCCACATCTAGCTCGTAAGAAGTCCCCATCTCAAGCTCTCGGGCCATAGTGGCCTGGATACTAGAGTACAAACCTACAACAAACCTTCGCACTCTCTCTGCATCGGTCGGAAGTATCATAAGTGCATGGAGACACAACTCAGAGAATCTCGCCTTATAGTCGGTCACCGACATCTGGCCCTGCTGGAGCTGCTCAAACTGAAATCGCAACTCTTCCCTCTAAGAGGGTGGAATATATCTGTCCAAGAAGAAGAATATAAATTGGTCCCAAGTCATGGGAGGAGAACCTGCTGGTCTGCTGAGAAGATAAGACTGCCACCATTTACGGGCCCTGCCCTCCAGCTGAAAGGTGGTAAATTCCACCCAGTGGGACTCCAATATCCTCATGTTGTGCAGTCTATCCCTGCACCGATCAACAAAGTCTTGGGGTCCTCATGTCGCTCACCTCCAAAGACAGGAGGATGTAGCCTGGTCCATCTGTCCAGTAGCCTCTAAGGATCGCTGGGCGTAGCTGGTATGAGCTCAGGAATAGCTGCTGCAACTGCCTGAGCTCCGCCCATGGGCAGTGCGCCCGGGGTCTGATATACGGCAGTTGCATGCCCTGGAACCTGGGTGGTAGGGCTCTGTGCTCCCCCTCCCACCTGAGATTTGGCTGGGTCTGCTGGAAATAAACTAGCCTGAGTCATAGAGTCCATGAACCGCAGTATACGGCCCATAATTGGGGCAACTCTGGGACATCCTCATCCTCTACCACGCGCTGGTGACCTCCCTCGGCCTCTGCCTCGGCCTCTAGCAACAGGGGGATCAACTTCTCCATGATTGGGTACATCTAGTGCGCGCGTTCTCACCACTTGTGAGAGAATAAGAGAAAGATACTTAACACAACATCAACTGCACTGTAGGAGATTAAGAAATAGTAGTTTTCTAATACCCTATAGCCTCTCAAAGATATGTACGGACGTATCTGCACCGATCCGCAAGACACTATTAGGCAAGCTCATAACTTGTGAGACCTACGTGAACCTAGTGCTCTGATACTATGTTGTCACGATCCAAATTCCCTATAGGCCGTGATGGCACCCAACGCCGCCGCTAGGCAAGCCAACGGTACACTAACCAAGTGTTTATTCTTCTAACATTTTAGAAATCATTGATTTTTAATCATTAAATAAGTGACAGATGAGAAAATTTAATAAAATAAAGTGTAACCAATTATAAGATAAAGTGTGGTGAAATAAATAGAAAAAATTATCAAGTGTCTACTAGCAAAAATTCCAAGGCCTGGTGTTACAAGTGTATGAGCTACTAGTATAAAATACAAAATACTAAGCTACTATCTGAAATAAAGTAGATAGAAAGCAAAACACAAAAAGAAAGACTTCGGGTGCTGCAGAACGGGCTCGGGAAGCAGCTCACCGCTAAGTCTCGGAGGATCAGGAGTGCGCGCCGGGATAACAACTAGATTCACCTACCCTATAACCTGCATGGTTAGTGCAGAAGTATAGCGTGAGTACATAAACAATATGTACCCAGTAAGTATCTAGTCTAACCTCGAAGAAGTAGTGACAAAGGGTTGATATCGACACTTACTATGGGCTAACAATAAAATACAGGAATTATAAATAAGCATGGATTATGTAAATAATTAATATAACTCAATAACAAGCAGTGAATAATAATTCCTTCACTAATAATAAATTCCAAGTCAATTCCTGTCATTTAAACAATTATAACCGCTCAAGCCATAAATTAATATCAAGTATAAATAGGCTCTGAGTATTATCACGCACGATTTATGCCGAGGTCGTATGGCCCGATCCAGAAATATATTGTCTGCACTATCGAGGGTCGAATGGCATGAACCATAAATGCATCTATTAACCTACCGAGACGAATGGCCTGCACCCATGAGAGTAGAGCAATTTACCTCGCTCGCGGAAATACTTTCAGCGTGAGTGAACATAGATTTCTCAAAGTTATTATAAAATTGTTCAATTCTTCCTAAACAGAAGAAATCTAAATTGGTTTAAATCTAAAAATCCTTAATCTCGGTTCTATTTAAGACAATTAATAAGCGCAATCAACATAACAGTGTAAACAAAGCATGATACAAATCTAAGACTACCCGGACATCACATGGAATACAGCTATGCATGGACTCTAGTCACCATTACGTATGTAGTAACCCACATAAGTAATTTACAACAAAAATACACCTAAGGGGATGAGTTCCCTCTTACAAGGTTAGGCAAGAGACTTACCTCGTCTCAAAACTCGCTTTCCGGTCTCAAATTCGCTCTAAAGCCTCAAGTCGGTGACGAAGAATCTGAAACTAGTCAAATATTGTAGAAATAAATCAATATATATTCCAAAGTTCATAATTTAACTATTAGAGTAATTACCCAATCCAAATTGAAAGATTCTTAAAATTCACCCCGGGCCCACGTGCCTGGATTCCGAAAATGTTCGAAGAAAGTTGTTACTCATAACCTTACGAACTCAAATATATAATTTTCACTCAATCCCATAACCATTGTCGTGGGTAAATCACATTTATTTTATCAAACCTAGGGTTATCCATCTAAACCCATAATGTATAGAAATCACTTACCTCAAAGTGCTAGGTGAAAACCCTTCTCCAAAAGCTCCAAAATCTCCCAATGGATGAAAGAAATGAGTCAAAAATGGTTTAACTCCCGACTTAAATGAACCCTTCTGCCCAGCGGTATTTTCGCACCTGCGGGAGGACCTTCGCTTCAGCAGGACCGCTTCTGCGGTCAAATGTCCACTTCTTCGGACCACGCTTGACCACTGGCCCATCACATCTGCAGCCCAGTCCTGCATCTGCGAGCCCGTTTCTGCGGCTCAACTCGCACATCTGCGACCTTGGCTAGGCTGCCTCCCTTCTTATCTGCGGACCCCTCCACCACAAAAGCGAGTTTGCTACTGCGGAAAGTGCTTCGCTTCTGCAGAGCTCGCTGACCCCTCCTCTTTCCGCTTCTGCGAGCAAGGCGACGCATCTGCGGTGCCACTTCTACGGCCATTCCACCGCAGGTTTGAACGCACAAGATGACAGGCACCAGCAGCTCCTCTCCAAAGAGCTAACAAGACTCGTCGACCCTCCGAATCGTGTACGGTGGCCCCGAGGCCTCGACCAAATATACCAACATATTCGTAAACATAAAATAGACTCACTCGCACTTTCAGAATGCGGAAAATAATATCAATGGTAAAGATCACAACCCAAAACCAAATAGATTCAACTTATGAATTTTAAATTCTTCCAAATTACTCCGGACGCGTCGAATCATAATTAAACTACTTGGAATGACACCAAATTTTTGCGTGCAAGCCTTAAATCACCATACAGAGCTATCCCCTGACTTGGAATACCAAACAGACCTCGCTAACACTAAAACCTACTCCAAATCAAATTTAAAGAACTTTAAAACCTTCAATCAACCAACTTTCAACTTTAAGCGCCGAAACGTTCCTGGGTCACCCAAAACCCGATCCGAACATACGCCCAAGTTCAAAATCATCATACAAACCTATTGGAACCATCAAATCCCAGTTCCGAGGTCGTTTACTCAAAATATTTACCAAAGTCAATTTAGCCCTTTTTAGCCAACCTTAAGGAACCAAGTGTTACGATTTTAACCCGAACCCTTCCAAATCCAGAACTAACCATCCCCGCAAGTCATAAAATAGTTAAAGCACATACATGGAGTCTTATTTAGGGGAATGGGAATCTAGAAATAAAAATGTCCGGTTGGGTCGTTACATCCAGTTTCTAGGATTGTGCTTGGATTACGTCGTTAATTAGTTTATCACTTTATTTCAGACTATTCGGTTTTATTGTTATCATTTGATTTGAATTGATAAAAATAATTAATAAATATAGTTAACGTTGGCTTGCTTAACAAGTGAAATATTAGGCGCTATCACAGTCCCTGGGGTGGGAATTCCGTGTCGTGACATAGCTAATGCTCATATTTGTAGGTGCTAAAGAATTGACATGCAACTTCAAAAAGATGTTTAACGAACTGAACGCGATGGCACAAAATTTAAGGGATTGCTTAGGGTTGATCGATGGACGACCAACACTACAACAAACTGTTAATGTTATATTGCTTTATCGATACGTTCCGATGGAAAATAATAGCAATGACGTTATCATATCAACTAATTCTAGTGAAGGGAATTTCTTGCAGTGCAAAAATGAGCTCGTTGGAAATTTGAAAGTTACAAGGATGTCATGTGCGCATATGTTTCGTATCGATTTTATTAGAACATGGCTTATGAAAAATAATGGTTGCCCATCTTGTTTTGCCAATATTAGTGACCTGGTTGACTCTATACTATCCAGCATGAAACTTTATAGTTTGGTTTATTAAACCTAGATTTGATAAGTATTCAGTGGAAGAACTAGCGAGTTGCTGAATAAAACTAGAATATGTACTAGTTGTTAATTTGATATCCTTTTCTGGATTGATGTTCTTATTTATGTTATCCTTTCCTGGATTTTTATGTACTAGACTTTAGAGGGACAAATTTCACTAGATATGTCCTGAGTTGTGACGTGGTCAGTAATATAATAAAAGTTACTACTCTTTAGTAGCAAAAAGAAGTGTTTCTTCTGCTTTAACGTGGGGTCGTGTTTATTAATCTTGTCTGTCTGTTAGCTCTGATATCACTTCTTAAAGAATGAAATAATTAGGTATCATGCGAATTTTAACAAGCAAAACTTGAACAATGATAATTAAAAATTAAAAGACAAATATATACCAGGAAGACACAAAAATTTAATGGGGTTCAATCAAAATTTACCTACATCTACTGGTAGAGATGAGTGATCCATGATATAAACAAGAGCATAAAAATATCGATAGTGCGATAGAATAAACTCACAAAGTTAACTTTTGAAGAGGTTTACATAAGTAACATGCTAATACTTGTTATTATAAATTCTCTCTAAACAATACTCTCTAACCCCTTACCAGGACTACATTGTGGGTGGTGGCAAGTAAGAATGAATGAGTCTCAATTTATAGGAGCTCAAATAATTCTCCTAAAGGATTAGGAAAAAGATATTCAGATTCTCCTTTTGGAAATAAATTAACCAATTATGGTAATGCATTGTCATTCTTTTAAGGAAAAGAAAAACCCAAATATGGTAAGAAAATCAAGCACAAATAACATGTTTTAATTTAACTTAAACCTCGTTCTAATACTAGTTATGGGCTAAGCCAACCTAAATACAATCTTCACATTATATGATACTATTTGTTGAAGATAATGATCAGGTTAACTGTTACGACCTAAACTCAACATGTCGTGATGGCGCACACCGATCACAGAACTAGGCAAGCCGACAATCGCGATAAGACTGTGCATTGTTATATTAAAAATAAGATGAAGCAAGTTTAACAGCAATAACTCTCATAAATTGGTTATATGAACAATTGCGACTCGAATACAAACTTTTCCAAAATCCAGGTGTCACTGAGTACATGAGGATCTATACAATAACATAGTAAAAAACATTATCTAAGGGGGATAGAACAGTAAAAGTAAAATTGAGAGATAGAGGAGGAGAGTCAAGGTCTACGGATGCCAAAGCATCTATCTTGATAATCTCTGAACGGGTAAAAAAACTCCAAGATCAGCAACGACCGTGCCCGAAAATACCTGGATCTAAACACGAGGTGCAGAGTGTAGTGTGATTACAACCAACTAAATAAATATCATAAATAAACAAGGCAAGGTAAGAGAAGCTCAAATTATTGAGGATACTTGTCACGACCAAAAACTCGACCTGTCGTTATGGCGCCTATCGTAGTACTAGGCAAGTACATCTCACACATACCAACATTTTTAAAATTCAAATATGCGGAAGAAAGTTTAAATAATTAATAATTTCCCCAAATACCGGATATGAACCTCGAAACTCAATACAAAATCCTCCCAAAAGCTCTGGGTGTCACGGAGTATATGAGCATTCTATATATATAACAAAATAGTTTGGTACATTGTCTAGAAAGTAAGACTAAATACAAAAAACCGAAATATAGGGAAAGGAGGATCAAGGTCTGCGGGCGTCAAGCAGCTACCTCGATGATCTTCGAACAGCTAGACTCCATGATCAACGATCGTCGTTCCCGGAAATGCCTGAATCAGCACACGTGGTGAAGGGTATAGTGCGAGAACAACAAACTCAATAAGTATCGCAAATAAACAAGGCAAGGTAAGAGAAGCTTAATTGTTGAAGTCACTAGTTAAATCAATACAATTCCATCCTTTTTAATTAACATGATGTGAGATTCAAAGCTAGCCCATAAGGCTCCGTGATACGAATATGCGTGTGTGCATGTGCACTGGTTCTCCGCTTCCCTGTTCAACAGTATTATGGCATATAGGGGAGAGAAAAGTAAGTCAGATAAATGATCAAGAAAATGCAAGTTTCACACACTATAAGGACAACTCACGTGTTGCACGGACAACTCACGTGCTAATAATATAATCTGCATGGACAACTCACGTGCGACACAGATAACTCACGTTTCAATAATATCAATATATGTATCCGCACGGATAACTCACGTGTCAATAATATCAATATATAGGCCCGCACGGACAACTCACGTGCCAATAACATAATCCGCCTGGCATAGCCGCATGCCCCAGTCCTAAAAATCATGCAGAAGCCATAAAGCAAGTGTATAGTATATAATGAATGAAATAAGATTCCCCTATTTCTGAACTCGTTTAATAACATGCTAAAGTGTAGGCATGTGCAAAGTGTGCTATCGTAGCTAAATCCGGAAATTTCATCAATGAAAAGCATTTATCAAGTTCGTTCAGGGATTAATCCTCTAAGCAGACTCATCATGGCTCAATTAGATCACATAAACTGTTATCACATGCTAGATATCGAAGCTCGAAGCTTAACAGTCGTTTCTAGGCTTATAGGAGCCCGAGCACAACCCAAACATGAATATACAACTCCGGTGTCTTGCAGATGGGATCATCCCCACACATGTTCGCACCCAAAAGCATGTGGCTATCATAACAAATCAGGAAACTGGTGCTTCAGCCGAGTTTAAATATGATACTTACCTCAAGCAACTCGAATCACTCTGCTAGCAAGCCCTTGCCTCGCGAATCGGCCTTCGAACTTCTAGAATCTAGGCATAAGTATTTCGATACAATCAACACGAGCTAAAGGAATCAATTCCATAAGAAAATACAAAGTTCTTAATAAAAAGTCAAAAAGTCACTCTAAAGCCGGCCCCCGGGCCCACGTCTCAAAATCTGATAAAAGTCACAAAATCCGGAAGCCCATTCATCCATGAGTCCAACAATACCAAATTTACCAAAATCTAAACACGAAATCGACACCTAAATCCCCAATTTAAACTCTCCAAATCCCTAGCCTCAAACCCCCAAATTACACATTAAAACCACACAATCTAGGTGGGAAAATCAATGGGAAAAAATAATTATCGGGCAAAATAAACCACAAGTGACTTACCTTAAGAATCCCTCTCAAAATCGCCGAATCCCAAGCTTGGAATGTCAAAAAATGAAGAAAATCTCGGAACCCCTCGTTTATAAAATATTGCCCAGGCTTTTCGCACATGCGGCCAAATCACCGCACATGCGGAACCGCTTTTGCGGCAAAATCATCCGCTTCTGCGGAAATCTCTTAAATCACCAGGGCCCACATCTACACTCCAGGTTCCGCACCTGCGAAATCGCTTCTGCGGCCCACTATCTGCTTTTGCGGAAACAGACCTTGCCTCTCTACTCCGCATCTGCGGAGCCTTGCTCACACCTGCGGGCTTGCAGATACGGTTACCCCCTCGCACCTGCGTCCTGCCCTAGGCCAGGCCAGCTCCACACCTGCGCAAATTCGCAGATACGGAAAATCACCTCACACCTGCGACCTCTGCCCATTTCTTTCCAGGCCGCTTCCACGATTCCCTTCTCGCTTCTGCGAGCTCGCACCTACGGCCAAAACACTGCAGGTGCGATCACACTAGACCTGGTGCACTTTAGCAGTCTTTCAAATTCCAAATCTTGATCCGTTAACCATCTGAACTCCACCCGAAGCCCCCGGGACCTCAACCAAATATACCAACAAGTCCTAAAATACAATATGAACTTAGTTGAGCCCTCAACTCACATCAAACAACATCAAAAATGCGAATCGTACCCCAATTCAAGCCTATTAAAACTAAGGGATCCCAACTTCTACAAATGACGATGAAACCTATAAAATCGCGTCCGATTGACCTCAAATTTTGCACACAAGTCACAAATGACACCAAGGACCTATTCTAACTCCCGGAACACCAATCCGATCTCGGTCAAACTTCTGAATTTCTAAGTTTTTGCATTTCAAGCCAAATTCAACTACAAACCTCAAAATCACAATCCGGACACGCTCCTAAGTCCAAAATCACCCAACGGAGATAACGGAACCATCAAAACTCCATTCCGGTGTCATTTACACATAAGTCAATATTTGGTCAACCTTTTCAACTTAAGCTTCCAACCTTGAGACTAAGTGTCTCAACTCATTCCGAAACCTTTCCGGACCCGAACCAACAACCCCGGCAAGTCACATAACAGTTATAAAGAAAACAATGAACAGTAAATGGGGGAACGGGGCTATAACTCTCAAAATGACCGGCGGGGTCATTACATCCTCCCCCTCTTAAACAAACGTTCATCCTCGAACGGATCTAGAAACGTACCTCGAGTCTCAAATGTGCGTTGATATTATCTCTGCATCTCCCGCTCGGTCTTCCAAGTAGCCTTTTCAATAGCTGACCTCTTCGCTGCACCTTAACTGAAGCTATGTCCTTTGACCTCAACTTTCGAACCTGCCTATCCAAAATAGCCACCGGCTCCACATCATAAGTCAAATCACCATCGAATTGAACCGTGCTAAAATCCAAAACATAAGACGGATCGCCTACATACTTTAGGAGCATAGAAACATGAAAAACTAGATGCACACTTTACAAACTAGGTGACAAGGCAAGCTTGTAAACTACCTTTCAAATCATCTGAAGTCCCTCAAACAGCCCAATATACCGAGGGCTCAACTTTCCCTTCTTCCAGAACCTCATAACACCTTTCATGGGTGACACCTTGAGAAGTACCTTCTCCCTAACTATGAAAGCAACATCCCGAACCTTCCTGTCGGCGTAACGCTTCTATCTAGACTACGTCATGCGAAGCCGATCCTGAATTAATTTAACCTTGTCCAAAACATCCTGAACCAAGTGAGTACCTTATAGCCTAGCCTTCCCCAGCTCGAACCAACCCACTGGAGATCGAAATCGTCTCCCATATAGTGCCTCATATGTAGCCATCTGAATGCTTGATTGTTACATGTTATTGTAGGTAAACTCTGCGAGCTGCAGAAACGGATCCCATGAACCCCCGAAATCAATGACACAAGCATGTAGCATGTCCTCCAATATCTTAATAGTGCGCTCGGACTGTCCGTCCATATGATGGTAAAATGATGTGCTCAACTCAACCTGAGTGCCCAACTCTAGCGGCACTGCTCTCTAAAATTGCGATGTGAAATGCGTGCCCCGATCTGAAATGATAGACACTGGCACACCGTGAAGGCGAACAATCTCGCGGATGTAAATCTCCACCAACCCTTCCGAAGAATAAGTAGTCCCAACTGGAATGAAGTGCGCGGACTTGGTCAGCCGATCCACAATCACCCAAGTAGTGTCGAACTTCCTCGAAGTCAGTGGGAGCCCAAATACAAAATCCATGGTGATCCGCTCCCATTTTCACTCTAGAATCTCTAGTCATTGAAGCAACCCACATGGTCTCTGATGCCCATACTTCACCTGTTGACAGTTAAGGCACCGATCTACAAATCCCACAATATCCTTCTTCATTCTTCTCCAACAATAGTGCTGCCTCAAATCCTAGTACATCTTCACGGCACCCAGATAAATGGAATACCGCGAACTGTGGGCCTCCTCAAGAATCAACTCACGTAACCCATCCACATTAGGCACACAAATCCGACCATGCATTCTCAATACCCCATCATCCCCAATAGTAACATCTCTGGCATCACCGTGCTGAACCGTGTCCTTAAGAACAAGCAAATAGGTATCATCATACTGGCTCTCTCTGATGCGATCATATAAGGAAAAGACTGAGAAACCACACAAGCTAGGACCCGACTAGGCTCTGAAATGTCTAATCTCACGAACTGGTTGGCCAAGGCCTGAACATCAACTGCAAGAGGTCTCTCACTAATGGGAATGAATGCAAGGCTACCCATACTCACTGCCTTTCTACTCAAGGCATCGGCCACCACATTGGCCTTCCCGTGATGATTCAGAATGGTGATATCATAATCCTTTAGCAGCTCTAACAACCTCTGTTGCCTCATATTTATATCCTTTTATTTGTACAAGTGCTTGAGACTCCGATGATTTGTAAATACCTCACAAGACACACCATAGAGATAGTACCTCCAAATCTTCGATGCATGAACGATAGCAGCCAACTCAAAATCATAAACATGGTAGTTCTTTTCATGAGGCTTCAACTAATGCGAAACATAAGCAATCACTCTACCCGCCTGCATCAAGACACACCCAATATCGATTTGAGAAGCATCATAATACACTGTATAAGAACCTGAAGCTGAAGGCAAAAACTAGAACTGGAGTTGTGATCAACGCAGTCTTGAGCTTCTGAAAGCTCTCCTCACACCCATCCGAACACCTGAAAGGAGCACACTTCTAGGTCAATTTAGTCAAAGGCGATGCAACAGATGAGAAAACCTCTACAAAGCGACGATAATAATCGACCATGCTAAGAAAGCTCAAAATCTCCATAGCTGAGGACGGTCTGGGACAACTCTGAATCGCCTCTATCTTCTTCGGATCCACCTGAATCCCCTCACTGGACACCACGTGCCCCAAGAACGCCATTAAACTAAGCCAAAACTCACACTTGGATAACTTGGCATAAAACTTCTCCTCCCTCAACCGATGCAACATGATCCTCAAATGCTGGGCATGCTCCTCCTGGCTACGAAGTACACCGGGATGTAATCAGTGAATACTATGACAAACGAGTCAAGATAAGGCTGAAAAACACTTTTCATCAAATGCATGAATGTTGATGGGGGCGTTGGTCAGCCCAAAAGACATCACAAGGAACTCATAATGACCATAACGAGTCTTGAATGCTGTGTTTAGAATATCTGAGTCCCAAATCTTCAACTGGTGATACCCAGACCTCAAGTCTATCTTAGAGAACACTCTCACTCCCTGAAGCTGGTCAAATAGATCATCAATGCATGGCAAAGGATACTTGTTCTTGATTCTAACTTTGTTCAACTGCTTATAATCGATGCACATCCGCATAGTACCATCCTTCTTCTTCACAATTAGGACTGGTGCACCCCAAGGCGACACATTGGGTCTAATAAACCCCTTATCAAGAAATTCCTGTAGCTGATCTTTCAATTCCTTTAACACAGTTGGTGCCATATGATACGGAGGAATAGAAATGGGTTGAGTACCCGGCACCAAGTCAATACCAAAGTCAATATGCCTGTCGGGCGGCATGCATGGCCGGTCTGCAGGAAACACATCCGAAAACTCTCGCACCACCGGAACAGAATCAATATTAGGAGTATCAGCACCCACATCCCTCACAAGGGCCAAATATGACAGACATCCCTTCCCAACCATCCGTTGGGTCTTCAAATAAGAAATCACTCTGTTGTGAACATAATCTAGAGAACCTCTCCACTCGATCCTTGGCAAACCCGGCATCGCCAATATCATGGTCTTAGCGTGACAATCCACCATAGCATGATATGGAGACAACCAATCCATACCCAAGATCACATCGAAATTAACCATACTCAGCAATAAGAGATCAACTCTAGTCTCCAATCCCCCAATAGTCACTACACATGACCGGTACACACGGTCCACAATAATAGTATCGCCTAATAATAAGTGGAACCAGGGTCAAATAATATGGAAGCACACTGAGACAATACATGTGATCACTACATCTAAAGCAACTGCATCTGGCATGGCAGGAATAGCATAGAATCGGGCCAAACTGCCACATGATCAGCCTCTCCCTCTTGGGCGACCCCTGGCTACCTGAGCCCCCCTTCCCCCCAGCTGGCTGAGTGGGTGGTGTAACCGCTAGTGCTCATACTATCGGCAGAGAACTCTGCTGTGGAGCCCCACTCAACAACCTAGGGAAATCTCTCTTGATATGAACCATGTCCCCGCACTCGAAACAACCCCTCCTATGACGAAACTGCTGCTTCTGATAACCCGAGGAACTGCTTGTAGAAACCTGAGCAGACGAGGCATGGTGAGAACTCTGCGCTGGTAGTGCACTAAGTGAAGACTGGCCTGACCGAGCACTATAAGAACCGTGGCTAACTGATGCACCACGATGAGTTGGACGAGTCGTCTGAGCGGACCTATAAGGATGACCCCTACTGTGGTAAGACTGTCCCCCGGAATGAAAACCACTAGAACAACCCAAACCTCAAGGCCTCTTGTCCACCCTCTCCTCATGCTCCAGACTATGGACCATCTCTATCTACAGAGCAATATCAACCAACTCGTCAAAAGTAGCACCGGATACCTCTCCGGAGTCATAAGCAACCGCAATTGATATGTGAGGCCAGCAATGAACCTCCTAATCCTCTCCCTATCTGTCAGAACCAACCAAATTGCATGATGGACCAACTTGGAAAACCTTATCTCGTATTGGGTCATAGACATGCCATCCTGACGTAGCTGCTCAAACTGTCTGCGCAGCTCCTCCCTGCAAGACTATCGCACGAACTTCTCCAAGAAGAGAACGGAGAACTCACGCCATGTAAGTGGTGCCGCACCGACTAGCCCGCTCCTTTCATAAGCCTCCCACCATCTGAAGGTAGCCCCAGTAAACTGAAAAGTAGTGAATGATACCCCACTGGTCTCCAGAATACCTGTCGTGCGAAGAATCTGCTGGCACCTATCCAAAAGGTCCTGGGCATCCTCAGACTCAGCCCCATTGAATGATGGAGGTTAGAGTCCCCCAAATCTCTCTAGTCTTCTCTGCTCATCATCAGTCATAACGGGGCCCGCCTAGGCCTGAGCAGCTGTAACTAGCTGAGCTAGTGGTACCCCCGGTGTCTGAAGTCCCTACTTCATCGGCTCTAGTGTACGGGCAGCAGGAGTATGAGTACCTCCCCCAGCCTGAGAAATGGTTGCTGCGGTCGAAACAGAAATCGCCTGAGCAAGGTTGGTGCACACCGTCAAAATTTGCCAAAGCCTCCTGAAGGCCTGGAATCATAATGGGCACAGCTGGTGCCTGAGCTGGCCCCACTGGCTCAACCATAGCTGGTACCTGCTCCTCAGCTAGAGCAACAGGTGGATCTGCAGGTGCTGCCCTAGCTATTATACGAGCTGCACCTCTGCCCCTACCACAGCCACTACCGCAACCTCGGCCTCTCGTGGCCCTAGCTGGTGGTGCTGGTGTCTGGCCGTCCTGTCCGGTAGCACATGTCCTCACCATCTGTGAGAGAATAGAACAACAAAAATTTAGTGACCAGAATCAACAAATTCGCACGACTAGAATATAAGAATGTGAAGTTTCCTAAGGGTTCGGTAGCCTCTCGAAGATAGGTAAACACGTCTCTATACCGATCATCAAGACTCTACTAAACCTGCTCATGACTCGTGAGACCTATGTAACCTAGGCTCTGATACCAACTTGTCACGATCCAAAACTCGACCTATCATTATGGTACCTATCGTAGTACTAGGCAAGCCGACATCTCACACATACCAATATTTTTAAAACTCAAATATGTGGAAGAAAGTTTAAATAATTATGAATTTCCCAAAATACTGGATATGAATCTCGAAACTCAATACAAAATCCTTCCAAAAGATTTGGATGTTACGGAGTACATGAGCATTCTACATATATAAAAACATAGTCTGGTACACTGTCTATAAAGTAAGACTAAATACATAAAATCAAAAGATAGGGAAAGGAGGATCAAGGTCTGCGGACGCCGAGAAGCTGCCTCGATGATCTCCAAATAGGTAGACTTCACGATCAACGACTGTCGTGCCCGAAAATGCCTGAATCTGCACACGAGGTGCAAGGTGTAGTGTGAGTACAACCAACTCAATAAGTATCATAAATAAACAAGGCAAGGTAAGAGAAGCTTAATTGTTGAAGTCACTAGTTAAATCAGTACAATTCCATCCTTTTTAATTAACATGACGTGAGATTCAAAGCTAGCCCATAAGGCTTTGTGATACGAATATTCGTGTGTGCATGTACACTGGTCCTCCGCTGCCATGTTTAACAGTATTATGGCGTATATGGAAGAGAAAATAACTAAGTCAAATAAATGATCAAGAAAATGCAAGTTTCACACACTGCACAGACAACTCACGTGCTAATAATAGAATCTGCATGGACAACTCACGTGTGACACGGACAACTCATTTTTCAATAATCTCAATATATGGATCTGCACGGACAACTCACGTGCTGCACTGACAAATCACGTGCCAATATTATGAATATATAGGCCCGCACGGGCAACTCACGTGTTGCACGGACAACTCACGTGCCAATAACATAATTCTCCAGGAATAGCCGCAGGCCCCAATCCAAAATATCTTACAAAAGCCATAAAGCAAGTGTATAGGTATATAATGAATGAAAAACTATTCCCCTATCCCTGGACTGGTGTAATAACATGCTAAAGTATAGGCATGTGCAAAGTGTGCTATCATAGCTAAATCCGAAAATTTCATCAATGAAAAGCATTTATTAAGTTCGTTCAAGGATTAATCCTGTCAGTAGACTCATCGTGGCTCAATTAGATCACATAAACTGTTATCATATACTAGATATCGAAGCTCAAAGCTTAACAGTCATTTTTGGGCTTATAGGAGCCCGAGCACAACCCAAACATGAATATACAACTCCGGTGCCTTGCACATGGGATCATCCCCACACATGTGCGCACCTAAAAGCACGTGGATATCATTACAAATCAGGCAACTGGTGCCTCAACTGAGATTAAATACGAAACTTACCTCAAGTGACTCAAATCACTCCGCTAGCAAGCCCTTGCCTCGCAAATCGGCCTCCGAAAGTCTCGAATATAGCCATAAGCAATCCGATACAATCAACATGAGTTAAAGGAATCAATTCCATAAGAAAATACAAAGTTCTTATTAAAAGGTCAAAAAGTCACTCTAAAGCCGGCCCCCGGGACCACGTCTCGAAATCCGATAAAAGTCACAAAATCTGTAAACCCATTCAACCACGAGTCCAACCATACCAAATTTACCAAAATCTAACACCAAATCGACACCCAAATCCCCAATTTTAACTCTCCAAATCCCTAGCCTCAAACCCCCAAATTACACCTTAAAACCACACAATCTAGGTGGGAAAATCAATGGGGAAACATAATTATTGGGCAAAATAAACCATAAGTGACTTACCTCAAGAATCCCTTAAATCCCTCTCAAATCCGCCTAATCCCGAGCTTGGAATGTTCAAAAATGAAGAAAATCTCGGAAGCCCTCGTTTTTAAAACACTGCCCAAGCTTTTCGCACTTGCGGCCAAATAACCGCACATGGGGAACCGCTTTTGAGGTAAAATCATTTGCTTATGCGGAAATCACTTCAATCCCTAGGGTCTGCATCTTTGCTCCAGATTCCGCACCTGTGGAAGCGCTTCGGCGGCCCATTATCCGCTTATGCGGAAACAAACCTCTCCCCTCAACTCCGCATCTGCGGAGCCTTTCTCGCACATGTGGGCTCATAGATGCGGTTACCCCCTCGCACCTGCGTCCAGCCCCAGCCCAACCCAGCTCCGCACCTGCGCAAATCCAGCGACATTGCAGGTGCGGAAAATCACCTCTCACCTGCGACCTGTGCCCATTTCTTTCAAGGCCTCTTCTACGATTCCCTTCTCGCTACTGCGAGCTCGCACCTGCGGTCAAAACTCCGCAGATGCGATCGCACCAGACATGGTGCACTTCAGCAGTCTTTCAAATTCTAAATCTTGATCCGTTAACCATCCGAACTCCACCCGAGGCCCCCAGGACCTCAACCAAATATACCAGCAAGTCCTAAAATACAATACGAACTTAGTCGAGCCCTCAAATCACATCAAACAACATCAAAAACATGAATCGCAGCCCAATTCAAGCCTATTGAAACTAAGGTATCCCAACTTCTATGAACGACGCCGAAACCTATCAAATCGCGTTCGATTAACCTCAAATTTTGCACAGACATCAAAAATGACACTAAGGACCTACTCCAACTCCCAGAATCCAATCTATGCCCGGTAACCACAAGGTCCACTCTCGGTCAAACTTCCGAATTTCTAATTTTTGCCATTTCAAGAAAAATTCAACTGTAGACCTCCAAATCACAATCTGAACACCCTCCTAAGTCCAAAATCACCCAACGGAGCTAACGAAACCATCAAAACTCCATTCCGAAGTCATTTACACATAAGTCAACATCCAGTTAACCTTTTCAACTTAAGTTTCCAACCTTGAGACTAAGTGTCTCAACTCATTTCGAAACCTTTCCGGACCCGAACCACTACCCCAAATAGTCACGTAGCAGTTATAAAGCATGAAATGTGTAGTAAATGGGGGAACGAGGCTATAACTCTTAAAACGACCGGCCGGGTCGTTACAATACTCCTCATTCCGGTGTGTTTATGCCTTTTTAAACTAGCACAAAACAATATTTAAAACTAGCTCATCAAGTTTCTTGAGAAGAATATCCGTGTGTGCATGTGCACAGTTTCTCAAGTACCCTACTCAGAAAATATCATTGCATGTAGAGGAAGGAAACAATTAAATTCGATAAATGATTAAGAAAATGCTAATTTCACATGTTGCACGGACAACTCACGTGCTAACAATAGAACCTACACGGACAACTCACGTGCTAATAATAGAACCTACACGGACAACACACATGTCAATAATATCAATATATAGATCTGCACGGACAACTCACGTGCTAATAATAGAACTTGCAAGGACAACTCGCGTGATGCACGGACAACTCACGTGCTGCACAGACAACTCACGTGCTGCACGGACAACTCACATGTCAATAATATCAACATATGGATCCGCACAGACAACTCACGTGCTGCATGGACAACTCACATGCCAATAACATAATCCGCCCGACATAGTCACAGGCCTCCAGTCCAAACATATCATACAAGAGTTGTTAAACAAGTATACATGTATATGATGAATGAAATAATATTATCATGCTCCTAGACTGGTATAAATGACGTGCTAAACTTTAGGCATGTGCAAAGTGTGTTATCGTAACTCAAATCGGTAATTTCATCACTGAAAAGCATTTATCAAGTTCGTTCAGGGATTAAACCTCTATGTAGCCTCAACATGGCTCAAATAGATCACATAAACGGTGACAACACTTGAGATATCATAGCTTGAAGCTTAACAGTTAATTCTAGGCTTACAAGAGCTCGAGCACAATACCGACATGAATATATGACCCCGGTGGCCGCACATGGGCTCATCCCCACGCATATACGCACCTAATAGCACGTGTCTATCACAACAATTCAGGCAACTGGTGCCTCAACCGAGTTTAAATAAGATACTTAACTCAAGCAAATCAAATCACTCTTTTAGCAAACCCTTCCCAAGTGTATCGGCCTTTGTAAGTATCGAATCTAGCCAAAAATAAAAATGCTAAGTTCTAAATCAAAAGTCCAACAAGGTCAACTCAAAAGTCAACCCCAGGCCCATGTCTCAGAATCCAATAAAAGTCATAAAATCTGAATACCCAATCAACCATGAGTTTAACCATACCAAAATTATCAAATTCTGACTCCAAATCGCCACTCAAACCTCAAATTTTCACTCTCCAATACATGGGTCAAAATCCCCAATTTTTCACTTCAAAAGCATCAAATCTATAGGGGAAATTCAATAGATATTCAATATCATTGAGTAACAATGATCAAAAGTGGCTTACCTCAAGAAATCTCATGAAATACCCCTCAAATATCGTCTCTAATCGAGCCTCAAAAGTCCAAAAATGATAAAAATCTCAGAACCCTCGAATTTAAAACTGCCCAGGCATTTCCGCACCTGTGAAGCTTGGGCTCGCACCTGCGCTCCTGCTTTTGTGGAGAAAACCTCACTTCTGTGAAACCCACTTAATAGCCGAACTCGTGCACCCGCGATCCCAAATTTTCACCTGCGGGACCGCATCTGCGAACCACCCCTCGCTTCTGCGACTTCAACGTTGCTTGGCCAAATCCGCTTCTGCGGTCGATCATGCGCAAATGTGCATCCGCATCAACGAAACCCCTTTTGCGCCTACGACCCCCAGTGGCCTTCCTTCTCTTCACAGCTGCGCAAACTTAGTCGCTTCTGCGGCTCCGTACCTGCAGCCAATCCCATCGCAAGTGCGATGACACCAGATCTGAAGCACCTCAACATAAAACTTAAGCCTAATTCGATCCGTTTAACCATCCGAAATTCACCCGAGGCCCCCGGGACCTCAACCTAACATACCAATATGTCCTAAAACATGATACAAACTTAGTGGAGGCCTCAAATCACATCAAACAATATCAAAAACATGAATCGCACCCTAATTCAAGCCTAATGAAAACTAATGAATTTCAACTTCTACAATTGATGTCGAAACCTATCAAATCAATTCCGATTGACTTTAAATTTTGCACACAAGTCATAAATGACACAACGGACCTACTCCAACTTTTGGAACGAAAATCCTTGCCCAAAAACCATAAAGTCAACTCTCGGTCAATCTTTTCAACTCTCCAAACTTTCATTTTTTCAACTTTCGCCAATTCAAGCCAAAATCAACTACGCAGCTCTAAATCACTATCCAGAGAAACTTCTAAGTCCAAAATAACCCTACGGAGCTATTAGAACTGTCAAAACTCCATTCTGAGGCTGTTTACACATAAGTCAATATCCGGTCAACTCGTTCAACTTAAGCTTCCAACCTTGGGACTTTAGGCTTCCAACCTTGGGACTAAGTGTCCCAATACATTTTGAAACATCTCCGGGACCAAACCAACTACCCCGCAAGTCACATAATGACAATTAAGTATAGAATAAGCAGTAAATGGGGGAACGAGGCTACAACACTCAAAACAATCGGCCGAGTCGTTATATTAACAAACCTAATAACTACTCGATCACCTAGTTTAAGTTTAGTAGAATTAGGACTATTGTATTAGTCATCCTAGAAAAGTTTCACTCTATGTTGTATAGCCTAAAATATAGGATCAATATCTTGTATAAATATATAGGCTTATGTAACTGCTTTGAATGAGTAATATACTGTCTTCTCGATATTGTCTCTATGCCATATTTTCATATGATATCATAACTTTTTTAAAGCTAATTCCGCTGCCCAAAATTCAGTTTTTGCTACACAATAACAATCTTGCTCATATGGCTTCCAACACTTTTTCAATAACATCCCTTCATCATCTCATTCCTTCATGTCCTGTGAAGTTAAAGCCTTCTAGCTATCTAATATGGAGAACACAAATGATGCATCTTATCCAAGTAATGAGGTTGAACTAGCTCATTGAAGGAAATCCAGAACTTATAAATGTAGAAGGCATCGATAAAAGTAGTAATAAGGACAGTGAAAAAGGAGTTGACAAAAGCAGTGATAAAAAGGCTGATACTGCTAATGACAGGGCTGAGGTGTTGGATATCTGGGACAACATCATAAGATAGTATATATCTCATTGTGGGATGCACAACTGCTAAGCAAGTATGGGAATGCCTGGAAGAAATTTATTTGCAGGCAACAAAGGACAAGGAATTCCAGTTGAAGCAACAACTTCAAACCATCAAACTTGGCAACAAAACCATTAATGAGTATTTGAAGGAATTCAAATACATTTGTGAAGGCTTGGCTGCCATACATAGGCCTGTAGATAATGATAGCAAGGTCATTGGGTCCTAAATATAAATCTTTTAGGAGTGTGATGCTTGGAAAAGCACCTTATCCAACTTTAAGTCAGTTGATTACTTCCCTAAGAGGCTTTGATCTCATAAAGAATGAAGGAGATAATTCACAACAAGTGAATCATAATTTGGCATTTGCAGCACAAAGGACATACAACAACAAAGGTAGATGAAACTTTTCAAACAACAGAGGTAACATGAACTATATCTTAAGTGGTAGAGGCTTTAGGCCTGCTGGTCAGAATAACAATCAAAACTCTCAAGGATCTGAAAATGCTGCTAAGGGACAGGAAAACTCAAGATCATCAGCCTGCCAGATGTGTGGCAGGAATAATCATACTACAATAAAGTGCTTCTACATGTGGGACATTTCTTATCAAGCACCAGAATATTTGCCACATGTCCTTGCTACACTCAATGTGAATAGTCAAAATGATGGAGATAATGCTCACTACATGGATTCTGGGGCAATTACTCACATGATCAACAATACATGTAACGTATCCAACATTAAACAATATAGTGGGATAACGAGCGCAAAATACACACTTAAATATGCTCGCTAGTCGAATATAGTATAATAAAATATTATATCCACGGGGATTGAAGTTAAACAGTATTTTTGTAGTTTATAGCTTGATTGCTATCCAAAATGATCAACAATTGAGATTTGTGTGATTGAAACTAAAATTTAACTAAGAGTTTAAACTATTGGCTAATTCACTCCTAAGGTTCAAGTGAGTCTCTCGATTATTAGTTCAAACGTTTAGTAGAAAATCCTATCTCGATTAAGTCTCAGCCTCACAATATGAACCAATTTGTGCTCGGTGAAGATATGTAAGAATTAGTAGTGGATTGGTCTTTAGAAGAACCTCTTTCGATTATCCTCCTAACTAGGTCTAAACAATAATTCAACTAGCCTCTTTTAATTACTAAGAAGAATCAATGAATTTAACCAAAAAGATAATGTAAAAACATCACAAGTTATGCCTCTTCGGATTACATGAACATGTGAAAATAGATACAACAATTAAAACACCAAAAATAATTTAATACATATAAACTAGAATTAATAATTCTCAAATAAATATCAATACACCAAGCATCAATCCCTAAAGAGAACTACTCCATAGATATGGAGTAATTCATCACAATTAAGTTTAAGGTAAAGAAAACCATACAACGATCCAAACTCTAGTCTTGAGTGAGGATTGAATAATGAAATCATTGTGCTCTTACTTCTCCCACTTCTACTTAGCCTCCTTAGGTCTAAAGTATGTCAAAAGTCCCAAAAATACCATTTTCCATCTATATATACCAAGTAGGATCGGGCCCAAACGAACACACCTTCTCCTACGCGAAATAGGACTCTTTCCGGAATAGGACGTGCACAGCCGCGCACCTCGGAGTGTGCTCGTGCATATGGCCGCGCACTTTGGCCAGAACACAGCCTCACATGCGCGCTCGCGCACCTGGGTGGCGTCCTGCTCGATTCTCAGTTTCTTTCGTTAAGTGCATGATTGTCCGTTGATCCTCGACCAAGATCCCAACTTAATCCTTGAGCTTTTACTCAGAATTCAAAGCTCCAGAATAGCTTGGATTCATGCCATAACATCTACATAGCTCGGGATCACTCCTACAAGGAATAAAAACATAATTAGTGCAAAATACTAGTGATTAACGCTCAAACCAATTAAAGTGTAGTAAATTAGAGTGCGATAAGCAACTAAAACACGCAATTATATCCTACCATCAACACCCCACACTTAAACCATTGCTCGTCCTCTAGCAATCAAACTACACTTTATAATGACACGATCTTTTTAAACAATTCTCATAACACATCATACCAAGAATATTTAAAATAGACTAAGCACTCTTACGTAACATCGTCGCATAAAAATTTGACTAAAGGCATATTTACAACTCGCTTACTTACTCTAATGTAGAGGTCAACAACATTACCTTTCCTTCATGAATCGCGTGCCCTCACAACAAAAGAGAGTAGTTCCACACACAATCAAATTTAAGCACAATTAGGAACTTCAAATAGAAAAAATTCGCTCAATCTCTGAAACAACATGCATATGCCACAAAAGATGAACCATAGGCTTGCCCGTAGTGTACTACTTCACTAATTGAGCTCATTCAATCAAGGATCAAGTAAGACTTTAATTGGTTGTAATGTAAGTTGCGGGACGGGTAGGATATATTTAGATATAAGAGTGATTACACCTCCCTAAGCACTTTAATACATACATCTCATTGTTAAAATCCCACACTTATGTCAAACCAATACTCCACCTTCACATTAATTTACATTAACTCCCAACTTCTTTAAGCACAAATTCATCAAGAGTTACCACTTATCAATGAATAATTTTTACAACAATACACTATATATATATATATATATATATATATATATATATATATATATATATATATATATTTCAATTTAAGTGGCTCTTACGTTTTCAAAACAGTCCACCTTTCTCCTTATTTCATTAGTTCCACTCAAAAACCAACCCAATCACTCCACACATCAACTTTTACAAAGTTCATACAATTTCAAGTGCTCGCGAGAGGTAAATGGTTCAAATAGATGTTTAATTTAAACAAATGGATAAGGCTTGTAATGTGGTTACCAAAGAAAAGGATGACAAGCTCAACGGGGTTAACTACGATACATAACAATTTGGTGGGTAAACGCATATCATCGGCCCAACAAAGAATTGCCTATATCACTTCCAAGACTGAATAAAATTACTATTTCGCTTTGCAAACACACGGGGCAAGTTCTAGACACCAAATGCAATGCACAAAATACACGAAACCTCACACACACATGTCACATAACTCACTCAAGATTGGAATATCAGGACACTCTAGTCAAAGAAGTCAAGCAAAGTTAAGAACATACAATTTAAGGTATTTCTACGAGAGTTAAAAACTGATCCTAAGCGTCACAACTAGAACACTCACTTGGTATAAAAGTTAATAGATGTTGTTTTCAATTCACCATAGCACAAGGGTTCCTACTTCTAAAAATAAAACTAACTACACCCGGTTCAAACAAAATCCTTGAAAAAGAACTGCGGTACAAAGAAAAACCAAGGGGGAATTAATACACTACCTAACAAAATAAAATCATTTTGCCTTTTTCTTTCAACTTTAATCCCTCAAGAAACCTGTCGAATGATATCCATCATCGGGAAAAATTAAAAATTTTAAAATTTTTAATGTTTTCCAATTTGTTTCTATCAAACTACTACAACTAACCAAAATAAACTAACCAAATTAATATACATACAAATATATCTCCCACCCCATACTTTAAGTTGTGGCATGTCCCCATGACACACAATTAAAAAGCATAAGGTAGAGGAAACTTCCCTGAATCTCTAGTCGAGGTCTGAGTCAAAGCCGGTATCTATTCTTCGTGTCCGAACTAGTGCACACATCCACACAGATAGCTTCTTCTCAGCCTTCTTGGGATACACCCCACACTTTTCTTTCTTAATCACTAGGACCTTCTCTTTCGAGCTTTTCACTCTCCGCTCTACACTTGCCGCTGACTTCTCCTTTTTCACCCCCATCTCCACATTCATCTCGAAAGTCATTGTCTTATCACCCACTCTAAGTATGAGCTTTCTATCATGTATGTCTAATATTGCTTTGCTCGTCACTAAGAATGGTCTTCCTAAAATAAGGGGGACCTCTTTGTCCTCTTTCATCTTCACCACTATGAAATCTATAGGAAATATAAACTTATCTACCCGAACTAAGACATCTTCCACTATACCCTCAGGTATTATAGTTGTTTGGTCTACCAGCTGCAAAGATATTGGCACAGACCTTATCTCTCCAAGTTCATTCTCCAATTTCCTGTTAATAGACAAAGGCATTAAATTAATTGAGGCACCAGAATCACATAAAGACTTATCAAAATTAAGAGTGCCTAACGAGCAAGGTATAGTAAAACTCCATGGATCTCCACACTTTTGTGGGAGTTTGTTTTGTAAGATTGTGCTGCAATACTCTGTGAGCTTGACCACTGAGGTCTCTTCTATCTTCCTCTTCTTTGTAAGGATCTCCTTCAAGAATTTGGCACAAGCTGGCATTTGTGAGAGCACTTCTGTGAATGAAAAGTTTACATTAACCTGCCTCAGCATCCCTAGAAATTTCTCAAACTGCTTGTCCAGCTTTTCTCTATATAACTTTTGGGGAAAAGGTAGAGTAGGCATATGCTCACTCTCATTAGATTCCTCCCTTCTTGAAGTTTCCTCCTTCTTCTTTTCCTCAGCTCCCTTCTTGCCTTTCGTCCTCTTATCACCTTCAATTTTCAGATTCTCCTCACTTTCATTTTCAAGAACAACCTCCTTTTGGATTGGAGTGGGATATTTCAATACTTGCCCGCTTCTCAAGGTCACAACATTTACTATTTCTTTGGGATTTCTTTCAGTGTCAGCTGGTAGAGTACCTGGGATTCTCTCAGCCAGTACAGTTGCAATTAGTCCCATTTGCTTCTCCAAGTTTTGCAAACCAGTGCCAAGTTCTTTGATAGCTGAACCATGAGAATCTAATATCTCATATGTCTTGACAATGAAGGACTTCATTAGATCTTATAGCCCAGACTGAGTGAAATGTTGAGGATGGAAATGCAGCCTCGGCTGATTCGCAAAACCAAGAGCTCCTTGTCCTTGAAATCTGGGATTGTTTTGTTGCCATGAATTTGCAGTACCCCCCAGGTGAACTCCATTAAAAATTGGGGTGCTTCTGACCCATTGCATTGAAGTTATAATTTCCCACATAATTTACTTCCTCGGTTTAGTCTTGACACTCATGAGTAGGGTGTCCTCTTCCACATATATCACATGCTGCATGATTCTCACTATATATTGAAAATAAGGTCAACTTCCTTATCTCTTTCACCATGGAATCAAGTTGTACCTGCACAGATGTGTTAGCATCAACCTGGTGAACACCAGTTGATCTTCTTCTTTCAATAATTTCAGAGGGCCACTGATTTGCATCTTCGGATAACTCATCTAGAATTGTGACTATCTCCTCTAGAGTCTTCTTCATCAATGGGCCCCCAGCTGCATTGCTCAATGTTCTGCATGCGGCTGGTGTCAATCTATCCCAAAAATCCTAGAGTTGCATCCAAAGTTCAATTCCGCTATGTTGACACTTTCGCACTATCTCCATAAACCTCTCCCAAGTTCAAACACAGTTTCAGTCTCGTTCTGGCAGAAGTTATGAATTTCTCTTCTAAACTTGCCCGTCTTAGCTGATGAGAAATATTTGTCAAGAAATTTTCTGGTCATCTCATCCCATGTTCTAATCGATCCATTAGGCAAGCTTCAAAGCCAGTGCTTTGCATCGTCTTTGAGTGTGAAGGGGAATGCCCTTAAGTAAACTGTATCTTGTGACACACCATTATATTTAAAGGTGTTCATGATCTCCTCGAAGTCCATTAGATGACTGTTTGGGTCTTCGTTCATCTTTCCTCTGAAGACACAACTGTTTTGAAGAGTTTGAAGCAACCCCTACTTTAACTAAATATTGTTAGCTGCAACTGGAGGTGGTTTCACACTTGATAAGCCTTGGTTGTAGACAGGTCTAGCATAATCACCCAGTGGTCATCCAGCACCGGGAGCTATATTTTCGAATTGGTCTACACCCAAAGGTAGATTCTGAGCAATTCTCCGAGCCCTCTCCTCTTCATAGAGAAGTTGTGCATTTTGAAGCTGTCTCCTCAGCATCTAGTGCAGCTTTTTCTCTTTGCTGGGCTGCCTCTCTTGCAGCCAAATCAACATTATCATCATCTCCCGCCATAACTTCCTTGGATGAGTATTGCCCAACCTTCTCTGTATTCTCGGGGAGATTTTTTTCCTTCCTTAACTGTCGCAGTTGTTTCTCGATTTCTGGTTCGTATGGGAGCACTTCCTTCCCAGAGGATGCACCAGTCTAACTTGTAGCCTGCGCACAATCAAGTAAGGCCAAACATAAAAAGAGAAAAATAAAATAAAAAGAAAAAATTCCTAAATTAGAACCACAAACTATTTCAAACACTATTAATTTCCAATCCCCGGCAACAACGCCAAAATTGACGAGCGCAAAACACACACATAAATATGCTCGCTAGTCGAATATAGTAAAATAAAATATTATATCCACAGGGATTGGAGTTAAACAGTATTTTTGTAGTTTATAGCTTGATTGCTATCCATGATGATCAACAATTGAGATTTGTGTGATTAAAACTAAATTTTAACTAAAAGTTTAAACTATTGGCTAATGACAATCACAACAATGAGTAAGGAAGATATCAGTGGGAAAAAATAGGGGTTGATTGGATAGGTGCAAGATACTTTTCTGGGATTTAACTCTAGCTAATTCACTCCTAAGGCTCAAGTGAGTCTCTTGAATTCACTCAATTATTAGTTTAAACGTTCGGTAGAAACTCCTCTCTCGATTAAGTCTCAACCATAATATGAACCACTTTGTACTCGGTGAAGATATGCAAGAATTCATAGTAGATTGGTCTTTAGGAGAACCTCTTTCGATTATCCTCCTAACTAGGTCTAAACAATAATTCAACTAGCCTCTTTTGATTACTAAGAAGAATCAATGAATTTAACCAAAAAGATAATGCAAAAACATCACAAGTTATGCCTCTTCCGACTATATAAACATTTGAAAATAGATGCAATAATTAAAACACCCAAAATGATTCACTACATACAAACTAGAGTTAATAATCCTCAAATAAATATCAATACACCAAATCTATCTATCCCTAAAGAGAACTACTCCATAGATATGGAGTAATTCATCACAATTAAGTTTAAGTTTAAGAAAAACATACAACGATCCAAACTCTTGTCTTGAGTGAGGATTGAATGATGAAATCCTTGTGCTCTTACTTCTCCCACTTATTCTTAGCCTCATTAGGTCTAAAGTATGTCAAAAGTCCCAAAAATACCATTTTCTATCTATATATACCAAGTACAGTCGGGCCCAAACAAACACACATTCTCCTAAGCGAAATAGGACTCTTTACGGAATAGGACGTGCGCGGCCGCGCTCCTGGGAGTGTGCTCGCGCATATGGCCGCGCACATTGGACAGAACACTACCTCACATACGTGCCCAGTGCTCGACCAATGCGCTCGCGCACCTGGGTGGCGTCCTGCTCGATACCCCGTTTGTTTTGTTAAGTGCATGATTGTCCGTTGATCCCCGAACACGATCCCAACTTAATCCTTGAGCTTTTACTCAGACTTCAAAGCTCCATAATAGCTTAAATTCATGCCATAATATTTACATAGCTCGGGATCACTCCTACAAGGCATAAAATACACAATTAGTACAAAATACTTGCGATTAATGCTCAAGCGCAATTAAAGTTCTGTAAATTAGAGTGTGATAAGCAACTAAAATACGCAATTATAGCCTACCAACAACACCCCACACTTAAACCATTGCTCGTCCTCGAGAAATCAAACTACACTTTATAATGACACGACCTTTTTAACATTTCTCATAACTCATCATACCAAGAATATTTAAAATAGACTAAGCACTCTTACGTAACATCCTCGCCTTAAGATTTGACTCTAAAGCACCATGCATTATTTACAACTCGCTTACTTACTCTAACACAGAGGTCAATAACATTACCTTTCCTTCATGAATCACGTGCCCTCACGACAAAAGAGAGTAGTTCCACACACAATCAAATTTAAGTACAATTAGGAACTTCAAATAGAAAAAATTCGCTCACTCTCAGAAACAACATTCATATGCCACAAAAGGTAAACCATAGGCTTGCCCGTAGTATACTACTCCACTAATTGAGCTCATTAAGTCAAGGATCAAGTAGGACTTTATTTAGTTGTAATGTAAGCTGCGGGACAGGTAGAATACATTTAGATATAAGAGTGACTACACAACCCTAAGCACTTTAATACATACATGTCATTATTAAAACCCCACACTTATGTCAAACCAATACTCCACATTCACATTAATTTACATTAACTGCCAACTTCTTTAAGCACAAATACATCAAGAGTTACTACTTATCAATGAATACTTTTCACAACAATACACTATACGTGTATAGTGACTTTATAGTGACACACCCTGAGAATTGTGGCCTGGTCGATTCCATGGCATTGTATAGTGACTTTATTTTGTTGATATACGTGTTTTCATGTTGTGATAAACTAATTAAGCTGTAAATCATGATAGATATCATGTTTAGGCTTTATGTCGGTACTGTTGGGACCACTAGTGGCCGTTTCTTGCTGTCATCTCACTAATTTCATTGATATTATGTACCAGTCATGTTCATGCATTTCATATCATATCTTTGTCTCAGTTATTATTTATTGATACATCATATCATTGTTTCGGGCTAGTTTTTATGATATTGTGAGCCCGTGAGTGAGACTGGAGAGATTGATGACTGAGTGAGGCTGAGAGCATGATTATGAGTGGCAGTTGTGGGATCGGGCTGCATGCCGCAACAGTTATTCTGATTTTATCATAGCGCTTGGGCTGTAGGAGCCCCTCCGGAGTCTGTAACACACCCCCAGTGAGCGTGGTTGATATTATTGAGGGATGAATCTTCCTTGAAAATGGATCTTGTCCGAAGTACTTGATACCTGGAGATGGATCTTCTCCACGAGGCTGGATTGGCCTTCCTCGGTACTGGGTGACTTATAGTCAGTGATGTATATCTTCTGGGATGGATCTTCCCTGGGCCGTATGGGCCATATACAGTGCCGAGTGGTTGAGCATTCAAGAGTGTGAGCACATGAGGCTGACAGCATAGTGCATCACATACAGCATATGCATTGGCATGTAGAGATAGCAGAGTTATATTGTTTACACTGTTCGGATCCGCTTCACTTTAGTGTTTTGAGTTGCCTATTTAATTTGAAAGCATGCCTACGTGTCTGTTTAGCTATTTCTATTTTATCTGTACCGGTTGAGTTCGTCACTACCTTTCAGTCCAAAGTTTGGACTTGTTACTTACTGAGTTGGATGTACTCACGTTACTCCCTGCACCTCGTGTGCAGATCCAGACATTTTTGATCACGGCGGCGGTTGCTGATTGCAGTTTCAAAGTTCGGAGACTACCAAGATAGCTGCACGACGTTCGCAGGCCTTGACTCTCCTTCTTTATCACTAGTTGAATTTTCAGTTTATTTCTCTAGACACTGTAGTGGACTGTATTCTGATTTAGGCGCTCATGTACTCTGTGACATCCCGATTTTGGGATGGATTATTGTATCGTATTTGGATATTTCTGTTTTCAAAAAGGATTTCCTAAATTATTAAATTGCTTCCGACTTTATGTTCAAAGATTTTTATATGTTGAGATGTTGAGTTGTGGCTTGCCTAGTTCCACGATAGGCGCCATCACGACGGTTAGATTTTGGGTCGTAACAAGTACATGGTATTTATTGCAGGGCGAGAGGAAACTAATTAGCTCATAAAAGCTTCAATTAGGGCGACTTCAGTATTCAGTCCAAACCGGCTTTCTTAGCGTACACGGGAGCTGAAAGTATAGACTAAATACAAAGAGATTTAACTCTTTACATTAATAAAAAGAACAAAAATTTATATTATTAGTGTGTTTTAACTTGTAGTAGGTTACTTATCTCATTTTTGAGATTACTAATCACATTTATGTGAATTACCTGCAGTTATTTTTAGGTAGACTTAATCGTGTACAAATTCTTCACTGTGTAGAAGTTAAAATGAATACAGATAGACACAGTGGCGGAGCCATTCAAGTGGTGTGGATAGACACCCTTGGCAGATAATACACTATATATCTAGTAAAAATTTTATTTCTTTATTTTTTGACCCTTTAGTGAAAATTCTGACTCAGCCACTGTATAGACATCTATTAGCCTAAAGAGTGAATGTTCAGCGTTGAAGATCCTTTTGTACAAAAACCTATTTTACTTACTACCTCCGTTCCAGTTTATGTGAACCTATATTTCCTTTTTGGTCTGTTCAAAAAAGAATGATCCCTTTCTAAATTTGGAAACAATTTAGCGTAAACTTATAATTCTACCCTTAATGAGAAACTTTTATAACCACACAAATACTCTTTGCCCCATTTTTATTTGTTTAGGACCACAAATTTCAAAAGTTTTTCGCATAAATTGAAAGGGATAGAGTATTTTATTTTCCCTCGTGTACAACTGAATAACCAATAAACACTTGATTCTTGGTTTTTCTTTTCTATTTTTCCCTCGATGCATTTTATCATCCATTTGCTTCCGATTGTTATTTTGTGAATCTGGCCTGTATACGCCATGTGAATGCTGGAGAATGACCATTCATCTAGTGATCATACAGATTCTCTGCCCTTTCAAAACAAAATTTTGCACAACTAGGGAAAATGATGTATGGAACCTAATCAAACTTTCATTAAAGTTTACACTTTATTGTCTTATATAACAAAAGATTTCCAGCAGATTTGAAAAAAAAAAAAAAAGGAAAGTGAAGATGACAACTGATTAGCAAGTGAAGCCATCACTGAACATTAAGACACAAAAAATAGAAATGGTAAAGTACAATATGCATGGGATGAAAGGAATTACGTACTTTTTTCTGATATATTCTCAAACTTTAATATTACCCATAATTGTAGCCAGATTCAATAGTGTCACCCCCTATCCCAGTACAAACCCTACTTTCACATTTGTCACGGAATAACCACCACCAACAACAACAACCTAATATAATCCCACCAGTGAGGTATGAGAAGGGTAGTTTGTACACACACCTTAACCCTACCCTGGGTAGAGAGGCTGTTTCCGATAGACCATCGGCTCCCTCCCTCCAAGAATTCCCCACTTTGCTCTTGGGGTGACTCGAACTCACAACCTCTTAGTTAGAAGTGGAGGGTGCTCACCACTAGAGCAACTCACTCTTGTCAGGACGGCCGTAACCAGATTAAACAAAACAAATAGAAATGCTAGAGTACTAGCTAGTTATCAAGGTGTTCCCTAGAATTCCCTTGAATATATATATATATATATATATATATATATATATATATAATTGAGGGCCTTCAAAAGGTGACATGATACATTCTATGAGCAGGAGGAAGGTAATTTATCTTTTTTCTTAAAAATTCTCCATTTCCTTTATTCTTCCATTTAATTTATTATTTAACAAAAAGTCCAAGAGTTGTAACTTTTCCTATCTTTACGTATTACACCCTTCCAATTCAATGGAAGTTCAATGCAACGTACGGTTACATTGTTACCACTACTTAACCTTCCACATATTTAATTCAAAATTAGAACAGAAGCTATTCGTTCTTTTACACAAATTCAACGAAGTTCTTTTTTATCATTCCCATTTTACTTATTACCTTATATTTTCACTCATATGTAGTGCTACAAAAATTGAGAAGTCACTTTTTAAATTCGATATATTACACCATTTTGTCTCCGGTAACCGTTTCAAAGAGAAATGTTTACACAAATTTGAAGATACGTTATCTTACATTTTTTAAGGTTTTCTTCTTTTAACTTCCTTTTTTGGGTTGTAATTTACCCTTCGTTCTTCTCATTTTACCTTCATTCTTATTTTATCAATCTTCTCATTAGTTACTTTTTATTTCTTTTTAGTTACACTTTTTGGTCTTTTTTGACCATTTGACAGAAATGCTTACACAAATTTGAAGATATCCTTCTTTTAGATTATTTTTGTTGCTTTCCTTGTCATTCATTTTCCAATATAATTGTCACTCATTACCATATATATAAAGCAAGGACCATAAGTGCTGATGTGGCACTCTCATTTGCCAAACAACATATCAACTGCTAGAAAAGGAATTATTTTATCAACTTCACTACAGTTTCAATAAAGTTTCAAGCTTTTCAATCACCAGCGCAAAGGTTAAAACACTCCAGAAAACTTATTTCTTATGGGTATTCTAAATAATTAATATGATAAACTTTTTTTTAAGTGTTTGGAGGAACTCCCGGGTTAACTTTAAATAGATCTACTAATTTATATATTATGATAGTGTGGAGAACTTTTACATTATAGCAAGTAATGCTGGTTTATAAAGTCATGGATGTGTTCCCTAAAGTTCTCTCGACCCCTTAATGAGGGCTTACTTTTCCATAAGTTATAGTTTGAAGCCCAGCTGAAGCGTTTGAAAAGATCTACTTTATATATATTCTGATTGTGTAAAGAACTTTTACATTATTAGTATCTTTTAATATGTTGCTGCAAGTAACATATTTTATTTTTAATTTCTTCTCAACGACTTTGAATTTGTTATATCAAGTAACATGTTTTTTTTTGGAGTTACTGATCTCACTACAATGATTAAGTAATTATTTTTTAGACAAACTAATGCTGTGAAGATTTGCTTACGCTATCATGAAACATACAGAACTGTAGTAGTATGAGTCGTCGTGCATCTTCTTGTTAAACCCAACGTCTCCAAGTCTCAAATCATTATTTTCATTAAATTCTGGTGACGTAATTGTTACACAAAATTAGTCCCTCTTTGTTCTTTACAGCTTATCTTAATCATGATAATGTTGATAAACTATTTTCAAAATCAGAAAATTAGAGAAGGAAAAAAAACGTTCATAAACAAAACATAAAATAATTCCGAGCCCACAAGTTACTTGTGTGTACTTAAGGAATTTAATCCCCTCACTATTGCCCAAGGTTATGGATTAATTCTTCCCAGGATAGAACGTAATAACTATTATGTGATAGCGGTATTACAAATCACAGAACTTCAGCGAACTCAACAAACGGAGCAAATCACCCTTGACCCTTATATTTATTTAGAAAATAGTATAACAATGTAGAAAAGAGGGGAGAAATTTTTTGTCACACCTCTAAATTTATAGATAATGAAAGGGTGAGTTAAAGAGGTGCAATCCAAGAGGTGCCTCTTTCATTTCTCATTCATACGTTTTAAAGAAAAACTCAACAATCCCCCACATGAATGGGGAATGACTATATGACGAAAACTTGCATAAAAAATGGTATGATTCACAAGTAAGGATTAATCGCATCTGGATAAGTAGGTTTTCCTTTGAACATTCCGTAGCGAACTTATATCGGATATATTCGGTCAATCGGTAAATTTGATATCTTTGAACCGTCGAGCTTTGGTGTATACGTAGACAACCATAAGTACACAATCAATCCTTAACCGTCTTTGGTTCTCATTGTTGTGTTCGTTCAGCCATGAACACATCCTGATTCATATGTGAGTAGAGAACTGGCCTTACAGAATTCTCCTTGAAGCGACTTACACTTACATTTACATAGGTGATTAATAAACGTGTTATCCCGTAGATACACTATTTTATATACCCCGTATCAAACTTAGAAACCATTAAAAAGACTTAATGCTTTATCCTTGGTGCTGAACATTGTCTCATCACGAGAATAGACCAAAAAGAAATTTTATTTAACAATATTGAACCGCCATTAATGACTTTGTTTAAGCTCCTTGAACCTAGATCCTGAGATCTCCACTCTTCTAGGTAGAGTTACTACCACAATGACTTGTCCTCGGCCATAGTCTCATTCCCTTCGATGATCTCTCAACTACCTCTCTAGTTAGGCCTTTTGTAAGTTGATCCGACACATTATCCTTAGACTTTACATAGTCAATTGTGATAATTGCTCTAGAGTGTAGTTGCCTACTGGTTTTAAGCCTTTGTCGTATATGACGAGATTTTTCATTATACATAATGCTCTCATCCCTTCCTATTGCCACCTGACTATCGCAATGTATGCATATAGGTGCTAATGGTTTGGGCCAAAATAGAATATCTTCAAGAAATTTCGCAGCCATTCTACTTCTTCAGCAACCTTATCTAAGGCTATAACCTTAACCTCCACTGTAGAGCGGGCAATACACATTTATTTGGATAATTTTAAGACACCGTTCCTCCACCGACTGTGAAAATATTTTCATATGTAGATTTAGAAGCAGTAGAACCGGTGATCTAATTTGCATCATTGTATCCTCCATTACAGTGGGGTATTTATGTAGTGCAAATTATAATTTTTAGTATATTTCAGATATCTCAAAACGCGTTTCACTGTCATGATAGTTCAATGCAAACTTCCTTATGTTATAGACTAATACGTCTCGACTTTCTATTGTATATCAGATTATTGACTACACTTAATGTAGCAATAATATGTTATAACAACAGCTGGAATGATTGGCATCAGTTGTGGACGCAACCTTTTAATATATAACTTATTTCGCAATCACTCCGCCATTTTAAAGTATTTATATGTTATTTATTCATACGTCTATATGATATGCAAATTATAGCACCTACATTAATGAAACAAACACAACTTGCAATGGATTTTGGTCATGTTCATCGGTTGGTTCACTTCATTATAGACCAGCGTATAAATACATTCGTTCATGAACGGTCATGTTTATACAAAACATACAAACATACTTTTCATGAAAAGTCACAACCTTCCAGGTGACACCATTTCATAAAAAAGCTAAATATTATAAATGTTCAAGAAAAAACAAATCATTTCTGGAAAGGCACGTAAACAACTTTCAAATTTGTAGTTTCATCACTAGTCATTACTGAGACTGAACAAGTAATGAATTCACCGACTATCATATCAATATCCACTAAGGATTGGTGGAGTTTAATAATCATATCATTTAGACATTACGTCTAACATTGATTTTTGTCATGCATAAGCTAAAATTTCCCACATTTTAAATATTTCATCCACATATAATCAAATAATGACTATAGGATATGAAGTATTATTAACGTAAACACATTTGTTTACATTCATTAATGTTAAAATCATTTGATAATATTATTTGGTCAAACCTCGCATGTCATTGTCTGGGTGCTTGTTTTAGTTTGTAAAGTGACTTAACAAGTCGGCACACCTTTTTTTTCTTTCACGAATCACGAGCCCTTCAGGTTGTTTCATGTAAATTTCTTCCTCTAAATCTCAATTTAAGAAGGTTGTCTTCACATCTATTTGATGGATTTGAAGATCATACATTGTAGCCAATGCTACTAATATCCATATATACGTAATACTTATAATCGATGAGTATGTGTTAAAATAGTCAAGGCCTTCTCATTGTCTATATCATTTGACAATAAGTCTTGCCTTATACATGTCAATAATGCCATCATCTTTTATTTTTCTCTTGAAAATCCATTTGGAACCCAATGGTTCATTCCCTAGAGTAAGATCAACTACCTCCCAAGTATAATATAGATTCTATCTCACTATTGACTGCTTCTTTCCGGGAAGTAATAAATGCTTTCAAAGTTTGAAGCTCATTTTTCAATAAGAATGTCAGAAAATCTGATCCAATGGAAGTAGTTGTTCTTTGACGTTTACCACGTCTTGGATTCACCTCATTAGGTGTACTTTCCTTTACTTCTTCCCGAGGTCGCTTAGATATTTCACTAGACGACTCACATTCCTTTTTTTATGGATAAATATTCTCAAAGAATTCAGCATTTTCTGATTCGATTACCGTATTAATATGAATGTCAGGATTTTCTGATTTATGAACCAGAAAATTATATGCCTTACTATTTGTTGCATATCCTACGAAACGTAATCAATAATTTCTTGTCTGATCTTTAACCTTTTGGGTTTAGGAACTTGCACTTTAGCTAAGCACCGCCACACTTTAAAATATTTAAGATGGGCTTCCTTCCATTCCATTTCTCATATGGAATGGATTGCGTCTTGCTATGGGGAACTCGATTGAGTATTCGGTTAGCTGTAAGCATAGCTCCCCCCCTCCCCCCCCTTCCCCAAGTTTTGGGTAAATTAAAACTTATCAACTAGATATTTATCATCTCCTTTAATGCAACTCCATTGGATTGTGGCGAGTAAGGGGTAAGTGTTTGATGAATAATTCCATATTTCAAACATTTTTTTTCAAAAAGAGATTCATATTTGCCACTCCGATTACTTTTTAGAGCCAACCACATGAACTGTTGTTTGTGTCACGACAGAGCCAAAATTAATAAACGGCGAAGTTTCTAATCTTGAAACCGAGGAATATTTGACACAACCAGATTTAATAAATGGTGAAGTTTTTAATCTTCAAACCGAGTAATATCTGACACAACCAAATCTAATAAACGGTAAAGTTGTTAATCTTCAAACCGAGTAATATCTGACACAACCAAATTTAATAAACGGTAAAGTTTTTAATCTTTAAACCGAGTAATAAGTCTGTAACGACCCGGCCGATCATTTTGAATATTACAACCCTGTTTTCCCATTTACTAAATATCTTTTGGCTCAATTGTGATTATTTGATTTGCCGGGGAAGTTTTAAAATGAATTGGAACACTTAGTTTCAAGATTTAAAGTTTAAGTTGAAATAGTTGAGCGGATGTTGAATTATGTATAAACGACTCCGGAATAAAGTTTTGATGATTCCAATAGAGGTAGGTTGCTTTTACCTCGACCTCGGCCTCGGGAGGGTTCTGCCCTCCTTTGCGATGCATCTCCTCTACCACGTGAGCGAACCATTGTCTGCAATGCATAAGGATAAGAGTCAGTTAGATTTGTAAACCACAGGTGCATCCATAACAATTGGAGTAAAGCAATCTCAGAAGGGGCATGCGGACAGCACAAAAGTGAGTGCGGACGCAAACTGCCCAGTGCGGACCGCACAAAAGTGAGTACGGCCGCATAACCAAAAGTGCGGACCGCACAAGTTTGAGTGCAGCCGCACAGCCCCAGGTTCAGACTACTGTGGTCTTTGATGTTTTATCAGTGCGAACCGCACAAAAATGAGTGCGGCCGTAGAAGTCCACTACAGACCGCACAATTTTGAGTGTGGCCGCACAAATCATGCACACTGATACCCTAATTCAGAGAACTGCAGACTGCACAAAAATGTGTGCGGCCGCAGAAGCTCATGGTGTGGACTGCACAAAAATGTGTGTGGCCGCACAATTTGAATTCAGGCTGTATTGACTTAGGGTTCATGGAATTTTATTCACAAATTACTCATGTTTGTAGCAATTAAACATCATTAGTCACTTACCCTGACCCCAATTAAAATTTAAAAAGGCTACCCATATGATTCTAAGCACAAACAACTAACTATTGACATATTTAGGAATGGAAATAACCCTAGTCAAAAGAAGAAAATTAAGGAAAAATCTAAAGAATATATTAGCATACCAGTAATGAAGATGCATGTGGGATTCAACACTGATTAAATGAGGAGAGATTGAAAACAATGAGGATATGTACTGTGCTAGCTTAGCTTCATGTTTCAAAAGAGCGAAAAGTGTAAAAGGTTGAGGGAGGCCCTATTTATACTTTTACCCGTCGGGCCCACAATTTTACCTGGAGTGCGGCCACACAATTTTGAGTGCGGTCCGCACTCATTACCTGCCCTTGTGAAGAATTGTTGCGGACCGCACAACAATGAGTGCGGCCGCAGAATTAGTGCGGACCACACAAAAATAGGTGCGGCCACATTTTTTTAAGGATTTTTGTCAGGCAAACTTCAGAGACCATGTATTTTTCATCTCCCAGTTGTGCGACCGCACACAAAATTGTGCGGCCGTAGAGTGGAAGTGCGGTCCGCATAATTCTAGCGCGGTCCGCACTTTTGTGACACTTAGCCAAATTTTTCATGCTCAGTTCCTGCAATGCACACCCATTCCTGCATACACTTCAAAACTAGTTAGTACAAAACAAAGCTTATCTAATCTAAAGAATAAAAACAAGAAAAAGGAAAAAGACACATGGGTTGCCATCCAAGAAGCGCCTGGTTTAACGTCGCGGCACGACGCATGTTACCATCAATCACTTGAAATGGAGCAACGCCACAAACGTGTCCATCATCAACCTTGCCAAGATAATGTTTAACCCAGTGCTCGTTGACTCTAAACACCTCATCATTCTTATTTTTCAAATCTAGAGCACCAAAGTGTGTCACATGTACAACTTCAAATGGGCCACTCCACTTTGATTTCAGCTTTTCTGGAAACATCTGCTACTGAGAGTTGAACAAAAGCACAAGATCTCCTTCTTTGAATTCTTTATTCTGGATATACTTGTCATGGAAGTACTTCATCTTGTCCTTATATAAGGACGAACTGGAGTATGCATGGAACCGAAACTCATCAAGTTTATTCAATTGCTCCACCCTAAGATTTGCAGCTACATCCCACTCAAGGTTAAGCTTCTTCAATGCCCACATAGCCTTATGCTCAAGTTCCACCGGAAGGTGACAAGCTTTCCCAAACACTAACCGATACCAAGACATACCAATTGGTGTTTTGTAAGCTGTTCTATAAGCCCAAAGAGCATCGTCAAGTTTCTTCGACCAATCTGTCCTGTTTGCATTCACAGTCTTTGACAGAATACTCTTGATCTCCCAGTTGGAGATTTCAACCTGTCCACTTGCTTGAGGATGATAGGGGGTCGACACTTTGTGAGTGACACCATACTTGGAGAGTAAAGTATCAAAAGCTTTATTGCAAAAGTGTGATCCCCCATAACTAATGATGGCCCTTGGAGTACCAAATCTTGTGAATATGTTTTTCTTTAAGAAAGCTACCACACTCCGATCTTCATTGTTGGGCAAAGCCACAGCTTTAACCCATATGGACACGTAATCCACAGCTACCAATATATAGGGGTTCCCACATGAGCTCACAAACGGACCCATAAAATCAATGCCCCAAACATCAAAAATATCAATCTCTAGGATGGTGGTGAGAGGCATCTCATTTTTCTTGGAGATCCCACCGGCCCTTTGGCATTCATCACAATGCTTAACGAGATCGCTAGCGTCCTTGTAAAGGGTAGGCCAATAGAATCCACAGCTTAGCACCTTTGAAGCAGTTCTCGCTCCACCATGGTGACCACCATATGGCGAAGAGTGGCAAGCTTTAAGAATACCCAATTGTTCTTCTTGTGGTACACATCTTTGGATAACACCATCAGTACAAATTTTGAAGAGATATGGCTCATCCCAATAGTAGTTCAGGAAGTCCCATTTGTGCTTCTTCTTTTAGTTTAAAGAGAACTCATTCGGAACAATGCCACTCACAAGATAGTTGGCCATATCGGTAAACCATGGCATCCCAGTCATAGAAATGGAAGGGAGTTGTTCGTCAGGAAATGAATCATTGATCTCAAGGCCATCATGTGGCCTCCCCTCTTCCTCTAATCGGGACAAGTGGTCCGCCACTTGATTCTCACTACCCTTGCGGTCTTGAATCTCTAGATCAAACTCTTGCAATAGAAGCACCCACCACATCCACCTTGCCTTAGAGTCTTTTTTTCTAATCAAATAACAAAGTACCACATGGTCGGTGTGAACAATCACCTTTGTACCCATTAGATACGGGCAGAACTTCTCCATAGAAAAGACAATGGCTAGGAGTTCTTTCTCGGTCACCGTATAGTTGACTTGGGCCTCGTTCATGGTCTTGCTAGCATAGTAGACCGGATAAAAGATCTTGTTAATTCGTTGCCCCAATACCACTCCAACCGCCACATCGCTTGCATCACATATGAGCTCAAATGGTAAAATCCAATTTGGCGCGGTGATAATAGGAGTGGTAGTCAACTTATACTTGAGTAGTTCAAATGCCTTCATACAATCTTCATTGAAAAGGAACTTGGTAGCTTTCTCCAAGAGTTTGCACAAGGGGTTTACCACCTTAGAAAAGTCCTTGATTAATCGGCGGTAAAACCCCGCATGACCTAGAAATCTCCTCACTCCCTTTACGGAAGTAGGGGAAGGAGTTTGGATATCACTTCAATTTTTGCTTTATAAACCTCAATACCATTCTTGAAAATCTTGTGATCGAGGACAATGCCCTCCTCGATCATAAAGTGACACTTCTCCCAATTCAACACCATGTTAGTTTCCTCACAACGTGCCAATACCTTATCTAAGTTATCCAAGCACTCTTCAAAATAATTCCCCACGACAGAAAAATCATCCATGAAAACCTCGAGAAAGTCCTCCGCCATATCGATGAAAATGGCCACCATGCACCGTTGAAAAGTAGCCGGTGCGTTGCATAACCCGAATGGCATCTGCGAGAATGCGAAAGTCCCATAGGGACAAGTGAAAGTGGTCTTCTTTTGATCTTCAGGAGCAATAAGAATCTAGTTATACCAGGAATATCCATCAAGGAAGCAATAATAAGCACGTCCGGCGAACCTATCCAACATTTGATCAAGAAATGGAAGCGGAAAATGGTCTTTCCGAGTAACTTTGTTGAGCTTCCTATAATCCATGCACACTCTCTACCCGGTGACAGTTCTTGTGGGGATCAATTCATTTTTGTCATTTGTTATCACAATCATGCCCCCTTTCCTTGGGACACATTGCACCAGCGAGTTTCACGAACTATCGCAAATGGGGTGAACAACCCCGGCATCCAACCACTTGATGATCTCTTTATTTACTACCTCTTGCATCGCCTCATTCAATCGTCTTTGATGTTCTACGGAGGGTTTGGCATCCTCCTCCAAAATGATTTTGTGCATGCAAAAGGCGGGTCTAATAGCCTGAATATCCGCCAATGTCCAACCTATTTCTTTCTCCCTCCTTTGGAGCACCTCAAGGGTGGAATCTATCTGCACGTTAGTTAAGCACGAGGAAAGAATAACAGGTAAAGTGGAACAAGGGCCTAGAAATTCATGCATGAGGTGTGAAGGCAAAGGCTTTAACTCCAAGGTGGGAGGCTCCTCGATTGAGAGCTTTATTGGTAGAGTCTTCCGATTTTCATGATCCAAGGAAAGTTTTGGGGCTCATAAGTATATAATCCCGTTCCTTGCAAAGCATTGACACAATCTACAAAGCCTTCCTTCTCATCCTCATCATAATTCAACAACACAACTTCCAAGGTATCTTCAACATTTATCACAACACTTGTGTCATCAACAATTACTTCGGTCACAAGATCCACGAACGAACACACTTCGTTGCTATTTGGCTGCCTCATTGATTTACAAACATGGAACACCACTTTTTCATCGCCCACCCGGAAGGTGAGATCGCCAGCTTCCACATCAACTAAGCCTTCCTGTAGCAAGGAAAGGTGTCCCCAAAATTATTGGCACCTCATAGTCAACCTCACAGTCAAGTATCATAAAATCTGCGGGAAGGATGAACTTATCGACCCGAACTAACACATCATCAATTATCCCCAATGGCCTTTCCATTGTCCGATCCGCCATTTTCAACCTCATGGATGTGGTTCTTGATTTCCCAATCCCCAACGTTTTGAACACAGAATAGTGCATCAAGTTAATGCTTGCCCCCAAGTCACATAAAGCTTTGGTAAAATCAGCACTCCCAATAGTGCGCGGAATTGTGAAAGCATCGGGGTCTTCCAACTTTGGAGCCACGGAGTGCACAATAGCACTCACTTGATGTGTCATTTTGATCATTTCACAGTTCATTGATCTCTTCTTTGTTACCAAATCCTTCATGAACTTGGCATATCCCGGCATTGGTTCTAAGGCTTCAACCAACGGCACATTTATGGACAAACTTTGCATCATATCAATGAATTTCTTGAATTGATTCTCATTGTGTTGCTTTTCAAGTCTTTGAGTGTATGGAGGAGGAGGCATTGGCATTGGTGCCTTAGCCTTTAGCACTACCGGCTCCGACATGTCAATCACGTGCTCCGTAGACGGGTTCACTTCTTCTTGCATCTCCTCCACATTTTCATCAATATCAATCCTCGCTTCATCATTAGCTTGAACATTATTTCTTGGCTCATCATCATCTTGCACCAACACATCATCACCCACATGCCTTCTTTAGATTGAGGTACTAGCAACTCTACCTCTCCCACTTCTTATTGTCATAGCCATTGCATGGCCCGTATTCCCACCTTTCGAGTTCATCACTGTATCACTAGGTAGTGCCCCATTTGGGCGAGTATTTAAAGCTTGAGAAATTTGCCAAGTTAAACCTCCAAGTTGCGGATAGAAGTGTTGTGGGAGGCTAATTGGGCATTGGAGTCGGCGTTTTCTACATTATTTGCTTAAACATATTTTCAATCTGTCCCATTTCACTATTGGAAGAACTAGGAACTTACGACGGATATGGAGGCAGGTTGTTTGGTTGTCGATACATTGGAGGCCTCTGAAAGCCCGACCCCCAATTTCCTTGATTGCTATTGTTCCAACCCCCTTGATTATTGTTGCCTCCCCAATTGCTTTGGTTGTTGCCACCCCAATTACCTTGATTATTTCCTCCCCAATTTCCTTGATTACCTTGATTACCCCAATTTCTTTGATTATTGTTATTGCCACCACTCCAATTTCCTTGGTGGCCTTGGTTGTTCCAATTTCTTTGATTTCCTTATGATCTCCATTGTTGTTGATTTGGAGCATTGCTTCTTTGACCTTGATAATTATGACATATTGAACCTCTTCATCTTGCTCATCATATGAATCATCTTGACTATACCCACTATTACTTTGCTCAAATTGTTCCGGATGGTTTTGTACTTGTTGACCTCGTTGTCGTCTCTTGTTTACCATCATGTTCACCCCTTCCATAGCATTCACCTGTTTCGGCCCTTGAACCTATTGAAGCTGAGCCTTGGCCAATTGGTACATGGTGGTTGTCAACTCTGCAATGGCTTTACCATGATCATGTAGCTCTTTGTGGAGGTGAATAACATTTAGGTCACCCTGAGGAATATTAGCTCTACTTTGCCACGCCGAAGAGGTGTCTGCCATCTCATCTAAGATTTCACAAGCTTCAGAATAAGGCGTGTTCATGAAGTTACCCCTAGCGAGTTGATTTACCACACACTGATTCGTTGTGTTGACCCCCCTATAGAAGGACTGTTGGATCACGGCCTCGGTCATATCATTGTTCGAGCATTCATTGACCATAGTACGATATCTTTTCCAAATCTCATGCAATGGCTCATTGGGCTCTTGTTTGAAAGCTAGAATTTCATCCCTTAGTGTAGCCATGTGCCCCGGGAAGAAGAATTTGGCACTGAACTTCTCGGCTAACTCATCCCAAGTGTGGATGGAATGATTGGGCAAAGTCTTTCCCCGTAGAGAAAATGGAAACAGCCTTAACCGCAGTGCATCCTCGGAGACATTTGTTTGCTTGCTCCTCCAACAAGTATCGACGAAATCCTTGAGATGCTTGTAGGAATTTTGGTGTGGAGCTCTGGTGAAGAAACCCCACTGCTCAAGTAGTGTAAGCATCACGTTGGTTATTTGGTAGTTTTCTGCCAAAATCTGGGGCAGGACTATTGCACTTGCATAGCCCTCATTCGGCAGCACCCGGTGCGCTGCTCTTGGTGGAGGCGGGAGAGGGTTTGGGACATTATCATGAGACGATCGTCCTCGCTTGTTTACATAAGGCTCGGGATGAACCTCATCCACTTGATCATCATCTACCTCCTCCCCCAATGGTAAATTTCCGAGGGGCTCATTGTTAAGGGAAATTTTGTACCTAAAAGCAATTCACAAACAAAATTAGTGACTCGGAATGAAAGAAATACAAAACATACAAATACATAAATATATAGCTAAATCCGTTTAACTCCCCGACAACAGGGCCAAAAATTGATCTCGGCCAAATGTAATGACTCGGCCGGTCGTTTCGAGAGTTATAGCCCCATTTTCCCCATTTCTACTTCTTTTTGTGTTATTCAGCTATATTATGTTATATCTGGTTAGTTGGTTCGGGACAGGAGTGGTTTCAGAGTGAATTGAGACACTTAGTCTCTTAATTAGAAACTTAAGTTGGAAAAGTCAATCGGATGTTGACCTATGTGTAAACGATCTCAGATTTGAATTCTGATGGTTCCGTTAGCTCCGTTAGGTGATTTTAGACTTAGGAGTGTGTCCAAAATATAATTTGGAGGTCCGTGGTAGAATTAGGCTTGAATTGGCAAAATTGGAAATTTGGCGATTTCGGTCGGCAGTGGAAAATTTGATATCGGGGTCGGAATGCAATTCCGGAAGTTGGAGTAGGTTCATAATGTTATTTGTGATGTGTGTGCAAATTTTGAGGTCATTCGGATATGGTTTGGTTAGTTTTGGCATCGGTTGCCGGATTTAGAAATTTAGAAGTTCTTAGGCTTGAATCCGAGGGTAATTTGAGGATTTGATATTGTTTTGAGTGATTAGAAGGTTCGACTAAGTTGGTATGTTGATATATGACTTTTTGGTATTTTTGGTTGAGGTCCCGAGGGTCTCAGGGTGATTTCGGGTGGTTATCGGATTTGTCGAAGTTGAGAAATGCAGCTCGAAGTTACTGGTGTGGCCGCACCTGCGGATGGTGAGCCGCAGGTGCGATGATCGCAGGTGCGGATGGCATGTCGCGGATGCGAAAAATGGAGTCCTGGCATTGAGTGTAGGTACGGAAGAGAGGATTGCACCTGCGAGCCCGTAGGTGCGAAGCTTGGCGTCTAAGTGACTTTCGCATATGCGCACCTGGGACCGCAGATGTGAGTCCGCATGTGCGAGAAAGGGTCCGCAGGTGTGGAATCCCTGGGGCAGATCCTATATATCACACTTCGCGAATTTTGGTGCGTTCTTCCCCATTTCTATTTAGTTTTTGGAGCTTTTGGGAGAGTTTTGAAAAGGGAATTAAGGGGGTTTCGTTGAGGTAAGTTACTTGAGCCCTAATACTTGTATTTATGGTGATTTTTCGTTGTTTAATCATTGTAATTAGTGAAAATGAGGGGTTAGGGCTTGGGATTTTGGAGAAGTAATTTAAGGATTTGAAGGACCAAATGATGTCGGATTTTGATGAATTTTATATGGTTAGACTCGTGAGAGGACGAGGTTTATTATTCTGCCATTTTTGATTGATTTCGAGACATGGGCATGAGGGTCGGGTTTTGGCCGATTTTGGATTTTTGGCATTATTTGTAGTTTTTCTTGTGGAATTCATTCCATTAGCGTATATTGATGGTATTGTACTGATTGTGAATAGATTTGGAGCTTTTGGAAACCGTGTCCAGATACGAGGGCATCCCAGAGTAGGATTTTTACATTGTTAAGGTAAGTAACAGTTTTAACTCTGGCTTTGAGGGTATAAACCCGGAGATTTGACATCACATGATTGTTTGGAAGTGATACCCACGCTAGGTGACGAGCGTGTGGGTGTGCACTGCGAGTGATTGAGATTTGGTCTGTCCTGTGAGGCTGTGAGGCCTAATGGCTATTATCTGTGGTTATGTGATTATTTGTTATTGAACTTGTTTGCCTTCATGTTAGAGATCATGCTTAGGCTTTATTCATGCCCACATTATTTGTACTCAGTCATAGAAATTATTGTACATGTTTACCTGAGTCTCTATTAATTGTTAATATGCGGTGATACTTGATGTGGGTTGTGTTCCCTTATTATTAATGATGGTGAGGCTAGTGAGGTACATGATTGAGTGAGGCCGAGGGCTTGGTTGTGAGGATATTAATACCATAGCGCGTGAGTTATCCGCGTAGCACGTGAGTTGACCGTGCGGGTCCAGGTATTGATACCATAGCGCGTGAGTTGTCCGCATAGCACGTGAGTTGACCGTGCGGATCCAGGTATTGATAATATGGCACGTGAGTTGTCCGTGCAGCACGTGAGTTCTCTGTGCTTAGCGCTTGGGATTTTGGTGCCCCTCCGGAGTTTGTACACACCCCCAGTGAGCGCATAGTGTTGAGTGTTTTGAGTGTTGAGTGCTTTGTGCGAGTGATGAGTGATGGAGTGACACTGGTGTGAGGTTGTATTTGTTTGTGTTGTTGCTGCATTTATCTGTTAAACTTCTTTGTGGCATTTATTGAGTTATGGAATTTACCTATTTATTTCTGTTTAGTTTTAAATTGTGAAAATAAATAATTGGACTGTTTTACTTAGCTCGTCACTATTGCTCAGTTCCTTAGTTATTTCTGCTACTTGCTGAGGTGGTTGTACTCATACTACACCCTGCACTTTATGTGCAGATCCAGGTGAGTTAGAGCGCGGCGATTGTTGAGTTTAGGCCGGCTATCTGTGGAGATTGCAAGGTAGCTGCTAGCGTCCGCAGGACCTTGTTACTCCTTTTATCATTTCTTCTTTTGGATTGTATTGATAGTTAGACAGTATCATTTCTTAGTTCATAGATTTAGACGCTCATGACTTAGTGAGGGGCTTGTTTCCGTATTTCAAAAATTATATTAAAAGTTGATTTAATTTTTGAGAAATTCAGATGTTGAAATATTTTATTAAATTCTTATAATCGATTTAGTAGTAATATTTTGGGAAATAGGCTTTCCTTGTAACACGATAGGCGCCATCACGATCACGGTTAGATTTTGGGTCGTGACAAGTTGGTATCAGAGCCTAGGTTACATAGGTCTCACGAGTCATAAGCGGGTTAGTAGAGTCTTGCGAATCAGTACAGAGACGTCTGTACTTATCTTCGAGAGGCTGCATAACCTTTAGGAAAATTTCACATTCTTGGATTCTTATCGTGCATTCGGTATATTCTAGTAACTAAACATCTGTATTTCATTCTCTCACATATGGTGAGGACTCGTGCTACTGGTCAAGAGGGTCAGCTACTAGTTCGGGCCGCGAGAGGTCGAGGTTGCGGTAGAGGCCGTGGTAAGGGTAGAGGTGCAGCCCATACAACAGCTGGGGCAGTATCTGCAGATCCACCGGTTGTCCCAGATCAGGACCAGGTTCCAGTTGTTGATGCGCCAACTCAGGCACCACCTGTGCCTATTGTGATTCCTGGCCTTCAAGAGTCCCTAGCTCAGATTCTGACAGTGTGTACCGGCCTTGCTCAGGCGGTCTCTATTTCGACGGCCACAGCCACATCTCAGGCTGGGGGAGGCACTCAGACTCCCATAGCTCGCACACACGAGCAGGTTATTCAGGGACTTTAGACACCAAAAGCACCACTAGCCCAGCCGGTTGCAGCTGCACAGGATTATGTGGTTCCTGTTATGCCTGAGGATGATCAGCGTAGGTTGGAGAGGTTTGGGAGACTCCAGCCGCCACCTTTCAGTGGCATAGAGAGAGAGGACGCTAAGGACTTCTTGGACAGGTGTCAGAGGATACTCCGTACTGCTGGTATTTTGGAGACTTGTGGGGTCTCATTCACTACCTTTCAGTTTTCTGGAGCTGCACTCAGATGGTGGGAGACTTACGAGAGGCTTAGGCCTATTGGCGCAGCACCCCTTACTTGGCAGCAGTTCTCTGTTCTCTTTCTGAAGAAGTTTATACCTGAGTCCTACAGAGAGGAGCTGCGCAGGCAGTTTGCGTAGCTTCGCCAGGGTGAGATGTCTGTTACACAGTATGAGATGTGGTTCTCGGAGTTAGCTCGTCATGCGGTCTGGTTGGTTCCCACAGACCGAGAGAGGATCAGAAGGTTTATAGATGGCCTCGGTTTTCAGCTTCGATTGCTTATGACCAGGGAGAGAGTATCTGGGGTTAGCTTTGATGAGGTTGTCCACATTGCTCGACAAATTGAGATGGTTCGAGGTCAGGAGAAGACTGAGAGGGAGGCTAAGAGGCCTCGTGGTCAGGGTGGTTTCAGTGGTTCTCCTCAGGGAGGTCAGTTTCAGCAGGACCAGTTTCAGCAGAGTCAGTCATCATTCAGTGCATTGTCAGCATAAGGTTCTCATTATGCCCCGCCCGCTCAGGTATCATCGAGTAATTCTTTTGGGCATCAGGAGCAGCAGTTTCGCCAGAGGAGGGGTTGTTTCGAGTGCGGGGATTTTGGTCACATTGCATGATATTGCCCTAGGCTGTTGGGTGGGACTCCACAGCGGAGTACTCGGCCAACGGCACCAGCACCAGTTCCTCCACCACTCGCCCAGCCAGCTAGGGGTGGAGTTCAGTCAGCTAGGGGCGGAGCCCAGTCAGCTATGGGTCGCCTGAGAGGGGGAGGCAGATCAGGGGGTGGTCAGGCCCATTTTTATGCCCTCCCAGCCAGGCCAGACGCTATTGCTTCAGATGCTGTGATTTCAGGTATGTTCTTCTGCTAGACTCGTTCGAGGACTAACGTATGTTTAATAGGGGGAGAATGTAACGACCCGGCTGGTCGTTTCGAGAGTTATAGCCCCATTTTCCCCATTTCTACTTCTTTTTGTGTTATGCAGCTATATTATGTTATTTGGTTAGTTGGTTCGGGACCGGAGTGGTTTCAGAGTGAATTGAGACACTTAGTCTCTTAAGTAGAAACTTAAGTTGGAAAAGTCAATCGGATGTTGACCTATGAGTAAATGATCTCGGATTTGTATTATGATGGTTCTGTTAGCTCCATTAAGTGATTTTAGACTTAGGAGTGTGTCCGGAATATAATTTGGAGGTCTGTGGTAGAATTAGGCTTGAATTGGCGAAATTAGAAATTTGGCGATTTCGGTCGGCAGTGAAAAATTTGATATCGAGGTCAGAATGCAATTCTGGAAGTTGGAGTAGGTTCATAGTGTCATTTGTGATGTGTGTGCAAATTTTGAGGTCATTCGGATGTGGTTTGGTTGGTTTCGGCATCGGTTGCCGAATTTGGAAATTTAGAAGTTCTTAGGCTTGAATCCGAGGGTAATTTGATGATTTGATGTTGTTTTGAGTGATTCGAAGGTTCGACTAAGTTGGTATGTTGATATATGACTTGTTGATATTTTTGGTTGAGGTTCCGAGGGCTTCGTGGTGATTCCGGGTGGTTATCGGATTTGTCGAAGTTGAGAAATGCAGCTGGAAGCTGCTGGTGTAAGGCTACTGGTGTGGCCGCACCTGCGGATGGTGAGCCGTAGATGCGATGATTGCAGGTGCGGATGGCATGTCGCGGATGCAGAAAATGTAGGCCTGGCATTGAGCGCAGGTGCGGAAGAGAGGATCGCACCTGCGAGCCCGCAAGTGCGAAGGGGCGGCCGCAGGTGCGAAGCTTGGCATCTAAGTGACTTTTGCATATGTGCATTTGGGACCGCAGATGCGAGTTCGCAGGTGCGAGAAAGGGTACGCAGGTGCGGAATCCCTGGGGCAGATCCTATATATCACACTTCGCGAATTTTGGTGCGTTCTTCACCATTTCTATTCGGTTTTTGGAGCTTTTGGGAGACTTTTGAAGAGGTAATCAAGGGGGCTTCGTTGAGGTAAGTTACTTGAGCCCTAATACTTGTATATATGGTGATTTTTTGTTGTTTAATCGTTGTAATTAGTGAAAATGAGAGGTTAGGGCTTGGGATTTTGGAGAAGTAATTTAAGGATTTGAAGGACCAAATAAAGTCAGATTTTGATGAATTTTATATGGTTAGACTCAGGAGAGGACGAGGTTTATTATTATGCCATTTTTTGACTGATTTCGAGACATGGGCCCGGGGGTCAAGTTTTGGCCGGTTTCGGATTTTTGGCATATTTTGTAGTTTTTCTTGTGGAATTCATTCCATTAGCGTATATTGATAGTACTGATTGTGAATAGATTTGGAGCTTTTGGAGACCGAGTCCAGAGACGAGGGCATCCCGGAGTAGGATTTTCACGTTGTTAAGGTAAGTAACAGTTTTAGCTCTGGCTTTGAGGGTATGAACCCGGAGATTTGACATCACGTGATTGTTTGGAAGTGATACCCACGCTAGGTGACGCACGTGTGGGTGTGCACTGCGAGGGATTGAGACTTGGTCCGTCCCGTGAGGCTGTGAGGCCTAATGGCTATTATTTGTGGTTATGTGTTTTGTTTGTTGTTGAACTTGCTTTCCTTCATGTTAGTGATCATGCTTAGGCTTTATTCATGCCCACATTATTTGTACTCAGTCATAGAAATTATTGTACATGTTTACCTCAGTCTCTATTAATTGTTAATATGCGGTGATAATTGATGTGGGTTGTGTTCCCTTATTATTAATGATGGTGAGGCTAGTGAGGTACATGATTGAATAAGGCCGAGGGCCTGGTTGTGAGGATATTAATACCATAGCGCATGAGGTATCCGCGTATCACGTGAGTTGACCGTGCGGGTCCAGGTATTGATACCATAGCACGTGAGTTGTCCGCGTAGCACATGAGTTGACCGTGCGGATCCAGGTATTGATATTATAGCATGTGAGTTGTCCGTGCTTAGCGCTTGGGCTTTGGGAGCCCCTCCGGAGTCTGTACACACCCCCAGTGAGCGCATAGTGTTGAGTGTTTTGAGTGTTGAATGCTGAGTGCGAGTGATGGAGTGACACTATTGTGAGGTTGTATTTGTTTGTGATGTTGCTGCATTTATCTGTTAAACTTCTTTGTGGCATTTACTGAGTTATGAAATTTACCTGTTTATTTCTGTTTAGTTTTAAATTGTGAAAATAAATAATTGGACTATTTTACTTAGCTCGTCACTATTGCTCAGTTCCTTAGTTATTTCTGTTACTTGCTGAGGTAGTTGTACTCATACTACACCCTGCACTTTATGTGCAGATCCAAATGAGTTAAAGCACGACGATCGTTGAGTTCAGGCCGGCTATCTGTGGAGATTGCAAGATAGCTGCTAGCGTCCGCAGGACCATGTTACTCCTTTTATCATTTCTTCTTTTGGATTGTATGGACAGTTAGACAGTTTCATTTCTTAGTTCATAGATTTAGACGCTCATGACTTAGTGACATCCCGATGTTTGGGGCTCGTTTTCATAGTTCAAAAATTATATTTAAAGTTGATTTAGTTTATGAGAAATTCAGATGTTGAAATATTTTATTAAATTCTTATAATCGATTTAGTAGTAATATTTTGGGAAATAGGCTTGCCTTGTAACACGATAGGTGCCATCATGACCACAGTTAGATTTTTGGTCGTGATACCAAACCCACACCACAATTAAGTAGTGAGGCGGTCGATGCAATAATAAACCCAACGAAGGTCGGGATCGAATCCACATGGAGTTAGAATATGGGATTAGGTGTATATCTAAGTTAATTGCAAATTTTGGCTCCAATTACACTTTCACAAACTTGATTGGTGTTCTACTTCTACTTTACTCTATTGTTTGCAAGTATAAAACTAAGGACAATATTTTTCGTTTTAAGTTTTTCAAATAATTAAAAAGGACTAGGGTCGTGACTTCTACCTAGGTGGTTATCTAATGGGTTGTAAACTCCAGGACAAATTTGATTAGTTGGGGTCGTGATGTAGCAATCACATCCGAGTACTCACTCTATACCTCTCGGTAGTTTAAGTGATTTTGCTCAATTTGGCTTTCTCAAGTCCAATACAAATGATATTAGCTCAAGTTGGGTATTACTATCTTTAGGTTTAACCCTTTAATTGGGGATATCAATTTCTTGAATTCACCCCAATTTTTTGTTAGCCAAGTTTTTCTAGACTTAGTCTCTCTTTCTCAAGTAGAGGCTAAGTCGAATAGGCATGAATCAATGCTTGCAACCATTGATTCTATAGTTCAATCATGAACAGGGTTAAATATCACTAACCCAATCAAATATAAGCCCTAAATTAAACACCCATCAAATACCCACACTAGGGTTGGGTCACAACCCTAGCTAAATATTTAGCTATAATCAAAGAAGAAATTAAGATAGATTGCATATTAATTGATTAGGGAAAGAACATCCAATGTATAGATGTTAATCTAGTAAAATAATCCTCAAAATAGCAAAGAAAACGGCTCAAGTGCTCTTCTCCAACGTCACTTCACCTAAAAATGACAAAAAATCTATTTATACTAAGCTAAAAATATCTGACAAAACTACCCCTGTGGAGGTTGTGCGGCCGCATAATACTGGTGCGATCCGCACATTGAGCTTCTGCGGCCACATAATTATTGTGCGGTCCGCATTCTAGGAGTTTTGGGCTTGGAACTTCGGGGCTTCTGCGGTCCGCATAAAAACGAGTGCGGCCGCGCTTCTGATTGTGCGATCGCAAAACAATGATGTGGTTCGCACTCCTTGTTTTTGAACTTGAATCCAACTCTCTGATTCTTCACACCTGCGGATCGCATAATAGTGAGTGCGGTCGCACTTGATAATTTGGGGCCGCACAATTTTGGTGCGGTCCGTACTCCTTCAGCTTACCCAAATACCATTCTCTGAATCCCCTCTCTGCGACCAAACTAGAATTGTGCGGTCCGCACTGCTGGCCTTTTTGCCCTGTTTTGGTTCTTGTTCACTTTTGGCTCCTTTATGAGTTGATTTTGACTTCTTTGGCTCATATCCCAATATTCCTGCAAGTAAGCACATTTTGTTAGTTTCCGCGAATGCCTTTAAGCATTTTTTAGCTAAATCGCAGTTAAAAGAGAGCAAATAATCAATCAAAATCCCTACTTATCAATACCGAATTCTGAAATCACCATACGAAGCTATTGACATCATCAAAATTCTATTCCGGGGTCGTTTGCTCAAAAGTTAACTCTCCGGTCAACTCTTTCTATTTAAGCTTCTAAATAAGAATTGTTCTTTTAATTTAATTTTGAATCTTCCGAAAATCAAACTCGACCACACCCGCGGGTCATAATACATATAGCGAAGTTTTTCGAGACCTTAAGTCACTGAATGGGGTGTTAATTCTTAAAACGACAAGTCGGGTCGTTACATTCTCCCCCTCTTAAATATACGTTCGTCCTCGAACGTGCCAAGAATCTTTCTGATGACATTAAATTACTGAGTGCATTATTTCACACATACTCACGGGTGATTCTACATCACCGTAAATTTAACAGGGGTCCGACAATATCATCTCAGTGGAGATTATTTCTTTTATTCACACTTGTAAGCCTTTAAGCCAATTCCTTACACTCCCAATAAATTTCTGTCACGACCCAAAATTTCCACCTTCGGACCGTGATGACGCCTAATATTTCACTTGCTAGGCAAGCCAACGTTAGAATAATATTATCTATTTTTAAAATATTTTTTAAATTTATTAATAATAAAGAAACAATTGCGTAAGTAAATTCTGAAATATAGTGAATAATCCATAAAAGACAATGGTGTCTAAATACCATCCCAGAATTGGTGTCACAAGTGCACGAGCTTCTAGAATAAATACAAATAAAGGTCTGAATAAAATAAAGCTATCTGAAAATAAAAACACAGCTAAAGTAAAATAGACGGGGCCTTCAGAACTGCGGACGCCGTTCAGTTATACCTCAAGTCTCCTCCGAGTAGCTGAAATCCGAGCAAGTCTATGGTACGCCGCTGGGACCAACTCCAAAATCTGCACAAGAAGTGCAGATTGTAGTATCAGTACAACCGACTCCATATACTGGTAAGTGCTGAGCCTAACCTCGACGAAGTAGTGACAAGGCTAAGGCGGGTCACTTACATTACATGTACGCAATATTAGTAACAACAACAATAATAGAAATAAATCAGATAACTCATTTATAATAATTGAAGCCAACTCAGCAGTCATAACTAATTATCCATTCCATCAATTTTGTTGCAGCGTGTAACCCGCTCTCACAATATATTCACATTCAGTTCTGTTGCAGCGTGCAACCCGCTCTCACAATATATTTACATTCAGTTCTGTTGCCGCGTGCAACCCGCAGACAACTCATAAATATTATAGTGGACCTATACCGGGCTCCGGAACCAAAAATACGGACCCGAGGTCAATAAATCCAACTTCAGTAATTTCTTAAAAATTATTAAGCTTTCAAACTTTTAATTGTTTCATCAAAATTCCATATCTCGGGCTAGGGACCTCGGAATTCGATTTCGGGCATATGCCCAAGTCCCAAATCATGATACGGACCTACAGGAATTATCAAAATACTAATCCGGGTCTGTTTGCTCAAAATATTGATCAAAGTCAACTCAGTTGAGTTTTAAAATTCTATTTCACATTTTAATCCATTTTTCACATAAAAACTTTTCGGAACATAATACGGACTGCGCACGCAAGTCGAGAAATTATACGTGGTGCTTTTCGAGGTATTAGAACACATAATTACTTATTAAATTTAAATATGACATTTTGGATCATCACAATTTCGAATTCCTGACATCAACACATGGTATTAGTCTCAACCGGCTGTAGCAATTCGTGCCTACGCACACATCATACGTATGTCCATAACCACATCTATGGTCATAATAGTTGTTTATAATTAATTTTCAGCATCCTCAATTAATCTCATATTCACCAAAAATGTCATCTCAACTTTTTTTAACACTGACAACAACATGCGAGGCATGAATACCTCAAAATTATTTTACCCAAAATTAATGAGTCACATTTAACGCCACCTAGGCACCCACCTTATAGGCTAAAACTCAATGTTTACCGCACAAATATGGCTAAATATGCACAGAAAAATATATAAGAATTTCAAATAAGCCTAACAGGCATGCCTCTATATTAATACTATAGTATAAATTTTAATTTCACAAAGGGAGAATTTAAACTCATAAAAATTTTCACCACAAGGACCTCGTCCTTATATAACTTCCATTGCGGCTTGTAGCCCGGTTTAAATATTTCACGTCATATATAAAAAAAAAATGAGGATCTCGTCCTCAACTCCGAATCACAAGTATTTTGCATATTGTGCCAACTGAAATTTTCAATTTCCTTTCTTTCTTCTTTTCAGTAAACGTCATAAATAATTTTCTCAACACATAATGAACCCTCATCCCAGTAGGTCATATAATTCATAAAATTGAATTCAATTATTCCGAAATCACATCGAAACCCACTGTAGTGAATAATAAAAAGCCACATTTAGACTTATAGCCCCCAATGGTGTACACAAATAAAAATGACAGACACGGGCTAACATCATCAACTCTCCCAACAGGGATAAACATATAAGTGGGTCACAAAATTATGAAGCTTACCCATAAGCGGAGCATAATAGGAGGACTCACCTCAATATTCAGAACCGAATCAAATTAAGGGAAAATATCTTTATAACAGATCGGGATCATACCTGTAACGACACCCTCTGGTGTATTGGCCTCAACCATACCATAGAAAATATATCAACGGGCTCGGCCTCCCCCTCTAGGGCGCCCTCTACCTGCATGTCCTCCACCCCTAACTAGTTGTGAACGTGGGGTAGTAAGTGAATCGGGGCCCAAAGCCTGAGTGTTCTAATGAAATCCTCCTCTCCCAAGTCTGGGACAATCTCTCATGATATGCCTAGTATCACCACACTCATAACAACCCTTGTAAGGTCGCGACTGCTCGTACTGAGTCTGTGTCGGATAACTGAATAACCACTGTATGAATCTTGTGTCGGTTGTGCACTATAAGAACTTACTCGAGCACCCCGAGTAATCTAAAGTGTGGACTGAGCTGGCCGACTGCTGGAGCCTCCGCCATAATGGGTCATAGCTGAAGAGTAAAATCTACTGAACCCTCCAGAGCTTCGAGACCTTTTGGCCTCCTTAGACTCCCTTTCCTCACCTAGAACACCCTCAATCGTCCTCGCAATCTCCACTACTAGTTGAAATGGAGTATCAGTTTGCAACTCTCGATCCATGCATATTTTAAGATCATAATCGAGCCCCTCAATGAATCTGTGAACCCGCTCTCTGACTGTAGGTACCAAGATAGGTGCATGACGGGCCAACTCAATGAACCTGATAGCATATTCTGACACTATCATAGTGCCCTGACGCAACCGTTCAAACTCGGTGCGCCATGCATCCCGTAGAGTCTGGGGAACAAACTCTATCAAAAATATTTCCGAAAATTGAGCCCAAGTTGGTGGTGTTGCATCGGCTAGTCTACCTTATTCATAAACTTGCCACCACTAATATGCTGCGCCTGACAGCTGAAATATAGTAAGGGCTACTCCGCTTACTTCCACAATACCCATGGAGCGGAGAATACAGTGACACTTTTCTAGAAATCCTTGGGCATCCTCTGAAGCTGTGCCACAAAGAGTAGATGGACTATACCTTTAAATCTCTCAAGTCTCTTTTGTTCTTCTTCTGATGCCTCTGGCATGACCTCAGGCTGAACTGGAATAACGGATTGTACCGGTACTATACCCGAAACCCGACCAATGTGAACTTGCGCCTCTGGAGTCGTGGTAGGAGTCTGAGCTACACCCCCAATCTGCGAAATATTTGGTGCAACAGAGATCAATCCCGCCTGATTTAATGTACCAAACATACTCAGGAACTATGCTAAAGTCTCCTGAAGTCCGGGGGTAACAACAGGTGCTTCTAGTACCTGTCCCCCAACTGGAGCTATTGGCGGCTCCTCCACTGTTGTTCTGATAGGTGCTATAGTCGCGGCACGTGCCCTTCCTCGGCCCCGACCTCTTGCAACCCTAGTAGTATGTGTGGGTGTCTGCTCAGCTGACCCGGTAGCAGGTGTCCTCACCATCTGTGATAGAATAGAGATGCAAAAGCTCAAATTCCAAATTCAACAATTTTTGCACGACATGAATGAAAGAAGTGAAAATTTCCTAACAGTTATGTAGCCTCTCAAAGATAAGTACAAACGTCTCTGTACCGATCCGCAAGACTCTACTAGACTCGTTCGTGACTCGTAGAACCTATGAACCCAGAGCTCTGATACCAACTTGTCACAACCCAAAATTTCACCACATGCGTCGTGATGGCACTTAGTCTCTAAGACTAAGTAAGCCGATTATAATTACAATTCAAGCCAATTTATTTTTTAATAGAAACTGACAGCGAAAATAGTTACAAACAACCTCCCAAGACTGGTAATATTGAGTCACGAACTCTAACTGAATGCATGAAATGATCTCAAGGATCGAATATTCAATATTGTTTGATTAATAATTAACAATACAATAAAATGGAAAGACTTCAAGGGACTGCGACGACCAAGCAGCTCTACCTTAAATCCTTACGATCACACTCTAACTCTGTCCGAATCCGATAGCTCCAATACATAGCTCTGCACAAAAATATGCAGAAGTGTAGTATGAGTAAATCACGGTCGGTACCCAGTAAGTATCAAGACTAACCTCAGTGGAGTAGAGATGAGGTACAGTCAAGACATTCACTAGTCTAATAACCTATGCAATATGATATACAATATAATAGGAAACAAATAACAGTAAGGGCAACACAAATCAACCAGTGATATGCACATCAGGGTAACAAGAACACCATTAATATCGTTCAACAAATAATAAATACAAGTACGCCCAAATAAATCAAGTCCTTTAAATAAATGTCTTTCACATATAATTCTTCCAAATAACTCTCTTTCAAATATAATTTCCTCAAATAAATATCTTTCAAATATAATTCTTTCAATAAATATCTTTCAATTATAATTTCCTCAAATAAATATCTTTCAAATGTAATTCTTTCATATAATACTTTTTGAATAAAAATCCTTCCAAATTAATATTTTGAATATAATTCTTTCAATTAAAAGTCACCATGTCACACCTCATTTCATAATCATAAAGATACAGGTCTCAGCTCTTTTTCATATTTTTCGTAAATACGGGTCTCAACCCACTTTCATATTTCCACGGCACTTTGTGCCCATAATTAAATCATCATGTTTTCCCGGCACCACGTATCCACTTTTCATATCACAGCTGCACGGATAGTTCACATGCTAATAAAAACCCATCATATTTTTTCCGGCACCTTGTGCCCACGTTTCATATCCGTTGCGGCGTGCAACCCGATCCCATATAACATTACCTACCCGGCAATAGCCACAGGCTCACAATTTTAACATAAATCAGTCTATTATCAAGTTTACCGAAACAACAAGACAAGTTGCACAAGATATAAAATTAAATGCAAGGAATACCCCAACATCACATAAAAATTACCAACACCATAACTCCACATCATCCCATATCATCCCTGACAATAGCCACCCTTATCTCTCCTGTAACCACTATTATCACTCCTATAATAGCCTCCCTTATCCCTCCGCCCTGACAATATCAATAGCCACCCTTATTACTCCTATAGCCACCCTTATCACTCCTATAACCACCCTTATCGCTCCACCCAGACAATATCTCAACACACATAACAACAGTGAAATGCCTACCTTATGCCCACATAATATCAACAGTGGAATGCCACCCTTATATCCTTAAAATAATAACTCACACAACATAACAATTTACACAGAATATTATCACGGCAACATAACAAAAATCAATTCATATCATAATTTGCCCAATGGCCAAAACCAATTCCCAAGATATAACAAATCAATTAATTTCACAACAAATAGAAATTACTCAGCATAGGGCAACGCCTTCATTAATCCAAATTCTCAATAATTATATCAATACCTCTTCTTAAGCTCATTTAATTAATTATTTCAAGGGGGAAATTTCATAATAAAATTAAATTCCAAGAATATCAAACCATCAAACTCACAGAATTCACATAAATATATATGTAACATTCACATCAAATCGTCATATAAAAACAAATTCAATAAATGCGACTTGAGGCATGGAAAACAGATAATTAAATTAATGCCAATAATTATCCAATTTACTACAAAATATGCCCAAGACTTTAACTCAATAAATTTTACACATATAGCCCGAGTACGTACTCGTCACCTCGCGTACACGGCTTTTCACATTTCACAAATGGCACATAAGACTCGATGCCTAAGGGGTAATTCCCCCACTCAAGGTTAGGCAAGACACTTACCTTTTTTGAAATTATGTTGATATTCCAAAATTGCCTTCTTGCTTGAATTGACCTCCGGACCGCTCAAATCTATCCAAATTAATTGTACAACTTCATTAAAATTCATCGAAAATAATTTCGGATAATAAAACGTCGACTTAAAATTTTATTCTAAAATGTCAAACAAAGTCAACACGGGGCCCGCCTCTCAGAACCCGATATAATTTTTATGAAATTCGAACACACATTCCTATACGAGTTTAACCATACCAATTTTATCCAATTCTGATAACAACTCGACCTCCAAATCTGAAATTTCCGTTTTAGAGAAGGTTTTACAAAAATCCCAATTTCCTCCATTAAACTTGAATTAAATGATGAATATAACCATAGATTCATGAAATATAATCACTTGAGGATATAGAACACTTACCCCAACCAAGCTTGTGAAAACTCCCTCCAGAATCGCCCAAATCCGAGCTCCAAAAAATTCAAAACGAAAATGACGAAATGACCATTTTTTGTCCTTAACATTCTGCCCAATTTCGCACCTGCGGATTCATTCCCGCTTCTGCGCAATCGCAAGTGCGCATTTTCTTCCGCGTCAGTGACCAAACACCAGCCCTATCAATGTTGCTTCTGCGTGGCCGCACCTGCACCCAAAATTCTGCAGGTGCGATTCTAACAGCTGCTGCCCAGAAACATCAGAAACCCCAACATTTTCAACAAGTCCAAATTCGATTTGAACCTTGTCCGAAACTCATCCGAGCTACTCGGGACCTCGTTTGAATTTACCAATAAGTCTTGTAACACAACACAGACCTACTCGGGGTTTCAAATTACATCAAACAATACCGAAATTATGAATCGCGCATTGAATAGAATTATGAGTTTTCAAATATTTCAACTTCTATATTTTGCGCTGAAACGTACCAAATCAATCCGGAATAACTTCAAATTTTGCACACAAGTCCTAAATGACTTAATGGAGCTATTCCAATTTTTGAAATCAGAATCTGACCTTATTATCAAAAATTCAACCTTCGGTCGGACTTTCCAAAAATCTTCTATTTTTCAACTTTCGCCAAAATACGTCGAATTGTCCTACAGACTTCCAAATCCAAATCCGAACATACGCCCTAGTCCGAAACAATCATACGAAGCTATTGACATCATCAAAATTCTATTTTGGGGTCGTTTGCTAAAAAGTCAACTCTCCGGTCAACGCTTTCCATTTAAGCTTCTAAATAAGAATTGTTCTTTTAATTTAATTCTGAATCCTCCGAAAATCAAACTCGACCACACCCGCGGGTCATAATATATATTGCGAAACTTCTCGAGACCTTAAGTCACTGAACGAGGTGTTAATTCTTAAAAGACAAGTCGGGTCGTTACAAAAACGAGTAGAAAGTCACTTAAACTTTAATCTCCAACAAATGAATAGAAAGTCACGAAGACTTTAATCTCAATAAACGAGTAGAAAATCACGCGGATTTTAATCTCGAAACATGAGTAGAATCAAAAAGATTTTAATCTCCAAAATGGGAGTAGAAAATCAATTTCTTTTTTCCTTTTTAAATGGCTTCCCAACTAAACTATTATAATGCTTAAACGGTTCAATAATTTCATCTTTTGCTCTAATCAAACAAATATATGTACATCTTTACATATTACTTTCATGATCTCAACAATATTTTCAAAAATTAGTGTAAGCCGCATTCATGTCTTACAACTTTGAAATTAATTAATCACCCATATATGTTCATGCATGTTACCAAAGTACATATATTAACAACTTAAGAAGTCTTTCATTTGGTCAAGAAATAACAAAATTAACCTTTAATCATATGTTATTCCTAATTATCATAACATGCAAAAATCATATAAAATTATTTGCCCTAACATTTATGGAATCCGACTTCATAAATCATATAGAGCAAACAATTTAAGAATAGTAATAAAATAGAGCCAAGAAAGTAGAACCCGAATTTTGTTGCCAACTTAAAGTGTTATTGGACTCTGCAATCTTTGCCATGTTGACACAAGGGCTGTCAGATTTATAATCTCCTCTATTATATTCACCAAAATAAACCTTGAGAAAATTATGATGACCATCCACATTATTTATTTGTCCTATCGTCCAGTAAACCACCAAGGGACTTGCGTGAATGAGTTTCCAACGCAGTGCGGCTGTCTTTTAATTCATTAATTGTTGACACGAAATCCACTTCGTAGACAACTAATATGTTTTTTTCTTTTCTACGCCGCTTTGTCTCCAGTGACGGTACTGAGAGTAATATTACACTGTAACAACTTCACAAAAGCAACCAACCGACACAACGGTTACCCAGTAGATTATTTGTAACACTGTATATTCCTCTAAAAATTTGAGTTGCATTTCGCGACCAACTTATGCCTGTTTCAACTTTACCTGTGATTCATTCGCAGCTCAACGAATTAGTAACTATTAGCCGTTGACAAAAAAAAAAAGTAACTATTAGCCCAGTTTAGACTTAGTTCAGAACAGTCTTTAATAAATAGTACTAATGATTGATAATTTCGAGCACCGACCAACCTTAGAGTTTTCATTTTTCACTTTCTCAACTTTAAATAAGTACTAATGAATGATACTTTTGTACACTCTGGACAGTTTCTTTACAAAAAGAGTGCAACGACAATGAATTTGAAAAGTGAGGGGAAAAAGGGAAAAGGAGATCGTCCCACACACATTCAATCGGTTGGGGTGTCATTTATAGAAACTTACAGAATTTCGGCCTACATAACCAAGTTTCTTGGTCGTTTGGTTAGCAAGAAAGTTATCCAAGGATTCCTGGATAATGATCCCCCATTCGATGTGAGATAAATAATATCGAAATTTTGATATAAAATTTATATCGATAGCAGTTATACGCATAACCAAACATTGAATAAATATAATTTCAAATCTTATACCGAGATATCCTAATCTCCTTAACCAAACATCTCTTAAGGTTTTGAGTTAGATTGTTCAAATTATGCTTAAAATGCATTGAAATTCACGTATGTTACAAGTAACTACATATGTTATTCCTGATACGGAAAATGTTCAAATATGTCCCTGAACTATTGAAAATAGAGTAATTATATCCTCCGTTTGTATTTGGATACAAAATTGTCCTTGATGTGGAGTATGTTAGTGGGAAGGGGCAAAATAGTTTGACCATTTTGACCATTTGATCATTTTTCGTATAAAATAATACTTTTTTGCTGAGTTGAAAATCCATATCGGAGAAAAAGTATTAAAAAAAAGAGGGAACGGAATGTCTTGCCATATCTTTTACGTCGTAATTACTACAATGACGAGAAATCTCACCGAAAAATCCCTCCGCCCAGCTGATCACAACCTCCTGCTTCACTTTTTTTATTATTTTCTTACTGGATCAAATTCGTGTGATTTGATTTTTATGTTCTTTGAACTCCTAAGTCCTAGAGGGACTCGAATCCGGATATGCTCAAAGGATACAATGCCATTGTTCATCATTGATGTATCCATAATAAAATGACCTGTTACATTGTAATATCAATTCTTAATGCAAAATCTTATTATTAGAGTACCAAGTAATTAATGGTGAAATTTTTTTCGTTTCGTCTTCCTATTGTGATTTGCAACCACATATCGATACATCTATAAGTTACTATCACAAATTCCACTTTTACATTTTTCTGATGTGTGTATTTGGGTATAAAATTGTGCCCTCCTTTTGTACCCAAATGCAAACGGAGGGCATAATTGCTCTATTTTCAATAGTTTAGGGGCATATTTAGACCTTTTCAATTCAGCAAAAAAGTATTATTTTATACGAAAAAGGGTCAAATATGTCCCTGAACTATTAAAAATAGAGCAATTATGCCCTCCATTTGTAGGTTTATTGAGGGACTCCACCCCAGTATCAGTATTAGAATGGTCAGGGAGCTGGAGATGGATATTTGTTACCAGCAGGTTGTGAGTATTGCTATGAGATTGGAGGGAATGCTCTCTCGGGATAGAGAGGAAAGAGAGGCCAAGAGGTCTCGAGAGTCTAGCACTTACAGTGGTACTAGAGCCCCAATTGCAGTTCGCTATGGTAGGGGTTATGGGAGTTGCCCCGTTCATTCAGCTCTTATAGCTGCCGGTGGTATTCTTGTCCCTTCTAGGCCCCCAAGAGCCTTATTATGCACCGTCAGTGTCTAGTGTGCCTCCTGCACAGGGTGCTTTTAGCGGTCAATCCAGCAGACCTGGACCGAGCCAGTCACAGCAGCCACGCTCTCCAAGAGCTTGTTTTGAGTGTGGAGACACTCGCCATATGGTGAGGGATTGCCCCATACTTAGGAGGGGTGCACCTCCACAGACTTCTCAGCCACCGCGTGCTCTACCAGGTCCTCAGGCTATGATTCCAGCACCAGTTACTGCCCCACCTACTCAGCCAGCTTGAGGTGGAGGTCGGGGAGGTAGAGGTCTCCCTAGAGGGGGAGGCCAGGCCAGATATTATGCTCTTCCTGCTCGTACAGAGGCAGTTGCTTCTGACTCTATCATTACAGGTATTGTTCCGATCTGTCATAGAGATGTGTCGGTCTAAATGGATCCATGCTCCACTTATTCCTATGTGCCGTATTTGGGCGTATCTAGGGACTCCTTGAGTTCCCATGTTTATGTGTCTACTCCTATGGGAGATTCTCTTACTATAGACCACGTGTATCGGTTGTGTTTGATTGTTCTTAGTTTTTTTGATACCAGAGCCGATTTATTATTGCTCAGTATGGTAAACTTTGATGTTATCTTGGGCATGGACTGGTTGTCGCCCCATTATGCTATTCTTGATTGTCATGCTAAGATCGTGACATTGGCTATGCCAGGATTACCTCGATTAGAATAGGGAGGTACCTTAAAGTATACTCCCAGTAGAGTTATTTCATTTCTTAAAGCTCAACGAATGGTTGAGAAGATATGTGGCGCATATCTAGCTTATGTGAGAGATGTCAGTATTAATACCCCTACAATTGAGTCAGTCCCAGTAGTGAGGAACTTTCCGGATGTGTTTCCAACTGATCTTCCGGGAATGACACCCGACAGAGATATTGATTTTAGCATTGATTTGTTGCCGGGCACTCAGCCCATCTCTATTCCTCCATATCGTATGGCTCCTCCTGAGTTGAAGGAGTTGAAGGAGCAGTTATAGGAGTTGCTTGATAAGGGCTTCATTCGACCCAGTGTGTCACCTTGGGCTGTTCCTGTCTTGTTTGTGAAGAAGAAGGATGATTATATGCGTATGTGCATTGATTATCACCAGTTGAACAGAATTACAGTGAAGAACAGGTATCCACTGCCTCGTATTGATGATTTATTTGATCAGATCAGCTACAGGGTGGCAGGGTGTTTTCCAAGATTGATTTACATTCCGGCTATCATCAGTTGAAGATTCGGGAGCCAGATATCCCGAATACCGCTTTCAGGGCTCGGTATGGTCACTACGAGTTCCTTGTGATGTCATTTGGGCTTACCAATGCCCCAGCGGCTTTTATGCACTTGATGCACAGTGTGTTTCGGCCTTATCTTGACTCTTTCGTCATTGTATTTATTGACGACATTCTGGTGTACTCCCGGACTCGGGAGGATCATGAGCAGCACCTGAGGACTGTGCTTCAGACCTTGAGAGAAAAGAAGTCATATGCAAAATTTTCAAAGTGTGAGTTTTGGCTAGACCCGGTAACGTTCTTGGGTCATGTAGTATCGAGTGATGGGATCAAGGTGGATCTGAAGAAGGTGGAAGCAGTGCAGAGTTGGCCTAGACCATCATCAGCTACGGAGATCCAGAGTTTTCTTGGTTTGGCAGGGTATTACCGTCGTTTTGTAGAGGGATTCTCATTTACTGCAGCACCTATGAACAGGCTGACCCGGAAGGGTGCTCCGTTTAGGTGGACAAAGGAGTGTGAGGAGAGCTTTCAGAAGCTCAAGACAACTTTGACTACAGCCCCAGTATTGGTATTGCCTACAGGTTCGGAGTCTTATACTCTATATTGTGATGCAACGCGGATTGGTCTCGGTACGGTGTTGATGCAGGACGGTAGGTGATTGCCTACGCGTCCAGACAGCTGAAGGTGCATGAGAAGAACTATCCTATCCACGACCTTAAGTTAGAAACTATTGTTCATGCCTTGAAGATTTGGCGGCACTATTTGTACGGTGTCCCTTGTGAGATTTACACCGATCATCGGAGTTTGCAGCATCTGTTCAAGCAAAAGGATCTTAACTTGTGTCAGCGAAGGTGGTTGGAGCTACTTAAGGACTATAATATCACCATTTTGTACCATCCGGGGAAGGCCAATGTTGTGACCGATGCTTTGAGCCGCCGAGCAGAGAGTTTTGGGATTTTAGTATATCTACCAGCAGCAGAGAGGCCATTGGCGTTTGATATTCAGGCCTTAGCCAGCCAGTTTGTAAGATTCGATATTTCTGAGACAAGTCGAGTATTGGCTTGTGTGGTCTCTTGGTCTTCTCTTTATGATCGTATCAAGGAGGGTCAGTATGATGACCCCCATCTTCTTATCCTTAAGGACACGGTCCAGCACGGTGATGCTAAGGAGGTCACCATTGGGGATGATGGTGCATTGAGAATGCAGGGCAGGCTATGTGTGCCGAATATAGATGGTTTTCGTGAGTTGATTCTCCAAGAGGCTCACAGCTCGCGGTACTTCATTCATCCGGGTGCCGCAAAAATGTACCAGGACTTGAGGCAACATTACTGGTTGAGGAGGATGAAGAAGGACATAGTGGAGTATGTAGCTCGGTGTCTAAATTGCCAGCAGGTGAAGTATGAGCATTAGCGGCCAGGTGGGTTGCTTCAGACGTTAGAGATTCCGGAGTGGAAATGGGAGCGGATCACTATGGATTTTATTGTTGGACTCCCACAGACTTAGAGGAAGTTTGATGCAGTTTGGGTGATTATGGATAGGCTAACCAAGTCAGCTCATTTCCTTTCTGTGATGACTACTTATTCTTCCGAGAAGCTAGCTTGAATTTATATCCGTGAGATCGTTAGGCTTCATGGCATACCGGTATCTATCATCTCTGACCGGGGTACGCTGTTTACATCACGGTTCTGGAAGGCCGTACAGCATGAGTTGGGTACTCAAGTGGAGCTGAGCACAACATTTCACCCTCAGACGGATGGACAGTCCGAGCGCACTATTCAGATATTAGAGGATATGCACCGTGCGTGTGTGATGGAGTTTAGAGGTTCGTGGGATCAGTTCTTGCCACTTGCGGAGTTTGCCTACAACAATAGTTATCAGTCGAGCATTCAGATGGCACCGTATGAGGCTTTGTATGGTAGGCGGTGTCGGTCCCTAGTGGGTTGGTTCAAGCCGGGCGAGGCTAGGTTATTGGGTACACACTTGGTTCAGGATGCCCCGGATAAAGTGAAGGTAATTTAGGATCGACTTCGCACAGCCCAGTCCAGACAGAAGAGTTATGCTGATCGAAAGGTTCGCGATGCTGCATTCATGGTTGGAGAGCGGGTCTTGCTCTGATTTTCACCTATGAAGGGTGTTATGAGGTTCAGGAAGAAGGGCAAGCTGAGCCCAAGGTTCATTGGTCCATTTGAGGTATTGCGGCGTATTGGGGTGGTTGTTTATGAGTTTGCCTTACCTCCCAGTCTAGTAGGAGTTCATCTGGTATTCCATGTTTCTATGCTCCAGAAGTATCACGGTGATCCGTTTCATGGGTTAGATTTTAGCTCAGTCCAGTTGGACAAGGATTTATTTTATGTTGAGGAGCCGGTGGCTATTTTGGACAGGCGGGTTCGAAAGCTGAGGTAGAAGAACATTGCTTCCGTGAAGGTTCAGTAGAGGGATCAACCGGTCGAGGAGGCGACTTGGGAAACCGGGCATGATATGCGCAGCCGCTATCCTTATCTTTTCACAACTTCAGGTATGTCTCTATGCTCGTTCGAGGATGAACGATTGTTTTAAGAGGGGGAGGATGTAACGACCCGGCCGGTCTTTTTGAGAGTTATAGCCTTAATCCCCTATTTACTGCTTTCCCCGTATCGCTTTCTGCTTATGTGACTTGCCGGGAGGCTTTGGTTGTGTTTTCGAAGTGTTTTGGGACACTTAGTCCCTAAACGAAAGCTTAAGTCTTAGGACTTTGACCGTAGTTGGGACTGAGTGAAAACGACTCCGGAATGGAGTTTTGTTGGTTCCATTAGCTTCATTGGGTGATTTTGGACTTAAAGACGTGTCCGAATTGTGTTTTGGAGGTCTGTAGCTGATTTAGGCTGGAATTGGCGAAAGTCGAATTTTTGGAGATTTTAACCGATAGTGGACTTTTTGATATCGGTGTCGGATTCTGATTCTGGAAGTTGGAGTAGGTCCGTAAGGTTGATTATAACTTGTGTGCAAAATTTGAGGTCAATCGGACGTGGTTTGATAGGTTTCGGCATTGGTTTTAGAAGTTTGAAGTTTCAAAGTTCATTAAGTGTAAATCGGAAGGTGAATTCATATTTTTAGCATTGTTTGATGTGATTCAAGGGCTCGACTAAGTTCGTATGGTGTTTTAGGACTGGTTGGTATGTTTGGTTGAGATTCTGGGGGCCTCGGGTATGTTTCGGATGCTTAACGGATTAAATTTAGACTTAGGCTAGTTGCTGAAGATCTTCTGGTTTCTGGTGTTTTCGCACTTGCGGAGGGGAGACGGCAGGTGCGGGATCGCACGGGCGGAAGGAGGAGCGCAGGTACGGTTTCGTCAAGCTTGGTCTGTGAGTGCAGGTGCGAAATGGGAGCCGCATCTGCAGATGCGGAGGATTGACCGCATGAGCGAAAAGGGTCGGCCTGGGCAGAGTCGCAGATGCGGAAGGTCATCCGCAGAAGCGGGCCTGCAGGTGCGTGCCCTGCTCCGCAGAAGCGGATCTTTGGATCTTAAGTCATTTCCACACCTGCGATGGAAATTTTGCAGGTGCGGTGTTGCAGGTGCGATTGGTAGTCTGCGGATGCAGAATCGCTGGACAGAAAAGGTCAATTTCGAGTGTTTGATCTCATTTTCATTTTGGGTCTTTGAGAGCTCGGATTGAGGCGTTAATTCAAGGATTTTTTAGAGAGAACTTTGGGGTAATGATTCATAACTCGTTTATGGTTATATTCCACTAATCTATAGTTGATTTCATCATTTAATTAAGGAACTTGGTTGAGAAATTTGGAAAACATGGGAGAAGTTCTTCAACTAAGTTTTTGAGTTTTGATTGGGATTTTGATATCAAATTTGGATAATTTTGATACGAATGAGCTCGAGAGTGAATGGGTGTTCATATTTTGTGACTTTTACCCAATTTCGAGGTATGGGCCCGTGGAGGCTTTTTGGGGCGATTTTCTAATTTTTTGTTTTAGCTTTGATTTCATTAATTAGATTAGTTTCCTATAGTTGTATTTATGGTATGTAATTGATTTTGGCTAGATTTGGGCCATTCGGAGTCGGATATTCATGGAAAAGGCATTGTTACTGATTGATTGAGCTTGGTTCGAGGTAAGTGGCTTGCCTAACCTTGTGTGGGGGAAATCCCCTTAGGATTTGGTACTATTGTGATATGTGAGCGCCGTGTACGTGAGGTAACGAGTATGTACACGGGCTATTTTTTGTAAAACCCGATTTATTTTACTGAGTAGCAACTTGTTTTTCCTTTAATTTGAGTTATACCGTTTATATGACTATTAGTCTCTTTTCATTCTTAATTGAGCTATTCCAATATGTGTAGTTATCCTGTTTAATCTGATATCACATGTCTACATGCTTTAACTGCTTATTTGAACTATGTGAAGCATGCCTAGCTGATTTCCTGCTTTTCCTTGTTCTTTAGCAGTATAACTATAGAATTCTTGCTGTTAACTGTTGTATTTATCGGTTTGAGCTATATGTTTACTTTTGAGACTACGAGGTGGTTCCTTGGGAGTTCTCCCTGCACATTTACTTTGAGGCTACGAGGCGGTTCCTCGGGAGTTCTCCCTGCATATTTACTTTTGAGACTACGAGGCAGTACCTCGGGAGTTCTCCCTGCATATTTACTTTAAGGCTACGAGGCGATTCCTCGGGAGTTCTCCCTGCACATTTACTTTTGAGACTACAAGGCGGTACCTCGGGAGTTCTCCCTGCACATTTACTTTTGAGACTACGAGGCGGTACATCGGGAGTTCTCCCTGTATATTTATTTTGGGACTACGAGACGGTATCTTGGGAGATCCCCTGTTGTTTACCCCTGTATGTTGTACTGTTGCCTTGTTGTGTTTCCTTTTGTTAAATTTCAGTCTTTTATTATACTATATATTCTCCTGCCTTATTTATTATTTACTAATAGGCCTGACCTGACATCGTCAGTACTCGACCGAGGTAAGGCTTGGTACTTACTGGGTACCATTGTCGTGTACTCATGCTACTCTTTGCACATATTTTGTGTGCAGATCCAGGTGCTTCTTTTCAGGCCCACTACTAGCTGATAGTGCTTGTTGTTGTACGGAGACTTCAAGGTACATCTGCCGCGTCCGCAGACCTCGGAGTCCCCCTCTATTATCTCCTATGTCATTTACCTTCTGTACTTCTTTTGTTAGACTCTGGTGTATAGAGATACTAGTTTCCTTCTGTAGCTTGTGATTTATGATGTTCCGGGTTTTGGAAATACTGTGTATTACTGGGCTATTGGTTATTGTAAATATCGAGCGGCATTATTACCAGTTATTTGGTTATCTGTTGCAGATAGTTGTTAAGTTTTACTCTCGCTTTGTTATTTTTGCATATGTTTAGGCTTACCTAGTCGTAGAGACTAGGTGTCGTCACGAAATCTTACGGAGGGAGTTTTGGGTCGTGACAGAATTGGAGAGTAAGATTTGGGGATTTGAGTGACGATTTGATGTTGGAATTAGGTAATTTTGGTATGGTTGGACTCGTGGTTGAATGAGTGTTCGGATTTTGTTAAGCTTGTCGACTTCCGAGACGTGGGCCCGAGGTTGACTTTTTGACTTTTGTTAAAGAACTAAGCTTTATCATATGGAATTGATTCCTATAACTTGTGTTGATTGTATCGATCTGTTTGTGGCTAGATTTGAGTCGTTCGGAGGCCGATTCACGTGGTTGGTGTTGAAGTGACGCACATGCTAGGTGACGGGCGTGTGGGCGTACACCGTAGTAAATGCGACTCGGTTGATTCCGTGGAACTGTGTAGTCATCTAATCTTGTTACTATTCATGTAATCTCCTTGTGTTAGAGAAATTGAGTTGTGATTCATGTTAGAAATCATTTTAGGCTATATGCTGGTACTGTCAGGACCCATAGAGGTCATTTGTTGTTGAATTATTTGCTCGATTTGCAGTTATGTACTCAGTCACATCCATCATTTGCATATCATATCTCAGTCTCAGTTACTATTTATTGTTGTATCATATATCATTGTTTGGACTGATTGGTATGAGATTTCTGAGCTTGAGAGATTAGAGAGATCGATGATTGAGTTGGGGCCTGAGATCCGTGTTGTGAGTGAGATTTGTGGATCGGGTTGCACGCCGTAGCAGGCCTTCTTGGCTTTATATATGTTATTATTATGGATCAGGTTGCATGCCGCAGCAGGCCTTATAGGCTTTATATTGTTATGGGATCGGGCTGCACGCCACAGAAGGCCATATTGGCTTTATATTAGCGCTTGGGCAAGATCCGCCCCTCCGGAGTCTAACATACCAGCAGTGAGTGCAGGTACCGTATGGTACTGAGTGACTGAGTGTGATGAGTGAGAGTTGAGACAGTCTGATTGAGTACTCTGAGAGTGGGAGTATGTGAGGTTATCATTGTGATGCATTACATGTGACATGCATATTGACTTGTAGATATAGAGATGTAGCATTCCTCATATCAGTCATACATGGCATATTTTATCCGTGTTGAGTTTAAACTGTTAACTTGAAAGCATGTCTACATTCTTGTTGTGTACCAACTGGTTATGAGTTTTCTCTAAGATATTACAGTCATTTTTTCTGTCATATCTGCACTGTTATAATTTGGATTTGAACTGTACCTTTATGAGCTCGTCTTTGCTTTAAGGACAAGGTTAGTCATGTTACTTATTGAGTACATTAGGAACTTTATCTTCTTGGAGACTATTGAGGTAGCTGCCTTGGCGTCCGCAGACCTCGACTCTCCTTCTTTTCAGTTTATTTGCACTGTTCTATCTTTCTAGAAAGTTGTTTTAGTATTCAGGCTGTATTTTTATATAGATGCTCATGTACTCAGTGACACTCGGATTCTAGGGGATTTTGTATTGAGTTGCAGTATTTTCTTATTAGTTATTATGAGATTTTTACTATTAAGCATATTTTATTATGTTTTCAACTTTTAAAAATGCGTGGTTATTTGTAATTGTCGGCTTGCCTAGTATTGTGATAGGCTCTATCATGACATGTGAGATTTTGGGTCGTGACACATAGGTATGCATGATCTCGGTTTCACCGGCGCACGCTTCACATGGACTAATAAAAGCAAGTTACTGCGTAAACTTATTTTAGAAAGGCTTGATAGATTTTTAGCTAACTCAGATTGGTTGTGCCTCTTTCAAGATTCGTCTGTATTACATCTCCCATGCACGCACTCTGACCACAATCCTCTTCTATTAAATCTTACATGTGCCACCTCACGTAACAACACGGGATTTAAATTTGAAACCATGTGGCTCACACACCCTGATTTCCAATGCATAGTACAAAATATTTGGTCCGTCGCCAATGATTATCTCCCTACCCTACAACACTTCAATGAAGTTCTTAAAAGTTGGAATCATTCCTGCTTCGGGAATATCTTCCACTAAATAAACATCATCCAAGCTAGTATTGACGGAATCCAAAAAATGGATCCATAATTTTAAACAACTTACCATTTACACCTTGAACATGCACTCATTCAACAATTTAATATGCTCTTAAAAAACGAAGAAGACTTTTGAAAACTCAAATAGCGTATACAAAACCTTCACGAAGGCGATGCCAGCATAAAATGTTTCCACCTTAGTATTGTCCACCGTCGCAGGAAAAACGGCATTCTATGCCTACACGACACTGTAGGTAATTGGTCTAAACCCGGCCCTTATAACTACCATTATCATAACTCACTTTCAACGGATCTACAAAACTGAAATTTCCCTCACCTTCAAACAAATAGCGGTACATGCCCCACATGCCCTTACTGCAAAAAATTCTTTAAACCTCAGTCGCCCACTAGCTGGTGCTGAAATATTAAAAGCCATTTGCTCCTTTCAACCACTTAAAGCACCATGTGTGATGTAATGACCAGGTCGGTCGTATTATATAATTGTGCCATATTTTCCTTTTTCATGCTTCACACATATGTGTTTATGATTTTATGACTTGCGGGGTCGGTTATTTTCGTCCCGAGAATCTTTCGGGTTGATTCGGACCCTTGATTCTTGACTTAGAGGTTTAAATTAGAAAATATTGACCAAACTTTGACTTTTGTGAAAATGACTCCGGAACTGTATTTTTATGACTCCGATAGCTCATATCGTGATTTCAACTTGGGCATATGCCTGGAATTAATTTTGAAAGTCCGTAGATTGATTTATGTTGGTTTGCAGATATTTGACAATCTAAAGTTGAAAAGTTTAACCGTAGGTTGACTTTTAGTTATCGAACTCGGAATTTGATTTTGGGACTTGGAATAAGTCTGTTATAATATTTAGAACTTATCTACAAAATTTGGTGCCGTTTGGAATTAATCTGATAGAATTCAGACGTTTAGTTGTAATTCTAGAAGTTCTTGAAAATTTTCTTAAATTTCATGCGTTTTAGAGTTCAATTCATAGTTTCAGATGTTATTTTTATGTTTTGATCGCGCGAGCGAGTTCTTATGGTGTTTTTAGACTGTATGGATGTTTGGTTTGGAGCTCCGAGGGCTCGGAAGAGTTTCAGACATATTTCAGAATGGTTTTGGACTGAAATCGAACTGCTGGTGCTCATGTATCACAATTGCGAGCACCAGCATCACATTTGCGAAGGCGACACTGGGGCTCTGATGTCGCAATTGCGTCATCCCCTTCGCAATTACGAAGACTGCCAGACTTCACCTTGGTTCGCATTTGCAAACAATTATTTGCAAATGCGAACCAAGGTGAAGTCTGGCAGTCTTCACAATTGCGATGTTGACTTAGGCTTTCAAGGTTCGCAAATGCGAGCCCTGTCCGCAATCGGGAGGGTTCGCAAATGCGAATCCTATGATGCAAATACGACATCTACAACTAGTTAAAGGGTTGGGAGACGAGATTTTTGAACTCATTCTCTCATTTTTTGAACCCTAGATTTGGTAGGAGACGATTTGGAGAGGGGATTTTTTACCTACAAACTTTGGGTAAGTGATTCTAATCATATTCCATCAACATAATTTGGATTTTAACATCAAAATCATATGAATCAAAGTAAAAATTTGTGAAACGTTGTCAAGTTTTTGAAAAATAAGAAATTGAGTTTTGAGAGACGATTTGGACTTGGATTTTGAAACTAATCACATATATAAACTCGTGGGATCATGAGTAGTCGGAATCTACCTTAGGACCCAGGTTTTGACTGGGCGGGGCCCAGGTTGACTTTTATTGACTTTTTGGATAAAGTGTAAAGATCAAAGCTTTATTTATTGTAATTGTTTTTTCTTGCATTGGTTGATGATATTGAGTTAATTTTGGGTAGATTTGAGCCGTGTGGAGGCGAGGTTTAAGGGAAAAGCGATTTTCGAGGGTTGAGTTGGCCTAGTCGAGGTGAGTGTCTTTCCTAACTTCGTATGGGGGAACTACCCCCTAGGATTGGTATTGTTTGATTCAATTGTGCTAAGTGAAATCCATGTACGTAAGGTGACGAGTGGGTACACGAATTGTACGTAGTATTTGACCAGTTTAGGCTACTTAGACTATTTCCATGTTTTAATTGAAATGTCATGTCATGTTCTAAATTCTCATAGTCAATCTATCCTTCTTTGTGTTAGTCTATCCTTACATGCCTTAATTGACTTGTTTATCTCTTGTTCTACGTCCTACTTAATAAATTGCTCCCATGCCCTAGTTGAATCTTTTATTGTTACTTGCTATCTCTTCATTGTTAATTACCATTATTTGAAGTTATTGATCGTGTTATCTCTTTCCTTGTTGATTATCGTTAGTTGAAGTAATTGTTTATGTTATTCCTTTCCTTGTTGATTTCCATTCTTTGAAACTCATTGTTAAATATTATCTCTTTAATTTATTGTGAGTTAGTCTTATATGATATCGTGGTTATATATTATTTCTCTCATTGTGGAGTTATTTGATATTGAAGTTTTAGAAGTCGTTAACACGTTGAGGCGAAGTTAGTTATTATGGAGACATCTATCTTATTGGGCATTTTACATTTATTGTTATTGTTGATATTCTTGTATATATTATGGTGGGGCCAAGGGCTATTGTTGTGAAAATATTGATATTGTTGTTGTTGGCAAGTTATGATATATGAGAATTTGTGGTGCGAATTGTTATTGTGATATGATATTGACGCGCATGCGGCAGTGTAAGGCTTGGGGTTAATGTGCTTGCGGCGGTATAAGGTGGAACTTATGTGCGTGTTACTTGTAGGGAAACTACGTGAAGCCACTCGACGTCATAAGGTGGGCTAAAGTGCGTGTAGCTATTTTGGAAAAAACTGTTTTCAAAACCTATTTCAAATGTAAGGCTCACGCGACGGTATAAGAAAAAATTGCGATTGAAATTGAGAAATGTGAATACGAGGCGATACCTCGGTTGTGATTCTTTATTATACGAGGCGGTACCTCGATTGTGAATTTATTATACACGAGGCGGTACTTCATTGTGATTCTTAATGTTTATTTCATGTTGCAAAGAATTGTTTTTTGGGTGGTACATTTCTTGTTGTTTCATTCTTTATTGTCCTAGCAATTATTGACTGTATATGATCATTGCATTCTCTTTAGTTGTTGTTTTTTATGTTATTTCCATTGTTGATCTCCGGTATTAGTTCATGTATTTATATTGTTTCGTATCAGTTATTTCTTCATGTTCCATCATTTATCCCCGTTACATTTTCATGTTGTTTATTTACATCCTAGTAGGTGTCTTGACCTGGCCTCGTAACTACTCTACTTAGGTTAGGCTTGATACTTACTAGGTACCGTTGTGGTGTACTCATACTACGCTTCTGCACATCCAAGCATGTCTGCTCGTGCCGGTCATTAGAGGTCATTGTAGCTTCCTTACGGAGACTTCAAGGTATGCCTCCACGACATCCGCAGGCCACGGAGTCACCTTCCTTTATTTTTTTTTAGTAGTGTTGTACTTCTTTTCCTTCAGATAGTGGTGTACTAGATATTCTAGTTTTACTCTATAGAGCTTCTCACTCAGTTCCATCAGTTTTGAAAAGTGTATTGTTGAGATTATGTTTTGTATCGAAAGGTTATATCAGTTATTCGGCTTGTTTTTAGCAGTTTGAGAATTGTTTCTCTCAAGTTATTACTATTTGTTAGGCTTACCTAGTCGTAGAGATTAGGTGTTATCACGACATCCTATAGAGAGAAATTGGGGTCGTGATAAATTTATTTTAGATATAGACCAAATCTAATTAATCTGCTTTCCACTTTCCCTACACTATTTCCTTGCCTCATCACCCCACTCCTTATACTATTTCCTTGTCCCATCACCCAACTCTTAAAACTATTCCATAGTCCCACCATTCATTTTCAACACTCTTCCTCTCATCTTTTCTTATTATATATTCACACATGAGGAAGGAGGAAGGGGATCAGATTAGAAAAGCTAAGAAAAAAAAAAAAAAAAATCCAGCAGGAAAAAAAAAAAAAGAAGCTAGCGGCCTTCTTCCCCATCTTCACACGTCCTTTTGTTTTACACTAAGACAACTATGTAAACCTTCATGTAACAGAAGCCCAAATTACCACCTATAAACCACCCTTTCCTCCATAAAAGTTGTCATGTACACTCGCCTAAAATAACAAAAACGCTGCTGAACAAAACAGCCTCAAAACAGCCCAAATCCCAGCCAAAAATGCAGCTGAAACGCTGCTAAAAAACAGCCATTAAAGCAGCCTCAATACACACGAAAACCAGCACCAAAAGCATCTTTAAACTACCTGAAACCACTCAAAAACAGCTGAACAAAACAGCCGTGTAAACCAGCTTCAAGACCACTCTTTTTCTCCAACTTTCAACCATTAAACCGAGCCTAAACCTACTGGAAACTATCACAAACAACCGGTTGCAGCTGGTGTCTTTCTTTTGAGGTCTATTCTTTTGCTTGCCTTACGTGGTCATCAAAGTTGCGGTCGAGTTTGAGATTCCGTTCGAGGTGCTGACAAGGTCTCCAGTCGAGTTTATGCTTGAGGCTCTTAGTCCGTAAGAGGCTTTTCGTTTCGATATTTTGTCATTGAGGTTCTATCTTTACCTTACTCTCTCTTTAAATTTTGAGTGTGTTCTTGTAATTATTTTAGTTGAATGAACATGACATATTTGATTCTCTGTCTTGCCTTTGGTATAATTGTTTGAACTAGTCTGTTCACCGAAGTATCTTTTTGTTGGTTCAATTATGCTGTGTCATGAGTTTTGAGTGTTTCTCCATATTTGTTCATTATCTTTCCTTGATATTAATCCATGGTAGTTTACCGTTCCTTTGGATTTAAGCATAGAAGTAAAGTGAATATTATTATTTCAGTAATTAAACCATGTTGGGTCGCTGTTTCAGTTTAATTATAAGAACGAGAAAAGAAATTGATATTGGTTTAGTTGAAGATGAAGAATTAGGTAGTGCTGTTGGATAAGAATTTCAAATTTGATAATGAGATTTGGACCTAATAATTCGGGCTGAGGGAATGGGGCAATTGTAAGTCCATTTGGATTAAGTTCGGGGGATTTGCGGCCGTACTATATATTTGTGTCACCTTTTAACATGTACCTTATTTTTTAAAATTATTGATTTGGTAGCCATCTCACAAAAAATCCGTAATAATATGACAATTACACCCATGACAAAAGATATAAAACGATCTCCTCCTCTCCTCTCAGCAACTTTATAAAAAAATCAGAAACTTATCCAGATTCATCTTCAGAATCATACTTGCATGAAGTTGTTTCACCTTGAAGCTAAAACTTCATGCTAATGTAGTATGAAGTTGCTTCATGTTGAAGCTAAAACTTCATGCTAATATAGCATGAAGTTGTTTTACATTGAAGCTAAAACTTCATGTTAATGCATGCTGAAGTTATTTATCTTGCAGTCTATAGTTTTGCCATGAATTTTGTCTGAAACATCAGTCTAAACATGCTGAAGCTATTTAGTTCATTTGTTAAAATTTCAGACTAAACATGCTGAAGTTATTTAGTTCATTTGCTAAAACATCAGACTAAACATCCTTAAGTTATTTAGTTCATTTGCTAAAATTTCAGACTAAACATGCTTAAGTTATTTAGTTCATTTGCTAAAACTTTAGACTAAACATGCTTAAGTTTTTTAGTTCATTTGCTAAAACTTCAGACTAAACATGCTTAAGTTTTTGTCTTGTAGTATGTAATTTTCTAATGAGTTTTTGCTAATGCATGCTAAAGTTATTTAGTTCATTTGCTAAAATTTCAGACAAAACATGCTGATGTTTTTTAGTTCATTTGCTAAAACTTCAGACTAAACATGCTTAAGTTTTTGTCTTGCAATATGTAATTTTCTAAAGAGTTTTTGCTAATGCATGCTGAAGTTATTTAGTTCAATTGCTAAAACTTCATACCAAAATATGCTGAAGTTTTGTAACGCAGTTTACAGTTTTGTCCTGAGTTTTATCCGAAACTTCAATCTAAACAAGCTGAAGTTTTTTAGTTTATTTGCTAAAACTTCAGCCTAAACATGCTTAAATTTTTGTCCTGCAGTTTGTCAATAGTCTTTTATTAAAAAAGGGCAAAATCATCTTTTTAAAATACTTTTAACAAAAAAAAATGGGTACGGATACAAACGAAAAAATAAAATGGGTATAAGTTAAAAAGGATTTTTACATTAAATTCGTTGCACGAATATGGGCCAAACAAGTTCAAGCCCATCATTCCATAAGAGTAAAAAATCTGTAATTGTGTCTCAATAATTCTATATCCATAACTCCCGGCCTCACAACAATCTTGAATTTAAGAAATAATTTTACAACACACTAGCATGCCTTTAGTTGTATTTAAAATTATTATGGTTGTGGATACGTCCGCATGGCATCACTATGATCCATAAATCCAAATTTGAGTGTGCGTTCGCACGACTTGACCAATTATTTCTTGAAATAGTAATAAAAGTATTGTTCATTATGTACATGTACCCGTGAAATGATTTTTGACATGCCAAACAAAATGAGTACACATACGCGACTTATTTCAAGATAATTTTCATAAATCTAATATCAAGCAATTAAAAGCAGATAAGAGGCAAAACACAATCCCAACAAATATAGGAATATTCAAAATTAATTTAAAGCCAAGTATAGTCAATAAAGCGACCGTGCTAGAACTACGGGATTCGGAGAGTGCCTTACACTTTCTCCCCGGTCAACAGAATTCCTTACCCAATCTCATATTTTCGCGAATCAGTAAAAATAGAGTCAAACCTTCCTTTGATTATGGATTCGAATAAAAGGTGACTTGGAACATCAAAACTCAATTCCAAGTGGCGACTCTGAACAATAAAATAATCCCTGTTTCAGAATATCACTTCAAATAAAAAAACTCTTTTAACCCACAACATAACATAATATTTATAGCGGGATAGAAAAGGGGTGTGACACCATGTCCAGGTAGATTCCATCATATTTTCTTCCAAAAACATTGGCCTGAAACCAAATGAGCCATCAACCGCTTTTATAATGACATATTCTCCACCACTTTACTTCCCCCGAACTTAATCAAACTTATATTTTCTTAATTCCTAAGGTAAAAGATCTGTAACACATCACCCAATATTGTACCATCAGCCTCTGCAACACTATCTACAGAACCATTACAAAAATTATTGTCAATCACATTCGCTCCTACCTCCACACATTAATTAGCCCATACCAGAGTTGTTTCATCACAGGCCGACGCGCCATTGATAATGAAATCCAAGAAGCAATGCACTCTTTCAACAAACACAAAGGCACTACAGGTCATATGCTGATAAAACTTGACCTAGAGAAAGCGTTTGACCACCTTGATGGTCCTTCGTGCATTACTCACTCACTAGCCTTAATTTTCCTCCAACCTTAATCACCCTCATTATGAACTGTATCTCCATCTCCTCCATCTCCATTCTGGTTAACGGCAAATCAATATCTTTCTTCTCACCAACTAGAGGTATCCGACAAGAAAACCTCTTATCCCCATATATATTCAGTATATGCATGGAAACACTTACTCAACTTATTCTACATGTCACAACCGCTAAGGAATGGGACCCCATTCCGATCTCCGCCCATGGGTCTTCTATTTCTCGCCTCATGTTTGTTGATGATCTAATTCTTTTCGCCAAGGCAAATATAAAAAACGCATCTAACAATCACTCTATCTTCCAATTCTTTGGTATTCTCGATGGCCAACAAATTAATTATGCTAAAAAAAAAAATTATCTTCTAACCAAATACCCCACGAAATACTCCCCACCATATCTCGAGTATTCTTTGCATGCGTACATGTGATGACCCAAAAAGGGCATCTTATATTTTAGAACTCGAATTTGTGCTCTTAAGCCTTAAAAATCTCATTATTATCTTTTTCGATTTACGTGCACAGTCCGGGCAGGTTTCCGGAAAGCTTTTATATTGAAAATTGATGAAAATAAGAATTTATGCCTTAAAAGTTGATTTTAGTTGACTTCGATCATTTTTTATAAACGGGCTCGGATCCATGTTTTGACAGTCCCTGTGGGTACGTATCAAATTATGGGATCTGGGTGTATGCCCGAAATCAAATTCGGAGGTCCCTAGCTCAAGTTATGAATTTTTGATGAAAATTAAAAGTCTAGAAAATTAATTATTTTTAAGAATTGATTGATGTTTGGCATTGTTAGTGCCGCGTCCGTATTTTGGTTTTGGAGCCCGGTACAGGTTCATTATGATATTTAAGACTTGTCTGTCAAATTTGGTGAGAAACGGAGCTGATTTGACGTGATTCAGACGTCTAATTAAGAAAATAGAAATTTTAAAGTGTTCTTGAGAATTTCATTTGATTTGGTACTAAATTCGTAGTTCTAGGTGTTATTTTGGCGATTTGATTGCGCGAGCAAGTTCGTAGGATATTTTTAGACTTGTGTGCATATTTGGTTTGGAGCCCTGAGGGCTCGGGTGAGTTTCGGATAGGCTACGGAGTGAGATTTGGCTTGGAAAACACTGTTGGGCATCTGATATTATTGCAGGCCTCTGATCTCGCATTTGCGAGATCAAGCATCGCAATTGCGACTTCTGAGAGGTTCGCATTTGCGAGCTTATCATCGCAAATGCGAAAAGAAGCTTGGCCAATAGTTTTCGCATTTGCGAGTTTTTTTTCGCATTTGCGAAGGGAGTCGGGGAAGGGCAGTGATCACAAATGCGATCATTTAGTCGCATTTGCAAAGATTCAGTGGTCACAAATGCGACACTTTCCTTGCATTTGCGAAGGCAGCGGGACGGTGAAGGGCATCGCAGTTGTGAGTGTTCCTTCGCATTTGCAAGCTTCGCAATTGTGACACCTGCAACTGAGTAAAAGGAACTTAGACGGGATTTTTCATCCATTTTTCATATTTTCAAAACCCTAAACCTTAAGAGGCGATTTTCCAAAGACCAAATCTTCCCCAAATCATAGGTAAGTGATTCCTAACTCTTTTCTTTCAATCTTTTACATCTTATAACAAGATTTCAACCTAGAATCTAGAATTGTTATGGTGAAATTAGGATTTTTGGGTAGAACTTAGGAATTTCGAAATTTGGGGATTTAGACCTCGAATTGAGGTCGGATTCCAAAACCAATTGTATATCCGGACTCGTCTCGGAATGGATGTTCGGATTTCGTAAGTGTTTTCGAGATTTGAGATGTGGGTCCCACTGTCGAATATTTTAATAAATTTCAGATTTTATCCGAAAAATTAGTAAATTCATATGGAATTAATTCCTATGATTCGTATTGAGTATATTGAATTGTTTGTGAATAGATTTGAAGCTTTTAGAGATAAATTTAAAAGGAAAAGTTGTGGTTAAGTAATTGATTGGAATTTGCGAAGCGAGGTAAGTGTCGTGGTTAACCTTGACTTGAGGGAATAGAACACTTAAATTATTTGTTATGTGAAATGCATGTGAACGACGTATAGGCGAGGTGACGAGTGTCTATACGCTGTCAAATTAATTGTTTGTGTATTTACTTGAAAAATCATAAATTATTTTAAATCATGAATTAATTATTATAATAATTATTTCTCTCCTATTCTTTGTCAAATATTAATTCTTGAATTCATGCATTAATTGTTACATATTATTTGAATTATGTGCCTTAATTGTTATTTGACATTTAGCATATTAAATATTAAACTGCATATTTTCTCTTTGATTTCCATAATAATTTGTTATTTTCCTTGTTTGTTTCATAATTAAATCATAATTATTGTATGCTTGTTGTCTTATAATTTTATATTAATTGTTGCATTTATTGGGGAAATTTCTTCTATAAAAATTGGTAAATGAATATGTTGGAGGATCGGGTTGCACGCCGCAACAAAATTGATTATAATGAATATCTTGGAGGATCAGGTTGCACACAACAACAGAATTGATTATAATGAATATATTGGAGGATCGGGTTGCACGCCGCAACAAACTTATTAAAAGTCCATATTGGAATATCGGGTTGCACGCCGCAACAGACTTATTAAAAGTCCATATTGGAGGATCGGGTTGCACGCTGCAACAGACTTATTAAAAGTCCATATTGGAGGATCGGGTTGCACGCCGTAACAGACTTATTTAAAAGTCGACATGAATATATTGTGAGAGCAGGTTGCATGCTGCAACAGAACCGAATGTGAATATATTGTGAGAGTGGGTTGCACACTGCAACAGAATTGAATGTGAATATATTGTGAGAGCGGGTTGCACGCTGCAACAGAATTGATGAAAATGATAATTGGTTATAACTGTTGAGTTGGCTTCAATCATTATAAGTGAGTTACCTGATTTATTTCTATTATTGTTGTTGTTACTAATATTGCGTACAAGTTAATGTAAGTGAACCGCCTTAGCCTCGTCACTTACCAGTACATGGGGTCGGTTGTACTGATACAATACTCTATACTTCTTGTGCAGATTTCAGAGTTGGTCCCAGCGGCGTGCCATAGACTTGCTCGGATTTCAGCTACTCAGAGGAGACTTGAGGTATAACTGCATGGCGTCCGCAGTTCTGAAATCCCCGTCTATTTTAGTTTAGCTGTGTGTTTATTTCGAGACAGCTTCATTTTATTCTGACCTTTATTTGTATTATTCTAGAAGCTCGTGCACTTGTGAAACCAATTCTAGGATGGTATTTAGACACCGTTATTTTTATGGATTCACTATATTTCAAATTTTTCTTCCGCATTTGTTTCTTTGATTATTAATAATTTAAAAATTGGTTAATATTATTCTAACGTTCGCTTGTCTAGAAAGTAAAATATTAGGCGCCATCACGGTCCGAAGGTAGGAATTTCGGGTCGTGACAATACAACCTCCACTATTGGTAAATACATTGGTCTACCCATTACACCACTTCAACCAAAGAGTACAAATTACCAATATCTCCTTGATCGCATGCGTACTCGCCTACAAGGATAGAAAATAAAATTTCTCAACCTAGCAGGTCGTACCACTCTCATTCAATCTAATCTAGCCTCAATTCCCACTTTCCATGCAAAATAATCTTCTACCTACAAAAATTCTCAGCCACATCAATCAAATTCAACAAAACTTCCTTTGGGGAACTACCACAGAAAAGAAACGTCTTCAGCTAGTCAACTGGAATCAAGTTACCCTCCCAAAACGACAAGGTAAACTGGGTCTTCAAAAAACTAAAGGCAAAAATATGGCCCTCCTTGTCGGTCTAGCATGGCATTTTCGCCAGCAACCCAACTCCCTTTGGGCACACGTACTCCGAGCCAAATATCATTACCAACCACCACACCCAACACTCTCACATCCAAAAAGAATGTTCCTTCATATGGAAATCCTAGTTAAAGGTTGTTCCATCTCCACACAAGTTGTTAAATGGCAGATAGGCGACGACTCACTCATAAATGTATGGAAGGATATTTAGTTACCTAACAATTTCTCCCTTTGAAGCCTTATCCAAGATCCCCTCACTTATTCTGAATCTACTATCACAGATAACTCACTCCTTTAACAAGGCCAATGGAATACCTCTCTAATTTCATTTGAATTGCCACCCCACATCATGTGCATCCTACACAATACATACTTTCATCCGTCCCTTAACCGTAATGATATACTTTCCTGGGTTTTTTTTACAAAATGGCTTCTCTACTATCTCTGCATATAATCTTTATCTATACAGATCTTTCCTGATAAACCATCCCTCCCTGACTTGTCCTGGATCTGGAAGCTAAATATTCCACCCATACTCAAAACTCTCTTCTGGATTCTCCTTCTACAACGCCTTCCCACAACTTCCTTATTAGTCTCCATTGGCATGCTTACTACACCCAACTTCCATTCTTGTTTGCAAGTCCCTGAAATACTCATACACCTATTTTTCTATTGTCCGACTGCACACCATATTTGGTCTTTCTTTAATATCCCACCACCAACTACGAATTTGTCAGCTTGTCTCAAGCTTTATTGTGCCACCCCACATGAACCTTTTACCTATCATGGTATCGATTTTCCTACATCACTCATGGTTCCTTTTATCCTCTGGCATAATTGGGTAACTAGAAATGATAACTTTTTCAACAACCTCCACAACCCAGTTCATCCCCCAACCATCATCTTCCACGTTATCGAATTTCACTATGTACGTTTATAACACTTGTGTCCCCTTCTACTCATGTCCAACATTAAATGGCACCCCCACAAGCTCCATTTTTCAAATTTAACACTGATGGATCCTTTAATCCTCACACGCTGCAAGCATCTGCTAAAAGAGTTATCTACAATCACCAAGGATAGTGGATCAGAGGCTTCACTATTCCCACTATCTGCTCTACAACTTTAGAATCGGAACTAAGAGCTCTCCTCTTAGGTCTCCAAATTGCTAATGACTTACGTCTTCTACCCTTAAAGATTGAAACTGAATCGCAGGAAATTATCTCTATGATCCGCAGTGGGAATGATGCATACTCACATCTTATTTTTGATTGCAGGACCTTACTCCACCAGCTGCAGACAGTCATATCTGACCACATCTATCGGGAGACAAACGATGTAGTAGACGCACTAGCAAAATGTGGCATGCTCCTAACTCTTTCTGAACGCCAGTGGAGTCCCATACATTTTCTATCTCCCCCATCCTTTGTGTAATGACCCAAAGGATCAACTTATGTTTTAGAAATCGAATCTACACTCTTAAGTCTTAAAAATCTTATTTTTACCCTCCTCGATTTGTGTGCACAGTCCGGGCATGTTTCTGGAAAGCTTTTTATGTTAGAAATTGATGAAAATAAAAATTTATGCCTTAAAAGTTGATTTTAGTTGACTTCGGTCAACATTTTTGGTAAACGAGCCCGGATCCATATTTTGACGGTCCGGGTAGGTGCGTATCGAATTATGAGACCTGGGTGTATGCCCGGAATTGAGTTCGGAGGTCCCTAGCTTGAGTTATGAATTTTTGATGAAAATTAAAAGTTTAGAAATTATTTATTTTTAAGAATTGATTGAAATTTGGCATTGTTAGTATCAGGTCCGTATTTTGGTTCCGGAGCCCGGTACAGGTTCATTATGATATTTAAGACTTGTCTGTGAAATTTAGTGAGAAATGGAATTGATTTGACGTGATTCGGACGTCTAGTTGAGAAGATATGAATTGTAAAGTGTTCTTGAGAATTACATTTGATTTGGTGCTAAATTCGTAGTTCTAGGTGTTATTTTGGCTATTTGATCGTGCGAACAAGTTCGTATGATATTTTTAGATTTGCGTGCATGTTTGGTTCGGAACCCTGAGGCCTCGGGTGAGTTTTAGGTAGGCTACAGAGTGATTTTGAAACTTAGAAATTTGCTGGTGTAACTGGTGTCTGTAGCAGGCCTATGATCTTGCAATTGCGAGATCAAGCTTCGCAAATGCGAACCAAGCAGGTATGGCAATTGCATGATTTTTATCGCAATTGCGAAAAAAGTCTAGGCCAGCAGTGCTCGCAATTGCGAAGGGGGTCTGGGGAAGGGCATGTTCGCAAATGCGAACTTCTACCCGCAATTGCGAGGGGCCAATTGTCGCAAATGCGACATACTCTTTGCATTTGCGAAGGCAGCAGAAATGTGAAGGTTCTCGCATTTGCGATGACTCCTTCGCATTTGCGTGCTTCGCATTTGCGAAGCTCAAGTCGCAAATGCGACATCCGCAGCTGATAACTTTAGACTTAAACGGGATGTTTCATTCATTCTTCAATTTTTCAAAACCCTAAACCTTAAGAGGCAACTTTCCAGAGACCAAATCTTTCCCAAATCATAGGTAAGTGATTCCTAACTCTTTTCTTTCAATCTTTTACATCTTATAACAAGATTTCAACCTAGAATCTAGAATTTTTATGGTGAAATTAGGATTTTTGGGTAGAACTTAGGAATTTCAAAATTTGAGGATTTAGACTCTAATTTGAGGTCGGATTCCAAAACTATTTACATATTCGGACTCGGGGTGAATGGGTAAAAGGATTTTAGTCCGAACCTCAGATTTTGACCAAGCGAGCCCGGGGTCGATTTTTTGACTTTTTGGAGGAAAATTTGGGAAATTTAATTTATGAAATATAATTGATTTCTTTAGCAATATTTGATATTATTTAGTCATTTTTGAATAGATACTAGTGGTTTGGAGGTGAATTCCAAAGGATAAGCTGTGATTGAGAATAAAGTGGCCTTCGGAGCGAGGTAAGTGTTGTGTCTAACCCTGACTTGAGGGAATTAGGAACCTTAGAACACTTGCAAAGTGAAATTCATGTGAGCGTCGTATACGTGAGGTGATGAGTACTTATGCGCCGCCAATTTACTTGTTTTTCATGTTTCTCTGTTTTTCTTATATTGTCACATTCCTATGCCAAATTGCTATGTGTTATACTAGTGTTGTTCAATTTATCGTTCTTATCATGTTTACGGATTTTCTGGTGATAATTGAGTTTTTATTTCAAAGTTGGGATTGCTATTGTGGAACCAAATGTTGAAGTAAGGTTTGTATTTGTTATTCTATCTCCCTGTTGTTAATTATGCATTGCGTTATGGTAAGGGGAGTGTTAATGCACGAAAGGTGATGCCGTGCCATATTGTGAGTGTTAATGCACGAAGCGTGATGCCATGCCATATTGTGAGTGTTAATGTACGAAGGTTGATGTCGTACCATATTGTGAGTGTTAATCCATGAAGGGTGATGACGTGCCATGATATGAGAGTTAATGCACGAAGGGTGATGCCGTGCCGTTTCTATTAATTTTATGGTGAGATTGAGAGTAAAAGCACGAAAGGTGATGTCGTGCATTTTTCCTTACTGTATTCACTATTTCTATTGATTCCTGGTATATTGACTGCTCCAGTGATCATTCTTTTGTAGTTCTTTATCTTGTATTCCCCTCAGAATGTTCCCTCCCGACATTTTCTGTTTAGTTCTTCATTTCTGTTATTTGCATATAAACTATTAAATTGTACAAGTTGATTTGTAGGTGTCTGCCTTAGCCTCATCACTACTTCGTCGAGGTTAGGCTCGACACTTACCAGTACATGGTCGATTGTACTAATACTGCACTCTGCACTTTCTGTGTAGATTTTTTTACCGGCTCGGGTTGATCGAGATTTTGCTATTGGTCCGCTGTCCGGAGACTCAAGGTAGATATGTCAGCGTTCACAGACCTTGAAGTCTCCGTCTATCTTTTTTGTTCTACTGTTTCTTTCATTCAGACAGTTGTATTTCTTTCAGACTATTACTTGTAGTAAATTATAGAATGCTCATGGATTGTGACACCAGATCCGGGTAGTAGTAATGAATATAATTTTTATGATATTCCGCACCTCTTACATTTCATCTTAGCTAATTATTGTTATTTACTAAATAAAAATAAGGAATTGGTTTAACGATTTTCTAATGCTGGCTTGCCTAGCAAGTGAAATGTTAGGCGTCATCACGGTCCCGTCGGTGGAAAATTTTGGGTCGTGATAGTTGGTATCAGAGGGCTAGGTTGCCTAGGTCTCACGATTCACGAGCAAGCTTAGTAGAGTCTGGAGGATCGGTACGGAGACATCTGTGCTTATGTTCCAGAGGCTATGAAGTTTAGAAACAAGTTTCACCTCTACTCTTCTCTGTCGTGCGATTTTGCTTTCTCAATACTGATTGAACTCTTCTACTCTTATTTTCTTGCAGATGGCGAGAACACGTACCACTTCCTCAGCTAAGCAGCAGCCAGAGCCTCCAGTGACAGCTCCTACGCGGGGTAGAGGTCGAGGCCGTGCCAGAGGCCGAAGCAGGGGCAGGGCTCAGCCTAGGGGCCGAGCAGAAGCCCCAGCAGTGGAGCCTCAGTTAGAGCTTGCCGAGGAGGTTCCAGCCCAGACTGTTCCTGCCGGACCAGCTCAGGTTCTGGAGTGGTTCATTGCTACCCCAGTACTTCAGGACGCTTTGGTCCGTTTAGTGGGACTTATGGAGAGTGTGGCCTATACTGGCGCATTTCCCATGGCGCCAGCAGTCTCTGAGGCTGGAGGAGGAGCCCAGACTCCTACCACTTTCGCTCCGTAGCAGATAGCTCCACAGTATCAGGCTTCAGCAGCTCAGCCAGTCGGATTAGTTCAGCCGGTTATTAGGGCACAGGTCGGAGATGGGGCAGCTATGTCTTTTGAGGCTTTAAGGAGATTGGACAGGTTTACCAAGATCTTTCCTATTCACTTCAGTGGTGCTCCTTTAGAGGATCCCCAGGAATATCTTGACAACTGCCACGAGGTTCTACGAAACATGGCTATAATGGAGACCAATGGGGTCGATTTTGCTACATTTTAGATGACTAGTTCCACCAAGAAATGGTGTAGAGATTACTTTTTGACCAGACCAGCCGGGTTGCCTGCTCTTACTTGGGACCAGTTCTCTCAGCTCTTCATAGAGAAGTTTCTGCCTATCACATTCACAGAGGAGTGTCGCTGTTAGTTTGAGCATCTTCAGTAGGGCAGTATGACTGTTACTCAGTATGAGACACATTTTGTGGATTTGGCCCGCCATGCTATTCTTCTGCTTCCCACCGAGAGAGAGAGGGTGAGGAGGTTTATTGATGAACTTGCTCAGCCTATCAGATTGCAGATGGTTAAGGAGACTGGGAGTGATATTTCTTTTCAGGCTGCTGCTAATGTCGCCAGACGAGTCAAAATGGTTCTTACTCAGGGAGTTCAGGGGTCTGACAAGAGACCTCATCATTCCGGTGAGTTCAGCGATGCCTCATCTAGAGCAGGAGTACTTTTGGTAGAGGCCGTCCTCCCAAGCCGTTTCATTCAGTGTTCCGGGCATCTCACAGTGCCTCAAGTGGTCGTGGCCCTCAGATGCATTATTACGACCAACTAGCCTATAGTGCACCACCAGCTCCTATTAGTGCACCTCCACTCAAGAGTTATCAGGGTGGTTATTAAGGTGGACAGGGTCAGTTTCAGGGTCAGCAGTCACAGCAGCCGAGGTTATGTTATACTTGTGGTGATCCGAGGCACATTTCTAGATTTTGCCCTTGAGCAACGGGCAGCTCACAACATCAGAGTTCTCGTGCCATGGTTCCGACACCAGTGGTTGCACCACCTGCTCAGCCAGCCAGAGGCAGGGGTCAGCTAGCCAGAGGCAGGGGTCAGCCAGCCAGAGGTAGAGGCTAGACTGTTAGAGGTGGAGGTCAGGCCGTTAGAGGTGGAGACCAGCTAGTTAGAGGTCATCCCAGGGACGTAGTTTAGGGTGATGAGGCCTAGCCCCGGTGTTATGCTTTCTCAGCCAGGCCTGAGGCTGAGTCATCTGACGCTGTTATCACAGGTACTATTTTAGTTTGTATTAGAGATGCTTCAGTTCTATTTGATTCGGGGTCTACTTACTCCTATGTGTCATCCTATTTTTCTTCCTATTTGGTTGTGCCTCGTGATTCTTTGAGTGCTCCTGTGTATGTGCCCACACTAGTGGGAGATGCTATTGTTGTAGATTATGTTTATCGTTCGTGTGTGGTCACCATTGGGAGTCTTGAGACTTGTGTAGATCTTCTACTTCTTGACATGGTTGATTTTGATGTCATACTGGGTATGGATAAGCTGTCACCTTATCATGCTATATTAGATTGTCACGCCAAGACGGTGACCTTAGCCTTGCAGGGGTTGCCTCGATTAGAGTGGAGAGGGAATCTTGGCCATTCTGCAAACATGGTTATCTCTTATGTGAAGGCTCGGCATATGGTTGAGAAGGGGTGCCTAGCTTATTTGTCTTATGTCCGCAATTCTAGTACGGAGGTTCCTTCCACAGATTCGGTGCCGGTTGTTCGTGAATTTCCAGAGATGTTTCCTGCAAACCTGTCGAGGATGCCACCCGATAAGGATATTGATTTCTGCATTGATTTGGATCCGAGCACTCATCATATTTCCATTCCGCCATATCGCATGGCCCCGCCAGAGTTGAAAGAATTGAAGGAGCAGTTGCAAGATTTGCTTGATAAGGGTTTCATTAGACCTAGTGTCTCACCCTGGGGTGCATCTGTGTTGTTTGTGAAGAAGAAAGATGGATCGATGAGGATGTGTATAGATTATTGGCAGTTGAACAAAGTCACCGTCAAGAACAAATATCCATTGCCGAGGATTGATGATTTATTTGATCAGCTTCAGGGTGCCAAGATGTTTTCAAAGATTGATTTGAGATCTGGCTACCATCAGTTGAGGATTAGGGCATCCGATGTTCCTAAGATAGCTTTTCGGACTCGGTATGGGCATTATGAATTTCTAGTGATGTCATTTGGGCAGACAAATTCCCCAACAGCATTCATAGATTTGATGAACCAGGTGTTCAAACCCTACTTGGATTTCTTTTGTGGTTGTGTTTATTGATGATATCTTGATCTACTCCCACAGTCGAGAGGAGCATGAGCATCACCTTCGGATCGTAATTCAGACTCTGAAAGACAGCCAGTTATATACAAAGTTCTCAAAATGCGAGTTTTGGTTGAGATTGGTTGCTTTCTTGGGTCACGTTGAATCAGCAGAGGGTATTCAGGTGGATCCTAAGAAGATTGAGACAGTACAGAACTGGCCTAGACCCACATCAGCTACAGAGATCCGTAGTTTCCTGGGTTTGGCGGGCTATTACTGTCGATTTGTGGAGGGGTTTTCATCCATAGCAGCCCCGTTGACCAGATTGACCCAAAGGGTGCCCCGTTCAAGTGGTCAGACGAGTATGAAACGAGATTTCAGGAGCTCAAGACTGCTTTGACCACGGCACCGGTATTGGTATTACCCACAGGTTCAGGACCTTATACAGTATATTGTGACGCATCTCGTATTAGTCTAGGTGCGGTATTGATGCAGGGTAGCAAGGTTATTGCATATGCTTCATGACAGCTGAAGGTTCATGAGAAGAATTACCATGTTCATGATCTAGAGCTGGCAGCCATTGTTCACGCGCTGAAGATTTAGAGGCACTATCTTTACGGCGCGCTATGTGAGGTATTCACTGATCATCGGAGCTTTCAGTATTTGTTCAAACAGGAGGAACTCAATTTGAGGCAGAGAAGGTGGCTGGAGCTATTGAAAGACTATGATATCACCATATTGTATCATCCCGGGAAGGACAATGTGGTGGCCGATGCTTTGAGTAGAAAGTCAGTCAGTATGGATAGCCTTGCGTATATTCCAGTTGGTGAGAGATCTCTTGCATTGGATGTTTAGGCCTTGGCCAACCAGTTCGTGAGGCTATATGTTTCTTAGCCCAGCCGTGTTCTAGCTTGTACAGTTGCTCGTTCTTCTTTGTTTGAGCGCATCAGAGATCGGCAGGATGACGATCCTCATTACTTGTCCTTAGAGACAAAGTGCGGCACAGTGGTGCCAAGCAGGTTACTGTGGGAGATGATGGAGTTTTGAGGATGTAGGGTCGTATTTGTATGCCTAATGTGGATGGACTTCGTGAGTTGATCCTTGAGGAATCCCACAGTTCCCGGTATTCTATTCATCCGGGTGCCGCTAAGATGTATCAGGACTTGAGGCAGCATTATTGGTGGAGGCGAATGAAGAAGGACATAGTTACCTATGTAGCTCGGTGCCTAAATTTCCAGCAGGTAAAGTGTGAGCATCAGAGTCCTGGTGGTTTACTTCAGAGGTTAGATGTTCCGGAGTGGAAGTGGGAGCGTATCACTATGGATTTTATTGTTGGACTCCCATAGACACAGAGAAAGTTCGACGCAGTTTGGGTTATTGTGGACACGCTGACTAAGTTAACGCATTTCATTCCTGTGGCAGTTACCTATTCCTCAGAGCGATTGGAAGAGATTTATATTCGGGAGATCGTCTGTCTTCACGGTGTGCCCATGTCTATCATTTCTGATCGAGGTACGCAGTTTACTTTGCACTTTTGGAGGGCAGTACAATGTGAGTTGGGTACGCGGGTTGAGTTGAGCACAGTATTTCATCCTCAGATGGACGGGAAATCCGAGAGTACTATTCAGATCTTGGAGGATATGCTACGCGCTTGTGTTATAGACTTAGGAGGATCGTGGGATCAGTTCTTTCCCCTCGCAGAGTTCGCCTACAATAATAGCAACCAGTCGAGCATTCAGATATCTCCTATGAGGCATTATATGGTAGGCGGTGTCGGTCGCCAGTTGGGTGGTTCGAGCTTGGAAAGGCTCAGTTGTTGGGCACAGACTTAGTACCGGATGCCTTGGATAAGGTCAAGATTATTCAGGATAGACTTCGCACAGCTCAGTCCAGGAAAAAGAGTTATGCCGACCGTAGAGTTCGTGATGTTGCATTCATGGTCGGAGAGAGAGTGTTACTTCGGGTATCACCCATGAAGGGTGTAATGAGGTTCGGAAATAAGGGCAAGTTGAGCCCTAGGTATATCATACCTTTTGAGATTCTGGAGAGAGTGGGAGAGGTGGCTTACAGGATTGCATTGCCACCTAGTTTAGCAGTTGTTTATTCGGTATTCCATGTGTCCACGCTTCAAAAGTATCAAGGCGATCCATCCCATGTGTTAGATTTCAGTTCTGTCCAGTTGGACAAAGATTTGACTTACGAGGAGGAGCCGGTGGCAATTCTAGCCCGGCAAGTTCGCCAGTTGAGATCAAAGAGTTACCCTTCAGTTCGAGTGTAGTGGAGAGGTCAACCTATTGAGGCAGCTACATGGGAGTCCGAGTTCGATATGCGGAGTAGATATCCCACCTTTTCAACAGCCTAGGTACTTTTCTATGTCCGTTCGAGAATGAACGGTTATTTTAGAGGTGAAAAATGTGATGACCCAAAGGGTCATCTTATGTTTTAGAACTCGAATTTGCACTCTTAAGTCTTAAAAATCTCATTTTTACCCTCCTCGATTTACGTGCGCAGTACGGGCAGGTTTCCAGAAAGCTTTTATGTTGAAAATTGATGAAAATAAAAATTTATGCCTTAAAAGTTGATTTTAGTTGACTTTGGTCAACATTTTTGTAAACGGTCCCGGATCCGTATTTTGGAGGTCCTGGTAGGTCCGTTTTGAATTATGGGACCTGAGCGTATGCCCGGAATTGAATTCGGAGGTCCGTAGCTTGAGTTATGAATTTTTGATGAAAATTAAAAGTCGGAAAATTATTTATTTTTAAAAATTGATTGAAATTTGGCATTGTTAGTATCGGGTCTGTATTTTGGTTTCGGAGCCTGGTATATGTTCATTATGATATTTAAGACTTGTCTGTGAAATTTGGTGAGAAACGGAGTTAATTTGATGTGATTCGGACGTCCAGTTGAGAAGATATGAATTTTAATGTGTTCACGAGAATTTTATTTGATTTGGTGCTAAATTCATAGTTCTAGGTGTTATTTTAGCGATTTGATCGTATGAGCAAGTTCGTATGATATTTTTAGACTTGCGTGCATATTTGGTTTGGAGCCCAGAGGGCTCGGATGAGTTTTGGGTAGGCTACGGAGTGATTTTGGAACTTAGAAATTTGCTGGTGTAACTGGTGTCGATAGCAGGCCTATGATTTCGCAATTGTGAGATCAGGCTTCGCAAACGCGAACCAAGCAGGTATGGCAATTGCGAGATTTTTATCGCAATTGCGAAGAAAGCCTAGGCCAGCAGTTCTCGCAATTGCGAGTTTATCTTCACAATTGCGAAGGGGGTGTGGGGAAGGGCATGTTCGCAAATGCGAACTTCTACCCGCAATTGCGATGGGCCAATTGTCGCAAATGCGACATACTCTTTGCATTTGCGAAGGCAGCGGAAATGTGAAGGTTCTCGCATTTGCGAGCTTCGCAATTGCGAAGCTCAGGTTGCAAATGCGACATCCGTAGGTGATAACTTTAGACTTATACGGGATTTTTCATTCATTCTTCAATTTTTCAAAACCCTAAACCTTAAGAGGCGATTATCTAAAGACCAAATCTTCCCCAAATCATAGGTAAGTGATTCCTAACTCTTTTCTTTCAATCTTTTACATCTTATAACAAAATTTCAATCTAGAATCTAGAATTTTTATGGTGAAATTAGAATTTTTGGGTAGAACTTAGGAATTTCGAAATTTGAGAATTTAGACCCTAATTTGAGGTCGGATTCCAAAATTAATTACATATTCGGTCTCGGGGGTGAATGGGTAAAAGAATTTTGATCCGAACCTCGGGTTTTGACTAAGTGGGCCCGTGGTCGATTTTTTGACTTTTTGGAGGAAAATTTGGGAAATTTAATTTATGAAATATAATTGATTCCTTTAGCAATATTTGATATTATTGAGTCATTTTTGAATAGATACTAGTGGTTTGGAGGTAAATTCCAAAGGAAAAGCTATGATTGAGAATTAAGTGTCCTTCGGAGCGAGGTAAGTGTTGTGTCTAACCCTGACTTGAGGGAATTAGGAACCTTAAATCACTTGATAAGTGAAATTCATGTGAGTGGCGTATATGGAGGTGACGAGTACTTATGCGCCACCAATTTACTTGTTTTCCATGTTTCTCTATTTTTCTTATATGGTCTCATTCCTGTACCAAATTGCTACGTGTTATACTAGTGTTGTTCAATTTATCATTCTTATTATGTTTACGGATTTTCTGGTGATAATTGAATTTTTATTTCAAAGTTGAGATTGATATTGTGGAACCAAATGTTGAAGTAAGGTTTGTACTTGTTATTCTATCTCCCTGTTGTTAATTATGCATCGCATTATGGTAAGGGAGAGTGTTAATGCACGAAGGGTGATGCCGTGCCATATTGTGAGTGTTAATGCACGAAGGCTGATGCCGTGCCATATTGTGAGTGTTAATGCACGAATGGTGATGTCGTGCCATGATATGAGAGTTAATGCACGAAGGGTGATGTCGTGCCATTTCTATTAATTTTATGGTGAGATTGAGAGTAAAAGCACGAAAGGTGATGCCGTGCATTTTTCCTTACTCTATTCACTATTTCTGTTCATTCCTGGTATATTGACTGCTCCGGTGATCATTCTGTTGTAGTTTTTTATCTTGTATTCCCCTCAGTATGTTTCCCTCCCGACATTTCCTATTTAGTTCTTCATTTCTGTTATTTGCATATACATTGTTAAATTATACAGATTGATTTTTAGGTGCCTTGCCTTAACCTCGTCACTACTTCGTTGAGGTTAGGCTCGACACTTACTAGTACATGGGGTCGGTTGTACTGATACTGCACTCTGCACTTTCTGTGCAGATTTTGATACCGGCGCGGGTTGATCGAGATTTTGCTATTGGTTTGCTGTCCGGAGACTCAAGGTAGATCTGTCGGCGTTCACAGACCTTGAAGTCCCCGTCTATCTTTTATGTTCTATTGTTTCTTTCATTCAGACAGTTGTATTTCTTTCAGACTATTACTTGTAGTAAATTCTAGAATGCTCGTGGATTGTGACTCTAGATTCGGGTGGTAGTAATGAATACAGTTTTTATGATATTCCGCACCTCTTACATTTCATCTTAGCTAATTATTGTTATTTACTGAATGGAAATAAGGAATTGGTTTAACAAATTTCTAATGCTGGCTTGCCTAGCAAGTGAAATGTTAGGCGCCATCACGGTCCCGTCGGTGGAAAATTTCGAATCGTGACACTTTGTTTCAACTGCTTTCAATAAGGACCATCCAGACGCGACTATACCACGAATGGTCCCCTTTGTAATAATATTATTGCTTAACTTTTAATATAATCGTTTCCTTATTAGCAAAACAAAAATGTACTTGATGGCATTGGCTTGTAAGAAAATACACCCTCCCAATTGTCAGTAAGGGGGGAAGATAATGATCATATGAGATGATGAAGATAATTGTCAGTAAGTGGGGGAAGATAATTTAATATTTATTTCTATATTTGTGTTATTCTTATTATTCTGCAAACTAAAACCTTTGTGGTTTTGTGTACTCCCGTTTTGGAGAGTAAAGCCTTCGTGGCGTTTTGTTAGAGATTAAAATCTACGTGATTTTTACTCCAGTTTGAAAACGTTTGTTTGTGTCATTCTTTTACAGAAAAAATGACGACTGAAAGCGAAAACCAAGCTGTTCCGATGGTGACTGCCAACGCATCGACAAGCCGAACACCGGCGTTGGCACCGGCAGAAAAACCCGGAAAATTTTTCGGGATTGATTTCAAGCGCTGGCAGCAGAAGATGTTCTTCTACTTAACTACGTTATGTCTACAGAAGTTCATCGAGGAAGATGTTCCTGATCTGCCAGATAAAACTCCAGAGAATGAACGCTTTGTCGTGATTGAAGCGTGGAAGCATTCTGATTTTTTATGCAAGAATTATATTCTTAGCGGACTAGATGATAATCTGTATAATGTGGCGTGGATATGTCAAAAGAATTGTGGAATGCGCTTGAAAAGAAATATAAAACTGAAGATGCCGGGATGAAGAAATTTGTTGCCGCAAAATTTTTGGACTACAAAATGGTAGATAGCAAGCCTGTTATTAACCAAGTCCAGGAATTGCAAGTGATTATTCATGATCTACTTGCTGAAGGTCTTGTCATCAATGAAGCATTCCAAGTAGCAGCAATGATTGAGAAGTTGCCTCCGTTGTGGAAGGACTTCAAAAATTATTTGAAACACAAACGAAAGGAAATGTCCCTTGAAGATCTCATTGTTCGATTGAGAATCGAAGAGGACAATAAAGCTGTTGAAAGGAGAGGCCGTGGAAATTCAACAATAATGGGAGCAAATATTGTTGAAGATAACAAAAATAGGAAGAAGGCTTCTGTTCCGAAATACAACCCAAGCAAGAAGCGGTTCAGTGAAAACTGCTACAACTGTGGAAAAATCGAATAAAAATCTACGGAGTGTCGTGCTCCGAAGAAAGACAAGAAAAGGGGTCAAGCAAACATGGTAGTAAAGCATGATGATGTTGATAACTTGTGTGCCATACTTTCTGAATGTAACTTGGTGGGAAATCCTAAACAATGGTGGTTTGATTCTGGAGCCACTCGCCATGTTTGTGGAGTTAGAGAAGCTTTTGCTACTTATGCTCCTGCTGGACCCGGAGAGACAGTTTATATGGGAAATGCTTCAACAGCAAAAGTTGAAGGATATGGGAAGATATTTCTGAAAATGACTTCTGGCAAGGTCATGACTTTGAACAATATCCTTCATGTTCCCGAAATGAGAAAGAATTTAGTCTCTACTGGACTTCTTGTTAAGCACGGTTTTAAGTGCATTTTTGTGTCCAACAAGGTTGTCATAAGTAAGAATAAAATATTTGTAGGAAAAGGTTACTTCACCGAGGGCCTTTTCAATCTAAATGTAATGGTTGTGGAAAACAATAATAATATTTCAGCTTCTTCTTACTTACTTGAGTCAAATGATTTATGGCATGTACGTTTGGGTCATGTCAATTATAAAACCTTGCGAAAAATGATTAACTTGGAAGTACGCCTAAGTTTGAATGCAAAAAATCAAAATGTCAAACATGTGTGGAATCTAAGTATGTTAAACATCCTTATAAGTCAGTTGAAAGGAATTCAAATCCTTTAGACTTAATTCACACAGATATTTGTGACATGAAGTCAATACCATCTCGCGGTGGAAAGAAGTATTTCATAACTTTTATTGACGATGGTACTCGATATTGCTATGTTTACTTACTGAATAGTAAAGATGAAGCAATAGACGCATTCAGGCAATACAAAAATGAAGTTGAAACGCAACTTAACAAGAAAGTAAAAATGATAAGAAGTGATAGGGGTGGTGAATATGAATCTCCTTTTGAAGAAATATGTTTAGAATATGGAATTATTCATCAAACAACAGCCCCTTACACGCCCCAATCTAATGGGATTGCGGAAAGAAAGAATCGCACATTAAAGGAGATGATGAACGCGTTGTTGATAAGTTCTGGTTTGCCACAGAACTTGTGGGGGGAAGCCATTCTTACGGCTAATCGAATATTAAATCGAGTACCTCATAGCAAAACACAATCCATTCCATATGAAAAATGAAAAGGAAGGAAGCCCAACTTGAATTATTTTAAAGTGTGGGTGTGTTTGGAAAAAGTGCAAGTTCCTAAACACAAAAGGGTAAAGATAGGACCGAAAACCGTTGATTGTGTTTTCATAGGATATGCGACAAATAGTAAAGCATATCAATTTCTGGTTCATAAATCAGAAAATCCCGACATTCATAATAATACGGTTATAGAATCAGATAATGCTGAGCTCTTTGAAAATATATATCCGTATAAAAAAGAATGTGAGTCGTTTGGTGAAGGATCTAAACGACCTCGGGAAGAAACAAAAGAAAGTATATGTAATCAGGAGGATCCAAGAGGTAGTAAACGTCAAAGAACGTCTACTTCATTTGGACCAGATTTTGTGACTTTCTTATTGGAGAATGAGCCTCAAACATTTAAAGAAGCTATGACTTCTTCCGAATCATTATTTTGGAAAGAGGCAGTCAATAGTGAAATAGAATCCATATTGAACAACCATACATGGGAATTGGTTGATCTTCCTCCTGGAAATAAACCTTTGGGTTCTAAATGGATTTTTAAGAGAAAAATCAAAGATGATGGCACTATTGATAAATTCAAGGCAAGACTCGTAGTCAAAGGGTATAGACAACGAGAAGGTCTAGACTACTTTGATACATACTCTCCAGTTACAAGAATTACGTCCATACGGATGTTAGTAGCATTAGCTGCAGTGTATGGTCTTGAAATTCATCAAATGGATGTTAAGACGGCCTTCTTAAATGGAGAGTTGGAGGAAGAAATTTACATGGAACAACCTGAAGGGTTTGTGGTTCCAGGTAAAGAAAAGAAGGTATGTAGACTTGTTAAGTCTCTTTACGGACTAAAACAAGCACCCAAACAATGGCATGCGAAATTTGACCAAACAATGTTGTCAAATGGTTTTAAGATAAATGAATGTGATAAATGTGTGTACATTAAAAATGTTCCAAATCACATAGTCATTGTTTGCCTATATGTGGATGATATGCTGATAATGAGTAATGACATTGCCAACATAAATGCTACTAAGCGTATGCTCAATAGCAAGTTTGATATGAAAGACTTGGGAGTTGCTGATTTAATTCTGGGAATTAAGATCCATAAGACTCCTCAAGGTCTGGCATTGTCATAATCTCATTATATTAAGACAGTACTTGAAAAATTCAAGAACTTGGGCTTTAAAGTTGCAAAGACTCCAATTGACGTGAATCTTGCATTAGCAAAGAATAAAGGCCAAAGCATATCACAATTGAATTATGCTCGTGTGTTGGGATGCTTAATGTATATCATGAATTGTACACGACCAGATATAGCTTGTGCTATAAGTAAACTGAGTCGATATACGAGCAATCCAGGCCAATCTCATTGGATGGCAATGAAACGAGTTTTGAGATATTTAGAATATACCCAGAACTTTGAGTTGCACTACAGTAAATTCCCTGCGGTGATTGAGGGATACTGTGATGCAAATTGGATCACCGGTTCAACTGATTCTAAGTCCACGAGTGGATATGTATTCACTATTGGTGGAGGAGCGGTATCTTGGAAGTCGTCCAAACAAACATGTATTGCCCGCTCTACAATGGAGGCTGAATTCATAGCCTTAGATAAAGCCGGTGAAGAAGCTGAATGGCTCCGAAATTTCTTGGAAGACATTCCATTTTGGCCCAAACCGTTGGCACCAATATGCATACATTGTGATAGTCAAGCGGCAATTGGAAGGGCTGGGAGCGTTATGTATAACGGTAAATCTCGTCATATACGACGAAGACATAAAACCGTTAGGCAATTACTCTCTAGAGGAATTATCACGATTGACTATGTAAAGTCAAGTGATAATGTGTCGGATCCACTTACAAAAGGCCTAACTAGAGAGGTAGTTGAGAAATCATCAAGGGGAATGGGGCTATGGCCGAGAACAAGTCATTGTGGCGGTAACTCTACCTAGAAGACTGGAGATCCCAAGATCTAGGTTCAAGGAGATCAAACAAAGTCATTAATGACGGTTCAACATTGTCAAATAAAATTTTAGTCTGTTCTCGTGATGAGACAATGTTCAGTACCAAGGATAAAGCATTAAGGCTTTTTAATGATTTCTAAATTTGATACGGGGTATATCAAATAGTGTATCTATAGGATGACACGTTTAGAAATCATCTATGTAAGAGTGAAGTGTTAGCCGCTTCAAGGAGAACTTTGTAAGGCCAGTTCTCTACGCACTTATGAAACCAGGCGGTGTTCATGGCTAAAACGAACACAACAATGAGAACCAAAGACGGTTAAGGGTTGATTGTGTGACTTATATTTGTCTAGGTATACACCAAAGATCGACGGTTCAAAGATATCAAATCTACCGATTGACCGAGTATATCCGACATAAGTTCACTATGGAAAGTTCAAAGGAAAACCTACTTATCCAGATGCGATTAATCCTTGCTTGCAAATCACACAGTTTTTTCATGCATACTTCCGTGATATAGCCATTCCCCATTCATGTGGGGGATTATTGAGGTTTTTGTTATTTAAGATGAAATAGTCTTAAAATGAGGGTGAATGGAAAATGGAGGAAAAAATAAAATTTTTGAGTAAAATTTTAAGTTTTTCCCTCTTGACAATGAGACATTGTCCCATATTGAAAGAGGAAAAGATTTTTGGTGGATATATATATAATTGCTCTTCTTGTAGCTCTTAAAGAGTTAAGAAGAAAGCAAGCCTCGCGCCGTCGTCGTCGTCGCTCGCTCTGCTCGGCTCAGCTTCGGCTTCGGCTTCGAATTCGGATTCAGATTCGGATTTGGATTTGGATTTAGTCAAATGATCGATTGATTGATTAATTTTTTGGACCAAATTTATTTGTTAATAGTAAATATTAATATAAGATTATCCGCATTTGTAACGAATATGTTCCAATCCGTGTATTGACCACCAACTGTAATAGCAGCCGCCTAATGCTCTTCCCACCATGGCCAAGTGCTTGCTCCACAAACAAGCTAGTGCATGCTCCACCATGGAGGGTGGAGGGTCATTCATCTTCAAAGCTGACTGCTATAAATATGTGCAGCAGCTGTTGAAGAAAGATACACCAAACTGAAAATGCTCAACTTTGGCTATACATTGCACTCCTTCCTCTCAGCATTTCCATACGATTTTCTGAGTTTCTACTCCTTTGTTCTGTATTGTTTTAATTTCAAACAAAGCAACTGTAAGTGTGATTTGCTACCGAACTTTGTGTTCGCTGAAACACTGGGGTTTGAAGTACCGCTATACCAGTGTGTGATTCGTTCTATTCTGGGAGGAAATAATCCATAACCTTGGGTACTAGGAGGGGATTAAATTCCTTAAGGAAACACTGTGAATTCAGTGGGCTCGAATTAATTACTGTTTCATTATGATAACTTATATTTTTCAGAATTATTATTTACAAATTCCCGCCTCCGGGCGGGGGTTCCCCGCGGGGCTATTACACGTATTCCCCCCGGGGGTATACAGCAATATTGGCGGTACTAACAACAAGAAATCATTGGTACAATGCGATCATAATGTTCAGAATATACCTGAGGTTTAAATATTGAATCTGGCCTCCATTGTTATCCAAGTGAAGGCTTGCATAAGACACTGTACATGTCCTAACACTAATTAAAGTATGGTCCTCCATTCTTTCTCGCCTTTTTCATCTCTCCCATCATTTTCAAAAGTTTACCAAGAAAAAGTTCAAGTTACATATATTTTTTGTGTAATTAAGGAATTCAATTTTTACATTATCATGTTATTTTCACTTGTGTAAAGATTCATTATACTGACGATGTTATAATTTTTATACGACTAACTTAGAACTCTCTTACAAGGCACAATGTAAACTACTGAGTCATCTAAATCTTCCAATCATATAGTGTAAGATCTTATACGAGACAATCTCATTATAAAAGATCAACTCCATCCATGCAAAAAACAAAAAGGCAGAGAGTTTGGATAAAAATAGTTAAAATATATAAACTTGTCGTGAGTTTCGGTGTGATACTTTAAATTTTTAAAACACATTGACTTAAAAATGTTTGAAAAAATCTTAGTCAAAGAAAAGTTTCTTTACTCTTATTTTCCATTCTTTTGACTCTTAAATAGTAGTAATAAAATTGTCATATAAAGTAGGAGAGAAAGAATACTTCACCTATATGGAGTACAAAATTTTTCTTTTAAAAGTTAAATCATATATAATTATAGGTATCGTAGAGTCATATTATTTGACTCATACTTAATTGTAAAGTCATGCTTTGGCAAGGAATTTCGGATGAAGCTTTCTTTACCTTTATCTTCTTTCTTATATGGAGGTAAAATAAAAGCTTGGGACATGAGATTAAAAATACCAAAGTTATAGTGAAAGACTACCAAGAATATGAAAAATCATAATAGTACTTATAGATGAAAAATGGAGCGGGATATATTGATCATTGTTTGTTAGTCGTCAAGGTGTTATCATCCCTTCCCGTAAAATATAACAGATGTATTATAAGATGATGAGTTCAATAGCACAGAATATTGAGTAATGAGGTAATTTCAGTTAGTTAAATTCAGCTCCTTCAGTTACTTCTACTACTCATGATTAAACGACATTATTTGTTTCGCCTTTAAAATAAAATATAGTCTAAAGTGTTAACTATCAGCATATTACACTATGCATTCATTTTAGCTCTTTTCATATTTTTGAGAAAATATACTTGTGTATAGGTTACTGACACTACAATCACTATTCATTAAAATGGGTCATTGGGTAGTGATTAAATGGGTCTAAAAAGTGGGTAATTAGTGAATTGAATTCTTTAATAATTAGTGTATACAATTTGTGTTTAAAACTGTTTATTATTTGGAAAAAAATGTGGCCGGGTTTATACTTTTCGTTATAAAAAGGTAGAGTTTAGTTTACTATTTCCTAGTTACTATCCATGAAAGTTATGTGACGCCCGCAAAGAAAGGTGAACCGCTGACAACGGGACAAGCAGGATTGGCAAGTTTCTAGAATTTAGGCTGCTAAGTATCAGAAGAAAGGGTACACAGTATATATTACTTAGGCGAATCCCATATCGAAATGAGAGGAAAAAGTAAAGAGCTTTATAAGACACATGGTACACATACTTTTGGGCTCGATGATGGCGTAGCCCACAAGACAAATTTGTGAGGTCTATCAGGTCAAAGCGAACAATACATATCATGGATCCGATCGTGATAACATGATATTTGAGCCTCATGACTCTCCCTCAATACGATGGTGGGCAAATCTCAGCGAGGACAATGAGTCCCCAGAGGGATGAATGTTGTCACGACCCAAAATTTCGCCACAGGCGTCGTGATGTCACTTAGTCTCTAAGACTAAGTAAGCCGATTATAATTACAATTCAAGCCAATTTATTTTTATATATATAAACCAACAGCGAAAATAATTACAAATATAATAACCTCCCAAGACTGGTAATACTGAGTCAGGAACTCTAACTAAATACATGGAATGATCTCAAGGATTGAATACTCAATACTGTTCGAATAATAATTAACAGTACAATAAAATAGAAAGACTCCAAGGAACTGCGACGACCAAGCCGCTCTATCTTGAATCCTTACGATCATACTTTAACTCTGTCCGAGTCCGATATCTCCAACACCTGGCTCTGCACAAAGATGTGCAGAAGTATAGTATGAGTACACCACAGTCGGTACCCAGTAACTATCAAGACTAACCTCAGTAGAGTAGTGACGAGGTACAGTCAAGACACTCACTAGTCTAATAACCTGTGCAATATAGCATACAAAAATAATAGAAAGCAAATAGCAGTGATAGCAATACCAATCAACTAGTGATTTAAACAGCAAGGCAGCAAGAACACCATAAATATTGCTCAAACGAATAATAAACACAAGTACAACCAGTTAATCAGGTCCTTCAAAATATACATCTTCTATCTATAAGTTTTTCAAATAAAAATCTTTAGAATGTAATCCGTACAATTAAGTTTATCCCGAATATACTTCATTCAAATAAATATCTTACGAATATAATTCTTTCAAATAAATATCTTTCAAATATAATTCTTTCGAGTAAATATCTTTCGAATATAATTCTTTCAAGTAAATACCTTTCGAATATAATTCTTTCAAGTAAAGTCACTATGTGACACCTTATTTAAATTTCCTGGTGTGAGAAATATATTAAACATATCACGTCAAGTGGCACGGCAATACCTTCGTGCACTTGTCTCATTCTCACCCAATATACATATGTAGATCAAATCAATTGGCACGGCAATACCCTTCATGCATTTTATCTCTTTCTCACCGAGCATACATATAACAATACCAACTAGGGGGGAGAAATACCAATAACAATAAAAGAAATAAAGTGGGAGGCACATAGGAAGCAACAATGACTACAAGTCACATAGAAAACATAGGTGCACAATAACATCCCATGATAAAGGCATGAATGTATACAAAATGAAAAGATATCACAATATAATGTATGTCTCTTGTCCTCGCCTGCACGGAAATACCCTTCGTTCCATGAACATATGATAATATAAAAATAATGGCACGACATCACCCTTCGTGCTTTTACTCTCATCCTCACGTGATAATATAATTGTAATGGCACGGCATCACCCTTCGTGCTTTACACTCTCAAATGACATGGCATCACCCTTCGTGCTTTACACTCTCAAATGGTACGGTATCACCCTTCGTGCTTTACACTCTCCCTCACATGATAATGTATATGAAATGGCACGACATCACCCTTCGTGCTTTACACTCTTCCTTACCAAGCACATATATATCATTAACAAGTAAGGTAGAAATCATAAATAACATCAAGGAAAGTGTTTAGACGACAACACAATATAACAATTCATATCACAATTTGCCCACCGACCACAACCAACTCCAAAGATACAATAAAAATCAATTAATTTCACAGAAAATAGTCCAAGTCTCCACACAACGTATATAAAACCTCAAAAATAACAAAAGAGATGGAAAAGTAACTAATCATAGTATAACACCTTCTTTAATCCAAATTTTTGATAAATATATAAACGCCTCTTTTTAAGCTTATTTAATTAATTATTTGCAAATGAAAAAATTCATAATGAAATTAAATTCCAAGAAATATCAAATCATCAAACTCACGGAATTCACATAAATATACAAGTAATAATCACATCAAATTGTCATATAAAAATAAATTCAACAAATGCAAATTGAGGAATGGCAAATAGATGATTTAATAAATGCTAAACGGTTATCCAATTTACTTTACAATATGCCTAAAACTTTAACCCAATATATTTTGCACATATAAGCCCAAGTACGTACTCGTCACCTCGCTTACACGGCTTTTCACATTTCACAAATGGCACATAAGACTCGATGCCTAAGGGGTAATTTCCCCACTCAAGGTTAGGCAAGATACTTACTTTTTTTGAATTTAGGTCGATATTCCAAAATAGTCTTGTTGCTTGAATTGACCTCCGGACAACTCAAATCTATCCAAATTAATTGTATAACTTCATTAAAATTCATCGAAAATAATTTCAGATAATAAAATACCAACTTAAAATTTTATTCTAAAAAGATAGCGCGGGGCCAGCCCCTCGAAACCCGACAAAATTTTTACGAAATCCGAACACCTATTTCGATACAAGTTCAACCATACTAAAATTATCAAATTATGATAACAGATCGCCCTTCAAATCATAAATTAAAGTCTAGAGGATTTCTACCATTTTAAAACCAGTTCACTAATTTAGTGATAAAAACAACAATAGATTCATGTAATTTAATCAAAATCAAGTTAGGAATTCTTACCCCCAATGTTTTTCTTTAAAAACTCTCGAAAAATCGCATCACCCGAGCTTCCTTGGTCCAAAATTAGAAGAATGAGACGAATTTGGACTTTATTCTGTTGCTCAGGGGTTTGTTCTTCGCGTTCGTGACACTCCCCTCGCGTTCGCGATGAACAAATTCTTCAATAGCCATTTTCAAACTCTTCTCAGACAGTCTCTAGTATAATGGTCATAACGTTTTGTACAAATCTCCAAATGATTAATGGTTTGACTTTATTAAAACTAGACTCCAAGAACTATAACTTTAATTTGTTTCTCATCTCCTAATTCCTTATAGATTGCTAGATATAAGCTTCCAAAGTCAGCCCTGTGCAACAGAGATTTTTAAACTCTTCCCAAATAGTCTATAGTATATCCATCATAACTTTTCGTACACAACTCCAAATGACAAACGTTTTACCTTTCTGAAAACTAGACACAAAGGCTACAACTTTTATTTTTGGATCATCTCCAAATTCCTTATAGATTGCGAGATTTGAGCCTCCGAAATCAGACGACGGACAATAAAATTTCCTTATTCGCGAACGCGAGAACCTCTTCATGAACGCGAGAACCTCTTCGCGAATGCGAAGAACAAAGTCCCAACAGCAAAATCCTTCTTCGCGAATACGATAGGCTCCACGCGAATGCGAAGAACAATACCAGAACCAGCCACCCGCAACATCAAAACACCCAAACTTGGTCCGAAACTACCCCGAATCAAACCCGAGGCCCCCGGGACCCCGTCCAATCGTACCAACCAGTGCCAATACATAATACGAACCGGCTCGAGGCCTCAAATCAAACCAAACAACATCAAAACCACGAATCATACCCCAATTCAAGCCTAATGAAACTAAGAAATTCCAACTTCTACATTCGATCCCGAAACCTATCAAATCAAGTCCGATTGACCTCAAATTTTGCACACAAGTCATAAATGGCATAACGGAGCTATTCTAATTTCCAGAATTGAATTTCGATCCCGATATCAAAAAGTCAACTCCCCGATCAAACTTCTAAACTTAACTTCCTATTTTCTTCATTTCAAGCCCAATCAGTTACGGACTTCCAAATAAATATCCGGACACACTCTTAAGTGCAAAATCACCATACGAAACTATTGACAACATCAAAATTCCATTCCGGAATCGTTTGCTCAAAAGTCAAACTCCGGTCAAACATTAGAAATTCAAGCTTTATAAAATTAGACCTTTTATTTCATTTTAGTTTTTCAAAACCTAACGGAAAACGTGCCTACGCACCTCGGAATAACTTCAAATTTTGTACATAAGTCATAAATATTGTTACGAAGCTGATCGAACTCTCGAAATCTAAATCGGGACCCGGTATCAATAAAAATCTAATTATGGCCAAATTTAAGAATTCTTTAAATCTTTAAATTTCTAGTTTCCGTCAAATGACGATAATTCCAGCTAGGGACTTCCAAATTTGATTTCGGGAATACGCCCAAGTCCCAAATCACGATACGGACCCACCGAAACCGTCCAAATACTGATTCAGATCTGTTTGCTCAAGACATTGACCGAAGTCAACTCAAATGAGTTTTAAAGGCAAAATTTCACATTTTCTTTATTTTTTCACATAAAATTTTCCGAAAAAAGATATGGATTGCGCACGCAAATCGAAAAAGGCTGAATGGAGCTATTCGAGGTCTCTTAATACATCAATGAATGTTAAAATTAAAAATGACCTATCGGATCATCACAAATGCGATGATGATGTAAACCATATAATAAATCTGTGAGATCGGTTGGGTCAAAGCGGATAATACATACAATTGATTGGGTCGTGATAATTTACCCTACGCTTAAAGTATGAAAATTTGTTACACTATCATATTTACTAAAAGGCAATACTTAGTTGTCTGACAAATAAGGCAAGTAACCATCATTTTCTGCTACATCATTATTTATCCATAATTATTTTATTTGTCTTGTAATTGTTTTTTTAGTCTTTACTAATTAATTTTTATACTCAGCATCATCCCGCCGCTAGCTCCAACCAACGCTTACTTACTTATAAGCAAAAAAACGTTTTCTAATAAGAAAACCCTTTGAATAAACGACGTTTCTGTGATAGAAAAATTTACATGCAACAACATTTCTAATTTCATGTATCCAGTTAAGGTTAAATTGAACTAATAGCGAAAATTAAAATTTCATCATAGTACTACCGGTGGATATAAGTTAAATGTATTTTCCGATGCCCTCTTTATTCAAGTATTTAGTTTTCCAAACATAGTCAAACGTGAGATTTACTCAAGATATATGGCCTTAGAAATTGCAAGTTTCAAATGAGAGAGAAAAATCGTATGGAAATGAATGGCTACAGCGTGTGCACTTAATTCAATTTGTTTTTTAGGATTTTACCAACTTTAGCTTCGAAAGTTTATGTATCAAGAGAAAAAAAGAAGACTAATAAATTGCTCTTAGGAACTTGACTAGTAATTATACTGACATCTAAAGACGATTCTTCTATATGTAAAACATTGTTTCGTTAAATAAAACTGAAAAAGAATTTCAATGCACATAACACTAGTATGGCCGTTAACCCAAAAACTTGACTTTCTTGACATTCTAGTGCTACAATATATTTTTGAGTAAAGTAATCAGTTTAACTGAAAATTGACTAAATTCCACTTGTTTATACTATGAGTATCAGTATACGGATAACAAGAGGTTATATCTCCAATTTAGTTGTTACAACTTCATTGTATAACCCAAAATGGTGTAGCGACCAATCTCATCAAAGGCATTTTTCACTTTTTGCCTCCTCTTCCCATTATTCACGAGTATAAAATATCATGAATTGGCTAGTTTTGTGCGGACTGATATAGCCTACCGCACGACATTCAAAAAATAGAATAGAAAAAGAAAGTAGTATAACTTAGTGGCATGTATATCCTAACCCATGATAATTCTACTTATCAACTATAGTAATCTATTCTACGTTGTTATGAAACTAGATATGACAAAGACATTTGACAGAGTAGACTGGAAGTATCTATGTCAAGTGTTGAGGCAGTTTGGTTTTTCAGAACTCTGGATAAACATGATTTGGAGGTTATTGGCTAACAACTGGTATTCTATAAATATCAATGGTGGCAGGCATGGGTTCTTCAAATCTGGAAGAGGCATTAAGCAGCGAGATCCTCTTTCCCCTTCACTATTGATTATTGGAGCAGAACTTTTGGCCAGATTAATGGAGCAGCTAAAGGAGTGTGGTTTCATTCCATACTCAGTTGACAAGAATTGTCCCATTATCACACATTTAAGTTATGCGGATGACACTATTCTCTTTTCTTCAGGGGATCCCTTGTCCCTCATTGCTATGATGAATAAGTTGTCAACTTATAAAAAATGTTCAGGTCAATTAGTTAACAAGAGCAAATCTTGCTTCTTAGTTGCACCTAGTACATCTCAGTCTGTGATTGATGATATCCAACAAGTTACTGGTTTCAACCATTCTAAATTTTCTTTTTCATATCTAGGGTGTCTTATTTATGTTGGAAGAAAGAAAGTGGTATATTTTGGGGATCTTGTTGACAAATTCTCCAAAAGGCTACAGGGCTGGCAAGGAAAAATGCTATCTTTTGGTGGCAGAGCAGTTTTAATCAAAGTTGTGCTCTTTACCTCTCCATGTTTTATCTGTGACTCAGATACCAAAAACTACCATTTCACAGATTGAAAAACTTATAGCTAATTTCTTTTGGAGTGAACTGGAGGGTAAAAGAAAGTTCCAATGGATTTCCTGGAAAAAACTTTATTTTCCTACAGATGAATGTGGTGCAGGGTTCAGATCTCTTCATGATGCTGGGAATGCTTTAAGTGCTAAAGTTTGGTGGAACTTTAGAACAAAGGATACATTGTGGAGACGATTTTTAGAAGGAAATTACTGCCCAAGGTCTCACCCTGTTTCCAAAAAATAGGTTGCAGGACAATCTCATACTTGGAAGAGAATTTTGGGGGTCAGAAAAGAATGTGAACAGTTTATTGTCTGGAAAATTGTTGCTGGAGATCTATCCTTTTGGTGGGACAATTGGGTGGGACTAGGCCCCCTAGCTCAATTCTTTCCTCATTCCTATAAATTCAAGAAAGTTAGAGTGGCTGAATTTATGGAGGATAGAACATGGAATTTGGCCAAACTACACGATCATCTTCCTGATCATCTAGTGTCAAAAATTCAAGGGATCACAATTCATGAAGAGTCAAACGACTTTCCAGTTTGGACACCTGACAAGCAAGGGCTTTTTTCTTGTAAATCAGCGTGGAAAACTTTGAGGAGGACCAAGAATGTCACTCTTTCTGCAACCAAAATATGGCATCACAAAGTTCCTTTCAAAGTTTTCTTTTTATGCTCAGATTATTATCCTATAAATTGCCTACTGATGATGTTTTGCTAAGGTTTAAAATCATTGGACCTTCTAAATGTCTTTGTTGTATGAATGGACATACAGAGAGTATTGATCATTTATTCAATAATGGGGACCTAGCCATTGCAATTTGGAAATTTTTCTTTGGAACTTGTGGGGTTAGCTTAAATCAAAGAAGCATTAGATCAACTCTGATGAAGTAGTGGCTCATGAAACCAAAAAATAAGGTACACTCTTTTTCTACTCCAATGCTTGCCTTCTGTCACGACCCGAAATTCTCACCTTCGGACCGTGATGGCGCCTAATATTTCACTTGCTAGGCAAGCCAACGTTAGAATAATATTAACCAATTTTTAAATAATTTTTAAATTTATTAATAACAAAGAACGATTGCGGAAGTAAAGTCTGAAAGATATTGAATAATTCATAAAAACAACGGTGTCTAAATACCATCCCAGAATTTAGTGTCACAAGTGCACGAGCTTCTAGAATAATACATATAAGAGCCCGAATAAAATAAAGTTGTCTGGAAATAAACACACAGCTAAAATAAAGTAGACAGGGACTTCAGAACTGCAGCAGTTATACCTCAAGTCTCCTCTGAGTAGCTGAAATCCGAGCAAGTATATGGTACACCGCTGGGACCAACTCCAAAATCTACACAAGAAGTGCAGAGTGTAGTATCAGTACAACCGACCACATGTACTGGTAAGTGCTGAGCCTAATCTCGACGAAGTAGTGACGAGGCTAGGGCGGGTCACTTACATTACTTGTACGCAATATTAGTACACAACAACAATAATAAAAATAAATCAGGTAACTCCTTTACAATAATTGAAGCCAATTCAACAATCATAACCAATTATTATTTCCATCAATTCTGTTGCAGCGTGCAACCCGCTTTCACAATACATTCACATTCAATTCTGTTGCAGCGTGCAACCCGCTCTCACAATATATTCATTTTTAATCCTCTCATATAATTATTTTTAATCAAGTATATATATTGACTTTTAAATATGTCTATTGCGGCGTGCAATCCGATCCCCCAAAAATTGACTTTTAATAAGTCTGTTGCGGCGTGCAACCCGATCCTCTAATATGGACTTTTTAATAAGTCTGTTGTGGCATGCAACCCGATCCTCCAATATATCCATTTCAATCAATTCTGTTGCGGCGTGCAACCCGATCCTCCAATATATCTATTTACCAATTCTTATAGAAGAAATTTCCCCAATAAATGCAACAATTAATATAAAATTTTAAGACAACAAGTATACAATAATTATGATTTAATTATGAAACAAACAATGACAAATAAAAAATTATTATGGAAATCGGGGAGAAAATAAGCAGTTTAATATTTAATATGCTAAAAGTCAAATAATAATTAAGACACATAATTCAAATAGCATGTAACAATTAATGCACGAATTCAAGAATTAATATTTGACAAAGAATATGAGAGAAATAATTATTATAATAATTAATTCATGATTTAAAATGATTTATGATTTTTCAAGTAATTATGCAAACAATTAATTTGACGACGTATAGATACTCGTCACCTCGCCTATACGTCGTTCACATGCATTTCACATAACAAATAGTTTAAGGGTTCTATTCCCTCAAGTCAAGGTTAACCATGACACTTACCTCGCGTTGCAAATTCCAATCAATTACTCGACCACGGCTTTTCCTTTTAAATTTTTCTCCAAAAGCTTCAAATCTATTCACAAACAATTCGATATACTTAATACGAATCATAAGAATTAATCCCATATGAATTTAATAATTTTCCGGATAAAAATTTGAAATTCATTAAAATATTCGACAATGGGACCCACGTCTCAAATATCGAAAAAAATTACGAAATCCGAACACCCGTTCCGATATGAGTCCAACCATTCAAAAATTATCAATTTCCGATGTCAAATGGACCATCAAATCGTAAATTTTCGTTTTTGGAAAATTTTATAAAAATCTGATTTTTCTTCCATAAATTCACGGATTCATGATATAAATGAGTATGAAATCATGAAATATAATCAATATAGGATAAGGAACACTTACCCCAATATTTTTTCGTGAAAATCGCCCAAGAATCGCCGTACCCGAGCTCAAAAATGAAAAAGAGTTGAAAATGAGTCGAAACCCCATTTCAAGAACTTACGTTCTGTTTCTGGGATTTTTACTCATCGCGATCGCGAAAATTCGTTCGCGATCGCGTAGAACAACTTTTGCCCAGGTTCATTTTACTATTCGCGATCGCGGGAATGGCTTCGCGATCGCGAAGCACATTTTGGCGGCCCAGACTTTTAACTCTACGCGATCGCGTAAATGCTCATGCGATCGCAGAGTACATTTTTCGAGCCTTACGCGATCGCGTACATACTTGTGCGATTGCGTAGCACAATTGACGTGCCTAGCCTCTGCCTTCCTTCCTTCCTTCTACGCGATCGCAGTTGGTCCCTTGCGTTCGCAGTGCACTGGGAGTTTACCTTCCGCGATCGCGTTCCTATCTTCGCGAACACGAAAGGTAAAACTCACTACTTACAATTTCCTCTTCGCGATCGCAGGAATGGCTTCGCGATCGCGAAGCACAATGCACCAGATGACAGCAGAAGCTTAAAAACTAGATTTTCTAAGTTCAAAATCATCCCGTAGCCTATCCGAAACTCACCCGAGCCTTCGGGGCTCCAAACCAAACATGCACACAAGTCCTAAAATATCATACGAACTTGCTCGCGTGATCAAATCGCCAAAATAACACCTAGAACTACGAATCGGACACTAAATCAAAGAAATTTTTCAAGAAAACTTTAAAACTTATATTTTTACAACCAGACATCCGAATCACGTCAAATCAACCCCGATTCTCATCAAATTCGGCAGACATGTCATAAATATTATAGTGGACCTATACCGGGCTCCGAAATCAAAATACGGACCCGAGGCCAATAAATCCAACATCAGTAATTTCTTAAAAATCATTAAGCTTTCAAGCTTTTAATTTTTCATCAAAATTCTATATCTCGGGCTAGGGACCTCGAAATTCAATTCCGGGCATACGCCCAAGTCCCAAATCACGATACGGACTTACGAAAATTGTCAAAACACTGATCCGGGTCCATCTGCTCAAAATGTTGACCAAAGTCAACCCAGTTGAGTTTTAAAACTCTATTTTATATTTTAATCCATTTTCCATATAAAACTTTCCGGAAAATTGTACGGACTATGCACGCAAGTTGAGGAATGATAAATGATATTTTTCGAGGTCTTAGAACACAGAATTACTTACTAAATTTAAAGATGACATTTTGGGTCATCACCCCTTCAGTCATGTGCTGGGAGTTGTGGAAAGCAAGGTGTAGCTCCAAATATGAGTATAGTCGATGTAACCGAGGAAGAATTATAAATCAAGTTATCTACTTAATGAAATTAATGATTTCTTCCTAATTTCCTTCACTTGTATTGGATGAGCAATGGCATGTTGCATGTGATCAAGTTGAAAAACTAAAGCCTAAGCTTGATATCCAGTGTTTGAAATGGATCAAACCCGATCCTCTGATGTATAAATTAAACACGGATGCGTGCAGTAAAGGCAACCCAGGCAGAGCAGGAGGTGGTGGTATTCTGAGAGATGATAAGGGTCAGCTAGTCATGGCATATGCAAATTATTTTGGGGTATGTTCCAACAATATGGCAGAGGCTCAAGCAGTGCTTATGGGAGTTCAATGGAGTATTAACATGGGTTACTTGAATGTTATAGTTGAATCTGACTCTCTATTCATTATTAGAATGATTAACGGGACACATGCTATACCATGGCAAGTCAAACATATCATCAGGAAGATTTTAGAGCTAAAAGTGCAAGGTAATTTTGTTTTCTAGCATTGTTACAGGGAAGTGAACTGTATAGCTGATTTTTTTAGCTAACTTTGGAGAGCACGCAATGCAAAGTTCATTCTTCACATATGATTTAACTCTCCCTTTGAAGGCTAAAAACTATTTGAAGAATGACATAAACGGCATACCAGTCCTTCGGATCAAGGCGCAAAGAAGAAACTACACTTTTGATTATGGGTAGTTACAATAATATATTTTTACGATTTTTAACCAACTTTTACCTAGAGTACAAAGTTCATAGTGTAAAGGAGGAGAGTTCCTTTACTTTGTTGTATTGTGAACACTTATGTACAAGAATGTTTAAAAACATTCTTCATTTTGTATTGAAGGCTAGGGTCTACATCCTCCTTCATGTACTCTTTTTATGTTATAATCCACAGGTCGGGGTGTCTGCCTAAACCCCCCCCCCCCCCCCCACCACCACCACCACAATGGTGGCTTTTGTTATTAAAAAAAAAGATCTTTATGATCCGATTTCTTAAAATTTAGCTAGATTCATATTTAATACTTTGATAACTAATTAAGAGTAGTTAGTTAAAATAAGGCAACAAATTAAAAATGAGACATAATAAAGCAACAAATTTTATAGTAAGTAGTTGTTAGGCCACATTACAACCATATATGAATTATAAGTGGAAGTTAGGCCAAAATACTATATATAGTACGTCTAATAGATGGATTTATCACTACAATTGAACAAAAAAAGGTTTAGAACTATAGTAGTGTCTAAAACCATAATGCAGGTTTATGTTTACCAAAACCCCAGATTTGGTTACCAACTTGAAAAACCCAGTCGCAGACCTGGTTTTGTCAATTCTTCTTTTGCACCAAAATTCATTCAAATCAACTTCTTTTGCACAACCTATCATAATTGGAACGTGAATCTAAGGCTACCACCAGACCCTGCAATGGTAGTAAAAAGCCCAAAAATCTCAACCAGTATGACCCTGGAAACCCATGATTTTGCTAACAAAGAAGAGACACGTGAAACCATTTTCAAGGTGCTAAAGATTTTTTATAAATTTTCCCTTTGGTTCAAAATGTATATACTCCGATCCCTATGATTTCATTTTATGTAGCACTATTTACTTATTAGTCCCTTTCATAAAGAATGCTATTTTTAAAATTTACAAATAATTTAATTTGAAATTCACGTTTTACAAGTAATATGTTTTTATAGCTATAGAAATCTCTCAGTATATTTTACACAAGTGTCAAAATTAATTCTGTTTTTCTTTCTTAATATAACTTTTTGCCTAATCAAACTATACCAGATACTAATAATACATAGATTTAGGGATAGTTAAGTCTAGTAATCTTTATACCTTATGACTCTTGTATAAATTATAGTACGTCACTACACAAAGGAAGGGAGGGATTTCAAAAAATGAAATATCGTGATTATATAATTAGCTAATATGTTCATATTTGCAGGTGCTAAAGAATTGGCATGCCTCAGATATTAACTGCAAAAAGATCTTCGATGAACTGAATGCGATGGCACAAAATTCTAGGGATTGCTTGGTGTTGGTCGATGGTCGACCTGTACTGCAATTAACTGTTAAAGTTATATTGCTTTATCGATACGCTCTGATGAAAAATAATAGCAATGGCGTTATCATATCAACTAATTCTAGTGAAGGGAATTGCTTGCTTTGCAAAAATGAGCTCGTTGGTAATTTGAAAGTTACAAGGATGTCATGTTCTCATATGTTTCATATCAATTGCATTAGAACGTGGCTTATGGAAAATAATGGTTGCCCATCTTGTTTTGCCAATGTTGATGGTCTAGCTGATTCCATGATATCCAGCATGCAATTTTAAAGTTTGGTGTATTAAACCTAGATTTTAGTAGTATTCATTGGAAGAACTACCGAATTGCTGAATAAAACTGAAAAAGTTAATTTGATATCCTTTTCTGGATTTATGTTTTCTTTTTATGTTATCCTTTTCTGGATTTATGTTCTTTTATGTTATCCTTTCCTGGATTATTATGTACTAGACTTTAAGGGACAAATTTCACCCTAGAAATGTCCCGAGTTGTATTGTGATCAGTAATATAGTAAAAGTTACTACTCTTTTGTAGCCAAAAAAAGAAGTGTTTCTTCTGCTTTTACGTAGTTTCGTGTTTATTAATTTCCAATTATAACTTTGTTATATTGTCGATCCAATTTCCACGGGCGGTTTCTTGGATAGAATTGGTCTTTCACATTTTGAACTTTATTTGGGTCATACCATTGTTTTAATCTTTAATTTAGATTTAGATAAACGAATGCTAGAAGAAAAGAAAAACTGAATATTTACACAGAGAAATAAATTTGTGTTTATACAAGTCATTAAGGTTTAAACACACACACAAAAAAAAAAAAAAAAATCCGTAATGTGGCTATCAACATGTAGTAAATAGTGGTGTGGAGACATGCGCAATGCTCAAAAGAAAGCTGAAATTTATCCTTGAATGCGACTAAGGTCTTGCCGAAAAATAAAAAGATAAATTACTGTACTTTGCTGCATTCTGATTTATGTGTTATGCTTTCGAAGGTAAAGGTTATCAACAATTATTCCTTCGCTTCTTCAATAACTCTATGATTGTCATCTATATATTACTTAGTAGCAGAGGCAGACGCACATGAAGAGTTGATGGGTCACCGGCACCCGGAAATTTCTATGACTTCCTAGGTGAATCTCATATCGAAAAAATACGGGAGACATGCTGGGTATATAAGTAAACAAACCTTAGACCCTAGTGACACATTTTTAAGTTGTGCGGGCCTAATCCTAAAGCGGACAATATCACTAATGGGTTAGACTGTTAAAACTTCGGCAAAAAGTCCATATATATTTGAAATGTCATCGAAAAACAGTCAGATATTAGTATAGGCCCTCGTACCAATCTTTATGAGCAGTGATAAATTTATATTGAATGTCATGGTGCACCAGCGACAGCAGAATCCTGGATCTGCCTCTGCTTTGTAGTATTTTGGTTCATCCCGGACCCTGCATCGGGCTGTATTTCTTCTTCTTTTTTCTTCTTCTTTTTTTAATTTCTTGGTTCATGTTTTCATTTTCCTTAACACAATAGCGAGCCTAGTTCCAGTTTCACTAATCATTAATTTTGGGATTCGATAATGGCTATCCTAGAATTTTAGCGCTTGACATCACGAGAAAAAGCCTTATCATAACTATATGGATACGTCAACCCATGTTAATTTGTTATTCGCAAATAATATATTAATGAGGTAAGCATACATAATAATTTATCATTGTTATAATACTTTACGTTTAAAAATGGTTCCTAAAATATTTACCCATATGCATTTATGGTATGCAATGGTAAGTTTTATATACTGATTATTACACCATCAGTGTAATTTTTTATTTTTTATTTTTATTTTTGGTAAGCTACTAAAGTTTATTCCATTAACCTCTTTTTCTTTGGAGGAAATGATAAAGATAATGACAGTAACAACAAAGATGTCAAACGTGTCCAAATCATGTTTTATTTAACAGAGAAAAGGCCCTCTTCTTCTTTCTTTTTTTCGGGATTTGTTTGACATAAATAAATATGCAACATACATCACAGGAGGATTTCTCCTGTTACAATTGAAAGCTTTCAAAAATAAGGGCTAAGTTCAATGCTTAGTACCACCAAAAGAACTCATTCAGCCGGGGTCGAATATGAAGGTGTTCTTTCGCACCCGAATTCTAAAGTTTGGACGACTCCTTGCATCATTCTCCAATATGGCTATAATCTTCCTTGGTAAGCTTATAGCATCATTGAAGAAAGCACTGATCTAATCATGTTCAGCAAGATTGGCTAGAAGGTCAGCTGGAATATTTTTTTCCCTGAATATGTGACTAAATTGGAAGGAACCATCAACTAACATAGAATGAATATCATCAATAACATCCTTGATCTCCCAGGAGGCGCATATGTCCCTTTTTATCATTTTGATCAAAATCAAAGAGTCAGATTCAATTTCTAGAGTATTTAAGCCATGATCGATGCACCATCTCAATCCCGTTTTAATAGCTTGTGCCTCTGCATAATTGTTGGTGGTAACACCTAGATAAGAAGAGAAAGCCATGATCAATTGGCTGAGGTGATCTCTTAGAATTCCCCCACACCCAGCACTACCGGGATTTCCTTTGGAACAACCATCCACATTGAGCTTGAAAACCCTATCAATTGGCTTATCCCAATGTATTAGAGTGATGACCAATTGAGGTTTGAGTCTTTCCACCAGATAATAAATACTAGGAAATGAAGAGCAAAAGTTTAGTGAAGGAAATTGGGTGGAGAGAATCAACTGCATTAGGTAGGTAATTTGATGAATGATGCTATTGGGAGATCTTCTGAAGCCTTCAAATTTATAGGTGCATCTATATTTTCAAATTTCCCAGCATATCACAGAAGGAAGACACCGCATGATCAGTTCATGAGCCTTGTTTGAAGATTTAAGAAGCCACCACCTCATGAGTTTTGTTCTGATATTGTCTGCATTAGGCATTGACAGTCCACGGGCATCTTGAAAATACTTTCATACTAACCCAATAGCTTGCCCTTGACTGAATAAGTGGTTAACATCTTCCTCTTTAGAATTATAGCAACAATAGCATTTTGATGGACCATGCACCCCAAATCTAGTTAGAGAATCATCTGTAGCCAGCTTGCCATTTAATAGTCTGAGCATGTGAAAAGACACTTTGAATGGTAATTTTTTGTGCCAAATCTTAGACAGTGTCATTGATGAGCCTTTGAATTTCCTGAGAGTACTCCAAGCTAACTTGGAAGAAAAAACTCTCGTGTGATCAGGAGTCCAAACAGGTTGGTCTTGCTTATCAGTAGAAAACTTAATGGAAAGAATGTGTGGAATCAGATTTACAGGCAGATTAGCATGTAGCTTATCCAAGTTTCACTGGCTATTAGAAAAGAATTCAAATACTCTTACTTTCTTAGACTTGTTCCTTTGATGAAGCATATTCGCTAAGGCACCTTTATTAGACCAGTTATCCCACCAAAAGGACAAGTTACCCTTTCCAACTTTCCATAAGATATGTTGTTCACATTCGTTTTTGGCATCCATAAGTCTTCTCCAAATGTGCGATTGATTGTAATTTTTCTTTTTTCGCAACTGAGTGAACTCTTTTACAATACTTAGCTTCCAAAAATACGTAGAGGAGAGACTTCTAGGTTCTAAAATTTTATCATGCTTTAGCAGCGAATGTAGTGCAAATGTCATGCAATGATCTAAACCCAACACCCCCTCATTTTTAGGAAAGCAAAGATTTTTCCAAGAAAACCAGTGATATTGCCTCTTGCCATCAGATGAACCCCAGAAGAAACTAGCAAGAGCTTTATCAATATGATTAAGAATAGTCTTAGGGAGATAGACCACAGAGACGATATGCAAAGGCATAGAATGCAAGACATACCTAATGAGAATAGTTTTTCCACCTACTGACAATAATTTTCCTAACTATCCCGAGTTCTATTGACTATCTTAGAAACCATGGAACCAAAATAACGCACTTTCTTTCTCCCAAGGAATATAGGACACCCTAACTACTTGAAGGGAAATAAGGAATGGGAAAAACCAGTGAGTGTTTTGATATCCTCAACAACATGAACATGAGTTTTAGTAGAAACCAAAAAGGTTGATTTCTTCTTGTTGACCACTTGACCAGAGTCTTGTTCATAAGTATCCAAGTTTTTCATCATCATAGCAATTGAGAGGAGATCTCCAGATGAAAAAAGAATAGTGTCATCGGCAAATGTGAGGTGATTAATAAGAGGACTTCCCATATGCATGGAATAAGGAATGAAATTATCCTGAAATAACTAGTCCATTAAGTTGGATAGTAATTCAGCCCCTATAACAAATAAGTAAGGTGACAAAGGGTCACCTTGCTTTATCCCCCCAGAGGATTTGAAAAAGTCGTGCCTAACTCCATTTATAATAATGAAATACCAGTTGTTGGAGACCACTCTAGCAATCATATCAATCCAAATCTCACAGAATCTCAATTGTCTCATAACCTGGCAAAGAAAGTTCCAAGGTACCCTGTCAAAGGCCTTGGCCATATCCAGTTTGAAGACCATATTGCCATTCACATTAGGCATGTTAATATCGTGAACCATCTCCTGAGTGAGCATAACATTGTCTGAAATAGATCTACCCTTGAGAAATCTCGTTTGATTAGGAGAAATAATCTTGTTCATGATAAGAGCTAACCAGTATTTTAAAAGGCGTGGGCGTAAGGCGGGGTGTTTTACATATGCCTCAGCGGGGCGTAAACCCCATAGGTATTTAATTTTTAATATTTTATAAAATAATATAATGACAATTAATATTTATAAACAGGTAAAATTGCATAAATATTGAAGAAAACTATATATATGTGTGCTTCATCAATTACATAAAAATTGAAGAAAAACTATATATATATGTGCTCCATCCCCACAAAAAACTAATCAAAACAATCTATTATACGTTACTTACAAGCACAAGTAATTTGAGTCTAAAAGAATAAAGTTTTCTATATGGAGGAACAAAAAGGATGATTAACCTGTAATTTGAACTTTGAATTTGCTGCTATGAAGAAAAATGTAGTTCTCTTTGTATTTGTAAAAAAAATGTAATATTCGTTTGCTTTTGGGAGATATTAGCAGACTAGCGGACAAGATACAAATTTAGAAAAACCATGAATTAGGGCTTAAATCAATAAAAAGGTCTTTACTTTTAAATTTAATACTTTTGTGTTCCTTTTTATACCTTTTGAGTAATTACCAAACTCACTTTTGAGAATTTGGGTATTATATGAAGGACTAATTAAATAAATTTTGTTTTAATTTGAAAAAGTCTCTGGGGTTTACTCCTTATTAAAACCACGCGCCCCGAACGCCCGGGCGTACGCCTCTTGAGATTTTCACCCCACACCATCGCCCCGGGATATTTTTCGTACGCCTCGCCCCGGGGCTCACCCCAAAAATATTTTTTAAAACATAGGAGCTAACCTACTATTAAGCAACTTAGAAACAATTTTCAATGTGAAATTGCTTAAACTAATAGGTCTAAAATCTGTGAATTCCTGTGGGTTGTCTATTTTGGGGATCAAGACTAGATTGGTGTGTGTAAAAGACCTAGGGAGCTGATTACCAGAAAAGAAATCCAGAATAACCATGTAAAGGCCAGATGAGATTATGTTCCAACACTGGTAAAAAAGCTTTCCAGATATACCATCTGGACCGGGGAAACTAGTACTACTCATGGAGAATACAATATGTTTGAGCTCCTCCATAGTAGGTATATCTCCTAGCATCCTGTTATCTTCCTCGTCAACCAATCTAGAAAGTCTTCTAAGAATTGAGAAATCCCTGCAAGTGATTTCTTAGGAGAACCGATGCTGAAAGAACTGTATAGCTTCAGTAGTTATATCCTCACTATTCTCCAGCCATGAGTCATCTTGCTTTCTAATTCTTTTAAATTGGAGTTTCTTCCTTCTGGAGTTAATTACTGAGTAGAAGAACTTGGTGTTGTTGTCTCCATCTGTGTACCACTTCAATCCGGCCTTTTGTCTCCGAAAAGATTCCTCATTGTTGATGTGCCTAATTAGCTAGGCATTCATTTTGTTATATTCCATTCTGTTAGACTCCGAGTTGTCAATCAAGCAATTTTGTTCTAACTCCTCAAGCTTAGACTGTAGCTCTTTGGTATTGTCAAAAATATTGCCAATAGTATTTTTAGACCAATAAGAGAGACTTTTGCAAATACTTTTAAGTTTGTGGGGAAATTTCCACATGGGACCTCCCTCCACTTGAATTTCCCAAGCATCTTCAACTACTTGCATGAATCCCTATTGTTCAGTCCAAAAATCCAGAAATCTGAAGTATTTTTTAGGTTCAGTTTGAGGATTAGAGGTGGAAATAAGCAATGGCGAATGGTCAGAGCCAATTCTAACAAGATGTTCAACAGAGGTCTATGCAAAATTTTGGATCCATTCAGAGTTGGCAAGAGCTCTGTCTAGTCTTGCCCAAATTCTCCTTCTAGGAGCCCATCCATTACACCATGTTAAAGGAGAGCCAGAATAGCCCAAATCAATTAGTCCACTGTCCAAGATGCAGTTGATAAATGTCATACTCTTGGATATGTTATGAGCAACACCTCCTTTTTTCTCCTCTGGGTCAGTAATGGAATTAAAATCCTCTACTACCATCCAAGGAGAGGTGTTCCCTTCAGCAAAGTTCTTAATACTATCCCATAACTCTTCCCTTAAATGAACGTGGCACTTAGCGTATATTATTGTAATGTACATGTTGTCCCCATTATTGTTGATTGAGCAAGTAACATGTTGATCCAGATCTTCAATAACAGTGCAATTAATAGCCATATCACTAAAGAGCCAGATTTTGTTATTAGAGTTGGCATGAGCAAAATCGAAACCCAACCTTCTTCTAAACTTGTCCAACTTAAATCTTCTACAAAAAGGTTCCATAACTGCAATGAAGCTGAGGTTGTGAGCTCTTTTGAGTTGCATTAATCTGTCAAAGGAACCATGTGATTTGATGCCTCTAATATTCCATATTAGCGACTTAATCATTAAAAAGTTGGTGATAATTCATCATTGTTCTGTGAATACTTCACAGAAGGAATACCTTTGCCTTTTCTTCCTCTTATGTCACCTCTAGTTGATAGTCCACCTCTCCTAGATTCGAGGCCCCTAGGAGACAAATTATGCTTGTCAAAGATATCCCCAATTGCTTGATCTATTTCATTCGTGGTTGTGTGTTGAGAAGTAAAACCTTTAGCTGGTTTGGTGACATTGTAATCACTATAGACTGAAATTTTATCTGAGCAATTATCACTAGATAGCGCTTGATCTTCAATGCTTTCATAGTCATCTTCAGTATCACTGACCATTTCATTCTCATATTCACCAATTCCTGATTCTTCACGGGATGCAACAAATTGAGAATCAACAACGATTTCACTTTCGTAGTCTATTTCATCATTGGCATCCGTAAAAGGTTGTCCAACTTCTGGATTATTAGGTTATGGTCCGGTGGAGGATCTTTTGGTTCTTGGGATGGATGATTCTCCTTAGAGACTTCAACGCATAGAGGTTGAGTGTTGTCTAGTTGAGGAGGTGTATGTTGAGCATATTTTGGGAATTTAGCAATTGTGGTGGATTGGATTTGGTTTTTGATAGGGCTGGGGATAACTGTTATGTTTATTATTGATTGAGGAGCTTTGTTATGATCAGAAAGGCGATCAATGTATTTACGGATAGATGATTGAGGCTGTGAGTTTGTAGTTTGTGGGAATCGTGACTTTGGAATAGACTCTAGTTGACTGACATTTCCTTATGGAGCCTGTTTTGGTTCATTGAGTTGGGTATTGGAAGAACTGGGTTGGGATGAATTCTGATGAGCTCTCCACTGGACTTTCTTCTTCTTTCCTCTCTTTTGATTTAGCATCTGTTGTGTTTGAGCCACATGTTCAAACTATTTAACTTTACTCTGATGTTGTGTTAACAAGTTGTTAGTTTGCTGGTGAGTATGCATGTTTTCAGTATGTATAGCATGATTATCTTGTCCTCTTTCCAGTTGTTCTGTTAGAATATTGCTTTGGAGGTTGCCATTTTGATCCTTTTATAGAGATTTCCCATTGCAAGCACTCCTATTAGTAGCATGCTGACCATTTCTTCTAGCGCGCGATCTAAAGTTTCTTTGAACTTTCCATTCATCGTTATCCACTTCTTTGTTGGAGATATCGTGAGCCTTAAATTCTTCATCTCTCTTTTTGTTTCTACAAGAATTTTGATCATGTCCTTGCATAGAACAATATAGGCAGTATGAAGGAGCTCTTTCATATTCAATATCTAGCCAATAACCATCCTCAGGATTAATGACTAGCCTATTAAATCCCACCCAAATTTGATCTTGCTTAGGTTTTAGCAAATCAATTTCGACTTTCAGCTTTGCCACATTACCTCTAGACTTCGAATAAGTAGCCATGTCTGGAGCCATAGCAGTTTCGACGGAGCTAACCATCCTAGACAATATATCCCATCTGAACAAATACCGTGGTAGTTAATGAATCAAAATCCAAACATGAGCTATGGTTGTTTCATTTTCAGGGACAAAATGAGAAGTCCACATAATTATCTTCATAATATAAGGACCAAGGGTAATGAAGGGCTTGAAATAAATATGATAGAAATCAGCTTCATTAGAAAAATTGATGTACACATGGGTGGGGCCGTAATAGGCAATCTTGACAGTACCTTTCAAAGGTACATGACTGATGAATAATTTCCTAACTTCCTCTATGTTTGGCTTTCCTTTAAGAAACTTCCCAACAATAGTAAGCTTACAATCCTCATCTAGATTAACAAAGTAATCCTCAGCAGTAAAATAAACCGTTGGCTTACCCATGTGAGTTCCATGCTTAATATCAACAGGTTGTTTCCCCACGGAGCTGCTAGCAAGAGTCGCAGAGATAGAAGAGGCAAATGATGGTTTGGAAACAGAGGCAGGTGGCCATGATGGAGCCTTTTGATTGATTGTGGCTGTGGGGCGTGGGTTATTGTTTAGAGTGTTCTGCTCAGTCTGGTAAAGATTAGAATTAGCATTTTGCATGACATTGTTAGCACGACTAGCATTATGAGGTGGGTCAAAATTAGAAGAAACTTTTATAGGCGGGGGTAGCGATGTGGCGCTCTGAACCGGAAGAGATGCCCTTTGGTCTTGTAAAATGCAAAGATCCGTTGGGAGATTTGTCTGTGTTAGAGCATTGGAAATTCCAGTGTGATTCTCCTTATTTTTGAGATCTATGGTAATACTATGATGTTGAGATACAGAAGATAGGTGATTATTGGCCTAATTTTGGGTGTTGATCGGTGGTGGAGTGTTAAGGGGAGAAGTAGCTCTTATGCTTGATGGGGTGGATTGAGTGGTTGTCAAGTGCTCGTTGGTTTATTGTGGTGGTGGATCTGGTGGTGCAGGAGGTGGGGGTTGTGGGACCACTGGTGGTCCATTGGGATCTCTTGAATGCATTTAGAGAGAGGCGAGAGAGAACTTTTAGAGAGAGAATTAACGGCTAACTACATGTCACTTCCAAATTATGTTTATCATCAGTGTAATTTAATATGTCATTTCAAATTATCAATCAATGCAATTAAATAGAGTCAATTATAATTACCTTTTAAGAGATATGCTTGTGTAAATATTTTATTTTATCTTCCGTGTATAGAACTTGAAATCTAAAAAGAAAAATTACTATGTGATTTTAAAACACTATTACAAGAATCCAGCGTAACCAATTGCATTAAGCATAATTCTAAATGTAAAAAACAAATTGTTACTCTTTATTCAAAACCATGAATGTACCGTTATTCCAAACATTTTTTAAAAAACAAATTCCACTCCTTACTTTGATATTCACACAGCCAATAAATCTGCCTCTTGTGCTCTTATACATTTCATGTCGATTGCATCAAAAAGTGGCTAGGGAAAACAATGTTTATGTAATTTCAAATTTATTTTCCACTGTTCTTTCTCTTCCATTCTTGTGAAATTTCCCTTGGTCTTTTCGAACATTATCCTTGGACTTCGATATAATTGAATGTTAAAAGGGATACAAAAATATATATCCAAATAGAAAAATAAAATTGTATGTTATTCACATAATCTTCAATATATTCCCATGGTGGAAACCTTTGACTAAAAAGAATTAGTATGCAGACAACAAAAGGCTCATCCAATTAAATGTAACACATAAATAACAACCATCATATAATAAAAACAATTCATTTATTCTGCAAAAAGGATGGTTAATTTCCTACACTGAGAGCTAGTAGATAGAAAAACTAAACCTCCTTCCTCCAACTACTTACTCCTAACCATAACATAAAAACCAAATGAGCATTCTAAGTACATATTTATTTTCTCTTCTTAGCAGGTGGCAGGTCCTCATCTTCCTCATCCTCTTCATAATCATAGTCGTCGTCATCGTCGCTCTCATCGTCGCTCTCATCATCATCCCCATCATTACTATCATCATCATCGTCATCATCATCATCATCGCCATCATTCCCTTCGTTGGGAGGCATAAAATCGTCCCCGGAATCTCCATCATCGTCACTTTCTGATTCATCAGATAAATCTCTATCATCGCGTGAATCATCATTTTCCTCGTACATATAACCATCATAGTTATCGTCATCATCTTTATCGTCATCATCGTCCCCATCTGTATCATTACTATCGTTATTATTCTTATGTCCAATTTTATTCTTTTTCGTAAGCTCATTAAACGAAAACATTTTTTCGGGGCTTATTAACATAATAGTAATTAGCAGCTCATTAGCCAAAAGGATTTTTGAAAAAACAAATTCCACTATAAAAGTAGCTATTATATCAAAACTAAGGCCATTTGCTTTCATTTCTAGTCCTAAAAAGGAAAAATAACTCAAGAAAGAGACAAGACCTAGAGTACCAAAAACCATTGAGCTTTTAGCAGATTAAAAAAAGGAAAAAACAAAGATTGGAAAAACTGCAATTTTTGTTCGCACGGACATATTGTTGGTGACCATGTTCTAATTTATAGGAAAATATCTGTGTGATATTATATGTAACATTATTACAAGAATCCAGTGGTAACTAACTGCTATTAATACGTATCCAAAACAAAATAAAGTAACTTGTTTGTAATTTTGTAATGTCTTTCCAAAAAAAGGTGGCAACAAATCTATTACTGCTCATCACTGCTTACGCATCATCATATGCTATCAAACATTTTCATGACCTTTATTCCTCTTAGATTTCAAAAAGAATATTCATTTGATTCCAAAATTGAATTGTTTAATTAATTTTATTTTAAAACAAGGAGGTAACAAATTAAAACTCATCATTGGCTATGGATCTATTCTATAATAATCGATTCTAAACATTTTCAACATCTATATCCCCTAAAATTTTGATCAAACACCTAATTAATTATTTAAAAAAATTAAGAACTAAGCATTTATAATTCATCAAAACACTGTCTAAACATGCTATAAATATATAAGAGAAGCTGAAACCAGCAGAGGGAAAAACTTTAAGTGGGACTTACAGTGTGTACCTTTTTTTCTTTTTTTAATAAAGCTACCTAGATGCAGAGTCTAGGTTATGTTATATTCATAAAAAAGTACACTAGGGGGCTTAGCGGAGTCCGGAACCAAAATGTGATTCTTTTGGACTCAAAGAACTAAAATGTGTGGAAAAAAAATTTGGTGACCATTTTATATATAACGCCATTTTAAAGGGTGCTATACCTTAACGGCCGTTTACCCAGTTTAGTATAGCGCCCTTTTAAAAGGCGTTATATATATAAAGCTTTTTTGAAAAGTGTTATATGTATAAAGCCTTTTTGAAGGCTCTATATATATTATGTGAGCCCACAAATAATTCTTCTGTGCTTAACTGACTAGTTTAATTACTAACATTTTTATGATGTTTTTATTTCATGTATAATATTATTTTTTCATCAATGTTAGTATTTATTTCTTTTTGATTTTTAAAATAAATATTTTTTTCATTTTACATGGTACTTGCTATACGACATGTATAATATTATTTTTTTCATCAATGTTAGTATTTATTTCTTTTTTATTTTTAAAATAAAGATTTTTTTTATTTTACATGGTACTTGCTATATGACATGCATTTATTATTTTTGTTATCATTAGTTATATACATACATGGATTACGTTAAACAATATTTCATTACTAAGGGAATTTTTTCAAATGAATTAATAATATTAAACATAATAAAAATACATTAGCTCAAATCATTTTTTATATACTAATTGACATTGCAATAATGATTCATATGTATAAGAAATACTAAAAATGTATTTACAAACTTAATTATTTATGTGTCACCATTAATGCTTAATTGAATAGTATTATCAAAACAAATAACTTTTCAAATTTATATTATTCACAATTTTATCTCCAGCACCATTTTATATTAATAATAATACATAAAAATATAATTCTCACAGTAAATATTTTATGCTACATGCTTTGTCTGACCTTGTAAGTATTTATTTATTGTCAGGCTCTACATCTATGCATAATTATACGTACTACATCTTTCATGCGATTAACTTATGTACAGTTTTATGAACTATTGTGCGGTGAACGTGGATTAGGTATTTGATGTTAATAGTAAAATAAATTATAGATAGCGAAAAAAAAAAAAAAAACATAATATGATGTTTTAAATATTTATAAAGTTGTATTTATCAGATGTTATTGTGAAAACAGTGTCTCCAGTGATGTTAAGTAATATAATTTATTATCACTTCATTTCAAATACCTAGTGTTATGTATGTGTATTTTATGTAAAAATTAATTCTTATTATTTATTATATCAAAAAACATAATATATTAATATACTATTAATTATATTATTTTAACGAATAGATATAAAATACTTTATTGCTATTCACAGAAATTTTGTTTAATATGAAACTTTATTAAAATCTTTCATTAATTGTTATGCAATACGATTCAAAAAAAAATCAAACTATTTCTTATGTCTGTATAATAATGTTTGCTTAATATAAATAAATACTATGGTAATTAGTAATAGTATATTAAAATTTGCAATAGTATATCATTGAATCATTTATAACGTTGACCTTTTTTTCACCATTTCATCTTTAAATATGGCAAATATCTTTTATGATCAACGAAATATGTTAACAAAATATGTATGAAACAACAAAATGCAAAACAACTTAACAAATAAATATTTCAGAAAACTTGAGAATATTTATGAATGGATTCTTACAAAATTCTTAACCTCTTTAAATAAGGCAAAAACCAGTCCGGGGGTATAATTATTTGAGGTATAACGCCTTAAATAAGGGCGATATACCCAGTTGAACTATTGTTATGTCAGTTAAGCCCAGAAGAATTATTTGTGGGCCCACATAATATATATATATATATATATATATATATATATATATATATATATATATATATATATATATATATATATATAGCTTTTCAAAAAGGCTTTATACATATAGCGCCTTTCAAAAAAACTTTATACATATAGCGCCCTTTAAAAGGGCGTTACATATAAAATGGTCACCAAGTTTTTTTTTCCACACATTTTAGTTCTTTGAGTCCAAAAGAATCACATTTTGGTTCTTGGCTCGGCTTAGCCGTACCTCGAAATAAATACAATAGGGTTAGACAAGATACTTACTTGAGTCGGTTGTACTCATACTATACTTCTGCACCTTGCATGCAGATCTTAGAGCGGAGCTGCGGTGGATGACGAGAGTCGACTCTGAAGATGTTCGTGCCTTACGGATGTGGCTACCACTTGTCCCGGAGTAGTTTTAGAGTTGAATTCTGTTTATGTGCATTTCAAACAAAAGTTGTATTTATTTCATATCAGTTTTTGTAATAATCCAGTCTTAGTAGCTCATGACTTGTACTACCAGTCCTTGGGATATTGAATGGAATCCAGATATATCATTTGTGGATCACCTTTATTTTATTATAATTGTGTTAATGTTAATTGGCTGACCTAACAGGTTGGGTTAGGTGTCATCACAACTAGTGAATTTTGGGGTCATGACAAGTTGGTATCAGAGCACTAGGTTTGTAGGTTCTACGAGTCATGAGCAAGTTTCTAGTAGAGTCTTGCGGATCAGTGTGATGATGTACATACCTATCTTCGAGAGACTGCATGGCATTTAGGAAAATTTCCCTTCTTTCTTTCCTTATTGTATAGCCATGTTTCAGCTTGAAACCTACGATTTTGATTCTTCATATTTATTCATACGCGATGTTGTCGCACTCAGTATTCGCTATGCGCTGACGGTTTGTGATGTTGCAGATGGATTACGAATGGCTATGGATGTTTGATTACCATCGCGATGTGTTGTCTGGTCTTGGGAGCGGATGCAGTGATAGATATTTCAGTCGCTCCTTGTGGTACGAGGCGAATTCTTATATTTGGTTGGTAAGCAGGGACTTGGGAAGACTGGCTGGTGGCCTAGTTGTTATGATTATGGTAGGTTCATGTTAAGGTGTCAATTTGAGTACAACCGGTGAGTTATCTCCTGTGTGATGAGTTTGGATCGTATGTTTCGTATGAGGTTTCCATTCGGTGGAATGCATTTATTATCATTTCAGAGAATTTGGAGAACTTTGCTTGACTATTGAAAGGATAGGTAAACTCTTGGCAGAGTCTTCAGAGTGTTCTATGACCAATATTGCATGAGTTTTTAAAGTATTCAGCTAAATAGTCATGCAGGATCGGGGCAGCCATGAAGATATAGTACTTTGGATTACCGATGATATGTTCCATGGCTTCGAGCTAAGTGGGGGCGTCTGCTGTTGATGATCGGATTGTAGGATCATGCGTTGTGTCAGCTTCCGAGCTGAGGGGTTGCTCAGTTATTTCTTTGAATAGTTATGTGATGGTGAAGCACGAGTTGCTCGGTGTGTATTAGTTATGTATTGAAGATCAGAGTAAGGTGTGTGGTTATCGAGAAGGTTCTGACGAGTTCCAGATCATATATAGCATTTAAGGACTTCTGAATTGTTGAATGTATAGGCATTGAGATTGGTGGAGAATGATAATCGGATCTGCTGTATTTCTATGTCAAGAATTATTCTACATTGCAATATTGGAGATATGCAAGAAATGACTATGTATTCACAGAAGGTTCCTTCAGAAGAGCATATCAGATTGAGTTACTTTCGGGTTGGCAGTCTGTGTGACTCAGTTGAGTTAGAAGAGGTCGGTTTTGATGACTCAATTATGTGTTAATGAGTTCAGAAGGATTCACCATGGCTATGTCCACGACCGGAGTTGATGTTTTCTACAAGTATGGCCAGAACTAGAGTTGATGTTTTCTATAGGTATATAAGCTATATTGCATGTGGTGATGTTCTCCTGGATTGAGTTAAATGAAAGGTTCTCGGTTGATGAGATGTTCAACTTACTGGTGGTTCAGAATGGATTACGAGATTTTCATATTTTTACGAGTTAGAATGTTAGTGGCGGTGCACTGTGTGGGGTTGAAAGTTATGAGTTCAAGGTTGCTGTTTAGTTTTGAAGGAAAGGATATGAGTTCTTGAAGACACAAACGATTTCAGATGTTTAAGAGAATGCTGGCACTATTTAATGTCGTTGGAGGAGAGTGCGCATGTTGGCAGGTGCATTGTGTTTTGACTTGTGGGTATTTTTCTGTAAGATGATGGAGTATGAGTGACATATCAGCCATTTGAGTAGCGGTGTTGAGATCAGATATGGAGATTCTAGTATTCATAAGGTTCAGAGACTGGATGTTCTCGTTGGCAGACTATTCCTTGATTGCGAATAAATGTTGAGGATTGGATGACTGATGGTATGTGTTATGGAAAGGTTGCTATGGACTTTTGGAAGGTTATTTACCTATTTGGGAATGATTGGAATTTGGTTTGGGGATTATTTATGAGCCTAATGAAAATGTGTATTCTGTATCGGATCAGATTTGCTTGCTCTTGCGCAGCTGTTACCACATGTATATCATTGGGCGGAATGGATGTTATTCGCGCCTTGGTCTATGTTATGTGTTTCTCCCTTATTCTATAAATGGTTGTGAGGGTTATGTGATTATTTGCACGTATATTGTAATTATGTTGTGGCTTTATGACATTATGGGCGAGATGGCCCTCGGGATATTGATTTTCTCATGGCACCATAGTTGTGCTTGTCTTTCTCAGTATTGTTCATGCCTAATCATCTTCCCACAGTTATATTTTGTGCACTCTATCATGCTTGATATTGATGCACGTGTGATCAGTGAGACGAGCATTATGGATCGATGCTAATCCCTATATGGAATGATATGATTGGATCGGGTTGCGCGCCGCAACGGTAATGTGATGAGATGTAACTCCTTATGCTTATTTCGTGTATTTGTCTTTCACTTTGTTGAATATAATTCATAGGGAAATGTTAAAATTACCCTGCCTTCTTAACTTGCTTAGTAGTCTTCTTATTCCACTTTCTTACTATTATCTGTCATGTCTGAATTATTACTTGTTTGGTATACGGACCGCGTTGCGTGGGACTCCATATGGCTTCTGGTGTGACTTGTCGCTTGGGCTGCTTGTATTGGCGGATATGAAATTTCTAGACCTGAGATTTGCACTATCGTATTGGGATAAGGAATGTTTTGAAGAATGATACCATATTTCCGCTAAGGATTTGGGCAATGGCCCTGGTCGGACGAGTGAGCTTTTTGGATTATTGATTAGATGAGTGGTTAAGATATTATGCATAGTTCATTCATCATCAGCAACGTATGAAGGTTTTGAATGAGGTTTTATTTGATATGAGGTTTACTACCGTTACTGGATTTGCTTTGGGCAGCTATGATAGTCAGCAGTTATTGCTTTGAGTACTTGAGTGATATGCTATATCACGTGATTACATTTTAGGTTATGGTTATGGCTTGATAAAGCTTGTTCAGACTTATATAGTGTATAGATACGAGATTTGGGACTTGTAATGAATTTTGGATGTTGGAAATTGGGTTCTAAGGTTTACGGACTAGCTTGAAGTCAGGATATCCAGTTATATTATGTTGGCGGACTTATATGGAGCGGGGTTACGTGGGATCACCCCCCGTTATGTGCATGGTAAGGTTACACCGTGATTTGATGGCCTTGGAACGACTCTTGGCACGTTCAAGGATGAACGTATGTTTAAGTGGGGGGTGTAACGATCCTACTGGTCGTTTTGAGCATTTATATTCCCTTCGGCTATTTGAAGTCTTGAGTGGCTTCATTAGCGTATAAAGACTTGTGTGAATCGTTGGTTTTGGTTTTCAGATGATTCGGAATCGATTCGGAAGAAGGATTCTCATGTTAGAAGATTTGAGTTGGAAGAGTTGATTAAGTTTCACTTTTGCGTATTTGACCCTGGATTGGATATTTTATGGTTCCGTTAGGTTTGGATGGTGATTTTGGACTTGGGTGTATGTCCGGATTCGCATTTCGATGTTCTTGAAGGTTTTGGCGTTAATTGGCAAAAGTTGGCAATTTAGAGTTTTGGAATATTCATAAGTTTGACCGGAAGTTGAATTTGATAATATCGAGTTTGGATTTTGGTTTCGAGAGTTGGAATAGGCTCGTTATATCATTTGGGACTTGTGTGCAAAATTTAAGGTCATTCCGAGTTGATTTAATATAGTTCGGCACACATTTTGGAAGTTGAAAGTTCAAAAGTTCATTTAGTTTGATTTGAGGTGCGATTCATGATTTTGATGTTGTTATGTGTGATTTGAGGCCTCGAGTAGGTCCGTATTATGTTTTGTGACTTGTTGGTATGTTCAGATGGGGTCCCGAGGGGCTAGAGTGAATTTCGGGGTGGTTTTGGATCATTCTGGATTGGCTTGGAGTTGCTGGTTTCTGTTGTTTACTGATGTCTCTGTTGTTCTTCGCGATCGCGAAGAAATGGCCGCGATCGCATAGTGATTGATGGAAATGGGATATTTTCCTCATCGCATTCGCGACAGGTCGACTGTGTTCACGTAGAGTTTGGGCAAGTCTTCTCCGCATTCGCGCATGTTGGATCGCGATTGCGTAGTGTGAACTGGGAGCTAGAGCTGGAGGCCTTATTCATTGCGTTCGTGTAGTGGGAGCCGCATTCGCGATGTTCTGAGTCAGTTGTGAGTCGCGTTCACGAGGAATGTGCCGAGAACGCGAAGTGTTATCTGGTGGCAGTCGCATCTGTGCTTCACGATCGCGAAGGGATTCCCACGATCGTGATGAGTATTTCTGTTCAGTGATTATAAGTACTCTATTTTCGTACCTTGATTCATTTTTATCATATTTTGAGTTATGGAGCTCGGATTTAGGAGATTTTGGAGGCGATTTTCACCACATGGATTGGGGTAAGTGTTTTTTACTTTATTTTGATTATATTCCGTGATTCCATCTGTCACGACCCAAAATCCTAACCTGTCATGATGGCGCCTATCTCAATACTAGGCAAGCCGACAACCTCAATAAACCACAATTTTCTTTAAGTTTGAAAACATAATATTTGAATCAATAGAAAACCTCACAATTTGCAGATACAAAATACTAAGTATATGAGCATCTAAATGATAACAAAGTCTAACTGATAAAAACACTGTCTGAAACTATAGAAGAGTACAATAACTGAAAGGAAGAGAGTCAAGGTTAGCGGACGCCAAGCAGCTACTTTAATAGTCTCCAACTGATAATACTCGAGGATCTAACAGTCGCCGTGTTTGGAATTTGACCAAGTCACAATTCCTACGGTGCACGCCCACACGACTGTCACCTAGCATGTGCGTCACCTCAAAACCGATCACGTAACACAAAAAATCTGGGGTTTCACACCCTAAGAGCCAAATTTAGAACTGTTACTTACCTCAAACCGCGTAATTCTTTATTCTTCTATACCTTTGCCTCGCGAATCGGCCTCCAAATACCTCGAATCTAGTCACAAATAATTTGATTCAGTCGGTACAAATTATAGGAATTGATTCCATATGAAAATATTAATTTTCCAACAAAATCCAAAATTGCACCCAAAAATCGTCTGTGGGGCCCACGTCTCGGAACCCGACAAAAATTATAAAATATGAATGCCCATTCAACCACGAGTCCAACCATACCAATTTTACCAAATTCCGGCATCAACTCGACCTCCAAATCTTAAATTCTTATTTTGAAATCCCCAAGTCCAAATCCTCTAATTGCACCTCACAAACACGTAATCTAATCGAAATACTCAATGATAATCCAATATTATTGATTAACAATGATCACAAGTGACTTACCTCAAGTTTTTCCCGTGAATTCTCTCTGAAAATTGCCCCAAAACTATATTGGAAATGTCCAAAATGGCAAAAATGTCGTAACCCCTATGTTCTGTAATCTGTCTAGGGGTTCCGCTTCTGCGGAAAAACTAACCGCATCTGCGTTCCCGCTTTTGCGGACATGCTGCCGCTTCTATGCCTGCTTCACTTCTGCGGACAAGAGTCCGCTTCTTCGAAGGAGTTGTATGCTTCTGCGGTCTTGCCCAGCTCCCCTTGCCTCCACTTTTGCACAACCAAGCTCGCTTCTGCAGCTCGCACATGCGAGCTAAATTTAGCATTACACTAGAAGGCTAAAATTTTCAACAGTTGTTTAAGTCCAAATTTCAATCCGTTAACCATCCGAAACTCACCCGAGGCCCCGGGGACCTCAACTAAATACACCAATAAGTCCTAAAACATTATACGAACTTAGTCGAAGCCTCAAATCATATCAAACAATGCTAAAAACACGAATCATACCCCAATTCAAGCTTAATGAAACTAAGAAATTCTAACTTCTACATTCAATGCCGAAACCTATCAATTCAAGTCCGATTGACCTCAAATTTTGTACACAAGTCATAAATGACATAACGGACCTATTCCAATTTCCATGATCGGTTTCCGACCCCGATATCAAAAAGTCAACTCCCCGGTTAAACTTCCAAGCTTAAATTTCTGTTTTAGCCATTTCAAGCCTAATTTAACTATAGACTTCCAAATAATTTTCTGGACACGTTCATATTCCAAAATCACCATACAGATATATTTGAATCATCAAAACTCCATTCCGGGTCGTTTACATATAAGTCGACATCCGGTCAACTATTTCAACTTAAGCTTTCATCTTGGAGACTAAATGTCTCAATTCATTTCAAAACCCTAGCGGACCAGAATCAATTATCCCGGCAAGTCATATAACAACTGTAAAGCATAAATTGAGTAGTAAATGGGGGGAATCGGGGCTATAATACTCAAAATGACCAACCGGGTCGTTATATTCTCCCTCTCTTAAATAAACGTTAGTCCTCGAACGGGTTTAGAATCATACCTGGAGCCTCAAATAGGTGTGGATATTTGCTCCGCATCTCCCGCTCAATCTCTTAGGTAGCTTCTGCGATTAGCTGGCCTCTCCACTGTAATTTTACTAAAGCTATGTTCTTCGAACTCAACTTTCGAACCTGCCGGTCTAATATAGCCACCGGCTCCACATCATAAGTCAAATTACCATCCAACTGCACTGTGCTGAAATCCAAAACATAAGACGAATCCCCGACATACTTCCGGAGCATAGATACATGAAATACTGGATGAATACTCGATAGACTAGGCGGCAATGCAAGTTCATAAGCCACCTCTCCAATCTTCTTAAGTATTTCAAAAGGCCCAATATACCGAGGGCTCAACTTGCCCTTCTTCCCTAACCTCAACACACTCTTCATGGGTGAAATCTTGAGCAGAACCTTCTCCCCAACCATGTAAGCAACATCACGGACCTTCCTGTTGGCATAACTCTTCTGTCTAGACTGCGCTGTGCGAAGCTGCTCCTGAATCAATTTAACCTTCTCCAAAGCATCCTGAACCAAATCAGTATCGAATAGCCTAGCCTCAACCGGCTCAAACCAACCCACCGGAGACCGACACCATCTCCCATATAAAGCCTCATACAGAGCCATCTGAATGCTCGACCAGTAACTATTGTTGTAGGCAAACTCCGCGAGTGCCATAAAAGGACCCCAAGAACCTTCAAAATCAATGACACAAGCACGTAGCATATCCTCCAATATCTGAATAGTGCACTCGGACTGTCCGTCCGTCTGAGGGTGAAATGTTGTACTCAACTGAACTTGTGTACCTAATTCTTGCTGCACTGCTCTCCAAAACTGTGATGTAAACTGCGTGCCCCGATCCGAAATGAATGACACTGGCACACCGTGTAGGCGAACGATCTCGCGGTATAAATTTCAGCCAACCGCTCCGAAGAATAATTAGTACCAACTGGAATAAAATGCGCGGACTTGGTCAACCGATCTACAATCATCAAACTTCCTCAAAGTCCGTAGGAGTCCAACTACGAAGTCCATGATAATACGCTCCCACTTCCACTCCGGAATTTCAAGTCTCTAAAGTAATCCGCCCGGTCTCTGATGCTCGTACTTCACCTGTTGACAATTTAAACACCGAGCTACAAACCCAACTATATCTTTCTTCATTCGCCTCCACCAATAGTGCTGCCTCAAATCTTGATACATCTTCGCGGCACCTGTATGAATGGAGTACTGCCAACTGTGAGCCTCTTGGAGAATCAACTCATGCAAACCATCTACATTGGGCACACATAGCCTGCCCTGTATCCGTAATACACCGTCATTCCCAATAGTGACCTCCTTGGCATCATCGTGTTGAACCGTGTCCTTAAGGACAAACAGATGGGGTCATCATATTGATGTTCTCTGATACAATAATAAAGAGAAGACTGAGAAATCACACAAGCCAAAACTCGGCTCGGTTCGGAAATATCCAATCTGACAAACTGGTTGGCCAAGGCCTGAACATCTAAGGTTAAAGGCCTCTCTGCTACCGGTAAGTATGCTAAGCTGCCCAAACTCTCTGTATTACGACTCAATGCATCGGCCACCACATTGTCCTTTCTGGGATGATAGAGAATGCTGATATCATAATCCTTAAGCAACTCTAACCACCTCCACTACCGCAAATTAAGATCCTTCTGTTTAAACAGATGTTGTAGACTCCGGTGATCGGTATAAACCTCACAATGGACACCGTACAAATAATGTCGCCAAATCTTCAAGGCATGAACAATAGCTGATAACTCAAGGTCGTGGACCAGACAATTCTTCTCATGTACCTTTAAATGCCTGGACGCATAGGCAATCACCCTACCTATTGCATCAGCACTGCGCCGAGACCAATACGCGATGCATCACGATACACAGTATAAGATCCTGAACCTGTAGGCAACATTAATACTGGGGTTGTAGTCAAAGTTATCTTGAGCTTCTGAAAGCTTTCTTCAAACTTATCTGACCACCTGAACGGAGCACCTTTTTGGTTAAACTTAGTCAAAGGCGATGCAATAGACAAGAAACCCTCCACAAAGCGACGATAATAACCGGCCAAGCCGAGAAAACTCCGAATCTTAATAGTTGAAGATGGCCTAGGCCAACTCTGAACTGCCTCTATTTTCTTCGGATACACCTTATTTCCTTCACTGGGCATTATATGTCCCAAGAATGCCACCGAACTAAGACAGAACTCACACTTAGAGAATTTGGCATACAATCTCTCCTCTCTCAGCCTCTATAATACAATACCCAAGTGCTGAGCATGCTGCTTTTGGCTACGTGAGTACACTAGGATATCATCAATAAATACTACGACAAATGAATCAAGATATGGTTGGAATACACTATTTATCAAGTGCATAAATGATGTTGGGGCGTTGGTCAGCCCAAAAGACATCACGAGAAATTCATAGTGACCATAACGGATCCTGAATGCCGACTTTAGAATATTCGAATCCCGAATTTTCATCTGGTGATACCCGAATCCCAAATCACTTTTGGAGAATACCCTCGCTCCCTGAAGCTGGTCAAATAGATCATCAATACGTGGCAACGGATACTTGTTCTTGATCGTAACTTTGTTCAACTGCCTGTAGTCGATTTACATCCGCATAGTACCATCTTTCTTTTTCACAAACAGAATTGGTGCACTGTAAGCCGACACATTAGGCCTAATAAACCTTTTATCAAGAAGTTCCTGAAGTTGCTCTTTCAATTCTTTCAACTCAACTGGTGCCATACGATACGGAGGAATAGAAATGGGCTGAGTGCCCGGCACCAAGTCAATACCGAAATTAATATCTCTGTCAGGTAGCATACCCGGCAGGTCTGCAGGATATACATCTGGAAAATCTCGCACCACCGGTACTGAATCAATAGTAGGAGTGTCTGCATCAACATCTCTCACAAAGGTTAAATATGACAAACACCCATTCCCAACCATACGTTGGGCCTTCAAATAAAAAATTCCCATGTTGGGAATATAATCTAGAGAACCTCTCCATTCGACATTCGACAACCCCGGCATCGCCAATGTCACGGTTTTTGCATGACATGGAGATAACCAATCTATACCCAAGATCACATCAAGATCAACCATACTAAGCAATAAGAGATTAACTCTTTTCTCTAGTCCTCCAATAGTTACCACACATGACCGATACACATGGTCCACAATAATAGTATCACCCACCGGCATAGATACACGAACAGGTGAAACTAAGGACTCACGGGGCATATCCAGATAATGAGTAAAGTACGATGATATATATGAATAAGTGGAACCAGGGTCAAATAATATAGAAGATTCCCTATGGCACACTGAGACAATACATATGATCACTGCATCTGAAGCAACGTCAGGTAGCCTGGGAGAAAAAGCATAGAATCGGGCATGACAGCCACCTGATCGGCCTCTCCCTCTTGGACGACCCCTAACTGGCTGAGCCCCTCCCTCCCCCCCCGAGCTGGGTGGGTGGGTGGCATAACTGCTAGCGCTAGTCCCGTCAGTCGAGAACTCTACTGTGGAGCCCTACTCAATAACCTAGGACAATCTCTCTTGATATGCCCAAATTCTCCGCACTCGAAACAGCCCCTCCTCTGATGGAACTGTTGCTCTTGATAACAAGAGGAATTACCTATAGAAGCTTGAGCGGACAAGGCATGGTGAGCAATATGTGCTGGTAGTGCACTGAATGAAGACTGGCATGAGTGACCACTGTAAGCACCGTGGCCAGCTGATGCACCACGATGAGCTGGACGAGTCGTCTGAGCGGGCCTATAAGGACGACCCCTGCTGTGGTGGGACTGTCCCCCAGAAGGTACCCCACCGAAACTGTCCGAACCTCGAGGCCTTTGGCCTCCCTCTCACCACGCTCCTGGCTACGGACCACCTCTATCTGCTGACCAATGTCAACCACCTCATCAAAAGTGGCACCAGATACCCTCTCCCTAGTCATAAGCAACTGCGGCTGATATGTGAGGCCATCAATGAACCTCCTAATCCTCTCCCTATTAGTGGGAACCAACCATACTGCGTGACGAGCTAACTCAGAAAACCTCATCTTATACTGGGTCACAGACATGCTATCCTGCCGAAGCTTCTCGAACTGTCTGCACAACTCCTCCCTATGAGACTGCGGCACGAACTTCTCCAAAATGATAATGGAGAATTCCTGCCATGTAAGTGGTACTGCACCAACCGGCCTGCACCTCTCATAAGCCTCCCATCATCTGAAGGCAGCCCCAGAAAACTGAAAAGTAGTGAACGAGATCCTACTGGTCTCCAGAATACCTGTTGTCCGAAGCATTCGCTGGCACTTATCCAGAAAATCTTGAGCATCTTCTAACTCAGCACCACTAAATGATGGAGGTAGAAGCCTCCCAAATATCTCTAAGTCTCCTTTGATCATCGTCTGCCATAACGGGGACTATTGGGGCCTGAACAGCTGTAACCGGTTGGGCTGGGAGTGCCCCCGGTATCTGAAGTCCCTGCACTACCTGCTCTGGAGTATGGGAAACAGGGGTATGAGTACCTCCCCCGGCCTGAGAAATGGCTAGTGCGGCCTAAGCCGAAACCACCTAAGCAAGGCTAGTGCAAACTATCAATATCTGGGCTAAAAGCCTCCTGAAGGCCTGAAATCACAATGGGCACAACTGGTGCCTGAGCTGGTCCTGTCGGCTCAGCTATATCTGGAATCTTCTCCTGAGTTGGAGCAACTGGTGGTGCTACAGGTGCTGCTCCAACTGTTGTACGAGCTACACCTCGACCTCTACCTCGGCCCCGACCTCTACCACGGGCCCGACCTCTCGCGGCCCTAACTGGTCGCACTGGTGGTTGACCGTTCGATCCGGTAGTACGTGTCCTCACCATCTGTGAGAGAATAGAATAATAGAAATTTAGTTTTTGGAATCAACAATTTCGCACGACAGAATACAAGAAAGTGAAATTTTCCTAAGGGTTTGATAGCCTCTCGAAGATAAGTACAGACGTCTCCGTACCCATACGCAAGACTCTACTAAACCTGCTCATGACTCGTGAGACTTATGTAATCTGGCTCTAATACTAACTTGTCACGACCCAAAATCCTAACATATCATGATGGCGCCTATCTCAATACTAGGCGAGCCGACAACCTCAATAAACCACAATTTCTTTTAAGTTTGAAAACATAATATTTGAATTCAATAGAAAACCTCACAATTTCAAATACAAAACACTCCCAAAACCCGGTGTCATAGAGTACATGAGCATCTAAATAATAACAAAGTCTAACTGATAAAAACACTGTCTAAAACTATAGAACAATACAATAACTGAAAGGAAGAGAGTCAAGGTCAGCGGACGCCAAGCAGCTACCTTGATAGTCTCAAACTGATAATACTCTAGGATCTAATAGTCGCCGTATCCGGAAGCACCTGGATGTGCACAAGAGGTGCAGGGTGTAGTATGAGTACAACTAACTCAGCAAGTAACAATACTAAATAAAGAACTGAAAGTAGTGACGAGCTTCACAACTGAGTCTAATTACAGTAATTTCCAACATAAGAAGGTAGGCATTCTTTCAAGTTCAACATTTAAGGCCAAAACAGAAATTTCATGTCAAGTTAAACTCAAACATAGATAATATCTCTCAGAAATTTTCCAATTAGTGATATATGACAACTATAGTACAACAATAATGAAATCAATGCATCCTCTCAGAGGAATAGTCATTCAGTCCTTCCACTCGCTCAGCACTCGGCACTCGCACTCAATAGGTACCTGGGCTCACTAGGGGTGTACAGACTCCGGAGGGGCTCCTTCAGCCCAAGCGCTATAATCCGCACGGACAACTCATGTGTTACACGGATAACTCACGTGCTATAGTATAGTATCTAGATCCACACGGACAACTCACGTGTTGCACAGACAACTCACGTGCTATAGTATAATATCTGGATCCGCACGGATAACTCACGTGCTGCACGGACAACTCACATGCTATAGTATAATATCTCACAATCAGGCCCTCGGCCTCACTCAATCATAAATCTCTCCACTCTCTCAGGCTCTCAGTAATCATGAAAATCAGCCCTAATAGAAATGATATAATGTATCAACAAGGAACAATCAAGACTAAGATAAAATAAACAAGTAAACTGTGACTTAGTACGAAACAACAATTTAGTAGATAATTCAACATGTACACGACCTCTGTGGGTCCCTACAGTGCCAACACATAATCTAAACATGATTTATGGTACAATTTCTCTACTACATGAAGAATGTACAGATAACAACAGATTATTCAACTACACAATTCTATGGAATTTGACCAAGTCAAAATTCCTACGGTACACACCCACACACTCGTCACCTAGCATGTGCATCACCTCAAAAATGATCACGTAACACAAAAATCCGGGGTTTCATACCCTCAAAGCCAAATTTAGAACTGTTACTTACCTTAAACCGTGTAATTTTTTATTCTGCTATGCCTTTGTCTCGCGAATCGGTCTCCAAACGCCTCAAATCTAGTCACAAATAATTCGATTCAGTCGATACAAATTATAGGAATTGATTCCATATGAAAATATTAATTTTCCAACAAAATTCGAAATTGAACCCAAAATTCGCTCGTGGGGCCCACATCTCAGAACCCGACAGAAGTTACAAAATATGAATGCACATTCAACCACGAGTCCAACCATACCAATTTTACTAAATTCCGACATCAACTCAACCTCTAAATATTAAATTCTTATTTTGAAATCACTAAGCCCAAATCCTCTAATTTCACATCAAAAATACGTAATCTAGTCGAAATACTCAATGATAATCCAATATTATTGACTAACAATGATCACAAGTGACTTACCTCAAGTTTTTCCCGTGAATTCTCTCTGAAAATCTCCCCACAACCGTGTTAGAATTGTCCAAAATGACAAAAATGTCGGAACCCCTCTATTTTGTAACTATCCAGGTATTTCGCTTCTGTGGAAAACTAACCACATCTGTGGTCCCGCTTTTGCGGACATGCTGCCGCTTCTACGCCTCCTTCGCTTCTACGAAGGAGTTGTTCGCTTCTGCGGTCTTGCCCAGCACCCTTTGCCTCCGCTTCTGTGTAACCAAGCTCGCGTCTGCGAGCTAAATTCCGCAGGTGCGGTTACACCAGAAGGCCAAAATTTCCAGCTGTTGTTTAAGTCCAAATTTCAATCCGTTAACCATCCAAAACTCACCCGAGGCCCCCGGGACCTCAACCAAATGCACCAACAAGACCTAAAATATTATATGAACTTAGTCAAAACCTCAAATCATATCAAACAATGCTAAAAACACGAATCATACCCCAATTCAAGCTTAATGAAACTACGAAATTCTAGCTTCTACATTCAATGCCGAAACTTATCAAATCAAGTCCGTTTGACGTCAGATTGTGCACACAAGTCATAAATGACACAACAGACCTATTTCAATTTCCAGAATCGGATTCCCCGATATCAAAAAGTCAATTCCCCGGTCAAACTTCCAAGCTTAAATTTTCGTTTTAGCCATTTCAAGCTTAATTTAACTACAGACTTCCAAATAATTTTTCGGACATGCTCTTATGTCCAAAATCACCATACTGAGCTATTAGAATCATTAAAACTCCATTCTGGGGTCGTTTACACATAAGTCGACATCCGATCAACTATTTATACTTAAGCTTTCATCTTGAAGACTAAATATCTCAATTCATTTCAAAACCTCATCAGACCAGAATCAATTACCCCGGCAAGTTATATAACAACTGTAAAGCATAAATTGAGCAGTAAATGGGGGGAACAGTACTGTAATACACCATCTTTATTTTTGGCATTTGATTGATGATTTCAAAAGAGAAATTTGGGATTTTTGTCTAAACTTTCCTAAAGTGATATTTTAGTTTTGAACATCAACTCGGAGTCGGAATTGAGTAAAATTAGTATGGTTGAACTCGTAATTGAACGAGTTGTCGAATTTTGTAAGTTTTGTCGAGTTCTAAGAGCGGGCCCGGATTTAACTTTTTTGTTGACTTTGAGTAAATGTGTAAAGATTTAACCTTTATCAATTGGGTTTGCTTCCTACGGTATTATTTGATGATTTTTGAGTTGCTTGTGACTAGTTTCGAGTCGTTCGGAGAATTATTTGAGCGGGATAGAGCTTCTAGTGCATCGATTCGGCTTGTTTGAGGTAAGTGTCATGCATAACTTTATTGGGGGAATTTTTTCTACTAATTGACATTGTTTACTACATGTGAGAGTGATGCATATATGAGGTGACGAGCGTATATGCATGTGCCATGGTTAATCATGCTCGGGGGTAAATTATACGATTAATGTACCTTGTAGAACTATGTGACCTTCTTGTTTCATGTCTTCCTTGACCTCTAGATTACTAAGAATATGAAATTAAATGCTAGAAACCAAGATTTAGCTTATTATAACTTGATTAAAGTTTGACGGATTTTTGTAAAACAATTGATGTGTTAAATCCAGTCATCACTATGCTTAATCACTAATATATCGTTGTGACCATTATTTTTGAGATATTGGATTCTATACTTGACTTAAATATTATTTTTGAGATTTGTTGAAATACTTGAACAGTAAGGTTCTTGAGGTTTACTAAATTGTTATTGGCTTGGAAATTGTGATTGATGTTCATTTGGAATATTCGCTTAATCACTCTCCTTGATGTTATTCATGCTTCCTACATTGCTTGTTATTGACAAATATGTGCTTGGTGAGGAAGAGTGTAAAGAATGAAGGGTGATGCCGTGTCATTTTATATACATTATCGTGTGAGGAAGAGTGCAAAGCACGAAGGGTGATGTCATGCCATTTCATTTACATTATCATGTGAAGATGGGAGTAAAATCATAAAGGGTGATATCGTGCCATTTTATTTAAATTATCATTTTTTTCATTTACATTATTATGTGAGGATGAGAGTAAAAGCACGAAGGGTGATACCGTGCCATTTCATTTACATTATCATATGAGGATGAGAGTAAAAGCACGAAGGGTGATGTCGTGCCATTTCATTTACACTATCAAATTTTCCTTTACATTATCATATGAGGATGAGAGTAAAAGAACGAAGGGTGATGCCGTGCCATTTTATTTACATTATTATATTTTTATATTATCATGTATTCATGGCACGAATATTGTTTCCGTGCAGGTAAGGACGAGAGACATGCATTATGTTATGATATCTTTTCCTTGTGTATATATTCATGCCTTTATCTTGAGTTGTTACTGTTGCACCTATCTTTTCCATGTGACTTGTTGTTGTTGTTGTTTTGTCTACTCTACCTCAATTGTAGTTGTATTATTCATGCCCTCTATCTGTTTAACTTGCAAATATCATGCCTTCCTTCTTGTTTATCATACTTACATCTATGTCATTTCTCATTTGTTGCACTTTTGTATAAGCCTTCTACCATGTTAGTTATTCATGCCTTCTATTTGTTAGCTCATAAAGATCATATTTTCCCGTTTGTTTGTTATATCCACATCTAGGCCTTCTACCATGTTAGTTAGTGAAAATTATGTTCTTCTTTCTTATTGCTGTCATTATTTCTATGCCTTCTACCTAGTTTTTTATCGTTGTCCATATGTACAACCTTGTTCGTTATTGCAACCTGTATAATTTCCACCTTGTCATTATTGTTATTGGTATTTCTTTCACCTGGTTGGTACTGTTATACATATATTTGGTGAGGATGAGATAAATGCACGAATGTGTTGCCGTGCCACTTGATTTGATATCTTGAGTACTTTTCTCCCACTATGAAAGTAATGGGTTTACTACCGTGATTTGTTGGTTATCGCTCTAAGGAAAGGATTGGTCGTGATATCGAGGAATATTAATCGCGATTTCTTCTGGTAATCATTTACTACTTTGCATATTTGTTTATTGTACTATTTTATGTTATTTTCTAGTATTGTTCTATTGCTAGTCTACTGCACGGGTTATATCAGTGAGTATCTTTTAACTAAAAAGTATCGTCACTACTTCATCGAGGTTAGTCAAGATATTTATTGAGTACATGGAGTCAGTTGTACTCATACTACACTTCTGCACCTTGCGTGCAGATCTTGGAGCAGAGCTGCAGTGGATGACGGGAGCCGACTCTGAAGATGTCCGTGCCTTCCGGATGTGGCTACCACTTGTCCTGGGGTAATTTTAGAGTTGAATTCTATTTATGTATATTTCAAACAGAAGTTGTATTTAGTTCATATTAGTTTTTGCAGTAATCCAGTCTTAGTAGCTCATAACTTATACGACCAATCCTTGGGATATTGAATGGAATCCAGATATATCATGTGTGGATCACCTTTATTTTATTAGAATTGTGTTAACTGTTAATTGGCTAACCTAACGGGTTGGGTTAGGTTCCATCACGACTAGTAGATTTTGAAGTGGTGACAAACAATTTTAGTGCCAAAGTTACTAATATTAGCATCAAAAGGTAGTTTCTTTTAACAAGTGTTATTGCAAGGTTAAATTCCAATGAAGTCTTTTAAGTTTATCCTTTATTCAAATTGATTTTTTCTGTTTGTTAACGAACTAAGAGAGCTAACTTTTACTTAAAGAGATTTTTACCTCCCTATACTATATATGAAACTTAATTACCCTCCCTAATCAAGTTTTCACTTAATTACATGGTCATATACAATTTATCAATTATATACAAATTAGTTTTAAATGAGTATTCCTTGATTGTAATCTTTTAATTTAGTAAATCACTAAAAATCTTCATAATTCCTTAATTACCCATACAAACCCCAATCTTTCAAAAGGATTTTCTTCTTTCTCTCTTGAAATCAACCGTCTTTCTACACCGATTTTTACAAGGTATTTTTTCTAAAACTCATAATTTTATCTAACAATGGCGAAGAAAGGGATTATTTTTTTATCGATTTGAATTTCGCCATGGCTGGAGTTTGGAGCTTTTCTGGGCTTCCCCTTTTCTTGTTGGTGTTCCGCTGGCGGTCTAGCAATAGATGTATATTAATTATTTGGTTGTATTATTTAAATTGAAATTGTCAATCAATAAATTTTGAAGGTGTTTGACTCTCCACCATTGACAACCATTAAAAAGTTTTGAAACTTTGAATTTGAATTCGGATCTTCAAAAAATATTATTTGTTTGGATTGGGTGTTATTGCAAATCATTGAGAATATTTTATGGAGTTCATATCTTGATTTTGAGGGTATTTGGTGAAAATTAGATTTGATTTGGCTGGATTTTCAGATTAAAATTCGAAGAAGAAGCAGAAGAACACACCACATACAAAATATATACAAAAGACATATTGCATAAATTTTGTATAAAAATTATATTTAAGTTGTATGATATTGTAGTTGTATTTAATTGGGTAAGAATGATGTATGAAAGTTGTAGATAAGTTGTATACTGTATAATTAGTTGTTTGAAATTTATTTTTAGTATGTATGTAGTTGTAGCTATATCAAATTTTATATTAAATTTGTATAAAATTTATTTTTATTTTGTATGATGTTGTACCATACATTATTCTTTTCTTAAAATAGGCAATTATGGCAAAGAGAGAGAAGAGTTGCGCTAATTATCGCTTAAAATAGGTAACACACAACTGGAAGGAGTCTTATTAAGATGGAAAGACAATTTGAACTTCGTTCCCTTCAGTTACGCCATTTTTCAAGCAAAAAATCTCCTAATTTAAGGCACTAATAATGGATTGTATATAAATTATAAGAAAAACTTGTTTAGGGCGGGTAATATATAAACTTGGACAATTTTAGTGAATAAGCTTCAAATATTATATAGGAAGGAAAAAATCCATTTACTTAATTATGTGTTCAATACGCTCCTTACGTGTGGGGCTAATTATTTTGTAAGGGCCAAAGACATGAACTATTTTTATAGTGATTGGCGGTGAGACTCGAACTTATGACATATGTCTTTTCTAATATCATGTTAAAGTATATAATAAATTGACTATCTCATTTGAAAGTTTAAATTGTTGATAAATTTATATTTTTATTTACTTAATTAATTACTCCTTATGTTAACACACAAAAAAATAATATTAGCTACTACGCACCGCCTATTGACAGGATGTTTACCTTTTTAGACTTCGACAACATAAAAGTAAAACAGATGGGTCAACTAGAAATTGAGATTATATTTGCATTAAAATTAATGGTCAAGTCCATTCTCTAATATCTATTGAGAAAGTAGAATCGTCCATGTCTCCTTTTCATGTCACTCTTTGGTTTCCTTTTTGTATATATGACACCATATTTTCTTCTTAATTCATTCAATAAAGAATGGCATTTTATTCTTAATTAATGACATGATTTTATAGACGCACAAATATCATGGCACGATTAAGACCACTATATATGTTTCAAATGCTACCAAAACAAATTAACAACAGACAAATTTAATAGGTAAACAGCAAATATCCAGTCACTAGGTAGGATTCAGCAACTGATTATTAAAAATAACTTATTTAGCGATAGATAATTCCTTCTTTTTTCTTTTTGTAACGGGATGTCTTTCTTTCTTTAAATCCAAGTTGATAAGTCGAATAGGTCTAAGGAAGTAATATTTTTTAGCATGATACAGCCATGGGTGCCTAACCCCGTACGATATAATATTTAGAAAAGAAAAAAAGAATAAGAAGAATAGATAAACCAGTTAAACAAATTATATCATGATAGTAATATGATATTGCAGAATAGTGGTAAAACACAACCGATTAAACTTGTTAGAACTTCATAATATAAGTAAATATATTATATGAAATTGCTAGGTGGTAACATTCAAATAATCAAAAAGACTGCAAACAAATCAAACTAAACCTAGCTAGGGTTACACAGACATCACAGTACTTAGAACTCTAGTGGATATGTCACTATTGGTACAAGTTGGGCAACCAATGTTCCTCTCTAACCATTTTTTCATGCAGTTGAAGTGAAACATATGTTTGCACGGCATCTTAATTACTGCGGATCCTCCAAAAATGCATTCTTCACATATTTTGCAATTCTTAGTAGGAAGAGTTCTTGACATTGCATTCCTATCATTCTTATTTATTTGCTGGTACATATGAGACATATCAAACTTAACACCAAGTTTCAACACGTAACGATCATTAACGAGCACTAAACGATTGCAATGTTCGCGTGCCAGTTCAATCAATTCATCGACGATTACTTTGCATTCAAAGAGTGGAAACTGGCAATTTTTTAGCTGGTCGTGTATGACACGACGAGTCTTTTCTGGGTTCTTGAAATCTTGAGATTCCATTGTAATACATGTTGAGATTTGTGGACGTTCGGTTTTCTTCTTTTTACCAGAAAGATCATGCCAAAGATGTTCCATTTTGAAAATCAGCTGAATTTCAACTAATTCAAAGGCAGGATTGGAATTTCTGGGTTTGTTTTTAGGCCAACCAAATTTGTAATGCAATTTCGACTCTTCATAAGCGAATATCTCCATGTCGAATTAACCTAACAAAAGATTGTTAGATGGGTCAGAATAATTTATAGATATTCCAATTCTAAACCTTCTCTAAGAATGATTTAAATGTTTTACTTCGTTTAAGCCTAATTGAACTTGGTTTAATATTCTACTCCGAGTTAACAAAGGATAATTGATATCTGACTTGGTGTTCTATTTAACAAACTTAAGGTTATTTAATGCTAAAAGGGGAAGCAGAATTAAGCCACGTGCAGATATATATACTATGACTTGGTTTAATATTTTATGGTTAAAAAAGAGTGTAGTAGAACGTTTTAGAAAACCCATTCGGACTTGATTTTAGGTTTAACAAAGTTAGACTACTAACCCGTCCAACTTAAATAATTAATGATATAATGTTTTTGCATTGATAGCATAAAGAATAATTATCGTATCAATATAAATAATATATTGTAACAGGTTGTTTATCTTCTTTTTTTTCAAGTAACTAATTTCACACTGTATTTGGCACTTATTTGTTGTTATTTTTTAGATTTTGTTTTTCCAGTTAATTACGCATGGGGATATAAATGACTCCCATGAAGATCTACCACTATACTAGTCATAGCATGGAGATACATCAGAATATACCAGCTACTCTAGCTTGATCCAAATACAAAAAATGCAGCTATATTACTGATTACCCATTGAAAAAGTGGCTTCTCCCATTTAACAGCTATACAGACAATTCTAGGAACTAGATTAAGCATTTGTTGGCGGATATCTTTGTTTACCCCGTATAACAATAAAATTTGCAAGTGATTTTAAGGATACGTGAGTTAATTCAATAAAAACGATAAATTGTGTTAGATTAAACAGGTAAAGGACGTAATAAATTGTCAAATCAATCAAGAGGAGTGATCCCGGACTTAGTAACAGCTTAATGAAACGCCTGCATTCGATCCCGGGCTCACGTTAGTGATGATTTGATGAACAAAAGTAAAAATTTTGAATAACAGAGAAAATAAGAGCATATTGCCTTGATGTGCGTATTACAATGTCCCTAATGAATAATCAGACCTCCCTTTATATAGTAGGGGAGTTTTACCCTAAGTACAATTCCATAAAAGGTAAAAATCTTCTATTTATCTAATCACCGATTCTCTGCTGATACGTACCAAGATTCACGCAGTGATATCCGGGTGGTCACGGATATCACGGTCTTTTGTTGGTCGTGTTCGATTATCTGGTAATGATCTCCGAGGCTTTGGGATTCGAACCTAGGGGTTATGGTCCCAATACTCCCGAGGGCAAGCGTTTTGCCCGGACCCCGACTCGAGGGGCTCTTTTCTTCGACTCCGGTTCCTTACCGTCACGTCTCTCGCTCTTTTTACTTCATCGAAAATCGAGGCGTCCCATGGGTCCGGTTTCGCCCATATACAGATAGTCCCCTCGTTTCTCGGAGAGTAATTTTACGAAAACGATGAGAAACGACATGTGCACTTCGATCCTTCTTCAACACGCTGTGACAAAAATGACAAAGAATTCGGAACATCCCGTCAGTCGTGTCATAATAACTTCAAACGCGTGTCAGCCATCGGCAGGCCATCTCTGGACGCGAAACGGCACGAAGCCTCTATAAATACTCCCCTCCTTCGTTCATTTTTTACCTTTTGACCAAGCTTCTACCTTCGAATATTCAGGATATTATTGCCATTCTTCATACTCCAGCTTTTTTACCTCCGCTCTTCAAGATTTCTCAATAAATTGCAAGCTTTTACTTATTTTCTACCCAAACCAACGCACTTGATTTTCTTAGCAAAGCTTTTACCTTTTATCTCCTAACCTTTCTTCATATTTTTCAGACTTTTTCCAGATAATAATGGCAAAAACTTTCAAAACCGTTCCCCAAAAAGTTGTTTCTTCTTCTTTGCAGCCGACCACCGAAGTCAAGGAGACCATACCTGATGTGGTCGTCCTCGAGAGAACCACTCCGGGCATGGCTACCGATGAACCGGCTCCTGAGCCTCCCTTGAAAATGTTCATCCCTGGGGGCTACTCGATCACGGATGATTTTAAGGTCGAAAAGCCCTCGTTAGTGCAAGGCCGATGTGAGGCGGTATCCAGGTATATTTGCTCCATCACCGAAGAAGTCATTCATGCGGTTCGAAAAGACTGCGGCTGGGCGGATAAGGACATAGTAATCCCCGGGACCGAGAAAGCCATTACTACCCATGTGGAGGGGTATCTGAGTGTTTACACTTATCCCTTCACACTGGGCCCGGTGAATCCGCTCATTCTAGACTTCTGTAGGAGGTTTGAAGTATGCCTTGGTTAGATCCACTTGTCATTGTGGAGGATCGTAATCCTCCTTCGATACTTTATGAACAAAATCGACTCATATCGGTTAACCATCGATCATCTACTCCGCCTGTACAGTCCCCAAATATTCCGAGGGGGATGATAAAGCTCGTACGCTAGGCTATATCAAGCATCGATGAGGACCGGGACCGCGGCTGGCAGGGATGCTTCGTTCGGGTGAGGACCAAATACTTAATCCCTGACGAATTTAGGCCATTCCCCGAGAAGTGGAATGTATCACGTAAGCACAACTTTCCTTTAAATGTCGATTTTACGTTCATCTCCTTTTTCCTTACCAGTATTTGCGGTGGTGCAGCTGTTGCTCGAGTCCCAAACGCCATTCCTCGACTCAAGGAGTGAATCGAGGGTATTTGTTCGCAGATGCCTTATTCGGAGCACTCATGGAGTGAACTCTCGAAGGGTCGTTGGGAGGCTTGTTCTCACGGTAAGATCTCTTTCCCAGATAAGTAACATTAGGCTCCCCTTTTAGCACCATATTCTCATTTTCGTTTTGTTCTTTTCGCACGCTTGACTAAGACCATTGAGCTTAGGCCTCCAGTAGGGGATGAGGACTTGTCCGTTGATCCCTATGCCTCGGGACAGCTCGGGTCTGCTGCACAAGATAAGAAAAAAAGAAAGGCTCCGAGTTCCCCGAGCTCGGAGAAGAAGAAGCCAAGGAGAAGATTGGCCCGCAATCCAAAGGAGAGTTCTGGCTCTCGAGCACCCGACTCTGACTTGCTTTTTCGGCCCAGGACTTAGCCCGAGGAGGGTGATATTCTTATGGACCGTAAACCGATCTCCCCCGAAGAGCGAGTGGTTGTTGAACGGGAGATTCATGAGGCCGATCTCTCTCATATTAGGGAGGTAGATGAGGAGACCGAGGCCAAGACTTCTCGGAATGTCGGCCATGCACCGAAAGAGGCACCGATGTAATAGATATTTTAGGGTCGTCTTCTTATACTGAGTCCATGCTCGAAGAGGCTCAAACGGTGAAGGAGCGATACAACGAAGGGGATCATGGTAAGGACGATCCCCTTCATTCTTTTTTCAAGGGTGTAGACTCGGCCACTTTGGAAGATTTCACCGGGTTGGGTGACCTGGAGGTGCCAAAGAATCAACCGTCTTCAAAATCCGACGGGCTGAATTTGAGCCCAAAGTTGATCAACCAGTTCCCCACCCCGAGCATGGATCTCGTCCGTAAGAGGTCAATAATTATCATCGTCACAAAGGATGCCCAGGTTCTTTCTGCCCTCGTTAGATTGGCGTGCTACCTCTAGTGCTTGGTAACGAAAGAAGACCATGCGAAAATGAGTGAGGTGGATATGTCGTACTTGTTCAACGAAGCACAACAAGCACTGAATTGGGTAAGGCATCGTTACGTTCTTCCATCTTCTGACATAGTTTTTGATATTTCTCACGTCTTCTCTCTTTTATCTTTATGCAGGCTTCAATACTCCATCATGAAATGTTTATCTGGTATCGGGCTGAGGTTAACCAAGTCGAGGCTGAGGCCAGGGAGCTTGCCGAGAAGAGCGACACGTATAAGCTTCTCAGCGAGTAACACGAGGGTGTCGCCAAGAGTCTTCGGGCAAAGTTGGATGCGGCTCAGGAGGAGCATGCCGAATTGGTGGAACGGGTAAAGATTTTCAAAGTTAGCAATGACGACTTAGCCATGGAGACTAATGACCAAACCTTTTAGGTCCAGCAGAAGATTGATCGGATCGTCCACCTCCGGGCTGAAATGAACGATGTTCAGGCCTTGGCCGATGTATGGAAAGGAAAATGGATCGACTGGCTTCGGAAACGAAGACCGCTCGGGAGCAGCTTGCATCAGTAGAGGTCCAACTCCGAGTGGAAAAAGAGAAGGTCGATACACGGGCTCAGTGAATCGAGGACCTCCAAGCTCAACAGGGCTCGACCATTTGCTGAACGGGATGCCCTTGGTAAGGAGCTCTAAATAACGAGGTCAGAATCGGAAATATCCAGGGTTGATGCTAAAGAAATGGTGGCCCAGTATAGGACTGATGCTGAGGCGGCTAAGGCCCGCCTGAAAGTTACCATTGAGTACGTGAAGGGATGTCTCAAAGGGAGACCCTCGAGGAGATTCATGCCCGAGGTTTTGACCTGTCGGCCGAGATCGAAGAGACGAAGAGGTAGATGCCAAGAATTCAACCGAGCCTGAGGGTGAAGAAGGCTTTGAGGGTTCCGGTGAATTCGAAGATGGAGAAGTCCCCGACGGCTCTAATGACGAGGTGGGTTCCGGTGGAGATCAGGCATAGGTGCCTTAGGAATTTTTTCCTTTGTTTTGCATTTTGTATTTTTATTTTGTTGAGGCCGTTTTCATTGGACTTTGTAAAGACATTTTGGAATGTGTATATACAAGGTTCGTTTTCCTTTTGGCAATTTTCAAGTCTATTACCTTCAGCATTCTTTTTACAATTGTAAAAATTTCAAATTCCTTAGCACGGGATAAAATGCAGTAATAAGTTATTGTTTAAAGGTCCGAACAAGACTTGTTTTCGATGTAAGTTTATTTAGATGTTTTTAGACTTTAATTTTGCCAAGGATAACCTTTGAATTAGTTTAGAATTTTTAAGGCCTTATGTTTTGATTACTGGTTTCGGATGTCTCTGAGCCATTTCTAGAGTGATCATAGCCTTTTTAAGTTCAGGTATTGCCTAATAGGCTTTGTACCTCGGGACTTTGATAACCCGAGCCATCCGAGCTTGCCTTGGACGACAATCCCTGAGTGGGGGTGGTCATAGCCTTTTAAGTTTAGGCACTACCTAATAGACTTTCATGCCTTTGGGCTTCGATAGTCCGAGCCGTTTGAGCTTGCCTTGGCCGACAGTCCCCGAGTAGGGGTAATCTATTGGATCTGGATAGAGGCGGCCCTTGGGCTCGATATCCTTAAAGAACAAAATATAATAGTCTTAAGGGACAAAATATGTATCTAGCTACAAGGTAGAAACTTTCTCTCATTCCTGTGCGTAATATACAAGATTGTAAGTGTGTACAAGCTTCGTGTTATGGCTTAGGTGATCTACGTAGGCACGGTTCATTTGAACATTTGGCCCTTACAATAAATCATATCCACGAAGCTCGGATTATTCAAGCACAAAGTTTCCTTCCTTGCTAAAACTCATTACCCGAGGGTGATGGCCCTCGGTATTTGAGGTCGATCGTTGAGAGGGCTCGGATATTGTTGATGTGACCATCGACTTCGGTTCATAACCGGCCTTTGATTCTAAGTTAGCACAACCCATTATTGCCTCATTAAAAACCTTGCTAGAAAAACTGTTTGGGACAAAATCGGTTCAAGGAAAAAAGAGTGCAACGCGCGCTTTCAGGCCTAACAACTACACCTACCTTTGGCTATTACCTGCAAGTGTTAGTCCAATTCGCAATATAAGTAATAATAAAAAATGAATGAATGGGGTCGTACCTTAGCAGTAGTATCGTTTTAGGTGGGTTCTGTTCCAGTTGTTCGGTAGCTTCTCACCGTTCCCTGTTTCGAGTTTGTATGAACCTTTACCGGTAATCTCTATAATTCAATATGGACCTTCCCAATTCGGTCCTAGCTTCCCTTCATTTGGGTTCTGGGTATTCAGTGTCACTTTTCTTAACACCAAATTCCCGATATTGAAGTGTCGAAGGTTGGCTCTCCGGTTGTAATACCTTTCGATATGTTATTGCTGGGTGGGCAACTGGACGAGGGTGGCCTCGTGCCTTTCATCCAATAGTTCCAAGCTCGTGCTCATGACCTCACTTCACTTTGGGGACATTTTCTCTTAGCGAAGAGCTTGACTCTATTATTGTGGAGCTCTGCCTCCGCTACCAGGTATATTTGGCACAGGTGAGTCCCTCCAAGTGGAGGACGATTTCTTGTCTTCGGTGCTTGTTCCAAGAAATGGGAGAGGACCTAACCTTAGCTCACGTGATGAATCTTTATTCCCCCAAGATCTTCCGTGGGGGGATGATTAAATTCAGCAAGTGAGACCACTATGCACTGCTATCTAGCATGGACGAAGATAACAACCGTGGGTGGATGTAACGGTTCATTTTAGTTGCCTCCGGTGACATCATCCTTGCCTCGGTTCCATCTTTCTTGAAATTGTGGAACCGTGCTCGTAAGTATATAGTTTGCTTCTGCTTCTGCTAAAGATCATTTCTCGTCATTATTGATTGTTCCTCCTTTACCTATCTCAGCGACTCGATGGGTTCTCCCTAAGGTTCAGGGTTTGGACCAATGGGTTTAGAAAATTTTGGACGTTACTATGCCCGAAACCCGCTTGTGGAAAGACTTGTCCCTGAAATATGGGTGGAAGGCCAAAAATCATGGTAAGTTGAACTCATATTGTTTTTACCTATTCTTTTAAGAAAGTTGTCTGATTCTTCTCTCTTGTCGAATATAGGTCTACCCTCGGGCTCGGTTGTCGTCCCCGAGGAGGATGTTTTGGCCGATCCTACTGATGCGACGAGACTGCTGTAGAAGACTTTTTCACAGACAGGCGTCTCCGGCCGGAGAACAAGCAACCAAAAAGAAAGTGTTCCTCCGCGGCCGAGGAAAAGAATAAGAGGGCGAAGAATGCTGCCCCCAAGTCATCTCCGGAAGTCGTGGTGACAAGCTCTCTGCCTGGACCGGTCATAAATACCGTGATGATTGACGATGATGGAGAAGCTAGCGAGGAGAGAGATTCTCTACATAGAAGACGATGACCTTCCTCAACTCAACAGACTGCTCAATCTGTTGAGTTAGTTATACCAATCGAGGACGATGCCTCGACGCTCTAAGGGAAGTTTGAAATGGTGAAAACTGCCAACTCCAGTTTTCGGATCCAAGTCGCTTCGCCCGGTATTGTAGGGCTGCGTACTGGGTCCCTGTCATTTTTGGTTGACGAGCAACCAACAAACATCACTGTGTTTGCCGCAACTACTTATCATCCTTCAACACCATCAACTGCATCTCCTTCTTCACTAACTCTTCCACCAGCAACTGCTACATCATCTCTATCGGCCGTATCTATCCGAGAAGAGGATGTTTCTCTCCCCTAGTTTCCAGTTCATGGGAATTTGGGGCAAAAATATGCTGCCCTCAAAAGATCCACAAAGAAGAAAGAGCGTTACTCTCTCTGTCTCTAATGGATGCAACTTGTTGTCCCGGCTGGTGGAACTTGCTAACTATCTGAAGCCTTTGGCTTTATAAAATAATTGGGAAAAAATATAGGCTTTCTCGGGAGAGTTCTTGTTGAACAATGTTATGCACAATGCCGCAGCGGTACACTCTTCATTTTCTTTGTCATTTCTCCTATCTTTGCTTTAGTAATATCTTGAGTTCTCCTTTATTGTTTCGCATGCCAATTTCCTTGCTTTTGAGGGCCTTCAAAGATTGATTCGGGGAAAAAAGAACTTACCTCCGGCCGGATCAACTTTTGGCCGAGCGAGACCAAATTGTTTCTCACCTCTCAGAATTGGAAGCCAAAGTTATTGAGGCCGTTGTGTTGGAGGCTTGTTTGCAGCAAAGTGATCAAGAAGTGTAAACCCTTAGGCAAGAGATCGCCCCGCTGAGGGTTCAATTTGAAGAGGCCAATGCTAAATGGGCTGAAGTCCATAGTGTCGTTCTTGTTGCATCCGATCGCGAGGCTGCCTCCGCTGAGAGATTGACCAACTTGGAGGCAGCCTTAAACTCCAAAACTGAAGAGCTTGCTACTGCGGGGGTGAAATATGCCCAATTGGAGGAGAAGTATAAGAAGACCATTGAGCATAATAGAATTTTCAGCTCTACTATCCGCAAACTCGAGGTTAACCAACTTAAAAAAGAGCTCAAGCGTCGAGCGGCTTCCCTCATTGTTGAAAAAATATATGCTATGTATAGCATAAGGAGAAAAACCTTGGAAGATGCTAAAGTAGGTATCATTGACTTTGATGCCTGAAATCGCTTAAGCCCGTGAGCTAGAGTTAGCTGCTAAAAGGAATCTCCCGGCAGGGCCTGATGCTTCCAGTTCTTCTGCTTATCCTCGGGAACTGAAGAGGAATCGGAGGGCGAAGATGTTGAAGGCCAAACTGATGAGGGTCAAGATATTAAGCCATCGACAGATCTACCCATTTTCCCTGGGGTCGCGGACGCTTCTCTTCCTCCGGGTTCCGGAGATGAAGCAGTTTAGCTTTTCCTTTATTTCCCCAATTTTTGTACCTGTACCGTTTTGGCACATTTATTGTGAATAAAAACATCTTTTGCTCAAGCTTTATGCGTTCTTTTGTTTGAACATTTAAGCAAGTTTTAATCTTTGTGTTCTTTCCTGATTTAGTATTTTGCACAAGTTTTACTGTTTGTGTCTGATTATGTAAGGCTTTGGGTATATTTTCTCCCGAAAGCATTTGAATTTCGGCCACAAGCTCTTCCGCCATCAACACTTTATCGTGAGGGTTTTATAAGAGAGGGCCCTCTTATTTTTACGGTGCTCTTGAAGAGGACGTCTCCTGTTCATTACGGCACTAGCATTTGACGTAATTGTTTAACTTTTAAATGACAAAATCAATTCATCGTTCAGACATGAAACAAGATAGAATAAAAGGACTTTAATTTATTACTTCCATTTTCAAAAAGTACACAAACATTCATTATGCTAAAAAGAAATTGACATTTCTTATGGCTAACTTGTACAACTTGTTTCTACGGGACTGGCTGTGCAATCTCTGGTCCCGATAATATAACTATGTTTCTGGTTTTCGTATTCTGGTCGACGTGGCAGTCCTTGTTGTCGTATCCTTATATCATTCCCACCCCCTCCCTCCCGTGTTCGAATGCGAATTGGAATACTGGAAGTTTTGCACCTTCGAGGATTCCACTATTGAATTGCTAGATTGTCTTTAATTCACTAACAAACGTCACTTCCCCTTAGGAATTTATGCTATCGAGCCAAAGACTAACAATCCCCTATTGGTTTGCACTTGTGAACGATCGGGTAACCTTTGCTTAATAGCAAACTTAATTTTTCGGTGGGAATTTTGCTATCGAGCCAAAGATTATCTAACCGCTCCGGAGTGGTTCTTCGCTTGTATGCCTTGCTATTAAAAGGTCTTATTGTTGCTATTGAAACCTTCTTCATATTATGGTTTTCGTTGCTGCCTCGTTAAAAACTTTGCCATAAAAACCCAATTGGGACAAAAACTAGACGAAGGAAAAAAAAGTGCAGCACATACTTTCAGTACAGGTGATGTTCATCAGCAATAATATCTCTTGAGGTGTGCCACATTCTAGTTGCTTGGCAACTTTTCTCCATCCTGATTCTCCAACTCGTATGAACCTTTCTCGGTGACAGCTGAAACCCGATAGGGGCCTTCCCATGTTGGACCTAACTTCCTTGCGTTGAGTTCCCAGGTGTTTTGAGTTACTTTCCTTAGAAACAAGTCTCCTACTTTGAAATAACGGAAGTTTGCTCTTCGATTAAAATATCTTTCTATTCTCTGCTTTTGGGCTGCCATTCTTATATGTGCCAAGTCCCTGCGCTCATCGAGTAGCTCCAAGTTGACTAACATTGCTTCGTTGTTTGTCTCTTCACTTTCCTGGAAATATCTCAAGGTAGGCTTCCCTACTTCCACCGGGATTAAGGCTTCTGCTCCGTACACAAGGGAGAGAGGAGTTTCTCCTGTGCTCAATTTAGTCATTATTCAATACGCCCATAGCACTCCAGGTAGTTCCTCAAGCCATCTACCCTTAGCTGCTTCCAACCTCTTTTTGAGATTTTGTATAATCATTTTGTTCGTTGATTCTGCTTGACCATTTGCGCTCGGATGATAGGGCAAAGATGTGATTCTTTTGATTTTCAAGTCTTCAAGGAACTTTGTGATTTTTGCGCCTATAAATTATGGCTCGTTATCGCAGGCTTTCTCTTTTGGTATTCCAAATCTGCAAATTATGTTCTCCCACAAGATATCCACCATTTCACGTTCGCCAATCTTCTGATAAGGACCTGCTTCAATCCACTTAGAAAAATAGTTAATCAAAATCAAATAAAATCGTACCTTACCAGGGGTCGGAGGTAGTGGTCCGACGATATCCATTCCCTACTTCATGAACGGCCATGGAGATAGAACTGAGTGCAATGGTTCTGCTGGTTGATGTACTAGTGGTGCGTAGCATTGATATTTATCGCATTTTAGCATGAAAGTTTTGGCGTCTTGTTCCATTCAGGGACAGTAGTATCCTACCCTTACCAATTTAAGTACCAAGGAGTTTGCGCCCAAATGATTTTCACATATCCCTTCATGGACTTCTCGCATAACATAATTAGCTTTGGAAGCTCCCAAGCATCGGGCCAGCGGGCCTTGGAAAGATTTCCTGTATAGTTGACCTCCTTTGAAGTTATATCGTGCTGCTTTGGTTTGCAGTGCCCGGGATGCTTTGGGGTCTTCGGGCAACTTCCTTGTTCGAGATAATCAATTATCTCATTCCCCAGTCCCAGACCAAATTTGTTGTATTCACTTCATAGTAGTTATCTGCGTCTAGAACCAAATGCATGAGTTATACTACCATCCTGGAATCTGATCCCTTCATTTCCGTTAAAGAATTGAGGTTAGCTAATACATCCGCTTCTACATTTTCTTCCCTCGGGATATGCGTGATTGACCACTCCCAGAACCGAACAAGCAGAGTCTGAACCTTCACTACGTATTGTTGCATGCGCTTCTCTTTGGTTTCGAAGATCCCGTAGACCTTATTTACCACCATCTGGGAGTCGCATTAGATTTCTATGACCTCGGAATCTAGTCCTCGGGCCAATTCGACACCTGCAATCAAAGCTTCATACTCTGCTTCGTTGTTAGTCAAAGGGACCGTTCTTATGGCCTGCCTTAGGCTTTCTCCCGTAGGTGTGGTTAATACTATGCCAAGCCCGGACTCCTTTATGTTGGAAGCTACGTCCGTACATAAGGTCCAAACTCCCAATGTCGATTCTGACACCATCACTGCTTCTTTGGTTGCCAGAGGCAGCAATCCCGAACTGAAATCGGCCACAAAGTCGGCCAAAGCTTGTGACTTAATCACAGTCCTAGGCTTATATTCTATGTCAAATTCACTCATTTCGACTGCCCATTTGGCCAACCTACTCGAGAGTTCAGGTTTATGAAGGATATTCGGCAAGGAAAAGGTGGTCACCGCTGCTATCGGGTAACATTGGAAGTAAGGCCTCAGCTTCTGAGCGGCGACTACGAGAGTTAATGCCAACTTCTCCAAATACGGGTAACGCATTTCTGCACCCATTAAAATTCTACTAACGTAATATATGGGAGACTGCGTACCTTCATCCTCATGGACTAAAACGGCTTTTACCGATACTTCTGAGACTGCTAGGTAGATTAATAATTTTTCACCTTCCTATGGCTTTGATAATAGTAGAGGGCTTGATAAGTACCTTTTCAAATCCCTCAAAGCTTTCTGGCATTCTGGGATCCATTCGAAGTTGTTCTTCTTTTTGAGCAGTGTGAAGAAATGGTGGCACTTCTCTGATGACCTGGAAATGAACCTACTCCAAGCGGCCAATCTCCCTGTGAGCCTTTGAACCACTTTTACGCTTGATAGCTGGTCCGGGATGTCCTCGATGGCTTTGATCTTATCGGGGTTTACCTCAATTCCCCTCTGTGACACTAGAATTCCTAGGAACTTGCCGGAGCTGACCCCGAACATGCACTTCTCGGGGTTAAGCTTTATGTTATGATTCCTCAGGATGTCAAAAGTTTCTTACAAATGCTTAAGATAATCACTTGCGTTCAAAGACTTAACAAGCATATCGTCTATATAAACTTGCATGGTTTTCCTTATCTGTTTTTCAAATATCTTGTTTACGAGTCGTTGGTAAGTGGCTTCAACGTTCTTTAGCCCGAAGGGCATTATATTATCGCAATATGTGCCGAAATTCATTATGAACGAAGTTTTTTCCTAATCCTCTGAGTTCATCTTAATTTTGGTTGTACCCGGAATAAGCATTGAGGAAACTCATTAGCTCGTGCTCGGCCATTGCATCAATCATTTGATCGATGTTTGGCAATGGGAACAAGTCCTTTGGGCACGCCTTATTCAAGTCCTTATAGTCTATGCATATGCGAAATTTATTGTTCTTCTTAGGAACTACTACTACGTTAGCTAGCCAGTCTGGATACTTTACCTCTCGGATCAAATCGATATCGGGTAAGCGAGTTACCTCTCCCTTGACGAATTTATTTATAGCCTCGGCAATAGGGCGTTTCTTTTGTATTATTGGAGGAATGTTGGGATCCAAGCTTAGCTTGTGCATGGCCACTTCCGTCAGGATACCTGTCATATCCGCATGCGACCACGCAAAATAATCGGCATTAAACTTAAGAAATTTAATAAATCCAGACCTGAGCTCGGGGTGCAGTCCTGTCCCCAAGTGAAATTTCCTCTTCAAGAAATTTTCAAACAATGCGACTTGTTGCTCAAGATCTTCCGTTGTGGACTTCATTGCGTCTGTCTCTTGTGGTGCCTGGAAATATCTTGGTACCTGATAAGATTCTAATGCTTCTTCCCCTGGTTAACTTCACTTGATTCGGGAGCAGGCATCGGTTCCTGTAATTGCTATGTCGTGTGCTCCTTCCTCTTGCTACTGGAGACCGAAATTGTATTCATCTCCCTTACCGCCGGTTGGTAGCCCTTTATCTGTTTAATCCCCTTGGGAGTTAGGAATTTTAGCAACTGATGATACGTTGATGACATAGCGTTCATCTCGTGCAACCACGGTCCTCCCAGAATAATGTTATAACTCATATCACCATCTACAACCTAGAAAAGAGTTGTCTTTATCACCCCCTTGGCATTTGTGGGCAGCAGAATCTCTCCTAGGGTCGTTACGCTTGCGAGGTTGAACCCGGCAAGGATTTTTGTGGCCGGAATGATGCTTCCGGTAATCTTGGCTTGCTCCAATACCCTCCATTATATGATATTGGCCGAACTTCTTGGATCCACCAGAACACGTTGTCACACCCCTTTTCTACCCCAAATGATATATGTGTTATTGATTGTGGATGGTGGGTTAAAGAGTTTCTTCAATTAAAGTGACAAACTTGAATAGAGATTATTTTATTTACAGAGTCGCCACTTGGAATTGATCTTTTGGGTGTTCCAAGTCACCTTTTGTTTGAATCTCTAGTCAAAGGAAGATTTAACTCTTTTTATTATTGGTCTACAAAAATAAAGTCCGGGTAAGAAATTCTGTTGACCGGGGAGAAGGTGTAGGGCATTCCTCGAGTCCCGTGGTTCTAGCACGGTCGCTCTATTGACTACAACTTAGCTTAAATTAATTTTGGATAAACTGTGATTTATATATATTTTGAATGTTTTTTTTTTAATATCTGCTTTTATTTCTTGATTATTGGAATATTAAAGAAATACTTAGATAATATTATGTTGTCATAACCACACTACACAAGCGAATGCATGATCGAAATGAAATTTACTAATTTTGTCATAACAACACTACGCAAGCGAATCCGCAGTCATGACAAAGGGATGGACCAGCCATCTTTGTTGAAATTGGGCTGCAAAAATTCGGATTTTTATTTGCCCCGTATGACTATTTTTTTTTATATTAAAAAAAAAAAAAAAAAAAAAAAAAAAAGAGGACCAGCTAACATGCTTAACATCAAATGGGCCTAGCAGAAAATATTTACAAAGAATAGGCAAGCTGAACTATTGTTTTCATGGGCTTGGCGAATTTGATTTCACTTGGCCCAAATAATCTGAAGTTCGAATTTACTAAGACAGCCCAACAAAATTAGTTATGTACAAATTTGTGTAGCCTATTTACTCAAATCCAACTTCTCTTTTATTACTTTCAAAAGTCTTACCTCTATTAAGTATTACCACATTATCTAATGCTCACTTAAACGAGAACTTAAAAAAAATTAACTAAAACTTACACATCTTTAATAGCCAATTTCAGTTAAGTGAGGCGAAACTAACACATTCATCATGCCAAACTCTCCAAACTTCAAATTACTTTATTTCACTAAATATTTATTTTTCTCTTTTTAGCTTCAAACATCCAATGAATTTAAAAGAAATAACAATAACTCTATGTAGTAGTACATTAATAATAAGAATGAAATAGTAAGTCTTTATCAAGACTTTTCATGCTCAGCATATTTATAACCCAAAAAAGATAAAGCAATGCCCCCCGAAACTTTAAAATGACAATACTTGTTTAATATTAAAACTTAACAAGACAAAACAGTCATATTCTCATGTCTTTTAAATTAGAAAAACAAGTCCACAGTGAAGTGATCTTCAATACAACATGATTCTCATTCATTTTTATCACAAGTTACATTGCAAAGCTTAAGAGAAATACCTAGTTTGCAGAATTTCAGTATGCAGCAATAGAGAAAATGAAGCTCAGCAACAAATGGCGGCAGAAAATAGCAATAAACAACAGCAAATCAGCGATTTTCGATCCGAGAAACAACCCGAAAAAGACCCTAAACTTAGCAACTTTTAAAAAAGAAGGATCCAGCCATCAACTTCAACACTCTTATGCTTTTGAAAAGTCTTGCACACAGAGAATTCACTCACAAAAGCTCACCACTTTCAGCTTACTACTAAGTGTTCAGATGTTATTTTTACTCTTAAATTTGTGTTCTTTTTTGTGTATAAAGATAATCTCCCTCAAGTGTGTTAGAGTGTATGTGTCTATATGAGTGAGTTGAGAAAGGCGAGTGTGAGGAGTGTAGGCGGATCGGAGGGAGTGAAGAAGGAGAGGGTGGCGGCTAGGGTTTTTTTTTCTTTTTTTTCTTGCGCCCTCCTCTTGCTGGAATTAATAGAGGGAAGAAGATCCTCTTTTTTTTTCTTGGTCCTGTCCTCCTTTTTTCACGTGAAGAAAGAAAATGGGGATATGTAGGGGGTTGTGTATGGGACAAGCATGGGGGACAAAGCATGGAGGGACAAAGCATAGGGGACAAAACATGGGGGACAAGTATGGGGGACAAGCATGGGGGACAAAGGAAAGTGGAGTGGGGACACGCCTGGG